>NC_057351.1:49299548-51799548 GCF_016509475.1 Prionailurus bengalensis | reverse complement strand
TCTCATCATGATATTTTAAATAGTGTCTTCCCTTGGACTACATCAAAATTTAAAACTTTTGTGCATCAAGAGACACTATCCACAGAGTGAAAGGCAACCTATAGAATGGGAGAAAATATTGTAAGTCATATATCCATAGGAGGTTAATATCTAGGAGCGCCCACCTGGCTCAGTTGTTGGAGTATGTAACTCTTGATCTTGAGGTTGTGGGTTTGAGCACCATGTTGGTTGTAGAGATTCCTTAAAAATAAAATCTTTAAAAATATTTTGAAAAAGAGGTTATCATCTAGATATATAAAGAACTCCTACAACTCAAAGACAACAACAAAAACAACCTGATTAAAAAATGGGCAAAGGACTTCAAGAGGTCCAGGTTCTGCTGAGGTCATGATCTCACGGTTCATGGGTTCAAGCTCGTCATCCGGTTCAGTGCTGGCAGCAGGGAGTCTGCTTGGGATTCTCTCTCTCTGCCCTTCCTCTGCTCTCTCTCTCTCAAAATAAATAAATTAAAAAAAAAAACCACAAGGAGATGTCAATTCACACCTATTAGGATGGCTATTATAATAACAAAACCAAGCAAGCAAGCAAACAATAAAATAACAAGCATTGACAAGGATTTGGAGAAATTGGAACACTTGTGCACTGTTACAGGGATTGTAAAATGGTGCACCCATTATGGGAACAGTATGGAGTTTCCTCAAAAAATTAAAAATAAAATTACCATATGATCCATTAATTCCACTCCGGGTATATTCCCAAAAGAATTGAAGGCAGGAATTCAAACAGATATTTGTGCAGCCATGTTCAGAGAAGCATCATTCACAAGAGCCAAAAGGTGGAAGAAACTCAAGAGCCCATCAATAGACGAATGGACAAACGAGATGTGGTGTATACAAGCAGTGAAGTATTACTCCGCCTTAAATAAGAAGGACATTCTGACAAATGCTATAGCAAGGAATAACCTTGAAGACATTATACAAAGTGAAGTAAGCCAGTCATAAAAGGACAGATACTATCTAATTCCACTTACAGGAGGTACCCAGAATAGTCAAATTCCTAGAAATAGAAAGTTGAACGCCCCTTGCCAGGAGGTGAAGGAAGGCAGGCATGAGGAGTTACTGTGTAATGGGTACATTTGGAAGACAAGAAAATGTTCTGGAGATGGAGGGCGCTGATGGTTGCACAACAGTGTGAATGTACTTGTGCTGCTGAACTGTGCACTGAAAGATGTTTAAAATGGTAAATTTTGTGATATGTATATTTTACCACAGTTAATAAAAAGTAACTTGTAGTAAGACATTACCCCTCTCTGACGTGGCAGAGCACATCTGTGTATCCTTTTTCCTCGGGGAACAATATTTCTGACAATGCCTCTGGAATCGCTCTCTTAAGGATTAGGACTTTTCAAATTAATCAACTTTTTCATTGTAATTAGTACAGAATGTCACAAGATGTCACTCTTTAGCTGAGAAACGATTCCAATTCCGTTCAGTAGCCGATCAGAAGTAATGCCAGAGCAACAGACAAGTCTGTAACTCTCCTTAGCGGTGCTTTACTCTACAAACATGGTTTTCTGGGAAAGAGAGAAGTTTCCATTTTTGAAGTATATTAATATGCTACTCTTGTTTATGAAACTTACATTAATATTTGTTAACTGCATAGGTACTAACTGCTTTTCATTAAACATCGAATTGATGTAACAAAGACATAAATGACTTTGAAAGTGATAATGTAATACAAAACTGAAATGTAAAGGTTATTGATCGCTGAAAGCTTGTGGCTTTATCGCTAAATGATGTGTGACCTTGGGTAAGTCATTTAATCTGTCTGATCTCACCAGAGATAAAAAATTTCCATTCTTAGATCAGTATAGACTACTATATATTTAATATATACTAACATATATTTAAATTCATTCTTCTAATTCTGAAATATTTTGGTTTTTATAAGTGATCAAATTATAACTGTTCAAATACAATACCAAAAAGGAGTTCAGTCATAGAAAATACTGTCTGCAGTAAAACACTAGGAAATATAATGAGACTTCTTGACATCTTGGGTAGTTATTTTAGGAAAATACTCACATGTATAGAACAATTATAAAGTGTTACAAACTCTTGAAATGAAAAAACACATGTGTTACTGAGAACATTTTTTAAAAGATGGAATATTTTAAGCTTTGCTTAAATATAAAATTTTCAAGATTCAAGAATACATTAACTCTTAAAGATGACAGCATTTGAATTGGTAATATTACCTTGTAACTATAATCCAAATAAGTTATTTTTTTAAACTTCTAATTTTTGCAAGCAGTTTTATAATTGATTTATAATACTTAAAAATAATAAAAAGCCCAAATGCCCATCTCTGGGTGAACTGCAGGACACTATGGTATATTAATAAACTAGGATACATTTTTATTAGTACATTTTATTATTTTTATTCAGATTACATTATTAGGATAAGGAACACTACGGAAGTGCTGGGTGAAAATATAGAACTCAGAATGATATGAAGAGAGTGCAATGCCTGGTTTAGAACACGGACAGTTGTTTTGTTTCTAACATGAAATTTTTTATTAACTCTTAAAATTTAGATCTAACTTTATGTTCGGATGGTTAAATATGTAAAAGAAAAGAATGACTTGTTAAAATTTGCATGATTATTTTAAACATGGGAAGCTAAACACAAGATGTATATTTCATGCCACAGTGTCACTTCTATCATACATTTGGGGTGTGTATGTGTGTGGTGGTGGGAAATCTCCCAGTGTGAGAGAAGTCTGGGAGGGGCACAGTGGGGGAGGCCCCTCCTGTCCCATTCATAACACGTTCATTCACTGGGAGCCGGCTAAGACCGACTAATCTCTCACGCAGTCATTCCCTCTACCCTAATAAAGATCCACCACCTCTCCTAGAACTCGGTAAGTCCAAAGTGCAGTCAAAATGCATGTTTCCCAGAAATAATCTGAAATGTTTTTGTAGATAGTTTACTGGAGGGTGAAGAAGGGAGGGGGTGGAAGCGGCAATTTTCAGGCATCGCTTTCTTTTCGTCTTCGCGCAGGGTTTCAAAAAGATTTAAAACGATTTTTCAGACAGTAAGCGATTTTCTCAGAGGGCCTCTCTCAGGCTGCTGTGGGAAGGGGAATTCGTAGATGGTTTGCAGCAGCGGTCTCTGCTTCTGTGCCCAGGTCCGCGGGACGCTGCTCTCCTGGCCCTGCCACCACTGAAGCGCCCAGGCGTCCCGGAAGATCCGACCTGAGCGCAGACCCCGCGGACCATGAGTCCTCGGAGGCAGCGAGCGTCGGTCCCGCTGCTGCTGCTGCCGCTGCTGCTGCTGGGCGGCTGCCTCCTCGTGGACGCCCGGAGAGACAAGGGGGCGGCAGGCAGCGCGGCCCAGCCGGCCCCGGGTCCCGCGGGCGGCTCCTCCGGCCGCTTCGTCAGCCCCGAGCGGCACGCGTGTAGCTGGCAGCTCCTGCTGCCCGCCCCGGGGCCCGCTGCGGGCAGCGAGCTGGCGCTGCGCTGCCAGGACCCGGACGGGGCGCGCCACCAGTGCGCCTACCGCGGGGAGCCGGAGCGCTGCGCCGCCTACGCAGTCCGCGGCGCGCACTACTGGAAGCAGGTGCTGGGCGGGCTGCGCAAGAAGCGGCGGCCGTGCCAGGACCCCGCTCCGCTCAAGGCTCGCGTGTGCGCGGGCAAGAAGGGCCACGGCGCTGAGCTGCGCCTGGTGCCCCACGCGTCCTCACCCGCGCGCCCCACTGCGGCGGGATTCCCCCCGGATCCCAAGCCCCGCGCCAGGAGCCGGGGGCGCCTCCGGGAGCCCGTGCCCGGCCCCTCCGGAGGGGCCCGACTTCCCGCCGGCGCGTCTCCCAGAGGGAAGCCGTCTGAGACCAACGGCGGCAAGAGGAAGGCGGCCTCGGACCCAGACCAGGAGCGACCCCTGGGGACCGGGCCCGATCCCGACGGGCTGGACGAGAACGCGAAGCTCACGGAGACCTACTGTGCTGAGAAGTGGCACTCCCTCTGCAACTTCTTTGTCAATTTCTGGAATGGCTGAGGCTGCCCGCCTGGGGAGGAACCTGGGTGGGGGGAGGTACGCAGCCGGGGAGGACAAGTTAAGGGCATCTTAGGCCAGGAGATAAGGGATGGAGAGTGGGGAGGAGTCCAGGTTCTAGAATGGGGCGAGGGGGTGGGAGGGCGTGGGCCTTGGGATGAGAGTGTAAGGGGTATGGAGAATCTCTGAGACAGCAGAGACGTTAAACATTTTTGAAGAGTCTCAACCCTGATTAAGAGCAGAAAAAATAGTGGAAACAGAAGTAGGCATACCTTAAATGTGCAAAAACTGTAGACTGGGGAGAGAGACAGGAGTACAGAGGGAGGCTGGAAAAAAACTAAGGGGGGGAAAAGTGAGGAGAGTGATGTAAATCTCATGTGGGAAGCAGGATAAAACATGTACTGTTTAACACATTTGTATTAAAATGTAATCAGGATCTATTGATACCCTGAGCCAGGTTGAATTGTTTAGTGACTTCTCACCCAATCAGCTGAGGAGATTCCCAACTCTTTTTTATTCTCCCCCTTTTGGAATTAGTATGAACTTGGGTACTGCTTCGTGTCATAGATGACCTCTATTGGGATAGAAGCCATTCAGAGGTCAAAATTGCCTCCAATGAAAAGATTTTCAGGACGGTTGCCCTTGAATTCTTTTAGAAGTGTTACTTTTAAGCAGAGGGATGCCTTATGTTCTGAAATTTTCCCATTAATCTTCTAAATTCAGGGGTGGATTGTAGTGCTCCAGTAGGTTTTAAAAAAGAATCCTCTTTACATTTGACCATATATTTTTTAAAAAGCTGAAATTAAGTATATATCTCAGAGTCATTTGGACCATTATGGAAGTTGTATCTGTTTCATGTAATTAATTGTTAACATATTTCATTTTAAGTAAGATGCGATGATAACTTTGCACATGTTAGGTGCTCAATAAAGACTGTATGGATAACTTCAAAGAGCTGGCAGGGCAATGGAAATTCTGACTGCATTTGATATAGTTCTGAGTGTAGCTTGAAGTAAGTTCCCAAACATCTCTTGAATGGTAAGGAAAAGACAAGACGTCTGCATAAAGCAGGAGTGTCAAACTGGCAAACCTTGGGTTGTATCATTGTTCTTTTGGCCTGCATGTGGTTCTCTCAGTTTTCCTCTCTTCTTCCTCCCTCTCAATTTGGAGGTGTTGCCAGCATTTAAAAATTAAATAATGTCATATAAAAATTAAGATTTCTGAATTCTCTTGAAAAATCAGATCTATACATGTTTTGATCTACCTTCCAACAAGGCAACCATTGGCTGACACTGAATATTGGCTGCCCATTGTAGTTCAGGCATGTTGTGTAGAGTTTTCTGCTGTGCCTAGAAATCTTATCTGTAAACTTTATTCATTCATATTACAGGCCTGAGCCCATGGGACTTTTAAGCCACTGCTAGATATAAGGTTACCTTTTTCTGACCTTCTGTTCTTCTCACACCCACTCCTTTAAAACAGTGGTAAATGCAACAATCTTACAGATACCGAACCTCTCCTGAACTTTCTTTGACCAGCCTTTAAGAAATGTTAGCTATGTCTCACCTTTCTGTACCTTCTTGTATTCACACAATTGGCAAAACATTCGGACTGCACATGGTTTCAGGCCAGGTTTATGAGGCCACATTCTGAGTAACGTTGACCATTAGATAAAATTCATCTTGACCGTGGAAAGGAAGTTCAGAGTAGTTAGAGACCACTCCCTTAAGACTGGGGCCAGGGGGCGCCTGGGTGGCTCAGTCGGTTAAGCGTCCGACTTCCTCTTGGGTCATGATCTCGCGGTCCGTGAGTTCGAGCCCCGCGTCGGGCTCTGTGCTGACAGCTCAGAGCCTGGAGCCTGTTTCAGATTCTGTGTCTCCCTCTCTCTGACCCTCCCCCGTTCATGCTCTGTCTCTCTCTGTCTCAAAAATAAATAAACGTTAAAAAAAAATTAAAAAAAAAAAAAAAAAGACTGGGGCCAGTATACACTTCCTCTAAAAAGGTTGGCAAAATTTGGGTGTCATCAGAGAAGGAGATTAGAAACGAAACACCACTGTCTAGAACCATAGCGAGAATCATGGTTTTACCTCTTGAAACAAGACAAATGCCAATCCTTCCTGTGTGCCCTTTGACAGTCTGATGGATGAGCTTACCTCCATGAAAGAAGGAAAGGCCAAACTCTAGGCCCAAGTACACAGTGCAGATTGCTCCCGCTTCTGCTCCTTTATTCTTTGAGAAAAACTATACCAGGACTTCATCTCAAGAACAGAAATCGGACGGATAGAAGCCAGTTGCTTGCAGTGAAAGGGAAATGGACAGACCCTGCCCCCAGCTTCTGGAGTGACTTTGGCTATGTACATTGAGGAGAGTTAGGCCAGGTTAAATCTGAGGTCCCTATGGCACTGCTACTCTCACTCCAGAATCCTATACATAGTTTTGCATAGTGATAACTGCATGTGAAAATCAACATGTCCTCTCTGTAGAGTACCACATGTTATATACCAAGGAAGAAGAGTTCCAGAGAAAGACAACCAAAATAGCCAGGGAAATCAAAAAGGCTTCTGTATCTGGAGCATCTAGAAATATTTGGAAGGTTGGGCCAGAAGGACAAATCTGCACATGGGAGAAGACAGAATCAAACGGTCTAAAATAATAAGGAGGAATGATAAGGACTTGGGTATTCTCCCCCAACAGGTGCCATCAAGAGTAAAGGGAGGGGTTCCTGGCTGGCTCAGTCAGTGGAGCACATGACTCTTGATCTCAGAGACGTGAATTTGGGCCCCACCTGGGGTGTAGAGATTACTTCAAAATAAAATCTTAAAAAAAAAAAAAAAAGTGAATGGAAAGTTGCCAGGGCTCACCCAGGTTTATTGTGAGCTGGGATCAAACATGGGTATCAGAAGTGGTGAGACATCTATCACTCAGTCTATTGGAGACAGAGAATTTATTAAAAGTGTTGAACCATGTTATTCTCTTGTACTTCCCAAGTTATTTAGCACAGAGCTAGCAGGGAAAAGTAGAATTACACCCATGTACTCCATGCCCAGTTTGCTTTTCTGAACTCATCTCCACCAGGCAAAATCTTCAACCTATGAAGTCCTCTGGTCTCTATTTCCGTTTGCCCTGACATACCACCAACATTTTAATCCTTCTAAAACAACGTTTTCATCCAATGACTTAGTCTAAGTCCTAGCTTATGGTTTGCTTTTACACTTAAAAAAACTTTTTTTTTAATGTTTATTTTGGAGAAAGTGTGAATGAAGGGGAGAGAAGGGTACAGAGCATCCAAAGCGGGCTCTGTGCTGACAGTAGAGAGCCTGATGCGGGGCTTGAACTCACGAACTGTGAGATCATGACCTGAGCCAAAATCAAGAGTCGGACACTTAACTGACTGAGCCACCCAGGTGCCCCTTTAAGATTTTATTTTTAACAGAGCACCTGGGTGGCTCAGTTGGTTAAGCATCTGACCGGCTCAGGTCATGATCTCATAGTTCGTGAGTTTGAGCCCCTCGTCAGACTCCGTGCCAGCAGGTCAGAGCCTGGAGGCTGCTTTGGATTCTGTGTCTCCCTCTCTCTCTGCCCCTAATCCACTCGTTCATGCACTCTCTCTCTTTGTCAAAAATAAATAAACATTAAAAAAATGATTTGGTGTGCCTGGGTGGCTCAGTCGGTTAAGCAGCCAACTTCAGCTCAGGTCATGATCTCGCAGTCTGTGAGTTGGAGCCCGGCGTCAGGCTCTGTGCTGACAGCTCAGAGCCTGGAACCTCTTTCAGATTCTGTGTCTCCCTCTCTCTGACCCTCCCCCGTTCATGTTCTGTCTCTCTCTGTCTCAAAAATAAATAAACGTTAACAAATTTTTTTTTAATATTTAATTTTTAAGTAATCTCTACACCCAATATGGGGTTGAATTCATGACCCCTAGATTAAGAATCACATGCTCTACTGACTGAGCCAGCCAGGTCCCCCATTTATGATTTTATTTTATTTTTTTTTATTTTTTTAATTTTTGGGACAGAGAGAGACAGTGCATGAACGGCGGAGGGGCAGAGAGAGAGGGAGACATGGAATCAGAAACAGGCTCCAGGCTCCGAGCCATCAGCCCAGAGCCTGACGCAGGGCTCGAACTCACGGCCGCGAGATCGTGACCTGGCTGAAGTCGGACGCTTAACCGACTGTGCCACCCAGGCGCCCCTATGATTTTAAATAAAAACAGGATCAGCAACAGTACTCAGGGAGGCTATATTGGAGCCTGAGGCAAAATGAAAACCAGTAAAGAATAATACTGTCTTCACTGAAAAATTTGATGGTTTGTTTATCAGGGATTGTTTTACATTAATTTTTATTTTTTTAAATATTGCATTAAAATATCATTTATCTTGATGGAGTTTGTTGGTAATCCCTTATATTTTGCACCCTAGGCAAAGTGCCCAGGAGGCAGCTCTTGAGATGTGGGCAAGCACTGGCATTGGAGCCAGAGACAACTGGTTTGAATACTAGTTCTGCCCACCTCTTACTCCGGGTTACTTTAAGAAGATTGCTTAATCTCTTCCTGTGTCTTTCTCTTCTCTTGTTGAATAAGGCTTACCAACTTCCAGGTTTACCGTGAAGAATAGACTCTGTGACGTGTTGGATACCGCCCAGCACCACGCAAAACTTGGCACATAATAGGTACCCAAGAGATATTACATCTTCATCCCCTACAGAACGATACATTTAAAAATCAATTTAACTAAACAATGTATACTTGTTGATACTGTGCCAGATGTCCTGGACTTCGTTTGGTGCTGAGGAAGTGGGGTGGGTACACCCTGACAGAGGACTAGCCTTCGACATGCTGGAATTTAGGATTATACACGAAACCCTTCGAGAACAATGAGAACAACAATAAAAGAAATTAGGCTTCTACATGTAAGAGATTAGGAAGATGAGCTTTTTTTCAACTTTTTTTTTTTGGTGGGGGGGGGACAGAGAGAGACAGAGCATGAACGGGAGAGGGGCAGAGAGAGAGGGAGACACAGAATCGGAAACAGGCTCCAGGCTCCGAGCCATCAGCCCAGAGCCTGATGCGGGGCTCGAACTCACAGACCGAGAGATTGTGACCTGGCTGAAGTCGGACGCTTAACCGACTGCGCCACCGGAAGATGAGCTTTAAGTGTAGGTCTGGTTATCTGGGAAGCCCACTTCGAAGGTGTTAGCTTGAGGTAAACTTGGGTGTACTGTAACTCAAAAAACAGTGTGGGAAGTGAATGAAAATCTAAATGAAATGATGAAGAGAAATGATGTAAATTTAAAATTCCTGGGCCACGTCCCAGTTCTGCCTCTAGGTCTAATCTGGGCAAGTCATAATAATTTTTGTGCCTCAGTATGGCATAAGGAAAAAATATATACTATGCCGCTGAAGGCTCCAGAAAACAAGAGCTCTAAGATAACATCGGTGGGGGTGTAAATTGGTGTAACCTCAATGGAAGAGAAGTTGGCAGTTTATTTTCTCAAAATTTGAAATACCCACACCCTTTAACCTGGATAGTTCTTTTCTTTCTTTCTTTTTTTAAAGAGAGAGAGGGAGGGACACACAGCATCCAAAGCAGGCTCTGTGCTGACAGCATAGAGCCCCATATGGGGCTCAAACTCACTAACCATGAGATCATGACCTGAGTCAAAGTCAGACACTTAACCAACTAAGCCACCCAGGAGTGGCTAAAGACAAATTAATACAAGGTTTGAGAAGTGAGATGATTCATTTTCAAAAATTCCAAATAAAAGCTGTGCTGTCTAGTTAACAATAGGTTTACAATCTATTGGAAATATGTACAACTCCCCATCCCCACCCCCTTGCACACACACACACACACACACACACACACAAATGGAGTCCCAAACCCTTAGACATTTCACTTCATGGTTCTTCTTCCCCTCACCATTTCACAGGCTTATTTTTTCATGGGCTTGGCAATGAGTATGCACCAAAAAAAACTGAAGTATCTGAGTCACCTCAAGGAATGTACATTTGTTCCAATCAAAATACTTTTTACTTTACATGGGCATTGGCGGCTTCCAGGTAAGACTAACCTCAGTAGTCCTCAGCCAATGAGGAATTGGGGGAGGGACTTGCACACTAGGAGATAAATTGTCTGCCGTGACTGCCCTGAGTGTGCCTGTCCATCAGTCACCCACTTTTTTTTTTTAATGTTTATTTATTTTTGAGAGACAGAGAGACAAAGCATGAGCGCCGAGGGACAGAGAGAGAGGGAGACACAGAATCTGAAGCAGGCTACAGACTGTGAGCTGTCAGCACAGAGCCTGACAAGGGACTTAAACTCATGAACCACAAGATCATGACCTGAGCTGAAGTCAGATGCTTAACCGACAGAGCCACCCAGGTGGCCCCAGGCACCTACTCTTGCAGCAAGAGCATTGATTAAAGCCTTGCTTCTCCATGCTCCGTGTCTCATCCCTCCTTTGATTGGGTCAGTGGGCTTATTTCTCACACAAAGACACATAGAAACACATACAAAGTTATTAATAGCAACATCGTTTATATTGGCCAAAAAACAGAAATAACTTCAATCAATGGGAAAGTAAGTCGCAACTCATTTATCTTTTTAAAATTTTCATTTATTTGAGAGAGAGAGAGAGAGACAGAGAGACAGAGAGAGAGAGAGATAGCAGGGGAGGGACAGAGAGAGGGAGACAGAGGATCCGTCTCACAAACCACAAGGTCATGACCTGAGCCAAAGTCTGACCTTAACAGACTGAGCCACCCAGGTGCCCCAAGCAACCCATTTATATGGGATTGAGCCATATTGTGTGAACCAAACTAAGGCCATCTTGGACAAATCCACCTTGATGACTGTGCTGTGACCAGAAACCTTCTTGAGCATCCCTGCCCCTCCCACATTCTTTCCTTTTGTTTAACCACACTCTTAAGTACATCCCAGGAGCATAACATCCTTAATCTGCCCTGGAGCTATAACTATGACACACAATTACCCTTAAACATTTCCTCTTGGGTGGTCCCCCAACAAGTACTCTCAGCTTCTAGGGCTATAGGAGTAGGTTTTTTGTTTTTGTTTTTGTTTTAACGTTTATTCATTTTTGAGAGACAGAATGGGAGCAGGGGAGGGGCAGAGAGAGAGGGGGAGACACAGAATCTGAAATAGGCTCCAGGCTCTGAGCTGTCAGCACAGAGCCCGATGCAGGGCTTGAACCCAAGAACGGTGAGCTCATGACCTGAGCCG
This sequence comes from Prionailurus bengalensis, assembly GCF_016509475.1. Lineage (NCBI taxonomy): Eukaryota > Metazoa > Chordata > Mammalia > Carnivora > Felidae > Prionailurus > Prionailurus bengalensis. Next base: position 51,788,257 of record NC_057351.1, on the reverse strand, counting down.
AAGTGGGATGCTCAACGACTGAGCCACCCAGTCACCTTAGATGAGGGTAGGTTTTAAGGGAGGCGGGGTCCAGGAGATCTACTGGTTTTGCGGAGCCCAAGACATGCTTCTGTCTGTAAGTCCCCTTAATGAGCCATTTCTTGTCAAGCTAGCTTTTTTCTTCCCTTTTATGGCTCCTTCAGCCTTTGGAAGTCATTTTTCATATTCTTCCCTTTCACAGAGTACATGTGGACCTGTTACTTGACCATTCTGACCTACAGAAAAATGTCAATTTTATGTGGTTCAACTTAATACAATACTTAATATAATGGCCATTTAAAAAATGAAAGATCTAACTGGGTGGCTCAGTGGGTTAAGCTTCTGACTCTTGATTTCAGCTCAGGTCATGATCTCATGGTTCATGGGATCGAGCCTGCATCAGGTTCTGCATCAGGGTCCTCACAGGTGTGGAGCCTGCTTGGTATTCTCCCTCTCTCCCTCCTCTGCCCCTCCCTCACTCTCTCTCTGTCTCAAAATCAAATTTAAAGAAATATCTCGGGGCATTCACTTTCGAATGTCCCCGGTCTGTAAAGACAGCTTTCCTACTATTCTTCATTTCTAATCTTACCCTGGGGTAAGGTGGCGAGGGGAGGGGAGAGGATGTCAGAATACCACTTAATGATTATTAGTGAAAAAACTTCTTGGAAGAATGCAAGGAGACCATGTGACAAATACTTACTCCCAAGCTTGAAGTTCAGCCCTCATGGTCATTTTCTTCTTAGCAAGGTGGGATAGTTTTATTCTGAACATTTGGGTCCTCCATTTGGAACATATAGCTGCATATTACATTAAAACAACAAGTTGTTGGTCCTTACAACCTAAACACCTATGACTCCAAATGCTAAACAAAACAAAATCTATCTAAAAGAAATCAAAGTTGGGGCTCCTGGCTCAGGTGGAAAAGCATGTGACTCTTGATCCTGGGATTGTGAGTTTGAGCCACATGTTGGGTGTAGAGATTACTTAAAAATAAACCTTAAAAATTAAAAAAAAAAAAAAAAGAAATCAAAGTTAAATCCAAATTCTTCAAATAAGAGTATTTATTTTATTTTATTAACTCTATGAGTTATATACTGTGGCTGATGTATATGTGAGTATATAACTAATATAATTACTTATATTATCCTGCCTCCTAGTATTCACACCCCTGTGTAATCCCTTCTCCTTGAGTGTAGGCAGGACCAGGTAGCTTGCTTCTAATCTCAAAGGAATGCAACGAAGGAGATGAAATGTCACTTCATTAAAAAAAAATTTTTTTTAATGTTCTTTGGCGGGGGGGGGGGGGGGGGGTGCGCAGAGACAGAGGCAGACACAGAATCTGAAGCAGCACAGAGCTCCACATGGGGCTTGAATGCACGAACTTCGAGATCATGAGCTGAGCCGAAGTCGGCCACTTAACCGACTGAGCCTCCCAGGCACCCCTTCATTTGTTTTTTAATGTTTATTTATTTTAGGGAGGGGGGAGGGGCAGGGAGAGAGTGTCAGAAGATCCGAAGCAGGCTCTGTGCTGACAGCAGCGAGCCCCAAGATCACGACCACAAGATCATGACCTGAACCGAAGTCAGATACTTAACCAACTGAGCCACCCTTGCACCCTGAAATGTCACTTCTGTAACTACATCACATAATACTGTATCTTCTCTCTTGCTAGCTGACTCTTTTGCTGAATTTGATGGAGTAAAGCCACCATGTGGAAAAGCCCACATGGCAAGGAACTGAAAACAGACTCTAGCCGACAGCTAGCAAGGAGCTGAGGCCCTCAGCCTGACATTCAGAAGAAATTAAATCCTGCTAACAACTATGAGTTTAGAAGCAGAACCTTCCTCAGCTGAGCCTCAGATGAGACTCCAGCCCTGTTTGAGACTCTACAGGGTCATGAAAGAATGTGAAGCAGAAGACCTTAGCTAAGCTGTGTCTGACCCACAGAATATGAGATAATAAATGTGTGTCCTTTAAGCCACTCAGTCTGGGCAATTTGGTACACAGCAATAGATAACTAATATAAGTACATATAAATAACTTTAAAATTATTTTATCGTGTATACATGCAAGTATATCTGCAAGATAAACTTAAAACAAATTTTTTTTAACATTTATTCATTTTTGAGAGTGTGAGAGAGACAGAGTGTGAGCAGGGGAGGGATAGAGAGAGAGGGAGACACAGAATCCAAGGCAGGCTCCAGGTTTTGAGCTGTCAACATAGATCCCAAAGCGGGACTTGAACTCACAAACTGTGAGACCATGACCTGAGCTGAAGTCAGATGCTTAACCCACTGAGCCCCCCAGGCCCCCCAGATAAAGTCTTATACATGGAGTTTGTGGCTTAAAGGGTATATGCACTTAGGACTTTAAAAGGTATTGATACACATCTTCATTAAAATTTCCTAAAACAAGTAAAATGTGAAAACCTCTATTCAGCTTCTTTCTCGTCTCCTTCCTCTTCACAGAAGTAACCACTGACTGTTAGAATTTGGTAGGAACCATTAGGGTTTCATTTTCCTCTCTGGATGTGATAGATACTTAGACCACTGAGAAGTGGCCTGAGGTTCTCAAATTTGGATATATGTAAAGTTTCAGACTTTGTTCAATACAAAGTGCATATATGTATTTATTATTTTTTAAATTTTTTTAATGTTTATTTATTTTTGAGACAGAGAGAGACAAAGCATGAATGGGGGAGGGTCAGAGAGAGGGAGACACAGAATCCGAAACAGGCCCCAGGCTCTGAGCTGTCAGCACAGAGCCCGACGCAGGACTCGAACCCACGGACCGCAAGATCATGACCCGAGCCGAAGTCGGCCGCTCAACTGACTGAGCCACCCAGACGCCCCTATATGTATTTAACATATATGTTGTTTCTTTCGTACATAAATGGAATCATGCTATATATATTAAGCTACAATTTACTTTTCACATAATATATTTTCAAGATCCTTCTAAATTAGCATGTGAATATAAATATACCTGAGGCTTTGTCATCGATACATAGTACACAGTATGAACATAAAATAAGTAAAGTTTTGTTTAACTACTTCTCCCATTTTTCACTGAAGTATAGTTGACACACAATGTCACATTAATTTCAGGTATACAACATAGTGAGTCAACAACTCTATAACGTTATGCTATGCTCACCACAAGTGTAACTACCATCTGTCCCCATACAATGTTATTACAATACCACTGACTATATTCCCTATGCTGTACTTTTTATCCCTGTGACTTACTCATTCCATAACTGGAAACCTGTGTCTCCCATGCTCTTTTGCCCATTTTGCCCTTCCCACAACCCCTTCCCTCTGGCAACCACCAGTTTGTTCTCTGTATTTATGGTCTGGCTCAACTTTGTTTATTTTGCTTTTTGATTCTACATGTAAATGAAATCTTATGGTATTTGTCTTTGTCTGACTTACCTAGCATCATACCCTCTAGGTCCATCCATGTTGTCACAAACGTCAAGATCTCATTCTTTTTTGGTGGCTTAGTCGGTCGAGTGTCCCACTCTTGATTTCAGCTCAGGTCGTGATCCCAGAGTCGTGGGATGGAACCCCATGTTGGGCTCTGCACTGAGCGTGGAGCCTGCTTAAGATTCTCTCTCTCTTGGGTACCTGGGTGGCTCAGTCATTAAGCATCTGACTTTGGCTCAGATCATGATCTCAAAGTTTGTGAGCTCAAGCCTCGCTTCGGGTGAGCCACGGGCCCTGCTTTGGGTAAAACACAAGCCCTGGGTAAGCCCCACTTCTCTCTCTGTCTCTCTCTTTCTCTCTCTCTCTGCTTCTTGTGGGATTCTTTCTCTCTGCCCTTCACTCACTTGTGTCCTTTCATAATCAGCATGTCTTTATCCACTCATCTATCGATAACTCAGGTTGCTTTCATATCTTGGCTCTTGTAAATAATGCTGCAACAAACATTGAGGTGCATTTATCTTTTTAAATTAGTGTTTTTGTCTTCTTTGGGTAAATATCTGGTGGTGGAATTACTGGATTGTATAGTATTTCTATTTTTAATTTTTGAGGCAACTCCACACCGTTTTCCACAGTAACCACTTCTCACTTGATGAACAAAAGCTAAATCTGTTGGGGCACCTGGCTGGCTCAGTCAGTGGAGTGTGCTACTCTTAATCTCGAGGATGTAGGGTCGAGCTCTACCTTGGGTGTAGAGATTACTTAAAAGAAAAATAAAATCTTTTTTTTTATTGAGAAAGGGGGGGATGCAAGTGAGCAAAGAGCAGAAAGAGAGAGAATCTCATGAGGGACAAAGGGAGAGAGAGAGGGGGGAAAGAGAGAGAGAGACAGACAGACAGACAAAGAAGTGGGGCTCACCTGAAGTAGGGCTCCAGGTCACCCATGCGGGACTCGAACTCATCTGACCATGAGATCATGACCTAAGCCAAAGTCAGATGCTTAACCAACCGAGCCACCCACGTGCCCAAAGAAAAATAAAATCTTAAAAAATTATTATTTAAACAAACAAACACTAAATCTCTTTAGTTGCATAGGAAATGATTACAAAGTTGATATCACCTGAGTATTTCCATAAAGTTTTATTCTCTGCTTAGATCTTTAAATAACTGGGCTAGTTTGCTAAGGCTGCTGTAACAGAATACCACAAACTGGGTGGCTTAAACAATAGAAATTTATTGCCTCATAATTCTGGAGTCTAGAAGTCCAGATTAAGGTATCAGCAAGGTTGGTTCCTTCTGAAGGCTATGAGACATGATCTGTTCCATCTCTCTGTCCAGACTTCTGGTAGTTTGTTGGCATAATATTTGACACTCCTTGGCTTTTAGAGTCCTGCCTTCTTTATATGGCATTTCCCTTGTGTGTGTCTGGCTCCAAACATCCCATTCTGATAAAGACACCAGACCTTACAAAAGGGCAGATAAGAGGCCCACCCTCCTCTAGGAGGACCTCATTTGAATGGCATCTGCTATGACTCTATTTCCAAATAAGGTCACATTCTGAGGCACTGGGGATTAGGACTTTAACTGAATTTTACAGGGGATACAATTCAACCCATTGTAGTAATAAACCTCTGTGACCCCCTCAACTGCCACACACACACACAAAAACAGTCCTTTGTTGTTATACACAAACATATTCCCTTTTCCTATGGATATTGTTTTCATTTATTTTCTCTCTCTCTCAATTTTATTTAACTACAAAGAGATATCTAAGAGTCTAGCCCAATTTGACTATAAATTTGCTTGGCACTCATGGGAACTGGCTAATCACAATATGCTTGGCATGCTGTCAGTCTGCCCTGCATTTTCAATCCAGAAAGCAAATATGTACAGGAATATTAGTAGGCTCATAAATGCCAACTTTCTACCATATCTCATTGCCTGGGCAGATTGTCACTGAAAAACGTGTCTTAATTTTCTGCATTCTGATGACTCAAAGACAATTCTAGGGGTAAACCTCAACAGGACAAAGTTCAAGGCCAAAACAAGATTCCCTAAAAAGGTCAAACTAGAAGCAATGGGCAGTCAGGCCCACCTGAGAGAAAATCCACGATGGAGAATCCATTTCCTGCCCTTTCCAGTTTCTGGAGGCTGCCCACATTCCTCGGGTCATGGACGCCTTCCATCTTCAAAGACAGCAATCACCTCACTCTGACCTCTGCTTTCATTACGGCAACTCCTATCTCCCTCTCTAGCCTCTGTCTTTTACATAAAAGGAGCCTTGTGACTATGTTGGACCCACCCAAATAATCCCGGATAGTCTCTTCATCTCAAGGTCAGTTGATTAGCAACCTCAACTCCATCTGCAGCCTTAGTTCCCTAAAGCTATCCAACATAATTTATGCGCAAATTCTGGGGATTAAGACATGGGCATCTTTGGGGGACCATTATCCTGCCTACCACAAGGGGCTATGCTAATATCCAACAAAGTAAATTCCAACACAATGACAAATGATAAAGAGTGACATTACAGGGGCGCCTGGCTGGCGCAGTTGGTAGCACGTGCTACTCTTGATCTCGGGGTTGTAAGTTTGAGCCCCATGTTGGGGAGCACCTCTGAGTCCTATGCAGGGAGAGCAGTAGGAAAGAGAATTGGACAGGAAAAGGCTTAGGTCTTGCAGCTCTGAGGAGCCCTCAGCCAGGCCGGTGGGGAGCCCCAACACTGAGGTTGGAGGAGTCCCACAGAGAACAGGGATGGCCTGGTTCTAGCACTCCGGCAGGCACAGTCATTGGCTGGGAGTGGCCTGGGAAGAACATGTTCTGGGTGTGGACGCTGTGATGGATTCTGAAGGTGTTGCAGCTGGACACGTCCCCTAACTACATTGCTCACAACAGGCTCTCGCTAGGGCAGATCCAAGCAGCGCACTGCCACTGTTATAAAATAATATTTCAGTTTGGTTGAGGCATAATTTAGGTCTCTTTTTCTTCCACCACCACAAAAAGATATTACCACTTAAAGCTACCAACACTTTAGGTGACAGAGATCAATACTCCTGGGTTCAAACTTTGCAGTGCTACTAACCAGCTGTGTGACCTTGGAACAACTTATTCATCTCTCTGAGCCTCAGTCTTCTCCTGTGTAAAATAGGAAGGAAAAGGATAATTTCCCATAGGGCTCTTGGTGGGATTCAATGAGATGCTTATGGTAAAGCACAGTTCCTGGCACATCTCAAACAAGCATTAAGTATATCCTCAGTGCTCACACATTCCTTCAGTGTGGCCATGAAAGCATCCAAAGGGAACCTACCATCTTAAAGGGCACTTACACAAAATGGTGATCAGCAATGCTGCATCTTAGCTAATAACAGTGTGAAAAAAAAAATATGCAAGAAATGTGTGGTTGTGGAAGAGAGAATGATCTGATAATGTGTACGATACACAGTGATGGCGCCCGTAATGTGGAAGCGGGGGGTACATGACACCTCCTTGGATGGGGGTGACTTGAACAGAGACAAGGATGTTTGTGGTCTCAGAAGGCTTGGGGACCACATCTGACCTCCCAGCTTCCCGGCTTTGTCACAACTTCAAAGGGCAGCTCTCCTTACTTTTCGACCAGTGCTTACAGCCGCAGGGCTTTGATGAACTTACCCCAAGTTTGTCCCTCCTGTGACCTCTAGCTCACCACATTCAAACTCTTCCCTGTTTCAGTGTTTAAAAGCAGGCCAAAGCCCTCCTCTCCCTTTTAAAGTAAGAAGACCATTTCGGCAATATTCTTGGGTGGTCATCATATCCAGACAACAGCAGTTAGAAAAGACGATGGAAAGTGCCGTTAGTAACAGCAACACAAGGTAAAGTGTCTTAGAATACACTCAAGAATTTTGCAGGAGCTATGTGAGGAACACAGAAATACTTCTGAGGCCAGAAAAGGAAGGCCTGAATAAATGAAAACATATATGCGCTTAATGCCATAATTAAACAAAGGTCCTAACATTTAAAACAATGTCCATCTGTAAATAATCTACTCATTTAAGACAATATTTACATTTACGTCACACAAAATATTTAATCATGTAGCAATGGCTACAATAAAAAACTACCAACAGGATTTTAGAGTGTGAGGCAACTGCTTCTCGAGCACTCAGGGAAAACCAAAATGAATTTGGGGGCTGGAGGGATGCAGGACTGTATGTTTCAGAAGAACAAAAAAAAAAAAAAGAGAGAGAGAGAGAGAGAGAGAGAAAGGATGCTTTCATTAAGCAGACAACTTGAAATGGCTAAATACAGAATCTCCAAAGGATTATTAGCAGCACAGTGCAAAACAATGTCAATGACGTGAGGGGACTGTTTCTAGGTAACCATAGGGACTTTCCATGAAAGGCCAGAAGCTTCCGACCAGCACTTCAGTTGACAGTTGCCTCCTTTGAGCTGGGTGGTCATGTGATCGTGGTGGGGCTGACGACCCTAAACCTTTGATCCATATGTTCTTTTGTTCCCACGCACAATGGTTACAATGAGAACGATTCTTCTCCAAATCGAGACAGGGATAGGGCCCTTGTGCATTGATTTGAAGACGTGGGGAGAGGGGTGAAGGGAAGATGGCTAGTGTGGGATCCCCCAGGAGGGTGAGATGTCACAGCTGATGTTTAACCGTGAACAAGTATTCCTTCACAGTGCCCCAGGGTGAAATATTTACCGGCATTCAGAGGAGTTACTTACCTTTCCCTCTTCTTATCCCTTCCAATGACTGCCCAAGGCTCTCTGGAACGCTCTCAATTAAAAAAAAAAAAAAAAGGCAAGGCAAAACAACACACAACAGCACACATACACAAGCACACACAGGATTGGAGTATTTTGAAAACGTACCAGCAGCAAGCGCCTAGCGGAAAGACATTTAGGACAGCCTTATCTTGAATTCCTTAGTTCACACCAACAGCCTCAACCTGTGGCTATGCAACCAGTTCTTAAAAATGTGTTAATGTTTATTTACTTTTGAGAGAGAGAGACAGTGTGCAAGCAGGGAGAGAGGGAGACACAGCATCTGAAGCTGTCTTCAGGCTCTGAGCTGTCAGCACAAACTCAGGAACCCAGGAACGGTGAGATCGTGACCCGAGCTGAAGCTGGCCGCTTAACCACCTGAGCCACCCTGGCATCCATGCACCAGTCAGTTCCTTAGATGCGTTTAGATGTTCTGCAAATCCATGTTAAACTTTGCAACATAAACCCTCCGGAAAATCTGGAGGGTGAAACCACTTTGAGTAACAGTGAATGGCTGGAGCCTACAAGTGTTCTCCAAACTCTGAGTGAGTCGCCCAGAAGGAAGGAGCACCTCACTGCAAGCATGTGTGCCTGAAAGCAAGTAGGTGCCTTAAAAAGGCTGGGGGCAGATTGAAGGCTGAGCGCTGAAGTTATTCGCCAGCAGGATAATCGGCCTTGTGGAACCAGCTGGTGGGATGTAAGAGGGGAGGGGCAGGAAGTGGCTAGTGGGGGCATTTGGCTGCAGCCTTAAGTTACCAGCAGCCTCAAATTTGACAACTGCTTAGCGGTTAATTTGTTTAAAATAGCAGAAGAGGTCGTGTCTTGTAATAGCCACCCAGTTCCATTTGCCATTAAAAAAGTAACAACTACTGTTTAATATCTAAAGTATCTTCTTTGGATTTTGAAAAGCATTTGGAAGACAATTTAGGCATGTCTGGCATGTTATTTTGGTAGTGCAGTTTTACAAAATTCAATACTGATAACATGAAAGTTCCTTTGTTTATCATTTTACTGTTTATCTCAAAGTTTGCCATGAGATCCGAATTGAAATTCATAGACTTCCCAGCACTTGCTAAATATTGAAAGGGAGCACTCAGATCTAAGCGTGGGAGGGTGCTTAATGAGCTCTGTGAGTTTGTGGATGGGCCCCGGTGGCCTGTTCTCCAGGCCTGAACCCTGCCTGTGGTTGGGGAACAATCGCTGCCTATTAACCTCCCAGGTGTAAGAGCTGGTGGGGATCAAAGGCACCCTATGCTGTGTGGTATTACTCAGATGACTGGGGTCCAACCCCCAGTAAATTGTGCCAGGTCCCCAGGGAGGGATGGGCCACCCTAAACTGAGAGGCACACGTCAAAGAAGCTCTGTCCCATTAGTGTTATCTTTGGAAACCCAAGAGGGAGAGGGCAAGACACCAGGAGAGTTCTTGGAGGTAACGGTCTGAGAGCTGTGGAAATAGGGGTGGGCAATACTGAGATTATTTAGGCAGAAACCTCACACCAAATAGCAGTTGCCTCTCTAGGTCTCCCTCCGACATTTGCAGGACCTTTGGCAAAAGTTCCAATGGAGGGTAATTCACTTATATGTCTAAATATTAATCTAAATATCACATAATCATAACAAGATCTTACATATTCCATCCTATCTTGACTATACTTTCAAACAACAATTTTAAATATTTACATACGAAAACTATGATTTTACATGGATGAAAGTTGGCAAAATGTCCAAGACAACGAAATTTAATGATTATGGTGCATGTCTGGTGTTCTGTTGACAGGGCAGTGAACATAAGATGAATAATAGCAACATATAATTCACAAATTATTATGTATTTATTTTTAATCCTCATTTCAGCAAAATGGCTAATTATGTTGTCGGGATTATAACAGCATAACCCGTGGTCTATTGCCAGAAATGCCAAATTGGAGAATAATTTTTGAGTCATTATGGTTCTTAGATGGTTTTTATTCAATTCAATTTTGAGATACTTTATTCTGCTGAGGCAGTAGCAATTTATCTGTCAGTAGATTTCTTCAATTCAGAAATGAACCCGCAGTTTTACAAATTACATTCATTGTATTGGAATTGTGCATGATAAACTGACATCCCGGAAAATGTTATTAAATAATTTAATTTCATCATGTAAATTGCTATCACTTATATTGCAATGTTTCCTTTCTTGGAGTAATATCTAGAGCCATACAATATTTCTTCCTTTAAAAGTTTTTTTAAATTGAAAACTATTTCTTTTAGTAATCTCTATACCAACGTGGGGCTCAAACTCACAACTTGGGGATTAAGAGTCGCATGCTCTTCCGACAGAGCCAGCCAGGTGCCTCCATACAATAGTTCTTAAGTTCTTCTTTCAAAGTTTCCTGTTTGTTCAAATGTCTTTTCAGTTGAGATTATACCATTCTATAATGACCAGAAAATAGGCTGTATGAAATTAGTGTAGGGGTGCCTGGGTGGCTCAGTCAGTTGAGCGTCCGACTTTGGCTCAGGTCATGATCTCACGGTTTGTGAGTTCAGGACTGGCGTCGGGCTCTGTGCTGACCGCTCAGAGCCTGGAGCCTGTTTCAGAATCTGTCTCTGCCTCTCTCTGCCCATCCCATGCTCATGCTCTGTCTCTGTCTCTCAATAATAAATAAATGTTAAAAAAAATAAAAAATAAATAAATTAGTATAGGGTGTTTATCAATAAATCTTTCTTCAGAGTCATGCAAACATTTTCTCCTCCTTGTTTTGAATTCCTTGTTTTATCGGAATGTTACTTTTATTTACATATCACATTGCAATTTCATGTAATTAAAAACCCCGATTTTCAGGGTCCCTGGGTGTTTTGCTCAGCCAGTTAAACTTCGACTTTGGCTCAGGTCACAAGTCCTGCATCAGGCTCTCTGCTGTCAGCACAGACCCCACTTCAGATCCTCTGTCCCCTCTTTCTCTGCCTCTCTCCCACTCCTGCTTTCTCTCTCTCTCTCTCAAAAATAAGCATTTAAATAAATAAATAACCGATTTTCTGAAAAATTAAAAAAGCATTTTTATTCCTTTTAAAAGTGAAATATGCTTAGAATACTCTCTAGTTCCATCCACGTTGTTGCAAACGGCAAGATTTCAATCTTTTTGATTGCTGAGTAATACTCCATTGTGTGTGTGTGTGTGTGCGTGTGTACACACGCGCGCACACACACACACACACACCACATCTTCTTTATCCATTCATCTATCAATGGACATTTGGGCTTTCTCCATATTTTGGCTGTTGTTGATAGCGCTGCTATAAACATTGGGGTGCATGTGCCCCTATCATCAGCACTCCCGTATCCCTTGGATAAATTCCTAGTAGTGCTATTTTTGGGTCATAGGGTAGTCCTATTTTTAATTTTTTGAGGAACCTCCACACTGTTTTCCAGAGTGGCTGCACCAGCTTGCAATCCCACCAACAATGCAAAAGAGATCCTCTTTCTCCGCATCCTCACCAACATCTGTCGTTGCCTGAGTTGTTAATGTTAGCCATTCTGACTGGTGTGAGGTGGTATCTCATTGTGGTTTTGATTTGTATTTCCCTGATGATGAGTGATGTTGAGCGTTTTTTCATGTGTAGGTTGGCCATCTGGATGTCTTCTTTGGAGAAGTGTCTATTCATGTCTGTTACCCATTTCTTCATTGGATTATTAATTTTTGAGGTGTTGAGTTTGATAAGGTCTTTCAAGATTTTGGATACTAACCCTTTATCTGATATGTCATTTGCAAATATCTTCTCTCATTCCATCAGTTGCCTTTTAGTTTTGCTGATTGTTTCCTTTACTGTGCAGAAGTTTTTATTTTGATGAGGTCCCACTAGTTCATTTTTGCTTTGGTTTCCCTTGCCTCCAGAGACATGTTGAGCAAGAAGTTGTTGCGGTTGAGGTCAAAGAGGTTTTTGTCTGCTTTCTCCTCGAGGAGTCTGATGGCTTCCTGTCTTGTGTTTAGGTCTTTTATCTATTTTGAGTTTCTTTTTGTGTCTGGTGTAAGAAAGTGGTCCAGGTTCATTTTTCTGCATGTCACAGTCCAGTTTTCCCAGCACCATTTGCTGAAGAGACTATCTTTATTCCATTGGATATTCTTTCCTGCTTTGTCAAAGATTAGTTGGCCATACGTTTGTGGGTCCATTTCTGGGTTCCCTATTCTGTTTCATTGATCTGAGTGTCTGTTTTTGTGCCAGTACCATACTATCTTGATGATTACAGCTTTGTAATACAGCTTGAAGTCCAGGATTGTGATGCCTCTAGCTTTGGTTTTCTTTTTCAAGGTTGCTTTGGCTATTCGTCGTCTTTTCTGGTTCCATACAAATTTTAGGATTGTTTGTTCTAGCTCTGTGAAGAATGCTGGTGTTATTTTGATAGGTATTGCATTGAATATGTAGATTGCTTTGAGTAGTATCAACATTTTAACAATATTTGTTCTTCCAATCCATGAGCATGGAATATTTTTCCTTTTTTTATGTGTCTTCAATTTCTTTCATAAGCTTTCTATAGTTTCCAGTGTATAGATTTTTCACCTCTTTGGTTAGGTTTATTCCTAGGTATTTTGACAGTCATGTTCTTTTCACAGAGAATCTAAATATGTCCTTCATTGGCCAAAGCTAATCATGAAGATGGCTGTGAAAAATGTAAGGGGAGCAACAGAATACTTTGTCTTTGTTGCCTGGAATATAAAAGTTAGTTTCATAGGTTCTCCATTGGCAGCAATTTTTATGTAAAATGAAATACTAAACTCTGCCAAGTTAATACAATGGAAAATTGGATAATCATTTATTTGAAAAAAAAATTTTTTTTGCTAGAAACATTCTCATGCTGGCACAAGAATGTGATGACCATTTTTCCAGTATTCTTACCCCCAAAACATGGTTAAGTTCTAGAGGTCCTCTCCTTGTTACCTAGCTTGCTGGTTTCGTGGATGTTAATTTTCTTCATCTCCTAATAGTCCAGAGTAGTATTTGAGCTTTTGAATTGTGATTTAAAAGTAATAATTCTCTTTTATACTTTATGCCTCTTTTTTTTTAAAGATTTTATTATTTTTTTTAAGTAATCTCTACACCCAATATGGGGCTTAAACTTACAATCCTGAGATCAAGAGTTGCATGCTCTACTGACTGAGCTAGCCAGACACCCCAGAATAATTCTCTTTTAAAATTCTCATTGCTTTGATCAGTCATTATTTCTCCCTTTAGTGAAGAATTTGGAGATGCAGAGATTTTCATCTACTTATTCAAGCTGTAGATTTGATGAGAGTAATTTTCTAACTAGATATAATTTTTTTTCAAGATCTTATTTATAAGTAATCTGTACATCCAACATGGGATTCAAACTTACAGCCCTGCGATCAAAAGTGACACATGCCAGGGCACCCTGGTGGCTCAGTCAGTTGAGCATCTTACTCTTAGTTTCGGCTCAGGTCATGATCTCACAGTTTGTGAGATCAAGCCTCAAGTCAGGCTCTGTGCTGTCAGCACAGGGATTCTCTCTCTCCCTTTCTCTCTCTCTCTCTCTGCCCCTCCCCTGTGCACATGGGCATGTTCTTTCTCTCTCAAAATAAATAAACATTAAAAAAAAAAGCTAACTTAAAAAAAAAGTCACACATGCCACCAACTAAGCCAGTCAGGCACCCCCAGATTTCATTGTTTTGATAAGTTCTATACAGATAGCTTGGATATGTCCTCTTTGCACATTTTATGTGGTTATGTCCGAAGTTAGGGTTTAATTTATAAATAAATAAATTTTTATCTTTATTTTCTTTATAAATTTATTTATTTATTTGTTTGTTTATTATTTTTTTAAATGTTTTATTTGTTTTTGAGACAGAGAGAGAGAGAGAGAGCATGAACAGGGGAGGGTCAGAGAAAGAGGGAGACACAGAATCTGAAACAGGCTCCAGGCTCTGAGCTGTCAGCACAGAGCCTGACACGGGGCTCGAACCCACAGACCGCGAGATCATGACCTGAGCCTAAGTCGGACGCTTAACTGACTGAGCCACCCAGGCACCCCTAAATTTATTTATTTTGACAGAGCACGCGAGCGAGTGGGGGAGGGGCAGAAAGAGAGAAAGGAATCCCAAGCAGGCTCCAAGCTGTCAACGCAGAGCCTTATGTGGGGCTCGATTCCATGAAACATGAGATCATAACCTGAGCTGAGATCAAGAGTTGTATGCTTAACCAACTAAATCACCCAGGCACCCCAGAGCTTAAAATTTTAAACAGATCACTCTGAAAAAAATTTTTTTTCTTTTCAGTTTTTCTTTCTTTCTTTTTTTTTTTTTTTTTTTTGCCTGCTCTGATTGCATTTCATGTTTTCTATCACAATCTTGGCTACTATTCAGTCTCAATGATCTAAGGGATTAAAATATAAAATGTAGAGGTGCCTGGCTGGCTCAGATGGTGGAGAATGCAACTTTTGATCTCCTGTTTGTGAGTTCTAGACCCATGTTGGGTGTAGAGATTACTTAAAAATAAAATCTTAAAGGAGCGCCTGGGTGGCTCAGTTGGTTAAGCGTCTGACATCTGACATCTGCTCAGGTCATGATCTCACCGTTAGTGGGTTCGGCCCGACATCGGGCTCTGTGTTGACAGCTCAGGGCTTGAAGCCTGCTTCAGATTCTCTCTCTCTCTCTCTCTCTCTCTCTCTCTCTCTCTCCCTCTCTCTCTATCCCTCTCCTGCTCACACTCTGTCTCTGTTTCTCTCAAAAATAAATATTAAAAAACAATAACTATTGTTTAAAAAATAAAATAAAACCTTAAAAATAAATAAATAAGTGTAATAATATTATTCAGTGGCTACAAAATGATATATACTTGTTTAAAACATGTACATTTTAGGAGCACTTGGGTGGCTCAGTCCTTTAAGCATCAGACTCTTGATCTTGGCTCAGTTCTTGAGTTCACATCCCTAGTCGGGCTCTGCCCTGACAGGACATCCCTCTCTCTCTGCTCCTCCCCCATGCTCTGTCTCTCCCAAAACAAACAAACTTTAAAAAATATTTCTTTTGAACTGCGAAAATGGAAGTGTGGTCTACATTTTAAGAGAAATTATTTAATTAGGGTTAATTTTCTTAAGTGTGATAGTTGTGGTTATGAAGGAAAACATCCTTATTCCTAGTTGCTGTATGTAAAAAAGATGTCCTGAGTTCAGCAATTTACTTTCAAGTAATGCAGGAGAAAGAAACCTCTCTACACAGACGATAAAGCTAAGAAGGCAAAATACTGCCAACAGGTGAATCTAGATGAAAGAGGAATGTTCACTTCTTTTATGGCACCACATTGGCAACTTTTCTGTAAGTTGACTATTTCCTAAATAAAAAGTCTGAAGAAAAACTAACTGGGGGGGAAAAAAAAACAAAACCCAAAACTAACTGGAAACTGACCATGCCTCTGTTTAGTAAGATAATTTACAGAGAAGGGGAGAAAAGTAAGAGACAGGGCTTCCGCCTCAGGGCTCCCACGTGTAAAGTGTGGAGGAGGCGCGGTTTTAAGAGCCTGCATGGTCGCTGGCTCCCCTCTGACGGGCGCTTGTGCCGGGACTTCCAGTAAGACAAGCCACCAACGTTGCATTGGCTTCCCGGGGCCCACAATGACCTTAAAATGTTTTCTAAATCATCTGAGCTGTAGTGAGACTCTAGGGTTCCGGGAGACGCGATCACAGCGATTACATGACGAGATTAAAACAAAAACAAAAAGACAACAGTGACAGAGCCACGCGTCCCCGCGGAGACAACGAAACTCGGCGGGCGCGGGCTCGGCGGGCGGGGCTCCGCCTGGGGCGCGCACAGGGTTAACGGCAGGCCGAGGGGCCCGCGCCCCCCGCCCGCCCACATTCTGCCTTTGAATGGAGGCGATGGCCTGATGCCGGTGGGGTGATGTCGCTGCTCCGCGTCCGACCTTCCCACTGGCCAGGCCCGCGCCCCTCCCGGGGCGACCCCGCGCGGCGCGGTCACGTTACCTTCGCCGCCTTTCACGCGGCCCGGCGGGGTTACAAAGCGGGACATTAGCGAGTCTGCCGGCGTCGCCGAAGCTGGAGATGCGGGGCCGAGAACGTGGAGACAATTACGGCGGTTCTGAAGGCCCCCGTCGCCCGGCGGTGTAATCTGACCCCTTCGGTGATGTTACAGGGGGCCTGTGTTTGTAGATCTGTTTCTTTGTCTGATTTTGGAAATAAAGCGTGGTTCAACTTCAGAAATGTGCGCGCGTGCGCGCGTGTGTGTACGCGCGTGCGCGCGCCCTTTCATTAAACCCGTATGGGCTGGGCAAAATGTACGTTTTTACTGATTTGCCTTTACTTTTGTAAAACATAGCCTGTAAACTTTTTTTTTTAAACAAAAGGGAAAAACCAGGTTTCGAGTCTACAGAAACCCAAGTGAAGATAAAGATGTTTCACTCATAACGCTCCTGAACCAAGTCTAATCATTTAACCCCCTCTTGTGAAAAAAACAAAAACACATTTTGGGATCTTTTGATAGCTTCAGCTGGCAGTAGTTCCTAAAATATTTAATAAGCTACAGAAAAGATAAAATACTGCAAATGCTTTTTATTACATGATCCAATGACCACGAACATTGGAAGAAAGTGTGATTAAGTGGGCCATTCACAAATTTATTGTCACCAGAGAAAGTAAATCGGCATGTTCAGGATGAGTGAAATGAACTCTCTGCCCCTCCCCTGCTCTCACAAGCTCTCTCTCCTCTCTCTCAAAATAAATAAACTTTAAAAAAAAAAATTTCCCAGTATTCCTGAGGAAGAGTGTTGGTTAAAGTGACCAGTATTAGGAAAGGCTAAGTACCAGGTGCCGCAGGAGCCCATGGGAGGGCCACCCCACAGGGTCAGGGTCAGGAGTGTATGGAGATGATAAGAGAGGGAGGGAAATCAGGGAAGTCTTCCTGAAGGAAGAAATAGAAGTTAGGGTGGTGGTTCCCATTAGAATCACCTGGGGAGCTTTTAAAACTCCTGGTGGTTTATGTCACATCCCAATTAAATCAAAATGGGGGTGAGAATGTGGTGTCAGTATATATATATTTTTTTAAGTAGTGTCTAGGTATGGGGCACCTGTGTGACAGTCGGTAAAGCATCCTACTTCATGAGTTCAAGCCCTGCATGGGGCTCTCTGCTGTCAGCACAGAGCCTGCTTCAGATCCTGTCTCCTTCTCACTCTCTGCCCCCTTCTCCGCTCTTGCATGCACTCTCTCTCTCAAAAATAAACATTAACAATTTGATTTAAAAATAAACATAAATAAAAAATAAAATAAAAACGAATAAACAAGCACCCAGGTAATTAATTCCAACATACAGCAAAATTTGGACAATTACTAAGGCAAAGGGAGGGAAGATGATGGTTTTTAATTTTCTGTAGGAAAACATTCACTGGCAGGAGCTTAATAGGTGCTAATAATTGTTCTTTGCTTCCTCCTCCTCCTCCTCAGCCTCCTTTACACCGCCAGGTCTCTAAAAAGCATTCAGGAAATGTTTCCTGAAGTTGGAACAAAAGTAAATCAAAATCTAGGTGTATAAGAAAACCAGGTCTTCTTGGGCTGCCTGGGTGGCTCAGTCAGTTAAGCTTCTGACTCTTGATTTGGGCTCCGGTCATGATCCCAGAGCCATGGGATCCAGCCCTGAGTCGGGCTGGGCTCCGAGTTGAGCATGAAGCCTGCTTAAAATTCTCTCTCTCCCTTCCCCTCTCTCCTTCTCTCTCTCTCAGGAAGGAAACCGGGTCTTCTTAAAGAATGCCCTTCCTTTCACACTCACCGTGCACTAATTAGGGCAACATAGAGACAACGGGGGAAAATGTACTCTTCTCTTGATTTCCCTGCTTCACCTTCAGCTGTGTGCTATAATTGTTGCTTCATAGGCAACAGTTGACAGTCTACTGTTCCTATCTTCAAATGGCTTCCCCCCCCCTTTTTAAGGTTTATTTATTTTTGAGAGAGAGAGAGAGAGAGAGACAGAGCTCGGAGTGGGGTAGAGGCAGAGAGAGAGGGAGACACAGAATCCAAAGCAGGCTCCAGGCTCCGAACTGTCAGCACAGAGCCCAATGCAGCGCTCGAGCCCATGAACTGTGAAATCCTGAACTGAGCCCAAGTAGGATGCCCAGCTGACTGAGCCACCCAGGCGCCTCTGGCTTCCCCTTCTTTATTGAAAAATCGCCAGGCCTGCCAAAATGATGAATACATTAGTCAAGAAAGGTCAAGAACAGCCAGCCTGAGAAGGAGGCCACATGAAGGAAGAGTCCTTCGTGTTAGTAAAGGGAAGCTACGTGGGCTGGAATCTAGTGCTCTCCCTGCCCAGGGCCACTCTCCTTGCCCATCCCTCTCTTGTCGCTAACTAACATTCTTTGAGATTCGATACCACCTTGGCATGAAATGCCCTCTTGCAATGTATCTCTGGTTTTAATGGTAGTTCCAAGTCTGCAGGCACTTTAAAAGGGAGCGAGAAAAGAAAATCTTTTAATCCAGGCTGAGGCAGGCTGCGTTTTCATTCGATGGGAGACCACAGAGTACAAACTTCTTTTCTGGGAGGAGGGTGTGCTATTACCTGACATCCTAAGAGACCCACTGAAGGCCTGACTAAACTACCTCTGACTCAACATCACACCCCTCAGACAGAGCCCCAGGGAGCAAACCTCACTCTGGCTCCATTTCATTAACCTTTAGGTACTTTGCGTCTCTCTGTAGGAAAGGGGGAGAAGCAAATTTAAGGCGTTTATTCCGTTTCATTGGTCCTCCTCTGAAGCTCTGGGCACAACTGTGACCCCATGGGATTAACAAAGGCAATTTTGTGACCTAGATTCAAGCCAGAAAGGCACCCCTAAGTCCAGGAGGTATGGACGGGCCGGGCCACCTACAGGTCTGCAGGGAGAGGACCCTTCATTGTCCCATACCTGATGCCAGAAGAAGTCTGAGCCTCTGACATCGACCAATTAGCACAAAGTCCTGAAAACGGGAAGCTGACCCAAAATGAAGTCACAGGCAAAGCCCACCGACAAAGGAAGGAGAGGAATGTTTAGTAGGAAGATAGTGTGGATTCTGAAGCAGACTTCCCAAGGGTAGCTGGGAGCTGTTGCAGAGCTCTGAAAATAAATCAGGCTCTTCCAGATATCTTCCTCTTGGGCACAGTGAGGTAATGCCTCCTCACATTTATATGCAGCTTACACTTTGTCAAATATTTTCACAGACATTACCTCATCTGAACCTCAGAGCTCCCCTGTGAGGCATGATCTTTCTCCACACTTACCATTGTGAGAAACGGAGGCTCAGAGCAGGTGTCTTGAGGGAAAGAGCTGTCTCGGAACCCGTATCTGACTCTAGAATGCTCCTCCCAGTCACTGGTATTTTCTTCAAATCTGGGCTGAGCATTAGCTCTATTTGAACCACTCAGGAAGCTTGTGAACGCAGATTTCTGCACCCCCACTCTGATCTTCTCAGAGTGACCCTGGGGGGCAGCACCTGGGAAACTACTTTTAACCTGCAAATTGCCCAGATGCTTCTGATAAGAAAACCATGATCGGGGGCACCTGGGTGGCTCACTCAGTTAAGTGACCTTGGTTTTGGCTCAGGTCATGCTTCACGGTTCCTGGGATTGAGCCCCATGGGGATTCTCTCTCCCACTTTCTCTCTGCCCCTCCCTTATGCACGCTCATCTCTCTCAAAATAAATAAGTGAACATAAAAAAGATTTAAAAAGGGGATACCATGATCAGTAACTACCGGTGAAATTCATCTGGACAAGACCCAGAAGTGTTTCATTTTGATTCACGGATCTGGCATTTCTTTGGCCTCGTACTGATTAGACTTGTAAGCTACAGGGGAGACCGGAAGTCTACCCATGGTCTTCTTCTCCTAATGTTCTCCCAGAGGTTCTGCTAGAATGCCCCGAATGTCCAGTGTTCAAGCAGGTCTTTGGGCTCAAGTGGTGTCGGCAATAACACGCACACATGCCATCTGGAGGATACTGAGTAATCTTTTTTTTTAATGTTTATTTTTTGAGCGAGGGGAGGGGCAGAGAGAGGGAGACACAGAATCTGAAGCAGGCTCTGAGCTGTCAGCACAGAGCCCCATACGGGCCTCAAACTCATGGATCAGGAGACCATGACCTGAGCAGGAGTCGGACGACCCAGGTGCCCCTGGAGGGAACTGGTTAAATCCTCTGCTGCCATCTTAGGACACAACCTGTCCTGAGAAGGTAAAGATTGTGGCATGAGGAGAGAAGAAAGATGTAGGCGTTACTTGGGAGACCCAGGTTCTGGTCCTTCATAAGAAGGACCCCAGTGGGGTGACCTTGAATAAGGTCTCTTGTCTTCACTACCCTCTTCTGAAATCCAAGGGGGTATATCAGGCACAAATCCTTATTTCTAACAAGATCTTATGCTAAACACCAATGCATAAAGTAGGTGAAGGCTGAATGGGGTAGGAGACCTGCTGCAGCTTGAAGTGATGGATGGATTCCAGGAGTCCCCAGCTCTTGGCAAGTCAGAGAGTACAGAACATTTGGGAGGCTTCATTTCAGGTTTTACCTCCTGAGTCCTTCTTCCTCTCACGTTATGGTTCAGAGATGGAAATGCAAATAGGATATTTAAATAATAAGACAAATCCCCCAAATCACACACATCTTAAAAACCTGTAAGAGGGGCGCCTGGGTGGCGCAGTCGGTTAAGCGTCCGACTTCAGCCAGGTCACGATCTCGCGGTCCGTGAGTTCGAGCCCCGCATCGGGCTCTGGGCTGATGGCTCGGAGCCTGGAGCCTGTTTCCGATTCTGTGTCTCCCTCTCTCTCTGCCCCTCCCCCGTTCATGCTCTGTCTCTCTCTGTCCCAAAAATAAAAATAAAAATGTTGAAAAAAAGAAAAAAAAATTTAAAAAAAAACGCGTAAGAGTTTTTTCTAACTCTATGAGAATCTCGGGCTTGAGCTAAATTGCTTTCTGGCTGGATGAGAAAAGAAATTAAAAAGAATGATTACAACTGTACCACACTGAGTATGGCTAGAAAATTCCCCTTTAGACTGAGGCAACATTATACTGACACGGAAATATCTTGGAGATTTATTGTAGACAGAGAGAGAGAGAGAGAGAGAGAGAGAGAAAGCAAGGTGTCTTGTGTACTACTATTTGGGATAAAAAATAAGAATAAAAGAAAGAAGATATATATATATATATGTATTTGATTATGCACATAATCTCTGGGGAAATACACAGGAAACAAATAATGCTGGCTGATTCTATGAAGGGAGCTGAGTGGCAGGGATGGTGTGGGAGGGAGGCTTGCTTTTCACTCTATACCCTTTTATACCTTTTGCATTTTTCACTAAATCCATTTGGTTCCCCCCAGCACTCCCTCTGACCGTTTGGCCAGCAATTCTACTTCTGGAAATTGATCCTAAAGATGTACTCACACAGGTAAAATGTGACCATATAGTTGTTCTGAAGCATACTGTTTTTTTTTTTTTTTTGTAATGACAAATATTTGAAACATTGTCCATGCCTATCAGTACGAGTCTGCTAACGTGGATTGTAGCACATCCACAAAATGGAATCCCATGCATTTGTCAAGAAGCTGGGGATGCTGTCTGTATACTAATATGGAAAGATCCACAAGATAGTCATTGAGAGAAAACAGGAAAAATCAGACTAGTGTGTACAGGGGCACCTGGGGGGCTTAGTTGGTTAAGCGTCTGACTCTTGATTTCGTCTCAGGTCATGATCTCAGGGTTTGTGCTTGAACTCTGTGCTGACAGAGTGGAGCCTGCTTGAAATTCTCTCTCTCCCTCTCAAAATAAATAAAGATTAAAAAAAAGAATAGTGTGTATAATACAAATTTTAAAAGGGGGTTAAAGTATATTTGTACATATACATTCGTATTTGCTTGCGTAGGTAAAAAAATCTCCCGTAGGGTTACACTAGAACCATGATAGCATTAATCAACTGTGGGAGAGCCGGGTGACTGAGGAATGAGGATAGGAGAGAGGCTTTATTGAGTATCTTTCTGTACTTTAATGATTTTGAACCATGGTAAATATAATACCTATCCAAAATTAAACAATGAATATTGCAAAACAAGCCAATATATATAAAAATCACGCCTTGGTGTCCCCCTCCCTTACACCAAGCACCGCCATTATGATTTTGCTTCAGGGCCAGAAACAAAACAAAATAACTCTTAAAGAAGCCAAGGCTTGGGCCTCCCTTCATCCTTTCAAACAGGGACTTGCAGAGAAAATCCAAAGCAGCATCTCTTCTAGTCTTTGGAACTGTTCTATGCCAGCGTTTTATCCTTCTTCCCCTACCCATCCCCCTTACTCAAGTCTCATCAATCTTCCCTGGGTGTCTACTCTGACACTGCCGTAGGCTCTACAGCTCTGATTTACAGCACAACTTCGTGCCTGGAATTACAGGAAAGCAGAAGCAGACCTCTGCACACGGGTGTCTCCACAGCTCCCTAGGTTTGGCCAACTCCTGTCTCTACTGCAGGCTCTTAGCTGGCCCCACATTTCACTTTTCTCATGCAGTTGATATCCCAGGGTCCTTCAAGGAGCAAGTAAATTCAGCCTTTCACACCGAGTCAGTTTTCCCGCACTCAAGGCCGGCTGAGCCTGCCCCCAACCCTTGCTAAAACCCCCACATACCCTGGTCAGCCATGATGTACTCATCTTCACTTGCTTCCTCCAGGTACCTCCACACTTTGCTCAAACTGGTTCTTATAGCCTACGGTCCCTCCACCTCCTCCCGCCCCTCCCCCAAAGCCAGCGCTGGATCTAAACACGCTGCCATTCAGGCTTTAAAAAAATCAGTGAACTCCAAAGGGCATCATTATATTCATTTAATACCAATGTCCCTGCCATTGGGCTGGGTGCTGGGAAGATAGTCATGAACAAGACTGATGTGGCCCCTGTCTACATGGAGCCGCGGCCCAGTTGGAAAGGCAATTTGAACAAGGAATGAAATACTGCAGCTTTCAACTCTGGCTGCACATTAGAACTGTTTGGGATTTAAAAACATACACCAATAGTCTAAGTCCATACTTTTTTTTTTTTTTTTTTAGATTAAAAAAATTTTTTTAACGTTCATTTATTTTTGAGAGACTGAGAGAGACAGAGTGTGAGCAGGGAAGGGGTAGAGAGAGAGAGGGAGACACAAATCTGAAGCTGGCTCCAGGCTTTGAGCTGTCAGCACTGAGCCTGATGCGGGGGGCTCCAACCCACAACCGTGAGATCATGACGTGAGCCGAAGTCAGATGCTTAACCGACTGAGCCACCCAGACACCCCTAGATTTTTTTTTTAAAGTGTATTTCTTAATTTTGAAAGAGAGAGAGCTGAAGGGGCAGAGAGAGGCAGAGAGAGAGAATCCCAAGCAGGCTCCACATCATCAGGAATTGACCTCGCAAACCGTGAGATCATGACATGAGCCAAAATCAAGAGTCAGATGCTCAAGTGACTGAGCCACCCAGGTGCTTCGTGTCCATTCTTGACCAACTGAATCAGAATCTCTGGAGGTGAGGCCCAGGCCCAAACAGCATTCTTTTCAAACTTTCCAGGCGATTCGAATGGCAGCTAGCATTGGGAACCCCTCTCTAGCACAATGGATTTACACAACCTCCCACTTAATCATACAATCTACATGACTCCTAGATGAAAGTCCTTATTTGACTAATAAAATTCGGGTTTATTTTCCATAGACACAAAGCTAGGAACTAGGGTAGTATTCTGAAAACCCATTTCATACCACAGACAACAATTTAATCCTGAAAATAAAAGACAAGAAGCCCAAACACGTGCTTTAAAAAATATCCAATGGCAGACATACAATCTTCTAACATGCCATAGAGTGATCGGGGCTTATGCATGAGACAGGATGGACTACCATGGTGGTAATAATGGGAGAAAAAGAAACAAAGGCCAGACTTGGCTGCAGTTCACAGTCTCCAGGGAGATTTCCTGAGGCTTACAGATTGTAACCCTCCCACAGCTCTCTCAAGGACTTCCCTGATTGCTTTACCGCTACAGCTTTGCTCTTGTTAGTGTCCCTTTCTCTGATAGCCATAAACACTCCCCAACGATATGTTAGCGATCGTCTCAAACACATGGCCCACAGAAGGATCTCAAGGCTGATGTTTTTCTAGGCAAGAGTAAATAACCTTATCTTAGCAGCAGCTAGCCCCTCATGGTCCTGAAAACTTTATTTCCAAATTCCTTCAAGACTTATGCTGTCCTTAGCCCCCATTAACTAAAACATATTTAATCAGTCACTTCTCACAAGACAAGTGAAGCTCTTTCTGAGCACGGGTCCTGCCCCCAGGCTATAGTAAAGGCACCTTTTGCACAAACACGGCTCAATAATTCTTTCTTGATCGTTCGCTCCCAGCCCGTGTTACATCATTTTGGCACACGAACGAATGTGGGCTCTGAACCTTCTTAACTGGACCCAGAGCCTCGTTGCAAAGTCGGTGAGTACATTCTCTTCTTTTCCTTTCCTTTCATTTCAGGGCCTTTTCAAGGAGTACGGTCCTAGTGGGAACACGTTCACGTCTGGTTGCTCAGGCTGCAATCCTCTAACTCTACGGGGAGGAATAAAAGCTTGCCTTTGGGCTGGAAGTTAGGACCCTGGCCTGAATGGTAATGAGACCGGGAAACTTGATGCCCTCTCTTTATTCCTATTCTTACGCAAATTGTCTTTCTGGGGCACGGGACAGCCACCTGTCACTAGGATGGCTGCCAATCTTAAGACTCCCGCGTAAGTTTTCCTCCTCGTTGGTCTAATGTGATCTTCCTATCCACATCTATGGAGGCCAAGAGACCTCCCCTGGGAACCGGCCGAAACAGTACCCGATTAAATTAAAACCCAACCAGGGACCGTTCTCTAGGAAAGTTGGCTGAAAAGGCTACATGACTTGGAATGTCGCTTACAGCATGATGGATTTCCATCCTTCCTGTTTTTCATCAATGTCCCCTACTGACTGACTAACTTGCAATATTGGGTAATTTCCCCTTCTAAAGTTTTTCTTGTGTTTTCCATGGGTTAAAACATCAGGTTCTTCTTCAGTCCATTCACTGGCACCCATTTGGAGCCTAGGATGCAATGGGGAAGCCACGGGTGGTGGGGGGGGGGGCATCCCTCCTATAGGACAAGGCGGTATTCATAGTGATTTTCTTTTTTTTTTTTTTAATTTTTTTTAACGTTTATTTATTTTTGAGACAGAGAGAGACAGAGCATGAACAGGGGAGGAGCAGAGAGAGAGGGAGACACAGAATCTGAAACAGGCTCCAGGCTCCGAGCAGTCAGCACAGAGCCCGA
Organism: Prionailurus bengalensis; assembly: GCF_016509475.1. Lineage (NCBI taxonomy): Eukaryota > Metazoa > Chordata > Mammalia > Carnivora > Felidae > Prionailurus > Prionailurus bengalensis. The sequence goes on along the minus strand of NC_057351.1, from coordinate 51,762,759 downwards.
TGCGGGGCTCAAACTCACGGACCACAAGATCATGACCTGAGCCGAAGTCACCCAGGCGCCCCCATCGTGATTTTCACTTGAGGGACGCCTCTGGTCTCTTTGACACCAGGAACCTCTGACGTATCCTGCATGGGACACCTCCCCGGAGTTGGGAGGGATTTTCTTGGTAATGGACCTTCTCTGCTTTTCTAGGATCACGGATCGTCTTCCTCAGTTCTCAAGGACCCTCCCTTGGGGTGCCTTTTAGCCCACTGGAAACAATTTGGATTGCAAGATTTAAGAAAGAAAAAAATTGGGGACGCCTGGGTGGCTTAGTCGGTTGAGCAACCAACTTGGGCTCAAGTCATCATCTCATGGTTCGTGAGTTTGCATGAACCCCTGTGTCAGGCTCTGTGCTGACAGCTCAGAGCCTGGAGCCTGATTCAAATTCTGTCTCCCTCTCTCTCTGCCTCTCCCTCACTCACGTACTCTCTGTCTCTCAAGAATGAATAAATGTTAAAAAAAATTTTAATTAAAAAAAAAACTGATCTTCTGTAACAGTGCATGGCCTCCCTACTCCTTAGGAGAGAAGAAAAAATGGCCCCGCTAATGGGACATTAAACTTCAGTACTATTTGTCAGTTAGATCTCTTCTGCAGGAGACAAGGCATATGGACTGAGGCACCCTATGTCCAGGCCTTCATGGACCTAAATCAGGACCCCGATATAATGGCCTCTTGCAGAATGTTAGCTGGTAACTAGGCTAACAAGCTCTCTCCTGATATATTGGATGATGATTGTCTCAACAGGCCTCTTCCTCCTCCTGACAAGCCCAGATTGCCGGAGGAATCACAGGCCATCCCTAATGAAGGGGATGCTGACTCTCTCACTGTTCCTCCTCCTAATGAACTCAGGTTACCAGAGGAATCTCAGGACTCTCCAAATAAAGGGGACGTTGATTCTGTCACTTCTCCTCCTCCTTACGAGCCCCCCCCCCCGCCCCCACTCCTCTGCACCTGGCCCTACTGGACACACTAGGAGTGGGACTCCTTATTTCCCTGGAACTCCCCCTAAATCAGGATTTTATCCTTGCAGGGAGGTTGCTAATGGAGAAATGGGCGGTATCAGAGTCCGTGTCCTGTTCTCCAGAGCAGACTTGGTTCAAATAAAACAACAATTAGGATAATATTCCAAAAATCCTTCTCAATTTATTTTTATTTTATTTTATTTTTTATTTTTTAAAATTTACGTCCAAATTAGTTAGCCTATGGTGCAACAATGATTTCAGGAGTAGATTCCTTAGTGCCCCTGACCCATTGAGCCCATCCCCCCTCCCACAACCCCTCCAGTAACCCTCAGTTTGGTCTCCATATTTATGAGTCTCTTCTGTCTTGTCCTCCTCCCTGTTTTTATATGATTTTTGTTTCCCTTCCCTTATGTTCTTCTGTTTTGTCTCTTAAAGTCCATACGAGTGAAGTCATATGATATTTGTCTTTCTCTGACTAATTTCACTTAGCATAATACCCTCCAGTTCCATCCACGTAGTTGCAATCTTCTCAATTTATTGAGGTTTATCAACAAAGTATCCATTATGCTTGATTTGACCTAGCAAGATATCATATACATCATATATATGATATATATATCTTACTAACTCATTTCTGCATCCCTGAGGAAAGAGCGGGGTCTGGCAGGGGCTCAAGAGTTTGCTGATGGCCTGGCAATGGCGATAGGGGACGCTTTCCAGTAGGGGGCGCTGCTGTCCCAATTACCCAACCACACTGGACCTAGCAGGAGGATAGTCAGGGAAGAAATCAGATGATCACCTGCCTGATGGAAGGAATGAAAAAAGGACTTACTAAACTTGTAAACTTTGACAAAATTTGAGAAGTTACGCCAAGAGCTGATGAAAATCCCACTCTATTTCACGGTCGCCTAATAGAGGCTATCTGTAAATACATAAACCTGGACCCAACTACATCTGAGAGAATAACTATCTAATTATTAATTATTATTTTTTTTAAGAGGGAGAGGGAATCTTAAGCAGGCTCCATGCCCACCGTGAAGCCCTATGTGGGGCTCGATCTCACAACCCTGAGATCACGACCTGAGCTAAAACCAAGAGTGTCGGACGTTTAACTGGCTGAGCCGCCCAGGTGCCCCTATTTTATTTATTTTTATTTTTAAGAGTTATTTATTTTAAGTAATTGCTACACCCAACGTGGGGCTTGACCTCACAACTCTGAGATCAAGAATTTCACGTTCCTCCAACTGAGCCCGCTAGGCACCCCAGGAGTAACTATTTTAAACATGCATTTTATGAGTCGGTCGGCACCTGACATCTGCTGAAAGTTAACTAAAAGGGCTTTAGGCCCTCAAATCCCCCACTCAACGCCTCCTAGAGGTAGCTACAGTTTTTAATAATAGAGACGTGGTATTAAGACAGGAAAAGGACCAGCGTGTGAAGTTACAGGGCAAGATACAGGCTTGAGCATTGACTGACACCCTTGCAGACTCCCTCCCCACCACATCAGAATCACCAGGGGCAAGGGCCAACTCCAGACCAGAAGTCAGGTAAGACCCCATGTTTCAGATGCGGCCAGATTGGACATTGGAGCAGAAAATGTCCCCACAGAGGCTTTGTTCCTGGGCCATGTCCTGCTTGTAAAAAAAGAAGGGCATCGGAAGAGAGACTGTCCTTGTCTTCAGGGAGAGGAGATTAGGCACTCACTCCCCCGTCTGGGTCAAAACCGGAGGGTCTGGCATGATGGGACCCTAGGCTGGTCCAGCTCCTTTTACATCAAAATGACTGAGCCCTGGGTTACCCTGGATGTGGGAGGTAAGCTCACTGATTTTCTTATTGCTACAGGAGCCACTTACTCTGTCCTTATTCAGAACTCTGGCCCTACTTGTCCTTCTAATCATAAAATTGTTGACACAGAATGGGAAACTAAAACGTGCCCACCCGACAACACCTGTAACTTGTACATCCAAAACACCATCGGTTACTCATGTTTTTCTGGTCCTTCCGTCTTGTTCCGCTCCATCACTTGGATGAGACGTGATGTAAAAACTAGGGAGCAAGTCTGCTCTTATTAAAGAAGAGGATGGCTTGTTCTCTTTAACACTTGGAGAACCAAGACCTTGTACCGATCTCCCTTCTAATATCTGGAAGGAAGTAAACCCACAGGATGGGATTGTGACGTCCCAGGCTGGGCTCTTAAAGCTCAACCAGTTAAAGGGACTTTAAAGAACCCGACCATTATACCTCACAAAAGACAATACCTTTTAAACCCTGAGGAGAAGCCTGAGTTACAATCACTTATTGATAAACTTCTTAAACATGGTATTTTAAGGCTTTGTCAATCTCCTATTAACACTCCGATTTTACTGGTAAAAAAGCCAAATGGAGAATATTGGGTGGTACAAGATTTGAGAGCTGTGAATGAGACAGTGGTGCCTATTCCATAGATCCAAATCCATATACTCTTCTCACCCAGGTCCCTGGTGATGCGAATTGGTTTACGGCACTGGATTTAAAAGACCCCTTCTCTTGCATCCCTCTAAGTGAAGAGATGCGGCCACTATCTGCCTTTGAATGGGCCTCACATTCGAGTCCACAGGCTGCTCAATTAACCTGGACGGTCTCTCCGCAGGGATTTGGAGACTACTCATTTATTGGGGGCTGTACTTAGTAAAGACCTTCGTGATATATCCCTGCCTCCGGGGACTGTAATTCAATATGTGGATGTTTTCATCTGCAGTCCCACAAAGGAAATGTCTGACAGTGATTCTGTAACCTTACTTCATTTCCTGGCAGACAGAGGGTGTCGCGTCTCCCCTAAAAAGGCACAAATATCTAAACGGAAAGTACAGCATTTAGGATATGAGCTAATAACACCAGGTCACCATACTCTAGTTACTGGCAGAAAAAAAGGCTATATTAGACCTTGAGCCCCCAACTACAAAGAAACAACCCTGCACCGTCCTAGGCATGGCAGGCTTTTGCCCTCTGTGGGTTCCTGGATTCAGGCTCTAGGCCAAACCACTATATGATTCAGTTAAGGGCCCTGATGAAGAGCCTTTACTCTGGACTAAAGGCCAGCACACAGCCTTCAAGACATTAAAAGCTAAGCTTTTATCAGCCCCAGCCTTGGCTCTACCAAATTAAGAAAAAAACCTTTCACTTTATATGTAGCAGAGAAACAGGGTCAGGCTTTGGGAGTTCTTACCCAGAAATTAGGAAATGAAACAAGAGCAGTGGGTTATTTGTCAAAGCCACTTGACAACGTAGCACAAGGGTGGCTGGCTTGTCTCTGAGCGGTGGCTGCCACAGCCCTCCCGGTAGAGGAAGCCTGAAAACTTACTATGGGACAGTCCCTGACTGATGGCTTCACATCAGGTCCCAAGTATTTCAGCAAGTAAAGGCCATTCATCAATAGATGATGGAGGTGCCGACTTAATGGCAGTCTATACTTGTAGATACACCTGAAGTCGTCTTTAAGACCTGTCAGACTTTAAACCCAGCTGCCCTTACACTTGGATCTGACCATTGTACTTCTGTAGAACATAACTGGGTAGAAGTTATTGATCTTGTTTATTCTAGCAGATCAGACTTAAAAGATTCTCCTCTTGGTAATGCAGATGACCACTGGTTGACCGATGGCAGGAGTTTCATAGAAAAGGGGATACGAAAAGCTGGGCAGGCTTTAGTCAGTCTAACCCCAGACTATTGAGGCCAAAGCCCTTCCAGCAAATACGTCCGCCCAGAAACTGGAGGTAATGGCACTCACTCGTGCTTTACGATTGGCAGAAGGGCTCAAGATTAATATCTATATTGCCTCTCACTATGCCGTCCTAGTCCCACACGAGCATGCGGCAATTTGGAAAGAGGGTCCTTAACAAGTCATAACTCTCCCATCAAACGTGGACCTAAAATAATAGCCCTTTTAGACGCTGTACACAACCCCAGCCCTAAAGAGGTGGCTGTAAGTCACCTCAGGGGACATGTCTATGGAATCTAAAGGATATAACATGGCAGAGCACACAGCCACCCAAATTGCACAAAGCCTGAGTCTCATACCAGTCCTAACACCAGTAAAAGATATATCCCCTGTCTGTTCAGATCATGAAATCCGAGTATCCCAGGAACAGGGATTTTTCAAAAAATGCACAAGGCTGGGTTTATAAATAAATGATAGAGGAAAAGTCTTCAGACCCAAAAGCAGTTAACAGAAACTAATGCAGAGGGTATACATCAGGCTACTCACCTGGGTAAAAAGGCCCTGGGACAAATGGTTAAGAACACCTTTAATGGAATTAATGTAACCACTACCAGGGCACCTGGGTGGCTCTGTTGGCTGAGCATCTGACTCTTGACTTCAGCTCAGGTCATGATCTCGTGGTTCGTGAGTTCAAGCCCCACACCCAGCTCTGCACTGACAGCACAGAGCCTGCTTAAGACTCTCTCTCTCTTCCCCTCTTTCTGTAGCTCCCCTGCTCTCAATCTCTCTCAAAATAAATAAATAAACTTAAAAAAAAAAAAAACCACTAATCACTACCATAAAACAGGTCTGTCAATCATGATCAATTCTTACCAACCCCCTTTCCAAAGGCAGGGGGCATATCCTGGGGAGCAATTAGATTTTACACAAATGCCATCTTGTAAAGAATATAAATACTTATTGGTTATGTAGACACCTTTATAGGATGGATAGAGGCCTTCCCTTGCAAAACAGAAAAGGCCACTGAAGTGACAAAAACTCTATTAAGGGAGATTGTCCTTAGGTTTGGACCTAGTTCTTACAAAGTGACAAAGAACTGTCTTTTATTGCAGAAATAACTCAGCAAATAGCTCAGGCCCTAAAAATCAACACCTATTTGCATTTGGCCTGGCATCCACAATCTTCCGGAAAGGTGGAAAAGGCTAACCACGCCTTAAAAAGACACCTTACTAAACTAAGCATTGAGACTCAAGAAAATTGGATCGCTCTGTTACTCATAGGGCGTCTCAGAATGAGAATTGCCCCCAAACAATCAATAGGGCTAAGCCACTTTGAATTATTATACAGAAAGCCTTTTCTCACTCTAGACCTATCAATAGATGCAGACTATAATGCTCCGTTAAATTATTCGAGGCTGGGTTAATTCATACTAAACAGATACTAGACCATACCCTCCCCAACCCTGATTTAACTGTTACTAACAACCCACTTCATGTAAATCCAGGAGACATGGTTTATTGAAAGGATTGGAAGTCGAGGGGCACCTGGGTGTCTCGGTCAGTTGAGCGTCTGACTTGTGATTTTGGCTCAGGTCATGAACCTAGGGTCGTGGGATAGAGCCCTGAGTTGGGCTCCGTGCGGACCATGGAACCTGCTTAAGATTCCCTCTGCCCTCTCCCCTACTCGCACTCTCTCTCTGAAGTGAATGAATGAATGAATGAATAAATAAAAAATAAATGATTGGAAGTCTAACACAGTAGGGGATTTAACTCCAAAATGGAAGGGCCCCTACGAGGTCATTTTATGTACTCTCCCGGCCATAAAATGAGAAGGACATTCCTCATGGACTCCTATATCAAGAACTAAATCTGTTATCTTTCTCACAGGGATCCAGTGTGCCAGCTAATGTGTCTTCTTACTCCTGTGAACCTGTGGAAGCTCTCACACTTCTCTTCAAAGGACAATGAAGGTTGTACCTGTCTTTCTCATTCTCTTTGCCCCGGTTTACACTGGTAATTCCTTCTTACAATGGGCTATGCAGTATGCTTCAAAATCAAACAGCTTGCTGGGTAGGTGGAATTCCGCTGGTATCGAGTACGTCCAGTCTGCCTTGTTGGGTCTCCCCATTTCAGGGCGCAGATTGGCATTCCTTATGTAACCGTGTCTTAGATGTCATCTATGACTCAGACACTTTGTGATAGCTCTGTAACAAAGCGCAATGTCACTCTCTGGCCTATAGTCAGTACCACCTGGAATCTCCCAGGCCACAAATCGGACCTTTTCATACTCTTGAACCATTAAGGTTCTGACTGGCTTCACTCACGCACAAATGCACAGGGCAATATGACGAAATAGGATGGCATCAGACGTTTTAACTCCTGTACATGGTAGAATGCGTGTTATCATAAAAACGGAATGCCGTGTATATATCCCGGCTTACCACAAAAATATTTCTGGGTTTCTAACTGTCACGAACACTCGAGTGGGTGCTCTAAAAGACCCCTCCCTTTCTCTTACTGACTGGTGAAGCTCCTGGACAGGAGGGGGATTTTGGTCATCAAAGGACTCTTGTTTGGGCTTCTTTTTCTTCTTGTTACTCTAATCATGTTTTGCTGTTTCTCCGATGCCTCTTCACCTGGTGCCGAGACTCCTCCACTGACATAATTTCAAGCTGACAGATGATCCTCTCTGTTTAAGGAGACTCCTATATGTTATCAACTCTAGTTACAGAGAGAGAGAGAGAGAGAGAGTGGGGGCGGGGGGGGCATAGAGAGAGGGAGAGAGAGAGAACCCCAAGCAGGCTCCCTGCGGTCAGCACAGAGCCTGATGTGGGGCTTGAACTCACAAATGGTGAGATCATGACTTGAGCTGAAATGGAGAGTCAGACGCTAAACTGACTGAGCCACCCAGGTGCCTCTCCATAACTCCTATTAAATTCCCAACTGACCAATGTTGACCATTAGGTAGGGACATTTCTAAGCCCCTATTCAGTAGGAGGAAGTCACAGAAGACAGGACCTTCCATTGTCAACAACCTTAAGGGTCAAAGTTGTTCAGGGGGGAAAAAGGATGGGAGAAAAGGAAACCAAGGCCAGACTTGGCTGCAGTTCACAGTCTCCAGGGAGATCTCCTGAGGCTTACAGATTGTAACCCTCCCACAGCTCTCTCAAGGACTTCCCTGATTGCTTTACCGCTATAGCTTTGCTCTTGTTAGTGTCCCTTTCTCTGATAGCCATAAACTATATATTAGCAATCATCTTTCAAACATGCGGCCCATTGAGGGGCACCTGGCTGGCTTAGTTGGAGGAACATGCAACTCTTGACCTGGGGGTTGTGAGTTCGAGCCCCATGTTGGATGTAGAGTTTACTTAAAAAAAAAATTAACAATCTTAAACAACAACAACAACAACAACAACAACAAGAAACACCATCTGGCCCACTGATATACATCTGAAGGGTCTCAAGTCTGATGTTTTTCTAGGCAGTAGTAAATATAGCCTTAACTCAGTAGCAGCTAGGCCCTCATGGGCCTGAAAGCTTTAGAGACTTATGCTATCCTTAGCCCACACTGACTAAAAGGTATTTAATCAGTCACTTCTCAGAGGCACAAGTGCAGCTCTTCCTGCCCATGGGTCCTGTCCCTGTGATATAATAATAATAACAAAAATAAAATAGTAATTTAAAAAACCCCACCTTTTTTTGCCCTGAAAACGTTTCAAGAATTCTTTCTTGACCGTTCATTCCTGGCCCACTATATCACTAAGAGTCCTGGGGAATCAGGAAGGTATTTTCCAATCCTCTTTACTCAAAGTTTTGGATTTCTTGGCTCCCCTCCATTTCTTAGAGGGTTCCAATGGAATTTAAACTACATAAATAACCTACCACCCAAATCATCCCTTGCCTCTCTGATGGGGACCCACATATATAGTGATGTCGTGATGTAACTCTTCAGTTGGGGGGGGCTCACAGTATAGAAAGTGGGTACTCTTATATGTAGGTGCGAGTATAAATTGGTGTAACCTCTCTGGAGGTTAATCTGTAAATCATAAAACAGCATTTCCCAGACTTCCTTTTTAGATATTAAAAGAAGTAATAACAAATATCATCTACTGTGTGGTATTATATATCAGACTCTTTACCTAAATGACAACCATTATTATTATTATTATTATTTAATTTGAGAGAGAAAGAGAGGGGCAGAGGGAGAAAGAGAATTGTAAGCAGGCTTCACGGTCAGTGTGGAGCCTGATGAGGGGCTCAATCCCATGACCCTGGGATCATGACCTGAGCTGAAATTAAGAGTCAGGTACACAACCAACTGAGCCACCCAGGTGCTCCGATTTTGTTAATTCTAAAGTTGAACTTTTTTTGTCATATTTCTGGTCCATTTTGAATTTCTTTTTTGTATTTATGTATTTTTTTTTACATATCAAATTCAATTTAAAAATGTAACCATATTGCTCAATCTTTTGATCTTTAACTTATTTTTTTTAAGCTTATTTATTTTGAGAGAGAGTGTAAGCAGGGGAGGCGCAGAGAGAGAAGAGAGAGAAAAATCCCAAGCTCTCATCTCAGAGCCTACCGCAGGGCTTGAACCCGTGAACCATGAGATCATGACCTGAGCTGAAACCAGGAGTCGATGCTTAACTGGCTGAGCCACCCAGGGGCCCCTTGATTTATAACTTCTTAAAGAATGCTTTTATGCTTCCTCATCTTGAGATCATATATTCACCCTTATTATTTAGTTCTATTTGAAACATTTTTTATTTTAGAAAGAGAGAAAGAGAGCACGAGCAGGGGATGGGGGCAGAGGGAGAGAGAGAGAGAGAGAGAGAGAGAGAGAGAGAGAGAAAGAATCCCAAGCAGGCTCTTCACTGTCAGTGCAGAGCCCGAATTGGGGCTCCGTCTCCCGAATGGTACGATTATGACCTGAGCAGAAATCAAGAATGTAGGTTGCTTAACCAACTGAGCCATCCAGGTGCCCCAAAGTTACCCATTTCTAAGAAACAGGATAATGGGTGATTTTCACTTTGCTGTAATTTTCAGCCTTTCTCAAAGTTTTACAATGAATGTGCTTTACAGTCAGAACAATTGGTAATTAGTATTATGTAAATGGATGTTTTTAAGGCTCAAACTCTCACACCCTCCGGGCTTGTTTGGGCAATTGGGAGGAGTCAATCCCACCCCAGAGAGGAGACGATCTCTCTCTCTCTCTCTCTCTCTCTCTCTCCCTGGGGAGTCATGCACAGTAGCTAGCCCTGAAAGGGGATGCATTTACCACTTCAGCTCAGTCCTTTTGATTGGGAGATGCTGCCATTAAAAGATGTTAAATACCAAATAACATCATCTGGAATCTCACTGTGACCCTTTGTGTTGCCAGCTCGGAGAGGGGACTGTGGTGTCACCTCCTACTCGCCCTCTCCACACCCCACCCAGAAGGGCTGGGAAGGCACAAAGACTTGCCCGCTGTATCTGGGTGGTATGCAAATGCAGCCTTGTCTCCGACTGCCTAATCCTATCAGGAATGCTTAGGGTGTTAATTTGACCATCTTTCACAGCTCATAAATCTACTTGGGGGCAAAACCAAGCTGCCAGACGCCATCAAGCAAAACTCCTCCTGAGGCTGGCAGTTTCAGTAAAGCAGTCGGGATCATGCCTCAGTAAAGTCCAATAAAGAGCTTTGTATGTGGGGGACTGGAAAGCAGCTTCTCACATTTGGATACAATAGAACAAAACAGTGGGAAATGTGAATGTCTGATTATCCGGACTGGTGGCCTCCTCTATGCTCTGCCTGCCCACCGAGCCACGGATCCTCATTCATTCGCAATTCTTTGCACGCAGATGGATCTGTCTTGCTCCCGAACAACTGCCTGCAAAGAGTCCTGTCGGATTAGTTTATTTAATCCCTGTCTATAAATACAAATTGACTATATTTGCTTCCACTGCAATCTGCTAGCCTTTTTATATTAAAATCTATTAAACTTCAGCCAGCTCATTTCTGCCTAGATTCATTCTCCCTTTATTTAGTGGTCAGAACAGAAGAAATCTTTTCTTTCTGAGACAGAACACTCCCCAGGAGAGTTCCCACTCGCTCCTGACAGGGTTGAAAGTGCCAACAGAAATCAGTTTCAACCTCTGGATTACAGCTTCATCCAGAATCCATCTGTTCTGACGATTGGTCAGTTTAAAATTCAGCTGATTAGAGATCCTCAGTAAAAATAGCCTTTCCAGGGGCACCTGGGTGACTCAGTCGGTTGTGTCCGACTTCAGCTCAGATCATGATCTCGTGGTTCGTGAGTTCAAGCCCCGCATCGGGCTCCGTGCTGACAGCTCAGAGCCTGGAGCCTGCTTCAGATTCTGTGTCTCCCTCTCTCTCTGCCCCTCCTCCCCTCATGCTCTCTCTCAAAAATAAACAAAACAAAACTCCAAAACATCCTTTCCAGCCTCTGTGAGGGAGGCACTGAGGGCACACTGGGCTGGTGTTCTGCCTGTAGGGACATGAAGCTCCTCTGAACCTGCACAGAGATGGGAGGAAGTGTTGGCTCTGGGAGAGGAACACAGCAATAACTCCGCATGACCGCAGACTGGAAGTACCAGAAAAGTCAGAGATTTATCCATCCGGCATCTCCGCACGGTTCAGGCAACAAATAGCATTCCCCCAGAGTCTCGAGGAAAGACTCCATACCGCTTGCCAAGGGCGCTTACAAGGTCGAGGAACACGGAGGGAAGGGAATCTGAAAAGATTTATCAGCTTTGGCTCTGGGCTCTAGTTCCCTTATCTGAAAGATAATCTATGTGGGATTATCTGGCTCGTGGTGTAAGGACTTAATACATGGTAACTGGGATTACTGATATTACGTTACTGGTGGTGAACTTTAAAAATAATTATTGATATTATTGCTACAGTGAATTGGATACATAATTATGACAATTGATATTATCATTATTGCTGGAAGTGGACTTGATAAATAACCATGTTGTTACAATTATTACTACTGGCAATGCCACTATTAGCTATATGATGGTAAGTAGACTTTAAAAGAATCGAGTGAAGAACATACAAGACCACTCATTAACCACATGTTTATTATGTGTGTCAGTCACTGTTCTAGGCATTGGGCTACATCACTGCAATCCATCCTTGTGAAGCTTCTCTTTCAGTGGGGGAGATGGGCAATAAATATAATAAATACACTATGTTGAATTTATAAACTGTTTAATTGGAAAAACAGAGCAGGGTAAGGAGGATTGGAGCGAGTTGGGGAAGAGGGAGGTTGCAATACATTTAAAATAAGATGGTTGCGGAAGGCTTCCCTGAGAAGGTGACATTTGAACAATAAGGAAGGAAGCAGGGGAGTAAGTCACGGGGAAAGCTGGGCATTCTGGGCAGCAGAAATAGCACCTGCAAAGGCCAGGGCTGGGGGAAACATGTTCAGAGAGAGAAGCATGTCAGCCTGTTCAGAGGCTGACATGGCCAGGGGGTAGAGTGGGACATGGTGACACAGGGGTGGCAGAGGCAGGTCATATATGTCAAGCTGTGCATTTAAAGGACTTCACCCCCCTCCCTTTTTTTTTTAGATTTATTTTAAAGTAATCTCTACATCCAATGTGTGGCTTGAACTCACAGCCTCAAGAGTCACATGCTCCACTGACTGAGCCAGACAGGTGCCCCAGGACATCATCTTTTTAAGTGATGTGGGGCGTCACTGCAGAATTTAGAACAAGAGGCACGGCATGGTTTGACTTATGCTTCAACAGGATTACTCTGGTTCCTGAGTTGAAAATAGACTAGAGTTTAATAAAAAGAAAGAAAGGAAGAAGGAAAGAAGAAAGAGAAAGAAAGAGAGAAAAAAAGAAAGAAAAAGAAAAGAGAAAGGAAGAAAGAAAGAATAAAGAAAAAGAAAGAAAGAGAAAGAAAGAAAAAGAAAGAAAGAAAGAAAATAGAGCATGGGATGTGCAATGGGGGTGGTGGACAAGGGTGAAAGCAGGGAATCTAAGTGGGATGACTCGGGCTGTGAGGGAAACATGAGGACACAGGGTTCCTGTTTTGAACAACGGGAAGAATGGAGGCTATGAACCAGGAAGGGGCAGATGGCAGATGAAGCAGGTTTGGGCGACTTCTCAGTTCGTTTTGGTCACATTTTAGCAGACTTGGAGCTTAAAAGAACCCTTCGAGGGGCGCCTGGGTGGCGCAGTCGGTTAAGCGTCCGACTTCAGCCAGGTCACGATCTCGCGGTCCGGGAGTTCGAGCCCCGCGTCAGGCTCTGGGCTGATGGCTCAGAGCCTGGAGCCTGTTTCCGATTCTGTGTCTCCCTCTCTCTCTGCCCCTCCCCCGTTCATGCTCTGTCTCTCTCTGTCCCAAAAATAAATAAACGTTGAAAAAAAAAATTAAAAAAAAAAAAAAGAACCCTTCGATATTACCTAACTTAAGCCTCATCTTTAAACAAATACTACCTATATCTTTATTTTTATGATATTATTTTTAAGTAATCTCTACATCCAACGTGGGGCTTGAGCTTAGAACGCCAAGATCAAGAATCTCATGCTCTACCGACTGAGCCAGTCAGGCAGCCCTAAACAAATTATGTTTAAATGAGCCCCTGTAGTACAAAATTCTAAGTCCAACGAATACAGCATGGAAAATTAGCTTTCATTTCCGTCTGTAGGTACCCTGCCACCCAGATCTCTCAGATTACTGTTACCATGTATTTGCCATTTATTCCCCCCAACTCCTAAGAGATAGCCTGTGGACAAATAAGTCCGCATGTTGATATTTCTCCTCTATTTTTTTTACAATGGTAAGTTACCATGCACACTGCTCTGAATCTTGCTTCCCTTCCCACTCCCTTCCTCAATAATTTGCCTTCATCAGTACACACAGGACTGACCCATTCTTTTCATGACTGCAGACTTTCTGGTGTATGCATGCACTGTAATTTACTTAACCAGTTCCCTACTGATCCATGTGTTACTTACGACTCTGTCATTTCAAATAAGGCTGCGATGTATTTCCTTACCATGGGTCCTCTCACGGAAAGGTATGTCCATTTACAATTTGGGCAAACAGTGTTTTCCGAGGTTGTTTCTCAACAATGCAAGAGAGGTACTCTCCACCAGGTCTGATAGGTAGCTGTGCTGCACCAGTGGGGTTGTACTGGTTAGGTACCATCATACTTGCATACCCACTGGCAACAAGCTCTGTCCCAAGCCCCCTAAACGATCCGTTCTCTCGGGTAGCTCAGCAGCTCCGTTCCCCCCCGCTCCCTCCCACAAGCCACCATCTAAAGGACTGGCGCCAGGCAGAAGAGGGAGTCTTGAATCTGTCCTGATTGACAAGTGTTCAGGGTGTTTATTACTTTGAGTATCACTCCTTGATCTTTGCTAATAGAGGTGGTGTTGTAGTGTATGAGTAAGCTGAATTTCTCTCCCTTAAATGGCATTATCCTTGCCTTTTCTGTATATTCATTTTCTGTTGGGTTATTGTTTTGCTTCTTGATTTTCAGGAGCTTTTTATGTAAAAGAGAACCGATTCCTTGTCTACTGTGCACACTGCCAATATTTGTCAGTTTGGCATTTATCTTTTTGTTTGCAGACGTAACATTTTTCTGAAGTTGGATTTATCAATCCTCTCGTTCATAGCTTCTGGGTTTTGTGTTACATCAGAAAGATCTTCCCTACACCCAGATTAGCAATATTGTGTTTCTCTTGTGACTCTGCGGTTTCATTTCTACCATCCCACATTTGACTCACCTGAAATATTCTGACGTAAGGAGTAAGGCTTGGGTCCAACTTTGTTTTTTCCAGATGGCTCCTCAGTTGTTGCAAGACCATTACCTTTCCCACAATTTCATAATATACTACCTTTATCACATACAGTGGATTTGAGCCTTCTGGGCTCTCTTCCATTCCACTGTGATTATCCTATGTGTCAGGATTACTGTTTTAATAATAGTTGAAGAACATTGTTAAGATGTGATACGGCCAGTAGCCCTTCACTCTTTCCTTAAATATTTAATAAGAATCCTCGTACATTCATTTTTCCATGGGAGCTTTAGAATCAATTTGTATGGGTTTCTGCTCCTTCCCTCAATAAGGTTGATCTGTAGACAGAGACAAAAACCAGATGATTTCACTTACATGTGAAATCTACAAAGCAAGTGAATAAACAAACCAGAAGCAGAAACAGACCATTAATAGAGGACAAACTGGTGGTTGCAGGAGGAGGTGGGGGATGGGCGAAATGGGTGAAGGAGGGTGGGAGACACAGGCTTCCAGTTACGGAATGAGTAAATCAGCAGGATTAAAGGTCCACCATGCAGTTGTACCGTATGGTGACACACGGTGGCCACGCTGGTGGCGCACACGGCGAAGCAGACTTGTGGAACCGCTGTGCCCTACACCTGAAACTGTCAGTTTATTTCATTAAAAAAGAAAAGGTTTGATATGTTATTAGGTCATGGGAAACTTACATGTTAATTAAGGGAGAAACGAAATCTTTGGAATAGTGAATCTTTCCGTCCGAGAACAGCATATGGTACTCTATTTGTGCCAACGTATTTTGTCTCTAAGTAGCATTAAATGTTTTACGTATTTTATATATATATATATATTTATTTATTATAAATGGGATCGTCCTTCCATTTCATCTTAAAACTGCTTTTTGTGTATAAATAGGAAGCGTTCTACTTACTGCTTATTAATTTTGTACCTACTCATCTTATTGAATTTTCTTATTCTAGCAGTTTTTCAGGTGATCTTGAGTTTTTCAGTGTATCAACTGTAAGTAAAAAGAGCTTGACTGTCCCCTTTATCATTTTCCAGAAGAGTGCTAAATAGCGATGATGGACAGCCCTCGTCTGATTCTTGACTTTTGTTTCTCTCATAAGCAGGAGGCTGGCTTTTGGCTTATATAGAAAATTGATTTAAATATATATTGATTTATATATGCAGTTTTTAGTACAGGCTGAGTTTCTCTGCCCTTTACATGTGCTGCACATGTTTTCTTCCACTTTGTGACTTGCCTTTTTACTTTCTTCACAGAGGTTATTAAATGAACAGATGTTCTTAATTTTAATATGATTTTATCAATCTTTTCTTTTAGGGCTAGCATTCATTAAAGCTCAGTTAAAAGTTCTCTTTTGTCTCCAAATCAGAAAGTCTCCCAGAGTTTCTTCTCGACATTTAACATACTTTACTTTTCCTACAGAAGCCCTATAGAAAATACATTTAGAATTTTTGTTTATGCATCCAAATACATGTGTTTTTTCATATGGTTATCCATAACAATTTGTTGACAAGGCCCTTCTTTTTGCATTATAATGCTGTCATGCTATCTCTGGTATGTATAAAAATCCTATATATACTCCATTCAATTGGTCAAATGAGCCTATCCCTGCACCAATATCACACTTAGTTGCTAGAGCATTAATTCTATTTTCCATCTCTGGCCCTCTCCCCCAACCCCCTTCAGGCACGTCTAGCCTATTCTTAGCCCTTTATAGGTATTTCCTACCAATCCTGGATTCTTTTACACCTCTGGGGACAAAAAGGACATGTGTTGCCTGTTATTTCCATTTCTACTGGAGTATTCCATTTTTTCTACCCTTTTTTCACCTTTACAATTCTATTTCCACTCTGATTATCCTTAAAAATGTAATATGCACACTGAAGTTCATCAACATTTTAAGGTTTCTCTTATCTTCCTATATCATTGTCAAGTAGTACTTTAAATTCCACCTTGTTTTTGTTTTTTAGTGTTTATTTATTTTTGAGAGAGACAGAGACAGAGCGTGAGGGGGCGAGGGGCAGAGAGAGGGAGACACTGAATCTGGAACAGGCTCCAGGCTCTGAGCTGGCAGCACAGAGCCCGACGCGGGGCTCAAATTTATGGACCGTGAGATCATGGTGTGAGCTGAAGTTTGATGCCGAACTGACTGAGCCACCCAAATGCCCCTAATTCCTTGTTTTTAAAACCTCAAATCTATTCTTTACTTCTGTAGTATTTTTATAGACAACACTTATTTTAAACAGATATATAGTGAAGTCTTTAACACCTTTGGTGTCCTCCCAAATTTATGTGTATCCTGGAGGCATTTTATGCATAAAGAATCAAATGTATATTGTATTTTTTCCTTTTATAGAAATAGCAGTAAAAAACAGGAAATCATATATACTGGTCAACCTCTTACTTTTGTTTTTCATTTGTTATTTCTTGAAGATTATTTTCTATCAGTTAATAAAACAGTCTGTTTTTACATGAGTATTTCAGTCTGTTTACCAATTTTTTCCCCCAATGTTTATTTTTTAAATGTCTATTTTTGAGAGATAGAGAGCAGTGGGGGGACACAGAGAGACACGGAATCCAAAGCAGGCTCCAGGCTCTGAGCTGTCAGCACAAGGCTGGGCGTGGGGCTCAAACCCAAACTGTGAGATCATGACCTGAGCTGAAGTCAGAGGCTCAACCAACTGAACCACCCAGGTGGCCCTACCAATTTCTTTGTTCACTCTGCTTCTTGCATTTAACTCCTTCCTTCTGGACTCAATTGCCTTTTGTCCTAAAAAACGAACCTATGAGTTCTTTCAGCAAAACCTGAAAATGTGTTTTTATCCTCCCTGCCCCCCCCCCCCTTTAAATGTCTACTCTTCCTCCTGCAGCTCATTTTAATTTCTTTTTTAATGTTTATTTTTTAGAGAAAAAGAGTGTGTGTGTGTGGGGGGGGGGGGGCGGGGCACAGAGAGAGGGAGACACAGAATCTGAAACAGGCTCCAGGCTCTGAGCTGCCAGCACAGAGCCTGATGCGGGGCTTGAACCCATGAACTGTGAGATCATGACCTGAGCCGAAGTCGGACGCCCAACCAACTTGAGCCACCCAGGCGCCCCTGTTAGGTTTTTTTTTTTTAGAAGTTTTTATTTAATTTTGAGAGAAACAGAGACGGCACACATGGGGGAGGGATCGGATCCCAAGCAGGCTCCATGCTGTCAGCACAGAGCCCTATGAGGGGCTTGATCTCACGAAACCATGAGATCATGATCTGAGCCAAAACCAAGAGTCTTAACTGACTGAGCCACCCAGGCGCCCCGTATCCTCCCTTTTAAATACTCCTTTATGTGTAGAATTCATAGCTAACACATTTTTTCCCCCTCAGCGCTTATTTTATTGTCCCCTGGCCTATATTGCTGTCACTGAAAAGCCTGCTGTTAATGTCATTATTCCTTTGCAGGTAATGTCTTTTCTCTTTGGTTGCTTTTATATTTCTTTTTTTTTTAAACATTAAAAAATTTTTTTTTATGTTTATTTTTGAGAGGGAAGAGAGAGACAGAATCCAAAGCAGGCTCCAGGCTGAGCTGTCAGCACAGAGCCCGATGTGGGGCTTGAACCCATGAACTGTGAGATCGTGACTTGAGCTGAAGTCGGACACCCAACCCACCGAGCTACCCAGGTGACCCTGACTTTTCTCGCCTTTCGTGATTCCACTACATGTCTAGAAGTAGATTTGTTTTCAGGCGCTCTCCTGGTATGTCATGCTTCAACTTTATGTCTTTAATAAACTGCACAAAAATCTGCAAATCTCTTCCCTCCTATATTCTTTTAAGTTGGATCTTCTATACTCCATCTCTCTCAGCCCTCTTCTATTTCTCATCTCTTTCCTTTATGTGGGTATTTTCCTGATTTATCTTGTAGTTCTCTCCACTTCTCTGTGGCACTGCTCCACCGGCAGACCATGTGGGGGGCTCTGTGCCTCTGTGTGACGGGGAGGGCAACTGTGGGTGGATGATGAACTAGGAAGACAGTTCTGACAGTGGTGGCTTGTGAGGAGCAAGAACCACCAAAAAGGGTGTAATTAAGTATTTTAGGTCACTGTCTGCCTAAGCTAGTAAGCATGAAAAGGAGGGGCGGGGAGGAGATTGAGCAGTGAAAAGGCCACATTATAGTCTAACTTTATGAGAATAGGACAGGTCTCCTGCCCTCCAAAGGAAGAAGGGGAGGCAGAGGATGGGTGGGGAGCTCGAGTACAAGCAACCTGGGTCTCTGAGACACCTCCATTCTGCACGCCAAGCCAGGATGCCTCCAGTGCACAGTTTTAGAAGTTTGATAATCCATAAAGCAAGTCAAATATTAAAAACTAAACCGAACTGGGGAAAGAAAAAAAGAGTCTGACCGTTCTCCTGGTGAAGAATCAGTATTCCTACTTGCTTTCTTCGTCACTTTTGTTCTCTAACAGAGAGAACAAAAGGTAAAGGGCCAGTCAGGAATACTAATTACAAAAGCTTATGGGAATTTATTTACATGTTTTCTTTCCTCACCACCATGAAAAGAACTGGATCGTAT
The DNA here is from genome assembly GCF_016509475.1 of Prionailurus bengalensis. NCBI lineage: Eukaryota > Metazoa > Chordata > Mammalia > Carnivora > Felidae > Prionailurus > Prionailurus bengalensis. The sequence continues at coordinate 51,743,728 of NC_057351.1, read as the reverse complement.
CATATAGTAGGATGCTTAGGAACTAGCAAGCAAACATATTGTCCTAACTAAAGGAGTAAGACTAAGCTGCTAAAAAATCTTCCAAAGCCAAATGACTCATAGGTTATTTGCACCATTATTCTATTATTATGGAAAGCAAAGAATTGATCACACACACACACGTGAACACTTATACTGTAATCTAAAATACATATATTACTATAATTTTTTTAAATGTTTTAATATTTTTGAGAGAGAGAGAAAGAGAGTGCGTGTGCAGGCAGGGAAAAGGCAGAGAGAGAGGGAGACAGAGGATCCAAAGCAGGCTCTATGCTGGCGGCAGAGAGCCTGATGTGGGGCTTGAACTCATGAACCATGAAATCATGACCTGAGCTGAGGTCAGACGCTTAATGGACTGAACCACCCAGATGTCCCTATACTTTGAGAGTAATAAATACCACTAACTTTAAGATTTTAAAACTTATAAAAATTGTTTTTAGGGGCACCTGGCTGGCTCTGTGAGTACAGCATGCAACTCTTGATCTTAGGATTGTGAGTACAAACCCCACGTTGGGCCTACAGTAGCTTACTTAAAAAAAAAAAAAATGTAGATATATATTCCTCTTTAGAAGAAGATAGATTTCCTGGGAATGACCTTTAAGGTTTGTTGAAAGTTGTATTGGATGGAGTGTATGTCTAAAAGCATCACATATCAAAGCATCTGAGAGATTATGGTCACAAAACTCAATATTTCAAATTTTAAACTGCATTCTATCACTGTTAGACTCAGAACTGCATTGTTTTCCTGCAATTGTGGTTTATTGCGATCTTAATCCATTTTCTCAAGACCATTCAAAACATTTATACTATTCCAGTAATTACCATGCTACCCAGAAAAGCAAATGAACACTTTATTAAGAATTAAATGAAGGTATGGAATGTGATACAGTACAAATAAGACACCCAAGATGGATATAATAGTACTACCCACACAAAAAGTTAATTCTCACTCCCCCCCCCAAAAAAATCACAAGACAAAAGAAAAAGCAATTCCATCATTATAAAGTAAGATATTTCATGCAAAAACTCCAAAAAAAAAATCCCCCCAACCACCCCCCAAAATCCCTCAAACTGTCAACAAACCAAAAGCTATTTGAAAATATTGCCATGCTAACATATTAACCACAATATAATCATTCATAGAAAAATAACACACTAATTAAGCAATGGATTAGATGAAACAATACAGGCTGCAATATCATAAACTCATAGATCTCGATGATTTTCCATGAAAAGTAATTCCAGATTCACCTACAGGGTGAGTAACGGGCTCAATGCTGAGAGATAAGGTAGGTAAATATAAATTCCATTAACTCATCTCATTAGCTTCTAATTATAAAATCTGGAAGCTTCCAGAACCTGAAAAATTATATAAAATTTGGCATACTCCATTGTGTTCCAAGAAATTACTTTAGGATCATAACTGCAATTATTAGAGAACTGTATAAAAGCACTTCCAGGTCAGGAACTGACCTCTTAAATAATGATCACAATTTACATCATAGAAACAACTCCAGATATGCATTTACTCTGATTAACTCTCACTTAGGACAAGAAACATGATTTTCTAGCACTTTATGTACAAGTTAATGCAAAGGGCCAGGTAATTTAGAGACGGAATAAAATGTAAAACAAAAGTGAACTGGCACAGAGACTGAAGAGGAACATGCCCACTTACAGAGACGTAAGTCGGTAAAAATCTTGCCTTGCTTTCTGAGGGAGCGAGAGTCAACGACTAGACTGACAAGCTATAATTCATGTCTCTGTACCAAGATGCTTTCTCCTATTTCATGGAAAAGACAGTTTTACATTAGAAAACAGGAATGGCATTTTATGGGATAGCATTCCCCTCCACAGCTGCCAAACAAGCCTGGTCACCATGTGGTGCACACACAAAGTGTATTTCCAACTGACTGTTAGTGTCATGATGAGGCAACCGAGGACCAGGAAGCAATGGCTCACAGCACCTGCCCATTCAGGCGACCTGGAGAGAACTGGGACACCTATATTTCATGGTTCTGGGTTCAGTTTACCTATGGTGTAAAGATCGGCTCTAACAGTTAGGCCAAGGAGAAAACACAACAAAAAGTTACTTAGGATAAAAAACGACCCACTCTCATTCGCTTCCCCTTCCATCCCCCCACTTTAGATTTCGGGTAATTACAATACATTGGAAAATTAGTCAGAATTACCGTTCCTACCTCTGAAATGTAATTTCCTATTTACACTCCATGAAAAGAACACCATAATTTTCACTGGCAGGATTTAGCCTCTAAAACACAGAAGCACTTGCTCTAATTTTTACAAAATGAAATGACAGAATTTTCCAATGTGAAACCCGGGAGTTTGAAGCCAGTAAAGAAGTGTCTTTAATTATCAGGACGTTCATAGTTAGAGCTCTTTGGAATGTGTCTTATACAAAGGTACCAGAAATTAAATCCCCAGAGTATTTATGAAGTAAGTTCTAAAATGGGAAAGATTTCTAATGAGAGATAAATGCTTCCATCAGCAAATTAAATCTGATATATCAATCTTTCCTAACTGACAAAGTCTTTGCTAATAATAGCTCAACATAGCCTCTGGAATCAAATGTAAAGATCACTCAATCATGATGATGCACGATGAAGTACAGATGGGCAGTACATATGAAAAACAATTTGTAAACCGCTGCAGTTCTAAAACAGATTTATATTACAAAGCAATGTAAATAAATATTGGGCTAGTACAAAAGCTCTTATTTACAGTTTTACAAATGAAATTGTATTCAGTGTAAATGCTGTGTTTTAAAGAACACAGTACTGTATTAGTAAAATGAGTTCTGTTGAGGGGATTACACTTTCTGTTAGAATCAATGCATAACATATAAAAGATTCAAGTTAACTTTGTTTATAATTTAGTACAGACAAACCCAGTTTAACCTGGAATGGCATCTGTTAAAGTGCTGAAAAACAGGAAATACTTAGAAAACACTGTACATTATTAAAGCTTTATCAAGTCAGAATGTTAAACTTCTTTCACATTTTTTTATCCTTTGGCCACAGGCTTGTGGACAAGATGATACTTCTCAGCAAAGGAGTAAAACTTAATAGGCCACCAGCTGCTTAGATGACTTTAGGTTCAGCGGATTTAGTTTCCTAAAACAACTATTTATCCATCAACCATACCTTCGGGCCTCACAATCTGGTAAGTAATTAAATATTCAGGATAAGCCTGGAAGAGAAAGATCAATTTAAACACTGGTAAACAAACTGTTTTAAACATTTTACTATAAGGATTTCCAAACTTTAGAAAAGAGGTTCTAAATTAGTGCTGTGGATCAGAATCATCTAAGGACATTTTCTCAAAACATCCTTACCTTGATTCCAATCACTTAGGTTCTGAATCAGAAGGTCTAGGATGAATACTAAGTGTGTGTTTGTTTTTAATAACTGAGGTGATTCTGCTACATTTCCTCAGTTAAGAACACTGCTCTAGAACACAAGCATCTAGAGATGCTTTTGACTGGACCTGTGTCACTAAGAGCAAGAGGGAATTGTTTGCTTCTTTGCTACAGATAGGTTAACTACTAAATACAGGATTCTGATTAACTATATTTTACAGAAGGTAAGAAACAGAAAAAAGATCCACTGTAGTTGGCAAAATCTGAATAAAGTCTGTAAGTTAGATAGAATATTGTAACAATGGTATTTTCCCGATTTTGATAATTTTAAGACAATATCCTTGTTTTGGGGAAATACACACTAAAGTACGTAAGGGTAAACCAACAAGCCTACAACTTCCCCTCAAGCAGTTCAGGAAAAACAAAACTGTATTCACACACACGCGGGAGAGAAAGATAAAATGTTGACAATGGGAAAATAAGGGACTTCTCGATTATTTTTGCAACTTTTCTGTAAATGAGAAATTATTTCCAAATAAAAGTTAAAAAAAAACAACAACAACCCAGTTCTCAGGGCAATATGCCGTGTCAGTTTAAGAGATTAGTAAGAAAAGGTTAAAGTATGGCTCTAAATAATTTCTGAAGATGAGCAAATAAAACTGAATTACCTGTTCTCCTCTGTAAATAACATATTCAGCTAAAGCTAGTCCATTTACACTGGGTCGACCAGTGACTGAGTGATGTCCTGGAGGAGAATGTGCCATTTTCATTGCACTGAACTGCAGGAAAGACTTTCCAAGGGTTACCCGGCAAAAGAGCAGCTGCCTATAACATGGAAGGGAAAAGATCTCTCTGAAGACAAGGCAGAAGACATTGTCTGTGTAGACTGCATAAGCTTTTTAATGTATTTATACATAAACACAAGTTGTTTTGTCATTTCACCCTTAAAAGAACTTTGTGAGAATGTCTTCTACTCTCATTAATGAATCTGTCACTTTAATCCTTATTTTAACTATAACAACTGAGAATGGAATGACCTTATAGAGACGGAGACTCCACTTGTTTGTATCCTAGCAAAAGCACAAACCACAGCCCAAGTGAGAAGGAGAAGCAAACTTAAGGAACCCCCATGAAGTGGCTTGCAAAGTTGGACATTTATCCAACTAAGTCTAGTTGATTCCACCTTCAAATTATATCTGAAACTCATTCTCTTAATTCTATGGCTACCATTAAATTCAGATCACCAAAATTTTCAGTTGGATTGGGAACAATGGCCTCTGAACTACTCTATTTCTACTCTAATTCCTAAACTATTTTCCATCCAAGCAACAAGTTATTTAGGGGGAAAAAAAATCCAACACATAAAACATTAATCGAATCACATCACTTTTCTGCTTAAAACCTTGTAGAGGTTACTCAGTATCCTTGGAAGAAAATCCAAATTCCTTACAACGGCTCCAAATTCTCTAATCTTACCTTGTGTTGTGTACCAGGAGCATTAATTTTCTTTCTTCACACAAACCAACTCTCTTACCTAGTGACCATCATACACAGTTTCCTTTACTATAGAGAATGGTATCTATTCTACCACTCTTCAAACTGGCTAACACTTGGTTTTTTTAGGTTTCGGCTGCAATGTTAGTTCCTCAAATATGTCTTCCCTTACCAGAAGTTTAAGTGGATTACTCTCCCGATCCCCAGGCATATATATGATTGACTTGCCTTATTTCCAATAAGCCTTTTTTTTATTACTTCATGGCTTTTCTTCTTTTCCAAGGACAGAAAGAGATTTTGGTGAATGAGTTAATTCTATTCTCCAAAGAGAGGTTATCTATACTTTTTATTCTAAATAAGCCTGTTGGAAACTTTAGCATTGCTAATCAATTTGTATTATAGTCCCAATCAGCCCTGTGATAATCCAAAGACAAAAGTCTTTTTAATGTTTATCTATTTTTGAGAGAGAGTGAGCACGAGCAGGAGAGGGGCATAGAGAGGGAGACACAGAATCCAAAGCAGGCTCCAGGCTCTGAGCTGTCAGCACAGAGCCGGACACGGGGCTCGAACCCATGAACCATGAGATCATGACCTGAGCCAAAGTCGGACACCCAACCAACTGAGCCACCCAGGCGCCCCCCAAATTTTTTCTTTAATGTTTATTTATTTTTGAGAGGGGGGGGAGGGAGAGAGGGAGGGAGACACACAGAATCTGAAGCAGGCTCCAGGCTCTGAGCTGTCAGCAGAGCCTGATGTGGGGCTCAAACCCACGAACTGTGAGATAATGACTTGAGCTGAAGTCAGATGCTTAACTGACTGAGCCACCCAGGTGCCCCTAAAAATTTTAATAAACTTATTTCCAGACAGCCAACCACTCTGTTCTAAAAAGTAATGAGAGGTGGTACTAGAACATTATTATAATCTGAACTATTTTACCTCCAGATAATATGACAGCAGAGTTGAATTTACAGAATCTCAAGAGATTACAAGCTTTCTAAACTGTCCAATTTATGATCTAAAACAGAAGTGGATGGGAGTTCATATCCAAAAGGGCTGATTTCAGGCACCTACACAAGTCTAAACTTAGGGGGAAAACAAGAGTAATACAAAAACAAATCTTGTTTCTCCCCAGGACCAGAGTTCTTTACCTCGGCAACCTTTCAAAATCAGCTGGGAAGCCTTTACAAATCCTAATGCCAGACCAATTATATGAGAACCTCTGAGAGTGGGACACATGCATCAGTTTTTAAAGCTGCCCAGGTGATTCCAATGTGTCACCAAGGCTGAGAACTACTGCTCTAGGGTTTTCTTCAAGATCAGTGATCAGAAACATTAGCATCACCTGACGACTTGGTAGAAATTCATATTCTAGGGCCTCCTCTCAGGCCTACTAAGTCAGCAACTCAGTAGGTAGGGCTCAGGAATCTGTGTTTTAGCGAGCTCTTTAGGTGATTCTCCTGCTTGCTAGTATCTGATGAAGATTGCTTCAGATCTGTATAAGCAGTACCCTAACTGTTGAGTGAATTTCAGTAATTAACCTTACTTAATTTTTCAAATGACAAAAGATAATTTATATTTACCTATGAGGATTAATTAGGGGCAAGTTATTTGAACGATTTTAACAAATGAGTTAGGCCAGAGTAAAACCGGGGGGAAAAAGTGCAAAGTAGTTATTTGATAATAATGTGCTTTTTAAAAGGAATGTGTTTCATGATAAGTTTTTCAAGTAGCAATATCACAAATTCAGGATCAGGATCATATCACAGTGGAAGAGAGACTCCTACAGGCATTCCTATGAAATACTAGACTTGGCAAAGGAATGCCATTTTAGCATTTGAATACACATTTTTTTTTTAAATTTTTTTTTCAACGTTTTTTTTTTAATTTATTTTTGGGACAGAGAGAGACAGAGCATGAACGGGGGAGGGGCAGAGAGAGAGGGAGACACAGAATCGGAAGCAGGCTCCAGTCTCTGAGCCGTCAGCCCAGAGCCTGACGCGGGGCTCGAACTCACGGACCGCGAGATCGTGACCTGGCTGAAGTCGGACGCTTAACTGACTGCGCCACCCAGGCGACCCGCATTTGAATACACATTTTTAAAGAATCCACGAGTCCTATAATATTTAAGGGCCACAATAATATCTCTCATGCCCAATGATATTTTCTGCTTCATATTGTTTAAAGCACTAGGTGTTCTAATGATTAAATGAGTTAAATAGGTCAAGTGGTTTGAACTGTGCTTGGCTCACACAGATCATTTAATAAACACTGGCTCCTGTTACAACTGGTGAGAGAGCCAAAAGCAACCTGAAAAATACCTATCTTGGAGTCCTAAAGTTGTCCAAGATGATGCCTTGCTCCCCTAATTTCTCAAATATGAAACTAGTTCTTATTAAATTCTTACCAAACTAAATGAGAACAAGTGATCTCTTACCTGTGGCAAATGTAACAAGATCTGTCTTTGTGAACTGGACACCCAGTACCTCCTCCAATTCCATATACATACTGATTGCTTTTGGAAGAGTTTTCAGCAAAATAAATCCCAGCTCCAAACATGCCACCGATGTAGGCATGCCTTTCATCAAAGCCTTTATGGATAATTGCATTCACAAAGGGAGATCCTAAAATAGATGTAGATGGATAAGAATTTAACATTATCTTAGAAGAATAAAATGAAATCTTCATTGAAGTTAAATTCCTAAACATACACACTGACCACCGATATAAAGAATATTAAAAAAACAAGGATAACAAGTTACCTGTCACCTAGTTTATTCCTTTAGAATAACTACATTATTTTATTAAATTTTTTAACGTTTATTCATTTTTGAGAGAGAGAGACAGAGCGTGAGTGGGGGAGGAGCCGAGAGAGAGGGAGACACAGAATCTGAAGCAGGCTGCAGGCTCCGAGCTGTCAGCACAGAGCCCAACATGGGGCTTGAACTCACAAATTGTGAGATCATGTCCTGAGCCGAAGTCGGACACTTAACCCACTGGGCCACCCAGGCGCCCCAATAATTAACTACTTTAAAAGAAATGCTAATGTTGATTGACGTTTCTAATAAGGGGGTGGATGAAATGCCAAAAAATAGGACACACAAAGATTCAACTAGAAAAAAAGATCACTTAAAATATAAATGCTAAAGTTACCAAATTCCAGACCTTAAATCCAGAACCAAGAGTCTCATAATTCATCTCCTATAGCAAGGCTGTATGCAATTAAGCCTTACAGTGACATCCCATGTCTGTGTGCTTTTTCTAGATATCAAGTGGCCAAAGTGGTCTTTTCATGTTTATTCTCTTCTTTATACTTCCTTCTCATCTCTCCACTTCGCTGCCTTTCATCCTGTCACACCAGATTCTATCTGCAAATGTGTGTTCCTTCACTCTCTGCATACTGACTATTCTCACCCCCTTCCGTGCATGGGTGCCAAGGAGAGCTTAGCCAAAGGAAAGGAGGTAATCATGGGAACCAGGCCAGAGAGTAGGGTGAGGGGTGGGCGTTAGGAAAAGCCAATGTAACAGTTAACTGATTCATTAAGATTAGTGTCCCTGTTCATAAAGGAATAGGAAAATACACTGAATTCCACTACAGAACTACAGAAGACCAGAATCACTTATTTCAATTAATTTGGAAAAACCAAAATCATTTATTATAAAACAGAAAAATCATTCATTATAACCATCAAGTCAGTACCTAAATGAATATTACACTCTTTGACAAGAGAGCATCATGATGATTTTTAGGGTTTTAGAATGAGAAATACCATTTAGATATTATCCACCAATTCAGTCTGCTATAGCCATTCTTCCAGGGGACTATAAAATTTAAATGTTGTGTTTCATAGAACTTTACAGGTCTCTAAAAATTTTCTGCAATCAAGGCCAAATGAAGAAAATACTGGAGTTACTATGTGTTTGAAGACTTGATAAACACTACGTTAACATTTACATTCATCTTTGCTATAAATCTCAAAGACCAATCAACACCTGTCAATTTGCAGCATAAAAGAAAACAGGAAATTTCAAGACAAATAGTGCTTTCAATCCAACAGAAGTTCTTAGAAAATTCCCTAAGTTCAATGACAATAGCTCTTTATTTTAAAGATTTCATTAAAAAAATTTTTTTAAGTAATCTCCACCCTCAAATTGGGGCTTGAATTCATGACGCTGAGATCAAGAGTCACATGCTCTACCTACTGAGCCTGCCAGCGCTGCCCCCTGCCCTGAGGAATCTTACCATGAAATAGCATTCTTTCATTTGCATGGTTGTGGTTTTCTTCAGAAACTTCTTTTCTTCTGTGGGTGTATCTTTCCCATAGTTTCTTGTTACAAACTTTCTGAATCTATAAAAAAGAAACCAGAGGAATCAAAATCTTTACGTCATAATTACTTACCTACTTTACTTGTTCATCTTAACCTAAATAGGCCACATAGTCAGAAGAGAGGCAAAACTTCTGTGAAATATAAACTATGTTTTATTTTAGTCAGCTAAAAATACTTGGTCTCAAACATAAAGATAGAAATATAGCTACATTTTGGAAATGAAAAACTTCAAAGGGAAAAAAGCTATATATGGACTTATGGGAAGGTCAAGAATACCATAAACTAAAATACTTCCATTCTCATTAATTTAGAATGATTACTAAAACAGCTCCAAATCAGGTATACTGAATTCTGTATGTAAGTATTAAAAAGAGAACGGTTATCTTTCACCTCATCCTATTTTATTTGGCTCAAAGTATCATCTGTATCTGCTTTTAATGAAAAATATTTGAAATAACCCCCAACAAAAAACATTCTTAAAACACACACACACACACAGACACGCCTCTACTACTCTCTCTATCCTTCCCTATCCCTCCAATTCCTAAAATTTTTGTCTTGAGAAGAGTTAAAGATGGATGCTGGTCTCACTGGGAGTATTTCTAGGATCAAAATTCACAACCCTAGAGCTGTTTCTTGGCTCTGCTTAAAGGTGTTACAGCCCCCTGCTGGTCCTAGAGCACATCTGGGAGCTGGTGGATTTAGTCTTGGCTTAAAAAAACTCAAATACGGCTACAGATGTAATCAAGGAACACAACTGACACAGCGATCTCACTTATATTAAGAAAATAAAAGGCATGATTATTTGCCTTATTAAAAATATTACATATGTTCATGAATGGAAATATCAAGATGTCACTCTTGTCACACTATGATATAAACTAATAAATAGGAGCTCCCAGGATTTCTTTACCTTAAATCATCTAATAGGATGAACGCAATCTCCTATAGTTTTAGTATTCACTAACTCTAAAATACAACATCTAATATAACACTTATAATAGTATATATATGACAATAATATAAAACAGCTGAAATATTTGATACTGTTCACTTTTGAGTTTAAAATTTAGGTATTAAAAAGATATTTGCCACATTTTGTTTTATTTCATAATTATTAAGAATATATCAATGTAGTTAATAAAAAGATTTATTCATCTCAAGTAGAGCGTGCATTTTTGTTTGCTGTAGTTCAAGAAAAACACAGCAAAGTTGGAAAAGGCCCTGAGAAGAGTACCTGGTATCAAGAAAAGACAGGACTCTCCTTTGAATGACTTAAAACCTCAGACAATTTTTGGAAAAGATGAAGGTACAGAGGGAGTACTATTAAAATTATAAAAAAGTTGTATAGATGGGGGACTCATGGACACACGGCGTAGTCACAGGACAAATAAGTATAAAGATGGAGTCTTTTCTTGAGCCACAAAGAATATTCAGCTTTGCTACAAAGGAGTACTTGAATAATTTATATATTTAAGGTCCTAAACCTAATGGATTTGTCATGATCTCAAGATAATTCAACAAATGCTGAATTATTTGTTACGAAAACAGCACAAAAAAAGGAAGAAAGAAAGAAAGAAAAAATGAAAAATAGTACAGGGATTTTGAGAATCTTAACCTTTAAGGATCCACCCTTTCCCCAAATATCCCTTGATGCTATGTCAAAGACTTACTAGGCTAGACAGATTATATTCTTATGAAAGTTAATTACTGTTTCAGGCTTTGAAAACTACGGTCTCAGAAAACTTTATTTTCACTAACTTATTACCTTGAGAATATTGTATCTGTTGAAGATTCCACCTGCATGACCTCCATCTCTGTGCTCTCGGACTGTACTTTGCATCTGATGGAAAAATATGTCAAATATATGTGTATTAACTTTTGTTTTTCCTTCAAAAATTTGTTTTAATGTTTATTTTTGAGAGAGCAAACAGGGGAGTGGCAGAGAAAGACACACAGTATCTGACGCAGGCTCCAGGCTCTGAGCTGTCCGCACAGAGCCCCATATGGGGCTCAAACTCAGGAACCCAGGAATTGTGAGATCATGACCTGAACCGAAGTCGGATGCTCAACTGACTGAGCCACCCAGGCACCCCCTACTTTTGCTTTTTTTGATTTGGGGAAAATGGTTCTTGACGCCTATGATTCTGTTTTTGAGAATACAAAATGAGATTTTAATATTTTTCTTGTTTATATGAGAGTTCTTCTATAACTTCACAAGTACTACTTTCTAGAGATAGCTGTTAGCTAGTCAATCTGGAAACAATACTTTTAGGCGAAAATTATATAATGCAAACTAAAGGAAGAAAAAGGAGCAGATGCATGGGTGAGTTAAACATACAAAGCTAACCACCTCACATGCTAAAAAATAAAACAATCTGGGAGTGCAAGCCGGTGCAGCCATTCTGGAAAACAGTATGGAGGTTCCTCAAAAAACTAAAAATAGAACTATCCTACAACCCAGCAATTGCACTACTAGGTATTTATCCAAGGGAGACAGGTGTGCTATATCAAATGTTTATATGTTTATAGCATATAAATGTTTATATAGCAATATCAATAATAGCAGCACTATCAATAATAGCCAAAGTATGGAAGGAGCCCAAATGTCCATTGATTGGATGAAGGGATAAAGATGTGGTATATATACACAATGGAGTATTACTCGGCAATCAAAAAGAATGAATTCTTGCCATTTGCAACTACATGGATAGAACTAGAGGGTATTATGTTAAGTGAAATGAGTCAGTCAGAGAAAGACAAATATCATATGACTTCATTCATATGAGGACTTTAAGAGACAAAACAGATGAACATAAGGGAAGGGAACCAAAAATAATATAAAAACAGGGAGGGGGACAAAACAGAGAAGACTCATAAATATGGAGAACAAACAGAAGGTTACTGGAGGGGTTGTAGGAGGCGGGATGGGCTAAATGGGTAAGGGGCACTAAGGAATCTACTCCTGAAATCACTGTTGCACTACATGCTAACTAATTTGGATGTAAATTAAAAAAAAAAAAATTAAAAGAAAAGAAAAAAAATAAAAAAATAAAACAATCATTTATTTGCTCCCATTCATTTTGCCCTAGTAAAGCACAATATGTATTTCATTGAGAGCTGGAGTTTCTGGAGTATTAGAACTCAGTTTCACTCAAGTTTCTATCCCTGTGTTCCTCACACGTACAGGATACGTGTTCTTCAAACTGTAAAGCACTATTCAAAGATTTCAGTGGATCCAAGAGTTCCGTGAAAAGAAAGCTGGAAGAAAAACTTCCTGGAAAAGTAGCATCCACATATTCTGGGTCTTGTATGAGATACTGGGGTTTGCAATTGCCTTCATGAAGGGAGGGAATATTTGCATCTCCCCCGCCCCCCACCCCCCCCAAATGACAGTTAACTCTTCTCCAACAGAATTCTGTGTCAGTATTAATTGTAGTATTGAACCAAGTTACTGGATTCAAGGTTTATTGAGGAGTGTACCTTGAACGCTGATTTTGAACATTCATCCAGGTGGTAAAGAGTTAGGGACAATTAAAATCCTATTATATTTTCAAGATCTGGAAACCTCTAGAAGTTCAGCTATTGAACCAACATTTATTTAAGGTATATGAACATACCTCTTCCTCCACAGACTGAAACTCTTTATCATCAGGAGATAGATCTATGAGAATTGTTCCACTTCCAGAGGTGTTCAGAGTTAAGTACGGGTTAAGACCTAGTAAATAAAATTTGAAGGTAAAAAAAAAATTATGCCAAGTCCCCGTCCCCTCCAATTAACATCAACCCAAAATGGCCACCTGATTTATCTGATGCTTACTACCTTTTTTTCTTGCTTACTACCTATTTTTAAAAACTTTTAATTTTGGACTAATTTACATTTTCAGAAAGACTGACATTACATAGAGAGTCCCTGTGTACCTTTTACTCAACTTCCTAATGTCACCATTAGGAATATTAATGCTCCTCCAATGTTCCCATTTTATATAGCCACAGTACAACACTGGTCACACTTGTTAAGTAAATTACAGAATTTATTTGGATTTCATTAGATTTTCCCATTAATGTCCTTTTTCTGTTTTAGGATCCAAACCAGAACACCACACTGCATCTAGGTTGCTAATTTTGACACAACAAGTTGTAAGGGTTTTGTGGGAATAATGAAGAAAAACCTTTCTATTCTTTACCCCTTATCCTTAAGGAGGTTGTCACAAAATTTCTTCTTCAGATTATTTCCTTTACTAACTACTCAGCACTTTCAGCATTTAGTCTCTTTAATTTCTGTAAATATGAGGAAGAATTATGACAGAAATTTATACAGCTTCAGGTAATTTTAAATCATCCTAGAATGACACTCCATAGTTTACCGACTACTGAATGCTTATTCTGTTTTTCATTTTTCCAATTTATTTATTTACTTAGAAGTTTGTGTGAGAGAGAATGTGTGCACGCTCAAGAGGGGGAGGGAGGGGGAGAAAGAGAGAATCCTGAGCAGGCTCTGCACTGTCAGCACAGAACCCGATGCGAGGCCTGAACCCACAAACCAGGAGATCATGACCTGAGCCAAAACCAAGAGTTGGACGCCTAACCAACTGAACCACCCAGGCGTTCCCTGAATGCTTATTCTAACCCCTCACAGTCACTAATTCAGCAATGAATGCTGTGTTTACTGAATGTCAATGGTCAAGACAACTATGTATTTTGTACCTTTACTCTCACAAAAACTTTTCAAGTGGAATTTTAAACAGAATTTTCTAATTTCTTCCATGTATTTGTAACAAACCTTTCCTTCAGTCTCTACAAGATCTCTAAAGCTCTGCTGTTTTCCCAGGTAGGGCTCAAGTCCATTACTGCTGGGTCAATGCATGGCAGTGTGAGTGTAGAGACTAAGAGCACTATTCTAGTTCTGGGTCTGGTCTGAATAACAATACCACCACCAGCATGCTAAACTCTGATAAAGACTTATCAGGTATGTAATGTGAATTACATTGTCTGAAGTACATTATCTACAGGAAGTATGGAGACTTTACAAAGAAGAATATTTCAGAGACTAAAGACTTACCAGAATAAAGACCATGACACACGCTTGACCAAAGCATCTCTGGACCACCCCAAGATGTCTTATAAACACTAAAAGATCAGGACAAGTAATGTATTGACTTGATACACTGAATGAGAGCTAAGGCTAAGCCAGCAAAATGAGAGACTGTCAGAAGACTGCCACGGGTTCCACTTTGCAAATGAGGTAGAATGTAGGTATAGAATCCTGGCTTCAAATGAAGACAAGGAAGGTGGTAACTTTATGTAGGCAAGAGACCCTGACGTGCTAGAGCAGACATAGTCATTGTGCGTCGTGACATTTCTCCTCCACGTGGGAGTGGATGATCCTTTGCGACTGCAGCTGTATGTATCAGAATGACCACAGACCAGAAGTGGCACAGAGTTACACACCTCTGCCACTTGGAGGCGGTGTGCCTGTTTCTGTCATTGTTTCCTGAGCCTTTCAATGCAGTCTTAATAACTGTGTCCCAGACACTATATGTTTAATGAACAAACACTGTCCGATTTCCTTTTTAACCTGCCTCTTTCATAAGTGACCCTTGTTATTCCAGTACTCCACCGTAATTTCTATCCTACCGGATTGGTATTATTCTAGTAGAGTCATGATGGCTGTCTACAACTGCAGGTTCTAGTTTCTCTTCATTTTTGATACTTTTGATATTGTATACTAACATTCCAGGGAGTCACAGGTTTTCTGCCTTTATCTCATACAATTTTGTCATCTATACTAGACATATCCCAGACTACCTCATATTTTAAACATTTTGCCCTAGTCCCTACCAGGAAAGTAAAGTGCATCCACTTTCAATCGATTCTATTCCAGAATTCCAGTGTAAAGTATTGCTTAGCTTCAGTCACCTACTTTTTAGAGGTAGTTTTTCCTTTTCAAGAGATGACCCCTACGCTGCCTACCATACATCCTTCCCTGAAAAGCTCTTCATTTTTGCTAGTCTTTTTCTTCAACTCCAGTTGTACAGCCAGGACTTCAATGACAGGATGTGTCTGTCCGCAGACAGGGTAAATCACACCCTTAGTTTAACAATTAAGTTAAAAATGCGGCCTTGATATTTAGAACAATTCACCTTTTCATACCTGGGACTTGGTACATGGGAAATGTTAACATCTGTTGAACAAATGCAATTTGCATTTTCTTTAAGTAATGTTCAGAAGAAATAAAGATATTATTCAATGCTGTTCTGTCAAGTGTTCTCAGTTACAACACTGTTTCCCAGTACTTTCACAGCCAAGTGCTAAAGAATTTAGCCATTTACATACAACAAAAAAAGAGAGTTACAACATTATTTTATGGGCACACCTCAATGCCTAGGCATTGCCTATTATATTATCATAAGACAGAAAGATATTCAAGTTTCTGATCTTTTAGACTCATAATTTTAGGGCTAGAATAACTTCAGAAGTAACTGAATACTTAAGAGAAATACTTCAGAGCTAAAGCAATTCCCAAACTTCTGAATAGCCCAGAAATTTTACTTAAGTTCACCTACTAACAGCAGAAGCTCAGTAAACTTAACAGTAGCAGCATTAAGACCTGATACCAGGTTTCACAAATTCTAATTACTGCTCTTCCTATTAAATGGACTCTCTCTCATAGATTTTAAATTATCATTTAGTGGGGCGCCTGGGTGGCGCAGTCGGTTAAGCGTCTGACTTCAGCCAGGTCACGATCTTGCGGTCCAGGAGTTCGAGCCCGGCGTCGGGCTCTGGGCTGATGGCTCAGAGCCTGGAGCCTGTTTCCGATTCTGTGTCTCCCTCTCTCTCTGCCCCTCCCCCGTTTATGCTCTGTCTCTCTCTGTCCCAAAAATAAATAAAAAAAAGTTGAAAAAAAAAATTATCATTTAGTAAGTTGAGCGCTGCCTTTATACCAACCATTAAATTGTTAGCACTGATTTAAAATGAAATACCTTGTTGTCCAGAGAGAAGTCTTTCAACTCCTTTGATTAGTTTGTGTCTATGTCCATAAGCATTGATTCCAATCTCCTTCAGCTCCTTGTGCCCCATCTCAACTAACACATCCAAGGTGATCTTACAAAAGAGGATGAAACTGTTTAGAAGACTTCTATTTGGTAGACATTCACATACTGGTGTTCTCACAATGTATTAGATTCAAACATTTACTTTAGATTTTTTTGAACAGCTTAGAAATGAAAGCAAACCAGTTGTTAAACAGAAACCGAAAAGTTGCAGCTAACTGAAGTTCAGTCATGCACTACCAAAAAATAGTGTTATTTTCATTTAACATAAGAACCTGAACCGAATTAAGCTGCGAAACAAAAATGTACTTTCAAGTTAATCACATTCAGGTATTCTATTTTGTCTTTTCCACTATCACTCCACAACCCACCGATTTATACAAGGCCTTCACTGGTTCCTCCAGACTCCAGACTATGCTAACTGGTACTTGTGCCTCAGGGTTCAAATTATTTCTTTACCCTCTAATATTTTATTTCCACTTTGTGAAACTGAGGACATTCTAAAGATCCTGTTTTATTTATACGTCTCCCATGAAACTTTTCCTGAGTAGTCCAGCTTGCAATAACCTTTTTTTCCCCTTTGAATTTCTAAAATCTATGCCCAAAACTTATTTCTTCATATGTTGTTAGAGCTCCATAAGTAGATCAAAAGTTCCTTAGGAGTACAAGTCTACACTAACTATGTTTTCTGAACCAAAAAAATAGAAAAAAAGAAAAAGAAAAAACGCCAGTATTCTGATGGCATAAATTGGGACTACTCTGGAAAAGCCCAGATACATACTTAGCATATCTATATACCTTCCCATAGTGGCTAGCGAAGTGTCAGACTCAGAGCAGGCAATGAGTGACACAACTGAACTAAACAAACCAAGCTCAAGGATAACTTATTTTAAGGGCTAAATAAGCTAAGCTTTCCATTTGGGAAAGCTATTTTACTATTACTACACCACAGTCCATTTTTCCATATATTTTTAAATTTCTTCTTTGATTTCCTGGTTGACCCATTCATTGTTGAATACATGTTGTCTAATCTCCATGTATTTATGGTCTTTCCAAAAATTTTCTTATGGTTGACCTGGTTTCAAAGCGCTGTGGTCAGAAAATACGCATGGTATGATTTCAATCTTTTTGCATTTGTTGAGGCCTGATGTTGTGACTTAATATGTGACCTATTCTGGCGCATGTCCCATGTGCACTTAAAAGAATGTGTATTTTCATTTGTTTCAATGTACTTCTTATTTCATGAGAGTCCATTTTTATGTGCTAATAAACTAAGCAGAAATTCCAAGATCAAGCCCAATTAGAAGAGTTAACTGATTTCCAGTCCCTTAAAAAAACATTCTCCTCTCCCCACAAACAGTTGAATGGTTTAAGGCACTTCAAGGATGTCCTAATTTTTTCTTGAGGTCTCACAGAACACCAAACCAAGCAAATCAATTCATTTACTCACCTGTTCTCTCTCAAATATATCCATCAGGTGCTCAAGCCCAAGATTCCTTACAAATTGAGTTATGCTAAAATCTACTGCTGGAACTGGAAGATAAAAAGTCCAGAACAAACAAACAGAATAAGGTATATCAACATTTTAGCAACAAGGTTATGTGGTATTACTATACACATCAAGAATGCAAAGACGAAGCAAAACATTGCATCAAAAATTGCAAAAAGAGAAAGCTACAAAATCTCAACATCATAGAAGAAACAGCCAATGGGGCACTTTCAGGTTAAAAAAAACATTTCATTTAAAAAAATTTATTTTTAACTGTATCTTTAAAATAAGTGCCCATACTGAAACTAGTGTGTCAATTATATTTCCACTCAAAAAGTTTCCTTATCTTTGAGGATATAAGCTACTTCACAAAAAAGTTTATGAAAACAAGTTCCACAATGTTACATAAGGTGAGATGAATTTTGACAGGTAAAAGGTAAAGAGAACAGCTTTATAGAGACCGCAAGTATGCTTTTTCTTTCCTTTAAAAAAAAAGATCTTCACAACTGGGTATTCTGATATGGAGTAAAGATATTTCCTAACTCTAATAATATACTGGACTAGGTAAAGGCATAACTACTCAAGCACAAGCCATCTAAACCTTTTGAAAGCATAATGTAAAGAAAACAATGAAAGACTAAAATGTTAAGGCTATGCTAATTAATCTGATACTAACAGTTGTATTTAAAACATGACTTGTTTGCATTCTAAATGACAACTAGGCGGCTACAATACAAGTTAGAAAGTTATTCTCACCCTCCTTTTTCTCCAAGCTAGAGGCACCCTCTGTTCCACTTGAACTAACTACTGAAGACAGTTCAGAAAAACTCCCAGATAAGTTGTCAAGACTGCTGGCTGCAGAAAGACTTGATGGGCTGGATGGACCTGAAGACAGAGCATCTCCGGTAGCTCCTGGGCTTCTCACACCATTGAGCACTTGAGGTTTATAACATGAAGGCAGAGCAGAAGGGGGCATGGCTGCTGTCAGGAGAGCGCTAACATCATCTGCCTAGTGTGTGTGTCAGAGAGAGATTAAATCTGTGATAAGCAAGTTTTAAAATTCTCCTGTACCCAACAGAATACATTAAAAAATATGACAAAAACTCAGATTTGCACTAGAACTGCATATAACATAAAAATGATTATTTTAAAAAGTAAAGCAAATAAGTGACATCCAGCTAAGCTGTTATTAAATATAAAACATAATTCAGAACATCTCTTCCAAGACACAGAGAATAAGAACAAACCTGTTAAATGTGGCTAAGCATAAAAAACCCTAACTTTCATACTATGATTTTCTGCAAAGCACTGAAATGAATTATAGTAACAGCAATTTTAATTTTTTTTAACGTTTATTTATTTTTGAGACAGAGACAGAGTGTGAACAGGGGAGGGGCAGAGAGAGAGGGAGACATAGAATCTGAGCTGTCAGCAGAGCCCGACGTGGGGCTCTTAGAACCCATGAACCATGAGATCGTGACCTAAGCCGAAGTCACATACTTAACCAACTGAACCACCCAGGCGCCCCTATAGTAACAGCAATTTTAAAAGGTAGGAATTTTTTAACACTATCGCAATTACTCTGAAAGAAGCAGTAAAACCCTGGATTGCGAGTAACTTGTTCTGTGAGCATTCCTCAAGATGAGCAGTACGTGATGCTGAACATCACATGATCAAAACGGAGCCAACGGTTCTTGAAATCCACTTTAATATACAAGTGCTCTGGATTATAAGCATGTTTCTGGAACGAATTATGCTCCTAAACCAAGGTTTTACTCTTATTCAATCTACATGGAACTTGAATCTACATGGTGTGTTTATATTTCCTGGAAAATATTCAGTGATACATCCTTAAAATTGAGTTATTTTTGGGGGGGAGAAAACAAAGATAACCATTTTAATCAAATCTACTAGTACGGGAAAAAATCCTCAAATTTACTAGTTTTAATTTGCTTAATTAGTGACATATATTATTTTTTTTCACAATGCTCAAGACACTAATAGCAAGAAGTAAATCAGTACTTGTTTTCATGGTTAATCACATTTATATTGCCTATTTTAATCCTTATCTTTTTTCTTCGCAAGTCTGAGGACTTCCACAGCACCCACATTTTAAAATAATATTAGCATCATCTATGGGGTGCTTTTTATGTATCTGCTATCATGCCTGGGACTTTAAGTACATTACTTTAATTCTCGTATTAACCAGACACACACACACACACACACACACTCTCTCTCTCTCTCTCTCCCCCTCCCTTTCTCTCTCTCTCTCTCTCTTTTTAAAAATTTTATTTTTAAGTAATCGCTACACCCAATGTGGGGCTCGAACTCACAACCTTCAGATTAAGAGCTGCATGCTCTTCTGACTGAGCTGGCCAGGCACCCCTTAACCAGACATTTCACCCCCATTATAGATGACATGACTGAGGCTTAGAGATTAGGCAAGGCGAAAGACCGTACAACTACAAGTGGTAGCCAGAATTCTAAGGCAAGTCTGTTAGGCTCTAAAGCCCACACCTGTTCTCTAGAGCACTTTGTTTCATGTCAATTATGTCTGGTGGACTAACAGATGGGTGGAATGAATTAGAAAAGTGCGTTCCCAAGGTAGTTTGGGATTGGAAAGACACTTCCCTGAAGAAATGTTACAAATATGGTTGGGCTGTCAGCCTGCTGAGAAAAATCTACTTAACTCCCAATGAAGCTGAACTGAATCAGCTTCTCAGTGTAACTTGTGACAGTGAAATCTCTCTCAGTAGAAAGCAATCTAAGGGACTGCTTTTCCTTTGTATCTCAACAAGAATTTCTTCTCTCTTTCCCTCCAGTGCCCTGGCCAATTTCCTCAGTGGTAGAGGTGAGAGAGGAGCCTGTGTCACACTGGCCAAAGAGGAAGTGGAGGCTACAACAGAGACTCCTACATGAGTTCCCCTGGGGGGGGGGGGGGGGGGGGACCACAACCCCAAAAACTTAAGGAACAAGCTTGTTTTATGAACACTTTTGGGGAAGTAAGCACGGAACCGGAACTCTGGGAACAGGCAGTGTGGGAGGAACTGGAATCCTGACAAGAAGCAGGCTTTGTGGCTGTAGCACTCTGAGGGCAATGAGGGGAAATTCATCAAGACCAGTGTCCTATGTGACCTTGCACAGTATGCCCCTTAACAGCCTTCACTGAGGGCCTGTATTTGGAAATTTTATTTCCAAATTAACGTAAGCAGCTATACCTCATACTTCTTTTTCCTATTTCCAAAAGCACTCAGGATACAACAGCTCATTGATAGTCCTATTATTTACATATTACATTTTAACACCAAAGAAATCCTATATTTAAACTGAGCTAAAAAAAGATTTTGCCACATTCACCATAAAGATATTTTATATGTACCAAGCAAACATTAAAAAGTTAAGAAAAGCACTGAGATTTTTCAAAGAGTCCATCACTTACTGAAACTAAATCTAAAGGCGTTTGTCCTTCCTGATTTTTAAGAGTAGGGTCGGCTCCGTGGGCCAACAACAAAGCACAAAGCTGTGTTCGTCCCTTTTGGGCTGCTTCATGCAAAGGTGTGAAAGCCCACTTGTCCGTAGCATTGACACACGCATTATACTTTATTAGTAAAGCTGCTACATCTACATGCTGTAAAAGAAAATACTCCTGTTACAGTCTGAAATGTTATCACATTTTAGTTCCTAAGAAGAAACTAGCTACATACTTATTTTTCCATATTTTCAAACCTACTCTGGAAATGAAAAAAAAAAAAAAAATCGTGTTTCTCCCCAACATCATAATTTATGGGTAGTTGATTAAAAATTACAGTAGACATTTTAATAACTTGAGAAATCAGAAAACATTTAAGAATTCTACACAGGACAGGAACTAAATAAATGAATGCGACTTAAACAACTTCTCATTTATCCAAGTGTTGTAACTGCTGAACATCAGTTTAGAAACCAGCAACCTTCCCCAATTATTCAAACTACACCTACTGAAAATGGTCAATACTAATTGTAATATTTAGGGCTGTTATAAACTCAGGAACAATGCACCTGAATCTCTATGGACTCTTAGGAGTACCAGTGGTTTTCCTGGTACCAACAAATAAACAAAATCATTAACATCTCACTGAAAATAAGAGGTGCTAAGGAAGATAATAAAATGAATGACAAATGTGCTGCATGTCACAGAGCAAGCTTACAACAGATTCAGAATTGAAACCTGGACATTATTTAATCTCTTTAGCCCTCATATTTATTCCTCTATAAAACGAAAAAGTCAAACTAAATGCCCTTTGAGAACTGCAATATTGATTTCCACTTTGAAAATTTTAGAGATTAAAAAAAAATTTTTTTAACATTTATTTTTGAGAGACAGAGTGTGAGTGGGGGAGGGGCAGAGAGAGAGAGAGAGAGAGAGAGAGAGAGAGAGAGAGAGTGAGAGAGAGAGGGAAAGAGAGAGAGAATCCAAAGCAGGCTCCAGGCTCTGAGCTGTCAGCACAGAGCCCAACTTGGGCTTGAATCCATGAACTGTGAGATCATGATCTGAGCCGAAGTCAGTCGCCTAACTGACTGAGCCATTCACGCGCCCTGAAAATTTTAGAGATTTTTTAAAGGTAATATAAAAGAACTTACCCCGTAAGATGCTGCATTATGTAAAGGAATAAGTCCTCCTTTGTCTTGGGCATTCACATCGGCTCCATGTTGCAACAAATACTCTGCAACTTCTAAATTATTATAACCAGCTAATTTAGAAAAGAATTAAAATTACTTCCACTTGTTAATATAAAAATTAAATCTACGTGTCTGTATATATCTGTATAAAAAGCATAGACATGCTTTGAAAAATAAAGCAAGTTTACAGAAATCTAAAATTCTCCACTAGAATATATTAAAACTTTATCTTATGAAAAAAACTGCCCACTGGTCTCAAGTTGGAAGCTTTCAGTGATATGCATTCCACAGCCTCTCAAAAGTTATACTGACTGATTTGCTAATATCTTTCCTTTTAAAACCTACCTAAGTCCCTGCCTTTATGGTTGTTATATACAACTTCCTGTACTCAGGTACATGGTCTCAAGGGCTACAAATAAAAGGCATTTAAGCATATAAAAGCCAAGTTAGAAACACAAGTGGCCAGCAGAATAGGAGACAGCACACCAGCATGGGTCTCAAGACTCCATTTTCCCGGAAGGCTGCAAAGACATGCTTTTTGTAGAGTGAGATCTTAGGGATATACACCTGTGCGTGTCTGATAGTAGAACCTAATGTTGCTAAAGCCATGAAGTGAAACTTAGTATTTTATAAATATACCATAACTTCTTAGCTGTCATACTGGGAACTGTTAGTTATCTTAGTACATAGTCTTATGGTAAAGTATATCTTATTTGACACACAATCATAGATTGAAAGCAAATTGGGAACTTTGCCAACATAAAACCAGGTATCACTTGAAACTTTAAAATAGTTCAAAATATCTTATTCACATTTATTTTTTTGTAGCTTTTATTCTTTTGCTAAAGGATTTAAAGCCAAAACATTTAAGATCAAGAAGGGAGAAACAAAACCACAGAACTACCATAAACTAAGTATTACAATGAATCCAAAAGTTCTCTCAGGTCTCAAGTTATAAAACTGCACAAGGAGGCAGAAATGTTTTGCATATACAACTTATTTACCACTTACAAAGACAACACAGATTTAAATAGTTATTGTTAAATGTTCTAGATAAGCTACCATAAAGATACAGAAGAGCTAATATAAATAAATATACACATCATAATTCAAATCGGATGTCACATCACATCCTGTCTTGTATGGATGAAAAACTCCTGATTACCAGTGGAAGTATAAAAGCTTTCTGTCATCATGTTAGCACTTGTGGTTATCACTACCAAAATTCTCTAAAGACATAGAGTAATTCTTTTCCTTGGACAGTGGGGTCCCAACTTACAGGTGGTGAAAGTTTAAAGGTAAAAATCACATATCACCAAAATTGTCTTAAAAAAATTTTTTTTAACGTTTATTTTTCGAGAGACAGAGAAAGACAGAACATGAGCAGGGGAAGGGCACAGAGAGAAGGAATCACAGAATCTGAAGCAAGCTCCAGGTTGTCAGCACAGAGCCCAACGTGGGGCTCAAACTCATGAACCACGAGATCATGACCGAAGCCGTAAGCTGGATGCTTAACCCAGTCGGAGCCACCCAGGCATCCCCCAAATTGTCTTTTAAATACTAAGAGCACACTCAGTTATTCACACTATGAGACTAACATAAACTGAGAGAGAGAGAGGAAAAAAAAATAAGAGTAGACATCCATCTCCCATTTTACACAAAGTGGCAGAAACACCTGCATTACTCTTTTCTCTGATTTATTTTTCTTTCTAAACTCTGTATATTTAGATAAACTTGTATGAGTCAAATTATGCCTTTAATGTGACACCAATGAAGCAACAGCGGTAAGTTCAGGGATTTTAACGGCCCGTTCCCTAGCATCTTCCACGCAGCTAAAGAAACCAGGCTGTACACCTGCACTAAAAAGCAATTGCACTGTGCCAATTTCATGAGTGAAAACTTGTAAAAATGTTATGTGCTTAACTGTCTCCCAAATTCCTATGTTGGAGCTCTAACCATCAGTACCTTAGAATGGGACTGTATTTGGAGATGAGGTCTTGAAAGAGGTAGTTATGTTAAAATGAGGCTGGTAGGGAAGGTCCTAATCCAACCTGGCTGGTGTCCTTATAAGAGGAGATTAGGACATACTGTGAGAGACACCAGGCATGTGCCCACAACAGAGAAAAGGCCATGTGACGACACAGTAAGAAGGTGGCCATCTGCAGCCCAAGGAGAGACTAATCCTGCCAACACCTTGATCTCCAGACTGTGAGAAAAAGTTTGTTGTTGAAGCCTCCAGTACCTTCCTATGGCAGGACTAACAAATACAACAAATTACTTTGGCAATAGGCTTACGTAACTTTTTAGTCTTAAGATTTTTTTCTGCTTGTGCTTAATAGCTACCCCAAGGGTGGAGAGCTTTAGCACGAGGAGGAAAGCTGGCTCAAGCAGGCTAATTTTTCAAGTTTATATGGCCAAAACTCAAACACCAAAGAGGATTTAAAAATTATAGTGACCGGCAGAGCCTCTTTCAATTGTTCTTACCGAATGAAACACACTAGCACTAAAGTGAACATGAAATACAGTTGCCCTGTACAAATATACTCAGGTATAACGGTGGTAAAAGACGACATCTGAGTTGCATCTTTTAAATTTACTTGCAGGAAATATTTTACTCCAATAAAATGAATCTTAGATGTCACCAGCTTAAAGGTATGCAACTTCATTCACTTACCTGCTAAATGTAAAGGTGTTGAATGTCGGCCTTGGGTATCACGGCAATTTACGTTATCAGGAGAAGACAACTTCTTTACTCTGGCTAAACAACCCTTCTTGGCAGCATCTAACAAAGCTGCGTCTCCCCGAAGCAGATCTTGGATGTCTGTATCTCCATCTTTAACAAGATCCAAAGGAGTATTTCCATCCCTGTTTTTCTTTGTAGGGTCCGCACCATGCTGGGCATGTGAAAAATAGACAAAGGGGTACTAGCTTAAGTTTGCCCTTAGTCAAGAAGAAAATAGTCAATGTAACTATACCAAAAAAAACCTATCCTATTTTATATGGAGAGACTCTACCTTAAAGATGAACATGGTTGTTATATTTGATTTAGTACACAGAAAATTATAATAAAAAGAATACAGAGGCAGTTAAATATTATTGGGCTTTAACAATGCAATTAAATTATTACTATTATTATTTTATTTTTTAAGTAGGCTCCACATCCAACTTGGGGCTTGAACTCACAACCCTGGGATCAAGAGTCGCATGCTCTACCAACTGAGCCACCCAGGGACCCCTATAATGCAATTTAATAAAAATTTTACATTACGTTCAAAATAAGGTAGTATTTCATTAACAACTGACTTTCATGTATGCTATTTTTAATTTTCACGAACACTGACATAAAGTATAGATTTAATTTAGTCATATGCTCTACTGACTGAGCCAGCCAAGTGCTCTAACTTTTGTTTTTAGTGTAAAATATCTACACTGGTACCTGTATTAAACCAGTACTATCACTTTTATTAGTGCCAAATAAATCTGGCTTATAAATTACACAATCCATCAAATGTCTTGAGGCTAAAGTACTATATAGAAAAAATTAAGACAATCATCAGAGAACTGTTACATGAAGATAGCTGACTTTATATAATAAACCTGTGTGTGGTAAACATCCTAGCAGATTAAGATATACAAGTGTTCATGACATTTATTCTGAAACTGAGGTAGAGAATTAGCTGTTTCATACTCCTTTACAAGTTTAAGTTTATATTAAAAGTTATTAGAAATATAAACATATTCTATGTAATTAAACCCAGTCCATAGTAAGTAAATATACCTGGAGTAGGAGTTTGCAAATTTCATACTTTCCTTTTGCTGCAGCTTCATGTAAAGGTGTAAATTTCCATAAATCAGCTACATTAACTACTGCTCCATGCTTAACAAGAAGTTCTGCAACTTCATAATGTCCATAAGAACATGCATTGTGCAAAGGTACAAGGCCTCTGAAATGAAAAATTACATAAGGAATGCAACACAAAGATATATATATATATTTAATTTTTATTAAAAAAATCTTTTAAAAAGCTTATTTATTTTAATATGAAGTTTATTGTCAAGTTGGTTTCCATACAACACCCAGTGCTCATCCCAACAGGTGCCCTCCTCAATGCCCATCGCCCACTTTCCCCTCCCTTCCACCCCCCATCAACCCTCAGTTTATTCTCAGTTTTGAAGAGTCTCTTATGGTTTGCCTTAAATGCTTATTTTTGAGAGAGTGAGCGAGAGGGAAAGCGAGCGCATGCACAAGCAGGGGAGGAGCAGAGAGAGAGGGAGACACAGAATCCAAAGCAGGCTCCGGGCTCCGAGTTGTCAGCACAGAGCCTGACACAGGGTTCGAACTTGTGAACCATGAGATCATGACGTGAGCTAAAAGCAGACGCTCAACTGACTGAGCCACTCAGGCACTATTTATTTATCTTTCGATATTTATTTATTTTGAGAGAGAGAGAGAGAGAGAGCGCGCAAGCAGGGGAGGGACAGAGAATCTGAAGCAGGCTCCTTGCTGTTGGCACAAAGCCTATGCGGGGCTCAAGCCCACGAACTTTGAGATCGTGACCTGAGCCGAAGTCGGACACTCAACCAGTGGCACCACCCAGGCGCCCCCACAAAGACAGATTTAACTTAGAATTACATATAACTGATATATTTCTTTTTATTATTTTTAAAAATTTTTAAACTTTTTTTTTGAGAGAGAGAGAGCGTGTGCGCACGCATGAGTGGGGGAGGAGCAGAGAGAGAGGAGACACAGAATCCAAAGCAGGCTCCAGGCTCTGAGCTGTCAGCACAGAGCTCAACGCGGGGCTCGAACTCACAGACCGTGAGATCATGACCTGAGCCGAAGTCAGACGCTCAACTGATTGAGTCACCCAGGCACCCCTGACATATTTCTTGAACTGCATAAGAGATTACACTGCTTATTATTATTTTATAGAACCTAAATATTTTGAAAACAGAAATGGAATTATTTTTGGAGGGTCTGGGAGGAAATTTAAAAAATTTTTTAAATTGCAGAGAATATAACAAACACCTGTAGACTATCTAGAATTGAGAACTGTATACTTCTGAAGAAAAATACACAGGAAGAATTCAAATATCCTCAATGCATACTGAAAAATTCACTATATTAAAAATCAAACACACTCATCTCCTTAGTCATTATAAGATTACAAAGCATTATACAAATAAGGCTTTATATAAATGCTAACCATTATAAAATCTATTTACTTACTTATTTTTAGAGAGAGAGAGAGAAGAGTGTGCGAGCAGGGGAGGGGCAGAGGGAGAGAGAATCTGGACATGGGGCTTGATGCCAGAATCCTAGGACCATGACCCGAGCCCAAATCAAGAGACAGACGCTCAACCGACTGAACCACCCAGGCGCCCCAGATCCCTCGTAAAATCTTAACTGAAATTAAGAAGCTACATTTAAGCCAGTGTTAGGTAACAGACTTCTCTGAAAATAAAAGCGCTACCAACCCAACTATCCGAAAAAGATTTTCAAAAAAAATTTTTTTCACACTTTCCTAGAAAGGTCAGATAAAGGAAAAGAGGCCACAGCAATTCTTGGTACTTGCCCTTTATCTTTAGCATGCACATCAGCTCCGTGTTGCAGCAGATACTCCACCACAGACACCCTATTGTAGCCAGCTGCAAAATGGAGTGGTGTAGACTGACGCCCTTCAATGTCTCTGCAGTTGACACTCTGAACAGTGCACAATTTCTGTAGGATGGAACACAGTACACATATGATGCTGACTATCCTGACTTGTTTTCATTAGTTTAGTAGAAATTTCAAATGTCTGATTTATTTTCTTGTCTCATTAAATCAATATTCTCAGAAACTACTTATTTTCTTTTTTTAAATTTACTTACTTATTTTGAGAGAGAGCTGGGGAGGGGCAGTTAGAAAGGCAGAGAGAGAATCCCAAGCTCTGCACTGTCAGCGCAGAGCCCCACACAGGGCTCAATCTCACGACCCTGGGATCATAGCCTGAGATATTAAGAGTTGGACACCCAACTGACTGAGCCACCCATACACCCCATTATTTTACCTTGTCATTTACAGGGAATTATATTCTTATTTTACCTTGTCATTTATAGGGAATCCATCCCTCTGGTCTTCTCATCTATGCCTAAAGATGAGGCTAAAGCTAGTGGGTAAATTTTATCATTATCACTACTACTATTTACACAAAGGTAATCTAAAGTACCAATTATCAGCAATCGTTCATGGCAAATATACGTAGAGGTAGACCGGGTCACAGAAGTATTGGCATCACCTGGGGTTTGTTATAAATGCAGAATCTCAGACCCTCATCTATGGAGCCAGAGCCTGCATTTTAACAAAATCCCGAGATGATCTGTAAGCACACTACAGTCTGTAGTGCTACAAGTTCTAGAAGTACTGCTCTAGACAGGGGTTCTCAAATTTTCATGCATACTGGATCCTATCTCCAGATTTTCTAATTCAGTGTGTCTGGGGTGAGGCCTGAGAACCTGCATTTCTAACAAGTTCCCAGGTGATGCTTGTAGTCAAGGAACTACACTTATAATCCTCGGGAAAATTAAGAAAAGAGTCAAATAATTTTTTTGCGTTCTTTGCTTTAGATGAGGAAGCCTAAATGAGAAAAGCTGTAAGAATAACATTTTTATTCATGCTTGTAGGAAAAGTACAAATGTTTGGGGGGAAAAAAGAAACATAATAAATTGTGGTGCTTAAAAAAAGTCCAAAGAATATCAATATTAGTAAAAACTCTTACTTTTTTACTATCTTACCTTAAAAGCAGGGATAACTTAAGCCTAATAAACCAAAGTAGGTAGCTATCCATGGGTTTAACTTCAGGGGGTTTAATCAGAGGACTGATAAAGCTTTTTTACACTTTCAAGCAAGAGGTTGACAGATCTACAGATTCAGTGTTGCATTTGAGACAGTATTTCATGGCTTTGAAAAATGAATATTTTTAATACATGTGCCATGTGCTGCTAGTTTGGGTAGTTATCACCAGCCACTTTACTCCCTACCTCTCGGTTTAGTTTTGTATACTCTGAGACAAGTTTTCTAACACCTAGGAAGAAATATCTAGCCTGATGTATTTAAACAAACACAACTGAACACATAATTGAATGTTCATTGGGTAATATGCACATGTCACTGTCCCAGTGATTCACACCAAGTCCCCTGTCTACGGACAGATAAGGACTAGGAAGGCTGTGGAAATAAATTACCATCAGGTGATTTTAAAAGCAGAGATTAAGTGAAGACGGCCTAATTCTTATTCCCAGAGAATGAGAAAGGAAGGGCTCTCCTCAATCCAATGGCATTATTTTGTTCTCTAAGTCCAATTCCTGCCCCCATCTCTTCTCTTTATCTCTTGCTCTGGACTCCTTTTATCTTTACAAAAACAAAGTCTAGTCTCCACTATTATATATACTGGATATAGCTTTATGCTCTTGAATATATGTAAGTGAATGAATAACAATTTTTTTAATGTTTATTTTTGAGAGAGAGAGAGAGAGAGAATGCGCGAGCGAGCATGAGTGGGCGAGGGGCAGAGAGAGGGATACACAGAATCCAAAGCAGGCTCCGGGCTCCAAGCTGTCAGCACAGAGCCCAACGTGGGGCTTGAACTCACAAACTGTGAGATCATGACCTGAGCTGAAGTTGGACACTTAACTGACTGAATCACCCAGGCGCCCCAAGTGTTTAAAATTAACCCAGCACCCTCACCCCCACTCAAATCAGCTGGTAGCCCTTTAACTAGTTGACTTTAATTTTTTTTTAAAGTTTATTTATTTATTCTGAGAGAATGAGTGAGCAAGAGCACATGCACAGGGGAGGGGCAGAGAGAGAGAGAGGGAGACAGAGAATCCCGAACAGGCCCCATGCTGTCAGAGCAGAGCCTGACTCAGGGCTTGATCCCACAAACCTGTGAGATCATGACCTGAGCCAAAATCAAGAGTCAATGCTTACCTGACTAAGTCACTCAGGAGCCCCGCCTTTAATTTTTTTAAGTGTTTATTTATTTTGAGACAGAGAGAGAGAGAGAGAGAGAGCACGCGAGAGCCAGTGCGAGCAGAAGGGCAGAGAGGGGGAGAGAGACAGAGAATCCCAAGTAGGCTCTGTGCCACCAGTGCAGAGGCTGGTGTGGGGCAGGGCTTATACTCACAAACTGTGAGATCGTGACCTGAGCTGAAACCAAGAGCTGGATGCTTAACTGACTAATCACCCAGGCACCTTGCTTTTACTTTTTAAATCACTTTTCCAGAAAAAAAAAGAACCAGCTCACTACTTTTAACTCAAGTGACTTGTTTTTCTATAAGTCAGCAGTATTCAGTAATAGAAACCAAATCCTCCTTTCCGTATCTTATTTAACCTCCTACTTAAATGAATGAGAATGTAAATATAAAACATACCAAACAATAAGACTGCATTATAGTGGTGTTTTTTTTCTTTGAAAAATGAAATTATTTAAAAAATAAAATCTAAAGTTACTTGGAGATGATTATACTACTATCTACCCACATAAAGCAGCAGGAAAAGATTACATGCACATTTAAATCAACTTTCAGAGGTCTCTTTTATATTTAAAAGGACAGTGAACAAGTTTCCTTAGAGCTCAAGTTCAGATGACACCAACATATTTCATTCTCAGGAAATCTTTGTGTGGTGAGTCTGTTCAGGATTGAGGACACAAAAGAAATACAGTGAAATTGTTTTATTTGGCTACTTCTGTCACACATCAACAAATTTAGTTTATAAAACTTATTACCTATCACTGTTCCCTCAAATAGGACCAGCACTGTTTTTGAAAAAGTCTGAGGGCAACAGTGAAAAAATAACACCCATTGCATTACTGAAGAATTATTTAATTCATAAAACATGTTAATTTTAACCTATATTAGGTGAATTGAAAAATAGTCTTGCTCTTTCAGAATGTTAGGCTCTGAGTTATTTACTGGGATATACCATTTCTGTAGGTAACAGAAATATCTGGTACAGGCATTCAACTACTACCTATGACTCTATGGTAAAAAGTAAAGCAAAATGTGAAGAAGGGTAATTCAACAGAGGATAACCACAGGAGATGGGCCGCGTACGAACTGAAGCTGGCTAGATGAACTGAAGATTACTAGGAGACCGTGGATCCGAAAAGTGACAACACAGTGGTAGAAAAGGGCAAAGAAATGAAACCAGAAGAAATACGTAGACACGGTGACACACTGTTTAGTTCTTTTTCCCATTCCTGTTTTATGAGTCATGTAAACAATGGACAATAATTTGTTATCTTATTCTTTTAAAGGGACAAATGAATAGGTGCTTTAAACAAAATGTACTTCCATAAACATGCAGTTTACTTAAGTTTGTGATTGTGAGGTATTTACTGAGATGAATGTGAAACTAAAGTTTTTCATTGCACAATGATCCTTACTTGGAGAGAAGAACTAGATTATCATTATTTACCTTTTTTTTTTTTAAAGGGTTTTGTCTTTTTTAATTTGAGAGAGACTGTGAGTGGGGGAGGAGCAGAGAGAGATGGAGAGTGGGAATCTCTGTGCCGTCAGCTCAATTTCGTGAACTGTGAGATCACGACCTGAGCTGGAATCAAGAGCTGGACGCTTAACCGACTGAGCCACCCAGGCGTCCCTCATTATTTACCTTTTAAAACAAGGCACATATACATAACTAGGCTCTTCATTACAACAGTATAGATACATTAAACACCGTGAAAATAAAACCCAAAAGTTAACAAAAACACAAGATCATATCTTACTTTTACAGTTTCTACATCGCCAGCCTTTGCAGCTTCCAGCAATTGTCTGTCTGCCTCTGAATTGCCTAATGGGATGCCCTCTAAAAACAGAGAAAGAAAGAGTGATTAGCTCTTATTTAGAAGGTAGGACCAAGCTTTAAGGGAGGCATCTTATCTCAAAGTAAAGTTCTTTTTGCAGTTTGGTAGATTACATAATAAATCTCCAAGGTAGTAGGGGAAAACCATTAAGACACTGTTAAAGGGGCGCCTGGGTGGCGCAGTCGGTTAAGCGTCCGACTTCAGCCAGGTCATGATCTCGCGGTCCGTGAGTTCGAGCCCCGCGTCGGGCTCTGGGCTGATGGCTCAGAGCCTGGAGCCTGTTTCCGATTCTGTGTCTCCCTCTCTGCCCCTCCCCCGTTCATGCTCTGTCTCTCTCTGTCCCAAAAAAAATAAATAAACGTTGAAAAAAAAATTTAAAAAAAAAAAAAAAAAAAAAAAAAAAAGACACTGTTAAAAACTTTCTCGAGACAAAAAAAGAATTTTGGGAAACATTAAACATATAAACAGGCAAAATGTTTATATACATATAAACAGGCAAAATGTATGTAAATGTGAATAACAACTATAAACTGTGATTTAAACAATATAACGGAATGTAAAATAGATGAAAGATGGCATATTCTACAACCAAGGCCACTGGATGGTGGAAAAGCTTTACATTAGGAGAGCAATGGCCAGAGATCTAACCACGGTTCTGCCTTTAACTAGCTATCTGAACTGGGGTGAAGGGCCTCAGATTTTTTCAGTTCTAAAAAGAGAAAAGATCGACTAGAAGATAACTAAAGTCATCTTCAGGTCTGAAATTTTGGTTTATAGCTCACTTAAAATCTCATAGAAAAGAAAGAAAACATGTACTTTGTATCTTAGAACAAAAATTCCAATGGATTGAAGACTGAAGGATAAAAAATTAAACCTTAAAAATACTCAAAGACAATCTAAGTGAATATTTTTATACCTGGAGTAAAAAAGCATCTTAGAGTAGTACACCAAGGCAGGACCCAAATCAATTAGGAAAAATATGTCAGGCAATACCATAACATTAAAATTATGAAGGCAAGGGGCGCCTGGGTGGCTCAGTCGGTTAGGCGGCCGACTTCGGCTCAGGTCACGATCTCGCGGTCCGTGAGTTCAAGCCCTGCGTCAGGCTTTGTGCTGACAGCTCATAGCCTGGAGCCTGTTTCAGATTCTGTGTCTCCCTCTCTCTGACCCTCCCCCGTTCATGCTCTGTCTCTCTCTGTCTCAAAAATAAATAAACGTTAAAAAAAAAAATAAAAAGAATAAAAATAAAAAAAATAAAATTATGAAGGCAAATAAAAAAAAAAAGGAAAAAATACTGCAACCTGTATCTTAGAAATGCAAATTAAAATACTGCAATACTAGATTTTTCTTTTTTATCCATTAGTGGCAGGGTGGAAATGGGGGAGGCTACCCTGACAATATTTCTATATTTTGCATTAAAAAAAAGCATCTATTACTTCTGAAATTCACACACATTCACCCAACAAAAAGATTAAGAATCATACTAGCGCTGACAAACAGGTCTTGTCATACACTGTCAGTAGGAGTATAAAATGGTACTTAAAAACCTTTCTAGAAGATGATTCAACAATTACATGTTATCCTTTGACCTGGAAATTCTACTTTGATAATTTAAGAAACTCGCTGGAAAGGTAAGAAATCGCTTAGCACAAAACTAGCAAGACTATAAATGTCCGTCACTATGCAAGTGAATAGGACCAGTGTTATAACCCCAAACCTGACGCCAGAACAAACATATCGTATACGGGGAACTAAAGAGAATCTTCAAAGAATCTTGTAGTTAGTTCAGCTTTGGCAGTTTCCAGGAGGTTTTACCAACCTGCCTTCATCTATTCAGTGTTTTTCTCAAAAGCTGGTTTCTAAGACCACAGGCATAAGGATCATCAAAAGTGACTGTTAAAGATATAAGAGGCTTGATCTGTTAGATTTCTTCTCATTTGAGCCCTGAGATGTCAAAGTCACTTTCAAATTTATTGGACCAGATTTTTAGGCTGAAACGTATAACCTAGGCAAAATGTAGATATTTGATCTAAATATTTAAAAATGTAATGAATATGCAGGTATTCAATAAATGTTTTAGTAAGTCAAATAGCTGGTTACCTGGTACAAATTCTACATGCCTCATATATGAAGGAGATAATAAAACAGTGAAGCGGTAGGGCAAGTCTTTAGAGTATTATTTATCATTATGGATCAACTAAGAGACACCTCCCTTTTTATGTTTTCCTTTCTTTAAAGAAATAGCAACTATTATAGCTCACTCTTAAACGTTTTCTAGATAAAAACTTAAGAGAAACTGGGCAGAAAACACTATTGGAAAATCATAACTAAGACTTCATGACATCTGGAGCACTGAGTAGAAATAGTTATGAAATAACAGCCAAATTCTACATTTTCTTTTTACTACCAACTCCCATGTAATATGTGAAAAAATTTAAAGGATAATTTTATTTTTATTATTGTTTTTTAACATATATTTATTTTTGAGACAGAGAGAGACAGAGCATGAACGGGGGACGGTCAGA
The DNA here is from genome assembly GCF_016509475.1 of Prionailurus bengalensis. Lineage (NCBI taxonomy): Eukaryota > Metazoa > Chordata > Mammalia > Carnivora > Felidae > Prionailurus > Prionailurus bengalensis. Next base: position 51,708,911 of record NC_057351.1, on the reverse strand, counting down.
GAGAAAGGGAGACACAGAATCCGAAGCAGGCTCCACGCTCTGAGCTGTCAAGCACAGAGCCTGACACAGGGCTCAAACTCACGAACCGTGAGATCGTGACCTGAGCCGAAGTCGGACGCTCAACCGACTGAGCCACCCAGGCGCCCCTAAAGGATAATTTTATTTATTTATTTATTTATTAAAAAAAATTTTTTTTTTCAACGTTGATTTATTTTTGGGACAGAGAGAGACAGAGCATGAACAGGGGAGGGGCAGAGAGAGAGGGAGACACAGAATCGGAAACAGGCTCCAGGCTCTGAGCCATCAGCCCAGAGCCCGACGCGGGGCTCGAACTCACGGACCACGAGATTGTGACCTGGCTGAAGTCGGACGCTTAACCGACTGCGCCACCCAGGCGCCCCCCTAAAGGATAATTTTAAAAAGTTGATTTCATGAAAGCATTTAATACCTTGAAGTAGTTGCTGCACGTTTTCATTTCCCATCTGTAAGGCAGTAAAGCCCTGAAGGGATATGATGTTAGGATCACACCCATAGCTCAGGAGTAGGCGGCAGGTTTGCAGATGACCACAATGTGCAGCTCTGTGCAGAGAAGTCTGACCAAGATTATCCAGGGCATTAACCTTAACAATGCAGACAAAGCCAAAATTAGCCTGCAACACAAAACTTAAAACCATCCAATTATGAATTTAACACTTGCTACTGATTTAAAAATCCTAATTATTCTCTTATGAAGCCTCTTATCTGGTGCCAAAACAAGTGTTTTTGCTCAAATCTAGAGCATAAATTCACTAATTCATGAAGGCCGATACCAGAAAAGACCTTTTTTTGGGTTAAAAGCAGGAAATGTTGAATAACAGTTGTGTTTGACATTAAAGTATTAGTAAATTTACTGCATTTTGAGGTAGACACTGCCTAAAAAAGTTTAACTCGTGTGTTCTTAAAGATCTCTGAGGTCCAGAAACGCGGAGACTAACCCTCAAGATACACGACAGTAACAAAGCCAGAGACTAAGTTAGCATTGAAAACATTTATTCCTATCGGCTTAATCTTCTACCTTTTTAAATCATCCAAATATAATCTGTATAGATACACAAACACATTACATACATTTACACAACAGAATACTTCTAAGCAATAAAAAGGAACAAGCTATTGGTACATGGATCAATCTCCAAAATATACTGAAAAGAAAGCCTTACACTGAGTATGTATTGTATGATTCCATAGACATGAAGGCCTAGAACAGGCAAATCTAATCTATATAGGAAATCATCAGAATGGTTGTTGCCTTATGGGTGGAGATTGCCTTGGATGGGGCCCTGCTTCTGCCATGAAATAACATTTTATATCTTGGTAAGTTTTGGTTACACAGGTGTTATGCGTTAGTCAAAACTCAGCAAACGTACATTTAAGATTTGTGCATTTCAGTGCACGTAAGTTTTAAATCCCACCAAAACCTGTAAACAAATACTAACCTCTAGATAATGCCTATATGGAAATATTTAGGGAGAAGTGTATAGCAATTTGCAAATTATTCTGAAATATGTAATATGTATATATACACTTATGGACAGAGGGAGAAACTGATGGGTATGTAATAAAACAACATAGTAAAATGTTAATTCCCCCATCTCATCTCTACCTGCAACCCTCCCTACCAGGGAAGTAATTCTTTAAACATAAGTGAGAAATTAAGTTCCTCAGTAATCAATCCTGTGGCCACTAGTGTGATTTGAGACACATCCAATTCATATTCATAGAATTGGAGAATATTTGAACAGGAATATATTCAGACTTTCTCAATGAATCTCAAACTAGATTATAGAGAGTTAGTCTCCATGCTTTTGGAAACTGAAAACTGATTTAAAATGCTCAGGACAATTAATCTATTTATTCCCAAAACAAAACTCACTGAAATGTGAAATACATCCCACTTGACAACTTTATTTGGGTACCACTTTGTGTGAAGATCAGGGTGACAAACTTGTCCTGGTTTGCCTGGGATTTCTCTGGTTTTAGCACCGAAAATCCTGTTTCTGGAAATCCCACAGTTCCTGAACACACCTGGATAGTTTGTCACCCTCATCAAGATTGCTTCGTTGAGTTTCACAACTCAAATTTAGTATGTATCCAGATATTCTTCTAGTAATGCACCACATGTATGAAAAAAGCAATCTATGAAAAGTTATAGAACAGACGAGATATGCCAAGCAGTCAAGTAGAAATAAACTTTATTTTATTCAGTAATTTACAATAGGAAAGACTGAGATTATACATTATCAAGAATTCCCCCAAATCAAAGAGAAATTAGAACAGTGAAAGGAAACACAAACAAGAAATTGTAGAAAGAATTCTGAGTGATTCCTTGAGTGGGATCCCACAGAAGGACAGATCAGAAAACTATTCTGGCAAAGCACATTTAGGGAAGAGCCTTGGGGCCACCCAAGGGCTAAAGGGTCTCTACTCCTTTCTTTTCCTTTCATTCAGAGCAGCTCCATTCTTTGTTACATAATGAGTTTCTACTCAAGATTCTGTTTGGAAAAGGCAAGGTTCTGTGGCTAAAAACTGTGAGAGCTGTTGAATTAGATGACTGTCATCTCTTCCAATCTGGGATGCCATGTGTATCTTTTACTGAGTGGTATTTTTTAAAGTTCCTGGGTAACAAGTGATGATCTCTAGCCTGATGAAAACATAAGTATTCTAAGAATAAAATGCTTTGTATACAAATGTCAACTAAAGAATACTGACTTCCCAATATGGGGAGCTATGAATGGGGAGTCGAATTTTTTAAATAATTTACTTCCTTCTGTTCCAAGTCCTTTGGCTTAGTCACAGAAATAACAGAGAATAAGAAAGACTGTGGCTGGGGATAACAAGAGTATCATGGTAACCAAGGAACAGAAGACATGAGTGAGAGAAGACTGGAGATGATGGGTCAGAATCAGTGTGTCTCCAGCTGAGGATATTCTCAAGAGTATTGTTAAAAAAAGACCTCAAAGGTAAACTTGACCAGTGGGGTGTGGGTAACGGGAATGGAGAAGGAAGCATGTACTTTTGAATAAATCCTTAGGTTTCCTAGCAAAAAATCAGATAAAGAAAAGTACCTGCTAGTCTATTTTTAAGTATAGATTAAGACGAAAGAAATAGCACTTGTGAGAGAGAATACAGTTTAGGAAGCCAGGTATTTCATCTGCTAAACAGGAAATAACTCACTAGATTACCAAAGATTACCAAAAAGGAAGTATACCTTTGCTTCATGTTTCACTACTACTTCGACAACATCATTATGAGCTTTCTCAGATGCCACGTGTAGAGGAGTCAAGAATCTTAAAAAGAAAAAGTCAGCCAGACAGTGAATATATTATCCAAAAAATAAAAGGTCAATAATTTTTAATTACTAAATGTATACTTACTCTTTAGTCTTTTCATTGATGTTTGCTCCTTTTCTTAGCAAGAGTTCACATATTTGCTTTCTTTTGGGGTACGGAGATGCGGCAGCACAATGCTAGATAATTTAAATTGCAGCATTAATCAAGGACTATACATGACTGATTTTTATTTAAGAACATTTGTGTTTCCAATCAAGAGCAACCAAGAAGTTATTTAATTTCTTTGTTTTATTTTTGACCTAACTTTGCTACTCAAAGACATTCTATTGGATAAAATGTACAACAGTTACCAAATTCTGGCAGGGCCTGCAAATCCTATTTACGAGAGGGTATCTGTTACTAAATATTCTGGTTGAGTTTTACAGTTGTCCTACATCTTTGAAAAAGTCAATAGTGATGTGATGAAAATTCAAAGTACTGTGACCAATGCTCCTTTTAAAACTATTCCCACATAACATGGTATTTATGTTATTTTTAAAGGTTAATTAATGAAACACCCCAAAGGTTGGAGTTTCTTTACATGAAGAAATAAAAGACACTCATCAGCTCTGGAGGCTGCTTGGTAACAGCACGGATCAAATAGCTGCCAAGATTAGTATTTACTTCTTTCTCAACTAGTTGCTTCAACAGAATAAGGAGCTTGGATTAGCTTGGATTTGTCAAAATCAATGGGAGAAGATGAAATGCTCTACAATGAAGGCTGTAGCATCTATATCTATGATACGTCAAAGAGGAAAGGAGTCAGGAAGTGGGGATTTGCCAGTTATAAACCTAGTATGTATCTCATGGTCATGTCCCAAAATCTTTGCATCTCTAATATCCAAGATAATACTCCTATACAATAGGTGTTCAACAAATGTCTGAATGTGTGAATGACAAGATCAATGTAAAGATACTAAGTTCAATTGAAGCCTGAGAATTCATGGGATAAAAGTTCTGGATAATTGTTAAGCTAAGTTGTTCTATATATCTAAATTCAAAGTACATATGAAATTTGTTCTCTTACTTTAACCTATTAATTATAAAGCTTATCTCATTCTTCATGACTGCTTCAGATTCATTCTGTGTTGCTGCTGTCACCAAAATCATTCCTTTGCTCTCAATAAAAACCATTTCTAACTGGTAAACACAGCTCCTTTGGTATGTCGGGAGTTACCATCCCAGGACATCTATCTATCAGGGTAGCACACAAAATAGAAATAGTTTATTTCCAAGAATTCTTGATCACATCCATCTCAAAACTGCACTCCTACTCCTCAGCCCCATCCTGGGGCAGCACCTGTAATTTCTGGAAGCCTGGAAAATACTGCCCCTCCCTGCACCATAACTATCCCCCAATACTTAACTCCTAGTAGGTTTTAACGTTAGTAACAGAAATAAGTTGTTTAATAGCAGACTACTTACAGGGAAAATAATATATAGTATTAGCTTTTCAGACCAGAAAATTTTCCTGTCAGTCTTTTCAGATTTCTCTGCACCATCTTGATAATTTGCACTAGCATTTCTTATTAGTCTGCAGCTTTACTATTTTTCTTGCTTAGATATTTTTTACAACTAGAGTGGCAAAAAGGCCTAAAATGTGTTATAGACAGGCTCCTACATGACCTTCACATAGTTTACATCATGGCATAAGGAAGGAAATTAGCCAATAACCAAGAAAATGAATTATCTACAAGATACTAGGTAAGTAGGACTATGAGTTAAATTTGCCCCTAGCCATATTTGTTTACTTAGGGTCCTCTTCCCTCACTCAAAGCACATTCTGCAATTCATACAGCAGCACTGACTTTGTTCCTTTTAAACCGTTAGTTCTAAGACAGTCTGATTACACCATTCTCTTCCTATCTGCCATCACTTTATCCCTACTGGATCCCATTCTTTTCTGCTTTTCCACAGACTGCCCAATTCTCATCTACTTTGTTACAGCTCCACAGAAGTGTTACTACCTCTATCTGAGAAGCAGCCTCTACTCACATAGACACATTATTCACACAGTATAGAGGGGATATATACAGACCTTAGACTGATTCTGAAAAAATTATAATACTGGAAGGAAAAGCAAGTGGTTTTTATATGGATGGCAGAATTATTTTTTTTTTCATTACCCTGACTGGGTTCAAAATTCTCAATCACAAGCATTTACAATTTATATAACAAAAGAGGAAATGATATGTACTATTATGATAGTAAAAAGGCTACCTATAATATATGTCAGTATATGAATAGTTTTTTTTTTCTGGAAGGATACTTAAATGAATAATACTATTGCCTTTTAGAGGGGTGAGGTTGTCTATTTTTCTGTACTGTTTGAAATTTTTTCTTTATACATGTTCAGGTACTAATGACAAAAAAACAAATCTTTAAAACAATTCTATTAGTAAAAGTAGGACATTATGTTATTCTGTGTCATCAAAAGAAGTATGACGTTATGATTAGTTCAGCATGTTTTTGGTTATTGCATCTTAAAAACTTTAATCTGAAACATTACCAATGCTGTTTCATGTGTTTGAGGATGCTTGAAATTCACCATTTCCAGAGAGAGATGTTTTTTGATTCGTGTAACATCAGCTTCCCGTGCAGCCTGCAGCAACGAGTGGCCTTTAAATTCATCTAGATGAAGAAAAAGCATGTAAATTATTGAGGTTCTGAAGATATTCTCCAAATATAACCCCCCAAAAGGAAGACAGTGCTATACCAGCTTTTCTCAGTTATGACCCAATTCATCCCCAAATGTATACACAGATTTAGCCCATGGCTGACTCAGGGTCTATTTTGGTCTGTAGGGACCCAGAGTACTGCAATGTATTCCCAGACCTGAGAGTTCTAAGAATTTTCCAAAGCAGAGAATTTTTCTCAGTAAACAAATAAAACAAAAAGTGATCATGGTCCCTACACTAGCATGGCAGCAGCAGGTAATTTTGCTCACACATCAGAGAACTGGTGACCAGAAAATCAAATATTTTTAAGAGCCACCTACTGATGAACAAATTAGAGTATTTTCTCAACATTCCTTTCATGCATCAGATTTGTGACACCACCCATTAGCCTTTATTGTTCCAGAAGAATACAAATGTTAACATCAGTTTCCTACTTCTATGTAGTAATACTGTATCTGAACCAGGTGGCTGTTTCTCACTACATCTGTATCAGTTATAGACCGAAAACCATAGAACTGCCTACATACTAAAGCATATTAGATGGTAAAATCTGGGGACTATGTTTACAAGACAGCAATCCTACAAATAACACTGTAACTTCATGGCAGATTAATCAGAAACTCACACCAAAGATAGGAACAAAACCCAAATTCTTTCTTTTCAAACCCATACCAACTATCTAGACTAACACATATAAAAAGCACTGAACTTGACTTGAAAAAACAAACACAAATATATTTTCTTTTCACGGCATCTTAAGACTAGAAGTTCTCGAGTAGAAACCTCCAAGTGACTAACGATACCCATGGCTAAGGGTATCATAGCTATTATTTAAAAATTTCTAAAAACAGTGAGAAAGAACAAATTTTTAGTTTATTGGTATCTTAATATTCGAGGTTGAACATTCATCATTTTATACTCACATGCTAATCTTTCTTTTAACTGTGGTGTGGGAGCCAAGTCTATAGCACTTTTATTATGACAATTCAGCAGTGTTGGATCTGCACCGTAACTTAGGAGAAGAGAACACACTTCAACCCTGTTCTTTGAAGCTGCCTCATGAAGAGGAGTGAATTGCCACAAGTCCATTGCATTTACACAGGCACCATGCTGAGGGTTTGGGAGGAGGGTAGAGCATATATTTAGTGTTCAATTTGTAAGAGAGTTTAGAATTATTAGTACTGTATAATTTAACATCATGCATACTTAAACAAGTTATGTTCTCAAAGTTCACTTTTCAAACTAATTATTTCAGAAATACATTTCTCCCCCCACGGAAAACCAGCAGCTTGTTGCTAGGCCTATGCACAAGGGCCTTATTTAACTCTTTTATTGTTAAAAACACAGTTAAGAATGAAGCTTTAACTTGCATCTTTTCCAATTTCTAATTTTTTTTCTTTTTTTGTGGTATAATTTACATATGGCAAAACACAGTTCTTCAGTGAATAATCTGACAAGTTTTGACAAATATATACAGCCATGATAATATCACCCAACTCAAGATATAGGATACTTTCATTACCCCAGAATGTTCCCTCACGCTTTTATAGATAATTCCTGGCCCCATTCTGTTAGCACCATGTTAGATTTACTTGTTCTTGAACTTCATAAAAATACAATAACACAGTATGTACTTTTGTGTCCAGCTTCTTTCACATACAGTGTTTCTGAGATTCATTCATGTTGTATCAACAGTTCATTTTTATTGAAGAGCATTCCATTGTACAGACACACCATAATTTACTTATCCATTACTCTGTTGATGGGCATTTTTTCTAGTTTTTGACTATTATGAATAAACTGTTACGAACATTCATGTACGAGTCCCTTTATGGACACATGCTATGTCCCTAGGAATGGAATTGCTGGATGATACGGTAAGTATAGGTTTACTTTTATTAGAAACTGCCAAATAGTCTTCTAAAGTGGCTGTATTACTTTTGCATTGCCATCAGCAATGTTTGAGTTCTAGTGCTCCCCCATCCTTGTCAGTCTTTTTAATTTCAGCCATTTCAGGTAATGGAGTTGGACAGAGCACAGAAGTCATTCCAGTTCAATCTCATCTCTCACAATCCCTTCCACAGTATTCCTGCACAAGACAAATGAATTCCTTACCCTTTTTGGTATTCTCAATAATGGGAAACTAATTCTCAACTAACATGATTTTTCATAATTACCAGGTAAATCTTATTACAAGTTATCTTCTATCTTAAGTTAAACATGTATTTTAAACTTTGATCTACTGATATTCGGAGCAAATGAGATCAACATTCTTTGCAGTATTTGAAAGCAACTCTTACGATTTTCTTTTTGAGTCTAAACACCTTCAGCTCCTTCACTCATCTTTCTTATCAGATGGTTTCTAGACTTCCTTTCACCCTAGCTGCCCTCAGCTAAATATACTTCAGTTTAAGAACTTCATTGAAAGGAGCTCCTGGCTGGCTCAGTTGGAAGACAATGTGACCCTTCATCTTGGGGTTGTGAGTTCGAGGCCCATGTGGAATGGAGTGATTACTTAAATAGCATACATACATAGATACGTACATACAAATACTTCATTAAAAAAAGTACTGAGAGCCGGGGTGCCTAGGTGGCTCAGTTGGTTAAGCCTCTGGCTCTTGACTTCAGCTTAGGTCATGATCTCACAGTTCGGGAGTTCGAGCCCTGTGTTGGGTTCTGTGCTAACAGCTGGGAGCCTGAAGCCAGCTTTGGATTCTGTGTCTCCCTCTCTCTCTGTCCCTCCCCTCCCTGCACCCCTCCCCTGCTTGCGCTCTGTCTCTCTCTCAAATATAAACAAACATTAAAAATTTTTTTGGAAAAAATAAAATAAAACCATATGGTACCTCATAAACCTCAAAGTGGTCAAATGCTGACCTATAAATCATCTATGTAAGGATTATACATATTCCTTCTATACCCACCAAGCACTGAAAACACATAGTGAACAGGTATACGATGTATTTCAAATTGGTTTTATAATTCTAAGAAAAACAGAAGAGAACTAACCTTGACCAGAAGTTCAGTTACTTCATAATGACCATAAGAACAGGCATTGTGTAAGGGCACCAGATCACTACAGTATGGGGTGAGGGTGAAAAGAAGTCTGTGTTACTACAGATCCCCTAGGCGTAATTGTAATTAAATTTACACTTAGATTTAAATAGCAAATGGCTTTTGTGACCTTCAAACAGAAATGAACAGAATTTAACACCCATTTAAGCACTAAGTTCTAACAATCCTAACTAACTCCCAAGTCGCTTCCAAATCCATCTTTTTTTTCCTGCACGGCTAACACCACGGCCTTTATTATTTCTTCTTATACTACTGAAACAGCCTCCACTTCAATTTACCCTCCAAACTGTAGCCAGATTTTTCTAAAAGGTAAATCTGACGTAGTTACTCCTTGTTTTAATGCCCTTCACTGGTTCTTCCTTGCTTTTGAAAGCTGGTTCCAACTGCTTACCCTGGCATGCAATGGTCTGGCCTTCTGGAACCTTACCCTTCAATGATGGTACACTCAAGCACTTGCAGTTCCCTTGATGCCTCTGCACATACTATCCCCTTGGTGTAGAACAGACTTCCCTCCCTCCTGGCTTCTACAATCTTTTCCAGACTCCGAGCTCAAAAACTGGCTCTTCTTTGAGACTTTTTTTTTCAGATTCTGTAGGGTAAATTACTTAATAAACTAAAACCCAATTCCTTCATGATGGCAATGGAGAAAGAACTTTCTGTATAGGAAGGTACGGTGGAACCTTAAAATCCTGACTTGTACCTTTAAGCTGCTCTTCCTTGGGGATCACTCATTCATTAATTACCACAGACACTATCGTGATGGCTGCTGGTGAGGAAGAGCCACTCACAGTTTAGCCTTTAATTTTACCTGTCCTCTCTTTAAAGGCTCGTGGCTTTCCTCACCATTTTTCATTGTAGGATTTCTTTCCCGAGCACCGATTTCATTCCCAACTATCTACTGGCTCTCTCTACCTGAGCCCTCATCATCATCTCATAAAACCGAGAGTTCTAAAAGTGAACTCAGGGGTGCCTGGGTGGCTCAGTCGGTTAAGTGCCCAGACTCTTGATTTTGGCTCAGGTCATGATCTCACGGTTCTTGAGTTCGAGCCCCGCACTGGCCTCTGCCCTGACTACATGGAGCCTGCTTGGGATTCTCTACCTGTCTCTGTGCACCCCCCTCCATCGCCCGTTCACGCATGCTCACTGTCTCTCTCTCAAAAATAAATAAACATAAAAAAAAAAAAAAAGGGAACTCAACGTTTTCTTCCAAGATTTCCCTCCTGGATTTTAGCATGTGTATCACTGGGTTTCAGTCATTCAGCTTCAGAATCTGAAATGTAGTTATCTTTTTATTTCTTTCTCATTCATCATATTCAGTCAACAAATCTTGGCCATACTTACCTTGTAATATATCTCCTGCACCTATGTCTTCATTTCCATTCCTCTGCAACATTATTATAGATTCTCATCGTGCCTGAACCCCTACAATGATTACTCTAACTGCCCTTTTCCTTCTGGCTCTTTGTCTCCAAACTACTCTACACATTCCTGCCAGAGTGTGTCCCCTAAAACCCCTCTTTTAGAAAAAATTTTCCCCTTACTTAAGATCCTTCAATGGCTCACAGCTCACAGCTTGAATTCTTTAGGCTAGAATACCAAGTCTTCTAAAACTTGCTTCTTACCTACTTCTCCAACCCTAAACTTCATTTCTCCCTCCTGCATAAATCATCTGCTTCAGCCATACTGGTTTAGTCACTGTTTCTTAAAGATGTTGTAATATAGGCTTCAGCACCTCCTCTCACACAGATTCTCTTGCACAAAGATGTTTCCTAAGCTCTCTGCTCTCTTGAACTGAGTCCAGGTCAAGTATCACCTCCTCCTGAAGGATTTTCCAGCCACTACAGCCATCACTGAGAGTTCCCTCCTGGGAACTCCTAAAGTACTATCTCTATTATACCTCACACTCGGTAGAGATCTCACATTGCTAGCTATCTTTCCATTCTCCCTAAATGCAGTGTAAGCCCTATGAGTGGGAGCTTTACGATTTTATAATTCTCAGATTCCTGAGAGCAATCTGCATATTGTAAAAACTCAATAATGTTTATGCTGTTTAGCAAACAGTAAGATTTTTATAAGATTACAGAGATTATTACAAGGACAGAAACATCTGAGAAATCCTCATCTGTTTCAAATGCTTACTTACCCTTTATCTTTAGCATGGACATCGGCTCCATGTTGCAGTAACAGCTGTACAATTTTTACTCTGTTGTATCCTGCTGCCAAATGCAATGGAGTTGACTGAAATATTAATCAAATTAATGAAATTAATAGCTACAGAAATGTGTGAAAAGGTAAAAATCCAAATACCAAAAATCCAGAAAAAAACTTGATAAAGGTATTAATTTGGTTTTACAGAATCCAACATATGTACTGAAGGCATAAAAGTTTGTAAGTTCGTTATTAAATAAGAAGCAAACAACTATGTATTTATGATCAATAAAGTATTACTAAATTTAAGAATCCAAACTATTACTTAAAAGAAATATTAGCATTTGCATCAAACGTTTTCTTTTTTTTAAGTTTATTTCTTTTGAAAGCGAGAGAGAGAAAGAGAGAGCGCAGGGTGGGGGTTGCAGATAGAGAGGGAGAGAGAATCCCAAGCAAGCTCTGCACTGTCAGAACAGAGCCTGATGCGGGGTTTGATCTCACAAACCATGAGATCATGAGCTGGGCCACAATCAAGAGTCGAAAGCTTAACTGACTGAGCCCCCCAGGTGCCCCTTCATCAAATGTTTTAATTTTTAGTGACACAAATGCATTTTCATGTTACCAGGAGGATGAACACAAGTTTAGTTGCAAAACGAAGTACCTTTCTGCCATCACTTGCATGGCAGTTGACATTTAATGGTGTAAGAAGAGCCATCATTTTTTCTTCATTGCCACTCCTAGCACACAAAAAAATGTATTAGTAATTTGTATTCTTTATCAGAGCCTATATGGAGGCATATATGTGACTATTAAAAAAATAATTCTCTTTTAAAGTTTGCTTGTTGTTAAAAAAAATTAATGATGAAGTTATTCATGGTACGTATTTATTACACCAGTACATACCTGGCACTTTCCAAAAGTTCATCTTTCTTATATTCACCTGTGAATTAGGGGAAAAAAGGAGATTAAAGAAAATTGAGTCACAAAAGTAGTAACAGTTTTATGCATAAAGATCCTCATGAACTATATTTAAAGTAGATAAACAAAATTTCCAAAAAATGGAAAATGGTTAATTAACAGAATATTGTACAGTTTAAAATTATATAAAGAACATGGAATAATTTTTATAAAAGTAAAAAAAAAAAATCCAATATTACATTTATGAAAACAATATTCACCAAAAAAGGAAAGCCAAGAAGAAAATAAACCAAACTTTCAAAAGTTTGTTCTAGGTGGTAGGTTATTGGTGAGCTTTTCCTTTTTTTTGTAAAGGAAAGAATTTTCCAAATTTCCTAAAACCAATTATGTTATTTATTCAACAGACAAAATGCACCCACAACTTCACTCAAAGGTAAAACAAAACAAAATTCAATATACCAACATTATAGAGATAACAAAAGATAATCTACGGCATTATCAACTGAACATATTGTTAACATTTTTATGGATCCAGAAGATTTTTCAACACTAAAATTATATTTATTATAATGCTACTTAAATATATGCAAATAAAAATTGGATCAAATATAAACTCTTTATGCCTATAGCTTTCATATTTACAAACGAATACAAACAAAATTTTAAAATGAATATAACTTAAATTAACCTAATGGATAGTGCTTACTGATTTGCTGAAATAAAATCCAAACTGCTGCCCACAGTGCAAATTATATATTGATTACTAGTGCAAGGCTTCTTTCAGCATCAAGGTGTTTAAAAAGAAAAAAGCAGGGAATAGCATGGAATAGGGAAGGGGGAAGTAAACACTGGATTTATAGTTACAGCAGTTCACTTTTCTAGAACCCCTTTGAGGGACTAGTCTAAATTTTCTCAGTAGTACCAGAAGAAATATCACAAATTCCAAGCACAAGAGCTCATAGCACAAGCCCTCAGGCTCCTGACTATTGGACTGGACATGATTCTAATGGTGATCACACAGTGAAGAAGAATCCAGAAAATAATATGGCAGAGAGCTGCTTAAAAGGAAACAGTCTGATGAAGGAGAAACATTTGAAGTGGATACTACCACTTGAAAAGGCTTGACAGTCTAAGTAAACCTAGAGACTAAGCCTTACACATCCTAAGAGGTTCCAAAGACATGAATATGTTATGCGAGAACAATAATTGACACTCTTCATGGTAATGAAATTGGTATGACCAGAATCCTCTGTCTAGAAAAGGGAATGGTTAGAGCTCTTAGAGCTTTTTGAAAGGGTTTCATAAAAAAAGAGAGAAAAAGAAAAAGATTAAAATACATTAAAAAAAAATAGTATCTTAGGGGTGCCTAGGTGCGTAGTTGGTTAAGTGTCCGACATTGGCTCAGGTCATGATCTCATGGTTTGTGGGTTTGAGCCTCATGTCAGGCTCAGAGCCTGGAGCCTGCTTGAATTCTATGTCTCTCTCTCTCTCTCTCTGCCCCTCCCCCACTCGTGCTCCACCTGTCTGTCTTTCTCTTTCTAAATAAACATTAAAAAAAAAAAAAGCTTAAAAAATAGTATATTAAAAGGGTAAACATGTTATCTTGAAAAATCAGGACATTTATTTTTTTAACTTCTTATAAACTGACAGCGTATACAGAACCTTGTAAAACCATATATATCACAAAAAAATTTTAGCAGAACAACTGCAATGCCTGGAAAAGTAGCATTTTTAGGCAGCTTTAGCTTGGAAATAGAAATTCTCTGATTTCAAAATGAGATGTTTCCTTATTCGCTGGCTAATAAAAATTTCTGAGATTTCACTTATTTTAAGCTACTCTTTTGTTGTCGTTGTTGTTGAAGCTTTTAATTACCTGATACTCCTCACAACAAGTGCACTCCTTAATCCTCATCACCTATTTAACCTGTTCCCCCACCAACCTCCCCTCTGGTAACCATCAGCTTGTTCTCTATAGTTAAGTGTCTGTTTCTTGGTTTCTTGCTCTTTTTGTCCCCTTTGCGCCCCCCCGCCTTTTTGTTTAAGTTCCTCATATGAGTCAAATCATATGATATTTGTTTTTCTCTGACTTATTCTGCTTACCATTATACTCTCTAGCTCCATCTATGTTTTTGTCAATGGCAAAATTTCATTGTTTTATGGCTCAGTAATATTGCATTGTGTGTGTTTATGTATCTATGTATGTATGTTATACGTGTGTGCGCGCGCACGCACACCACATTTTCTTTATCCGTTTATCTATTGATGGACATTTGGCCTGCTTCTGTATCTTGCCTATTGTAAATAATGCTGCTATAAACATCGAGGTGCACCTATCCCTTTGAATTAGTGTTTTTGTATTCTTTGGGTAAATACCCAGTAGTGTGATTACTGCATTGTAGGGTAGTTCTATTTTTAACCTTTTGAGTTAAATCTCCATACTGTTTTCCACAGTGGCAAGGCCAGTTTGCATTCCCACAAATGGTGCACGAGGGTTCCTTCTTCTCTACATCCTCACCAATACCTGCTGCTTCTTGTGTTGTTGATTTTAGCCATTCTGTAAGGTGTGAGGTGGTACCTCATTGTAGTTTTGATTTGTATTTCCCTGGCAATCAGTAATGCTGAGCATCATTTCACGTGTCTGTTGGTCATCAGGTATGTCTTCTTTGAAGAAATGTCTGTTCGTGTCTTCTGCTCATGTTTTAATTGGATTATTTGTTTTTTTGGGTGTTGGATTTTGTGAGTTCTTCATATATTTTGGATACTAACCCTTTATCAGATATGTCATTTGCAAATATCTGCTCCTGTTCCCTAGGGTGCCTTTTAGTTTGATTGTTTCCTTCTCTGTGCAGAAGCTTCTTATTTTGATGTTGTTCCAATTGTTTATTTTTGCTTGGAAAAATCAGGGACATTTAAAAATCCTGAATACATGATAGTAACACACAACTATCTAACACCCCTGACCCAAAATAAGGCAGAAATCACATATTTAAAGACCAATTTAAAAAGAAAAAAGAAAAGCTTTACTTTTCTTACACAAAAATCAAATATCAACTGTCCAGATGTAGAAAAGAGTTAACAACTGAACTGACAGCATTTTCAAAATCTAGTTGACATCATTAACCGCAGGAAGCAGACTGTCTACCTAGCAAGCTCAATTTTTTATATTCTTCCTGGAATACCCAAAGAGAGGACATCGGCTTACCAGTCAGCACTGCTTTGGCAGACGGGTCTGCTAAATCCAACGCTGTCCTTCCATCTGTATTTCGGATGGTTGGCTCAGCTCCGTGCTGTAAGAGCACTGCAACACAGAAACACTACCTTTCAAAATGGTAACCATGACAATATTCTTTTAGTAAATCATTTTCTCAAAAACTCTGGTCCAGAAGTCTTAGAGTTATTTAAAGACCTTTCATATCCTGACAGTATGGCAAATGTTATATTTTAAAGATAAGAATATAGAAAATATTGCATTATTTAATGTATAAGACACCTTAAATAAATGTCCTCTAAGATTAATGTCAGGTTTCCTTTGCTCTGTGACTGAAGACAGATCAGAGTATATAAAGAAATAAAAGACTAGTTTACTTAAAAGCTTGTTTTCTCATTCCAAAGGAACACTGCCTATGTTACAAAGAATGTCCTACCATAACAAAAATAGAAGTTCCAAAGCTATGAAAGCCCGGGAACAGGGATCTGTGGAATTAAAAAAGGAGGGGGAAAAAAAAAATCACACAGGTAAATTCTTTGAAAAAGAAAAGAAAAATACTCTGTAGGGTTAACAAGCCCCAAATCAAAACTGCTATGTTACATCCTAGAGCCCATGAAAATAACAGATTTGAGCTATATTCTCTACTGTTACTTGTTATATAAAGATATTCTAGGGGTGCCTGGGTGGCTCAGTTGGTTCAGCTGATGCTTGATTTCGTGAGATCCAGCCCTGCATTGGGCTCTGTGCTGTCTCTTGAAATAAATACATACATAAACATGGAAGAAAATTTTTAAAAAAAATTCTAGCATACTCTTTAAGTAAGTGCTGGTGAAAGACAGGCAAATACATGCAGAGCAGGAAGCCTACCTCCTGTTCTTTGACAGGGTTATTATATTCATTCCACTCTACCACTACCTGTAATAGTGCTGTCCGACAGAAATAAAACGTGAGCACATATGTAATTTAAAATTTACTAGTAGCCACATTAAAAACAGGATAAGTTATTTTCAATATTTTATTTAATCCAATATACCCAAAATACCATCATTTCAACATTTATATTTACATTGTGATCAATATAAAATTGAGATTTTTGCATTCCTTTCTTTCATGGTTTTTGAAATACGGTATGTTAAAAGTATACCTCCATTCAGACTAGCTGCATCACACGTGCTCAGTTACCATACTGGACAGTGCAGATCTATAACCGTATTTGGAAAATGCTACATTATTAAAGCTGATGATTTATAGGTCTATGACTCAGGAACTAGAAAAGGGCTGTGAGCAGAGGGCAGCAGCAATTTCAGATAACACACAGGAAAGCAGAACAGGGCAGAGGCCACTAGGTAAAGTGTTTTGTATCTTGATTACAAATGACCTAACTTGAGCTAGGCTGGGACTGGTATAAATAGTTATAAATAGCGATATGGGGTTTTGGGGTGAGGAGAGAGTGACTTTTTTTTTTTAATGTTTATTTATTTTTGAGATAGCGCAAGCGGGGGAGGGGCAGAGACAGCAGGAGACAGAATCCAAAGTAAGCTGCAGGCTCGGAGCTGTCTGCACACAGAGCCAGCCCAATGTGGGGCTGGAACTCACAAACAGTGAGATCATGACCTGAGCCGGAGTCGGATGCTTAACCGACTGAGACACCCAGGTGCCCCAAGAGAGCAACTTTTAAATCCAGCATAGAGCACTTGGACTTTTCCTAGTGCACTGAACTGGTTTTCTAGCTGTCTCAAGGATTTCAGCTGTCCTTGTTTTGAATCAGGAAATAGAGCTAAGGTAAGCAGAGTCTGAAACCCTTGACTGTTAGGCTCAGAAAAGTCAATACCAGGTTAATGAAAACTCTCAAATAATCTTTTCAATTACAATTTTCCGTCAGTGACCAACCAACCTATCAGGCCAATCCTGTATCATTTGTTAACTGATCATATGTCCTTCAAATGCTTCTTTACTTATCCTGCCATTTCTATTCTACAACCCTCCTTGATGCCCTCATTTCTCATCGGGATTATTTTACAGCTTCCAAGCTAGTCTCTCTGATGCCATCCATTCAACCCAGCACTGTACCAGATCGTTCTTTCAAAAATATACTACTCTTACCAGACTGTCTCCTCCAAAGTCTTCAATGATTTCACACTACCTACATAACAGTATCAAGCTCCTTAATCTGCAATTCAAAGCTTTTTACAAAGAAGTCTACCTACCTTTTCAATCTTTCTCCCACAACTTCCTGGAAAGACTCCAGGAAGGAGAAACTTGACTCCAACCCAGTCATGGTACTCAGTATCCTCTAACACTCTCTGTTCACTTCTATCATGACTTTACTTGCTTCTTCATGTGTCTTATCTAAATTTCTACAGAATGGGAATTTTGTGCTCTCTTCTTTAAGGAACTTAAGCTCAATAACATACAAAAACAGACACTCAGTAAATAATGGTTAGATTAAATCACAAAGTATTCTCTAGTATTTAAATAAAGTCTGGCAGAATTTGATCCTATTAACAAATGAATTTAACTTAGATTCAGAATAGTTACTTCAAGAATATTCTGGAAAGTAAACAGACTTACCAATGCAAACATCAATCTTTCCTTTAATTGCAGCTTCATGGAGGGGAGTATAATTCCAATTATCACGAGCATTTGGGTCCGCACCATGTCGCAAAAGGAGACCGACTACTTCAGCATGACCAAAAGAACATGCATTATGAAGAGGAATAAGCCCTCCATCATCACGTGCTTGGACATTTGCACCATTCTGAAGCAAATATTCAACCACATCTTTACGCCCAAAACCTAAAAGAAAACAAATTATCCACATTTAAGTTTGCCAAAGAGAATACATCAATTAGTGTCAATAAATACTAGCCACGCTAAAATGTCTTTGGATGAAGAATAACAAAAGATACAACAATTAAAAAAATAATTGATGATTGGGGCGCCTGGGTGGCGCAGTCGGTTAAGCGTCCGACTTCAACCAGGTCACGATCTCGCGGTCCGTGAGTTCGAGCCCCGCGTCGGGCTCTGGGCTGATGGCTCAGAGCCTGGAGCCTGTTTCCCATTCTGTGTCTCCCTCTCTCTCTGCTCCTCCCCCGTTCATGCTCTGTCTCTCTCTGTCCCAAAAATAAATAAATGTTGAAAAAAAAAAAAATTAAAAAAAAAAAAATTGATGAAAAGAGGGTCTGAAATATATCACTTACTAATCTTAATAAGAAAGCAGAGGGACTCTCCAATGCTTTAGGTAGTATAGCTGACTCTTGAACAACATTGGTTTGAATTGCATGGGTCCACTTATAAGCAGATTTTTTTACAGTACTATAAATGTATTTTATTTTCTCTTTGTTATTACTCTTAAGAATACAGTATATAATACAGATGACATATGAAATATTATTACTTGACTGTTTATGTTATCAGTAAGGTTGCTGTGGGCAACAGTAGGCTATTAGTAGTTAAGTTTTGGGGGAGTTAAAAGTTTTATGTGGATTTCTGACTGCACAGAGATCAACACCCCAACCCCCACGTTGTTCAAGGGTCAAGTGTACTACTAACTTCAGAGAAAGGTTATGAAGTAAGTGACTGAAAGCCCAGAGTTCAAATGTTTCCCACTCTCTAATGGCATTTCTAATTGCAAATATGGAGTTCTGCATATTTAGTGTGCATACATTTTCAGATATTCAAAGTATATAACTCTTGCTAGAATCTCTTTCCCACATCTATCTCAAAAAATGATTCCACTAAATTAGGGACTATGAGATAGCAACACAAAAAATATCTGCTTACAGTTAGTCTATGCAATGAAAATAGAAGCGATCTTGGGCAACAGTGTGACATCAGGTGTCTTCAAAGGAGCCCCTACGTTGTCACGTGCACAACACAAGCAACCTCTTTCTAGGTAGGAGACCTCCTTCAGAAAACCATGTTCCACAGTTCTGCTGTAACTGGCCCCATATCAAACAAAAGAAAAAAGTCTGACAACTCATTTATACTGGTTTACAGAATCAGTACTAATGAATTTCAATCTCTTACCATTCTCACATAACAACACTTAAAACCTTTTTTACAGCTAAAACAAAATGAAATGGGAAGAATTTCAGGCATATGTTAAAGCAGATGGGGAGGTTATACCTGAGTGCTAGGAGAGACAGAAGCCCCTTCTCACTCATCTAAAGTTTTACCCCAATATTCTTTTTTGCTAAAAAAATTTTTTGAAATTATTTTTGGGGAAGTGCAAGTAGGAGAGGGGCAGAGGGAGGGGGACGGAGGATCCAAAGCAGGCTCAATGCTGAAAGGCTGACAGCAATAAGCCCAACACGGGGCTTGAACTAATGAACCACGAGATCATGACCTGAGCTGAAGTAAGATGCTCAACTGACTGAGCCACCCAGATGACCCTTACCCGAATATTCTCAAAACCACCAATCCTGAATACAGTTTTTCTAAAACCAGAGTGGGAGCTGAATGAGAAAGCAGCAGTATTGGGGTGCCTGGGTGTCTCAGTTGGTTAAGTGTCCAACTCCCGATTTCAGCTCAGGTCATGGTTTCAGGGTTTGAGGAGTTCGAGCCCTGTATGGGCGGAGGTGACGGTGTGGATCCTGCTTGAGAGTCTCCTTATTTCTCTGCCTCTCCCCTGCTTGCACTCTCTTTCAAAATAAATAAACTTAAAAAAAAAAAAGCAGCAGAATCTTTTTAAGGTGTATGCCTGGGGCTGGCCTAGTTGCAGCTGACGTAAGAATTAGATGGTTGGAAAGATTAACTGGATTCTTTGTTTTAATATTGCTAGGCTCCATGTCACAAAGATAAGTATCTTCCTATCTCTGATTCTCCCTATTCTCAAAGAGCTCACAATTTAAGATGTGGAAAAACAAAAAAAGGCCATCATTTCAATACAACTGCAATAACAGAGGTATACCAAAAATGTTACTGAAGTCCAAAGAAAGGAATACCTAAATTGGGGGAAAAGCAGAGAATAGGAAGGACTACCCAAGGAGATTCCAGTGAAATCTGAATTGAAGACTTACAGAAAAATCAAGGGATCATGAAGAAAATGAGGAGAGGAGAGGTGGGTGGGAAGGATCTGAGCAAGGGTAGAACACTGCAGTCCAAGCAGAAGAGACAAAATGTACACAGACACGGAAGCATGAAAAAGCAAATCATTCACGATAAGACAGAGAATGCCAATTAGGCAGATAACCAGATGAGGAAAAATCTTTTATGTCATGCTAAGGTGGCATCTGGACTTTGTCTTATGGAATACTGTTTTTATAACTGTTTTCAGGCAGGTTTTAGTGGAATCTTTTGCCTTTAAAAAAAAATTGAGACACAACTCACAAATAATGTACTAGTTTCAAGTGTACAACATAGTAATCCAGCATTTTTATATACTGTCAAATGAACAGCACATTAAGTCTAGTTAGCATCCATCAGCACACATAAATTACAAATTTCCTTTTCTTGTGATGAGAACTTTTAAGATCTACTCTCTTAGCAACTTTCAAATATACAGTGATTAAAATAGTCAGCATACTGTACATTACATCCCCAGGACTTATTATGTAACTGGAAGCTTTTATCTTTGGACCACCTTCACTGATTCACCCACCCCTTCACCTCCCACTTCTGACAACTACCAATCTGTTCTAGGAGGGTTTTTTCGGGGGGGTGGGGTGGGGGGGGTAAGCTTTCATACATAAGTGAGATCACACAGTATTTCTTTTACTTAGCATAATGCCCTCAAGGTCAATCCATGTTACAAATGGCAAGATTTCATTCTTATGGGTGAGTAATATTCCATTAAATATACATATACCACATTTCCTTCATCCATCAATTGACACTTAGGTTGCTTCAGGTCTTGACTATTGTAAATAATGCCGCAATGAACAGGGAGGAGAGAAGGGTGTATGTATCTCTGTGAGCTTACAATTCCTAATGAAATCTTATAAAATTCATGATCACTGCAAAAATACCCAACACCTGGTACATAACTGGCACTCACAGAGTTGCAAATTAACTGAATTCAATTTAATAATACAATTCAGGTTGAATCCTCCTTGAAAAGCCCTCACAAAGACCCAAAGGAAATTATTCCTATATTACTAAGCCTCCTCTTAGAAACAGCATAAAAAAACTGCTACAACATAAAAATGGTTACTGAAGGACAAGCAAATACCTACTAGTATTTAAAAACAGCAAAGAGTTTCGCATCCTCCTTTAAAAACTCTAATAATATCCAAGAAATCAACTCCTATCATTACCTAATTTATCTGTTGGAAGTACCATAATTTAACTACAAATCTTCCTCAACTTATAATGGGGTTATTATATCCTGATAAACCCATTGAGTTGAAAATACTGTATGTCCAAAATGCACTAAATACACCTAACCCACTGAACATCAATCACAACTTAGCCTAGCCCACCTTAAACATGCTTAGAATACTTATGTATTAGCTTAAAGTTGGGCAAAATCTAACAGAAAGCCTATTTTATAATAAAGTGTTGGGTCTCTCATATAATTTACCGAACACTATACTGAAAGTGAGTAACAGAATGGTTTTAAGTGTATCGGTTGTTTACCCTTGTCATTACAGGATCACAGGCTGACTGGGAGCTGCAGCTCAATGCCTCTGCCCATCATCACCAACATGTATTGCACGGTGCCAGCCCAGCACGAGGTCAAAATTCAAAATTCGAAGTATGGATTCTACTGAACACATACCGCTTTTGCACCACTGTAAAATAGTACAATCGTAAGTCAAACCATCAACAGCTGGAGACCTGTAGGTCCTTTCTCAGGGATAAATTGGTTCCAATTCTTTCTACTGTACACAGGAGTAACTAAAGAGACAAGAAAGCACCTGGTAACTTCTTTACTCTGGGGAAAGAGGAGAAGGAAGGGGTGACCGTCAGATCTTTGAGAAACAAACAGGTTTCATGGGATAAGATCATTTGGATTTGGAAATGCTTAGTTTGAGGTGCCTGTGGAACGAATGCCAAGTAGAAAGCTCCGCAGATCTTGAACTCAGGAAACTGGTATGAGCTGGAGATGTGACCGTCAAAATTGCATCTGAAGCTAGTTTTCTGTTGTGTTGGAGTGTACTTTCTATCAAAGATCAATCCCTTTTCATCTTGTACTTTAGTCCCTTCTCAAAGTCTTTGTTCTCTCCCCACTCCCAACAATACCTCCCTCTCTCCTAGATCATTCCTGACAGTATGTAAACATGTTCTGTATCTTCCATTTTATACAAAATATTCTCCCTAAATTCAAATTTCCATTTTTCTGCTCCACTTCATAATCAAATCTCTAGAGGCTGCCACCAATTCTTTCTCTTATTCACTCCTCTTCCAAATCCAATCTGGCTTCTGCTGCTTCTTTACAACTGCTTTCATCAAGGTTACTTAAAATCTCCATGTTACCAAATCCAAGGGATATATGTCTGTTTTCATTTGACTAGACCTCTCAACAACATTTGGCAACTGACTACTCCCTTCCTTCCTGAAATAGTGTCTCCAAACCTTCCATTTCATCACACACTACTGGTTTTCCTCCTGTCTCATCCATTCATTCAACAAATGATTAGGGAATATCTACTATATGAGAGACACTTTTTCTGGTGCCTGGGACATGCTAGTGAATGAGAGACCAAATCCCTGCCTGTGAGGAACTTCTATTCTGTGGAGGTGGGAGAGATGAGCAATAAATGCAAAAAATAATTACGTTAGAAGGTAATTACAAAAAGAGCAGAATAAGAAGTGATCAGGGTGTGTGTAAGGAGATGGGTTGTAAAGTTGAACAAGGAGGTCATCATAGGTAGTGTTGTTCTTGGTTTATTTCTTTAAAAATTTTTTCTTAACATTTATTTTTGAGAGAGTGAGTGAGCACGCATGAGTAAGCAAGCGGGGGATGGGCACACAGAGGGGGACAGAGCATCTGAAGCAGACTCTAAGCTTGGATGGAGCTGTCAGCACAGAGCTGAATGCAGGGTTTGAACTCGCGAACTGTGAGATCATAACCTGAACTGAAGTCAGACCCTTAACCAACTGAGCCACCCAGGCGCCCCTTTGCTGTTGTAATTAAAATCCAAGTTAGTTAACATATAGTGCAATGATGATTTCAGGAATAAAATTTAGTGATGCATCACTTACATAGAACACCTAGTGCTCATTCCAACAAGTGCCCTCCTTTTACTTAAAAATTTTTTTAATGTTTATTTTTGAAAGAGAGAGAGAGCGAGAGAGAGCGCGTGCATGAGCACACAGGGGAGGGGGCAGAGAGAGAGGGAGACACAGAATCTGAAGCAGGCTCCAACCTATCAGCATACAGCTGGACACGGGGCTCAAATTCACAAACAGTGAGATCATAACCTGAGCCAAAGTCAGACACTTAACCAAATGAGTGATCCAGGTGTCAACAAATGCCCTCCTTAATGCCCATCACCCATTTAGCCCATCCCCCCACCCAACACCCCTCCACCAACTCTCAGTTTGTTCTATGGTTTGTCTCCCTGTTTTTATCTTGTTTTGCTTTCCTTTCCCTATGTTCATCTGTTTTACTTCTTAAATTCCACATGAGTGAAATCATTTATTTGTCTCTGACTTATTTTGCTTAGCATAATACACTCTAGTTTCACCCACATTGTTACAAATGGCAAGATTTCATTCTTTTTGACCGCTGAGTAATATTTCACACACTACATCTTCTTTATCCATTCGTCAGTTGATGGACTTTTAGGCTCTTTTCATAATTGGGCTGTTATCAAAAGTGCTGCTATAACCATAGGTATTGCTGTGATGGTAACATTTGATCAAAGACTTGAAAGAACAGCCAACAGTAAGGCCAGAGTGACTGGAGCTGAGTGAGAAAGCACTAGCAAAGTAGGAGATGAGGTCAGAATTAATGAGGGCCAGAAAGACAGGCTTGAGGACCACTCTAAGAATCTGGTGGCAATTGTGAGAGTAATTAGGGCATATTCTGGGTACTCTGAAGGCAGAAGCAGTATAGTTTCTTCATGGATTGGATGTGGGGTGAGGGTAGGGGTAAAAAGGTGAGAGAGAGAGGAGTCGTGGATGATGTTAAGGTTTTTGAACTGAGAAACAGAGGGGTGGAGCTGGCATCAACTCAGATGAGGAAGGCTACAGACAAAACAGGTCTCTGGCAGAAGAGGAGTTCAAGTCTTGGACAGTCCTATCTAGCTGAGGCCTTCTTGCTTCCTCCACCCAATTTCTAAATGTCAGCATTCCTCAAGATTCAGTTCTCTATCCTCTTTTCCCTTCCTAGGTGATCTCATCTACTCCTACAGCATTAAGTACCAACTACATACATAACTTCCAAATTTAAATCTCCAGTGTAGCTAGACTTTTCACTTGAATTACAGACAATTTACTGGACATATTTCTACCTGGATATTTCAAAGGCATCTCAAACTTAACATGTTCCAGAACTTCTCTTCATTTCCAATCACCCTGCCCCGACCCAATCACTATTGTCTCCATCCTGTATTATTACAACAGTCTTCTAATTGGGCCCCTCACTCTACTTCTGTCCCAAGGGACCTTTTGAAAACAATCATCATCGGAGCACCTGGGTGGTTCAGTTGGTTGACTTCAACTCAGGTCATGATCTCATGGTTTGTGGTTTCGAGCCCTGCACCGGGCTCTGGGCCGACAGCTCAGAGCCTAGAGCCTAGAGCCTGGAGCCTGGAGCCCGGTTCAGGTTCTGTCTGTCTTTCTCCCTCTCCCTCTGTGCCCCTTCCCTACTTGTGCTCTCTCTCTCCCAAAAATAAACTTAAAAAACAAAATAAAATCATCATTAGTAAGTTACTTAAATTTACCTAAATTATTTAAATATGTACAGGGGCGCCTGGGTGGCGCAGTCGGTTAAGCGTCTGACTTCAGCCAGGTCACGATCTCGCGGTCCGTGAGTTCGAGCCCCGCGTCCGGCTCTGTGCTGACAGCTCAGAGCCTGGAGCCTGTTTCAGATTCTGTGTCTCCCTCTCTCTCTGCCCCTCCCTTGTTCATGCTCTGTCTCTCTGTGTCTCAAAAATAAATAAACGTTAAAAAAAAAAATTTTTAAATAAAAAAATAAATATGTACCAACATTACATTATCATTATATCATCAGTGATATGATACTTTAAAATAGTTCACTGGCTAAATGTACTACATTTAAATTCTTGATTACTTCTGTTCCTGAAATGTAATAAAAGTTTGAGTAATTGGGGAAAAAAAAAAAAGCTCACTGGCTTCCCACTGATGCTCACAGAATAAAATTTAATCACTGTGCTGTGTCCTGCAAGGCCTGTTGCATGAAAACTGGCTCTTACCTACTTCTCTTAAGTAGATTTCACACCACTCTATGCTTTCTGAGCTATGATCCAGCTTTTTTTCTGTTTCAAGTGTGCCAACATTACTTCAGGGACTTGGTACATGCTGCCCTTCTGCTTGGACTGCTCCTCCCTTGTTCTCTGCATTTCTCACTACGCACGGTAGCCGTCACTCACTATTCATTCCTCCTAGTGTCTATTCTGTTCAAATATCACCATGTTAAGGAGGCCATCCCTGACCATCCTATCTAAAGCAGTCCATTCTACCCACCAGTGTTACTTTCTATCTTAACATTCTTTATTTGGTCTCCCCCTTTTGTCTAGTAGAACGCAACCTGCGGAGAAATGGAGATTTTTTTTTTTCTTGGTTGTTCATGGCAATAACCTCTGGCACTTACTAAAATCTGGATTTACCATTTACTCATCTTCTGGACTCTTAAGTTCCATAAAAGGCAGGAGCCATGTCTTTTAGTTTATTATTACTTTCCCAGTGTCCTTCACACTGTGTGGCACACAGCAATTTGTTGATATTTGCTGAATTACTATGAGAAAAGGAGCCTAAGAAGTAAAATTAAGAATAGATGGCACTGCAGAACCCAAGAGGGAAAATTTTAAGGAGGAAAAGGCCAAATATCTTGCCACTATGTTTTGACTTTAGTCTTCCTTATCTCTGCCTGAGCATTGTCGATCTTACTGTCCTCTCCAAGTAAGCCATCCACAGTTGCCCCAATTAATAGTTCTGCTTTCCCAGCCATTCAGCACCCACCTGGAGGAAATGCTTTTATAAAAGAATTCTTAAACTGGAGAGTAAGAGAAAAGGAATCAGAACAAAGAAAAATTAGTCAAAGTATCTCTTCTTAGGGAAAGCTACTTGATGTGCCCAAGCACTTTTAGAAGGAGGATCACTATTTCTTCAATGGTAATCAGCACATCTGAAGTAATCAAAATGGTAATTCACAGGCTAACTTCTCAAAAAAGAAACAGCTTTAGTTGAACATGTACTTATTACAAGATATTGTGTCAATTATGAAGGTATCTATCCCAAAGGACTGGTGATCTAGCTGAAGACGGGTCAAGTAGTAGCCTTCTGTTAAAATATCATTTGGGAATTGAAGAAGGTTGCTTAAAACCAGTTAAAGAGACTCAATACTGACATGTATGACTAAAAGCTAAAACTGAAGTTTTAGCTGGGGAAGAAACAGGGGTGGAATGGGTCAAGTTATTATACCTACACAGTTACCAACAGTCCAAGACACAGATGACTGTTCAGTAACTTTGTATTAACATGATTCTCTAGCCATTAGGATGACTAAAACCTGTCAGGAGGCTGACAGCAGATATAGGCACTTTTTACAAGTCACATAGTAATGACTATACTATGTGGGTAGAGATCATGTTGCTATCCTAAAAGAGTAGATGAGGACTCTCAGCTTTTGAATGCCTGAAGCCAGTTCCTTGGCATGGGGGGGGGGGGGATTAGAGGGGGGTCAGTAGGTAGCTATTTCAAATTCTAAGTATTTTATTGTTGGGAGTTTGGCAAAATCTTTAGATTTAAGATGCTTCCCGAACTCTGAGGGCTAATCCTTGATGAAATCTTCATTCATATGGTCTCAAGAACAGTTCAAAGTCTTCTTTTAAGTACTCAGTTCTTAAAAAAAAAAAGAAAAAAAAAAGCATTTCAGGATATATAGGATATATTCTGATAATGCTCTCACTGGCTAGGTAAAACCTGAGAAGGTATATCCTTGGAGTTAGTGCCAATCTCTAAATCCCAAGGATCTCATTGGCAGTCATGGCTGCTCAGGATACACTGGATACAATGCAGTCTATTTTATAATTATGGGACAGCACTCATCTTCAAACACTGCTCTACATTTGAGAACACTGATGAAATCAGGGGCGCCTGGGTGGCTGAATTGGTTAAGCGTCCAATTCTTGATTTTGGCTCAGGTCATGATCTCACGGTTCATGAGTTCCAACCTTGTGTCAGGCTCTGTGCTGGATTGGGATTCTCTCCCTACCCCCTCCCTCTCAAAACAAATAAACATTAAAAAAAGAAAGAAAGAAAGAAAGAAAGAAAGAAAGAAAGAAAGAAAGAAAGAAAGAAAGAAAGAAAGAAAATACTGATGAAATCATACTTGAGCTTGAATTCACTAAAAAGCACTGACAGTGAAACAAGGCAGACTTATTTGTAAAGTGAATTTACTGATCAATAAACTGTGTCACTTAATGGTAGGTATTGTATCCTGTTCATTTCTGTTCACTGGCCAAAGCCAGTATCTAGCATAAAACAGGACTTAATAAACATCTGTTTAGTGCAATGTTTAATACTTTGTTGGAACAGTAAGCAAATGACCCTCACAGAGAGTATGGAGTTGATGATTTGTGGCTATTAGGAAATCTACTCAGTTTCTTTCTTGTCAAATTTCACCACTATCTAGGTGCTATCAGTCTCGGAACTATTGCCAACTCTACTGTCAGAGCAGTATTCTCAATACTACTGTATTGTTAACAGTATCTTATTTTGCTCCCATACTAAAATATGCTTTCAGTGAATGGCTTCCAAAGTTTTTGGAATGGTTTTCCACAGTACTGTGGAAGTCACAATAGAAATCAATTTGGATGCTTAGGAATATTCACCAAAAGCCACCACCTCTCCTTCCTTTTACAGTCCGAAGGTGGGATGGGCCATTGATATAACCAGTCCAATACAAAATGATAATGCTGTCCCTGTGTCCTGCTAGTCTAAAGGTAGGCTGGTCTCTTGTAGGACTTTGCCAGAAGGAAAAGCTCAGAAACAGAAAATGTCAACAAGGCCATGAAACTGAGAAGGCTCTTGTGGTCTGAGAGTTGGGAATGTATAATCAAGCGGCCTTCAGCTTTGACTTATATAGCCAGGACTCTTACCAAATTTTTCTGAGGAATATCATTTTAATTTTTTTTTTCAACGTTTATTTATTTTTGGGACAGAGAGAGACAGAGCATGAACGGGGGAGGGGCAGAGAGAGAGGGAGACACAGAATCGGAAACAGGCTCCAGGCTCTGAGCCATCAGCCCAGAGCCTGACGCGGGGCTTGAACTCACGGACCGCAAGATCGTGACCTGGCTGAAGTCGGACGCTTAACCAACTGCGCCACCCAGGCGCCCCTGAGGAATATCATTTTAAACCTCTCATTTACTATTAACTTTACTAACATCCGGAAACGTATTTTCCACATATATTTTAGAATGAAGAATACAGGGAAAAAGGCTTTGCCTAGCTCAACTTAGGACAGATATACTACCTCTCTGGTCAGACTAGGAGAAACTTGGAAAAGAATGCCATAGCCTTTGGGTTGATCAAATCCTGATAATCTGAATGGGGAAGTACTGAAACAAGTACTCCAAACTATCGTTATTGAAGTCAATCTCTAAGTCTAGCAAGATCTGAAGAAAGTAGTACAGCTCAAGTCTTCAGAATATACTGGGAGATCTGGTAAGTCAAGAAAGGATTCTAAGGTGTTTTTTTGTTTGTTTGTTTTATTTTGTGGGGAGAGAGAGAGAGAGAGAGAGAGAATATCTTAAGCTGGACTTGATTCCACAACTCTGGGATCATGACCTGAGCCAAAAATCAAAGTTGGATGTTTAACCGACTGAGCTAACCAGGCGCCCCAAAGATTCTAAATTCTTTTTAAAAAATGCTTATTTATTCATTTCGAGAGAGAGAATCCCAAACAGGCTCCACACTGCCATCAAGGAACTTGATGTGGGGCTTGATTGCATGAACTGTGAGATAGTGACTTGAGCCAAAATCAAGAGTTGCACACAACCAACTGAGCCACCCGGGGGTTCCCTGAATTCTTATATAGACTGGTCTTTATTTCAGATTTGGGTTTTTTACTGATATAGGATTTAATCATCTCCCACAGCAAAAACCAATGCTGGAAACAATCTATAATTCTAGTCCTAGAGGCGCCTGGGTGGCTCAGTCGGTTGAGCATCCGACTTTAGCTCAGGTCATGATCTCACAGTTCATGAGTTGGAGCCCCACATTAGGCCCTGCGCTGACAGCTCAGAGCCTGGAGCCTGCTTCAGATTCTGTGTCTCCCTCTCTCTCTGCCCCTCCCCTGCTCACACTCAGTCTCTCTCTGTCTCTCAAAAATAAAAAACTTAAAAAAATTCTAGTCCTAGGTAAGGAATATGGGTATATCTTGTGTATCTCCCATAATTATGGCATTGGCCTACAGCCAAGAATAGGAAATGCTATTGAAATGTTTTTGGAGGTCTTCAACAGCACCATTTTGGGAAAGGATATGAATGGCAATCACAAAAGCTATTATATCTTTGGTAGCTGAGCTGTTAAAACCTTCAATTGGGGGTAAACATTCCACTTTCTTATACCAATCCAGATTCTGACCTGTTGGTCCAGTTGCCCACCTTTATGCAGGAATCCTTTCCACATTTCTGAAAGATGCCAATCCAACCACTGTTTGGACACTTGCAGCCAATTCCACAGTTAAACAGATTGTTAAAGTCAGTCTGACTCCTTGTAACCTTTCACCTACTGGCCCCGGTTTTGATTGCCCAAGCCACTTAAGTCATATTCAATATCCATTTCACTCTTCTACTTGTCTTCTACATATGTGAAGACAGTAACATTCTAACACTGTCTAACCTTAGTCTTCTTTCGTCCCTAAAGTAACTCTAGTTTTCGTATCTGTTGCTTTTATAATAATTTCCAGATGCTCTAATTCCACTACCCTCCTCTGAATAAAAAACCAAACTGAACCAAAAAAATAAAACAACCCTTTGCAATTCACTCCACTGAATATAAGAACTGAAATTGGGTCTGGCTAGTCCAATGTAGATGGCTGAGTAGCACACAACTGCAGAACAAGTGATACCTTGTTTAGCTAGAACTCCACAATGCAAGCTCTTTTCAACTTGTCATTCTCCAACAACATACAACTATGTACCTCATCTCTTCCCACCATTTCTACACCTGAATTCTTTAAACCTAATAAATGATTTTACATATTTCTCTACTGAATGATACCTCTCTGCACACCCCAAAGACCGAAGTCATGGAATTCTATCCCCACCCCCAACCCCATCCTAAGATTCTACAGCACGCTATGTACTTCTTTGGCTGTGACAGACAACATGACTTTTTCCTAAAGTTTCTGTCCCTCTTCTTCATCTTTCAGAAATAAATTCAGAGAACCAATCTCCTTTACTGAAAACTGCTGTTTTCTAGGGGATTACACTGTCAAGAATTTCAGGTGTTATTGCTTTTAGCAAAATTAGAGCTGCAGTCTCCCTACCGTCAACTTGCCGCTACAAGTTTTGTGATGCATTACAAAAAAATCATTCATATCCTTTGTGTGTGGTGGGGGACTGAAGAGGAAACAATTTTTCTCATAAGAAATGGCTTCTTAAAGAGTATTTATCTAGAGGAAATGCAATCTAGTTTAATAATAAAAAGCACCTAATAGGAAAAAAGTTCCTATTTATGTTATTTTCCATTAACAGAAGAACTTAACTCCTTTGGGGTTAGCAATTTATTCTTTATAGCTAAATATTTTAGACCCTTAACCGACTGAGCCATACCAAATTTTTCTAAACTGTTCTTCTATCATGATTCATTTCCTTGGTCTGCAGAGATCTCTCATTCCTATTCCCTGGACATCAAAACAGAAAGACAAAAACATGTCCCCTTCCCCCTTTAATTGGCTTAAAAGTATATATATATTTTTTTCTGGGCTCCTGGATAGTTCAGTTGATTAAACTACACATAATTCCAGCTCATGATCTCAGCTCAGGTCCTGATCTTAGGGTTGTGAGTTCAAGCCCCTCATTGGGCTCTGTGCTGGGCACGAAGCCTACTGAAAACAAAACAAAACATTTTTCCCCTTTGTACCTTACTCTATAATGTACAAACACAAGAAACTACTTGGTCAGGCAGTTACATAGTCCCCACACCTACAATGAGCTTCCAACGGCATGTTTACATGCATATCAACATGACTGACAGCTATCTACAAGAGATTATTAAATGTATTTTCCATATGTAAGAGTAAATGCAGCTAAATGCATTTATTTAAAAATTAAAACAGGTTCTGGGGTGTCTGGGCAGCTCAGTCAAGTGTCCAACTCTTAATGTTCGGCACAGGTCACAGTCTCACGGTTGATGGGATCTAGCACGAAGCCTGCTTGAGATTCTCTCTGTCCCTACCCTGTTTACGCTCTTTCTCTCTCTCTCTCTCAAAATAAATATAAACTTAAAAACAAAAAACATATTTTCTCACTAATAACTCAGATTGAATTTACAAAACTAATTTTTAAATAAGTTTCTCATATGCCTGGGTTTAAATGCAGGGCTTTTAATGCTCTGATTTAATGTACACCATTCACAATTTTTATTTTATTATTCTCCCTTTGTACCTTAAATTCTTAGTCATGTGACCTGTACCAGATAATTTGGGTAAATAGTGAGATAGATTGGTTCCTAAAACAAATTTTTTTACTTCAGTCTGAGTCACATGAAATCTATGTAAAAAAGTACTTTGAAATGTTGGGACAGAACCAAGGGTGGGATTGTGGGGGAGGAACAAGGTCAATAAGAAAAGCTAATCCCATAATCTCTAAATACTACTATTTTCAGACATGAACTCATTAATACACCAGATTCTTGAAAGGTAGCAACTAAGATCTTGCTTGGTTATTTTTATCCCACATATCAAGTGAACAGAATCTAAGTAACACTACCCTTTGGATTACTTATCAGTTGGTTATGAGTTTGCCAAATCAGTTGCTTAAATGTTGACTACATGGCCAAATGAGACAACCCAAATTAGCTGAGAAAAGACTAAAATATTAGGCAAAATGGCAAACAGGTGAGATCTGACTTCAGTGGCTTTCCCCCTTTCCTTTCTGCTGCCCACAGGCTGTTTCTAGTTCTCCCACCATTCCTTCCTCTTAAAAAGGCTCCCCAATAGGAACCCAACAAAGTTGTACCTGATATAGAAAGCATTACTTCCTAGTAGTATTTAGATTTTAAAACAGGGCAAGGTAAAGCAAACAAATCAAGTAAAAGCAATTATCTGTGAACAAGGAAATTTTTCTTACACTCTTTCTCGCTCATCATGCCTACTCTAAAAGAAGGGAATGCTTTAAAACTCATCCTTCTGCTTTTTTCAAAATTGTTTTAAACAACCATGTAATACAAAAAAAAAAAACCCAAAAACCAAGAGTATCCTAGGTATGAGAACCCACTCCCATTTTCAATCATGCATGGCTCACTTGAGGATATATACTCTTTCCTCGAAGCGAAAAGTTTGAATGCTTTATGGAAATAAACTGAGTGTCTCATTTCTAGTTCTTTTAAATTCTTCAATTAAACCTAGTACACGTTTAAAGC
This sequence comes from Prionailurus bengalensis, assembly GCF_016509475.1. Taxonomy (NCBI): domain Eukaryota; kingdom Metazoa; phylum Chordata; class Mammalia; order Carnivora; family Felidae; genus Prionailurus; species Prionailurus bengalensis. The sequence continues at coordinate 51,675,795 of NC_057351.1, read as the reverse complement.
CAACCTAGTAAATAATTAAGAAAAAGTAACTCAAACAATCTAAACTCAGAATGAGGCGAGGTTAGTCCCAACTTCAGTTCTAGATGCAAGCTCAAGTACCTGTACCATCTTTTCCCTCATCCTACCACTGTCCACCCCAACTTGTCAGTGTTAATGTAGCAGCCACTACCCACCCGCACCCAGCCCAAGTCAGATCTCAGGTTTCCCAAACTTGACTATTTCCAGTTCTAGCCTCTCCAGAAACTTGCTAATGATTGACGACCCTGATAAACCCATTAACTCTAACGTGTCAACGGCTAATTAAGCTACTCCTCCTGAATTACAACCTCACATTTTACAAAGGCCTTTAAGACCTTTACCCAAATGATTGGTAAGAGCTGTAGTGGAACTTGCAAGAACAACAGATTTTGGAAAATCACTGGCCTTTCAAATCACAAAGTCTACTAGGTCCCCTACTCTTTCTTGTGTCTGGAAACCTTTGAGAGTAGCAAGACCGGAAGTTGGTACAGGTATTGTTGATACAAAACAAAGCAAAAAAAAAAAAAAAAAAAATTCCAGGGAGTGGGACACGCTCGCCCCCTAGCCCCAAGTCCTCGCCTCGGTCCCCAATCGGCGAGAGCGAGACGACCAGCACCGGAGTCCTACGAGGAAAAGCAGACGACCACCGTGTCTGCTTTCAGGCCTGAGAGCCCGGGTGCGCAGGTGGGGCGAGGCGAGGAGGCATTGGTCCCGGTTACCTGCGGCGAAGTGGAGCGGGGTGGATTTCCTGCCCGCCGTGTCGCGGCTGTTCACCTTCTCGGGGGTCACTAGCCTCTTGACTCGCTCCACGTCCCCGTTGCGGCACGCCTCGAACAGCTCGCGGGCAGCCGGCTCCACAGCCTCGGCCGCCGCGCCCGCGCAGGCCGCGCCCCCGCCGGCGCAGCGGCGGCCCGACATGATCCTGGCCGCCGCCGCCGCCGCCAGCAGCAGCGCCAGCAACGGCAGCAGGAGCCCCGGCCCTGCGAGCAAGAGGGCGAGGCCCCCCGGAGGAGACGCGCTCAGGGCCCGGGCCGCTGGGCTCCCTACTGTCACCGGGGTCGGCGCAGTCCCATGGCCGCGCAGCCGCGCGCCCCTCGCTTGGCCCCGCGACCCCCGGGTGCCCCGCGGCGGCGGCAGAGGCAGCACGAACCCGCCGTTCGAGCCCCGAAGCGACGCGGCGGCGGAAGCTGGCAAGGCCCCTCCTGCCAGCTCCGCTGAGCCCTGGGAGGGCACGTGACGTGGTGCCGCGCTTGCGCAGTGGTCCGAGACCGGCCCGGCAGGTTTCTGCGAGCCGGGCGGCGCGGAGGGGTTTGTGGGAAATGCGAGGCGAGGACCTTTGGCGGCGAGAGGAGAAGGGGCTTCGTCCCACCGCCATCTTTGCAGTGGGTTTTGCTGAAGTCGAATGGTTCTGTTTCTTGCCTTTTTTTTTTTTTTAAAGGCATGGTTTTCCTGAGCTGAATTTCCTTATTGTTGTACACTGAAAAGAGCGCTTGAAAGGTTTTCCCGATGTTGCATATTTTTTTTAGAAGTCTTAGTCTCCACTTTTCAGTTTCCACAATCCCTTTCTCCTGGGGGTGGGGGATTTCTTTTCTGTTTACTGTCTCTTCCCTTCCCCTACAACTGCTGTTTTGTTGCTTCTTGTAAGTCACTTCTCGAAAATGAATGAGTTGCTTTCCACTTCATGGGAAGTTTGGATGAGCTGCCCCAGGTTCATTTAAAGGAAATTAGGAGAGCGATGAAAGTTTGTTCCTATTCTAAATTATTGAGAGGGATGGCTCTGATTAATTACTCTTGCTATCGTTATTAGCTCAGAACTAACGGGCCCATACATATATCAATATTGTACTGATTTGAATGAGGTGTGGATACACCGGGTGTACGGATGGCTGACAAAGTTTAATGATTTGCGATGTATATGTAGACTACAGAAGCAAGAAAACCACAGAGATAATTGTCACGGTTGAGGTAGTGATCTAGCCAGGCGCCTGGGTGGCTTAGTCGGTTGAGCCTCTAAGTTTGGGTCATGATCCCAGGGTCGTGGGATAGAGCCCTGCCTGGGGGGCGGGTCTTTGCTCTTTGCTGATAGCACAGAGCCTGCTTGGGATTCTCTCTCCCTCTCTCTTTCAAAACTAAGAGGAAAAAAATGGTGGTGATCTAGCTATTTATCATTCCCTACTCCCTGCCCTGGCCTCTGGGAACTTTTGAAAGTTAAGATATGCTTACATGAAATGATACATGTTGACCTTTGGCATGCTGACAGGCATTTTCCCCCCTGTGGTCTTTAACTTCTTAACCTGTTTTTCAGGAAATTCAGTTTCTACTGGGTTGATTCACTACTGTGCAAGAAGACAGAGAATATGCACTTTTAGGAAGGAACCTTTGTATACATATGTAAGTTATATAATTACATATAAATAATATATTTAGTATAAATTTAAATTATGTTGCATATTAATAAAATGAATATCCATGAATACATCTAAGACCTATGACACCAATACTATTGCATCTTTTTTTCCCCGTTTCATCCACCTGCCAAATGTATTCCTAATTTTATTATTCCCTATTTACTGATTTGTTCTTATTAATCCCTTCCCATGTGTGTATCTCTCAACAACATATTGTTCAGTTTTACTCTTTTGGAAGCTTTATAAAAACGTCAGTCTTGGGGCACCTGGGTGGCATATTCGGCTAGGCAGCCGACTCTTGATCTCAGCTCAGGTCATCATCTCACTGTTTGTGGCCCCACATCAGGCTCTGCACTGATGGCTCCGAGCCTGCTTGGGATTCAATCTCTCCTTCTCTCTGCCCCTCCCTTGCTTGTGCTCTCTTTCTCAAAATAACTAAACTTAAAAAAATGTAAAAAACAAAAATAAAAAAATGTCAGTCTTTGTGGTGTTTTTTTCCCTTAAGGATACATATGTAAGTCGCATGCATGCATTTTCATTGCTTTATAGAGTTGCCTTATAGGAACACACCACAAATTTACAATTTTATGGGCCACTAGGTTTGCTTCCGATTTTTGTTACTATGAACATTCATATACATTCTCTTGGTATGCGTGTGCAAGAATTAATGAGAGGTTTTCAAACTTTTTCACCATTACTCACAGTGTAAGAAATGCAATTAGTGTCTTCCACCAGTAAACATACGTATATAAAACAAAAGTTTCACAAAATAATAAAACAACATTTGCTTCTCCAGGGCTAATTGTGACTCTTAGTAAATGGATTACAGAACTCACAAATGAGTGTGGACTCAAGGTTTAAAAAGCACTGCAGGAACCAACTACCTAGGACTGGAATTACTGAATCTTAGGGAAAATGAAATCACTTTACAAGGTAATGCCAAATTGTCCTTCAAAAGAGATTGTTAATAATTTACATGCCCTCCAGCAGCATGTTTTTTAAAAGTCTCTGTCTCATCAATTCTTAGTATTGTCAGATTAACTTTTCCAATAAATATAGTGGATGTAAATGGTATCTCAAAAAGGTCTTAGCATTTTTAAAAACCAAATGATCATTAGGAAAATGCAAATCAAAACCACAGTGGGATACTACTGCACATCCATCAGGATGACTACTATCAAAAAGCCAGAAAATAATAAGGGCTGGCGAGGATGTAGAGAAATTTTATAAGTCTTGTGCGCTGTCGGACTATAAAGTGGTGCATCTACTGGGGAAAACAGTATGGTGTTTCCTCAAAAAATTTAAAATCACACTACCGTATGATCCAGTAATGCCTCTTGCACATATACAGAAGAATTGAAAGCAGGCTCTCAACGTTTATTTATTTTTTGGGGGACAGAGAGAGACAGAGCATGAATGGGGGAGGGGTAGAGAGAGAGGGAGACACAGAATCGGAAACAGGCTCCAGGCTCCGAGCCATCAGCCCAGAGCCTGACGCGGGGCTCGAACTCACGGACCGCGAGATCGTGACCTGGCTGAAGTCGGACGCTTAACCGACTGCGCCACCCAGGCACCCCGAAAGCAGGCTCTCTAAGAGATATTTGCACACCCATGTTCACAGCAGCATTATTCACAATAGCCAGGAGGTAGAAACAACTTACGTGTTCACAGCGGATGAATGGATAAACAAAATGTGGTATATATGTACCATAGAATATTATTCCATCTTTTAAAAAAGAAGGAATTCCTGTCATATGCTGTAACATGGATGAAGCTTGAGGACAAGTGAAATAAGCTGGTAACAAAAAGGATAAACACTGTATGATCCCATTTATATAAAGTGGACTAGTTTGTTAGGGTTGCTGTAAGGTATTTTTTCTATACCTTAGAAAAAATAAGTAGAAAATATAATTTTAAAGTCTATTGTGGACAATTTCAAACATGCACAAAAATAAGGAGAATAGTATAATGAACTCCCACGTATCTATTAGCCAGCTTCAACGCTTGTCACTATTTTGCCATTCTTCTTTGAGCTCTTCCTCATTTGTAAAATAAACTATTTAAAATGATTTTTATTAACTTTTAAACAAACGAAACATCATGTCACTTTACCAGTAAATATTCAAATATAAGTTTGTAATACATAAAGGTCTTACTTTCTTTTACCATAATGAATACCATTTAAACATATTAACCTAACCAAATTCACATCAATACCTTAATATCATCTAATATTCAGCCCGTATTAAAATGTCTCCAAGTGCTTTAAAAAAATTTTTTACAGTAGTTTGATAAGCCATATTTTAAAAAAAGTTGCTACTTATGATAGCAATAAAACTAGAATGTGCAAGACCTGTATGAAGGAAACTATAAAACTTTATTGAAATTCACTAAAGAAGACCTAAATAAATGGAGAGATATGCCATGTCCAAGGATGGGAGGACTCAATAGCATTAACATAGCAATCTTTCCCAGATTGATCCATAAATTCAATGCAAGTCTCATCAAAATCCCAATGGGGTTTTCAAGGACCTTGAGATGGATCCTAAAACGTATATGGGAGACCAAATCTAAAAAAAAAAAAAAAAAAAAAAAAGCAAAGAAAAGTTAGGTGTGACGTGTGACGTTTGCCCTACCTGATATCAAAATTCATTACCAAGTTGTACTAAGATAGCATTGGAGAATGTGTTACGATGTAGTGGAGGAGGAATACCTAAATCAATCAATGGAATGAAATATAGTCCAGAAATAGACTCATGAATACATGGAGGCTTGATGTGGCCCTGCAGCTCTCATCTGAAAGGTGGGAATTCTTAATGAATGGTGACAGGACAATGCAAATATACCTAACGCTTCTGTACTGTACACATAAAAATGATTAAGATGATGTACAAATGCAAATAAAGTTGTGTATCTCTTCATATGTTTACAGTCTATTTGTATTTACTCTTCATTAAATGCTTACTTATATCTTTAGCCCATTTTTCTGTTGGGTTGTTTGCCTTCTACTGCTGAGCTCTGGGCATTCTTTATACATTCTGGATACTAATCCTTTGTCAGTGTTGAAACTACCTCCTCCCAGTTTGTGGCTTGCTTGTTTACTTTCCCAAAGAAAAGACGTCTCAATTTTAATATAGTTGAATTATGAATATTTTCATCTACTTTGTGTCCCTGTGTGTGTTTAAGAAAATTTCCCTTATCCTAGGATGGAAAACACATCCTTTATTTTCTCCTAGAAGTGAAAATTTTTGCCTTTTACATGTAAGTGTCCTTAATCCTTCTGGACTTGATTTTGGAGTACGGTATGAGATAGGTATTCAATATCCTTTATTTTTTTCATAGAGCAAGTTGATTGTTGATATTTAGACTTAGTGCTGCCATGCATTAAGGTTTGGGGGGGATTTGGAGATAGGGTAAAATGTATTTTGCACATGGGATGGGTGTGAGTTTGGGAGAGCCCGAGGGCAGACTATACATACTGAGTTGAATAGTATCTCCTCTAAAATCATGTGCAATTTGAATCTCAGTCTGTGACCTTATTTGGAAATAGGGCCTTTGCTGATGTAATTAAGTTGAGGTCATACTGGATTAAGATGGGCCCCAAGTACAACCACTAGAGCCCTTACAAGAAAGATAAGGACACATAGACACAGACACATAGGGGAAAATTCATGTGAGGATTGCTGGCAATCGCCAGTAGCTAGAAGAAACATGGGAAGTTCTTCCATAGAATGTTTCAGAGAAAGCATGGACCTGCTGAGACCTTGATTTCAAACTTCTAGCTTCCAGGATTATGAGACAATAAATTTCTGTTATTATGAGCCACTTCGTTTTGTGGTACTTCGTTACAACAGTCCTGGGAAATTAATACACAGAGCCACTGATGGTTTTAAGAAATGCTTGTCCGACATAGGTATGTATAGGATTGACAGCTCACAAGATAATGGTAGACTGGGCAGGTAGGTTGGTCAAATGAACGAGTGGTGAGGGAACTCTTTAGGCTAAGTGACCTCTGCTCAAGTGTGATGTTGCAGGAGCTTGGGAAGGAGACAGCCACTGCAAAATGATTTAGTGAGGAAGCTTTGGCTTGGTATTTAACTTGCTACCTAATGGGAACTGATTATATGCGCATTTACTTTTCATCTATGTATTCCTTTGAATTCCTCTGATTAAATAGGGATGGTATTTTGACTTTTCAATGTCTATGTATTTTCAGCTATTTTATGTTCGCCAGAGACAAAAAATCCGGCACGTTTTGTTATTGCTAAAGCCGATAGAAATACATCCTCATCATACTTTGTAAAAACAAAACCAAAAACAAAGCACACACAAAAAACTTCTGTATTTTTTCTTTTCCCAAAATGTTTGTTGCCGAAAGTTTGGAAAATGGAGGTCAGCAAAAGAGAAAAATACATCAGCAAAGGTTAACACACACGTACTTATGTTAATGTTTGTGTCACAACTTGAGTTCTTTGGGAAGCTGACTCTGAGACAGAGATTAGCGTGCAAGACATTTATTAGTCAGTGGTCTTTATTGGGGAGGTGAATGAAACAGGATTGGGTAGAGGGAGAAAGTTGAACTGAGATGCAGTCCCAACCAACCTGATGACAAAGTCTGCATCTGGAATGGCCCTTCAAAACTATCCCAAGTTCCAAGGGGAACAGATACTTATACCTCCTGCACTGATCAGTTACTGGATATGAGCTACCTTTGGAAGGAGGTATGATCTTGGGCCATTTTTCTTCAGGCCAAACAATGCCCAAAGAAAGCTGAGAGCTGAGGGCTGCTTTCCTGCAGCACTTCCAGCGGCTGAGGGAAGAAGTCCTCCATTTCTGGAGAGGGGTCTCAGTGGCAAATGCAGCATTTACCACATACAGCTACAGACCATTGAGTTCATCATAGAACACAGTTCACAGCTGCTATGGACTGAATGGGTCTCCACCAAAACTCATATGTCGAAGCCCTGATCCCCAGTGTAAAGGTTTTTGGATGTGGAGCCTTTGGGAGGTAATTAGGCCATGAGTCCTCACAATGGGATTAGTGCCCTCAGAAGAAACATAAGAGAGATGATGTCTCCACCATGTGAAGATCCAGCAAGAAGGCGGCCATCTGCAAACCAAAAAGAGGGCTTTCACTGGACGTGAATTTGCTGGCCCCAGCATCCAGAGCTGTGAGAAATACTTCTTATTTTGCATATTTCTTTTTCTCATTCGTTTCTGGACAAAATAGTCCAATGATAAGTTCTATCATTTAAATGTATATTTTGTCATAGGACACACTAATTACAGTTGGGATTTAGAGACCATCATATACCTGATTTAAGAAAAACGATTGGGGTGCCTAGGTGGTTCAGTGGGTTAAGCATCTGACTTTTGATCTTGCATCAGGTCATGATCTCAGGTTTAGTGAGTTAGAGCTCTGTGCTGACAGCTCGGACCCTGCTTGGGATTCTCTTTCTCTCTCTGCCCCTACCCTGCTTCTGCTCATGCATGCACTCAATCTCTCTCTCTCTCTCTCTCAATAATAATTAAAAAAAGATAAACTCTCTTATTCAGCGGTTTAGCTTCCCGAGTGATAATCAATAGCTTTAATGGAGGGGGAGCTCTAAAACTCTGTGGTTAGAACTTCTACTTTTATTTAGTATGATAGAGTAACTTATGGCAGAATAATGCATCCTTTAAGAATAACTAGAGAGGTTGAATTAAAAAAAAATCTTGGGGGCGCCTGCGTGGCTCAGTCGGTTGAGCATCTGACTTCGGCTCAGGTCACGATCTTGCGGGTTGTGAGTTCAAGCCCCACGTCAGGCTCTGTGCTGCTGACAGCTCAGGGCCTGGAGCCCACTCTGGATTCTGTGTCTCCCTCTCTCTCTCTGCCCCTCCCCTGCTCATGCTCTGTCTCTCCCTGTCAACAATAAATAAACATTTAAAAAAATTAAAAAAAGAATCTTGAGTCTAGGGATGCTGCTAAGGCAACTTAGAACTTGAGAGGTCAAAATTCTGATCAGGGGAAAACCATGGAGAGCTGAGCTAACATCCTGCAGTTGTGTTTTTTCCATGGGGAATTTCACAATTATGGATTCAAGGAATGTGGCTGAAAACCCATAAAATTCTTGGGGAAAGGGCCGCTGCTGGAAGGCAGAGAAACCATCAGAGCTTTTGGTGATCCTGTGGATCTAAAGAGACTGAAGCCTGGCCAGGCAGAAAACTGATCCCCATTGGTTAGTTTTTTCCAAGCTATTTTGATGAATTCTGAACCTGCAAAGTATAGGAGGCAAGAAGCTGGGCAGAGGCTTTCTGAAAAGCAGAGAGGAGATTGTGGCCATCTCAGGCTACTAAAGTATCAAGGATTAGAGTTCAAGACAGGTCTGTAGAGTTCCAACCTACAGTCTGGGCAGTTCCCTGAGGTTCTGCCTCCATGACCTGTGGGAATGATGAAGGGGTAGAAAAAGCCTTTAGGAAAACTGCAGCCCGATATTGAGTCATTTCATTCCTGAGTAGATTAAGGTGATCAGCCCTAACTCTGCCTGCCTAGCAGAGTAAATGGAGAACATTCCTTGGAGATTCCCTCATCATCCAGAGCTTCTGTAAATTTTCAAACAATATCTGACTGTCAATCAAGAGGTATCAAGCATACAAAGGAACAGTACGAAATGACCAAAAACACAAGAGAAAGCTCAGACAGGTGATTCAGAATTATAGATATCAGCCAAATTTTAAGCATAACTTTGATGAATAGATATAAGAAAATAGAGAAAAAGAAGGAGAAAATAGATTAAGAAAAAGAGAATCTCAGCAGACACAAATGGGACATAGTGAACAGGTCTGACATATAGGTAAATTGAAGATCCAGCAGACTAAGAGAAAAAGGGAAAGCAGGGGCCTGGGTGGCTCAGTGAGTTAAGCGGCCGACTTCGGCTCAGGTCATGATTTCATAGCTTGTGAGTTTGAGCCCCATGTCGGGCTCTGTGCTGACAGCTCGGAGCCTGGAGCCTGCTTCAGATTCTGTGTCTCCCTCTCTCTCTGCCCCTCCCTTGCTTGTGCTCTGTCTCTCTCTGTCTCTCAAAAATGAAGAAATGTAAAAAAAAATGTTTTTAAATATGTAGAATTAATATACAATAACAATAACACAAAAGGCAGGAAATGGTAAATGGAGTTAAAGTGTTCTAAAGTCCTGGATGTGAGGGTGATCTGGCTGCGACATCTGTCACCCCATTGATCGCCAGGGTTGATTCGGCTGATCTGGCTGGCTAGGCGGGTGTCCCCTTCCTCCCTCACCACTCCATGTGCATCCCTCCCGAAGCTGTGCGCTCAGTCCAAGAGGATGACCTTCCCCGATAGAGGAGGACATTCTTCGGTCAAGGGTATAGGAGTAGGTGTACTCCCCTGCTAGAACCTCCAAACAAGCTCTCAAGGTCCATTTGTAGGAGAACGTAGGGGAGTCAAGCTTCCAAGATTCCAGACACATCCAAATGAGGCACTGCACGTGGCAGTCTGCCTTTCTTTAAGAAAAAAAAAAAAAAAGTGTTCTAAAGTCCTAACATTGCCAGGGAAGTACTAAAAGTAATAATTAATTTAAGGCTGTGTAGTGGCTTAAATTGTGTTCTTCCAAAAAGATACAGGGAAATTTGTAGCTTTAAGTTATTTTGAAAGAGAGAATGAGAGAGTGCAAGCTGGGGAGAGAGGCAGAAAGAGGGAAGGGGAGAGAGAAAGAAAGAAAGAGAGAGAGAGAGAGAGAGAGAGAGAGAGAGAGAATTCCAAGCAGGCTCCACACTGCCTGCAAGCAGGCGGATGTGGAATGTGGGGCTCGAACCCATGAACCATGAGATCATGACCTGAGCAGAGACCAAGAGTCGGACACTGAACCAACTGAGCCACACAGGTGCCCCAGAAATCTGTAGTTGGAAATGAAAGACTGAAAATGAAGTATTTAAATATTCATCTTGAGAATTTAGAAAAACAACAGCAAGATACATCCATAAAAGTAGGAAGCAGTAATTGAAAATGTGAACAGAAATTAATTCAATAGAGAGCAAATGCATAGTAGAGAAAAATGACAGGCACAAAAGTTGGGTCTTTGAAAAGACTAGTAAATTTGAGAGACCTCTAGCAAAGTAAGTCAGGGAAAAAAGATAGAGAAAGCACAAAATTCCAATATCAGTAAAAAAAGAGGCCATTGCTATAGATTATATAGGCATTAAAATAAAATAAGATGATACATACAGCACAGAGTGTATAGTCAGTCCCATATCAACTAAATATGTTGATTCTGAAATTAAAAACTTTCTCATGAAGAAGTCTTCAGTCCCACATGGCCTTATGGGTAAATCCTTTCAAATATTTCAGGAACAAATGACATCAATTTTATACAACTCCTCCAGAGGAAAGAAAAAGATGAAACACTTCCAATTCATTTTAAACATAACTTCTGGTACCAAAGCTTGAAAAGGACATTAAGAAATGAAATGAAAATTGGCCTATAAGGACAATCTCTCCTAAGAAGAGATATGCAGGGGCGTCCGGGTGGCTCAGTCGGTTAAGCGGGTGACTCTTGAATTTAGGTCAGATCACGATATCATGGTGGTGGGACTGAGCTCCGAGTCGAACCCTGTACTGGGTGTGGAACCTGCTTAAGATTCTCTCTCTCCCTCTCCCTCTGCCCTTCCCTTGCTGGTGCATACATTTGCATGCTTTCTTCCTCTCTCTCTCAAAAAAAGAAGAGATATGCAGAAATTCTAAACAAAATATTACTAAATTTAATCGATCAATGTGTACATAGGATGATGTATAATGACCAAACTGACTTTTGTTGAGGTTGGTTTGACATTTGAAAATTACCAGTGTAACTCACCATATTAACAGAAAAAAGAAGAAACTCATGATCATCTCAGTAGATGCAGAAAAAACATTTGATCACGCAAAAACCATTCATGATAATTTTTTTAATGTTTATTTTTGAGAGAGAGAGAGAGAGAGAGAGACAGAGTATGAGCAGGGGAGGGGCAGAGAGAGAGAGAGAGGGAGAGGGAGAGAGAGACAGAATCCTAAGCAATCTCCAGGCTCTGAGCTGTCAGCACAGTTTGAGCTGGGCTCAAACTCACGAGTGTGAGATCATGACCTGAGCTGAAGTTGGACGCTTAATCGACTGAGCCACCCAGGTGCAATAAAACCATTCATGATAAAAACTCTTAGCAAATTTAGAGTAGAAGGAATTTCTTTTATCTGACAAGGAATATCTGCAAAAAACCTATGGAAAATATAATATTCAAGAGTGAGTTATTTACAAACCCTCCCTTGAGATGGGCAGTGAGACACGGTTACCTTTTTTTTTTTTAAAGGTTTATTTTTGAGAGAGAGAGAGAGCGAACAAGCAAGCGGGGGAGGGGCAGAGAGAGAAGGAGACACAGAATCCGAAACAGGCTCCAGGCTCTGAACTGAGCTGTCAGCACAGAGCCCCACACGAGTGGGGTTCGAACCCGCGAATGGTGAGATCATGTCCTGAGCTGAAGTTGGACGCTTAACCAGCTGAGCCACCCAGGCGTCCCGACAAGGTTACCTTTTATGACCACTGCTACTCAGTACTATACTAGAGGTCCCAGGCCGTCCAAAAAAGGAAAAGGAAGAAGGGAACACATTAATCTCAGATGTCATGATTGTGTATGTAGAACACCCAAAAGTGTTCATGAATTATTACAACTAAATTTAAGCAAGGTTGTAGGATACATGATCGAAATGTAAAAATCAACTTGTATTTTTATCTACCAGCCACAGACAGTAGCAAATGAAATTTAAAAAGATGAAATCTCCAATTGCGTCAACAACATCACATACCTGGCAATAGATATAATAAAAGTTGGGCAAGGCCATCACACCAAAGAACTACCAATCCTTATTGAGAGAAACTAAAGACGATCAAATTAACAGAAGTCAGAGGAGGTGAAAGAGGAGTCACAGGAAGTCTGAACAACCGCAGGCCCCACGCGGTTCCCAGGTCAACAAGGGGAGCCGTGAGGTAAGAGAGAGAAGGGAAAACGTGTACCAGCTAGAACAGTGCCTGCTGCGGAGTTCTAAACATGAAAATCATGGCTGCTGCGTCGCTTCTGCCCTCCAAATCTCAGGGTGGGGGGGGGGGGGCGCGGGGGGAAAGAAAAGTAGGGGCACCTGGGTGGTGCAGTCGGTTGAGCGTCCAACTTCAGCTCAGGTCATGATCCCACGGTTCATGAGTTCGAGCCCCTCGTCAGGCCCTGTGCTGACAGCTCAGAGCCTGGAACCTACTTCGGATTCTGCTCTCTCGCTCTCTCTCTCTGCCCTTCCCCTGCTCGTACTCTCTCTCTCTCTCTTTCTCAAATAAATAAACATAAAATTTTTTTAAAGAATTATTTCTACTAATCAAATAACAAGTCATTAAATAGTAATACATAACAAAGCATTTAAAGGGAAGAAACAATCTCATTGATAATGAGAGGAGAAACTGTGTAGCACATGATAAATTCTACTAGGTAGATTATATTTTAACTTAAAAATACTATCACTTGGAGAAAAGATATAAAACAAATGCCAACTATAAATAGCAATAGCCAATTGCTTCTCCCAAATGTCGTGCACAATTTTTAGAACCAACAAGTACTTTAAAAGTTAAAAAAAAATATTTAATTTAATTTACTTATTCTTTTAATGTTTTTATTTATTTTCGAGAGAGAGAGAGACAGAGCATGAGCTGGGGGGGGGGGGGTGGGGGTGGGGAGGGGAGAGGCAGAGAGAGAGGGAGACACAGGATTCGAAGCAGGTTCCAGGCTCTGAGCTGTCAGGACAGAGCCTCATATGGGGCTCCAACTCACAAACCATGAGATCATGACCTGAGCCGAAGTCGTACACCCAACCAACTGAGCCACCCAGGAGCCCCTAAAAAAAAAATTAATGTTTATTCATTTATTTTGAGAGAGAGAGAGAGAGAGAGAGAGAGAGAATCCCAAGCTTGCTCCGTGCTGTCAGCACAGAATCAGATGTGGGGCTCAATCCCACAAACTGTGAAATCATGTCCTGATCTGAAATCAAGAGTCAGATGCTTAACCGACTGAGCCACTCAGGTGCTCAACAGGTATTTTTTGTTCTGAGACTATGAACGACAATTACAAGAGATAATTTTTTATATATGTCTTTCAGTCTTTCTTCTGGGAGAAAGTCCTTATTTCTTCAAGAATATTTTCAGGTGCTGTTTAAGGCAACAAACCAGAGAATGGTAAAGAAGTCCCAAAGGTCTAATGCACAGGACAGTGACCAGAAACAGCAATATTGTTTTACCATCATCAAACTTGCTATGAGACTGGAACTTAACTATCCCACTTAAATGACAAACACGTAACATGATAGAGGTGCTAATTATCACTACAGTCATATTACAGCATATGAATGTAACAGATTAACGTGTTGACGCCTTAAATTGACACAGTTAAAGGTCAAATATGTTTCAACCCAAAAAAGAAAATAACAAAGAAAAATTTCAACTTGAAACACGATTTCTCTTCTGTTTTTAAAAAGCACATTATATTTGCATTTATTGGCTTTTTCCACAGTGGGGGCTAAAAAAATGGAATCACAGACAGAAGGTTTGTATAAGTATACTCACCTCTCTGAAAGTCAGGCTTTATAACTTGTAAATTGCCACAAGCTGGCATAGCTCTTACAGTTCTTGGTAAAGACCGCCATCTAGTGGAAACAGTTCTGCTGAGTTTTAAAGACCCGTTAAATAGGATGAATATGAACCTTCAGCCCACTGCAATCCATAATGTTGGTTCAAGGTATAGAAAAAAAAAGTATTCAGTTTTCAGCCGCTTCCTTGTTTTACGTGCAGGTCTGGAAGTGAAGTGGGAGGCAGGCTGTGGGGTAGGGAGAGAAACTGGTGCTTTGCACTAATACATACGAAAGAGAGAACAGGTGCTTTGCAGTTAGTTGTGATGTAGGAACTTCAGTTAGCTAAGTGGCCATCAACTCAGAGATCTAGGATAATTAGCATTCCTTTAAGTTGAGGGTTTAAATAACCAGAGCAATGTGTCAACTATACTAAAAAAAAACACAGAAAAAAAGAATACTAAATAAGAAAACAAAAACAAAAACAAAAAACAAAGCCAGGGGTGCCTGGGTGGCTCAGTTGGTTAAGTGTCAGATTTCAGCTCAGGTCATGATTTCACAGGTTGGTGAGTTTGAGACCCGCATGGGGCTCTGTGCTGACAGCTCAGAGCCTGGAGCCCGCTTTGGATTCTCTGTCTCCCTTTCTCTCTGCCCCTCCCCGGCTCGCGCTCTTTCTCTCTCTCTCAAAAAATGATTTAAAAGGAAAAATCAAGAAATACTTAAAAATAAAAACAAACCAAAAAGCATTGTACTATGCCAAATGTACCCAAAGTCTCCAATGCTGAGAAAGAATGGGGTAAATCGGACTCTGAATTAGGGGTGAGAAGATCTGTGTTCGGTCTGCTTCTCGTGTGTCTAATCTATATGACTTTGCTCATTTTACTTACCCAAATTACAGTTTTCTTATTTATAAAAATAGTATGGCATAGTAATAATATCCACTTCGATGACTCGTAAGTAGGAAGAGAATGACTCTGCCTCTGGTTCCTGCCTGAAACCTTGGATGCTAGCTGTAGATCAGTGGTATGCAGGAACAGAGTAAAACACTCTCTCGTCATAACTTATTATAAGTCTGTGTTTCTCTTTTTGGGGGGGAGAGGAAGGGAAGAGAATCTTTAGCAGGCTGGGAGCCTGATGTGGGGCTCGATCTCATGACCGTGAGATCCGTGACCTGAGCCATAATTGAGGGTCAAATGCTTAACCGACTGAGCCCCCCGGGCACCTCTCTCTAACTTTTAATGTCCATGGCCAACTTAATGGAGTTTTAGAGCATATACAATGAGTCAATTTTAAGTTTACAGTCTATTAGCATTTTAAAAAGTAAAGCATATTAAAATTAGTAATCTCTGACAGGTTTGATCATGGCTGACCTGAACTGCAGTTCGGGTTTTATGTAGCTGTTTTCTTACTCTTTATTTTCTTCTAAGTTAGAACATGCTAATTCACAATTACAAGTCATCAGAAGTGGGAACAAATGTTTGCAGACTTTGTCAGATAGTTTTGGATTTTTGGACTGAATACAGATCCAAAACTGTGGGGAGATCCAAAAGTGTGGGGAGATTTTTCTCTGAACAGCACATTTGGTTCTCAGTCAGATGCTAATGTTTCAAGTGTTTCAAACATTTGAATATCTAATAACACTCTTTGGTTGTGTGTGGCTCTAAGAAATATTTCTTGATGGGGCACCTGGGTGGCTCAGTTGGTTGAGCGTCCGACTTGGGCTCAGGTCATGATCTCCCAGTTTGTGAGTTCGAGACCCATGTCAGGCTCTGTGCTCACAGCTCAGAGCCTAGAGCCTGCTTCGGATTCTGTGTCTCCCTCTCTCTAGCCCCTGCTCTGCTCGTGCTCTGCCTCCCCACCCCTCCCTCAAAAAAAAACATTTAAAAAAGAGAGAAATATTTCTTGATGTTCTCTTGTAGCATCTGGTTGCAGTTTTAAGATCTGCCCATTAATATACCATAGGTTTCTTTCTTTGAAGAATAAAGAGAATCAAGGGCTGGCAGAGTGGAATTCTTGACTATTGAATCATTTTCACTGCAATTCAGTTTTCTTATGAAATCTTAGCATGTTAACTTCAGCATTATGACCATCATGATATTTTAAACCTTAAAATAAGAGGTTCTGGCTATTCAAGATACTAGGTATATTTCTGAGATGTGCAGCTTAAGGAAGCCATTTGAAATCTTAAAAAGGGTCTTTACAAGCATGATGAGAATCTAGAACAATATTTTATTCTCAGCATTTAAAAAAAATTTTTTTGTTTAATGTTTATTTATTTTTGAGACAGAGAGAGACAGAGCATGAACAGGGGAGGGGCAGAGAGAGAGGGAGACACAGAATCTGAAACAGGCTCCAGGCTCTGAGCTGTCAGCACAGAGCCCGACACGGGGCTCGAACTCACGGACTGTGAGATCATGACCTGAGCCGAAGTCGGACCAAGCCACCCAGGCGCCCCTATTCTCAGCATTTTAAACACTGTGTGATCAAACGGCTACTTTGACACGAAAAAACAATTTTACTCTTAAAATTTCCTCTCATCACAAACATGAAATATTAGCTGCACCTTGGGGCGCCTGGGTGGCTCAGTCGGTTAAGCATCCAACTCTCCATTTTGGCTCAGGTCGTGATTTCACGGTTCGTGGGTTCAAGCCCCATGTTGGGCTCTGTGCTGACAGTGCAGGGCCTGCTTAGGATTCTCTTTTCCTCTCTCTCTGTCCCTCCCCTGCTCATGCTCTCTCTCTCTCTCTCTCAAAATAAACAAACAAAAAAATATTAGCTGCACCTTGATGATTGTCACACTTGTCACCATTTCCTTTACACTGAGTAAAGACTGGGAGGCAGGAGTACATAGCTGGCTGGGCTCTGTGGCTGGCCATGGCAGCCTGTGGATTGGCTCTGGGCTGCCGCGTCTTTGATTTGCACAGAAGCACATCCCCTGCTCTAACGTATAGCTGCTACTCCGTCACTACCAGATCCGTTATCCATTTTCCGTTTCACACTACAGACTCCCAAAATATTTGTTAACCACAGTCTCGTTCCGTGTAGCATGCATTTGCTGTGATAAACACATGAAGCCATCAAGGGCCTCTCCATTATCTAATATATACCTAATATATATTATCTATCTATTATCTGTCTATCATCATAATG
Source organism: Prionailurus bengalensis (assembly GCF_016509475.1). Taxonomy (NCBI): domain Eukaryota; kingdom Metazoa; phylum Chordata; class Mammalia; order Carnivora; family Felidae; genus Prionailurus; species Prionailurus bengalensis. Next base: position 51,658,594 of record NC_057351.1, on the reverse strand, counting down.
TATAGAATCATGTAATATAATGTGTACAATGTTAAAGGTGATTCATAATTTCAGTGATTTTGAGCAACTGTAATTTTTTTTTTTTGAGAGAGGGCACAAGTGAACGAGGGGCAGAGAGAGAGAGGGAGAGAGAGAGAATCCCACAAGGGGCAGAGAAAGAGAGAGAGAGAGAGACAGAGAGAGAGAGAGAAGCGGGGCTTGTGCTCACCTGAAGTGGGGCTCAAGCTCACAAACCATGAGATCACGAACTACGCTGACGTCAGGCATTTAACCGACTGAGCCACCCAGGCGTCCCGGTTTTGAGCAACTACAGAGTGAAATATCTTCTGGCATGGATATGTGATAGTAATGGCCTTCTACAACTGTGTTCCAGATATTCAGACTTCAGTAGTCTTATTTGATAAAGAAATTTTGCCAGTAGGTTGTTATGCTTTATTCTAAGAGAAAAACACCACTTTTACTGATCGTGGTTCTTGTCACAAAGTTCCTATCAGCTGTATAACTTACACCTGCTTTTACTACAAGAAATGCAACTTGGAGCAAGGCCTCTGTAATGTCAGCCTCTTTTTCGCCTTTAGCAACCAAAATTCCTCATTTTAGGACAATTTAAGCATTATCTTACGCACATTTGGCTTACTGAAAAGACCTGGGTGCTTTAATCGAAAACAACCCTAATGTTTCAAAGGCGTGAACTATTTGACACATTGCTTTAACAGATGCTGCTCTGGAAACTAAGCAAATGGATTGCCAGTTTTCAGAAATCTTATATTCAGATACCAACCATACTTAATTGTGATTTTCTTTTGCAGTTCTTGTATGGAATAATCATGCTCAGCGATGCCTCTGAACCAACTCTAGTTGTTTTTTTTTTTAACTTTATTTGTTTAATTTACATACAAGTTAGTTAGCATGTGGTGCAACCATGATTTCAGGAGTAGATTCTTTAATGCCCCTTTCCCAGTCTGACCATTCCACCTCCTGCTACCTCTCCGGCAACGCTCTGAACCAATTCTAGTTATGTATTCACGCTGTAGACTTGTGGTATAGGTTTTTAAAGTTTTTTTTTTTAAGTTTTTATTTAAATTCTAGTTACCTAACAGTGTAATATTAGTTAAGGTGTATAATGCAATGATGCAACACTTCCATAGGTCACCTGATGCTCATCACAGCAAGTGCACTCCTTGATCCCCACCAGCTACTTAACCCATCGCTGCCCCCCTCCCCCATCCCCTCTGGTAACCATCAGTTTGTTTGCTATAACTACGAGTCTGTTTCTTGGTTTCCCTCTCTCTCTCTCTCTCTTCCCCTCTTTTTCCTTTGCTTGTTTGTTTTGTTTCTAAGATTTCACCTATGAGTGAAATCATATGGCATTTGACTTTCTCTGACTTATTTCGCTAAGCATAATACTTGCTAGCTCCATCCATGTCATTGCAAATGGCCAGATATCATTCTTTTTTATGGCTGAGTAATATTCCGTTGTATATAGATACTACATCTTCTTTATCCATTCACCAGTTGATGGATACTTGGTCTGTTTACACAGTTTGGCTATTGTAAATAATGCTGCTTATAAACATTGAGGTTCATGTATCCTTTTTTTTAAAAAAAAATTATTCTGAGAGGGGGAGAGAGAGAGAGAGAGAGAGAGAGAGAATCCCAAGCAGGCTCTTCACTGTCAGAGCAGAGCCCGACTTGAGGCTCAAACCCATGAACCATGAGATCATGACCTGAGCTGAAATAACCGACTGAGCCACCCAGGTGCCCCTGCATGTATCCCTTTGAATTAGGATTTTTGGATTCTTTGGGTAAGTAGCCAGTAGTACACTTGCTCCATCATAGGATAGTTCTATTTTTAACTTTTTACTGTTTCCCACGATGGCTGCACCAGTTTGCAAGGAATAGTTATTTATCATAGCACATGATTTCTTTGATTTTATAAGATTATGGATTTTGATAGAACCTTCTTTATTTACTTAGAAATGAGTCTAAAATGTCATTTACTCCATCTTTATTTTCAGAATGAATTGCCTTTTCACTATGGGCAAACTACATATGGCAAAAATATAAAATGGTAGGACGTTTTTGGGGGGGTAGCTTTTACTTTCCAAAAATTAATTTTTAAAAGCTTTTATCGTAAATTACTAAATTTTGGTTTGTTAATTTTGCACTAAAGCTGGCTTTTGATGCTGTAGTTTTTGCTTAAAAAAACTAAGTAGCTTTGTTAAAATAGATGAGTGGAATTCTTTCTAAACACCACTTTCTTATGATGAAGACAAACGGTTTTTTTTTAAGTTTTAAAATTTATTTTGAGATAGAGGAAGCACACATGAATGAGGGATAGTCAGAGAGACAGGAAGAGAGAGAATCCCAAGCAGGCTCCATACTGTCAGTGCAGAGCCTGACGTTGACCTTGAACTCATGGAATCGTGAGATCATGACTTCAGCCAAAGTCGGATGCTTAACTGACTGAGCCACCCAGGCGCCCCCCAAATATTTTTTTAAAGTAACATTTAAAATTTTTACCATTTCTGTTCTTTTTTTTTATTTTTTTAACATTTATTTATTTTTGAGACAGAGAGAGACAGAGCATGAACGGGGGAGACTCAGAGAGAGGGAGACACAGAATCTGAAACAGGCTCCAGGCTCTGAGCTGTCAGCACAGAGCCCGACGCGGGGCTCAAACCCACGGACCGCGAGATCATGACCTGAGCTGAAGTCGGCCGCTTAACCGACTGAGCCACCCAGGTGCCCCACCATTTCTGTTCTTAAAACAAATAAAGAAACAAAATTATTATGATCCCTAGGTTCATTTCCCTAACTGGTTCAATTACCAGCTACTCTAGAATCCTTAGGTTTGCTCACGGCTGTGTCCATAGTCTCATGTCATGGCCCTGTGTTTATATATCTTTCCTCATAATTCTTCACCTGTAAACTACATAAATAAACAAAAAGCTCTTCTCTTTTGCAACTATAAAGGGACTTTTAATTTTTTTAAATCTTTTTCAAAACATTTATTCATTTTTGAGAGACAGAGTGAGACAGAGCATGAGTTGGGAAGGGGCAGAGAGAAGGAGACACATAATCCAAAGCAGGCTCCAAGCTGTCAGCAGAAAGCCCGATGCGGGGCTCGAACCCATGGACCAGGAGACCATGATCTGAGCCAAAGTCAGATGCTTAAACGACTGAGCCACCCAGGCACCCCCATACAGGGACTTTTTAGATTGGTCTCATTCTCAAAGACCAGCTGTTAGCTTCCCTCTTAAGGTAGAAATTAAAAAAGAGCTGATAGTCCTATAAAACATTTCTACAGTGTTTTTTTTTCTTTTAAAAATCAAGAAATGGTTCTTCAACTGTTAGTGAAAACTTGGATTAAAAAAAGACTTTACCTCTGTTCATTTGCTTTGACTACTTGCTTTCCATGGACATCTATAGTCTTCTTTAGGTAAAGTTGTCCTGGGTATGTTTCCTTGACTGGTTGCTTTAGTATTATAATGATGTCAATGATCCCAAACTTCATATGTAAATTCAGTGCAATCCCAATAAAAATTCCAGTTGGCTATTTTGAGGAATTTGATCAATGTTTGAAGTTGTATGGGAGAATAAAGATCCACAAGTAGCTAAGATAGGAATAAAAAAAAAAAAGACTCTTCCTTTGAGATATAAAGACAAACCACAAACTATAATAATAAAAGTGCAATATTGGCACAAGAATAAACAGACCAAAAGGACATAACAGAGATCATAGACAGACCCATGTATACCGAGTATTTAATATATAATGAAGGTGACACCATAAACCAGTGGTGAAAAATGGATTTAATTAGCAGTGGTATTGGGAAAATTGGCTCAGTACATGACGAAAAATAAAACTGGATCCTTACCTAAGCTCATATACAGATTTGGATTCCAGATGGTTCAAAGACCTAAATGAGAAAGGTAAGTTACAAAGCTAATAGAAGAAAACTTAAGAGGATATTCTTTTGTAACCCAGGGAGAAGGAAAGGCTTAACAAAACTCCAAAAGCACAAATCATAAGACAAAGATATGACATCAAAATTAAGGATTCCCACAAGGGATATTGTGGAGAAAATTAATAGGTGACACAATATATTTTCAAATTTTAAAATTGACAAGGAAAATTATATTTAATATATCCAAAGAACTACAAATCACCAAGACAAAGACAATCATTCCAATAGGAAAATGTGCAAAGGATATGAACAGAAATGGCCTTACTTATAGTACAGGAAATTCCAATGAGCAAATGAAGAAATGCATCAGGATCTGAGAAGTGCAGGTTAAAACAATGAGATATCAGTTTCCATTTATTAGAAAGCCATGTCATGCCTAGTGTGATGTTACAGGAACTCCCAGGTACTGTTAGACAGTTGTTACCCAGCAGTATTTGATAAAATTAGAGGCTTACAGCAAGTATATTATACATATATACTAGTACGTGGTATAGAGTCATATTGCTAGTATATGCAGTTCTGCTCTTGGGTATATATGTCAAAGAAATTTCACACAGGTAAATATGGGAACTCATCTAAAAAATTAAAAAGAATTCTTTTAATGTTTTTATTTATTTTTGAGACAGAGACAGAGCATGAGCAGGGAGGGGCAGAGAGAGAGGGAGACACAGAATCGGAAGCAGACTCCAGGCTCCGAGCTGTCAGCACAGAGCTCGATGCAGGGCTCGAACCCATGGACTGTGAGATCATGGACCTGAGCCGAAGTTGGACGCCCAACCAACTGAGCCACCCAGGCACCCCACACATAAAGACTTTCATTTCAGCATTATTTGTAGTGGTAGGTGGCTGGATGCTCTCTTGAGTGCCCATCGTTGGGAAAGCGGTTAGGTAAAACATGGTGGTTGTACACCATGGGAACAAAGCAAGAATTGGAAATAACTAAGTAGATTTACACCTGGAAATAGAGATGAATTTAAAAAGCATAGTGCAGGGGTGCCTGGGTGGCTCAGTAAGTGAAGCGTCTGACTTCGGCTCAGGTCATCATATCACGGTCCGTGAGTTCGAGCCCCGCATCGGGCTCTGTGCTAACAGCTCAGAACCTGGATCTTGCTTCAAATTCTGTGTCTCCCTCTCTCTCTGACCCTCCCCCGTTCATGCTCTGTCTCTCTCTGTCTCAAAAATAAATAAACAGTAAAAAGAAAAGCATAGTGCAGAGTGACAAAATAAGAAATGAAAACATACAGAGTAATACTATTTAAATAAATTAAAATCATCTCTCACACAAAACAATATATTTCACAAGTACACTTAACAAACAAAAAGATACGCATCCAACTCATTGGTATGGCTGCCTCTCAGAGGAGAGAGGAGAGAGGCATGAAGAATGGGGATTAAAGGGAATCAATAAATAAAATAAGGGTGAGGCCTTGCACAGACATCTGATGATAATGGACCATGAAGTGAAGAATATGATTAACTCAACCCTGGGGCGTTTACCATATCCTCCCACCTCCGCAGATTAAAAAAAACTCCCTCACCCTTTCATCATGTATTTGCTTTGCATGTATGTCTAATCTCTTCAGATAAAGTTGTTCCAAGCAAGTTTGGGCACACCTGATTTAGAAAGTCTCGCTTGTGAACAGGAGCTGTGAAGGACTACGTGGTAAGTTTTATATTTTCCCCAAACGACAACAATAAGAAACAAAGCAATCCTCCAACCCCAAACCAAAAAATAAATAGAATAAGAAAGGGTGAGATATACTAAGCAATGCTATTTACATAAATTAAAATTACATGCCCACAAAACAATATCTTATGCAAGAACACCGATAAACAAAGATATTCGTTTAACTCATTGCTCTACAGGAGTGGAAAGAATGCTCACATACATCCCTTTTGGCTCATAATAGTAAGAATGGAAATTTGAAGGTGAAGAGGGGGTTTGAAGGAAATTCACGGAATTCTAGGCACTGAACTAGATGTTTCACATACATTCTCTCATTTCATCCTCACAACAGTCTTGTGAAGGGAGTTATTATCGCTATTTTACAAAGGAAGAAAACGGAAACCCAGAAAAGCTAATGTCACAGCAATGGAGTGGTAGAATTGGGACTCGAATCTTGATTAATTCTTAGGAAAAGGTCAATAAAAATTAGGGGCATGCTTGAATCTTTTTGGCCTGGTCTTCATACTAGACAGCTAAGCCGTAAATAATAGGATGTTGGTAGAAGTTATTTATTGTTTCTGCAGCTTGATATATCACATTATATCCTTCTAAGACCCTAAGGAAAAATGAAGCCCAGAAGGGGAGTAACTTAACCTGTAATTAGAAGCATTTATTTTTTCAGTTTCCCTAGCTTATGTGGTATTTTTCCATGGCCTTTGAAAAGAAATTCGTTACTCTTTAACTGTATTAAAAATAGAAAGAAACAGTGGTCTGGTTTGTACATATCATGCTGCAATCGAAGAGATCTCACTCTCCAGCTAGTTACTCATTAAATGGAGCATATGATAATCGGATATTTGACACCGGAACTGATTAGAGTTGAAGTTGGCGCTCCGGATTGCCTATTAAAACTCATGTCATTGAATCCAGTAGAAAAGAGTTTAGGGGCGCCAGGGTGGCTCAGTTGGTTAAGCTTCTGACTTAGGCTCAGGCCATGATCTCACAGTTTGTGAGTTCAAGCCCCACATTGGACTCTCTGCAGTCAGTACAGAGCCCGCTTCAGATCCTGTCTCCCTCTCTCTGCCTCTCTCTCTCTCTCAAAAATTAATAAACATTAAAAAAAGAAGAGTTTATAATAGTTCTATTGTATTACCCTATCATAATGTGATATAGGCATAATGTGAATATGCAACTTTCCAGAAGAAAAGTTGCCTGTGAAAATTTTTACATTTCTCTTTATATAATAATAAATATTAAATGCATCTGTATTCAGACTCATAAGGAAATAAATGATCTATTGAGTCGAGTCCTATTCACATCCAGTTTTTAATATACTGATCTTAAAATCTCAATTTTATATTACTCAAAATTCAGTTTAGTTTTAAAAATTTCTGTTTGTTCAGGTAGAGGAAAGGAAAAAGTGAGGCCAGGGAACAGAAAAGGGCAACTGGAAAATGCAGTAGCTACTGGTGACAAAAAATATTTCTTTTCGTTGAGAAGGGAAAGAAAATAGGCCAAAAAGAAACGTAAAAATCAGAAACGTAAAAATTTGTCATCGGCACGGGGGGTAGAGGGAACATGAATTTGGCTTTTGCTTTGTTAAAAAATTTGTTTTCAAGTGAAGTGTCTTGGCGAGTGTGTGGGTGCAAGATGAGAAACAATCAGAAGTTTGGCTTTTTGTTTTGGGTGATGTATTTCCAAGGCTACCGGCCCACCCTGGAAAAGCTTACTCGATATATTCTCTGCCAAAGACAGCAGCTAATGACTGCAGTAAAGGGAAACAGGCAGTGTCCACATTTGCAGAAGAATATCGTCTTCCTTTTACATCACGGACTGGCACCCTTCTGAAACTAGGGTGCCAAGCTTCCTCCTCCCTTCCCTTTGGCGTGTTGGAGGCAGCTCATGGAGAAGAGTCTTTGGACATGATTTCCAAAGAGGGAGGGAGCAAGATGGCCCGCTAACACTGAGGTGGAGGAAGAAGCGCGCGGGTTGCCAAGTTTGGTCAGCGAGGCAGGTAGCGGACGGTCACAGGCAGCAGGGAGGTGGGCACGTGTTGGCAGCCAATTCCGATAAGGCATAGATGCTATTGGTTGCCAATCCATGTTCTGATTTAAAACAGACATAGTTTTGATGATGGGGGGAGTAGCAGCGCTGGGTTAGCGGGGAGAGGAGTGGGACTGGGTAGGGATGGTTAATGTCCAACCGAATGAGGTCTTGGGTGGCTCTTCCCTTGCCCGTTAGGAGACACTGTGCCAGGAGCGATTCGTTAAGATCGGTGGGCTCCTGCCGAACTTCATAAAGGAACATTTGGTTCTTCATTTATTGATGCTGATGATAGTACTGTACTTTACAACTTAATCCAAGATTTACCTCTAGCCTCACAGTTTGCTGAGAACTCTTGAAACATAAAATAATTTTCTTCACACATTCATTTGCACACTGCTCATGTAAACCGGCAGGTCAGGGGCTCAAAAGTTATTCGTTGCATTCTTACTGTTCTAGGTGCAATGTGGGAGATTAAAACAGAAGTACGACGCATTCTCGAAGATTTACTTGTGAGTGGGAAATTTTGAGTCTAATAAGAGAGAGAAGCTGTAACTCACAAAGAGCAGTTTACAATAAATATACATATGTAAATGAAAGTGTGAATCTAAAAACTAAAAACTCAATTAAAAACAGATCCTATTGTGGTTTTGGGTTATTTGGAGGAGATTGGATTTTGACTTGCACTCAAGGTAGGGAGCAGGCTTTAGATAGGAGGAGAAAAGATGTGTTCCATTTGGAAAACAGATGAACCTAAGGGAAGGGAAACAAAAATAATATAAAAACTGGGAGAGGGGCGCCTGGGTGGTTCAGTCTGTTGGGCGTCTGACTTCGGCTCAGGTCATGATCTCACAGTCTGTGAGTTTGAGCCCCGAATCGGGCTCTGTGCTGACAGCTCAGAGCCGGGAGCCTGCTTCGCATTCTGTGTCTCCCTCTCTCTGCCCCTCCCCTGCTCATGCTCTGTCTCTCTCTGTCTCAAAATAAATAAAAAAAAAAAATTAAAAAAAATAAAAAAAAAACAGGGAGGGGAACAAAACATAAGAGACTCATAAATATGGAGAACAAACTGAGGGTTACTGGAAGGGTTGTGGGAGGGGGGATGGGCTAAATGGGTAAGGGGCACTAAGGAATCTAGTCCTGAAATTGTTGCATTATATGCTAACTAATTTGGATGTAAATTTAAAAAAAATTAAAAATAAAATAAATGGTCAGGGCTTAATTTTAACCTTTAGAAGAAAATATATGATGTACATATACCAGATACAATTCAAAGTAAACAATTTTAGGGGCGTCTGGGTGGCTCAGCCCGTTAAGCGTCTGACTTCAGCTCAGGTCATGATCTCGTGGTCTGTGGGTTTGAGCCCCGTGCTGGGCTCTGTGCTGACAGCTTGGAGCCTGAAGCTTGCTTCGGATTCTGGGTCTCCCTTTCTATCTACCCCTCACCTGCTCACACTCTGTCTCTCTCTCAAAAATAAATAAACATTAAAAAAATAAAAAAGTAAACAATTCTAAAACTGTAAAACACAAAACCTGCATATATGATGAAATTAAAATGGTTTATTCCAGATATTCTGGTTGCAGAATTCTGGATAAGTCCATTATAGTTGAATCTCTCTCTGTCTCTGCCTCTCTCTCCTTTGCCTTGCTTGTGTTTTTAAATACTTACTTTGTCTATTGGGTCATCCAGCAATTGGGAATGTCAAGATCAATTACTTAGCTATAATAAAGAATAAGAATAAAATAAGGAGAGTTTGTTCTTATTTAGTTGAGTGGGAAACCTTAGATTAGGAGATAGTGGGAGGTAAATTCAATGAATTGGTGTGGTTGGGTTTTAGAATCTTTAAATGCTCACTAGATGAAGATTATCTGATAAATTATGAGAAGCCATTAAAGGGTGGTGGTAGATGTATAAAGACAGTGGCTTAGTTTATGATCCTTCAATATCAGTGGGAAGATTGGATAAAGACAGCAGAGGATGGGGTTCCTGGGTGGCTCAGTCAGCTAAGTGTCCGACTTCAGCTCAGGTCATGATCTCACGGTCCATGGGTTTGAGCCCTGCATCGGGCTCTATGCTGACAGTTCAGAGCCTGGAGCCTGCTTCAGATTCTGTGTCTTCCTCTCTCTGCCCCTCCCCCTCGTACTCTGTCTCTCTTTCTCTCAAAAATAAATAAACATTAAAACAAAAATTAAAAAAAAAGAGCAGGGGAAGTTGAGACTAGGTGATGAGTGAGTGAGATATTGATACACACACACACACACACACACACCCTTCTTGTAATTTACTCCACTTCTAGGATTATGTCATCCACAATTTTCTCCCTTTCCTCCTTCCCTTCTTACCTTTTCTTATCTAGAATGTTCCATGTAAGAAAAAATACATTTGTCCTCACAAACACATCTGTAAATAAAAAGATTGAATCAGGATTTCATTTGGCAGTTAATCAGGGGAAACCTAATTACAATAGTTTAAGCCATAAGAATATTTATTGTTCATTTAATAAGAACTTTGGACACAGGCAGTTCCAGTTTATTCACTGGCTCAATGATGTCATCAAGGACCTACGGTCTTTCTACTTTTCCATTTTACTATCCTCACTGAGTGACTTTTAGCCTTCATGCATGTCACCTCATGGCTGCAAGAGAACTGCTACAACTCTGAATCTTATTTCTTCACACCCATGTCCCAAGGCGGAAGGAAGAGACAAGGCACAAAAGATCGGCTACTTCTAAGACTGTCTTTCTATTTGAGAAGCGAAATCTTTGAGTTGCCTTTCCTTTGAAAAAATCAGATCACATGTCTACTGCGTAACAATTGGTGGCAAAGTGGAACAGGATGACCATGTCTAGCCCAGGAAGACCAGGATTCATTAGTTGAGATTGGGCTAAATCGATGGCTCTATGCTTACCCAAACAGATCAGAGCTTTGTTATGGAAGGAGGGTATGAGGCTTAAGTGATGGGTAGACAATGAACACTGTCTGCCATAACTATTAGCTTAGAAAAGTAAAAGAAATGATAAAACATGGTAATATAGTATAACTCAAAGCTGGGCAGAGGTCTATGGAAAGTTTACTAACTCAACAAATACAATTATTGAGCTCCTACTACATGTCAGGCACTTTTTTAGATGCTGGGGATAGAGGGGTAAATAAAATAGCCATGTGTGCCTCTGTGTGTGTGTGTGTGTGTGTGTTAGATAATAGAGAAATAAATAAAAAAAAATAGTACATATCAAGCCAAGTAGCAAAGTGTGCAATGAAGTTAGGGAAGGTAAAAGGTAGAGAATGATGGGCAGCAGGCTATGATGACTGAGTAGAGGCCCGAATAAATGTGTCTGGAGGAAGAGTGTTCCAGGTAGAGGGAGCAGCAAACAGAAAGGCTCTGATAAGGCATGTGCGTGGCATGTTTGAGTAACAGCAAGGAGGCTGGCAGTGCTGAACAGAGGGAGCCAGCAGGAGGAGGGTGGCCATAGATGTTGACGAAGTAGCTGGAAGTCAGATCATGCAAGGCCTGGTAGCTTATGCTAAGGAGTTTATATTTTATTGTATTTAAGGACACTGGAAGGTTTTGAGAAAAGGAGTAACATGATGAGGTTTGCTTTTTTTTTCTTTTTTTTTCTTCAACGTTTATTTATTTTTGGGACAGAGAGAGACAGAGCATGAACGGGGGAGGGGCAGAGAGAGAGGGAGACACAGAATCGGAAACAGCCTCCAGGCTCTGAGCCATCAGCCCAGAGCCCGACGCGGGGCTCGAACTCACGGACTGCGAGATCGTGACCTGGCTGAAGTCGGACGCTTAACCGACTGCGCCACCCAGGCACCCCAGAGGTTTGCATTTTTAAAAAGACATCTTCAGCTATTCTTTGGAAAACAGGTGGTAGGGGACAGGATAGAAGCAGAGAGACCAAACAGGAGGTTATTGCCACAGCCCGGGGAATAGATGATGCTGACTTACAGCAAGATAGCAGTGGGGGAGGCATGAGGAATATTTGGACTTGGAATATATCACACAAGTGGAGCCAACAGTTTGCAAAAGGATCAGATGTGGGGTGTGGGAGAAAAGAGAGGAGTCAGGGAGGACTCCAAGGTTTTGATTTAAGTGAATGGGAGAATGGAGATGTCTTATTCAGCCGAAACTTTTTCTCTAGCCATTCTTAGTTTCCAGAAAGGTTGGGGAAGTGATTATTTAGCTTTCCTATCTTCAATAGCAGAGGAAGCCAAGGCACAAAAGGTAGAGATGGATGCCGAGTGAGCTAATCTATGGTGCCTGCAACATATGTTCTTATAAAAATAGCGTATGCCATTATCATCGATGATTGACTTTGTATCAGTACCTGTCAGTATTTTTCCCCTCTCTGTTCTCAGAGCACATCTTTGCTTGGACAGTGCCTAGTAAGGCCTCTGACTTTCATCCTATGTCAACTTTGGGATTGCTGAGCATGCATTACCCAATCAATTGATTTCTGGATACTTTCAAGGCCGTTCTTTCAAAAAAAACCAGTCAACTGTGTAGAAAATTAGACACTCTCCTCTTATGTAACCATTGCTTTTTTTTTTTTTTTTTTGCCTAAAATGTTAACACAGATAGCACTGACATTGTCCTTGAGGCCAGTTTAGAAAAACTGGTTTATTTATTTCCACTCCATTGGTGGCAGATGGAGTTAAGTCTGTGATATATTCCGCAGCAAAGTGTGATTCTGGGAACAGCTGCGGATCACTTTAGAATTTCCTATTTCTTTTTTTTTTTTTTTTTTAAATTTTTTTTTGTTTCAACGTTTATTTATTTTTGGGACAGAGAGAGACAGAGCATGAACGGGGGAGGGGCAGAGAGAGAGAGGGAGACACAGCATCGGAAACAGGCTCCAGGCTCCGAGCCATCATCAGCCCAGAGCCCGACGCGGGGCTCGAACTCCCGGACCGCGAGATGGTGACCTGGCTGAAGTCGGCCGCTTAACCGACTGCGCCACCCAGGCGCCCCTAGAATTTCCTATTTCTAATGTGGTTTTCACACTGAAAAGTCTTGGTGGAAGAAGGTAGAAGTAGGCCTACTCTCACCTTCCTATGGAGGGAACTGTTCAAGCAGGCTCACAACTCATTCTTCAACATTAATTGACCCTGACCATGTGAGTTGGATTATTTGGCTAAGTGAGGAAAGCAGTGTTGCAGGTAGAGGAAATGGCCTATGTGAAGACTCAGAAACAGCATGGAGTACTGGCTCATCTAAGAGCCCAAAATAAGTTCAGCGAGGCTATTTGTCACCTGTGAGTTCTATGTATAGCACCCAGTGGGGAATAAGGAAACAAGTGCTGAAATCTACCGGTGTGGGGGAGCAGGGGGGTGATTGAGAAAGAAACTGTAGAAGAAGTGGGGCTTGAGATGAATCTTCATGTATTCATTAACCCAATTGTTGAAAAAAACCCAAACAAGCCAAGACCACGGGCCAGATGCTGGCGGAGCACTGGCTATAAAAGTGATGAGACAGGGGTGCCTGGGTGGCTCAGTCGGTTCAGTGTCCGCTCTTGATTTTGGCTCAGGTTATGATCTCATGGTTGTGGGATTCAGCCCTGCATCTGGCTCCCTACTGGGCATGGAGCCTGCTTAAGACTCCCCTCCACACCCCGCCCCCCCCTCCATCTCTCTCCGCCGCTCATGCTCTTTCTCTTAAAAAAAAAAAAAGTGATGAGCCGAACAATATTTGCTGGCAGCTGTTCTCATGCAGTATATGATCTAGCTCTAGTGGGAAAACACACTAGAAATAATCACATAAATAAGTATATAATACAAACCAAAGTAAATTCTATGAAGGTGAAGTGCAAGACGGTACAACAGAGAGACCGAATTTAGATTGGGGGGTGGGTGGGTGGTGGTGGCTGGGGAAAGCCTCTTGGAGAGAATGACATTTAAGCTGAGGCCAGAAGGCTAAATAAGGCTCAGGTGGGCAAAGAGCCATGGGAAGTGGTTTGGTGGAGAGAAAAGCACATGTGAACTCCCTGAAGGGGGAGGAGTTTGAGAAGTTTGAGGACTTGCAAGGGGAGCAGTGTGGCTGCAGGAGAATGAGAAACCAGAAGGGATGTGAGGCAAAGCAGGGAACGTACAGGGAGCCAGATATTGTAGAGTCATGGTGAGGATTCTGGACTTGGGTCCCAATTTTGATAGGAAGCCACTAACGAGTTTGGATCAGATTTAGACTTCAAGATATTTTTCTGGCCATTATGTGATGAATGGATCGGGGAAGGGGAAGAGTGGGAGTGAGATGTATCCTGAGTCGTCTAGAAAGTTAACGAAGGTGGCTTGGATCAGGCCACATCCTCAGTAGGGGAGGGATTTTAATTTATATTTTCTTTTAAGGGTTTAATTTTTTCACATGTAATTTTATTTTTTATTTTTATTTTTTTTTAATTTTTTTTCAACATTTATTTATTTTTTTGGGACAGAGAGAGACAGAGCATGAACGGGGGAGGGGCAGAGAGAGAGGGAGACACAGAATCTGAAACAGGCTCCAGGCTCTGAGCCATCAGCCCAGAGCCTGACGCGGGGCTCGAACTCACGGACCGCGAGATCGTGACCTGGCTGAAGTCGGACGCTTAACCGACTGCGCCACCCAGGCGCCCCTCACATGTAATTTTAAAATCGTCTTTGTATAGTTTTAGAAAAAGATTTTATTTTATTTAAGTAATCGCTACACCCAACGTAGGACCCAAACTCACAACTTCAGGATCAAGAGTCGCATGTGCCATCACCTGAGCCAGCCGGGCACCCCTAAATAGTCTGTGTGTCGTTTAAGTGTAAATGGACTTTAAAAAAACGTATATTTATTTATTTTATGAGAGAGAGAGAGAGAGAGCAGGGGAGAGGCAGAGAGAGAAGGGGAGAGAGAATCCCAAGTAGGGCCTGCACTGTTAACACAGAGCCTGATGTGGGGCTGCAACTCATGAACCATGAGATCATGACCTGAGCTGAAATCAAGAGTCCGACACTTAACCGACTCAGCCACCTAAATGAATTTTTTTTTGTACAAAAAGCTAAGCAATGACATTTTTTGGACTAATTCTTTCCTACATTCTTTATCATTTATTGAATTTACATATGTTTGTGTGTGCATACATATATTTCTAAGTTAATCCGTCCTAACGCATTTTAGTGTTTATACATCCTACACACACACACACACACACACAATTAAACAATAAATTCATACTGTAGGGTTATATATCAGTCAGGGGCCTACCGGGAAGCCACACTCAAGGGGGTTGTTAAAGGGAGCATTTACAGAGGGGTGGAGACAAGGTTAGGGGGACCAGCAGGCTGGAACATCTAGGAACCAGGTATTGTAAGAAACTTTTTCTACTGAGGCTTTTTCTACTGGGTCTCAAGAGGTATGAGGAAGAAGATGTTCATTGGAACCTGGTGACAGTTGTAGCTTCTTGAGGGGCCATCTAATGGGGACTGTGGAGAGAAGTAGAGGAACAGCATGGCAAACCCCAGCCCTAATGGGGGAAACAAAAATTCTGATATTTCTCCCCTCTTCTTATCTCTTTCGGGTGGCTCCCATTGGCCAAATGCAACGAAAGTCACTTTCACAAATATTTAGTATTATTATGCTTTTGTGCCTTTGCCCATTTGACAGGTGAAAATTTTATCCCATTATTTAATATGCATTTCTCAGATTAATAGTAATTATTATGCTCATTCTTTGTCTATTCATCATTATTATTTCTTAAAAATTCACTGTTCAGCATTTTGCATGTTTTTCTAACGAGGCATATTATTTTGTTAGAGATCCTTTTATATGTGAATAACTAACCTGTTTTCTGTCACACATGTTGTATTTTTCTCCTCATGATTTGCCTTTTCCTTCTTGTTTGTGGTATTTTCTGTTAGAAGCTCAAAGTTTTTATTGTCAGTTTTTATATTTTACATTTTGACTTCTTTTGGTTTGTGGTTAAAACGCCTGTTGAGTTGATTTGAGATGCTACTGTCATCATATCCTGGTCCTTTTCTGGATGTTAAACTCTGTTCCACTGATCTGTCTACAATTGCCCAAATTCCAGCTTAATGTTTCAGTTAATTGTGCTTTCTCAGTACACTTTATTAGCTTGTGGGACAGGTTTCCCTGCATTGATATTCCTTCTCAATATTGTTCTGTCTTTCGTTTTTGTATGCTTATTCTTGCAGATAAAATTTGAATCATGTCAAAGTGAAGAGAAATTCTGTTGGCATTTTTATGGCCATGGTGTTGTTTTGGATTAATTTCTACAGAATTGGCATCTTACCCCTGAAGCTTCCTATTCTAGAATCGTAAAATGTCTCCCTAGTTTTCTTTTTTCTTTTCTTTTATTTAACAAAAATTTTAAAGTTTATTTATTTATTTAGAGTGAGAGAAAGCAAGCAGGGTAGGGGCAGGGAGAGAGGGGACAGAGAGAATCCCAAGTAGGCTCTGCACCGTCAGCATGAAGCCCAATGGGGGGCTCGAACTCACGAACTGTGAGATCGTGACCTGGGCTGAAATTGAAAGTCAGATGCTTAACCGACTGAGCCACCCAGGTGCCCCGTGTCTCTAGTTTTCTAAGTTCCATCCATGCCCCCCAATAAAGACTTGCATTTTTTTCCATATTGGGTCTGCATATTTATTTTAAAGGTATTCTGGAATATTTTCTATTTTTTATTATTAGCAAATACGAAAATGATGATTTCTACATGGTTTGTAACAAACCACCTCCTTACTGGAATTTCTTCTACTAGCCTTTCATTTATCTTTGTAACTTTTTCTAGAAAACCAGTTCATGTACAAATAATGACATTTCTATCACCTCTTTTCCAATATTTATATCTCTTATTCAATTTCCTTATTTAATTCTATTAGCTAGAAATGTCAGACTAATTAAAAAATAATAAAAGTAGCAATAGTGGGCATTCTTGGCTTTATGGGAAACCATCTGGTGTTTTACTATTAATACCATTTTGGATCAGCTTGAGAGACTTTTAAAAAATCATTTTATGAAATATTTATAAAATTCTTTTAGAATTAAAAATGCAGAATATTAAAATGTTAACTAAAAATTTAAATTTAAATCAATATTAGCAATCAATAATTTCACATTAGATAATTTTTGCAGTTACTGCATCAATCTTATGTTATTAAAATATTCTAAAACATACTGCTGGATTCAAATTTTTAATATTTTCTTTAGGCTTTAGAAAAGCAAACAAACAAGCCAAAACCCCCTAGCTTTATTGAGGTACAACTGATAGACCCCAAACTGTACCTACTTAAAGTGTGTAAGTTTTGACGTATGTACATAACTGTGAAGCCATCGCCACAATCAGGCCCAAATACTTCCTCGTGCCCATTTGTAATCTCTCCCTCTCCCTCCCTGCCCTTCTCCACACCCCACCCCACACCCTGTCCCCAGGCAATTACTGTTCTGCTTGCTGTCATCATAGATTAGTTTCCATTTTCTAGAATTTCATATAAGTGAAATCATACATGAACCCTTTTGGGGGGAGACTGACTTGGAACATTCGTGTACAAGTCTTTGTGTGGACATAGGCTTTACTTTCTCTTGGGTAGGTGCCTAGCAGTGGAGTGGAGGTAGGTATATGGCTTTTTTTCAGTTTCGGTGTGTTTTTGAACTATTTTTTTTCCCCAACGTTTATTTATTTTTGGGACAGAGAGAGACAGAGCATGAACGGGGGAGGGGCAGAGAGAGAGGGAGACACAGAATCGGAAACAGGCTCCAGGCTCTGAGCCATGAGCCCAGAGCCTGACGCGGGGTTCGAACTCCCAGACTGCGAGATCGTGACCTGGCTGAAGTCGGACGCTTAACCGACTGCGCCACCCAGGCACCCCTGAACTATTTCAAACACATAGTGAAGATGAAAAGATTTCTACAGTGACTGCCTTTATACCCACTATAAAATTTATCATTAACATTTTATGTACTTGCTTTATGAGACATCTATCAATGCAATCATTCCTCTGTCCTCTTCCCTCTGTCCAATCCATTTTGTAAAAAAGTTTATTTATTATTTGAGAGAGAGAGAGAGAGAGACAGCACAGGTAGGGAAGGGGTAGAGAGAGAGAAGGAGGGAGGGAGAGAGAGAGAGAATCCCAAACAGGCTTCACACTGCCAGAGCAGAGCCTGACAGGGGGATTGAACCTGTGAACCATAAGATCATGAACTGAGCAGAAACCAAGAGTTGGATGCTTAACCGACTGAGCCACCCAGGCGCCGTTCCCTTTTTTTTTTCGTATGCATTACAAAGTAAATTACAAACACCAATACAGTTCATCCTAATTATTTCAGTAAGCAAATCATTAGCTAGTATTCAATATTTGTTTGCTGTTTTTCTTGTGATACAAAGTTTACATAAAAAGAAATGTATACAAAAATGCACCTTTGCTGAGTTTTGACAAATATATGCACGTGTGCAACCCTAAACCCATATAACGATATAGAGCATTTCCAACACCCCAGAAAATTGCTCACGATTGTGCTCAGTCAGTACCCACTCCTGCTCCACTCAAAACCAAAACTTTTATATATTGTTGGTGAAAATCTCAAATAGTACAACCACTTTGGAAAAAGTTCTGGCAAAACCTTATGAAAGGAAACATGCATTTACTTTATGATCCAGATATTTCATTTCTAGGCATTACCCAAGAGAAATGAAAATGTGGTCCACAAAGGGGGCCTGGGTGGCTCCGTGGGTTAAGTGTCAGACTTTGGTTTAGGTCATGATCTTATGGTTTGTGGGTTTGAATCCCACATTGGGCTCTGTGCTGACAGCATGGAGCCTGGAGCCTGCTTCAGATTCTGTGTCTCCCTATCTCTCTGCCCCTCCTTTGCTCATGCTCTCTCTCTCTCAAAAAAAAAAAAAAGAAAAAAAAAAAAAAAAAAAAAAAAAAAAAAGAAAATGTGGTCCATAGAAAGACTTGTACAAGAACATTCATAGCTTTATTCATAATAACCCTAAATTTGAAACAGCCCAGTCCATCCATAAGAGACTAGATAAACAAACTATGGTTTATTCACTCAACTGAATACTGCTCAGCAATAATAATAAAAAAAAAAGAACTACTGATACATGCAAAAATACAGATAAATTTCAAAGGCATTGTGATGAACGAAAGAAGCTTTAAGCAAAATGATATACATATACTGTGTGATACATACACATAGATGAAATTCTAGAACAGGCAAAAGAATCTGTGGTGGGAAAACTGAGAAGAGTGTTTAATTTTTAAAAATAAAGAGCTAACCTAGTTTCCAAAATGGTAGTACCATTTAACACTTCCTTCAGCGTTGTCTGAGAATTCCAGCTTCTTCACATCCTTGTCAACACTTGGTATGGTCAGTCTTTTAAATTTAAGCTATTCTAATAGGTAGTTAGTGGTATTTCCTTGTGGTTAATTTGCAATTCCATAATGACTAGTGATGTTGAGCATCTTTTTATGTGCTTATTTGCCATCCATAGATCTTTGTTGTGAAGTGTAAATATTTTGTCTATTCGAGAAAAGTGGGTTGTTTTCTTATTGTTGAGTTTTGAGAGTTCTTTACATATTCATCATACAAATCTTTCCTCAGGTACATGCTTTGCAAATATTTTCTTCCTGTCTGTTGCTTATCTTTTTCATTTCTTAACAGTGTCTTTTGCAGAATAACAGTTTTTAATTTTGATGAAGTCAAATTTATCCTTTTTTTCCTTTTATGGATTGTGGTTTATTGTCATATTTAAGATATCTTTGCCCAACCCAAAGTCACAAGTATATCCTATATTTTCTTCTAAAAGATTTATACTTTTAGGTTATACATTTAGATCTATGATTCATTTTGAATTAATCGTATATGACACAAGGCATGGACCAGATGTTGCTGGGTTTTTTTTTTTTTTTTTGCATAGTTATTCAAGTTTTCTAGTACTCTTTGTTGGAAAGACTATTCTTTGAAGAATTTTCTTCACCCCTTTGCACTTGTCAAAAATTGTTGTTACTGTGTTTTTTTCTAAATTCCCTATTCTGTTCCATTGATCGGTTTAATCTGTCTGTAAGCCAATACCACACAATCTTGATTATTGTAGCTCTTTAACAAGTCTTGCAATCAGTTAGGGTTAGTCCTCCAACTCTGTTCTTTCTCAGAGTTGTTTTGGTTTCTAGGTTCTTTGCATTTCCACACAAATTTTAGAATGAGCTCATTCACTTATTTACAAACTGCTGAGATTTTTATTGGGATTGTGTTGAATCTACAGACCAATTTGGGAAAAATCACCATCTTAACAATATTGAACTTTCAAACTTAGGAACATGGTATGTCTCTCCGTGTATTTAGTTATTCCTTAATTTTTTGTCAATGTTTTGTAGTTTTCAGAGTACAGCCACTCTATATCTTTTGTCAGATTTATCCCTAAAATATTTAATTTTTTTGTTGCTATTGTGAATGGTATTATTTTTCAATTTTCAATTTTCATTGTTCATTGCAATATAGAAATGTAGAAATACAATTGATTTTTGGTATTGATCTTGTATACTGCAATGTTGCTAGACTCACTTATTAGTTTTTGGTACCTTTTTTGTAGATTCCATCGGACTTTTACATAGACAAACATGCCATCTGTGAGTAGTGACACTTTTACTTCTTATGTAATAATCTGGATGCTCTTTCTTTCTTTCTTTCTCTCTCTTTCTTCTTTCTTTCTTTCTTTCTTTCTTTCTTTCTTTCTTCTTTCTTTCACCTATTGCACTGGCTAGAATTTCCAGTACAATGGTGACTAGAAGTGCTAAGAGTGTCTTGTCGTTTCTGATCTTGGCAAACATTCAGACTTTCACCACTGAGTTTGATATTTGCTGTACATTTTTCATAGATTTTTTTATTGTGTTGAAAAAGTTCCCTTGTATTCTGAGTTTGCTGAGAAGTGGATGTCAAATGCTTTTTCTATGTCTATTGAGATGATCACATGGCTTTTACATTTTTAGTTTCTTTTTTTAAAAATTATTAATGTTTATTTATTTTTGAGAGAGAGACAAGAGACCAAGCAAAGAAAGGGCAAAGAAAGACACAGAATTTGAAGCAGGCACCAGGCTCTGAGCTGTCAGCACAGAGCCTGATGTGGGGCTCGAACCCACAAACTGCAAGACCATGACCTGAGACAAAGTCGGGTGCTTAACCGACTGAGCCACCCAGGCACATTTTTAGTTTCTTAACATGGTGAATTCCATTAGCTGAATTATAAATTAAGATACTCTAAAAATATACTGCTAGATTACAACTCCAATGTTTTATTTAGAATTTTAAATTTATGTGCTAGAGAATTATATTTTTTGCATGATTTTTCTGGTTTCAATATTGAAGTTATATCATATATATCTGGTAAAATGAATTGGGCAACATTCTTTTTCTATGCTCATCAGCATATAAATGATGTATTCCTCTTCAAGATCTGCAAGAACCAATCTGTAAAACCACATGGGACCCTAACTTGGTATCTTTGGGGGATATTTTTTGACACATTAAAACGTTTCCCCCTGTGGTTACTATCCCACTAGATTTATCATCTTTTCATCAGAAAATTACCTATTTAATAGAAATTAAAAAGTTTTGTGTTTGTGTCCCATTTCTCAGTCCTTATGTTGTATGCGTTTTTTTCTTCTGGGAAAAAAAAATTCTTTTTTCCCCCATTGAATTCTATTTTGTATTCTATTAAGGTAGTGTGTGGGGGTGGGGAGTTTCTCAGTTTCAGATTGGTTTCAGACAGTTTTAGATGAGTGTGACCAACCAGTGCCGTCTCTTCTGCCACAGTACCTTCTGATACGTGCATGGCACCCTACCCTGATTTCCAACGGTAATATCAAATGTTTCCTTTTGCATTTGCTTGATTATCCCATGGGAACCGGCTAGTGGGTGGTGGTCTGATTCCCATCTGGGACTAGAAGTCCCTGCTTCCAGGCCTGACTTCTTTTTGTGTAGCCCATCGTCCTCATGGGGCCTTAGGTACCTTCCTAAAATGCAGATATGATCCTGTCTGTCCCCAGAGCTTTTAGTCATTTGATATCCTTCTCTGAGGACAGCACACTACTCCTGGCCGCTAAGCTCAACGGCACTCTAGTCATCTCGCATACATCGTCCTTTCTTGCTGCCACCCAGTTTCACAGGCTCCTCGCTGCTGGAGTGACTTTTGACCTCCCTTCCCCCTTTAATAAAGGAAGTCCTAACTCATCTTTGGGCCAACTTAAATGTATCTGTGAGACGAAAGCTCCTCTCTTCCTTCAGGCCTAGTAAGTCTCTTCTTTTTCTGTGTTCTCATACTATGCAATTTATGCCTCTGCAGTAGCGGTTAAGAGAGGGCACTCAAGAATTAGGTTCTTCTTAACCTAGTTATGTGATTATGTGATCTTCGGGGAGTTAACCTAGTCAAAACCCCACTTCCTAGGGTTGTTGTAAGGATCAAAGGAGGATGCATGTAAAGGGTTATACAGTGACTGACACGTGGTAAATGTTAGCTTCACTTCTGAATTTTAACCTATCTTCTTAAATTTTTAGGCCCTTGCGAGTCCCTGCATGGCAAAGAGGCTCTGTCTTATTCACCTTTGCATCTTCCAGCGCCTGGCCCTGAGCCCTAATAATCACTGGTGAAATGAATGAGTACTCCCCGACATACTACAGTTCTGTGTTTGGGGAGGCAATCTTTCATCACATAAAACTCCTACTCTCTCCTAATTACAGCTCAGTGAACGTTCAAGTCTTGCATAAGCAACGGTTGACATTGGCTTTTTAAAAAAATTGCAGTATGCCTTAAGAGATCTGTAGTTTTTCCAGAATTCAGCAGTTTGAATTTAGATTTGCTGTCCTCAAGACAGCTGGAAATGTTTATTTTCCATTTCAAACATGTAATTTATGGTAAAACGCACAATTAAACACTTGGGGAAATGCAACATGGCTTATTTAGTTATTGGCATGAATAAATATGGCACTTCATAATAATATAGCAACAGTATAGAAAAGAGCTTCTTGGTGAAAGGCAGTATTTTGATACAAAGTGTAAATAAATATGCAGTTATTCCTATACAGAGATAAACCATTGGGGATTTGGATTGACTGATTTAAAAAAAATTGTTTTTTAATGTTTATTTTTATTTTTGACAGAGAGAGAGAGAGAGAGACAGAGCATGAGTGGGGGAGGGGCAGAGAGAGAGGGAGACATAGAATCCAAGACAGGCTTCAGGCTCTGAACTGTCAGCATGGAGCCCAACATGGGGCTTGAACTCACAGACCGCGAGATCGTGACCTGAGCCGAAGTCGAATGCTCAACTGACTGAGCCACCCAGGCGCCCCTGGTTTGACTGATTTTTAAAACAGTGGTGATGGGTGTAGGATATGTGGCCTATATTCTTCTATCCATATTAAAAAATAATGAAGATAATTATAATAAGAATAGCTGTTATGTACCAAATGCCTACCATGTGCCAGAGATTGGGCTAGTATTTCACATTTGTTAATTTTATCAAAACAGCCCAGCAAGGCACATATTTTATTTCTGTTTAACAGATGAGGAAACGGATACTGAACAGGTGTATTAGTTTCTTGTGGCTGCTGTAACAAACTACCACAAAGTTGTGGCTTAAAATAACAGAGATTTATTCTCTCACAGTTCTGGAGGCCAGAACCCTGCCATTAACATGTCAGTAGGTCTGGTTCCTCTGAAGGCTCCAGGGGAGCATCCATTCCTTGTCTCTTCCAGCTTCTGGTGGCTGTCACATTCTTTGGCTCTGGCCCCATCACTCCAATCCCCACCTCCATAGCTTTCTCCTGTGTGTGGTATCTACGCGCCTGGTCTCTTTTTTTTATAAGGACACTTGTGATGGCATTCAGGGCCCACCTGGATAATCAGGATAATCTCATTTCAAGACAAGATCCTTAATTAATCATACCTGCAAAAACTTCGCCATATCAGGTTACATTCACAGTTCTAGGATTAGGATGTGGACGGGTGCCAGGAGTCATTATCAGCCCACCACAGTAGGGTTAAATCACCTGACCCAGACTCAGAGCTGGTAAGTGGCAGTTGTGTGAGCCAAACCCTGATCGCTTGGACTTCAGATTTGTACTCTCTGTGCCGTTCCACAAAGACAGTGGTTTTGTCAGGAAATGGTGGTGGGTGGGCAGACAGAAGTGTTCAGAAGTGGGGATTCACCCCAGCAGGAGGGAAGGCAGTGTAGTAATCTAACATCTCTCAGCCTCAGTTTCTGTATTTAAAATGGTGCCTCTCCAGAATGACGTGGGCGACCATGGCTTCAGTGGAGGTGACTGCAGCACAGGAAGAGGGCCAGTTCCTCCGGGGAGATCTTCCATGAAGGGCCTCTTCCATGAAAGAGCCGAGTAGCAGGAAGGTTTGCTCAGTTTTGGCAGACAGGCAACATGTAGCATCTTAGAAGACTGGGAGCCACATGAGAGGCACCTGTGATCGTGCTGGGAATGATACTACAACATAGATGATTTTTCTCCCTGATTCCATGTTTTGTTCCCTGTGGAGAACAGTTTTGGCCCTAAGGCCAGAAGGACTTCATAGGCCTGAAGAAAAATTCTGTCAGGAACAAAGACACTCTGTCTCTCAAGGTCTGGTTTGATTATGAATCAAGCCAGTGACTATGAAACAGAATTCTTTCTGCTTCAGTTCAGGAAGGCTACATATATATCCCAAGTGATATCTTATGTCTTACTTGTCACCTTGCTCTGTCTAGCAGGCCGATATTATAAACACCCACAAACTGAGGTTCTTTTTAACGTTTTCAAGTAACCAATGTCACAGCTATCAGATGAACTGTATAAAAAAATCCACATTATGAGGAAAATGAAAATATGTCAAATTATATTAAGCACCACGTAGACAGAAATATCTCAAATAACACAACTTGAAACGTCACTGCTGTCAATTTCAGATGATGTCAACTTTAAAGAATGGAATATTAAAAAGAAAGAGCCTGGAAAAAGGCACATACGCCACATATAGAATAATAGTGCCACAAAAACATCTACCTGCCCTTCCCTGACAGGAAGTGGGAAGTCACTATGCAGCACTGAGGGAGAAAACCAGGGAGGAAATGTTTCTGGTTACTGTTGCCATTTGGATCATTCTTGTTCAGGATGATTTTAATGTCCAAATCTAAAGACATTTCAGAAAATTCAATATAGAACTTTTACCATCTGAAGGCTTTATCAAAGAGCACACACCAAAACAAAAACTTGGGGACAATGATAAGCTTCTGATATTTAAACATTTTCGTAATAGTTAAAAACCTTTGGATAATTCATAGACGTATTCTCCCCCACCCCAAGAGTTTATTATGAAGGCTTTAAAATACACTGAAAAGTTGAAAGAACTCTATCGTGAACATGCATATACCCACCATTTTGATCAGGGGTCAGTGAACTACAGTCCATGGGCCAAATCTAGTTGCTTGCTTGTTTCTGTAAAGTTTTATTGGAACACAGTGATGCCCATTGGTCTATGTACTGTTTCTGTATGCTTTTGCACTACACATCAGCATTCAGTAGCTGCAAGGGAGGTTGCAAAGCCTAAAGTACCTTACTACATGACCCTTTATGGAAAAAGTTTGCCAGCCTTTGATTTAAATGATACCGTCACTGGGGCGTTTGGGTGGCTCAGTCGGGGCCCTTGGATGGCTCAGTTGGTTGAGTGTCCTACTCTTGATTTTGGCCCAGGTCACAATTCCAGGGTCATGGTATTGAGCCTTGTTGTTGGGTTTCATGCTGAGCGTGGAGCCAGTTTAAGACACAATGGAATACTACGTGGCAATGAGAAAGAATGAAGTATGGCCCTTTGTAGCAACGTGGATGGAACTGGAGAGAGTGATGCTAAGTGAAATAAGCCATACAGAGAAAGACAGATACCATATGGTTTCACTCTTATGTGGATCCTGAGAAACTTAACAGAAACCCATGGGGGAGGGGAAGGAAAAAAAAAAAAAAGAGGTTAGAGTGGGAGAGAGCCAAAGCATAAGAGACTGTTAAAAACTGAGAACAAACTGAGGGTTGATGGGGGGTGGGAGGGAGGGGAGGGTGGGTGATGGGTATTGAGGAGGGCACCTGTTGGAATGAGCACTGGGTGTTGTATGGAAACCAATTCGACAATAAATTCCATATTAAAAAGAAAAAACAAAATAAAACAAAACAAAAAAAGATTCTCTCTCTCTGGGAATGCAAGCTGGTGCAGCCACTCTGGAAAACAGTATCGAGGTTCCTCAAAAAACTAAAAATAGAACTACCCTAGGACCCAGAAGTTGCACTACTAGGCATTTATCCGTGGGATACAGGTGTGCTGTTTTGAAGGGACACATGCACCCCCATGTTTATAGCAGCACTATTGACAACAGCCAAAGTACGGAAAGAGCCCGAATGTCCATTGATGGATGCATGGATAAAGAAGATGTGGTATAGGTATACACACACACACACACACACACACACACACACAATGGAGTATTACTTGGCAATCAAAAGGAATGAAGTCTTGCCATTTGCAACTACATGGATGGAACTGGAGGGTATTATGCTAAGCGAAATTTGTCATAGAAAGACAAATATATGGCTTCACTCATATGAGGACTTTAAGAAACAAAACAGATGAACATAAGGGAAGGGAAACAAAAATCATATAACAACAGGGAGGGGGACAAAACAGAAGAGACTCATAAATATGGAGAACAAACTGAGGGTTACTGGAGGGGTTGTGGGAGGGGGGATGGGCTAAATGGGTAAGGGACACTAAGGAATCTACTCCTGAAATCATTGTTGCACTATATGCTAACTAATTTGGATGTAAATAAAAAAAAATAATAAAACAAGTTAAAAAAAGAGAGAAAAAAGAAAAAAATACATTTGGGCAAAAATTGGTTCAATACCATTACTGTAGGGCTTCTCAGAGCCACTTATGACTTCTACTAATTGTTATATACCTTAAAGGGAATAAAATAGGCAACATTTTCCACACAGACACACACACACGCAAAGACTCTCTCTCTCTCCCTCTGCCCCTCTCCCCCACTCATGCTCTTCATCGCTCAAAAGAAAAAAAAAGATACTGTTGTTAATTTGCTAGTTTATTTGCATTGTTATGTATCTATCAATCCATTATAAACTTACTATTGACAAGAGAAACAAACAGCCACTGGTGGTCAGATTCATTTATCAAGTAGTTAAGGATTATTACCAAAAATTCTAAAGGGATAAAGTAATTCATTTTATTTTTTTATTTTTAAGTTTATTTATTTTGAGAGAGAATGTGCGTGTGCACGAGCAGGGGAGGGCAAGAAAGAGTGGGAGAGAGAATCCTAGGCTGGCAGTGCAGAGCCTGGCTCAGGGCTCTACCTCACAAACCATGAGATCATGACTTGAGCCGAAATCAACAATCAGATGCCCAACTGACTAAGCCACCCAGGTGCCCCAGGAAAAAAAGTAATTTAAAAAGAAAAAAATCACTTAACTTTGCTATTTGGAATTATAATTAGGTTTAGCCTCAGCCATTAGGTAAAGTTAGTTACAATGTTAGATGCAAAAATCAGATTAACTGAATTCCTGAATTATACTTTATTTCTGCTTGAATCATACTGATTTATTTAGGTTTTGATGTGTTCAAACCAGTACTAGGAAGCTTTTATCAAAGTAGTCTTTATATTCTGAGACACAAACTTCCTCAATATAGTTGAGTAAAAGCCAATTTTTTGATTCTTTAATAGAAATATGTATTTTTGGTTAGCTGTTAATGAAATTCTGTGTAGTTAGGGTTGGTACCATTTGTGCATTAAAGTCTATAAGAATTATTTATTGAGTCTTTTCTATGCCTTAGAGTCAGAGTTCTATACTTTGTGGGATGTGAAGATGAATAGAAGATTCTGTCCTCAACGAAAATACTAACTCAAAAAGACATCTGCACCCCTATGCTCAAGGTAGTCTTATTTACAATAGCCAAGACATGGAAAGGGCCTAAAGGTCCATCAATGGATGAATGGATAAAGGAGTTGTAGAGTATGTATATATTGTAATATTACTTAGACATAAAAAATGAGGAAATCCTACCATGTGGGACAACATGGATGGACCCAGAGGGCATTATGCTAAGTGAAATAGGTCAGACAGAGAAAAGACAAATACTGGGGGCACCTGGGTGGCTCAGTGGGTTAAGTGTCCGACTTTGGCTCAGGTCATGATCTCACGGTTCATGGGTTTGAGCCCCGTGTCAGGCTCTGTGCTGACAGCTCCGAGCCTGGAGCCTGCTACGGATTCTTTCTTTCCCTCTCTCTCTGTCCCTCACCCCACTTGCGCCCTGTCTCTCTCAAAAATAAATAAATATTAAAAAAATTTTTTAAAAAGACAAATACTGTATGATCTCACTGATATGTGAAATCTAAACCTCCCCTGCCACGCCAAAAAACACCAAGCTCACAGAAAAAGAGCTCAGACTTGTGGTTACTGGAGGCAGAGGGGAGAGTGGAGGGGGAATTGGAGGAACGTGATCAAAAGGTACCACCTCCAGGCATAAGACAAATAGGTACTAGGGATGTCACGTACAACATGACGACTGTTGTCAGCATTGCTGGATGGTGTATGGGAAAGTAGTTAAGGGAGTAGATCCAAAGAGTTCTTTGGAAAAGAGAATTTTTCTTTTCTTTATACTGTCTCTATATGAGATGATGGATGTTAATTAAATCTACTGTGGTAATCATTTCACAAGGTATGTGCGACAAACCATCATGTGGCACACCTGAAAATTATACAGTGATTATGCCAATTATTTCTCAGTAAAGTTGGACAAAGAAGATCATGTCTTCCAAGCATTTGGTTGAGTGTGGGAGATGGGATATGGGCACATCTACTGTAAGAGTGGAGAGTGTTCGAGGTTGTAAGAGTACCTTAAAGACTGGGGCGAAAACGGAGGAAGGAAAGATTTGGCAGATGTTTCTCTTGTTCAGGTGGGGTCCTGAAGGAAAGAGCATCTGATTTGGACCTTTATGGACTGATGATATTTGTGGAGAAGGAAATGAAGGGCACTCTTTGAAAAGCAAGGCTGAGCGATTGTATGAAAGCACCAAACTGAACTCAGCTTTGTGGGGGAATACACAAAACTTGTGAAATTTAAATATACTTGTGAACCCATACAGGGTTTTCACTATCATTGGCTCCTAATCATTTGCAATCAAGGGCCCGCTTTTAGTGAAACAAACAATAATCTTATGAAATTGTGGTTTACTAGAGGGTAGTTGCTAATCATTCTCTTCCTGTTAGCAAATCAGCCAGTTAGGTTCTTGGCAATGATACAATTTAAACAATCATTTCCCATGTAGTACATGGGCTTAAGTGAATTAATACAATTTCCCAGTAAAGGCATTTTTATGAATATATAAATATATCTTTTTTTTTCTTTTTTGAGAGAGAGAGAGAGAGAGAGACAGACTGAGACCATAAGCGGGAAGGGGCAGAGGGAGAGGGAGAGAGAAAATCCCAAGCATGCTCTATGCCCAGTGCAGAGCCAATGGTAATTGTCTAATGTTTTAAGATAAACACCACGTACAAAAACTATATACAAAATAGCTCATAAAATGTTACCTACAATATTAACCCAAGTTTGGATCAACTACTTACTTTTCGCAAAAGAATTTAAGCTGAAGAAATGAGGGAAAGTGATTTAAGAAATCCATTTTCTGAATTTTGCCAAGATAATGTATGCTTTCTATTTAACAGGAAAATGTATAAAAATATGTTCCTGGGTTCTGGTAATGTGGCTTACTGAGATACCTCATATTATCTTTTCTTCACTCTAAGCACATATAAATGCAGGACAAACTCTTGCAACAAAAAGTCTGAATGCTAAGGCTGAGCTCAAGAAAGAGAATTCCCTGGGAGCCAAAACCAATGAGGGAATGTGAAACCAGATGTGTAACTTCATGGTCTGATGCCATACTGACTCAGGGAAGATATTGGTCTGGAAATAGACCAAAGGGACTAGTAACTGGGTATTTAATATTTATGTTCTTTCCAGCACAGAAATGTGGTCTTGGACTCTTATGCGATAGGAAAATAGATCTGAGACACCTCCATAGAGCTAACACACTTAGAGGGCTGCACCCTTAGTAAAATGGGATTAGAAACAGTTTGCCCATTTGAAGCGATTTGAAACATTTCCCTGTCCCTGAGAAATCAGAGACCCGGGCTTGTGACTTGTGTTGGTGGAATTCAAATTTGTATTTACTCAAGTAGTCCTGGAGTCTTCAATCCAAGAGAGAACATAAAAAAGGTAGCAACTCAGTGAAACTTGTAGAAGCAAATACCAAATCTCTCTGTAGCAATGCTTTGGTAACAGGACACATGGGATTTCCATAGAGATCCCTGTTGAAAATACACTCACAGTCCAACTCCATTAAGGAAGGCATTCTCCAGGAGGGAGAGTCAAAGACCAAACAAATAGGAGAACTGGTAACCCACATATTTGAGACCAACAAGCTGAAAGATACTATAAAAAGTATATTTAGGGGCGCCTGGGTGGCTCAGTCGGTTAAGCGTCCGACTTCGGCTCAGGTCATGCTCTCGCGGTTCGTGAGTTCAAGCCCCGTGTCGGGCTTTGTGCTGACAGCTCAGAGCCTGGAGCCTGTTTCAGATTCTGTGTCTCCCTCTCTCTCTCTGACCCTCCCCCGTTCATGCTCTGTCTCTCTCTGTCTCAAAAATAAATAAACGTTAAAAAAAAAGTATGTTTAAAATGATAAAATACATAATAGAAGTAATAAAAACCATAATGAAAGAATAGGACAGGATGAAAAAAAGAAATTTGGATTTGTAAATGGTTCATGGGAGCAGTTTACATGTTTAAAACTTTATTTAATCTTTAAAGGTAACAACATAGATGATTTCCTTTATTTTAATTTAATTTAATTTTACTTTATTTTACTTTACTTATTTTTTAAAGTACGTGCTGGGATGCCTGGGTGGCTCAGTTAAGTGTTCAACTCTTGATTTTGGCTCAGGTCATGATCTCACGGTTCGTGAGACTGAGCCCCACATCAGGCTCTGCACTATCAGTGCTTGGGATTCTCTCTCTCTCTCTCTCTCTCTCTCTCTCCCTCTGCCCCCCTCCCCTTAAAATAAATAAACTTAAAAAAAAAATAAAGTAGGCTCCACACCCAAGGTGGGGATTGAGCTCACAACCCCAAGATCAAAAGTCACATGCTCTACTGACTGAGCCAGCCAGGCGCCCTATTTCCTGGTATCCAAAGATAACATTCCAGGTCAACTTTCCAGGAGTTGGGGTGGATTCATGCTGCACCATCCATATTCTCTTTCTTTTTCCTTTCTTGTCTTTGTGTAACCAAGTAGGTGGAAGGACTGGTCAAGACAGAGTGAAACGTGCTGTTGTAAAAACTGGATGGGTGCTACTTTGTCCTTGATCCCCTCAGCACTACTTTAAAACCAGTTGAGGGGCGCCTGGGTGGCGCAGTCGGTTAAGCGTCCGACTTCAGCCAGGTCACGATCTCGCGGTCCGGGAGTTCGAGCCCCGCGTCGGGCTCTGGGCTGATGGCTCGGAGCCTGGAGCCTGTTTCCGATTCTGTGTCTCCCTCTCTCTCTGCCCCTCCCCCGTTCATGCTCTGTCTCTCTCTGTCCCAAAAATAAATAAACGTTGAAAAAAAAATTAAAAAAAAAAAAAAAATAAAACCAGTTGAGCTAAATAGCCGCAAAAGTGGTGTGATGCCTTCAACTTATTTACAGCGGTAACGTCAATCAAAATCGTTCATGAACTGATCAGCAACTCTACAGACATAAAATTTGAATCTCAAGGTCCAGAGATGTGAACTGTGGGCTGGAGCCACATCCAGCCTGCAGATGTGTTTTATTTGGCCAGAAGATTAATAATTTTTAATTTAGTGTGTATAATTAAAAACTGGGGGATTTCACAGGAATGCATGGATTTCTGGCTGCATTTGAAATAAGCTGGATTATTTGGCTGTGCTGAGAATGGGTACTTCTGGGCGGCAACAATGGGACAGAGTGTTGGCCCCTTCTCCAGTTCTATCCAGACCCTTCTATTCCTTATTGAGTCTCCAGCACTGTGGACCAGCATCGGTGCTATTGATGAATGCCCTTGAAGTGCACGGGTTGTGCAATTTGGATCACCTGCCTTTCTTTATTCTGTCCACAGGGATACTTGGGGTCAGGACAAGTTACATGATTAGAAGCTGGGGTCAAGCTCCTGTCGGGCTCAGGGAAGCAGGACTGGTGTTGCAATTTGACTGTCTGACCCACACCGAGTCCTCAAAGATTTAAATGTTTCATTAATTCCTTAACTCTTTCACTTGAGATATAGTCACTGAACAAGTAAGCTGTGCCAGCACAGGGACCAAAAGATGAATGGCCCACTTCAAGAAAGTCAGAATTTACTAGGGAAGATAATATGGGGGATGGAGAGTGGGGGAGGTGAGCGGTTATCTCTATGCTGTGGGTGACTGAGCCACCCAGGCATCCCAGAGCATAGTTTAAAAAAATAAGGAAAATAAAATAAAATAAAATAAAATAAAATAAAATAAAATAAAATAAAAGGAAGTCATCTATGTTGTTACCTTTAAAGATAATAAAGTTTTATTTGGGTGCAAATAAAAACGGAGTGCCTGTTATATTTGAATTTCAAAAATTTTTTAATGTTTATTTTTGAGAGAGACAGAGACAGAGTGAGAGTGGGGGAGAGGTAGAGAGAGAGGGAGATACAGAATCCAAAGCAGGCTCCAGGCTCTGAGCTGTCAGCACAGAGCCCAACGCAGAGCTTGAACTCATGAACCTTGAGATCATGACCTGAGCGGAAGACAGACGCTTAACCAACTGAGCCACCCAGGCACCCCTATTTGAATTTCAGATAATGATGGAATAGTGGGATATACTTATACTAAAACTGATTTACTGTTGATCCGAAATTGAGATTTTACTGGGCATTCTTTCTTTATTTATTTATTAAAAAAAATTTTTTTTTCAACGTTTATTTATTTTTGGGACAGAGAGAGACAGAGCATGAATGGGGGAGGGGCAGAGAGAGAGGGAGACACAGAATCGGAAACAGGCTCCAGGCTCTGAGCCATCAGCCCAGAGCCTGACGCGGGGCTCGAACTCCCGGACCGGGAGATCGTGACCTGGCTGAAGTCGGACGCTTAACCGACTGCGCCACCCAGGCGCCCCTGGGCATTCTTATTTTATCCGGCAATTCTAATTCTGGGGCACCTGGGACTCTGTCTAGTCAGTGACTTGGCTGGAAACCTGTTCCTATTTCCCCCCAGGAGGGTAAGCTATATTCCCCTTAGAAATTTCTGATCACATCAAGCTCCTAAGTTATGTTTGCCCTACCTGATGAAATCTAAACATAGATGTTGGTCATCTTAAAATCTAACCACTGCCCAGAAAATAGTAGTCAGTAGATGCAGATCTGTTAATCATCCTAAAGTGTAGAATTTTAGGGGACACAGCATGAGAACTAGCAGCAGAACATATGGGACTATAATACTTGCTTTTCCAACAAAGTACAAGTCTACCAACACTGGGTGAAATTGTTTTGAGTCAAAGGCAAAGGTATAATCTATTCTGGAAGAGATGTGTAATTAAAGCTTAAATACATTTATTCAATTGATTCTAAGGACTGGCAATTTGCAAGGAATATATTGATGAGGTGATACATATGACATAAACTTTGAGGTCTAACATTTATTTGTTTTTGAGAGATATTTCCTAACTTTACAAAATATCATAGCTACCCAAAAATGATAATAATCATAAAAATAACCATTTCTTATTGAATACTTACTATACTGTAAGCATTGTGGGGAGCATTTCACGTACCTTATTCCATCTAATCCTTGTAACCCTGTGAAATTGGTTCCATTACTCCTGCCAAAGATGAGGAAATTGAAGCTTGAAAGGATCAGTCCTCAGAACAGGGAGGCCCTTCCACAGTCACACCATTATAAGTGATACGGTTGGTCTTGAAACAGACTGGAATGTCTTACTCTGCATTCTGGGTCTTCTCTACTTGACTGTATCAGTGATGCATTCAGTCACATTAGTGGAAAGACTCATCAGCAAAGTTCAAAGTGAAGTCCTCTGATGGGACTGAAGAGAGTGGGTGTTTCTGGGGTTATTAATACTGGTGGATTCCTTTGTGAGAAATTGCTGGTCTTTTCAGAAGAAATTGGGTAAGAGTACGCTGACTACAATACATTAACACATTTTAAAAAAATGTTTTTATTTATTTTTGAAAGAGAGAGAGAGAGAGAGAGACAGACAGACAGACAGACAGAGTACGAATGGGGGAGAAGCAGAGAGAGAGAGGGAGACACAGAATCCGAAGCAGGCTCCAGGCTCTGAGCTGTCAGCACAGAGCCTGATGTGGGGCTCGAACCCACAAAACCGTGAGATCATGACCTGAGCCGAAGTTGGATGCTTAACTGACTGAGCCACTGACTGCAATACATTTAAAGTCCTCAAATGATGCAGTTTTTACACTCTCATATCTAAAAGACCTGCATGTTAGTCGGGCTGTCTAACCTTTAATTCTTTAGCTTCTTAGATTTAAATAATTATAAATTTTATTTTAAGGAAAGAAACAAACAAAACAAAGTACTCGTTAAGACATTGTGTTCTTTCGGTTGTGCAATTTCTCAATGGAGCTTGCCCTCATTTTAAGGTTTCTTTTCTTGGGTGACACCCTAGGGGACCTGCATCCTCATGGGGAAGGA
Source organism: Prionailurus bengalensis (assembly GCF_016509475.1). NCBI lineage: Eukaryota > Metazoa > Chordata > Mammalia > Carnivora > Felidae > Prionailurus > Prionailurus bengalensis. The sequence continues at coordinate 51,624,143 of NC_057351.1, read as the reverse complement.
AGTGTTCTGCCAGGGAATTGCTTTTCCTTTTTCCCAGCGATGTCAGTTCCCCACACTTGGACCAGCCTGATGCTTCGTTAGGCTGAACTTCAAGGAATCTCTGAAGGACAAGTGTACAAAGGAGTAGAGTAACCCACTTGGAAAACCTCAGGTATAGTTAATCCTCCACGAACTATCTCAATGTGAAAAATAACAAAACAAAATCAGACACGCCAAAGAAAGGTGAGGATTTCTCTAAAACACTTTTTGGTCATTAAATTTTTTTCCCCACCTAGTCACACACACACACACACACACACACACACACACACGCGCGCACACACACACACAATTCATACAGTCAACGGTGCCAGAATCTGTTCCAGGTGCTGGCATTTACCATGAAACAAGGCCCCGACGCTTATGAAGATTGCATTGCAATTGGGGCAGACAGAGAAGCAGCAAAATGAATGAGAAAATTATATAGAATGTTAAGAGGCAGTATGGAGAGAAATAAAGCACAGAATGGGGGGAAGTAGCCATTTTAAATAGGGTGTTCAGGGAAGGTCCAAAGGAAATGAGGGAGCCAACCATGTGGATATGTGGGATAAGAGTATTCCAGATAGAGGGAACAGCAAGTGTAAAATCTGAGTATAGAATCTATGATGGTTAAAAAGAATCAAAGATTACTGAAGTGTTTATAATGAAAAGTAGTGGACTCTTGTTTCACCCTTTCCTCGGCAGCTACACTGCCCATGGGCAACCATTTTATTCCCTTTTAATAGTTTGTTTTTAATTCTGTTATGTCTCTAACTCACACACTCAAATAATTCCAATTACATTTCCCAACTTTAAATGTTATCTATTAGCCTCCTGCATCAGATGAGGATTTAGCTCACTCCATTCCCATATTTCCTCCTTGCTCCTCCTAACATCTGATAGATACACATGGTTTTTTAGTCATGACATGAGTTACCATTGTAACTTTAAAACATATAAACCTCTAGTTGTGGTTTCATTGATTTGGGGAGACAATAACTGGAATTAGGAAGTGCAGACAGATCCATGGGGTTAGGCGAAGGTCAGAAGTCTGGATGTGGGCCCAAAGTCCAGAGCTCTGAAGAGGCACAGAGTGCAAAGTTGGTCAAAGTCTAGGTCAGTCTCCACGGGCAAAGATGATGAAATGTGAGTAGCGCTGGTCGAAGTGCAAACAGATTAAGAGTGAGAAGTATAAGTGGGGGGGGACCTATTCATAGGGAGACTGGAGTTTAAGGGCAAGAGATTTGGACTTCTGGGGAAACTGAGGCACTGGGCTTTCTTCCATGAGATAGAAGTACCCTCTGCATGGCAAATTCCAGCTCTTTGCTGGTACACTGGGCCACTCATTTGCTTATCTGACCTGAGAGACCACATCTACTTCCTGCCCTCTTCTCAAATCCCACCAGGGCTGCCCCTGTAGAGTGCCTTTCCCCAAGTTTCTTGGCCAAGTGGCTTCTGTCTACATTTCACTTGTGGGGAACCCATGAGAGAGATTGGAGACAAAAGAAAGGGAGAATCCAGGGTCTTGCATCCCCCCTTTCTCTGCTTCAGGTGATATCTTGAGTTTCTAGTTTCTGCTGTGTTGCTCTGGCTTCTGGGTTTTGATAACATGGTGTAGCAACTTTCCACGGTTCTGAATCTCTAGGTTATCCCACTGTCCTCTATTCAGCCTCTCAAGTGTTCTAACATCCTTATAATGGGTTCCCTGTATTAACTTATCTCCAATGAACCATCTGGCATAAGTTCCATTTTCCTGAGAGAAACCTGATTAATATATACTGTAAACACTGAAAACACTTTCCTATTACTGAATTAAATCCATTGACTCCTGACTAATAAATGAAGATGGTACCGGATTTTAGGGAGATTCCATAGTGTCGTTACTATTTTTTTTTTTTTTTTTGTACCTTAAATTTGATCTTCCTTCCTTTTACTGGCACATTTCATACGTGGCTATTGTCTAGTGTCTCTGAGATACCCCACCAATGGCACCTTAGACAAAATACTGGACAATTAAATTGCTTTTGGTAACTGCCAAGCCAGATGGTGTATGCCAAATGATACACGCACAAAATGTTCTAGGACAGAATGGCAATTTAGATGTAAATAGACCATTTGAGCATATGGCATCCGCCCAGCTGTTTCTGGAGGTAAAACTGTGGAACCATTGGTTAAAACGTAAGTCTTAAAATTACTAAAAGTCATCAGGTAACCAGTGGATTAGCAACATAAAACATCTATTAGGAAGTTCCAGGTGTGCCTATGGGAAAATTATGGGCTGTTAGGTTATTTTCACTATAATTCTCGGCAATGTAGAAAAATCAGAGATGAAGTATAGGTCAGTAAACATGAAATAAATACAATTCATTATGAAAAGGTACTTAGGACAGAGCTTAGGATGTAATAGACACTAGACAAACAAGTATGGAATGTTGGAGAAATGTGTTTTTTGAGGGGTTAAGTCTGAATGGACATAGGCAGATCTATGAGCAAAATTTTGAGATTCAAAAAGACTTTGACATACAGTAATGAGATGCCATTTTACCCTTATTCAAATTGGATAAGGTTTTTAAAAATTATGATATCCAACACTGGAGAGAAATATAGGCTGAGAGGGGAATCAGTACATTTATGGAAGGTAACCAGACAATATACATCCTAAGTCTTAAGTGTGTTTGACTTAGCATTTTCACTGCTAGAAATTTATTCTATGGAAATATTCATGGACATATGCTTTGATTTATCATTATGGTTCATTCCAGTCTAATCTATGACTGAAAGGAAAAAATCCCATCTACTTCTCCATCAAAAGGGACTTGGTTAATAAAGTAAGATATATCCATACAAAGATATATAGTAAGCAGTCATAAAAATAATATGTAAGAATAATGGATATATGGGGAAAATGTCTAGGATGTATTGATAAGTGAAAAGCAAGTTATAAAGTAGTTTGATTCCATTAAATATTTATACATTAAAAAAGTTGGTCACCAAAATGTTAGTAGAGTCAGATTAGGCAACTTTTTTTTTTTTCCCCAAGTGCTTGTCTCTATTTTTCAAGTGTTCTAGAATAAGTTTATTTTGTAAATGGGTGAACATAAAGAAATTTCATAACATGCCCTAAATTCTATTTTTAAAGACTCAGCAACTGATTTTTTTTGGAAACTGATAATTATGGGAGAGAAGACATGTTTTGTCTTCGTAGTGAACTTCATTAGAGACTTAAAGCACCCGGAGTATTTTATTACACTGTACTAGGAACAAAGGGTATGTAAAAAAGTGACTGTATTGTGGAATGAGGTCTAAACATCATCAAATGTATTTTTCATATAACTTCATAGAAAATTTGGGGAGCTAGATATGTCAGTCCCATTATTCTCATAGACAATTGTTATTGGCATCTTCTTGAAATGTCTTTCAGTCTTATTTTAACAGCAGTAAAGTTATAATGCAACTTTGTGTTGTGTTTCCTTACTTCCATGCAAGCCTTTCCTCGTTGTCATTGGGACCATCACAATGTAACAACTGCATAGAATCCCACAATGGACACAGCTGCAGAGTATTAATTTAGTTTGGGATTCTTTTACGGAGCAATGCTAAATGATGAGGCAACTTAATACGTTCCTCACTGATCTGGAAGAGACCCTCACTTTTGTTTCCACTGACTGTGCGGGATGTACGAACAAGCTAGAGGTGATCCACTGAAGAGGTACGTGCTGTGTGTTGGAGCAGGAGCATGGTGAGTGAGCATCAGAATGGACATGAGACTCTGCTCGTGATGCAGGTTCTATGACCCAAGGAACTTTGACATCCCAGAAGGGATGCTGCTCATTTATTCCTTCTGCCTCCATTGCCTTTTCTCCCTATTTCTGCTGTGAATTCATCCTTTGATATTCAGGCAACTGTCATAACATTCCTTTCCCTATGCATCTATGAATACACTCTCTTGTTACTCGTTGTTATGGCTGAACTGTGTCCCTTTCCCCTCACTCCATATATTGAAACTGTAACTCCTAATACCTCATGTTACTGTACTTGGAAATAGGGCCTTTAAAGTGGTATTTAAGTTAAAATAGGTACATTAAGATGAGCCCTTGTAAGAAGAGTTTAGGACACAGACAAGCACAGAGAGACCACGTGAGGACACAGTAAGAAGGTGGCCATCTGCAAACCAAGGAGAGGGGCCCCAAAAGAAATCAAACCTGTGGACACTTTGATCGTGGACTTCTAGCCTTCAGCATTGTGAGAAAATAAATCTCTGTTGTTTAAGCCACCCACTCTGTGGTATTTTGTTATGGCAGGAAACAAACACACTCATAGAAGAGGGGACTAATAACTGGTCCAAGTGAGGCACTGATGGCAGCAGAGTGGTGCCCCCTGCCCCCCAAATTCATCTCCAAAACAGAGCATTTGGCCAAGATGACCCATCTGCAAGATCATTTTCAGTATTGATATTCTACGTTTCTATGCATCCTTTGATAATTCTGTTATTTCTCACCCAGATGAAAGCAGCATTCTTTCAATAGATTTAGCTTCTCCCCGATCCATTCTCCTTGGGTGGCCAGAGTGTTTCTACAAGTATGATCATATTACATTGAAACTCTTCAGTGGCTGCCCATCCTCTTCTGTATGAAGCCTAGTCACCTTGGCATGGCATAGAAGGCCCTCCCTTACCTGGCCCACATCCACTTCCAGACTCCTCTCCCAGCACTGTCTCATCTCAACGTGCCCTCTGGCTATGCAAAACTCCTCATGGTTCCCAAAAAGTGCCATAAACTCTCACGCTTTATGTGCTTGCACATATCACACACTCTGCCTGGATCATCCTCCCCTCGCCAATCTTCTTGGCTACTCATTTTTAAACACTGACCCAGGTACCGTGTTTTCCTTGGAAGCCTTCTCTGACCCATCTCTTTTGTCCTCCACCCTAACTTCCTTTTGGGCTAAGCGCCTGTGGGTCCCCTTAGCTCTGTCAAAGCCTTGATCACAGGCTTAGATAGGGAGACTCTAGCATTCTGCGCACACACTAAGTACTCCTTGGCCACAATTCTGACATTAGTAAGAAATAGATTATATCGAAGTCTCTAAATTGGAAGGGGTGGGATTGTTTGCCAGAAATTTGGCCCAAAATTAAGTCTTAAAGAGCACATGAGTCAGAGGGCAAAATGCAACAGTGAGCTGAAAAATAAGCAGGCAGCAGAGTTCCTACAAATTTGCCAAACATTTACTGATGTTAGGGCACAGCTTAGCGCGAGGCAGAAAACGGGATTCACAGCATCAGCAGTTAGAAATGGTTTGACATCACCTCCTTCCTTGGGAAGCCAAGGACCAGGGGCAGAAGAGGTATTGGGAAGGTCAGCCCCCCAGGTGAGGGTCACACAGACTGAGGCTGCTGCAGGAAATGGTTCTTACCTGGAGCTTCATATGCTTAAAATCCAAGGTTTGCACCAAAACAGGGAGGAGATCTGAGGCAGATATTAGGAGCTGGGGCATACAGTCTCAGGGTTGAAGAATGGGGGTAGACCAAACAGGTAGAACTCAGGAGACCTGAGTTCAATTTCTGCATCTGTCACTGGTAGTTTTCTGATGCTGAACAATTAATCTAAGCTTTGTGAACCTTTGTTCTCTTTATGTAACATAGGGATGCTAGCATCTATCTTGTCTACCTCTCAATGTTGTATCAAATGGGAAAATATCCGTGAAAGAGCTTTGTATACTAAGAAGCCTAGACCCAAGAAAGACATTGTTAATGAGGGCTTCCAGCCTGCAGGGGCAGGTACTGGCCATGACCTTCTTGGGCCTGCAGGAGCAAGCAGGGAAGGGGCTGCTCTTGGCCAGGGGAGGAGGTGGGCAGATTCTGGCCAAGGGCACTGGCAACAAAACTGGATTTTCTACCATTTCTGACTGCCCCCCCGCCCAAGAATGACCTAATGGGGCTGGCAAAAATCCAGGGGAGGAAAGTAAGTGGTGAGGGGAAGAGAGTAATTTCTAGAAGATCCAGCAAGGTGGTGAGGGTTCTCCCAAACAGAAAAATACTGAGGGGCAGTGAATGAATTAATAAGAGGTAACGTACTCAGCAATGCTATAACAGAATCAAGCAGTAAACAGGTAAAGTTCAGGAGGGATTTAGATTTTCACAGACGAGAAAACTGCAATGAATTTTTGAGCACCTTGGGAAATGTTTTGGGTAAACCATCATGAACTCGCTACCATAAAAGAGTCCCCTTAAAATAACTTTTTAAAGAATGTTTATTTATTTTTGAGAGGAGAGAGAGTGAGAGAGAGCTGGGGGAGGGGCAGGGAGAGGGAGACAGAGGTTGTGAAGCAGGCCCTGCACTGTCGGCAGAGCTGGATGTGGGCTCCAGCTTACAAACCGTGAGATCATGACCTGAGCTGAAGTTGGGTGCTTAACCTGGGGGTCCGAAATAACTTTTTTTTTTTTCAACCTCTCAGGAGACTAGGGCTGGAGAGCTCTGAAGTCTGACACCTATTTTCAAATCTTCCTCATTAAGGAATTGAGTGAAGAAGGGTTGAAAAATGCTCTTTTCTTTGCTAACTGGACTTCCTTGCAGTGTTCATTGTACCTGTAACTACCAGCACCATGTCTATGTGTCATGTCTTTCTGCTACGTGCAAGCTATGAGGACAGGAATAGGCCAGTCTTACTCACAGCGGTTCCCCAGTCCTGGCACAGCTCCCGGTATGCAGTGGTGCTTAATCAGTATTCAAAATTGAAAGTTGTTTTCTCAAGAGTGGCCTACGGGGTCCTTTTGTCCAGAGAAGCTGCCCATTTAGGACCCTGACCTGAGCCAATGGAAACATACCGGAATTTCACACAGAGAGATGTCGGGCCTCTGGAGGGTTTGCCATGAACCACCCACACTACCCACTTGGGCCAGCCTGCCTCTCTGTCTGCTCCATGTCTGACTCTCACTGTCCTACAGGTTTCTGCTTTCTTTTTCCCTGTTTGTGGTTATGGAGCCTCTGTTTTCTGCTTGTAAGCACAGGTAAATCTCTAAGTCAATGGCCTATCTCCTTGGGTTCCTTTTTGAGTCATCTGATTTCTTGGGCCTGGACATTTGCAAATTTCTCCCTTGGGCAGCCCTAGTGGTTTCAGTACCAAGCCCAGGTTTTGGGATGCTGCCTTCCCTTTGGCCTTGAGGAACAGGAGGCTGGGGCTGGACATTGTCCTGAGGATCCACAGAGGCACCAGGGGATCGAGGAGAGGAGAATGAGCAGAACCCAGGTCAGTTCTGTCTCTCTGCCTGAAGAAGGAGTTGCTTCGAGGGCAGTTCATGCTTATTTGATGAGGCAGTGGGGGCCCTATTGGAGAACTGACCCTGGTCCTGGGTTAAGCTCTGCCCTTCCTCCAGCACTGCCACAGCTAAAGCACAGGCTTCCCTTCCCATACAGTCACCAGCCCCATTTGTCTGGATTCCTGCAAGAGTTAGAAATTGTGTGGGTCTTTGGGCTATGACTGTCCAGGCAGGCTGAGAGCAGAGCTTCTTAGTGTCTCCATCCACAGAACCAAGAGGTTGGTAATTGTTGATTCCTACAAGGAGACCCACATGTGAAAGCTATGCTAGGCTCCGGGCCAACACGCCCCCACAAAAGTCTGCCCTGGCAAAGATTCTGGGAGGGGTACAGACTTGGGCAGGGCCTCTCTGTGATCCAACTGCTTCAAGGTAGCAGGGCCTGGCCCATTGCCTACCACTTGGCCTGGAGCAAAGTTGCCTTTTGCTTGGTTCCATGAAGGGCTGGCAGAGGCTCTATGGGATGAACAGGCATAGATACCGGGGTTTCTGGTGGGAAAGGAGCTTGGCTGAATTTACTCATCCATTCTCACACCAACGCTGCCTCCACTAGCACCCTAAGCAGACTTGTCTGCAACAAATACCGCAGATTGGGTGGCTTCAACAATCAACATTTATTTCTCACAGTTCCGGAGGCTGGGAGGTCCAAGGTCAAGGTGCTGGCAGATCCAGTGTCTGAAGGCCTGCTTCCTGGTTTGCAGATGGCCATCTCCTTGTTGTGTCTGCAAATGGGGAGCAAAAAACTCTCATGTGTCTTCTTATGAAGGCACTAATCACATTCATGAGGGCTCTATTCTCATGAACTAATTATCTCCCAAAGGTCCCACCTCCTAATACCATTCACATTAGGGGTTAGGATTTCAACATAGGAATTTTGGGGGACACAAATGTTTACTCCATAACAGGGCCTCAGCCGAAGCTGGGGGCCCAGGTTGCTTACCTGGATTCCTGAAGCCTTACAAAAACTTCATGGCCCTGGGCTTCAAAAAGTCTTGAGGGATGAACATTCAGGAGGCAAGGATTCAAGAAAGCACAAAGCCTGCATGAGGAACAAGGCAAAGTTGGCTCTGATGACAGTGAAGGAAGATGGGAAATAAGCCTGGAAACATAGCAGTTTGACCACATAGGGCAAAGCTCTAAACAAAACCACCCGGATTGGCCTTAACTTTTGCCATAAACATCTGATATTGTGTGGATGTGTTTGTTCTGGCCAGAAGTTATCTGGAGGCCGGTGCAGAGGATCAAATGTATATGTTTCTGGAGGAGCTATTTCAAGGAGCCTGGGCTCTCCACCTCTGTGTCAGGAGCAACGACAAACTGCAAGTGCTATATACATCATCTTATCTACTTGGAAAGCAAATAAGCAAAGAGCAGATAAAAACTCTGGCCAAAGTCACCAAATAACAGAAGAGATAAGAGCGTGGGGGGTGGAGGAGAACTGCAGTTGTCTGTGGTCTGTCCATTAGCTTGGGATGGCTCAGTATGATGTCAGCTGAAGGGCTATGGAGTGGCCTAAGGATGGACACCAGGACCACCAACCAACCATCAGCCCCATCTTAATTAGATATTATATTGAAAAACAGGCTAATGGCAGTCAATTATAGTGGCTTTGCCCAGGTGGTTTCTGCTAACACAAGGAAAACTAAACTACTCCAGTTTGTAGGGATATTCTTGTTTTACCCTTTTAGGTTTCATTGGATCTGAAGATCTCTGGAGTTAAGAGACTGGGCAGAAATCATGCAAAAATTCCAAACAAAATGAAAGTGGAAAACTTTAACTTTAGACTTGGTTAGTAAGCTCGACCACATACCTAAAAGTTCATTAAAATGGTTTCATATCAGGTAAGAGTTACTAGAAAGACAAGAAAGTGCCCAAAAGATAAGACTTTCCAATTTCTATGCTCACAATAATTACCCAGGGTATTTCAAAAACACAAATATAGGGGTGCCTGAGTGCTTCAATTGGTTAAGCATCCGACTTTGGCTCAGGCCACGATCTCGTGGTCCGTGAGTTTGAGCCCTGCATTGGGCTCTGTGCTGACAGCTCAGGGCCCGAGGCCTGCTTCCCATTCTGTGTCTCCCTCTCTCTCTGCCCCTCCTCCTTCTAGCATTCTGTCTCTCTCTCTCAAAAATAAGTAAACCTTAAAAGCACAAATATAGGGGCACCTGGATGGCTCAGTCAGTTAAGTGTCCGACTTTGGCTTAGTGATCTTGCAGTTCATGAGCTCGAGCCCCGCACTGGGCTCTGTCTGACAGCTTGGAGCCTGGAGCACACTTCCAATTCTGTGTCTCCCTCTCTCTGCCCCTCCACCTCTTGCTCTCTCTCTCTTTCTCAAAAATAAGTGGACATTAAAAAATTAAAAAATAAGAACACAAATAAATAAAATAATAAATTATCCTCTGTGAGGTTAGAAAAGACATTATAAGGGGATTTTCCACTTAGTCATCCATCTACCCACCTACCCCGAGAACTACAGAAGGAGCTATTTTTCCTTCTATATAATTGTTAATTGTTTTATTTTTGCTTTGACTGAATGAAAAGCCATAGAATATTAGAACCAGATCACTGGATATCATTCATTCCTTAAATGAGTATTTACTGAGTGCTGATAATGTGTCTTGTGGTAGGTACACAATGGGGGTCAGATGGCCAAAAAGAGTTTATATTCTAGTGGACAGTGAGACTAAGAGCAAGTAAAAAGAAAATACTTACAAATTATGAAAGAGTCAAAGAATGGGCTCACATAGAGTAGAATGTGAGAAAGCTTACTTTGAAGAGGAGATCAGAAAGGGGTCTGAGGTGCAGTAGGACAAAGGGGCCTGCCTGGGGTCACCATACAGTCAGTGGTAGGGCCACAACCCCTGTTTCCTAACTCTGGCGTTCTTTGGACTGTGCTGTCTGCTCTCATGTAGAGTCTGCCTCTGTTCTTTGGCAATCTGTGTGGATACTGGATGATTTCTTGGCTGGCTTTCAAAAGCAGGTGGGAGGCTGTGTAGTGGGGAGAGGCAAGGTTCACTGACTGGAGGTGTGCTACGTGCTGCTGCATGTCTCTGAATAGCTCAGAGAGAAGGGACACGGCAAACTTTTAGAGGTCATTGCCTTGTAGAAGACCGATCATGTAATGTGATTCTTAGCAGTAGAATATGTGTGTGGGGGCTTGCTGCCTTTTCTCCCATCTCAATGGGAACTGTCCTCTTGAGGGCCCCCTTCCACTGTCTTCTTCTGCTGGTTTAGGCAGGGCTGCTTGTCAGCTTTTGGATTAAGTGCTAAGTAAAATCATAGTGAATGAGGCCTCTGGCTCAAGGATATTACCAACAGGAATAGAAAAATTGGACTGATAAAGATAAATGTCACGGCCTGTAGCATTTTATTAAAGAAGTATTGAAATCATATTTTCTAATGCAACAGGCTGGGGTGGTATTTCTCTAATGATGGGGGTTTCCACTGATGAATCTAATGACCCTGAAAATGGTAATTAAAAAAATTCAATGGCTGAGTCCAGCTCTTCTGGGGTTTCCAGCCCTAGGTCTATGGCAAACAAAATTTCAAGGATGAAGCAGTGAGGCAAGAATGAGTTCACTGGCTCCAGTTACCACCCTAGGAAGTCAGTAGGTCTGCCCTGACCATCAGAGAGTGGGTCACAGTGCCCTCTGCCCAGATTAAATCTCCAGCACTCTGTAAAAAAGGACATAACTGTTATATATAGTACGTTATATATAGTAATAGGAAAGTTTCCCCCTTGTGGCCCTGGGGACAAGAACACATGCTTATCTGAGACCTCTGATTTCTTAATTCTCTCTGCCATCCTAATGGACACTTCCAGCTGGGCCTGACCACACCACAGTCTGTAAATCATCAGACCACCTTGAATAACCCTTAAGTCATAACACAGCACATTATTTTGGATAATCTACTATTTTAGATGACTTTTTAAGTACTTGAACAACTGAAGGCATGGCTGGAGTTCCAGTGAGATTTCAAAATAATTAGCCACATCCTAAACACGATGCAGTATAAACACAAATTTAAAAAAAATCAGTAACTCAAAATCCCAAACCCAAAACAATTTAGTGTAAGTAGTGCCAATCATTTTCCTAAAGGTAATGGAAATATATGGGATGTGATTTTTCCATTTCTTATCAAAAGGGCAAATACCTGTGGTTTTCTGGGCCATTGCTTGGCTTGGTCCATCTTGTGGATGCAGAAGTTGAGCTCCAGAGATACTCTCCCCGGAAGTCCAGGGTAACAGATCTACCCTGGTGTCTGAGATGCTGTAGTATCATCTGAACAGAATAAACAGATGGGTAAGACCCCAAAATGGGAAATGGTACATTTGGTAGGTTGGATTATTATTCCCAATTCTTCTTTCCCAATTCCCATTTGGCTCCCTGTTATGGAATTATAAGTCCATACATTTTGCCATTGGCTTTGTTGACACTGTGGATGGTAGAGTATATCTCCTATTGTTGATATTGGTCTTGGCTATGTGACTTGTTTTCGCCAATGTAATGTTAGCAGACATGATAGGACCAGAGTCTATTAATGTGCTTGCATGATTTGGCTTGACCTCTATGTCTTGTGATCTACTAGGAGAAGAACACGTCCACATAGGTCCTGGTCCCAGAACGAGGAGACGTGTAGAGAAAATCTGAACCCAACCTGCAGCCTGTAGCCCAGCTCAGCCAAATTGCTGTCTGAAGTGGAGCTGCCCTAGCTGAGCAAGAAAAAGAAATACTTTTTCTTCTTCTTTTTTTTTTTTTTGAGGCAGGGGTAGAGAGAGAGAGGGAGGGAGAGAGAGGGAGGGAGAATGTGTTTGTTATGCAGCATTACTACTTCAATAGCTGATTAATACATTAAACATCTGTGGATCAGGCTACAGATATCAATGGGGAAAACTGGTCTGGAATTCACTTATTCATCATATGTGAATACATACTAAACTAGCCCTTTTGGCAAGCATTGTGCTGGGCTTGGAGCATCAAATAGAAATAATACACTGTCATGGCTAGAGGGGCAATGACAGTTCAGTAACATAATCGCTAACATAACAGGCCTAAAAGACAATGCACAAGGGCAATAGTAGGGCCATGTACAGTGGGCTATGGCCACACAGCAAGCCTGGAGAGACTGACAGACGGTGACACAGGGGCTGTTATTTGGATCATGTCTTCAAGGAGGACTTTGTCAGCAAAGAAGAGAAAGGCATTCCAGCCAGTGGGAATAGTGCAGAGGCAGGGCCATTGGAGAGTTCATGAAATACCAAGTAGCTCAGTGTGCAGGAAATGAGGCCAGAAAGTTGGATTGAGGATAAGTTGGAGAGGCCCATGACTAAGGAATGTGGACTTTATTTAGTAGCTTTAGTCCATGGACTTTTTAAGGGAACTCTCTGAGATTTTTAAGCAGTGGGTAATATAATCAAATCCATGCTTTAGAACAATGTTTCTTAAGGTGTGGTTCCAGGACCAGCAATATCAGCATCACCTGGAAATTATTAGAAATGCAAATTCTTGGCCCAGACTTTGTAAATAAGAAACTTTGGGGTGGACCCAGCAATCTGTGTTTTATAAAGTACTCTAGGTGATTCTGATACCCACTGAAGTTTGACATTCACTGCTTAGGACAATCAGTCTCCTCTTAGGCATCAGAGGATAGATAGAGTGGGGAAATCATGCTGGGAAGAGTTTCTGAAGAGCCCCAGAGAATTCAGGAGGCTCCTTGCTTGAGGGTAAGGAAAGATGAGACATTCTTACCACTTACTTGGCCCCAAGGCAGCCAGATCAAGGTGGCCAGACCATAGGCAAGAGGAGGCATTCACTTTTTCACTCCTTCATTCATTTGCTCAACAAACCTTTCTTTCTTTTTTTTTTTTCAACGTTTTTTATTTATTTTTGGGACAGAGAGAGACAGAGCATGAACGGGGGAGGGGCAGAGAGAGAGGGAGACACAGAGTCGGAAGCAGGCTTCAGGCTCTGAGCCATCAGCCCAGAGCCTGACGCGGGGCTCGAACTCACGGACCGTGAGATCGTGACCTGGCTGAAGTCGGATGCTTAACCGACTGCACCACCCAGGCGCCCCTCAACAAACCTTTCTTGGCAACGACTATGATCAAGCATTGAACTGGGTCCTCGAGGCAGAATCTGGAAAAGATGTTGCTGCCCCTGGAAAGGACTCACTCCTAGTGGCATTAACCTCGCTGTAAATGGAGCAAGATTCCATATGCTTACTAACCTGTTTCTCTTTTTCTTTAGTGGTGAATGAGCAAAACTCTGATTAATTTCAAGGTCTTTGATGATTAGGATGATGATATTGGCTATCAATGATTGACACTTACCATATGCCAGACCCTGTTCTAAGCTCTTGAAACTATTGAGTCTTCATAACAGCTTCATGAAGTAGATCCTAGGATTAACCACATTTTGCTGAGAAGTAAATCGAGGCACACAGAGGATACACATCCTGCCTAATTTTATACAAAACTTGTAAGTGCAGAAACAGCATTTGAGCCCAGGTAGTCACCGTGCTGATGACATCTTTCAAACTGCTGGGCTGGCAAAAATATTGAGAATTCCTGGGGAAACTAGGTAAGCATACATTGCAAGAGCAGAGCTTTGGAGAGAACAAGGGGAAATGAACTTCATTGTTTTCCCTATCACCTGCTTGAACCTGTTCTGTAGAGTTGGTAGCTCCCTCTGTCCCCAGCTGTGCTGAGGGCAGGTATGTCCAGCTATGCTGAGGGCAGGTCTCCAGACTTTTCTAGTCACATGTAGATAATTAAATGTTTTCCAGTTACTTGTTGTCACAAACATGATGTCATTTCAGAAATAAAAAGTATCCAGTTATGGGTGTTAGTTAAAACTCTACATTTCATTTAAAGTTCTTTTAGCCTTGCTCCAAGCTTGGATGCTTGACTGGAGGGTAGCAGTTAGTTGGCCTCCCCTTTCAAGCATATTTTTTTTCTGTAGTATTTGAGGACAATAAAGGGATAGAGAACAAAGAGTCAGATTGGTGTCCAACATCCCCAATGATGGCATGACGGCCTCACTGTGCTTTTTAAGTGGAGACATCTTTTCCTCTGATCACAGCCACCTTATGGGGGTCGGGCATGTCCCAAGGCCCTGTTGGAGTGGGATCTGTTGCTAACAATCTTCCAAAAGGATACAAGCCAACATATGTAATTCAAGAGGTCAGAATAGGAAGGGAATCAAGTTCAAAGATGGAAATCTTAGGGGCACCTGGGTGGCTCACGTAGTTAAGCATCCAACTGATTTCTGCTCAGGTCATGATCTCACAGTTTGTGAGATCGAGCCCCACACGGGGCTCCTTGCTGACAGCACGGAGCCTAGTTGGGATTCTCTCTCTCCCTCTCTCTCTGCCCCTCCCCTGCGCTCTGTCTCTCTCTCAAAATAAAGAAATAAACTTTAAAAAAAGTTTGGAAATGTTTTGAGAATTCTTCACAGTCCCCATCCTCAAGGTGGGTGGCTGTGTGTGTGCGCGTGCAATTCTGCATTTGCCCTGTGGCCCCCACTGAGTTTAGTTTCTGAAGATAAACATGCATTAGAGTTAGTTGAGAAAACACCTAAATCATTATCTTTTTAAAATGTTTACGAAGAATTCTAGGTAGTCTCCCCAGTTTTTAACCATTATAGTCAAGCATTATAGTCACATAGTCGGTGCTCAGCAAACATTAATTAAATCAATGACTTAACGGGAAATTCGCTCAGAGGTAGAAAGATGACAATAGGCCAGATGACATTTGGGGACTCTCTGTCCTTCACTCAGCTTTCTGCTTGGCTAAGTCAACATCTGCTCGTCCTTAGGGGCTGCCTGCAAATGTCAGCTCCCCTAAGGAGCTTTCCACAAATCCCTCTACAGAACAAAACAGGGTCTCACAGCACTCAGACCTGCCATGACCTGCTCTGCCAACCACACTGTAATAGAGCGATTTGTTTGTGTGTTTGCTGCCCCTGTTCTGGGTTCTCATCTCCGTTCCCACAGTGCCTCGCACAGTGCCTTCCCAGGGAGGGTCAGTAGATGGGCTTTGAGTGAATAAATCCTACCGCCCATACATCAAATACTAATTGTACACACTGTTCTCTAGCACACCGAGGAGTCTGTTAGGTATCCCAACTCAACTGCCAGCTTTGAAGAACTACCTTTTCCTTTTGTAGGTCATTTAGAGCTCACAGTAATGCCTCCCAGCACCTTGTCTGGGTGCCTGACACCGCCATTCTGTTGGAGGGGCTGGGACAAAAGGAGAGCCCTTGGGGGTCTTTGCATCACCAGTTATTAGGTATAGGGAAGCTCTTTTGATTCTTAGTTTGAGAGCCTTGAGTTGAGAAGTGGACATGGCCAAACCAAGAATAACTCGGTTGACTCTGTAGCATAGAGGGAGGCCCATGCATGGGGTCTCCAATACCCTCACCCAGAACTTGAATTACCGTTCTCTAGAGTAGGAGCACTCCTCATGAAGAACACCAGCTGTTGCTAGACTGACCCGAGGCCTTAGAGAGCCTGAGGTTCTTCCATTTTTAGAGACTCCTGGGACATCAAAAAATGGTGAAATGTCAAGTGTTTCCATGCTAAGAGGTGACTATTTTACCCATAAAATTTATTTTTTAAAAACAATTACTTCATAGTGTGGTAGGTAAGCACAGGGACTCTGGAGTCCAGACAGCCTGAATTTAAACCCTGACCCAACACTTAATTAGCTGTGTGGTCTTATGAGCTGTGTGATTTTGGGCACGTTATTTGGTCTTTCTGAACTCAGTTTCTAATCTATAAAAATGGGCATAGTATTACATCCTCATAGGGTATTTTTGAGGGTTAAATACAAGTCTTAGAAGAGCCCTTGGACTCTTGGAACAGTATACATTACATGAGTGTCTGTCATTATTGTTATTTTAATAGACTCCAAGCGGTGGCATCTAGTAAGAAGCAGCTAATTTAAAGTTTTACCCTGAATGCCATTTTCCTTCACCCACCGTCAGGGAGTCTCGGTGACTGCATATACAATTTCTTTTGCAGAGAATTTCAAAATTCGAAACTTGAGACCCGGGCCACATGGTCTCTTGGTACCTCTCGTGAACTGGGAGGCCTGCCCTGCTCCTGCGAGTGGTAGATACTCCACTTAAAACCTGCCATCTGAGGGACGGGCCCCTCCCCTCCCCCAGGGGTACACCTCCAGCTTCGGGATTAGGGCTGTGGCTGGACATCCATGATGACAATTTAGTGACTGACTCCCAGCAAAAGACACAGACGCACAGGCTGTCGGATTCAATCTTTTGGCCAACCACAAGGGTGTGGCTCTTTAACCATCAGAGGCTGGTTCTCTCCCTGGCTGAAGTTCAAAGTGATTGTGTTGCCAGCTGGCCGGGAGCAAGTTCGGCTTTGCTAATAGGCTCCCTGAGCGATGCAAAGAGCTCCTGTGCCAGTACTCGCGGTCCCCACCGAAGCCTGTGCTAATCTCCATCCCCAAATATAGTTGTGGCTGTCACCTTCCAGCTGGAGGGTGGGGTACAGTCCCCACTTGTACACTCGCAGGGCTCTACTGTCACCTAACACCTTTGTGTTGCTGCCCCAGCAAGAGGCTGGTATGTAGGAAGCCTGGCATAAAAGTGGCACGGAAGTTGAGTAAGGGGGAGCTGGGTAACAGGCAGGGTGTCCTGACCTCCGAGGTCCTTGTGAATGTACCGTGACTTTGAAACCTACCCCGCAGTCACAGCTCAAGTGCTGGAGCGTATGCCCTGTGTTTAGACGCCTGCTCTTCATTCTGTCAAATCCTGGCCATGTTCCAGCGCTACCAATTATCCCTCGCCTAGCAGCGGCGAGGTGGCAGTCACAACACAGAGGTGGGGGTGGCTGCTCTGGGCTTCCGGGCCTGTGTGGCTGGGGAGCATTGCTGCACAATCCTCACCTCTTTCCCACCACTCTCCCCCCAGCAGCAGGCGAAGCAGCACTTTGCAAGTGAGAGGAAGACATTTATTTTCAGCTAAACATTCCCAG
The DNA here is from genome assembly GCF_016509475.1 of Prionailurus bengalensis. NCBI lineage: Eukaryota > Metazoa > Chordata > Mammalia > Carnivora > Felidae > Prionailurus > Prionailurus bengalensis. Next base: position 51,606,811 of record NC_057351.1, on the reverse strand, counting down.
TGAGCCCAATGGCTGCGAGCAGACTTTCGGCAAAGCTTCTGAGGTGCTGATGTGCACCATTAGCTGCTAGCAAGCCATTACCTTACCCCCAGGAAGTGTGGGCGCTTGGCAGAGTTTGGGTGTGGGATGCCCATCGACTGAGTTCTTTCTAGGGCAATTATTTCCCTGGTTTCTCTTCCTGTCTTTTTTTTAAAAAAGTATATTTATTGGGGCACCTGGGTGGCTCAGTTGGTTGAGCACCCGACTTCGACTCGGGTCATGATCTCACGGTTGGTGAGTTCGAGCCCTGAGTTGGACTCTGTGCTGACAGCTCAGAGCCTGAAGCCTGCTTCGGATTCTGTGTCTCCCTCTCTCTCTGCCCTGCCCCCGCTCATGCTCTGTCTCTCTCTCAAAAATAAACAAACATTAAAAAAAAAAAAGTATATTTATGTATTTTGGGGAGAGTGCAAGCGGGGGAGGGGCAGAAAGAAGGGGACAGAAGATCTGAAGTGGGCTCTGCACTGACTGGCCGACACCAGCGAGCCCGACGCGGGGCTCGAACTCACGAACCGTGAGACCAAGACCTGAGCTGAAGCTGGATGCTCAAATGACTGAGTCACCCAGGCGCCCTGCTCTCTTTCTGCCATCTTACATGAAGTATAGATAAAGGTCAGTGGCATGTCTGAGCGCTCTACGTTCCTAACACGTTTTGCCTGGAGCAGGCAATGGGTGCTACCTGCCATCTGGTGAGGAGAGAAGGGTGGACAGAGGGGTGAGCGCGCTCAACTCCCTGGGCCTGCAGGAGAGGGGCTTGGCCCTGAAGTTTTCAAATGTCTACCTGGCAAGGACAATATTTCAAACTCTCATTCTGAATACTGAGAAAGAGCTTAGCGAAAACATTTTTTTCCTCCCAGCACTGTTCCTTTATATACAATGAGGGGAAATGGTCTAAAGGAAGGGCTTCCAAACCATGTCTTTTTTAAGCCAAAGAAACATTTTTTCCCAAGTGAAATCTTATGCTACAGCCTCGGATATAAAACTGGAACAGCAACAGGAAATCCTCCCTGGTGGCATCCAGAGGCGGCACCAACTGTTTCCCCAGCAACCTCAGCAGCAGTCACACAGACTTCCAACATCCTCGGTGCTGTGAAACCTCCTCTTGGTCTCCACTGTCACCTGTTCACCATCATCTACCTCATGCCCAAAGCTCCCAATTTGATTTCTCAGACTGGCAAGGGGGCCTTTGCCGGCAACCGAGTGTCATCAATGGGGCTTTGATGCAGGATCTCTGGGGCCCGGGCATTTTATCCTGCATGATTCAGGCACTGAGAGGTGGGTGCACGGAGATTCGAGGTTCTTCTCCCCATTTGACTTAGCAATGGCCAGGATTTGGCAAAGACAGGTAATTTGTGGAATCATTTGTCATTGGAAAAATAGGAACTGCACTCTGCCTTTATGCTGCCAACCTCCCTGACCTACCTCATGGGTTTTATATTCCCAAGTTGGGAAGATGAAATAAGTAAGGAAATAGAGAGCAAACAAAAATGACTATTTCTGGCAAGTGCTAAAAAGAAAATAGAGCAGGTTAATGGGATGGGGGTAAGGGTTGGAGGGTAGTTCTTTAGACTGGGTACTTGAGGAGGGCCTCAAAAACGAGTGACACATAAGCTGAGACCTGAACAGTGAGCAATTATCCAGCCAGGAGAAAACCTGGGGGCAGAGTATTTGCAGAAGAGGGAACAGCATATGCACAGTCCTTGAGGAGGCACGTGCTTGGCTTGTCTGAAGAGCAGAAAGCTGGCTAATGTGACTGAGACCTCAATGACTGGGGGGAACAGGGTTTGCGGGCTTAACCAGATAGCCCAAGGCTGGGTGTTTGGGTTTGAAGATTAATGGGACTGGGGTGGAGGGTTTTCAGGTTCTCCCCACTCAGGCATCACTCCCTTCTTTCAGCTTCTGGATTGCCATTTATACCCAGAAAATGAGCAAATTTATCTTTATCTGTTAATAATGCCTCCTAATTAACACTAAAACCTACAAGTACCCCAGATTGAAAATATAGTGGGTTCTCAAAGGAACCATAAATGCTAGCATTCACGTAACACGTATTAATTTCTTTTAACAGAGGAGTGTTAACTGTAGTCATCATGTACATTACATCCCTAGTACTTGTTTATCTTCAAATTGGAAGTTTGTACCTTTTGCAGAATTTATACTTAGAGCTGTGTGACCACAGGCAAGTACTTAACCTCTCTGTTCTCAGTTTTTATCATCTGTAAAAAGGGAATAATAATAGTGCTTCCATTATAGCATTGTTTTGAGAATAAAATATCTGTAAAATTCTTAGAATACATAGCAAATATGAAATGCATTTGCTATTTTTATTTTATATGCAAAGGCACAATTGACTATTTTGTAAGTATTTTTTGGGTACCTACCATGTGCTCAGTCCTGTGCTAGGGACTGAGGATACAACAATGAACAAAACCAGCTCCGTCCCTGCCCGGCACCCGGCTTCCTGCTCTTTACCGTGTAAAAGAAGGCATGGAATTGCCGAGGATGGGCTTGCCACCTGTGGCCAATGCATGTGGAGGGAAAGGTGCGGGGGCTTCTTTACTGTACCGGGAGCCATCAGGGGCCAACCCAGGTCCCGTCCCCTAAAGAGCCTCTGGACTCGGCAGAGAATGTTCAAATATGAAGAAAATTCCCTTAGAAGGACCACATATGGGGTGAGCACAGGCACCTGTTGGGTCCTCCCTGAAGCCATCTAGCTGATATTATCACTGAGCCCTCGTCTTGAATCTTGAGCCTTACCTCCAGTCCCCACTCTTGGCTTCTGCTTGAACTGGTATCTCAAACGAATGGTATACATCTCTCTCCTGGACTTAGGTAGATCCACCAGGCATGTCCTAAGAGGACAGAATCAAGCATGAACATTCAGCAAGCCAAATTACCTTCCCGAATAAGGCCAAGGGTTGCTTTTCGAATTATAATTAAAAAAAAAAAAATGGGGCACCTGGGTGGCTCAGTCGGTTAAGCGTCTGATCTTCGGCTCAGGTCATGATCTCTCAGTTTGCGAGTTCAAGCCCCGCATCGGGCTCTGTGCTGACAGCTCAGAGCCTGGAGCCTGCTTCCGATTCTGTGTCTCCCCCTCTCTCTGCCCCTCCCCTGCTCATGCTGTCTCTCAATAATAAATACACGTTAAAAAAAAATTAAGACAAAAAAATCACACCAGTTCCTTGATTCACAGTATTAGAGCAGGAAGGTCAGTGCGGTGACCTAGAGCAGAGCATCTTTCTAAACTACAATGGTTCTAAACGGTTAAATGCATTCTGTGCTCGGCATAGCTTTCCAGGTGACCTAGACATGTTGGTGTTGGGCCTTCATGACGTGGCTCCTTTATGCGGCAGCGGCCTCATCTCTTCTCACTCCTCCCCGTGTGTCCTAGCACACCACACTGCTTGGCGTTCGCCCGGTGCCCCTGGGGCTCTCTCCTTGCCTTTCTTGCTAACCCTTACCCAGATTTATCCTCCTGGAACACCTACTCAACTCTCAGGACTCACTGGGGCATCACCTCCTCCAGGAAGCCTTCCTTCCTCTGGGCATCACCTCCTCCAGGAAGCCTTCCTTCCTCTCTCAACGCTGGATCAGACCCCTCCTCTGTGACTCCCTGGGCGCCACACCGGCACAGCGGAGCGCGCCCGGTGGCGCCTGGTGGGAGCCTCTTTCACAGACCTGGCCTTCTGAGGCCCCGTCTCACCATTTCATCTCTGTAGCTTCCTGGGGCTTAATAAATGGTTTTAAATGAATAAATGAGTGAAATATCATTATTTCCTATAGTCCTACTGAAAATCTCTGTAGGTACGTTCATATTTATAACTTCTTGTGTATCAATTCTGGGGCCGGGGATGGAGGAGATACAGTCTTTACACCTGTAAAAGGCCTTAGAACACTGAGAAAGTATCTTGTGGGACTTTTTTCTCTGATACACCTTCCCTGTATCAGATCATTGCTGATTTTCCTTTCTCTGCTGCACAATGGAAAGAGTATCTTATGACTACAATTTTTTAGAATGTCCACTAAGGTATATCTCCCTAGTTTTTGCACTGGGGCTTGAACCAAAAGTAGTACCAGAAATCTTCTATAATTAGGTAACTATAACATTTACGATTAATCTCAACTACATATAACAGAAATCATCAACACAACACTGGCTGAGACAGATTTATTCCTCTCTTATATAAAAGAAGTCTGCAAGTTGGCAGGCATCTACTTTATACAGCAGTGAGAACTTGGGTGAGTTAACGACGTCGAAGCCCTCCAGATACCTGAAAATTAAGAGTGATGTCATTAAAGGGCTTTTGTAAAGATCTAATGTGATAAGCCCTGGCCTGGCACAGAGTAAATATTCAATGGATGTCAGAAAAAAAAAATCACATCTATTATTTTATTATTAGTGCTCGTTGATTCTGCGATCAACTCCTTTTTAGGTTTGCTGCTTTTTAGAACTGGTCAGCTCCCAGAGATTTGTGTAATTTTCCAGACATAGTTGGAAGGCATTGCTGTGCCATTTACCGTTTACTGCAAACATTTGTTTTCAGCATTCCGAGATGGACCCTGACACAGCAATATCACATCCTCCTGTCCTCAGCGAGTCCTCTGGAGGCTGTGCTTCTTGCAGCGAAATAAGACTTACAGGAGTCAGAAGGGGGCCCTACTGCCTCAGTGCCATGTTCTCACAGCTCACACAAATAGCTACCGTTGGTATCCAAGGTGGTGGGTTCCGTCGTTCTGGAAGAAGGCATCCCTCGTTCCTTTTGACTGGAATTTAGTAATTAAAATAAGATGGTCTAGTGCACAATAATTCCTCTGGATAATGTTTTTGGACAAAGTATTCAAGGGCAGATTCACCTACTTTGTCTTAGTCGGGGCTCTCCAGAAAGAAGGGCCTGAGATAGAGGACTTATAGGCTATTTCTCGACTAGGGATTGTGAGCCCAGTGAGCAAGATGGAGACAAAGAAGTGGGGCAGGAAGACAAAGAGAGGGACTGTTATAAGGTATGGAGGGGAGGTTACTGAGTTGGTCCATGCTAATGGTTTGATCCCAAGGGACCATCATGATTGTCCTCTAAAAGTGAAATAAATTTGGTATCCAAATAGTCCACTGGAGAAAAGAACAGGAAGAATTTATTCATTGACTCCTGTCTCCCATTGGTTAAAGGTATGTCCCTGGAGGTAATAACTCTCCCACATTTCCACATTACACATACATGGTGGACTTTCATGGCGCACAGACCTGTGTGTCCAAGGGAAGCCCCAAGGCAAGAAGCAGGAAGTGTGGAGTGCAGGTGAGGCAGGTTTTTTGAGCCTGTGTGAAGATGTTCAGAGGCTACTGTAGTGCTGCTCTATGCAGTGGCTGGAACAAGAGGTAGGGGTGGCTGACGGAATGTTAAATGGCACTAAGAAGTATCTTATACGCTTTCATTCATTCAACAAGAAGGTATCATAGACCTGGTATATTCCAGGTAGAGAGATAAGAGATGGTAGTTCGGCAGTGACCATGACAACACAACCCTTACTCTCAGGAAACTCATGGTTTGGGGGTTGTTGTGAGCATAAAAGGAGGTAAGTACTTAACACAAAATCCGTAAAGAGCTGCTCAATTGTCGTTAGCTGCTGTTAGTTTTATTTTGTGGCGCTGCTGAAAATGGGTAACACATCTGGGCTAGTTCCGAGAAACCTCCATGGGTGACCAGCTCACAAGCCAAGACCCCAAATGATTCCATCATTTTTTTTAAAGGAATAAAGTTTGTGTGTTATTTATGGTGAAAATTCTGACGGCTAATGAGCAATCAGTAGAGAGACACTTGCTCCTCAATAAAACTTCCTTTTTATCTGTAATGTTTACTGAGGATTCTAACCCAGACCAGTAGTATCATGATGGTTACAGACTTCCCACCTCCACCACTCCTTCCAGGGCAGTACTTTTATAACTTCCTCTGATTGGTGGGGGGTGAGGAGAGCACAGGAATCCTCTGCGCTTAGTAATAAAACAACGTTGGAAACTGCTGTGAAAGGACAAGTGAAAAACATCCAGCCTTTTCCAACACTCCCAGGACTAAACATTTAGGAAGTACACAAGAAATGAAAAGGGAGTCATGCACAAGCATGAAAATCAAGCTTTTTGGCTTTAATCCTACTTTGAGTTCAGAACATTAACCATACTTTGCATGCGATGAATTCGGTCTCCTAAATACAACAGCTGATGACTTACATACAAATTTTAAATTCAACATATTATGTATTTAGGATTGAGAAGCAGCCTTACACATTTTTAAGCAGAACTCTACAAAATGGTTGCAAGTGGAAATAACACTGGCAAGGTGCCCTGTGTTTTTAGCCAGTGCTAAACCAGAGACGTCTCAGGTTGCTAAGAAAAAACAAAAACAACATTTTCCAAGTTAAGAATTCTGTGTTTTGGGGAGGGCAAGAGAGAGAATAACAGCTTACTCTTTGGCTTAAAATACTCAATAGTTCAGAGCCATTACACTTAAAACCAGAAGGAGCAAGTCCTAAGGTAGTCTGTGTTCTGAAGAGGAAAATGCACAGAAACCAACACTGGCTGTTTCTTTACTCAAATCCTTGCAATATGCTCAGTCGAAGACCGTCTCACTTACAAGCTGTCAGGGACTTCAAAGGTGGATATTTGGTAGTTACAAACAAGGTTTTCATTTAACAAATTATGTTATTAATGTTTTGTTAATAAATGATGTTTATTAACTGGGATGAGTGATAACTTGTGAAATGTTCTTTTTTAAGAGAGGAGAGTGTGAGTGGGTGGGGGCAGGTAGAGGCAGGGGCAGAGGGAGAAGTAGAGGCAGAGAGAGGGAGAGAAAATGTCAAGCAGGCTCCATGCTCAGCAAGGAGCCTGATGTGGGGCTCCATCCCACAACCCTGACCTGAGCTGAAATCAAGAGTTGGATGCTCAACGGACTGGGTCACCCAGGTGCCCCAGTTTTCCCATTTTTGAAACCTAAGGGTCTGCCTGTATCCTAACACACATATCCCACCCAAAGCAGGCACTTTGGAGGGGTGGGGGGAGGGTCTACAGGCAACCCACTGGTCTACCAGTCCTGTAAGCAGAAAGCATGGACTATGCTGAAGGGACTAAAGTACGGCTGTCAGTGGAGCTAACTGTAGTCCCCTTTCCACCCTCACTTGTAAGCACAAATATGCTCTTTCCCTTGATATTCTAATCTCACAGGAGGCTTTTTATTAGCACGTTTTTCCTTTGAACACATGGTGCATACCAGATTGGCAAATTGCAGGAAGGCAAGGAAAAGCATGTACTCCTTTTCCCTGGTTTTTCTGGAATCCAGGCTGGTCCAGCATAAAGCTGCAGGTGAACCCAACTGTCCATGTCTTCAGAGAGACTTCTCCCATGGACCATACACCACGAGACACTACAAGTCTCGTCATGATTCTACTGCCTCCATCTTGCTGGCCCTGGCTGCAATTCTGGTCCAGGAGGCCAGCACAGCCTCTGGGCTGGACTGGTTACTACAATGGTATTAACTCCCTCTAGAAGAGTGGTAACTCTAAAAGCTCTGGCACACCCTCCTCAGAAGAAGGACCTGGTTCTGGAGGATCAGTCCCCTCAAGTCACATTTTTGAGCTTTCCCCTTGTCCACCTTTGATTTTCCATGGGACCTTGTCTAGATGTTGGCCTCCTTGGCTGTGACAGGAATATTCTTCTGATTTGGGTAAGTATATTCACAGAGTTACTTATGTGCTTCTAGTGTCCATCTCTGGTGCTCAGCTTTAACTGATGGTACCAGGCCCACACAGTGTCTCTGTGAAGTAGGTTGACTAGTTGTAGTTTAGAGGGTAATGGAGGAATAGGTATCTTCTTCCAGTTTTAGGCTGTTGTTGCATTGTGCATTCTCCGGTGGATAGGAAACTTGGTTATCTGCCACAGATCCTTCTTGTTTTGTCCCCTTCAATGAGGTTCTTGATAAAGCTGAGATGCTTGACTCACTCAAGCCCACTGTTCCTCTCATTTCCACCAACATGAGTTTGAATTTGACAGTCACATATTCTTCCCCTGACTTCCCTGTGGAGTCCCACTCTTTGCCTTTTGTGTTCTGCATAGTCTGAAGAGAGTTGATGCAAAGAAAATTCTTCTGACTTCTGGCTCGAGATTGCTCTTTTAAAAGATTCCTCCCACTTCTTGGGGCGCGTGGGTAGCTCAGCCTCAGTGGGTAGCTGAGCCTCTTGATTTAGGCTCAGGTCATGATCTCAGGGTTGTGGGATCCAGCCCTCTGTCGGGCTCTGCACTGAGGATGGAGCCTTCTTGGGATTCTCTCTCTCCCTTCTCTGACCCTACCCTGCTAACTCCCTCTCAAAATAAACAAACATTAAAAATAAATAAAAGTTTTCTCCCACTTCCTGTCACTCAAAGGCACTCTCAATTCCATAATTCTACATTCTAATTTTCAAATTCTTAGATTGCTAAAATGAGGACAAAAAGAACAGGCAGACAGGTACAAAAGCCCTCAAAAGGGAGATGAATTTTAGGGAACTGGGTTTAAGTGATATGGCCTCATTCTCTGAGAATGCCTTACAGAGTGAGTGATGTGAACACAGATGACCCTCACATTTTCCCTGAATGATTGAACCTTGCTGGGATAAGGGTGTAAGGAGTTAGATTCAGAGCTTCTGCTGACTTGGTAAAACCAGAATTGTGCCCCATTCCCCACTCTCTGTGTACAGCCTAGACTTCACCCCAGGGGATCCATCCAGTAAAGGACATGGTTTATACAGCCACCCAGACTGGGGTTCAAATCCTGAGTTGACCATCTCCTAGCACTGTGATCTTGGACAATCATTTCTTTTAAATCTCCTTGTGTATATCTGGGGGTTGTTGTGAGCATTAAGGGAGGTAAGTACTTAATATAAGTAAGGCCTGTTAAAGTAAGTGCTTCTATGGTATGGTCTCCATTTCCAAGATCACCTCATGGTACAAGATGGTGACTAGAATTCCGGCCACCTGGTTTTTCATTCCAGTCAATAGGAAAAAAGACAATAAAAGGGTGAAGCCAGCTGATTCTTAAAGTTCCTGAAAGGTCCTGCATGAATTGATGTTTACATCTCATTGCCCAAAAAGTAGTTTCATGGCTTCTGATAGCTGCAAGGGAAAATGTAGTATTTATTCTGTATAGCCATGTGTCTAGCTAAAATTGCTATTACTACGGAAGAGGGGGAGAATGAACATTCGACGCCAATTATCATTCTTTGCCACAGAGAGCCATTTTAGGGGCAGCCAGAGAAGGAAGAGTCTTGGGACTTTGATTAAACTTGATGGCACAGGGGAAAATAATCATTAAAAGTGGTTGATGCTGGGGCGCCTGGGTGGCTCAGTCGGTTAAGCGTCCGACTTCGGCTCAGGTCACGATCTGGCGGTCCGGGAGTTCGAGCCCCGCGTCAGGCTCTGTGCTGACACAGCTCAGAGCCTGGAGCCTGCTTCAGATTCTGTGTCTCCCTCTCTCTGACCCTCCCCTGTTCATGCTCTGTCTCTCCCTGTCTCAAAATAAATAAACGTTAAAAAATAAATTAAAAAAGAGTGGTTAATGCTGATAACTTCTTGATAAGATCAAAGGCAAATCCAAGTGATCTGGAAGCGCTCTGTCCAGTGAGGTAGCCATTAGCCATATGTGCCTTATGCTCCCTCATCATATCCCCCCTGAACAAGTTTGATCCCTAAATCTTTAGGGTTAAAGATGGAAGGTCTCATCTTCTGTAGCTTCTTCCTGCTGAATAGGAGTGTAGAGATGTCCCTACCTATGGGTCAACATTTGTAATTCCACTCTACCTTCCCGGACTGACCAAGGGAGAGGCAGCTGAATCCAATGTAGAAAACATAGTTGTACAGACCTTCTTGAATAGAAAGACTCGTCTGTTGGCTTGAAGTTATTGCAGTGAAGGAGTCCAGTGTCTGCCAGTGGTACCAGCAAGAAGATTTTTAGAGGTCAGGCTTGAAGCATCCTCAGATGGAGTGGGAACAGGCAGTAGGAATCAGATGGGTCTTTCTGGCTTGTAATTCAAATGTCTGTGGTGATCCTTTTGAATGTCCCGCTGTTAAGAAAGAATTGTGAGTATAAATTGGGAAAAAGAATGAAAGAAAGGTACGACCATCAATTTTGTTTGAAGGGAAGTGTGAGGTCTTCTATAGGCTTACAGGAATGAGAAGGCGCATTAGTTGGCTTCTGTGAAGGAGGTAGAGGTTTTATTCTACATATAGGAGCCCATGAAGAGTGCCCCTGTAATTTTACTGCAGTGGACAGTACATAATATGACCCGGTAGGGGCCCTTCCATTTTGGAGTTAAATCCCCTGCTGTATTAGACCTCCATTAAACCACATCTCCTGGGTTGATATGGGGTGGGTTTCTAGTAACTGGCCGATGAGGTGTAGGGAGGATATGGTTTGCATATTCACTTAGAGATTTATGAGTGAACCTGGCCTCAAGTGAATAATAAAGCACTATAGCCTTTATCTATTGATAGGTCTCTACAGTGAGAAAGGCTTTTTATATACGCAGAGGATGGTCTATACATGAAATATTGTGACAATTTTTCTGAAATCTGCCTCAAGTTGTTCAGCTTAGGCAAACAACAACATTTAAAGACAATCAGAACTAGAATTTAGTATCCATAAAGGTGTATTATTGAGGCATAGTTTTCCTCTCTAGAATCATCCCTATTTTTGAGACAGCCAAATCAAGACTAATTTGTTTGTAAAACAAGTACAATTTTAACTTAGCCTAATTATTTACATAGGTTCATCAAGAACAGTGATTGGTTATATAGATCTTTTATAATTTGCTTTGCTGAAACTTTTTATAAAGAATCTCAAGATTGAACGTTTAGTAGCCTCTCCAGGCCAGAAGCCAAGCCAAGCACTTGCCATCAGGCATCCCTGCAATACTTGTTGATTTGGATGAATTCCTCTTGAGGAGGTCCTCAAGATATCCTGAAGTTCCTGTGCCTTCCAGGAAGTGACATTCCTCACTCACCTGGTAAGGCCTCTGGGAACTTGGTAAGCAAGGTATCAGGCCAACATTTCCAAGTGGCTTTATGGCTCCATGTTTCGTATAGTCAACCTTAGTTCCTCAGAGCCGTATGGTCATATCCGAGTCTATGCATGTTGCTCTCAAATAGGACATTCCAGCCAAAGCCTTGCTGAAATAACCAGGATTTCCAATGGTGTCCTGTTATATAAAGGAGAAGACTCTTACTGAACTTATGCAAGTAACTGTAATTTCCATGAAAGAAAGAATACTGAGAGTTTTTGAATTTCAGAGCATTGAGGTAGAAAGAAGTTTGTTAAATGTTTCAGGTTTACAAATGAATACTTTACCACATTTTTGTATATCATAGATATCTTAGGAGAATGTTTCCTTAATCTGAAAGAGCAAGCATTAGGAAACCAGCAACACTTTAAAACAAGGGTCACAAAAAACTAATTTGCCTCGGTTCATTTGGTCCCATGTTCCTCATTCTTGTTCAGTTTGAGTGCAGCTTTTTTAGTTCTAAAAAGTCTTGCCCATTCTAGTTTTAGGATTTTAGGGATGTTAAATACCTGTATTTGTCCTAAATGTCCTTTTTATAAATCTCCTTGAAGATAAAACATGTTTTGTAAAAGCATCAGAATTATAAATGACAAAATCTCAGAAACGGGCATAGTTAACAATCTGATGAGAGTTCATTATGGTGCAACTGACGAGGTAATCCAGCTATTTCTGTGATACAGAATACTTCAATTATCAGAATATCAAGTGATGACCTTACACCAAAACATTAAAACTTTAGGTATTGCATATGTATTTGAGCAGTTCTAGCATTTACCCCTACAATACAACCTAAGGTTTACCATTCTTTGACAGTGCTTTTCCAAGTAACTTAGCATACCAAACAAAAAGGCCTAAATGGTCAAAAAGACTTCATTTACAATTTAAGCCTTGGAAGTTTGTTAAAACCTTAGAAAGTTATAAAGCACCTCCTAAATAGGTTTACAGATCATTACATAACTTAAAACTAACTTACTTCACCAAGATGGCAATAAGAGATCCCAAAGGCAAATATGTAGGGTTATATGGTTGTTAGCAAAGCGAAGCTCCTTTAATATTGAGAAGTTTTAATGAAGTAATCAAACACCTGAAAAAGACAAACATAAGCTTTGGCTTTGTGGGCAGACAAAAGACCTTTGTTTACACTTATCGAGAGCAGAACAAGAATCCAAGAAAACTTTGTATTTTGAACAGAGAGAAAAGGATACTTATCCCAGTATACTTTTAAAATCCATACATTTCAACCTTAGTCCATCCTGACCACACATAAAATTCCTTTCCAAAGATTTCCCTTCACGAACCTTCTACAACTTTCCTTTGCTTTCAAATTTTGGCCCAAGCCATTTCTTTCCAAGTAACCAGGCTCATTTAGGACAAAATTACTTTCTTTTCCCTTTAGTAAAAATTTCCATTCCTTGTATCTTTCTTACACATCTCCTTCCTTGTTTTGTTTTTTAACATACAGAATTGCTTTTCTCATTTCCATCAGTCTTAACTACATTTAGCAGAATTTTAACTCTTAGAAACCTTAGTCTCCAGTGAAAACTAAGTAGTAACCAATTGTGAATTGTTACCAGAATTTTTTGATGGCAAATTTATGAATTAATTGAGCACAAAGCAGGTTTTTCCAACAGATCCGAATATCCTTTGTTTCTCTACAATAAGAAAAGTGCAAACCTACGTTCAGTAACCAATGCTTTAGCATTCCATTTGATTTGAAGACACAGATGTCCAACGAATTCAATCCCATTTATCACACAAGCAAAACTTCAAAGTTTTAGATTACCAAAGACTGAAAGTCATCTTCACAATTACCCATGAAAACTTTGAGACATACAAAATGAACCATTATTTTAAGTCATCTTTTTGCCTACAAATTGGAGCAGAGAGAACATGAGCTTATTTGACATTCAGCAAACCTAGATAAAGTAAAAAGTTTATTTAATGCTGATGAACGGGTCTACCTCAAACCAACAAATTTAAACTAGCTTAAACATCGAATATGATCCACCTGCATCCACTTAAGTCAATCGATTTGTTCCCATTAGTTTTTACCTGGAACACCAGTGGGGAATCGGAAGTGGGCGGTCCAAGGGGGTGCTCTTAGCTCCTTGACAGTGAGGGTGGGTGGAGGTGTCGGAGACACCAACGATGGTGTAGAAGCCAGTTCTGTAGACTGCACCCAAGGTGGTACAGAAACAGGAGGTGGGGAGGGGAAGGCAAAAGAGGTCAAGTGCTAGAAGGCAGAGAACCAGTTTGTGGGACCCAAGGAATTTAACAAAAATCCCCTACCCCTGGACAAGCAGACCAAGACTAACTCCATTTTGTACTACACCCACCATCTCATGTATAACCCCCACATGACCTACTTATTGCTTAAGACACTCCCCCACCCTAGTCAATACGGAACCCCTAACCGCCAAAGAATGAAAACCCCGCCTTTTGCCCGCCAAACTTGCGCGCCAATTCTGACCAGAGTGATAGGCTACTTCAAACAGTTACTATAGGGTAAATTGTAATTCAATTGGCCACCTACGTGTGGACTGACAGGACTATGCAACTTTCTGTGTGTGTTACAATCTCATTAGCCACTGGCCCCTATAAAACTGCTACGCCTCTTAACCTAGGGGTCCAAATCCCTGCTCTGCTGTGTCGGATATACTTGGGCCCAAGCTCGAGCTTGCAAATAAACCCTCGTGCGTTTGCATCAGTATCGGCTCCTTGGTGGTCTCTTGGATTCGAAATCAGGGGTATTACACAGTTCCTGGTTCTAAACCTTGTCAGCTGAGGTGGGGGAGGGGAGCGCCTTGGTGGCTCAGTCAGTTAAGGGTCAACTCTTGGTTTCAGCTTGAGTCATTATCTCATGGTTTATGAGTTCAAGTCCCACATCGGACTCTGTGCTGACAGTGAGAGCCTGCTTGGGATTCTCTCTCCCTCCCTTTCCTTTCTCCCACTCACTCTCTATCAAAAATAGATTAATAACAACAATAGTAAAAAAAAAAAAACAAAAAAACTTGTCAACTCAAACAGAGGAGCAGATGCCATGTTTTCTTTTTTCCCCTTTTAATGTTTATTTATTTTTGAAAGAGAGACAAAGCACGAGCAGGGGAGGGGCAGAGAGAGAGGGAGACACAGAATCCGAAGCAGGCTCCAGGATCTAAGGTGTCAGCACTGAGCCCAACACCGGGCTCAAACCCATGAATTGTGAGATCATGACCTGAGCTGAAGCCGGTCACCTAACCGACTAAACCATCCAGGCACCCCTGGTATTTTTTTTTTTTTTTTCCCCACCAAAGTGGAAATGTGGAGACTATGTCAGGCTGGAGAAGACATGGGATTTCCCTGAAACAAAGGGAGTTTTGGCAGCTGCTTGGGAATATTCCTTAAAGTCCCTGTCCTGAGGTAGACTAAGCACAGTTGGTTCCAATTATCATAGTCATCAACCTGGGAAATGAATGATGCAGAGGCCCTCACATCTACTAGGAAGAGGAACAGAGGTAGCATCCCCTTTGTCAGGGATGGCCTGGGTTTCCTCCAGCAACTTGGATTTATTTAGAGGCCTATTTAGACATCCAATATGTTAGGGGGGAGTTTACTAGTCAAACACATTTGGGCAAACACCTTCTGCAAGAGGCCTTTTGGTCTGGGTCCTGATTTAGAGCCGTGAAGGTCTGGACCTAGGGTACCTCTGTCCATTCGCCCTGTTTACTGAGGCCATGCAGTGTTAGAGGAAATCAGCTCTTTTCTAAATTTTGCAATCTGAATGGTTTCCAGTGGGTTAAAAAAGCACCCCCAAGGGAGAGCCCTTGGGGATGAAGAGAAGCTCCCATGCTCCTCTGAGAGACAGAAAGCGGAGAAGGTCCATTACCATGAAAATTCCCCCCACCCCCAACTCCTGGGTGGAGTCCCACAAGCAGGATATGTCAGAGGTTCCTGAGGTGTTAAAGCGACCTGAGGCATCCCTCAAATGAAATCAGTATGATCACTGATCAGCTACTTAAGGGCCCCTGTAGGAGGGACGCTAGCGTTCCCCCCCTTCCCAATTGCACCCTAGGCTACAGGTGGGTGCCAGCGTATGGACCTAGTTTGCCTTGCTGAGAAGGCTGTGAAGAAAGCACTGTTTTTAACACATGAAAACAGTGGAAAAGTTTTACAAGGGTTGGGAGGGATTACCCAATTTTGTAATTTAAGTAGTTAGTAGAGGACAGTGACAAAACAATACAGCTAGAAATCCATCATGATCTAAGCGACATTCCAACACATATAGTCTTTATAGCCAATTTCCCTAGGAAATAGTCCCTGGTTGGGTTTTAATTCAATAGGGTACTGGGTTTCAGCTGGCTCTCAGTGGAGGTCTCACACCCAGAGACCCTTATCCTTTGTATAAGGATAGGAATAAAGAGAAGGCAGAAAGTTTCTGGGTCTTATTACCATTCCAGCCAGGGTACTAACTTCTGGCCAAAAGGCAGGCTTCTTCCTCCCTGTAGGGTAGCCACAGGTTCGAGGATTGCAGCCTGAGCAATCAACGTGAAAGTGTTCCAATAAGACCATACTTCTCGAAAAGCCCCTGAAACGAGAGTAAAGGAAGAGAAAGTACTCACCAAGTTTGCACTGGCTCAGAGTCCAGTTGAAAAGACTTGAAGTCCCACGGTTTAGGTGCCAAATGATGGGGTTTTGGAGTGAGGGTGGGGTTCAGAGCTGACGGCCAAGAATTCTTGAAAATGTCTTTGGTATAAAAAGGCAGTTAAAGTACGGGGATGAGACCCATGGGCAGAAAGAGCTGCGCTGGGGTTGTGAAGAGTGACTGCTTATATACTGTGGAGTTAGGGGAGGTAAAGTCGAGAGGAAGTTTCTTAAAGGGATTTCCACATGCTAAAGGAGACTCACAGGTTACTGGAGACCTTGGTATTGTCAAGCTCAGGTTGTTTTTCCTTCTCGTAAAGCATTACCCTTAAGACAGTAGGCGTTCCTGGAGATTAGGCCATTGATGAATTTGCCCTTTTCTTGTAATATTACTAAAGATACTTGTAAACTGATGGAGGTTCTATCAGTTTAACCATTTGTTTTCTGTCCTTTCCTTTATTCTTGGGCAGCCAGGAGTGTCTGAGGAATGTCACACATATTCCACCCGGGGGTGGTGGTGGTGATGTGCTACTTTGTGCTTTGCCCTCAGCTTACCTTATGCTCCCTCATCACCTGTGCCCTATCTTGCGTCCCCCCCCACCCGGATTCCCATCTCTGAGTGACGGTTTTTATTTCCCAGTCAGCTGTTCTCACTTTTCCACTTTAAACCATGTGAACAGTTTTATCTTGTAAAGCCCTTCTCCATTCCTAATCCCTTAATCAGTCTGTGCTTGACTCTGCAGATATCTGAACCCAGTTCTTCTAAGGCACATAATCTACGATTCCACTCTTGAAATACGATGTATAATGACAGTTGCCCCCAGCAGCAGTGGGGAGAACGTGTGGCACGCTACCCATCACTAAACTTGGGAAACTGCAAATATGCCAGGCACGCAGATGGTGGGCCAACCTCTTTGCTTGCTGAGTGGCACCCCCTAACTCCACGCCAGGGAACTGGCAATTACCCCAGAAACTGAGTACTCTTGCCTTTCTTGAATTGCTGATGGAGTCATGCCTCAGACTCAGGCTCTCCTGTCAGCAGATTATACCTTTTGGGGGTAGGGTTCAGGTGAGGTAGGAGTGGGATATTACTGGATCTGAAAACTGATGCCTTGCCCTTTCTAGCTCTTGCACAGGCAGGCATCAACAATGTGTGTGGAGCTTTATAGTTTCCAAGACACTTTCAGATTTCATCATTTAGGAAGCAACCCCACCTCTCTGAGAGGGGAGCAAGGAGTTACCGTCCTAAGTTTTACAGATGAGATAGCAGATATGGAAGGATGCATTCTTTTCCCAGGTGGCTCAAACAAGAAAAGCAAAGGTGTGCTTATAGCAAGGTTCTGTCAACTTGAAGTTTGGTTTACCAACTCCTCCTTGCTAAGTGGGTAAAATCTCACACTAACAAGCCCAAGGGGCATCTTAATGGCTTTGTTTGGTGAGGATTTGACACAAGGAATGCATTTACTGAAAATGCATTTGTATTCAGATTACAAGTGGCCATTACATCCATTACTTTATCTAGTCTCTATAGCGAACTTACACTTTACATAGATGCTATTGTGAGTCTTGGTTTACAGATGACAAAAGTCAGGCTCAAATAGGGTGAGTAAATTGCTCTACCCACAACTGAACCTCTGCCCACCACGTTCAGCCAAGTCCTCTCTGCTGGGAAGTCTAAGGAGATGAATGCAGTAAGGCAACGTTTCTCAAACTTTTTTATTTTTTATGTTTTTTAAATTTATTTTTATTTATTTGGAGAGAGACAGAGAGCAAGTGGGGGAGGGGCAGAGAGAGAGGGAGACAGAATTCCAAGCAGGCTCTGTGCTGTCAGCGCAGTCTGATGCGGGGCTCGAACTCACGAACTGGGAGATCATGACCTGAGCTGAAATCAAGAGCTGGACGCTTAACTGAGCCACCCAGGCGCCCCTCAAACCACCACGTATTTCTGTTCTAGAAATAACAGATGCTTGGGCATCTCCCACTTTCCATGAACTCTCTGAAACCCCAGGGGTGGGAGCAAATGGTCCAGGTGTTGCTTCTGATTGGCTGAGGCTGGGAGACATTGCATCTGGGGGAAAGACACATGTAGATTACTGCAATTTGTTTCCTCTAAATGCCTTGATTTTTTCATAGGAGGTGTTTCTATTGATGGATATTTTGGGTGGGCCTTTGGGAAGGAGATCAGTGAGAGGACTCGACCACTGGATCTTTTACTTTCTTCTTTATGCACAATTTTGTATCCATCTGAGGTTTGGCTTCCCTGGATAGCAACCACAACCGACTGTTAATTAAATTTCATCTGGTGCAACATTGACCTGGTTCAGTTAATTTTAGATTCAAGTTTCATCCTCTAAGGGATAGCTATTTCTTCCATCTTGCAAATTCCGTGTAGTTCTGAGTCACAATTCTTCTGAAAATAGATATCAGTTGTTAAATTAATTCTTAAATATTCCCTGTCAAAGATTCCCACTGTTGGAAGACTCTAGGACTTTCAACCAGCATCAGCATCATCTGGAGCTTGTCAGCAATGCAGAAGCACAGACTCTCTGGAGTACTGAATCCCAGTCTGCATTCAGCAAGACACCCCAGTGATTCATCTGTACATTAGCATTTGAAAAGCACTGGTTTAGGACACCTTTCCTTTCAGGAACAGTTAAAATGTATTAAGTACCCACAGTCTCTTAGGGGAGGCACTTTACACTTTTTAAATCTGGTCCTCACAACGAACCTGCAGGAAAAGAACCTTCGATTTATGAAAGCAGAAACTGCTTCTGAGAGATTTAATCATTTGCCCAATTAGTAGTTAATGACTGAGATGAAATTAAACTTGGTCTACTCTTTTTTTTTTTTTTTTTAAACTTTTAGACTTTTTTTTTTTTTTCAACGTTTATTTATTTTTGGGACAGAGAGAGACAGAGCGTGAACGGGGGAGGGGCAGAGAGAGAGGGAGACAGAATCGGAAACAGGCTCCAGGGTCCGAGCCATCAGCCCAGAGCCTGACGCGGGGCTCGAACTCACGGACCGCGAGATCGTGACCTGGCTGAAGTTGGACGCTTAACCGACTGCGCCACCCAGGCGCCCCAGGTCTACTCTTTTTTGGAACACTTGGCTTAAACCTTTCTCTTCCTTCCCTTCCTCAAGCCTCTCCACAAATCTCAGTTTTTTCCCCCCTCACAATCTCACATTTGTTGCAATTGATGAAGCAATATTGATACATTATTAGTAACTTAAATCCACAGTTTACATTAGAATCCACTCTTTGTGTTGTACATTCTATAGGTTTTGCCAAATGATGATGTAATTCACTGTCCTAAAAATCCCGTGTTCCAACTATCCACCCCCACCCCAATCCCTGGCAACTGCTATCTGTTTATTGTCTTTATAGTTTGGTTTTCCTTTTATAATAAAAAAGTGATTCTTGTACATGGGAGAGGAGTAAATAACCAAAAATCAAGGGTGGTATTTTGTCCATCTAATTCTTCACTGTGTCTCCTGTATCCAGAATAGTGATAATGGTAGCAATAACTAGGGGAAACTTCTTTACAGTTTGACATAAATACTTCCATATATGTGATTATATATGTATGTGTGGTTATGCATATACTCATATGTACAGTCTCCTGTGTTTGAAAGGATAATCCATTTATGTGATGATTTATAAAATGTTTAATAGGCTCCAGACATCCCGTGAGACACTTCATATCTATCTCTCTTAATCTTCACCTCAAAAAATTGATAAATTATAGAGAAGCTCAAGGTGATTCTTAATTTGCTGTAGGGATTTATAATTTAATTACAATAATATTTGATAATGGATATTTGTTGTTTGCAACAATTTTTCTTTCTCATACGAATGATCTTACCCTTCAAATAATCTTTTGAATTATTATTAACTTTGTTTTGCTGTGAGTTTCAGTGACTTGCCTTAGAACCACATCTAGTGTTAAGTTTTCTCGGGCCACATCCTGCCCATTGCATCGCTGATTCACAGGGAGCTTGTGGCAAACGGGAACTTTTCCCCTACTTGTCTCAACGTTTAACCATGTCGCCTTCATTCTAAACTTGTGCACTTGTTGCAATGCAGTCATGTATTTTTCTTTCAATAGATATAAAAAAAATATTTACTAAGCAGTTACAGTTCTACTGGGAGCTTTGTGTACATGGATGAATAAAAATATATTTGGTCTTTGGGGCGCCTGGGTGGCTCAGTCGGTTGAGAGTCCGACTTCAGCTCAGGTCACGATCTCGCGGTCCGTGAGTTCGAGCCCCGCGTCAGGCTCTGGGCTGATGGCTCAGAGCCTGGAGCCTGTTTCCGATTCTGTGTCTCCCTCTCTCTCTGCCCCTCCCCCGTTCATGCTCTGTCTCTCTCTGTCTCAAAAATAAATAAACGTTAAAAAATATATATATATTGGGGCGCCTGGGTGGCGCAGTCAGTTAAGCGTCCGACTTCAGCCAGGTCACGATCTCGCGGTCTGGGAGTTCGAGCCCCGCGTCGGGCTCTGGGCTGATGGCTCAGAGCCTGGAGCCTGTTTCCGATCCTGTGTCTCCCTCTCTCTCTGCCCCTCCCCCGTTCATGCTCTGTCTCTCTCTGTCCCAAAAATAAATAAACGTTGAAAAAAAAAATTAAAAAATATATATATATATTTGGTCTTTGTTCTTGTGGGGCCTAAAATCTGTTCAGTTTACACCTGTGTGATCAACTAGAATGCAGCGGAGAAGATTTCTTTAATTCTGTTTTGCCATTAAGCTAGCAGATGCACTTTCGCATCATTTGCAAATTTAGGAACCATATTTCATGTTCTCCTCCACGTCTCTGGATCTCTACGTCAAGCCATTTATTTTCTTTCTTGCTGGATTTGTAAAGGAGAGCTCATGAGTAAGGCTGTTTGGCAAAAATTTGTAGCTAACATTTCTTCATCTTGTCCCTAAGGGTATCATGAAAGACTTTATCAGATGATTTGCAGAATGTAAAGGTCACTCGGTATCAGTATTCCCTGGGTTTCTAGTGGTTAAGTGCAGGTGCTTGGATGCCTTGGGTTCAAATCCTGCCTCTACTGCTTATTAGCTGTGTGACCTTGGGCATGTTACTTGATCTCTCTGTACCTCAGTTTCCTACGTTTATAAGATCATTCATAAATTCAAATTGTGTTAATAAATTATAAATTGATAAATTTCAGTAAATCTGAAAGTCTAAACAATATGAATGATTTTCTGGCAAAATATAAGTGAGCAAAATTGGTACAAGAAGAGACAGAAAGCCAAAAACTATAGAAGAAATGAAAAAAATTATTAAATTCTTCCTTTAAGGAAAAATACTTATTGAAATAGTTTAGTTTTGCAACTGAATTCCATCTAACTTTCAAGCAAGAGTTAATCTCTTTAATAGGTTAACCAAATTATTTCATTCTCTAGAAAGGTATGGAAAGTTCCTCAATAATATTATGAAACAAGCATAACTTTAATACTAAAATCTGATAAACATAGCACAAAATGTTTCTGTAGTTCAACTTATGCATATACATGAAAAGATTCTAAATAAAAATTTAGCAAGCCCATCTGAAAAGTAAGAACAAAGTTGAGGACTCACAGTACCTAATTTTAGATTTACCACTTATCAAGAAAGTGTGATAATGGCAAAAGAATAGTCTTACAGAACAATGGAATAGAATGGAGACCCCAGAAATAGACCCAAACATATTTATGATCAATTGAATTTTGACACAGGTGCAAAGGAAATTCAATGGAGAAAGGAGAGACTTTTAAATAAATGGGGCTGAAGCAGTTGGAAGTCTATGTGAAAGCAGAACAAAAGACCAACAACAGTAACAATAAAACCTTGGCCCTTACCTCACATCTATAAACATACTAAATTGAAACACATTATCAACATAAATGTAAGAGCTAAAGCTATAAAACCTCTAGAAGAAAGCATAGATATACAGGGAAAAATCTTTGTAATGGTGGGTTAAGCAAAGATTGCATAAACAGGACATTTAAAAAACATGAACCATAAAAGAAAAAATTGAAATGAACTGAAAAATTAAAATGTGTTTTGTCAACATAGAAAACTTCTGCCCTCTGAGAGACAACATTAAATCAATGAAAAGCAAGGCACGTGCAGGGAGAAAACATATTTGCAACATATATACCTAATAATGGACCTGTATTCAGAATATATGAATAACTCTTATAGCTCAATAACAAAAAGTCAAACAGACCACTGACGATACCAAATGCTGCCAAAGATGTAGAGCCACTGGAACTCTCCTACCTTTCTGCTGGGAATGCAAAATAGTGCAGGGATTTTGGGAAAGGGTTTGGCAGTTTTAGATTGTTAAAATACAGTTGTCACACGACCCAGAAAACTCACACTTACGTATTTACTCAAGGAATGAAAGCATTTGTTCACACAAAGGCATACGCAAATTTCTATAGCAGATGTATTCCTAGTAGTCAAAAACTGAAAACAAAAACCTGAAAGTCCATCCACTAGTGAGTGGATAAACAAATTGTGGTACACCTAGAGATGAACAGTAGCAAAGAAACAAACTACTGATATATGCAGCATCATGGATGAATTTCAAAAACATTATGTCAAGTGATAAGACCATTCACAAAAGCCTACATGCTGCATGAACCTTATTTATAACACGACATTCTGGAAAAGGTGAAACTAGAAGGATGGAAATCAGACCAGTGGTTGCCAGGGATTTGGGTGGGACAGAAGACTGACTGCAAAAGGGCATAAGGAAATACTTCGGCGTGATGGAAATGTTTCTATGTTGATTGTGGTGGTGGTTATGTGACTGAAGATATTTGTCAAAACTCATCAAATTGTATACTTCGGTAGGATGAATTTTTTTTTTTTATTTTATTAAAAAAATTTTTTTTTTCAAAGTTTATTTATTTTTTTTGGGACAGAGAGAGACAGAGCATGAATGGGGGAGGGGCAGAGAGAGAGGGAGACACAGAATCGGAAACAGGCTCCAGGCTCTGAGCCATCAGCCCAGAGCCTGACGCGGGGCTCGAACTCATGGACCGCGAGATCGTGACCTGGCTGAAGTCGGACGCTTAACCGACTGCGCCACCCAGGCGCCCCAAGAATGAATTTTACTATATCCAAATTATGCCTCAATAAACTGGACTCACAGAATGTAATAAGTCTAGTAATGGTGTTGAAAGAATAATAGACACTAAGTTATGCCAGAAAATTTTGCCATTAGGAAATCCAACAATATAATTCCCTATAGCAACAAATTAAGGAAAAACTATGAAGTCATCAGTAAATGCCAAGAAAAGGTTTTGATACAATCAGTAGTTATTTCTAATTGAAACTTTAATTAAAATATTGAATGTACAAAAGAAACTCTTTCAAAGATATATCAGGAAACGTGTATAAGAATATTCATAACAGAAAGCTGGAAAAAACCCAAATGACCATGACCTTGAGAATGAATACATAGTTTATGGTTTATTCACATAATGTACTATTATATGACATTCAAAATGACTCACAGTTACACATAAGAATATGGATGAATCTTAGCAATACTATATGGAGTGAAAAATGTAGGTCCCCAAAGGTTACCAAAGAGTAACATGATAGGAAGGGAGGTAAGGTGGCAGTGTAGTAGGAAGACCCTAGGCTTGTTTAGTCCCTTGAACACAACTAGATAACTATAAAATCATTCTGAATACCCAAGAAATTGACCTGAGGACTGGCAGAACAAACTGCACAACTAGAGGGAGAAAAGAGGTCACACTGAGGAAGGTAGGAAGTGTGGAGACTTAGTTTAGGGGAGAAATAAATCACAGGTCCTGCAGTGGGGAGGGAGCCTTGGTGGTGGAGAAAAGCAGAAAGAAAGAGAGGAGTGCACAGGGGACTCCACAAGGAAAACACTTCTCTGAAGCCACTGGCTGGGAAAACAAGAGAGGTTGATTTTCGTGGGTTTTGCAACCGGTGGGACTTTAAGACTGGAGGTTTTTAAAGAATGTTTTATTTATTTATTTTGGGGGGGAGGTGGGAGAAAGTTCACAGGAGCAGGTGACAGGCAGAGACAGAGAGTGAAAACCCCAAGCCAGCTCCTTGCTCAGCGCGGGGCTCCACGTGGGGCTCGATCTTGCGACTGTGAGATCATGACCTGAACTGAAATCAAGAGTTGGATGCGTAATTGACTGAGCCACCCAGACATCCCAAGACTGGAATTTTAAAGGTTGGTGAGCTTGGCTGGGATAGAGCCAGGGTGCTGCCCTACTTCTGGAGAGAAAGTAGGCACGCAACTGGGGCAGGTGGCAAGGAGGCAGAAATCTGAGGATCGCCTAGGGCACACAGTGGGAAGACTGTTGACTCTTCTTGGAGTGCATCTATGAGAGGTGGTATTCACAGAGACACCTCTCTGGGGACAAAAGAGCCTGTGGGCACCATTGCCCTCCTCCTATCCCTTGGCATAGATGCAGAACCACCTGCTGAGAGTGGTTTGCCTGGACGCTGGCTGCCTAACCTGCTTGATGCAACTCCCATGCCCCTGCGCTCTGGTGTGACTGCCCTTCTTGGCCAAACTTGCCTCAATCCTAGCGCAGGGGGACCCTTCTCTAGAAACCCAGCAGAAATCCCTGCATGAACCATGTCTTCCAACCAGAGAGTTCTGCAAGCCTTCAGTTCTAGTTGAAGTAGCATCAGGTCTCATTTAACAAGCAAACCAGAGCACATCCAGTTAAAACTTGCCACCCTTGGACCAATGTCCAAACAGTGCCCACTGTAAGCAAGGAGAATCTCTGGAGATGATTGGCCTAAAGGATAGAGCAGCTAAAGCATAGCAGCAGAGTATATGCAGCACACACCAGAGACACTCTCTGAAGCTCCAGGCCCCGACTGTTATATGGCATCTTCTTCATAAAGCCATTACTCTCAGGAGAAGGAAATAGAACAAGCTTTTCTAATACACAGAAGAATACAGGGATGTAGACAAAATGACAAGATGGAGGAATTTATCCCAAATGAAACAATTAAGAAAAGGGCATGGCCAGAGATGTAATAGAAACAGATATAAGTAATATGCCTGATGGAGAATTTAAGGCAACAACCATAAAGATGCTTGCTGGGCTTGAAAAAAGCATGGAAGACTTCAGGGACACCCTTACCACAAAGGCGAATGAGTTAAAAAATAAGCAGTCAGAAATGAAAAATATAATAACTGATTATGAAACAGACTGGATGTACTGAACAGCAGACTGGAAGAAGTAGAGGAATGAATAAGTGATATAGAAGACAAAATAATGGAAAATAAGGAAGCTGAACAAAAGAGAGAAAGAAGAATGATAGAATATGAGAATAGACTTAGGGAACTCAATGACTCCATCAAATGTAGTAATGTTTATATCATAGGAGTCCCAGAAGAAGAGAGAGAAAAAGAAACAGAAAATTTGAGGAAATAATAACTGAAAACTTCCCTGATCTGGGGAAGAAAACAGACATCCAGCTCCATGAGGCACAGAGAACTCCCATCAAAATCAACAAAAGCAGGCCAATATCCAGACATACTGTAATTAAATTTGCAAAATACAGCAGTAAAGAAAAAAATCCTAAAAGCAGCAAGACAAAAGAGTTCCATAACTTACACGGGAAGACCCATGAGGCTAACTGCAGATCTCTCAAAAGAAACTTGGCAAGCCAGAGTTTATTCAACATGTTGAATGGGAATAATCTACAGCCAAGAATTCTCTATCCGGCAAGACTCATTCGGGATAGTGCTGGAAGGCGAGCTATCCAACCAGCTTGATGGCAGGGCCCGGGCGGTGGATGGATTGGGACTGTAGGGCAGCCCACCGACATTGAAGCTTCTCGTACTCCTGCTTTTATGTAATTTGGCCTTAATAAAAGTACCTGGGGAATTGTCTGTTGGGGAATTGCCCTGGACAGGCCCCCTGGGAAAAGAACTATTGGGGAAAGAAATAAGGTTCCGCAAGGAAATTGTGCAGCCCTACATTTAGCCTTTGCCACCCCCTATAAAGACTCCTCTACCTAAAGGAAGGATAGCCTCATATATTTCTCAGCCAAGGAAGGAATAGATAGATTTGAAAGCCCCACTCTGGCAACAAAGAAGTGTATCTATGGGCACAAGTTACTCCAACCCCTAGGCCCACTTGGCCCCCAGGAGGCATTCCAGATGATGACTGAACCTAGTCGGTTAAGGTACAGAATGGTTTATTAGTTCCTAGGTGCATTGCCTCTCTGAGAATGTATAAGGCGTGGGTTTCTAAGGCCCTCTTGGCCCCCTCCTGGCTCCTTGGACTGAGGCGAACACTTTTGTTCCTCAAGCCACAAATGGTTCAGAGAAACAACTAAGAGGTCGTGTCCCTGTAACTGTTCCACTTGAGGTGTTGAGAGATAGACGACCTTTCATGAAAACAGCAAAGCAAATGTTTTATAGATTATAGATAAACGTAGATACATAATGAAAATAATGTAAGAAATTAATCAATAAGCAAAGGGCAGGAGGAAACGTTATGAGAAAATAACCATGTTATTCCTTAAAGGGTGATTATACATAGGAACATTTTTAGAATTAGGTAATGCTAGAAAACATAGATGACGTACACTACAAGGAAATTTCTAACAATTATAATGCCACGTTTGCCACAATAAAGTGGCCAGTTCAACACACTGCTGTTGTCTGTGTCCGTTTTTATTTTTTTTATTTTTATTTTTTTCACTTTCTCGCCGACGTCGTTCATCCTTTGGGAACCCCTAGATCTGCTGGAGCTGGACTCCGGCAAGATAGGAGGAGAGATAAAGAGTTGACCAGACAAACAAAAACTAAAGGAGTTTGTGACTACTAAACCAGCCCTGCAAGAAATATTAAAGGGGACTCTAAGTGGAAAGGAAAGACCAAAAATGACAAAAGACAAGAAATGAACAGAAAAAAAATCTCCAGAAACAACCATAAAACAAGTAATAAAATGGCAATATGGCAATAAATACATATCTATCAATAATCATTCTCACTGTAAATGGACTAAACACTCCAATCAAGACATAAGGTGTCAGAATGAATAAAAAAACAAAAAACAAAAAACAAAAAAACCTAACAAGTCCCATGTATATGCTAGCTACAAGAGACTCATTTTAGACCTAAAGACACCTGCAGATTGAGAGTGAAGGGATGCAGAAACATTTATCATGCAAATGGACATCAAAAGAAAGCTGGAGTAGCAATCCTTATAGCAGATAAACTAGATTTTAAAATAAAGACTGTATTAAGAGATGAAGTAGGACATTCTATCATAATTAAGGGGTCTAGCCATCAAGAAGATCTGACAATCGTAAATATGCCCCCAGCTTGAAAGCACCCAAATATATAAATCAATTAATAATAAACATAAAGAAACTCAGATGGCTTCATAGGCAAACTCTACCAAACATTTAAAGATTTAATACCCATTCTTCTCAAACTATTACAAAATATAGAAAAGGAAGGAAAACTTCCAAATTCATTCTATGAGGCCAGCATTACCTTGATGGCAAAACCAAAGACTCCACTAAAAAAGAGAACTACAGGCTAATGTCCCTGATGAACATGGATACAAAAATTCTCAATAAAATACTAACAAATTGAATCCAACAGTACATTAAAAGAAGCATTCACCATGATTAAGTGGAATTTATTCCTGGGCTGCAAGGGTGGTTCAATATTCACAAATCAATCAATGTGATATACCACATTAACAAAAGAAAGGATAAGAACCCTATGATCCTTTCAATAGATGCAGAAGAAGCATTTGACAAAGTACAACATCCATTCATGATAAAAAACCCCAACAAAGTAGGGCTAGAGGGAACACATCTCAATATAAAAAAGGCTGTATATGAAAAACCCACAGCTAATATCATCCTTGATGGGGAAAAACTGAGAGCTTTCCCTCTATGGTCAGGAACTATATAGGGATGCCCACTCTCACCACTGTTATTTAACATAGTACTGGAACTCTTAGCCTCAGCAATCAGACAACACAAAGAAATAAAAGGCATCCAAATCAGCAAGGAAGAAGTCAAACTTTCACTATTTGCAGATGGCATGATACTCTAAATAGAAAACCCAAAAGACTCCACCAAAAAATTGCTAAGATTTTCAGCAAAGTTGCAGGATACAAAATCAACATACAGAAATCAGTTGCATTTCTATGCATCAATGATGAAGCAGCAGGAAGAGAAATGAAAGAATCAATCCCATTTACAATTGCACCAAAACCATAAGATACCAAGGAATAAACCTAACCAAAGAGGTAAAAGATCTATACTCTGAAAACTATAAAGCACTGATGAAAGAGATTGAAAATGACACAAAGAAATGGAAAGACATTCCACGCTCATGGACTGGAAGAACAAATATTGTTACAACATCTACACTACCTAAAGCAATCTACACATTTAATGCAATCCCTATTAAAATATCCACAATATTTTCCCACAGAGCTAGAAAAAACAATCCTAAAATTTGTATGGAATCACAAAAGACACAAATAGCCAAACCAATCTTGAGAAAGAAAAGCAGGTCTGGAGGCATCACAATTCTGGACTTCAAGTTATATTACAAAGCTGTAGTGATCAAGACACTATGGTACTGGCACAAAAACAGACACATAGATCAATGGAACAGTACAGAAAACCCAGAAATTAACCCACAACTATATGGTCAATTAATCTTCGACAAAGCAGGAAAGAATATCCAGTGGAAAAAAAGACAGTCTCTTCAACAATGATGTTGGGGAAATTGGACAGAAACATGCAAAAGAATGAAACTGGACCACTTTCTTATACACAAAAATAAATTAAAAATGGATGAAAGATCTAAATGTGAGACAGGAAAACATTAAAATTGAAGAAGAGAACACAGGAAGTAAACTTTTTGACATCAGCCATAGCAACTTCTTACTAGATATGTCTCCTGAGGCAAGGGAAACAAAAGTAAAAACAAATTATTGGGACTACACCAAAATAAAAAGAAATAAGACTTGGGGTGCCTGGGTGGCTCAGTCAGTTAAGTGTCTGACTCTATTTATTTATTTATTTATTTATTTATGTATGTATGTATGTATGTATGTATGTACTTATTTATTTATTCTCAAGTTAGTTAACATAGAACCCAGTGATCCATTGCTTACATATGACATCCAGTGCTCATCCCAAAAAGTGCCCTCCTTAATGCCCATTACCCATTTAACACCCCCGCCCCCCAATCCTCCCCTCCATCAACTCTCAGTTTGTTCTCTGTATTTAAGAGTCTCTTATGGTTTGCCATAAGATTTTACCTTCCCCAGGCCGGCTCCATGACTTCCTAGGGTTGTTGCCTCTACTGCCTGCTCTGGATACTCTGCCAGCTATCCCAGCTGGTCACAACAGAACCTTGCCACCATTGCTCTCTAGCTCAGGGCATGCACTCACCATTTCACTCAAAGAGGGATGGAGTTGGGGGGGTGGTGGTGCCTGGGTGGCTCAGTCTGTTAAGCACCTGACTCTTGATTTTGGCTATGGTCATGATCTCACCATTGGTGCGGCTGAGACTGGCGTCAGGCTCTGTGCTGGTGGGGCAGAGACTGCTTGGGATTCTCTCTCCCTCTCTCTCTATGCCCCCCCCAAATAAAAAAAAAAGATGGATGGATGGGAAATGACTTCTCCTTGGAGTTAGATTCTATTAGAGGGGTCTCATAGCAAGGTAGGTTGGTGCCACAGCTCTTTGGTTGTTATGTATTTCCTCCAGGGTAGGGTACTGAGTAGAGGTAGGTTCAAGTAACAGCTTCCCTGCTGTACCTGAAAACCCTTTTTTCTTTCTCAGCTCAAGTTCTGTTGCCAAGTTCAACATACCAAGCCAGTCTTTTTTTCTTATAGTGGATTTTCTCCTGGGGGCTCCACAATTCCCTTCCCTATTGTGATTTGGCCTTGTGGGTCCTCACACTCATCATCCCACATACCACAATGCCCACTATCCATGCCTGCATGTGCCTAAGTTCTATTCATTGACACCAATGGACTTCATTTTCTGGGAGCCCCATTTAATTCAGTTGATGTAAGCCACTCACACACTCAATTTTCATTTAGGTTCCACCAGAATCTTGGGTGATAGAAATGTGAATTAACTGAGCACATACCCATGGGTTGTGGCGTGAGACTATCTAGATGTGAATTCTGAATGGCCCAGGAGATTGGTCTTTATATTTAAAGTTCCCTGAGGTAGGGGCACCTGGGTGGCTCAGTTGGTTGAGCATCCAACTTTGGCTCAGGTCATTATCTCACGGTTTGAGTCTGAGCCCTGCATCAGGCTTGCTGCTATCAGTGCAGAGCCTACCTCAGAACCTCTGCCCCTTCCCCACTTGCTCTCTCTCTCTCTCTCTAACAAATAAATAAACATTAAAATAAAAGTTCCCTGAAGTAACTCACAAAATGTTAAATGTAAACATTTTGGTTAACTTGCTTCTTATTGATTATATACCTAACATAGATGGTCTGAAGGTAAAATTAGCTTGAATCTCTTACAAAATATGGTTGTGAAAACCATTAATGACCAATTTTATTCTTGGAACTGATACCTAACAAGACTTTGGCTGGTCTGTTCACCTGATCTTTTAGGAAAAGAGGAAGAGACCTTTGATCATTTGATCTGGACCACCTTAGAACAGAGACATGGGGCACTAGTTGGTGTTGAAGTAAGATGTCTGTCCTAAGGAGAACTACTCAAGGACTATGGTCTCCTTTTCACATACACCAACCCCATTGTTAGTTGAAATGTGTGCACCAAGCCGCTCTGGAAAGCAGTGTGGAGGTTCCTCAGAAAATTAAAAATAGACCTACCCTATGACCCAGCAATAGCACTGCTAGGAATTTATCCAAGGGATACAGGAGTACTGATGCATAGGAGCACTTGTACCCCAATGTTTATAGCAGCACTCTCAACAATAGCCAAATTATGGAAAGAGCCTAAATGTCCATCAACTGATGAATGGATAAAGAAATTGTGGTTTATATACACAATGGAATACTACATGGCAATGAGAAAAAATGAAATATGGCTTTTTGTAGCAACGTGGATGGAACTGGAGAGTGTGATGCTAAGTGAAATAAGCCATACAGAGAAAGACAGATACCATATGGTTTCACTCTTATGTGGATCCTGAGAAACTTAACAGAAACCCATGGGGGAGGGGAAGGAAAAAAAAAAAGAGGTTAGAGTGGGAGAGAGCCAAAGCATAAGAGACTGTTAAAAATTGAGAACAAACTGAGGGTTGATGGGGGGTGGGAGGGAGGGGAGGATGGGTGATGGGTATTGAGGAGGGCACCTTTTGGGATGAGCACTGGTGTTGTATGGAAACCAATTTGACAATAAATTTCATATATTAAAAAAAAATTCTTAGACCTTAAAAAAAAAAAAGAAAGAAAGAAATGTGTGCACCATGATCCTTTACCTAATCTAGATTTCAAACATATGGCTGAGAAATTGTTCTCTATAAAATAATTCCGCTCTTTAATTTGGGATTTGGCTTAATGGATTTGTTATGTTTTCAAGTCATTATGATAAATCCTTGGCATGAGGATGAGTGTGAGCTTTATCTATAAAATGGGGTTATGGTAATTCCTGCTCATAGGGTTGCTACAAGGATCAAATGAGTAATATAGACAGTAGCAAATGTATATGTGATCCCTGCTCAAGGTGTTCAAAGGCATGCTATTGTCCACAATAGAATCCAGATCCTTGGTGATTTGATTTCATTCCCATTTTCCTCTCCTATCTTAACTGAACTACTTAATACAAACACATACATTTCTCCACCTCCATGCTTTATTCCCTTTGGTTCCTCTGTCGAAATATCCTCCTTCCCATCTTTGCCAACTCCTGCGCTTCCTTCATGACCTGATCCGCCCACTTCAGGAGAGGTTCTTCCTATCACCTAAGCTGAAGGGAGCCATTTTCCCTCCATACACTCCAGATCATTCTATTTGGATCACTCTTACCACAACCCCTACTTTCCACTTTTTAATGTACTAATTTATGTACATATCTCATCTCCATGAAATTCTAAAGGACAGGATCTGAAAATATTTCATTTTGAATATCCAGTCATACTTGGCCTTGGTCCTGACCAGAACAGGGATTAAATAAATGTTTTATGAATGAATGGGTTAAAGAGAGTTTATACTTGGTGTGGTGGTGCCTGAAGTTTGAGTTTTCACGGGAATCAGCTTATGTGTTTAGGATTGTTTTTCTTTCTGCACTGCAAATTGATTAAGGAATGGGAGATTACTCTCTTGATCAAAGGTAACTGATCTGAAACTGGATCAGAATACCTCACAGGTCCCATCTAACTTTAGGAAACTATGAGTCTATTGTCTGGAGAGATGCCAAGATGACAGCCCTGACTCATCTTTGTAGGTATTCAGGGATAGGAGCCCACAAGGCTGTGGGTAGAACTAAATCATTGCAGCTAATAGATTAATTTGTGTCAGTCCAGAATTAACAATCTAGTGGACAGAATCCTTAAATCGTTCCTTACCCAAATTTCCAATGCATATTTGAGTTTCTGGACAATAGAATAACAGAATTTTTGCATTGGAATGAAACGCCCTTGCCGCTGAGGCCATCTTCCCAGGTAGAAGCATGCTGCCTTTAGCATCTCTGACATACCTTCCAGGCTTTGCCTGAGCACGTCCAATGAGCAAACTCCCACTAGTTTTCCAGTCCATTGTTGGATAACCCAGTTGTTAGAAAGGTTTCTCTTATATTAAGTCAGTATTTGTCACTTTATCATAATGGTGAGACTTTATCATGTTGGTCCTATTTCAGCTTTGGAGCAACAGAAAAGCCTGTTCTCTCTCCCATACGTAAACTTCAGATTTTCAAAAATGTATCTTGGGCATTCTCTAAGTCTTCGCAGGCCAAACTCCTTTAGCCCCTTAGGCAGCATGGGGGACACATTTCTTGTCCTCTTTTAAATTTCCTGTTTGGCAATGACCCTCCTAAAATGTAGTGAGTGGAACACGC
Organism: Prionailurus bengalensis; assembly: GCF_016509475.1. Lineage (NCBI taxonomy): Eukaryota > Metazoa > Chordata > Mammalia > Carnivora > Felidae > Prionailurus > Prionailurus bengalensis. The sequence continues at coordinate 51,574,052 of NC_057351.1, read as the reverse complement.
TACTCTCACACTTAATTATAACTACCATTTACCACTCAGTCACCTTACTAGAGTGGCTTTGCTTATGTATTTCATCTCACTTAACTTTCCTCACAATGGTCCCATGCAGACAGTTCTTACAACTGTTATTTTATAGATAAGGGGTCTGTAGCTCAGATAAGTTAAGTCATCACTGGACTTAGGGTTAGGAGCAGTAGAAAGCAGAACTGAATGAGACGGCTTTCAAAACTCATAGTCCTCCACCAGTATGATTAGTTTTACTACCCAACAAGCCAGTTACAATAAACAAAAATCTAATTTCTTTTGCGCTGTTCTGCAGTCTACATAGTCCCTGTTTTTAAGGCAAATGTGATTCAGAAAGTCTGGTGGCTGGTAGATAGCTGGCAGTACCCTGGCCGGAGGGTCTGGCAGTGTGGCCTAAACAAATGCCAGTGAAGACCGTCATCCCCCAGCACTGCCTGAGTTCCCTGTTGGTATGCTGTAGGCATCCCAGTGTTCATTTGTTAACTATTTTTACAAGTGCTTCCTTGGAGCAAGGAGCTGTTAGGAAATGGGGTAACCGTGGGCAGGTGCTTTGGGGGAATTGACAGTGAATCAGACCCGGGTTGCCCTAGTAGTTTATTATAAAAAAAGATGACACATGCTAAGCAGCAGTAAATGGAGTGGAGGGGTGATGTTATTGTGGTGCCTCAAATTTCAGAGGAGGGAGGAATGATTTTCAAGAGTGGGGGGGTATCTGGCAAGTTTTTGTGGAGAAGGTTGCATTTAAGCAAGTTTCTTACTTTCTCTGCTTTAGTTTCTCATACTCTAAAGATGATTAAAACTGGTTCTTAACTGGTAGGGTTGTTATAAGCATCAAGTAAAACAATTCAAGGGAGTGCACGGCACACTGCCTGTCATTTAGTGAGTCATAAATAAAGTTAATTATTTTAATTTGAGAAACATTTTTAGATTGGAATCAAACACAGGATTTTGAAATCATCCAGGCCTGGTTCAAGTCCAACATGGTAGGACTGTGCGCATTTAATTTCTCTGAGCCTCAGACTCCTCATCTGTAAAAGGGGTGAATGAAAGCCCTGCTTCATAGATAGGTGGATTACGTGAACTAATGCTTTTAACACAGTGACCAAAAAGGAGTAAGCTCCAAGAGACTGTTAGCTGTAATTAATTAATACCTTTTGAGCTGGGCCTTGGAGGATGGGTAGGATTTGGGTGAGAGCAAGAACATGACAGAAAGAGCACACCAGGTGCAAGGTACATTGTGATTGGTTGGGAGGTGACTTCATCTGGGCCATAGAATGTGTATGAAGGGAAGAAGGGGGTTCAGGGACCAGAGGTGGCCGGTCTTGGAAGCCAGAATGAGGAGTCTGGGGTTTACTCTGTAGTCAATGAGGCCATGCAGTCACATACACTATGTTAAAAATCTTGCTGGATTTTTGTTGTCCCTTAGTTCCTCCTATTTCTGTGTCCTGATCTCTGTGGTCACTCTCAACTTATTCCATCATGGCGCATCATTTCCATCTTCATGGCTGCAACTGCCTCCTGACTAGCCTCCTTGCTTCTACTCTTGCACCTCTTCCCATCCGCTCTCTACGTGGCAGTTGTTCAAGTGATTTTTTTTCAATGCAAACCTGGTCGCCTACCTGCTTAAAACCTCTCAATGACTTCCCAGGTACTTAGGGTAAAATCTAAACCCCTTATCATAATTAAAAACCTTCTGTGTGATCTAGCCTCTTATTTGCCCTCTCTATCAGTCAGCATCCTGGCAGGAAAGTAGCATAAATCAAAACGGGTAATTTGATGAGTGTCTAATAAAGCTGCTATTTACATGGGTGCGGGAGGATTTGAAGAAACTAATAAGGAATAGTGAAGTCTTGGGGGGGGGCAATAACTCCAGGAATTGTTCCCCACCTCTAGGTTGAAAGGACAAGCAGATAGAGCCACCGCAGAGACAACGGAATAGATCCATGGGGTTTACTGCCTGACAGAAATCATGGCTGTTGGCAGAAGATCGAAGCCAACCAACCACAGCCACCTGCCAGGGTGGAAGCTGGGGAATAAATACTTTGATTCATTCTCCTCAAACCCTCTGCTTTCCTTTTAGTGCCTCTTGTTGACCAAACCCAACCAAAAGTCAGAGGACATGGAAGCCCATTGGTGCAGTCCATACAGGTGAGCTTTCCCAGGCAAAAAAGTTGGTTACAAGAGTGTGGCAAGTGCATCTGGAGGGCTCTTATATTTTTTCTAAGGTACCTTGTACCTTATATGCTGTTTCCTTCTGTCTCCTCAGGCCCGCCCCTTCACCTAGCCAATGCCTGCTCTTCCCTCTGCTCTCAGCCTGAGTATCAGCTACCCACAGAAGAATCTTCCCTTGACTTACCCCAGGGTAGGTCATCTCCCTCTGTCACATGCTCTCATAGCACCCTTTAGTTATCTTTTGATATGCATATTAAAATTGCATCATGATTAATTATACAATTATTTGCTTAGTAATAGTTGTTCTGTTAGATTGAGAACATAGGACCCAGTTGGTCTTTTTTTTTATTATTATTATAGTATCTTCAGTCCTGAGTACAGTGAACTCCATAGTAGCCCAGTAAATACTTGTTGAATAACTGAATAGTAAATACCAACATTGTTCAGTCTTCAAATTTCTCTTTGCGTGTCACCCAACTTCGATCAGAACAGGTCTTGCTGATTTTAGGTGTGAACCTGACACCTTAATGGGCCCATAAGACTACAGGATATTTCAACAAATATCTTTGGAGTGTCTACAATGTTCTAGGCATTGGTAAGTGCAAGGGATACAAAGATGGGTAACATTTGGTACCTGCCCTCAGCAGTTCACAGTCTATTAGGGAAAAAAGTAACATAAACAAATAAATAACAGTGTTTCAAAAGCTATTCTAGCTGTCTAAACAATTCCTCTCTGGAACACAGAGCAGAGAATAAGGAATTCTGTTCTGTCTCTAGGGCTGGGAGAAATTTAACACTGGACATCTGAGCTGGACCTTGAAGGACGGATAAGGTTTGATCAGGTGAAGGGCTTCTGGGCAGGGGAAATGGCGAGAACAAACAGAGAATGTGGCACATGAAGGCAGAGACTTGCGTGACCTATGTACTTCCCACAATTAGGGGAGTCCGATAGTCAGCAGAATTTTCCAGGAGGTTTTAAAGTCAATGGTAATTTTATATAAGTAACACAGTGAAGGACAAAAGCAGGAGACACTGGAAGGCAAAGGAGGAAGGAGACATTTGAAGTCCTGCAAAGAAAAGGGCAAGCTGGACAACAGCCAGAAGTAGCAAGAGATTCAAAGGATGACAAATGGTTTTACAGGTATTAAAAGAATCCCTGAGGAGTTACTGCCTTAAAAAACTCAAGTCTACGTCTGTCCTGGTCCTGATGCCTGACTTGTGATCTGAAAACCAATCTGCCATGTCCCAGGACAATGTGTACTTTTGTGGAGGCTCCTAAGACCGGGACATTAGGTGGTTTTGTTGGCACTGCTCTGTGGTACTTTTGAAATACCTTTTCCCTCTGAGTGCCAACTTAATGGTACACTATCTTCTTTTGGTATTTTTGTCAGTGCTCCTCGCTAGACTCTTTTTTTGACAATTCATATTCTTGCCACCTGCCTATTTGCCAAATTCACATCATTTCAATGTTATCTTCTTATGTTTTCTGTTTTGTGGAGGATTCTGAAGGCAACAACCATTTTTCTTTTTTTTTTTAATTTTTTTTTTCAACATTTATTTATTTTTTTTGGGACAGAGAGAGACAGAGCATGAACGGGGGAGGGGCAGAGAGAGAGGGAGACACAGAATCGGAAACAAGCTCCAGGCTCTGAGCCATCAGCCCAGAGCCTGACGCGGGGCTCGAACTCACGGAGGGCGAGATCGTGACCTGGCTAAAGTCGGACGCTTAACCGACTGCGCCACCCAGGCGCCCCAACAACCATTTTTCTTAATTAACACATCCAATCTACCCAATGGGCATGTGTTGTTAGTGCTAGGTGCCGAGTCCTGGAGATACACAGATGAATACGATGTTGTCCTTGCCCTCCAGGAGCTTACAATCTAGCAGAGGAGACAAATGCAAAACAGATTTTTATGTTACCGAGATGAGATTTTAATCGTTTCCACCGCAAGAACAAATGACAATTAAGTGATGTGATGGGATGTGTTACCTAATGCTACCTAGTAATCATATTGCAATACATGAACTGTGTACCTTACACTTACACAATTGACATTTTATGTCAATTGTATCTCAATATAAATAAATTAAAAAAGAAGAAAATTAATTACAAGCAAAAGAAAAAAGAAAAAAAACTATGTCAGCTTTTTCAGATATTTTTCTATGGTGTTCAACCTTTCTTATCTTTTAAAATCTCCCCTGATGTTCCTTCCCTAAGCAAATATTCCTCTTTTGAAAAAAAAAAACAAACAAACTGTGAGATCTGGAACTGTTTTCCATCTCAAAATAACCACGAGCGTTCCCATCAGATAATTCTTCCTCAGTCTTCTATAGACTTATTTGTGATAGGCAACATTTATCATCTTAGAGGAATAAAACAGAAATTGAAAAATGTCATCATTCCACTATACTTTTTAAAAGAATGAAAGCCTATTTTCTCTTTTTGATTTTTACACAACAGAACTGTTAATATTCTAAGGGTAATAATTATTACTTAAAAAATAAAACGCCGTCAAAATAATACAGATAATTCAGAGATCTCTTTCCCTAGGATATTGCAGAATAAAAACAAAACCAACCAGCCAGCCAGATTTTTATAAAATAAGATAGTGAGTGAAATGATGAAGATAATCCCAGGGTCTTAAAAAAACACAGAAGTAGTTCCATGAAGCAGTCTGGAGAGGAGGGCATGGGAGGTACTGCTGGGAAATGACATCTGACTGAACCTCAAAAGAGGAAGAGAACATTAGTCTAGCACAGGTGAGTGCAGGGAGCACCCAGGCAGAGGGACAGTGTAAGAGCACATAGAGGGTTAGGGAATGACAAATGGGGTCTGGGAACATCAGGAGTTTGTTTATTTTGGTAGATTTAGATTATAGGAAGCTATTGTAGGATTTTGTGATCGAAGCTTCATTTTAGATACACTGTTGGAGGTGAGAAGAATGTGTCTGAGTGACAGTATAGGGTGGGAAAGGCCCGTCAGAAGGCTCTTATGACAAGCCAAGCGAGAGAGGGTGAATGGCCAAAGGATGGAGAAGAGGACTTGGATTTTGAGACATACTGAGAAGGCAAAAGCAGGCAGGATTTGGTGAGGGACGCAATACGGGAGTGAGGAAGACAGAAGTGTCCCAACAGAGCACTCAAGTTCAGATCCTAGTTTAATGTCTGTGAACAAACCAGCTAATTACTCAGATGAGGTGTTGGCACATGAGGTTAGGTCTTGGCATCGAAGCTTAAATCCCATTACTTAATAGTTTCAAACCCTGCTATCATTATTCAGCCTTAGTGAGTCTCAGTTTCCCCATCTGTAAGATGGAATAAGGTTTTAATGAGAATTAAATGAAATAAAATATATGAGGCCTTTATAAAGTTAAAGGACTAATCACACGTAAACGTTTTTGCTCAAGAAGTGCCACTGTGATCTTTGCAATCAAATCTTGCACTTCTGTTTGTAGTCTGCAAAATAAGAACCTCTTTCAATATTAGCCACAGAGAGGACTACTTCCATAAATACCATCAAAATTTTGGATTTGAGGGTAAGACAGGATGGACGTAAGACAAGAGAAAATGATGCTTAGTCACTGTCCTGTTTTAAGCAGTAGGCCTCTGCTCTAATAGTAATCGACTTAAAAGAAGAATTATACTATAACAATATTATAGCCAGTGATTGTCATAAAATATAGGAAAGGACCTAATAATGCTGGATACATGATTTATTCTTATAATGTTATTTCTTTAATCCTTTCTTCAGAAAGAAAAAAAAACCTCTTTTAATCACTAATTGAGCTCCAAAACTCGGTAACAATGAAAGCTCAGTGTGTACAAGAAAGCAAGACCTGATGCTTTTTTCTCAACATTCTCACTTTCCACGACAGGAGAGGGTTTTTTGATAGGAAAAATGAAGGAATTTTGGAATATTTTGTCTTCCTCTTGGTGGTCTCAAATAACTTCTGATTTTACCAAGTGACTTAACAGTTTAACAGTTGTTCATTAAAAAAAATTAATATCTTACTAATAGATTAAATAAGGCTTGGAGGAAGTGGGCTTTGAAACATGCTTTCAAGGTTGCGGCTGCCATTCTAGAGGACTTACTACGCTTCAGATGACCTATGAAAGCTCTGATGAGAACAGTTGACTCAGTAGGATCTGGGAAATTGTTCACTCTCTCCCAACTGCCGCCCACCCCACAGTTGGAACTTTTCACCACTTCCTAGGCATATAGCAGCTAAACAGAAATAATTCTCTGATAGATGCAAAGCCATAGCTTGGGCCAAATCTGCTTTGACTATACATGGGTAGGGGAGATGCTACAGCATTCTAGTTAAAAAAGGGAATAGAGGCGCCTGGGAGCCTCAGTCGGTTAAGCGTCCAACTTTGGCTCAGGTCATGATCTCGTGGTTCTTGGGTTTGAGCCCCATGTTAGGCTCTGTGCTGACAGCTCAGAGCCTGGAGCCTGCTTTGGATTCTGTGTCTCCCTCTCTCTCTGCACACCCCCCCCCCAAGTAAATAAAAACATTTAACAATTCTAAAAAAGGGTATAGAGTTTTGAATATCCCTTGAAGCTAGTAGTCATTAAGAATTATATCCAGAGTGGGGTGGGGTGGGGTGATGTGATGTGTTTGTGTGTATGTCAGGGAGTAGATGGCAAGAGATATTTAATTTAACATATAAGAAAGGAAGTATTGTGGTATGTTATAAATCAGGGATCTGTTTTCAGTTTGGATTACTTCTGCCAAAAGTACTTTAAAACTCCAATAACCATAGTTCATAGCTGAATCCAGACACTAGATGACAGAGCAGAAAAATATCTGTCTCTAGACAAAATGAGCCTGGTGAATAAATTGTGGTTAGACAGAGAGCTGCTGCATCCCATGGGCTTTTTGAGTTTGCAAGCAAAGAATCAAGATGCAGAGTCACAATGATTCAGAATGTTAAGATTTAGCAAAATATGGGACTGAAACAGAAGGTTGCACACCCCAGCCCAAACAGAGCAATGAAAACAGAGCATCAGACCCACCCAGCATAGATGAACCCAGTCAGCCATGTCCACAGAGGGACTTATCCAGCTTTTTTTTTTTTTTTTATTTTAAAAAGTGTTTATTTGAGAGAGTGAGAGAGCATTCATGCACATGGGGGATGGGCAGAGAGAGAGGGACAGAGAGAGTCCCAAGCCAGCTCAGAGTTGTCAGCACAGAGCTCGATGTGGGGCTCAATCTCATGAACCGTGAGATAATGACTTAAGTCGAAATCAAGAGTCAGATGCTTAACCGAATGAGCCACCCAGGCACCCCTCTAGCTTTTTAGAAAGGAGGAAGTGGATACAGGGAAGAACAGAACTTAGGAGTATACAGTGTATCAATGTTCTCTTCATGAGTAGATTCAGTCCTTGCCCCAGGGCTTTCCTATAAGCCCCGAGTTAAAAAGAAAATTCTCCAAGTCACAAAAATGACAGTGCCCAGAGCAAGCTGAATCAGGCTGGTAGTCCCCTTACAGAATTTCCTTTGGAACTGCCTTATTTGTGCACGTTACTATGAAGTCCCCTTCCACAGGGGCATGAACTAAAAACAATTTCTTGTACATGTCCTTCCATTCCCACCCCCTCCAAAATGGGCAGCTAGCTGCCCAGTTATTGAACAATCAATTCTTCCCCTCCTTTTATTAGACATGCCCACCTGTAACATATGTTAAGTAGGTCCGTTTATGGACTCTTTAATCTCACTGACCTGATTCTTTTTTGCCATGTGCCAAATGATTATTTACTTTTGATTTTTTTATTGATGCATAATTGACATGTAACATTATATTAGTTTCAGGTGCACAATATAATGATTTGATATTTGTATATATTGTAAAATGACCACAGTAAGTCTAGTTAATATCCACCACCACACATAGTTACAAGTTTTTTCTTCTGATGAGAACTTTTAAGATTTACTTTCAGCAACTTTCAAATATACAATGTAGTATTCTTAACTATAGTTACCATGCTGTACATTACATCTCCATGACTTATTTCTATAACTGGAAGCTTGTACCTCTTGACACCCTTCATCAATTTCTCCCATCCCCCACTCTTCACCTTTGGTAACCACCAATTTGTTCTTTGAATCTATGAGCTCCACTTTTTTTTTTTTTGATTCCACATAAAAGCAAGATCATCCAGTATTTGTCTTTCTCTGTCTGACTTATGGACTTATTTCACTTAACATAACACCCTCAAGGTCCCTCCACATTGCCACAAATGACTGGATTTCATTCTTTTTATGGTTGAATAATATTCCACTGTGTGTGTGTGTGTGTGTGTGTGTGTGTGCATGTGAAATAATTTATTAATCCATCTTTATTCATCTGCACTTTGGTTGTTCCCTTATCTTGGCTATTGTGAACACTGCCGCAATGAACTTGAGGGTGCAGATATCTTTTTGAGTTAGTCTTTTCATTTTCTTCAGATAAATACTTGGAAGTAGAATCGCCAAATTATATGGTAGTTCTATTTTTAACTTCTTGAGGAACTTCCACACTGTTTTCCATAGTGGCTGCACCAATTCTCATTCCCACCAACAACGCACAGAGTTCTCTTTTCTCCACATCCTCACCAGCAGGTATGAGCTGCTGCTTGTGGTTTTGATTTGCATTTCCCTGATGATGTTGAGCACCATTTTGTGTACCTTTTGGCCATTCAGACATCTTCTTTGAAAAAATGTCCATTCAGATTCTCAGCCCATTTTTTAGAGTATTTCGCTGTTGTTATTTTGTTTTTTTACTTTTATTGAGTTGTCAGAGTTCTGTATATATTTTGAATATTAACCCATTATCAGATACACATCATATTTGCAAATATTTTCTCTCATTAGGTAGGCTGCCTTCTCATTTCATGTCATTCATTTCCTTTGCTGTGCAGAACCTTTTTAGGTTGGTGTAGTCTCACTGGTTTATTTTTGCTTTTGTTGCCTTTGCTTTTGTGTCAAATCCCAAACCAAAAATTATTTCCAAGACTGAGGTCAAGAGGATTACTATCTTTTCTTCTAGAAGTTTTATGGTTTCAGGTCTTATATTCAAGTCTTCAATCCATTTTGAGTTAATTTTTGTACATGGTATAAGAAGGTGGTCCAGTTCATCCTTTTATATGCAGCCGTCCAGTTTTCCCAGCACTATTTACTGTAGACACTGTCCTTTCCCCATTGTGTATTCTTGGCTTCTTTGTCATAAATTAATTGACCATATATATGTAGGTTTATGTCTCGTCTCTCTATTCTGTTCCATTGATCCATGTGCCTGTTTTTATGCCAGTACCATACTGTTTTAATTACTAGATTGTAATGTAGTTTGGAATCAGGGAGTGTGATGGCTCCACCTTTGTTCTTTCTCAAGATTACTTTGCCTATTTGCTGTTTTTTTGCGGTTCAACACTAATTTTAGGATTGTCCTGTTTCTGTGAAAAATGCCATTGGAATTTTGATAGGGGTTGTATTGAATCTGTAGGTTGCTTTGGGTAGTATGAACATTTTAATGAAAGGAGTTCTTCCAATCCATGAGCATGGAATATCTTTCCATTTTTTGGCGTCTTCTTCAGTGTCTTTCATTAGTGTCTTACCGTTTTCACGGTACAGCTCTTTCATCTCTCTGGATAAAGTTATTCTTAGGTATCTTATTCTCTTTGATACAATTATAAATGGGAACACTTTCTTAATTTCTCTTTCTGGTAGTTTGTTATTATTGTTAGCTTACTGTTATTGTGTAGAAATGCAACAGATTTTTGCATATTGATTTTGTCCCCTGCAACTTTACTGAATTCATTCATTAGTTCTAACGGGGTTTTTTTGGTGAAGTCTTTGGGGCTTTCTACATATACCATCATGTCATCTGCAAATAGGTACAATTTTATTTCTTCCTTTCTGATTTGTATGCCCTTTATTTTGATCGGATTCTTTTTTTTTAAGCTTATTTATTTATGTATTTGAGAGCGAGAAAGAGAGAGAGAAGGAGAGAGAAAGAGAGAGAAAGAGAACACATGAAGGCAGAGAGAGAGAGGAAAGAGAAGGAGAAAAAGAGAATCCCAAGCACGATCCGCACTGCCAGCACAGAGCCCTATGCTGGGCTCAAACCCACAAACCATGAGTTCAGCTGAAACCAAGAGTCAGACGCTCAACTGACTGAGCCACTCAGCACCCCTATTTTGATTGGATTCTTCATTCATGCACCAATACCAAATTTGAAAAACACTAAATTTATAATACATTTTTTGCTACTAGGGCTAGTATGTCATTATTATCTTTTTTCCCCCAGAATATTCCTTCTCATTTTGAGGTTTCTTATGCTGACATTTCCTACTTAGTACATTTTGGCTAGTTTCTATCCTTCCTCGGTACCACTCATCCCCCCGCCCATCTTCCATAATATTCATATTCAAAATGCTCTTCAGTAGTGACTTTAAGTCCCCCCCCCCATAGGTCCTTTCTGACATGTTTTCTTCGCTCTAATCCTTCAATGAATATGGAGAACCTGAAGCAATCTGGAGACGTCACCATCAACACAAGGAATGATTTCTCCTTTACACTTAGATTGTTATTTCATTATTTGCTCATTTAATTGCTTTGCACTCACATCTCTAATTTTCTTCAAGACAGTCCAGGAGATTTTCTTTTATTTTAACAGTTAAGGTTCTCTTTCCTTTGACCCGTCCCCCAGTGTACCCTCCAGCTAGAATGCACACTTCTAGCCAAATTATTCTCCCTGCAGTCAACCATACACATCCTGGCCTCTAAAGGCCACTCCTTTCTCTCAAATCCTAATGTACATACAACAAATGTATATAATGTTCATATGACCCATTTTCCACTTAGCCAACCTGGTTACTGGTCTTTTTACTTTATATCCTTCTTCCCAACAGATTAGAGAGGCCAAGTGCATCCTGTCTTATTTGTTCCCTTCTTCTTCACCTCACCTGCGATACCACACATGCCTGAGGTGGTGTCTTGCACTTTCTTTAACCATTTTAACGACTGTTTCTTTAATTACTGTTACTGTCGGCAACAACAATTGCACCTTCACACCTGCACCCGGATTGTTCTCTTACAGGGATGTTTGCAAAGTGGGGTGTGAGCTGAATCCAGTTTAGAGGCTTACTGAGTTTTGACTCCTCTTTGGAGAAAGCCTGTTTTCCTGATTTCTATTTTAAGGAGTTCAGAGAGGCGGATTTCATGGCATGAGTCAGCACCAGGGGGCAGGAGAGAAGGCAGCATGAATGGAAACAAGCATAAACTCAAAAGGACCGTGTGAGTAAATGGCATAAGCATGTGAAAGCCTCCAACACGGTTCTTGGGACCTAGTAGGTAGGCTATATAGGTTAGTTGAATGTGGAAGTTTTAAAGTCCTTTAAGAATGATTTCTTGGTTATAGAAAAAGTCCTTGTTCATGGTAGAAAAATTTAAAGATACGAAGAAGCAAAATTACAAAGAAAATTTTATTGATTTTATTTTTTTAATGTTTATCTATTTTTGAGAGAGACAGAGTGCAAGTGGGGGAGGGGCAGAGAGCGAGAGAGACAGAGAGACAGAGAGACAGAGAAACAGAGAGACAGAATCCAAAGCAGGCTCCGGGCTCTGAGCTGACAGCACAGAGCCCGATGCGGGGCTTGAACCCATGAACCGCGAGATCATGACTTGAGCCGAAGCTGGACACTTAACCGACTGAGCCACCCAGATGCCCCAAGAAAATTTTAATTACTCATAATCTGACCATCCAAAAATAAGCACTGTTAACATTTGGGTAGAACATATTCTATTTTCTATGCAGGCACATTTTCCCTCTAAAATGGGATCACAATACAGTCATTATTTTATATTTCTCCATAACTTTAATTGGCAATACCCACTTTTTTAGTTCAACGTATTCATCGTGAGTAGAGGCACAAACTCTGCCCATGTTCCTGTTTGGGCTCTGACCTAACCAGTCCCTGGCAAACAGCTCAGCTTCTCTGAGTTTTAGATTCTTCCTCTGTGGGATGGGGGTGGGAGGGGGGAGAGGAAGACTTTGGAAAAAGAAAAGAAAAACAGACTGAAGCCAGTGATACCTAAGGCACCTTCCACTCCCATCATTCTAACTGTTGATGGGGAATTAAAGGAAGTCACTCTGGTGCAATGGTTGTTGCCCTGGCATCAGTCAGGTTCTAATCCCAGCCTTATTTATGAGATCCTGGGTAGATTTCTTGACCTCTCAGTGCCTCAGTTTCCTTATCTCTCAAATGGGATTAATAACACACCATTTAGGGCTGTTCTGGGAGATGAATAGCTAAGACACATGGAACACTTAAGACGAGTGTTTGGCACCTAGTACAGGCCCAACAAGCAGGAGCTATTGATTAATATATAAGAGCTCAGGCACTGGCCACCTGTGGCAATGGAATAAAAACTAAAACTGAGGGAGAGGGTACTGATTTGAGAACTACCAGGGGTTGAACACACGCACTGGACACTGCTGAGTTTTCTCATCAGCACAGTCTTATGTGACCCTTGGAACAATTTCATTATCTCTCCTTGAACCGTGAGGAAGGTGAGGCTGGAACTTGCCGAGATTCACGTAGCTTGTAAGTGTCAAACCCAAGGACTATGCCACCTTCAGCCAGTTTTGGTTCAGTTGAGGGGCTAGAAGATCTGCTACTAGTTGGGTGTTTCCTTCTTAAATTCAGACCCAAGCTTTAAGTACCTTCCTGGTGATACTCAGCATGGGTGTCTTTCTCTTTAGTAACTATTTTAACAATTCCAGTGTTTCACAGTAATTTGAAAGACACAGGGATTTTTTTACATTGTACATTGTACATTCTGTACATTTTAATTGACTAGTGTATATCAAAGTTAATAGAGGAGAGCTAGGATGTGGGTTTTATAAAAATAATTTCTACTCGACTTAGAAATTTAATTTTATGGTTGTAACTGATGGTCTAAAAACTCCCCAAACTAAACAAAGTAACTGGTTCGGGAGAGTCATTAAATTTACAGGGTGATATTTTAACATTTTGGTTTCCACCTCACTGCCAAAGGACGTCAGAACTGAGTTGAGGGATTTGAATCGAACACTGGCTCTGTGGCGGACTCACCACATGAGGAAAAAAGACCATTTCATTTCAGGCTTTAGTTTTCTCGTCCAGGGAGAAAAACTGAAGAATAGATCTAAATACAAAGTGCCTTTTAATTAAATGCCACGCCACCGTTCTAAGGGTCTAGCGTGCTTTATTAACGTTTGTTTAGAGAAGTTGGTAATTCCTAGCAGCCTTAGTCCACTCTGTGGTGCATTTTTAGATTTTCCCTAATTAAAAAAACATGCAGCCAACCTCTGATTGCTTTGGCTAAAGGTGAGGGAGAAAATGAGTGGATGCGCCAAGCAGTGAACAATATAAACATTTCTAGTATTATATACATTTGGAAGGAGCCACAACTCTGCGTGCTGGGGTTTAACTGTGCACAGACGCCTCAGGACGAAAAAGGCATCCCCTTGCCTGCAGTCCCGCCGAGCTGGCGCCCAGCCCGGGAGAGGTTTGCTGCTCTCCTCCCTGGCTTGCACCCGCTACGTGCTTCCCGGTGCGGCCTCTACGCCCCCCTCTCCCAGGGTTCGCATTACGGGGCTCGGTCCAGCTGCTGGCCGAGTCCCCGAGCACTCCCCCACGCGCCACTGCGGTCACGTTCCCTGGGCGAGGGCTCGCGCCCTAGCCGGGTGCTGGTTGGTCGCGGCGCGGGGCCAGCCGCCCGGTGATTGGTGCGAGGGACTGGTTCACGTGGTCCGGGGCAGATAAGCGGCCACTCCCGCGCCGCAGCCGCAATCGGCCGGAGCTACCGCCGGCACTGGGACGGCCTGCGAGCGGGGTCCGAACTTGCGCGGGCAGCGGAGAGCCGGCTTTCACGGTCCGCCGCCGCCTCTCTGCCTAATGAGCTGCACCAGGTAGGTTCATTGCAGACTCCCCGCCTCAGAGCAGAGGGGAGCGCACGGGTGCAGGGAGGCTGGGCTGCGTCGTCCTTCGGGCATCACTGCAAGTGGAGACCCTCGGAGGATGGCTAGCTGGCTGAGTTGACTGTGGTCCCAGGGAAGCCTCGCAGGTGTGGAGATGTGCTCGGTGCTTCTTAGGCAAAGCTCATTTTGGTAGTAAGCACCCCCAAACAGAATCTCTTAACGTGAGTCTGCTGTGGTTCTGATTCCCTTTTGGATTCCGACTGTTATCCCAAACGTCCCAAACGTCCCAAAGCACTGGGGCAGCTTGTGGGAACAGTACCTTGACGATGTTGGTTGGGTAGCTGAGCCTGGGGGGAGAACTGCAGTAGGATGTTTTGCCTTCATTCGCCCTTCTCCACCCTTCTTATCACGGTTTGCCGTAGTAAACTCAGCCTTGTGGAGTTTGAGCAAATGATGAGTTTTTAACTCTTGGCCAGGACTTGAAATTCCAGGGAAACTGCCAAATCCTAAAACTGTCTTTCTATAAGTGCAAAAAGTGAAAATACAAAACAAAACTACAAGACAAAAAACCTTCCACAAAACTACTTTAAATAGCTCCTCCAGACATAACTCACTTAGCAGAAGACTTCTCCCAAAATCCTGCTGTTAACTATTATTAGACTCGCAAATATAGCTTTAGCTTAGATTTGTTTGTTCTAAGTTTGTAGGCCTTCCAGAAAAATCCCAGGACTAATAAATTCTGTGAATGTTCTTTTATTACCCATTTTGTGTTAATGACCATTTGCCTATGTGCTTAGAGCTACTGTGAAGAGTTATTGAAGCCAGATTGAGAAATGTCATGTACGGTACACACAAGCCTCCTACCTGTAAGGATGGGGGGCGGGGAATCCATAAGCTTGGCAATATGTACGGAGGGCGAAAGGCCAGGAAAAAACTTGATGGGCACTTCTTAATTTAATATTGCTGAGCATAGTTATGTTTAAATTTTTAAATAGCTTCACTATCTTGCTAGTTATAAATATCCATTGCAAAACACTAGAAAACACCAAAAAAGTACAAAGGCGAAAATAGATTACCAATGATCCTACTGCCCAGAGATAAGTAACTTTTCGGTGTATTTCCTATTAAGTTTTTTATAAGTTCATATATATAATATACATTAAAAAGTCCAATTTTCAGTTTTTTCCACCTAAATGTGGATTTGTCATGAATATCTCCATATGAAATATAGATTATGGGATATGCACTTCTTTAAGTGCATGAATTGCTGACTTGCATTTCAGTTTACTTGTGAATAATGAGGGAGAACGTGACAAAGTGCACAGATAATCCTCTGACTTCATTCTTTCCAGCCTTGTCACTTTCAAAACTGTTCCATGAGAATTTTATGGCAATTTTTTTTCTTTTCAAGGGGATTACCCTTCCAGAGAAGTGTAATCAATTTAACAGCAAAATCAGCAGAGCAGCCAGAGGGAGCAGAGAGTCTGGAACCATGGTTCTGGAACCTGTATGGTCATTAGAATCACCTGGGAAGCTTTAAGAATATCTACCCTCCCTGTGGATGGGTTCTGCCTCAAGTGGCTATAAGTCCCAGGAATTGACATTAAAGAAAAAGAAAGAAAACCAACTCTCTAGGCCATTGTGACTAGACAGGTTTGAGAACCATTGGCTCAGAACAGAGAAAATGGTCCTGAGAGCTGTATTAGAGATTATCATATCCAGCCCTTTTATTTCTCAAATGGGGATACTGAGACCCTCAAGTGTTTTAAGCAGTTAACCCATGGCCTTGTAGTCAGTCAAGGGCACAGCCAAACATGGGATGCAAATCTGATCGTCTAATACTGTTTTTCTTTTACTACATATGATAGCACATCCCTGGTATTTACAGTGCTGGTATAGTTTAGTCAATACAGAAACAGTATTCACACACACACACACACACACACACACACACACACACACACATACTTGAGACCAGGGAAGAGCATTCCAGATCCAGGTGATAACCCCTCTTCTTTTTGTATTCCAGAATGATCCAGGTTTTAGATCCACGGCCTTTGACAAGTTCAGTCATGCCAGTGGATGTGGCCATGAGGCTCTGCTTGGCTCATTCGCCACCCCTGAAGAGTTTCCTGGGCCCTTATGATGACCTCCAGAGAAGAAATTTTGTGAACAAATTAAAGCCTCTGAAACCGTGTCTCAATATAAAACAGGAAGCCAAATCACAGAATGAGTGGAAGCGTTCACACGAGCAAGCCAAGAAGCGGGTTGTGTTTGCTGACTCCAAGGGGCTCTCTCTCACCGCCATCCACGTCTTCTCGGACCTCCCAGAGGAACCAGAGTGGGATCTTCAGTTTGATCTCTTGGACCTTAATGATATCTCCTCTGGCTTAAAACTCCATGAGGAGAAGAACTTGATTTTAGATTTCCCCCAGCCTTCAACGGATTACTTAAGTTTTCGGAACCACTTTCAGAAGAATTTTGTCTGTCTGGAGAACTGCTCTTTGCAAGAGCGAACAGTGGCTGGAACTGTGAAAGTGAAAAACATGAGCTTTGAGAAGAAGGTTCAGATTCGTATCACTTTTGATACCTGGAAGAGCTACACTGATGTGGACTGTGTCTACATGAAAAATGTGTATGGTGGCTCAGATAGTGACACCTTCTCATTTGCCATTGACTTACCCTCCATCATTCCAACTGAGGAGAAAATTGAGTTCTGCATTTCTTACCATGCTAATGGGCAGGTCTTCTGGGACAACAACGAGGGTCAGAATTACAGAATTGTCCATGTGCAATGGAAACCTGACGGAGTGCAGACACAGATGGCACCTCAGGACTGTGCATTCCACCAGGTGCCCCCCAAGACTGAGTCCGAGTCATCCATTTTTGGCAGTCCGAGGCTGGCCAGTGGGCTCTTCCCAGAATGGCAGAGCTGGGGGAGAATGGAGAACTTGGCCTCTTACCGATGATTAAGTAACCTTGGTGACTGGCTCTGACCTGGTATATTTCCCATGTAATTCTAGGTCTATATTGCTCAATATTAGGAAGTCTTGGCTACTTTCCTTCAGTAGGTTTAGTTTTGAGCTTCCGAGACCTGGCTACAAAAAGATAGCCACTTGAGAATTTAGTGTTGGGGTCTCTACGATGATACTGCCCAATTTTGCTTTGGAGGATCAAGTAACAGGCCGGAACCCTATTTTTGTAAAAGCAATACTGTTCCAATGCCCTTTCTCCTTCCCTCTCAATTCACTAGCTTTCATGTTGGGCAAGGAAAGGTTGAGAAAGGACAGCTGATGGTGATGGGAAGCTGTGTTAATGGTATGAGGAATGTCTAAAAAGTGCACACAAAGGGCTCTGCAGCTCATCAGAGGAGGAGCGGGAGGTCTGGTATTTTGCTGTTGGTGAGAAAAATGTAAGGTTACTTTGTATTTTTAAGTTGGTTTTACAGTTCTCTCCTAAGGAAATAATGTGTAGAGGTGGAGGAGAGATTCCATCTTCTGTATTCTTGCGGAGAAAAACCAAACAAACTTTAGGGGTGTTGGGTGGTATTGGAGAAAGGTGAATGAATTATAACTCGGGAGAATCAAGATTTTAAATGAAGTCTTTCTTTTCAAACATGATTTGTAAGAAAGCATGATTTGGGGAAAGTTTAAGCGAATCTGGCCTTGCAGTCCTCATGTTATGAGTGATCTTGTTTGTGACCAAGGCATCACGCTCAGATTCTCAGTACAAAATGCTGCCTGACCAAAACCCCACACCATCATCAATGGTTAACACCTTGTGGGGATTCTGTCGTGTCAAGGACAGCTCTTTGCAAGTGCCTTGATGAAGCCAGAATATTGTGCTGTTCCCAAACATCTGAAGGGTCATCTGATAACTCTTGAGTGTTTGACTTTGTGAGAAAGTCCACTCTGTATACTGGCCTCCCTTTCGCAATACTGTCGTATCTTTGGGAGTGTCGTCAGTATACAACTCGCATCCTTCATATTGAAGGTGACTCATTTTTCTGCCACACTTTTTCGATGTGATGTTGGAAATGAGGACTGACGTTGATTCTCAATTCAAGAATCCAGTACCTTACACATGCAAGTAGCAATGTATTTCTTGCCTATATTTGTCTTGTTGTTTTAAGTCTTTCTACCAATTTCTTTGAAGTAAAAAAAAAAACTTTTTTTAATGGATGTGGATTGTTTGGATGTGTTGTAATATACTTGTTTGGGGTGTGCATAAATCCACTCTGTAAGATCCTAAGAACAGTAGTCCTTGAATGTTTGCTTCTGTCATCGGGCACGTCCATTGAGAGGTATTCAGAGAATGCAGTTAATTTTAACACCTGATCTGCCATGCTGGAAAAGTACTATTGGAATAATTCTGCCGTGACAGTATTTGAGGTTTGGCTAGCACCCACAACTTTTCTACTCTAAATATTTCACTCTCCTAGAGCTATCCTTTGTGAACTTCTCACTTGAAGAATAAAAATGTTTGATACAAGATCTGAGTATGTTTTCTCTCTCAAAGTCACAGCTAGTCAAATAAGAAACCTTCAACTGAGATTCTCCTGTTTTGTGTTAGAACAACTGAGCAAAGATAGTTTGGAACGGGTACTGGATTCACCTGAAGGTATTCACATGGTTCCAGACTCAATAGTAAGGTCACTTTCTACCACCTGACCACTAGGGCTAGGGTCCAGGGGCAGTGACTTCAGCTGCTGTGACTGTCCCCCTGACTGTCCCCATTTGTGCTTACTGCTCTTCACACACACTCTGCTGGGGCAGGGTTCTCTTGGTGGCCGCTTCTCAGCTTTAAAATGGGGAAGGAGATCACGTGGGAAGAGCTGGAGTGGCTTCTACCTCATCAGCTCCAGCACCTTCCTGAAGGGGCAAAGCTTGGAGCTGCACAGAGGGCACAGTGGGCATCAGCCCTGGACTAAAAGGAGAGGCTAGGCTCCTTTCTATGAAACTTAGTTGTAGTTCTAGTTCTCGTGTAAATTCCAGAAAGGATTCTGCATGGGCTATCTTAAACTTAAGGTGAAACAAATGGCCAACCTATGGAAAGGGCCCAATTATGAAGAACGAATTTTATTACCTCTTTTTCATCAGAAGTTGTAAACTACAGGCCTGCAGGCTGTTGTCTGACCACAGGTGTAATTTGTTTGACACTGTCTATAACCAGGATCTTAGCCTAGATAGGAAGATATTTCACCTCTTCCCTTTGGAAGAATTTTAGGGGTTTTTCTAGTACCTAAAAAAGTGCTTCATAGCACGCTCAAAATTATACCCTGTACAACATGATCAAGATGACTATGGCCTTGAAAATGTAAAAATTAAAGTCGAGATTACTCCCCTCAAAACTCCTCTGGTACAAAACACCTAAAAATGATACAGAAACTTTTTAAATTATACTTTAATATAATAATAATAATAATATTTTAAAAGCATTGCTGAGCTAAGAAGAAAGGAAGGGTGGCCTTAAAGGCCTACTCTGTCCCCTAAATAAAAAGCAAAAGCAGGACCCCAGACAGTAAATGCGTACCAAAGCTGGACCTGTCCTGAAGTCACTTTTTAATCCCCTGGTGACCAACATTAGTCTTTAACATCAATAACTGCTAAGGGGACAGAAACGAAGGTAAGTGCCCATTAAGCTGGGAGGTGGTCCCAGGGAATATCTAGCATAACTGGGATAAGAAAGGATACAACTTCACCAAGAAAATAATACAACCCTTCTTACAAAGAAATTCAACTAGGAGAGATGCCTGTATCTCTGGGTCGAGGGAAAAAACTCTTCTTAAAATTCATAACCACAATTTGGCCCTCACATGGATTTGCAATCTGAATTCACATTCCTTGCCTTTTGAAAACCTCAAACCAAAAATTTATTAAAAATGGTCCCTGGTTGCAGTACCCACAGGTGCTCACTAGAAGCAAACACAAGTACTCTTTGTAAAAGTATGCCCTTAACCTAAGCCCCAAAGAATTTTCATCAAACAGGAGTTCATAAACAAAGCAATAAAAAGACAGGTCTCTGACAAGATGCATGAAGAAAAAGTAAGAAAGCTAAAAAAAGGGAATTAAAAAATATAATTACAGGTATATCATAAATAAATAATAGTGCATTATGAACAACTTTATGCTAACAACTCTGAAAACTTAAAGTGGAGAATTTCTAGAAAAATGTGTTGTATCAAAATTATTTCAAGAAGAAATAGAAAACCTGACTAGTCCTATAAACATTTAAGATTAGTAATTTAAAACTGGTGGCTTAAGGGATGCCCGGGTGGCTTAGTCAGTTAAGCATCCGACTTTAGCTCAGGTCATGATCTCGCAGTTTGTGAGTTCGAGCCCTACATCAGGCTCTGTGCTAAAAGCTCAGACCCTGGGGCCTCCTTTGGATTCTGTATTTCCTCTCTCTCTGCCCCTCCCCTGCTCATGCTCTGTTTCTTTCTCCCTTTCTCTTTTAAAAGGATTTTTTTTTCAACGTTTATTTATTTTGGGACAGAGAGAGACAGAGCATGAATGGGGGAGGGGCAGAGAGAGAGGGAGACACAGAATCGGAAACAGGCTCCAGGCTCTGAGCCAGCAGCCCAGAGCCCCACGCGGGGCTCGAACTCACGGACTGAGAGATCGTGACCTGGCTGAAGTCGGACGCTTAACCGACTGCGCCACCCAGGCGCCCCTCTCCCTTTCTCTTAAAAATAAACAAACATTAAAAAAATAAATTAAATAAACAAAATTGGTGGCTTACAATCTACTCACAAAAAAAAAAAAAAACCACCTGGTCCAGATATTCTGGCAGGTAAGTTGTATCAAACATTTAAGGATCAAATATTTCTAATTTTATATAAAATATTCTAGAGTATATCAAAAAGAGATAATATTCCTCAGCTTATTCCTGAGTTAGCATAACCTTGATACTGAAACTTGATGGGGACACTATAGGAAAGGACAAGTGTAAAGCAATCTTAGTTATTGACAGATACAAAAACTGACAAATTATTAAAATAAATAAAATGTATAAAATAATATATTGTGATCAAGGTGGGTTTATTCTTTGAATGAAAGATTGGTTTAATATTAGAACATCTAGGGGCACCTGGGTGGCTCAGTTGGTTGAGTGTCCAACTCTTTGATTTTGGCTCAGATCATGACGATCTCATGGTTCGTGGGATCAAGCCCTGCATTGGGCTCCGTGCTGACAGCATGGAGCCTGCTTGGGATTCTCTCTCCTTCTGTCTCTCTCTCTGCCCCTCCCCCTCTTGTGCATGTGCATGCACTCTCTCTATCAAAATAAATAAATTTAAAAAAAGAACATCAATTACTGTAATTTGACACATAAATAGGTTAAGGGAATAAAAATATATAGTCAGCTCAATAGATGTAAAAAAGGTTTATAAGATTTTATACTCTTCATGAAAAAAAAAACCCCTGAAACTAGGAATAAAGGGAAATTTGGAAAAAGATATATACTAAAAATAAAAACAAAACCTGCAACATCATACTATGGTAAATGTTGAAACTCCTTTTAAGATAAGGTCCTCTATCGGATGTGGAGAAACGGGAACCCTCTTGCACTGTTGGTAGGAATGCAAATTGGTGCAGGCACTCTGGAAAACAGTGTGGAGGTTCCTCAAAAAATTAAAAATAGACCTACCCTGTGACCCAGCAGTAGCACTGCTAGTAATTTACCCAAGGGTTACAGGAGTACTGATGCATAGGGACACTTGTACCCCAGTGTTTATAGCAGCACTCTCAACAATAGCCAAATTATGGAAAGAGCCTAAATGTCCATCAACTGATGAATGGATAAAGAAATTGTGGTTTATATACACAATGGAGTACTACGTGGCAATGAGAAAGAATGAAATATGGCCCTTTGCAGCAACATGGATGGAATTGCAGAGTGTGATGCTAAGTGAAATAAGCCATACAGAGAAAGACAGATACCATATGGTTTCACTCTTATGTGGATCCTGAGAAACTTAACAGAAACCCATGGGAGAGGGGAAGGAAAAAAAAAAGAGGTTAGAGTGGGAGAGAGCCAAAGCATAAGAGACTGTTAAAAACTGAGAACAAACTGAGGGTTGATGGGGGGTGGGAGGGAGGAGAGGGTGGGTGATGGGTATTGAGGAGGGCACCTTTTGGGATGAGCACTGGGTGTTGTATGGAAACCAATTTGACAATAAATTTCAAAACAAAAAACAAAAAAAAAAAAGAAAGAAAAAGATTAAAAAAAAAAAGATAAGGTCCTCTGTCATCACCTCTCTGTGCTGGAAATCTGAGCCAGTGAAGTAAAGCAAAAAAGAAATAAAAACAGGATTGGTAGGAAAGAAAGAAAATTATCATCATTTACAGATAGTATATTTGCCTGCACAGAAAAT
The DNA here is from genome assembly GCF_016509475.1 of Prionailurus bengalensis. Taxonomy (NCBI): domain Eukaryota; kingdom Metazoa; phylum Chordata; class Mammalia; order Carnivora; family Felidae; genus Prionailurus; species Prionailurus bengalensis. The sequence continues at coordinate 51,551,538 of NC_057351.1, read as the reverse complement.
CCAAAAGAATCTACTATTACATTATCAGAATAAATATGAGAACTAGCAAGGTTGTTGGATATAAATTTTAACAGCTTACAAAATGGCCCCAATGATGTCAACCTTTTGAGATTCATACCCTTGAGTAATCTCCTCCAATGCTGTGTACCAGAGTTGCTCTGTGTAACCAACAGAATACAGTAGAAATTATAGCATGTCACTTCCAAAACTAGGTTATAAAATACACTGTGGCTTTCATCTTGCTTGCTGTCTTTTGCACTCTCTCTCTCTCAGATTCACTTGCACTAGGGGAAGCCAGTTGCCTTGTCATGAGCAGCCCTATTGGGGTTGCCCATGTGGTGAGGAACTGAAGACTCTTAACAAGAGCCATGTCAGTGAGCTTGAAAATGGGTCCTCCAGTCTCAGTCAAGATGACTGCACTCCTGGCTGACATCTTGATTACAACCTAATGAAAGAAGTTAAGCCAAAACTGCGCAGCTAAGTTGCTTCTGAATTTTTGACTTAAAGAGATAATGAGATAATAAATGTTTGTGGGTTAAAAAAAACTATTTATTTATTTTGCAGGGGGTGGGGGGCAGAAAGAGGGAGAGAGAGAATCCCAAGCAGGCTCTACGCTGTCAGGGCAGAGTCCCATGCAGTCTCATGAACTAGGAGATCATGACTTGAGCTGAAATCAAGAGTTTGATGCTCTGCCCACTGAGCCACCCAGAAGGCCCTGAATGTTTGTGGTTTCAAGTCACTAAGTTTGGAGTAATTTGTTACTCAGCAAGAGATGACTAATACAAGGATCAATACCCAAAAGTAAACTGAATATCTATCTATATACATGCAATAAGCAGAAAAGGTAGTTTTTGAAAAAAAGGGGATATTTTACAATAGCAGTAATGATATAAAAACTCTTTGGAATAAATATGCCAAAAGTTCAGCAAGACGTTTATGGAGAAAATTATAAATATATATTGACAGGCCATAAAGAAATTTACAAATAAAAAACTATTCTATATTCATGGTTAGGAACACTTAATATCATGAAGATGTTTACCATTCTATGCGATGCCAATCAAAACAAGATATCAATAGTTTTTTTTTTTTATAAGGAATTTGACAAATTGCTTCTAAAATGTGTGTGGAAGTAGAAAGAATCCCAGGAAGAGTCCAGAAATTCCTGAAGATGGCGGGGGGAGACTTGGTCTAGCAAATATCAAGATGTCTTATAAAATTATAGTGACAGATACAACGGGGTGTAAGCTCAGGGATGGACAAATTTCCAGTGGAACAAGACAGAATGCCCAGAAATCAGCCCACATATAGATGTAGGCTCGGCTTGTGACAGAGCTGGGAATGGTACTAAGTGGGAAGAGAATGGACTTCATGATAACTTATGCTGGAATGAATGGTTTCAACATGTCGAAGCATGAAACCAGGACCCTCCTACATGCCTTGCTCTAAAAGCACTACCAGGGGCTTAAATCATTAGGGCGAAGGGGCAACTTTTAAAACTTTTTGAAGAAGATATAGAAGGCTTTTGGGACTTTGGAATGGGAAAGGATTTCTAAGATAAAGGAACACAAACCACAAGGAAAAAACCTGATAAATCTAACCACATGAAAATTTAGAATTTTTTTTTTAAATCAAAAGACAAGATAAAAAAAGTGAAAAGATTAGCTACAAACTGGGAGAAGCTATAATTGACAAAGGACTAGTATCCAGAATATATAAAGAACTTTGACACTTAATAAGAAAAAAATCCTATAGAAAACAGGCAGAAAGACTTGAATAGATATTTCACAGAAGAAGAAACATGAAAGGAAATAAATGTACAAAGAGATTCTCCACTTCATTAATAAACAGGGAAATGAAAATGAAAACTACAAAGAGGATACTATTTCATATCCCTCTGAATGGCAAAAGTTAAAACATCTGTAAACAAGCATTGGTGAGCTTGTAGACAGTGGGTCTCATACCCTCTTGGTGAATGTATAAACCTGGTATGACCACTTGGGAGACAATCTAGCACTGCAAAGTTGAAGGTGCACAGCAATTCCACTTCTGTGTGAATATCCTACAGAGAAACTCCTGAGTGTGTATATCAGGACATAATATAAGTATGTTTGTAACAGTATTATTTGTAAAAGCAAAAACTGAAACCAACACAAATGTCCACTGACAATAGATTGGATAAATAAATCCTGTTATTTCAATGGAATACAAAGCACAAAAGTAAAAATGAATGGCAGCTAATCCTACCAACACAAACGAATCTCAGACATAAAGCTGAGCAAAAAGTAGGTTACAGAAAATAGGTAGAGTAGGATTCATTTACATAAGGTTCAACACCCCACGCATTTCTGAATATGCATAGTGGTTACTTCTGGGTGGGGGGGGGGGTGGAGATGGAGAGAATTGGGGATGAGTTAAAAATATTGCTAACACTTTTTTCCTTAAGCAAAATTCTTGTATATACATTATATATATCTCACAAGTAAATAATACATTAGAATAAAAAATTTAAGGTTTTATTGGTACCTATAAGCACAGAGAAATTTTCCCATTCACATTCTATACAGAACTTTTATTTTCAATATTTTTGAGGGGGAGGGGTAGGGATGATCTCTTTTCTATGTAACCCTTAAGAATAATAAATTGTTTTGGAACATCTGGGTTTTGAAACCATTGTACTACCAGATCTTAGGATGTGGTTTGAATATGTGACAATGGCCCGTTTTTACGTGTTTTTCCTAACCTTCTTTCCAGGTGCCAGACTGAATCAAGCTGAGTAGATGTTTCCTTTGTGTTCTCATTGCTGCTGCATAAGTAAAAATAGAAGCTATATCCTTAGGTGTTTCTATTCAGGACCAGCTATTCACTAGCTTCTTGGTGCTTACACCTGAGGTTCTAGATGACAGAAAGGGCAACCCTATTTAACATGGCAACTACCCTCCACTAACATTCTAAATGGAGTGAAAGCCCCTTGCTGCCTACACCTACAATTATACATCACCCTGCCTTGCTGAATCCCAGCACAGCCTTCCAGCCCTTATTTACCTACACTAAGAGTGCGTCAAACTTGTGTACAGAAAGGCACCCTCCCATCTGGGGATCAGTTCCAACTGCATTATATCATTATCTACTTTCTGCGTGCTTGGAAAGAATGATCAGGCCACACCTGTGCCCGAAACTTGCCATTATAGCAACAAAGGGTATAGATGCTACGCATCACAAAAGGATACAGATATAAAGATAGCCAGTGGGGGCTCTTGGCTATTTGCTGGTACAGGTTCGCACAGCCCATTTGCCCTCCTCATGCTCTGTTAATGGATCTAGGTATGAACAGCTCAGGTGTGGGTCCCCTGAGTCAGAGGAGCTGGTGAGTCACATGCTTATACCTAGTCTTCCAGCATATATATTTATATTTAATGCTTATTCATTTATTTTGAGAGAAAGAGAAAGAGAGGCCGAGAGAGAGGGAGACAGAGAGAATTCCAAGCAGGCTCCACACTATCAACATGAAGCCTGACTCAGGGCTCGATCTCATGAACCATGAGATTGTGACCTGAGCAGAAATCAAGAGTCAGACACTTAACTGACTGAACCACCCAGGCACCCCCTCCAGCAAGTATTTTATCCCAGCCATTTATAATGCTGACCAGAGTCAAAGTAACTAAAAATGGCTATAACCAGAGACACACACAGATTAAAATGTCCAATTATGTACACCGTAGGATGATGCAACTTTCAAAATCAATCTTTGGATATACCTTAGCTAATAGTCTATAAATTATTTGTTCCTATGTTCATTTTTCTGGATTTATGATACACTCTCTTCATTGTGGAAGCTGACACTCCAGCTCTGACTGTTTAGGTCATGTGGAATCAAACCTAACATCTAGCCAGAATCTTGATTTAGTTTCTATCAAAGTTCTTAGCTGGAAACTTTAAAAAGTGGAAACAAATCCCCAAAGCAGCCACCCTGGAAGTAAACAACATAAAATATATGTGCACATTTAAACTATTTTCATGACAACTGTCATTGTCATAAAACTGTTTTTGGATTTTAGAGCTTTATGTCGGAAGTGTTTACTTGAAATGCCTGCTGCAGGTGGATGTGGATGTTGTCACTGGATGCCTATGATTTAAGATATGATAGAAGGTAGATTCTCTTATTTCTCAAAGGTTGAGACTGCCTTGAAATGTTCTTTTTGTTTTTCCAACTTTCAAAGTCTGGTCTCTCATCACAAATAGGTTTTGTTTTTACATATATATGTACACACACATACATACATACATACATACATACATATATATACATACACACACATACTTTATGTTAACATGTTTAATATCAAATTTATATTTAATATATATTTAAAATTAACAGCATACTAAAGTAATAAAATAAATCAATAATGTATTTAATATAAAATTTGATATACTTTATTATATATAAATTTTATTAAATTTTAGCCAAGGGAACTCAGACAGAGATGAACTGGGTATTGGGAAAGGTGGAGAGGGCATGAGAAAATAACGCCCTTGTTTTAATTTGGGACATGGGAAAATGATGTCTCACCACCTGGAGCCCATACATGTATCTCCTTCTAGACTATGCTTTGGTACCCCTGGACCCCTGCTTCCCCAACTGAGCCCACCTCCAGGGCCTGTCCCTGTCTCTGCTTTGAGTGTGTGCAACTGAAGGTGGACTACACCAGTGGTAGTTGCACCCTTGGTCCTGAGAGGTGGTGGAAGAATTCACATGGACAAGGCTTGGACGTGTGGGCTGGAGTGTCCGCTGCATAAGAGTGAGAGGGTGCAGGGGGCACCTGGGTGGCTCAGTCGGTTACATGTCTGACTCTTCTTTCTTTGTTCCTTCCTTCGTTCCTCCCTTCCATCCTCCCTCCCTCCCTTCCTTTCTTTAAATTTACATCCAAGTTAGTTAGCATGTAGTGTGATAATGATTTCAGGAGTAGAATCTAGTGATTCATCCCCCACATATAACACCCAGCGCTCATCCCAACAAGTGTCCTCCTTAATGCCCCTTGCCCATTTAGCCCATCCCCCTACCCCAAATTCCTCCAGCAACCCTCAGCTTGTTCTCTGTATTTAAGAGTGTCTTAGGTTTTCTCCCCATCTCTGTTTTTTATATTATTTTTGCTTCCCTTTCCTTAGGTTCATCTGTTTTGTATCTCAAATTCCACATATGAGTGAAGTCATATGATATTTGTCTTTCTCTGACTAATTTTGTTTAGCATAATACACTCTAGTTCCATCCATGTTGTTGCAAATGCCAAGATTTCATTCTTTTTGATTGCTGAGTAATATTCCAGTGTGTGTGTGTGTGTGTGTGTGTGTTTGTGTGAGAGAGAGAGAGAGAGATCTTCTTTAGTCATTCATTAGTTGATGAATGTTTGGGCTCTTTCCATACTTTGGCTATTGTTGATAGTGCTGCTATAAACATTGGTGTACATGTGCCCTTCAAATAAGCCTTTTTGTATCTTTTGGATAAATACCTAGTAGAGAAATTGCTGGGTTGTAGGGAAGTTCTATTTTTCATTTTTTGAGGAACCTCCATACTGTTTTCCAGGGTGGCTTCACCAGTTTGCATTCCTACCTGCAGTGCAAAAGGGTTCCTCTTTCTCCGCATCCTCAGCAACATCTGTTGTTGCCTGAGTTGTTAATTTTAGCCATTCTGACCGTTGTGAGATGGTATCTCAGTGTGGCTTTGATTTGTATTTCCCTGATGATAAGTGATGTTGAGCATTTTTTCACGTGTCTTTTAGCTATCTGGATGTGTTCTCTGGAAAAGTGTCTATTCATGTCTTTTGCCCATTTCTTCACTGGGTTATTTGTTTTTTGGCTGTTGAGTTTGGTAAGTTCTTTATAGATTTTGGATACCAACCCTTCATCTGATATGTCATTTGCAAATATCTTCTCCCATTCAGTCAGTTGCCTTTTAATTTTGCTGATTGTTTCCTTTGCTGTGTGGAAGCTTTTTATCTTGATGAGGTCCCAATAGTTCATTTTTGCTTTTGTTTCCCTTGCCTCTGGAGACATGCTGAGTAAGAAGTTGCTACGGCTGACATCAAAGAGGATTTTGCCTGCTTTCTCCTCGAGGATTTTGATGGCTTCCTGTCTTACATTTAGGTCTTTCATCCATTTTGAGTTTCTTTTTGTGTATGGTGTAAGAAAGTGGTCCAGGTTCATTTTTCTGTGTGTTGCTGTCCAGTTTTCCCAGCACCACTTGCTGAAGAGACTGTCTTTATTCCCTTGGATATTCTTTCCTGCTTTGTCAAAGATCAGTTGGCCACATGTTTGTGGGTCCACTTCTGGGTTCTCTATTCTGTTCCATTGATCTGAGTGTCTGTTTTCATGCCAGGACCATATTGTCTTGATGACTACAGCTTTGTAATACAGCTTGAAGTCCGGTATTGTGATGCCTCCAGCTTTGGTTTTCTTTTTCAAGATTGCTTTGGCTATTTGGGGTCTTTTCTGGTTCCGTACAAATTTTAGGATTGTTTGTTCTAGCTCTGTGAAGAATGCTGGTGTTATTTTGATAGGGATTGCATTGAATATGTAGATTGCTTCGGGTAGTATTGATATTTTAACAATATTTGTTCTTTCTATCCAGGAGCATGGAATATTTTCCCTTTTTTTGTGTGTGTGTCTTCTTCAATTTCTTTCACAAGCTTTCTATAGTTTTCAGTGTATAGTTTTACATGGTGGGTATTGTTATAACTACTTTACATATAAGAAAGCTGAGGCACAGTGAGGTTAAGTAACCTACCCAAGGGTACACAGTAACGGGCAGAGCTGGGATTTGAATCCAAGAAGTCTGATTCCAGTGCATGAAAACCTCCTCTCATAGGTGTTCTTTTCCTTCATCATGTCTCATAATTATAGTTTTATCTGAAACATGATGTTGGGTGAGACCTTTCCTGTTGTCTTGGAATGGCTGCCAAGGCCCAAAGGTGACATGGCAGGTGCTAAGCACTCCATGTTTCTAAGAGAGCTCGCAATCAGTTTCTCATATTTAAAGTGGCAGAACTGGCCCTAATACCTCACCCCTGCCCCCAGTCCAGGTGTGTGTGGAGAAGGCTGAGCTGGAGAAGGGGGCTGGGTTTGGTCCTCAGAATCAGCTTGGGGGAGGAGCAGAGCTCCTGGTGAGTGAAAGGGGTACATCCTCCTTCCTCTAAGACAGAACTAGAGGTGTGCTTTGGGGATGACTAGTGTCATATTTCCTGGCTGGACATCTGCTTGGGAAGCAGTACTACTGTCTGCACTCTATTTTTGTCCCCGGGTGGGGTGGGGGGGTACTTTGAAGGAAGAAGGCAGGGCTAAAGAAAGGATGACAATGGGGCAGGGTCTCTCCCATGGCTTAGCATGGCAGGAAGCTTGAACTTCCCATGGGTCCAAAGGACACTGAGGAAGGTAGTGGCCCCACCCAAGATGGCCAGCCTCTGGATGAGGGACAACAACCCTCCAGCAACAAGGGTCTGTGAGGTGGGCTATAGGTGGCAAGGGCTACGGGGTAGGGAGAAAGAGCTCGGGGGCCCCTCAGCAGCAAAGTTCTCTGGGAGGGCCGCAGGCTTTGGGTCAGATATGAGAGTTTAAACTGGCCTGGGCTAAATTTCAATAACTGAAAATGACAGGAAGTAATAGAATCTGTCTGAGATATTTTAAGGGGAGCAGATAGGGAGGGAGATCATTTGACAGCACAGGTGAGAAGAGCATCTGGAAAAAATTAAAACTATGTCATATTTACTCTGTTGATTTGGAACTTCTTAGTGAACTGATATATGTATTTAATTGTGACTTCACTTATGGACCTTCTTCTCATATCTAGTCTGTAAGTTCTATGAAGGTAGGACCTGTCTGTCTTATTTAGTGCTCTGTCCATAATATCTAATACAGAGCTCAGCAAAATAAACATTCACTGCAGTGAAGAGCAAAAGATGTCACTGCAGGCGTGGGGAAGTTTAACTGGGCATTAATCCTGGCATTCCAGATATCTGACTAGATCTCTCAGTAGATGCTCTGGAATCTTAGATGCTAAAGAACTCTTTCCTATTTGTAAGAGGATCTGCAGGCAGGGGTTGAAAACATATGTGTTACCGTCCTACAGGCTTGGGTTCAAAACTTAGTATCTACGCTCTCTACTTAAGACTGCAGTTATGTAACAGAACACGAGAGCTTCCCTTCCCTCATTTACAAAATGCCCCCATCATATCAGCAACTCAGAATTGTTGTGGAATTTAAATGAGATAATATATGTAAGGCATTTAGCAGAGCAAATGTTTACTCGATGGCAGCTCTGATAATGAGAGGGGTGTGAAAAAGAAAATGTTCCAAGAAAAAATGTGTCCTGAACCACAGGAGATTTATTTTGAGCAGCAGGACCTGAAGCTTATAGTTTTAAGGCTAAGAACTTTGAGAGTGTGGGTGTGGGGTGCCTATGACTCTGCATGTGGGACTAGTGAGGAGAGGCTTACAGGACCTGTGAGGCGTGAGAGGTAGGAATCACATGAAGACTACATGTCAGAAAGGTCTTTGCAGACCATGAAGGAGGAACAGTGTGAGGATTTATACACTTACAGCCTGAACACTATTAAGAGTTAATAATGGGCCACTGGTAGGCTCATGTCTTGTTTATTTATAGAAATGCCTTAGGGAGCTAGAGAAGGGGAGGGAAAGGGAAGAATGTGTTTCTGTACCGGAGTGTGTGTGTGTGTGTGTGTGTGTGTGTGTGTGTGATAGACAGACAGACAGACAGACAGACAGAAATGGGGCACAGGGTTGGGAGAGAGGGAGAGAAATTTCCAGGTTCCATTTTTCCCGGACTTCCATTTAACATATACATCCTGCCCTTCCCCTTCTCCCTTCTCCTCTTCTCCACTCCCTTATCTCCCAGCTGTCTTAGTGCCACCTCCTCTGGCAAGTGCTGTCTGGACACCTTGTCTGACCTTGAACTATCACTCAATCCTTCTCCCTCAGCCAGGGAGAGCCGAGTCCTGGCAGAGGCCGCGCTGAAAATAATTTAGTATGAAAGCTGGGCTTGTTCTCTTCAAAGAGTGCAGCAGTCTAAAGAGAAGGGATGAGAGAGTTCCCCCACCCCACCTCCACTCCCTCCAAGTCCTCTCTTGGAAACTACCCTTCCCCTTCCGAGGATGACCCCCGTCCTTAATGAAATGAGAGAAACAGAACACCAAGACTTGTTTCCTTTTCAAATGAAAAGACTGGCCATACTGAAGTGCATTTTAAATGCTGTCTGGCGAGTGTGGGTGGTGGGAGGAGGGGAGAAGGCCGACTTGCCCTTTCTTTTCTATTTATCTGGGAACCTAGCCCACCCACACTTTCTCCCTAAGACCAGAAGGGCAATGTATCATTGTGGGAGAGATACTGCAGTTTCTCCAAGTAGAAACCTAGCTCTTAGAGTCTTCTTCATTTACAAGGTCAGCTGTGTTCTTTGAACATGTTAGTATTTAAAGGGATGGAAACTGGGCAGGAGCCACCAAAGAAGTTTTCGGTAAGATCTCTACTCTACTCCAGGGCCTATGCCAAGGACAGTTGGAAAAGAAAAGGAAGGCTTAAAACATCGGGAGCTGTAAGGAGTCGGATGGAAGGAGCAGCTCTGGAGGAGCAGAGTACTTGGGAATGGATTCTTGAGTTGAGACACAGATGAGTGGATCTGGACAGGCGGGAAAAGAGATATTGTTCTACAAGGGCACAAGAGCAAGGGCAAAGGCAGGAAGTGGCAATGACTATACTGTGGTGGGAAAGCAAAGAGATAAATGTGCTTGGCTATAAGGCTGGAGGCTGCAGTAAAGTAAGGTGCAAGTGAACGATGGGGATTGAAGAAAGTGGACTTTTTTTTCCCTCTAGTTAATAGGGACACAGATCGCCGTTTGTCTTTACCTAGAGGCAGTGCAATGAGAGCAGAGGGTTAGAAAGTCTGACCGGGATGGTTCAGGGAGAGGTAAGCAGTGGAAATTCCATGGGGTGGTCACTTCCGGTGAGGAGGGACAAAAACCTGGGCTGGGCTGGGCAGTGGGCCTGACTGGATGCGAGAAGAGCAACGCAGGCCCAGTCCCTCTGTGCGAGCTGCTCTTGTGGCCTGAGCGCAGAATGAGAAAAGGCTCTTGGCTGGGCCAGCATGGCCATAGTTGTCCAGTTAAGGAAAAATGGCTTGTTGTTAACGTGGATGACTCATATGATAGTGCTGGGTGCACAGATGCTCTCGAGGCCTCTGACTAAACTCAAGGAAAAGTACAACATCGTAGCTGTCGGTTTCTAGTTGTTTGGTTTGTAGTTGGCAGTGATGGCCAAGAACTGAAGGTCAGGGGGCATGCTTTTTATTTGGCTTAGTGAGTGACAGAGTGAGTGGTTCTTTGTAGAAAATCTAATTCTCAGAATTTCAATTGCTAACTAACTCTTTCATTAGAAAGAAGTCATGTACTTATCAACCTTTTTTTTTTTTTTTAAGAGCCTGTAATTGAACAATGAAGATACCTAAACAAAATGGTTAATGAAGAACTTGTACCAAAGTTTATCTGTTAAAAAGAGACATCTTCCTTAAGGACTTCGTAACTCAGAGCCTACTGAGTATTCCTTTACACACAATTTTAATTAAATCACCTTCTTGTCTCCTGGCCCACAGAGCAGTCAAACGTCAGGAAGTGTTTGAGTGTGTCAAAAGAGTTATGTGTGTTTGTGCATGTGTATGTATATGTGTGATGGGGGTGGCAGTCACAATGGCAGCAATGAAATGAAATGGTTAATAATAAGATAGGAAGAGACAACATAAAACAGTTTAAAAAACCCAAGAAGCAGAGCAGCCTGGGACTACTGAGTGTCCAAAACCCTGCATAATTCATAAGGGCATTTCTGCATGGTATAGTCACTGAGTTTCACAATGATAACCTTGAATTCTTAAGAGAAGATTAAGTTATATTCCACATATTCTGTTTAAGGAGATTGGTAAGGACCTAACACTTTGCAGAAAGATTTCCATTTTTATGAGGGGTAATAAATTCAAATGCCTTCAAGAGGCAGTGGGTAATGCCAATGAGTGAAATAGACCAGGTGCACACAATTGAAGGTGTGGTCCATCCAATGACATGGAAATTCAGTAAAAGAAAAAAATACTGTTGGTGCCAATGGAAACATACGTGTCAGCTGAGTAAGCCAGGAGGCTGTCACTGTGAGATTCGTGGTGTAAGTGGTTAAATTTCAGCTTTAGTGCTGAAAGCTTTTGAAAAAGTCCTGAATGAGGAAGAATTTGTTTCCCAGATGCAGGTAAATGAACTGCTGGTCTATGTATATGTCAGATACTTTGTACTTCCCTCTGAATTCAGGTGGCATATCTATTGATGGTGACGAAATTAAGTTTGCTTATGGATTAAAGCTGGTAGACTATAACAGGTTGTAACTGCCTTTGGGGATTCTTCCTTTACATAATTAATGAAACATTTACAAGTTTGGAAAGACATAAAATGGGCTGAATTGTATATAAGAACTCTTAAACAAATATAGAACATTCAAAAACAATGAGATCAAAAGACTGAGACCAAAGTGAAACTTGATGATGAAGACAGAAGCTATTGGAGAAAAAAGAAAAACAGACTGAAAACAAGAAAAAGCTGAAAATACTGTCGGATGATTCAATGAATGACATGGGAGGTTCAAACTGCAGGCCCACACGCAGGCTTGGAGCAGTACCCGGCACCAGGTGGGAACTCAACACATTTCTGTTGAATCGATGCCTCTAATATCTGTGCAAAGAGGTCTTCTAGCTTCAAAAGAAGACAGATCCTTATACCTTTTGCCTTTTTAATGACCACTAGTACACTGCAGGGATGGACTTTTGATAGAATTTGCTTATATTCACCCAAAACTATTCTGTCACTAATTACATGTGAGAATCAAGAATTTGCTCATTTGGACTTACTGTACTGCATCTGGAAACAAAATGAACTGCTTTTATAATAAAGCAATATGTGAACAAATATATTAATATATGAATAAATAAAATATGTCCATATTTTCTTAACTACTAAAAGCTGCTAAAAAAGTATGTTATGCCATATGTAATTATTTTTTTCCTCTTAAGTGGAAATTATTTTCTATTTCTGTTTTTAAAAATTGCCTTTCAGTGAGAGTAATGGCATTGTCCTGATTTCCATATACCCCTTCCCCCCCCCAACCCCAAGGAATATTCAATTGTAATACATTAAAAACCCAGAAATACCAGCAGACAATGCAAGGAAGGAGGTCCAAAGGTGAAAATCTACAGAAGTGTATTTCAACCTGTTTACATGCTAGAATCACCCCAGGAGCTTTACAGATATAGATGCCCAGGCCTTTCCAAAAGAGATTGTAAATCAACTGGGTTGAAGCCCAGGCACCAGAATTTTTAAAGCTCTCCAAATGATTCTCATGGCCAGCCAGGACTGGGAACTACTGGTCTACAGGAATCAGGGAGGGGCTATAAAGGTTGTTAAGATGCCCCAAAGGTGGGTGACTAAAGTGTGAAAGATGGAGAGCATTAAGGGAACCATTGTTTGCTTTCCCAGGAAGGCAGGGCCTCGAAGAGAGGCAGGTTTCTACTCTCCCAGTCTCTATTGCCTTTATTCTACTTCCCAGGGGAGAACAAAAGTTCAAGCATGCTGGATACAATCACTAGAAGTAGCTGGAAAATACAAGTGGAGAATGGAGGCAGCGTGGGACAGAATTTATTTACAACCTGAAAGAAAGGACAGAGAGACCCCGAAGTACTAGGCTGAGCTATGACATGCTTCATTTGGCTTAGTAAGGACCTAGTCAGTGACTTCAGCTGCATCTAACCTGGTATCATAACTGTGTATTATAATCAATCTTATTGTATTGATTTTATTCTAAGTCACCTCCAAATCTTTCTGTAATGAGTAATATTTGAATAAATTCAATAAAAAACCTGCATATGGTTTGTATTTGAGGATTTCTTCATGTTAGAGTAGATACGGCATCCAAACTGGGGACTAGGCTGTGGGGAGAGGCCAAACTGACAGAGCCACTGCACAGCAGTGGAAGGGGAAGACAAAGGACTTGGGAAGAGAAAACTTGGATCTCTTATGTTGATGAAGTGGCATTCACTAACCATAAATAAATGGTGGAGACCCACTGACTGATAAAACTGAACAGGAGTTCGCCAACCCTCTGACCAAACCATCTCAATTTATAGAGGAGAAAACTAAAAAGAAGGAGATTAAGAGACCAGGCAAGACAAACGTAGCCGAGTTCCTTACCCCAAGTCTACCTGTGGCGAAGCTGAAAAGCTACCCAGGTGCTTTACCTGTGGCCATTCATACTTTAGTGAGAATTACTTTCAACCAAAGACTCAGCTGCTCGTCTCTCAAGTCTGTTTAGTTAAATGAAGAATGGGGTCTTGTGGGACAGCGGGGAGGGAGGAGGATAGGTCAGTAGGAAGAAATAATAGGTATGCAAAGGTCTTTGTGTAGGCAAACTTTTGTGAATTGCCCAGAAGAGCTTCGGACATTCAGAAAACTTCAGGAGGGCAGTGGCCACCTATAGTATGTGTACAAGAGGCACTTATCTCAGAACTTGGCCCTTAATAATCAATATTTGTCCACAACTTGTCTAGCAAAGAAAAGTCAACCTTTCTGTTTTCCTTAATGCAGGAGGCTAGAAAGCAGAAGACTGAGCAGAGGCATAAACAAATCATTTCTCTTTAGGAGACTCAGTAGGGAGATTGTTAATCAACTTTGAAGAAAATCTTTCTCCAATTTCCTAAAATTTCTGTCTTCTGATGAACAAACTAGCAAACAAAACTCAAATGTCTCAAAGGGCAACTATAAACATGATCATTCCTTTGTCCAAAGAAAGCCTTCCTCTTGAAATAAATTACTTCAATCCACAAGATTGTGCTGGTCTACTGGGTATCTCTGCTTCAAATTATATTTGCTTTGGGCAATCCAGAATTATAGGAGAAGTGAATGTCTCTTAAGCAGATTCTTTGCTGTGTTTGGAAAGTAAAAGAAACCTCTGCTAGCAGAGCTCGCGACTATATTTAAGATTTGTTTTCACTGTCACTGGTCCCAAATGTTGGGCTACTTACTGGTTTTCAAGTGAGTGTATTTTCACAAAATCAAAATGTGTATGATGGGGTCTGATAAGGCCTTCCTACGGGAAAGAACAACATTCTGAAGTCTGACTTGCTTTTAGAAATTCTTGGCCCTAAATCAAAGGTGGGGACATATTTATATTTGGGGGTAAAAAAGACCAACTGAGACTTGGTAAACAAGCAAATGAACGTGGAACTGGATCCTACGGAGAAGAATTGCAGCTTTGATAAATGGCAACCTATTTTGAAAAGAGATGCCTTTATTTAAACACCATTGTAGGCCAAGTGGCCTGGGATGAAGCTTTGCAAGTTCCCCAAGCAGACTATATGAAGTAGGACTCTGAATTGCAATGGATCTTTTCATTTAGCACTAAATTAATCCCTTATCAAAACGATGCTGGCTTCTGAAAGAAGGTTTTCATACTGAAAAGAGAATGTGCTTGTAAGAACTGTTGAACCTATTATATAGCGAAGAATTTGCCCCTTTAGGTCAATGTTACTGGTGTTTGAATTGATTTCACAGTGCCTTAAATGTAAGGATTCAAGTTAGTTTTATTCCTTTTTGATCTGGAGTTTGGGAGAAGCCACAGTATTGTTGAAACATGTTCTACATTTCCAACTAAAATACATGATTTATCTTCTGTGCTTTGGAGGTAACAGTACAACTTTGTGCAAGTAAGTCATTAGGATTATAAACAGCTATTTGTGCTCATTGTGGCTCCAAAGTAGGAATGAGTCGAGATGGATAAACCCAAGGTATGCAGGTTTGGCAGCCTTTTTGTTTGTCATTTATTAATCAAGGGGAGGGCGATTTCCTCCTGTGGATTGCAACCCATTTTCCAACTTCTGTGTGGGGGAGGGGATGGGTGGCAATGACTGAGAGCAGATGACCGTCCTTTCTAACTGCTGCTGAGTGCTGACTGTGTCTTAGGCACTGGAGGCCCTCAAGATTCACAAGCACGTAGAACCACATACGTTGCAGTAGAGACCTCAGAAATAAATCCACACATACATGGCCAACTGATCTTTCACAAGGGAACCAAGAATGCACAATGGAGAGAGGGCAGTCCCTTCAATAAATGGTGTTGGGAAAACTGGATATCCGCATGCAAAAGAATGAATTTGCACCCTCATCTTATACTGTACATAAAGATGAACTCTAAATGCATTAAAAACTTAAATGTAAAAAAATAAAAAATAAAAAAAACTTAAATGTAAGACCTGAAACCATAAAACTCCTGGAATAAAACAGGAAAAAAAGCTCCTTGACATTGTTTTTAGCAATGATTTTTTTTGATATGACCCCCCAAACATAAGCAACATAAAGCAAAAATAAACAGGTGGGATTACATCGAACTAAAAAGCTTATTTACAGCATAGGAAACAGTCAGCAAAATGCAAAGGCAATCTATGGAATGGGATAAAATATTTGCCAACCATTTATCTGATAAGGAGTTAATCTACAAAACATATAAGGAATCCATACAACTCAATAGGAAAAAAAAACCCCAAATAACCTAATTTTAAAATGGGTAGAGAACTTGAACAGACATTTTTCCAAAGAAAACCTACAAATTGCCAACAGCTCTACAAAAAGATGTTCAACATCATTAGTCATCAGGGAAATGTAAATCAAAACAACAATGTGATATCACCTCATACCTGTCAGGATGGCTGTTATCAAAAAGATAAGAGACAAGTGTTGGCAAGGGTGTGGAGAAAAGGGAATCTTTGCACATTGTTGTAAATTGACACAGCCACTATGGAAAACACTATCAAGATTCCTCAAAAAATTAAAAATAGAATTATCATGTGACCCAGCTGATTGGGTTTTGGGGTGGTGGTGGGGGTTCGGAGCTGATGGCCAAGAAAGAATTCTTGAAGATATCTTTGGTGCAAAAAAAGGTGATTTTATTAAAGTACAGGGACAGTACCTGTGGGCAGAAAGAACTGCACTGGGGTTTGTGAAGGGTTGACTGATTATATACTGTGGAGTTAGGGAAAATAAAATCAAGAAGAGGTTTCTTAGGGCGCCTGTGTGGTTCAGTTGGTTAAGCATCCGACTTCGGCTCAGGTCATCATCTCACAATTTGTGAGTTCAAGCCTTGAGTTGCGTTCTATACTGACAGCTCAGAGACTGGAGCCCGCTTCGGATTCTTTGTCTCTTTTTCTCTCTGCCCCTCACCGGCTCATGCTCTGTCTCTCTCTCTCCTTCAAAAATAAATATACACTAAAAAATAATAATAATAATAAAAAAAAAAGAGAGGAAGTTTCTTAAAGGAATTTCCATATGCTAAGGACTCACAGATTACTGGAGGCCTGGCTATTGTCAAGCTAAAGTTGTTTTACCTTCTAGCAAAGCATTATCCTTAACATAGTAGGGAGTTCCTGGATATTAGGCTATTGATAGGATCGTTGATAGGATTGCCTTTTTCTTGTAATTTACTAAGGTGGAGACTCTATTAGTTTAAACATTTGTTTTCTTTGTTCTTGGGCAGCCAGGAGTGCCTGAGGAATATCACACATATCCCACCTGGAGGGGCAGGGGTGGGCAGTTTGCAGGGTGTCAGCTTGTCATCACAGCAATCCTACTTCTGGGTATATAGCTAAAGGAAATGAAATCACTATCTTTTTTTAAAAAAGAAATCTTTTTTTTAACGTTTATTTATTTTTGAGACAGAGAGAGACAGACCATGAACGGGGGAGGGTCAAAGAGAGGGAGACACAGAATCTGAAACAGGCTCCAGGCTCTGAGCTGTCAGCACAGAGCCCGACGCGGGGCTCGAACTCATGGACCGTGAGATCATGACCTCATGGACCGTGAGATCATGACCTGAGCCGAAGTCGGCCGCTTAACCGACTGAGCCACCCAGGCGCCCCATGAAATCACTATCTTGAAAAGACTTCTGCACTCCCATTTTACGGCAGCATTGTTCACAATAGCCAAGATATGGAAACAACCTAAGTGTCTATCAATGCATGAGTAAAGGAAATGTGCCATATATACACAATAGAATATAATTCAGCCACGAAAAGGAAGAAAATCCTCCATTTGTGACAGTGTGGATGAACCTAGAAGACGTCTTGTTTATATGTGGAATCTTAAAAAGCTGATCTCATAGAACCAGAGAGTGGAATGGTGGTTGCTAGGAGGGTAAGAGGGAAGGGCAGAGGAAACGGGGAGATGTTGGTCAAAGATACAAACTTTCAGTTAACAGATGAATATGTTCTGGGGATCTAATGTACCAAAAGGTGACTATAGTTAATAATACTGATTTCACTGCATACTTGAAATCTGCTAAGAGAATAGGTCTTAAGTATTGTCACCCCACACAGAAATATGGTAACTTTGTGAGGTGTAAATTACTTGATTGTGGTAATTACTTCACAGTGTCTACATATGTCAAATTATCATGTTGCACATTTAAAAAAGAAAAGAACTAGGTACAGTCCTTGCCCTTAAGAAGCTCACAGAATCTCACATTGATTGGACACTCTCTCAGGATAATGGTTTAATTATAAGCTGGCATTAAGTGTCACGAGGGAAAAGCAACTGGAGTGTTTGAATGGAAAGCCTGACTTGGTCTGGGGAGGGGGGGGGTCTCAGAATGCTGGCGACACTCATCAGGTGAAACCAGGTGACTAGGTAAAAGTGGGGAGGGGTGATGGTGGGCTGTTCCAGGCATAGGGATCCGCACGGATACAAGAATACTGGCTGCATGGAAACTGCAACTTGGTTACAGGAACACCCTTATCAATGGGAGGCATCCAATTTATAACTCCTACCAAACTCTTAACTATCATTCATTCAAAGACCATTTTAAAAGTGGCCTCCTTTATGAAGATTTCTTCAAACCTATAGTCAGTTTGAATTAGTCCAAGCTTGAGCTTCTATTATACATGTGATGTTAACACTGTGACGACTCTGTGCTTTGAATCTGAGAGGCAGTATATGGCTATGGAGCCAGGCTTTCTGAATTCAAATCCTCACTCAACTATTCACTTTCTGTCACCTGGGAAAAGTTGTTTAACATTTCTGTATTTCAGTTTTGCCATCTGAAAAATGGAGATAGTAATAGTACCTTGCTCATAGTTTGATAGAAGGATTAGGAGAATTTATACATGCAAAGTGCCTAGTTCAGCACCTGTCACGTAGGGAAACCTCATCAAGGAAACTTATTCTTGTTAGTTAGTTCTTAGCATGTCTATTTCCTTATTAGTTTTGCCCAAGTGCTCAGAGCTGTCTAGAATCTAATCAGGAACTTCGCCCATGTCTCCTAACACCTAACGTATCTCTTACATTCCACTGTTCATCCTGGAATTTCAGGCTGCCTTCGATCACAGTGCCTCTTGAACTTGATGTGTATTTGAGTAACTGAGGAATGTTGTTAAAATGCAGATTCTGATTCAGTTGGTCTGAGGTGGGGCATGACTGTCTACATTTCTAGTAAGTTCCCAGGTGATGCCCATACAGCTAGTCTATGGACCACACTTTGAGTAGTGAGACTCTATACTGACCTCGGTGAGCTCTCTGAGGCTACTTTAGTCTCTGGGTGACAGACAGAGTCTATGGAAGGAGAAGGGACTCAGTCTATAACACCTGTACCTGGCCACTGAACATCATGGCCTGCTTCCCTTAGTCTGGCCTACTGCCCCACCTATAGTAGTTACTCAGTGTGAGGGAATATCATCAGGCCACCATCAGCAGTTCTTGAGGACTTAGTCAGGGTTTGAGAGAGAGAGGGAGAGACAAGGAGAGAGGAATAAAGAGTTGTTATTTCAAGCCAGCAATCTGGAAATTCAGGTAAGAGTCAATATAAAAGTCTTGAGTTTGAAATCTGTAGGACAGGCCAGCAGGCTGGAGGCTCAGAATTTCTTGAGGTACAATTCCTTCTTCCCCAGAAAAGCTTAGTTTTTGCTTTTAAGGATTTCAATTGATTAATAAGGCTGCTTACATTATACAGGATAATCTGCTTTACTTTATAAGCTAATGGATTTAAATGTTAATCACACCTGCAAAAATACCATCACAACAACATCAAATATTTGGCCAAACAATGGGGCATTACAGCCCAGCCAAGTGATACATAAAATGAAACATCACAAGGGCCAAAATGCATGGCCTGTTCCATGGCTACAGATGTTCCCCACCATGTAAGCATGTGAATGAGTCTCTGAAACCCACCTCCCTGCGAGTTCTGAGTTCCCCCAGGGAGTTCTCCACTCCCTGGAGTTCTGAGACAAGAACTCCATGGGCCTGACTCCCATCTTGGGGTTTAAAGGGTGGCATTACAGTGGAGAATTGCCTCTGGGGCTGTGGTTTGTGGTCTGTTATACCCAAATTGAGCCCAAGTGACCAACTTTTTGGCATTGGAGGCTAAATTTCTTGGGGAAAAACAAGGAAGTTACTTCAATTCAAATAGCACTTGCCTTGGAGTGCCAAGCTCTAGGTTGAGAATTCAGATCCTGTTTATGTGGGGTCATACCACCAGGTTGTAAGCAGTGGGTGGTTCCTTCCAGGGGGTCTTGGACAGCTGCTAAGACCCTTGCTGTGGCCATGATCCATTATGGCCTCAGAGCAGCAGTGAATAAATGCTCTGCAGTCCTCAGGGAAATGTCCAGTAAGCAAACACCATGCTGTGTGTGGGACAGTGAAAGCAGGCATGTTCAAAACTTCAAATTTATCTTTGTACCACTTTCTCAATGCACTTTTCAGCGGGTGATTTCATTTTATTATAAAAATAATCAGGCAGATAGGTAGGTATAGATCGTTAACCTCTATTTTGTTCCTGACATTGTAAAATGGTACCATCTCCTGGCCCAGTCACCTTCGGCTAGATGGCCAAAAGGAAAATGCCCAGCTGTAGAATCTGGTGGACTTGAGTTGTAACCTTGTACTAGCTGAGTAACCTTGGGTAAGTAACCTCAGCTCTGTGAACCTCAGTTTTTGTATCTGTAATAATTACCTTGAATATTTGAAGTAAAGATTATATGTATTAATGTAGCTCAGTGTTTGTCAACTTAAAAAATGCTTAAAATGCTTAACTTAAAAAATTCTCAAAAAAGTGCTTAAAAAATGGTGACTTTTTGGTATTACTGTAGTAGACATGTCTTGGGGTGCTACCCATTCATAGCACTCTGCTCTGGTGCTGCTTCTATCCACAGCCCTTGATGAGGTGCCTGGGTAAGGTGCCTGTGTTTGTACTGTGTGGTTTACCACTTAGTCACAGCTAACTAGGTGAGAAGGTTGCTTGACCCAGAATGGGCTCAGATGCCTATAGGAATTTGGAATTGGAACATTGAGGAACTGAGCCATTGAGTTGTGGGGAACAGAGTTGAAAGGCCATGTAGTCTTGGGGACTGAGGCAACCAGGATGACTACCATGCATGCTGAGGTAGTGGCAGAGGAAGCCCTTTAATGGAGAGAAGTGAGGAAATGAGCACAGGAACAAGGGAGAAGAGATAGGTCACTCAGCCTTTAAAAGACAGACCTACAGTTCTTAATATCTTCCTGGTTCTCATGAAGGCAGGTAGATTCTTTCCTGCCCTTGGAGTCCATGGAATCTGTATCCTTATAAGTCATCCTCTCTTCTCCTGGGCTGGCTTGAGAGTGTATCTATTCCTTGTCATGAGAAGATGGATGGTGAGAACTGAACAGATAAGAAATGGAGGTTCTGAGAGGTACAAGGTATTGGCGAGTCTAGACACCCAGTCTAAGACTCATTCTACGTCTCTCTGCTGCCTTGTAATCCTCCTTATCTAACAAGCACCTTGTTAGATACTTTCCCTTGCTGACTTCTGCTGCTTCTCCACATTCCATGCAGCTACTTTCCCAGGCTCAGCTCAGAGTAATGAAAGTGCCTCTGGTGTCTTCCTCCTTGAGGTGAGTACCAGCTCTCAGTGGCCTCCCTGTCTATATTTCTCTAAAGGGGAGAATTTATTGGGTTAGTGGGGCTAGATCTCAGGGTATCTAGTTCAACTTGACTCCTACTCAATGAAATCATCTGTCTTGGAACTCAAGGTTCTCTGACCTTTTAGTGCTGTCTGTGGACCAAAGCAGATAACCTGTGACCTAAATATAAAGAAGAATCCAGAGAAGTCCTAGGGGTATCTCTGTCAAGTGTTCCCGTGATGGCTGGTTTGAACTTAGAACTCACTATGAGCATCACAGGGTCTGGAGTGTTGAGGGAGTCTGGTAGTACCTCTGAAGTGCTTGACTGTCACATGGGCCAGAATGTGGAGCACCCCATGTGGGTTGGCTGGAACTGTGCTTCCCAAGTTTGAGTACATTGAGGGCTACCTACATCAAAATCACAGGGGTTCTTGTAATACAAATCAATGACTCTCTTTCTGATTCAGAATGTCTAGGATGAGACTTGGGGAGCTACAGTTTTAACAAGTATCAGCCATGATGGAAACTACTCTCAGGTAGAGGGCCTTGTTGACGTCAGTCTAAGAGTCTTTGAAATGGTCCTTCAGCAAACACCATGCATGACAACTTCGTAGTCTAATCTCCTACCCTCATAAATAGATATTGTGGTTGAACTATGTTTCCCCCCAAATTTGTATGTTGAAGTTCTAACCCAGAGTGCCTCAGAATATGACCTTACTTGGAAATAGGGTTGCTGTAGATGTAGTTAAGATGAGGTCATAGCGGAGTGGGACAGGCCCTTAATCCAGTATGACTGGGTGTCCTTACTAAGACATGAAATTTGGACACAGACACATACAGAGGGAAGATGATGTCAAGACATACAGGGAGAAAGTCATGTGAATTATGCTATCATGAGTCAAAGAATGTCTGGGGCTACCAGAAGCTGGAAGAGGCAGGGAAAGATTCTTCTACTTGTTTAAGAGGGCAGCATGGCCATGCCAATACCTTGGTTTCAGACTTTTAGCCCCTAGACCTGTTTAAAAATAGATTTCCATGGTTCTAAGCCCCTAGTTTGTGGTATACCATAATAATGGTAGCCCTTGGAAATTAATACAGAGCTTTTAACTTTTTAGTTTTTAATGTAAGCTACTCTCCATTCCTCTGAGTTGCTCTTGTCTGCTATCTTGGGTGTGAAATGAAGATTCAATAAGGCCAGAGTGTAGCCTATATGCTAAGGTGGGGTAGGTGTTTAGAGGGCAGAAAATCTTCATTCCTATGAAGAATGTGACAGTGCCCCTATGAAGTCAGAGAGATGCCTTAAAGTAGAGAAGGCAAGTTACTTCTCCTCTTTTATTCCCCTGATGAATCTGACCAGCCATTTTAGCAGCCAAGCATCTATTCATGATTGCCAATTCTGTGAACCCGGAGTTTGTGATTGTAGATAGGAGAGGGGTGCTGACATTAGGATCCTACTGGCTGTGTGGTTTTAGATAAGCTGTCCAATCCAGGAGTCCTCATGTCATAGAGCACCAGAATCATCTGCAGTTGAAATTCACTGCTGGCCTCACTCCCAGAGTTTCTGATTCAGTACGTAAGGGATGGAGCCTGAGAATGCTCATTTCTTTTTTCTTTCTGTCTCTCTTTCTTTCTTTCTTCCTTCCTTTCTTTCTTTCTTATAGTATTTTTAATGTTTATTTATTTATCTTTGAGAGAGAGGGAGAGAGAGACAGAGTGTGAATGGGGGAGGGGCAGAGAGAGAGGGAGACACAAAATCCGAAGCAAGCTCCAGGCTCTGAGCTGTCAGCACAGAGCCTGACACGGGGCTTGAACTCATGAACCACAAGATCATGACCTGAGCCAAAGTCGGACACTTAACTGAGCCACCCAGGTGCCCCAACAATGCTCATTTCCAACAAGTTCCCAGATGGTGTCAATGCTGTTGGTCCAGGGACCACACTGAGAACTGCTAACCTAGTGTCTCTAAGCCTCTGTTTTCCCATCAGTAAAATGGGGTTCGTGATGTTCCTAAATTATAGAGTTCTTAGGAGGATTAAGTGAGGTAATGGCTGTAAAGTGCTGCACATTGCTATGTGCAGAGCTTAGTTCATTTTAGTGATCACTTGTTAGTAACACAAATTGAAGCCCTCTTCTGTGCTTAGCTTGCTAAGTCACTCTGAGATGTTTCAGAAACAGGAAACACTCAAAGGTAAATCTCTATAGGATGCAGAGAAACATCATGTCCTGTTGGAATTTCCAGAGAAGGAAATTATCCTCCTGAAACTAAGGGACACTTACTGCTGTGCTGAGGTTGCATCTTCTACCTGTGCCAGCAGTGGAGCCCTAGATAAGACCTTTGGTAGAGGTGCGATTAGGAGAAGACAAGGGCTGAGTCTCACCCTCAGGCTCATCAAGCACAGAGCCCTGATTAACATGCTCAGAAGTTTGGGAGCATCACACTGCCCAGTCCTGCAGCTGGCAGCCTCCGCTATTCTATGCAGGACACTGCCCATCCATTTGGAAAACATTCCATGGTCTGTGCCCTTTCCCACACTCCCAGCTAAGCAGCGATTGTCTTGGTATTCAAGCATCAAATGTTGGGGCCTTTCAGAAACCACTGTATATGTTTGCCTGCGTCTCCTCCAGGCTGGGCTGAGCACAGAGAAATGGACTGTTAATGGGTTGGCCTTCCTAACTCAGTATGACATCCTGGCACCGAGTCTTCTCATTAGCTTGGTTCTTGGGATTCTAGCTTCAGAAGCAAGAGTTTATGTCGATATAAATAATGCTTTGTCTCTGGGATTCTGGCCCCATCAGAGGACTGGGGGCTCTCGTTGGAAGCTGCTGGCTTGTCGCTAAGGTGCTTGGAGCTTATCCAAGTTCACATTTCCTAAGATGGTAGAGAATAGTTAATGATTACAAAGCTCTGAAAATGTATATGTGGGTTTCATTCTAATGCCACTTAAAAACACTTAATTACTAAGAGCAGGATATTTTCTGGTTTTGTTTGACTTTGGTGATAGTCGATCTTTAAAGGTAAAATTCAAGTCCTGTTTTCATGTGTGTATTGGCAAAACTTCCCCTTTCAACAGGGTGAACTTTTCTTGAATACCTACTATGTGCAAAGTAGTAATGTGAGGAGCATCCTCTCCTACTAAATTCTTCCAGTTTAGTTGGAGAGGATGTTCCTGGGGAAGAGGTTGTGATGTAAAAGTACAGAGAAAGGTGGCTGACATTGGAGTAGTATTTCTTTGAAGCTAAACTGTCTCTGAATTACTGTCCTCCTCATCCCCCAATCCTAGTTTGGCTGCCCATACAGATTCCTTGTTAGTTGATGGGCAATCTCATTTGTTTTCTTGTGTGTGTGTGTGTGTGTGTGTGTGTGTGTGTGTGTTTTAATGTTTATTTATTTTTGACAGAGAGAGAGAGACAAGAGAGACAGAGAGACAGAGAGACAGACAGAGCATGAGAGGGGGGAGGGGCAGAGAGAGAGAGGGAGACACAGAATCCGAAGCAGGCTCCAGGCTCTGAGCTGTCAGCACAGAGCCTGACTCAGGTCTCGAATCCATGAACTGTGAGATCATGACCTGAGTGGAAGTCGGACGCTCAACCGACTGAGCCACCCACGTGTCCCAGTGTGTGTATGTTTTAATATGTGGTCTTTTCCCATCCAGTACTTCCCCCTGAACAGGTTTCAGTTGAATATTTATTTATTGTCTCTTCCACTAGAATGTTTAACTCTGGT
This sequence comes from Prionailurus bengalensis, assembly GCF_016509475.1. Lineage (NCBI taxonomy): Eukaryota > Metazoa > Chordata > Mammalia > Carnivora > Felidae > Prionailurus > Prionailurus bengalensis. The sequence continues at coordinate 51,526,809 of NC_057351.1, read as the reverse complement.
GGGTAGGTAACTTCTCAGACTAGTCTGTCTTAGCAGCCAAATCAGAAAGTCCAAAAGGAAATCATGGGGGCAATTATATAGGATATTATTTACTGCATCCAAGCAAGCTGAGGCTTAGGTATACACTCTGAAGCTAAACAATGTGTTTAGTGTACATAAAAGCAGGGCCTATTTTATAGTTCTACACCGTGTGAAGGCAACTCATAACTTACCACCTTCTTCCCTATTTTATGAGGTAATGCCAGCTAGAAATAGCTTTTTTAAAAACCAGGCTTAATAAAACTAAACACTGCATTTATCATGCAATGCAACAATTGCGCTCCTAGGAACTTACCCAAATGAGCTGAAAACTTATGTCCACACAAAAAGTTGCACACAAATATTTATAGCTCTTTTCATTATAGCCCCAAATTGGAAGCAACCATGATATCCCTCAATAAATGAATAAACAAACTATAGTATGGATGTACCACCATCCATACAATGGAAATTTATCCAGGATTAAAAAGAAATGCACTATCAAGGCACAAAAAGACACAAAGGAAACTTAAATACATATTACTAAGTACCAAAGAAGCCAGTGTGAAAAGGCTACACAGTGTATAATTTCAACTATTTGACATTCTGGAAAAGGCAAAACAATAGAGTCAGTAAAAAGATCAGTGGCTGTCAGGAGTAACTGGGGAAGGAAGGAGTGGTGAAAAGGTAGAGCACACAGGGGATTTTTAAGGTGGCATAACTATTCTGTATAATACTGTAATAGTGGGTACATAGCATGCTATTTGTCATAACCCACAGAACTATATAACACACACTATTGTAAACTATGGATGTTAATAATTAGTAATCACGCATCAATATTTGTATGACCAATTGTAACAGATGTGCCACATAACGCAAGATGTTAACAACAGGGAGAATTGTGTATGTGGTGGGGGAGGAGATGGAATGTATGGGAACTTTGTACTCTCTCTTCAATTTTTCTATAAACCTAAAACTGCCCTATGAAATAAAGTCTATTGATTTGAAAATCTAGCCAATCAAATCAATCAAATAATTTATTCACTTATTCATTTTCTATTTTGACATTTACTGAGCACCTGGTATGTTGGTCATCACATGGTAACCTATGTGAGGTCATCTAGTGGCTCTTGTTCAGAGATGACGTTATTTAAAGAAACTCAGTTCTCTATTATTTGCAAATGACATGTCAGATAAAGGGTTAGTATCCAAAAGTCTATAAAGAACTTATCAAACTCAACACCTAAAAAACAAATAATCCAGTGAAGAAATGGGCAAAAGACATGAATAGATTTCTTCTCCAAAGAAGACATCCAGATGGCCAACCGACACATGAAAAAATGCTCAATGTCACTCACTCATCATCAGGGAAATACAAATCAAAACCACAATGAGATACCACCTTACACCTGTCAGAATGGCTAACATTAACAACTCAGGCAACAATAGACGTTGGTGAGGATGCAGAGAAAGAGGATCTCTTCTGCATTGTTGGTGGGAATGCAAGCTGGTGCAGCCACTCTGGAAAACAGTATGGAGGTTCCTCAAAAAATTAAAAATAGAACTACCCTACGACCCAGCAATTGCACTACCAGGTATCTATCCAAGGGAGACAGGTGTGCTGTTTCAAAGGGACACACGCACCCCCAATGTTTATAGCAGCACTATCAATGATAGCCAAAGTATGGAAAGAGCCCAAATGTCCATTGATGGATGAATGGATAAAGAAGATGTGGTATTTATATACAATGAAGTATTACTCGGCAATCAAAAAGAATGAAATCTTGCCATTTGCAACTACATGGATGGAACTGGAGGGTACTTTGCTAAGTGAAATTAGTCAGAGAAAGACAAATATCGTATGGCTTCACTCATATGAGGACTTTAAGAGACAAAACAGATGAACATAAGGGAAGGGTAACAAAAATAATATAAAAACAGGGAGGGGACAAAACATACGAGACTCTAAAATATGGAGAACAAACAGAGGGTTACTGGAGGGGTTGTGGGAGGGGGGATGGGCTAACTGGGTAAGGGGCACTAAGGAATCTACTTCTGAAATCATTGTTGCACTATATGCTAACTAATTTGGATGTAAATTTTAAAAAATGAGATGAAATGAAATGAAATGAAATGAAATAAAATAAAATAAAATAAAATAAAATAAAATAAAACAAAACAAAATAAGGGGCACCTGGGTGGTTCAGTCAGTTAAGCATCCGACTTCAGCTCAGGTCATGATCTCACAGTCTGTGAGTTTAAGCCCCACGTTGGGCTCTGTGCTGACAGCTCAGAGCCTGGAGCCTGCTTCAGATTCTGTGTCTCCCTCTCTCTCTGCCCCTCCCCTGCTCATGCTCTGTCTCTCTCTGTCTCAAAAATAAATGAAAACACTAAAAAAAATTAAAAAAATAAAGAAACCCAGTTCTCTAAAAGGTTGAAATGGACAATGGCAAGCATCAGCAGAGCACCGAAGAGTGTTATGAAAGAGGTCCCTACTTTTGAGGATGAAATCAAAGGCCGTGAGTCCTTTTTATAATCCACACCCCAAAGGATAATAATATCTGGAGCCAAGAACTTCTGCATGTGAAAGTGTAAATGGAAAAAACTTCTGCTAATGTTAGATATTATTATTATTACAGTAATAGTGATATTCAGGAAAAAATTATGGAGTAGAACTCAGGTTTAAAAAACAATACATTCATTCATTTTTCTAAATAAAAATAAAACACCTTGAGCACCCCCTCTTCACTCAGGTAGAGGAAAAATTCAACATCAGTCATCATTGGGGCTCCTCCATTCCACTGGATCGTATAAGACTCCTGGTTCTGGGAAAATATGGGAGACACCGGGCTATAACTCCTGGCAGCTCCAATGTTCCATGGCTCCTTTTGCTGCCTTGTGCTGGTGTCTGGTGCTGTGATCTTCTGCTGTCTGCCCAAGACTGCTTCTTGAAGGCTTTAATCTGTTCTGGCCTTGCTCCCCGTTGCAAACTTTAAGCTTTCCATTACCACAGTCTTGACCATAGGGACCCTCTCTACAGCTCAAGGCCACTGTGCTTAGCGTCCAGCTTCTGAAGGCATCTAGCAGTCATCCCCCATCCACGGTCAGACCTCTGCGGGACACTCCCTAGGAGCAGGGTCCATGTCCCTGCCTCTCAGATACTCCTCACCCCTCTGCCCACAGTTCTCTCTCTCCAGGAAGTCTTCATGCCTTTGAATCTTGAATCAATTTTTTCTACATCCCAATAGAGCTAAGCTTTCAAAAACAAAGGCCACCAGACTCTCCCTTGGTGCAAGAGAACCTCAGATCTCCTGGAGTACAGGGGTTCAGGAATACTGGTGAGGGCAGAGTGGGGAGCAAAAGGGAAAAAAAGCTTTTCTTTCTTTCTTTCCTGAAGAGCCTCCATCGTACATTTCCCAGTAAGGCTATCCTGCCACACTATAATTGCTAGTGGTAAGGAAATTTATTTTAAAAACAAAACCACTTTTCACGAGCCAAATATCAGGTCATATCAGATGTCAGACTCTGGGCCCTGAGCCTTCAGAAGATGCCTCACCACATCAGATGTCCATCAACAGCGAAGTCTCACTGAACTGGGGATAATTCCAACATCAGCACAAAAGGTTAAGAGCTTATCCGGTCTAAATTCCCCATGACTCTGCATCAGGGAATGTAACCCTTTGTAGAATTTTCACTTAGTCTGTCACAGAGCTCTTATTCTGTAGTATTTGGACATATAATTCATTCTTTGGGTAAACACTAGATGAATTGGTTAGTGTACATCTAGAGGTCAGAACGTATAAAAAAAATACTTACCTTTAAACACAACAATCACCTTAGTGTCATTTGATGCTCTTGCTAAGAGAGGCCTGAGGGGATCTCCTCTCCTGTGGGACAGCTGATCTCCTACCTCGCATTCACTCAGGGGTATGTGTTTATGGATTATGATGACTGGTGTAGTCAACAGCACTGCTTGGACTGCTCTCTTTTTCCCTTTCTCTCCTTCTCTCTCTCTCTCTCTCTCTCTCTCTCTCTCTCTCTCTCTCTCTCTCTTCATCTCCACTCTCCCAAGTGCATTTAGTTGGCTTCGGATGTGAAGGGACTCCACTGTGCTATAAATACCTGCTTGCTCTGTGCCAGGCCTTGGATGGTTAAACAATCCTCACTTCTGTCAATTGGCTTTCCTGTCTCTCTAAACTTTCCATTGATACTCTTTGTAGGCTGTCATCTTGGATTGTTCTTTGGTGGCTCTTGCTGTTTTTTGACCCTTAAACTTGACTATATACCTTTTACTCAATCTAGATTGGGTCTGGTCATCAGTTATGCCTTTGGGTAACCTGACTTTGGCCCAGGCCCTGTTTGGAACCAGGCTATTTCCAGGCTGGTACCGGTAGCTGGAAGGACCCTGCTCTGCAGTAATGTAACAGGAGTTCTATCTGTTCCAGTCTCCTGGGCTCATTCTCACCGGTCTTTTTAGAGGCCAAAACTTCCATATATATCCAACAGGTTCCTACCTCAGCTGTTCGCTGCTGAGCAGTTTCTACGGTTCTTTCTCAGTGATCTTCCTGGAGTCACAAGTAGTAAACCTCATGGTTTGATGCTTATTGCCTCTTCTAAGCTGGGAGCAGTGGGAAAAAAATTTTGCACCTAGACAGTTAGAGGGGCGCCTGGGTGGCTCAGTCGGTTAAGTGTCAGACTTTGGCTGAGGTCATGATCTCACAGTTCGTGAGTTCAAGCCCCGCGTCGGGCTCTGTGCTGACAGCTCAGAGCCTGGAGCCTGCTTCAGAATCTGTGTCTCCCTCTTTCTGCCCCTCCCCCGCTCGCACTCTGTATCTCTCTCTCAAAAATAAACATTAAAAAAAAAAAAGACAGAGTTGGAATATTGTCCCTGCCTGTAACCCAGCACAAATTCTTTAGCCTCTTTGAGCATCTCATGAGCCCCACTGTCAAATGGAGATGTACTACATAGCTGCTGCTATGGATTGCATGACTTCGCTGAAGGTTATTAGTGTGAGGAACAGAGTTAGGCCAAAGTGCACTGCACACACAGATGGCAAACCACTGTCAGCTCTTACTACTACCTCATTCACTGGGGGCAGGGATGGGTGAGGTGTCCTGTGGGACGGCTTCTCCTACTGAGAATGGTCGGAGCAAGTTCTTCTCTTCCTCTGTGTAGCTAATCCTGTTTTGCTTTAGACTGAGGTAAAGCACACATCGGGACTCAGGGTCCCACACGGACACTCACTTGGTGTGAGACTTGGGTGAGTCTTTGGTCTCTCTCAGCCACCGTTTTCGCACTTATAAAATGAAGGTAATAATAGCTACCCCTTAGGATTACTGGGAGAGGAAGAAAGAAAGGACACAAGGTGGTCAGCACAGTGCCTGGCACAAATCTCTCATCTGATACTGGTACACAGCTCTCCCCCCTCTCAGATCAGTCACTCCTGGCCCTGTGCTGGCATGAAGAGGGGCCTCATCAGCTACTGATGGAAAAACAAATAATTCTTCTTTCCCTGGTTCTCAGGAGACCGGGGTTTGAAGGCTAAAACCTTATTTAACATAAGGCCCCGTAGCAATTTAAAAGATAAACAATTCCAGAATAGGTTCCTACAGTATTAAATAGGGCAGCTTTCAAATCGGTCATGATGGAAAAAACAAAAATCTCAACGGTGTTATATAAAGGCAGGCTCGTAGGACTTGATTCACATAGGGAAAAAACTCTGGAAAACTGTATCAGGGATTTCAAACTGAAGTCAAATACATTTGTAGTAAAAATATTACACATGATTTGTTTAAAAAAAAAACTTTTTTTAAGCAAAAGAGTGTTTGAAATAAAAACACTGTGATGAGGGGTGTTGGGTCAGTTGAGCGTCTGACTCTTGATTTTGGCTCAGGTCATGATCTCAAGTTCACTGGTTCGAGCCCTGCATTGGGCTCTGGGCTGACAGCACAGATCCTGCTTGGGATTGTCTCTCTCCCCCTCTCTGCCCCCCTCCCCACGTGTGCACATGCACACGTGCTTGAGCACTCTCTCTCTCAAAATAAATAAATAAACATTTAAAAAACCCACTGTGGGGCGCCTGGGTGGCTCAGACGGTTAAGCGGCCGACTTCGGCTCAGGTCATGATCTTGCGGTCCGTGAGTTTGAGCCCCGCGTCAGGCTCTGTGCTGACAGCTCAGAGCCTGGAGCCTGTTTCAGATTCTGTGTCTCCCTCTCTCTGACCCTCTCCCGTTCATGCTCTGTCTCTCTCTGTCTCAAAAATAAATAAACGTTAAAAAAATTTTTTTAAAAACCCACTGTGATCATAGCATCCCTGAAAATGTCATTCTGGTACATTTCCCTTTTCCAATGTTTGATGCCTAAATTAGATTCATGGGGCCTCACAGTTTTTGATAAGACATTAGGATTTTTTCCTAAATACAGGAAGAAGCTACTGGTATTTTATGTGGGAGTAGGCCATGATCTGATTTACGTTATTTATTTGTTTAAAAAATTTTTTTAATGTTTACTTATTTTTGGGAGAGAGAGAGACAGAGTACGAGTGGGAAAGGGACAGAGAGAAAGGGAGACACAGAATCTGAATTAGGCTTCAGTCTCTGAGCTGTCAGCACAGAGTGCAACACAGGGATTGAACCCACAAACTGTGAGATCGTGACCTGAGCTGAAGCCTGGTGCTTAACAGACTGAGCCATCCAGGCACTCCTGATTTATGTTTTTTAAAGCACTAACTACTTCTCACTTTTCCCGTTACCCTGTGGCCATTCTCCTTCCTGCCTTTTGTGCTTTAGTTCATGTCAATTTCTCTTTCTACAGTACCCGCCCCCTTCTCCATCCCATAGCAATCACTCCTTCTTCTGAGCTCATGGCATTTGCTGGGATCCTAATCACACTCTGCTCCATGACATGGCACGCTATTATTATCTTCTTCATGTTAGTTAATTAATTCAACAAGCATGCATTGAACAGCTGCTACACGTCAGGCACTGTGCTAAGTCTTAGAGACACAGAGATGATTAGAGCAGGTTCTCTACTCCCAAGTAGCCTGGAGTCAGGGGTGGGGGGGACAGCTATATAAACAAATCACTGGGGGCCTTGTGGTAGCCCAGTGATAAGCATGGCAGGGTTTTTATTACATCCAAGATAAGGGGTCCCAAGCCAATGGGGGAGGGTAGACTGCCTGGGATGGGGCGTGGGGTTATGGGAGACTTTCTGGGTGGACAGAGGTTAGAACCCACTCTCCAAGGCTGACTGGGAGTGAGGGGTGAAGGGGTGGGGTGAGAGGGGTCAGGGTCAGTAAAGGCATGGGAGCAGAAACAGAATGGTGAGACACCACAAGCAGTTCATTGTTGATGGCATTTAGTGGGAGGCTGAGAAGAGCAGGAGAGAAGGCCAGAAAAACAGGAGCAAAATATAACACAAACCCAACAATATAACCTCCAGGATGCCCATCTTCTACTGGAAGGAATTCCTGGAGCTTAACTGGGAAAAGAGTACCAGAGTGGGACACAGGAAGGCAGAGGTGGTCTTCATTTCTTTCTTCACTGAAATACCACACTGGGGATGCCATAGTGAGCAAAACTGACCAAATCTCTTGCTGTCAAGAAACCTGTGGAAGAATGGCTGGCGGCCAGCCCAATAATCCTGTGTGATAAATACTAGGTGCTGTGGGAGCACTTAGGAAAGAGCCGTGACCCAGCCTCAGGGAAGGCTTCCTAGAGGCAGTGTCCTCTGGTCAGTTGGGCTTCGTGGGGTTGAAAGGGTAGGGAGTGAGACAGGCGTGCGCGGAGAAGGATTGCCGTGGCCTACCCTTTCCCCTGAGCCCCCCAGCCTCTAGGCCCAAGAAACCGAGCTGCAGGCCCAGGCTGGAGCAAGGGGGTGGAAGGTGGCATGGAGGAGCCTGCGCAGAAATCCTGGCCGCTCTGTGGGCTTCGGCCATCTCCTGGAACACGGGCCTGTTTTGCAAACACAGCAAGTTAGGCCAACTATGTGAGGTTTGGCCCTGGCTCGGCCAACCCAGCTCATTAAGCAAACAGCAAGAGATTTTTTTCCTTTTTCTCCCTAAACTAAATCTTCTCTGGGTGCATAATTTATACAGCTCCAGCGAACTGCAGTCTGGCTTTCTTCCCAAGAAAGAAAAACATCTCCTCAGATTTTCCACACACCCTCCCCATCCTGCTGGCCGAATGCCAAGACTTCCCAGCAAGGCCGGGGCGGGGCTGCTCCGGGGAAGGGCAGGGATGTGTTGCTGTTGCAGGGGCCGCAGGGCCGCCCTTTCAGGGGTAGCGGTAGTGGTGCAGGCAGGTGTTTTGTACAGGAGCGGGCGGTGGGCAACAGGTGTGCGGCCCGGGGTGGGCAGGAAGCTGTGCAGACAGCTGTGCTGCTGGGAACCACTCTAGGACCAGCAGACCCAGGAATAGCTCATCTGTGTTTACAAAGCACCTTCTCACCTCCTTTGAGTCACCCAACAAGTACACGAGGAGAGTAGGACACACATAATTACTATCCCCACGTAATTGATGAATTGCTAACAGAAAGGACCGGGCAATTTAAAATTAGCCTGACTCAAGTTAGAATCCCACCTCTGCCATGGAGCGACCTCAGGCAGGTTGCAAAAATTCTTGCAGCCTCATCTATTAGGGGTAATGTTAGCACTTTCCCCCAAGGGCTTGTGCTGCAGGTTAAATGAGATCCCATACGTGAGGAGCCCTCTCCATGCCTGGTCCCTAGCAGATGCTCCCTTGTTCCCATATTAATGGCCGAAGAGGTTTCCCAACTCGTGGGCACTGCTGGGCCTGGGCCCAAGTGTTCTCCCAGCACAGCCCCTTCTGTTGCTGCAGTCAGCTGTGTGCCCACCGGGCCAGTCCGTCCCCACGCAGAGGCTGCACGCTCTGTGAAGCTGCCTGTTCATTCCTGGCTCTGAGATCTTGGCAGATAGCTGAGCGGTCCTTAAGTCCAAATGCCTGCCATGCTCTGTGGGAGCAAGCAGCTCTAGAAACTGCATAGCTGGTGAAACTTAAGCTTTGGAACATGAACCCTAGCCCACAATCCGCCTGTTTCCTCTTATAGTCAAGGGCGAGCATCCAAATCCCCTGTCATTTATCATTGTCACTACTGCTCAGAAAGGTCAGTGTGCATTCTCGGTTGCCTCCAGCCCCTGGGCTCGGAGCAGTGATTCCGACTTGGAGGCGCTGAGCCTCACATGCAGGAGGCACTTGTGAATGTTTGCAGAGGAGTCGTCAGGTCATGCCCGTATGCAGACATGCCATCGCAGCCTGTGTGAAAGCAGCATTTCCTCATCGGGGCCTGCTCCGTGGCTCCTGTGTTATACACCCGGAGTGTCTCCTCAGCGAATACTCTACAACTTTTGTTAACTATTCCCTCTTCTCAGCACCCTCTTCCCCCATGGCTGGTTCTTCTCATTCAGATCTTTGCCTAAGTGTGGCTTCCTCAGGGGCCTTGTCTGACTATCCCAAAGAAAGGGACTCTCCCCTACCCCACCCAAGGCACTGTCTTTCTCATCACTGTTCATTATTTTTTTCATGGCACTCTTCACTGTCTGAAGTTATTTATTCATTGTCTTTGTGACTAGAATAGAAGGTCCATGAGAGCAGGACATAGTCTGGCTTGGTCTTGTGGTATCCCCAGTGATTGGCAGATAGCAAGAGCCCAGTAGTTATTGAATGGGTAAATGAAGCAAGCTTGAGATCATGGGCTCTAATGTCTTCATTTTGCAGAAGAGAAAACCAAGGCCCAGAAGGGTTAAGATGCTCAATGTCAATTTGCTTGTGTAAGACACCCCTGCTTTTTCTCCAGTAGCTTCTTCCTCAATTCTCAAGGGTCTCTGGAACGAACATATGGTAATGGTCTGCCTTTCTATTTGGGACTCTTTCTTGTCTCTCAAGAGTGACAGAGCCAAAAATATCTGATGTGTGCCCTTATGAGCCAAAGGATAGTTTGCTCACTTGGGCTGAAAACGGAAAACACACAGATGCACATACAAATACCCTGAAAAGAAATTAAAATGGGCTAACACGTGGGTAAGGAATGTTCATATAAAACGATGCCATCCTGTTGGGTGTCAGCTAGCCAGGGAAACACCATAACTGGGTCATAGTTATTGATGTCAGAGGAGAAATACCCCCTCCAGATTCTGAAGGAAGAATCAGGGGGCACAGGAAGAGTCCGTGTGGAGTAGTGGGATGGATATCCTCCTCATTGAGTAATTTGAAGATTAAGTCTGAAGAGGCATGTAAAGAGTCCAGCATAATACCTGCTCAATCAGGGGGTAGTTCTGACACCATCCCCAAAGATGGATTATTCTAGCTGAGGACTCACTTACTTCCATGTTTCCCGGTCTCCCACTGATTTTCTCATATTTATCCCACGGGAGATGACGGGAGATGACTCACACCAAGGAGCAAAATGAACCAGTGTTCTATCTCTGGTAAAAGGTTATGCAGAGTGGTAAGGAGCTAATAATAATTATTATAACAGCCACTACCTCACTTATTTTGCATGTTCCATGTTCCAGGCCGTGTGCTAAGGGCTTATGTGTATTACCTCATTCAATTGTATAAGGTTGGAACTATTTTTGTCCTGCTTAACACATAAGGAAGCAACCACTCAATCCTATGAGAAAGGGACTATTTTTATTCCTATTTTACAAATGAAGAAATGAAATTCGGAGAGGTCAAGTGGCTTGCCCAAGGTTTCTCGCCTGATAAATAAACACAGCCAGAATTCCAGCTGTGGTACATGGTCTGAATGCTAACATGGTATAAAGTAAAGCTCCAAAAGTGATATCGTGATCCAGGAGGCTGGAACTGACGGCTAGAGTAAATTAGAGTTGGTAGGGTTTTGGTGACCGGCAGTTACCCACATTGTCCCTAGCTCTTTGCTTTTGATAACTGCATATACCAAATATGTACTAATAATTAACAGGGTGCATTGTTATAAATTAAAGGGAGTGGGTTTTAAGAGAAGATACTTGGGACAGTACAAATTACTGTCACAGCTATGATCCAGTGAAGTAAAGTTCCAAGCACGGGGCATTCTGTGCCCTTGGCACACTGCCTTGCATCTATGAGATGTGCACTGCATTGTTTATCTTTCATCAAATGAAAAAGAATATATAAAAGATCACAGCTCAGACTATGCCCAATGCCTGGCACGAAGTAGGTACTTAATTACAAAATACTCCCTTCTGTACCTTTACTTCCTGATACCTACCACAGTGCTTGGCATGCAGTAGATGCTAAACACTATTAGCTGTTTGCTATTTTTTGACTAGTAAGCACTTATTACTTAATATAAAGCTAATATTTATTGGGGTTCCATGCTAAGCATTTCCATGCAATATCACTTCTGCCCATTATACTTATCTAGTGAAGTACACTTAGCATCTCCATTTAACAACAGGATTCCTTTAACTGAAGAGAAAACAGACTTCCAGAGGTTAAATACTTTTCCTAAGGACACTAAGCTATCAAGCAGTTAAGGCATTCTCAGTTAATGGGTTCTCAGAATTTCTTCCCCAGGTTCCCATCTAACCAAAGAGGATGGTGTCTGTCATTCTCTAAGTGATTTGTGGGCCATAGCATGAAGCTTGACATTTCCTAGAAATCTTATTTCTTTGGGGAGCTTGGGTGGTTCAGTCAGTTGAGCGTCTGACTTTGGCTCAGGTCATGATCACACGGTTTGTGAGTTCAAACCCTACACAGGGCTCTCTGCTGTCAGCATAGAGCCCGTTTCAGATCCTCTGTCCCACTCTCTCTCTGCCCTTCCCTTGCTTGCGTGCACTCCCTCTCTCTCAAAAATAAACATTAAAAACATCTTTAAAAAACAAAAAATAATATTTCTTTAAAAAATTCATACCATCTTTGCTTTCTAATAATTCAATCTAAGAGAATGTTTTAAACCACTGACAAGTTTCATTACCTAACTCACCCTTTTCCCCAATCTCCACATTATCTGATGCTTCAGAAAGATGCATCATAATTTGTTTTGTGACTTCTCATTCTCCTGGCAGACCACAGACTGAGCAGGAAGCTAGAGGAATCTGGTAAGCTCCCTGGGAGAAGTGAGCTGTGAACTAGAATTTAACTGACTGAAAGAGGAAAAACTGGGACCAGGATTTTACAGCTCTTCTTTTACCTGTCCCCAACTCCCTACCTCTAAATCCATTCTTGTTCATCCCCTAATAGGGCAGAGTGGAAATCAGACAGAGTTCAGAATGTAGTAGATCCTCAATGGCAAATAAATGAATGGGTGACTAGGTGGTTGGGTGAGGTCTGGGTAGTGATGGGCATCAACATCTCTTTGTAAAGGCCAATGGCTTGAGAGAGACTAAGGAGGGCTTTTATATTATAAAGGGGCTCCCTAGGGGAGGAGGCTACAGCTAAGGACACTACAGCCTTAACACTCCAATGAGTCCTTTCTAGACCTCCTTATGCTATTATTGATGCTGCTGTGATCCCTACATGCCAGTCAGTTTAGGAGCACCTTCTGCCACTAGCAATCAGTACTCATAATCAACTGGGAAATAACTTGGAGGCCCTAGATATCATTTTGCAGATAAGGAAACCGAGACGCAGAGAGGGAAATCAATGACTCAAGGTCACATGGTTTGATGGAACTGTTTATTGCATAGCCAACATATCCATTTCCTGCTCCTTGTTCCTTCATAGCAAAACTCCAGTTTCGTTTGGTATTGGGCAGCCATGGTGTCAGGGAAGACATTATATACCCCTTTCCGTCCTCAGAGAATGAATCTTAATTCGTTTGAACCAATCACAACAATTCTACCCTCTCTGCCAGTGACTGGTTTGGAAATGAACATTGATACAACTCTAACCAAAGAAACATGAAGGGAAACCTGTTGCTAGGAGCTTTTAGGAAAGTTTTCCTTCATCTTAAAGAGCTATGAGAGTGAAGGCTACAATCTTAGTCTCCATGGCTTTGGAGTTTGTTGGATAAGGACAGGATGCTTGGAGTAATTGCAGCCAAGAGTCATGCTGAGGACAAATACCAATACACTGTAGATGGCAAAATGGAATGATGTAAAAAGCCCAAGCCAAAGATGGCATTGCTGAGTCAATGGATTATCCAGCCCTGAAACTCCTCTACCTCTGGACTCCTTGTCAACTGAGGTAACAAGATGTCCTTATTGTTTAAAATAGTTGACTTGGGTTTTCTGTTATCTGTCTCCCAAAGCATCCACATGGCCAGGTAAGATCAGATTCCTAATGCTGTGATTAGGTGGCTTCTTGGAATGGCTGGAGTGATCTTTGTGGTTACCAGGAGGTAATGGGGTGGGGGGGTGAAGAAGTGTTCAAGATTGTCAACTGAGTAGCAGGTGGATTGAGCTCCTGCAGAAAACTGGGGGCTTCCAGGAAGCTCTCATAGGCAGGCCTGAGAGTTGGACTTGAACCTTTTAATCAGTAGGATTCGGGTTGGCTTCATGACACAGAAAACACAAAATAATGGTTTCCACTCCCAAGGCGTTATTCTCTCACATAATACTTGTAGCTGTTCCATGAAGTCATCAGAGACTCAAAATCCTTCCACATCTCTGATCCACCATTCCTTATGTCAAAGATGGATGCTAGAGATCCACTATTTCATCTAAACCCAACACAGCCAAATAGAAAGAGCAGGAAGAAGTGCTGTTCTCATCCCTTTTAAGGACGAAACAGGATTTTATTGTTCTTTGCATTGTTCTTCCTCATCTCTTCTTCCTTCTTTTCTCTCTCTTTCCAAATATCAACACAGAGGCTCAAGTAGATTTTAGGCCTACAATATTTCAAATTTAGTCTTCTGATATATAAATGCTTTAAAAAATGTTTGTTTCTGATGATAATGGAACATATGACCCCCCCTTGCATCTTAGCTTTTAGGGCAGGGGTCACAACCCCCAATGCCCTACAGGGCCAGTGAGGAAATAATGGAAATGGATAAAACAGTTTGGTGTAAAGAAAATGAATGGTGGGGCGCCTGGGTGGCTCAGTCGGTTAAGTGTCCAACTTCAGCTCAGGTCATGATCTCATAGTCCCTGAGTTCAAGCCCCGCGTCGGGCTCTGTGCTGACAGCTCAGAGCCTGGAGCCTGCTTCAGATTCTGTGTCTCCCCCTCTCTCTGACCCTCCCCCATTCATGCTCTGTCTCTCTCTGTCTCAAAAATAAATAAACATTAAAAAAAATTAAAAACAGAAAAGAAAATGAATGGTAAGAATTGTCATAAAATGGAGAACAAAATCCCCTTGAAAGGAGGCATTGTTACTCAGTTCCAGCAAATTGTTGTCAGGTAGGAATATAAGTTCCATGTTGCCAACTCTTCTATTATTCAATAAAAGCTGAAAAAAATCTGTATTTTAATGTTAAATATGATTTTGTTTATTTTTATTAAAAATTTTTTTTGGTAATGTTTTATTTATTTTTGAGACAGACAGAGCATGGGCAGGGGAGGGGCAGAGAGCGAGGGAGACACAGAATCTGAAGCAGGCTCCAGGCTCTGAGCTGTCAGCACAGAGCCCAATGTGGGGTTCAAAACCCATGAATTGTAAGATCATGACCTGAGCCGAAGTTGGATGATTAACCAACTGAGCTACCCAGGTGTCCCTGGTTAAATATGATTTTAAAATATTAGGTCAATATTGTGTCTTTCTTGGGTTTGAGAGCACCCTGAGGTCAAATTTTATAGATGATTAATTCAGCAGAATATGGAATATAATGGGAACTCAGTATTTGTTGTTGAATGGATAAGTTAAAATTTTTCCAGTTACTTCCTCCTGGAAGGCTGAATGGAACAGCTGGTCAACTGGTTGAAGACAAAGGCATGTATGCTTTTGTAGTGTATATGTTAATTTTTCCAGTGTTTTATTTCTCTCTACCAAAACAGTCTAAGCAACTCTAAGGCAGAGACTATACCCATCACATCATCCTCTTCCTTTTCTTAAATATTTACTTTATTTTTTTTTTAAGTTTGTTTATTTTTGAGAGACAGAGTGTGAGCACAGGAGGGGCAGAGAGACAGGGAGACATAGAATCCGAAGTAGGCTCCAAGCTGTTGGTACAGAGCCAGATGCGGGGCTGTAACTCACGAGCCATGAGATCATGACCTAAGCTGAAGTCGGACTGAGCCACCCAGGTGCCCCCAGCCTCTTCCTTTTTAAGGAGAATTCCCCAAAGTTCCACACAACACTTTAATGTATATCTCATTGGATAGAACACAGTTAACTTGCTGGGAATGTGGGAGATTAAGTCTTTCAGCTAAGTGAAATTGCTTGCTTAAAAACTGTAATTCTTTTACTAATGAAAAAAGGGGAAAGGATATTGGGAAGTTACTAGAAGTCCCCTCCACTCAACCCTGAAGAGAAAACTAAGGGGTACTGTGGTTAATAGTCACCAAATGCCAGGCTATACTATAATAAATATTGTTTATTATAGGATTATAGGATGTGTTATTTGTATTACAGGATGTCAGAGCTAGAAGTGGCGATAAAGGCTTCTTGTCCAACTCACTCATTTTACAGGTAGGAAGTTTGAGGACCTGAGTAGGGAAGGAATTTACCCAGGGTCACATGATAAAAGAAGCAGTCCTAATACTGCCTTGTACCCTAAGTCTCTACCAACTCTTATTAATGTCTAAATCCCAATATTCAGCCCTCATTGCTTCTTCCTCACCATGGTGATACACCCAGGCTCTTTCACCCTTAACACCACCTTCAACCTGGGTACAACTTCATCCTCTTTCCTAGTCAAGTTTCCACTACTGTTTTTCTCAGTACCTCCAGCCCAGGATGGCTCCTAGTTTTCATCACAGGGAGGGATAATATTGGTTGGTAGAGGCTTCCAGAGGTGGTCTTCCATGGCTAATTTTGAAGGCTCAGTTGAGAAAAATTACTGGGATTGATTAATGAGGTCACTGTGGTTGTTGCTCGATAAATGGAGGCTCTGGGGGCAAAAGTTTGTTATGAGACCTGGCTTCTTTTCCTTTAGGGGTAAGACAAAAGCCTTCTATCTGGGCATATTAATAAGGTGTCTGGCATTCACATGTGATAGCCCTGTTCCTACAAGCTGGGCGAACCTCCTACCACACTGCAGTCATCTGGGAGGATAGTGGGCAGTGGTGTGACTTCTCACATATCAGAAGCTCAAGGCCATGCATTACCCCATGCCTACTGCAACAGGCCACCAGGGCAGGCCCATCTGATCCTGTCTTGCATCAGAAAGATAACTCTTATCGCCACTCCACAAAGTGAGCTTGTAAAAATAGACAGGATCAGGTTGTGACCAGTGCCCTGGAGTTACCAAGGCAGCGAGGTTCTAGTTACAGTTCTGTCACAGGCCAGACACTAAGTATATCTTCCCCACAGTGACAAGGAGTGTCAGGGAGCACGCCAGCCACATGATCCTTCCCAATCACAAGGGAGAAACCCTGCTCTCAGAGTCTATTCCTGAATCATTCTGCTCCCAGAGTCTATTCCTGAACCAGGCCTTGGCCCAGACTACAAATAGATTGCCTGTGTCCTGGCCAACTGTTCTACTTGTGGTCTCCAGATAGGATGCCACGTGTCAAGCATTGGGGGGCAGCCGTGGAGCAAGTTGCAGGACTCCTGGGCGTGTCTTGGAAGACACATCAGAGAGGGCACACATCTTCTACCTGCCTCATGGATGGTGGGAAAGGGAGGAAGTCTGGAACTGGAGGGGAAGGGGGCTGGGAGTGCTCCCTCTACCCCTGCAACTCCACCAAAGGATTCACTGATTCTGATTCACTCCTAAGCAAATCCACGGCTGATATCTTGCATTTGGTCAGATGTGCCCATTCTTTTCCTGACACTTCATTTCTTTGAATAGTATACATCTATTAGCCAAATTAGTAAGTTTACTTACACAAATAGTACATTAATACAAGTATGTTGTATGAAAAAAAAACCCTCAAGCAATACAGAAATTGGTAGGAAAAAAATGAAAATTTCCCTTTTCATTTATCTCTCACCAACTCAACCTCTGTCCCCAGAAGTCACTGTGATCAACGGTTTGATATTTATCTTCCATACTTTTTCTTTCTTTTAAAAAAAGTGTTTATTTCTTTGAGACCGAGAGAGAGAGAGAGAAAAAAAAAAAAAAACATGAGTGGGGAGGGGCAGAAAGACAGGGAGAGAGAGAATCCCAAGCGGGCTCCATGCCACCAGCACAGAGCCCGAGGTGGGGCTCAAACCCACAAATGGTGAGATCATGGCCTGAGCCAAAACCAAGAGTCAGAGCTCAGTCGACTGAGCCACTCAGGAGCCCCAATCCCATACTTCTTCCATGCACACAGCACATCCCACCAAAACACCTGCAACACACACACACACACACACACACACACACACACACACAGAGTATAGTGTAAGAGGTTACAAGTAATCATTCTAACATTATCTGGGTTCAAATCGCTTTGTGGCCTTGGGACAAATTAATTTGCTTCTTTGTGCCTTGCTTTCTTCCTCTGTAAAATAAGGATAATATTGGACTCTACTTCATAGGGTTTTTGTAAAGATGAAATGTAAGTACTTTCAAAACAGTGACTAACACAGTGTAAGGGCTTGAGTCTTGTTACATATGTACATACGGAGGTCATATGAGTTATCCACTATCGTATAACAACTCACAATTTAGTGAGTATGCCAATTCGTGGCATACAACAGCAAACATGTATTATCTGCAGGTCAGGAATTCAGGAGCAGTTTAGCTGAGTGGTTCTAATTTGGGGTCTCTGATCTGGGTGGATGCTGGCAGGGGCTGCAACCATGTGAAGACTTGACTGGATGTATAGAACTTTATTCCAAGATGGCTCACTCATATGGCTGTTGGCAGGAGGCTTGATCTCTTGCCCCATGGGTACTGCCACAGGCTGCTTAAGTGTCCTTGCGACATCGGCAACTAACTTTCCCCCCAGGAGTGGCAATCTAAGAGAGAAGGAGGAGGAAGCCCGTAGCATTTTTATGACATTTGTTTTGAAATTGTATACCACTACTTCTGCTTCATTCTTTTCTAGAAGTGAATCACTACAAAAAGCCCACGCTCCGGGGGGGGGGGGGGGAGGGGATTGAAAGCAGTTGTAACAGAATTTATAGACCTATTTTACAACTACCACAAAGCTTATCCTAGAGGTACATGGTATCACGCTCTGTTGTCTTGCAATTTGCTTTTTATCGTTTAATAAACACCTTAGAGATCTTTCCATATCAGCACATACAGAATGACATCAATCTCTCTCACTGCCAAATCATATTTCATTGTAAAGATATACCGTACTTTCTTTAACCATTCTCAGTTTAGTGGGCACTTAGGTGTATTCTTCTTTCTTTGCAGGAAGCAAGAGCCTAAGGCAAGGGGCACTTCTTACAGATCCATAGTCTAAGGAAAAGTTTATAAGTATCTAAGAAGTTGGCAGTGGTAGAGGGAGCAGAGACCTGTAGATTCCAAGTGACCAGACAGGTTACAATCTCAGGACACATATCAACAGTTGCTCACGAAAGAACACTAACATACAACATTGTCACCACTGATTCCCGAGCAGCTGCTGCTGCCTCTGGCCCTGGTTCTATGTTCCCTCCTAAGTGAGGCATGACTGGAATCCTGAGGTATGTCTTCAGCTTGATGTGTAGCTCAGATGGCCAAGAGTTCACAGCATTAGACACTAAACTGTGACAGAGTCTCCTCATACTAGTTGGAATCTTATTCTTCATGACAATTTTAGTCAGCTATCTGCCATCCCTCCTTTTTCCCCACATACCATGATTTTGTTTAGCTCTTCTGGTTACCCTGGTTTTGTTTAGGGTGGTAATGGCCTAGTTGCGGAGGTTGAATCTGATTAGTCAAAGTCATTCACTATGATTTCACTCACCAGATACTTCTATTTCTAGCCTCTCTCACAGTGAGGGCTGGCTCATGTAGCCATTTTGGCCAATGGAATCTAAGTAAAAATCAGTTGGGAAACTTCTTGGAAAGCCTTTGCATTCCAAATGAAATCATCAGATATGACTAGCAACACCCTACCCTTTCTTTACACCTTATACATAGAAATAATATCTGGAGCTGTGGCTGGCATCTTGAGACACGTTATAGACAAAATTGAAAAGCCATCATGCTTAAGATTTGGGATAGAAAGCCAGAAACAGAGAATTTGATGATATTGTTGAGCTGCTAAAACAACTATGGACCGACTACCCACAGACTTTTTGTTACAGAGAAAAATAATTCTACCTTTTAAAAAGGTACTCCTCGCTGGTTTACCGTTACTTGCAGCTGAGAACATTCCCGAGCTATTTCCTGCTTCTCTCTAATCTCTCTAAGTTCAGGGCCTCTGTGCAGTGTACTTTCATTGAATGACCAGTGCTTTTGGGAGACACCTGTTTCCTGATATCCAGCCAGTCCCCACATTTCTGGCTTAGCAGAGATGGGGGTCCCCCGAACAGGCAGATGGGTTCATGATACCTAGGCCACTGCAGAAATGTCTCTGCTGTATAATGTCCTTCAACTCAGTTTCATCACTAGGAAAAATAACACATCTGACCGCTCTATAAGAGCTGAGAAATAAAATTTCTTTTAATCTTTTTCTAACTAAATACTCTTGGGTAGGGTCAGAGTGCGCCAATCTTGAATTCTGCTCATTAGCAAACAGGTTTCTAGCAGGG
Source organism: Prionailurus bengalensis (assembly GCF_016509475.1). Taxonomy (NCBI): domain Eukaryota; kingdom Metazoa; phylum Chordata; class Mammalia; order Carnivora; family Felidae; genus Prionailurus; species Prionailurus bengalensis. The sequence goes on along the minus strand of NC_057351.1, from coordinate 51,507,107 downwards.
GAGAGACCAGGGAAAGTCTCCTACTAGTGACAGCCAAATCAGGGAATGTTGGCTGGCACATTATCCAGACGGAAGAGTAATAATATCTACTGGAAAGTGAAGTGGTTCTTTAGTAAAGTGGGGAGGAAAATATTTCAAGAGTCTCGTAACTACTGATGTAAGAAAAAAACTGAATTTCAAAAAAAGGCATCCTGAGTTTGTTGAATGTAATTTGACTCTTGTAGACAATTTTAGAACCAACTTCAGGCCATGTACAGGGGTAAAACAAGGGCTGAATTAGCTTATCTTCATCAGGCTTTTGATACGTATAACTGGGACCGGTAGCATCTGAATTTTCTGGTGTGTTCCAGGAGAAAGGAAGATTTTTGGAGTTCACAAAGCTTATCAGAATCCAGCTTCCAGTTCCTACTATACGACTCTGGGGCAGTTACTTTCTTTGAGCCTTGGGTTCCTCAAAAATCTTTGGTTTCATAAATACTCCCAGTCTCAAAGGGTTTTTTATGAAGGTCTATATAAAACCATATAGGCAACTAGCTGGCGCGTAGTATTACTACTGCTACTTCCTCTACTGTCACTACCAGAATCACCGCTAACTGACATCACCGTCACCACCACCATCACTATTATTTACAACAGAAAAGACGACGGGCTTTGTATCACTGCTAGTTCTGTTCTAGAGAGATTTTAAATGAAGAAAACAAGCGTTTCAACGAATAAGGAGCGAGGTAGGTCAGAATCAAATGCCTCCACTGGGTTCAAACAAATCGCCTTCCTTTGGGTTTTACAAGGACCATGTGGCAGGTGAATTGTCCTGTTTTTGGCCAGAGACGGGAGAAATGCTGTCTTGCACACCCCCAGCCAGGCCTCCAAGCACTTTGACACTCTTGCAGGAGGCATGCCATCTACTTCTGCTGCCTTTTTGTTTGCAGGGCTGTGAGTTTCCATTTCTGTCCTCCAGGAAGAATTTATGATTTCCTCTCTACTCCCCCCTCTCCTCTCGGGCTCTGAAGGCAAAAGATAGCTCCCCTCCCCCTCTGCAGAGCTATTTCTTAAAGTCTGCTCTCCCCCAGCCAGAGGCAGCTTTCTCTACTGATGAATACAATGATGATAGAAATAGCGTTTCTATTTTCTTAGGAATGCTATGCCTTTCTTTCAAAAACCAAACCAAAACAAAAACTTTCTCCCTTAGAAAATTATAATGCTCTTGCACTATGGAAAAGACAGATAAGCAAAACGAAGAACATAAAACTGCCCATAATCAGAGTGTACCAGGACTCACAAGCAATGAGCATCATGCTTTCAGTCTTTTTTCGTGTGCATATTTATACACTTTTATTCAAATTGGAATGTAATCACACTCCATACCATAGTCTTCAGTATATTTTTATTAATCAGTGAGAAGTCACTAACAACTGTCCATATCTTTCGAGACATGCTTTCAACATTGTTTCCATGGAATTCGATTCTGTGGGTGCCATCATTTATTATGTATTATTACTGGTGTATTATTTAACCAGTTCCCTGTTGCCGGGCATTTAGGTTGTTAATAACTTTTCACTGTTCTTCACAATGCTATAGTTATTAACAGCCTTCACACTCATTCATAGTTTTCTCCCTAGGGTCTATGCCTGGCAGATGTGATCACACGTATTTTGGAAGCTGGGAGAACCGAAGAGCAAAGAGGTTACAAAAAGGTAAATGAATGGAGTGAGTTGCCCTAGAGAGCCTTGTGTTTGACAAAACAATTAAATGCTGAAGGACAGTTAACAAAACAAAATGACTATGGTAGCTGCTCTGAAGCTCTTCTTTTCGGAATTAGATCCTGGGGACACTTGTCTATTGAGTGCCTGGCAATAAAACCATGTCATCAGCATATAGAAGGGAGCTTACCTTTCTCTTTTCTGTCCTCAGAGCAGGCACTTGGAGAGTCAGGAGTTCAGCTCATCCAAGATTCCAGAATGGTTAAATCACTTGGCAAAGGCCACTGAGCGGGTTAGTGGCTAAGTCAGGACTGGAAGCCAGGTCTCCCCAGTCCTGGATGACTGCTTTTTGTGAAAATGTCCTTCTCCGAGACAGCTGGGCTATCACCATTGACAATGTCACTCAATCTTTTACAGTTTTGTAGACTAGAGCAATGACCTGGGGATCTTGTTGAAAAGGCAGATTTTGAGCCCAGTTGGTCTGGGACAGGGCCCATTTTCTGCATTTGTAGCAAATTTCCAGGTGATGTCTAGGGTCCAGACCACTCTGAGTAGCAAGCAGCTAGAGAATGACTCAAATGAAGACAAAGCAAATGACCTAGATAAAGACAGGCTTATTGACAAATAGTACAGCATTTCAATGTCAATGACTGGAAAGGGAGCTCCTGATAGTTATGAGTCTTAAAGTAAAGGTGTGTCCTTTTCCCATCAGCAACACTCTGACAGGAGACCAACTCAACAAGTCAAAGGAAGGACTGGGGCTGTGGTGGCCAAGTGATGATCAGACACACCCAACAACAGCACAGTAAGTCCCTTTGTTGTGAGGAAGCAGCAGCAGCAGCAAGAGAGCCAGAATAGAAGCCACTTTATTTAATATTCCAAAGGCGTTCCCAGTGTCTCCCAGAGTCCTCATTAATTACCTGGAGAATTACCAAGGAATTCTCAGACGGGATGAGAGCCTCCTTCCACTGCCTCTCACCACACCTCATGACACCTAGATGACAGAAGAGCTGCACTTGATGAGAAGAGGAAACGGAGCCTGGGCACAGAAACAGAAGAGCTTTGGCCTGTGAGATTTCTAAATCACAGGCATGGCTTGCCCTCTTGCAAGTAGAGGCAAAAGACGTCAGCCTTATTGGCAGTCACGGGCATGCAGCTTTGGGATCGGAATAATAACGGTTTTCAAGGCATGGGGAGTAGCCGAGGGTGGCCTTTTGGTGCATGGAGGGGTGAGAGGCCAGGTCCAGGCTGGGCCAAGCACGGTGCCAGGGAAGGAGGGCTGTGAATGCTGGTTGTGTATTTTTTCTTCCATGCAAACTGCTCACTTGTTAGCATCGGTACTGCGACATAACAGTTTCCAGTAAATACACTGAGCTGCACGGAGGTGGCAGAACAAGGGAGGCTCAGATGTACAAGCAGATGGTTCTTATTACTTCCAGTCGTTCTTGTCGTAGTCCCACTGGGCTGGGAAGCCCTGAATCGGGCTGACCTTCACGTCGAGCATCCTCTGAGTCTGCTTGGGCACGCTCTCCCCTTAAAAGGTGTGCAGGAGGGACGCTACAGGCAGCGCTTCTCCCAGATCTGAACCGGAGCGGGACGCCCCTCAAGAACACGGCGGCGCCCACAGCCGCCTCGCGCGCCTGCGCACTCCCGTTCGCGTCCGCAAAGCTCGGGCTGAAATTCACGGGGCCCAGTTCCACAGTCTCATCAATGGAGAGGCTGCTCGAGGGGGTCTCCTTTTATTTCAAGGCCTTCTGGCTGGCGGAGAGATCTTGATGTGGGCCGCGTCAGGCAAGGGATAGTGGCGCTGGTGGACATAACCGGGGAGAGCATAGTCTTCACGCTTCACACTTCCAGGTGCTCGCACACGCACGGAGGTGGGAACAGCTCGCTTGCAGATTAGCATAATTACTCTGGTCGCCAACATTCTTGTCGCTGCCCACTCCCCACCTCCCAACCCCCCAGCCTCCAGCAAAGCCCACCTCCCTTACCCCCTGCGCAGCCCGAAGAGCGTGGTTACTTTAGACCTGGAACCAGGAAGTGCTGGCCTTAAAGCTAGAGTAACAGGATCACAGGGAAGCATCTTACAAATACAGAATCCTAGCGTTTAAGTCATGTTCCCTGGAGTTCTCAAGATTCTATGTGAACATGTTTCAAGGACTGCTGTTGCCTGTGATGTATAATGGGATGTGAGGCTTGGTCCTTCATCCCCCCATTTTAGCATCACGTCGTATCTATTTTATACACTGGGATTCTGAATACTATTTCTGTAAAGGGTTGTGTACTTAAAAGCTGTTCTTTGTTAGGGACGCCTGGGTGGTTCAGTCAGTTGAGCATCCTACTCTTGATTTCCACGGAGGTCATGATCCCAGGGTGGTGGGATCCAGACCTGCATTCAGCTTGGCATTGAGCGTGGAGCCTGCTTAAGATTCCTGCCTCCCCACACCCCCCCCCCCCGCCCTCCGCCCCCGCCCTGTCCCTCTCCAGTGCTCATTCTCTCTCTCTAAAATAAAATAAATGAATGAATGAATGAATAAATAAATAAATAAATAAATATTGCTCTTTTTCAATTTCTTCACTTGACAGGAAAGGAAGGTGAGTTTCTGAGATTTAAAGCCAGCTCATGACATAACACTATGGTGTTCACCACCACCCCCACTCCCTCACATGTGGTTGTACCATGGTTCTGTAAGTCCAACAGGACCCAGAATATCTGGCTGCATTCTTTTCTCTCAGAGAGTTCCCAAAACCCAGACTAGTGCCCAGATTTATAATATTTCATGCACACCGAAGTCTGGAAATAGAACTGACCTAAGTTATGGTGGACAGCATTGTCTATGTGGTATGATACCTGCCCACCTAACTGGAATTCCCACTACGGGGTGCGCCAGCAGTTTTCAAATGAACTCGGGTGTCAGCGCACCTGTGAAATACCATGAATTATTGACTTACTTAATTCCATCATACAAATGAGAAGGCCACTTTGCCAGCAGAAAAGCCAGCTGGTGATACACATAGAATAACACTGTGAGCACACACACTGCGTTAGTCATTAAGACCAGTCTCACATATTTTGGTTCTCTTCTGGGCACATGGTGAGCTTGCACTTCTCTACTTTCTTTCGTAGGCATGGCCATATAACATGTTTTGGCCAAATAAATGTGAATGGAAGCTTTTAAAGTCAGTGCATGATGTTCCTCATCCCCTTCCCTGTAGTATTGTCTTTGTGGAAGTCTACGTTGAGATGAGCGTTTGTTCACCAGAGTCCCAGGGTGACTATGATGAGTAGAGGTCCTTTGCCAACCTACATCAAATGTGGTATGAGCAAAAAGTACATCTTGGTCTGTTTAAGCCATTAATAGTTGGGAGTTTTGTTACCATGGCAAAACCTAGCCAATTCTAACTGATATATTTACCAAAAATAAACCAATAAGCTGTTAAATGGAGCACTGCTGATTTCCTCCTAACTTGTCTGTTAATTCAATAGTTCGTCTCCAACTTTGGAGGTCCACGACCTACTAGCCATGTGACTGGAGTGTTCATATTAGAAAGATTTAGAATGGAATGGGAAAGAATTATGCTAAATGGACAATAGCTAGATGAGCTGATGAAAGCTTATGAATTATTTTACATTCATTAAAATAGACCACAAAGACAGCACAACAAATAATGAAAATCATGCTATATACTTAATGATGTCAAATACCAGAATCAATGATATTTAATGCACCTTAAATTAGTATCAATGGCATCTGAACCATTAATTTCCATTTATCATCCCTTATTTGCGAAGACTTCTTCAGGATTACTCTTCTTAACATGCTAAGAGATTTTTTTTCTGAGTCTGGATCTCTGTTTCAGGCTCCATGTCTTTCTGATTTAATGACAAAAAGCTGACATTCATCTCCCCTTGTCCTGCCATAGTCCTAGATAACTGAAATAATTCGGATTTTTGAGACCGAAATCATTTTGTGCAACCCATACTTAATTTTGCTCTCAAACCCTCTTGTAGGTATATATTCCTAAGGTCTGCTCATGCCAACATCACATCAGCTTTCACGTGGCTTTTGTGTAACTTCGTGTCAATTTTGGTTCCAATTTCATATAACTATATGGCTCTAAATAACTGACTCAGCCTTTAAGTCCTAATTCCTAACTGCTGCAAGAGAGAGGATCTGATTGGCTCACCTTGAGCCAGGTGTGTTTATTCTTGATGAAATCAGTTGTGGGCAGAAGAGGATCGTATGGTATATAGGGCTTCCTTTTCCCAGCTATGAGGAAAATAGAATCTCAAAGAAGAGAATGATGGACATTAAGGGCCTCTTTAGCACAGAGGAACCTGTATACTTAGCAGGAAATGCTTATGGTTACAAAAAAAATTATAGAAGCAAATTGCATATTCTATAATTCCATGTGATGGATTGGAAGAGGTTATTGTTTCATTTGTTATTTGTTTATTTTGTTGGCCACTAGCATTTGCTAGTGGGAAGCAACAATGGGTGACAAAAATATAAGAAAAATTTGCTGGAGAACTTTAAGTAAAATTTTTATCCACTTTTTTTTTTTGGTATAAATTAGGAAACACTTTTTTTTTTAAAAAACGTTTATTTATTTTTGGGACAGAGAGAGACAGAGCATGAACGGGGGAGGGGCAGAGAGAGAGGGAGACACAGAATCGGAAGCAGGCTCCGGGCTCTGAGCGGTCAGCACAGAGCCCGACGCGGGGCTCGAACTCACGGACGGCGAGATCGTGACCTGAGCCAAAGTCGGACGCTTAACCGACTGAGCCACCCAGGCGCCCCATGGAAACACTTTTTTTTTTCTTAAAAAGTTATTCTTTTGGCCTAACACTTTGAGTTGGCTTGTCGGATATTGTAGAAGCATTGCTTTAGACAATCAAAGCAAGAACATTATTTTCGTAACCTCAAGTGGTCATACGGGTAGGAATAAAGGAGAGGTTCCTTTTCTGTCCATAGAGTATTAGGGCACCTTAAAAACAATGTAACATCCTCACACACCCGCCAGAAAATTGATGATACCAAGTTTGGGTGAAGATGTGGAATAACTGAAGCTCTTACGCAGTTCAGGTACGAGGTATAAATTGGTACAGTCACTTTAAGTAATTGTTTCACAGTGTCTACTAAAGCAGAACACAGTGATACCCAAATGACCCAGCAATTCTGCTCCTGAGTAGACACTCAAAAGAAATGCTTACATATGTTCACTAATAGATATGTGCTGGTATATACACTATTTATAATATCCTTAAACTGGAAACTGCCCAAATGTCCATCAACAGTAGAACGGATCACAACTTGTAGCGTAGTCCTTGCGTGGCGGTTTTAAGTCTGTTCTAAACATCTCTATAATCTTTGAAGTGGAAGGTGGGGACTAGCTGATGGCTGGGGCAGCCATAGACCTAGATAGAGTGTGTCTTCCCTGGCATCAGCCTGCTTTCCCACCCCTTACTGCTCTCCTGCCACTGTTCCTCGTCCTGGGCTCTCAGGCTCCTCTCTCTTCCTACCATATTGTGACTCACCAGTCACTTGCGTTATTGCTGAAGGGCGTTGCTGGGAGATGTCTTTGCTTATTTCTAGAAAATTATAACCACGTCATTAGGTTGAAGTAAAAATATGGTCACATTTCAATCTCTTTTTTTTTTTTCTCTAGTTGGTTCCTCTAGCTCCTCTTCTCTTAGTAGCAGAAAGGCTGATGTCCTGCTTTTGAAGCTCATCTCCTTCAGAATTAGCCAAACATCACAAGTGGCTCCTGTTTCTGTATCTAGGCAGAGAGCACTAGAATGTTCTATCATTCCAACTGTGTCACTATTTTGGTTGTGGCATTCCATCCCTCCCTGTCTACAGACATGTGTTAATGATGCAGCGAGCTCTGAGCAATCACAGCAGGGCTATGACCCAGGGTCATGGTTTCCAGTTCTCTCCTGTGCCCAGTGGATGCTTCCAAAGCATGATACTGGTCCGTGGCTGGGGTCTGAGGGACCCTGTGTTCTGTGTCATCACCCTGTGCCACACCAATTGCCTTAACTTTGTGTGAAACTCAGGGCACCAGCCCAGGGCTCTTACCTTGGGGCAAGTTCCTTCTGGGCCATTGATGCCCTTTCCTGTGAACTGAGCCATAATCAGGGCTAATTGCTTCCACCCTCCCACTCTGGGAAGAAAGTGTGGTTGTGGTCACTTCCCTTCCAGAAGGGCTCCTTTGCAAATTGCTTCTCATCCTCTCCTGGCTCCACTGCTCCCGGGCTCTACATACAGAGGGGTGAGGAGGGGGGCAGCCTTGGCCAGACCACAGGAGAAATTCCCCGTTTCCCCCCTTCCCCGGATAAGGAATCACTCAAGTCATTTTTCCCCTCAATACAAAAGTCTGCTCCAAGGTGACTAACCATCTCCACCTCTGGACACAGAAAAGGCTGGCATTGCATAATTTCCCTCAGCAGCCACCCCTTTACAAATAATGCATTAGCTCCAGCAGTGACTGGCCAGCAGTGACTCAACAGGTCACACCCCAGGGCATTCATATCCTAGTCAGACAATTTGCTTTTTCTTAAACATGCTCAGAGCTTTCCTGTCCTCCGGCCTGTGCTCTGCTCCTTCCTCCTTTCTCTTCCAGAAATGCCTTCTCCTCAGTCTTTGTCCACGAATGCTGCCCATCCTTCAGACCCACTCAGAAACCCCCTCTTCTAACTCAGCTTTTCCCGGGTACCGAAACTGAAGGCCACAACACGACCAACTCTCCTTCTTCCTGCCCGTTGTGTCTGCCTCATTCGCTGCATTTCCACGGCCCCCGCTGGCTTGTGAGCCAGGTGGTGTTTCAGGGCGGAGCTACTTGGTCTGAGTCCAGGCGCGCCATGTTTTGGCTGTGTGGTCTTAGGAAACGTATTTAGCCTTTCTGAATCTCATCTGTAAGATGGGGATGATGACGGTTCTTGCCTCGTGGAGTTATTATGAAGCTTTAGTTGGATAACCCATGCCTGCCACGTAGAAAGTTATTCATTCAATCAATAATTATTGTGGGGCTCCCCTGTGCTGGGCCCTGAGGACGTCCTGGTGAACAGACCACATCCCTGCTTCGTGGCGCTTACATTTTAGTGGGGAAGAAACACAAGAAGCAAACAAATTAATAATGATAGCGATAGTTGTCCTATGTGAAGCAGTTGCTCTATGCCAGTCATTGCTCTAGGTATTTTCATTAATTATTCTCGTCTGCCCTCACTGAAATACTCTGTGCTACATACAATTGTTGTCGACCAACAGGCAGGAAACTGAAGCTCAGAGAGTTACTAATTTGCCTAAAATCACACAGACGGTGGTGAAGCCAGGACTGGATCCCAGAGAATAAGGCTTCAAAGCCTGTCCTCAGGGTTAGGAAGAAAATAAAGCCAGGAGGGAGGAAAGGGGGTGAGGGTGTACATAGGGGGCAAGGGAGCTGGGGAAGGTCAGGAGAGGCAGGGAAGAGGGCAAATACAGAAACTCTGAGGCAGGAATGAGCTAGAAGAGTGGGCAAGAAGTCCAGTCTAGCCAGATCCGGTGACTGAGGGTGGAGTGTGCAAGGTGAGGTTGAAGAGCTGTTGATATTGACTATTTTATCTACTATTAGTTTTCGGACTTTATAATTACAGTTCTCGCGTCTCCTGGTAGACTGTGAGGCAGGGACAGTGTGTCTTGCTCGTGTTTGTATCTGCCCACAGGGCCCAGCTCTATGCTTTATTAAATAATAGACATTTAATATTTCGTTGTTGTTGTTGAATTAGATTTCCAGTCTAACTGGGAAAACACAGGCTCTGCTAAAAATGAGAGCTGGCTTTGCACCCTGACCCAGCCACTTCTTAGCATCCCTGGGCAGCTCACTCTGTCTCTCTCTGAATCTGTTTTCTCGTTTGTCACAGGCAGAAGGGTCACATTTCCTTTATGGAATTTTTTTCAGGATTAAGAGAGAGAATGCAAATAAAGCAGCTGGCTCATGGTAGATATTCAATAATTCTTACTTCTTAACCCTTCCCCTTCTGCTAATACTCTGATCTCTTGCCCTTAGAAGCATCTCCCGATTATCCCCCAAGAATTTTCTTTTTTAGTCCTTGAATGCCTTGGAAAGCTGACCTGTCCTATATCCCAGATGATGTCCATGGGCAAAAATTGCCCCTTCCTATTGTCTGGGCTCCGTGGAAACTTGAGGCATAACCCTGGATCAACATGTGCTGGCCAATCTTTGCTCCAGATGCTCTTTGTGGGGATCACCTTGACAACGAGCTAAGATTTCAGAACCGTGCATTGCCACAAAGCTCACCCAGGTGGGGTCTCTCAGTGCACTGATGTCAGCCAATTGGGGATCACAAGGGCATCTGTGGAACCAATGACTTAGCGGAGAGCCAGGCTGCAGCTGGGACCCTGGCCACATGTGCAGGGTCCTTCTCCTTGCCAATTAGGCCTTTTAAGAGACCTTGTGGTCCCTCCTGTATACAAATGATTCTTAGCTTGTGGTCAGTTCCTGAATGACACCCTCAAATGGGAGGCTAGGTCCCCTTTTCATTGTCGCTTTCAGTGCCTCCAAAGAACTAAAGCCTTTTCCTTCTCTTGCCTGTGACCTAAGACCTAAATCTGGACTCCTTGTTCCTCCTTCCCCCTTAGACTTGTTTGGTGGTGAGTCATCCGAAGCATATGACCCTTCCAGAGCTAAATTTGACTCCTCTACAAGGAATTTCAGGGCATATGTGACATGCAGGAAAGCAATTTACAGGTGTGCTCCAAAATCTTGGAGTCCAGGGTGGCCTGGCTATAGGCACTCCAGGGATTTCCCAGTCTGTTCAGTGAGTTTTCTCAGCCCCAGTTCTTAGTGAAATTTACTCTTTTCTGGCTGGACCTCAAGTCCAGCTCTTCTGCAGCCACTAAGTGCTATTGGTTCCTTCCCTTGGATTCCATACTCACTCAGAAACCTGTAATGTTTCCTCCACCTGGGCCCCCGAGCCTGGGGAAAGTTTTATCAATGTCCAGCACCTCAACTTCAAATGGTTATCTTTTTTGTAGGCGGGTGGGCACTCAGCCTCAGGTGTTCCTTTTTCTTTTACTTCCCCTTAGCTCAAATAATTTATGTTTACAAAACAACTCTATGTACATTGTTAATCTCAGCAAAGACAGAGACAGTCCAAACTGTTGATTGAAACAGACTACACAGCAGACCATATGGCAGTTGCTGTATAAATATTTGCATATTTGTTTTTGAATATATTCAGTTTATTTGAATTGAATTAGTTTTTGTGTTTTTTTTAATGTTCCTTTGTTTCTTTTGGGGAAGAGAGAGAGAGAGAGAGAGTTGGAGCAGGGCAGACAGAGAGGGAGAGAGACAGAATCTCAAGAAGGCTCCTCACTGCCAGCCCAGAGCCCTACGTGGGGCTCGAACTCATAAACCATGAGATCGTGACCTGAACTGAAATCAAGAGTCATACACTTAACTGACTGAGCCACCCAGGCACCCTTGAATGGAATTAGTTTTTGATGAACGTGCCAGGTTATATGCTTTTCAGAACCCAACCCAATGCTTACTGTGTATGTCTCAGCTAAGATGCTTTCAGCATTACGACTTACAAATACTTCTGTAGGAGGGTGGGGGATCCTTTTTCACAGTCCTTTCAGATACAGCAGGTGCTGAGGTAACAGTAATGATCATGGGAAGGCAGAAGCCGGGTTGCAATTTGATCAAGGTTGCAACCTTATCTACCATCCACCAGATTAACTGTAACAGAGCGAGTGGGCCTTCTGGCATTACAGCTGTGGGCATACGGCTTTGGCAATTGTCACAGTGACCAACACAGCTCAATATAGAAGCCACTGGCTTAGTAGGCTCTAGAGGAAGAGGCTGTGGTGGCCTGGGAGAAAGGTGTAATGGGGACTTGTTGGCTTCTCCCTCTGGTTTGCAGCACTCTGAAGAAGGTTGGGTCAGTTTGCATACAAAGCCCTTCTGGGGAGGGAAAGGACAGAGCAGAGTGTGGAAGTGAGGGGGATTTGATGGGGGTGGACTGGGGTGGTCAGACTGACAGAATATCTCCTCAAAGTCTCCAGCGAGGGACTTGGCATGGGGGAAAGCGGAGTCTGGCTTTGTGGCTTGGGATCCACAGAGAGCCTAATGATGGCCATGGAAGTCACTGGAGTAAAGCTCTGAGGGCACAGCTCCGCTGGTAGGTGTGATTATAAGAGCTGTAACTTGCAGCCTGGGTTAGGACCTGGAGCAGGGCATAACCACAAGGCAGATGAGTATTCTAAGAGGTGCAGGGCAACCCTTCACCAAGAAGTGAATAGATTTTCTTTTCTTTTTTTTTTATTTTTGATTAAAAATTTTTTTTTAATTTTTTTAACCTTTATTTATTTTTGAGACAGAGAGAGACAGAGCATGAATGGGGGCGGGTCAGAGAGAGGGAGATACAGAATCTGAAACAGGCTCCAGGCTCCGAGCTGTCAGCACAGAGCCCGACGCGGGGCTCGAACTCACGGACCTCGAGATCATGACTTGAGCCGAAGTCGGCCGCTTAACCGACTGAGCCACCCTGGTGCCCCTTAAAAATTTTTTTAATGTTTATTTTTGAGAGAGAGATGGAGTGCAAGTGGGGGAGGGGCAGAGAGAGAGGGAGACACAGAACCTGAAGCAGGCTCCAGGCTCTGAGCTGTCAGCACAGAGCCCGATGCAGGGCTCGAACTCAGGAAGCGTGAGATCATGACCTGATCCGAAGTCTGACGCCCAACTGACCGAGCCACCCGGGCGCCCCAGATTAGATTTTCCAGTTGGTGTTTTATTTGTACTTAAAAAGTCCCTGGTGTGCTTGTACAATAAGTGGGAAATATAATGTGATGCCTGGAATGGCCATCTCAGGACGAGTCTGCCGAACGGAAACTGTAACTGACACTACCAGAATAGAATCACGTGAGGAAAAATCTCCCACGCCTGTTTACCTGACCGAACGTCTGATTTGTGAAGTATCAACTTCCTTGTCATCCTAGTTTTGCGTCAGAATTTCTGTCACTTGCAGCCGTGTCCTACCTGTTACCATCATGAAATAAGACTGGGTATTCGTCTTAAACAAAGTTAGTGAGGTTTCCCTTATGCTGGGACTTCTCAATGCAACAGCCTTTATTATGTGGCTTGGTATTGTAAATATCCAAGGGCAGCATTTCCCAACCAAGCGTGACCATGCAAATGGGCATAGAGGATCCCGTGAGGCTGATATTGTACCGAAACACAAGTATAGGCGATGGGGAGGCTTGTGAGATTTTAATGCAGGCAGATAGCCGTATGTGCTCACTAACTCCACCTTTCACTCTCCAGCCACACCAAAGATTATGTCTCCTATAATCTTAAAACTTAAGGAAACTCAGAAGTAGCTTTTCAGAAAAAGGTCATAAGCCTTAACTTGCTTTGCTAACTCATTTCTTGGTCTCCTTCGGGTTCTCGAATTCTGTGGGGCTTGTATAATTTGGTACATTTGTGAGCATTGAACAAAATTTTCCTTCTTTTTTTAGCCACTTGCCAACATCTGTAAATGAAGTTGAAGTTGTACACACACACACACACACACACACACATCCGCATCCACATATGCACACTTGTATCTTCACCGCATCCACATATGCACACTTGTATCTTCAACACATCTTTTTCTGGAATGAATTATGTAAAAAAAAATTTTAATGTTTATTTATTTTAGCGACAGAACACAAGTGGGGGAGGGGCAGAGAGAGCTGGAGACAGAATCTGAAGCGGGCTCCAGGCTCTGAGCTATCAGCGCACAGCCCGACGTGGGGCTCGAACCCATGAACCATGAGATCATGACCTGAGCCAAAGTTGGACACTTAACCAGCTGAGCCACCCAGGTGCTCCGGGAGTGAATTCTTTAAACAGGCTAGCTGAATGAATCCTTGCTCAGTGGGTCTCTAACATTCAAGTTTTACTCAGGTTCTGACTACATTTTTTTATCTCTCTAGGTTTTTTGTTTGTTTGTTTTTGGTTCAACAACCTCAGGGAAATGTTAGAATGTTTTCTCTGCAGTTAGTGACAGGGTAGACATCATGGCATAAAAAAGAAAAATCTACTCCATCCCAGATGGGAAAACTTACTTCTGTGTCTTTTCCTGACCTATGTTAAATTCATCATGGTATTCAAACTGAAACCACTTTGGTCCCCAAAAGCAAAAGGAAAACAGGAAGAGGAAAAATATATGGCTGATCTCTACATGAAGTGATTGGACCTTATAAGATATTGAAAAACCGTGTAGCTTTTGGCAGGCCAATAATCCTCAGTTTCCTTCTCCATGCCATGGAGTGCAGTCAGCGACCTGCGAGGAAAGACATGATGTCAATGTGAACCAAGGCATGTGGCAAGTGGCAGAGCTCCTGTGAAGATGAGGTGAACATCGCTGGTGTTTTCTATCCTCATGTTGTGCTGCAGGGTGTCTGTGGTAGGTGGTGAATTATGAACTGGGGGCCGTGGAAAGAGATACTTGCCCTGTCACAGTCTCTCCTTTGTTAGAAGAAAGGCTCTGTCCCCACCCAAAAGCCCAAACCTCAAAGACCTCCCTGGGAATTCCTCTTTAATTCTAGGACGACCATGCTGCTCAACTTGGGTCTCTCATTGATCCAGGGTTGCCCAACTCAGAATAAGTCCCTTATTTCTCTGTTGACAGAGACCGAATCAATATGGGAGTTGCTTTAAAAATCCCAGCTAGGGTCAGGAAGGCCAGACGAGTGGACTTTCATTACAGGGAAAGGATTGCGTGTGTCCTCTGACCAGGTAATTATTGGTTATAGGACAAAGAGGAAGCCTGATCACCAACCAACAAAGCGAAATTAAAAATTAACATGCTCCTGTTTGCTCAACCATAATCTTTGAATCAGTCAATACCCAGAGGCTGTGCCAGTTGCCTGATTTGAGGGTGGACACAGACTCTGCTCAGGGACCATCCAAGATACACAGTTAAGGCTGAGACCAGTTGGGCAGGACAGGGATTTATATACATCTGGGAGATGGGTACTCGCTAAGTGCTTAGCGATTTGTTGCAGAGAGATGGCATTTGTGGTGCTGGTGGGCTGGAGAGGACCCAGAGCTCCAGTCTTTCCAGACAGCATTTATTCCAGCTGTCCATTCCAAGGAAGTCCAAGGGCACCAAGCAACACCCTTCCTCTTTTCTCTTTCTTCTGTCCCTTTCTCTCTTCTCAGCCCAATATGGCAGCCAGCCAGATGGAGGTGTGTGGGCAGAAGCAGGGAGGGAGCTGGTCAGTACTGGTTGGAGGTTGAGGTGTAACCGTCTGAATCTGGGAATGGCTTGCTCCCACTCTCCTTTCAATTGGGGGATTGAAAATGCCTATGAAGAAGGGGGCAATGGTAGGAAATAGAGCTGTCATTTTGCATTTTAAATATATCTGTGAGCAGAGTTTCCAGCCCATAGTAAGTAAGCACTCAGGAAATATTTGGTGAATGAAGAGGAAAAAAAAATGAATGAATAGACTAGGACCACAGAAGACTGGGAATCAGGAATAGGAATTTTAATTTACATTCAACCAGTTGTATGAATTTGTCTACACCTATGCCTACCGACCACTCTCCCTGCTCTCTTGCTCCTGCTTACTTGTCTTCTCTCTCTCCTTCTGTATCTGTACAGAATGGTAGTTCTCATCCAGGGTGATTTGACCCCCTGGGGATATGTGGCAATGTCTGGAGATATTTTTGGTCATCTCAACTGAGGAGATGTTACTGATCTTCTGGGTAGAGGACAGATAGGCTGCTAATCATCTAAGACAAAGAATTATCTGGCCCTAGCATGAAAGAATGTTCGTTGCCAAGCTGTTAATAATGGGTATTGGTGGGAAGGAAGCTGGAACAGAAGTTTGGAAAAGTTTTCACTTACTAAGTTTAATCATTTACGTGTTGCTGGGATTTTTTTTTTTTTTTTTTTAGCAACGTAAGTGATTACATTTGTAATCAGAATCAACTAGACGTAGAAATATTTACTCTACACTTAATATATCTCAGGAATCATCTAGACCCTGGGGATGTAGCAATGGGCAAGCAGTAGATGGTGCACTTAAGGAGCCCACAGTTCACCAGGGAAGATCACACGAGAACTTGCTCAGCAAGGTAGAAAGTGCTCAGCGCTTGCTGAAATATTACCTTGTTCTTTGGGCAAATTGAGAAGAAAGTGCTTGGTGTCACCAGGTGTAATTACGGTGCAACGTGGTTTCAAAGCACAGCAAGACCTTCTCCGGCCTGAGGAGGAGGTGGTGAGGCTTTGCCCAGGCCTAGGCAATTCCCATCTCTTCTGGCATCCAGGACAGCCTCTCTGCCGGGCTCTCTCAGCAGGCACAGCCTCTGCCCTGGCCTCCCCAGCTCCCTCCCAGGAGTCCTTAGCCTTGAGGGTGCGGGAAGCAGAGTCCAAGGGGAGGAAGATGTAAGAGGGAGCTGCCAGCACAGAGGGAGAAGCAAGGCTCACCGACCAAACCCAGTACTTGTGCCGGAAGGGCCTTAGGAACATCAGTGCTAACACCTCATTTTGTGGAAGAGGAAACAGAAGCCCAGAGAGGGTAAAGGCTTGCCTGAGGTCACACAGTGAGTTAATGTCAGGGCTGGGGCTAGAACCCAGTTTCTGATTCCTAGCCAAAGGGGATCTTTTGCTGCTCCGGGACACCCCATAGCTTCTTGCTGGGCCTGCCAGTTTGGTCTCTTCCCTCCCGTCACCATGGCAGCCTCCGAATGTGTTTGCCTGGCCCTGAGCATGGTCCCTGTTCCCAGGCTAAAGTTTTTACCTCTAGAAGGTCCTGACAGGGACTGGGGAGGTGCATGAGGAGCCTGTTCAGAAGCTCAGGCTGGCCAGGTGGCGTGCCTTTAACCACCTTCTAGCGTCAAACCGGTGAGGTCTCGAAAGTGGTTGTGAGGGTGAAGCCACGCAGCAGTGACCTCGTGTTTGGCAGACTGGGGGCAGCGCCAGCACGAATAGTCTTGGGGATGGATGTGTGTGGGTGTGTGTAATTATACACACATGTCTATGCAAACATAAGTAGGTGCAGATTGTGTGTGCGTGCAGCTATTATAAAGAGTTAGATCCATACTGAGTTGATGGAATAGCTAAAATACAGTGATAACGATGTAAGTTGCTGAAAAAGAAGTTTAATAATGATCCTGTTTTCAGACCGAGAAATCCCTGATGAATGTGTTTACATGTTTGTGTCAGTTCCAAGAAAGATACAGGAGCACATATCCCAAACTGCTAACACTGATAACATAGAAGCATTGAGATTATTAAAGTATTATCTTTGCAATACCTTGCCTACTGTAAGTATAAAAATCTTGTAATTATAAAATCTTGAATAAAGCAAAAAAGAGAGTTGTGATCGTGTGTGCGTGGGAATACGTTAATGTGTGTGTATATCTACATGTGTCTAAGTGTCTACGTGAGTGTGAGTGCACATGTGTCCTTGTGGGGGAGGAAGTCTCCAGTGACAGCAGTACTAATGGTACAAATTCCAGACAGTGGTCATATCCCCCAACCCCCGCACTTGGGAAAGAACCCTCGAGGATATGCACCTGACTTGAAACTTGTGGCATAAACATGACCTGCATTGCAGGTATGGGCCGTTCCAGCTATCCCTGCTTAACTGAATGGCCCTGGATAAACTACAAATGGGAGAGGCTGCAGCCTTGCAGCCAAGATACTGGTGGTTTAAAGGCTTCTCTGGGAAATCCACATCCCTTGCCCAGTGCCTGTGGGGCGCCTCCAGTGTGCAGAGTGCTGTGTGCAGTAGGAAATGGTTTTCTTGGGAGGATGGCTGCACAAAGGAGAGGGGGGCTTAGGAGGCTCAGCCTGCATAGGTCAGCAGGACTTTCCTGGCACCAGGATTTATTAGTTGAGTCGACTATGGCTCAGTGAAGCAGTTGAAGCTGGTTTTCTGCTGGTCTGGGCTTTCAAATTCCCATCTAGAGCTGCAAGAGTCCATTTCTACCAACAAGGGGTTAGAATGACCTTTTCCTAACGTTGGGTGGGTTGCTGTGCCTAAGTGTATGTGTGCGCACGTACACGTGTGCTTGTGCGTGCACACATACAATTAAGAAGAGGCAGCCCTGCCCCCTTGAGGACACACACCAAGACTGACATCAGGGTGTGCTAGCCGTACCTGACCACAGACCTCTGAGCACACGTGGTCCCTTGGCAATAGAAGCCAGCCTTTCTAGTGAGCTGAGGTCCTTCCTGCCCCAAATGCCACTAGTACCCTCTCCCCACAAGCTGGGTGGCAGCAGCTTGGAGAGTTTTGAGAAAAAAGGAGTCTTCCTGTGTCACTTGGATCTTCTCCTTTGGGCAGGTTTTTGGGGATGAGGCAGCTGGAGTCAGGCTGGTGGGAGTAGTAGGCAGAGGTATTCTGGCATCTTCCCGATCTTCTGGGTCCAGTGAGTGAGGATGCCTGTCCTCCAAGAATTGGGGGCATAGCTGGGGGGAGCTTTTCCCCTAGAAGCCAGAAAGTTTTATGGTCATGTTTGTTATGGTCAAGCCAGGTCATGTTTATGCCACAAGAGCCAGAAGAGGAGGAGGGAAAGAGGAGGAGGAGTGGAGAAAGGGAAGGAAGAGCAGGGAGGGGAAATGAACAGTTCCTCAGAGAGGATTTCCAAAAAGCCAGGAGGGACCTTGCCAAGCCATTTCCTAACCAACTCAGGGTGTCAGTGTGAGGCTTAATGCAGATGGGGAGCAGCTGTGTGTGTCCTCAACCCTGGACAAGGGGAAATTTTGGTCTTCCTGTCTCTGCATTTATTCTCTGTGCTTCATCCGGGAGCTCTGCCATTTCTGTCTTCATTTGTGCTTCTCCGATCCACCCACCTTCTTAGTTCTGGATGCCTCTCCCCTCTTTAGCTTCCAAAACGTGAGCCTCTGTTTCTGGGGGCTGGAGGTCTCCTAGTGATTCTCCTTGTCTCAAGTTTCCCCTGCATACCTCAGCTGGACCGCTGCCACACCACTGCCCAACAGCCTGTGCCATATAATGAGATAGTAATGAGGCATAAATGGTCAATGAAGATAGGACATCTGGTGACTACAAGTTGAAGGACAAAGGAGAGGACAACTGAGGCCCCCATGGGGAGGTCCTGGAAAAGGAGAAGAGGCAGAGAGAAGAGAAAGACCACGTATATCCCTGCACTAAAGATAAGCCAGATTCCTTTCTGTATCATTAGGTCTTAGACCATAGCAGGTTATGGGCTTTCTCCAGGGTCAAGGGCTCTCAGGGGGCAAACAAGTGGAAGTAGTTATTGCCTTATGGCCTCTGACTTGTTACTAGGGAAGATGGTCAGTTTCGTGTGGGATGTCTAGGACATGTCCTTCTGGTCAGACTTCATTTGGTCCTACCCATCTGAGGCCTTTTGAGGATACTGCGTAGCCCAAGATTATTGGCTAAGAGACGAGTGAGTCAGAGTAGCCAGAAACCCACTCAGATTAATTTAAGAAAGAAAAAAAAAGAGGAATTTATTGCCTTATGTAACTGGAAGGTCCAGATCTGCAAATAACTTTAGGTACACTGGACTAAAGGGGTCATCAGGGTTGGTTCTTTTTCTCTACCTCTTTGTTCATCTCGTCTCTATAAGGCTTCATTCCTCTGATAGGCTCTCCCTATCAGGAAAGTTGCTGGTACTCCTGCCAAAAGTGAATCCAATTGTGAGGAAACAGTCAGACAAACCCAAATTCAGGAACATTCTACAAAAACAACTGGCCTACATATTGTTTAAAATGCCAATGTCATGAAAAACAAAGAAAGGCTAAGGAGTTCCTCAAACTAAAGAAGACTAGAGAGTCTCATTTTCATTCATGAAAACTAAATGCAATGTGCCATCCTAGGTCCTGGATTAGGTCTTGGATGGGGAAAAAAGTTGTTATAAAGGAATTTACTGTATATTAGGTAATAGTAGTGATTCGATGTTAAATTTCCTGGATTTGATCGTTGTATTATGGTTATATAAACGAATATTCTTGTTCGTAAGAGATAAATGTAAAGTATTTAGGGATAAAGGATCATGAGGTTTGTGACTTTCTCTCAGATGGTTCAGCAACAATTAAAACAACCACAATAGTACTATAATATCATAGAAGAAAGTACAATACAATAGAACAAAACAGAATAGAATAGAACAGAAAAGAATATGCAGAGAAGGGAAAAGGAAAGAGTATCATAAAGCAAATACAGCAAAGTGTTAATCTTGGTGAAGGACATACTAGGTTCATTGTACTATTCTTGCTATTTTTGTGTAAGTTTGGATTTTGAAAACACCATATAAATTAAAACAATTCTTTAAAAGGCATTGATGGCAGACTTCTATCTCTCAAAGTCTGTGTATAGATCTCATGGAAGAATCTGGTTAGCCTGGATCACATGCTCATTTCATTGAGATGGGAGTAAGACACTGTGATAGATAGCCTCACTGGGGACCTTATGAAATGGGGAGGGATTCCACAAAGGTTCAAAGGAAAGAACATGGGAGAGAGTGGTGGACACCAAAATAAACCAACACATCCATCCCAACCCTCTCTCAGTCTTCTCTCTTCTCACAGCTCCTGGTCCCGCAGATCTGCTGCTGGTCTCCCAATGTCCACATGCTGCCTCGCTTATCTTCCCAGACCATTCTTCCCTCCGGAATCGCAGCAGAGACAGGTTCCTCTCAATAAATAGCTCCACACGTGGGACTTCTGGAGATTCCTCTCTCCTTTCATGATACCCCTTTGGATCTCATTCCTCTTGGTCCCACTATTTCCTAGTTCGTGGATGAAGGAATTTGTGTTTCTGTGAACATGTGACCAAAGTTCATCTGTGTGCTCTTACCCTCAGCTTATAGATTCACATTTTGATTGGGCCTTAATCTAGCCAAGAGATGCCAATGGCAGGAATTTCAAGCACAGAAGTAGTCCAAGGAAGTAAGTACTTTTGGGCAGATGGGCCTCTGGTTTCTTTTGCACCCCACCGTGTTGATGGCTTTTTCCTTCATCTTAGGCCAGGGTTTCTGACAGGGGGCAGACTGCTCTTCCTCTTAGTTGGAGGAAGACAGGGCAGCCAAAAGGAGCCAGGCCAACATCACTTCATTTCCTAAAGGCAATTTTGACAATTGATTTGTTCTCAAGCAGGAAAGCAGAGTTAGCAAAGAAGCTGCTGGAATTCAGTCTGTGCAGCCTTGGCATGGATACCTCTGCATTCAGCCTTCTTGAGAACAAGGAAAGATTTAGGGAACCCATCTGCTGAGGGGGAAACTAGTAAGAAGTGAAGAGAATTCCTTCATTTATCATTTATTTATTCTTTCATTTACTCATTTATGAAACACTGAATAGCATAGTAATAAAGGTAGGCCCACATGAGAGGCCCACTCTAGAGGTCATGTTGTGTTCTGCTCAATTCCAGGGGGTGCCATCCACAGGGACCATATGTGGTAGCCCTAGGTTAGGGGCACTTACACTAGGATTTCATCGTCTGGTTTTGACTTTGTCTCCATGACCTCCTAGATTCTTCACATCTCTGTGACTTAGTGACCTTACATGTAAAGTGAGGACACTCTTTGCCCCGTAGGGTCATTAAATGAGAGAATGGGGATCAAATGAGTGAATTCATCTTCAGTTCTCTGAACAGTTTAAATAGCACTGCAATGATATATTCCTAAAGGGTTGGTGGAAGACACTCGGGAAGTTGTCTGGTCTGGGGTGTGTGTGTGTGTGTGTGTTCCTGGACATGTAAAAGGCAAATCTCAGACAGCATATTATTTCACTCATAAATACTCTATGTGCCTGTAACAGAAAAGGACTGAAACAAAATCCAAAACTACAACAACCCACCCATATACAGTGCCACTATCATATAAACATAGTTAATAATTCCTAATACCCAGTTTGCATTAACATTTCTCTATCTCAATCACTTCTTTCTCCTTGTGTCCAAAATGTGTTTATCAGGATGGGTTCCCACTCATCCTGATGCAGGTGCTTTTAGCGCTGCTTCCATCTGAGGGAGCGCCCTCCCTTGCTTCTCTTCTTGCCGCTGGGCAGAGAGGGTAACTCTCTTGTTCATTATTCCCTCTTCAGCTCCTGATGGTTTCTGGCCCAAATACTCAATGAATAGTTATAAACTCAATTGAACATTTAAGAGGATGTTCCTGGTGCCGTGGACATTGGTGATAGTGGAAAATTCCCAATAACTCAGAAGTGGAATCATCATTCTTTTAAGAAAATCAATAATGCTGCATTACGCTTATACGCAGATGCCAGAATTTTGCCACTTCAAAGGAGAAAAGGGGGGAAAAAAAGTGCATCCAAAGCTACCCAGCTGGTGCTTACAGAAACACTGCTCTGTGATGTTTCTTTCTTCACCCAGGAGAGTATATTTTTAAGCCTCGTTTCTAGAATTGTGCAGTTGCATGCGAAATGCCTCGGCTCCTGCTGATGAAGTGATTTCTGTAGAGGACTGGCTGCCTTCCAAGAGGAAGGAAGGGCTCCTGAGATGCTTCTGAAAAAGATGAAAGAATTTCCAAAATAGCAGCTTAATGTTGTACCACATATGGGATTTTCAAATTCACAGCTGGTTGGAAAACCATTTCCGGCTTCAAGCCATTTGACTTACTGTCTCTGTGGCTTCGAGCACCCAGAGCTTTATTTATCTCCTGGTTACCAGGGGGTTTCTTTTTCCTTTTTCCTCCCCCAGTCCCTCCTTCCTGTTGAGTGTTTCCAACTGTGTGAAACCAGCATTTGACCAAGTGTCCACATAAAGTACAAGCCCCGTGGAGATGGTACCACATCTGTGCATTGTCCCTTTGATCATGCAAATAGCTGTATTTGAATATGTATTGTAGAATAAAGGAGCCCCCAATCAAAAGGTTGAATGTCAATCAAAAAAGCATACAAGACAGTATCATTTATCAATATAAAAGAGAATATTGATACAATCTGAATCCTCAATGAAATGTGCTCACCTGTGCCCAAATAACACACACTCCCTGTTCCAGTTACTATTGCTGCATAAGAAGCCATCCCAAAACTTGGTGGCTTTAAAACAACAACCATTTTTATTATGCTCGCAGAGTCTTTGGGTCAGGAATTCAGAGAGGGCACAAAGGGGCTGGCTTGTCTTTGCTCCATGACATCTGGGACCTCAGCTGGGGGCCACAGTCACCTGCACGTTCCTCTACTCCCATGTCTGGTGCCTTGGTTGCTATGACTTGAAGACCAGGACTGCTGACCAGAGCACCTACATATGGCTTCTCCATGTGGCCTGGGCTCCCTGATATCATGGCAGCCTTGGGGCAGATGGAATTCTTACATGGCTGGAAGTATTCCAGTGAGCCAAGGTAGAAGCTGCATCAGTTTTTATGACTCAGCCCCCAAAATCAAAGTGTTACTTCCTGCCCTACTCTGGTTAAAGCAGTTCCAAGCCCACTGAGATTTCAGGGGAGGGAAATCTGTTCTGCCTCCTAATGGCAGCTTGGCAAAGTTGCATTGTGGAAGAGAAAGCGGGACAAGAATATTTGTGCAGCGATCTTTGGAAAATACAATCTGGAACACTCCCACCAGCTTCCCCTGCTAGTAGATAGATAACCAACTTTCAGACACTGGGTGTTGGAGGAATGACAGGCAGTCCACGTAATCTCATGCTCACACTGAACCTTTGTTGGGATTTATTTTTTCATTTCAAGAAGAGGCCCCTGTCTTTATCTTCTTTTTCTAATGTTTATTTTTGAGAGAGAGAGAGAGAGGGAGAGAGAGAAAAAGAGAGAGAGACAGAGCATAAGTGGGGAAAGGGCAGAGAGAGAGGGAGACAGAGAATCCAAAGCAGGCTCCAGGCTCTGAGCTGTCAGCACAGAGCCCAACGTGGGACTCCAGCTCACAGACCGTGAGATCATGACCTGAGCTGAAGTCCGACACTCAACCGACTGAGTCACCCAGGCACCCCAAGTCTTTATCTTCTTAATCATGATTGAGTTTTGGATTAGGGAACGATTATTTTTAGATGCAAATAGATAGACAAGATAAGACCTACATTTCCCACCTGTTTTATTTATGAAGATATCAGTAAGTGTTTGTTGGGAAAAAGCACTTAAAGTTTGGAAAAAGTTTTATAAATGACATTTTCTCTTAGAAATTAATCCACATTATTATAATAAAGACTGAGGAGTCCTGCAACAAAAAGAAAACTTTTAAATCACATTCTATTGTATTCAGCCCCAACTAGGGGGCTTAGGCTTTCCCAGGAAATGAAAACATGTCCATTCCCAAATCCACGTAAGGTTCAGTTTTGTGCTTGAACAACCAGGGGGACAGCCAACTGTGTACAGAATCCAGTGTGGTGAGAGGAAGGTCAGTCAGACACAGTAGGAGCTGAGCCCAGAGCCCCAGGCTGGGACATGCACATTCATGTTTAAGGGGTTGAACCAGTGGGGCAGGGGAAGGAGCAAGGATACCCATCCCACTTTGCCACTTCCTGGCTGTGTGACCTGGGGCAAGTCACTTGCCCTTCAGGGGCCCGAGTTTTCCTCAACTTAAAACAGAGCTGGGGCAGAACTCTGATACACAGATGGTATATTAATTCAGTGTGAACTGAAGACTCGAACTTAAGACCTGAAACCATAAAACTCATAGAAGAAAACATAGACAGCAAGCTCTGTGACATAGGTTTTAGTGATGATTTTTTTTTTTTAATCTGGCACCAAAAAGCAAAAGGAGCAAAAGCAAAAATAAACAAGGGGGCCTACATCAACTAAAAAGTTTCTGCACAACAAAGGAAGCCGTCAATAAAATGAAAAGGCAACCTACTGAATGGGAGAAGATATTTGCAAATCATATATCTGATGAGGGGCCAATATCCAAAATATATAAAGAACTCACACAACTAAAAAAAAAAAAAAAAAACAAAAAACCAAAAAACCTAACCTCATAATACAACTCAATAGCAAAAAAACCAATCCAAATAAAAAATGCTCAGAAGATCTGACTAGACATACAAAGAAGACATACAAATGCTCAACACTGCTAACCATCAGGGAAATGCAAATCAAAACCACAATGAGATATCACCTCACACTGTCAGAACGGCAAGTATCAAAAAGACAATAGATAATAAGTGCTGATGAGGATGTGGAGAAAAGGGAAACTTTCTGCATTGTTGGTGGGAACGTAAATTGGTGCAGCCACTATAGACAACAGTATGGAGATTCCTCAAAAAGTTGAAACAGTATGCAGATTCCTCAAAAAGTTAAAAATCTACCAATATAGCAACTCCACGTCTGGGTATTTATGTGAAGAAAACAAAGACACTAATTTGAAAAGGTAGCTGTACCATGTTTGTTGCAGCAATATTTATAATGGCCAAGATATGGAAACAACCTAAGTGCCCATGATGGATGACTGCTAAAGAAACTGTGGTACATATACACACAATGGAATATTATTCAGCCAAGAGAAAGAAGAAAATCCTGTCATTTGTGACAACCTGGATGGACCTTGAGGGCATCATGATAAGTGAGATAAGTCACACAAATACTGTATGATTCTACTTATATGCGGAATCAAATTGAAAAGCAAAAATAAGCTCAGGTACAGAAAGTAGATTGATGGTGTGTAATAGGGTGAAGGGGTTAGAGAAAAGGGTAAACTGTGTTGTTTTTGTTTTTTTAGTTTAAGTAAATTGAATTAAAAGAATTAATTAAATAATTAAATTAATTATTTAAAAAATTAAATAAAATTTAAAAGATGGTTTCCCCACTACAATACGTCAAAAATAAAAATATTTTTTTCTAACAAAAAAAGAAATTTACCAAACGAAAATGTGCTGGGCAGTGTGGTGGTATAGTAGAAAAATCACAAAAGTGGGAATTCGGAGCCCAGAGTTCTGTTCTTGTATCATGACCTTGAGTAAGTTGCTTCCCTTGTTTGGGCCTCGATTTCCTCCATTTGTAAAATAAGCCCATAACCTAAACTATTATAGCCCTTGGCCTCAGATAGTTTCCTCCTACTTGGAAATAATGTGTACTGAGCACCCACAGTGGGGCAAGCACCAAGTACAGTCTTCAATAGCCTTCAATAGTCTGGTGGGATGAGTATTACTATCCCCATTGGGCTCAGAGATGTTAACAGGCACAGAGTCACACAGCAGGAAGTGAAAGATTTACATCTGGTCTGTCCAGCCCGAGGCCTTGGTCTTCATCTTTCTACTCTCCTCATCCTTTCTGAGCCGGCCCAGATCTACTCACTTCAAACTGATCACTCCTTGGGATTCCCTGGCTCTTCAAGGATTCTCTCCTACAGCACATGCCACCATGACATCTATGGGACTAGAATACATAGGTCCTATCTCTCTACCAGGTGGAGAGCTTAGCAAGGGTGGGGCTGGGCTCTTCTATCATTTCTGTGTTTTCCGTGCTCCCCATGCCAACAGAGCAGAGAAGGCAGTCCAGAGCTGCATTATAAAAAAGCTTAGTGTAGAGTCCTTGGGCAGAATTTTGGGGGCTGACACAAGCAGGAAGGATCCTGGGATCTTATGGGCAGAGCCTGGTAAATTGAGACAAAGGTCCTTTGGCAGGAGTTAGGGGGTGGTGTGGAGATCCTAAGGCTTTGAAGATTAAATGCCTGGACAGGATTTAGGGAGGAATTTAGAGACACTCATCATTCCCACATTCTTGTGCGGACTGCTCTTTCAGGGATGCCAGTAAGGTCAACCCATCATCCCTGTGGGCCCCCCCCCCCCCCCGCCCTCTGTCCACACAGTGTTTCATCAGTGTCCTGCAGTGGCTTGGTTACAGGCATCAGGCAGTGTGACTGGGAGACAGGAAGGGCAGCCTTCATCCCCACCATGTGCTTCAGTGTTAGGCCACATGGCATGGAGAAGCCTAGATGTAAACACTTAGGGCCAGTAATGATGTGCCCATAGGCCTTGCTGCAAGAGGATATGGCTGTCAGAGCTCCAAGAAACCCTGAAAAGAGGAAGAGTGGCCCAAGGGAGCCAAGGTGGAGCCCAGAGGGCCTGGCCCGGAATGTGTTTGGTGTGGGGCAAGTGGTCCCTTCCTGCCCACCACCCCCACTCCTCTTGAAGTCACTCCCCAAGAACACTGGATTGGATGGATGACATTTTCTACCCCGGGCTTTGGAGGGCCTGAGGTTCTTGCAGAGGCCTCGGGGGAATTGCATGACAGAAGCCAAGTAGCCAGAGCCCTGAGTCCCTTGTAGCTCGTTTCAAAGGAAGTAGCTCTTCTCTTAGCTAATTTCTGTGCTTGGATCTCTGGGTGCTGTCTTCTCCTCACCACGTTTCTCTGCTCCTACCCTGGGCCCTGGCCTATTTCAGCTCCTTCCACAGTTCCTAGACAGGAAATCATCAGGCCTTGGGAAGGGAAGGAAGGTGTTGTGATGAGTCATTTCACTCCTCAGAGTGGAGGAAGGAGGGAAGACTGCCAAGATGGTCAGGGCATCTCGGGACCATCTGCCTTTTCTTGCTTTCTGGAACACCCTGGATATTGAAATGGAAATCTGATGTGGAAAAGTGGTCGCTCTCTTTTGCAGACTCCTGGAGCTCTGGGGCCTTATGTGCCATAAGATCATCCATTTCCTTTGCAATCGTGTGTATAAAGCCCCTGATGGTATGGCTGTGTTCCTCACTAGGTGGCCTCTGAGTTCTGACCCAGCTTACAAGATTTCTGCTTCTATGGCCTCTTGTTCCCTTATAGCCAGGCTATGATACTGTCCACAATGAGGAGGAAAGAAAGAAGCTGGCCTTCAACAAATCAACCTTTAGTAGTACACAATGGCTTCCTCATAATCCCCAGGCATTTGAACATAGGAACCCAGAAGGAACAGAATGCTTCCATTGGAAGGTAGAGCTTCCTGGTGTCTGAGGTCTGGTCTCACATGTGCCCTACACTCCAAAGCCTGCCATCCTAGATAGAATTCTAGGTGGAAGACCTGGGGGTAGGACGATCTCCACTTACCAAACACAGGCTTATAAGCAATGGGGGGAAGGATGAGGGGCTCTTTTCCTAAGGACCTTTCTGTGCTCTTGGTTGCATAGAAGGACCAGCCCTCTGGCACACAGATTAGCTGGTTGGCTTTCTACACTGATGAATCCTTGAAAATTGGGACTGATGAGAACAACTCTGGAAGGCTCTGGAGGAGATGCTTCTGAATTCTGAGTTGGAGTAGATGCTTCAGTCCTTGTTCACCCCACCCCCATAGAACAAAGCACATGTTTCCAGCTTTCAAGGGAATGTAGCAGTGTAGTAGCTGGATCTATATGGTGTGGCACTGGGATCCCACTTCGTTTGAGAGAAAGCTTGGTGACTTTCTGTAGTCAGGCTTTGCTCATAGGTAGTGACACCCTGGAGGTGTCACACAGAAGCAGCTCGGCCCCATTCACCAATGCTATGTGTCCTCAGCATCTTCCACTGTATGCCTTGCCCTGATAGGAGGAGAGTATGGTGACCACACCAACACTAGCAAAGAGTCTGGTGAGAAAATAGCAAGCAGCATTTCCAGGCTGGCTACCAGCTGGGCCACCTTTCTTCATAGATTTCTGCCAACTGGTGAACCTTGGAGCAAATGCTACTATATCCTGGGACCTCCTGTCCTGACTCTCTGGGTGAATCTCAGGATTTTCTGCATGTGAATTTTCCAACTCATCTGGTGCTTGGTGGGTGGTGTAAACACCCCCAGTGATTTTCTAAAGCTACTCCAATTTGTCTGCACTGATATTCTCACTGGCCAGAACCATTCTGGGGTCTACGAGCCATAACATATTCAGTTCACTCAAGAGAATGGCTTTGTTGTAAAAGTCTACATTTAAGGGACCAACGGTTACTTAAGAAATCATCAAGACAGTAGCATTAACACAGATGGTGCTGCTTTGCAGCAGGAGCAGTCCAGCCACCCTCCAGCCTCACCCACCCTCCAACCAGCCTTTGACCCATTTGCAACATGTGTATTTCTGGGCTAACTGTTTGGGTAACCAATGCACCCAATTACTCCCCATGGTCACTAGCGTCCCAGCCTAAGGTGAAACAGGGCATGAGAGGAGCCATTCCTGCACATCTGGACCCTGGCAGTTCTCTGGAGCCCTAGTTGGAATCCCAGGAAGGGCCGTGTTCAGTATTTGACCAGGGGGCAGTCAAGTGGCAAGAACAAGGCTTCCAGAGTCCCATAGAGCTCACTTGAATCCCGCACTGCTGCTTCCTACCCGGTGACCTAGCTCTGTGTCTCAGGGTACAATGAGGGGCCTGCTTTCAGTGACTTTAGGGTCCCTCTTCTGTCAAAAGCCCTAGGATACTGTCCTGAGGAATGGAAACTGACCTATTTTTCCCGAGTGTACTGAGTGTTTTCCAAAGTATACAAACCCTGGTTACTAATTACCTGACCTACATTCCCTGTGATTGCAATGGTAGGGAACAGATCTCAAATTTCTAATGAGGAATTGGAAAGGAGGTAATAGGAAGTACCTAGAGGTGAGGCCTAAGGTTCTCATTGATTGGGCAGAATCCTGAAGTTTTGGTTCATGCTATTCTCTAGCAAAAACTATATTTTAGGAGAGCCCCTTAGTCTTTAAACATAAGCAAGTACTACCTTATTTTCTCCTGGTTATAAAAAATAATGTTTATTACATATATATTATATTATTGTATTACAGACAATATTTTACACACACACACACATATACACACTATATATACACATGTATGTATATATATATACATGTACAAACGTTATTGAAGTTGTATATATATGTATATACACATATATATATACATATATATATATACACATACACATATATACATATATATACACATATACATATATATATATACACACACACACACACACACACACACACACACACAATCAAACCTTATTGAAATTGTAACTCAGAAAGTGAAAATCTGGAATCCTATTGCCTCTTCTTCCCTGGATAACACAGTTAATAGTTTGGTTTATATTCTTGTAGGTATTTGCTCTGTAGAAACAAACACAAATCTGTTATTTTGTGGAACGGGGATCATACCAAACACGCTGCTCTGAAGGTTGCTTTTCATACTTAACCACGAATTTTCGACATCAGTCTATGTTAGCACAAGAAGAGGTCTTCTTAATGCATTGGGGACTTTAGGAAAGGGAGGAAACCATGAAGTATATAAAGCTTACTTTCTTTCATTTTCAATATTATTTGTGCTGTATTTAGGCACAGGATAATATCTAAAATTAGTTTTCAAATACTTCAGATATAGTCAAATAAAAAAAGTCACAAGAATGACACTTGGATCACTGAAGAAAAACAGTGAATGAGAAAGACCTGCTTTACCATTCTGACCATTCTTTATTCTTGTGTCCATTTGGTCTTCAACTGGACTGGTTGAGCAATGGAAAGCTTTCTGTGGTAGGCAGAACAATGACCGCCAAAGATCCATGTCTGAATCCCAGGAATTTGTGAACATGTTGCCTTAGCTGGCCATTGGGACATTGCCCGTATGATTAAGTGAAGGATCTTGAGGTGGGCAGATTATCCTGGATAATTTGGGTGGGCCTGATATAAGCACAGGGGCCTTTATAAATGAAAGACGGAGGCTGGAGGGTCAGAGTGAGAGATTAGAAGATGCTACATTGCTGGCTTTGAAGATGAAGGATGGGGTCACAAGCCAAGGAATGTGGGCAGCCTCCAGAAGCTTGAAAAGGCCAGGAAACCAATTCTCCCCTAGAGCCTCCGGAAGAAATGTAGCCCTTCTGACACCTTGATTTTAGCTTGGCAGACCCATTTCACACTTCTGATCTTGAGAACTAGAAGAAAATAAAGTTGTTGTTTTAAGCCTCTAAGTTTGTGGTAATTTGTCATAGCAGCAATAAGAAACTAATACACCTTCATTCATTTGTCTTACATGTTGAGACATTGTTTGGTCTCCCCTGGATTCAAACATAAACACTGTCTGAAATCATGACACCTCCAGTACTCAGTATGACATGGCCCTCAGGTAAGCCAGAGTCATCTTGCAGAAATTATTTTAGGTTATCAAAATCAAAAAGAAAAGTGACAAAGGAGAGCTGATTGGACTCAAGAAGAATGCACACAGAGCCTGGAGGTCTACAAACCCAAGGTTTAAAAAGTCACCAGAAAAGATAAATAAAAATAAAAAGCCACCACAGAGGTCGGTGGACTTGATATTCTTCCTTCCCTCCCCCCGCCATTTGATGGCTACAACATGGAGGCTCTGCAAGATCACTTGCCCAAGGTCACAGAGCAGGTGAGGGCCTGAGCAGGGCTGAGATGGTCTTTTCCTCTCAGTTCTGTGATGGTTTCTCATCTTTTTTTAAAAAAATGTTTATTTTTGAGGTACTAGCAGGATAGTGGCAGAGAGAGAGGGAGACACAGAATCCTAAGCAGGCTCCAGGCTCTGAGCTGTCCGCACAGAGCCCGATGTGGGGCTCAAACTCATGAACCTCAAGATCATGACCTGAGCCGAAGTCAGATGCTTAACTAACTGAGCCACCCAGGTGCTCCTCTCTTTTCTTCAAAGGGAGCACCACACTTAAGATGCCACTGAGGAGTGGCACTGAGGAGAAAGAATGGTGGGCCCAGATTTGCCCATCCCACCACGCCCTCCTCTGCAACCCTCCTGCTCCTCACCCACCTGGGCTGGCAGCCTGTCAGATTCCCTGCTCAGGGAGGAGGTAGCTACCCAGGGCTAGTTGCCTGTGGTTCTGGATGACCAGACCTGGGTTAACCCAGGCAGCCTCCCTGGCTAGGACTTGTGTTTGGCTTGAATTTCCCAATGTTCTCATGTGAGGGATCAAAGAGGAGGGCTTGGCAGCGGTGCTCTCAGCTGTGACCTACACAGAAAACTTCCCAACTCTTCCTTTGACCATTGGAACTTCAGAAATGACAGTCAAAAGAGAAAAGTAGTTCACTTGGTATAAAGTGGGGGATTTATTTCTAGGTTTCCAGATTTCTCTCTTGGACCTAGAAAGTGATCATAGGCCCTCAGCAGCTTGGAGGTCAAGGCCGATGGGCCCACACATAAACAAGGGCAGTTGTGTAATTCAGAGGCCATTTTCATCTCCCCCTTTCACTTAATAAATCACTCCCAATGCTGGTAAGCAAGGCTCCAGATGGGGCTGTTCATACTCTCAAAGAAGTCCAATGCAGCAGGCAAACCTGGAGACGGAAGCCACATTGATCAGGCACCTTCTGTTCGGGTACTTTCTGGACATTATTGCCAGGGTTAGGTTCCTGTGCCCATTACCCACCCTCCTCAGGGCTGTAGCAGATGGAGTAAACACACGTGGCTAAATGGAAATCAGACTACTTGCTGTGTCGTTTAGCTCCCAAGTACAGGCCCCTCCTGGGTTTGGAGAACATGCTGAGATCTTGCCTGACTGTTGGGTGTCACAGCATTCTGCTTTCCCCTTTTTTTGGGCCTGGAGCTGGATCACATTTTTCAGACTCCCTGGAAGTTAGGTGTGGTCATGTATGGCAGACACGCAGGTGTGCCTCCAGACACCGCTTCCAGGAAGTGTAGTCAGTAGACAGACTTCAGCTGTCAGCTCCTTCAGGTTCAGCTTGAAGTACATGGAGCCACCTCACCCAACGTCACACCCTTCCCAGGGCTGTCCTGACTGCCTGAGGCATGGAAGAAAGGCCTGGCCATTTTGAACGAAAAAGGACAAGTCTGACATGCAATATTTGCTCCAGAGCTCCCCATGGGTTTGGCCATTGCACTGTCAGATTGTGCTATCATGGCCTGGTTTCTCCCTCTGCCTAGTTCTGCTTCCCCCATTTTCCTTCCATAGGCACTGCTTTCTAAAGACTTTCGTGCACCCCTGAACTTCATGTCAGCATCTGCTTCTTGAGAATCCAGCCTGTGGCTCTGTGACTGAGTTCTCTCCCGTATAGTGTGTGCTATTTTTTGGCCTGGCCCGTGAAAATCTTCTGGGTGGATCTGCCACACTTTCTCCTTCAGCCCACTGGATACGGACATCAGTGATGCACTAGGGGATGGTGGAGCCACAAAATGGAAGTCGCCTGGGCATCATGATGGTGACAGCTTCCTGATGACCTGATTATCCTCCCAGAACTGTTAAGTGAGTTAGAAATTAACTTCTACTGGGCAAAGCCACTGAGTTTAGGGCATCTGTTTTGTTACTCTAGCTTGATCTTCACTGACCTATCTCCCCTCTGCACTTACTTCCCCCCAAATGGAGGAGCTTGAGAATGGTGGGTCTCCATGGGCGTGGCCATTGACTGAGGAGTCTGAAAGCTCACATGCCCATGGTGGCTAGGCCACCCAGAGCACTAGAGAGAAGAACAAGGCCTGGGGAAGCTTTTCCGTGCATAGATCCATACTCCAGTGAACCATGGCCCAATGTGCCCAGGTACTCATCAATCAAAAAGCAGCTGCCCCAGTCCCCTGCCCCCAGTCAGAGATTGGAGAGAAGTTCTCATTCTAACACTCCCTGAATGAAGAGGAGAATCAAAGGCCTTTTGTGTGTGTGGGTGTGGGGGGTGGGGGGGTGAGGCGGGTGGGAGGGAGGGGTCAGTGTGGGTATGTAGGAAAAGAAGCAGGATTTTCCCAACAATGGAATAATTCAGTTGTTTCGTAATTCATGGATAGCTAGGTGACAGGTGACAGACAGAAGTGAGGTGGAGAGGTAGATGATAGATGATATATAGATAGATTTTAGACAATGAATAGATGCAGTAGATAGATGAAGATAGGTAAATAAGTAGGTAGACAGGTAGGAAATTGAGGCCCAGAGACGTTGAGGTATGTTTCCATAGTCCCATAACTAGTATAGAGTAGAGGAGGATTTAAATCCAGGTCTAGTTTGACTCAGAGCTGGGACTTAAAACCTGGCTCTATATCCTTCTGTCTGCTGAGGATTGCAATGAACGTGTCTTGTTTGCCCCATACACAGGGTTTCACTTGCCCCATCAGACGTTATGTTTGCTTTTGTTTTCTTACGTTTAGGATTCATCTACTTGTAGCTTGGATTTGCCATCTAGTAGTTTTTGTTCATCTGGTTAAGACGGGCATTTGAAGGGATGCATTCCCTAAATTCTTGCATACCCAAGTATGTTTATTGCTCTTTTGTTTGAGGAACAAGTTGGGTGCCCACACAATTTCTTAGTAACACTCTCAGAACTCTTGCCATAGCTTTCCAGCAAGTCTGTTTGGGAGGATTATGGCACACTTGAAGGAGAAGCATAGGCGTTAAGGTTGAGAAAATTGGGTTGAACAATGAAAAGCCTCCAATCTGCTGCCATGTTTTGACCTTGTGTTGTGGGCAACAGAGAGCTGTTGAGGGTTTTGGAGCAAAGTGGTGATGGTAGCTTGTGTGTACACGGATTTGGGAAGAAAGAGGCCACAGAGAGACCAGGTTGGAGTTCCCAACGTGATTAGGGGGTCGAGGCCTGGACCAGTAAACACACACTGTACAGACAAAATTTTCAGGGCTCAGCAACTGCTCGGACAAGGACAAGGACAAAGGGGAAAGCTGGAGTGACCAGGTAGGTGGTGTCATTTCTAGAACCAGAGAAAAAAGGTGGAGGAGAAGAGAGATGAAGGACAGAGGGGGGGATGAGAGGAGGAAGGGAGGATCTGAGATCTGAGAACCAAGTGGCTGCATTTTGAAGGAGCTGTTAGGACCCTGAGGGGAGCACTTGGGCTGCTGCTGAAATCTGCGAGTGGAGTTCAGAGGAGAGGTTAAGGCAAAGGACAGAGCATAACCGGGAGGAGTCCCCGGGTGTGGTGATTAGGTCCAATGCGGTTTCTTTCTCCTTAGCCATGTTTCTGGAGGGTGTTGTGAGAACAGTCTCTGACATCTGTCCTGTCCAACCTGTTTTTGTCCAGTGACGAAACTGCAGCCTCTGCTGAGCAGGATAAACGTGGCCTCTATGACACACCTCACCACTTGCAACTGCTTCTCCTGTCTAAGCTGGTGTGGTTTTCTGTTTTCCCTTAACGTTGCTAGAAGTTGATTGATTGTATCAGCCTCTTCAAGGGACCTGCTATTGGGTTAATGTCTCACTCATACTGTTTCTATCTTTTCTGATTTAGTTCTTTATTGATGCTTTTCTCCTTTTCTCTTTATTTTTCTTTGTGCCACCCCCCCAACTGAAATTTTAATTTCTTTGTCAAATCAACTAATTTTATCTTTCGGCAATAAAGATATTTAGAACTATAAATTTCCCCACTAATACTCTTTGCCTATATTCCAGATGATCGGATATATAATGTTTCACTATTGAGGTTTTCCTAGACATTATTACAGACTAAATTTCTTCCTTCACCCAAAGAAAATTATTTTTCGGTACTATATTTTAAAATTCCAAAAATATTTGTAATTTTTTTGAAGACAAAAAAAAAAAAAGCAAATAAAGGAATCATCTAATGTTACCCAGCCATTAAGTGTCAGATTTGGGATGAGAACAGAGACTGACTGACTCCTGGGCCAATCAATGAAGAAATATTTTGTCCACATTTAGCAGCATAGTTTGAGCTTAGGAGTTTCTGGAAAGTCTCACTAATTGGGGAAGCATTTGAAATGGAAAATCATAATGTTTTGAGTCAGACAGACATGAGTTCAAATTCTGCCTTGGTTCCTGTGTGACCTCAGGCAAACTTCCAGACTTCTCTGAGTTTCAATTTTCATGTCGTTGTTGTAAAGATTGAATGTGAAATGTATATGTCTCATACATCATAAGTGTCCATAAATATTTATCTCTGTTCCTTCATTCAATATTCTGTAGGCGCTTAGAGTACTGGATAGCTGGTTTAGAAAATTAAGAAAGTTTTTTTTCCCTTTATTAGGAAGTATTCATGCAGAGAAATTAAAAACACATGAGCAAAAAGACAAAAGTAAAATTATACATAATCCCAGAGATAACTACTATTAAAAAAGTGCAATATAATCTTTCAGAACATAACACACACATACACAGGCACATACATATTCACACACATACGTACACTCATAACCAAAATTTGGATTATACCACAGAACTAATTCGCAGTCATTTTTGTCTTCCCTTTCACAGTGAATGTATGATGACCACCACTGCTCCTTGGTTTTGTTTCATTTGGTAAATGAACCACTTGGTAATTGCAGGCAGGCAGGCTAAGGCTCTGTGTAGTTTGGTGTGGAAAGGTGGGCCTAGGCTGATGGGAACATGGTGGTAGGTGGGGGTTCAAAAGCTGTTTCTCCAAGGCCTACACACGGGAGTCTTGCCAGCCAGAGTGTGAAAGGGTTTGCGTGAATCAGGACAATAGGCCACAATTAACGATGAAACTACCCAAGCAGGGTAAGTAGTTTTCTGGTTCACTCCACTGATTTGATGACTGTTTCACCTGTCCAGTCAAGTCAACAAGTCAGGTAGGATTTTATCTGAGTTTACTGACCCAGCACTGTGCTAGGTGCTAGGTGCTAGGTGGGGACACGAGAAATATCTTCCGTTCTCAAGCTGCTGATATGCACATACTGACCCACACAACAGTTTGAAAACATGAAGCGCCACCTGAGGAATGAAGATAGGTGGGGTGGTGTGAAAAAGAGTGAGATGTGCCTTCAAGCTAGCTTTTTTGTTTGGTGGGGGGGGGGAGGGAATGATGGTTCAGGGAAAGGTTCGGCCGGGGACAGAAAATTCGAGTCTGGGAGGCTATGGAGGACAGGAGACTGTGGAGTTGATTTGGGGTAGAGCTGAGGGAGGACTTGGCTGGAGAGGATCAGGAAGTGCACTTCAGAAGCACTAGGCTGAGCAGGGATGGGACTGAGTAGGGTGTTCAGTAAAGGAGGATCCTCTTGGAAGCTGGTTTTGGGGAATATGCAAAATAGAAGTGGAATGCATGTTCGACTCTGGAGTTGGAAGGTGGTCAGATAAGCACCAGATATATCTTCGACATTTGATGGCGAGGCACGTTAAAAACAGAATTTTATAAAGATTAACTGTAGGAGCCTTAGGATAAATGGGGAAAGAGTGAGCCTACAGTCAGGGAGTCCAGTTAGATGTCAAGGTTAAGTGTCTAAACCAAGGAGGAGGCTGTAGGACTGGAGTAGAAAGAAGGGTGAAATTGGGAGATAAAACATAAAGGTGAAGCTTGCTGATAGGAGGTTGAAGAGAAAGAAAAGTCAAAATGAGATCAATGTTTACCAGTCAAGTCAATCAGGAGAGTAAGAGAGAAAGAGACGAATAGGGAAGGCAAATTGAGAGGTGGGCTATATACAAGTGGAAACACAGTACAAGACTGTGCTTCTGGAGAAATTCTACTGAAATAATTCTTTTTTTTCTCTTTTGTGGTGTGTGTGTGTGTGTGTGTGTGTGTGTGTGTGTTCATACACATAGAAAAAAACAAGTTTCGTTGCTGGAAAACCCAGCAGCTAAACTTGATGGGGACTAATGCTCCTATTGTATGTATACCCATGGGTGCAGTCATAATATCTAAATGGCATGAAAACATTGAGTTGTGTAATTGCTACGAAAATCCTGGAGAAGTTTTTTTTTTTTTGCTATAATACATATTTTAATGCTTCATAAATATTTAAAATTACATCTGCTTTGTATGTTTGTAAAGAATAACCAAGAGGTGTATGGAGTGGAAGATCAGCCTCCAGCTGAATATAATAGTAACTCAATAAACAAGTGTTAAATCAACAAATTAATAAGACTTGTTGCAAATAAGCTACAGAAAACAATGTTTTTAAAAGTTTCATGCATTGGATGGGGTAAAAGAACCAAGGGGCACGCTTATATAGGCTGAGCTGAAATGGAAGAGGCCATTGACTACTGTAAAATTTTATAAATTTTGGAAACATATCTATAAAAATCTTAAAATATAAATGTCTAAGATTGAAAGGAAGGGAAATCATTAGTTATAGGAAATGAGGATGAAATGAAAAGCTGAAAGCGGTAAGCAGGATTAGGTGACTCATGGGGTGATGAGACCTCTCATGGATTTCCATGTGCATGAGTTCAGTAGACATGCCGCAGGCCTATTCAAGGAGAGGAGCCAAAAACTAACCCCACTTTGTAAAGCCTAGAATTTAAAAGGGTTGTTATGTCTATGAAAAGGGGATAGAAAAATTCTACTCATAAACTCACCACAGTTGAGGGTGTCCACATTTACATGGAAAGAGAACCCTAATCTAAGAAGTTAACATAAATTGGTGTGGGAAATATGTGCGGCCTTGGTTGAGAATAACATGACACTACTGTGCTAGGGCACTTGCACGATTCAGGACCCAAAATTAAATAGAAAATGCAAAAATACAAAATTACAAATTACATGAGGAAGCAAATCACTACGAGAGCCTAAGAATTAGGGGCACCTGGCTGGCTCAGTCGGTGGAGCATGTGACTCTTCATCTCGAGGCTGTGGGTTTTACCGATGTTGATGTAGAGAATCCTTAAAAAGAAAATCCTAAAAAGAAAAAAAGAAATGTGAGAATTAGTACTTCAAGAACTGAAGAGTAGAACCATCTACAGGAATATCAAACAGGTACGCTGAAAATTGTTAAAGAAATAAAACCATATGAAGGAAAGAACAGTATGAAAAAAGAGTAGGTGAACTTGAAAAGGAACTAAAAAAATTTCTAGAAATAAAAAGTATAGCCATTGAAAAAAAAAAAAAAAAAAAACCAAAACCAAAAACTCAGTGAGTTGGTTAAACAACAGATTAGGCACACAGAGAGATGGAATGGTCGAATGAGATGTTCCATTATACGCTTAATAGGAGATATTAGAGAGAAAAGGGAAGAAATAATATTCAAAGAGGAAATGGCTGAAGAATTTTCTAGAATTAAAAGTTACAAATCCATAGATATAAGAACCATAATGAATTCTAAGTGGGATAAAAAATACACTGCATATATATATATATATATAAACATCTCAACATCATTTTAATGCCTCAGAAGCTCTGTGTTTTTATATATGTGTGTATATATATCTATATATGTCATTGATGTTCAGCAGTGTCATGAGAAAATATTAAAAGTAGAGAAAAAGAGATTATCTACCAAGGAAGGCAATTACACTGACAGCTAACTTCATATCAACAATGAAACCCAAAGACAGTAGATTAATATATTAAAAGTCCTAAGAGAAAAAAACCACAAAAAGCATCAACATAAAAATGCATGCTTAATGAATCTTTCATGAATAAAAGTGAAAGAAAGTCATTTTCAGACAAATGAAAAAAGAATTTACTACCAACAAACATTAAAGGAGCTTTTAATAATTGTAATTTAGGAAGAAGAAAATTGATCCCGGAGGTAAGTGTGAGGAACAACAGACAAGGGAATGGTGTGCAAGGAGACTGTAAATACATGGTTAAATCTAAACAAACTATATTATATAATGTTTTATT
This sequence comes from Prionailurus bengalensis, assembly GCF_016509475.1. Lineage (NCBI taxonomy): Eukaryota > Metazoa > Chordata > Mammalia > Carnivora > Felidae > Prionailurus > Prionailurus bengalensis. The sequence goes on along the minus strand of NC_057351.1, from coordinate 51,468,021 downwards.
TTATGGACTACAGTAACAGTTAACAATTTGTATCACGAAAGTCAGGCCTCATACTAGAAGATCTCTGCGATGCATAATCTATACTAATAATAGTCATCATACAAACACATTAATGATTATGGGATAAATTCTGAAGCTGTTTCTAGAATAAGAAATACTCTCTTAACATCATTTTAATGCCTCAGAAGCTCTTTGTGTTCTTTAATCTGTGGTTGGCCCTCATGTCTGATAGACCAAAACCTCCAGAAGGCTTCAGAAGCAGGGGATTTAAGATGTTACCACATTACCACCATGGTTCCTCTTGCACCACATCATACGGTTTCCTGTATGCCAGGCACTGTGAGTGCTTTACACACATTAATGCATTTAATCTTCCTACAACCCTATCTACGAGGTAGGTAGGTTTGTTAGCTCCATTTACAAATTATTTTCAAGCAGCAATCGAGGCGTGAGGAGAGTAAGTAACTGGCCCAAGGAAACAAAAGTAGTACATAGTAAACCCCAACCCAGGCAGTCTGGCTCCAAAGCACGACTGGTAAACCTAAAGGATTAACGGCTGTGTGGCCATCTGGGTGAACTGATCTTGTATTTGCTCCTGTGAAAGACCACCCTGGTCTTTCTCCCACCCAGCTACCTATCTTCTGTTAATCAGTTATCTACCTTCTTCCATTAATCACCCATAATATTCTCCCCTACGTTCTCACAATCTCCTCTCTCTTTTCCTTAAGCATAGGAGATGTGGGCAAAGGGAAATGGCCAAACTAATGGTTTTGGGGAGGAACACATAAGATCTGAAGCTAGCCAATGAAATGCCATACTTAGTTTGTTTCCAGTGGTCTCCATGGCATTTTAACATTCATTTGATAGAATATCTGTGACCATCCAGACACTGGATATACATTGTTTCATACTGAAAATAATGTGAAAGAAGTTGGTTTTATTTGGTGTCAATATTAACACATAGCTTTTGAAGCTGCATGTATTGGCAGTTTTCCTAAGCACTAGTTTAAGAGTGTAGTGAAAAGAATAGTTTGTTTTATAATGTATTTTAAACTAATGGTTTTAAGTAATTGCCAAATGTTAAAAAATTGAGCTGAAGCCTGACTGATTGTATAACTTTAATATTTGAAAAATTTTCTTCCAGAAATGAACAACTTAATACAATACATATTTGTACAAAAAAGACAGACCATTAAAAACTTTTGATCATACAGACAAAAATATGATTAAGCAAAGATTTAAAAAGGACAGGACATTTTGTAAATACTGATAAATACTGTGCAATGCTTTTATTTACTGTGGCGGATATAAAAATCAAGAATTCCTTAACAGATTATATTTAAAAAAGCAACTACATGAATTTTCTAGCTATTTAAATTAATGAAATAGAACAGTAGTGATTTTTTTTTAAAAAAATGAGGTATTATTACACTGTAAACCAAAAACAGAACATAAATAAATAAAGGCAATGTGTAAGTAAGTGATAAATGGTTACAAATTTCAACTTATTAACAACAGACAACAATAGTTTTCCAGTTATTTATGGACTTTGTCATTTAAAAATTTGGCTTGCTTGTGTACTTATTTAAAAGTGACATAGCTATCGATATACAAGCACATCATTAAACATGCAGACCAAGCCAGCACAATTTTCCCGTCTCTACCAAATAAAAACTGTTTACATTTTATTTAAAACACTTAAGTCTGATTTCTTATACATGATTCTTTTGTGCTTACTAGTAAGCAGTAACCTACATTAAACATCTTACGTTCTATTTCAAGCAGAGTAACCGAGAAGCAGTTTTATTTGCATATGGATAAAAAACAGAGCAAACGAAACAAAACCAACATGCCTTGAACTTTCTTAGGATTTTCCAAGGTTTTTAATTAGAAAAATCCTTGACATAGTATACCCTATGGAAAAGCAGAGTCACTTCCGTCCTAAAGAGAATAGTAAACAAAGTAATTAACTCCTTTTCCTTGAAGATTGGCGAATTGGCTTTCGAACTACAGGAGAATGAGTTAATTCGTTCCTCCACCCTAAAAGAATTCTGCTGGTTGGGTGCAGGAAGCAGAGCAATAAGAAAACAGTGTAACTGAGAAAAAATTGGGGGACAGTATTATTTGCCTGTGAACCATATGCTGGTACTAAATGCTGGCTTCATTATTATTGCAAATACATCTTCAGAGTTTTCTGAAGGAAAGCTATCAAAGTATAATAGAGAAGTCTTGATTCGAAAATATTTGTAACATGCTAATAAAACTGCTTCATTTGCTGTAAATAAAAAGAAAACCATTTACTGTCTCACTTAAAATGTAGTTTCTTTTTACATGCTGCTTTTTTAAGAAACTCCAAAAAGGGAACTTCTAAATTTACTACATTCAGAATCCAGTGAGATACAAACATTTTGGCCAAAATGTTGAACTTTATTTTTACACCAAGCTATATCATTTTGACACAGATGTTATTATTGTATTCACTTTTGTCAAATATCTTATCCTAGCCTTTAGCAAAAATTAGTGTTTCAGTACAACTGGTGATCAAAAATACTAGAAATAAGCCTTGTATGTCAAAGTATGTATAAAAACAGTTCTTTTCTTTTGTGCTTGTAATTGACTTAATTTATCAACAATTAGTTAGATCTGATTTCCTTTCTGATATTCTGACCCTTAAGAAGAAATGATCATTATACAAATATTACAGAATACTCTAACTAGTTTACTGCCAACGTGCATGCAGACTAACGTTACTTAAAAGAACATAACCTTGAACCCAATGGTCTGAAAATAGTTAACACTCCTGTACAGTCATCTTTATTGATTTGTAAAAGCTGTATACACATCTAAAACCCTGAATTTACTTTGTAAAAATAAATCTTTTAGCAATAAATGGCACTATCAAAATCCCATTATTCTCAGGCTAGTATGTAGTTATTTACATGCTTTTCAGCAACAGTTGAAAAGAATCTTATAGGACCAAAGCCAGTATATCAAAAAACCCTGTAAACTGCATTTATACTGCTGTTTGTTGTTGCCCTCAGGTGTATGAAAATATGGCTACATGCCTTACATGAATGAGAATGTAGCTATGTGCGTTGCTACGTGTGCTGGCAGCACGCAATCTGCCACTGGGCTCCGCGACGGGGTCAACGCGTGCTTCACTGTGCTTTGCTTTCCCAGTGGAACACCTGTGAGAAGCTACTTACAGAGAATCATAAAGTGCTATAAAAAAGAGGGGCCGGACCCACACCTGTCTCTGCCGTCTGGTCTCTTCCTTCCTCGAGCGATTTCTGTGTTTTTAGAAAATCGTGCCTCCCCCATTGAACATACTTCATACTCGATTTAAAAAAAAAAATCAGTATTTTAAAGTTGGTGAGCTTTGTCAAGGTGTTGTGAGACAGAGACATGAAAAGGTTAAAGGCACAATAAGAGGGAAGTGAATGCTACATATAAAATATATTTCAAGTCTTCTAGGTTACTCAAGTCCAAAACCTTCTGAATTTGAAATTCCAATGATCAATTTCTGCTTCAGGTCCTTTTTGCTCTTGTAGGGGGGAAGGCAAAGTTGATTGAAGCAGGTGTGGGCCACAGGCAACCTAGGGGAAAAAATGTATTTTAAAGATACTAAGTCTCAAAATACATACAGGATAGCTGCTAAACTACTTTCAAACAGGGCAATTCAAATCTATTTCACTATGGTAGGAGGCGGCTCATCAATCCCTTCGCTGAACAGATACTTACAGAGTACTACTACCTATCGGCACCAGTCTAGACACTGAGGCAGCCTCTGAAGACAAGGCAGTCAATGTCCCCGTGCTCCTGGGAAACTTTCATCCTAGAGGCATTATGTTTGGAGTCAGACTGAATTTGAATGCTGTCTCCCCGACTACTGGCCATGGGACCTTGTTCCAGTAGCTTCATGTCTCCAAATCTTAGTGTCCTTGCCACCATGACAGGGTAAGCCATCCAAGTGGGTTGTTTAAAAGATTTAAACAGGCAGGATGGTAGACAATATAACTGTTACTATAATTTCAGTCTTGACCGTCAAAAAGTAATAAAAAGATCACTCCTGGATACTTGATATCTGCACTCTCCATGCCGCTGCCCTCAGCGCAGCACCACCCCCCCCATGCTCTCCTCCATGACACTGTGTATCTATCTTCACCCTAGAGGCTACGGATTTCTTAGGCCCTTCCTTCAGCCTTTATGAACATCACAGCATCACAAAGGTTGTCAGAGAAGTCCGTGAATAAAAATAGGGAATGTACCAGGGAAAAGGAGAACATTTTAAAAGAAGTTTATATTATTAGAAACTAAACTTTGACAGCCCTCTGTACTGAAAGACTTAAAATTGTTATAGTCAGTTTGCATTTACTGAGTGTTTGGTCTATGATAAGCATTGTGCCAAGTGCTTTTATATGCAGTGTTTAAGACTCAAAGCAATCTAAAAAACAGATTTTTGTTGTCCTCAATTTACCGATGAGGAAAACTAAACATGGGAATATACGAGTTAAGTAATCTGTTCCAGGTTGTAGAGCCGGTGAAGTCACACACCCGAAAATCAAATTCAGATCAGTCTGACTTTACACCAATATTGTTACCATGTAAAAATTTAACATTCTTATTTAACAAAAACCTAGTGGGTCTATGACAGTGATGTATACATCTTTGACGGTCACTTATATTTAATCTTTGTGAATGTCTTACTGCAAATCCTAGAGTTGTGGAAGATTCATGCCTAAGCCATGGGAACTCATAAAATAATCCCTGAAATAATAATAGGAAAAGTTTAGATGTAATGTCACCTTTGTATTAAATTACATAACTCAGATTACCTTTTTTTTTTTTTTTAACTTTGAGAGAGAGAGAGAGAAAGCGAGCTGGTGAGGGCAGAGAAAGGGGGAGAAAGAATCCCAAGCAGTCAGCACAGAGCCCAATGCAGGGCTTGAACTCATGAAACATGAGATCATGATCTGAGCTGAAATCAAGAGTTGGACGCTTAACTGAGCCACCCAGGCACCCCTCACCTTAATATTTTTTAATAAAAAAAAACCTTTAAATAAAAATGAACATTACACAATATTCTACTAAAAGCCAGCTAGATTTTAAAAGGGACTACAAAGCAGTTGACTTAGCATTGTAAAAAAGGCAATAGGTTATCAGTCAGCATTGGCAAGTCTCAAAAATTAACAGAGAACTTTAAAGCACACTCTCTCATTTCAGGCTTGTTTTTACTCCCAAGATTTTTCTATGAAAATGACTTCAGATTGAAAGACTCCTCTAAGTCCAAGCATATTATTATTAGCAAAATTTACAGATTAAAAATAAAATTACAATCTGGAAAGTTACCAGTTAGTAGAAGTTTCATTCTTTGAGATTTTAAAGTTCAAGTCAGCCATTCCTCCTACAGGCACTCTGTCACTTCCTGTAGTAAAATGTAGCAACTTCTTTTGAAGATCAAGAGGAAATCCAAGCACAACATCCCAAAAATATCTAAAGAACACCAAAGGAAATTTATATAAAATGTCTTGTCAGAAAGCCTGCAGGTCAGAGTAAAGTAACATAAAGTAAGCTTTTGAGGATAAAAATTCCCTTAAACATACATAATACTCCTTAATGTGAGATTGACAAATGACAAGCCTCTATGTATGACTTATTTCTAACATTATTATAAAAGTAACATTTTTATAAAATTATAAAAGTAGTCCAACAGGGTATAGTACAAAAGCCATTTCTCTCTTATATAACTTACAATTCTTATTTCTTCAGTACAGTGCTATTAAAATTCTACTTATAAGTATAGCATCCCTAAAATTCTGGAACCAAAGTCATTTTTTAAAATTAAAAATCTATCCTTTTATTTATTTTTTAATTTTTTTAAATTTTATTTTTTTAACTTACATCCAAATTAGTTAGCATGTAGTGCAACAATGATTTCAGGAGTACATTCCTTAATGCCCTTTACCCATTTAGCCCATCCCCCCTCCCACAACCCCTCCAGTAACCCTCTGTTTGTTCTCCATATTTAAGAGTCTCTTATATTTTGTCCCCCTTCCTGCTTTTATATTATTTTTGCTTCCATTCCCTTAAGTTCATCTTTTTTATATCTTAAATTCCACATATCAATGAAGTCATATGATATTTGTCTTTCTCTAATTTCGCTTAGCATAATACCCTCCGGTTTCATCCACATAGTTGCAAATGGCAAGATTTCATTCCTTCTGATTGCCGAGTAATACTCCATTGTGTGTGTGTGCGTGTGCGTGTGCGTGTGTGTATACTACTTCTTCTTTATCCATTCATCCATGAATGGACATTTGGGCTCTTTCCATACTTTGGATACTGTTGATAGTGCTGCTATAAACATTGGCGTGCAGGTGTCCCTTCGGAACAGCATACCTGTATCCCTTGGATAAATACCTGGTAGTGCAATTGCTGGGTCGTAGGGTAGTTCTATTTTTAATTTTTTGAGGAACCTCCATACTATTTTCCAGAGTGGCTGCACCCACTTGCATTCCCACCCACAATGCAAGAGATCCTCTTTCTCCGCATCCTTGCCAACATCTGTTGCTACCTGAGTTGTGAATGTTAGCCATTCTGACAGGTGTAAGGTGGTATCTCCTTGTAGTTTTGATTTATATTTCGCTGATGATGAGTGAGTGATGTTGAGCATTTTTCATGTGTTGGTTGGCCATCTGGATATCTTCTTTGGAGAAGTGTCTATTCATGTCTTTTGCCCATTTCTTCACTGGATTGTTTTTTAGGTGTTGAGTTTGATAAGTTCTTTATAGATTTTGGATACTAACCCTTTGTCTGATATGTCGTTTGCAAATATCTTCTCCCATTCTGTCATTGCCTTTTAGTTTTGCTGTTTCCTTCGCTGTGCAGAAGCTTTTTATTTTGATGAGGTCCCAATAGTTCATTTTTACTTTGGTTTCCCTTATCTCCAGAGACATGTTGAGGAAGAAGTTGCTGCGGGCAAGATCAAAGAGGTTTTTGCCTGCTTTCTCCTCGAGGATTTTGATGGCTTCCTGTCTTACATTGAGGTCTTTCATCCATTTTGAGTTTATTTTTCTGAATGGTGTAAGAAAGTGGTCCAAGATTCATTTTTCTGCATGTCGCTGTCCAGTTTTCCCAGCACCACTTGCTGAAGAGACACTTTATTCCAGTGGATATTCTTTCCTGCTTTGTCAAAAATTAGTTGGCCGTACGTGTATGGTCCATTTCTGGGTTCTCTATTCTGTTCCATTGATCTGAATGTCTGTTTTTGTGCCAGAACCATACTGTCTTGATGATTACAACTTTGTAATACAGCTTGAAACCCAGGATTGTGATGCCTCCAGCTTTGGTTTTCTTTCTCAAGATTGCTTTGGCTATTCGGGGTCTTTTCTGGTTCCATACAAATTTTAGGATTGTTTGTTCTAGCTCTGTGAAGAATGCTGCTGGTGTTATTTTGATAGGGATTGCATTGAATATGTAGATTGCATATTGTAGATTGCATATGTAGATTGATATTGTAGATTGCATTGACATTTTAACAATATTTGTTCTTCCTATCCAGGAGCATGGAATATTTTTCCCTTTTTTTGTGTCTTCTTCAATTTCTTTCATAAGTTTTCTATAGTTTTCAGCGTATAGATTTTTCACCTCTTTGGTTAGATTTATTCCTAGGTATTTTATGTTTTGTGGTGCAATTGTAAATCGGATCGATTCCTTGATTTCTCTTTCTGTTGCTTCATTGTTGGTGTATAGGAATGCAACCAATTTCTGTGCGGTTGATTTTATATCCTGCAACTTTGCTGAATTCATGAATCAGTTCTAGCAGTTTTTTGGTAGAATCTTTTGATTGGTAGAGTATCATGTCATCTGTGAAGAGTGAAAGTTTGACCTCCTCCTGGCTGATTTGGATGCCTTTTATTTCTTTGTGTTATCTGATTGTTGAGGCTAAGACTTCCAATACTATGTTGAATAACAGTGGCAAGAATGGACATCCCTGTCTTGTTCCTGACCTTAGGGGGAAAGCTCTCAGTTTTTCCCCATTGAGGATGATATTAGTGTTGGGTCTTTCACACATGGCTTTTATGATCTTGAAGTATGATCCTTATGTCCCTACTTTCTTGAGGGTTTTTAGCAAGAAAGGATGTTGTATTTTGTCAAATGCTTTCTCCGCATCTATTGAGAGGATCAGATGGTTCTTGTCCTTTCTTTTATTGATGTGATGAATCACATTGATTGTTTTGCAGATATTGAACCAGCCCTGCATCCCAGGTATAAATCCCAGTTGGGTCATGGTGAATAATTTTTTTTAATGTATTGTTGGATCCAGTTGGCTAGTATCTTGTTGAGGATTTTTGCATCCATGTTCATCAGGGAAATTGGTCTATAGTTCTCCTTTTTAGTGGGTCTCTGTCTGGTTTTGGAATCAAGGTAATGCTGGCTTCATAGAAAGAATTTGGAAGTTTTCCTCCCATTTCTATTTTTTAGAACAGCTTCAAGAGAATTGGTGTTAACTCTCTCTTAAATGTTTGGTAGAATTCCCCTGGAAAGCCATCTGGCCCCAGACTCTTATTTTTTGGGAGATTTTGATTACTAATTCGATTTCTTTACTGGTTATGGGTCTGTTCAGATTTTCTATGTCTTCCTACTTCAGTTTTGGTAGTGTATATGTTTCTAGGAATTTGTCCATTTCTTCCAGATTGCCCATTTTATTGGTGTATAATTGCTCATAATATTCTCTTATTATTGTTTTTATTTCTGCTGTGTTGATTGTGATCCCTCTTCTTTCATTCTTGATTTTATTTATTTGGGTCCTTTCCTTTTTCTTTTTGATCAAACTGGCTAGTGGTTTATCAATTTTGTTAATTCTTTCAAAGAACCAGCTTCTGGTTTCATTGATCTGTTCTACTATTTTTTTTGGTTTTGATAGCATTAATTTCTGCTCTAATTTTTATTATTTCTTGTCTCCTGCTGGTTTTGGGTTTTATTTGCTGTTCTCAGTTCTTTAAGGCATAAGGTTAGGTTGTGTATCTGAGATATTTTTTCCTTCTTTAGGAAGGTCTGGATTGCTATATACTTCCCTCTTATGATGGCCTTTCCTGCATCCCAGAGGTTTTGGTTTGTGGTGTTACCATTTTCATTGGCGTCCATGAACTTTTTAATTTCCTCTTTAACTTCTTGGTTAGACCATTCATTCTTTAGGGGGATGTTCTTTAGTCTCCAAGTATTTGTTACCTTTCCAAATTTTTTCTTGTGGTTGATTTAGAGTTTCATAGCGTTGTGATCTGAAAATATGCATGGCATGATCTCGATCTTTTTGTACTTGTTGACGGCTGTTTTGTGTCCCAGGATGTGGTCTATTCTGGAGAAATTTCCACGTGCACTGGAGAAGAATGTATATTCCACTGCTTTAGGATAAAATGCTCTGAATATATCTGTTAAGTCCATCTGGTCCAGTGTGTCATTCAAAGCCATTGTTACCTTGTTGATTTTTGATTAGATGATCTATTGCTGTGAGTGGAGGGTTGAAGTCCCCTACTATTATGGTATTACTACAATGAGTTTCTTTATGTTTGTGATTAATTGATTTATATATTTGGGTGCTTTCACATTTGGCACATAAATATTTACATTGTTAGGTCTTCTTGGTGGTTAGACCCCCTTAATTATGATATAATGCCCTTCTTTATCTCTTGATACAGTCTTCACTTTAAAGTCTAGATTGTTGGGGCGCCTGGGTGGCTCAGTCAGTTGGGCATCCGACTTCGGCTCAGGTCATGATCTCACGGTCTGTGGGTTCAAGCCCCACGTCGGGCTCTGTGCTGACAGCTCAGAGCCTGGAGCCTGTTTCAGATTCTGTGTCTCCCTCTTTCTCTGACCCTCCCCTGTTCATGCTCTCTCTGTCTCAAAAATAAATAAATGTTAAAAAAAAAATTTAAAAAAAAAGTCTAGATTGTTGGATATAAGTATGGCTTTTCCAGCTTTCTTTTGCTGATCATTAGCATGATAGATGGTTCTCCATCCCCTTACTTTCAATCTGAAGGTGTCTTTAGGTCCAAAGTGGGTCTCTTGTAAACAGCTTATAGATGGATCTTGTTTTCTTATCCATTCTATTACCCTGTGTCTTTTGATTGGAGCATTTAGTCCATTGATGTTTAGAGTTAGTACTGAAAGATATGAATTTATTGCCATTATGTCGCTTGTAGAGCTGGAGTTTCTGGTGGTGTTCTCTGGTCCTTTCCAGTCTTTGTTGCTTTTGGTCTTTATTTATTGTTTTTTATTTTTATTTTTTCATCTTTTCTCCCCTCAGAGAGTCCCCCTTAAAATTTCTTGCAGGGCTGGTTTAGTGGTCACGAACTCCTTTAATTTTTGTTTGTCTGGGAAACCTTTTATCTCTCCTTCTATTTTGAATGACAGCCTTGCTGGATAAAGAATTCTTGGCTGCATATTTTTCTGATTCAGCACATTGAATATATCCTGCCACTCCTTTCTGGCCTGCACATAACCCTTCTACCCCTATTTCTCTCTCTTCCTCTTCTAGGACCCTTATGATTCTGATGTTGTTCCTTTTTAATGAGTCACTGATTTCTCTAATTCTTAAATCGTGCTATTTTGCCTTAATCTCCCTCTTTTTTTCTGCTTCATTATTCTCCATAAGTTTGTCCTCTGTATCACTGATTCTCTGTTCTGCCTCATCCGTCCTTGCCACTGTGGCCTCCATTCGAGATTGCAGCTCAGTTATACCATTTTTTATTTCATCCTGACTAGCTTTTACTTCTTTTATCTCTGCATAAAGGGATTCTAATCTATTTTCGACTCCAGCTAGTATTCTTATTATTGTGATTCTAAATTCTGGTTCAGACACCTTTCTTGTATCTGTGTTGTTTAAGTCCCTGGCTGTTGTTTCTTCCTGCTCTTTCTTTTGGGGTGAATTCCTTCGTTTCATCATTTTGAAGGGAGAAAAGGAATTAATGAGGTAGAAAAATTAAAATAAAAAATTGAAATTAAAACAATATTAAAATTAAAAAATTAAAAACAAGCACACACACACACAAAATCAAATAAATGATGCTAGATCCTAGGTGTGTTTTGGTCTGGGTGTTCAAAGTGGCTTGATAGACTAGAGAAAAAAAGGGGGGAAAAATTGTTTGAGTATTTGCAAAAAATGAATACACTGAAGTAGACTAAAATGAAATGATTGCAGTAAAATAGAATTTGAAAAAATTTACACAAAAGTAAAAAATACAGTAGAAAAAAATTAAAGAAAAATATTTTTAATAAAAATTGAAAATAGAAATGAATTTTCTTTTTCCGTATTCAAGAAAAAGAAGAAAAACAAAAAAGAGAAAAAAGAAAAAAAAACAAAGAAAATTGGACAGACTGGCTAACAGACTGAAATACGACTTAAATTACCTCATTTTCCACTAGAAATCAAACTATGAAGTGCTTTATAGTCCATAAACTAAGCAGCAGTGAGACTTGTGTTCTTGAAGAGCGAGGTTGGCCCAGTTGGGTGTGGCTTAGTGTAATGGTTCCGTTCTCCACTAGATGGCGCTGCTTAGCTTACTGGGGTGGATTGTTATGGCACTTGTACACCGGAGTGGTGAAAATTGCGTCACCCAGCTACCCAGTCTCTACTATTGGAACTCTGTTCTCCTCAATCAGCAACTGTGCACCTGTCCTTTGTCCTCGGCTTCCGTCCACTCCCTGCTTTTACACAGTCCATGACCAAGCCCCAGGCAGCACCTCCCTCCCGAGTTTTGTCTCTGATGTGGCTGTTTTTCCTGGCCCCTTTCATCTGAGGGACTGTGGCTTTGACCCGTTCAGCACCTATGTGGAGGGTCTCACCGAGCAATGGCCGGGTGCTGGTCGCACCCAGGAGCGCTTGCAGGACCGTGCTGCTGCAGATGCCCAGAGACTGTGACCAGGTGCCAGCCCGCCCCAGAAAAAGTTTGCGAAATAGTGTAGCGGCAGCATTTCAAGGATTATGAGAAATCACAACACACATCTGGCACCAGGCTTCACCCTTAATGACCTTGTTCCAGCACCAGTGAATGTGGCTGTTCTCTGGGGTCTGCTGGGACCAGATGGCCTCACATCCTCTACCAAATGTCCTTCCAGCAGTGGAACTGGTTATCCCCGTGTGGCCTGAGAACCTCCCAGACCCCACTCTGCTCCTGGGGATTCGCCCTTCCCAACAGAGCACCTCCAGGTATCAGCTGTGGAGTTTCAGACTCTGTCCTCCCTGTTTATAGTCTTAATGGAATTTAAACTTTCTCCTTTCTCCCTTTTTAGATCAGTCCCTGTGGCTGTTTCCAATTTTCCACTTTCTCTCCAGCTGCTTTCAGCGGGGGGTACTTTTCCCATATTCTCTCCCATGGTCTCCGCCCTCTCACTGCATGCAAAAGCAGCTCCCTGTCCTCTGCGGCTTCTCTTTCCCCAAGTTCATCTCTCCGCGCCATGTACCTGCTGGATTCTGTGGTTCAGGCTGTGCAGATTGTTGTGTTAATCCTCAGATCAGTTTTCTAGGTGTGAAGGATGGTTGAGTGTTGGTCTGGCTGTATTTCATGGATGTGAGACACACAAAAAACCTCCATGCTGTTCTGCCATCTTGGCTCCTCCCCAAAGTCATTTTTTTTTTTAAAGTAAAGTCTCTAGGGGGTGCCTGGGTGGCTCAGTAGGCTAAGCATCCTACTCTTGATTTCAGCTTAGGTCATGGTCTCATTGTTTGTGAGTTCGAGCCCCAAGTTGGGCTCTGTGCTGACAGCTTGGAGCTTGCTTAGGATTTTTGCTCTCTCTCTCTCTCTCTCTCTCTCTCTGCCCCTCCCCTGTGCTCATTCATGCTCTCTCTCTCCCTCTCTCTCAAAATAAATAAATAAACTTAAAAAAAGAGTAAATTTTCTATAGTTTTATAGAAACTTACTTAGATCACTTTCTCCCAAGTGGATTGCTAAGTGATTTCATATTTAATAGTCTCACCTTACTTTCTAAAGATAAAATAAGGTAGGGTGGGACTCTACAATATTTGAGCTAACTTAACTTGATTCAAAGACTGTGAATTTGACAAATAAGTCACATTCTCTTTCATTCCCTCTCTGCAATCTCACTTTCAGAAGGAAATGAGCTCACCGTATAGTTAAGTCTGTTTTCGCATAGCCATCATACTGAGTGCTTCTCTGCAGAGCGTGCATATCCAGCTCAGGACTTCCACAGACCAGAATTTCAACCTCTTCTGGACGAAGCAGCTGCCGACAGTCATTTCCCCAAAATAATAATAAAAAGTGATGATTAAAAAAGTGAAATTGGAACTATCTTCCCTGAATCAAATTACAAAACATGTCTTCTAGTAAATCAAGCCATTTTAGTTAAGGAAAAATCTCCATTTTTATTTTTCTACCGAGGTTAAGATATTTTTGCTTCTGAAAGTTTATAAATCTTGTCAAACTATTAGGCTCTCCCTTTTGCAAACAGTAATTAGCTGTTTGCCAGAAAAACAAGCAGATGACTAAGCATGAATCCAAATTACAATTCTCCCCCCACAGCCTGCTTGAAACTCTGAGTTACTCCAGCCTCCTCCCGATACCCCACGCACCTTCTAGGTGCATGCAGAATTTGGGTACTTGGGTTACAGTCTGTCTCATGTCGCCTACTTGTTTTTTCACCCATATAAGTTGTCTCCCACCTAAAGAGATTAAAACTTAAGAATAGAGACCATGCTACGCCATTTCATTCTTATTTTCCCTTCTTCCACCCCCACAACTACCAGTGCGTCACAGCCAAAATCCACTTAGAACTCAATAAAGTGCTCCACTTTCAAAGGTGTTTTTAACAACAAGTATGTGACAAAGGTTACTCTAAAACAAGCTCTCTTCTATAAAAATAACTCAAATGGAAGACCTTACGCCAAACCCTCATAATAAAACCGAGGGGAGATACAAGTGGCATGATGCAGTGCACCCTACGTAGCTTGGGTGGAGAGCAGTGCTTCTTTAGAAAGCTATGCTTTTATCTTAGGATATTTCCGACACAGTGTTCTATATAGCAGCTGACCCATATTCACATAGCTAAGGCAAGCCAAACCAACGAGAGTTCATCATGATTCTGAAGACAAACTATTTCCTATGGGTAAATGATAACTCCAAGCTGCAGCCAGAAGCAGTTTCAATATGTTCCTTAATCAGAAGAAGTTGTGGCTTTCGCCCGGGAGCTTATGTGTTGACTCCGTTAAGACCTTGAGCCTATGGGATCTCTTCATCTACTCTTGAGGAAAATTCTTAAAGCCCCAAAAGAGACAGTATAAGACACAGCATAAGGAAAGAAAAATAGAGTTGACTGGCCTTTTTTCCTATTAGAGAATTAAGGCTGAAATGAGAAAACTCTTTATTTCTAGCTCTACCTTTAAAAAGTAGAAATTATTTTCTATTTTAGAAGCTTATCTATTAAAATACTTAAGGACTTATTTGTCAATATTATAGTATTATAAAACCTAATTAAAAGCCTAAGTTAGTTTTAAACTCACCATCAGGGCATTTGAAGCACACACACTATGAAATCCATAATAAAATGCAGCAAACTGCTTATAGATGGATTTGTTGAGAAGAAAGTCAACATAAAGCTGTACATATTCTGGAAAGCAATTTTACATCTGTTAAACAGTAAAAGTAAATGGTAAACATTAATGCATTTTAATTAAGAAATGGTGTCTGACTTACCTTTCCTATTTTGATTGGTAACTGGAATTTTATCACCACCTGGCTTTAAATTATAGGACTTAATTATTCCAAATTCTTCTTGAAAAACCTGATGGGAGATTCCAACACATGATATTTATTGCTATGGTTAATTTAATAGTAGGATTCAGTGAACTGGTCTGTGACATTTAAGAACAGTTTTCTTCCTGGTTTTAAATATAGAAACGACAGGGACAAATCCTCTCTGTTGAATACAGTTAAACACCTAACAGCTGTTCATAAACTTGTGTGGCCATTTAGATAATACACAGGTCTTTGGAGCTTTTGGAGCTATGTGGATTACTCTGATTTCCATCTCCCAATTATTGTTAGGGGAATGGAAATGAGACCATTTTGGTCTGAACCATTAGTTCCTGCTTCTAACTTTTTTCTTGTAAATATTTAGTCATTTTTGAGAGGTGGTGGCGGGGGGGGGGGAGGAGGGGGAAGGGATGAGAGGGGAAGGGGCAGAGAGAGAGGGACAGAGGATCTCAAGCGGGCTCTGTGCTAACAGCAGCAACAGCAAGACTAGTGTGGGGCTTGAACTCACAAACCGTGACATCATGACCCAAGACGAAGTTAGATGCTCAACTAACTGAGCCACCCAAGTGCCCCATGCTCCTATCTTCTTGTATGAAGCTAAAATAGAGGCTTATTTTTATTTTTGTTTGAGAGAAAGAGAGAGCATGCGTGCACAAGACAGGGAGGGGCAAAGAGAGAGGGAGAGAGAGAATCCCAAGCAGGCTCTGCACCACCAGCCCAGAGCCCGACCTCATGAACCATGAGGTCATGACCTGACCCGAAACCAAGAGCTGGACGCTTAACTAACAGGGTCACCCAGGCTTCCCGTTTGTTTCTTTTAGTTTTTATTAGGAGAGGCTTATTTTTAGAAGCTGAAAACTGTGAAAAAGTAACTGAGTCAAGGAAATATGACAGTTGCCTAGCAGAGTCATAGGAATTTCTTTAGGCACTCTCTTGACTGCTCATCTACAGGTGTCTACTTCACTGTCTCTGCTTTATCGAGTTAAGATCCTTTATGACAAGGAATGGTGTGTACTGATTAATCCTTGTTCATCTTTTCTAATGACAGGTGTTAAATAACAAATGGCATTTTTTCATATATGAAATACATGGTTAACAGAAAGCTATTTGCCTTTAATAGTACCTGGAATGTTGAATAGAAATCTTCTTCAACATTGCCTTCATATGATAGGAGTTCACTTAACCCATGGGCCAACTCCTGTAAAAAGAAATTGGTTACCCGTGTTTTTAAATCAAATAACGTTACCTAAAATAGTTAAGCACGTCTACTTCAGTTAACTTACATGTGAGTAGAGTCGATACACTCCAATTTTGAACTAAAGGTAATATTTGGGATATATTTTCCAGGGAATGTAATGTTTGTTAGTGATTTCTACGACATAAAAGGCTTGGAAAAACTCACTAGAAAAAGTCATATAAGAGGAAAACATCCAGTTGAGATGATGGAGGCATGACTCTGGGATCTGTTCTTAGGTAGCAAGAGTGGAGTCTCCATAGTAAATCACTGCTTTCTGCAACATTACTACTTACGAATTTGTAGTATTTAAAAAATCTGCTGTATTAGGATTCATCTTTTAAGCATAAATACACACAGTTCATATATGTTAAGTGGTTCCTACATTTGTTACAGTGCTCTCCTCTCCCCCCCAAAAGTGAGAACAGTGGAAGAAATAGTTTCCTGTAACTCATGTTATCCATGAACAAATATTTACAAACAGAAAAATTCATGCATTATTAAAAAATGTTTCATGTTTTATGAAAAACATTATAGTTTAATTTATTTTAAATTATTAGAAGAAAAGGTAAACAACAGAATAGTTAGATTTTACATACATAATACATTTTCCATTCCATTAAAGTCAGAAAATTTTATACAAATCTAGGCTGGCACAGATTTGGTATGCTTGTCATCCTTCAATTATTAATAAAAATTATGGATGCTGAAAATTATAATTGGGAGTTTGAAATTTTTAAGAACTCCAGGGACTAGTAGGTGAACCCAAGGGAAAGGACTTCTCATGTTTCAGAGGTGAAACTTTTAATGACAAAGTTAATAGGTCATGAAGTTATATATTCAGATGTTTTATTTAGGACTACAGGCCCTTTATTTCCAGACTTTGTAGTTTCAAACCCCTATTTTTGTGGAGAATTTTTTTTTTTACCTGTACTGTCAGTCTTAGACTCTTAACTATAATATACTATTTCTAAAATATTAGTTACCCACACAAACTTTTTATGATTTTGTAAATGTGTAATTAAAGAAAGAGTATGTGAAGATACTGAATACTATTTTTATACACCATTTGAATACCCTGGTCTTGTTTAATACAACATATTCGGGAGTGACTTAAGCAGAAGAGATATTACAGTTGCTGATTCAAGGTTATTCTGGACTCTCTTCTATTCTCATCTAACACCCTCAAGTGTAATTTTCACAAGACTGTGTTGGGAAGATTTCTTATTGTTGCCACTGGACAATTCTAGTGCTTTGTCTAAGGAAACAGTTGAGTATTACTGCACTTATTAGTGTATTTATTAACAGCACACACTAGGCTCCATCGTTGAATATTTCACTTACTTTCTGTACTTTTCATCCTGTGTTCACATATACTGTCCTTAAATTAAGAAACCTGTCTACTTCTACATGTTTCTCTTTGCTTTCCTGTTACTCTTCTTAGAAACGTACAGTGTACAAATGGGTAAACAAAGATTTGAATAAAAAAGCATTAAAAATTTTTATGGATATATTTACCCCATGTGAAATGGAAATTAGGTAGCAACTTTTAATAGGTGCTATTAATAAATAATCCATTCATAAAAATTTAAAAAAATTATCCACATTCCACTACTCTAACACAGCAGTTTTTTTTTACATCCTTTTAATCTTGATTAATGCATGTACAGAAACTTAATTTCTTCTACAGCTGATCTCCTGGTATACGCAGAATCTTGATTCATTAAAGAGCCAACATAAAAATATGAAATTAGTGCAGTGAAATCTTCAGCTCCATAATATAAAACAATGTTTTGGTACGGTTATTCATAAAATATCCATTATTATTGACAACAACAACAATAAAATTGGACCTAAATGAGCCAAATTTGAATAACTTTAATCATAAAATTAGGCGATTTATTGGCCAAAACCAGTAATAAAGTGAGAAGACTGGTAACAAATTTGACAAAAACTGGATATGTGCGACAAAAAAAAAATCACAAAAATCTAAAATGAGACAGTAACTCAGATATCAGTCTACTCCCAACATTTTACAGATAAAAAATTAAGTGAATCATCCAGAGTCATAGCTAGTGTGCTGCAGATACAAGACCGTAAAAGGGAGAACTTCCAGTTTCTTAATCAGATCCTACTCTATTAACTTGGGTAAACTCTCATATCATACTTTTTTTTCTAACTACTAAGTCTAATAAAAATGTGGTTTTATGCTCTTAATTGAAAATATCCCAAACTAACTTCCAAAAATGTGCCTGGTATCAACCCACTGAGGAGTATGAAGAGTAGTTTTCTAACCAAACACGTGTTCTGGACGCGTTTCTCAACTTTCACAGGAAGGCGCCAACCCTGCACCAAACTCATCGGGCCATTAAAACACCGGGGTATTTAGACAGGAATACTTAGCAACAGAGATTCTCCACATCTAGGCTATTTGCCAAAGACTTTACTGAGAATTTCCTGCCGACCAATAGTTATGAAAACTCAGCTGTAAAAAAACATGATCATAGGGGTTTGTCAGAAGGATATGGATAGTATCCACTCCTCTACTAAATTTTAATCTTGGATTAAATCTGATGATCAGAAATCTAATTTCTGAATTGAGGAATGTTATAAGAGACAGTACCATGAAATTCATTTGTTGTCTTCATTTTAGAGACATTTTTGCAGATGCTATTAACGATACTGCACAGTATCACCTTAATAAGAATCCACAGAAGTAATCAAGTACCAAGAACTTTATTATCCCATGTAATCCCCCATATATAAGTTTTGCTATCCCATTGTTCACATAAGGAAACTACAGTTCAGAAAGATTAAACAACCTATCCAAGTTCACAGGACTATAAGTGGCAGAGCTCACTTCAAAGCCTGTTCCACTATGCTGCAAGAGCTTAGGGGTGTTGCAAAGTGGGTGATGTGTCTCTATGAGGAAGGAGAAAGAAGAAAAAGGAGATGGGTTCCAAAGGTAGAGAGAAACCATATTTAAAAATAAGAATAGCATTAGAAGGATAAAGGCTTCAGGTAGAAGAGAGATGATTTAGCATTAAGGAATAAGATGCTAATGACTTTATACTTACAGGCATAATTTGACATAAGTCGTCAGTGGTCACACTGCAGATGCCTACTGGTGTACTCTGATCACTAGGAATGATGGGAGGGCTCAACAGTTTCTTGTAACAGCAGGGGGGGAAACGAATATCCAAGGTAATGCTGTTATAAACAGCTAGTCCCATAAGCTATGCATACTGAATGTTAAGCATTAACATAAAATCCATGACAACAAATGAGTTTTGAATTATGCATCAGTATATTTCTTGCACAGTTTTTTCAGATCTAACACCGACTTTAATTAATCCCACATACTTCCTTTCCTTTATTTTCCATAATATAATTCCTTGATTACCAAAAGCCATGTGAAAAGAGGGAAGGGTTCAGGTGATAGTATTTGATGATTTCCCTAGAAAAATTCATCTAAGATCACAGTAGATAACAACTTCAGACATTTCATAAATTGTTTAACATACAAGGAAACATTTTCTAAATTTAAACAATTTTGGTGATTTTATAAGTAGCAGCAATTTATTCAGAACTCGATGCAGAACACACTACTAATTCTGGTGATCATTTTGCTATTTTAAAACTAACTACAGACTATGTAAAGACAGCTGAACTGAATAAACCATATGGATACACGCACACAAACGCACACACATGCTACTGGTAAGCTAATAAGACGATCAGTCTCCTACAGAAATAGTTGAAAGGGCTTTATTACCTGGAGTTTACTCAAAGTGCTGAAGTTAAAAAGCTATAGATGTTATATATCTAAACCCTGCCCCACTATATATTATTTATTACTTATATGGCAGAATTTAACTTATCCATTTGCTGAAAGAGGGTTTTAAAAATTTTTTTCAATGTTTATTCATTTTTGAGAGAGAGAGAGAGAGAGAGAGCATGCACACAAGCAGGGGAAGGGCAGAGATAGAGACACAGGATCCGAAGCAGGCTCCAGGCTCTGGACGGTCAGCACAGGGCCCGACTTGGGGTTTGAACCCACGAAAAGAGGGGTTTTAAATGTCATATTTCAACCGTCAAATAAAGACTACTATATCAAGTTATTAAGGAAATCATTAATTTTATAGGCTCAAAAGGAAATCTAAACATATGGGCTGGCTAAATTACTGAAAATAATTTTTAGAAATTGGAAGGGGCGCCTGGGTGGGTCAGTCGGTTAAGCATCTGACTCTTGATTTCAGCTCAGGTCATGATCTCACAGTTGTGAGATCGAGCCCCAAGTTGGGCTCTGCACTGAGCACAGAGCCTACTTAAGATTCTCTTCCTCTTGTGCACGTGTGTGTTGTCTCTCTCAAAAAAAATTTTTTTAATCGGAAGACAAGCAGTATTTCAATTTACTAAGGCAGAACAAAAGTTAATAATAATTTAAGGAATTGATAAGTTATTTTATAGGTAGCCATATCGACAGAGACTGAGCAGTGTATTCAAGGGACAGATACTGAAAATGAGCTATAACATACTTCTATAATTGTGATAATAACAATGATAATGACCATAATATAATTATAGTTACCATTTATGATCATCTACCAGAGTGACAAGTTCCAAGCATTTTTGATTAAAAATTTAAAAAAAAATCATAACTCTGAAGGCAGGTTTTTAAGAGTAGGCTCATAAGATTTGCTACAGGGCACTTTCATATGCAGAGTACAGTGTTTCATTTCACAGTAAGTCAGCTGCGCTGGTTGAAGCAGGGGCGAGGCAAGGATAGGGAGGTTCTGCTGGGCCACTGAGGGAGGCATCATGTAGTGCAAACAGGGTAGGGTTTGAATACCATGCGTCAATGCCCTTTTTGGTAAAAGCCATTCTAGTTTTTAAAAACTGGTATACTATGGCTCTTCATGCAATCTTGGAAACATTTTATAATTATTGTTATAGGTTTCCCTATAACATTTCTTGTAAACTCCAAAGCCTTACTGTATATAAAAATGAACCATTTGGAATGCAATGCTGTCAGAACTACTAGCACAACAAATCTTTGGAACTGAAATTTATAAAGTGAAAATACGTTATGGAACCAACTACATCTTCTCAATTGTCATGTGTGTTCTCAATTTTTACTTCTCCTCACCTTTGGTAGATCTCTCACCTACGTACATGATCACAATCCATGTGATCTCACAACCATCTCACATTTTTCCTATATATTATCATGCTTTTGGGGCATCAATCTCACTTTCCATAGTTTTGTCATGTGTGTGCATGTGAGATAAAGACACATAATAATGAGATAGTAGTGGCTATAATAATCTAATTTAGATTTAATAAATTAACTTGAAATATGCAGCATATGTAAATACGCTTACTGTGCTTGCTCTTTTGGGTAATGATTGGATAGAAACTAATGCCTATTTGCCAAAGAAGCTAATTAGTAAGCTCATGACTTAATGTATAATACCATTCTAAAAATGTGATGGCTCAGTAAGCTCTAATACTTCATTATAAATATTAGAAAGTCAAAATATCACCCAAATCTAAGCTGTGATAAAAATGTAAAGTATAATAGACATATATATCAGGGAATTCAAATAGCTCATACTCATAGTATAGTGAGAAGCATCTGTGACTCAGGCCTTCAATGAAACTGGAACATGCAACAAATGATTACTGTAGATAATACAAAATAAAACCATAGGTCTAAGAACTGGTAAGCGTTCTATTTTGTGGAACTTGGCACTTCAGACCTTTGGACATAACAACATATACAAAATTTCAAATTAAGTTTATTCTCTTAATGTGTGGTTTTTCTCCCTACTACCTTTTCTTCCATCTACTCTCTCAGTTTTAATATACAATCCTCAGGATTTATTACAAGTATAAGAGACATTCCAAGCCCTCTCTAAGGTCATTCCTAACTGCTGAAGGTGTCCTCCCTAACTCCTGGGGTGCTCTCTGCTTCAATCAAGGCCCCCCACACTGCTCTGTAACAAGCCCAGCACAATGCAGCCTGTTTTCTAGCCATTCTCCCAGTCACTCCAGCCCTGTGCTAATCAGATAGAATGGTTCCATTTTTAAATCTCTATCTTGCCTGGGAAGAATACGCTGACCCTTCCTTCTCCAAACTCCTTACAACTTCGTGTCAAATAATCATGTGACTCTGAGAATTGATGACCTTGAATTGGTGGTCATCGGCCCATCTAGAGGGTAACCTTCTTAAAGATGGATATTCTTCTCTCTTTTAAGCTAGTTAACTCCAGTGCTAGCTCACTTATTTACTCTTCCCTCCTTTCTTCCATGGACGATTATATTTCTTAGAATTAAAAGAGCTAATGCGGTAGGTATCTTTTCCAATCTCCTACCCAATGCAGGAATGCCATCTTCAATACACCGGAGAAGCATCAGAGGATGGCACAGAGGATGTAAATTAATTTACATAATTAAAAAAACACTTTAAATAACAACATATACTTTAAATATTCCCACTCTATTCAACTTAAAATTTTTATGGATGTCTCAGGATTTGGGGGAATATTAAAGACGTAGATTTAATTTCCACAATTTCAATTTATTAAACTCAGTGAAATAAGCACAAGGTAAAAGAACAGAAAATAGTTCATTATGAATGGGAAAGATACTCTGTTTTAAAAATATCTTAATTTTCTAATAATTTAAATAATATATGAAACAAGAACTGTTTTTATTTTGAGATCATGTTTTCAGAGAAAAATATAAAAAATTCATAATTCCTTTCAATTAAGTCCGGTGACATATAACTGTGATATACTGTGATACTGCAAATGATTAAAAGTCTATTAGCAAATTTGACAAGAATATTTAATCTGCAAGACTTAATGAGAAGTTTTCCAAAATTCTGATAAAATTTAAAATTTCTAGTCTACTAGCACCTCCTAGTGGAAAGTTTAAAGGATACAATTCCAACCAATCGGAATTCAGAATAGTTATCACATTTAAAACTGCTAAACCAATGGCAGTGTGAATCCTTGTGATATGTAAACATGCCTGGAAAAAAAAAAAAAAAGAAACATTTCATTAACATGACTGATTAAAAAAAATCAAAGTACTAAAAATGTACATGATATCTCAACTATTAGAAGCAAAACATTTCAGCAACAGTTATTGTTATAAACCATCTTTCATGGTAAAATATATAAAATATATATGCCAAGAGTATGTAAGAACCTTTTACTGTTTATTGGTATCCTGAACCAAGGGTATATATGCATTAAAAAGATAGAAACTAAATTAATCAGTTGATTTTCTTTTATAAAAACAACAATGTATAATTTATAAGTTATGATCAAAATTAATTATGAGGATTATCTGGAGATTTTAATTTATCCATGTCATCTCTATTTTCCATTGCCAGAAAGAGGTTATATCTACATATATACAAAATAAAAAGTAAGAAAAACACTTAAAACTGTTTGAAGAAAAATATTTTATAGATACTAAGGACTGTATAGGTGTTTTCTCTAAATAAAAAATAAAATTTAAATTTCAAGTTTGCTTTTGTCTTAAAAAATTAATGAATTCTTATTTATGAAAATGGCTCACAATCTAACGAAAAAGCCCTCAGCTATTAGTGTAAAGCAAGCTGCCATCTTGTTTCTAATTCTGAATGTTCTTTTTTCAATGACAAATTTTCATGAGTTTGATTTATTCAGGAAAGAGGTGGATGTTGCCTTGCAAATATATACTTACAGTCTTTATACATTTTGTGTATGATTCCCAGTAAGGTAACAAACATTTTGATCATCAATTTGGTCACTTTTAAAAATATAAACAAAAATCCTTAAATTATTCAACATTTTTGGTTGACAAAAAAAAAAAAAAAAAACCTATAAAGTCATAGGGTAGGTGAAAAATAAGTCACTACTTGAATCTAACAATTATGAAGAAACACCAGTTCATAAAAATTAAATGCTCACCATAATCTGGATGAAAAATTTGGCGAATTAGAAGAAGGAACCATTCTTTGGTCAAGCCACCCATATCCAAACCAGCTTCCCCTACAAACGTAACTTTCAACTTCTTTTTTAAGTCTGCTCTTTTCCGGGTTAACTATTTAAAGAAATTATATTATAGAGAAGAACAAAGAGCAGTAAAAAGGAAATTAACTTTTTCAATTCTGGGAAATGTGGTAAGTAATCTTTATCTTTCTTTACAATGTCATAAAACTCACTCCATTCATCCATTCATCTAGTAATTTGTCAGATACTATGTGAATTAAGCATTATTATGTCTGTCATATAGATTAAGAGAAAGATTAAGAGAGATCAAGTACTTTGCCCAAAGTTACTGTCGCCTGGGTTCCTACACTGCCTCCAAGATTTTAATTTAACAGGTTATATCATAAAATAATTAATTTCCTTTTCTTTAACTTTCCTTCCTGATTTAAAAAATCACATAATGACATCAGCCATTATCTTATAACAGCCACATGAAGATCTGGCTGAAGCACTGTAAACACATGAAGCTCTGTAATATACACACATACATTCAATCAAAATACCTCTGAGCCTGAGTATACTTAATATACCCTGTAGGTCAGACCTCTATAGATGAGTAATCTCAGGCCTAGGGAAGTTAAAATGACTTGTTACCCACCCAACCAGGAACAAAGGTGGGTCTAGAATCTAAGTTACATATTCAGAAACACGAATTACTCATTTTCAGTGTTCAACACAAAATCCTTCTCTGGGGAGTTAACAACAAACCATTAAGAAACACAAATAATGAACATAAGGCTTAATTGTGAATACACGACTGATTTTAACTATGGTATCAAAATACAAGGATGCACACCTACTGGCATACAGAAATGAAAAACAGATTACTAAGATTTCAGTAATACACCATGTTGTAGAATTTATGTAAAGTTTTAATCAATTAGTTCCATGTTGGAATAAATGATCTATACCTCATCAAGCGAATCACTAACCAGATGTGTCCGTCTTACTTTCATATTTAGAAATAGCATGTTCATATCAGGTCTCTGTCTTCGAGATACTTTATCCACCAGACTTTGCTGATTAAAAAAGAAAAGCAAACATTTTACTTTTTAGTTTTTACTTAGACTATAATTTCATTTAAAACATTTAAGCACTTGACTAAAAATCAGTTGTATCCTTCTCTATGCCCTCTCTCATATAAATATTTTCATAAACTCAATCATACAAATTATTATTATTATATATTTATATATTTTTTTCATTTTGAAATAATGATAACCAAACGGGGTCCAAAAGGGAGGACCAAAAATAATTCACCTTCTATAGCAAAGTATGTTGCATATCAGTTTCCATATGTCTCATCTTTTAAATGGTAAGTCTTTCTGTCCAATAGATACAAACAAAGTGGGAACATTTGAAATGAGGTACATACTACTGATGACAAGCTTGGCTTCAGCTTTTTAAATAGTACTGAATTTACTCTAAAAGCACAATTAGTCTACTTTTAGAAAATAATATGTCAACATTTATCAGAAACATTAATAAGGTCCATACCATTTGTCCCAATAATTCCAATTCTGGGAATTCTAAACACAAAAACTATTTTATACAGTGAGATGTTCATCACAGCATCACCTATAAATGTGGAACTTTAGAAATATTCTATATATGTATTTATATAATGGAATCTAATACTATTAAAATGGATGGTTATAATTATATAAATACCATGAAAATATTCAAGAAAGGTACAAGTGAAAAAATAAGGGAACAAAAGTGTGTATACAAAATGGTTTCAACTCTATTGCCTTTTAAAAATAATACAGAGAAGGAATAGCAGAAGAAAATTTACCAAAATATTAACAATTGTTATGTTTGGCTAATGGAAATGTAATTTAAAAAAATATTTTTTTCATGGTTTTTCAAAATATAAGTAATGAGTATGTAAAAAACATTAAAGATATCTATTAGAAACACATAAATATTTATCATATAGCATCTACAAGCTTGTATAATTTATTTAATTAATTTTATATAATTTATCTAAATAATTTTTATCAGACTACTTCATCTTCTTTGGTAGCAAAGGAAAATTACTCTACAGACTAGAGATGAACATTTCAGACATTTTAAATACATGCAGCAAAGTTCTTTAGTAGATAAAATTTTAATACCAAAAATCTACATAACACTATACTCACGATTTTATAGATTACTATAATAAAACACTCTAATTCAGAGCACCTCATCTCCGTATTTCCAATTCTAAAGACTTTTACTTTTTATTTTTGTTTCCTATTTTAGAAATTTTATTCTTTTTAAAAATTTATTTGTCTAAGTGATATAACGTACAGCATAGGGAATATAGTCATGACACTGTAAAAACCTCATATGGTGACAGATGGCAACTAGACTTATCATGGCGATCATTTCATAATGGGTAAAAATATCGAATTACTATGATATACATCTAAAACGAATAGGATACTGTTTGTCAGTTACACTCCAATTAAAAAAATTATTATTTTTTTTTAGTTTCACATTTACAGGGTAAATATTAGTTAACATACAGGGTAATATTAGTTTCAGGTGTAGAATTTAGTGACTCATCACTTATATACAAACCCAGTGCTCATCACAAGTGTCCTCCTTAATGCCCATCATTCATTTAACCCATCTCCTCCAACCTCCCCTCCAGCAACCCTCAGTTTGTTCTCTATTGTTAAGAGTCTGTTTTATGGTTAACAATAAACCGTAAAACCACGTTTTATGAACCACGTTCATTTGTTTTGTTTCTTAAATTCCAAGTAGGGGTGAAATCACATGGTATTTGTCTTTCTCTAAAGGTTTTTAATAGTGTTTTTCTTCTTTCCCTGGGTCTTCCCTTTGATACTCAAAAAGATCTATACTCCTGGGGTAGTATCCTACTGTCCTCTTTCCTACGTTCTGTTCCCAGTCTAGCTCCTGGAAAGCCATAGCTCTGGAAATAATCCGCAAACAAATTTATACTAAGATGCTAATGGTAGACAAGGTTTAGTGGCTACTCCTCCCATCAGGAACTAATATTTAATAGAAAATACTTCAAACAAAAGAAGTCACCCCCAAATGGTAGAATTTGGAACACAGTCTGATGAGGAAGTTATTTTTGTTGGGCAATCTCTTTCGCAACTTCAGATAAGCTCTTGTTTACATTAACTACTTGTAAGGCTGTCTGTCCTTGGGTCAAAATGATCACCAGTCATTAATTCCAAGTGGTGTGACAATTTACAAGTTAAAATGTTGGGAAACACCCATAATAACACATAATTCCACTTAAGTCTTCAGTCTCTACTCATTTGTGTCCATTCTCTGTGGAAGACGCCTGTGACAGCGTCTACAGCTGCCACTCTCCTTTTAATTAGAAAAAAGTTCCACGGAAGATATCTGATGTTTGAAATATGAGTGCCACAGCAGAAAACTGCTCAGAGGAACTAAGGGAAACTTCTAGCTCTTTCAGACTTTTTGTTTTTACAAATGTACAAAATCATAGCCCTAGGTAAAAAAGTACTAAAATTGCATAAAATTGTAACTATTGGCTGCATTTATGTTCTGTTCCCAGTCTACCTCCTGGAAAGCCATCACACTGGAAATATCCAGAAAACCAAGTTATACTAAGATGCTAATGGGAGACAAGGTTTAGTGGCACGAAATTGCATAAATGCAACTAATAGAAACTGCCAAAATGAGTAGCTCTATAGACTAATATTTGAGCCAATATCTACCCGAGATTAAGTAATAATTCTGATGCCAAATATACCTGTTTAAATTTACTTTTCAGGGGGGTACAGTGGCTTTGGAACTCCCTTGGTACACACAGGCAATAATGTTTCTTCTAATATTCTCATAGTCAGTGTAAGCTGACTCTGGGATGTCACCAGTCACTCAAATCTTTTGTCCTGCTCTGTGACAGAAAAAAATACTCACCTTCTGGGAACTGAATTACTTAAGAATAAACATTTCTTATTTTTAAAAGCATTTTGAAGTATTATAATTTATACTTTAGAATTGTTTTTATATTCTTGGACAAGACATGGAAATCATTTCTTTTTATTCTGAGGATCTCTTTTTATCTTTAGAAGACTACAGCCAACCTTTCTTCTAATTTTTAAAGTAGTGTCATGAAAGCAGATACTCCAAATATATGAGCATCTAAATATATAGTCTAGCATTCTAATAAAAGAAAATCTGCTCCTTCAGAGCAGTATCTATTAGATAGATCTGTATCTATTAGATAAAATACGTAGTTTTCCTGCGCTGTGCTGAACCACAGGCAGCAGGGGTGGTGAGGATAGGCCCAGAGATCAACTTCATCCGAACGCACGATCTGCCTACAGCCAGTCTGACTACCATCCCAGTTTCTATGGGTCTCCATGCATTTTGGTTCCCTGAGAATCGATAAAATGTCTTTCACTTTTTTTGGACTTATTTCCCAGTTTCCCAACATTGTACATCTTATAACTTTCGGGTTATTTCTGTTGGATTTTCATAAAACCTAGGGAATATTCCAGTGGTTTGAGAGGTTTGCTCGTAAGGACACGCCTGGCCTTCCTATAGTTCCCACCAGTGCTCTGACGGCTGCCATGGAGCTGGAATATGGTGTCCACAGAATGGCATCCAACAAGTTCCCAGTACTTTGGATCTGTGAGAGGCTTCTAATATTCCTGCTCTACTCATAATACAGTGAGAATTTGATGAGGGCTATCTCTTTCTTGTATAGTGGATTGGTTTAAGCACTTCTGGGGGGAGTTTGAAAATGAATTTTACGGGGTGCCTGGGTGGCGCAGTCGGTTAAGCGTCCGACTTCAGCCAGGTCACGATCTCGCGGTCCGTGAGTTCGAGCCCCGCGTCGGGCTCTGGGCTGATGGCTCAGAGCCTGGAGCCTGTTTCCGACTCTGTGTCTCCCTCTCTCTCTGCCCCTCCCCCATTCATGCTCTGTCTCTCTCTGTCCCAAAAATAAATAAACGTTGAAAAAAAAAATTAAAAAAAAAAAAAAGAAAATGAATTTTACTTTGAACATTTCCTGATTATGCTAGAACAATTCACAAGACACTTGATTTATTCATTAAATTATGTACTATATTGATTATAGTCAGCATAAATACGTTTTCGTAGCTGGCTTACCCTTGCGATGCTTATCATCTGTTGCTCTGAGTCTCTTTGAATAATGATTTTTTTTGCAGCTATAGAAATAACGAATGGGTACTGACAGAAGGAAAACCTGCTCAACAAATGAAAACAGAAAAAGCAAAATGGTGTATTTTTAGCAAAATTATACTAAGGGAATCTAAGGTACCCCTCCTAACAATATAAAACATTACTTTTGTATTGTGTTTTACCATTTACAAAATGATTTTATGTGTATCATCTCTTTCAATCCCCACAGCCTTGTGAAGCATAGATCATTACTAGATGCACGATGCTTTCATCCTCTAGAGCAAGCTACATCGAACGTTCTGAAACGTGCTCATCACTTACATGGTTTATACAGAAAATTTCAGTTTATGAATAGTCACCTGTAGATCATTACCTGTGAAAATATGGCCGACACCAAAACCAGGAGGCAGAAGTGCTAATGAAGGAGGATTAGGACAGAAAATTCATGTGTGGAAATTATTATAAAAATCCATTATTACATGGATATTTCTGATGTGCAAGCTTCATTGTATTTAATGATGTAGTTGAATTGAATGGTTTGTATTTGTAAAGACACACAACATTACGATCAAAGGTCATGAATATAACTAACTTCCTTCCTGGATCAGAGCTGATCTTATGTTAATAAAAGAGCCACAAACTATCCCAAGAGAAATGCCTTTAGAGAGAACTACTATGGCAACCGTGACACTTCAGGAGCCAGCCTTTCACCAGAAGTGGCTGCAATCACTCCATCAGTTACAGCTGGAATCCACTCAAGTACAGTCAAACCCTGGGTGCAAAGAAGGCATTATGAGGAAAAAGGAGATAGCCCTAGTGTGAACCACAAATAAAGCAGCTTTCTCCAAGAGGCGACTGTCAATTAATAAGAGCTGTTCAGTACTAATGTGTAATAGTTTTGAATCACTAAGTGCTAACTAAAAATCTGGAAATAAAACAGGTACAATGAGCTTAGCAGGATATATAACGGTCTTATTCTGTACTTTCAAACAGTGTGTCTCAACCTTGTCCTAGTCACGCACATAGAAAAATGGTACTAAGCAAATAAACTGATGTGGCTGCTCATGGCCAAAGGTGACTTGCTCTAGGGCTCCAGGTCCCCCTCTAAGTGCAGGCTAGCTTCCCCCAAACTGAAAGGATCATAGGATCAAAACTCCCCTGTAACTCATTCTGGTACACCAATGCTGTAGCCCAGTGGTTAGAAGAGCTCTGTATTAAAAGATGTCACTGAAATATGCACAGTAACTTTTGGAATTGTTCTGTCTACAACATTACAATTATATTAAAGGTGGAGAAAAAAAGTGTCTTTGTAAAATAAGTCAGCTTTGCCAAAAGAACATCCATCAGACAGAACAAGGTCCCCAGAAACAATTCTTACCTGGTTCTGAGTGTTCAGATATGGACTGAGATATGTCCATAAGGCCAGTCTTAGTTTTGGCCAATTCTAGTAGAAAGGGTCCCTGGTGGACTGAACCAATTTATAAAGTAATCTGGGGTTTTGAGGATACTTATATCCACACTATATCTCTTAATCTCCTTTAGAATAAACACACTCTCCAGGATATCACATGGTCTGGGATTAAATTATGTTTGGGACAGTCTCACTGGTTTAATTCAAATTATGAATGTGGATATAGGTGCAGTGTATTAAAGAATTTGGTCAAGTGTTTTAAAAATCTATTATACTATTGTAGTAAATACTTTGTGGTGAAGCCCCTTTGCTGTAACACCCCTTCTTTTTATATTGTGTATAAAGGATACTTTTTCTGCAGAATAAAGTAGAAAAGGAATGAAATGTATGTGTGTATGTGCACATGTGTGTGATTGCTGTGTTAGATCAGGCACTGGCAAACTCAGGCCCGTGGAACAAATATGGCCTACCACCTGTGTTTGTATAGAAAGTTTTCTGGGACACTGATGCAGGCATTTATCTATATATTATCTAACACTGTTTTTGTGTTACAGTGGTACACTAGAGTTGGTATAGTCCAAAGAGCCAAAAATATTTACCATCTAGTTCTTTAGAGAGAAAGTTTGTGACCACTGTACTGGATGATAGCATATAGAAGAAGACGACATAAGAAACTTGCATACTAAGATACAACTTTTCCCTTCTTAAAAAGATGTTGTTAATCAAACCAAAGCCAAATTAACATGTATATAAACTCAAAATGTAAGAAAAAGATGCCTTAAGAAATATAATGATGTTTCAGGACTGGATATCCAAAGTTTATATATAAATTCATATGCAGATTTAAATTTATTTTTACAAATTTAACATCCAGTCATTGTTTTGAACAGTATTTCATTTAGGTAAGTAACCAAAATGAGCTTTGGAGCGTACCTGTGAGAGTTTCCAAAGCTCTGCCAGGTGTGGTATTCTTCCATGAGATCAATGTGATCCAATGTAGAATTATAGAAATCAGTATAAGGAATAAGGGGAGGGTGAACCAAACTGTTTGCAGTATCTGTAAAGATAAATTCTAACAATGATCTTTTCCAAAATACACGTGATTCACTCTAATAAGAACACTTTAATGTCCACGAGATAGACTTTATCTAGAAATTCCTATTTTAAGCAATTGTAGTTCCGAAGTTAAAAGGTAGTTTTAAAACTATGGTCCAAATGCAGCCAATAGTTTCTTGCTTTCATAAAATAACTTGTGGTGGGGACTAGAAGACTATAGTAAAGGGAGTACACAGACGGTCACCTTCTCCCACCACTTCCCTGTCAGTGTGTTCTCTCCTAGGAATTCTCAGGAACCAATGCAAGTTCCTGTTTCCTTATGGGTCACTACTTAGCAGGTCACGTGCAGCAGAGGGCCATAACACAGAACACTGCCCAATAAAATGCATAAAGCTTTTCCATGCTTATAAATTAACTGTGAAATCTGTTATCAAAACAAGTAGATTACAACTCTTCACTTCGAAGGAAAGTTTTAAAATTTAAGAGAATGCCTCTACAGTGCTTTGAGATCCTTATAGAAACGTCCCTAATATTTCACAAAATAGAAGATAAAATCATAAAACCTACTGAGTAAAGACAACACTTTAGATGCTGATGGGATCCACCAGGAGCACTTTGTTATAGGTGGAAATTCTTCAGGCTTTGCAGGAAACAGGCGTAAGGAAATAAATTGCAGCAATCTCTCTACCAATTGTTTGAACCTCTTCTGGGATAATCTGGTAAAGATTTTGAAATAATTCCAATAAAATTCACATTTTCTATTTTGGCAATATATTTGTTAGATATCAAAGTGCATCCTGTACACATACAATTTTAGAATATCCCCTCAAATTTTATTTCTTAAATTGCCAAACATTTGAAAAGATGCAAAATCTTACCTTGAATAGTGTTTCTTGGTCAAATAAGAAATAAACACCAAAATTACTATAAAGTTAATCTTGAGCATTTCATTTTTAAGGCTTTCAATATGCAGTCAATCCTTGTTATTCACACTCAGTATTTGCAAATTCGCCTACTTGCTAAAATTTAATGGCAACCCCCAAAACTGGTATCGGTGGAGCTTTCATGTGTGGTCATTTGCAGATGTGGAGAAGGGCAAAGAACGTGAGTTGCCAGATGTGCATTTTCCCAGCTGAGGTCGAACAAAGAAACACTCTCCCTTCTTGTTTTAGCTTTCATACTGTAAACAGGTATCCTTTACACAATTTACTCAGTGTCATGTTTTCCACACTTTTGTGCTTTTTGCTGTAATTCTGGTGTTTTAAAAGTTCCCAAAATGCAGTGCTGACGTTCTGTCCAGTGTTCCTAAGTACAAGGGGAATGTGAGGTACCTTATGGAGAATAAACCTGTGTTAGACAAAGTTTGTTCAGACATTATAGTGCTGTTGGTCATACGTTCAATGTTAATGAATTGACAACTTATATTAAATAAGATATCTTTACAGAGAATGGAGATAAAGCAAGATTATGTATTCATTGGTTGATGGAAATGCTATGACCCACAGCTCACATGAACCTAACCATGTCATGTCTCATGGGAACAATGGTTCAGTATTTGTTAATTCACTGTTAGCAGCAACTTTACAGAACACGAATATCATGAGTAATGAGAATCCACTGTATTTAAAAATAATTTTGAAAATATTTTGCCTCTAATATTTTCTCAATCACAGAGAAAAGTCACTGTTTATGTGAGTATAGTTCTATGAGAAAACATACTGTATTTTTAAAAAATTGATATTGATGGCTAATCTATATTTTATGATGATGTTATTAGGTAAGGAAAAGACATTATGTGTCTTTACTGACATAAAGATAGGAAATTAAAAAACACACACTGAAATAGTAGTATCTGAGCAAATCCAGTCACCATCTTTGAGATATATGAAAACCAATGACAGGAAGGTGAGAGCAGTGGACAGAAATCTCAATAGCTTGCACCAGCAAGTGGTTACCTGCCCTCTCTGTGGTACTAACATATATGTTTATAACTGGCTTTGAAATACTGTTAATTAGAAGATCATTTAAAGACCTGAAAACATTTAAATATATTTTGTTATAAAAGCACTAATACCAAACTTGCAACTGTACGATTATAAGAGTTCTTATTAGTATCATAGAATGATTTACTTTTTAAACCAGTGAACTAGGAAATGATGATCAGCTTCCACTAAGGTAGCTATCTGTCGTAGCAAGTGAGCATAGATGACATACGTAGATGTGTTATTAAATTGAGGATTCTGAAAAAGATATTAAAGATAATTGTGTTAAAATTTTGTTAACATGTAAAAGGAAAGACACTATGCTTAATGAGCTAAGTGGTAAATTAGGAAACTACATTTGAGATTAGGAAATACTGAGTGAAATTCTCGAAAACAATAATCTATTTGTTTGATTATTTAATTAACAGATTCTTAGATTTTGGCTATGGTACAGCAGAAAGAGCATGGGCTTTGAAATTAAGACAGATCTGGGTCTGAGGGCTGATTCTACCACTTAGGCATGTTCCTTAAACTTTGATTCTCAATTTCCTCATCTGTAGAACAGGAATGATAATACCTATCTTACTTGTTTTAAGTAGTAAAAAAGAAAATGTATGTAAGGCTCCTAGCTCAGTGGCTGTTATAAGTGATGGCAATCACTGTCATCCAATTTAAAAACCTGGTTCTTCCTTGATTAAAAAAAAAAAAAACAATGCTGGAAAAATGAAATAAAAGCTGGTTGTGAAACTTTGGCCATTATGAAATGAGTTAGTTGCATATCTCACAAAGAACAAGGAGAGAACCATATAACAGCTTTCGACAACTTTCAGATGTTAAAGGGACACTGAAGGAGTACCTGAAGGCTAAGCAAAACCTCTAGTTATAGTTCCAAAATGTAACACTCTTCTCACGATGTGCATTTCAAAACGTCATGGAAGAAAGGATTATTATTGAAAAATGAACTGAAATTGTGGGAAATGAGAGCACCATGTATTTTCAAAATTGACTTACTGGCAAGCACAAATTCAAATTCAGAGAATGCCCTCAGTTGATAGCCTCACCTAGTGGTGCTCAAGAGAAGGTATCATGGGCAGAGGGGACTGCTAATTAATATACTCACTTAACAAATCTGAACAAGCTGTCATCTCTCTGGCTTTTACTATCTACATATGTTTCCTCTCTTTCTTCTACCTTTGCCTTTGTCCTCCTACTTCTCTCTTTCCCTTTTTCCATCTCTCAACTACCTCTTTTCCATCTTCCCCTTCTTTTCCATTTTTCCCTTCTCCCCTTTCTTTTATTCCGACCATGCAGATTTCTTTTTACTGGACATAAAATTGAATTGAACACCATATCTTATTTAACATCATTTTTTCTTACCTTTAAATGAGACACGTATATACACAAGCACCTTTTGTAAATTGTAAAGACTATACAAAAGCAGTATGCTTGCTATGTAATAACATATTTCTTTTTCAAAAAATAATACAAACTAAAAATTTCTTTTCATTTGTATCTCTCACGAGGAAAAAGTTCATCACCTTTGTAGAGCAAATATAAGCAACCACTTTGATTTTTCCATTAGAACTCTAACGAAAGCATTTACTGAAAATGCCTAGAGAAGTCAGAAACCTACTAGTTGGGAAATACAATAAAGTTTTGGAGCCCGTTAGAACTAGTGACAAGAAAAGAGGTTGGCTGGAGGAGGAAGAGGTGCTTCCATGCTGCTTGTTACCCAATACCACAGCAGAAAGGCAAGAACTACATTAAAATTTTAATCTTCAAGATAATTTAGCTTCCCATTGTTTATCTGTTATAACTTTAATGCTCTGGTTATATTATAATCTAAAAAGTATCAATAATGTTGCCCAAAATACTACTTAGTACTTGATATCATTTCCCTTAACACATGCATAGACCAAGATCTGAATTAGACAACTTCGATTCTTGCTTTCTTACCTGTAAAAGTACAAAATATGCTCTAAGATCATCTTTTGTTCGTGGACTGTAAAAGAAACAAGCATAATTGATTACAGATTCATATTTGATCTTATAGCCTCGAACAAAAAATGATCACTACATGTTTCTGCGAGAACTGAGTTGGTAAAAGCCAAAAATGAGACTTAAGTTAATATGTATGATTACTGAGACAGTAACATTCACGATATGCTGGGAATATAGGTTCCTCTGTGCTTACCCTTGGCTGGTTCTGAAGATAACTAAAAAGTGACTTAAGTAGGCTATAACATTTTTGGGGGTAAATATCATGACTAACTCAGGAAGGAGTTAAAAATCTATGAACAATCAACAATTTTAGAACACTTATGTTTTTGTTTTAATAAAGGATAGCTGATCTCTCACTTAAAAATACTGATGCACTGAAGTAAGAAAATATGTTTGTGTTTACAGGTCTATTTCTGAAGAGATAGATCTAGCAATGTCTGCAAATCAAATCACACTTTAAATATATCTAGTATGTTTCAAATTAAATTCTAAATTAAATTCATATTTTAATACCTCTGAAAAATGACTAACTGGCAATTGTCTTCCATGTTAATCTGGATTGTCACATTATCAAATCTGACCAAGAGTTTTTGATATTCCAAAGCTGGTAAGGGTTTCTTTTTCACCCTCTTGGGATCGATTGAATACGTTCTCGCAAATACCCGGAAGTAACTTCTTGAATTAAAAATGGTTCACCTGTATGTTAACCAGATGCAATTCATGATCCTTGACTGGGTCCTTGATTGAAAAACAAAACCCAGGGGCGCCTGGGTGGCGCAGTCGGTTAAGCGTCCGACTTCAGCCAGGTCACAATCTCGCGGTCCGTGAGTTCGAGCCCCGCATCAGGCTCTGGACTGATGGCTCGGAGCCTGGAGCCTGTTTCCGATTCTGTGTCTCCCTCTCTCTCTGCCCCTCCCCCATTCATGCTCGGTCTCTCTCTGTCCCCAAAATAAATAAAAACGTTGAAAAAAAAAATTTAGAAAAACAAAACCCAGACATTAAAGAACACTTTTGAGACAACACGGGGAAATGTAAATGTGGACTGCATTTGAGAGAGTCCTATTAGAAAAATGTTAAATTTGTTTGGTGCGACACGGTGTTACGGTGATGTAGGAGAATGTTATTAGGGAATACACGCTGAAGTAATTAGAGGTGAAGTGTCTTCCACTTGCTAAAAAAATAATTACACATGTACTCACATACATAGGGCGAGAAGGCAAAAAGCAAATGTGGCATTAAATTAACAACTGGTGAATGTAGGTGAAAGATGTACTGAGTTTTCATCATCTTTAAGTTTTCTGTGGTTTGAAAATTTTCAAAATTAAATGCTGGGGGAAAAATGGTTCCCCTCCCAGTATCTCCTTGAATTTCCTTTAAGAAAATAAAATCACTGGGGCGCCTGGGTGGCGCAGTCGGTTGAGTGTCCGACTTCAGCCAGGTCACGATCTCACGGCCCGTGAGTTCGAGCCCCGCGTCAGGCTCTGGGCTGATGGCTCAGAGCCTGGAGCCTGTTTCTGATTCTGTGTCTCTCTCTCTCTCTGCCCCTCCCCCGTTCATGCTCTGTCTCTCTCTGTCCCAAAAATAAATAAATGTTGAAAAACAATTTAAAAAAAAAAAAAAAAGAAAAGAAAATCACTAAATAATTATTTACTTTTCTGTTATAGTTACAAAATAAATCTAAAAACATAAACCATTACCCCAAATGTCCTAAACGACCTTTACAAAATGTGAAGCTACATAATCTGAAAATAAATATATAACATATGTATTAAAATGTGAAAAATGTATACACATATTTTTATAAAAATGTTTAGTCAATAACATTTCTTTGTAGAAGAACTATCTTGACTGAATGAGGATTTAAACTGTTTACGCTTAAAACAAATCTAAACTATTTCTGTCTGTAATATTCTAAATAATTGTCATACTATTTTCTGAATGGGACTATTGTTATGTTTTAGAAATTATATTTGGAAGTATTTTAGGGGCGCCTGGGTGGCTCAGTCGGTTAAGTATCCGACTTCAGCTCAGGTCACGGTCTCGTGGTTCATGAGTTTGAGCCCCACATCAGGATCTGTGCTGACAGCTCAGAGCCTAGAGCCTGCTTTGGACTCTGTGACTCCCTTTCTTTCTGCCTGTCTCCTGCTCACACTCTGCGTCTCTCAAAAAATAAATAAATGTTAAAAAAAATTTTTTTAAATGCTCAAGGCAATTCATAAATATTAAAATTCCTGGTGACAGGCGAACACTATTTTTTCCATTTTATAGCAATACCATGCCAATTTCCAATTTCCTGTCCTGGGGACTAGTAATCCAACGCAGTACACAGTTGTGCGCGCTCAAGTTGTGGTGGGAGATCACAGCTCTAGGCCAGACTGCTTGGGTTCTAGTCCTGACTCCAGCACTTACTGTGTTAACTTGGGCCATGTATGTAACTTTTCTGTAAATTAGTTTCCTCTACTGTGAAATGAAAATAATCGTATTACCCACTTCACAGGCTTGTAGTGAAGATTCAATGAGAAACACATGGATGATTGTTAGAAAGGTGCCTAGCCCATAATAGTCAGCGAGCTTTAGACCTTGTTGTTATTCTAATAAATCCAAAATAAAACAAGATTTTTGGGTAAAGACCACACGCTCCTTAGATAGATCAATGGAATTATCATTTAATGTGTCTCAGGCATGCTTCAGCAGGGCATGTGCTAGGCTAGAAAGCACTGAGTATGCTGAGCGCGGACTGAGGCCGGGCAGGGTCAGGCCCCTGGGCTTCCTCATCTCTCCGGAATGCTCCGCATGTGCTAAATCTCTCCATTTTCAGTAAAGCACTACGTGTTTGACCACAACCATACAATTCAAGGAAATGCAAACTTATTACTGGAATGATAAATTAGGAAAAATACTGTTAAGTTAAAAATCACATGAAACTACACAGTGTGATGTCAATTGTTTAAAAAAAAGGTGACTAGGAAAAAAGATGGCAAAATGTTAACATGTTATACTTTAAAAAAAATGTTTTAAGCATTTTATTTTTTTTTATTTTTTGACAGCGTAGAAACAGAGTGTGAGTGGGGGAGGGGCAGAGAGAGAGGGAGACACAGAATTCAAAGCAGGCTCCAGACTCTGAGCTGTCAGCACAGAGCCCAATGTGGGGCTCGAACACACGAACTGTGAGATCATGCCCTGATCCAAAATCTGACGCTTACCCGACGAGCCATCCAGGCGCCTCAACATTTTTATGCTTTTAAATAATACTCGTAGTGCTTTCTCTAAATTTTCTGTAATAACCATGAATTTCTTTGAAAATCAGAGCAATGTTACTTAAAAATATGGAGCACATTTAACATGTAATAATTTTGATATTTTTAAATGGGGCTTAATATAAACATTCGGATTATAATTTAATGGTATTTCTTTGGCTTCAAAAGAAGCTATTATTTACATTATATCCTACTTAAATAATATCATTTTAAATAATATGGACTTTTCAAAGTATATTGTTGTGTTATGCATATCCACAGTTTCAACATTATCAATCACATGGCCCATCATTCTTTATATAACGATTCAAGATTTAGTTCTAAGAAAAAAATACTTCAGTAGCCAAACTTATATTTCCTTATATTAGAAAGAAGAAAAATTTTGCTCTAGTTACCAAGAAGTCCAAAGCTAAATTTAATGTCCACGTTATTTAATTCTAGATTACAATGTAACTACCCATCCCATTTTTGTTCCACACACATATCTGTACATAACAAATTTTATATGTAATTTTTTTAATGTTTATTTATTTTTGAGAGAGAGATAGAGTGCAAGTGGGCAAGGGGCAGAGAGGGAGACACAGAATCTGAAGCAGGCTCCAGGCTCTTGAGCTGTCATCACAGAGCCCAAAGCGGGGCTCGAACTCACGAACCGCAAGATCATGACCTGGGCTGAAGTTGGATGCACAACTGACTGAGCCACCCAGGTGCCCCTATATGCAATTTCAAAGGACTCACAGATCCTCTGAAGCTCACCTATGGACCTTCCTGAGAAGTCACAAATCTCAAGTTAGAAAGCTTTGTCATAAACAGTTTATAATTTCTTTCTGATCTATGTTTTTATACCAACTAAAATTTTTTTCTGAGAGTAAAGTACATACATATATATTAAAGACGTATGGGATGTAGAAATTATCTGTATCAATTAGCTAAATGTTAGTTACAATTACCCTTTCCATTCTCGTAATAGGCTGTTAATGATTCCCTTTAATACCGTCTTCTGAATGTCTTGAGGCTGTAGGCAAAAGAAAATCATAAAATAATTAGGATTAACTACTTAGGTGACTTTTATATATGTTAATTATAGTGACAGATCTGTTTCAATAGTTAAAATCTGACTTGAGGACCCAGAACTGCCACTTATGGTGATATCACTTTCACATCTGAGAGGGCTA
This sequence comes from Prionailurus bengalensis, assembly GCF_016509475.1. Classification (NCBI taxonomy): domain Eukaryota; kingdom Metazoa; phylum Chordata; class Mammalia; order Carnivora; family Felidae; genus Prionailurus; species Prionailurus bengalensis. Next base: position 51,427,953 of record NC_057351.1, on the reverse strand, counting down.
GAGCACCAATGACATAAGATTACAATGAGAATGCTCCCCGGGATAGGTCATGCACCACCAACTGCACAAACACATACGGTGGCCCTTTGATGACCAACATCAGTATTGTATGACTGAACAACAATTTCACTCTCCCTGGATTAACAGGATAAAATCACGAGCACAAGTCCAAGAGTAGCATGTTTAACAGTATAAAATGGCTGCATATATTTAAATATATGAATACCACCAGAACCAAGTTATAATTAGCAGTTAAACCCACAATCCTATTAAGTGCAATGAAATTATGTTCAATAAAAAAATAAGACTTTTTTTCAGGGGCGCCTGGGTGGCTCAGTTGGTTGAGTGTCCAACTTTGGCTCAGGTCATGATCTCATGGTTTGTGAGTGGGAGCCCCCGATCGGGCTCTGTGCTGACAGCTCAGAGCCTGGAGCCTGCTTCAGATTCTGTGTCTCCCTCTCTCTCTGCCCCTCCCCTGCTCATGCTCTCGCTCTCTCTCTCTCTCTCTCTCTCTCTCTCTCAAAAAAATAAAACATTAACAGAAAGACTTTTTTTCATTGCTGGATTTGGAAAAGGCATAAAAAAAATTCCTATATAGTTTAATAATTCAAATACTAAAAAAAATCGTATTTCCATTTTAGAGAGTTTTCCCCTTGTGTTGTAGATTTAATTTTTTAGTGTCTATAAAACATTGGCAATATTCCAAGTCAAAAAAGGTCAGACAAATGTCCTAGGAGTGGAACTTTTTGGGTCACAGTATATATGTATATGCTTAAGAGTTAGTGAATAATGCCAAGCAATTTTCCAAAGTGGTGGTACTAGTTTATCCGTCCCTCATCAAGGTATGAAAGTTCCATCTGCTCCACAATATTGTCAATTCATGGTAAGGTGCTTAAAAAACTTTTTACTCATTTTGAACAAATATGTAATGTTATTTACATTTCTCTCATGACAAATATTATTATGTACCTTTTTATATATACTAAACAGTAAAGTACTCAGGTATCTATTACTTCTTTTATTTGAAAGTGTACAAGAGGTCCTAGCCAGTGCAAGATAAAAGGACTAAAGAGGTCAAAGTCTCCTTTTTCACAAATGACAGGACTGTCCATACAGAAATCCAAATAAATCTACTGATGCACTATTAGAATTAGTGAGTGAATTTGGCATGGTAAGTAAATAAAGATAAATATATGAAAGTATTTCTATATACTAGTAATTAGAATATGAATAGCAAATTACAATAGCATCAGAAAAAAATCAAGTACTAGAAATAAATGTAACAATACACAGGTAAGACCTTTATCCAGAAAACTACAAGAAATCATCAAGAAAAACCAAAGAAGATCCAAGTAATTGGAGGGATATACCATGCTTACGGATTAAAAAAATGTCAATTCTTCACAAATTCATCTATTGTACTGTGGTTCTCAAAATGTGGTCCCTGGATCAGGAGCATCAATATATCCTGGGAATTTGTTAGAAACACAAATGCTTGGGCTCTACCCAGACCTACTGAATCTGAAACTTTGTATTCTAAAAAGCCCTTCCTGTGATTGCCATACATAGTAAAGTTTGAGAACCACTATAAATTCAATGCAATGCCAGTACAATCAAATAATTTATCTTCTTTTGCTGACTAAGTGAAGCGTGATTTTATTTCAGCAAGCCTTAGATGAACTGGACACAGAAGTATTTTCTGCTTAATTCTCCTTTAATTAAAAAAATCTAATTTTCTGAGAATTCCAACTAAATTTACTATAAAATTATATCAGAATTTCTAATATAATTATGTTACAAAGTGATTATTACAATATTTCTGTGGCTGCTTTTGAAATACAGAAGAGATAGAGAGTTATGCTATTTGCATCTGTTCACAAACAATACTTACAGTATTAAGTAAGGCATCATATACAGCATTCACAAACTTAGCATTAATCCCAGAGTCTTCAATGGTATTAAATGAGGTGGTGGCATCTTTCTGCAAATTCAATTAATAAGTTTAGTGTATATATAACATTTAAGGACTGTTCTTAGTAATATCTGAGCCCTAACCATTACTTCATAATTTCTTGGTAGGATGTTGAAAAAGAACTTTCAGGGCCAAGTTGCTAAAAATAAAAATGAATGTATGAGAATTACTTTAGTCACTTTCCTTTTTAAAACTGAAAGGGTGGCGTGAAACATCACCATTAGTACAAATACAAACAACCTTTAAGATATCAGTTAAGTAATATTTATTTGTGATATGCATAATTTCAGAAATTATTACCTATAAATGTTTGTTTAAACGGCTGCTTAAGTCAATATTGGGTAGGGAAAGAGCTGAATTATCGTATCTTCTTTGGAAAATTGAAAACTAGGGGCACCTGGGTGGCTCAGTTAGTTAAGCATTTGAAGGGCTCAAGTCATGATCTTACAGTTCGTGAGTTCAAGCCCCACATCAGGCTCTGTGCTGACAGCTCGGAGCCTGGAGCCTGCTTTGCATTCTGTCTCTCCCTCTCTCTCTGCCCCTCCCCTACTCATGCTCTGTTTCTCTGTCTCTCGAAAATAAATAAAAACATTAAAAAAGTAATAAAAGAAAAAAAAAAAAGAAAACTAAAATTGAAAAATGTGTTTTATGTGTAATTACCTTAAATGCAGCATTTAGTTCTGGGAAAGAATCAAATGTTGTCAGATAAAAATCATGTACTGCTTTCCAATCTCCTGACGACTTAGCTTTTTCTGTATCTTCCCTAAAATGAAAACATACATCAACTATGACAGAAATACTACCCGGATAAAACAGCATTTCTTCTTTACAAATGTCACCAAGCATGTAACTTGAAATACTGAAGCCGTTCAGTATGTTCCAGTTAATGTAAATATAGTTTATGAATCTATAATTCTTAATTAGCTCATGATATCAATTCAGCTTTCCCATCTACATGCTTTTGAAAAAGGTCATTCTTGACATGCTCCTTACAATTAACACTTCCTTTCCTCCACTTCACAGCTAAGCTTCTTGAAAGATTTGTTTACATTCTCTCTCTACTTTCCCATTATCACTCAGCCCTTCAGGTATCCATTTGGACTTTCTTCAGTAGTGACATAGGTTTTAGAGTTTACGTGTTACATAGTAGATGAAATACTAGTTTTTTAAAAAGGCAACATTTCATTATTTTATCACCACCTTCATCTCCTTTTTGTCTATTTTAACTCATATTCTGTTATTTAGTGTTGCTGCCACATTGTCCACCCCTTCCCTGTTATTTATACATTTGTTTTCACCTTCAACTTTTGTGTCTTCCCTCTTGACCAATGCCTTACAAACAGCCACGAGTCCAATTTCTCACATAAAAATATTAAAATATGGAAAGTACTAGCACGCAGATATCCATATGTCTACATATAACAGTGAGCTGAAACTTACTGAAAGTCTTTCATGGTCTTGGGCTGGTTAGGAAGAACAGGTTCTGGAAGAACTGGGGCCTTCATTTCGGATGATGATGCTTCTGTAGAGATACGCTGTTTTTGTCTAACATCAAGGCAAATTGGTGGTAGGTCTCTCACTGTGAAGTATAAAAAAAGCATTCAATGTAATTAATGGTAAAACTTTTCCAAATTATAAAATGCCAGGCTACCTCAACGTGAACAGAAAACAAATGAATTATTTAGTAATACATTTGCCTTGGGATCACATAACAGAAAACCCACCACAGTTAAAGGGCGCCTACTGTAGGCTCTATTGCCACCAGTCCCCTCTAACCCCAACTTCACTCACAACAAATATTAGGCCGTATCTTAATTAAAAGTTATCTGCAGATATAATCTACTAAATTTAAAGTTTCTTTCCTTGCTCCTTTCCAGAAAGTTGTGTTTCGGGGAGTATTTCAGTGAGACTCAATGTTTTTAATGTTTATTACCTTCTTGAATATATGCAAACCATTTATTTACATCCTCTGTAATTATTGACTGTAGTTTTAGTTTTTTTTTTTAAAAAAAACCTATTTGCATGACACTTTTCCATATTTTCCTTTTTCTTTTTGCAAATATTTGCCAGCTCACTGTTTGCTTTTTTTGTTGCATTTCATAATCTTTTAATTGCAAAACAAAACAAATACAGAAGAATCTCACAAAAGGAATGCATGGCTTAATGAATTATTAGAAGACAAATAGCTTTGAAATCATGAATCAGTTGAGTGACAGAGTCTTACCAAGCCCCTCCTTTCTCCAATTACCCAGATGTGAGCCTCTGCCTGTTTCAATTTAATTTCTGTCAAATTTTTTATCGATTTCTTCATTTCTTTTTAAATTTTAAACATTCCCTCCTTTTCATCTTCTAGCTCTCTTAGGGCATTATCTGGTAGGTATGTTTGCTTTTGTGTTCCCTCTGGTTTATTTCTAAAATTAAAAAAAATATATATTTCTAATTCTTTCCTTATAATTCTGATTTTATCATTATATAATATTTCTCTCTCTCTCCAGGATTTTCTTGGTTCTAGGTCTACTTAGATTATCTGCTATTAATACAGCCACTACTGTGTATCTTTTCCCATCCTTTTACGTTTATCCTGCCTGTATTGTTATATTTGAATTGAATTTCTTACAGATGACATACAGCCAGGTCAGATTTTTAATCTACTCTGCCAATCTCTTTTTTCTGATGTATTTTAGACCATTTACAATCAATGTAATTATTGATCCATCAGGGCTTGAGTCTGTTGTTTTATTTTTTTGTTTTCTATTTGTTTTATTTTTTTCCTACCTTCTTGTGGGTTATTTTGAACATTTTTTAGAATTCCATTTTGATTCATCTGTAGTGTTTCTGAAAGGTTGCTCTAGATATTATATACATACAACTTATCATAGTCTACTGGTGTTACCATTTTACCAGTTGGAGTGAAGTATAGAAATGGTACCTTTTACCTCCCTTCACTGTTTTCTGTTTATAGTGATCTTACCCTATAGGTAAGGTGCTGTGTTTGGCTGCTTTTCAGAGGCCTTTAGTTTTCAGAGATGTGATTATCGAAGGTCTTGACGTAGATTTCTTTGGGTTTATCCTGTATGTGGTTCAGTTTCTTGAACCTGTTTATGTCTCTTCCCAAATATAGGAAGCTTTCAGTCATTTCCAAGTACTTTTTCAGCCTACCCTCTTTCTCCTGTCCTTCTAAGACATCCATGACAAGAAAGTAACCTCTTTTGTTACAGTCCCACAGGTCTCTGAGATAATTCATGTGTTCCTTCTAGTCTATTTTCTGCCTATTGCTCAGAGGGGGTAACTTCCATTGTTCTATGTTCCAGCTAATTTATTCCTGTCTCCTCCATTCTGCTTTCGAGCCCATCTACTAAGCATTTTATTTTGGTTATTTTACTTTATGAATTATTAATACTTCCAAACCAATAGAGTAAATGAATATTTTTCATATCCTAAATTCTACAATAATGAAATGTACACATATAGAATTTAATTCTACTCTTATGTAATCAGGATATATCTTCAACTAAGCAAACATAGCTGTATCAATCATCACAGTAGTAACATAGCTATAAGGTCTTTCCTTCCTTATCCACTCCCCCAGTCTAGTATCTGTCCTTGCATCTATGACTAACTTCAATAAACTAGGATAAATTTCATTAGTGTCAGGGTGTATTTTAAAGTAAAATATCTTTCATATTAGAGGATACTTCAGACATGCCAATTTCTTATAATTAACAGCAATGATTTTCAAACTTTATTGTGTATCAGAATCACCTGGAGAGCTTGTTAAAACACAGGTTACTAGCTCCTTCCCCAAGGTTTGCGATTGAGTAGGTCTGGGGTGGGGCCCAAGAATCTGTATTTCTAACATGTTACCAGATGATGCTGATGCCGCCGGTCCGAGGATCACACAGAGAAACATTGTTCAGTGGGTACTAGGAAAGACCAGTGATGCTGACAGTACAAGAGAGACGATTAAATTTCTTTCATTCAGTTCCAGAACTGATTTTTATACACTTTATTCAATATGGAAATACCCAATTTCTAGCAATTTTTATTTTAGGCATATATTGGACTGAGGTTCAATTTATTAGCAAGTAAAATTAGGTATCTCTACAAATGATATCTTGTTGTGTTTGGAAACCTATAACCATAAGAAAGAAATAGGCATCTCAGCAGCAAAGAAACAGATGATAGTCTCCTCTCTCCAACACCGGTCTTGTTACTGTTGTCTTGAGGCTCCTCTACAGTTTCTCTTCCTCTTCACCAGGCTCACCCTTTCCTATCCCTTCCCACACACCTTTCCCAACCTGGGCTATAAACACCCACTATTAGATACACACAGACTCATTCAAATATAAATTAACTTATTCACTCACAAAGCGTATATATACATTTTTATACCCACTCATTTTTATTAATACCATGCTGAGGTGGAAGAAGAGTGAAAAAGTCTAGTTAGTAAGAGAGCTGGGTTTTGGCAAAGCCCGAGAGTGGGAAGATTCTTACATAAGAGAAATAGTAATGCTGAGACCGAGAGGATTATAGGGTGAGATTAGATCCAGAGGCCCAGATGGGATTTATTTTTAGGTCAGAAGGTAACTTGGACAGAAGAGTAACACAGAATGTTAACGTACTATGTAAATGGAACTTGAGTCAGAAAGAAAGGCAGATCATTTGCTCACATTAGTGAATGAAAGCCAAACTACAGGATGTGACTTTCAACTATTAAGAAAGGAAGAACAACAGCTCACAGCTGCTCTCATGTCCCTAAATACCAAGGCATTGTTTCCAGAGACAGGCTTTCAGTCTGTTCTCACAGATGGTTATTAAAGTCTAATTCAAGAGAGAAAATCAATAAATGTGGTGATGAGAGATTAATTAAATCTCAAACTGATATTATAAATAGAACAATTCTTTGTTCCATCACATGCAGGCTTTTCTGCAATATAGAATACTGTAATACGCTGAAAAAAGCCAAAATATGTTTATCAGTGAAAACCTGTCATTTTGGTTTCATTCAGCCAATACTTGGGTACAATTTGTGCTAAATTGATAAGCAGTAATCGTCTTCCCTAGCTTTTAATATAGTGCTGCCAATTTTAGTTGGTTGCTTAGAAACATTAAGTGAAACACTTGAAGCCAGTGCAAAAAGATTAAGGGTTCTGGTGGGGGCTGGAAGTATATTGGGGGGGGGGGGAATGAAGATCATAATACAACTATGTATAAGGGTGTGAGATTATCAGCCAAATTTTGCCAGCTCACTCACTGTTTTCAAGAAGCGATCATAAGCTGACTCTGGTTGGAAACTAGTAATATGTGGTTTTCCACAAGTGGAGCCACCAAAATTAAGACTGACATTTTAAATTGGCCACATGATTTAGGACACTGAAGATTGTTCCTGGCCATCCAGCACAGATGGCAATGGCAGCATCAGAGGTAAACACGAGTCTCTGTGGAGGCTGGGCGTTCAGGAGGAGAACCTGGGCCTGTTCCTTATCCCTCTACTGATGGAAAGGAAACACTAGTTTAAAAGGTTTGCTGCTCGTGACACAGTGTTGCAAAATGCCATCCTCTAAGTGTCATCCCAAATAATTTACACTCAAGTAATAATAAAAAAGTAAGGACTTGGTCCCATTGTTGGCTCACTTACTCCTATAATCTTAGACATGTCACTGAAACTCCTTAGACCACACTTTTGACATTATAATATGAAAGAGATGGGGGGGGGGCGCCTGGGTTACTCAGTCAGTTGAGCATCCAACTTCGGCTCAGGTCGTGATCTCGCAGTCTGTGGGTTCAAGACTCATGTCGGGCTCTGTGCTGACATCTCAGAGCCTGGAGCCTGCTTCAGATTCTGTGTCTCCTTCTCTCTTTGCTCCTTTCCTGCTCACACTGTCTGTCTGTCTCTCTCTCTTTCAAAAATAAATAAACCTAAGAAATAATAATGATAATATGAAAGAGATAACCTAAGTTAGTTATTCCCAAGGTTCCAAAGAACTTCAAGGACCACCTCATGGGACTGGTGCTGGTGGATATGTTTGCTCAGAGCAGCTTAGCTTTTCTCTGCTTTTAATATAATGATGCCCCAAGAAAAATTTTGGTTTTCAAAAAAGTGTTTTCTATGAAAATAAAAAATAAAAATAAGTTTGAAAACCACTAGTTTAATAATTTCTAATGTCCATCTCTACAACTACTTAAGAACAAAAGGGATAGAACTTACAAACCAATCAAAAAAATTGAAAAAAATTCTCTATTAATAGAGTGAACTATACGATGACATTATGACAGAAACTGAAGCAGCATGGAAACGTAACATGCATATGTCTTCTAAACACCTGATTTTAGTTATGATTTCCTGTCCTACAACAGGATATAAGAAAAAGTTCTAAAACAAGAGTCAAAAGACCTGGCTCCTCTTTGAGGATTTTACATTCACATAGTGTGGTCATTTTAAAATACATGGATGAACATAGGGGAAGGGAAGGAAAAATAAGAGAAAAACAGAAAGGGAGACAAAGCATAAGAGAGTCTTAAATATGGCGAACAAGCTGAGGGTTGCTGAAGGGGAGGTGCGTGGGAGGATGGGTTAAATGGGTGATGGGCATTAAGGAGGGCACTTTTGGGGATGAGCACTGGGTGTTACCCATAAAAGATGAATCACCAGGTTCTATTCCCGAAGCCAAGACTACAATGTATGTTAACTAACTTGAATTTAAATTAAAAAAAAAAATAAAATACATCTATAAATCCTTTTATATTTCCCCCATGAAAAGATGGAGTCTAACTCTTCTCCCTTGGAGTACGGGCCAGCTTTAGTTAATCCTTGCTAATGAAAAACTGTGACAGAGTGATGCTGTATGACTAGGTTACGAAAGGTAATAAAACTTCTGCTTGGTTGTCTCTTTTTGGGGTGCTTGACCCTGGGGTCCAGTCACCATGCCGTGAGGAAGCCAAGCAGTCCACGAAAAGGCCAGGTGCAGGTGTTCCATCTAGAACCTATTTAAAGTCCAAGACTACAGCCAGCATCAGTCACCAGCATAGGAGTGAACAAGCCTTCGAGGGATTCCAATATTGTAGAAACCAAAACAAATAAACAAAAGCAACCTGGAAGAGTCAGAAATCATGCAGGGAGGGGAAAAATTTAAAAGCCTATCACCAGCCTTTCAGCTGGAACCGCCATCTTCTAGTGATTCGCTAAAATGACCAACTCAAAGGGAACGGGGAGAGGCACCTGCCATATGTTCTCTAGGTCTTTTAGAAAACATGGAGTTGTTCCTTTGGCCACATACATGTGAATCTACAAGAAAGGTGATGTTGTTGACATCAAGGGAATGGACATTACTCAAAAAGGAATGCCCCACAAATGTTACCAGGGCAAAACTGGAAGTCTACAGTGTTAACCCATCTTGCTGTTGGCACTGTCGTAAACAAACAAGCTAAAGGCAAGATTCTTGCCAAGAGAATGAATCTAAGTATTGAGCATATTAAGCACTCAAAGAGCCAAGACAGCTTCCTGAAACCCGTGAAGGAAAATGAGCAGAAAAAGAAGGAAGCCAAAGAGAAAGGTACTTAGGTCCAGATGAAATTTCTTGCTGTGGTATCTGAATCAGCTGAGGGCACTCAGTTCACCTCACTGCTTTAACCTGGGGAACTGCTGACAGCTGGAGAGACCATATTTCTGCCAGACATTTACTACATAGTCCAAATCACAGCTCTGTCAGATATGCCAATGGTTCTTTTGTTTCCCAGGGCTCACTCATGACCTGGAAGCCCACTGACTTCCCCAGAAAGGACTCATAAATTCTTGGGGAAGTTGGAGCCAGATTTGATTCAGAGACTCTGTTCAGACTATCGTCTCCTGGGAATCTTCACCTAATAGTGGCAATATTGTCCCTTAAACATCCGAGGTTTATGCTCGCTATTCAGTTTTTCAGAACTAAGCAGTGTGTGTGTGTGTGTGTCTGTATAATTATATAATTTAGGCAGTATATTGTTTACAGGAATGTATAAAAACAAAACTATTTTTTTTTAAATCAAGGGAGGGTGCCTGGGTTTGTGAGTTCGAGCCCCACGTCAGGCTCTGTGCTGACAGCTCAGAGCCTGGACCTTGCTTCAGATTCTGTCTCTCTTTCTCTCAATGTCCCTCTTCTACTCATGCTGTCTCTCTCTCTCTCTCTGTCTCTCTCTCTCAAAAATAAAAATAAACACTAAGAAAAATAAATAAAAATTTAAAAAATCAAGGGAATAGTAGTTACCTCTGGACAGAAAGGCAGGGCAATGCAACTGGGGTGGGCTCAATGGGGCTTTTAAGGGGCCTGTAATGTTCTTTTTCTTGATTTGAGTGCTAAGTTCACATGCTTTCCTTTTATTATTATCAAAACCATACACAAATGTTGATGACATTTTTCTATATGTGTGATGTTTCAAATTTTAAAAAATTTGTGCAGTTACTCATGAAATAAGTAATGGAAACTCCTGCCCATTGTTATCCCTTCCCTCCAATGTAACTGCTTGTCGTATTATCACTCACACTTACTGAATTTCATAAGGCACAGAAGTGAATGCTTTAAAAAAATTTTTTTAACATTTATTCATTTTTGAGAGACGGAGACAGAGCGTGAGCGGGGGAAGGGCAGAGAGAGAGGGAGACACAGAATTCGAAGCAGGCTCCAAGCTCTGAGCTGTCAGCACAGAGCCTGATGTGGGGCTCAAACCCATGAACTGCGAGATCATGACCTGTGCCAAAACTGGACACTTGACCGACTGAGCCACCTAGGCGCCCCATAACTGAATGCTTTTAAATGCTTTTTTTCATTAATCCTTACAAACTTATGAGGTGGTTTCTTTATTACGCTATTTTATAGATGGAAAAACAAGCACAGAGAGGTTAAATAACTTTTCCAGGATCATACAGCTGGTAAGTTACAGAGCCAGGATTCAAACACACCCTGACAAGTCATAACATCCATGTTTTTTCCACTGTCCAATAATGCCAAACCTTCTACCATGTAGGAAAACAAGTAGCAAAACTAAAGCCTAAAGTGCATGGAAGGAGGGGCTGGTAAACTGTGAAATGTCAAACAAAACTCAGCAAGGATCGAACAAAATCAGTATGTTAGAAAATTAACCCTTTAAATCATAAAACTTTGAGGTAGAAGATATTTTCAACACATAACGCCCCATTTCCTCACTCTATAAATGAGTAAAAGAAGGCTCATGAGCGCTATGTGTAATGTCTAAGGTCGCAATGACAATTACTGGTAGTAGTTAACTCAAAAATTCAATTCTTATTTAATATCATAATTTACAATGTGTGGATACCAGGCAGTGATAAATGAGCTACAATTTGAAGGATCCCTCTCTCAATGCAGTACTTTTATTGCTTTTGATTACTTCAGTAGTGGCAGGCAACTGAAACAGAAAGAGACCAGAGTGGATTAGTCATAACAGGTGGTGTTTACATCATTGTCTATAGGGTGACTTTTCTGAACATTTGGCAAAAAATAAAATGGAAGGTGGGAGAGAGAAAGGAAGAGAGAGGGGGAAAAAATCCTCTGACTCATAGGACTTTAGCCACCAGAACCAAATATACTGCAATATATTCATTAGTTTTTGGAGATGTACTTTTTACTAAGTTCAATGATGTTTATGTTTGTAAAACTGCAACAAAAGCATAGGCGAAATGTTCTCTTGTGGGTCTACTTATAAAAATATTAAAAAGTCCTTTTGATGTGCTACTGGACATATCTTTGAAAATTTATTATAGGGATGAGTCTGACATTCCAACAGGGAAAACTGACCAGAAACCCAGAAAAAAACAGTCTCCCATGTATTTCTGCACTGAGTAAAGACACCATGTACCGTGGAGGCTGGATCCTGATGCACAGATGTATTAAAAACTCAAGGAGATTGTAGATGCATTTGCTCTCAGACCCAACAATCCCACTTCTAGGAATATCCTAGAAACACTGGCATATGAACAAAAAGACACGTACAAATTCATTCAGTGTGACATTGTTTACACTAAAAGAATGGACACAACTCATTAAATTTCTTTTACTATCATCTTATTAAATAAGCTATAGTATGTCCAATACAGGGGAAGAAAACTATAAAAAAGAATAAGGGTGCTCTTTATGTACTGATACAGAAAAACACACAGGATACACGAACTAAAAAAAAATAAGGTGCAAGACAATGCACATGCAGTTACTTTTTCTTTAAGAAAAGGTAGGAAGTGAAAACGTGTATTTGTATTTGATTTCATTTCCATAAAGAAGCACAGGAAAGAATACAACAGACAGCAGGGAAGAATGTAAAACTGAGACGTCCAAAACGTAACTTACTTTTTATAGTACTGATTTTTGAAACACACAAATGTGCTTGCTACCTATTCAAAAAATTACCTTCAGTATAAAAAATAGAAAGGATAGATAGCCCTTTCCCTCTCCAAAATAGAGGCTTAAGGAGCCTACAGACTAGTAAAGAGACAGATGAATAAACAAATAAATGCAGCAAGGCACTCTGAGTTCACGATAGATGTACTTCTCCCCTAGGTAGAGTTAGGAAAAGTCAAGTCCAAGGTACGCACTCTGACCTAGGGAAAGATTTTGGAGACTTAGTCCAAAATCAGTTCATTCTCCCCAGAAACCTGGAAACGGGGTCATCTGAGGCTTTGGAGATACTTCTAGGGTAAGATTCCGAAAGCAGCTATTTCAGATCCTTTTCTCTCTCCCAGATGGCAAGTCCTGCGCTGGATTTCTCCTAACAGCTTGTGGCTCGGTCGGCCTCTGAAGCCGCTGTTGGAGAAACCGTGCAAACTCTGTGGTGCTTCACCTGCTCACCTGTGTAGAGGTCGCAGGTCCCCGCCACACACAGCTCCACCCACCATTTGAGCTGAGGACCACTCTGTGTTTCCCAGAGCTATTTCAGAGGGGCAAAGCTCACAGGACGCCTTTCTCCGGAGTTACGCCTAAAACTGCAGAGCTCACGGTGTCACCTCAGGGCTCTTCTAGATTAAACTCACCAAATGCACTGAGCCGGAGAGGGACGGTGACCCTGAGGGAAATGTCAGGGTTCCTGTCTACTCTTTTCTGAATTACCGGAAGTGCAAAGACATTTTAAAAGATACGGGGAGGATACTGCTTCATTTCTTTTAAATCTTTCTGGGCTGTTTAAAGATGTTTTAAGTAAGTCTGAAAGGGGACATAACCACTTTAGAAAGGAAGATACAAAAGAATAAGAGAGAAGGTAGTGCTAATCCCCCTCCACCATTACTTACCACTTATATTGTTTTTCTGAAGATGTATCATCCCTAGCAGCTGTTGTAGTAGGTAAAACTCCTACACTTCCCTGATCTCCAAAAGGACAGCCAACTCGACACACATACCTAGTCATGTGATCTCCAGGGAGGAAAGGCATCCCTCAGCTGTTAGGTAAACCCACGCTGGGCTTTTGCAGCTTCTCTAATACCACTTGAAGATCAGATGGGGAGACAAGCTGTTAGAGAATACCCAGCATAGGTCCTGCTACCAGAGGGAGGAAATTGTAATAACTGCCAAGAATGATGCATCTTTGAGGAAACCATCTTACTGGCAAGTAAAAGAGGCTTCCCAAAAGATCAAGGAATTATAAACATGCTTACATTTGTCAGACTTAGTCTAACTTCCCATTCAAGAAAGTAATTCTGTCTACAGCATCCCTGACATATGAACTCCAGGTCATGCCTGAATCCAGCCGGCATCCAGACAGAACAGCTAGGAGAAGTCAGCACTAGGAATTCCAAGAGGGTAAAAGAAGTCTGCTAAGAGGTCTTTTCCTCTAGAGTGGTGGATACAAATACTCCAAGCTCAGGTTGGGGCTGAGCCCAGATTCCACACGACTGGCACAGATGAGAGGGCCTCAGACAAGCAGTGGGGGCTCAAACACATGGACCATATTCAGAGTCAACGCACCCACCCAAGGAGGAGGCAGGTAGGTTGTGGGCAAATAAGTTGGTTCAGACATCAGGATTTTAGTATGGACAGAATGGAATACAGGAATCAGTGTGGAAGCAAAGGCTAATGAATTTGAACAAACAGTCCAAACAAAGAAGGTCACAGCTAATCATGACTTTCTTTTTGACTGTCATTCTCCACAGCAGACGTTTCAATGTTCTTAAGGTTCTTGACACTGTTGTGGACTGAACTGTGTCTTTCAAATAGATAGGTTTGAAGATATACTGAAGTCCTAAACTCTAGGACCTGTGAATGTAACCTTGATTGGAAAAAGGGTCTCTGTAGATGTAATCAAATTAAGATGAGGTCATACTGGATTGGGGTGGGCCCTAATTCAATGACTGGCATCCTTACAAGAAGAGGGAAATGTGGACACAGAAAGGCATACACGAGATAATGCCATGTGAAGACAGAGGCAGAGATTGGAGACAGGCATCTCCAAGCCAAGGGACACCAAGGATTGCTGGTAACCACCAGAGGCCGGGACAGAGGCATGGAACACATTCTCTCTCAGAACCTTCAAAAGGAATCAATTCCCCCAATGCCTGGATTTTAGACTTCTAGCCTCCAGGACCTTGAGAGAATAAAGTTCTGTTGTTTTAAGCTATCACGTTTATGTTCTATGTTACAGCAGCAGGAGGAAACTAATAGACCCTCCACAGAGAGAAGTGAACTCAAGGCGAGAAGTGAGTTTCCTACTTCCATTTCCTCTTCCTACTTCCTCTCTTCCTTCTAATTCCACAGTGTGAGTAAGAGGTGCTCTTCTCTCCTCACTGGAGCTGACGTCTCAACCCCTACGCTTTGCATTTTTCCTTGATCCCATCCTCACACCGCTCACTTCTCTAGTCTACTAGTTCATTTTATTATTCTATGTTCCTACTGAAACTTTAGTCTCCCTCTGTATTAGATCCTTGCCCTTGACAACACTACCCTGCAAGATCCTGCTTTTCTTTCAGTTCAAGCTACTCTAAAGGCAGTCTACGTTGCCCTTACATCCTCGCCACTAGTCCACCCCTTAACTTTTACAATTTGCACTGTCCTCACACCATCCTACTGAAACTGTTCTGTTAAGTCACCCATGCACACATTAACCAACAAATCTTTGGTGTTGTCTCAGTGCTTACTCATCTTATCCTCACTTAGCAATGACACTATAGACTATATCCTCTCCTTTAATTTTCCCCCTTGATTTCTAAGTCACAGCGCAACATGATTTTTTCCCTCTTTCAGGACTCACTTCCTTTTCTTTCACCAACTCTTCTTTCCATGAAGGCATTACAAAAAACCACTTTTGGCTTTCTTTTCCTTTTTCTATTTCTGCCATTCGTTAGCTATGTACATTCAAGCAGGGCAAGTCACTTAAAAGTCTCTGTGGCTTAAGTTTCCTTAGCCTTGAAATGGGAAAAGAATTCCAACATCAGACTGCTGTAAGGACTAAGGGAATTCATACATATGTACAGTGCTTAGAACTGTGAGTGGCACACAGTAAGCACTACATGAAGTTGCTGCTGTGGCTGCTGCTGTTACTGCTTGGGGACATCCACTCCGACAGCCATTTCCTCTGTTCTGAATTCTCTTTTGTTTTACTCTATGTAGTAATACAGGTGACCACTTAACAATGTGGGGGTTAGGGGCAACCAACCCCTCATTCAGTTGAAAATCCATATATAACTTTTGACTCCCCCAAAACTTAACTACTAATAGTGTACTGTCGACTGGAAGCCTTACTGATAACATAAACAGTTGGTTAACACATATTTTGTATGTAAGATGTATTATATACTGTATTCTTACAATAGTAAGATAGAGAAAATAAAATGTTAAAAAAATCATAAGTAAAATATATTCGCTGTACTGTATTTATTTTAAAAATCTGGGGGCGCCTGGGTGGCTCAGTCGGTTAAGCGGCCGACTTCGGCTCAGGTCATGATCTCACGGTGTGTGAGTTCGAGCCCCGCGTCGGGCTCTGTGCTGACAGCTCAGAGCCTGGAGCCTGTCTCCCTCTCTCTGACCCTCCCCCGTTCATGCTCTGTCTCGCTCTGTCTCAAAAATAAATAAACGTTAAAAAAAATTTTTTTTTAAATCTGCATATAAGTGATCTATATGGTTCAAACCTGTGTTGTTTAAGAGTCAACTCTACTTGCTAAGAACCTGTAATGGACAAGGTAACTGCCTAGGGCCTGTGGGGATTACAAAGGTATTTATTCCCTCACGGAACATACAGTCTAAGAGATTATAGTATACAAGTGATATTTCATAAGACTGGGAGACTAATAAGAGGAAATAACAAAAGAAAACCTAAATGGAACGTCAAAGAAGGGAAGAACTGTATCTGGTTGGAGAGAATCAGCAAAGGTTTGGTAAAGAAGTAGTTTGGGGGCGCCTGGGTGGCGCAGTCGGTTAAGCGTCCGACTTCAGCCAGGTCACGATCTCGCGGTCCGTGAGTTCGAGCCCCGCGTCGGGCTCTGGGCTGATGGCTCGGAGCCTGGAGCCTGTTTCCGATTCTGTGTCTCCCTCTCTCTCTGCCCCTCCCCCGTTCATGCTCTGTCTCTCTCTGTCCCAAAAATAAATAAACATTGAAAAAAAAATTAAAAAAAAAAAAAGAAGTAGTTTGGAAGGACAGGATCTCTGTCAGGTGGAGATGAGGGGAGAGTGCATTCCAGGCAGTGGGATCAAACTGGCAAAAAAACCCCTCTGAGGTAAGCTGTGAGGAGGCATCCAGGAGAAGAGTTGAAATGTAAGTTATATGTAGGGGAAAAGTGGGACATAATGACGAAAAGCTGTCATATTTTGAACATCCTTGAGTGTCATGGCAAAAATTTTTTTTAATTTAATTTTGGAAGCGTTAGGGAATATGAAGGTGATGTAATAAGAGTTGTATGATTAATGTGATATGATTAATCAGGCAAGAGAAACAGGTCAATCAGGAGTTTCCTCTATCTGTCAGAGGAATAAAGAGTTTTGTTGTCAGAAATTGTGGACTGAATTTTGGTTCTGACACTTAGCGGTGACCTCGGCCTAGTCATTTACCCTCTCTGAGCCTGTTTCCTTACTTATAAAATGGTGTTATAAACAGAAACTAAGATGGCCCCCATGAGTCTCAGCTTTCTAATATTCCATCGGGATTACATGACAAAAGGGACTGCAGAGAAATAAGTACTTAAGGTTACTAATTGGTTGGCCTTAAAATAGGGAGATTATCCAGGTAGGCAAACCTAATGACTGAGACCTTTAGAGACAGAGAGTTTCCTCCCACTGGTTGCAAAAGATAAAGTCAGAGAGACTGGAAGCAGGAAGAGGATTCAACACAAGGGCGCCAGCTGCCAGCCTTAAAACAGGAAGCTGTGATACTCCAGGGTCTATGAGCGGAGGTGGAGGGTGCAAGTGGTCTCTAGAAGCTGAGAGCATCCCTGGCTTATGGCCAGCACGGAGGGGGGACGTTGGCCTTACAACTGCAAACAACGAATTCTGCCAGCAGCCTGAAGGTGCCTGAAGGATTCTTCCCCAGGGTCTAGCCCAGCCAACAACACCTTGTGAGGCTCTGAGTAGAAAACCCTGCTCACCCACCAAGACCTCTGACTTAAAGAGCCATCAGCTAATAAATAGGTGTTGTTTAAAACAATTAGGTTTATGGTAATTTGTTATACAGCAATAGATAACTAATACAACAGGGATTCTAATATCTATTCTATTTTATGTGACTGTTGTGAGGCTCAAATAAAATAATGTATACACAAATAATACACAAATAAAATTTATAGCTGGTATGCAGTTAACATGTCTCATATACATATCATTTCTCTCAACTCCACTCCCTCATCAAATAGACTCATTTTCTTCGTTTGTTTAATGGTACCAAACTACAGGTTTATTTTATTTTGTTGTGGGCTAGGGGACTGTGACATAAAGGGCACAAGTGCCTCCTTGGAGTAAGCCTGAGATGACAGAATATGAATTTATGTATGTGTGCACACTGTTGAGTATATAAATAAAGGAAAAAAGAAGTTACCAAAGGCAAAGGTTGATAAATCAGATAATGTAAATACTAACCTGCAAAAGTGTAAATTATTGTGTAAATTAAGTAAAGGTGTAAATCAACAGGTCGAGCACTAGTGTGGAATGTCACCTAAAAATCTGTGTAAGAATAATTTATGCCAGGGGTGCCTGGATGGCTCAGTCGGTTAAGTGTCCAACTTTGGCTCAGGTCATGATCTCATGGTTCATGAGTTCAAGCCCCACGTCGGGCTCTGTGCTGACAGCTCAGAGCCTGGAGCCTGTTTTGGATTCTGTGTCTCCCTCTCTCTCTCTCTGCCCCTCCCTGGCGCGCGTGCGCGCTCTCTCTCTCTCTCTCTCTCTCTCTCAAAAATAAATAATCATTTAAAAAAATTTTTAAAAAAGAATAATTTATGTCACATGCACCTGATGGACACAATAATTTACCAAAAACTGTGTCCTTAAACATTTCTAGGTTTGTTTTCTTTTGTTTGGATGCAAGGGACATTTAAACCTTTGCAGATTTCTTTTGTTATAGGCCAGGGGAACTCAAAATTATGCAAGTAATGGATGTTTCCTGTGACAAAACAATACAGAGTTGTATAAAGAAATAAAGCATATTTATAATATACACCCAATTCTACTTTTCAGAGAAAACCATTAACTGATTGGTGGGCATCCTTCCATGCCTCTTCATATGCTCAAAGAAGTAAAAAAGGTTTACCTATTCTTAGAAAATTGGAGTCATATTATGTGTAACTTGGGTTTTTCATTTTACAGTGTATTGTGTGGCTCTTTCTCCTAGACACTTTATATACATATCACATTTTTCTTAATAGAGGCATAGTATTCCAAGCCATCCATTCATAAAAGTGCCAATTTTCACACTCCCTAGACAACATCACAGATATAAATCCTTTCACTCTTTGCAACTGAAGAGGAAAATGTTAACTTCTTGTTATAATTTGTACTTCTTTAAATACAAGTGAGAGTGAGCATCCTTTCACATGCGTGTTAACTGCTCATATCTCCTCTTTTGACTGGTCTGCTCATACCCCTCGCCTTTTTTTTATTGGAATATTCCTTTTATTGATTTATTCATAACCTTTATGATTAAGGATATGTTTTTCACCAACTGTGACATTTATAGACATTTATATTTTAACTTTATGACTTTTAAAAATTCCTACGGAAGTTTTAAATTTTCTTATGTACTCAAACTTGTCAATTTTTTGTTTTATGGCTCTTGGCATTGTTGTCATGCCAGGAGACCGTATAGAAACAACCTCCTGCCTTTTCTTCTAGTATTTTTTAGTTTTAAAAATCTCAAGTTATTATTTTTGATAGGTTAACCAGTCATCCTGATTCCATTTTTTGAATAGCTGAATACCACTTATACACTGCATTTTTACTGTCCATTTGGCTACTTTTGATGCAAGTAGAATAGCTTTATAATATGTGTCCTCTGGAGGAACGGGCTTCCTCAGTGTTTTTGCTTGCATTTTCTTGGACAATGACTCTTCTAGATCACATAGGGTACCATTTTCTTAAGTTCCCCCCCAAAGGACTGCCCAAAATTTGATTAAATGTAGAGAGTAAACCAGGTATACCTGACATCTTTACGATATTCATGACATTTTTCCATCCCACGACCTTTTAGTCTTTTGATAAAGTATTACACTTTTCTTCATGTAGGTTTTGCTTGTTTCCTTTTAGGTTTATTTCTAAGTATTTCATTGTTTTCCATCAAGTCTTCTAATTGATTATTCCTCAAATAAAGGAAATCTAGTGAATTTTCGTGTATTTGTTTTGTGTCCGGCTGTCTAGCCAAACGTTATTATTCATGAGATTTATATGTCATTCATACCTTACCCTATGTAACCATCACCTACAAATAACAATTTTGCTTCTTTCTGTAAATATTTATACAGCTTATTTCTTTTTCATACTGTATTAATTAACTTCACCTACCAGATGACTCTTTAATAGTTCAATAATATACTTTCAACCAAAATATACAGACTATGTGTACTTTTAATTATTATTAATTTACCATTCTTGATGTTAGGGAAAACAAGATGTGTAGGTGAACTTCTATTTTCAGCAGCTTCTTTCTTCTGGTTAACAGTTGAAACAAAACTGCTAAAAGTGGAAATTTGGCCTTTGGATCCTCTGTCCAAACCCTAAAAACAGAAAAATTAACATTGCAGCACAATTCCCACTAGCTATATTTAAATTATTTTATTGCAGAAATCATAAACACTTATAACAGAGATTTTAATTTGATGATAGATGTATGATAATAGACAAAAAATATAACATTGACTTACCTTTTCTAGGACCAAATTGTTTTAAATATACAATGAAAATAGTCATATCATGCTATAAACTGACAGAGTTTGGAAACAGGGGTATTAACAGTATCTTCCTCACAGGGTTACTGTGAGGTTTCACTGAGATAATGCACAGAAAGTAACCGGCACAGCTCCTCGCACAACACGCTCCATTCATGTTAACTGCTCTTTTCATTTTGTATTTAGATAACTTTATTTTTATGAGCTCCACAAATATTATTTCCAATAGGTAACATGCATGTGATACTTCACACATCAATTCATTGAAGGTTTTGTTGTCTTTTGACGCAGCAACTTGAAAAGTTCAGGCAAAAAGATAAACCTTTTATTAGAGTTCATTTCTTTTCAAGCACTGTGACTATACCTTGGGTGTGCCAGAATTTAAAAAGATAATGCTAACATAATAAAGGTCACATGTGAAAAACTCACAGCTAATATCATCCCAAATGGGGAAAAACTGAGAGCTTTTCCTCTACGGTCGGGAACAAGAGAGGGATGTGCGCTCTCACCACTTTTATTCAACATAGTACTGGAAGTCCTGCCTCAGCAATCACGCCACAGAAAGAAACAAAAGACATCCAAATCAGCAGGGAAGAAGTAAAACCTTCACTATTTGCAAAAGACATGATACTATATATAAAAAACCTGAAAGGCTCCACCAAAAAAACTGCTAGAACTGAAAAACGAATTCAGAAGTTGCAGGACAGAAAATCAACATACAGAAATCTGTTGCATTTCTACACACCAATAATGAAGCAATAGAAAGAGAAATTAAGGGATCGATCCCATTTACAATTGCACCAAAAATAATAAGATACCTAGGAATAAGCCTAATCAAAGAAGTGAAAGCCTCTACTCTGAAAACTACAAAACACTGCTGAAAGAAATTGAAGATGACACAAGGGAATGGAAAGACATTCCATGCTTGTGGACAGGAAGAACAAATATTGTTAAAATGTCTGTACTACCCAAAGCAATCTACATATTTATGCAATCCCTATCAAAACACCAACAGCATTCTTCACAGAGCTAGAACAAACGATCCTAAATTTTGTATGGAACCACAAAAGACCCCAAATAGCCAAAGCAATCTTGAAAAACAAAGCAAAGCTGAAGGAGACACAATTCCAGACTTCAAGAAAACCCAGAAATGAACCCACAACCATATGGTCAATTAATCTTCAACAAAGCAAGAAAGAATATCCAATGGGAAAAAGACTGTCCCTTCAACAAATGGTGCTGGGAAAATTGGACAGCAACATGCAAAAGAATGAAACTGGACCACTTTCTTACACCATATACAAAAATAAATTCAAAATGGATTAAAGACCTAAATGTGAGACAGGAAACCATTAAAATCCTAGATGAGAACACAGGCAGTAACTTCTTTGACATCAGCTGCAGCAACTTCTTTCTAGATACGTCTCCAGAAGGGACGCAAAAGCAAAAATAAGCTATTGGGACTGTATCAAAATAAAAAAGTTTATGCACAGGGAAGAAAATAAACAACAAAACTAAAAGGCAAGCTACAAAATGGGAGAAAATATTTTCAAACAACATATCTGATAAAGGGTTAGTATCTAAAATCTATAAAGAATTTCTAAAACTCAGCACCCAAAAAATGAATAATCCAATTTAAAAATGGGCAGAAGACATGAAGAGGCATTTTTCCAAAGAAGACATACTGATGGCCAACAGACACATGAAAAGATGCTCAACAGCACTCAAGATGAAGGAAATGCAGACCAAAACTACAATGAGATACCACCTCACACCTGTTAGAATGGCTACAATTAACAACACAAGAAACAATAGGTGTTGGTGAGATGTGGAGAAAGGGGAACTCTCTTGTACTATTGCAAACTGGTGCAGCCACTCTGCAAAACAGTATGGAGGTTCCTCAAAAAGTTAAGGGGCTCCTGGGTGGCTCAGTCAGTTAAGCGTCTGACTTCAGCTCAGGTCATGATCTCACAGGTTGTGGGCTCAAGCCCCGCGTGGGGCTCTGTGCTGAGCCTGCTTCAGATTCTGTGTCTCCCTCTCTCTGCCCCTCCCCCATTTGCATTCTGTCTTTCTCTCAAAAATAAACATTAAGAACATTTTTTTAAGTTAAAAATAGAACTACCCTACGATCCAGCAACTGCACTATGTATTTACCCAGAGAATACAAAAATACTAATTCAAAGGGGTACCTACACCTTGATGTTTATGGCACATTATCTACAATAGTCAAATTATGGAAAAAGCCCACATGTCCGTTGATTGATGAATGGATAAAGAAGATGTGGTGTATATATACTATGGAATATTGCTCCTTTAATTTGTCTTTCAGTTTCTTTTTTTCTTCTCCTCCTTCCTCATTGACCAAACTGACCTCCATTTGCCTTTTCAGAATCAGCTCATATAACATGTAGCAGAAATATTTACAATTACCATGGATTCACGCTCCCACTTTCCCTACTCTTTTACAGACAAGTGGGGCCATGTGACTCATTCTAATGGGGACACGTAGAAATTTTACTTCCTCATTGCCTAGACTTAGGCTCAGTGAAGACTAGTATTTCTGAGTTAGGATTAGTCTATATAATCCAGCCCATTAAACATATTGCCTAACTAAAGTAGTCTTCTTTTTTTATGTTTATTTATTTATCTTGAGAGAGAGAGAAAGAGAGAGCACATGAGCAGGGAAGGGGCAGAGACAGAGAGAGGGAGAGACAGAATCCCAAGCAGGCTCTGCACTGTCAGCACAGAGCCTGACACGGGGCTCGATCCCACGAACCATGGGACTATGAACTGAGCTGAAATCAAGAGTCGGATGCTTAACTGACTGAGCCCCCCAGGCACCTTTGTAAAGTAGTTTTCTAATGGATGTAGGATATGAATCTGTTTTCAGAATCATAAACAGGATCATGTAGGGTCTTGTACAAAACCTATGATGTGATGAGTGGCTCAAGAAATGACTATTCCTGTGATAACATAGTAAAACAAGTCATTTATTGAGTACTTGCTATAGGCTTGGTGCTGTATTAAGTACCTTAATATAACATTCCTATGAGGTATGTATTTACACCCCACTTTGTGAATGAGGAAACTGAAGTGCCAAGCCCACAGCCACAAAGCTGGTAAGTGGGGATTCAAACTCTGAATGACTCTGAACTCTCTACCCTTAAATCACCTTATATCAAAGTCTCTCAGTATAGTAGCTATCACTTATTAAGAATCTATCCTGTGACAGTAAGTGTGTTATACCTAACACAGGCCGTTTTCACAACAACCTTTTGTGGCTGACATTATCTTCTTGACTTTTACAGATATATGCTGAATGAAATTCAATAGCTTTAGGAGCAACTCACCTAAGCAGAGGAAATTAACGTTAAAGAGAAAAACTAAGTGTACTTTAAGGAAATATTTGATGTCCTAGCAATCCAGGAAAGACTCAATATTTTATTTTCCTCTTGCTTCCTCTACCCCTTCTCAATAAAAGAAGCTCCCAAAGAACATTGCTCAGTTCATATGTGGAATCTCCAAATAATAAAAAATAACAACTAACTGATCCTATCAATAAAGCCATTTAACAGTTATCAATTCTAATCTCTAGTAGAATTAGAATACAGATTCCCAGGGAGAGAGAAAATTGGATAAAGAGATAAGACAGTGATATCCAGGGGCGCCTGGGTGGCTCAGTCTGTTAAGTGGTTAAGCGTCCGACTTCGGCTCAGGTCATGATCTCACAGTCTGTGAGTTCGAGCCCCGCGTCAGGCTCTGTGCTGACAGCTCAGAGCCTGGAGCTGCTTCGGATTCTGTGTCCCCCTCTCTCTCTGCCCCTCCCCTGCTCATGCTCTGTCTCTCTCTGTCTCAAAAATAAATAAAAACATTAAAAAAAAAAAAAAAGACAGTGATATCCAATATTTTTCTATAAAACAGTCTTAGTAAATTACATAATTTGCATAATCAAATTCACAAAACTAGTATGTTGATTAGGAAAATAAAATAAAAATAAGGTATATATTTAAAAAGTAAATCATTCCTTACTATAAATATTAGGATACTTAAATAAGAATTTTATTAACTACTACGGCCAAGTTTGCTTATTTGTATGTTTTGTTCTATAGAATATCTTAAAGGATAGTGGGAGCAAATGCCAAAATTTCATTTACACATAGCAAGCAATATAAGTAACCAATTTGTAAAATGAGATCAATGAGTGGCCTCTCAATAATGGAGCTTTGTTAACTTAGCTTTAAATATCTCTAATAAGTTAATATGCAAAGGAAGGTTTTTGTTTTTTCCACTGATAACTGTCAAAGACAGCCGTTATTTAAGACTTAGCAATAGTAGGATTTAGGGAGCAGTGTGGTTGAAATAGAGAATCAGAAGGGGAGAATGGCCCAGTAAGATGAGACTGGGAAAGCAGGCAGAACCATCTCATGAAGGCTTCAGGCTATGGAGTAGAGATGATGTGCTGGAAGGAGAAAGGGAAAAATCACTGAGGACTTCTAAGCAGGGAGTGACATGACCATATCTGTATCTTAGAAAAATCACTCTGTCGGCAGTGTAGGCAAGAGGCTGAAGGGCATAATACTAGAAGCTAAACCAGGCCTATCAGAGGAAATCTGAAGTCTGAACCAAGGAAGTCTGAACCAGGACAACAGGAACAGGGAAAGAAGAGGCATGGAGGGCTGGGCCAAAACAATGGCAAAACGTAACAGCTACTTCAGTTCCAAATGTGAAGCATAATGAGAATCACAGAACTCTTCCATAAATTACAAAATAAATAAGGAATGTAAAATGCTCTATTTCAAATTTCAGGAGAACAGGCATACTTTGACAACTCACCAAAAACTTGAAAATTCTAGACTGGGTTTTATAAGACTATGATTCATGAGTGACCGGAAAAGGAATCAATGCTCGCTGCTAGGCAAAAGCATGTTTCTCATGTCAAGATAATGGATATTTTACTAATTGACAGGGTTGTCATTATGCCACTGTTGTGTAGCCATTGTTATGCACAACTAATATAAGGACAGAACTGTGGGAAATACAGGCACACCTTTTGTTATGCTTTACTTTATCCTTTTTCACAGATACTGCATTTTTACAAATTGAAGGTTTGTGGCAACTGCATCAAGCAAGTCTATCAGCACCATTTTTCCAATAACATTTGCTTACTTTGTGTCTCTGTGCCACATTTTGATAAGTCTTGCAATATTTCAAACTTTTTCATTATTATTATTATACTGATCTGTAATCAGTGATCTTTGGTATAATTGTTTTGATCTATTGTAATTGTTTTGGGGCACCACAAACCATGCCCATATAAGATGGGAAATTTAATTGGTAAATGTGTGTGTTCTGATTGTTTCATGGATTGGCCTTTCTCCCATCTCCCTCCCTCTCTTTGGGCCTCCCTGTCTCCTGAGAAACAACAATATTGAAATTAGGCCAACTAATAACCCTACAATGGCTTCTAAGTGCTCAAGTGAAGGCAAAACTTGCATATCTCACTTTAAATCAAAAACCCGAAGTGATTCTGCTTAGTGAAGAAGGTATTTTGATGCATGAAATAAGCTGAAAATCAGGCCTGTTGCACCAAACAGCCAGGTTGAAAATGCAAAGGAAAAGTTCTTGAAGGAAATTAAAAGTGCTACTCCCATGAACACATGAATGATAAGAAAGCAAAACAGCTTTGTGGTTGATATGAAAAAAGGTCTAGTGCTCTGGAAGGAAGATCAGAGCAGCCACAACATTCCCTTCAACTAAAGCCTAATCCAGAGCAAGGCCCTAACTCTCTACAATTCCATGAAGACTGAGAGAGGTGAGGAAGCTGCAGGAGAAAAGGTGGAAGCTAGCAGGGGTTGGTTCATGAAGTTTAAAGAAAGAAGCTGTCTCCATAACATAAAAGTGCAACGTAAAACAGCAAGTGCTGATGTAGAAGCTGCAGAAGTTATCCAGAAGATCTAGCTAAGGTAATTCATGAAGGTGGCTGCACTAAACAACAGATTTTTCAGTGTAGACGTAACAGCCTCCTATTAGAAGAAGATTCATCTAAAACTTTCACAGAAAGGAGAAGTTAATGCCTGGTTTCAAAAGACAGGCTGACTCTCTTCTAGGAGCTAATGCAGCCGGTGATTCTAACTTGAAGCCGATGCTCATTGACCATTCTGGAAATTCTAGGGCCCTTAAGAATTACGCTAAGTCTACTCTCCCGGTGCTCTATAAATGGAATAACA
Source organism: Prionailurus bengalensis (assembly GCF_016509475.1). Classification (NCBI taxonomy): domain Eukaryota; kingdom Metazoa; phylum Chordata; class Mammalia; order Carnivora; family Felidae; genus Prionailurus; species Prionailurus bengalensis. Next base: position 51,401,420 of record NC_057351.1, on the reverse strand, counting down.
AAGCCTGGGTGACAGCACATCTGTTTACAATATGGTTTACTGAGTATTTTAAGCCCACTGCTGAGACCTACTATTCAGAAAAAAAAAAAAGATGCATTTCAAAATATTACTGCTCATTGACAAGGCACCTGGTCACTCAGGAACTCTGATGAAGATGTACAAGGCATCGAATATTGTTTCCACGCCTACTAACACAACATTCTACAGCTCATATATCAAGGAGTCATTTTGACTTCTAAGTCATATTTAAAAAATACATTTCATGAAGCTATAGCTGCCATAGACAGGATTACCTCTGATAGGCCTGGGCAAAGTCAACCGAAAACCTTCTGGAAAGGATTTACCATTCCAGATGACATTAAGAACATTTGTGACTAATGGGAAGAGGTCAAAATATCAGTATTCATAGGAGTTTGGAAGCAGTTGACTCCAACCCTCATGGGAAGATTTTGAGGGGCCCAGGACTTCACTGGAGGGAGATGTGGTGGAAAGAGCAAGAGAACTGGAATCAGAAGCGGAGCCCAAAGGTGGGACTGAACGGCTGCGATCTCACGATAAAACTTGAACAGGTGAGGAGTTGCTTCTTATGGATGAGTAAAGAAAGTGGTTTCTTGAGATGGAATCAACTCCTGGTGAAGACTGTTGAAATGTCAAGAAAGGATTTAGATTATTACGAAAACTTGGTTGATAAAGCAGCAGCAGGGTTTGAGACAAATGACTCTCATTTTGAAAGAAATTCTACTGTGGGTAAATGCTATCGACCAGCATCAGAGGCCGCAGAGAAATCATTTGTGAAAGGAAAGCCAATCGATGCAGCAAACTTCACTGTTGTCTTAAGAAACTGCCACAGACACCCCAACCTCAAGGCAAGACTGGGGTGCTTGGGTGGCTCAGTTGGTTGAGTGTCTGACTCTTGATTCTGGCTCATGGGATTGAGCCCCATGTTGGGCTCCACACTGAGTGTGGGACTCTCACTCTTCCTCTGCCCTTCTCCCCATCCTTTAAAGAAAATAAGTAAAAAGGCTTTGCTTAAAAAAAAAAAACAAGGCAAGACCCTCCACCATGAAAAAAATTACAACTCACTGAAAGTCCAATGATGGTTAGCATTTTTTAGCAATAAAGTATTTTTAATTAAGGTATGTGTATTGATTTTTAGATATTATGCTTTTATACACTTAATAAGCTACAGTACAGTGTCAACATAATTTTATAGGCACCGGGAAACCAAAATATTCATTTGACTCACTTTATTGCAATATTTGCTTTATCGCAGTGCCCTAGAACTCAACCTACAGTATCTCTGAGGCATGTATGATTAAGCTGACAAAGAAGAAAAGGAGTCAACAGCCAAAGATATATGAAATCCAAGAAAAGGTGATGTGTTAAAAACTAAGGGAGGATAAAGTTTCAAGAAAAAAGTGATCAACGATGTTAAATGATGGAGAGTGGTTAGGTCTGAAATGAGCCTACTAGAATGAGCAAGTGTGAGATCTAGGGGACACTGGAGACAACACATTCAGGGAAGGCAGTGGCAGAAACTATATGAAATGGACTGGTGAATGAATGGGAAATTTGGGATGTAGGCAATGAGCAGGGATTGCTCTGTCCAGAAGCTTCATAGCAGGGGAGAAAGGCCAGTGGCTGGAAAGGTACAAAGGTTTGAGGGAAGATACACTGAGCATGTTTCATGGCTGCCAAATCCAATGTTTGCTTCTGTTGACCCCATAGCATTACTGCTATTCTTTGTGCAGGAATGGCCAAGGATGGGAGCGGAGACAGGCACTCAACCAAAAGGCAGCCATCTGCAGCCTATGTGGCTACACATTAGGTTACCTGACATAAAGGGCATCGATGCTTCCTAGCATTTCATCAGAAGGTCTTTCCAGACTTCAGATAAAGGAATATGGAAAAGAGAGCCCAGCCAAGAGTAAGAGAACAGCAGAGGCACAGAAAGTAGCCAGTCTCTCTTCCACTTTGCTTTCTGGTTCTGATATGCATGCATGTATCATTGCAATAAATCCCCCTTTTTCTTTTCTTTTTTAAAAAATTTTTAATGTTTATTTTTGAGAGAGAGAGAGAGAGAGCGTGAGTTGGGGGAGAGGCAGAGAGAAAGGGAGACACTGAATCCGAAGCAGGCTCCAGGCTCCAAACTGGAGCCCAATGTGGCACTCAAATCCATGAACTGCGAGATCATGACCTGAACCGAAGTCGGATGCTTAACTGACTGAGCCACCCAGGCATCCCCCACCTTTTTCAAAAAGGAGGCATATTTGGCCTTACTTTCTGCTCCTTCTAATCAAAAAACCTTAAATGAAATGAAAAAAAAAAAATCCTTGGTCTCATAAGTCTCTCGTTTGTAAGACAGCTGTGTTCTTGATACCTTATACTTAGATGACATGGGATAAATCGTGGACCGTTTTACAGGTTGACAGTACACTACAGATTAACAACAGCCAACTCTCAAAACAGCCGCTGCCCCACACTCTTGTCCAAGACATAAGAGAACTCTTACACGAAACCAATACTTTCATGAGAAGAAACAGGGCAGCATATTGTGCCGTGTAAACTAAAAATCAGAGAATCAACTCAACAAGCTATTGGGTATTAACTGACATCAAACATCAGACTAAGTTAAAGGTTAGAGATCATTACTTTTTGAGTCATCTAAGAATTGGATCTACCACAATTATTACATCTGGTTTCGTGAGGAGTTTCGGAAATGCGATCTGTGAGTCCTACAGAAGGAGAACATTAAGGATGAAGTCCTGGAATGTGGCCAGCCTGCAAACAGTGGGCTGGATGTGTTGAAGAACACAGAGTAGCAGGATACCCAACCAGCTGTTACAGATTGAAGATAAGCACAAATGGGGGGTAGGGGGGCAGGGAACAGCAAGAATTCATTGAGGAAAAAACTCAAAATATTTAAACCTGGTATAGCAAATAATAGACTTGACTCTCTAGGCAGAGGCAACTGAGTTCAACGAACAGCAGAAAAATTTTTGCGCGGTAATTATATAACTAATCAAAGATTACATTTCACAAGTACCTAACATTGACCTCAGTGGTCTCTATAATCACAAGCAATTTCAAAAAATGGAAATAAAAAATACTTAGACAAATAGACAAAAACTGCTCTGCTCCTGTTAACATATAATACTGCCAACTTTATTTTAAATTTTATTTTAATACAAATTCCTATTTTCAACTTTTACTGAGGAACAAACTACCCGAGTTAAATTTCTGATTTCTTTACCATATTTCTCATCAGATACTAATAAAAAGGACATTCATAGTTTTCCATAATAGCTTTTGTGCTGAATACCAAGTTCCACCATATTCAAGATTGTGATAAAATTTACCTTGCTCATCCTTGAATCCCCAAAAGCTGCTGTACAATATAAAACATTTTTGTTCACATTCTAAACCAATCATTGATAAAATAATCCTTGCTGGCTCTGTTTCACCATGAAACATTTTCAAGCCATAGCATCTCACCACTATGTTAGACTGAATTAAAATTGAATTTCTCTATCTAGAAAACTCATTATTCATTCATAACATGGTTCAACCTACTAGTTTTGTGAACAAGCTGGAAATGCTTGCATTTTAAACTGTATCAAGTGAAAATTAATGTTACATTCTAGCTATTTAGATGGGTCAACTGGCCGAAATTTTACTCACCGAAGAGACCAACACTGCAAATGTACAGGTAGATGAACTTGACACAGAGCTCCGTGGATACGTAAGCTCTGGATGTAGAGCTGTCGCAGGGGTCCAGTCAACAGGACATGCTAGATTACATTCAGTATCGTCTATCTGACATGTACATGATGTATTTTAGAAAACGCTCCATACAATAAACAACATCTGGACATTCTAAAATGTGCAATAACACTTCGTTAGTTGGAAAACACACTTATGTAGAATACCTGTCATCAATAATGCCAAATAAAGAACCAAGGGAATTCAACCTGTGTCTCCAACTTTCTGGTCTCAGAATCCCTTTACCCTCTTAAAAATTATTGCATGTATTAATTCCTTTTAAGAGAACAATAAACCCGTTTGTGGAAAATATTATTTTCCCAAACAAACAAACCTCTTAGTGAGAAGAGTGCCATTGTTTTGCATTTTGCAAATCTATTTTTTAACATCTGATTTCATGGATTCTTCTACCTGCTTCTGTGTTCAATTTGTTGCGATACCAAGTGTAATGCATCCTCTAGAAAACTACTCTCTACACTCCGATGCTACACTTAGTATCATCATAGAAGTAGTTTCCACCTCATGTATCTCTATAAGGAGGAGGAGGAGGAGGACACTCTGAGGATTGCAACAATAGGCATTCAAACTAAGAATGAATTTAAGGAATCTTGGGAGGACAAGAAGATATTCTCTAGATCTGCACTGCTTAATATGCCCATTTGCTGGAGCATATACTACATTTGCTAGAGGGAGCTACTGAGTACTTGAAATGTGCTAGTCCAAACAGATATCTATGAAGTATAAAATACACAATTTTCAAAGACTTAGTACGAAAGAGAGGCAAAGTCTCTCAGGAAGTGTCTATATTGGTTAAATACCGAAGTGTAAGTTTCTGGATATGTTGGGCTAAATAAAATATATTATTAAAAGTAACTTTTCCTCTTTATTTTTACTCTTTTTAATGTAGCTATTAGAAAGTTTTTAATTACATGTGTGGTTCACATTATATTTGTATTCGACAGAGCTGATCCAGACAGATGAAAACATACTTTCCTAAACTAGACTCAATACAACATACAACCTTAGGAAAAAGAAAAGAACTATTATTCTGATTCAGAATATCCCTGCATCACTTTTGGATGAAGGGCTTTGCTGGAAAAGTGGTAAATATAAATGCAGTATAAAATAGACTATAGAAAAAGAACGAAAGATTATCTAAATGGATAAAAACTGAGTTTCTTGCATTGGTGATTTCTGATATGCATGTAGGGATAATAGCAATCTATACTTTGGGCCATGCCTCACTGAAATTTATTTTTCAAATCCAAAGATAAATATTTCAGCAACAGTTTAAGTGCTCCTAAGGTAATGCATGTATCATTCAGTATTAAGGAGTCCGGGGACTACCTATCATGCATAGAAAAACTTTATAAAAGATTAAGTGACTTTCTATGATACTGAGCAAAGGTCACTGTATCAAAAGGCAGGTGAACATATGTACATTTATATGTTTTAAGTTAATGGGGCGCCTGGGTGGCTCAGTCAATTAAGGGTCTGACCCTTGATTTTGGTTCAGGCCATGATCTCATGGTTTGTGAGTTCGAGCCCCATGTCAGGCTCTGTGCTGACAGCTCAGAGCCTGGAGCCTGCTTGGGATTCTGTGTTTCCCTCTCTCTGCCCCTCCCCTGTTCTTTCCCTCTCTCAAAAATAAACATTAATTTTTTTATATGTTTAAGTTAAAATAAAAAGCATTTAAGATTCTCTGCTTTATCAATTTTAATAGAAACTGACCTAAACCACCAGTTAGGGACACATCAGATGAGAGGCCTCAATTGTATTTAGTCTACAAAGGAGACTATTTTAAGCCCTGTTACTGGATAAAGACATTTTGTTTTTCTTTTTTTGTTTTTGTTTTTTTTTTCACAGTTCCCTATTAGGATGCTGCGTTATAAAATCAGAAGTGCTAACTTTGCTCTATAGCCTTCTATTAAGATGTGAAAAGTCAGCTACTTGCAAGGTGTGAACTTCCCTCCCAAACTAAGTAGCACCAGTCCAAGTGGAATTGCTTTTAAGTGACATAAACCAATTCTTTCAAAGGAGACTAGGAATAAGGATGTGGATTCTGAAACAAAATCCTGACACCAGAAAAGTCACGATGCAATTAATTAATCTTATAAATAACTGAAAAGTAATCCGACTTAATATAAAAGAAAGGTTAGTCCTGAAGCTCAGAAAATTCAGTATTCACTTATCAGGAAAGCAAGGTGGCATGGGAAATGTTATTCACATATCTTACAACATAGGAATAGAAAAAAATTTTTTCATCAACAGATTATCTTTATATAGTAAAATACTACTTTTAAAATGTCTGATTTGATGCAATCGCAATTCATCAACCAATTTGCTATTCTTTAATAAAAACATGTGGATCAAAAGCAAGGTAATTTGAAAGAGAGCTCTTTTTAATGACTAGGCTCAGACTTCAGACAGACTTTTCAATTCAGTTGAATTAGTAAAATTTCAATAATTTCTAATTTTAAAATAAAAAAAAAATGTTTTATTTATTTTTGAGAGAGAGAGACAGAGTACGAGCAGGGGAGAGGCAGAGAGAGCAAGAGACAGAATCCACAAAGCAGGCTCCAGGCTCCGAGCTGTCAGCACAGAGCCCGACATGGGGCTCCGACCCATGAACCACAGGGTCATGAGACCTGAGCCAAAGTCAGACACTTAACTGACTGAGCCACCCAGGCACCCCAATAATTTCTATTTTTAAGAGGCATATTCATTTACTACAATCATTCCCCCAAAGATGTTTTTTGATTGCATACCAAAATGTCACTAAGTTACAAATATGAACTTAGGAACAACTTGTTACTCATATAAGGCGTAGCAGTCTAACATTTTTGCAAGGCAAGACCAGAGAAAAAGTAGGGAAATCAAAGCTTCCCAGAGCCTTCTCAGCTCCACCTACTTCCTCACTTGTCTTCTGTTGATCCTTCTCTACTCTCTCTTCCTCAACTCAAACTCAAAATAAGTTAATTTCCAAACACTATGCCAAAACAAGCTGCTGCTCTGGCAACACTAGCTGTATCCCTTTGTGAAGCTATTTCTTTTCCTCTCCAAAAAGAAATTCACGTGAACCCAGGCATACACCAGCCCTGAAGAGTTCAGAGGACGCGTGAGGTCCTTTAATTCAGTGTGTGTGAGTGTCTGTGTGTGTATGTGTGTGTGTGGTGTCTACGCACAGAAGGAAAGGAGAAAGAAGACAGGGTGGTACGGGGCTGGAGGCTTGATACACAAAGTTGTGAAGGAGAGTACCAAAGCCACAGGATGGACTTAGAAAGGGCTGGCTGGCTTACAAACAGCTTTCCAGCGACAGATGTTGGTTTGCAAATAATAATATTAATAATAATATCATCCAACATCTATTCAGCTCACTTTGTCAAGCCTCTTTCCTAAATGCTTTTTGTGTATTAATTTAGTCTTCTCATTTCCCCTCTGAAGAAGATTCAGAATCACGTAAGGCACTTTTGGAGGTTCCCTGGTTCACAACGCACAACGACCACTTTTCTCCAATTGTTAAATACAGTCAAATTACTCACGTCCTAACATTCTGAATTAGTTATGAATGAGAGAATAAGCAGGCAACTACATAATGGCTGTGCAGTTAAAAAAATTGACAAACAGACTTTACAACCCACTCAAAATTAGAGACACCCTGGATATGTGTTTATATAGCTATAGCCCTTCCTTTTTACATCGCAAGACTCTCAGATTATTTTTCTCTAATTAGACGGCTTTATTTTACATAGAAGTTAATGATATATTCACACCATCACGAAAACTGACACTATCAGATATCCTTGAACACATCTTTCTCTTCCATAATAGTTCTATCTCCAGTAACAAAGTTTTGAACAAACTTGTCACTGGACCATAACCTCTTTTCAAAAATAACAAATACTGCTGTAGGTGCAGGTTTTTTGAACCACACTGCCCCTCACCAGCAATATAGTATGTGGAAAGAGCATACTATAGAGTTTTTGAGTCAGAAACATCTCAATTTTAAAACCAACTCTGCTCCTAACCGGCCATTTTACCCTCCAGCAAGGAACAGGTAACCTCTCTGACTCTCAGATTCCTTTTCTGTGAAATAAGAAGATTATCTTCCTCACCATCCCAGTGGTTGTGGTGACTGTTTTTGGTTGCAATCTGACTAAACAAGAGACACAGGGAAAATGCTTAGTGTAGAGTAGATACTCAAATACTAGCTATTATTTATATGACTTACGTGTATTAAGCATACACATATATGATGTATTTTTGTAATATCTGTTGTTTATTCAATTGCTTAAAATACCTTCGGCACCACAGCCTTCACTCTTTCCTGTCTCACCTCTTGTTTAGAACAAGATGGACAGGGGCGCCTGGGTGGCGCAGTCGGTTAAGCGTCCGACTTCAGCCAGGTCACGATCTCGCGGTCCGGGAGTTCGAGCCCCGCGTCAGGCTCTGGGCTGATGGCTCAGAGCCTGGAGCCTGTTTCCGATTCTGTGTCTCCCTCTCTCTCTGCCCCTCCCCCGTTCATGCTCTGTCTCTCTCTGTCCCAAAAATAAGTAAAAAACGTTGAAAAAAAAATTAAAAAAAAAAAAAAAGATGGACAAAGGGCACAAGATTCTCCATATGTTAGATTGTTCCGAACACTAGATGGGACAGAGTTTATGTGAGTTTCTACACATCATTTGGAATGATGTTGGCTGGATTACCTTTTTATGTAAACATGTTTCTCTGAGAGAACCTGTCTGGAAACTGCAGAATCCTTTTATGTATCAATCTTCCTTCTTTTTCATTCTGTTGTCTAATAAGGTTCCACATCACGCGGGTTCCTCCATCCCTTACCCTTATCACATGGCCACCACCTGAGTGGATGCACCTGTCATCTTGGGTACCGACTACGAAGCTCCTTCCTTTACACTCTTCCTCCTCCTGTCCATGCTATTGCTAATCACCACCATGGATTTCATTATGTCATTCATTCTCTATTTAAGCAACTCCAGTGGCTTCCCACTAACCATGGACAAAAAAAAAAAAAAAAAAAAAAAAAAAGTCCACACTTCTGTGCCTAGTGATCTGGCTCCAGCCCCCATGCAATCTTACTTACCTCCCACAAGTTCCCAGCACGCTTCCATTGGACTCGCTGTATGGCTCCCTAATGCTTCTCTGTAAGCCTTGTTCATGTTGTTTTCCCCACTGGAGTACTTTTCCCACTTTCTTTTGCCCATCCAAATCCTATCATCCTTCAATGGCCAGCCAGCTTAAATAATTACCTTTACTTCCAGGCCTTTCTTCACAGTTCTGCACACATTGATTTCCTTACTCTGGTCTCCTATGGGGCAAATTGTTTCTATGGCTCACTGTGACTTCTACACATTGCTTTGCTTTGTTATGTTTCTATGTGTTAGCCCTGCCTACCCCGAGGCAGGAATGTTTTTAAACCTTGTTTTTCTGTTTTCTTAGCATCTAGCCCAAAGCTAAACATAATAGGTGTTTAATAACTGGTAGTTACATTTTGGCTAGTGGTTCCACTAAGCCCATTTATACACACCTCATACAATGTGTACAAACTTCTCATTCCTGCTACTGATTTCCTATCAAATCTTCTCCACAAACTTTGTGCTTTCCCTCAAAACCTTCCCTCACCTTCCACCTACTTGACAAGTCTCCTGGCCCTCACTGTGGGCAAACTTCTCTTTGAAATCCTAAACTGATTTCTGCATTTCCCTTCACCTTCCTGACCTGATTAAAGCTAACTCTTGTTAGAACCCATTCCACTCCTTGCCACCCTATCCTGTGGAGAACCTCCTCCCTTTTCCTGTTCATCTGATTTAAATGTTGAAGTAGACAGTCAAACTCATCCTCACCACCACTCATTTCTGCTCTTCCTTTGACCACTTTCTTCTCCCCCATTCACCACATTTTTCTAACTTCGTTAGCAACTATAGTAGCAACTAATTTGCAATATTCTCCTCCACTCTAATCCATCAGTCTCAGCAGATTCAGTGTTCACACCACCAGCCTTTCGTATCCACGCACTATTTCCAATTCCTTGGGCTCCTCACCTCTGCAGATCTGCACGACCTCGCCACACAAACCACGCACCTTGATGGTTCTCTCAGGGCTCTACCCTGAGCCTCTCGAGCATCCTAGAGCCACTTTAACCACCTTTTCTCTCAGTTCTCCCACCACCCCTGGTTTCTGCTGTGCCTCATTCATTTAATCCCTACCTTTCACCAGTCCATTTCAAATACTGCTCCACAAACTAAGTAGACTTGAAGCAATGTAGTTAAAACACAGATTCCATGGAGCCCTTAATTCAGTACATAAAGCATCAATTTCTCAATCTTAGCTACATGTGAGAAGTAAAAAGAAGCCCGAGATTGATTTCACTGGCTTGCATTTGAAACCGGGCAATGATGGCTCGAACAGCTCCCCAGGCGATTCTACGGTGCAACAAACGTTGAAAACCCGTGCTGTGGAGGGAGACCTGGGAATTAGGATTTTGACGTGCTACCAGGGTAACTCTGGTCAGTCAGGTTTGAGACCACTGTGTTAGGCACTTCCTGGCTAGAATGGGCTTCCTTCACACTTCAGGGGTCTTAGGATCAATCACTTTAGGGCTCTCTTTCCAGCACCCTGAAGCCCACTCCTGCACATTTCTTTAAACTTCCAGGATATAGTCCCAACTCTTCAGGCTTCATTAGGGTCATCATAATCTGACCTTCTACTTATTCTAGGGAGCTGTCACTCTGAATGATTTCCAAACTCTCACAAAAATGTGATAGAATGATTTTTGGAAAAAGCCAATAATGGAGGGTTACATTAACTGAATCATGAACTCAGTCTACATAGACAGAACTGATCACCTGGGGCAAAAAAGAATCACGAAAGCAGCCCAGAGAAAAAAGTTACTGATGGCAATCAGGTTCCTAAGCAAACTTCCAGAAGCTCCATCTAATCCACAATGGAGGTTGAAAAAGAACCAAACAGGCCACAAACTGTCTTTCCCTGCCCCTCCACACCAAGGCCTTCCCCACTTGCTGGTGACTGAGACATCATCCCAGCTCTCTTGCCCTCTGGAGAACCAAACACATATTTTCTTCAATTTTCTTTAATTTCTGTAATTCAAGGTTAAAAAAAAAAAAAAAGCTTACTGAACTCTATTCTTCTGTTTGACTAGTGGAAAAAGTCCATAATCCTTTATTCACACTTCCGAAACCCCATAAGCTATTAAAACGGAAAGGCTTTTGTAACTCATATGGTGATGAAACATGTACCTGACCTGAACTCTTTTGACAATCCAACCTGATCTGAACTGATCTGACGCTATTTATACTTAAGTCTGACTTCACCTCACTTAGTGGGAACAAACATACATTATACTGCAGAACTACTGACATGTTGATTATAGGGAACTGGCCAGGACCCCACTTGTGGATATTATACATGACCTACATACCAAATTACCTTCCTAAAAGTCTGAAAATTTCTGAATTCCAAGGGTTTCAGGAAACAGTCTGTAGTCCTGGGTCCGTACTATCAATTTCTCCAAGTTTTTATCACAAGCCTTCAATTTTTCAGCCACACTGAGATAAATATGTTTTGGGGAGGACACTCACTTGAGGACCCACATTCATGTAACTGTTTCTCATAAGCATATGCATTCATTGTTTTAAACAACCGATTTAGAAATGAACTTTTAAAACACTGCCTTTTTGCAAGTTCAGAAAGTCCTGGATAAGCTCTGAAAGTCCAGGGTACCAACACAGGAACCCCAATGGGTCTGCAAGCAGGTGGATGACAAATTCCTTCAAAGCATTTCCCAAAGTGATTCCTAACCGCAACTCCAATTTACCACTCAACTGTAGCTATATTTTACCATATGTGTTCTTTTATTACTGTCCACACTTAGCCACAATGATTTAATGAAGCGAGCCTGTTCTAACAATTTCCAGTTATCACAGTCCTTAGACATTTTTGAAAAACCTACAGAATCAAAACATTATTCCTAACGCTTTAAAGAGTGAGCTATTTTAGTAACTTCTTAGTCATTTAAGAGGGAGGTTTTAAGAAATGAATTGCAAGTAGGAATAAAGAAAATGTATCATGTTCTTTAAACTTTTACTATTTTGTCGAGCACAGATGCATGACAAGTCATGGTCTTTAAATGTACCAAAGCAAACTTTCAGAAAGTACATGTTATGTCAAATAAAAATCCCAGAAGTTAAAGATTAATTTGTGTGTGTGTGCTCCAAAGTACCAGAGTCATAACCATCAGTAAAAACAGGGAAGGGGGGGGGGGGTTGTCCCATTACATCATCTGGCAATATGTAGTTTGAAGCCGCTGAGCGCTCTCCAAATAATCCTTAAGAAAATCCAGCTGGGAAATCATCCCTGTCAAGCTTAGATAACTTGAGTTTAAATAAAAGGTTAAAAAAGCCTCCCCACCTTACGTCACATGTCTGTACCATATGAAAACTAAAACCATCACCGAGGCATCTACCTCCCACTACCCTGACAGCCACGGAAAGGTCACAATTAAGTGGAAACTCGCCGCCCAGCCTGTGCAATCCGAAGGGGGGAAGGGAAAGAAAAGCGAAGCCAGGGGGGAAATCTCGGCTCCCCTAAGGCAGGCAGGCAGGCACCTCCATGGAAAACCCACTCCTCCCTGCCTGACACCTTATCCTCATCCAACAGATGATAACGTCGCCTCCGAGATGCTGGCCATTTCCTTAGACAAAGTGGGCCCCTCAAAGCAGACAATAACCGCGAACAGCCAGCGGACGCGGCCACCCCAACATTTCCCGAGGATGAAAGGTGCAGCTTTAGAGGTGTTCGCGGCTGTCCACCAGGCACACTCTACTGCAGCCCGGGGAAGCGTGGCCCGGGCGCATCTCCGCGGGGGGACCCGAGGGTCTCCGAGCGCCCCCCGCCCTCCCTCCAGACGCCCGCCGTCGGGGCGCCCGGCTGCCCCCGCCCGTCACCTACCGCAGTCGCGCCGGCGCCCGCCGACACGATGGGCGGCAGCTTCTCGCGCTCCGGCTCCTTCCCTTTCCTCTCGTCCGGAGCGGCCGCCGCCACCTCCGGCGGCGCGGCAGGCGAGGGCACCCGACCCGCCTCACTCATGTCGGGCCGGGCGGCGGGAGCGCGAGGCGGCGGCGGCGGCGGCGGCGGCGGCGGCCGGGCTGCTGCTGGGGCTGGCGCTGCTGCCGCCGCGGCCGCGAGAGGGCTCTGGGCCGCCGCTTCCAACCGCCGCCGCCGCCTCCGCCCGCGCCCGCGCTCCCCGCGCCCGCGCTCCCCGCGCCCGCGCTCCCCGCGCCCGCGCTCCCCGCGCCCGCGCTCCCCGCGCCCGCGCTCCCCGCGCCCGCGCTCCCCGCGCCCGCGCTCCCCGCGCCCGCGCTCCCCGCGCCCGCGCTCCCCGCGCCGCCCGACCTGGGGTGCGAGCCCGGATGCCCCGCCCTGCCACCACCCCCGCGCGCGCCCGGGCCAGCGGCCGCCGCTTGCCGCTCGCCGCGGCCGCCCCCGCCCCGCCCCGGGCTCGCGGGTTGCTGGTCGGGGCGCCCGCCGCTGCTGGCCGGGCCGTTCTCGGGGTTGGGAGAGGAGGAGCCGCGGCCGACGCCGGCCGCCATGTTGTTTGCCGACTGTCGCCAGGCACGGCGAGGAGGGGTCTGCCCTAGAGGGTCTGGGCTCGGGGGGGACAAGCGGAGGTCTGCAGAGGGTCGGGCCGGGACAGAGAGCGCCCGAGTTGGCGCTGGTTAGGGCGGGGCGGGCGCGGCCACATGCTTTACATGGACAGCCCTGACCTTGGGCGTCCAGGACCCGCGGGACCTGGCTGGTGGCCTTTCCCCTCCCCTCCCCCGCCCAGTGCCCACAAAGCCTTGGAGTCACTGCTTGTCCCTGCCTGTCCGCCTGCCCCAGGAGAGGCGGTCTCGAGCCTGCGCATCCTCAGGCGACAGCCTTTCCTTTCTTAGCCCACCGATCCTTTCCAGATGCCCTGAGAGCCCCCACCTACAAAGGAAAAACCTGGGGGTGGGGGGAAGTGAGACGCCGTGGGTTCCACCTTCTCCACCACAGCGCTGGACGGCCAGGCCACACTTTCCATTCCTGTTCGTTTCGTCCCCCCTTTGACTGCCAAATCCGCCTCTCCCTTCCCGTCCCCACGCGCCTACATCTCGCTCTCTCGCTGCATCCCTTTCCTGCCTCCTATCCCTGCTTTGTTCCTTTCCTTTTATAAGTTACAGATGGACAGGCTCAAACTCCGCTGCTGCGTAGACTCATTCCTTAATGTCAGATCATTAATATGGGAAAGAACTTTCAAACAGAAAAGGAAAGCTTCTTAATCATGATATTACAATCTCTCCCCCACCCCCAACCACAAAGACAATTTCCTTTTCTTTCTTGTCGCCCCCTCTTTTTTCTCAGTCTACTGGAGCAGCGGGGACACCTGCAGATCTAAGAGGAGGGAGAGAGTAAGAATGCGCTGTTTTGCCTATTAAATGTAGGCAATTTCTTGGCATTCAGGTCTTCAGATTTTTAGGTTGTGGCTTTGCTGCTTTGAGGTTGAGTGAATTGTCAGATAAAGCGATACCCAGATCCAAGAACCAAAAATATATCTGAAACAAAGCCAAAGATGATGTTTGGGTTATCTGTTGTTTTACATAATTCAGAATTAGTAGCATAACTAAGTACTAAAGTGCAGAAGTTGCATGTTTTTCAAACTCCGAATTTGCAGCAAGCAGATCTGAAGCAACCAATGTAATGAGTGTAACAATTAGTATTCAATTAATTTCTGAATTACAAATTATGACTCATTTATAGAAAGGCTTTCTAGTTATCGTTGCCATTATCACCAATTTAAGTGTTAATTAGTAAAAGGTATGGGGCAAGTGTAATAGGAAAAAGTATTTCTGTGCTAATTAGCCTTGGGGGAAAATAATGTATGCAGACATCACTTTGAAGCATCTCCCTATTTTTCTTGAATTCTTTCTCAGGGTTTTCTTTCCTTGTTAAACCTCTGAAGTACCTTCTAGGGAGGAACATATAATCACATCCGACTTTTAGCAGGCCAGCTTGCTGATCTTTTGATATGGCAACAACTTAGCTGTTGTTTTCTAAAGGGAGGCCTTTAACTACAATTCAAGATGTTCTGAGGTGCCAAGCTAGGTTGGTAGAACACATACTAGAGGGAGGAAAGTATCCTTTCTTACTGTTTTCAACTAGATTTAGTAATTTGTGATAAAAATGCTTAGATGAGAAATCACTTGAGTTACATGCCTTATGCTTTCTCTTTTCATGTGTGAGACTAAATAAAAGTGTGTCTGTACATGCAGTCCCATTCAATAGAACAAAATGCCTAAATATTGGCAAAACCAGGCAAGTCAGAAATTTTCATTTCTGCTACTGCACCAACATAGATAATCCATTTCTAAACAAGTTCACTGATTAACTCTCCTGTGAGTTACGTACCCCAAACCATAATTCATCGATGTTTTCTTTTACATCCTATTAGGTACATTGCTCTCCAGGCAAAACTCCTTCCCTTCTTGATGCACATGAACTCTAGGATGGGGGTTGGAGGCAGGGAAGGGGATGCTGGAAAGCTTCCCAGTGATGGCTCCCAGGGAACTAGTGGGCTTGAGGGGCTCATTCCCAATCACCACTAACATGCCTCTGGGGCCTAGGTGGGAGAGAGAGGGTTGTGGAGCAGGACGTGCTTTGGCAGTTCCATACAAAAGTATAAAGATGCTTTTTGGCTATGCAAGTGTCAGCCAGAAGTGCAACAGTGATGGCATCTAAGTATAAACTCATTAGCCTTGGAAAAACTGGGAGTGAGGCAGGAGAAACATTTCACCTTCCTAAATCCAGATAGAAAACCAAGCCCATTAATTATACCTGTGAGGAATAGGAGTTTGAAGAGTGGAAAGGCTAGAGAACTGGTTATTTCCATGGAAGAAAAGGAAGGACCAAATTACAAGGTAATGGAAGGCCTAATTATAGATAACATTCTATTATAATTACACAGAACAATAGAAATCTAGTGAACAATAGAAAAGTAAATTCCGACGGGTCTTTCAAGAGTGATTTATAACTAATACCTTAATTATAGAAAGTATAGCTGTGAAATAGTAAACTTGTTTTATTTTTTTAAGGTTTTTTTTTTTAAAGAAAACATCCTTTTCGCATTTCAACTGTTGTCCTAAAGTAGTAGTAAACTTGGTGACAGAAACTATTTTAGCCATGTTGACGTCGTTAAAAACATTGTTAGAACTCTTCCCTAGGTTTAATGACTGTGGCTTTTAAAATTATTATGTAAAGGGGCGCCTGGGTGGCTCAGTCGGTTAAGCGTCCGACTTCAGCTCAGGTCACGATCTCTCAGTCTGTGAGTTTGATCCCCGCATCGGGCTCTGGGCTGATGGCTCAGAGCCTGGAGCCTGCTTCCGATTCTGTGTCTCCCTCTCTCTCTGCCCCTCCCCCGTTCATGCTCTGTCTCTCTCTGTCTCAAAAATAAATAAAAACGTTTAAAAAAAATTTAAAAAAATAAAATTATTATGTAAAAAATAGCTTTTCTTTATTACATAAACAACACATTGTCATTATAGAAAAAGAAAGTACAGGTTAGCAAAATGAAGAAAATAAACTCTGGATCCTACCCAACTACAGATAATTGCTAAGACCTTGGTCTGTATCTTTAGAAAATTTCTCCATCCATACACATGCGCACACACACACACACACAGTTTCTTGATTTGTTTTTGTAACAGAACATACTGAAATATGTTTTGAATCTGTGCAACTTATTCTTTAGAATACCCCCAAAATGGCTTTTTTTTTAAAGAATTGCACAGGTTTATGTAGAGGCAAAACTGAAGCTTTGAATTTTGAATCGGACCTCTGTAGAATGTGTTCTTCCTCTCTAGATACCATTGGCCATTGACCTAGTAAGGGCCCTCAACAACCTCTAACCCAAATTATTTCCATAGCTTGCCACTTGGTCTTGCCTTCAGTGTTTACTTGCTCCAATTCCTACTGGAATGACCTTTTCAAAATACGTAACTCCTTGTCAGCCCTTTGTTTCAAAATTTCAAAGCAAAACTGTGAAACCCCTCGCTTGTGTAGCATTTACTTGAATTCTTTACAAAGAAGGCATTTTCTTAATGTCCTAATTAGAATCAATTGTCTCTCTCTCTCTGCTCCAAGAGCATATTGTACATACTTACATTTATACACCTATTACCTTACATCTTAGTTATTTATTCCCCCCAGTAGGTCATGGCACAGAGCAGAAGGGGCATGCCTAATTACTCCTTGCATCGCTATTCAGGGAGCGCTATCTGGAGTGTGCTGTTAAGGAGGCTCTTGATATGCTCAGAATAAATGAAATAAGATGTTTTCTTAGTGTGGTTTGTAAGAGCTTTGAAGACAGTTTTCGAAGAGGAATTAGAAAAATGCTCTGAGTGATGGGCTGTACTCATTCAGACAATTTGGTCTTGAATGCTTCTTGAAAGTCCAATACTGTCCAATAGAACTTCCTGCAATGGTGAGAGTGTTCTATATCTGTACTGCCCTGTACGATAGCCACTAGCTACATGTGGGTATTGTGACTGAGGAACTGAATTGTAAATTTTAGTTAATTTATATTTGAGCAGCCACTTGTGACTAATGGCCACCCTATTGCACGTCATAGCTCTAGAGTCACATCTCAACTTTTTAAAAGTTTGGCATCTTTATTAATGGGCTTTACTGCCTCTCAACTTCACTCTTTAGAATGTCTGCAGGCAAACCTTCCCTGATAATGAGGGCAGATCTTAAAGAATTCTGATAACAAGCCTAACACTCTCAATAATTTCTTCCTTTTTTACGTTTTTTTTTTTTTACTTGGTTTTCATGGGAGTCGGCACTTGTGGATGAAACAAACATCTTGTCTTAGCCCAGTGCTACGTAGAAGAAAATGTGAATGGCAGTAAAATGGAGTGTTTCAAGTTGGTTTTGGATTCCATCTTTCGATATTTCCAAAGGAATAGCAGTATGTCAACACACACATACACACACATAGACACCCCTAGATACCTCAGTATAGGTAGATAAATACTTCTTTTAAATCTTTAACCCCAATTTTAGATTTGTTTTCTACTCGTGAGACAAAAAACAACAATAAAACAATGGCACAACAAAAACATCCCATGCATGATGCACCTATTTCAAATTTGCATGAATCTAAGTTAAACTATATGGAGGCACTTGGCTGGCTCAGAAGAGTGTGTGACTCTTGATCTCAGAGTCAAGTTTGAGCCCCATGGGGTGTAGAGACGGCTTAAATAAATAAAACTTTAAAAAATTGGGGCACCTGTGTGGCTCAGTGGGTTAAGCGTCTGACTTCAACTCAGGGCATGGTCTCACAGTTCATGGGTTCAAGCCCCGCATCGGGCTCTCTGCTGTCAACACAGAGGCTGCTTCAGATCCTCTGTCCCCCGTTCTCTCTCTGCCCCTCCCCGACTCGCTCACATTCTTTCTCAAAAATAAACATTTAAAAAATAAAAGAAACTACATGTTCTAAGGTTGCTGACGACATCAAAATAAGTCAAGTGGCAGATGCCGCTATTCATTCTTCCCCTTTGTCTTGCTAACGGAACCCTGATTCAATTTGAGATGACAGTATGCCCAATCAAAAGAGGCTTTTTTTCTGGACTTCCTTGTAGCTAGCTACATGTGACAATTTAGGCCAATGAAGTGTAAGCTGAGTGTTTTAGGCAAAGTTTTGCTACCTTTTTCCCGCCTGAAATTAGTGTATGATGTGTGGATTTGGTGCTACAATCTTGTAACCATGAGGATGCAAGTATGAGGATGAATGCCAAAACACTGACAGTGTAGTGGCAAGATGGAAGACATCTGGAACATTCCTGACGTTGTGGAACTGATGCATCAGCTTGGACTACCTATATCTAAATTTCTTGTTTTATGAGACAAGTCCCTATCTTGCCTAAATTAGTATTAATTGCTTATTCTGTCATTTGCAGCTGAACACATTCCTGTCACACACAGTGTGTGTGTGTATACGCACTTGCATACGCGTGCACGTACACACGCACACACACACACACACACACACACACACACACACCGTTTGTTTTGTTTTGTTTTCGTCTTAGTAAACTGTTTGAATTTCTACCAGTTTAACCTTTCTTTCAGTTATGAAAACACAATCCTCATCAAGTAAAATGTGTCGTCTTAATTCTAAGATGAATAGTTCGGAAATTGCAATCACGTCTGTACAAGTATGAACATTTCCCTTCAGAGTTAGAAAAGGTGCCTCTATATTTCAATGCAAGGTATTGGAAAGAGTAAAATTAGAAGTTTTGAACAGTGGATTTTCTGTTTCTTCCAATTTTTAACTAATTATGTGGCCTCGGCAAAATCACTCTGTCTTTGAGTTAGTTTCCTTATCCTTGCGTGGGTGTGGTGAGGCAAAATGAGAAAACATACGAAGTGCTTTGTGAATTGTGATGCATTTTAATAAATCTAACAATGAGCACGTACTGGGTACCAGAGGCTGTGCTAAGCACTTTCCAAGGATTGGCTCATGTATTCTTCTCGGAACCTACTTTTAATATTGCTGTAGAGTAGGGACTATTGACTTTAAAAGTAAAACAACCAGTTTACTTGGGAATAGCAGACGAATTGCAATCCGGGACATGCAAGCTGTGGCAAAACATAGGCAAGTCTGGAGTTCAAAAGAGAGGAACTTCATAGAGAGAAGAAGGAAGTTGGGAGCAGCTGCTTTGAACTAACGTCCATTGGAGGAAATGGAGAGTTCAGGCTAATGACAGTTTCTCATTGGCCGAATTGTGGTATTTTCTTATTGGCTGAGCTAGTTGCTGGGCAAGGAGAAATTCTTTCTACCTCCTCCCGTGGGAGTAGTAAAGTAGGATTCTTCCAAGTTTGCATCCGTGATTCACTAAGTGGTAGCGTATGAGCGCTCCCCCCTTTGGCCTCCAGATTCAATTTTAAAGTTTATTTATTTTGAGAGAGACCAAGACAGCGTGAGGGGAGGAGCAGAGAGAGAGAGAAAAGGAGAGAATGCCAAGCAGGTTCTACAGTGTCAGTGCAGAACCTGACACGGGGCTCAAACTCAGGAAACCATGAGATCACGACCTGAGCCTGGATCATGACCTGAGCTGAAACTAAGAGTTGGAGGCTTAACCAACTGAGCCACCCAGGTGCGTCCAGACTCTATTTTAAATAAGGTTTCCTTTATTCTGTTTCGTAGAACTCAAACCCATTGTACAGATGGGGAAATTAAACAATCATATATCTAGTAAATTGTGCAGATTCATCTCTTTACTCTCCAAAAAGTGCAGAATAGTTGCTCAAAAAATGTTTGTGGCAGGAATAGAGGTGCACTCTATTCCTTTTGAGGAATTGCATACCATTTAGGATGTTGTAAACTCAGATTTGGCCACAATGAAATACTGCTACTGAAGGCCTATCCAGCACCTCCTTGTTGCCTAACATCTTAATAGAACATTTTCTACTAGAGATATTGAAATAATCAGCTCTTATTGAGGTGGTGATTCAAGTTAAGCATCTTTGGCTAATAATTTCTATTGCCTCTGGAAGTTTTTTGGAACAGATACAGAGAATCCCTTTTGCAACCTTCTGGCCCAGAGGCTCAACAAATATTATTAAACAGAAGAATGTTAAATGCTTCACAGAGACTCTGCCTTTGTGGGCTTTGCCAACGTACAATGTTATAATCAGATTTTGGTCAAGAAAGCAACAGAGGACATTTTGGAAAGATTTGTAGTAAATCCTGTGTTATTGAAACACATCAGGTATTAGAGTTCATTATTAAAGGGCAGACAGATAAGGAATTGGGGCTCCCAGTATCACTATTTAGGCAGAGTCATTAGCACTCACCTGGCAAATTTCCTCTAAAAACAAAGAGGGTGCATTAAACCTTCCTAGGTCCACTCTATTTCTACTGTATTTTTCTTCATAGGGAGCTGAAGTACTGACTCATTTCATCACCTACAAGGTAACAGTATCCTGTGACTTGAGGATCGCTAACATGAGGACATCTTCCAGAATTTCAAGGGGTTCCTGGCTTCAGGCTCTGTACTAATGCATTCTGATGCATTGTTTCTTTCTTTTGACCCTTCTTTTCACCATGCAGGAGCTTTGCTTAGTGACAAAATACTAAATGGCACTAGAACATCTTCTTGGTGGGGGGGAGTGCTATCAACATAGAAGTAGTAATAAATTGGTAAAGAAGCTCATGGTGAAAGTCAAGAAGTCCCATGACTACCTTGATACTCATACACTTTTATCATCATGATTACAAACCTCTTTTGGAAAGCCATTTCTAAGGAGGAAGCTGCATTCTTAGTGATGGCCTTATTATGATTTTAGGCTCTTTTGTCCATTGTTGCTGATGATACTCTAGTTTTATAAGGCCAGGAAAGCCAGGTTCGCTGCGGTCACAATGACAACAATTGTTATGCCTCTTACAGGGTGAAGTGGAGAAAATGAGTTTTATGTAGTGTTTAGTGTAGAGTTTACTTAGTGGAAAGTGACCTGTCACCTGTCAACCAGTCAACAGTCAGATCAGAACACTTAAACAAAACTAACAGTTCCTTTACTCTTCCAACTCCACAAAAGTAAAAAATGTTCTAGAACAGGGATCTGCACATTTATCGTCATCTTCCTCTCTCGGGTGCCAGCTCATCACATCTGTACTCTGCCAATAAAAGTAGCCAAATGCTAAAATTTAATGAGTGGCAGATGAAAATAGCCAAAAGAGAATTGTATTGTTTATTAACCCCTATCTTAGACGATTAGGCATAAAAAGACTTCTGTAAATGACACCTCATGAATATGAATATTCTTTTTACTTGAAGCTGCTTATTGTATCTGTGATTAACCTATTATCTCCCTAAAAAGGTAATGTTTTCTGAGGAAATGACATGAAGGAAAAGGGACCAGAACAATCTTAGAAAGGATTCTATAAAATTCCAACAGGCACTTTTAAAAGACGTCCATTTAATTAAATAAAATAATCTTATATGATTCTGAAAACCTTGTCTCTGGCGTGGGTGAAATCTTCCTGTCTGGCAGCAAAGGTGTCCCCGTGACTGACTGCTTGAGGTGGAAATTCCACTGGTCAGTATGGAAGGCAGAATTTCTGAAATGGTCCTCAAAGAGGTCCCGCGATGATATCCAGCCCCCATGAATGTGATGAGATGCCACACTTGTGATTGTGCTATGTGGCACAGCTGACCTTAAATAGGGCGATTGTGCAGCTGGCTCTCATCTAATCCCATGGGTCCTGAAAAGTGGAGCGCTTTCTCTGGCTGGTGGCGGAAGTCAGAAAGATTCAAGTACGGGAAGGATTTCACGTGCCATCGTGGCCTTCCCCCACAAGAAGGAGTTTTAAGTGGCCTTCAGGAGCTGAGCAAGAGGACTCAGTGACTGTCAGCCAGGAAACAGAGACCTCAGCCCTACAACTGCAACTAACTGCATTCTAACAACAGCTTGAATGAACTCCTAAGGGGGTTCTTCCCAGGGCCTCCACGGGAGGGCCAGCTGGCCGACACCTTGACGTCAGCCTTGTGAGACCTCAAGCAGAGAACTCACCCAAGCCTGCCTAGACTTCTGACCTACAAAACTGTAAGATCAAAATGGGTATTGTCTTAAGCAACTAAGTTTGTGGTAATTTTTTGCCTTGTCATAGAATTGATACGGTCGAGAAAAATGCCAGCATATTTAAGGTAGAAGGGACCACAGAATGCCTCTAGTCCACTGGTTACCTAGACAAAGAGGGTCTCTAGACACAGGAAGCATTTTGAAAGCCTATATTAAGCTGTAAGCTATTTCCAAATTTTAAAGCCTATATTAAGTCACGCATTTATTATTAAGTACTGCTACACAGGTTTACTTAATCTTGATAACCATCAAGTTTCTCCGTTTTCAGCCCCCCTAGAAGTTATTCCCGTTAGGCCCAATATTAAGAACAGAACCTGAAACAAATAAACGACTTGAGCTAGAATTATATCAAGTCTGTACTATAACCACAGTTATTCAACGGTTTGCCAATTATTTATGTTTTGAATACATTAGACAATAAAAACTTGTTTGTATTTCGAAATGCAGTTAGATTGGCTAAATCATTCAAACCACAGCTTTAATGGGCAGGAGACAGTAAGAAAAGGGACATTAGTTATTAACTTTTTTTTTTTTTAAAAAAGCTATTATTTTTGTCCACGCCTCACCATTAAATATACAGATGAGGCAACTAGTTAGGCCAAATAAGTATGTAACTGTTAATTAAATCTTGGACCGGTTTTAAATGTTTGTGATAAAAAATTTTTTAATCAAACAAGCATCTATCCAAATTTAAAATTGACAGGTGCTGCTGCGAAGTCAGCTGTGTGAAAAGAAAGTGGAAATAGACTTAAAAAAAATCAGGCTTTAAAAAAAATTAAATAATTAAAAAAAATAGGTTCAGATTCATGGTTAGTGGAACACAAACTCATTTCTGTTTGGTTTAATGAAACAAAACGTACTGAACGCCTACTATATGTAAGGTATTAACAGACACTCTTTGGACTATGAGAATGAAGAAACCCGCCTTGGGCCTACAGGAGTAACAGTCTAGGAGGGGGGGCAGACGCAGGTACCCGCGTAAATACAGTACAAGGTGGAGTGTGACAGGGGCTCTCACGGGGAGCAAACACTATGGGAGCTGAAAGGGTGGAGAGCTGCCCTGTGGTGGAAGAGACCTGGAAAGGGTTCCTGGAGGTATCTTCTGACACCACGGCAATGGTCACTGAGTGGAGTTTCCTCCAAAGCATATTACATTTGACAGAGGGGATGTCTCATGAGAAACTTGCCCCTCGAATTCTTGTCCTGCCAAGGGCCTGAAATGAGAACAGGAGGAAAACCAGCTGTGGAATTGCTATGCCTCAGAACGGACATGTAGAAACTACTTAGACTGAAAGTTGCGCTCAATTTGTATCCCCTCGGCACGCACCCCATAAATGTAATTCCCTTATCCCTCAGATTTCCCTTAAACGCAGTGATGCTTAACTTCACCCTGGGGTTAATGTGGAGGATCAAGCATGTAAAAATGTGAAAAGATGTAGCAGCAGTGTTTCAGATCGCCGCTTCACGTCTGAGAGGGCTAAGGAGCATCTCTAATCCCATTTGTAGTCGGTGGTTTCTTCTTGCCAGGCCAGGGACTTAATCCCTAGACTCCTCGGCACTCCAGCACTTAGCCTCTATTTCAAGTGTTCTTTTTACACTTGTGAAATGTTTGCTCACCCTGAAGTACAGAATTCATTAAAAGGCATGGCCAAAACAAAACAAAAACAAGAAACAAATCTATTCATCTGGAACTACAGCAGTGGTGTTCAGTAATCTTGATTACATTGCCCTCTAGTGGTGCAAGAGGGTATAAAGTGCAGTAAACATTTCCTTTTAGGTCGTCTTTCTTAACATTTATTGAGCATCTACTGCATAGCACTCAGAGATCACCTCTGAGAACAGAGAGATGCTAAGACCTAGTCCTTACTCTTGTTGATTTCTTGGTCCAGCAGTAAGGACATTAACCATAGCACAGTGTGAAACGGAACTACAGCAGAAGTATGTACAAAGATGCATGAGCACGCCGAGGAGACAGTAGTAACTAATTCTCCCTAAGTATGTCTGGAAGGGCTTTTCAGACACATAACACTGGAGCAGCACCTCCCAAAAATGCATAGGAGTTTTTGAGGTGTGTGTGTATGTGTGTGTGTGTGTGTGTGTTCCTTCATGGCTGAAGGTGCAGCCTGAGTAAAGGAAGCTGGTCCTTTATTAGTTATTAGAATACACAGGATGTTCTGCTGATGGCTAGGTGCCTTCCATGTGAGGTTCAAACGTGCTTCAGCCTGATGTTAAAATAATCCTACCTCCCCATGTAATACCCACAAAACATTTCCCAAACTTACTACAGATTTTCTACTGGAAATGTTAGGACACGCTAATTAAATAGGCCTATATATCATAGTCAAGATTTTGTTCTACCCTGATTATATCTATCATGATTATAATAATATATATAACATTATATATAATATAATACAATTAATATAATAATATGTAAGTGACTGTGTTCTTAATAATAATCCAGACTATTGTTATAACACGTGCTATGGTTCTCATCCTCCCCTTCTTGGATATATAATACTGACTTTGTTTTACCATCCCCCCCCTTTTTTTTAATATATGAAATTTTTTGTCAAATTGATTTCCATACAACACCCAGTGCTCATCCCAAAAGATGCCCTCTTCAATGCCCATCACCTACCCTTCCCTCCCTCCCACCCCCCATCAACCCTCAGTTTGTTCTCAGTTTTTAAGAGTCTCTTATGCTTTGGCTCTCTCCCACTCTAACCTCTTTTTTTTTTTCCTTCCCCTCCCCCATGGGTTTCTGTTAAGTTTCTCAGGATCCACATAAGAGTGAAAACATATACCATCCCCTTTTTTAAAAATATTTTTTTAAATGCTTGTTTTTGAGATGGGGGGAGCAGATAGAGGATCTGAAGGATGCTCTGCACTGACAGCCCAGACCCCAGGACTTGAACTCACAAACCTTGAGATCATGACCTAAAGTCGGATGTTTAACCAACTGAGCCACCCAGGCACACCTGTTTACCATCCCTTTTAGAATTTCTAAATTCTAAACCCTGGAGCGCCTGGCTGACTCAGGAGAGCATGTGATTCTTAACTTCAGGGTCTTAAATTCAAGCCCCATGTCGGGCTGGAGGCTACCTGAAAAATAAACAAACAAAAATTCCTATGTTCCTTAATTTGTGGGATAAAAACAGAGCTTGAAAAATACACTTGTTTGACTATCAGACTCCAGTGGTTTGTGGATTTGCTGATTTACCCTATGGGTGAATACCTTTTCTTTTTGCTGTGCAAAAGATGCAGTACCTTCCTGGCTTCTGGGCATCAAAACTTGTGCAGATTCCTGGGCCATCCGCATCTCAGACACCACTGGGTTGCATGCCTTCGGCAATTTTGCCCTTGGGTAATTCCCCCCCCACCACCACCACCTCCCCCCTCCTTTTTTTCCAGATCTGTGGAATGGGGGATGGGTAGGATAGGAAAGAGCAAGGTAATTATGAATGGCCCAAGATTCTTTCCTCTGCAACAGCATCATCCTGCATAGGAGAGCAAACGTGGGTTCTGAAGGCAGGCAGATGGGGATCAAATCCTGGTTCTGCCACTTATTAGCTGTGTGATGTTGGCAAGTGTCTTAGTCTTCCTGAGCTCCAATCTCCTCCTCTATAAAATGGGGATATTAATATCGCCTCCAGGATTGCTGAAGGGATTAATAAGAATATATGAAAAAGTGTGCGGCGCAGGGAAAATGATAAGCAAAGATCCGTTCCCTTCCCAACTCCCTTTATTCATTGTAACAAGCGTAGGCTGTTCCAAACTTCCACTTAAACATGAGCACAACAGAACAACTTTTTTGTGTATTCCATTTTGTCAGAACTATCTAACACTTAGAAAGGGCTTTGCCATTTGAAACTCAATCTCCTTTGCCTCACTTCATTGGATCTTCGGCCAATCCTGTGAGGCACAGCATTTTAACATCTCTTGACCATCGTTTACTGAGAATCTACTCTGTGCCGAATAAAATGCTAGGATTAGAGCATCGATCACCGCCCTCCAGAAGCCGTCCAGTCAGGTGGGAGGAGGCAGATGAGAAAACCAGATACGATTCAGCTTAATGAGTGCTGATATAGGTGGGGGTGCTGAAGGAACATAGAAGGGCACCTAATTTAAGTTGGTCTTTGGGATGCAGTGGGCACGTAAAGTGAATCAGGAAGAAGAGTTTCTCTTGTGGGAAATGAAAGGAAGTATGCATGGGGGTGGAGGGAAGGTGGAAGGTGAGGGAGGGGCCAGAGAGTGGTGAAGATGGAGAGAGGGGACTTTTCCAGAAAGAGGAAACACAGAGTATCAAGGCTAGAAGACAAAATCCGTATTTGTGATCAAATGAATCTTCTAAATCATCATATTTTGGTCATTTATTTATGTGCCTGGTGGATGTGATGTGAAATGAGTGGGTTTTGTAGCCCAGGTAACTGAAGCTTCTTAGAAAAACCATCACCTATACCTGAAACAACTTAGCCACGGTCTCGTTAGAGCCAGATCAAAGTTATTAGCTAAACCACAGTGTCTCTAATCCTAATCAGAGTAGCGATAATTATTCATGAAATCGTGGTGCCAATACTATTTCATACACATGAATATTCCTGCGATGTAGTTTTCCTTAAAGAAAGTCATGCATTTTCTAGACTACGACAACTGCCTTAAAAAGAAGAAAAAGTTGCTTAGCTAACAATATGATTTCTTCACTGTGCATTCCATCCCTGCACCCCAGCTACTCACCAGATGTGGACATCTTGGATTCACTCCTCATTTTGCTTAGCTAAAGAATCAGAATGCCAAAGAGAGGTGAAGGAGCACACACAGCAGCATGACGAGCAGCCTTCCAAGCTGCGATGGTAACAGAGTTGTGCTTCGAGAGGCACCGCAGATATTTTTTTCCCTCCCTAACTTGGGCAGGGATGAATTCACTTCTTCTCCAGCCTTGCTTCCTGGCATGAACAACCCCAAATTAGCATTTTTAGAGTCCTTTTTTTTGGGTAACGTTTGGTGTGTAGAACTTTTCCTCCAAGGATAATTTTAGCACTGAAAATGCATCAAGTTATTTCAAATCCTGGCAAGTTTCAAAATATGAGTGGGTGACTTAGGAAGGATCTATTCTCAAGAAATAACAATGGTGTCAGCACAATCCAAGAGGCTTGGAAAATGATTTACACACACACACACACACACACACACACACACACACTCCTTCATTTCCCAGAAATTGAAATTGATTTAACCCATTGAAACTATGTTACTTGAGTGTTTCTTTTAAATGCCAAGGAATAAATTCATTTGATATTACAGACAAACATTTCTAACCCACGGAAAAGAGGGCAGAGAATTTGGGCTTCACAAGTATTACAGCACAATTATGATCACAAATGCAACCCCATCCCCAACATACCACCCCTCTGTCTTTCCTGAGGCTTTTCTTCCTGGAATGCCAAAATTAATAAAGCAATTAAGGTAGAGATTCAGGGTATACACTACTCATCCTGTGTGGTTTCAGAATACACATTTGCAAGGGCAAATGAAACACCTCAAATGAATAAGTAACTACACATTTGCATATATAATTACTCCTATGTGCTTGCCATTCCATATTTCTTTTCATTTCTCCTCCCACGTCCCAAGTTTCAAGAAAGAAATACAAGATGTATTTTTCTGTGTACAATATCCTCCCAGGTGGGCTGCTATTGTCCTTGGCAGCAGGTAAATAGACTTGAAGCACCTGCTCTGTTTCTGTATATTTCCATGTGTTCCAAACCAATGTAAGAGCTCAATGTAATAGTTCTATGCACTTACATGAGGAAAGTTAACCTACTGATATATACCAGCTTAATATGGAGAAGTTTTCTTTCTTTAATTAAAAAAAAAAAGGTTACTTATTTTGAGAGGGGGTGGGTAGGGTCAGAGAGAGGGAGAGAGAGAATCCCAAGCAGGCTCTGTGCTGTCAGCACAGAGCCCAATGGAGGGCTCCGTCCCTGTGAGATCATGACCTCAGCTGAAATCAAGAGTCAGACACTTAACCAACCGAACCACCCAGGTGCCCCAGGGGAAGTTTTCTTTCTAAAAGACAGGAGAAAGATGATCTTTTGACATTTGAGAATTCATACCTCTTTTCTTTGGCCTTGATTCCTGACATCTATATGTAATAGTAAAATACAAGTTACCCATAATCCCACAGCATAGAGAGAGTGATTGCTAACAGGTGCACACGTCCCATGTGTGCGCACGTGTGTATATGTTGTGTGTGTAGAACATACGCCATGTTCCATCAGGAGGGCCACCACAAGGTGGTCACCAGGCTAGGGTTGTGAATTTGTCAAGCCATTGTAGGTCTGGGCTCTTGGCTGGGGTGGAATGCCACAGATGTTCCACACTCCACAGCTCCGTAGGTTTTGCAGTGCGATCAGAAAGAAGCAGATGAAAGCATACTGGATGTAGGCAGAGAAGCCTCTTTCTCCTCGAGTCCCTCCAATGTCCTATGCTGATCATGTGTAACACCGTGCTTGCTGCAATGGAAAAATGCTTAGAGGGCCCACCTGAATGATCACAGAGCAGGCAATGAAGCGTATATTTGGAACTGAGAGCCAATAAATTGATAACTTGCCCACTACACAAGCAGAGGGGAGGCAGGAAGCCTTTCTGGACATCCACTTTGGGTGATTTGAGGGAGGCCAACTTCAGACAGAAGCAGTGCCCCTTTGTCGGGTTTCCCAGGGAGGAGTGATGAGACCCTGTGAGCTCTCAGCCTCTCAGCGTCTGTTCTGGGAAGTCTTGTTTGGCTGGAGTGTCTCCCCTATAACTCTCATCTGTTTGGTCGCTTACCGAACTTGCCCCAGTCTCTCCACAGGCCAAAAAATGGCTCTCCAGTGGTTGTGATCCGGGAGGGGAAGGCTGTCTCCTTTTCTTTGAGTGAAGCAGGCACCTCTCCAGTTGTAGTGGAGACTCTTAGAGCCACTTGGCAATCCCTGCCTCTTGGTCAGATCCTGATCAAATCCCCCACAGCTATTCTTTTCCAGCTCACCTACTTCTGCAGTTCCCCATGATCTTCTCAGAGGCCCTGGTCTTGGCAGGTAACCATTTTAGCAAGATTTCGGGCCACCTGATTTGAACTCCTTAGAATACTTTTCTCTCTGCCTCACCCACTCTTTTTCTTCATGTCTCTGAGGGAAAAACCACTTCTGCCTGCCACAGCCCTGCTGGGAGGACTATGGGTAGGGTCTTGCCCTCTGGCCATAGTTGATTACAGTGGGACTCAAAGCCAGATCATTCATTGGCCAGGACTGGCCAATCTGGGTCTCCCAGCACCAAGATTGCAACAAATGCCTATATACAGACTTGGACCATAAACCATGGGCCAGGAGTGGGATCAGGGTTGGGACTGGGAGCCTGGGCCATGTACTGGGAAAGCAGAGTGGAAGGAGGAGACCCAGCAGGTGAGCAGAGAGAAGAAAAGGGAAGCCTGTGACCCCAAACTGAGCAAGATGGAGGCAATGGCCTCCAAATCACTCTCCAGTTCCTATGAGGCTGTGCCTCCAAACCTGAGTTCTGGGAAGTTCCCCTGAATCCTGTCAAATGCCCTCCATTTTTCCTTGTGCTAGTTTTAGTGGGTGTCTGTCTCATGCTAACTTTCCATGTCGCCCTTTTCTAGGCCAAGAT
This sequence comes from Prionailurus bengalensis, assembly GCF_016509475.1. NCBI lineage: Eukaryota > Metazoa > Chordata > Mammalia > Carnivora > Felidae > Prionailurus > Prionailurus bengalensis. The sequence continues at coordinate 51,371,300 of NC_057351.1, read as the reverse complement.
TTCTCAACCTTGGTGCTACTGACATTTCAGGCAAGATAATTCTTTGCTGTTGAGGGGCAGGGGGAAGGTGGGCAGGCTGTCCTGTGCATTGTAGTAGGTTTAACAGCATCTCTGGTCTCTATCCACTCGATGCCAATTGTTCACACTGTCATGTCATGACAATCAAAAATTTCTTCAGAAAGTGACAAATATCCCCTGCGGGGCAAAATCACCCCTCGTTGAGAGTGCCTGTTCCAGGCCAATCTCTGCTTAGGTTCTTTTTTTTTTTTTAATGATATTATTTTTTTTAAGTTTATATTTGAGAGAGAGAGAGTGAGCGAGCAGGGGAGAGGCAGAGAGAGAGAGAGGGAGAGACAGAATCTGAAGCAGGCTCCAGGCTCTGAGCTGTCAGCACACAGCTGGATGCAGGGCTTGAACCCACGAACCTTGAGATCATGAACTGAGCTGAAGTCGGGTGCTGAATGGACTGGGCCACTCGGGCACCCCACCGCTTAGGTTCTTAATGCTGGCACCTGTTGTCACCCTTAGGACGCACCACAGAGTGCCTTTCTTTTGATCTATAAACTTGCTCCAACATCCCCTTTGCTTCCTTAGGGCAGTTTTTCTCCACAGGGTCTTCTCTTTTCTTCTTCTTTTTTTTTTTTTTTTATGAAATTTATTCCATACAACACCCAGTGCTCATCCCAAAAGGTGCCCTCCTCAATACCCATCACCCACCCTCTCCTCCCTCCCACCCCCCATCAACCCTCAGTTTGTTCTCAGTTTTTAACAGTCTCTTATGCTTTGGCTCTCTCCCATTCTAACCTCTTTTTTTTTTTTTTTTCCTTCCCCTCCCCCATGGGTTTCTGTTAAGTTTCTCAGGATCCACATAAGAGTGAAACCATATGGTATCTGTCTTTCTCTGTATGGCTTATTTCACTTAGCATCACACTCTCCAGTTCCATCCACGTTGCTACAAAAGGCCATATTTCATTTTTTCTCATTGCCACGTAATATTCCATTGTGTATATAAACCACAATTTCTTTATCCATTCATCAGTTGATGGACATTTAGGCTCTTTCCATAATTTGGCTATTGTTGAGAGTGCTGCTATGAACATTGGGGTACAAGTGGCCCTATGCATCAGTACTCCTGTATCCCTTGGATAAATTCCTAGCAGTGCTATTGCTGGGTCATAGGGTAGGTCTATTTTTAATTTTCTGAGGAACCTCCACACTGCTTTCCAGAGCTGCTGCACCAATTTGCATTCCCACCAACAGTGCAAGAGGGTTCCCGTTTCTCCACATCCTCTCCAGCATCTATAGTCTCCTGATTTGTTCATTTTGGCCACTCTGACTGGCGTGAGGTGATACCTGAGTGTGGTTTTGATTTGTATTTCCCTGATAAGGAGCGACGCTGAACATCTTTTCATGTGCCTGTTGGCCATCGGATGTCTTCTTTAGAGAAGTGTCTATTCATGTTTTCTGCCCATTTCTTCACTGGGTTATTTGTTTTTCGGGTGTGGAGTTTGGTGAGCTCTTTATAGATTTTGGATACTAGCCCTTTGTCCGATATGTCATTTGCAAATATCTTTTCCCATTCCGTTGGTTGCCTTTTAGTTTTGTTGGTTGTTTCCTTTGCTGTGCAGAAGCTTTTTGTCTTCATAAGGTCCCAGTAATTCACTTTTGCTTTTAATTCCCTTGCCTTTGGGGATGTGTCGAGTAAGAGATTGCTACGGCTGAGGTCAGAGAGGTCTTTTCCTGCTTTCTCCTCTAAGGTTTTGATGGTTTCCTGTCTCACATTCAGGTCCTTTATCCATTTTGAGTTTATTTTTGTGAATGGTGTGAGAAAGTGGTCTAGTTTCAACCTTCTGCATGTTGCTGTCCAGTTCTCCCAGCACCATTTGTTAAAGGGGCTGTCTTTTTTCCATTGGATGTTCTTTCCTGCTTTGTCAAAGATGAGTTGGCCATGCGTTTGTGGGTCTAGTCCTGGGGTTTCTATTCTATTCCATTGGCCTATGTGTCTGTTTTTGTGCCATTCTCTTTTCTTCTTTACCTTCTTCCTTTTAAGTGTGAAATGGGCTTGCTGCCCTTGGCTTACAACCCTTAACTGCAACGAGTCTGATTTTCCCTCTAGGAATCTCTAAGACCTGAACCGTTCTTCAGAAAGCCACTAATGGCCTGGTTCTATATTACATGTAGTGTGCTCGTGGGGCCTCACCTTTCTCCTGCAGCCTGTGGTCCACCATTCCTGTCTACTCACCTTTGCTCTCCGATTAGACCGAGGAAGGATGGCAAAGAGGCAAACGTTTGCATGTCTACACTCAGTGAATCTATGGCTTTCGTGGTATAGCAAAATGCAGCCACAAAACAATGGCAAGTCCCGAAGGAAAAATATGACCGAATTCTAAATTGAATATCATCGAAGGTCAGGTAAAGGCAAATAAGAGAACAAATTAATAAATATTACTTAAGCAATTATGACATGCTCAGCCCCATTTTTGATGGTATATGGAATAGAGAAAAAGCATAATTGCTTTCAAGAGGTTTACATTCTAATGAAAAATCCAATGCATATACATATGAAAAAATGATTGACTAAGATAGAGTGGACTGCTTTTGCAGCGTAGAGATAGCAAATTTTACACAAAGTTGACAGAGAACTAGCATCAGATTACCTCATGTGTATATACTGTTTTTAGCATTCATAGAGGACAGCCACGTAAAAATGACCACTGATTAAGTGTATACCATGCCAGGCTCTGTGGAGAATTTGACATTATTTGTTTTGTTCTACATGGGATGAATACTGAAAGGGGCTTTTCCTCAGGTCTTGGACTTAAAAAAAAAAATTTTTTTTTTTTTTTAGTTTATTTTTTGAGAGAGAAAGAGAGAGAGCAGGGGAAGGGCAGAGAGAGAATCCCCCGGAGGCTCTGGACTGTCAGTGCAGAGCCCGATGTGGGGCTCGATCCCGTGAACCATGAGATCACGACCTGAGCCGAAATCAAGAGTCGGACGCTTAACGGACTGAGCCACCCAGGCACCCCTCAGGTCTTGGACTTCTAGATGAGGCCTCCAAATCTGAGAACGGTGGATAATAGTAGCCCCACATTTTTTTTTTTACTGGAGTCGTTAGCTACGTCCCTGCGAAGACTCACGGACAGGCTGGTCTTTCATCTCTCGCTGTCATTACTCACCTTTTGTGGGAAAGACTGGAAGAGATGATGGAGAATGTCACTGAGGCAGAGATTTGTTGACTCGTTGACCTACTGGCAAGCTCTGGGCTCCACCTTCCCCTAAGCCGGGCGAAGTGAGGTCCCCCAACGATTAGGGGAGACTGGCATATCTTGCCTTAAGTGACTGCTGGTTATGATGTGAAACAGCTGCTTCTTGCTTCAACATCCTGAAGGGAGAAGCTGGGCTAGAGCTGCCCACCATGGCAGGGAAAGAGAGAGTGTGAGGAGGGGAGAGCCTGCATGACTGGTATTGAGAAGGCAAAAATACGCAAAGGTTTCCTGGGTCAATCAGACATTGGGGAAGATAACCGGGCTCCGTCCATCTTATTGGGACCCCACTGAAAGTGCCTTCTTGCCAAGAAGAGGCTACGTGCTGTGTGCTGCCGGGCACGGGATCAAGAGGCCAGGTGAAGAATGCATTGACTTCCTTTGGGAGCTGTGCAATGCAGAACTCCGTCCTCAAGGGGCCACCCAAGAATCCAGGCATCTGCTACCACAAGACCCAGGCTTTCGTTTCCTGTCATGAGAGAGGGCCTCCATGGTGAAGACAGTGCCAGCTACGTAAAAAGACGGCCACCTTTCTTCTGTTTCTGCCTCCCCTTGCTCTGACTCTGGAAGACCCAGAAGCAGGCGGAAGAGGGATGGAAAAGCAAGAAGGAATAAAAAGGGCAGACGCCAGCTGGTCCCCGAGCCACCAGTCAAGCTGAATTGGTGGAAGGGGAAACGTGAGGGCAGGGGAGAAGCTTTTAGGTTTGCGTTTGGGTTGGACTGGACTTTTTAGTATTTGGAATTGAGATTTGTTCTTAAGACCCGAAGTTTCCAGAAACCTGTTGTTCAAGTTGACATAACCCGGTGGAAGGCAGGACGCTGGAGCGAAATAACACCGTATCCTGTGTATCCCTCATCAAGTGCAGATTGTTAACAAACTGGTTCAAAATACAAAACCCTGTGAAGTATGATTATCATCTAATAATGCTGCAGTTCAGAGACATTAAGTTACCTGCCCGTAGAGGCCTCTTTTAGGCAATAGGCTTGAGCAATGGAAACTTAAGCAAGGCCAAATGGCCCACAGTGACCGCCAAGCTGAATATAAACAGGCTCATTAAGCGGCCCACGTGGAAACAGCCATAGGCCCTAACTGACCAATTACAACCAGCACAGTTCCTAAGACTACCAAAAAGGGAAAATTCCATACATCCCCATACTCTCTCACTCCATCCTGTAACTGTGGCCCCTCACGACTGACTTGTCGCAGACAGTCATTCCCTTGCGATGTATTTAATAAACTCTTTTGTTCCGCCCTGGGTGAATTCTTTCACTGCCCATGCTGCTGGTCCCTATCCAATCGGGATGCCCCACATTCGGTGGATCCGCATCCAATCCAGGCTGCCCATGCTCACAGGCTCAGAAAGTGGTCTCAAAGCTGGCAACCCAGGACCTGTGACACCACGCCCAGTGGCATCTCATCCTATCCCAGTGACCCACTTGAAATCGCAAGGTTTGGGGCATTTGGGTGGCTCAGTCAGTTAAGCAGCAACTCCAGTCATGATCTCACAGTTTATGAGCTCAAGCCCTGCATCGGGCTCTGTGCTGACAGCGCGGAGCCTGGAGCCTGCTTCGGATTCTGTGTCTCCCTCTCTGCCCCTCCCCCGATCACACTTTGTTTCTCTCTCTCTCTGTCTCAAAAATAAGCAAAATACATTAAAAAAAAAAAAAAACGGAAATCACAAGGTTTGTAGTGGGCATTTCAGAAAGTGGTAGAATTTCAAAGAAAACACAGGTGAGGGCACTGCAAGCCGATATGAATGTGAAGTTTTGCACACTGGACCAGAGTGGGTTGGACTGCAAGCGGGGAACGTGTGTGGGAGGAGGGGTCAGTTCAGGTGGAGCCAGGCTGTTGAGATCTGGGAAGGGGCAATGGCTCCACCTCCCGAGGAGGGCTCTGAGTCGCCGAGAGGGATGGTGAAAATGCTGAAGATCGCTTTTGGCGGGGAGGGGGGGGTAGGTCATCACAGAAGCCAGACCCTCTCCAGAGCCAGGATGTGAGGAAATGAGGATTAGAAGGACGGCGGCAGCAGAAATTGGCAGGGCATGATGACAAATTCGATAGAGGGGAATAAAGGAGAAGCTTAAATAACAGGTTACCAAAGGAAAGAAGCTGTGCGAGGCTGTCCCTAATCTATTGAGGTAAATAGCTTGGAGGGCAGCCTGTCAGTCATGGCCCCTATTAGGACACCGCCCCCCCCCCCCCCAAACAGAAATGCCTGGGAAGGAAGATTGGTCTGATCTAGTGGAGCTTTTCTTCTGTTCTTTTCCTTGAATGGTGATGCAGTGTGAATGCTAATGCGCGCAGTTCAGGCAATTCACATGGGGAATCGCCCAGGAAAGCCAGCTGGCTGCCAAGACGGCACAGGGTGACATTCACTGTAGTGAGTTGAACACAGCCAAGGGGCTGGTTCAACCCTCTTGGCAGCTGAGTCTGCCCCTCCTCCCCTCCTCTGCCTGGGGCATGGCACACACCCAGCCCCGCTCTGGGGTCCGGCGTGCACCGGGGTCCTTGCACTAGGCGAGGGTGACAGAAAGGGGTCTTTTGTTGTGCCAGAACTGCCGCCACCAGCAGGGGCTGGAAAGTAGCTGCGCGCTACAAAAAGCAGAGGGGAAAGCAATGGTTGACAAGACAGACCAAGAGCCGAGGAGGGGAAGAGATGAGATCAGAGAGCCAGGAGCGGAGGGACTGAAAAGACAGGAGGTGGTAGGGAACTGGAAGAACTCGGTAAAGGGGGGAGGGGGCTGCCGGGGGCCCCGGGAGAGGAGCGACAGTGTGGGTGGCCCGGGAGTGGAGAACAAAGGCCGGGCGGGGGCGGAGCGCTGAGCGCGGTGGGAGCTGATGGAATTCGAGCAGATGGTTCCAGCAGGAAGTTAGTGTTCTGAACGTTCCTCTGGACCTGTCGGGGTGTGAGACTGATCAGCTCGCTCGCAGTTAAGGCTCACTTTCTGTAATGGCAGAAAATGGTTTGCGCCCGCACCGTGAGAGAAGCTCCACTTTTCAGGAGCGGCCTGTAGTAAACAAAACCACAGAAATGAACAAGGAAGCAAATGCCCATGTATTGATTTATAATGAGAAAGACGGCTGTGGACAGTGTTCATGTGGGCAGATCTGTGGGTTATGTCCCTGTGGGCAAGCGACAAGGGAAGTCAAATTATGATGAGCCCACAACCAGAACAAGGGTAGTTTGCTACACAATTCGCAACAGGGTTGCAGCTGACACAGAATGAGTATCCCCAGGGCAGTGCTTAGATGACCCCAGCAACTTCAGATTTAACTTCAGGTTTAAATTCCCTGTTTTGTCATCTGGACAGGGTCCTGCATCCAAACTCACCGAGGAAAGTAATGTTCAGATACTCAGGTATCCGAGATTTTCAGAGCCAAAACTTCAAGGGAGGGGTCCCAGAATCTGCATTTTAGAAATTCTTCATAGGATGTATAAAGCCTGAATGTAGTTTTAGGTTGGCCATTCCCTCCCCCCCTTTTTCTTGAGAGAGAGCATGAGCAGGGAAGAGTGACAGAGGGGGAGAGAGAGAGAGAGAATCTTAAAATAATTTTTTTAAAAACGTTTATTCATTTTTGAGAGAGAGGCAGAGTGCCAGCAAAGAGAGACGGAGACAGAATGTGAAGCAGGCCCCAGGCTCCTAGTTGTCAGCACAGAGTCTGATGTGGGGCTTGAACCCACAAACTGTGAGATCATGACCTGAGCCAAAGTTGGATGCTTAACCGACTGAGCCACCCAGGTGCCCTGAGAGACAGAGAGAGAGAGAGAGAGAGAGAGAGAGAAAATTTAAAGTAGCCTCTACACTGAGCATGGGAGCAACATGGGGCTCGATCCCAAGACCCTGGGATCTTAACCCCCTCACTTAATTCCTCTGTCCAAAGTGTCACATATAGAGCATGAAGTATCACAAGGACAGAGTGAGATGGCAGCTGAGCTGAAATCAAGAATCAGGTGCTCAATTGACTGATCCACCCAGGTACCCCAGACCATTCACTATCTTTTCAGTCTTTCTTCAAGTGAAGTGTTCTTGGTTGATTAGGTTTGCCCAGTTAAACTTATTGAGTGACATCTAGGAAGCCAGGAGCTCATCTCTCCTCCCCTCTGGGTTCTAATTCATTGAATAATCAATATAAGAAGTCAAATGGGGATCTAAGTGTTGCTTTTAGTTAGCACTCTCTGATCAGGCTTAGTTTGACAAGTGGGCTGGGGCCTCCCAGCTCTCTATTAGATCTTAGATTTGGGGGCTTTCAGAATCTGAAATGAAGAACGGCAGGGAGGCCCTGACTAGGAGGCCTTTGTGCACCAAGGGTGGGGCAGAGTCAGGTACAATTGCGTAGGTCCAGAGGAATCAAGAGACAAGAGGTTGGGCTATGCTGGAAAATGGTAACTCTGCCTGGTAGACAGGCGTGAACGAGAGTCCCTCATTCGAATCCTTACCGTCTCTGAGAGGGCAGGTGCTGACAGAAGAGTTCCCTTCTAGAATCACATTATATTCTGCTTCCCTGAGCTACTCTCAGTCGGATTCCACCTGACTTCTCCATGAATTTCAGATTTCACCTATCAAGCCCGATTTCTGGCTTAGTTCTTTCTATTAGCTCAGTTTTTTCCCCATTGTGTCTGGTGAGGACTTCGGCCTCTGGCCTGCCTTCAAGTAAGCATTCCAGGTTCTGAGCCCTCAGCCAATTCTCTGGGCAGATCACTAGCAATGGGGGAAGTCACAGAGAAAGTCAAGTGCAGGTGGGAACTTGTTCTCAGTCACCTCTTCTTATGCCTCCTCTGAAGCCACCTTCCCAGTGGAGGAGAGTTGTAGGGTGATTCTCAAGTCAAGGGAAGAGGCCCAGTAGTGCTTGCTTGCTAGATGCTCCGCAGAGATGTCAGGAGTTCTGCCATAGTGTTCATGGTGAGCCTAGAGCAAGATATGACCTAAGTCAGTCTGAGAAAGTCAGGATGGTTTCACAGAGGAGCTGTCTCTCCCTAGTGGAATAGGAACAGGGCTCCTGGGGTTATGTGGTTATGTGCAGGTTATGTGGCAGCCCATGGTAGGAGCTTGCTGGTCAGTAAATCCCTAAACTGCTGAAACAGAGAGCAGGATAGGGAACTACAAGGACATAGATATAGCCAGAGCAAGGGGGCCCGAGGCACGGGACAGGCTGAAACAGGGGCAGGGGCCACATTCTGATGGTCTTTCTGTTCTGCCAAGCCAAAAGATTTAAACTTTATCTTGCAGTCAGTGGTCTCCAAGATGGGCTCTGTCTACTCACTGGGGATGTGTAAAGTGAGCTACTGGAGTATGAAAAGCAAATTTAGATATACCTATGCTCATTAAAAAATTAGCTTTATTAAAAAAATTAAAAATAAAATAAAAAAATTAGCTTTATTGAGGTATCTTGTATTATATTTTTAATCTAAAAATTAAAAAATAAAGATTTCTAAACTACAATGTATGCATTGGCCGTGGCCCCCTCACTTAATTCCTCTGTCCAAAGTGTCACATATAGAGCATGAAGTATCACAAGGACAGAGTGAGATGGCAGCTGTATAGTTCAAAGTCCAACACTTGGGCCTTTTAGCAGTATCACACATTTAAATGTATATTGCCTGGGTAAGTGGACTGATAGATTATATTACATTTTCACTAAACTGACTTTACAAAATGGACAGGCACATGGCTGAAGGTAGTCTTAAAAAGAAACCATAGCTTACGAAGAAGCTTTTTGCACAATGGGCTGGAATATAGACAGCAAGTGGCTTTTAACCATGTTAAAGACGATCAATCTAACTCATGGCAGTCAATGGAAATGAAAACTGCACAGGGATGTTATTTGTCACCTATCAGATTTCTAAATATCCAAGTTTGGCTCAATGCTCAATTGGTGAAGCTATGGGGAAACCAGCACAGAAGCCTGAAATATCTTGTGAAGCCAAGTGGCAAGGAAGCCATCAAAGACTACTGGGGTCACGTCAAAAGACCACAAGCGTTCACTTGAATAGGCTCCCACTGGTGAGAAATGGAACAAATCAAGGATTGACAAGAATAATGAGTGCAATGGATTGGTATACTTCAAATACATTTAAATCCATGAGTTCCTAATGATACAAAAAACTTTGGTTACATATGGAGCATCATAGGAAAACAATTATTATTTAAAAAACTGGTACATGAAGGGAAAGGATTGAGCATATATTCTTTTCCCATACAATTCCTAACCCTTGGGAAAAGGAATAGTTGAAGTTAAGAAGTACTAACCTTATAGAAGTATTCAATTTACTGAATGAAGAGGGCATGATAGAATTAGAATATAACCACGAAGAAAAGATTGCCTTTACACATTTATTCCAGCTAATAAATGAAGAAAGAATGATAAGATTAGACTAATACCATATCCCTAATGAATTAATGGATTTATGCAATGATTATCCAGGGCTGCTAGCATTACCAAATGTGCCTCCTGATAGAATCACACATCACTCATGAAGTATTCAAATAAATTGAACCCGAATTTGATAAAATCTACGTATCATTACAAATTAAAAAAACTTTTTTTAATATTTATTTTTAGGAGACAGAGCATGAGTGGGGGAGGGGCAGAGAGCGAGGGAGACACAGAATCTGAAGCAGGCTCCAGGCTCTGAGCTGTCAGCACAGAGTCGGAAGCGGGCCTTGAACCACTGAACTGCAAGATCATGACCTAAGCCAAAGTTGGACGCTAACTGACTGAGCCACCTAGGCACCCCTATAATTACCAGTGTTTAATTGGTACAGGGAACTGAAGAGTTTGTTAAATGACACCTGACATTCTACAGGACAAATGACTCTGTTTCTTTAACATATAAATTGGAGGGGGAGGATAAAAAAAGACGGAGCAGAGACTATAAATTAAAAGACACTTTAGAGATATATAACCAATCACCATGTATGAATGTCATTTGGATGCTGATTCAAATAAATAAACACACAAAAAAAACAAGAGGTCTAAAGTTATCAGCAAAGTTTGAGTCTGAATTATATATTCATGATATTAAAGAGTTATTGTGACATTTTTAGGAATGGTAATGGACCTGTGGTTTGCTTTTTAGATATACACACTGAAATAATTATAGACAACATGATGTGATACCTGGGATTCATTCCAGGATAATCCAGGGTTAGGAGGATGCTATGAGAAGTGTGTGGGAATATAGATGAGACAAGATTGGCTGTGAATTGATAATTGTTGAACCTGAGTGGAGGGAAGATCAGGGTTCATTATGCTATCCTCTTACCTTTGTATATGATTGAATTTTTCTGTCATAAATATAAAATAGATAAAAAATGACAGATTGAAGAGAATACAAATAATGCAAATACCAACAAGAAAATAGCAGAGCTGACATATTCTTCCTAGTATGAGCCTTTTATCAGCCATCTAATGATTAAGATAAAAACAATGATAATCTCATTAGAGCTGACATGAAGCTGGGGAAAATCTTCTAAGCTACCAAGACTATTTGAAATATGTTTAAAGATGAATCCTGACCTAACCACATATTGTGCCTTAGGTAGGATATTAACCACTATTTAAAGATGGAAGCCACTGTTTCATATAACTCATCTGTTTTGAGTTGACTAAAAATACAGCCAGAATATATGGCTTTCAGACGTTGGGTGACAGGCAGTGCAAAAGAGTGATCCCTGAAAGGAGGAAAATGAATGAAGTGAGCCCTATAATAACCCCAGTTTACTGCTCACAGAGAGTTTCCAGTCCAAAGCACAGGGAAGGAAATCCCAAACTGAGGCTGGCAGGGCCTTGTGTTTAGGACAGAATTGAGAATTTAGAGAAGTCAGAGTGGCTAGAATCCACCATGCAAAGTATTGCAGAGGAGAAGCATCACAAGGGTCCTCTCACCATTCAACTGAAAGACTGATTGGCATGTATGTATGAGGAATCTACCCGAGGACACCAGAGGGAAGTAGGGAAAAGAATGCTTGGACATCCCAAAGAACCTGAACTAGTTCACCTTTCCAACAGCCAGAACGGAGAAATCTCTTAATAAATGGGGCATCACATAGAACATTCAGAAGGGTACTATTTCAGTAGTGGAGCCCCAATAGTCTAGACCACGGTTTCTTAATCTTGGCACTATTGACATTTTAGGCCAAATAATTGGGGGTTGTCCTGTGTATCATAGAATGTTTATCAGGATCCCTAGCCTCTACCTACTAGATGACAGTAGCACATCCACTCCTCTAGTTGTGACAACTGGAAGTGTCACACTGCCAAATGTGTCCTTCCCTTAGGGTCAAAATTGTCCCTGGTAGAGCAGTTGCTAAGATGAAAAGTGGCTCTGGTCCTGCCTAAGATAGCTTAAAAGCAAGCTGCAAAAGGATTAAGTTGTTTCAAAACTCTGTTGCATTCTAGAACAAAATTTAGGAATATTGAAAACACAAATAATCTAGCATGCCAACATATAAAATTCACTATTTCTGACATCCAATCAATCCAGACATGCAAAGAAGCAGAAAAGATAACCCACAATGAGGAGGAAAATAATCAATTAGAAGCAGATTCAAAAATAGCACTGATGATAGAATTAAGAGAGAAGAATGCTAAAATAACTATGATTAATATATTCCATATGCTCAAACATGTATATGGAAACATGAGCAGCTTTAGGAGAGATCTAGATGATATAAAAAAGACCCATATTGAACTTCTGAAGGTGAAAAATACAATGTCTAAGATGAAAAATACACCAAATGGAATTAACAGCAGATTAGATATTTCAGAAGAAAACAATGACTGAACTTGAAAATAGCACGGAAATTGCTCCATTAAAACACTAAAGAGTATTGAAGAGCTTTGGAACCACTTTGAGTGGCTTACTATGCACATAGCTAGAGTTTCAAAAGGAGAAGAAGGGCTGGGGGTGAAAATTTTTGAGAAAATAATGTCTGAAAAACTTCCAAATTTGATGAGAACTGCATATCTACAGATTCAAGAGACTCAATGAACTACAAGCAGATGAAAAATGAATACTACCTCAAGGCACTTTCTAATCAAATTGATTAAAATTAGTGATAAAGAGAAAAATCTTTTAAAGGAACCAGAGTAAAAACAGAAGTTACATACAGAGGAACAAAGTTAAGAATGACAGCAGACTTCTTGTTGAAAACAATGCAACTAAAAAAAATAACAACAACAACAAAAAAAGAGTGGAGCAACACCTTTTAAGTATTGGAAGAAAAACACCTCTGTCGACTTGGAATTCTATACCCAGCAAAAATATCTTTCAAAAATGAAAACAACACAAATGTTGTTTCCAGACATATAAAAGCTGAAGAAATTCACTGACAGCAGACCAGTACTCCAAGAAATCTCAAAGGAAGTCCTTAATGTGGAAGGAAAATGGAACCAGATAGAAATCTGGATCTATACAAAGGAATGAAGGGCACCTGAAATTGTAAATATGTTGGCTAATACAGAAGACTCTTTTTTTCCTTATTTTAAAATCTCTTTTAAAAGTGCTAGGATATTATTTTAGTGAGAACAGAGTTGTTTTTTTTTTTCTGAAATCAATAAATAACTTTTATTTCACCTTTATCTTACCCTTTGAACATTTCTGTTTTTATATTAGTGTAGTAGGCATGAATAATATTTACAAATGAAGAGATAATATTTCACTAATATATATTCTACACAGGAGTTGCATGCTCATTTTTTTTTCAGATAAGGAAGAATGATTAAAATCTTGGAGATGATTGTTGTGGCTTATAAAGACCAATTGGAGTGTTGCAAATGGTGATATGATATTATTTTATTATTTGATTCGGCTCATAGAAAAATTAACCAAAGGGTTAACAATATGGACAATTTCTTGAGGCAATGAAGTACCTGGAATGATATTAAATGGCTGAACACGATATCTCAAAATTTGAGGTCATTCAGATGATGTTAAGCTAGCTACACAATATGTGACTTTGGTGACTAAATTAAAGCAAAAAGACATTGTTGTTTTGACCTGTTTGCCAAAAAAACACAAGGATTTGAACTATTAAACATTTTTTAGAAGTGAAGCTAGTGGGGCACCTGGGTGACTCAGTCTGTTAAGTGTCTGGCTCTTGATTTCTCAGGTCATGATCTCACTGTTTGTGAGATCAAGCCCCGCACCTGGCTCTGTGCTGGCAGTGTGGTGCCTGCTTGGGATTCTCTCTCTCTCCCTCTCTCTCTATCCCTCCCCAGCTCACTCTCTTTCTCAAACACACACAAAAACAAAATAAATGAAGCTAGCATTTGCCTTACGTTTTATGTATTTGGAAACTGAGACCAACTGAGATGCAGTTACTTGTCTAAAATCAAACAACTGGTTAATTGGATTGTATTTGGTAGGCATTCACTTTATGGACTGGATATGAAAGGATATCAACCCACATCAATTTCAAGTAGCAGGATCACTTCTAGCTGTAATATCCTCAGGGCTCCTTGTCTGCTGCGTGGAATTTTGGTCACTAGATGGCATCCCATACAACAGCACCAACTGATCCTGTGGTTTCTTCAGTTTTGATTACCCCTTAGGCAAGCTAATGCTATTGATTCTTTGTATCACAAAATAAAGAAATTTCTTGAAAAGCTACCTGGCTGTAACAGAATTAAATAAACATAATATTCAGGGATTGATAACAAACAGGATGAAAAAAACCCTTATACACCTTTAGGAAGGATTATTGGTTTTTCTACTATATTAGCATCCCTTCCCCAATAAATTGAACAATTTAACATTTTAATGTACTCACCAGAAGTCACGTAGAAGCTTCAAATTTCTCTATTTAGCACAGTTACAATTGTTTACCTTGAAATAACCCCCTTACCACAGGGGAGTCATTCAGGTCAATTCTACCTCATAAACCTTTCATGAATCTCTGCTTCCTCACCATCTCCACTGCTCTTCCCTGGCCCAAGTCAGACCATTGCTCTCTTGGACTCTTACAATATCCTCCTAATTCGACTTCCTGCTTTTGCTTCTAATGCATTTAAAACTCATTTCCCACAATATTTTCTGAGTAGTCTTTTAAAAATATGAATCTAACCATGTTATTTCCTTGCTTAAAATATGTAATGGTAATTTCTGGATTATTTACCACTATTTTGGAAAACATAAAAAGTGATTTAGATAAATTAATAGCACTACAAATTTATCAACTAGTATTATTTGGAATGAAGCTCTGAGTCAGAAGCATGTGGCTACAACTCTTATGTCACAGACAGAACCATTGAACTGAGAGAGAGAGAGAGAGAGAGAGAGAGAGAGAGAGAGAGGCTTTATATACAAGAGCTGCTTTCCAGGGTTGCCAGACTCATGTCCATTCCTGTTCTCCTCAATGCAGAGCTACAGTTTCAGGTCATTTAAAATGGCCAGGAGCAGTTATATTTGGGTTGTGAATTTGGTAGTGGCAAGGGACTGAATGCTAAAGAATGGTTTCTGGAAGGGAATGAAACACAGATGGTTTCAGAGAATTCTGGAATAAGCTCCACTCCTTATGGAAAGGTAATCAAGCAAAAAGATCAAAAGATATTTTCTAAGGATGCAAATTTATACCAAGTAAAAGGCACAAAAATCTGGAAAGTTGTCTAGAAATGACCTTCTAGATTATGAGGAAAGAGAAAGATTTTGATGGTGGCTAGGAGAATAGTAAAAAAAGACAAGGAGAAACTACACACTTTAAGGACAAATGCTGGGACTCTCCTCTTTTAGGGATGAGTACAGTTAAAATTACAGGAAACAAAACTGAATGTTTCTGTAGAGTGAAAAATGATAACATAACACTCAACTGTCTGAAAAAGAGCTTACTTTTGTTGAAGATTTACTTCAAGGATGGGAAGCCTGGGTGGCTCATTTGGTTGAGTGACCGACTCTTGATTTCGACTCAGATCATGATCTCACGGTTCGTGAGTTCAAGCTCTATCTATGTCAGGCTCTGTGCTGAGAGCGTGGAGCCTGCTTGGGATTTTCTCCCTCTTTATGCCCCTACCCAACTCATGCTCTCTCTCTCTCCCTCAAAATAAATAAGCTTTAAAAATAAAATTTAAAAGCATTAAAAACGATTTACTTCAAGGAACTAGTTAATTTTTAGAAATCATCTATATTGTACTCTTTAAAAATGTGAAAACTGTGGACTTCACAAAGCAAAAGATCAAATATGAGAAGATAAAACATTAAAATGGAAAAGGAAATGACTAATAAGCAGAAAAGGCCTTGGATTAAAAAAATGTCCAAAGAAAGTAAAAATGTAAATTAAAAATACAAAATAGAATCAACACTAAAGAATTAACACTACAGAAAATCAAATCCATGCTGTAGGCTAGAGAACCAATGTGAAACTCTTCCAGGATACAGAGGAAAAAGACTCAGAGAAGAACATGATAAAAAAAAAATAATGAATGTCAGGTGTGGAAGGTAAGGAAAACAGATCTGAAAATACAGACAAGAAAAAAAAAGCTAGTGAATCTGAAGCAACAATTGCAAACATATATGACCTTAAGCTTAAGAACAACGAGAGTTTGAAAAATGAAAGTGATTGATTCATAGCAGTATAAGGGAAATACTTATATAAAGTTACCAAGACCCGTATAAATCCTGGTGAATCTTTTTTAACTGAAATTTTTACAAAGAAAATTGTAAATTCATATGCAGTTGTAATAAATAAGACAGAGAGATTTCATATACCCTTTACCCAGCTCTCCTAATGGTAACAATTTGCAAAATTGTAGTATGATATCATAACGAATATATTGACATACAATCTACCAATCTTATTCAGATCCTTCCGGTTTCACTGCACTCATTTGTATGAGTTTTGATCAATTTGTATGTGTGTGTATTTTGTACAGTGTTATCATTTGTGTGGTTTTGTACATCTATCACCATAGTAAAGATTCTGAACATTTCCATCACCTCAAGTATCCCTTGTATTATAACCATACCAGCATCCTTCCCATCCTCACACTCTGCCTTCTATAGGTAACTCCTGGAAACTGCAAATCCATTTTCCATGTCAGTAGTTTCTTATTTCAAGAATGTTGTACAAATGGAATCATATAATATGTAACTTCTTGGGAGTGGCTTTATTCAC
This sequence comes from Prionailurus bengalensis, assembly GCF_016509475.1. NCBI lineage: Eukaryota > Metazoa > Chordata > Mammalia > Carnivora > Felidae > Prionailurus > Prionailurus bengalensis. The sequence continues at coordinate 51,354,927 of NC_057351.1, read as the reverse complement.
TCAGCATAATTCCTTAGAGATTTGTCCAATTTGTTGTGTGTATCACCAGTTCCTTCCTTTTTTGTTAGTGAGTAATATTCTCTGGTATGTATGGACCACAGTTTGCTTAAACATTCACCTATTGAAGGCTGGTGATGTTTAAAAAATTTAAATATAAAGAGTTAGATACTTCTCTAGACAAAACAACAATAATAAAATAGTTTACCAAGAAAAGATTATCCTCCAAGTGTTTCTATTGACTGGTGCTTTTTGTTTTGATGTTTCAAACCACTAGTTAAAAATTTCATATGGACTTAAATACCTGTGTTATTAAACACAGTGTCAGTTGCTAGTAAAAGTTAAAAAATAAAGCACATCATATCTATCTTTCAGATTACAAGAGAAGTGGGGTGGGGGAAGAAGCAAAAATAAACCATAGAAACCATAAAAACATAGAAAACAAAGGAAATAGTAAGGAAGCATTCGAAAAAGACAGTGAAAATGAGAGCGAGCATGCCAATTATGACAATAAGTATAAAAGAGTCAAATTCTCTAGTTAAATAGCAAACACTTTCAGATTTATTAAAATCTATATGTGCATTTATTAGAGGTAGTTCTAAGACAAAACTTTATTTTTTTTAAATTTTTTTAAGTTTTATTCATTTTTCAGAGACAGAGAGACAGAGCGTGAGTGGGGGAGAAGCAGACAGGGAGGGAGACACAGAATCTGAAACAGGCTCCAGGATCCAGGCTCCGAGCTGTCAGCACAGAGCCTGACGTGGGACCTGAACTCACAGACGGCAAGATCATGACCTGAGCTGAAGTTGGACGCTTAACCGACTGAGCCACCCAGGTGCCCCTAAAACAAAATTTAAAAAAGAAGTTAAAAGAAACATGGGGGTTTTATAACAATTCCTGTTTTTTTGTAATTAGGTCTAGCACCCACAGCTCCTCCCTCTAGTGGAAGAGTCCCACCAGTTAATGTGCTAGCCATCTCCTAACAAGACTTGCTGAGAAATTTTATTTCAGTAGAACTGACACTCCACCCTCCCTATCCCCTAGCCCCCTGACAAGAGGGCTATAAGGTGGAGGAGGGGTATTAGAAGGTTTACTTTTAGGAATGCCCAGTGTTTGTAAAGGTGGGGAGTACTTAACTAGGTCCTCTTCCCAAAGCCAAAGAAGAGAAGCCCGAGGTGAAATTATTTATAAAGCTTGAGATTTTTTTTTTTGCATGAAAGGGAGACATATCTTGCTGTCCAGTTGAAAGTCCAGAAAGCTACAGTGATTGCTGACCTGCCCTAGGTGATAAAAGAGCCTAACTAAGAGAGGACAAGACACTTCTGGGAGTCCTCCCCTTGAGTTCCTGAGAATCCAGAATATATAATCACTTATTCCCAGAGTTGGGGGTGAAGACTGCAGGGAGGCTGGGAGCTGCAGCTTGCTAGAGACTCCATAGCTTGTGTCAAAGAGGAACATGCCTCACAAGAATGTCACATGCTATGAGGTCCCATCTTGGGGCCAGGGGAAAGTGCATTTGAATCTAGAAGGGCTCACCTGTGCCTAGGGGATGTTCTTGGGATTTAAACTGTCACCAGTGGGTACCCACCCATACCCACCAACTCAATAGTTAATGAGTTGGTTCAGCCAGGATGACAAAAAGTAGAGTCAGCTGCTTTGTCACCACTGACTGGTGATTGCTCACAAAAGAGAATAACATTTACAGCCAACAAATCAGAGGCCATCTACCTTGCCTTGAACAGTCACACAAGAGAAAATCTTCCTCCTTTTATCAGTTGTGGGACAGCCACAGGAATGAGGAAGAGGGCATGAGGGCATAACTCCTATTTTGCAGACTCCCCTCCTTCCTCCACTTTCAGGGACTCTTCTCACCAAGCTACTGCAAGTACAGCTCTAGCCTGGGCCTGGAAGAACGGGAGACGTTAGTATTATGACTGGGGAACTTCAGTAATCTAATGCACCTGGAAAGCTATGAGATCAGACTGAAATATTGTAAAGAGTCTATTCAGCTTAGCTGATAATGGGTTAATTTGTATAATAAAGCTGTTCCATGTTTATACCCTCAGTGAGTCAATAAGCCTTAATCAAGTGGTTAAGAAAAAGGAGTGATTGCAATGTTAATGTAGAACTCAAGAGAAAGTGCAATAAATGGTAAAAAAAAAAAAAAAAAAAAAAGCCACTGAATACTTTTACTTTGATCATGTATAATTTCCTCAATGAAGATATAGTCATTGGTCTTTATGAACCAAATGACATTCAGTGAATATTTACAATAAAAATTTCAATGAATGTAAACAGAAATTTAAGAAACCACTGTAGATCTAAGAGCCTTTACTATATGATGAAACAATTGAAACTTGGTGAGGGAAGTTACTTGCCCAAGGTCACACAGCTGAGTCAAGTCTAGAACCCAGGTCTGGTGACCACTGGTCTGTGTTCTTTGAGCCCCAACAAACTGATTTCCTTCCCTGGGGTATATACTCTGTATACATATGCACAAAGTGAAACATCCCCCTGTGCAAAGCCGGACATTAGGGGGATGTTTTTTTGTTAACTGAATATACAGGATGAGTCTCAAAAATTGTGTGAGAGAGAAAAGTTTCTTGGGACTATGTTTAGAGGTATTATTGTTTCAATAGCTAAGATAACTTTGGAAGCTTGAAATAATTTAATAATATTTGGCTTTCACAAAGCAGTTTTCAGTTCTCAAAGCAAGAGCATATAAATAGCCAAGCAGTAGACAAAGGTAAAGAGAATCTTACTGCAAGTGAAAGTGACTGGCTTATGACAACTTCATTCTCTCTTCCTTTCCTCCTTCTAAATAATTAAGGTAATACGCGAAACTACAAAGGGAAAATTCTTTCACTTACTCCACTCTCCAAAAGCTTGGAATAACATTGTAGTCTGGCAGTCTGCTACAGATCACATGCTGATAGACACACTGTCTCTTCAGCTGTATCCAGAAAATGCCAAAAGAACAAACAGCTCTGGATGTAACAAAAAAAAAATGTTCACGTTCGAACAAAGCTTTCTCATTGTAGCTCTTTTTGCTTCTATAGAATTAGCAATGAAAATCATATAAAAATGACATAAGTTTCAGTAAAAGAAAGGGAGGAAGATAAAAAAGGAAGGAAGGGAAGAAAGAAATGAAGGAAGGAAGGAAGAAAAAAGAAAGGAATTTCATCATTTAGTGTATAAGACACTGGAAAATATCAGAAATGATCATTGAAAACTAAATGGTATGAAGTGAAATGAAATATGAATCCCACAACCCCATTGTAATGTTATTGATAATGAATGATCATAGATTCAATCCCAGTTCATTCCATTTATTTGATATTTTATTTCCTGGGGGGGAAAAAAAAAACAAGGAAGAAATTATAACCCCTGTACTTTAACAGAAAGTTAAGAATTCCCAGACGCAAGTTCTGTTTTTTAATCCTACCATTCACCTACAATAATGTTGCGAGTCTATGTTTCTCATTATTTTGCCAGAACGGGGGTGGAGTAGGACTGGATTTGCCTAGAGTGGAGAGGACTTAGAGCTGCCATCTATAATAGGGTGTTAATGCCTAGTCTTGTGAGTGTTCGTTACTTAGTCTTAGTACTGAAGTTGATCTTATAGACCAGCAGCACATCCTTTTTACTGATAGGTCTGAAAACTCCCTGCTTGTAGACTTGGTTAAATTCAAACTTTCCCTGTTATACTACTACCGTATATATTGCTATATGCCAGTAGCTGGACTCAGCTCTATGGCTGCGTGGTAGAGCATTGCATGTCCTATAGATTAATATTAACAATAAAATAAAATAAGACACTCAGTCTATTTTAAGCACAGGTAAGTTATCAAGTCAAATATTTAAAGTGACTGAAGAGAAAGCACCCAAACATATAAACTAGAATCTACAAGGGCTCACCTGTGTCTATCTATCTATCTATCTATCTATCATCTATCTATCAATCATCAACAATGGCTTAAAGAAATTTGTAGTATATTTAGAAATTCACAAGAACAAAGCATTGAATCCCAGTTAAGTTTTCCAAACCTGTGATTCAAGATGCATGAATTACATGCTGTCTTATAGGTAGTCATTGGATAAGAAGCTTCGTCTTGATATATGATATGATTGGTTTTGATTCAAGAAGGTTAACTTTAGTAGCTTATTCCTAAAAATACCCTGTACTTTGGTTGTGTAAATCTGTCCCTGTTACCTTACAGGGGGCAAAAAGGGGTGTGTGACTCAGGCATGTGGGAATAGGAAAGAACAGTGACATCCTAGAAATGAGAAGTTGAAATAAAATCCTTTGAGTCAACGGGGAAGATGCCATAATTGTGTGCATGCACATACATGCAAATCTATATTTAGAGATATGATTCACAGTCAGAAAGAATAGAGATTTTATATTCATACCTTATAAAATGTCCCCTTTCCCAGCTCTTCATGGATCAATATGAAAGAGCAGATGCTTTTGTTTCTTGTGATGCTGTACATTATGCATGCAATATTGCTCACAGTCTCTAATAGGTGGTAGAATTCCAAGATTTTGTCCAAATTATGTTGGAAAGGTAATACTGGACTTACTAGCTCATCACATCTTAATGCAATGATGATGATTTGCACAATGTTAATCCTGTCTACGGTAGAAGTTATTGATCTTATTGTTTCTAAGATAACTTGCCCACATCCCAAAGGTGATAATTTCACAAGAACCTTTGTAGCCTGTGTTATTCTGAGTCTATTTGGAATCTCTATGGAGTGAATCCAACCTGAGGAAGGTTAAAGAGGTCATACCCAGGACACTGAAATTGGTCAGGCCACAACCAGAAGGTGGAGCAGGTTTAGAATCAATGAAGGACTTCAGAACCCATTGCAGGACTGAGGGAAGACATGGACTAAACTTAAGCCTGGACTCAGAAAGACTAGGGACTCTGCTTTAGCCAGGCCTTCCCAGGTTCTTTTGGCCAAGGACCAACCAACCAAGGAGCGGCATGTATTTCCATGGAATGTCTAGATCAGCATATATCTTAGGGTAGCCCTATGGTTGCTGCCACACTGTCAGTCCCCAGTATGCATCATCATGGAATTTGTGGAATTATTTTTTGAAGGAGAAACAATATAAGTTAAAGGAAAGAAATAAAAGGTAGGAATATGGGCACATAATGGAAGTCTAAATAATGGAATCCGGAGGGCTCAGAGCAGAATTAATTATTTCTCACGCTTAGGAACATTACTGGCAAAAAACATCTGTAGTGAAGCTTCAAAGTTTACAGGAGATATTAAATTGTTTGAGGGAGTGAAGTGTCAACTAGCAAAGATAATCACAGAGCCCTCACAAGGAAATGAGCAGCTGAGTGTCAGTGAGGGCAAATGTAGAGTGTGAGAAAATATAATGGTTCAAATTTTGCTTATGCGGATGGACCCTGAACTATCAGATATGCTCAGAGAAGTAGAGCCTGGTTGGATGTCTTCAGTGAGACTTCTGGAAGCAAACCAAAAGAATATAATCTTACCTGGTTTCAAAATTCTAGTTCAGCCATGTGTAGAAAATAGGAAACATATAGGATCACGAAGACTCAAAAATTCCCAGCAGAGGTGAAGAAATTCCAAAAAAAGGCCATTAGAATGACTAAGCAGTTGGGGCAATGTCTACAAGCAGACAGTTTGGAGACAAAGTATACTTTTATTGGTAAATATAAAGGCCAAAAGGGGATATCATCTTTATCTATGCAACCATAATGGGACCATGAGCGGATAGTGATTTGTTTTCCAGTTTCTGAAGTACGAGGTTGGGAGACTCACTTGAAATACCAGTTAGTAACAACAAAGACAGATGACAGTGATGATGGTGATGACAGTGACAATGATGGCAGCAATAATTTTGTGCTCAATGAAGAGGACATACTCAGTGAATGTTTGTTGAAAAAAATGGATCAATTTTTTTGCTGTGGTTGTCTAATGTCTGAGAAGCTAAGCTTCCAGGACCTCCCTCAGGAAAAAAGGAAAACTTCTTTGGGCCCCTTTGGGTTAATTAATGTCATTGAGCCAAATTTCCCAGTTTCAGTCTAAATGGTACCGTAGGCAGCCATGTACATCAGCCCAAGACATCCTACTCTTTTCATCTATGTCACAGTGTAGGATGTGGTTATCTTCATCTTGGACATTGAAGCTTCCCAGCTTGGTTATTGTAGTTTGGGGTCTCCAGGATGCAGACCTTGAGATGGAGATTGGCATGCAGATTTTTTAGGGTGTACTTTTGAATTCAACTCTTTTGAAAGACAAGGAAAGAAAATTGGACTGGGCAGAGGTTGAGCTATGATGCAGTCTTAACAGATGCCTCAACCAACCAAATGGAGCGTTGTGAAGATGGAATGAAACTGCAGAAGTGTCATGGGTAGGGCTTTTATCCCATTGCATTAATTGGTCATTGGATGTAGGATCCCTTGGGAAGGAGAGGTGATCTTGGTCAGGCAATTTCCTTCAGCCAAGGCAATTCCTGAATGGCCTAGGGTAGAGTCCCAGCCACTGGGAATAGTTGGGAGTCTTGGGAGGACATCCCAGCATCCCCCACATGCACCTCCATCTTGACCTATAGTTTCCATTTCTGATTTACGTGGTTGGACAGCAGGATGCTGCTCAGGTTCTGTCTAGTGAGATACTATGGCTTAGGTGCCAAGTACAAGACCATCCCTTGGGGAAACCAAAGAACTGACAGATTTGTCATCAGTGGTCCCAGCTTCTCTTCCTGGATTCTTTGCTCCCATTGCCAATGCCTCTTCCTCTCCCTGCTCCTCCCTTGCTGATGCTCTTCTGTTCACCTCATCTCACCTCTACCACACCCACCTTGCCAGTGGAAGTGATTTGAGAAATTCATTCACCCAAACCTGTCAGTTACAGGGACTGGATTTGCATTTCAATGTAAAATAGAATCTTTGCCCCAAAGAGTGAAGCCCTCTGAAAATTTCAAGTTGTCTTGGTTGAGCAGAAACATTGTTTGGAGAAGAAAACACTTTTCTGAACGGTAGGAATGAAGTGGTTTTGGGAGTCATCGATCCCTGGAAGTTAAGCATGGTCCTGCAGAGATCCCACAAAAATTGATGTGGATGTGACCAGCTAGAGAGAGAAGAAAAATAAGCTTTTCATGGAGGCACTTGCTTGGTGCACATGATTGACAACTACTGATAAAAGCGAGAGCTGGCTCCCTCAGCGTGGGAACAGCTGCTGCCTAGCAACTCAGGCTAAAGAATCAAAAGCAGAGGTTTTTCTACCCTGAACTAAGAATTCGTCCCTTGTCAATTCTGATGAGTCTGTTAAAGGAAACCCAAGTAGAGAACTGGAGAAGATAGACCTCTGTTAAAGACATGATGGTGAAGAAAGTTTGCACAGGACTGGAGGTAGTTTCTCAGCCCTCCTCCCCCTCAGTGGTCTCCACTTGTTCTAGCTGCCAGCATTTTGCTTTTTAGTAGTAAGAATCTCAAATAACCTAAGAGAGGACTTTATTTATTTTAAAGATTTTATTTTTAAGTAATCTCTACACCAGATGTGAGGCTTGAACTTCCGTGGCAACGAGTTGCATGCTTTTCCAACGGAGCCAGCCAGGTGCCCCTAAAAGAGGACTTTAAAAAAGAAAGAATCTTAGAAGATTTTTTTAAAGGTGGGGCAACATTCTCAAGATTTTATGTGCTCTTGTATGCTGGAAAATCTGTGTATTTATAGCTCCACCAGATCCTGTGTTATTATTTGGGAGGACTTCTCAATTCCTCTGATAGTCTGTAATTTCTACCAAAAGGTTGATGTTGTATTTTGAAACATTTCAGGTTACCTACATTTTATATATAAGTGAGTTGTTTCTGGGAAGAAGTATGTGAGAAATAAATGAGTTACTGAGGAAAGAATAGATTTGAAAAAAAATTCAACTGAATTCATTTATAATTCTGCTTTATATTGTTTCTCTTTATTTTCAAAGTAATTCTGTATCATCATCAATGCTTTCTTATATTCTACTAGAATGTAAATTCTATGAAAGTAGGGTTTTTTTTTTGTTTTATTCATAGATAGACTCCTGTACTTCTAATGGTGCCTAACATAGTTAGGGAATTCGTTAAGTATTTGTAGAATAAAGTGAATATTTCTCATCACCATCTTGGGTTTCAAAAATTCTCAAGTTGCTCTTTTTTAGCTTCTCAGAATATCTTATTTTAGATTTCATCAAAATGTAACTGTCTTTGCCCCAATTTCTCTTTTTGCTGATAATGGCTTGGCCAGTAATCCTTTGTATTAATATATTGTAAGAGTTGATTAAGAGTAGTGATTACCAGAATTAGGCAAGAATTGACTAATAATTATTTGGGGAGCCTTGGGTACGTCACTTAAATTTTCTGGATCTCCATTGGTTCATCTGTAAAAGGTGGTTTAATGATGCCTTTATCTTTCAGACTTTGGTTTGGATCTAATAGCATAGCAAAGAGTTTAATGGTTAAAAGCAAGAACTCTGAATCTGGACTCAAATCCTAACTTTTCTACTTTCTAATTGTATGACCTTAGGCAAGACATTTAATCTTTTTATACTTTAGTTTCTTCATACGCAAAATGGAGATATTTATAGTACCCTTCTTTTAGAATTATTATATAGGTAAAAATAGTCAAAATATGCAAAACACTTAAAATAGTGCCTGCCATATACAGAGTAACTCATAAAAAATGTTAGGTTTTATTATTAAAGGTAAATCACATTTGGAAAATTGTGAATGGCTGTACAAATGCAAGGTAATTAGATCTCCATTTTAACACTGATGGTTCAAATTAAAATGAATGACTAGGGCACCTGGGTGGCTAAGTTGGTTAAATACCCAACTTTGGCTTGAGTTTGAGCCCCACATTAGGCTCTGTGCTGACAGCTCAGAGCCTGGAGCCTGCTTTGGATTCTGTGTGTGTCTCTCTCTCTGTGTCCCTCCCCTGCTCATGCTCTGTCTGTCTCTGTCTCTCAAAAATGAATAAACATTAAAAAAATTTTAAATAAAATTTAAAAAAAAGAATGACTAATGCTGACATTTTACGCTCTGTGATAAGTTAGGGGGTGAATGATTTGGCATTTCTTAAATTACAATTTATGATTGTTGGCTATGATAGTTGGCTATGATTTCCATCCATTTGCAAGGCTGGCCTGAGGTACCTATGTATCAGGGCGTAAGTTGCAAATTTACTCACAATGATTTTGCCTTTCTGAGTTCTGTCATCATCTACTGATGTGATTTTGGACAAGTCAATGAACTTATTTAACTCATAGTTTTCTCCTTTGTAAAATGGGAGTGATAACAGCTTATTGCCTTTTTCAGAGGTTACTGAGAGGTCCAATTGAGATATTCATTATTCAAATATGAGGTAGTATTATCCTTTTGTTTATTCTCCTTGAGATTTTGATAGACCATTAACTCTCCTATTCTACACAAATAGTAGGCTGTTGGAGGCTGTGCAACTTTAGGTGTATCCTTTTATAGACTCAGATATATTTTATTTTTCTATCTAGACTCCTCCATTATACAAAGTTTAAACAGACCCGGTTAGCCATCCAATAAGCTAAGGTTCAAATTCAAATGTACTATATGAGCAATGGTGGTAGAGGAGGGCTTTTGACTAGTCAGTTATTCAGCCTTAATGGCCAATCTCAAAGCAGCTCAGTGTTTGCAAATGGTCAAGTTGGTTTAATTGGTTGTTCTCTAAGTTTAATATATTAAGCTTCTTAATGGATTAAAGAACTTATATTCACGTTATGGGCCATAAAAATGAATATGATAAAGTTGGAAAACTGGATGTAAAATATGCAAAGAAATTCAGAAAACATTTTCATTTTTGGTCTGGTTTAAGTCCTGGCTAGCTTTTGCTTTTAGCTATAAAGGAATGACTGGTATTGGATTATGCCTCCTATGGTAAACAATCATAAAACTGGAAAAAATATATGCAACAACTATTGTTAAACATTGGAAAACGGGCATTGCAAAGGATGAGGTAAGCCTCACCTCGATGCAGTTTTTTCCCCGGGGATGTGTTCCCAAACATGGTATGAAAAGCTAGGATCTAAGAAGAGCACAGTCATAGTGTTGAGGAAACATAGATCTGAGTCTGGGGTATTTGAAGCAACTGGAATCTGCAAAGCAGGGCACCAGAGAGAAGCTGTACAGAGTAGGTAGGAGGTTTGGGAAGGAGTTCTCCCTGAATTCTTGGCCAAGTACTGCACTGTATATATGCAGGGCAAGACTACACAAGGCTCACCAGAGAATTGCTGCACAATTGCTGTTCCAATTATGGAGCAGAAATAATAAAGGTTGAGCGGGACTGGGGGATGTTGGAGATCCTCCACAGAGTCGAGAGACACCATTAACATCTTGTTAATACCTCAAGCATCCAGCTTTGAGACAAGAAAGGCCACATCTTAGAAGTACCACACCTTAGAATAAAGCCTAGTTTCTCAACCTTATCTAAAAAACAAAACAAAACACCTAATACCAATCCTCCACAAGACCAAGTTGAGGGTTTTTTTCACAGATCCAATCCAGTACAGTGAAAAGCCAACCTACACAAGTTCAAGGTGATCAGCCAGTAACACTGCCTACTAGATCTGCCTCCTAGCACAAAAATAAACACGCTTTTAAGAAAGATAACAAAATCTAGAATCTCTATCATGAACAATACCCAATATACAGTAAAAAAATTCCCATATGCAAGGAAACAGGAAAACATGGCCCATAGTTAAGAACAAAAGAACTTAATAATTACCAACTCCAAGATGACTCAGATGTGGGATTCACCAGACAAAACTTTAGAGCAGGTATTATAAATATCTTGAGAGAAAAAGTGAAAACTATGGAAAAGTTAAAGAAAATTATGTCTTAATGAGTAAATAGTTAGGGAATTACAGCAGAGAAAAGGATATCTATCTATCTATCTATCTATCTATCTACCTACCTATCATCTATCTATCTATCTACCTCCAAATAGAAATTCTAGAATTGAAAAGTACATAACTTCTCTAATCTGAAGCACAGAAAGACAAATTTATGTGAATAAAAAAGATCCTTAGGAAGGTGCCTGGGTGGCTTAGTTGGTTAAGCCTCTGACTCTTGATTTTGGCTCAGGTCATGATCTCATAGTTTGTGAGTTTGATTCCCATATCTGGCTCTGTGCTGAGAGTGAGGAGCCTGCTTGGGATTCTCTCTCTCTCCCTCTCTCTCTCCCTCTCTCTCTGCCCCTCCTGCATGTACTCTCTCTCTGTCTCAAAATAAATAAATAAATTTGAAAAATAAAAGATCCTTAGGGAACTGTGGGACAAATGGTCCAATATACATGTAATAGAAATATCAGAAGAAGACATAAAGAAAGGCACAGAAAAATTTTTGAGTAAATAGTGACCAAAAATTCCTGAAACTTAATGACAATTACTGACTTAAAGATCTAGGAAAGAGGTAAACTTCCAGAAATGTAAATATAAGACAAATCACACTTAGACATATTGAACTGCTGAAAATCAAAGGTAAAACATCTTGAAAGCAAGCAGAAACAAAAAGCATATTACATAAAATAGAATATAATAGAATGGCATGTTTAAACAAACAAAAAGGAAACAGAAAAAGCCTGTCAACCCACAATTCAATATCCAGTGAAAGTAGTTTGCAATAAAAGAGGATGAAATAAAGACATTTTCAGATAAATAAAACCTTAGAGAATCTATCACCAGCAGACCTACTCTATGAGAAATCCTAAGGGATGTTCTGTAGGCTAACAGGAAATGATACAGAAGGAAACTCAGATCTGAAGGAGGAAAAAAGAGCCCCAGGAATAGTAAATAAAAGGATACATTTATTTTATTTTTTTAAGTTTGTTTACTTATTTAGAGAGAAAGAGAGAAAGAGAGAGAGAGAGCACATATGTGTGAGCAGAAGAGGGACAAAAATAGAGGGGGAGAGAGAGAGAATCCCAAGCAGGTTCAGTGCTTGCAGCATGGACCCCAATGCAGGGCTTGAACTCACAAACCATGAGTTCATGACCTGAGCCGAAATCAAGAGGCAGATGCTTAACCAACTGAGCCACCCAGGCACCCCAATAAGACGATACATTTAAATGACAATATTATTTTTTTTCCATAATCCTTAAAAGCAAAATTAATGTTGTAAGGGATTTTATAACATTTGTAGAAGCAAAAGATATGACAGCATTAGCACAAAGGACAAGGGTGGGTGAATAAGTGGAATCATATCTGTGTACATTTGGGAAGTTTATGTAATGTTTATTACATTTGGGAAGTGAAAAGTGGGAAATGAAAGGTATCAGGTGTAAATTAGGAAAGATAAAGTAGGAAATGCAAAGGTCAGATATGAAGTGTGAAGTTTGAAGTACGGACTTCAAATATGGACTTTAAATAGTATGGTCTTTAAATAGACTTTGTTAAGGATGCACATTGGTAGCTTTGGAGCAACCACTAAAAATTCAAAATAAATGAGATATAACTAAGAGGCCAATGGACAAAATACTAAAAATATTCAATTAGTCCCAAAGAAGACAGAAAACAAGCAACAGAGGGACAAAAACCAGAAGGGGCCAGTGAAAAACAACTAGACAGAAGATATGTTAAAATCTCATGGATCATTTCATTAAATGTAAATGAGCTAAACTCCAATTAAAAGGCAGAAATTTTCTTGTTGGATAAAAAAACACAACCCAGTATATGATATCTATAAGAGACATACTCTGAATATAATGATATGAATATAACAGAAAGAAATAAACCATGCTAACAGTAAGCATAAAAAACTGGCATTAATATATTAATATCAGATAAATTAGACTTCAAGACAAAAAGAGAAGAGAGAAAGAGGAGTAACTCATCAAAAAGTCAAATGTGTATGCATCTAATAATAACTTCAAAACTCATAAAGTAAAAACTGAAAAACCAAAAGACAAAAACCAAATACACAAACCCACAATCATAGTTGTTGATTATAATATCCCTCATTCAGTAATAGAATATAGATAAAAATTAGTAAGCGACACTATCAATCACAGGTACTTAATTGACATTTACCAAGCACTACACCCCCAAATTACAAAATACTCATGCCTCTCAAGTGCATGTGGAACATTTACTAAAATACCCATCTAGTGACCCATAAAGTAAATCTTAAGAGAAATTGAGAAGAATTGAAATCATATACAGTCTCAAGCAACAGCGAAATTAGAAATCAATCATAATAAGCTACTAGAAAACTCCCAAATATTTGGATTTTGAAAAAGCACATTTATCAATAATTAATAGCTCAGTGAAAAAATCACAAGGGAAATTAGAAAATATTTTGAACTTAATGGTAATGAAAATATAATTTATCCCCTGCGTGAGCAGGGCAGGGCCATAGAGAGAGGGAGATACAGAATCTGAAGCAGGCTCCAGGCTCTGAGCTGTCAGCACAGTGCCAGATGAGGAGCTCGAACTCATGAACTGTGAGATCATGACCTGGGCTGAAGTTAGACTCTCAAGCAACTGAGCCACCTAGGTGCCCCAAACTCTATTTCTTAATAGATAATTGTTTACACTATCTACGTATTTTCTATTATGGTACAGCAGGATTTAACACACATAAGTTACTCTGCCCCATGCTTCCTCTCCTCCTTCCAGTAGAAACATGTCACAAGTTTTTTTTTTTAAAGAATATTGAGTATTTTTAGTGTTATGACTAAAATATCATTTCCTGCTGAAACATAATCAGAGTATACCATGGTTTTGTTTCTTTCTTTCACAACTTTTTATTAGCTCTGGCATTAATAATTGTCCAATTCTTATCATCTGTTTCATTTTCTCTGTATCTATTGCTAATGCTTCCCACTTGCTCCACCAGCCTCTCATAACAATTTTCTACATTGTAAACTTCTCCCCTGGAGCTTCTATTCATTTGCAACTCCTGCTCTTTAGAATGCTGCGTTCACTACTGCATTCTGGGGTTTCTCTTTCCCATCATCCAGAGAATTCCTCTCCCCTGTCTTGTGCGTTGGATCCTAGGAAATTTTGAACCTCATATAACACTCTTCTTCAGTTGCTTTGTTGTTTTGCTGGTGAGGACATTAAAGAAGCTTCCTGAGAAAGAATGGATCATAAGTAATTTTGTTCGTGTTGCATATTTCTGTAAATTTTATTTCATCTTCTTGATTTATTGATGAACAGGATATAGAATTTTAGTTGGAAATCATTTTCATTTGGACTTTTGGTAGCATTTCTCTATTGTATTCTAGTCTCTAGCATTGCTGTGAGAAGTCCCAAACCCTTCTAATTTTCATCCTGTTTGTATCTTTGAGTTTTTTGAAATCTCCGTTTTTTGCAATATCTATTTAAAAAAAAAACAGCTTTATTGAAGTATAATTGACATGCAAAGAACTGTAAAAGTTTAAAGTGTAGAAATTGATAAGTTATTCCTTATGTATGCTCATGACACTATGACCATAATCAAGAACATGTCCATCGATTTGGATACATCAGATTGGAACAATTGAAGTTTTCTTGTGCCCTTGTATCAGCTCTCATTTTTGCCTCTTTGCTACCTCCCTTCCATGACTCATATCCAGAAAACCACTCACCTGCTTTCTATCAGTATAGATTCTTTTGCATTTTCTAGGATTTTATATATAATGGATTCAAAGAGTATGTATTCTTTTTTGCTTGGTTTTTCTCACTCAGAATAATTATTTAGAATCACCCATGTTCTCACATGTATCAATATTTCATTCCTTTTTATTATTCAGAAGTTTTTTTTATTGTGCACAGCTAATTCTAGACTTTATTTGGAAATGCAAGTGAGCTGAAATAGTCTATTTGTTTTAGACAAAGAGCAATGTTGGAGGACTTATACTATTCAATTTCAAGACTTATTTACAAAACTGCAGTGATCAAGAGAACATGGTATTGGCATAAAGGTAAACAATTTGATAAATGGAATAGAATCAAGATTCCAGAAACAGACCCACACATGTATTGATTTTCAATAAAGGTAAGAAAAGAATATTCTTTCAACAAATGATACTGAAACAATTGGGATATTCATATGGACAAAAACGAACCTCTACTGTCACTTCATACCACACACAAATATTTATTTTAAATGGGTCATTTATCTATATATAAAAGCTAATGTAACTTCTCACAGAAAACGGAGGAGACTATCTTCCTTATCAGGGTATAGGCAAAGATTTCTTAGATAGGATATGAAAAGAATAAATAGTAACATTAAAAAAATCTTATACACACACACACACGCACACATATATTGGATTTCATCAAAAATTAAAAATTTTTCCCTTTGAAAGATTCCATTAAGATGACAAAAAGGCAAGTCACAGACTGGGAGAAAAAATTCATAATACATATATCTGATAAAGGATTATATCCAGAATATAGAAAGAACTCTCACAGGTCAATAAGAAGAAGACAGCCCAATAAAAAATAAGCAAAAGATTTGGATACTTCACAAAAGAAGGTATAAAAATAAGCCCATAAGCACATGGGAACTTGCTCAAAATCTTCCATCATGAGGGAAATGCAAAGCACAGCTACAGTGAGATCCTTTTACAAATGTACCAGCATGATTGTAATTAAGAAGACTGACAACAGCAACTGTTGGTGACGATCTAGAGCAACTGGAATTCTCATGCATTGCTGGTGAGACTCGAAAGTGACACAACCTCCTTGGGAAACAGTTTGGAGGTTTCTCATAAAGTTATTCATCCACTTACCAGCAATTCCTCTTGTAGGTATTTACCCAACAGAACCGAAAGCCTATGTCCACATAGAGCTGTACACATTCGTTTTAGCAACTTTATTTAGAAGAGCCAAAACCTGGATAT
Organism: Prionailurus bengalensis; assembly: GCF_016509475.1. Taxonomy (NCBI): domain Eukaryota; kingdom Metazoa; phylum Chordata; class Mammalia; order Carnivora; family Felidae; genus Prionailurus; species Prionailurus bengalensis. The sequence continues at coordinate 51,339,051 of NC_057351.1, read as the reverse complement.
ATAATTCATATGTCTATCAAGAGGTGAATGGATAAACAAATTATGGTGTATCCATATCATAGAATCCTTTGCAGCAATAAAAAAAAGAACAAGTATCGATACTTGGAAAAACATGGGTGGTCTCAAAAACTTAGGATGAGCTAAAGAAGCCAGGCACAAAAGATATATCCTGTAGAGTCCATCTATATGACATCGTAGAGGAGGCACATTTCATCTCTGCTGATGGATCAGTGTTTTCCTGGGGCCAGGGAAGGGAGAGGTGATTGCTAAGAGACATAAGACAACTTTTAGGGATGATGAAAATGTCCTATATCTGTCTTGATCAGGGTGGAGATTACAGAAGTGTATACACTTATCAAATCTCATTAAGATGGGCCCTTAATATGAGAGCAGTTTACGTTATGTAAGTTACAGCTCAATAAAGTTGATTTAACAATTGACATGATCACTGTATTGTGGGTTGCTGTCAGGTGGCATTTCTACTCTTGCATAATTTCTCTAGTTCATGTCACCCACAAATCCAGGCAAAGGGGAAGGGGAAGCAACATGACAAAGGAAAAAGAAAAAAAGAGAAACTAAAGTCCGTGGTTTCTAAATGCCCACTAGCTTAAAAATACAATACTATGTTTCGTAATTTTTGAAAGGTAGGAAACGGCCATTGAATGGTGATGAAGTTAGTTTATTCAAGTGAATGTAAGAAAACTCACTCTGGAAATGGAAAAACTAGCATCTGATCCTGGTTTGTACCATCACACAAAAAGCAATAAATACGTGGATTGTCAATTTTCTGAAAATTAGAAGGCATCTAAATGCATTCAATGCTAAAAATCTGTTAATTAGAGTTGGCTCTTGATAGCTTACCAGGCTGTCCTCCCCTGGGCCATCATTTATACACATGGTTCTGGCAAAGAACTCAGAGATGAATATCAGAGGTTAACAGATTTCCTGTTTATAGAATGTGAAATACGTGGGGATTTAAAGCAGTTGTGTTTTATTTACTTTTTATTTTTATTATTTTTTTTAATAGCAGTTAATTTCTTTAAAAATTTTTTTTAAATGTTTATTTATTTTTGAGAGAAACAGATAGAATGTGAGTGGGTTAGGGGCAGAGGGAGAGGGAGACACAGAATCCCAAGCAGGCTCCAGGCTCCGAGCTGTCAGCATAGAGCCCAACGCGGGGCTCAAACTCACAAACCGTGAGATCATGACCTGAGCCGAAGTCAGACACTCAACTGACTGAGCCACCCAGGCGCCCCAATTTCTTTTTTTTTTTAATGTTTCTTTTGTTTTTGAGAGAGAGAGAGAGAGAGAGAAAGAGAGAGAGAGAGAGAGAGAGAGAGAGAGAGAGAGAGAGAGAACATGAGCAGGGTAGGGGCAGAGAGAAAGGGAGACAGAGCATCCAAAGCAGGCTCTCTGCTGATAGCAGATAGTCTGATGCGGGGCTCAAATTCATGAGCAGTGAGATCACGACCTGAGCCGAAGTTGGATGCTTACCCCACTGAGCCACCCAGGTGTCCCAGTGCAGTTGTGTTTTAAAGGAGGCCTTTTAGAAGTATAAGGGAGTGAGTCTAATGGAGGAGATTTCAGAAATGATGGGGACAGTGAGATGGGACCAGTTTTCTATCACCCTTGTCACCATATCACCCGAAACAAGATTTCTCCCCTACGCAGGCCTGAAGCTATTTTTCTCAGCTGACATACAAGTTGAAACAAACAATGCATATTTTCTTGGGAAGATTCAGTTGTAACGAGGTCTTAGATCTTACTTTGCTACACTAAAAAAAGGTGTGTGTGTGGGGGACTTACAAATGAAAAGAATTATCAGACAAATCAACCAATTAAAACGCATGACCCTAATTATTTGGACCTGATTAGAAAAAACAAAACGTAAAAACAAAAAATTATGGGACAGAGCAATTGTGGATAATTAGATAGTGAATGATATTAAGAAATCATTAAAGGGGTGTCTGGGTGGGTCATTTGGTGAAGCGTCCGACTTCGGCTCAGCTCATGATCTTGCGGTTCATGAATTCAAACCCCACGTCGGGCTCTGTGCCGACAGCTCAGACCCTGGAGCCTGCTTCGGATTCTGTGCCTCCCTCTCTCTCTGTCCCTCCCCCGCTCACGCTCTGTCTCTCTCTTTCTCAAAAATAAACATTAAAAATAAATTTTTTTAATAAAAAAAAAGAAATCATTAAAAACATTTTAAGCACAATGATGGAATCTGGTTTTGTGTTTAAATGCATCCTGACATATTAATAGATGAGAGGACAAGACATCAGTATTACAGCTTTTGGAGCGTGTCCTAAACAAGGCCACCAAAAGAGGATTAAGAGCCCCTACAGCTTTTTGCTCTTCAGTTTGGGAATCGCCTTATGTCCTGCTCCCTTTTCCTTCCCTGCGTGATTTTCACAGCTTGGATCTTACTTGGCCTTCTACCTGATTCCCTCTTTGGTGCTGAATCCAGGTGGATTTGGTTAAACTCTGGTGCTTCCTTGGCATGTTGTTTCCAGTATGGACTCCTACATGTCTACACACACCACGACCACAGGTAACTGGCACTATGTCCCCCAATCTTGCTAAGCCTCATGGGTGTAACACTTTGAAAGGAGTGCCCAGAGACCCTGTGGGGCGGCGTAGAAAGAGTCTGATTTAATTATGCAGTTTTTACAGCCGATCATCAGAATTGGAAAAGTGAGAAATTACGGGCACATTAAATGCCACCAAAGCGATGGATGAGCAATATTATTGATCCCACAGAAAAAAAAAATCCTGAAAAATGCTAATTCAATTCACTTTCTAGTTACAGTTTGTATTTCAGCAGAATGCTATAAATTGTCATTCTTTAAACCACAGTTTAAGTAATACGATATTTTTAAGCTGCAGGTCATGTCCCTTTAATGTATTGTGAAATTAGCTTAATGGGCAGAAAAATGCACTTACAATAGACTAGACCAGGTCTGAATGGAATACAATAGAATGAAAATACGAAAATGAATCACCTATAGTAAAAAGTGAATTTTTTTGTAGAACTTTTTTTTGTGTGTGTGTATGTGTGTGCACACGTGTGTGTGCGTGTGTGTGTGCACACGTGTATGTGCTGTGTCAACAATGTAAAAATCAGTTTCTTACTGTGGTCGTTGCTTAAAAAGTTTGAAAACCCCTAGGTCATGAAATTTGTACATAAAATATATAAATTAAAAAAAAAAACTCAAGGGGAGGAAAACAAGATAACTCAAGGAAAATTTCTTTCCAACCAATTTCCGATAACCGGTCACCTGAATCAGGTAACTAAAGCTATACCGAGCCAGCCAGTCAGAAATCAGAAATAACCAGACAGAAGGAAGAGGATACTAGGTGTCACTTGATCTGTTGTTCTTCTTGTGTGGTTTTGCTTATTATGCTTTTCTATGGATTTTTAAGGGCCCTATGCACTTTTGTTACTTGATAACTGCCATTTCCAGCCTGGAATTTGTCTGTCTCTGGATGTAGCTATTGTGATACAGCCGAGTGGAAAGATGAATAAGGCCACACAACTTTGTAGTCGGTCCACCCAGGGCCCAAATGAAGGGGAGCTTCCGACCCCCCTCCTTCCCTCCCCCACCCAACAGTTTAGGTCATGATATGAACAAGGTGAGAGGACATTAGTCACTCAATCACACACGGAAGCTGCAACAACCAAGGCTCCTACAAGGCTGGCTTATGTGGCAAGGCCATATTTGGCCAAAGAATGTGTGCCCTTTGAAATCCCAGCAGGCACATACCTACAGATTCTCAGCTGATGAAAGGTTTGTCTATTCCTGCAGCCCCAGGATGGAGCAATCTTCTCCTTGCCAAATTTTTCAAATATAAAGCTTCTAGTAAGAGCTACAAGATTTCATAATGCCTACACACCTAGAATTTTTTTTTAATTTTTAATGTTTATTTATTTTTGAGAGAGAGAGTGCGGGAGCAGGAAAGGGGCAGAGAGAGAGGGAGACACGGAATCCAAAGCAGGCTCCAGGCTCTGAGCTGTCAGCAAAGAGCCTGATGCGGGGCTTGAACCCACGAACCGTGACATCATGACCTGAGCTGAAGTTGGCCACTTAACCTACTGAGCCACCCAGGCGCCCCATACACACCTAGAATTTCTTAATTCAAATACTCTAAAGGTTTGTGGTATGAGCAGCCATTCACTCTTGTCTCAGAGCCGCTGCAGGCTGGATTTGCATGTTTCCATCCCAGAGGAAGTAAGTCCTATTACAATAAACAGCCCCACTGATAAAGGGGTGACTTCCCCAATGGAAAGGCATGTTGAGAGGGCATAATGAAGTCAGAGACTCTCTAAGGATGAGATGATCCTTTGGGAAATGAAATGTTCACACTTTGACTGAGGGGGTCAGGAGGAAATAAGTCCGAAAGTCTAAAAGGGGTTTGGGGTGGGGACCACATTCAGATAGAAATGATAAGAAATTTAAAATGTATTTATAAGATGTTTCACAATGGGATCTAACCGGTGGTGCATTCCTGGGCATGGAAGAAGCCAGGCCTACCATACTGAAAGCGGAATGAAGGGGAGCTTGGCATGGCTCTCCGAGCAGTCACCAGTGATTCATCTGGAAGCACAGGTGGGGCCCAGAGCAGAAGGCAGAGGATGCAGTCCGTGTGAGCACCGTGGGTTCCCAAGACCGCAGGTAGCCCCAGCTCCAACCCAACTCTGATGCACACTGGGACTTTGCCAAGCTATCTTTTCTCAGAGAACAGAGTCTGCTCAGGTTTATGTTCTTACCTCATTGCAAATTTCAGACGAGGTGACAAGAGTGGTGTCTGGAGCTTTTCCTGGCAGAGAGAGTATTTCTCCCCTCCACTCTCCCAGACCTTGTTTTCCCTTTTTACCTCTCTCTGCTCCTGTTTCCCAGGGTAGGAGCCTGGCAATGGGGAGAGACTGAACTATGTTCCAATCCAGCCTCCCTATTTGCTTGCTAGGTAGCAAATCATTGAACTTCTCAAAGCCTCAGTTTCCTCAGCAATAAAATGGAGAGATAATACCCCTTTACCTTATAGGGTTGTGTGAGGATTGAGATAGTGTACGTAAAATGCCTTGCAAACATTCAACACTCAAGGTCAGGGGTTCTCAACCTCAGCACTTTTGACACTTTGGCCAGATAAGTGTTTGTTGTGGGGGGCTCTCTTGGGCATTTTAGGATGTTTAGCAGCACCCCTTGAATCTGCAAATGAGATGTCAGTAGTACCCCACCCCCTCGGTTGACTTCCATCCTGTTCTCCTTTCTCTCTGTCTCTCACTTCCTCTCCTCTTCCTTCCTTTACTCCCCCATCCCTCCATTTTGGGAAAGCAAACTTCCCCGTTAGGAATAGCCCAGATGGCATGGAACTAATGTCTCCAGCAAATAGCCAGAGAGAACCTGAGGCCAGCCTGAAGCCAAGCGAGTGAACTTGGAAGAGGAAACTGTTGCCCTCGGCAATACCTTGATCACAGCTTTGTGAGTCATCCTGAGTCAGAGGCACCCCGCTAAGCCATGGCCAGATTCCTGCTCCACGGAAACCCAAGATATTAAATGTGATTCTTTGAAGCTGCTACATGTTGTGATAATTTGTTAGGCAGTGATAGATCACTAACACAAGGACCAACAGTGTATCAAGTAATATACTGGTTGCTGCATTGGGAGCAGATGAATGAGATGGAGTCTCTGCTCACCCAGAGGTGGCTCCACAGGGCAGGCGTCCATGGCATCATTTCATTGCATTGCATTGCATTTTTCTTCTCCTCTCCTCTCCTCTCCTCCCTTCTCTTCTCCTTTACTCTCCTTCTCTTCTCTTTTCCACATACACATCCATTGCATTAGGGCCATTCAATATGTATTGCTTGTTTGTCCTGAACACATTCAGTGCTCTCTCTATATATGATCTTAGAATACACAATCTCTTTACCTTTTTGTAGGGCTGAGGTTTACCTTTTAAAACGTGTATTAAGGAGGCACCTGGGTGGCTCAGTGGGTTAAGCATCTAACTTTTGATTTTGGCTCAGGTCTTGATCTCACGGTTGTGAGATCAAATCCCACATTGGGCTCTATCCTGGGTGTGGAGCCTGCTTAATATTCTCTCTCTCTCTCTCTCTCTCTCTCTCTCTCTCTCTGTCTCCCTCTGCCTCTCCCCAACTTACACTCTCTCTCAAAAAAATTCAAACAGGGGAACCTGGGTGGCGCAGTCGGTTAAGCATCCGACTTCAGCCAGGTCACGATCTTGCGGTCCGTGAGTTCGAGCCCCGCGTCAGGCTCTGGGCTGATGGCTCAGAGCCTGGAGCCTGTTTCCGATTCTGTGTCTCCCTCTCTCTCTGCCCCTCCCCCGTTCATGCTCTGTCTCTCTCTGTCCCAAAAATAAATAAACGTTGAAAAAAAAATTTTTTTTTAAAAAAAAAATTCAAACAACTCTCCACGGAAAGGGGGGCAAAGAGAATGTTAAGCTAAATGTCCATTGTTCTAAATTCATCTCCCAATTTTATTCAATATATATTTGTACATTTTTCTTGGTTATCATCAGTGCTATACTATTTTGTGTTCTCCTTTTCCTTAATATGTTTTATTGCAAAAGTAACAAATAATTGATATAAAGAAATTAAAATAATACAAGAAGGCATAAAGAAAAAGTATGCCATTTACCAGAATTAATGACCGTTAACAATTTTACATGTATCTTTCTAGATAGTTTCCATGGAATATAATATACCATACAAATAGATATATATTTTTATTGCTGAAATTCTTTGGTTTCAAAGGATAAGAACAAAAGCAAACTAACTTAAGCAAAAGGAGAGACCTAATTGGCTCAGAAACCCCAAATTTTGGAAGGATAGGAGTAGAATTGGCCTTCATAATGATTGAAACCAGGACTAAAACATCATCAGGAATCACTTTTTTGTCTTTCATCTCTATGTCTTTTTGCATGTTAGCTTCAGTGTCCTACCTTGAGTTCTCCATGAGGCAGGAGATAGGACCATCAGTAGCTCCCAGTTCTGAGCCTTAAAACTTTGCGCCCAAAGAGGAAAGAACATTGTTCTTTTGACTTGAAAAATCCCAGGGCATGTTTCTACCTGGTTCACTCTGTTGATTAATCAATCACTCTAGATAGGTACATGAGATATCACGAGTGGCTCAGCTGGAGTCACATGCCAAACCCATTGCTGAGGAAAGTGTCTGTTACTAGAAAAGGCAAGGGAGGGGCACCTGGGTGGCGCAGTCGGTTAAGCGTCCGACTTCAGCCAGGTCACGATCTTGCGGTCCGTGAGTTCGAGCCCCGCGTCAGGCTCTGGGCTGATGGCTCAGAGCCTGGAGCCTGTTTCCAAATCTGTGTCTCCCTCTCTCTCTCTGCCCCTCCCCCATTCATGCTCTGTCTCTCTCTGTCCCAAAAATAAATAAACGTTGAAAAAAAAAATTTTTAAGAGAAAAGGCAAGGGAAGGATGCTCGGCAGCCAAGAACAATAGATATTCATCCCATTTTTTTAATCCAAGTAGGATCATAACATGAATATTATTCTCGTATGTGTTTTAGTCAGTAAATTATGTATCATGTGTCTCTTTCCAAACCAACATATATTATGATAAACTTATCAAACAAGATATATTCAATAGAACAGAATTATGAAACTGCTTTGGTTTTCTCTCCAATCATGTCTTTCCATCATATTGCATGAAATCTCTCTGACATTTCTGACCCTCAATGATATCTTGAGCAGATCTTATAGCTTTCTGACCACTTTCTATTACTAAAATGTCTAGAGTAGTCTAAAACTAAATTTCACATCCAATTTTTAAAAAATTAAAAATAATTTTTTTTCTCATCCCATATAATGTTTGTTTTCTTCCTCAAACCCACCAGGTACAGGGCAGACCTCAGGGAGAGGATGTGAAGTAGAGTGTGGGTCACCTTTCACTTTATCTGCCCTCCTATTTGTTTCATTGGGATGACAAGGAGGGAGAATCAGAGAGACAAGTGTCTCTTATTTATAGGATTGTTACAGGCTGAATTGTGTCCCTTTTCAAATCATTTGTTGAAGTCCTAACTTCAGAATGTGACTGTATTTGGGAACAAGGCCATGAAAGAGATGATTAGGTTAAAATGAGGACATTAGGGTGGGCCCTAATCTAGTCTCACTGGTATCCTTATAAGAAGATGAAATTTAGGTCACCTGGGTGGTTCAGTCAGTTGAGCGTCTGACTTTGGCTCAGGTCATGATCTCATGGTTTGTGAGTTCAAGCCCCACATTGAGATCTCTGCTGTCAGCATGAACCTGCTTCAGATCCTCTGTGTCCCCCTGTCTCTGCACCTCCCCCACTCATGCTCTCTCTCTCAAAAATAAATAAACATTAACAAAAAAAGAGAGAAGAGGAAATTTGGACACACAGAGACACCAGTGGCTCACGTGCATAGAGGGATGATGATGTAAAGTCAAGGAGAGAGGCCTCAGAGAAACCAATCCTATAGGCTCCTTGATCTTGGACTTCCCGCCTCCAGAACTATGAGAATATAAATTTCTGTTGTTTAACCCACTTGGTCTGTGGTATTTTGCTATGGCAGCCCAAGCAGAGGAATACAGTGATGATTGTTGGGGGGTTCAGATGCTACTCATTGTATTCTAAAGGCTGCCTTGTTCATGGGTCACATATGTGGCTTCTTCAGTGGGCTCCCAGAAAGTTCTCCTCAGGGCACAGTTCTTTGGTATGGAAAATATTCTGGAGTTCAACTTTTTGCAATTCCCTCTCAGTTCCCACCCAGGATAGTTCATGCTGCAGTCTCATGTTTGAAGAGGGGGAAAGGCGAGGTGGGGGGAGAGCAGTTCTCTCCTGGTGACCAAGCCTCTTGTAAAGGGTACCCAGTAAGGTGTCTGGAGTCCAGCTACATTCCAAAGATCATTTCACTCTCAGGAAGCCCACATGTCCTTGTCACGCCCAAGAGTGGACAGGCAGACTGTTCCATAGCTGTGGTCTCCTTGCCCAGCTCAGTCTCCTTTTATTTCCTGCTCAGATAGACACAGAGGACAAATGAGCAGTTCTACTGAATAAGCAGCTATGCAAACAGAAAGTAAAGTGTGATGACCCCTGTCTTGCCTGCACCTCTAATCTCTATGTGTTTCCCCTTACTTAATTCTTTTGAGGGACAGTCCCCTCATGAGGAAAGAAAGAGAAACCATAGCACTTCCCACAAGCCTGACATCTGAAGACTGAAAATCCTCCTTGAATTTGTTTCCCAAAGTGGTTTGCATATATATGTATAGGTTAGAGGCAATTATGTGCCAACAGTTGAATAGCTGAGCCAATCTAGCTGTTTCTTATCTGCTCTGAAGAGGTACCTGACCTCTAATTACTTCAGACACCCTTTAGACAGCCCAATCTCTAGCCAATTCTGAAACAACAGCCTATTACTTGTCAGTTTCCTTTAAGTTTATTTTAATGACTTGCATGCATGAAAACATAATTTATTTAACTCATCCTCTGCTGATAAACATTTGGGTAGGGTCCAGATTCTTGCTATTGCTTCAGTGAGTATACTCATTATTTTTGTGAACATGTGAGTGTGGGTATGGATATGTTTCATGGGCTAAATTCCTAGAGTTAAAACTGTTGGATGAAAATAGATGAGCACAATTTTTTTTTCCATACATTATACAGTAAGCTCTTACATTATTGTAAAGTAAAATTGACGTTTTTATTTTGGCATACAGTTCTATGAATTTTAACACATGAAGAGATTCATGTAGCCACTGCTATAATCAGGATTAAGGACTTGAACTCCCAAACCATGAAATCATGACCTGAGCTGAAACCAACAGTCAGACTCTGAACCCACTGAGCCACCCAGGTGCCCCCCCATGTTTTTTTATTAAACAGTTATGAACTAAATCATATAGTGGAATAATGTGTAATCACAGTGAAAATAAGAATAATAAAACCTATACCCTTATATCTGTTCCCCAATTTAAGGTCTAGAATAGTATATGCCCTTGATACCTTGTGTTCTCATCTCTTAATGATATCCCCTCTTCCTAGGCTTGAGGGTGCCTCTTCAAACCAAAATTCTTTAAATGTTGTTTAATATTGATTTGGGAGAGGGATAGAATTGTTTCTCTGTACTGAAAACTGAATTACTCAGTGGTGCACAGAATAATGGCCCCCCCAGAGACATTCTAACCTCTAGGATTTGTGACAAGAGGAATTTTGTAGATGTGATTAAGGACCTGAGATGGAGAAATTATCCTGGACTATCTGGATAGGGTGGGGGGCTCAATGTAATCACAAAAGGTTTTTAGGAGAAGGAAACAGCACCAGTGTCGGGAAAGGAGACATGATGATGAAAACAGAGGATGGGATCATGTGGAATGATGTGGAATGCAGGCAGCCTCTAGAAGCCAGACAGGCCTGTCATTTACTAATAATAAACTAGTGTTGTTTCAAGCCACTAAGTTTGTGGTACTTTGTTACAATAGGAAAATAATAGGAAAGCAATACACTCTTTATCTATCTTTTAAAAAATGTTTGTTTGTTTGTTTGTTTGTTTGTTTAGAGAGCATGCATGTAGTGTGGGGGGGGGGGGTAAGGGGACGGGAAGGGGCAGAGAAAGCGGGAGAGAGAGAGAGAATCCCAGCCTACAGGGGTCTGATCCCAGGAACTGTGAGATCGTGATCTGACCCAGAATCAAGAGCCAGACTCCTAACCCAGATGACCCACTTTATCTATGTTTTTAAAAAGATTTATTAAATTCTCTAAATATGACTTTTAAACATTTTAATTTTAATACAATTTCAAGTTTACACAGGAGTCAAAAGAATAGTATAGGAAACACCTTTATTCCCTTTACCTAGATTCACCAATTGTTAATATTTTGCTCCATTTGTTTATTATTTGCTCTCATTCTTTCCCTCTCTAATTTTTTTTTAAAAATTTTGAAAATACTTTACAGACATTATGATTCTCTATCCATAAGTTCTTTTCTGTGTATTTCCTAAAAGCAGGAACTTCTCTTCTGTAACCACAACACAATGATCAAAATCATAAACTGTAGCTTTGATGTAATACTATAACCTAAAATTCCTATCTATATTTGCTCCCAGGGCCCCAGTACTATTTCTATAGTGATTACTTTCCTTGACCAAGGATCCAATCCAGGAGCACGTGTTGCATTTAGCTGTCATGTCTCTTTGGTCTCTTGTAATCTGGAATCGTTTCTTCATCTTTCCTTATCTTTCATGTTTTTGACAATTGTGAAGAGGACAAGCTAGTTATTTATAGGAGATTTTTCTATTTTACTCTGTCTGATGTTTCCTTGAGATTCAATTTGGGTTATGCATTTTTTGGCAGAAACCCCACAAATGTGATATTGTGTCCTCCTCTGTGCATCACCTCAGGAGGCACGCAGTCAGCTTGTCCCATTATCGATGATGTTATTAATTAACCATTAATTAATAAGTAACCTGTAAGGGGATACTGTGAGTGAGATTACCTTCTCAACCTTATGAACCACCATGTTGATTCTAGCCTTCCTTATTTCCATTTTTTAACTCCCTTCTTTAAACATTGAGAATTCTGGGGCGCCTGGGTGGCGCAGTCGGTTAAGCGTCCGACTTCAGCCAGGTCACGATCTCGCGGTCCGTGGGTTCGAGCCCCGCGTCAGGCTCTGGGCTGATGGCTCAGAGCCTGGAGCCTGTTTCCGATTCTGTGTCTCCCTCTCTCTCTGCCCCTCCCCCGTTCGTGCTCTGTCTCTCTCTGTCCCAAAAATAAATAAACGTTGAAAAAAAAAATTTAAACATTGAGAATTCTGGATTCCACGGGCTAATATGATATTTTAACCTATTTGAAATGGTCTCTCATCTCACTATTTTCCCATTACTTACAACTCAGGGTCATAAGTCATTCATAGTCCTTATGAAAGGACATAATTTATGCACATGCAGTCACAGATCCTGTTCAAATTATGTTTAAAGTTTCTTTTTTGGACTTTTGTGTTGCCAAAAATTTTTCCATTTTTCTATAATGTTACTTTCACTTTCACTTTTTTATTTTTTGGAGGCAACTTATTTAAATAGAAAAGGTTTATATTGTATATAAAAGGTTTATAATTTAAGTAATAAAATAAACCAACTTTTAGTTTAAGAATTTCAGCTGACCTACAGTCATTATTACCCGGCAGGTCCCACGGTTGGTGGCACAACTGATTATTCAAGTTCCAGAGAATATCTCAAACATAACCAACACAGGTAAGTCTCTGTGTGGTAAATGTTTTTCTTTTTTCCACATGAGGGCACTTTGACTTCAGTGGCAAACATGACACAGACTTCTGATTGATTCTAGAGATGTCTTAATGACTATTAGGATTGCTCTCGGGAAACTGACTGGCCTGCACTTCTCCCTAATTCGGGTTCAGGTTGGGTCAGCCTCGGGCAGAACTGAGTTTTCTAAAGGATCATCTAAACTGATCGGTAGTTTTGCATTTTCTGGAGATGATCAATTTAAGATCAGAGTCCACTATTTAGTATTCTAGCTTGACATGATCAAGGACAGAAGGGTCAGGGAAGACAGTGGCCATGATAACATTTGATTAATGAAGAGTCTCTCAACTATGGGAAGAGTTGTTTTGATAAGAACATTCTGTGGAGGAGAGGGTAGCCAAGGAGAAATATCAATGTACCATGAACCCAAGAAACATCAGAAAAAGTTCATAAAAGTATCTGACATGCATTCCCAGAAAAATCAGAGTGGTTATACAGATGGGGTTGGCCCCAGACAGACTTTGGTTTGAGTCCTGGTTTATTGAATGACTTTCAATGATTTGTTTATCAAATGACTGGCTAAGCTGCTTAACCTTTTTTAAGATTTAGTTTCCTTCTCTATAAAATTGGGATAATAAAGGTGCTTATATTACATGATTATTGTGAGGATTTATTAATATGTGTGCCAAGCTCAGTAAATGTCAGCTGGCTATAACTGTACAGAGTCTATCCAATAAAGTGTTTAATTTGTCAATTCTTAGTTTTTTGAGTATCAACAGAAAGGGTCAAAAGTGATTGCTCTTTAAATGGCAAGGTAGTCTTTAAAACAACAGGATCATGACTAGCAACCATGTGGGTAGAGAGAATATGTGAACATCCTAGTGGTGATGGTGGTATAGCTGAAGAAATTTTGTCACCTCAGTATAGCACAATGGACTTACTATGATGTCGCATATTGTGTGGACATATCCCAGAACACAGTGAGCAATACCCATTATGGCATAATTAGGTGAATATTAATCACAGGTCTTTTATTTTTTTTTTTGCAATAGTTGGTGGAACTATGATGTCTCCAATATGTAATTACATAGGAAAATGATTAGGAAATGATGGTAAAAGGGAAAAATCAGGATCCTATGGCTGACACCCTTAATCACTATCAGTAATTAGAAGGCACATAAATTCAGGTCAGAGACCCTGCCTACATCCCAATAAAGTACAACCCATGGGCACTGAGCCTGTAGACCTGGTGTCTGTCCAGTACTTTAAATCTGGGGACTGTTCTTATTTTTGGCCACGGTGGTCATGTTTCCTCCCAGCTTAGTCCCTGAGCTTGGTCTCTGCCATATATTCTCAACACTGACTTCTCTAGTGTCTACAGGTGGCATCCACCATTGGTCTCTGAAGCCAGATGCTTCATGCTTTAGGTCTAGGACATCAGACATGTTGAAAGGGTGGGATTTGTAACTTCTCCAGGGGATATCGAGAAAGGATGGCTTGTGGAAGGAGGCTTCTGGATCAACAGGATCACCTCAGGCCTTGCCCAAGATGCAAAATGGGTCCAGATCACTGGACTGAGGGATGGCCATACTCTAGGACTTGACTGGAATCTAGGACCCAGGACCATAACTCAGTATGTCTTCTTTGGCTGCCTGCTACCTGGATTTTAACTTCCTAGCCAGATCAGTCAGTTATACAAAGCAGATTCAGCTCCAGCCCACATCTGAATAACAGACATTATCATCTACGCTTGGCAAAAACAGAAGCGTGAAATGTGAGTCAGTTGTTTTATTCCACTTCCTGGTGGAGAGAGACAGTTTCTCATCCCGTGTGAATCGAGTCATTCAGGAAGAAACTCTATTCCAGAAAATTATTCAGACAGCGATTGTGGCTGCTCCCAATTAGACACAGGCTGACTCAGGAGGCAGGGTCCTGACATGGTGGGAAGGGGGTGTTACCCAGCTGTTCCTGACCATCATGCCAGGCTGGCCTCTTACTCAGTCTCCTCGCACCTGTATTTCTTCCTGTAGCTAATTATTCCAATTATAATTACTGCCTATTTTAGAGTAGCACAACCAGTTTTTGCTGTTATGTACACCCTACCCGAACACACATGCTCTCTTTTAAGGAGGTGGATTCCAGCCAATGGAGGGCATTTTCTTTGCTGTGCCCGGATACGATGCCAGTGAGAGAGGCTGGAGGCAAACTCAGAAGCAGAGCTGAATTGCTCACTGTGATGGGGGTGGGTGTGGGGGGCAGAAAAGAAAGTTCCCGGGTAGGAGAACATACAGGAAGATGGAGACACAAGACAGCAAGGTCCAGAACTGCTTCACAAAGGACAGAGAAAAATGCAGGTTGCAGATCAGACACATCCTGAGAGAATCTGGAGTATTCCCTGAGGTGCGTAACCACAGAAACCAAACCCCTTCCTTCATCTCCTATACAGAATCTTGGTCGACACTTAACATCGCTCATTAATGCTTTCGGTGAAGCGAGGATTTTCTATTTACTTACTAGAAAGAAGACTGATGCTGTGTCCAGTGTCAAGGTTAGCAGGAGTCCAAAAAAAGAGAAGCCGTTTGCAGGGACAGTGACATTGGAGTTACTTGTATAATTACAGTATCTTTTTAATGCCTGTTTCCCTGACTAATCTATAAGCTCCAAGAAGATAGGACTTACATCTCCTCTTGACACAACCCCAGTGCCTAGCACAGCATTGGCCCGTCAGAGGTGTTCCAATATTTGTTGGATGAATATACAAATGGATGACTCCACTCAATGGCTCCATACAGCTTCTGATCCCCAGCTGAACTGAAGTCTACAAGACAACGTTGCTTTGTCCCTTTGCCCAAGTTCTGCAGGGCATCAGATCGATGCTTTGGTGGATGGTGGCTCTTAGCAGCTTTCAGGGCAGTGCTTTTAGAAAGTCGTGCCTCCATCCTATTAGGTGGTGCTGTTGGCTGACAGCATAACTGAACACTACACGTGGGAAATAATACAAGCCATCAAGACACCCACTTTATTTAAAGTGGAGGAGGCCAATCTGATTTCCATAAGTATTAAAGTCACAACACTGCTCTGGGATTTTGCACGCTGACTTATAAGGAAAAAAGAAAAAAGAAAAAGAAAGGTCTGCTTGAAGAATTGCCTAAGTTCTTTCCCTGTGACCCTCTGGGAACTTCCATTGTGAAGAGGAGTTGAACTCCCAGTTGTACCCAATCACGACACTTAGGAGGGAATATAAAGTATATGGAGTTGCAATAACCTTCCATTTTTTTTTCCTTAGGCTAAAACAAAACGTATTCAATTGAGAAGGAAACTCTACAGTCTGCAAAGCGTCACTAAAAAAGAATGGTATTTTGAGTCAGAAGATGTGGGCGGAAAGCCCAGCTCAACCACTCACCAGCTACGCAAGTTTGGAGAAGTCAATCTCAATGCTTGGAGCTTCAGTTTACTCATCTATCCGATAGGAACATCACTATGATGTGTGTACATGACATGTTGACTCAACAGTTTTGATGTGGCTGCTTTGGCTTAGCCATTTTCATGTGGCCTAAAAAATAACAAATCTTTTACACTTTACTTTTTTTTTTTTAAGTTTTAAATCAATGTGTTTATGAGAACCTTTAACCCCTTCCTGCGTTCCACTCCAAGCCTGGTCCAGCACGGAAAATTGGGAGTCAAAAGTGAATCAAAAGACTATGACATGTGCTACATACAGAACTTGAAAATTAAGGGGGAAAATGATTGTTTCCGGGGGAAAAACTGCTACTTATTACAAGAAACCAACAGCAGCAACTTCCATCTACATGAGTAGTAACATGATTTGTATGAGGGGAGCTTTGTTTAGGGAAATACATTGAAGCTCCCTTTGGGAGTGGGTTTGGTCTGAAAGGAAGGGGAGACACAGAGAGAGAGAGAGAGAGAGAGAGAGAGAGAGAGGCAGGAGGCTGAATTTCTTTGTAAAACAAATGAAGGAAATTGTGGGGATTCTTGGGAGCAGTCTCAGAGACGGAAAACAAATGTAGGGAGAGAAGGGAAGAGACCCAAGATGGTGGCAAACTAAATCCTAAAGAGGAATTGCCTGTGACAGAGAAGGGCAATTAGTCTAGAGGTGTTCCAAATCTTCTTATTTTAGTAACTGATTTTGTTCAGAAAGCAATTAATAGAAAGTATCATTTTAACTGTATAAAACCAGTAATACCAGAAATGTGGGAAGATGAAAAAAATAGAGCAAGAAAAACGTTTCTAGTTAAGAATATTTCCTCATATTTGCAGTTTTGCTACCCTGTGTCTAGGTATGGCTTTTGTTTTGTTTATCTTTATTTGGGACTCAGCATATTTCATAATGTTGAGGACTTATGTCTCTTTTTCAGTTCTGAAAAATTCTTGGATTTTATTTTGGGCAAATTCCCTCTTTATTCTTTCTACACTGTTCTTCTGAACTCCTATTCGGCAATGTTGAACTTCATCTGCGATCTGTGTTTCCAGAAAGCAGGACGCTTAAGAGCCGCCCACCCCCAATTCTTTTGCATTCTAAAAACAGCTAACCTTGAAGGACCTCCCTGCCCTTGTATCCTCTGATATGACACCTGTCTCTGTTTTTCCTCATGATTCCTACAAGTCTCTCCATGACTCTCTTGTTTATCTGCCTCTTTAAAATTTCGGGCCCCCTTCCTTTTCACAAGACGTTCCCCATCAGTGAACATTCACTTATCACAATATCCTATTTAAAGTCATCTCCCAAATTCTCTGGTTCACTTTGTTCTTGGTATATTATGTATATGTAGGATTAATGTTCTTACTTATCTCTCCGTATTTCTATTTCTATTTTGTAATTGTCACCTTTTTATCTCTCTGTGCTGCATTGTTAATAATTTGTTTAAATCTATCCACTAGTTCACTTATTCTCTCTACCATGCCTAGTCTGGTATTTAAACAGTTTTTCACTTTTAAGAGTTCTATTTATTCTCTTTCTCTCTCTTTGCCTATTCTTTTCATATCCTATTGTGTTCTTTCATTATGATGTCTTTATTTGTTTTAAGAATACTTCTGTTTTAGCCTTATAGATGGCTCTACAGGTGGTCCCCACCGAAGATGGTTTGCCTTAATGATTTTTTGACTTTATGATGGCACAAAATGTTATGCGTTCAGTAGAAACTGTACTTGGAATTTTGAATTTGGATCTTTTCCTGGGCTGGTACGCTGCTATATAATTCTGTCTTTTGATGCTGGGTAGGGGCAGTGAACTTGGCTCCCAGTCAGCCTTTCAATCATGAGGATAAACAACTGATACACTTAGAAAGATTCTATATCCATACAGCCATTCTGTTTATCACTTTCAGCATAGAATTCAGTAAATTACATGAGATACCCAACACTTTATTATAAAATAGGCTTTGTGTTAGATGCCTTTGCCCAACTGTAGGCCAATGTATGTGTTCTGAGCATCCTGAAGGTAGGCTCAGCTAAGCTATGATGTTTGGTCGGTGAGGTGTATTAAATGAGCTTATGACTTTGGATACTTCCAACTTATGATTGGTTTATTGGGATATAACCCATCATGAGTTGAGGAAGATCTGTACTTTCTCCAGATCTTGAAAATGCTGCTTCTCCTGTTTGTTGCTTCTGCCAATTCTCCCTCGTGGTAGATTGTCCACTTGTATCATTTGTGATGTCTTTACTCTGAAGTTATCTTAGTTTGTTTAGAGGTACTGATTCCTGTGTGCTCTGAATTATACACATATTCCTTCAGAGCCAGTTTGAGTTTGCTTATGCTTCAGTCCCAGTGGTTTTACAAATCCTAGACCAACTGTAATGTTAATTTATCACTTTGTTTTCCTGCAATCTAAGGGTAGTAAAACTTTGGGTCTTATACCCTTAGGTATGTGTATGAGCTTTGATTTCTCATGGCTTATGTAAATGTTTTCCACCCAGTGTTCTGGTTACCCTCAAGACTCATGGACACTTTCCCAGGATAGTGGATGGCGGTTTTTCTAGCTGCATTTTCATGATAGTTTTTCAAATTTCTCAGCTTGTTTTGCTAGAGACATGTTACCAGTTCCTTCTTCACTTGAGCTGCTCACACACATAGGCTTTTAAAATTATTTCTTAATAAAAACAAAAGATAAACAAACAAAACTTAGAGATATGTTCCCGTAAGGCTTAATTTGCCTGTAGTCTTCCATGGGTCTCTATACAATTTCCACCATTCTCCTGTTGTCATAATATGGAACGAATCATGCAGATAAACCTAAATTTCCAACCTTGATTTCCATGGTAAAGCCTTCTTCTATTAACTGAGTTTTAAGAGGTGCTGGCCCAGTTGTAGTCAGTAGTCGCAAGAGCAAACTGAAATTTTCTAATGTTAAGCAGTGGAGGAAGAACATCCATGTGGGGAGGGAATTTGGAAGCTTATAATTAAAGTCCCAAGAGATTCCCCTTCCTTTTGCTAATTACTGTTGCTACCACCCTCCTGACTTAGCAGGTGGCTGCTGTCCTCCATGTGTCTCTAGATCGTTTAAAATGACCTTCACTTAAAATGGAAGGGAAAAGAAATCAGGGACATAAAATGGAGCTAGGAATGAGGTTTTTACTAGAATGCATACAAAGGAGTCCTCACGCTCTTGCTATGGGAGGGACCTAAATTTGTCTCTAAGCTAGCCAATTCAAAGAGGGAAACATACTTGGTTACGCATTTCATAGTGACTAAGAGATAAAAGCAAATAAGTTGGCCAACTGAAGCTTGGGGTACCAATATATAAGGAGAGCTAATGTGAGGGGGAAGTTGAAAGAAGTATTTTGATATGTGTCTTAGTCAGCTTGAGTGGTTATAACAAAATACCATAGACTGGGTGGTATAAATGACATTTATTTCTCACAGTTCTGGAGGCTGAGAAGTCCAAGATCAAGGTGCCAACAGATGCAGCTCTTGGTGAAGGCTCACTTTCTGGCTTGTAGATGGCCACTTTCTCCCTATATCTTCACATGGTGGAGAGAGAAAACTCTGGTGTCTCTTCCTCTTATAAGGGCACTAATCCCATCATGAGGGCTTCACTGTCATGATGTCATCTACACCTAATTATCTCCCAAAGATCCTACCTCCTAATGGCCTCACACTGGGAAGTTGGCACTTGAACATATGAATTTGGCAGGGTTGGGGGACACAAACATTCAGTCCATAACAATATACTACTTGGGGTGAGGAATATGAGACCCCAAAATTTATGCTTGGGAAAGAATAAATACCACACTGCTTTTAAAGGAGAATGGGTCTTAACAGATATTTTGTTTTGTTAACGTAGAGTTTGCAAGTTTGGGGCCAGAGCTGAAGAGAGACTAAGAGCTACTCCTGTGGTCTTTTCCTGCCTTTCTCCCATATTTTACTTATCCTTCTCTCTAAATGAAAGTAGTGTTTGCAGTGGCACCAAGTTTTATTTATTTATTTATTTAAAAAAAAATTTTTTTTTTTTAGCCTGTATGGAAAATCCACATATTTCCATCCAGGTTTGTTTTGACATGAAATTTCTCCTGGCACAGGCCCTTTCCTGTGTTCCTCGCTAATCCTTTTATTATGTCCATATTTGCTTTTCTCTTCTATTTTTTATTTCTGAGTCTCTCAAACCTTCCATGTTCACATTACTCCTTCTTGTCACCCCATACATAGGGTTGAATAAACAATTCTTTTCATGAGTGGGACAGCTTCACAAGAATTCCATGAATCAAGGGCAAGGCTGTCAAGAAGTGGGTGATGTGGTCCTGGGAATTCTAGCCCAAGGCAGAATTTTCTCTGGTCATGAGGAGCAATTAGGTTGAGTAAGAAATTTACTTTCCTTCTTCAATCTTCATTTTCATACCTGAAAAAAAAAAAGACTTGAAATAGATGTAAACTTTCTAAAATGCTGTCTTCCAAAGAAACTTTAAAAGGTAACCTAATAGATAAAAAGAGAGTTGCTATATCCAAGTGGAGGTTGTGGTTGTGGTAATGGCAGGTGCTGTCTTCTTCCCTTCATTCCCCATGAAACCCCAGAGCACCACTGTAGATTGCTCCAACTTTAAAGAACAAAGCTGGGAAAGTGGCCTAGGTCAGAGATCAGCAAATTTTTTTCTATAAAGGGCCATGTAGTAAATATGTCTGCTTTGGGTACCATATCATCTTTTCTTGAGAACACTCAACTCTGTCATTATAGCATTCAAAGGCCATGGACAACACTTAAACAAATGAGAGTGACTGGATTTGGTTCACAGGTCATAGTTTGCCAACTCTTGGTTTGCAAAATCCCTTGATGACTTTTGAGTTTGTTCCAAATATGTGTATACACATCATAGATTTCAACACAGATATATGCATTTTGATTTATCCAAGGGGGAAACAACATGCATTCAATTAGTCAGTTTTCAGAGGACTTGGGTAAGTCTTCTTCTCATCCTACTTTGTCTCCATTGAGGCTGCCAGTTTAATGAGCCTGAGTATCATCTTCAGTAGAATTTCTTCCTGAGTCTTCCAGCAGAGGGCAAAAGGAGATTTTTTTTTCCATCTGTTTTATCTCAGCAAATTCACACTAGCCTGGATTTGGGGCTAAACTTTTGGGTAATGTAGGCACTGTGAAATGACATAGAAATGGCACATGTGATAGAATTAGTAGACAAGAACATTTAAACACTTATAACTGTATTCCATCTGTTGAAAAAATTAGAGGAAATATTGAACATAAGCAGAGAAAGGAAGGATAAAAAAGATGCCCAAATCAAGATTTTAGACATGAAAATTATAATGGCTGAGGTGAGAAAAAAATGCACTGGCCAGTAATAATGGCAGATTAGACATAGACTATTGGACCTGAGGACACAGTAATAGACATAGTCAAAATGAAACACAGAGAAAGATAAATAAAATTGAGAAAATGACTGAAATATCAGACCAAATAAAGCGGTTGAATATTTGTGTAATTGTAGTCTCTGGAGGAAGGAAGACAGAAAAGTATTTGAAGAAGTAATGGCTGAAAATTTTCCAAATTTGATGAACCAGTAAACCCTTACATCCAAGAAGCTCAGCCAACCCCAAGTACAAGAAACGTAAAGAAAAATACACTAAAAGCACAATAGAATCGTAGTGCTTAAAACCAGTGATAAGGAAGAAATCTCAAAAAGCATTACGAGATGTTTTTAAAAAGATTCATAGACAGAGGAACATAGATAAGGATGCCAATACATTTCTTGTTAAAAAATGCATGCGATAAAACAATGGAGCAATATCCTCAAGTGCTTTAAGAAGAAAAGCTTTGAAAGTAGAGTTCTTTGTTCAGGGAAAATACCTTCCATGAAGGCAAAATAAAAACTTTTCAGGCACACAAAAGCTGAAAGAATTCATCACTAGCAGACTTGCACTATATAAAGTGTTTAAAGTAATCCTTTAGGCAGAAGGGAAATGATACCAGTTTGAAATCTGGATCTGAAAAAAAGGAATGCAAAGCTCTGGAAATAACTACATTAGTAAATGTAAAGACTTTTTTTATTATTATTCAAAATAATTAAGAAATAGTCTACTATTTAAAGCAAAAATAATAACAATGTATCATGGAATTTATAACACAAAAAGTAAAATGTAAGACAATAATAGCACAAAGGCTGAGAGTGGAGAAAGTATACTGTTATAAAGTTTTTATACTATACATAAAGTCGTATAATATCACTTAAAGATAGACTTAACAAGTTAAATATTTTTTTTCCTGTAAGACCTAAAGCAACTACTAAAAACACAACAAAGAATTATAGCTAAAACACATTTTACAAACACATTATTACAAAAACACATAGGACAAATAGAAAACAAATAACAACATGGTAGGTTTTATCCCATCTATAGCCATAATTACATTAAATGTAAATGGCTTTAATACTCCCAATTAGAAGTCAAAGATTATCAGACTGTATAAAAAAGCAAGACCTAGCCATATGCTGTCTATAAGAAACCCACTTTAAATATAGACACCTGAGGGGAGCTGGGATGGCTCAGTCAGTTAGGCACTTGACTCTTGATTTTGGCTCAGGTCATGATCTTGGGGTTTATGAGTTCAAGCCCGGTGTGGGGCTCTGTGCTGGCAGTGCAGAGCCTGCTTCAGATTCTCTCTCTCCCTCTCTCTCTGCCCCTCCCCTCCTTGTGCTCTCTCTCTCAAAGTAAAGAAAATAAACATTAAAAAAATATATTAAAAAAGATAAGCTCCTGAATAGGTTAAAAATAAAATGATAAAAAAGATATCTAATTCTAGCATTAACAAAAAGAAAGCTGAAGTAGTTATATATGTATCTGACAGAGAAGATTTTAGAGCAAATTATATTACCAGGGATAAAAAGTGTCTTTTCATAATGACAAATGTCAAGGGACATATGCTAATGAACCTGGTAACAGACTTCAAAACCCATAAAGCAAAAATTTATAAATTCTGGCCAGTACACTAGCCAAAAACAATACAGAAAAGGAAAACATTATCCAGAGGATTTTCCAATATTTATTTTCCAATATTTTCCAAAGGAAAAATATCCAGATTGGAAAGGAAGAAATAAAATTTTCTTCACAGAGGACATTATTGTCTCTGTACAAAATCCAACGGAATATACAAAAATCCTACTAGAATTAATAAGTGAGTTCAGCAAGATCAATAAGCAAAAGTCAATGGTATTTCTATATCCTAGCAGCAACTGGAAATTGATGTGATAAAACAATACCATTTACAATAGCATAAAACATAAAAATGTCTGACAAAATATACTCAAGACATATAAAATAAAAAATGCAAAACTTCTTGAGAGAAATTAAAGAAGGTCTAAATAAATTGAGAGATATATCATGTTCATGGGTTGGAAGACTCAATATTGATAAGGATTCAGTTCTCCCCAAATTGATCCAGAGATTCAGTGTAATTGAAATAAAAATCTCAGCAGTCTTTTTGGTGCAAATTGACAAGCTGCCTATGGCAATTCTGCCTTTGGAAGGTGGGGAGAGTGGAAAAGAATGACAACAGGGCATGAGGAAACGTTTGGAGGGTGATGGATACTATATACATTATCCTGATTCTGATGATGGTATCACAGCCTGCAAATTTAAACACTTATCAAATTGTACATTTTAAAGATGTATAGTTTGTTGCATGTCAATTATACCTCAATAAAACTGTTAAATGTCATAGTATTTGGAGAATTACTAGGCCTTCGTAAGTGTCACAGAAGAGTCATTGCAATCAATTCTTTTTATTGAATCAATACACTCTCAGTTCTAGAATTCAATTTAAACTGCAGTAATTTTTGGGGTGCCTGGGTGGCTCAGTCGGTTAAGCGGCCGACTTCGGCTCAGGTCACGATCCCGCGGTCTGTGAGTTCGAGCCCCGCGTCGGGCTCTGTGCTGACAGCTCAGAGCCTGGAGCCTGTTTCGGATTCTGTGTCTCCCTCTCTCTCTGCCCCTTCCCCATTCATGCTCTGTCTCTCTCTGTCTCAAAAATAAATAAACGTTAAAAAAAAATTTTTTTAATAAATAAATAAACTGCAGTAATTTTCAACAGGGCACAGACCCTTGGGATGGAACGATGCAGTTAGCCTCCATTGTCTGTACGTGTCCAGTGTCACTTCTTCCCTTTTTCTGTTAACAGCATCCCCTCCTCCTTTGGAGAATCTTCCTCTTTACGGTTACCCATCTATGAGCTTGTGGTAATACTACCAATCACATTGCCTTAGCCATAGGGGTCGTGTCAACCAAAGCTAGCCAGTTGTGGTGCCCTATTACTTTTCATAGTCAGTGGTCAAAGAGGTTGATACAAGACTCAAGCAACACAAACCCATCCTTAGGAGATTTAGATATAGATTTGGATATGAATAGACAGAGATATCAAGATATACTGAAGATAGATGACAGAAGATACCCTTGCTTTTCAGGTCAATAGCTTGATTTTATAATCCAAGATTCAACTGTGGGAAGCTGTATGGAGGAAGCATGATGACATTAGGAAAGAACTTATATATTCACTATCTCATTGTACGTATATTTTGTTACATCCTTACTATATGCCAGTTACCGGCCTAGGTGTTGGGAATATAGTGGTGAACAAGCAGAGAGCAGCACACTTGATGATGAATAAAGAAAAGGAAAGTCTAGGTGGCACTGAGATCTTAGGTCTAGTCCTACCTGAGATCATATCCATTTTGCTCTTCCCAATCACATAAAGTCATTAGATTTTCTCTTTTGCTAAGATGGAATTTGTTTCTGTTTCTTGCATGTATAAGACTCTGATCAATGTAGAGGGTGAAAAAATACCTTGGCAAGAGTATAAAAAGGGCAAGTATAGTTTGAAATGGTATATTAAATATATGTACTTTTTTTTGTAATTCAAAACACAGAAAGTGGAGCTTAAAAAAAAATCTCAGCCAGTGGGCTGAGATACATATAATGGAGAGTGAGAGCATAATGTAAACCATTGTTTTTTATGTTTGTGTGTTTTTAGACATAGTATTTAAAAAAAAAATTTTTTTAACGTTTATTTATTATTGAGAGACAGAGAGAGAGCATGAGCATGGGTGGGTGGGAGGGCGGGCAGAGAGAGGAGGAGACACAGAATCGAAACGGGCTCCAGGCTCTGAGCTGTCAGCACAGAGCCTGATGCGGGGCTCAAACCCATGAACTGTGAGATCATGACCTGAGCGGAAGTCGGACGCTTTACCGACTGAGCCACCCAGGTGCCCCCACATCATCTCTTTCAATCCTCAAAACTACTTCAAGGGAGGTAGTAATAGGTAAGGATCTTGACAATGTCAAATAAATAGCACCTGTCTTCTTTACCTAAGTTTTAAATAACCTGGGAAGTAAGAAAAAGCATATAGAAGACAAATATCACTTTTCTGACTGTAAAAGACAAAGTCAGATAATTTTAGATTCATAGGAGAGACAAATGCCTCCTTCGCTGAACCCATCTAGTCACTTGGATGCTGGACCAGTGCAGACCTCCCAACATGGGAGCTGTGCAAAAAAGACTTACAGCACAGAAGAGTTCATTCCTAAGAAGGAAAATGGTGAATCTGAGCTATTTATTCTTACTAAATTTACTCAGATAAATCATTCACCTCCCCCTTAGAGAAAGGCCAAACACATCCCTGCTTGAGCTCCCCCAACTAGGAAGAAAACTTTGAAATTGGGGAAGTGTTTCTGAAACATAGTTCAATTTTACAGATCAGGAAAATGAGGCTCAGAAATGCTAAACAGTTTGGCCAAGAGCACACATTTAATAAGTGACAGAACCAGAAATCAAGGTCCAGTTGACCACCGAGTCCATTTCTTTCCACTACACTCTTGACTCTTTGTTGTACTTTAAAATCTTTGTGTGCAATTCCACTTCTAGGAATTTAGCCATACACCATCATAAGGGCACAAAGATTTCTCTAGAATATTTGCTGCAGGATTTTTCAGCGAAAAAAAGTAAAAGCAACTCAAATGACCTTCAACAGGGGAATCATTAAATAAATTATGGCACATCCACAGAGTAGAATGCTTTAGAGCAATTTAAAAAAAAACAAAAAAACCACCAAGGACAATCATCTCTGTATTAAAACGGGAGAAACCTAAGCTATATTTAAGCAAAAAGGCACATGACAACAGTGTGTGTAGTGTGGTCCTCTTTGGCTAAGTTTCAGAAGTATATACTTACCTATACACAAAACATTTGTGTAGAAATAGAAAGAAACTTAATAATGGTTGCCACTGGGTGGTGGAAGAAGTAGTGGTCAGAGTGCATTGTTTTCCACTTTATATATTTTTTTAGGTATTTTCCTCTTTTCTTTTTTTGAGATATATTTCATATACCATAAACATCACACATTTACAGTGTACGGTTCAGTAGGTTTTAGCATATTTACAGGATTGCAAAACCATTGCCACTTATTTAATGTTAATTCCAGAATATTTCATCACTCCAAAAAGGGCATACCCATTAGCACTCATTCCTGACTTCCTCACATCCCCAACCCTAGCAACCACTGATTTACTTTTTGTCTAAAAGAATTTTTATAATATAGACATTTTATATAAATGAAATCATAAAATGTGTGGGCTTTTGTGTTTGGCTTCTTTCACTTAGTGTAATATTTTCAAGGTTCATCCATATTGTAGTATTGACAGTATTTCCTTCCTTTTTATAGGTGAATAATATTCCATTGTATGTGTATGTACCATATTTTATTTATGCATTCATTGGTAAATGGATCTTTGAGTTATTTCCACCCCTTATTGGTTATAAACAATGCTACTATGGACATTCGTGCACAAGTTTTTGTGTGGACATATATTTTCAATCCTCTTGGGTATCCAGGAATGGCATTGCTGCACCATATAATAACTCCATGTTCAACTTTTCGAGGAACTTTTCAACTTTTCCTGCCAAACTGTTTTCCAAAGCAGGTGACCAATTTTATATTCTCTCATTTTTGGAGGATCATTTTGTTGGGTATAAAATTCTTGGTTAACAGTCTTTTTCAGCACTTTGAAAATATCATGCGACTGCCTTTTGATCTCCATGGCTTCTGATAAGAAATCATTATTAGTATCTCCTGTGTGTGTTGCATCACTTCCCTCTTGCTGCTTTCAAGATTCTCTTTTTGTCTTTCAACAATTTGATTATGATATATTTAGGTATAGATCTCTGAGTTTATCCTACTTGTAATTCGTTTAGTTTCTTGGATATATAGGTTAATATTTTCCATTGAATTTAGGAAGTGCTTCTTTGAAATATTCTTTCACTCTTTCTTTCTTTTCTCTCCTTTTGGGACTTCCATTATATATATGGTGTTATGCTTGATGTTGTCACACAGGTATGAAGCTCTTGGGTTTTGTTTTTCTTTTTCACTGTTTTCTTTCTGTTCCTAAGACTGCATCATCCCAATAAGCCTATTTTCACATTTGCTTATTTTTCTCCTAACAGCTCAAATTTGTTGTTAAGCCTCTCTAATGAATTTTTCATTTCAGTTATTGTACTTCCCAATGCCAGAATATCTCTGTGTTTCTTTTAAATAATTTCTATATCCTTAATTAGTGTTCTCTATTTTTATTGATATTTAGTAAAATATACTTATCATCTGTTCCTTCAGTTCTTTAAACATAATTTCATTTAATTTTTTGGACATACTTTAAATAGCTAAATTAAAACCTTTGTCGACAGGTTCCAACATCTAGCTTTCTTTAGCAACAGTTTATGTTGAATGCTTTCCCCTTCTGTGTATGGGCCAATGTGTCTTATTTCTTTGCATGTCTGATAATTTGTCTGCCTGAAACTGGACATTTAAAATAATGTAATATGACACTTGAAATCATATTTTATCCTTCCCCAGGGCTTGTTGTTGTAGCTGTTTGCTTGTATAGTAACTTTCTTGAATTAATCCTGTAAAGTCTGTATTCTTCATCATCTTTGGGCAATGACATCTCCCCTTGGTTAGTGAATGATTAACCAGAAATTTCTCTACATGGCTGGAACCAATAAGTCTCCCAACTTTTGCCAGTGGGGTCTGTGTGTGTTTTCAGGAACAATTTTAATGCTCAGGCAAGTAGTTTACAATTCTGCCTTAGTCTTTACTTCCTGCTTACAAAGATCTTCAAGATCAACTAGTGATGAAAGCTTAGGCTGGGGCCTTCTTAGGTTTATCCTGGGCATATGCAAGGCCCTGGCGTATGTGCAACTTTACACATGTACATGGCTTTCTTGATTCCCAAGAATGTGTTGGAGCTTTTCAAAGCTCCCAATGGACATCTCATTCCCCACCTTTTCCTCTTAATTTTTTTTATCAGCTTCTTGTTAGCTCCAATTGCTATTACTGTCTTAGGCAACTGTATTGTTAAACTGTGACTGATTGCTATCAACACACACTCCCAGGAAAAAGGCTGTTTGAAATGAGAGAGGTCTGAGTCATGTAAAAAAAAAAAAAAAAAAAGACAAGCCTTTGAACTTTGGAACTGAGCATTTCTAAGGAAATGAATGACAGGTTTCTAAGAAAGGTGTTTTCGGGGAGCCAAACCCATTCTGCCTCTTCTAGGAATTGGTTTAGCTGCTGGTTTTCACCATGTTTGGGGCAGATCTTTCTCTTCAAGTCTTCTCAGAGTTTTGCAGGGGAGAATGAGATAGGGCAAATTAAAATACCACAAATCTTGCTGTTCTTTCTGAGATTCAGCCATTTATCTTGAAAGAACACTTTTTGGATTGTTGACAGTCTTGGGTTAATTTCTAGAGTTTTGAAAATGTTGATTGTGATAATTTTTTTTTGCCAGTGTTCTTTTTGCTTTTATGAAGGAGCAAATTTTTGGATGTTCTTACCCTACCATTCCTGCTGATGTTATCCTTGGTGGTATCTAAACTTTTTAAAAATCATAAACATGTATAAATTTAAAATCCAAACAAATCATACATCAAATAAAGTAAACAAAAATATCAAATAAATGTTGGCAAGGTTCTAGAATATTATAAATACTGTTTCTCTTTCTATGTAAGTTGGGAGTAGACAACAAACTCTAATGCTTGGAAGGTAGTTGTAGATTCATGTGCTTCAAACATAGAGTTTCCAGTTAGAATATAGGATTCCCAGTTAGAATTGAATTTCGGATAAAGCAAATCATATTCTAGTACAAGTATGTCCCAAATACTGAATGGGATATAATTATACCAAGATTTCATTAGTTACTTATCTGTAATTCAAATACAACTGAGAATTCTGGGTCTTGTTTTCTTTTGCTAAATCTTGCCACCCTACTCACAAATAATACAAGTTCTGGGGTTGCAGGGAATAGGAAATTCTTCCGGGCTCATGTGTGGGTCTCTGGGAAAGTTCTCAGAGCGTGTCTCAGTTATCAGCTAAAGCCACTGTGGAGTTAAGAGAGCCACCAATTGAACATTGGCCTGAGGACAGGTGATTTTCCAGCTGTGGGGAAAAGGAGGAATAATGAGACCAAGAGTAAAGGGTGGGGGGGAGAGAGAGAAAGAGAAAGAGAGAGAGGAGAGAGACAATTATCTGGGAAGCTTTCACTATCTATTTTAAAATTTTCTGTGCTACTTGACTATCTTACAGGTGAGCATTCCTATGTTTTAAAAATTAAACTTTTTTTTTGAAATTAAAGTTTGCATTGAAATACAACATATGTAGAAAAGTGCACAAATCATTAGCATGTTACATCTCAATAAAGTCTCATAAATGAATTCTTCAATTTGTGTTATTTAAAACTATACTCATGTTTTAACCAGATTTGAGACGGAGCATGTGGAGTTTGAAACCCATTTTCCTCTTGTGCCTTTCCAAGGATCCTTAGCTCTCCTCTTAGAGACCTAGCTGCCTCCCCAGCCCCCAGGATTTCACTAATCTAAGTCACTAGAGTATTGTTTTTCCTTTCCTATTATATATCAACTATCAAATGCTGGCTTGACTCATGATCTATCTTGATATGGATGTGCCCTGTCTCCTCAATTTTATTGTGATTTCCTTGTAGGAACCAAGTGTGTTTATCTTTACACCCCCACGCCCCAGCATTGTGCTCAACAGTTCACTGAGATTTGAATGATAATGGTGATGACTGGCATTGATGCATAATATATAGAATTAACTCCTTAGGTAGTCCTTGGATTGTCCAAGCTTGATTCTAGTTGAATCAGAGAATTCTTCCTGAGTTCCTTTTAGCCCTAGGATTGTTTTCTATTCTTGTGGGACATGAGGCAGAGCCATGGGTTTGAGCTGCTCCTAAAATACTTCCTACATTGTTGCCAATGCCAACCTCCCATCTTCCCCCAACCTCACATGGGAAGATTGTTTGTGATGAAGCAATAGGCAATTTCCAAATACTTGAGGCTTATTCAGAAAGCTTTGTATCCAGAGAACTAAAAGCTCCCGAACAGTTGAACCCTTAGATAATGAGGGTTCCAACTCTTGTTTGATTTTCAATTTAAAATGATTTCAGTAGGCTTTCTTACCACAGCGTCCCAGTGCCTTTAGAAGATAAATAGCCCTAATGAATATGCACTAAGAGATTTTTGTCTTTTTTTTTTTTAAATGGAGAGGGATTTTTGTCCTGAAACTTCTGAAATTTTGTCTTGAACTTTTAAGATGGTTCTTTTTAGTTTTGTTTTATTTTCATATAAATTTACCCCAAGTTTTATTCTGTTCTTATTCTCAGATCCCTCACTGCTATCAGTATAAAGACTACTGGGAATTGTGTTATCTCTATGCCCCTCAGGTATTTTGCATTTATTGAAACCAGAGGTTTACCTCAACCCTGACTGTATAGAATATCTTTCCAGCTAAGAACTGGGGAAGAAGCTCAGGGGTGGGGCATTTTCAGCACAGTAATGCAGAGGCTGTTTTGCTGTTGTTCATAACCCATTATATGCACCCCCACCCCCCACCCAAACACACACACACAGGAGAATTTTTCTTTCACAGGGCTCCTTGTCTGGACACATCTTTCCAATCAGGTTTACTCCATAAACCAGGGGTGGGGGCCTTTGCTTCTAGTGATAAGGAAGAAAGTTTTTCAGAGTTGTGTTGTTGGCTAAACGCTTCTAACTCCAGTGGAAACCAGAGTGGCTTTTCTATAGAAAAACCCAAGTTATATTCGTTTGAATCTTTTTAAGAGCAACAATACTTCCTACATATTCTTACAACCTCAGGAATCAGGCTCTCTGGATCCAAGAACATCTCTGGAATTTAGCAACTCTGTGTCCTTGTGGTGAGTCTCTTAATCTCTTCTGTTTCCTCCTCTATAAAAAGGGGACGATACAGAACCAATTGCATAGAATTGTGGTGAGGGCCAAAAGGAATACTGACGTAAAACACTTAGCACCCTCCAGGGCACACAATGAATTAGAAGGTCAACAGATGGTAACTATTGTTTTCACCCTATTTGCATTCCTGTTCATGACCATGGAGTTTTCAAAATTGAAGAAGTTCAGAGAAATTCCGTAGTTACAGAGAACTATCACCAAATCTTTGAAACCTCTGCCCTTTGCAATACTCATATTTCTGTTCAGGCCTTACTGTTTTACCAAATAAACTGCAGTTATGTTTTCCCACTCGGTATCCCACAAACCCCTTCTCCATTTCTTGTCGTCAAATATGGCAAAATCCTTCCGGCAGAAAGCTAGGAAGAAGGGTTGGAAGGGAACAAGACCAAAATAAACAACCTTTGTCTCCTTTCCAAGTATTTCTGGCAACTCAAGACCAGTGTTAATACTAGTTAAACTGAGTGTATTCAGAGAGATACAGGGAAATGCTTATCTTCACACTGAGTTGAAATTTTCATCTCAGTAGGGAGTACACACATGAAACACTGTGGCATTAGGGTGAGCTGCTGGTGCTCTCCCAAGATTGGCCTTCATGTTAAAAGAGACCGAGGAGTTATTGTAAAAGCCTTTTTTTTTTTTTTAATCTGCATAAATTCCAGGCAAGATACACCCTGGGGGTGAATAGAAATAGTCTGAGTCAGGGGGCAGAGAGTGTCTTTGTATGACCACAGAAGTTAAATGTACCAACTAATATCACTAACAATAACTAATAAGCACCCCTGGAAAATTTTCCCAAAGGTTACCCAGACAACAAATATGTAACAAGGCTTATGACATATGGCCCAGCAGGTGTGTGAAGTCTGTCACATCCTAGGGCAATCATCCCAGATGAAGAAACCAATGGCAACCCGCAGCTCTTACATATTCGAGTTTCTCATGCAATGAGCAGTGTTGTCCATTTTGATTCTAATGGTTTTAGTCCGTCCTTCATTTTGTAGAAAAATTACTTGTTAAGGGATAGCCAAGATTGACTCTGATGAATTTTCCCTTTGGATACTTTGCTCTTCACTTGCCATCTTACAAAACTGTGAGAAATCAATGAAATTGTTGACCGTGACCTGTGAAGGCTTCTGGATTTATGGTTAGAAGGCACATCAAAATGCATAATAAATGGTATTGTCCAGTGGTGCAGTGAACAACATATGCAGCTGTACATGATGGCCCTGGGTGATTTGTCTGTTAGTGAGTTTGAGAGAACTGAGTATGTGTAACTCAGCCCCTTTCTCCTACTTAGTTGGGATCTGCCTTTCTGTAGAGAAATCCTCTATGTTGTAAATTGTACAAGGGTGACCTCCTTCCACCAGAGGCCTGCAGATTTCCATCTCTACCTGTGATTGAGTCGGTAAGTTTAATTCTGGGATACAAATTAGAAAGCCCTCTTTTGCCACAGAGCTAAACCTCATTCTCTGAACAACTTGCTCCTTTTGGCCTTTATCTGGCTGATTCTCATGTCTTTTCTCAGTTGACTCAGAACAGAGGTAGAGAAAAAGACAGTAATATTTACCGACCCCTTAAAGCCCCAACCTTCATCATTTATTGAGCAACTGCCATGTGCCAGGCTCTCGGATCACATCACCTTAGTCCATCCTCACTATGCCTGTGAATTTGGCATCGTTATCACCATTTTACAGAAGAGTTAAGGTCAGAGACATTCCGTGTCTGTAAGGGGTAGAGCTGGGATTTAGGCCCATAGCCCTCCGATTCCAGAATGCACCTTCTTTCTACTCTGCTGTGGTTTCCAAATAATTTTTAAGGGTAGCACTTTTTTCCCCCTAAAACGGAACTATTTCAAGCCAAATAAGTGAGACAAAAACTGAGGCGCTCTGGCTGTCCTGTGGATGGGGGTTCAGAGTCACACTCAGCTCCGTCTCCCACCCTCCGCCGGTCGTCTCCCTGGGTCGTCCAACGCGGCCTTTCGGAGTAGTCGGCAGACAGCCGCCTCTCTGGATTGCTAGGGGATCTTGGCGAGGAGGTTGCTCCAGCCGGGTGGCCGGAGGGGGCTGCTGCCAAGAAGCGGGTTACACTTCTGAGTTGTCAGGCCCAGGGACAGCCACAGGGAGATGCCCATCGAGCAGGAGCCTTGCTGGGAACCAACCCCCTGCCTCCTGTGCTCTGCGCGCTGGACCGCCAGGCTGTGAGCACAGCTCAGCTCTCCTTTTAGGTGGCCCTCAGGTCAGGCTGCGCCAACCCCCGCACCACCACCCCCCCCCCAAACGTGGGGTGTCCTGAAGGGCCCACAGCAGAAAGGCGCCCAAGCTTCAGAAAGCCTCCTCCTCAGTCACAGGTGGATGGCAAGGGGAACGAAGCAAGGAGGAGCAAACGGTCCCGCGGGTGCTGCGTCCCTTTTGAGCGAGTGAAAGCTCTGAGTTACGAACCCTGCCAACCCGTGGAAAGATTTGGCGGTGGGGAAAGGTTTCCCACCACTGCCTTGGCTGGAGGGAGTATTAGGAAGTTTGGACTCATTGTCGCGAGATCAGTCGCGGGGACGCTGGAGGGGGTGAAGCCAGCTCTGCGTCCCCGCCTGGGGGCAGAACTGGCTTCAATCACAAGATATTTCTGTGAATGTTTTTTTTTTCCCCCCCTTCCGTTCCTTTCAGAGGAGAGTAATTTCGGAGCCTTTCTAGTAACCAAGTCTTTGTTCAGTAACTGAGAAACATCACTTCCCGGAAGCCTCGAATAATCACCCTAACGACTCTCCTCTGAGTTTTTGCATTTCTTAATTAAGGAGCGACTGCTTCCATTCCAGAAGTCCTTTGTGATTTTAATTTACATGTTGATGGGTTCTACGTTTGCAAGCTCTGAAGCTGCTCTTACTTCAGGGCTGAGACACTCGCCGATACATGGTGCGCTTGTATGTCCTCGTGCATGCTGGGTCTGAACGTCGACAGAGGGCTCAGCCGCCCCCTTCAGGAATGGGAGGAAATTTCTGGGGTTTTCTCCAGTCGGAATCCTCGATGCGGAGCAAACTGTCCCCACATTTAGTGGTTTAAAACGATCGCGATATTTTGGTCGTGATTTTGTGAGTCAGATGGAGAAATGTTCATCAGAGTAGCCCTTGCTGGGGTCTTTGGAGAGGTTGCCATCAGACGTCCGCAGGGGTC
Organism: Prionailurus bengalensis; assembly: GCF_016509475.1. Classification (NCBI taxonomy): domain Eukaryota; kingdom Metazoa; phylum Chordata; class Mammalia; order Carnivora; family Felidae; genus Prionailurus; species Prionailurus bengalensis. Next base: position 51,304,843 of record NC_057351.1, on the reverse strand, counting down.
AGTCGTCCCAAGGCTCCGGTGAGCCAGATGTCCCAGGCGGCTCCCACACAGGGCTGACAACGGACTCCGGCTGTTGACGGGGAACTCAGCCGGGGCTGCCCAGAGGCCCACAGGTGGCTTCTCCAGCATGGTGGTCCCACCTTGTCGGGCTTTTACGTGGTGGCAGGGGCAGGCTGCCCCGGGGGTGAGCCTCCTAAGAGAACCAGGTGCAAGCAGCAGAGACTTCTCTGGCTTAGCCTCCGTAGTGATTTTCTATCACTTCCATTGCCTCCATTGCTTACAACCAAGTCCCTAAGAGAGGCCCAGGTTCAAGGGGAAGGAACGGAGTAGACCCCCGTGTCTTGATGAGAAGAGCGTCAAGAGCTTTTCGCGTACTGGATACCTTCTCTAGAATAACAGCCCGAGGAGAATTAGACTCCTCTTCCCTTTCATTGGTTTTCCACCGAATCGAGTCCTGAATTTCCCCTTACTTTTGTCCCTTCGTGCCATACAAAAGAAAGGCATTTTCTCGGGCTTTCCTTTTTGGCCTTTAAATTCTCAGTTCACAGAGAGGAAAACAATGTATCTCCGCTATTTATTTATTTATTTATTTATTCATTCATTCATTCATTCATTCATTCATTTCTTCTTTCACGTGACAAAGGATGCGCTCAGCACTGTACCGGTCGGTAGAACCACAAACGGGCGCCGCCCGCAAGGAAGGCCTGACCCGGCAGAGCGAGAAACAGCTGTGTGTTCTCAGTCATTTTTACAGTCCTGGGCGTGCGACTCTCCGTAATAACGACTCTTCCCGCGGTGAGGACAAAGTCGTGGGAATTGGGAGGCAGCAGTTACTTCTGAGAGTGAGGGAAGAAGGAAGGAGAGGCAGGGTTTAAGGAGTCTCGCCGGGGCCAATCCTCGTGGCCGTTTCAGGCCGAGACCTCACAGCCACCTGGCTCAGAATCAGGAATTTAGGGTGGAGAAAGAAAAATGTAGAAAGATTCATTCCGGATTTTTTTTTTTTTTTTTTTTTTTTTTTTTCTTTCTGCTCTCTGCCTGCAGGGCTGCCTGGGAGGGAACGGATGTGAATAGACAATATCTGACAAGAAACGCAAGACTCCAAGTCTGATGAAGCTATAAAAGATTTCAGATGTACAAAAACCTGGCTTTGCCACGTCCGGCTCCTCTGCATTGTTAGTAACCTGCAAACAACTCCATGTGACCAGTGAAATGTCTGAATGGGCGTGTCTCTTTCCTTTCCTTTTTTGTTTTTTTTTTTTTTTTTTAAATGTTTAATCCTTTATATTGAGTGAGGCAGAGAGAGGGAAAGCGCTGGGGAGGGGCAGAGAGAGAACCCCAAGCAGACTCCACACTGTCAGTGAAGAGACCAACGCGGGGCTCGAACTCACGAACTGAGAGATCATGACCTGAGCTGAAACCAAAAGTCAGATGTTTAACTGACTGAGCCACCCAGGTGCCCCCACATGTCTCTTTTCAGCTAGTCATCTGTTATGCCCAGAATTCGTGATCCCCAAATACCGCCAGGGAGCCGAGTCCGATGTAAAAGCAAAAGAGCCTTTATTCGAGCTAGCTCCAGCTCAATCCCCTACCTGCACCGATGCAGTGGTGAGATACCAGGGAGAGAGAGAGCGAGTTTCAAAAGGACAAAGGTTTTATTGGGGCCTAGGGGCAGTTGGTGAGGTTAATGGCTGTGGCCTCAGCTGATTGGCTGGGGAAGGGTCATGGCCTCCGCCGATTGGCTGGGGAAGGGTCGGAGTCCTGTTACGCAGGTCGCTGGGCTGTTTTGATCAGGAAGTTTGAATGGGTGAGCGGGAGGTTATTCAAGGAGAGGAGGCACGGTCTGAGGTTTCTGTGATTTTCCCGGAAAAGGGGTCATGTCGGGGACATAGTCACTCAAGGTGGAGGACACAGAACAAGATGGAGTCGGCTGGCGTAGACCGACCATTTCACATCAACACAGTAAGTACTGTTGAGCCCCTGCCATGTGCCAGGGACATGCCAACCATGAGGGATGAACTGGCGAACATGATATACTGTAGCCACCTTGCTTTTGGCACATGGCTGTATTTTCGACAAATGTGCTGAACTTGTATAAAGTGGTAGAACTGATTAACATTCAATTCAAAACAGGATAGGAGTATTCACTTTGGGTAGGGAATTTGGCTTGGTTTGAATAATGTCAAAAACTGTCAAACCCATGTGTGATGAAAATTATGCCACTAGAACCATGTGGTGAGTCCCAGGATGCTGGTGTTAATGCTGGGAACATTGAGACTTTCCAGTCCCGTGGGATTCAGTGTGCCTTCCCTGTAGGCGCAACATGTTTCCGGGTTAGATGCTGGCTTTGATAAGAGTGCCGAAAGGAGAAAGTTCCATGGGGCACTGGCACCAATCTTTCTCCCAGGGCTCGTGGAGGAAAATGAACTGGCCATTAGTGGAACACTGATGAACACAAGCATCCTTCTTTAAAAAAAAAAAAAAAAAAAAAAAGCAAAGTTTTTTCTTTAAGAGAGAGAGAGAGATTGAGAGAGGGGGGAGGGTCAGAGAGAGGGAGAGAGAGAATCCCAAGAAAGCTCAACACTATCAGCACAGAGCCTGATGCGGGGCTTGCTCCCACAAACCGTGAGATCATGACCTGAGCCCAAATCAAGAGCCAGATGCTCAACCGACTAAGCCACCCAGGTGCCCCAGACAAGCATCCTTCTTAAAACAAAAGCTAACTTAGACTTTGTGTCATATTTTCTAAAAGAGAAAAATCTCAGTGAACAAAGAAACCCTGTTATAGTCCCCTTCCTTCTTCTGCTCAAAAGAATGATTCCCCTCTTTTATTGTAGGAAGTGTACCTTAATCTGTTTTCAGATGTATATATTCCATTGTTTGCTGTGACTCACCTTGTTTTCAGAATGTGGATTCAAATCCTTTTTCAGAAGGGTGGCTTTTCAGAAAAGCCTCCCTTTGCTATAGATTCTGAAAGAATATCTGGAAACATGGAGTGGGCAGAGAAAACTGGAGTTCATTCATGCATAAAGAGGAAAGATAGATCTGGTATTTCAAGAACTGAGGTTTGGTAGTATGTGGCTACCGCTGGTGGTCAGCTCCTTGACTTCTTCCTATAGGAAGCATTTATACATTTTGTAACGGCAAAAGGCATATTTCAGAATTTCTGAGTCTGAGGTCTTTTGACCCAATTGTCACTTGTTGGACCTCAGGCTCCTGATCATCTGCCTGTAGAGACTATAGGATTAGAGGTAATGGTAGGAAATTTGGGGATATTGGCATGTGTTGTCTATTTCTTGCAGGCTTCCAGAAAGAGAAGTCTTGGGGAAAAATTAGATGAATAGAGGCTTGCTTGAATGCAAAAAGGGAAGAAAATAGAGTTTTCTTTTTTTTTAAATTTACATCCATGTTAGCATATAGTGCAACAATTTCTAATATAGACTCTTTCGGCTTGTAACCTGCAATCTAAGTTGACTTTAAAGTTAGAAATTCCAATTTGGTCCAAAATTGATCTGCCTTCTTTCCCAAAAAAAGCTAGGGAAGAAAGAAATGTAGAAGGAAATAAAACTGAAAGGGTTGAGACGAAAGCAAATGTGATTCTCCACACCTCCCCTTAATAGCCCTGCTCACATCTTCATAAGAAAAGAGGCACAGTGTGGCTGAGATGTGCCTGGGAGGGCTGGGATTCCGGTGCTGCCTCCTCTCCCCACCTCTGCCCTGCTCCCCCAACCAGCACTGGGTGATTGTTATCAACTGTCTCGAAGTGAAGGCCATGCAACTTTGGGCTTGAGGTGGGAAAGCGCAGAGAAGCATTGTGAGGAGACAGGGGTTGTGGGACACAGAGACCTCATTCAGACAATATCATTGGCTAGTACTGATCCCTAGAGTGAACCAGAAGTTATATCCAAACTCGGTTGATGAAAGTCTGGGACATTCAAGCCCTAAGGTGGTCCTGAGGCTATAGAATTTGTACCTGTAAGAAGTGGGCTGCTAAATCCAGCAGATTCAGGAGAATATCTTCTTCAATGATTATCTCAGAGGTGGCCATAAAGGCCAAGGAGGCAGGGGAAGCCCTCCAGGAGAGCAGAACCAAGGATGGTGGGATTGGCTTGGTCATGGAAATTATATTTGCTGTATCTGTCCCGCGGGGAATAATATATGCCTTAGACCAGTGGTGACAGTTTTTATTGGATTTACCTTGTTTGTTCTCAATGAGATTAGGTTATGTTTACTTATGGAGGGACTCTTTGTATTTCGTGGTAGTATGAGCATGTTTTGAATGATGTGTTGAACATGGGGTATGTATAGATGTTGGAAAGCCAAAGAGGTGGACTGTGGAAGACAATAGTTGCGTTGCTGGCAGACCAGTGATCTTCTCCTTTCCTTTGTTGCCAGCAGGACCATTGTTTGCTTGAAAGTGACTCAGGTAAGAGGACTCTATTCCTAGTTTTAGGGATAACACTGCTGTTATAGGCTAAGTGTAGTAATCCCATTCCCTCTGCCTTCTGCCATTGGTTAGTTTTACCAAAGGGTCTGAATGTAGTTCTAGCTGATGAGGAGTGGTAGGTTTCTGAGGAAGGTTTCTTCAGAGACAAAGAGAGAGGGAGGACGGCAGAGAACACAGCTTCTTTTGCTGCTGGAAGTTGTTGTTTCTGGACATAATTCCTGGAGTAGCCTCAGTCTCCTTGGATCTGTGGGGTGCTCTCCTTTGGACAGTCTGATTCAGAAAGAACCCAGGTCCTTATCAGTTTCATTGAGTCTACTTAATCTAGTTCCATATTTCTTGGGATGGAAAATAATAAATTTTTCAAGTTGAAAAAAATTTTTTTATTTGAGAGAGAGAGCACAAGTGGGAGAGGGAGCGAGAGAGAGAATCTTAAGCAGAGCCTGACACAGGGCTGCAACCCACGTGCCTGGGACCATGACCTGAGCCAAAATCAAGAGTTGGATGCTCACCTGACCGAACCACCCCGGAGCCCCTAAATTTTTCTTAGTTTTAAAACCAGCTGAAGTAGGGCTTGTAATTGTTTGCATTCTAATTCCCATGGAGCATAAGGATGGAAAACTACAGGACTGATGGCAATTATATTCAGAATCTGTAACTCAGGGCCGGTGAAGGAAGGGCTGACAGAAGGGCCCTGTGGATAAACTACTGTTTCCTTGCTTGGTAAAAATGAGGATACTGTTGTCTTCCAGAAATTACGATACAACTTGCAGTAAAGGGTTATTTGTCTTGAGAGTCACCATACGCTATTTCTGAAATAAACAATATGCGGTCTGATTAGGCTTTTGGAAGGGTCACTTCCAAGGAGAGCTGTGCCATGTTTTTCTTTTAGAAGCTCTTTTCCAACCAAGGAGGATAGGAGCCAGGTCATTTGTTGTTTCTCCTCCTTCATAAAAAGGAAGCAGCCCGCGTCCTCACCTGAGCTGAGCGGGATAATAATCTCAATAAAACTTTCAACTTCTCAAGACCAGTTTCTCTCTGCTGCGAAGTTCCAGGCAGCTTGCCTGACGTAGCTCTTTCGCCATCGCAATCCACAAGTCATCGGGAGAACAAACAGCCACTTCTGCTAGATGACCCCATATAATATCTGGTTTCTTTATGTACGTAAAAATCGGATTTAAAATTCAAAGCTGGGGGTACTACTCAGCAAAGAATGGACTACCTCACATGCATGGATGTGTCTCACGAGTGAGAGAGAAACCAGACATGAAAGAGAACATGGTGTGTGATTCCTTAAAGTACCAATGCAGGCAAAACTAATCTCTGAGGTCAGAAGTCAGAAGAGTGGCTGGCTATCTTGGGAGAAGGTATCCTGTGGTAGTGGGGTACAAGGGAGCCTTCTGGGTCACTGGAAAGGTTCTGATTCCTGATCAGGGTGTTAGTTACATGGGTGGATATATTTTGTGAGAAGTCGTGATTGCAACTTTGGTGTGTGTGTGTGTGTGTGTGTGTGTGTGTGTGTTATAATTCAATTAAAAAAATTGCTTAAAAAAATTACAAAACTCGCCCTTCGAGGATATCTACTGAAATCCATATGTTTAAAATTAAGAAAAACATGAGGCAGCAGAAAATGAGAAGTTAGAGCTACGGCTTGATTTCTGTTTTGTATTCATTTTACTCACCCGAAAGCTGCTCAAACATCTGCTTTGGTCAGAGCTGTTGTAAAAGTGATGGAATCAAAATTCCAATCAGCTTTATTTCAAAGGGGATTTGACGGAATCACACAGTCTAAGGAAATGTTGAAAAACCACATCCGGGAAAGAGCAGGGATGCAGGCCAGCCTCAGGAATGACCAAAGTCAGGTTCTCAGAGAGCAGGAGGACACTCTCCCTCGTCTCTGCTGCTCTGTCTGTAGGTTGTCAGTTTCCTTCTCTTTGCTTGCAGACGGGATAATTGCACAAGGCCAGGAAAAGTGTCCAACTTTGTGCTGTGTACCTTCCAGCTTTGGTCACCAGAGGGAGACTGTCAGCGTGGAGTCCAAAAATTCCCAAGCATGGGAGTTAATAGCCCACTTTGGATTGAGTGTCAACTCTTGTACAAATGAACTGTGATTACTTTTGGTGGGTCATGTAAATACACACACACACACACACACACACACACACACACACACAGTAGCTCCCACGAGAGACATGGATGGGGTGAGTGGCAGTTTCTAACAGAACAAGTATGGGCAGGCAGTCCTACAGATCTTCAGTATATTGGTTTCCACAATAAAATGGCACTTCTATAAAGAATAACTAAGAATTAGATTAATTATCGAACATGCAAATATTGTTTCGTACTTGTAAATATTTTCCATTCTTTTTAGCAAATTTGTTGAGAAGGCAGGCATGGCGTAGAGGTGGTTGTGATTTTCCTCTTGGTTGTTGTGCCAGAGGGAGCCTTGTTGTTCGGGATTCCTAAGGCTGAGAGCCTCTCTTAGATGCCGAAGGCGGGACAGAGCAGACACGAAGCCTGATTCCTGTGCACCAGGAAGAACGGCTGAGGATTCTTTAAGCTGGCATTTTGACCCTCTTCTAAGCTCCAAGCACTCTGCAGGTGAAAGGCTATGAAAATTCAACACCTGGTTTCCTCTGGTTTTCTTAGTCTAACCGGAAGCTGTTTGAATCCTGCCATTGTCTCAACCCATTTGCACAAACCCTAGGAAAGTTTCTTTTTTTAGCATTGGCTGGGAAATGTTCACCAAGTCTCTCTTATACCCTCTGCCTGTTACAAATAGCACATGTAGGGACATGATTGCCAGGATTGAAGGTCAGACTTGCTAACTGTGTCCCCTAACAATGGAGTCACTCTTTGTAACCCTGTCTCCTCATCTATAAAAGAGGAGTGATACTAGCACGTAAGTCTCAGTTTGTTGTGAGGATTAAGTGAGGTTTTGTGAGGATTTACACCACCAGCCCTCTGCGCTTGACCTGGCCTAGAGGGCACTCAGTCAATGTTAGCTATCATGTGATCTTAGCATTGCTATGTCTCTCTGAAGTCCCTGGTATTCTGCCTTTTTGTTTGTATGTGTGTCTTGTGCCTATTAGACCATTTGCTCCTTGGGGCAGGGGCTGAGATTTACCTGTCTTTGTTTTGTTTTGTTTTTTTAATGTTTTATTATTTATGTATTTACTTTGAGAGGGAGAGCACACGAGCGGGGGAGGTGCAGAGAGAGAGGGGGACAGAGGAGCCGAAGTAGACTCCATGCTGACAGCAGACAGCCCTATGCAGAGCCCCAAGTCACAAACCGTGAGATCATGACCTGAGCTGAAGTCAGACGCTCAACCAACTGAGCCACCGGGGCGCCCCAAGATTTACCTGCCTTTCTAATACCCTTAGCAGTAGCCTGATGTCTCAGTGAACATTTGTGCAATTATTACTTGGGGAATTGGCTGTGTGTGTGTGTATGTGTATGACCCCTAGTGACCTCTGCTTCATCCTCTTATTCCAGAAGCCAGCAGCTCTGCAGAAGGACTTTGCATACAAATGCCATCAGAGTCACCCAAGCTGTGCCACCGCAGGGCACATGGGCATCTGCACACTGGAAGACAGGAAACTGATACCTTCCTTTCGTGGGCTTGTCTAGTTAATGGAGGTGATGGTGATGGTGATGGTGGATGTGGAAGCCGTGGAGATGCGGCAATCAAGAGCACGGAGTCTCGAACTTGCGTGCATTAGAGTCACCTGGAGGGCTTGGTAAAACACAGATCGCTGGGTCCCGCGTTAGTAGGTCTGGGGTGGGCCTGAGAACCTGCATTTCTAACAAGGGTCCAGGTGATGCCGATGTTGTTGGCCACGACCACACTTCGAGAACAACAAGGCAATCAGAACAGTGGTTCTCAAGTCTAGGGCTACATGAGAATCCCCAGGGAGCCCCACCAGAGACATATCAGAATCTCTGGGAAGTGGGTCCCAGGCTGTATTTCAGCCTTCCAGATGATTCCACTGTACATCCAGAGTTACGACCTGTACATGACATCAAACAAGACAAATGGAAAATTTAAGGGGCAGAGATAGGGGCCTGGAGAGAACCTTGCACCTAGGGAGTATAGACTGAAATTCCTGTATGTCAACGAGTCAGTGATGGGTACCCAGTGATGGGTACTGACTGCCAAATATCGAAAGAAGCCCCCCACCCCCCACCATGTATCTGTGGGGGCTCAGGTGTTGAGAGTAAGGAAATTGTTCAATGAGGTAGTTTCCAAATAGGTGCTGGGCACATGCAGCTGTGGGGGACGCCACCAGTGAAAACACTTCGGCCTAAGTGGGAAGATCTGCGCCGGCCGCAGTTACCGCTGAACGTGGTAAAGACAGAGCTCTGGTCGGGCCCGGGTCACTCTGCCCGGACTTTGCTAACGCAGACAGGGCTCCAGCTCGGAGACCAGAAGGCTTGGCCCGAAGTCTCTGCACAGGCCTGTAGTCTGGCTGCTGTCTGAAAAGGTAGCAACTTTGGTACCGGTAAGTTTTCTTTTCTTTTTTCTGTTGTTAAGTTGCTAAATGTAGTTCTTTGATGGAAATGTATCTTTAGTGGATTAACAATCATCTACATTTATGGTGCACTTACATACGTTGAGGTGCTTTTCATGCGTTATTTTACTTAACCCTCTGAAAGCCTGTGAATGAGGTACTCTTATTATTACAGTTTGACAGGAAATTGTAAAGGTCACATATTTAGCAAGTAGCACAACCAAGATTCAAACGCAAGTTCAGGCGCCAGGGGTGTTCCTGACATCAGCAGTGCTCACAGTGGTGTGGTCTGGGGGCCTCTGGGGTCTTAGACCCTTATGGGGGGAGGGGGATCAATGAGATCAAAACTTTCATCATAAGACGAAGGAGTTATTACATGTCACTTTCCTTCTTACAGAGGAATGTTCCGCAGAATATGTAATGGATGGTGAGAGTTCTGCATGTGTAGTCACGTATTCCTGTTTTAAATTTTTCTCAGCTTTAATTGGATAACTTTTGACTTCCCAAATCGCAAATCAAGTTTGAAAAATTCTCAAATTTAATACGATAGCTATTGACAGATTTAACCCGCAGACAGAAAAACTCCTTGGAGTTCTTGATACTTTTAAGAGTTGTGATGAAGTGTCAAGAGCAAAATGTCTGAGAACTGGTCCCGCTTCCGTGGTGAGTGAGATCCCCCGCCTGAAGTGCCGCCCTGGGGGGACTTTGGGTACCATCCAGCCCAGCGCCGTCATTTTACAGACGGGGAAACTGAGGCCCATATTCACGTGGCTTGTCCAGAGATCACACAAAGGGCAACGGCAGAACTAGCACTGGACCAGCTTCTGTACTTTTTGATTCTATTAAAAGACCCGTTCACTGAGGCATAGTCAACATTTTAAGAGCAAAAAACTGATTTGGAACAAGCAGCATCCAATCCGGCAGAGAGAAAGGAGCTCTGAGGAGCTGTGCGCAGTAAATGACTTGCACAGACAGAAAGGAGCAGGACAAGGTAGTTATATCGGGCCCCAAAGCGGGTTGTTTATTGCAAGGCTACTTGCCTTTAGGGGATGGCAGGAGTCTATCAGGCAGGTTTCCTAAGTAGTGTTGATAGGCAGGTCCTGATGGACTGGTTTAAGATTCCATTTCTGGGAGGGCTGAAACTAATTGGGTGCCTTCGGTTTGGTGCGTGGGACCTAGCATAAGGGACTCCAGTTTGGGCCTGTTGGCTTGTCTTTTAACAATTTACACCCGTGGGCTTGTGACAAGGAGACGATGTAAAGCCTTTGTTACAGGGGTTCCTAAATTACTAGAGGCTGCTGGAAACCCTCTCATGCTTTCCGTGGCACATTCTCGCTCCACATTCTCGCTCGGCAAGGAGCCTGACCTCCTAGTGGTTTTGGAATCTCTCCGTAATGTTCATTGTGCTCACCCGCATTTCTCCTTTCAAGTGACGGTCCTTTTCTCAGAACATTTCAAATGGAATCAACACACAGCAACCGGGGCGGAGTGGCAATCAGCAATCAGCCCTCTATTCATTCAGGCTGGTGACCCAGAGGCTCCCTGTAAAAGCAGCTGGGCGGCAGGGACACCGTGTGGGAGGCCTGGCCTCACTGCTACCTGCTGTAACCGGCTTTCGGAGTTCTTTCCCTTGGGGATACAGATGCCTGAGATAGAGAGGATGAGGTTTCTCATGCTTTCCAAAGTAAACGGGGCCCACAAATTACAGCCATGATGAAAGAACTTGGGTCTGATGAGATGGACATGTTTATCACCGCTAGGGTTAACGAGCAGGAAATCAGGTGCTCCCCTCCTAGTAAGCACCTCTTTCTTGCACGCCCCACCCCTAAAGCTGGTGAGGTGGGGGGGGGGGGGGAGGCGGGGAGAGGTGCATCCTGTTAGTCTTCACCCTCCGGATCCACCGGCTTCCTCCCAATTTGCCCCCAAGGCAACACTACTATTGCGGGCTGATGGCGCCCCCTGCAGGCCAGTGCGGGGAATTGTGTGACCGGGCGTGGCAACCACCAAGGCCTTACCCCGCCTCCCAGGTCAGAAACTTGGCCTGTTCTGTCTCTTCCCGAGTATATTACACACGTTCTCCCTCCCCCACGTGTGCACCAGTTATTTCGGGGGGGGGGGGGGGACGGAATTCCATCTCCCTTTTTCATTCCATTTGTGTTGCCCAAATTTCACTCTAATCATCTCTGACAAGACTCACAGGAGCGTTAGTGAGATTACCAAAGGAAAGAAAGTACTGGCTTTGAAGTAAAATTGGGTGCAGACAAGAGCTAATCCCACAGGGCTTGATCTGGGTGCCGCCGCGCAGGCACCCGGGTGAACAGCCGTCTCGGTGCACGGGACTGAGGGGTCTCCTCGACGGCGGGGCTTTACGTGCTAACACTGGGGCAGTTCTGGGAAAGCTGGGACCTTGGTCACCGTACTCCCAGGATTCCGGGGCAGTGCAGGGCCTTCTGCAGAAAGGAGAGGCAGAAGGGCTCTGAGAGAGGCCGGAAAAGAGAAAACAAGCAACTCCTGTAAATTCTGGGAGTTTGGGGGACACCCATGCTCCCACAGTCAGGAAGGTGTGGCCTTGACTTACATTTACGCTGGCCTAGTACTCCCTTTTCGAATCTCTCATAGTCAAATTCCTTAGACAACATAAAAGCAACCCAGAATTTTTGCCAAAGAAACATGAATCCTTTTGATTTCTGTGCGTTTTGTGTAATTCCTTATGACTCTAAATAGCTTATGCATCTCATAAAGCTAAAAAAAAAAAAAAAAAAAAAAAGGAATGGCTACTTATTTGTTGGGAAATAATTGACATATAACATTAGTTTCAGGTGCACAACATAATTCAATATGTGTATATATGCGAAGTGACCACCACAGTTAAGTCTGGTTAACACCCAGTACGGTGCATCGTTACACATTTTTTTTCCTTGTGAGAACATTTTTTAAGACTGGCTCTCTTAGCAACTCTGAGATACGCAGTGAGGTATTGTTAACTACGGTCACCATGCTGCGCATTACATCCCCAAGGCTTATTTATTTTATAACTAGGCGTTTGTGCTTTTAGACTACCTTTACCCACCCCTCCCCCTGGCCCACCAATCTATTCTCTGTATCTATGAGCTTTTTTTTTTTTAATTTTAATTTTAATTTATTTTTAGATTTCATATGTAAGAAAGATCATACAGTATTTGGCTTTCTATGTCGGACTTATTTCGCTCAGCATAATGCTCTCAGGGTCCATCCATGTTGTAAAATGGCAAAATTTTCCCTTTTTATGGCTGAGTAATATTCCATTTTATGTGTGCGTGTATGTATGTGTATATACATATGTATATATATGTGTATATATATGTATACATATATATGTGTGTGTATACACACACACACATATGCACACCACAGCTTCTTTATTCCTTCATCCATTGATGGACACTTAGGTTCCTTCATGTCTTGGCTATTGTAAAAAGGGCTGCAGTGAACATGAGGGTGCAGATATCCTTTTGAGTTAGTGTTTTCATTTTCTTCAGATAAATACCCAGAAATAGAATTACTAGATAATATGGTAGTTCTATTTTTAATTTTTTGAGGAACCCCCATCTGTTTCCATAGTGGCTGTACCAAATTATATTCCCACCAACAATGCCCAAGGGTTCCCTTTCTCCACATCCTCACCAGCATTGTTATCTCTAGTCTTTTTGGTAATATCCATTCTAACAGGTGTGAGGTGACACCACATTGTGGTTTTAATTTGCATTTCCCTGGTGATTAGTAGTGTTGAGGCTTTTTTTTCACGTACCTGTTGGTCAACTGTGTGTCATTAGAGAAATGTTTATTCAGATCCTCTGCCCATTTTTAATTGGATTATTTCTGTGCTATTAAGTTGTATGACTTTATTTCTTTGCTATTAAGTTGTATGGCTTCCGGGGTGCCTGGGTGGCTCAGTTGGTTGAGCGTCTGACTTTAGCTCAGGTCATGATCTCGCAGTTGATGAGTTCAAGCCCCGTGTCGGGCTCTGTGCTGACAGCTCAGAGCCTGGAGCCTGCTTCCAATTCTGTGTCTCCCTCTCTCTGCTCCTCCCCCACTCATGCTGTGTCTCTCTCTCTCTGTCAAAAATGAACATTAAAAAAATTTTTTTTAAAGTTGTGTGGCTTCCATATGTATTTTGGATATTAACACTTTATCAGATATGATTTGCAAATATTTTCTCCCATTTGGTAGGTTGCCGTTTCATTTTGTTGATGGTTTCCTTTGCTGTGCCTTAATTACTTTTAGTGTTAAATCGAAAAAAAAAGATCATCGCCAAGACCAACGTCAAAGAGCTTACTGCCTATATTTTCTTCTAGGAGTTTTATGGTCTCAGATGTTACATTCAGTCTTTAATCCATTTTGACTTAATTTGGGGGTATGGTATAATGGTCCAGTTTATTCTTTTGCATGTGGCTGTCCAGTTTTCCCAACACCGTTTATTGAAGAGATTGTCCTTTCCCCATTGTATATCCTTGGTTTATTATTCAAGAATATATCATTATAAATTATAATTATAAATCCGAATTGTATGTTCAATGTGTTTTCTCTGTCATTATTAATTTACTGTATATGCATGGGTTTATTTCTTGGCTCTCTCTATTCTGTTCTCTCTCTCTGTTTTTAATGCCAATACCAAACTGTTTTGCTTACTATAGCTTTGTAATATAGTTTGAAATCAGGGAGTGTAATGCCTCCTGCTTTGTTCTTCTTTCTAAAGATTGCATTGGTTAGTTAGGGTCTTTTGTGGAGTCATACAAATTTTAGAATTTTTTATTCCAATTTTGTGAAAAAATGCCATTGGAATTTTGATAGAGATTACACTGAACCTGTAGATAGCTTTGGGTTAATGGCTACCTTTTACTGAACACTTGGATGTACTCCTTAGAAAAACACTGTCTTTTTATTATACCTAATTGGTAGGTAAGAAAACTGAGTCTTGGGCAGATAATTTGCCCAAAGCAAGGGGCAGGGAAACATTTGCACCCAGGTCTCTCTGACCACCAAGCTTGTGTTCTTAGCCACACATATTCTCCTATCGAAATAACATACTGCTTGAAATTGAATAAATAGCTCCCTCTGCTCTCATCCCAGTACTTTTTCCATAGTCTACAGTTCATTGCCCTCCAGTTTCTTGCCTGTGGCTTGAAGTTTTGCTCTCTGATCAGTGCAAATATCCCTTGTAAGTTACCCAGTCTGCCCAGAGAGATCAGACTTGAGCCGAGTGTTAGGGAGGCCTTTGGAGAGAAGCCACATATGCTGGCTGGTGCTGATGGGGCAGGGGAATGATGTCTTGGGAAAGGACTCCAAGTACCTTATGAGGCAATGTTAGCTATAGCACTTGGAGAAAATTATAGATTTTATCCGATCTGAATTCACTTTTTATTCCTTTATGTTTGCTATGTGTTTCCTGGTCCTTGACACAAATTCAAATAACATAGAACAGAATGAAGCTAAAGGTGAAAATTTCTCTCTTGCTTTCTCCCCACCTCAAATCACACACCTCATTTAATTTTCCTGTAAATATTTCCCTTAAAATAAAATTCCTTCACATCCTTTTCTACTTCTGCCACTTATTCTTATAAGCTTACTTTGTAAAGAATATTTAACTTTCACCCATATGGGAGGAGGTTGCATTGAGCTGCTGCTGCTGCAGGGAAAGGACAAGGGAAAGACAACAGTTTTCTCTTTTATAAATAAAGAAAAACAATCAGAGATTGAGTTGGAAATTCTTTAAGCTGTTAGCATTTTATTTCCAGTAGGTTCTAGAAGTTAAATTAGCAAATTACCTTTTTCTGTAGTTCTAAATGGGGAATAAGTGTGTTTATATTCTTCCGTTAAGAATTCATTGAGTATCTTCCTGGTTGGCCATAGCCAGACTGTGTACTGACCTCTCCAGTAGCCTGTCGATGCAGGAAGGAAAAAATCAAAAACACAGCAGTCATGGGTTCTTTGAATGTCATGTGCGAGACCCAAAACTATTAGGTCCAGGTGATATGGACAAACAACCTCCTTTCTCCTCCCTGCTTGTCCAAAAGGTAGATCCATAGTGAGTTTTGGGGTACCATGACCTGACCAATTTCCCTCTCTATGCTGTGGCCCCCAAATGTTAGGAGTGCCTCTGTGGAGAAAAGGGGAGAGAGCCCATGTGTCCCGAGATCATGCTTCTCCTTTGCCCTGCTGTGTGTTCTGCAGTAAAGCAAAAGGCAGGTTGAAAAGAAACTCTAACCATGGAACACTGTTCAGGGCATATTTTTGCAGATTTCCTCCTAAGCTATAATCTGTTATACTTCTGTGGGTTTTTTTTTTTTTTTTTTAATTCTTCTAACTAGCTTGGTGGTGAAGCAGCTGTGACCTTTGAATGACTGAGCTTGTAACATGACAACACATTCTTTGTTACTCAGTGTGTTCTTTTTTTTTTAGCTCTTATTTTTTGAACGGATCAACTTTGTTCCAATATCAATGTTTCTCTTAAAACTACTCATTCTTGGTTACTTTGAAGTGTCCTCACTTGAAAACTCTGAGCGTGTCAGGGTTTTCCACACTTGTAACTGGGGGGAACGTTGTGGGTTTTCAACTCACTCGTGGGGAAGAGGCCAACCTTGATTCCGGGCCTATCGCAGGGGTGCAGAGAATTTCAGATTTCTCAGGACCTGATCAGTTTCACAGGCAAAGACACCCAGCAGGAAAATACATGGAAGGCCGCTTTCGTGAAAATGCAATTTTCTTTTTTAAAAATAGATTTTTCATTCATAAAGAATGGGTATTGAGTACTTACCATTGCGTCAGGTACCATTCTAGGCATGGGGGTGGGGGGTACTACACTGAGAAAAGATGGACAACGTTGCTGACCACGTGTGGTTTACTTATTAGCAAGGACAGATGATAAACAAATAAATATGTTATTTATATTGTTGTTCTAAAGGTAGAAGGGTAACATGCTTTTGTCACAAATTCAGATAATGCAGAGTAGTATAAAGCAAGAAATGAGGTCTCCTTCCCAAGCTTCCTCCAACTTCTTCCTGACACATAACCACCTTTGTGCTTTAATGTGTGTCCTTCCAGATTTTTCCCAAGTTCAGACAAGCACCTACTCATATATTTATTGTGGGTGAGGGATCATGATGCACATATTGTGCTTTAACTTTGTTCCTCCTTGTCAAGATATTCTATGCAACTCTCCTCATCGGGACCTATTGTGTTCTTCATGGATTTATTAATCCATTCCCCTATTGGTGGTATTTATATTGTTTGCATTTTCCTGCCATTACAAAAAATGCTGCACTGAATACCCTTTTGCAAGTGGTAATATCATTTGCAGTGGTAATAGTATTTCTGTAAGCTAGGATCCTTCAAACCAGCATGTCTGGATCAAAGGCCATGCATATTAGATTGATTTTTCTGATGGTGAAGTCATTTGAAAGTCACCTAGGAGAGAGAAAGGAAAGGATAGGTGAAGAGTCATAAGAACAGAATATCTGGAAAAGCATCTCTTGGTGAATAAGAGGAGAGTGTAATTAACCACAGAATGTAATTGTCCAATCTTCTCTCATGAATTTCTCATAAATTCCACAGTTGGACCAAATTATCCGATCTGAACACCATGAAATTACGGTTGATCCTTGAATAACACAGAGGTTAGGGGCACCAGTCCCCCACACAGTCAAAAATCTGCTTGTAACTTTTGACTCCCCCTAAAATAAGTAATAGCCTACTGTTGACCAGAAGCCTTACCAGTAACCTAAACCGTTGATCAACACATATTTCTGTATACTGTATACACATATGTATGGTACACCGTATTCTTCCCATAATACCTACATTTTCTTAATTTTTTGGATGTTTATAAGCTATGTGGTTCTGCAAGTTTTTTCAAATTGTTGCACCTGTCCAAAATTTTTCTAGTACATTTATTGCAAAAAATCTGTGTATCAGTGATCTCTGCAGGGCGGCCCATGGTGTTCAGGAATCAACTGTGGTATCAGATGGTTCTCATTTGCCCTCACTCAGACTGCAGCTGACCCTGGAACGACATGGGTTTGAACTGCACGGGTCTGCTTCATACGCGGATTTTTTTATATAGTTGTGTAAATATATTTTCCTTATGATTTCCTTTTTGAAATTATAAAGTATTTGAATTTTTTTAATGTTTATTTTTGAGAGAGAGAGAGAGTGTGCATGCAAGCGTGAGTTGGGGGTGAGGCAGAGAGGGAGACACAGAATCCGAAGCAGGCTCCAGGCTCTGAGTTGTCAGCACAGAGCCCGATGCGGGGCTCGAACTCACGAACTGCGAGATCGTGACCTGAGCTGAGGTTGGATGCCTAACCGACTGAGCCACCCAGGCGCCCCCAAATTATAAAATATTTTAATATTATAGAAAATTATGGTGTATACTAAACCCAACATTTGTTTTTCTGTTGTCCTGTTTTATCAATTCTGATAAATCTTCCACATTTTCTTCAGAACATGTTTACAAAATAAAATAGTGCTGAAATGGTTGAAAACTTTGCATCCCAACTTTGCTTGCAAGAAGTAGTTATCACCTTAAATTTGTGTTTTATTACATTTATACAAAAGTACATAGCTCATCACATGTCTGTGTATTCCAAAATGAAAGTATAAAGTTATGCAAAACAACATGACATAATTTTCATTTTTGCAAATACTTCTCTGTAATGCTTCTTTTAAAGTTTATTTATTTTGAGAGGGTGAGTGAGCATGAGTGGAGGAGGGCAGAGAGAGAGGGAGAGAGAATCCCAAGCACCCCTGTAATGCTTTAAAAATTTTTTTTGAGTATTGTTAGCACACAGAGTTATATTAGTTCCCGGGATCCAATATAGTGATTCAACAAGTTTATACATTATGCTGTGTCCACAAGTGCAGTTACCATCTGTCACTGTAGGGTACTTCCTTACGATTTTCTTAATAATGCCATCTTTTCTCCAGTCACTTTATTGTAAGAATATAGTATATAATACATGTAGCATACATATGCTATGTCCATATGCATCTGGACAATATGTCCATCATCTGTTTGTATTATGGGTAAGGCCTCTAGTCAACAGTAGACTGTTAGTAGTTAACTTTTGGGAGAGTCAAAAGGTATACACAGATTTCTGATCCTGGGGTGTTAGTGCCCCTAACCCCTGTGTTGCTCAAGGGTCCACTTGGTATGTTTTATGGAAGCCCAGTAAACACTGATAAATTCAAACCGTCAAACATGTATTGAATCCTACCGTCCATTACACTGAATTTATTTCATTCAAGCATTCAGCAAATATTCCTGGAGTGCCTTCTGTGTGTCAGGCACTGTGCTGGGCCCTGGAGATGCCACAGGGGATCCATCCGACAATATCACACCTAACAGGCTAGCATGGGAGAGAGCTATTAAACTCATCCCGCAAACATCAAGTTGCCTCTGTTACATAAGGTATCTGATACCCACCGGAACTGGGAAGAGCCCAGCCGTGGAAGTCAGGAAAGATTTCCCTGAAGTAGGTTCTCCCGAGTGGAACTGGGAAGGGTTGGCTCATTAGGTAATGATGACTAAGCTGAGCGAATGGTTGTTGGGAGTTACTTAGGTCAAGGGAAGGGGAGATGTGAGCAAAACCTCAGTGATGGGGAGAAACTAGCAAGGCTAAGGGGCCAGGTATGTCTGGATGGACCTTGTAGATCGTGACTGTGATATTGCAATTTATGTGTTTGGTCTTCATCCCTGTTTTTGGCACAGAGCCCCCCTCCCCCAAAATTCTTGGAATTTCTTAAGCGATAGGAATGATAAGAGAGTCTTAATATTCATAACCCCTTTCAACCACATCTGAGTTTGTTAATAAGGTGACTTTTGGAAAGCACCTGAATATGGTGGTTGAAGCACCACCATGTGGTTGAAGGGTTGAAACTTTCAGTCCTACCCTCCAGAGAAAGGGGCAGGAGGTTGAATTGATCACTGATGGCCAATGATTTAATCCGCCGTGCCTATGTAAGGAAGCCCCAGCAAAGCCCCGAAAGGTGGGGTTCAGAGAGCTCCCAGGTTGGTGAACCTGGAGAGATCTGGGGAGAGGGACATGCTCAGAGAGGGCATGGAAGTTCTATGTCTGTCCCAATACTGTGCCTTTGCAACTCCTCTCTCTGGTGGTTTCTGAGTTAATTCCTTTTATGATAAACTGGCGATTTAGTAAGTAAAATAATTCTCTGAGTTCTGTGAGTCACTCGATCAGATTAATTGACCCCAAGGAGGACGTTGTTGAAACCTCCAGTCTCTGGCCAGTCTGTCGGAAGCAGAGGTGACAATCTGGACTTGTGGTTGGCATCTGAGGTGGGGGGTAATCTTCTAGGACTGAACTTTTCACCTGCAGGATTTGACACTATCTCCAGGTAGAAACCTCACAGTTGAACTGAATTGTAGGACACCCGGCTCACGTCACAAAGAATTTGTTGGTGCGGGGGACTCCCCTCCACCCACACATTGGAATTGGATTAAGAATCATTAATGACCAAGTGGAGGCACAATGAGGCTGGAGAGGTAGGCAGAGCTCAGAATATGTAGGTCCTCAGAGGCCATGTTAAAGGATTTTGATTCTCCTAAGACCAATGAGAAGCCTTTAAAAGGCTCTCAGCAAAAGTGGGGGTAGGTGTGGAGGATAGGGAAACGTAATCAGATTTGCAATTTGTAAATAGTGTTGCGAAAACCGAGCATGGGCACGGGACGGGGTGTTGGTGAGAGCCACTATGGGGAGCCGGAAGAAAAGGCTTTTACGGCTATCCAGTTGAGAGAACATGGCGGATTAGACTGTGGTGACGGCAGACTAGATGTGCACCACATTGAAGAGATATTAAGGAGGTAGACCTACTGGGGTTGGTGGATTTGATGGAAGAGGATTGTGTCTAAGATGACCCCAAGGTTTCAGGTATGGGGGACTTGACAGATGGTGGAAACATTGACTGAGTCTGTGAGCACTGGAAAAGATGGTTTGGGGAGAGGGGACTTTACATTTTACTTTGAGAATGTTTAGTTTGAAACAACCAAGAGGGACTCCCGGGTAGGCTACTGGATATTTGGCTCAGGAGCTCAGAGGAATGATGGGGTTTGCATGTCCTTGGAGCCGATGGGGTCAGCGAAGCCGTGGGCTTGGGTGAAATCACCCAGGGAAGCAAGTTAGGCTGACCGGAAGAGAGAACCCAGCCTAGACATTCCACCTGTCCCCCCCCAGTCCCTTTCCTGCTGGCCAGAGAGGAAGAGAGAAAATCAGAGAGTTGCAAGGCAAAGCCAGGAGAAGAGAAATTGTTTTCAAGAAGGAAGCAATGGTCACCGTTGTTTCATTGTGCTAAGGGGACAGATCATCTAGGCACTGAAAAAAAAGTTAGCCTTTACCTGTGTGCCTAGGCACTGTGTCCTGTGTGAGATGGAGGGGTGAAGACGTTGAAGGTCCCCGCATCTTGGCTCCGTCCTCTTTTATAGATGCCCCTGGTGCCCTTCTCTTTCCTCACCATTCCCCACTGAGCAGTCCTAATGGCCCATATCTCTCCTAGCACGGCCTCCCCCCAGCCTCCCACCTTAGTCATCTTATCTCCCTTTTCGTGAGGGGGGCTCTTCATCTGTCACAGATTCCCCGCCTACTGTGGTTGAAGTTGCTGGATAGATCTTAGCAGCTAAGCGTGTGCTGTAAGGTCTCCCCTCTGGAATAGTGAACGCCTGGCAGATCCTTTTGTGTGCATGACCCAGCACGGTGCTGGGCACACAGACGGTGCACGAGCCACGGTGGTTAAAGACATAGACTCTGGAATGTGACAGACCTGGGTTCAAATCCCAGCTCTGTCACTAGCTTTGTGATGTTAGGCAAGTCACTTAACCTCTCTGAGTCAGAGTTTCCTCCTCTGCCAAATGAGGGCCATCACCACACCCCGAACGGTCACTATGAGGATTAAATGAGCTAACCCGTGGAAGGGGTCTAGCACAGTGCCTGGCCCAGGTTCCACTCTGAAGAATCACAGCAGCAGTTTTTGCTGCTGTTGTTACTATTTTTATTTGATTTTTTTTTTTTTTTTGGCTTCTTCTAGCTTTTCCAGGAAGCACTTGGATTCCAGATTGGCAGTCTAATTTGTTCTCGACCTGTCGGCTGGGGAGGCACTTAAGTCTAAAATAACCTGACCCCTTCCTGCATTAGACACTTTTCTCCGTGCTCTCCCTGTAGCCTCTATGCATCTCTATCCCTGCTCTGGGCACACAACATTATAATCTACTTATCCATGTGTCTGTCAACTTCACCGGACATTGAGATCTTTGAAGGACCTGGTACTAACACAGTACCTAGCGCATAAGGAGTGATGGCTCCTGACTAATTAACCCTGAGCGTTGAGCAACCACACAGACACAGCCCTAAATTTGCAGGGTTTGAAGCCAGAGTACAAATGGAGGCCACATGGCACGTGCCTAAATATCTTAGTTATTTATAGCATCTTACCACCCAAGCCAGCCTCTGTTCTCACTCAGGACCCTGCAGACGGATCCCCAGAGGATAGAAGAGGCATTGTTCCCCCAGGCAGTCCTGCTCTCTGTGAGCTTGAGTGGTTCCATGGGCCCCCTGGGGCAGGGGGGGCAGAAGCTGGGTACTGGCCCGGGCTCCCATGTTCTCTGGACCCACTGGAACCCGCCTGAACCCAGGATGGAGACTGACTCGTCAGGATCCCCAGGGAGCCAGGGCCTCCCAAAATTATTCGACCCCAGCAGAGGCGAGGGAGAGGACGCCGCTGTCCGCCGGGATACTCACTTGGGGGTGATCTGGGGCCTGTGACTTTAACCAGGCAGCACCCCCCTTCCATAGTTCCCAGGACAGAGACCATGACCCTTCCCCCCCAGCATCCTGTGGCCGGAGAGACCAAATCAGATGGCATGTTCCTCTCCCCTAATTCCTGTTCACTCATGTGGTCTTTGAACCTTCAACAAAGTTTCCTGAAAGACCAAAAAAAAAAAGAAGAAAAAAACCTCCAAAACGTGTTGTGGAGCTTGTGATGTGCAGGGCTTGCTAAAAGGCAGGCACGGAGCAGGCCCCTTCTCGCCCCAGTGGGAGGGCACCTCCTTCGTCTCCACTGAGAGCAGCACGTGTGAGTTCGAAGTGTGGGGGAGTCCCCGCCATTCTCCAGCTGTGCCGGGGGCTGGGCCACGGGGCAGAGCCACATAGACTGGCTTGTCTGCTCAGGGAGCTTGTGGCCTGCCTGCGGAGACAGATGCTGCACAGGTCCCTGTAGCTGAGATGTGCTCCAGGAAGGGAGGCCCAGGGCAACGGAGCCACGGCAGAGACCAGAGAGGCCAGGTGGCTTGCCCGAGGTCACACAGCTAGTGAGTGCCGAGCTAGAAATGAAGTCTTCCTTCGTTATGCTTCTGGATACCTTCTCATTTCCTTGTCAGCACCCCACTCAAGCCCAGAGCTCTGGGGCTGCCTCAGGTGCAACCCCCCCCCCCCCCGCCCAGTGGCAGCCCTGAGAGGTACCTTCAGTGTGTACATATTTTTAAAAAAAAGTTTATTTATTTTGAGAGGAGCAGAGAGAAGGAGAGAGAGCATCCCAAGCAGGCTCCACGCTGTCAGCACGGAGCCCAGTGCGGGGCTTCATCTCGTGAACCAAGAGATCATGACCTGAGCGGAAATCAAGAGTCAGACTCTTAACCGACCGAGCCCCCCCCCCCCGGCGCCCCTCAGTGTGCACATTTTTAAGAATCAGCAGGCAATCCTGTCCTTGGGCTGTTTCCATCTCCCTTCTTGATCAGCACCCTTGGGAAAACTTCGCAGAACAGCCCTGCCCTTTGACTTTTCACCCAACTGCTTCTACGTGGGGAGTTGAGAAGTAAAGGCAGTTTGATGCCAGTAGATTGTATCGACCAGCCCAGAACAGCTGGCACCGAGTCCACAGTCAGGGAGCAGAGCCCTCTGCATTGTGGGGATCTGCACAACCTAATGCAGGACTTGCTTGTTCCGACCTGGTCCCCGGGTGGGTCACTGCTCTCAGTGACCAGGTCAGCCGTCTTGGACTCTGGCGGTTCAGGTGGGATTCGGCTTTCCCTTCCTTCGGCCGTGCCCTCTGCTCTCAGGGGGCCGCTGTTGGAGAGCCTGGCCTGGGCTGGCGCCAGGGCTCAGTCCCTCAGTCTGGGGGGTGCACTGCAAGGCGGGGTGCAGGTGGGTCTCTCTCGATCTGCTGGTGCCATTCAGAGCTATATTATGGCTGGACGAGATGACCAGGAGCAAGCTGTGTTCTCTTGGGAGCCTGGAGAGCCTCTGTTCCTTGGGACATGAAGGGCATGAAGTAGAGAGAAAGCAGAGGGAGGAGTCTGCTTGTGCCCAGTGACCATAGACTGGCCAAGGCTTCTGGTTACCGGGTGGGCCATCCTTCACCAGCTGCAGGAGTCAAAAGATTTAGGCAGAGGTCTTCTGGGCAGTGAGCTGGGCTGTGAACTCCATTCCTCAGGGCAGAAAGGTGGTGGGCGCTGGGCCCTGCCCCCAGGTCTGGTGAGGGTGGGACAGCAATAGCACCCCATGGAGACTTGCTGTGTGTACTGTGGCTGTGGGGACATTTTGCCTGGAACTGACACACACAGAGGAATCTAGAGGCCAGAGGCTGTGACTCTCAGTCCTGAGGCATCTAGACTGGGGAGAGAGGGGAAGAGGGAGGGAGGGAGGGAGAGTTACTGCCAGGCTGGTAAGAAACAGAGTTGTCTTTGACAGTGGGGTGGTGTTGCAGGGCTGTTCAGGACCCCCTGAGGGCTATCAGCTATGAATATCAGCCAGGAGCCACTAATGAGGGATCCCGCACAAGATGGCAGCCTGTGAGAGGAGAGAACTGCCCGGAATAGAAGGTGAAGGCCACCAGGAGCAGCCCACTGAAATCAAGGCATGGCCCCTGGCAAAGCGAGTGGTGGCTGAAAGGTCCAAGAGGGATCCTCCAAAGAACCCAGAGAGATGGCCGGGAGAGGGAGCTTTAAATGTCAGGCCCGGGTGGCGTGGAGCTGGCTCACAGCCCGATCTGTTGTGCTGTTTCCCACTCCCAAACCAGAGAGGGCAAGAGGAGGAGGGAAATCGACCACCCTCTATTTCTGGAAGGAAGGTGACTTTTCCAGGTCTCGGTGAGGAACAGAGAAGGGTCATCTTGCAAAGAATGTTGAAGCATTGGTTAATATACTTAAGTGGACATTCTGGTTTCTGAGTTAAGACAGGGTTTTGGGATTTAAAATGCACCAAGAGGGGCGCCTGGGTGGCGCAGTCGGTTAAGCGTCCGACTTCGGCCAGGTCACGATCTCGCGGTCCGTGAGTTCGAGCCCCGCGTCGGGCTCTGGGCTGATGGCTCAGAGCCTGGAGCCTGCTTCCGATTCTGTGTCTCCCTCTCTCTCTGCCCCTCCCCTATTCATGCTCTGTCTCTCTCTGTCCCAAAAATAAAACGTTGAAAAAAAAAATTAAAAAAATAAAAAAATAAAAAAATAAAATGCACCAAGAAAGTTGGGGGACTGCTGATGTTTATCCAGTGGAAGGGGACTGGAGAGACACAAGTAAGTCAGTTGCAGTTACATCGTGTGAGTTCTGCTAGTGGAAGGTCACATTTGCATCAGGGCCTCGGGCACCTCTGAGAAGAGACGCTGCCATTTACCCTCTTGCAGCTCATCAGTGGGACCCAAGCGGGCATCGGGTTGTGTCCCTCCAACCCCTGTGACAGGACAGGGTTCCATAAGGGCTGGGTGGAGGGCAGGCGAGACCACCCCCAGAGAGGGAGGTTGGGTGATGGCTCCTGGAGAAGCATCTCCGCAGGTGCTGGAGGCTGGGCCTCGAGGGCTGAGTAGGGGCCTCACTGGACAAGTCTGGGCGCTTGGCTGGGAGCAGGTCCCGTGAGAGTCCTGGTGGCAGGCCCTGGACTGGGCTGGCAGAGAAGGCTTTTCGGGATCCTTTCTCTCCTTGCAAACAGGACCGACCTACCTCCCTGCTCCCGTCCTCTGCCCAGCCCAGGTTTCCTAAGGAAGAGCGGGAGCTCGGACGTGGCCGATACCCTCTGGTTCCAAGGTTTCTCCCCATCCTCTTGTTCTGAATCCCCCACCCCCATCCAGAGCTTCACCCAAGACCTGAAAACTTAGGTTACAATGAACCTGGGCCCCTGGGATGGGGCGGATGTGTGTAAAGAAATCTGCTTTTGGGGGCACCTGGGTGGCTCAGTCAGTTGAGGGTCTGACTCGTGACTTTTGGCTTAGGCCATGATCTCATGGTTCGTGGGATCGAGTCCCACATCAGGCTCCATGCTGTGAGTGCAGAGCCTCCTTGGGATTCTCTCTCTCCCTCTCTCTCTGTCTCTCTCTGGCCTTCCCCTGCTCTCATGTACTTGTTCACTGTTCCCTCTCTGTCTCTCTCAAAGAAAAAGAAAACAACAAAAAAAAAGAAACCAGCATGTCTTCTGGCCGCTTAAGTTCACCTCAAGTGCCACCAACACTGGCTTGGGCCCCTTCTGTTTTTCTTACCTGCACTACTGCTCTGGGCTTTTAACCTGTTTCCATTTCTGTTCTATAGTCCTACACCCGTAACACTCTAGTCTCTGCAACGCTCCCAGAGTGATAATTTTAAAATATAAAAAAGATGTCAGTCCTCTGTTTAAAATCCAATCCTCCTCTTGTGCTCAGAGTAAAATACAAGCTTCTAAACAGGGCCAGATGTGTCTACCGACCCGGCCTCTGCCACCTTCTCCGGAATCCTCTCTCCTTGCTCTCTGCCTTGTCGCTCCTCTCTGGCCACACCGGCTTCCTGCAGCTGGCTGTGCTGCACGGAGCCCTCCATGCTCGCTCTTGCCCTCAGGGACACGCTTCCCCCTGCACTTGGCCTGGCTTGCTCTACCCTATCTTTCAGGTCTCAGCGTAAACATCATTTTCTCAGAAAAGTCTGGACCTTGCATTCTTACATGAACACTCTGCGTTCTTTTTTTTTTTTTTTTTTAATTTTTTTAATGTTTATTTTTGAGACAGAGAGAGAGCATGAACGAGGGAGGGGCAGAGAGAGAGGGGAGACACAGAATCCGAAGCAGGCTCCAGGCTCTGAGCTGCCAGCACAGAGCCTGATACAGGGCTCGAACTCCCGGACCGTGAGATCATGAGCTGAGCCAAAGTCGGACGCTTGACCGACTGAGCCACCCAGGCGCCCCTCTGTGTTCTTATTATTGTGTATTTATTTATTGTGTGTTCCCTGTCTCTCTATTCCCCGTACTGGAGGCTCCATTAGTGTCAAGGGTGGCACCTGTTCGGCTCACCACCTACATCTCCACGCCCCGCACAGCACCTGGTACACAGCGGGTGCTCAAACAGTGTGTCGAACACAGGAGTGACCTGCCTGCTGTGTCGTCTGAGGCACACACTGGCTGGCAAGTGTTTACCCTGTATGTGGGCCATCCCGGAGGGGCTCCGAGGGCCTGAGCACAACTTCCCTGCATGTCTCAGCCCTCAGACCCAGGCCGTGCCTCTGAGAGCAGAATCCCCCTCGGACAAAGAAGTCCTGTGTTGGAGACCCAAATACATTCTGTGGATGGTGAGTTATTGAGACTCCCTTTCACACCATTAAAATTGGGCCAAAATAGCTTTGTTCGGCTGATTACATGGGTGTGAGAGAAAAGGAAGACATCTGTAAAGTGCCTACTATGTGCTAGATTCTGTGCTGGATCCTTCATGGATTAGCACATTCAGTGGGAATGAGTTTTGTGAGCTACCGTGGGATTGAAATAGCTCTAGGTAAGCAAGATGTGAGGTTTTTTGTTTTTGTTTTTTTTTTAAGTTTATTTATTTTGAGAAGGCAAGCATGTGATCAGGGAAGGGGCAGAGAGAGTAGGAGAGAGAGAATTCCAAGCAGGCTCCATGCTGTCAGCGCAGAGCCCGATGTGGGGCTTGAACTCACGAACTGTGCGATCGTGACCTGAGCCAAGATCAAGAGTCAGATGTTCAACTGACTAAGCCGCCCAGGTGTCCCAAGATTTGAGTTGACTGCATTATACTTGCAGCCAACGGGGAGGACAGGGATGTAACCCAGGTTGATCTGCACGCGAGCACATGGAGAACTGTCCCTGTTCCTTCTGGGGTCGCTCTGAGAGCCAAGGCAACTCTTCCTCCACAAACGTATGGGGTGAGTTGGGGCGGTTGTGCTTTACCCTGAGGAAACAAGAGACTAGGCCGGGTTAAGTAAACTGCCAAAAGTTATACAACAGTGACCCTGAATTTGAACCCCAGTCTGCGGGCAGCCACATGGCTCTCTGAAGGGTGTCTTGAGATAGGACCTTCGAGGGGTGACTAAGTTGAATGAGGTCATGAGGGTGGGGCTCTAATCCAATCAGTAGGACTGGTGTCCTTGTAAGAAGGGGAGGGACACCTGGAGACTCTGTCAGCAGCATTGCCTCTTTGTAGAATCTGGATTCTTCCACTGTGGTTTGGTGGGTGCCAGTTACGTGGGGTGGGCGTGTCGCGTGGGCGTGGGGCTATCCAACGACGGCTGTCAACATCCCTCCCGATGCTCACGGTCTAGTGGGAGGACAAACGCCCATGGCTGTGCTTGCGCTGGAAGCGCTGAGTGGTAGAGAAGAGGGAGCGGGTCTGGATAAGCCCGCCTGAGTTGCTGGATCGGAACCGGGCTTTGTAGGAGGCGCAGGGCTTTGGTGGGTCGGAGCTAGTGGTGATCATTTGTCGCCTGTTTCTCTCTCCTGGACATGATTCTGCGCCTGGCTGTTACGGTGGCGGTCCTGGCGCCCCACATTCCGTGGCAGGGGGTTGGGTGTCCGGCAGGGTTCTGTGTGGTTTCCAGCCAAATACTGCCTGCAAATCCCCCGGCCACGTAGAAAGCAGGGGCTGACCCCGGCTTCTCAGGCCTCGTGGGAGAACAAGACGTCTCCACACCTTTCTAAACCAGTGGGAAGATCAGAGCGGAGCCTGTGTTGACAGAACGCTTCTAAGAGCTGGGAAACCGTGACCCCTTTTCTCACACGGAGGTTTGCCAGACACCGATCAGCAGGTTTCTGATCTCTTCCCTTTGGGACGTGGCTTAGCCGCGTCCCCCGGCCTTCCCGGAGGCCTTCGCCTCAGCGAGGGGGGGCTGTGGCAGTGAGTCCCGGCCAGTGACACGTGACCGAAGTAACCTGTGCTGCCTTTCTGAGCACTTCCCACGCACGGGGCTCCGTGTTTGTTCCCATTCTGCAACGGCCTCGGAAGGAAGGAGTCCAGCCTTGCTCAGCGGGTGCCACTCCCCATGTCTCGCTGTGTGCCCGGTGGCGCCGGGGAGCACCATGGTGTCAGTAACAGGAGACAGAGCTCAGGCACCACAGTAACGACGGGAAAGAGAGCGGAGTCACGGCAACCTTCCGGACCTGAATGTCTGACGCGTCCTAACTAGAACTCCTAGGGCGAGAACCTACGGATGTATTAATAAAACAAAACTCTTCTCTAACTGGCCGACGACAGCAGCTTTCAATTCACGTGGGCCTTTCTTTTGACAGTTCCTTTCGAAGGGTTATTTCGATTGGATGAAGCTAACAAAATAAACTGTTCTAAAGTGTGCGTGTGTGTGCAGGCCTCAAGTATTACTTGGGGACAGCCCACCGTCTCAAAACTAAGCAGCTCGAGAACCTCTAGAGAAGATTTATGATCTCAGACACTCAAAACTGTCATAAAATTTGCCACAGCAGTAATTAACGGAGGCTGCGGTCTACAACCACTAATATTAAGGATGACAGGCAACAAGAAATTATGCAATCAGAATTTTAATAACAAAGATACTATTTTTAACATGGTCAAATATACTCGGCTAAGTCCAGATTTTAAAAAACAAAAGAATCTAGCCCAACGGTACAACCATACAGCTTTATACAGAACATTCCATAGATCAACAGAAAATACATTTGAGCACAAAAATAAAAATATTTAAAGAGAATCTCTAAGCAGCATTTTATTTCTGCAAAACAGACATATATCTTGTACTGATTAAATATCTACAAGTGCTTTTCCTTTACAAAAATACATATATTCTTAATAGACGAAGTCATTAACAATGACCTGGTAATCTTTCACTTCAATTTGAATGATTTATAAGCTAAATCTTACAACCACAAAAAGGTTTTTATTTGTATTAAGATGTTACCACTTTTGACAAAAAAAGCTTAAAATATTTTATATTTCAAAGGAAAATTAGCAACATAACTATACAGTATATCCTGTGACGGTCTTGTCTGACGGGAGGGCTACTCTACCAAACTCTGGTGCTTGCTGTTGTCGCCAAGTACAGGAACGCAGCTGAAGGCTGGCGCTCTCCCACAAGCTCTCGTCGTGGGCCACAGCTTCGTAAGGACACTTAGGCCCCCATCCCCATTCTAAAAAATACAGCAAAAGAAAACCGACCCCCCAAAATGTGAGGCTGATCCCATTACATTTCTAACGTGTAGAACTTCTGCTCCAGTGGACTGAGGTGCAGTCTAGGGACAGATGATCTGTTTACTGTCTGTACAATGTGCCCAGAAATATTTAATCTTCGTCTGTACTAGATTAGTTTCTTATTCCATGAAGCTCTGAAAGATGGAAGAAAACTAGACCCAGTATTTTAACAGATCTTTCATTTGATTCTATATTTAAAGACAATTAAAATTAAAAGGCATTTCTGAATAATGTCTCAGTACTGAATCCTAGAAAAAGGGGCACAATGAGTATACATATTTGAGCATTTAAAATAAATTATTTTAAAGTTTCATAACTTTCTGAAAAGGAAGTGCTGAAGCATTTTAATTCTGTTTGCAAATACAGTTTAAGGATAGTGAGTAAATATACCATTTGTGAAGACTCTTCCCTAGGAAGAGAAGCATTTTAAATTATTGGGAAAATACCTCTGTTTTAGGAAAAAGAAAACCATGAAAACCCTGTAATGTAGAAGTACATTTTAATGACCTTTCAATCTGAAGTTTTTCCATCAAAAATACTACAGACCTAGGTACGTCAAGTGAATCCAGAACTGGATGGTGTTTTTGTGCTTTCGAAGGGTTTCTGCATCTCTAGTATATATCATCTTTTTTGACTTTTCCATAGACCAGATCTGGCGGGCATGTTACGTTCCTTACTGTAAGGATCTATGTCTTACAGTATTAATAGCGTTTTCACGTTTTTGTTTCTAATCCAAAAGATTAAAGTTATAGCAAATGGATTCATTTTTGCAATTCCTACAACCAAAATCTTACTGGTATAAAGCTTAGCCGGAGGGAAGATTCCTTACGATAAACCAGAGTATGTGGCAGACTGCATCCAAGGAGGTTGACCCAGTGGCCTATCAGGCTGCATCACGTGAGTTTGACCTTCAAGGTGGCCACAGCGTAAGCTCCCAGGGAGAACGGCGGATGGGCAGTGCCTAACTTGATGTATATGCTCTTGATCTGGGACTTATTTTGCCAAATTTGGCTGTATGGCTACATTCTAATCACAATAAGGTAATCACTAAGAAAGAAGACAAAGAGTTGCTTTTTAAGAAAAAAAAATCAGCCTTAATGAAAACTTTGCTTTTGAATACAAAAAAAAAAAAAAAAAAAACCCACTTACGTAAGTCCAATAGAATGTACTATTTCTTATACAAGTAAGCATGTCAGCACTTTTACCAAAGTCTGTCTGTAATGAAATTTCTCCTTTTACTAAGAACCCAGGAACCAAATAAGCACAAATTTCGTTTATATGGACTCTAATGAAGTGAATTAAAGAGCTTCTCAAATTAAACTTTAAAATCTCAATTTCAATATTCTCTTCAAAGGATGTATTTCTCCCACTTGAATCCAAAGGGGGAGCTAACTGTGGTGCTTTATCTCTTTCTCACCTTTGAGGATTTCCTAAGATCTGTCAGATGGTGCTGGAAAAACAAGGGCCATTACTGGAGAGGAAGTGTGCTCTGATTATTGCAAGAAAAACCTACATTTGATTGATCTCACCACAAAAATCAGTTTAAAGCCTTTCTTTGGTGATACTGTAGCAGTTAAGGTTACTTAAGGTTATTGCCTAACTATATAAAATTAAATTGCAACCTAAAAAATTCCACCCTCCAAACTGTTAAAACTGTCTCTCTAGCATGATTGTTAATCAACAGTAGAATGTCTTTGGTGATCTCTACTTCTTATGAAAATCTTTCAAAAAGAGATTACTCTCACTTATGAGTGCCTATTTGGATATAAAACCATTCATAAGAGACAGGTACAGAGAACTCAAAAGTTATGCAGCAAATCTAAACAGAAATGCACTTTTAGCAAAAGAGGCACTTTCTCTTAAATATTTCACTAAAGCTAAAGAGTTGACAGTATTATATAACACACTTTTCCCCCTTCAAGAATCACTTAAATTTGGGTTTCGTTTTAGTGTATAATGTAGTTGAGTATGGGACAGATTTTTCAATGGATAAATAATACATTTTTCTAAAAGTAGTTAAAAGACCTTACCCAAAGTACCCGCACCCCAGACTGAATGACCTTATCTTACCTCATCAGTGAGCCTTTTAGTTTATTTTTTATACCTCTTAAAAGTATTCCATTCATCTAGAGAAAAGGCCATATTCTGATTTTTCTGTTAACTGATGTGATTACTTCAGTTAAAGTGGTATGCATGAACCACAGTCCTTCTTTATATCCAAGCTTCCTTGGCCCTCTTATATCTCTGACATCCTAGGGCAGAGAAAAGCGATTACAAAGTCCTTTATGGAAGGTAAAGTTCTTTCGGTTTCTTGCTTAAGAGACAACAGATTTAAACAAATTTAATGGAGTTTTGTTCTCCAGTTTTGCAGATTCAGAGGGTTATCCCTACAGTTTACTTATATAAGAGCTTTATTAGCACCCTAAGTTTATAAAACTAACTGCAAAAGTCACCTGTATATGTTTCTTGTATCTGGTTTCTTGCAACTTCCTTAAGCTGACTTAGGGGATAATTAGTGTATTGCTCAGACATGAAAGCAGTCCCATACTTAGGAAATTATAGCTGAATATACCACAAGAGGTGGGCTGAAGAAGTCTACAGTTCTGAATAGTAATGCTGTATCACTCAGGACGGTCCTAAACTGTACGTTTCCCTAAATGCCAACTGATGCCCTGCTTCCCTTATGGTTTCCTTTCACATGTTTTGGCACATATTCCACTGCATTTCCATAAAAATGTTAACATGTGAACAGTGAATAAAGGAACTTTACATAAAACGATTCTCAATTCCATAATCGCTTCCTACGTATTTCCTTGGAAAACAGTAAAATTACATGTGATGAGGCGGCAACAGACCCAACTTAAAGAGCTCATGTGTCTAAAACTCACCGAAGGCTCTAAGTTTTGGCTGGGGACCCCAAAACACACAGGTCTCATTTGCGGTTTTATTTTAAAATGCACTCTCAATTCATTTTGAGTTAGTTAACTTCCATATGTAAAACACTATTTGAATCACTGACCTAGATGTGACAAATTTATAATATTAGAACTTCCTAGGGATGTCAGGGAATCGGATTTCACAGCACAGCAAAATAATTTCTGTAGCTAGAGAGTAGATGCTGTTTTTGGTTGAGTGTAATGGTCTGTTCTAACCATCTTGAAAGAGTTCACAATAATCTGCCTTTTAAATTCTGCTTCTGAGTCCCTCCAGGCACAAACAGAATCTAACAGAATGAAATTAAGAAAGCACTGCCATAACCTTTTTCACAAAAGTCCAAACAATAACGACAGAAAACTCTGATAGAGGCTTCCTGACTTGAAACAATGACACATGAAAAGGTAATTTAGGAAGTTTCAGCCTTTTATAGTGTGAAATGCATCAAGATTTAGCTGTATTTTGTATGTGTTTTTTAGAGTTGTACAATGTTTTATTCCTAAGAAGCATTTTGAGATTCAGAAGGCATTAATCCGTGATACATTTTACTGGAAAATGTAGCACGTCTACAATGTATACAGTATAAAAACTATGTGTGTAACACACAGATTGTGCTCGTGTCAGATTTCTAAAACAGTTTTTCCTAGCTTTCAAGACTTTTACTAAGTTTCGGAGGTTAACTTGTTTATTTTGAGGCAATTAACAAAACTTAATTTCCAAATAAGTTTTTTTGAAAACAACTGTCGATTTAAAGGTTTAAAACGAAGTTCTTCACATAATTTCAGGTAATGAGACTTTCTCTGACTTGCAGACTAATCTCAAAATGAATGGAAGACTTAACAAAACTGCAAAATCAAGGACATTATCCCAGCTCTGACCTTAACGGGTTTATGTATAAAACAAGAATCCCATTTCCCCCTGCTGACTACAGGATCTAAAATGGAATCTCCTCAAATCATTAATTTGGGTTAGCATGTTCACCTACTACACTGCAGTTACTCTATTAGACGCATGTGGCTTGGAGCTGCGGTAGGTAACAGTTTTAATTTATAATTGCCTTGAGACTTCTAAAATCCATAAAATAGCTAATGTTATCTGCTCTAAAAATCCTAATATTTAAAATCATCATAACCCTCTGCATGCCACAATGACACACACCTAAGGCCAACTTAAAAAGAGAGACATTCTACTCATTAAATGAGAGCCACAATAGAATGACGCATACATAGAACGGGCTACACAGTGATGTTTCACGAAGCAGCACCTGCTCGTCATAAGGCATTACGAAAGACTGACCTTGCTGATGCAGTAATTTTGTTAGAAGTAAGTGTGGCCAGCTGTCGACCTTTCCAATGGTTCTGAATCGGACTTCAGTAGTCCACCCGGTCACACACACTTTCAATCTGGAGGGCTAGCATGCCTCCTTGTGCAATGGTAGGTAGACCACACAGCTGGAGGACTTAACATGTCTACAACTATAATGTGCTCTAATGACGAGAATAATTGGAATTCTTCCCCCAAAGTCTTGCACACTCAAAAGTGAACTATTTCACACAGAAAAAGCTTAGAACAGGACCGTGGCTCAAAAACCACTCTTCTAAATACTTTCCCATACAAAATAACTTCAAGATATAAGAATTATTTCTTGTACAGTACTCTAAACAAAAATTAATAAAATATTAAGTATGTGAAAACTGCAACACCACACAGATTGAGT
The DNA here is from genome assembly GCF_016509475.1 of Prionailurus bengalensis. Classification (NCBI taxonomy): domain Eukaryota; kingdom Metazoa; phylum Chordata; class Mammalia; order Carnivora; family Felidae; genus Prionailurus; species Prionailurus bengalensis. Next base: position 51,270,805 of record NC_057351.1, on the reverse strand, counting down.
CATATTACTAGTGTAATCAAACGTTAGAACGGTCTTGGAACAGGCAAGCAAAATATCCGGGAGGCTGAATCGTGGCTGCACCCGTAGCTGATTGCAACCACGACTTGTACACTGAGACAGCACAAATACCGTATGCGGATGATTCAGTAGCAGAATGGCACTTGGTTCACTCTTAATAGAAACAACATAAATGCAACTGACAATTTAGAGACAGACAATGGCCTTATTTGCATGCTGAAAATCTGGTTGTGTCCCTCTCGTCCACACACCGTTCCCTGTGCGATCTGCTGATGAGTAAACAAAGAGTGCAGGAGTCATCTCCGTGGGATCTAGGCCCCTTGGTCTAACCGAAATCAATTCTTGGTCGATACTGCAATACCATGGGGTAGGACTATAAAATAAAAACATGATGATGAATAAGACTGTGTTTATATGAAAAATGAAAACAATATAGATTACATACAAAAGGCTTTAAGAATGCAGGATTATTATTCACAATATTTCCTAGTACTACTAGTGATTATGACAATTAAAGACTAGTTACCATTAAAATGCTTTATTTTTAAATTACCATTATTTTTCTAGAATCAGGCAAGTTTTCTCTGATATGTAACAAAGGTCAAGTTCAAAGGCTCACGAGGTCACGCTGGCTGGGTATGAGTCGCACGAAAGTAATAGGGAGGACTGAAGGCTCTGTGCCCTGCCTGAAGGTGTTCGTTCAATCATGTACCTCGTGGGGCTGCATTCCACCCAAGCTGCTGTTTGTGAGGGCCCGCTGAGTCACCAATTAACAGAGACCTCTTGCTATGAAAACTGGGGTAGTTTTCACAAATCACATTTGTTTTTGGTAAATTTGACACTTTTCTTTTTTAGCATTGAAACTTTAATGGTCCTTTAAAAACTGAAAAACAAGTAGCGAATTGTTACATGGAACATTCGGGTTGCTACCTCCTTTCAATAGTCAGTTGATACTATTATATATTCTGGGTGGACGCACAACTGAAAGGTACGGACTGTTCTTCATTGCTGTGACTACAGACAAGGTATCCCTACATCAACAGACTAGAGAGGAAACTACTTCCTGGGCATAAAAGGCATAGGCCACATTGCCACTTCAGTATCTGCTTTCACCTGCTATTGTACCTTTTCATACAGAACCTAACATCACAAAGTCTGGTCTGGAGAACCACTGGTTTTCCCTTCCCGAAAGCTTCAGGTTCCCCCTTTTAAGTGAAATTTCATTGAGAAGCTCCTTTTATGAAACCAAGAAAGTGCTGAGACTGTCATTGATGGTTCCCCTTCATCTCAGTGTAAGTGGACACAAAAATCCAGGCCACGAAATTGTGTACTCTTTCATACAGGTGAAAGGGGTGGGCTGAGGCTCTATAATCCTAAAAAGGACTATTTCTGCCCGTATAGCTAGGTTCTATCCTGAGAAAACTCCTCATTGGTCTTTAGCCATTCAGCTCAGGATGGGACTGGAGGTGGGAATGGAAATTTCTAGGTTTTGCTCTTCCCAGCTGAGGACGTAGGGGGATGCCACCACCAGTTCTGAGGGCTGGAGTAAAAGTCACAGTGTCTCAAGATTTCCACGGTCTTAAATCTATTTTGGTTTATATTTTGTTTACTTGGTTTTATTTAAACTCTGTTCCCTCTGAATGACAATATCTGGGAGAAACAGGAATGTGCATTTTAAAAAACTCCCTGGGTCTTGTGAAACTGAGCCAGCTGTGGAGACTGCTACCCAGACTCCCTACACTCTGCAGTAGGGTAGGATCTACTTCCTGTTCTGGCCCAGCCCACGGCTTGCCCTCCCTCCGCCACAACAACCTTCCTAGCTTTGTTCTTCATCCCGGACTCTGTGGAGTCTGCACGCTTTCTGCAAATGATTAAGGCACTCACTCTAGAATTCCTTCATAATATATAGAAGAATCCATCAGCAGTTCTACTGGGATGAAGGCAGAGAGGGAAGTAAAATGGCTTGTCGGTGGTCAGGATTTTCTGGTTTTGGTTGAAAATGGTTTGCTTTCTCCAAGTAACCATTTGTGTTTGTTCTATGATGACAGCTGAAGTTTAATCTTACTGAAGTGTTTTACAATGCTGGAAACCACTAAGATCTACTTTAAGTTCTATTTGTATTTCAGTTTGCTTTCTGAAGTAAAACAGCGCCGTGCTTAGTATCAGGGAATGTGGCGCACCACCCCACAGTGTTGAGCGACTGCCCCAAATGGGCCTACTTGGAGAGTTGCTAGTCGTCAGTCTCATCATGTGCTAAAATAAAAGATACTCCCACAGTATCCATTTCAAATGTGATAACTTTGGAAAGTGATAAATCACATCGACCTTGACTGATGTACTGCTTTTCGTAAAAAATCTTTATCATAAAAGTGAATGTGGTTTCATGATAGATTTGGAAAATACAGAAAAGCACCAAGAAAAAAGGAAACTCACTTAAATACCACCATCCAAAGATAACTACCATAATTATTTTAGTGTCTATCCTTCTGGTCTTTCTGTCTGTATACATATTTTTTTTTTCAAGACTGTAATCAAGCTACACATATTGTTTGGTAAATCATTTTGTCCGTGTAAAATTTTAATTTCCATTTAAAAATTCCATAACTTATTTGGCACCATTTAATATCCTTGATCATTTTTAAAGGAAGAACATAATAGCTTTGTAGAAAAGAATCATAAGTTACCAAAAAATTTCCTTTTGCTGTATATTTTAGTTAATTCCTTTTTTTTTAAAATTTTTTAATGTTTATTTGAGAGAGAGAGAGACAGAGTGCAAATAGGGGAGGGGCAGAGAGACAGGGAGACACAGAATCTGAAGCAGGTTCCAGGCTCTGAGCTGTCAGCACAGAGCCTGAAGTGGGGCTCGAACTCACAAGCTGTGAGATCATGACCTGAGCCGAAGTCAGATGCCCAACTGACTGAGCCACCCAGGTGCCCTCCCCCCCTCCCTTTTTTTTTTTTTTTTTTTTTTTTTTTTGTGATTATAGATTAATCCTGCCCCAAGGATCAGGGCTGGTTCCTAGAGTGGAACTGCTGGTTCAAACAGCATAAATACCGTCACCCTGAACTTCAGGGAAGTTATTCTATCTTTACGTTTCCAAAAGAAATATAAATGCTCATTCTTCACTTGTCTCATCAATAATGAGTACTATCTTTTCTTCCCTCTTAATATGGCAATTTAATAAGCATAAAATAGTATTTTATTTCTTCTAAAGAAATTAACCATTTTTGAATGCTGATTAGCCAGTTTTGTTTCCTTCTTTTGTGACTTTCCTAAGCAGGTCTTTTGTTCATTTTTCTGTGATAAGTTGAACTCTGTCTTACAGATTTGCATGAATTCTTTCATGTATTAAGGCCATTAAACCTCTCTGCGTATACTGCAAATATTTCCTTAGTTATGATATTTTTGCCATGTACTTTTCAATATTAACAGTCAACTTGCTTTGTCTTTTTTTCCTTTTGTGTGTACAGTGAAAAAGGCCATCCCCACTCTGAAATTATTCAACTATATTTCTTCTTGATCTTTGATGGTATCTATTTTAATATTTACCACTTTAAGCCATGAGAATCTCCTATAATGTGAGGTATGAACTGAATCTCCATCACCACCACCAAGTCTCACTAAAATTTATTGAAAACTAACCCTACTAGATCACAGCCTCCCCCCAAAATCTATACTCTGAGTTCACCCATTAGCCCTGCCGACTGCCAAATACTGTCTCCGGTCCAGCCCTGCTGGCCTCCTTGCAACCCTCAAACAACCAGGTATGACCACTTCTCCAGATCTTTCCACTGTGTTCCCTTGGCCTGAAGCATCCGATCCCAGATACACACATAGCTATTTCTCTCACTTGCTTTTGATCAAGAACCTCCACCTCAAAGAAGTCTTCCTTTGGCTATCTTATCTAAAATATTCTACTTCCCTACTTTAATTTTTCTTCTAACACTACAAATCTGACTCATTTATTTTTCATCTGTTACCGTCATTAGAGTGTAAGCTCTGTGAGGAAGTTGTTCATTTTTACTTGTGTCCTAAAAGAGTACTTGGGCCTAAAAGAGTACCCAGTGCATAGTTAAGTGTTCAGTAGGTATTTGCTAAATAAATCTTTTTTCTTCCACTAACGTGAAATACTCTCTTTACAGATTCATACAATACTAGAGTCTGTCCCTGAGCCCTGAGCTATTCTTTTGACTCATAGGTCTGTGTTTAATTCAGTGCCCTATTTTAATTACTTCAGCTTACAAATGCATTTTAGGATGTGGCGGTGCACATGCCCCCTGATTACCCACCAAAAACTGTGACGGACCAGAAGCACTGGCTCGTACTTCCTGATGAACTTTAGAATGACTGATTCTGTTAAGTTAAACAAGAATCTGGTAAAAAGTGTGTCTGGAACTATATCAAACTTGATAATTTAATTATGGGGAGAAATGACATCTCTGTAATATTTAATTTACTATTTAAATTTCTTGTGTGTGAAGTGGCATTTTGGTTATTTATGAGGAAGTCTTTGATCTTAGGAAGTATATGCTGAAATATTTGGTAGTCAACTGTCATGATACTTGCAATTTACTTTCAAATAGTTGCACAAAGAAACAATAGACAGAATGGTAAAGAGATTAATAAGATAAGGAGAAGGGAAGAGAAGGAAAGAGGTAGCATAAAATGTAGCAAAATGTTAACTGGTAAAATCTAAGCACAAGTAAAGGATATTCCTTTGTATTATTTCAATTGTTTTGTTTTTTGGAAAACTTAAAATAAGCTGGTAGGAAAAACTGGGACTTAGTGAATTTTATCAAATGCCTTTTCAGTATCTACTGATGGTTTTTACTCGACTCTGTGTGTGTGTGTATATATAAAATATGTTTATATTACATAATATATATTACTTCCTTCCTCCCAATATTAAGCCATTCTTCCATTTCTGATAAAAATACTATTTAGTCTTGGTTTATCATTCTTTTAGTATATTACTTATCATCTTTGTATTTGTATTCAAAATGAGATTGATACTGGTTTTCTAGTTGGGGGTTTTCTGTCAGTTTTTGGTATCATGATTATGTTACTTTTGTAAAATAAATTTGAAAAGAATTCCATCTTTTTCAATAATTTAAAACAGTTTACAATGGGAATGATCTATTGCTTGAAAATTTGAGAGAGCATGACCATCAAGCTATTTAGGCATCCTTTGAGGAAGTAATTTTTGAATAATTATTTTCTTTCATGGCTTACAGATTTAAATTTTCTTTCTTCGTGGGTGAATTTTAGTCCACTGGTATTTTCCTAGAAAACTGTCCATTTGGTGGAATTTAAAAATTTTTTTAATTTAAAAATGAAATAGTGTAAAGAGTATATACATAATATTTTCTTGAAATAAAAAAGTGATAACTTTTCCCTTGAAAACTTGTAGCTGAATTTTGGCTAAAGGTGCATCCTGTTAATCACAAGTTCAACTCTGCGACAGGACCATATACTCCATAATGAAGTGTTGAAGGAAGAAAAGGGAATTTGTGAGGATTTTGAAAAATCCGATCTTATTCCGGTTCTTCTCTGATACTTTAGATGGGAGTTTAAGAACATCTTTATTTCTAAGGAACAGACATCAGTGCCAAGAGTGAAAGCATAAAACCACACATGTAGGAGTTACGGTTAAAGGCAGAAGCATCACTACAACTCATCATCCCAATATAAGATGTACTTTTATTAGATAACTGGGATGTGCATCTGAGGAGAGTCTTTGTCAGTGCGTTTTAAAACTTGTCCACTATCATCTGTAGTAAGTGACCCGAGCAAGCTCACAGTTACATGTGGCTGTTGCCGCTGCTGAGCCTCACCTAACCCGGCGTTGCATCTTTCGCTTGTAGGGGACTGATTAAAACACAAAAAACAAACAAACAAAAACTTCCACAAAGAAGTGTTAAGTATGGAGCAGAGATCCAATATGGAGCAGAGATTTCTCAAGGGCTGAAACTAGTAATTATTGAAAATTTCTGACTCCTAAATAATGGCCTTAACATTTATAATTTCATTTTTTAGTTCTGTGAAATTAAATAGATAATACAAGATGACTAAAATAATGGGAAATTTGGGGACGTAAATTGAAAAATGACGTTTTGTAGCTCAAATAAATATTAGTTTGGCAAAGTGACATGTCTTAGAAACTTGAATTTGGGATGAGAGCGATCACCATCTTGGTGGGCATCGTCAGGGTCATATGTACAGTCGTGAGTGCCTCTTACCTGATACAAAGGGCCATCCTGAGAGCAGACTTGCGAAGCTGAGCAGTTCAGACACCGAAACTGCGGAGGAGATGAACTCATCAGATAAGAGGCATCCACAACTGGATACATATTTAAAACTGATTATTTAAACTATCTTAACGTCAAACATGAGTCAACATGATTAGTTTAAGTAAACACTTTCCAAAATATGGTAGTTGTTTTTGGAAAAAAAAAAAAAGATTTTAAGAACTTAGTGGCTGGTAAAACGTAGCTTGAAACAACTTTAGTATCTAAAATATCAGTTTTGTTACTATTCTGCAAATATTTACCAAAATGGTGGCTATCCTTTCCATTTCCTCTTCAAATAATGATTTCTGGGAAAACCCTCACATCTTCAGTTCAGGAGGGGTATTCTCTTTCTTCCACCCCTTCCTGTGATTGATCTCGCTTAGCTCTCCTTTCCACTACCCGTGAAAGGAACACTGCTTAAGGACCTCAGGAACTCTGAAAGGGGCATGAGGCTTGCCCCAACCTGTAAGAGGTCCATTTTACGTATTAGGCTAGGCTCTTCATGTTGCTCAGATGAGGTGTTTAGTCTCTGTCTCTATTTTAATAGCATGAGATTGTGAGCTCCTTGAGCGGCACACAGCAGCTTCTTACAGAAGGTTTTGTGAGTAAATCAATGAATGAACACATCTTAAAACTACTGAGTGGATTCATTTGTAAACCTGCTAAGTTCTAACAGTTTAACCATTCATATTTAAAGAAAGAAATCATTCCCAAATCTTGATTTTTCAATACTGGGTTAAATACTTATTAAACGTAAACATTATAATTGAGATTATATACTTTAAACTTATGTATATATGAGTTCAACATTGTATGCCTCTTCAAAATGGGGAAAAACGCATAAAAAACATGTGAGGTGTAAATTAACCAGGATAAATCTAGCCAAAGCAAGCCACCTTTTTGAAAGAATATTAAAGTAAGCAATGATTAAAACAAATGTATTGGTGGCCTTTTAAATAAAATGTTAGAAATTATCCATTTCCTCAAAAGACTAGCAGTTTTTTCCAGAAGTGAGTTCTTGACTTTGTGTCCAGGGTTCACCAACATGCTGTAAGGATATGCCCTGGCAACCTTCCCTTTTCACTCTGGAGTCCCCATGCTCTGGCCTATCAGACCTTGCACGTCCTCAACTGTGCCGAGTCCCAAACAGCATTTAAGGGAAGAGTTCAGGTAAAAAGAGGCTACTTCACTAGAGTGATGATTATTTTTTCCTATTAATCTCTTTTGGTACCAGCCACGAAGGATGTTTGTTTTTCCTAAAAGTGCTTAATAATGCAAATAACGCAAAGTAAGACAAATGTGGTACAGTAACTGTAGGTACGTCCTGGCAGGGGCTTGCTACAAGACCTAAAATCAACCAGGATCATCTGGGAAAGATGGGCTGTACTGAGGCTTAGTATTCAACCTACCCAAGAAAAGGAGAGCAGGAAGAACACGAGCTCATGACGAAAGCTGAGGCCGAATGGGAAGATAGGAATAGTAAGTAAGCTCTCAGGGATGAGAGGAGGTACTAGAGAGAGTTACAATAATCCTTATGTAAGATACATAAGCTATTCGTAAACTTACTAACATTTATTATGTCAGGCATTCTGCCACGTACTTTATTACATAGTATTTCATTCTTACTAAGACATTTCGAGACAAGTATTGTTACTCAAATTTTAGGGATCAAAAAATTGAGTCAAAACTAGGAAGCAGAACACAACTGGGAGGAAATGGCTACAACACATATGACCAGAGATTCATTTCTAGAATTCATAAGGAGCTCTTAGAAGTTAGTAAGGAAAAGACAAACACCACAACAGAAAAACAACAAGGCAACTGATATGAAAAGAAACTTCACAGAAAAAATACATAATTGATAATATGCTGTGTTGGTGAGGGTGTCAGAAAATGGGCACTCTCGTGTATTACTGGTAGAATTATACACTGCTAAAATCTTTTAAGAGGATAGTTATTATCTACCAAAAAGTTAAATATGCATACTCTTGTAAATCCCACACCTGGAATCTAACCAATGAATATGCTTGCACATGTGTAAAAAGATCTATGTACTGGAGTAACTATTGCTTGTAATGTTAAAAAAAACCTTGAAAAAGTCTAAATTTCCACCAAAGGAGTGTGCTAATCAGATTATGCTACAGACACACAAATGGAATACTATCAAATGTGGTATAAAGAATTGTATCAAAGTTTGTTGATTCTCCATAAGACACATCATCAAATGATAAAAAAAAGTTGCAGAAGAGTACATATGAGTCCGTTTATGTTTCAGAACTGTGATGAACCCTGGATATTATAACAGGATCATGTATTATTGGTGATTAGTCTAGATAACTAAGTCCCTTCTAGATTGAGATCAGATTCTGTGATTCTATACCCTCAATTTACAGATTTGGAAGCCACAGGCAAGCCAGTGGTCATGGATCATGTTTCCTAAAGTTCTATTACTCAAAGGATGGTCCAAAGATCGGATGCACTGGCATTCCCTGGGAGCTTGTTACAAATGCAGAATTTTGGGCCCCACCCCAGACCTACTGAGTCAGAATCTGTATTTTACCAAGATCCCCACATGATTTCTATTCACATTAAAGTTTGAGAAGCACTGGCTTTTAAAAAAGTACATTTTCTCCCATTCATAAGCAAAAGATGAAACACCAATCCTGAGTATAACATCTTCAGGCGGCAGTATCGTTATGAACTGAAAAATCTCTTAAGGATTTGCTAAGTGCAACCAGATGTTTGATTCCTAATGATAAAAACCTTTTAAAAATGCATCACACTGAAGAATTCAGAAAGTGCTAGGACTTGAGAAAACAGACCGAGTCTGAAGGGGAGCTGCCCCAGGAGGAAGAAGCGGCACCGAGGCCCTGTGGCACCGGAGGTGCGCTGCAGCCCTGGAGAAGCGGAGGCAAAGCTGGCTTCTCTGAGATTCTTCCTGGGAGTCTAGATGTAGGTCTAAAGTCAGGAGGTGACTGGAGTATGACTGGCCTTGCCTGAGGCAGAAGAGCCAGGGGGCAGGGCAGCATCCCGTGTGAAAAGGGAAGACAGCCACAGGGTTTACTCAGAGACCCAGGAGAACATAGCACCTACGAGAAACACCCCACGGCACCGAAGAGAAGAAAACAGTTGCCAAGATGCCAATTCTAGCCAAGTCAATCTAAAAATTTATTCCAATGCCAATCACAGTCCCATTCTAGAGCTCATCTGAAAAAACAAATGGGTAAAGCGAGCCAACACAATTTTTAAAAGGGTAATAAGGAGCAACCTAGGATAGAAGCAACCTATTTGCCTTATAAATTAGTCTGAACTTTATTCAAACTTACCCCAAGGAAAATGGACAACTTAGGGGCTTTAAATTAGGGGTGGTATGTGATCAGATTTTTATAAAAGCTATATATGATGTGTAATGCGGTGCAGGGATAAGACCCACTCAGAAGAACAAAACAATGTCCAGGAACACAATGTACATACCTGTGTGTGTACAAACGTGTACAGGTAACATCTGCATAGATAATGCTGACAGCTCAAAACACGGAGATAAAGTATGGATTATTCAATGAATGATATTTTTGGCAAAAAAATCTTAGAATAATTTAGTCTTAGTCTTGGTTTATTTTTTTAATAGAAAATTTTTAAATGTTTGAGAGAGCGAGAGAGCACGTGTGAGCTGGGGAGGGGAAGAAAGAGAGGGGGAGAGACAGAATCCCAAGCGGGCTTTAGGCTATCGGCACAGAGTCCGACACAGGGCTCCATCTTGTGAACCATGAGACCATGACCTGAGCCAAAACCAAGAGTCGGTTGCTTAACCCACTGAGTCACCCAGGAGCCTGAGTCTTAGCCTAGTGGTAGGTATGTGTGTGTAAGGAAATAAATCCCAGGTAGATCAAAATGTTGACCGTAAAAAAGTACCAGAGACAAGTAAAAGAATCACAAGGTAGGAAATCAGCTGACCCCAGCAGGAGGCACAGCCAGGGAGCAAAAGCAGTAGATAAGGTGAACTTTTCAGACCGACATCCTGGCATCCCGCTGGCAGTGGAGGGGCACTGATGGGGACAGAGTGGGGGGCAGAGATGGGGACAGATGTGACTGCAACAAGTACACTAGTAGGGGCTTGATCAAGAAATGACTGTTTTGTTGCTTATTTTTCCATTCACTCCAACTGTCAGAATTCACCAATTATTATTATAATAACTCCTAATTAATTGGAACATGAGCCAAAATTTAAAATCTGTTTAACAGAAAACAAATGGGAAATGGAGATCCAAATAAATGAGATGATCTTTAGGATATATTTTGCATAACTATTACCTTATAAAAGACAAACTCTGCATTTAATTTATTCTTTGAACAAATATTTTTTTGAGTATTTGTACTAGGCACTGCTCTAGCTACTGGAGACTCAGCAGGGAACAAATAATCATCCCCATCCTCAGATTACATTTTAGTTGGGGGACAGATAATAACATAACTAAGTGGCATAGTGTGTCAGATGGTATGAAAAAAATACTACGGAAAACAGTCAAACCTGAAAACGGATTAGGAGAATGCCAGAATGGGAGTGGTGGTTGTGATATTAAGGAAGGTCAGAGCCCTCACTGAAAAGGTGATATAGAAGCAAAATTCTTTTAAGTGAAGAGGGTAAAGAAAATAGGTGGATACCTAGGGTGGCAGGAGAAAGCCTGGCATGTTAGAGGAAACAGGAGTGAGTGGGGTCAGAATGTGATGAGCCAACGGAAAGTAAAGCATAGGATCAGAGAGATGTCTGGGGAAAATGATGGGGGTCAGTATCTACAGGACCCTGGAAGGACTTCAGTTTTTATCTAAGTGAGATGAGAGGTCACTGGAGAGCTCGGAGCAGAGAAGCGACATATTCTAACTTGTTTTAGGAGGATCACTATGCCGGCCAAAGACAGTATGTGGACCCCAGGTGGAGGCAAGAGTGGAAGCATGGAGCTCAGGCAGGAGATTTTTACAGATGTTCTGGAAAATGGTGACAGTGGCTGGGACCAGAGTGGCAGAGTGGAGGTAGTAAGATATAACTGGATTCTGATGGTGGTGTTCTGATAGCAGAGGTCACAGAATCTGCTAAGGATAGAAGAAAGAAAAAGAAACTAATGAGGACTGACTTCAAGGATTTTGGTGTGAGAAACTGGAAAAATGGGATGACAAATTTTGGAACTACCGAGATTGTGAAGACTGAGGGGCAAACAGGCTTGGAGGAGAGCCAACAAAAAACAGGGCTGTCGTGTTGAAAAAATTAATTGGGCTAATACATTACTTTACCATTGTACTAAATATAAAATGTGGTTAACTTTTCTATCTATTGGTTTCATTTTTACTGGAATGAAAAATCATAAGGTACCGAACCATTTTTCCAAGCAACTTTTATTAAAATATGCCTTAAACAACCAAGGAATTTAAACTGTCAAACATGTGTAATCAGAAACATAACTGTAGTAAAGACTGATTTAACTGATGGTCTATTAATATCAATTTCTATGCATTAGCTCCTTCACACTTTGACATTAAAATAACTGGCAGTGTGGGCGACTGCTGGGAGGGGGGTCGTGTGAAGGACAAGTGAGTGCTGGCAGAGGTCTTGCAGTGGATGACTTCTTACATCTCTTCAACCCTAAGGCAAACCCATTCATAGTGGCTGAAAATCATTAACACATACTTAAAATGCCCAATGACTTATCAAAGAAAGAAAGCTGCAATTATATCGTTACGAAATTATATGTACTATCACAATGTCTAGGCCCCAACTGTGCTGGGTAAGAAAGAACTGACTACCTCTGTTTAGCTGCACCTGGGACCTGAAACACTGGCTGGAAGGATTCAGTGAGGGTGATGTATGTAGAACCGTTTTTTAAAAAACTATAAAATATCCTCGAAAGTCAAGTAGTAATTTATCAAATACAATTAGATTTGGTTTTTAAAAGATGAGGCTTAGAGAGGTCTAATATGTTTTTCTAGGGCACACAACTCTCTGGTGACTGGTCCTCAAACATCATTTCTTCTTTCCGGTCATGAGAATTCCGCCTCAAAAGGAAGATTTTACCCAAGTAGGACTCAGAAAAAAAAAAAGTCTGACCTTAGAAGTTGGGTGCTTCGTTTATCGTTATATCAAGACATTTCTGAAAAATGTAGCCAATTATCCTATCCATTGAACAGAACACACAAAAATGATTTTTTGAGGTCTGTTTCATTAATGTTCCATAGATGTTTCCAATCCACACAAGTATGTTTTTGAACCACTGGAATATGGCAACCCTCATTATATTCAGATTCTGTATCACTTGTCCTTGACTGAGGTTACATTTCTTTAGTATTCTTTCATAACTCAGGTTTTCACAAAAATATAATAAAGCCTAGTTTATTAGAGAGATTAAAACTACTGAGTTTTGAAGTATGACATATTATACCATAACCACCACAGAGTCTCAATGTCTGAGAGGACCTTGTAGGTCACCTAGCACAACCTTCTAGTCAATCTCAATGTGTATTCATGTACTCAGATTATGAAGAGAATTTCTGGTAGCATCACCACTACATTCCTCACTGATCTATATCAGTGTCATAATCCCTAGTCCCTCGGATTTCCATAATATCAATGTAATATATAACTCAGGTAAGATATGCTTGAACCTTCTCATTAACCCTAAGCAAAGATACATTTCAAAATATAAAATTCTCCTTTGGGGTTTCTTGGATTTTTCTCAGGTTTCTCCTTTTAAATCATTTCTCCTGTATTGTCTAGGGTCTAACTCACAATAGTCTAATTCTGGCATCAGAAACCACTGCAAACTCACTTACCCTTTGGTCCGATTTTACACTTTCACGAAAAGGAGGTACCTGAAAAAAAGGATTACCTAGATTCTACCCTATCTGTCCCTTCTAGCACAACCAAAAAAATAACATCAATTAGACGTACTAATCATGGCAAAACTCAGTCTCCCCACTCAACTCCATATAGTTAGAAATTCCCATATCTTACTGGGGTTTAAAAGCATTTACATGCCATCATCTCTGTCTTGAGGTTAGTAGCGTTCTGAACATATTTAGATGGGACTTTTAACTCACCTTCAATATAACAAAACCATATTTAACACAGACCTTGGTCTTGTACTTGGGACCAATTAGCATGGAGTAGCTGGGTGTAAACAGTAAAAGGAATCAGTTTCTTCTCTTTCCCAAGCTAGTTTTTTGTTTCTAAGTAATACTGTTAAATATGAGTAATAAAATGACATAGAACTAAATATACACATAGGTAAATATAAAAGCAATTTACGTTTTCGCCTCTTAGTCGCCATCTTGTCATGTAGATGAATTCCATAGTGTGATCCTTCCCCATAATTTCACCATTGCACAGCACATCCAACTTTAAAAAGAATACAGATCCATTAACGTAAGTAGTTCGTGTCTTACACTTTTTTCCAAATTTCAAAAAAAGATTCAAATAGTTATAAAAAATAGAGGTATTATCCATTATTTAAAAAGAGCATTGAATATTTTTATTAAAAGCACTGGTCCATTTCATAAGTATTAACAATTCAGATAGAAGTAACATGAAGGACTGCTTGTCTTGTCCCACATACCTGTCAGTCAAGTCTATACACATAATTTTGAAATGCAGTGTAAGATTTTTTAGTCCATGTCTCTGTGCACTTACAGGTTTAGACATATTTCCATGATTGTCTCTTACAGAATGAGGAGGAAGTGTGGAGACCTCACAGCACCTGGGGCTTATGAGCTCACCTCTCAGAATCCTTTCACCTTCCCAAGATTTAGAGGACTTGCTTTCCTCTCATTAGTTTGTATTCCAAGAGGGTAAATGAATGAATGTGGATACAAGATTTTTGGGGACGTCAAGGCATATGAGAACTTCTGGTAATTACCTGTAGCTAAAGTCGACAGAACAGTTAGGACCACGCCACAGGCCTGTGTCTTCTAGGGCTCTCTGGCCTGTTTTGCTTGGTTGGTAACTTGCATAATACTTCCAGGACCCTCTTCTCACCTTGCATCAAACTTCAAAAAAGGTTGCGTGTTTCAAAGCTCACTTTTGCTCTAGAGTTGCAGGAACCAAACAACCCCCCAAATCCTTAATTAAGAAGGCCCCAAGAACTGTGGCTATGATTTGCCAATTCAACAAAACATAAACAAACATTTATCATAGGCCCCCAAAGTAAAACATTTCAGTTCTTTAGCTATTAAAAGCAAACTGATAAGAGTTTAATTTAAAGTGTGGAAAGGGGGAAGAAGAATGGGTTTTAAATAATTCTGTGTTTGGCTAGATAGAGATTAGAGAGTCCTGAACTTTAAAAGTCTAAAATGAGTAGAGTTCCAATTGTATTACACAAATGTTTAGCTAAATTATATTGATTTTTTGATGATTTATGGTGACTTACATGGACCTCAAAATGTTTTTTAGACATTTTTAAAAAGACAAAATAGTTTTATTTTTATTTTTTTAAGTTTATTTTATTTATTTCAAAGAGAGAGAGCGCAGGAGGGGCAGAGAGAGGGAGAAAGAGAGAATCCCAAGCAGATTCTTCACTGTCAGCACAGAGCCTGATGTGGGGCTTGAACCCACGAACTGTGAGATCATGACCTGAACTGAAATCAAGCATCAGATGCTTAACTGACTGGGCCACCAAGGTGCCCCGATGATTTTTTTTTTTTTTTTAATCTTGCCTGTAAAATAAACTCATAAGCAAAGAAGTAAAGAGATTTAGGATGCAATCCCTAATTCGGTATGCTGCTTCTGTTGTCATTTACAGATGAAACTATCTCCCCCAATGAGCAATGCTGTTGCAAAAGGCTTCAGCTCATAAGTATTTCATTACTACATCCCCCTATATGTTAAGACAGCAAAATAAGGGAGGAACCAGTAAATCCTTCTAAAAATCACAGGAAAAGTCCTTTACACTGGGATAGACAAGGAGCTGTCAGTGGACTAAGTCTCCTGCCTTGCTGTTTTCTATGGAGAGAGATGATAAGTGCCCGCAGTAAGACTGTGAGAGAAATCATCCTCTCAGCTCTAACAACTTCCTGGAAACTAGAAAATAACTGAGTCACACCTGAAAGTAAGGAAATAAAACTGCATGTGGTATTTTCTAAGAAGATAATAAAGTACAAAAACAGTTTCATTTTCTATTTTCACTGTTGTATCTATAAATTGTTATCTTTTACTTTACCAAGTACATAGGGCTTTGATTAACTCTCATCCTTTTTTTCCCTAATGTAAAAGTTGATGTCTCTGGAAATGTTTTATTTTTTTTTATTTTTTATTTAAAAAAAAATTTTTTTTTCAACGTTTATTTATTTTTGGGACAGAGAGAGACAGAGCATGAACGGGGGGGGGGGGGGGGCAGAGAGAGAGGGAGACACAGAATCGGAAACAGGCTCCAGGCTCTGAGCCATCAGCCCAGAGCCTGACGCGGGGCTCGAACTCCCGGACCGCGAGATCGTGACCTGGCTGAAGTCGGACGCTTAACCGACTGCGCCACCCAGGCGCCCCTCTGGAAATGTTTTAATATGTGTGGGACCAAACCATAGTAAGAATTTTTAATCCATAGATTAATTAGTTGTCTGAGAGAAGTTTTTAAATAAATTTAGGATCAGAGGCTTCCTCATAATACAGTCTTAATACCCGTCAATGCCTATGTTCAAATCCTATTTTATTTCTACTATGATAAACTATTCATATTAATATTACTATACCTAAGCCTGAAGAACTATGTTGCCTTTGATGTCTTTGTTTATACAGAACACTAGTTTGGTCTTTGGTTTTTTCAGAAGCTATTCTCAGAACCCAAAGGGGAGCAAGAGAAAATTAATAGAAGTTGTAAGACTGCCATTTGGGCAGGTGAGAAATGGTGACCGTATCTCCTCATTATGTTATAGCTGTAATTCTAGCATCTTAAACATTCTCTAAACATTGAACACATTACAAGCTGTGCTGTGATCAATATCAGGGCAATTTACCTCTCCTGTAAGGAAACTGGTAGACTGCATTTATGCAGATGCAATTACATTGGTTTTACCTTCTGCTAAACAATATCACTTTTGCAAATCACATAATTAAAGGAACACTATTTGTAAAATCCCTTTTCATAAAAAGACAATGTTTTACATTCTGAAAAAGAAGTCTATAAAGAATTGGTAAAACTGGATCTCACAGGTCTCAGATTAAAAAAAAAAAAGACCCTAAAGCATGTTGGCATTAAAGTCCAGTTAGCTGAGATATTTATTTTTGGATCACTTAATTTTATTTAGGTATCTCCTCTAATGGTAAAACACTAAATGCATTTGTATGTTTTAGTCAGGATGTTAAAAAATACACATTACATAAACAGAATATTACATTCTCAAAATTAATTTTTAACATGAAAATAACCCAAGTTTCCACAAAATTATTGTTAATTTTTACTTCTTTTGTTAGAATTTTACTTCAGATTAGAATTATCAAAATGATCAAGATTGTATTGTTAACTTACCTCATAAGAACTTGGAAGTTTTAGTTTTAAACTTAAAAATTTTTTAATAGTTCCCACAGTTACACGGGTAGAACATCGAATGAATTTCTTCATTAAACCCTAAAGGAAACAGATTATTAGTTAAAATATATCTTGTAATGAAACCACAGGTGTCCTTTCCCACTATCACTTTGAGGATTTTCAAAATATATTCTGAAAATGTTTCAAATTATACTCTTTAGTACTACTAAATAAAAAATGTTTCTAATTTTTAGATACTTACATGGTATTCTTCAAGAATGTACTATTATGTACACTCAGAAAATCCTGGGAAATTGAAAATCTTCATACCTCTAGACATGTCTAGAA
Organism: Prionailurus bengalensis; assembly: GCF_016509475.1. Taxonomy (NCBI): domain Eukaryota; kingdom Metazoa; phylum Chordata; class Mammalia; order Carnivora; family Felidae; genus Prionailurus; species Prionailurus bengalensis. The sequence continues at coordinate 51,253,646 of NC_057351.1, read as the reverse complement.
ATGTCTAGAGGTATGCAGTTTGTCAATTTGTTTAGTTAACAACGCATTATGAATTTAATCAAAAATAAAGGTCACAAAAAGAATATAAAATATTTTATTAAAGAATGTCACTTCTAAAAGAATTAGGGATATTTTTTAAAAGTCTCATAAACTTTTAAATGTTTTTTAAAAGAGCAGTGATCTCAGATGGGGCCATAAGGAGCTCCAGAGTTCAGTAGAGGCCAGTCAGGCCACAAGATCCCTAGCAAGTAAAAGTCATGTGGAACGGACTCTGGTTCTGGAGAAACATGTCCCAGTCAGTGTCTGATGGGTTGTGACTACTCTACTGGAAAAACATGTTCTTTGTACCTGGATTTTTCTCATTTTATTAGCAGTACTGACTTACTCTTTTAGCAATCCAGAATGAATGCTCAAACTAAAATTAGTCAAAATGAGGTGTGGAGACATGATAAACACGAACCAATGTGTGAAACAAAATTACATCTCCAAACCTTAAAAGTTTTCAACAGTAAAACAAAAACCAGCAACTGAATCTTTTAAAGGTGTAAGGTATTACTTCTACTTATATATACAGGATATTCTTAAATTCACTAAGCCCAAAGTAGAGCCATCCAGTCAGTATGTATTCTTAGCAAATGTGTTCCTGGCAAAATATATTTCCTAGCAAAGACCAACAGAAACAAATTTACAAATGATACTTGGTCACTATTTAGATGGTAAAGTAACCATTAAAAGAAAACAGAAGTCAAAAGTTACATCTAAAGCAAAACACACACTAGCCATTTCAAATGGAAAGACTGATACTCCAGATAGCGTGAAAATGAAGGGATAAATATTCACATAGATCTTCCCTGTTATCTATTCCCATCCTCTAAACTACCCCAATGTTTCCAGTCTATTGTTCCAAACGGTTTATAAAGAATTCTTGGTACATTTTATAGGTCCCAGTTAAGTTAGAGTATAATGTGAAGGTACTAGAAGACCCTCTAAGTATATTATCATCTGCAGAGAAATCTCAGCTTGTTAAAATAACCTACAGAAATGAACATGACATCACTACTTTTTGGAAATTGTTAATAAGGAGAGAGCTGTCAGAAGAGTTAAGAGAAGATTTTAAAAATTAGGCAAAAGCTTGTCTCTGGAATTTATAACTCAATAAACTTTGACATTATTCTCTAACAAAATTCCAGCCTGAATTATTTAATATTTGATTTGTAAGTACTTAGAAAATGACAATATAACAATTATGCATTCTCCCTCTACAGAAACATTTTACAATTATACCAAATTAATCTTGCTGTTTCCTAGATAGGTACACCTGGAAACTGCTATACAGACCTCTGAATCAACAAGTAATCAACACGTTTTAAGAGAGGCAATGACAAGAGTGCTGAGTAGATGACCAGGAAGAGGTGAGCCTAAGAGCAGTGCATCTTCCCAGCATTCCCTTTCAGAACACACAGAAAATGGAAACATCTGGACTACACACAGGGGGTTAACGGGAGACTGCTGGCTGGGACAGCAGCTGTGTAGTCAGCTGCTCTGGTGGGATCAACATTTCAGGCTCCCCTGTATATCTGAAGAAATATTACCTTTCTCTTGCATGGCACAGTGCCTTGCCTTCTAACCTGTTCCCTAAACTCAAACCAGAAGAGGAACAGTTAAAAAAAAAAAGGCTCCTTTCTGCTTCTAAGGTGGTTACCCTAGAGGCACTTTTACTTTTTTTTTAATCTCTTTGTTTTAAAAGATGTAAGAGACTAGATTTGAAATCAGCTAGTGGTCAAAATCATGAGTTATACGGGTTTCCAGTTATGTAGAATACAATGCAACAAATTCTAGTTCTTATGATAACGATTATTTGAGCTTATTTTTTTAAACCCAACCCCCTGTTTCTTCTGTCATCTTTGGAATGGTAGGGCTAGTATCTTCACCAGCTAAAACGGCTATCAAGCTTGACTTCGACTTTTTTTTTTTTTTTTAATTTGTAACTAGGTGTGGTGATGGATATATATACTTTTAAAGTTTTTTAAAGTTTATTTAGAGAGAGAGTGTGAGCAGGAGAGGGGGACAGAGAGAGGGAGAGAGAAACCCAAGCAGACTCCGCACTGCCAGCACAGAGTGTGACATGGGGCCTGAACTCACGAACCGTGAGATCATGACCTGAGCCGAAACCGAGAGCCAGACGCTTAACCAACTGAACCACCCAGGCACCCCGACTTCAACTTTTTTAAAAATTGAAATTCAAATACCATAAAAGTCACCATTTAAAATGTACAATTCAGTAATACCAGTATATTCATGAGGTTATGCAACCATTACCATTATCTAATTCCAAGGCATTTCATTACCCCACTAGGAAACTTACTTATTAGCAGTCACTTCTCCTTCCTTTTCCCTAGACCTGACAAAAGCCAATCTACTTTCTGTGTCTATGGACTGCCTTTTCTGGACATTTCATAGCAATGAAATCATACAATATGTGGCCTTTGTTTCTGGCTTCTTTCACTTGGCATAATGTTTTCAAGGTTCGTTCATGTCATAGCATGTTACAGTATTTGATTCTAGCTTATAGTTTATTAAAAACTATCATATTTTCCTTTTTGTAAAAAAAAAATTACATGCATCCTAGTGGGTGTGAAGTGTCATGTGATGTTGGTTTGCACAGCCCTAATGACTAATGATGTTTAGCATCTTTTCATGTGTTCATTGGCCATTTGTACATCTTCTTTGGAGAAATGTCTATTTAAATCCTTTGCCCACTTTAAAAAATGGGTTATGTTTTTGTTGATTGGTAAGAATTCTTTATATATTCTAAATACTAAAGATTTATCAGATACCTGATCTGCAAATACTTTCTCCCATTCTATATGTTGTCTTTTCACTTTCTTGGTAGTTCACAAATGAGATCATGACCTGAGCTGAAATCAAGAATCTGACACTTGGGGCGCCTGGGTGGCGCAGTCGGTTAAGCGTCTGACTTCAGCCAGGTTATGATCTCGCGGTCCGTGAGTTCGAGCCCCGCGTCGGGCTCTGGGCTGATGGCTCAGAGCCTGGAGCCTGTTTCCGATTCTGTGTCTCCCTCTCTCTCTGCCCCTCCCCTGTTCATGCTCTGTCTCTCTCTGTCCCCAAAAAAATAAACGTTGAAAAAAAATTAAAAAAAAATATTAAAAAAAAACCAAAAAAAACAAAAAAAGAAAAAAAGAAAAAAGAAAAAAAAAAGAATCTGACACTTAACCAACTGAGCCACCCATACACCTCCCCCACCTTTTTAAGTAGGCTTCATGCGAAGCTCAAAGCCCAGTGTGGGCCTTGAACTCAAAACCCTGAGATCAAGAGTTGGATGCTTAACTGACTGAGCTACCCAGGGGGCCCTGATAGTGTTCTCTGAAAAGCACAGAAGTTTTTACTTTTGATAGAATCTAATTTATCTATATTTTTTCTTTTGATGCTTTTGCTGATGGTATCATTTTTAAGAATCTACTGCCAAATCTAAGGTCATGAGATTTTCTCTCTATGTTTCTTCTAAGAGTTTTACTGTTTTAGCTGTTACATTTAGGTATGGGTCCATTTTGAGTTAATTTTTGTCTATGACATGAGGTAGAAACCCAACTTCATTTCTTGCATGTGGATATTCAATTGTTCCAGCACCATTTCTTGAAAAGACTATTCTTTCCCTTGAGTTAGCTTGGCCCTCAAGTCAAAAATAAATTCATAATCGACACATGTGTTTATTTCTGACCTTCAATTCTTTTCACTGACCTATATATCTACCCTTTGTCCAGTACCATACTCTCTTGATTACTGTAGTTTTGAAGCAAGTTTTGAAAACGGGACTTTGAGTCCTCCAGCTTGTTGTACTTTCTCAAGATTGTTTTGACTATTCCAGGTCCCTTGGATTTCTATAAGGCAAATAGGATCAGCTTGTCAATTTCTGTAGAAACAGCAGTTAGAATTTGGGTCAGGGTTTTCACTAAATCTGACCAATTGGGGCAGGACTGCTGTCTTAATATTAAGTCTTCTAATCTATGAACATGGGATATATTTCCATTTCTTAGGCCTTCTTCATTTCTATTAATGTTTTGCAGTTTTCAGCATATAAATCTTATGCTTTCTTAAATATATTAAGTATTTCTCTTTTTGATACTATTAGTGGATAAGGGTTCCAATACATCTGTCATCCTCTACATTCTCACCAACACTTGGTATTTTCTGTTTTTGTTTTTTTTTTTTAATTTAAAAAAAATTTTTTTTTCAACTTTTTAAATTTATTTTTGGGACAGAGAGAGACAGAGCATGAACGGGGGAGGGGCAGAGAGAGAGGGAGACACAGAATCGGAAACAGGCTCCAGGCTCCGAGCCATCAGCCCAGAGCCTGACGCGGGGCTCGAACTCACGGACCGCGAGATCGTGACCTGGCTGAAGTCGGACGCCTAACCGACTGCGCCACCCAGGCGCCCCTGTTTTGTTTTTGATAGTAGCCATCCTAATGGGCGTGAGGTAATATGTTATTGTGGTTTTGATTTGCATTTCTCTGATGATTATTATGTTGAATATTTTTTCGTGTGTCTGTTGGCTATCTCTATGTCCTTGGAAAAATGTCTATTCAGGTCCTTTCTCCATTTAAAAAAATTGGGTTGTTTGGTGTTGAGTTGCTTAAGTTCTTTATATATTTTGGATATAAACTCCTAACCAGATACATCATTTGCAAATATCTTCTCCTATTCAGGTTGCCTTTTTGTTTTGCTGGCAGTCTCCTTTCCTGTGTCAAAGCTTTTTATTCTGGTATAGTCCCAACAGTTTATTTTTGCTTTATCCCCTTGCTCAAGGAGACATATCTGCAAATATGTTGGAAGAATGATGTCCAAGATATTACTGCCTATGTTTTTTTAGAAAACAGAATTTTATGGTTTCAGATCTCACATTTAAGTCCTTAATCCATTCTGAGTTTTTGTGTATGATGTAATAAAGTGGTCCAATGTTATTCTTTTGCATGTAACTGTCCAGTTTTCTTAGCACCATTTATTGAAAAGATGATCTTTTCCTGACTGTATATCTCTGTCCCCTTTGTTGTAGGTTAATTGACCTTGTAAGTATGGGCTTTCCATTCTGTTTCATTGATCTATGTGTCTGTTTTTGTGCCAGTATCACACCATTTTGATTACCATAGCTTTGTAGTAGATCCTGAAATCTGGGATCGTGGTGCCTCCAGCTTGGTTATTCTTAAGATTGCTTTGGATATTCAAAATCTTGTGGTTTCATACAAATTTTAGGATTATTTGTTCCAGTTATGTGAAAAATGCTATTTGTATTTTTATAGGAATTACATTTAAATCTGTAGATTGTTTCAGTAGTATGGACATTTTAGCAATATTAATTCTTACAATCCATGAAAATATCTTTACATTTGTGGTATCTTCAATTTCTTTCATCAGTGTCTTCTAGTTTTCAGAGTATAGGTCTTTCACCTCTTTAAATTCCCTAGATAATTTATTATTTCTGGTACAACTGTCAATGAGATTGTTTTCCTAATTTCTCTTTCTGCTACTTTATTATTCATGTACAAAAATGCAACAGATTTCTTTATATTAATATTATATTAATTTTAATGAAACTTTACTGAATTCATGTATTCTATAGTTTTCTGGTGGTTTTCCATATATAGTATCATTCATCTGCAATTAATGAGTTTAACTTCTTCCCTATCAATTTGGATGCCTTTTATTTCTTTTTCTTGTCTGATTGCTCAGCTAGGATTTCTAGTACATGATGAATAAAAGTGGTGAGAGTGGACATCCTTGTCTTGTTCCTGATCTCAGAGGAAAAGTTCTGTTTTTCATCACTGAATATGATGCTAGCTATGGGTTTTTCACATATGGCCTTTATTATTTTGAAGTATGTTCCCTAAAATCCATGTTGTTGAGAGTTTTTATCGTGAACAAAGGTTGTATTTTTGTCAAATGGTTTTTCTTAATCTAATGAGATAATTGTGGTTTTCATCCTTCCTCTTGTTAATGTGATATAACACTGATTTGCCAATATTCATCCACCCTTTAATCCCTGGAATCCCACTTGATCATGGTAAATGATGCTTTTAATGTATCATTGAATTCAGCTTGCTAATATTTTATTGAGGAATTTTAAATCTATGCTCATCAGGGATGTTGGCCTGTAGTTTTCTTTTTCTGTAGTGTCTTTTTCTGGTTTTGGTATCAGGGTAATGCTGGCCTCATAGAATGAATTTTGAAGATTTCCTTCCTCTTCTATTTTTTGTAATAGTTTGAGAAGAATAGGTATTAACTCTTCTTTAAATGCAGGTAAAATCTGGGGTGTCTGGGTGGCTCAGTCAGTTAAGTGTCCAACTTCAGCTCAGGTCATGATCTCACAGCTCCTGAGTTTGAGCCGCACGTCGGGCTCTGTGCTGACAGCTTGGAGCCTGGAGCCTGCTTTGGAATCTGTGTCCCCCTCTCTATTTGCCCCTCCCCTGCTCGCACTCTATTTCTCTTCTTAAAAATAATTTTATAATTAAAAAATTATTTAAAAAATTTAAATGTTTGGTAGAATTTATCTCTGAAACTATCTGATCCTCTGTTTTTTTTGTTTTTTCAATTCTGTTACTATTAACCAGTCTGTTCAAATTTTTTACCTTTCCCTGATTCAGTTTTGGAGGACTGTATGTTTTTAGAAATTTATTCATTTCTTCTAGCTTGTCCCAATTTGTTCACATGGGATTTTTCATAATATTCTCTTACAATTCTTTGTATTTCTGTGGTGTTAGTTGTTATTTCTCTTTTTTCATTTCTGGTATATTTGAGTCTTCATCTTTTTTTTCATGATGAGTCTAGCTAAAAGTTTATCAAATTTTGTTTACCTTTTCAAAGAAACAGCTCTTGATTTCATTGAGATTTTTTTTTTAATCTCGATTTCATTTACTTCCACTCTAATCTTTATTAGTTCCTTCCTTTGCTAACTTCAGGCTTTGTTCTTTTTCTAGTTCCTTTAAGTATAATTGTTTGAGATTTTTCTTGTTTCTTGAGATAGTCCTGTATTCCTATAAATGTCCCTCTTAGAACATTTGCTGCATCCCAATAATTTTGGATAGCTGTGTTTCCATTTTCATTTGTCTCCATGTATTTTTTGATTTCCTCTGTAAGTTCTTTAATGACCCAATGGTTGTTTAGTATCATGTTGCTTAGCCTCCATGTGTTTGGTTGTTGTTTTTTTTTTTTCAGTATTTTTCTTGTAATTGGTTTCTAGTTTCACACCATTATGTTTATTTTTTTTTAATTTGAGAAGTCCTTTTTTCATATTTTAGTTATATTTTAATATACAGTGCAACATGGGTGTCACAAGTAGATTTCAGTGATTCATCACTTACATACAATATCCAGTGCTCATCAGAAGTGCCCTCCTTAATACCCATCGAACGATCTAGCCCATCTCCTACTCTCCTCCTTCGTCAACTCAGTTTGTTCTGTATTGTTAAGAGTCTTTTGCGGTCTGTTTTCCTTTCTTCTCTTTTTTCCTCCCCCTTCCCATATGTTCATCTGTTTTGTTTCTTAAATTCCACATGAGTGAAATCATATATTTGTCTTTCTCTGATTGACTTATTTTGCTTAGCATAATACATTCTAACTCCATCCACGTTGTTGCAAATGGCAAGATTTCATTTTTTGATGGCTGAGTAATATTCCATTGTACATATATACCACATCTTCTTTATCCATTCATCAGTTGATGGACATTTGGGCCCTCTCCAAAGTTTGGCTGCTGTTGACAATGCTGCTATAAACATTGGGGTGCATGTACCCCGTTGAGTATTTTTGTATCCTTTGGGTAAACACCTAATAGTGCAATTGCTGGATGGTAGGGTAGCTCTGTTTTTGTTTTTTTGAGGAACCTCCAGACTGTTCTTCAGAATGGCTACACCAGTTTGCATTCCCACCAACAGTTTGCATTCCCCCTTTTCAACATCCTTGCCAATGCTTGTTGTTTCTTGTGTTGTTAATTTTAGCCATTCTGACGGTGTGAGGTGGTATCTCATTGTGGTTTTGATTTGTATTTCCCTGATGATGAGTGATGTTGAGCATCTTTTCATGTGTCTGTTACCCATCTGGATGTCTTCTTTGGAAAAGTGTCTATTTATGTCTTCTACCTATTTCTTAACCAGGTTGTTTGTTTTTTGGGTGTTGAGCTGGATAAGTTCTTTATTGATTTTGGATACCAACCCTTTATCAGATACGTTGTTTGCAAATAGCTTCTCCCATTGTGTAGGCTGCCTTTTAGTTTTGTTGATTGATTCCTTCACTGTGTAGAAGCTTTTTATCTGATGAGGTCCCAATGGTTCATGTTTGCTTTCGTTTCCCTTGCCTTTGGTGATGTGTCTAGTAAGAAGTTGCTCTGGCTAAGGTCAAAGAGGTTGCTGTCTGTGTTCTCCTCTAGGATTCTGATGGTTTCCTGTCTCACATTTAGGTCTTTCATCCATTTTTAATTTATTTTTGTGTATGTTATAAGACAGTGGTCCAGGTTCATTCTTTTGCATGTCGCTGTTCAGTTTTCCCAACACCATTTATTGAAGAGACTATTTTCCATTGGAGTTCTTTCCTGCTTTGTTGAAGATGAGTTGGCTGTATAGTTGTGGGTCCATTTCTGGGGTTTCTATTCCATTTCATTGATCTATGTGCCGGTTTTTGTGCCAGTATCAGACTGTCTCAATGACTACAGCTTTGTAATATAGCTTGAAATCCAGGATCGTGATGTCTCCAAGTTTTGTTTTTCTTTTTCAGGACTGTTTTGGCTATTCAGGGTCTTAAGCGGTTCCACACAAATTTTAGGATTGTTTGATCTAGCTCTGTGAAGAACACTGGTGGTATATTGATAGGGATTGCATTAAATGTATAGATTGCTTTGGGTAGTATAAACATTTTAACAGTGTTTGTTCTTCTAATCCATGAGCATGGAATGTTTTCCATTTCTTTATGTCCTCTTCAAAGTATATAAATCAATTAATGACAAACACCCAGAAACCCAATAATGATACAATAATAGTAAGGGACTTTAATACCTCACATACAGCAATGGACAGATTATCTAAGCAGAAAATCAGTAAGGAAACAATGGCTATGAATGACACATTGGCCTGCCTGGATGTACTTAACAGATACATTGAGAACATTTCATTCTAAAGCAGCAGAATACACATTTTTCTCAAATGCACATGGAACATTCTCCAGAATAGATCACATACTGGGTCACAAATCAGCCCTGAATAGGTACAAAAAGATCGAGATCATACCATGCATGTTTTCAGATCGCAATGCTATGAAACTTGAATTCAACCACAGGAAAAAAATTTTGAAAGCCCTCAAATACATGGAGATTAGGGGCGCCTGGGTGGCTCAGTCGGTTAAGCGTGTCCGACTGCAGCTCAGGTCACGATCTCGCGGTCTGTGAGTTCGAGCCCCGCGTCAGGCTCTGGGCTGATGGCTCAGAGCCTGGAGCCTGCTTCCGATTCTGTGTCTCCCTCTCTCTCTGCCCCTCCCCCGTTCATGCTGTGTCTCTCTCTCTCTCAAAAATAAATAAACATTAAAAAAAAAAAAACACATGGAGATTAGAGAACATCCCACTAAAGAATGAATGGGTTAAACAGGAAATGAATGAAGAAATAAAAAAATACATGAAAGCAAATGAAAACATGACAGTCAAACCCTTTGGAATGAAGCAAAGGCAATCCTAGAGGAAAGTATATAGCAATTCAGGCCTATTTCAAGAAGCAAGAAAGGTCTCAAATATACAATCTAACCTTATACCTAAAGGAGCCAGAAAAGGAACAGCAAATAAACCTAAAGCCAGCAGAAGGGAAATAATAAAGATTAGAGCAGAAATAATATAGAAAACAAACGAAAAAAAGCCAGTAGAACAGATGAATGAAACTAAAAGCTGATTCTTTGAAAGAATTCACAAAATTGATAAACCCCTAGCCAGACTTACCAAAAAGAAAAGAGAAAGGACCCAAAGAGATCACAAACAAAAGAGATCACAACCAACACCACGGAAATACAATTAGAATAATATGAAAAATTATATGCCAACAAATTAGGCAATCTGGAAGAAATGGACAAACTCCTAGAAACTCACAAACTACCAAAACTGAAACAGGAAGAAATAGAAAATTTGAACAGACCCATAACCAGCAAAGAAATTGAATTTGTTATCAAAAATCTCCCAACAAACAAGAGTCCTGGGCCAGATGGCTACCCTGGGGAATTCTACCAGACATTTAAAAAGAGTTAAACTTATTCTCAAACTGTTCCAAAAAAATAGAAATGGAAGGAAAGTTTCCAAACTCCTATGAAGCCAGGCAGCATTAATTCCAAAACCAGACCTCACTAAAAAGGAGAATTACAGGCTAATATCTCTGATGAAGCTGGGTGCAAAAATTCTCAACAAGTTCCTAGCAAATTGAATTCAACAGTACATTAAAAGAATTATTCACCATGAGCAAGTGGGATTTATTCCTGGATTGCAGGGCTGGTTCAGTATTTGCAAACCAATCAGTGTGATACACCCCACTAATAAAAGAAAGGGTAAGAACCATATGATCCTGTCAATAGATACAGACAAAGCATCTGTCAAAATACAGCATCTGTTCTTGGTAAAAACCCTCGATAAAGTAGGGATAGATGGAGCATACCTAAACATCATAAAGGCCATATATGAAAAGACCCACAGCTAATATCTTCAATGGGGAAAAACTGAGAGCTTTCCCCTATGGTCAGAAACAAGACAAGATGTCCACTCCCACCATTACTATTTAATACAGTACTGGAAGTCTTAGCCTCAGCAATCAGACAATAAAAAGAAATAAAAGGCATACAAATTGGCAATAAAGAAGTCAAACTTTCACTCTTCACAAATGACATGGTACTATATGTAGAAAACCCTAAAGACTCCACCAAAAAAATTGCTAGAACACATGAATTCAGCAAAGTTGCAGGATAAAAATCAGGAAGAAATCTGTTGCATTTTTATATACCAATAATGAAGGAGCAGAAAAAGAAATCAAGGAATCAATCCCATTTACAACTGTACCCAAAACAATAAGATACCTAGGAATAAACCTTTCTAAAGAGACAAAAGATCTGTACTCTGAAAACTATAGAAGAGTTATGAAAGATTGTTTCATACCATTATGATTGAGGAAGATGCTTGGTATGATTTTAGTTTTAAGTTTATCAAGACTTGTTTTGTGGCCCAATATGCAGTCTGTCCTAAAGAATGTTCCATGTGCATGGGGTGCCTGGGTGGCTCAGTCAGTTAAGCGTCTGACTTCAGCTCAGGTCATGATCTCACGGTTTGTGGGTTTGAGCCCCGCCATCAGGCTCTGTGCTGACAGCTCAGAGCTTGAGGCCTGCTTCAGATTCTGTGTCTCCCTCGCTCTCTGCCCCTCCCCCACTTAGTGCTGTCTCTCAAAAATAAATAAACATTAAAAAAAAATAATGTTCCATGTGCACTTCAAAAGAATGTGTATTCTATTTTTTTTAAACATTTTCTTTCTTTCTTTTTTTTTTTAACATTTATTTATTATTGAGAGAGCATGAGCAGGGGAGGGGCTGAGAGAGGGGGAGACACAGAATTGGAAGCCGGCTCCAGGCTCTGAGCTGTCAGCACAGAGCCCGACGTGCGGCTCAAACTCAGGAGCTGTGAGATCATGACCTGAGCCGAAGTCGGACACTTAACCAACTGAGCCACCCAGGTGCCCCTACACCTTTCTATTTTATGTATCCCTTGACTAATTTTTGTAGATAGAACTGATTTTACTACTCTGTGTAAAGCAATACAGGTTCCCCCTGCTTTCATACTTTTCTTATTTCTAGTTATGGCCTTTTTTTTTTCTACTTAAAGAGTTTCCTGTAGTATTTCTTATAAGGTTAGTTTAGTGGTGATTAAATCTTTTAACTTTTTTGTCTGAGAAACTCTTATCTCTCCCTCATTTCCGAAAGACAAATTTTCCAGGTAGAGTATTCTTGGCTGTAGGTTTTATGTTTTTTCCTTTAGCACTTTGAATATATCATGCCACTCCCTTCTGGACTGCAAAATTTCTGTTGAAAAATCAGCTGATATTCTTAAAGGGTTTCCCTTGTATGTAACTCAGTTTTTTCACTACTTTTAAGATTCTTTGTCATTACTTTTTGCCATTTTAATTATTACCTGTTGTCATGTGGACTTCCTTGGGTTCACCTTGTGAGGGACTCTCTGTAATTCCTGGATGTGGATGTCTATTTCCTTCCCCGGATTAGGAAAGTTTTCAGCAATTATTTCTTCAAATAAGTTTTCTGCCCTCTTCTCTCTTCTACTTCTGGAATCGCTATAATATGAATGTTTTTATACTTGATGATGCGGCAAATTTCCCTTAACCTTAATTTTTATTTTTTATCATTTTTTTCTTTTTGTGTTTCAGCCTGGTTGCTTTCTATTACCCTTTCAGATTGACCCATTCTTCTGCAGCCTCTAATCTGCTGCTGATTCTCTCGAATGTATTCTTCATTTCAGTTCCTGTATGCTTAGCTCTAACTAGTTCTTTTTTATATCTACCTCTTTGTTAAAAAGTTCTCAGTGAGTTCCTCCACTCTTTTCTCAAGTCTTATGAGAACCTTTATGACCATTATTTTGAACTCTTTATCAGGGATGTTTCTTATCTCCATTTCATTTAGCTCTTCTGTGATTTTCTGGGTTTTTTTTTTTTTTTTTCATTTGGGACATATTCCTCTGTCTCCTCATTTTGTCTAACTCTCTGCTTCTATGTATTAGCCAAGTCAGCTACACCTCCTGGTCTTGAAATAACTGGCCCTGTGTAGAAGAGGTTCTGTGGTGCCCTGTAGCACAATAGAACAAGGTACTCCAGGGGTGTCCCTGTGTGGGCTGTGTGCACCTTCCTGTTGTGGCTGAGCTGTGATTGCTGTGGACATGCTTGTGAGTGAAGCCGGTCTTCAGCCTAGCTGACCATAATGACCCACTTCACTTGGCGTGGGCACACTGTGCAGGGTTTGTTCCCCATGCTGTTAAGAGGTCTGTCTGAAGCTGTCATGGGCTTGCTGGTGGGTGGAGCCAGCACACAGGCTAGCTGTCTTCACTTAGCTGCAGGGAAATGTGCAATGATGGGCAGGGCTTGATTCTTGCATGGCCAACTCAGAGGCTTGGCTGCAGCTGCCATGGGCTCACTGGTGGGTGGGGCTGGTACTGAGCTTAGCCATCTGCAATTCGTTTCTGCATCAGCTGCAGGTGCACTGACAGGCAGGGCTTGCTCCCTTGGTAGCCAGCTAAAAAGCCTGGCTGTAGAAACTAAGGGTGTGCTGGTTTGTGGGGTTAATTGTCCCCCTCTCCAGAGCAGGAGTCACTTTGGAGTGGTGCCAGTCCTGGCTGGGGTTGCCTATTGGGCACGGCAGGGCAAGTGCCACTTTGGAGGGATGTCTGCAGAACTGAATGTGTCGGGTGTGGCAAATCTGCAGGGGAATCCTGGGGTGTGTCTTGTGGTGCTAGCAAGGTAGATGTAGAGTGTCAGAACTGGCTTCTGCAGGCGTCCAGCTGCCTAGGCTGGGAGAGGGCAAGAAATACGGCACCTGCAAGCAGTTTTGTTCCCAGAGAAATCTTCTGCAGATCCCTCCCCTTCTGGTACAGGTCCTAAGATTAGTCAATAAATATCCTTCACGTATACCTCAAATACTTTTCAAAATGCTGTGTGCTGTGCTGTGTCTCAGGGCACGTTATTTAGAGAGCCAATGCACTAAGTGTGGGGACTTGGTTTCCTATCACCTTCTGGCTCTCCTAGGGTTAAGCCCCACTTATTTTCAAAGGCATTATAGGGACTCATCTTCCCAGTGTGCATCCCCAGGGCTGGGGTGACTTGTAAGGGGTCTAATCCCCTTGCTCCTCTGTGCTTGTGATATCCCTCTTGTCTGTGGTTAGCATGGTTCCCAACAAAATCTTCACTCCTTTTACCCTTTTTGATGTAGCCTTCTTTCTATGACTAGCTATGGAAGATCTGTTCTGCCAGTCTTGAAGTCAGTTTTAGAGTTAGTCATAATCAACGTAGTGGCTGTCTTGGTGTGTCTCTGGGACGTGGCGAGCTCAAGATCCTGTTTGGCCCTCAGCTTTGCTCTGCTCTTACACTTTCATTTAAATGTTTACAGATGGTTTCTTTTAGTTCTATGTACACATTTAAAATGGATTACTTAAAATCTATATCTAGTAATAAGTCCAATGTCTGGACTTCTCCAGGGGCAGATTTTTTTTTTTTTTTTTAATTTACAGAGAGTAAGTGTGTGGATGGCGGAAAGGGTCAGGGGTGGAGGGGAGAGAGAGAGAGAGAGGGAGGGAGAGAGGCAGGCTCTACACTCAGCATGGAGCCTGATGCAGGATGCAGGGCTTGATCCCATGACACTAGGCTCATGATCTGAGCCAAAATCAAGAGTCGGATGCTCAAGTGACTGAGCCACCCAGGCGCCCCTTCAGGGACAGTTTTAATTGACTTTTTTTTTTTTTTTGCCCTGTATATGAGTTGTGCTTTATTTCTATTCATCTCGTAATTTTTTGTTGAAAACTTGATGTTTAAAGTAATAGAATGTGGCAACAATGGAATCAGGTTCCCACCTGCCTCTTAGGGTTTGTTATTGTGTCTATGTCTTGCTGTTTCTCTTTGTTTAGTGCCTTTCCTAAACTAATTCTGTGAAGCTGGTATTCTTTACAGTATGTACCCACTTAAGTTTCCACCTAATGGCTGGCTAGTGATTGAACAGAGATTTCCTTATACACTTGGAACCAATAAGTCTCCCAATCTTTGCTAATTGACTGTTTGAGGGCACACCTTCAACATTCAACCAGGCTGTTGATGATTCTGCCTTAGTCTTTCACATCCTGACTCTGTACAGAGCCTCAAGGTCAGCCAGAGGTGAGAGCTTAAGGCCTACTTAGGTCTTTCTTGAGCATGTACACAGTCCTATCTACATGCTTAAAATTGTAGATTGTTAGAGCTTTTCAAAGTCCCTATAGACTTTGATATCTATGGACCTCTTATTCACCAGCTTTTTCTTTTAAGCTTTTTGGTTGTCTATGGTTTGCCCCAAATGTTAGCTATACCTCAGACAGCCATGAAGTTAAAGTATTTGTAATTGGTTCTGAAAAATGCTCCACCCTTCCCAGACCACAGAGGTGTTTTCTACTGGGCAAGGTCCATATCAGGTCTAATATGGACAGCCTTGTAAGCGGGGTATTCGAGGAACCACCAGTCTGGTCAAATAATGATAATTATTTGGCAATTCGGCTTTGAAAGAGCTCCACCTTTGTTTTGTCCCTTTGGTGCCTGAGAGGTTGCAGTGGAAAAGTGGGCTCTTCTTTCTCAAGGCTACTCCTGAGCTGGAGAGCAGGGGATTGGACTAAGGCAAGTTAAAATGCCACAAAACTCACTGTTCACACCGTTTTCTTGATTAAATGTTCCATGGGCTTCTGCAAGCTTTTGAGAGGTAATTTCTTTTCTTTCTTTTTTTTGGCAGTTTTTTCACTGCTTTTATGGAGGAGTGAATTTTTGAAGGTCCTCACTCTACCATTTTCACAGTCTTCCTGCTCCCGACTTTGATTTTTGGAATTACAAAAACAGCAGGTATACTATATAAACTGTATGTGCAACTACATCACCCCCACATTTGAAAAGCACAGCCTACTCCACAGAAGTGAGGTGGCTGAGAAGGCTATCAAGAAACACAGACAGGGTTTCTTGGCCTTTAAGGGGTTTACAATCTAGTCTGAAGGATAAGACATATACTCAAAAGATAAAAGTATCAGTACCTGAAAACTTCAAGAACACGATAAATGCTGACTGGATAAATAGCAACCTGAGTTATAAATGCAAATCCTACAGAATCTCAGAGAAGGGACTGAGTAGGGTTGAAAACTGCATCACAAAAAGGAGGTCTCTGCTTGGGTCTTGACAGAAACATAGCAAAGTGGTGAAATGAGGCAAGAACGTGCCAGAAAAGGAAGTGTTTCTCAGTTTGAGAGCGTTTTAAATATTCTTAATACGAGCCTTTATGTATTCTGGATGCAAATCCTTTGTCAGATATATGGCAATAATCATTTGTCTTGAGACGAGGGTTCACTCATAGGTATAATGGGAGATAAACTTATCAAGATGGGGTTTAGTTAGCGGAAGGCCCTGAATGCTAACATAAGTGAGACTTGATTCCGTAGGCTGGAAGGTGGCAAACGACGGCCACAGACCTCAAGCCAAAATTACCTATTTTTGTAGGTAAAGTTTTACTGGAACACAATCATGCCAGTTCATTCACTATGGTCGAAGGCTGCTGTAGTGCTACAATAAGTAAGCTGAAAAGTTGCAAAAGAGAACGTATTTCATCTCTCCTTTCGTATCTTTGTTGGGAGTTCCACAGAGCCTAAAATATTTCCTATCTGACCCTAATATTGGCCATGACTCTGGCCCACACCTTCAGGCTATAGCCTCAGCCATGGATGATAAGACTGCTTACAAAAATCTAGGAAAAAGGTGAGCAGCACTAGATGAGGCAAAGTTTTCAGGACTTATGGCTTGTTGAAGGGAGACAGTAAAAAGTGAGACATGACTCCAAGGTTTTGAACTTGTAGGACTAGGACAAAGATGGCAGTCCTAATTGAAATAGAACGTTTGGAGTAAAGTTAGGTGAAAGTATAATGAATCTGTCTTTAAACATACTAAGTTTCAGGTGTTAGTGAAACTTTCAACCGGGATATTTAATAGTCAGAGACTTAATACTTCAACATGGGAGGGATGACAGAGTTGGAAATGGGGGTTTAAAAGTTCTCTGTAGAGTTGAAGCCACAGAGAATCGTACTGAACTCCTAGGATAAATCCAGAGAAAGGATAACTGAGTGGAAGACTAGTATTAGGAGATACTCACATATATCAAGTAGAGGACTGGAAGAAGTGGAGACAGTGGAGGAAGGGCCAGAGAGAAAGGTGGGAATCAGGGTAGCAAAAGTCATATAAGCTGTGAAAGCTGTTTTATGAATAGAAGGCACAAGGATGAACAAAACTCTATAAAGGAAAGACTGAATGGATAGAGGGTCAACTGGAACGGCCACGTGTCAAAGTTGTCAAAAGAGAGTATCAAGGCAAGGGGTAATTTTTCAGGTGAATCTATTAAATGCAGTGCTTTATAACTTTCATACTAGAAATCCTACAGGAAGTAGACTTCACATTTATTTATGAAAAGATATTCAGCTTTTCTACTGATTTAATTTTCATTACAAGACAGTAAACTCATGTGTCAGACAGCTAAAGGATGATCACAATCGCTATTAAGAAGAATCTCTTAAAAAGAGGATTACAGAAATGATTGGCAATAAGAGAGAAATGTAAGGTTAATAAAAAGACTTACAAAAAGCAAGGAGTGCTGCACCAGGACATAAGAAACAACAGAGAAGCCTGGAAGGATAAATAGGTCTGGTAACCACTTCTCTAAAGACTGCTGCTGTTGGGGCACCTGGGTGGCGCAGTCGGTTAAGCGTCCGACTTCAGCCAGGTCACGATCTCGCGGTCCGTGAGTTCGAGCCCCGCGTCGGGCTCTGGGCTGATGGCTCAGAGCCTGGAGCCTGTTTCCGATTCTGTGTCTCCCTCTCTCTCTGCCCCTCCCCCGTTCATGCTCTCTCTCTCTCTGTCCCCAAAATAAATAAAAAAAAACGTTGAAAAAAAAAATTTAAAAAAGACTGCTGCTGTTGATTACATGCCTTGTCCAACCAGCCCCTCTTAACTAAACCCATTATTTTATTATAACTGTTTGGCTACACGCGTAGGTCCTAACTAAAGTTCCCTGAGTGAAAAATTGTTTTTCTTATCACTTATATCTTCACTGAATCCCCATGCTCCTACATACTTTGTTGTAAGATGCTAGGAAAACTTAATCTGAATTGAAAATTATTTGTTTTTAATTTCCTAATAGGAAAATATCATTAAATGTATTAGTGAAGAATCTAACTCACTCACCTACAGATTTATACAGAGCAAGTAAGTAAAAGAAAACAAGAAACAATGAATACAGATAGGTATTTGAATAAAACATGGAGTATAAAGAGAGAAACAATATTCTCAATCACTGATATTTGCTAGGACAAATGGACAAAAATCTATTTAAGAGCTAAAGTAGTGAACATTTATAACGAAAAGGGAAGTGCCTTGCAATAAAAAAGCAGAAAACAATATTTAAACAACACCATGTAAAAACCAAAGAAAATAAATAAAACTGAATAGGGTGTTTTAAACTCTTCAGTATATAGATTTTTTAAAAAAAAGTTTGAATTAGCAAATACAGGGAGAAACAGAATTAGAAACAGAGATTCTACAGGAAATGTCTGGGAGACTTCAAGAACTTTAAAAGTTCGTAGGCACTTTATGACACCCAATTTTACTTCAAAACTAATTATATTATGTATGAAATGTATTAGTCATGTCATGGATAGCTTTTTGAATTGCAAATAAAAACAGAAAAATAGGAAAATGAAGAAGGTATGAATGAAAGAGTTGGAGGCAGTGCCCATGATGTAAGGATGGGAGTCTGAATTGGTTACTACACGTAAGAAGGGAGAAACAATGTATATGAACTCCCAACAAAAGTATAAAAGGAGGTGACAGAGAAAAGAGGCGTGATTCTTGAAATTAGCCACTAGGTGGTGGCATTGGCCCAGGACTGTTCAGTTGTGAGGGCTGGAAATCAGGCGCCTGGAGTAAGCAACCGTGTGGTCCCTTGTAGCTACGAGACTGTGAGAGAATGACATTCTACTTGATAATGTTAACAAAAATTTTGAAAGCAAACACCAGCTAAATTCATCAACAAATTATCAAAGGTTTACTATGAAATGATTACTAAAAAATATAACTTTGCTCATCCACTCACCTTTACTACATTGTCTCCTGACTGTCCATTATTTCGTAAACAATCTAGACATATAGCAATTTGTGGGTCACTTCTGTGATAGTCTTTATCATCTTGATTTTCATCACCTTCTTCATCTACTTTAGGTTTGTCAACTTTTGAAGTATCATCTGTATAATTTAAACAAAACTAAGTTAGATGGAACTCAAAGTTGATTTTAAAGTTAAGCAACAGTATATTCATCATCAAAACAAAAACAAAATCATCAAAACAAAAATGTTTAAAAGACATTTCTTAGTTTTTGATTGAAGAATAACTAAAAATTTTAATATCTTTAAAATGTTCCAACCAATTCAACAATGGAGATATTTTTAAAAAGCCATCAGTGGCTCATTAACATGGCCTAAAATTTCTAGACTTACTGGGACATCCAAATGAAAGATTCAGGACTAGCTATATCTGGCCACAAAAGTGATCGCAATTGGTGATTAGATCACTTAGAAAGTAGGCAGGACATAAAAATATTCCAACTTCTATATACATTCAAATTTGAAACTAAGTACTCTTTTCAAAATATAAAATATTCTTTGAGTTCTCAACATTTCAAATTATTAAATAGTCATAAAATCAGTTAGTGAAATGAGTAGAATGAGTTAGCTTTTGAAACATGTATGTAGCTGTGTAACATTAACAATCCATTAGGGAAGTCTGGATAGCATACGTCGTGTTCTACACAAGTGTATTTAGCCTATGAAATACCTGCAGCCTACATTGCAACTCCACGTGCTGACTCCCTTATTTACAGAGTCCCTTTAATTCTGTGGTGGATATGCACTGTGCTAGGCTTGAGGGAATATTGAAACTAGAGTGTTATCATCCTCACCCTCATAGTGGTCAGGGTACAGGAAGAGATACAGGCAAGTAAAGAAAACAGACAGATGGAGAGATATGATAAGGACTTTGATGGAAGAGGTAAAAACAGACTATGTGGACACATGTAAGAGAGGTAATAAATCCAAACTTTGGGGTGAAGCAGAGATTCAGGGAAGATTTCCAGATAAACTATCTCTAAGCTGAAACCTGAAAGAGCTAGCCAGTTAAGCATTACAGTATACAAAATCCCAGAAAGAAAAAAATGACAGGTTAGCTCCTCTTTAATGACTAGTAAAAGCATCACAGTTATATCATAAAGGGCAGGTGGGTTCTCTTTCTTCTACATATTTATATGGAGCCCAAGTAGACAGGGTGGGTTTTTATGAACCGACCTCCCAGGCTCCAAGAAAAGATCCAAATTCTCTACCCAAACTAAGAGCAAACATTGTAAAATACTTTAAAAAGAGAGAGAGATGGGTAAAGGGAGGTCCACACACGGGAGGCTGTGGTCCTTTGTGAGTCTTGTAAGATACAGAGTTAGCGACTAAACCTACTACGTAAAAGCTTCTGATAACAGTCCCTTGGGTTCCTGCCCTCTTGAAAAGACAGTCAAAAATTGGAACATTTAGTCAACTTTAAATTATTTGCACTTTTATTAGAGCACTACTGTCTAAACTGCAATGTACACTTGGTAAGACAAAGCCTTTAGTGAAGTCTTTTTTTTTTTTTTTGTCTGATTTGACTTCTTTGCCCATTTTGTTGTTATAGATAATAAGCCTTTACTATCTTATTCCAGTCATTGAAAGCTATTCTCAAACCTCCCCTGCTTTGGAAGCCAGCCTTGAACAGTTAATAAAACTATGATCCTCAGTTTACAGATGAAAAGAGAAAGAGAGCATTTCCTCACCCATACTAATGATGTATAATTGACAATCCTATGATCTTAAGGGAAAACCAAGGGTAAGAGACTGAGCTCACAATGAGCCTATAAAAACATACATCCTTAAAAGATTTTAGTGGTATTCAGGCTCTCCTGAAATAAATATCGTATTAGAGAACAATGGGAAAGGATACTAGTTCCTTCTAATTTCAGGTATGGTGTACTCCCCCCCCCCCCCTTTGTGTGAATTATACATACTAAAAGCCTTTTCTCTGCCCAGTAATGTTTGCTATTTTGCTGACGTTATTAAAAATTACTGATGGCTGAGTCTCCTGGGATCCAAAAGAGAAATCTGGACACTCAGCATAAGTGATGGAGAAAATCCCCATAAGCAACTAGAAATATTTTTTAAATCCCAAAATATACAAATCTGTATCATCTGAGTTCCACCTATAAAAACTTAATTCCAGATTATCAGAGCATAGAAAGACCCCCTATTTTGGCACTCAGCCACATCTTGGTTCCTTCTCTTACTAAAATAAACACATAAACTAAAATAAATAAAACAGAAAACCCCTCCATGTTTAGCTGCAGACTATGGCTACTAGAGTTTCCTTCAGCTCTCCAGCAAATATTGCTATAATCAGTAGTCAGTTTTTAGTCTTAACTCCCTTTTCTCTTCCCAAAGTCCAATTTCCTCTATTTCCAATTACCTTCAACTGCCGTAACTCCAGATTTACATATATGTATATAACATCTCATGATTTTATGTAAAAGGTTCACAATGTAAATAAAGGGGTACATGAATTTTGTACAGGATAAATTTGAGCTTGAAGAGATATTAGTTCACCAAAGCTACATAAAGCTAACCGATTTGAGAGATTGTACCAGAGAAATAAGAAAAAGTCACCTTGTCCATTTTCTTGAGGCTTATTTTTCTTCCAAAATTCAGATTCACGCTCAAGTTCTTCTAATTTAGAAGAAAAAAAAGGTATAAGAATAACAGAAACAATCACAAAATCTTTAATAGAAATGCTGACTTCACAGAACACAAAAATCTGCAAGAAGCCAAAAAGCAACTTACGTTCTCGCAGTCCAGGGACCAGCTTAAATATAATTTCCTCTAATGTATTATCCAACCTTCCAAAGAGGAAAAAAGAGAATATACTAACAATGAAGATATCAAAATCCAATATGTAAAGAGTTTGAGATCTGTATCTTACATGTATTGCAAAATTCAGAACATACACAATTTTAGCACATCCACTATACCAAACTCCTCTGCATTTAGAGTGCACCCATTTCCAGCCTTTCCCACAGTGTCAGATCCATGACAAAAATGGTCCCAGAGTCCCCAGCTCTCTACATCTCCACCCTCTGATCAGGACTTTGAAATCCCTCCCTTGATTAAAGGATGGCATCTATCTCCCCATCTCAACAATCTATATGGGCTAGCCTTGAAACGTGCTTAGGCTAACGGAATGTGGCCCAAATGACACTGTGCTGGGTTCTGAGCCAAAGCCTTAAGAGGCCTCCTGTGCTCCGTGCGCTCTCTCTCTTAGAATCCTGCCATCATGAGAACAAGTCAGGAGGACGGGACACCACGTACGAGCCAAGCTGCCCTGATGAGACCACTTTTGACTCATTCATTCACTGTAGTCTTCTGAGTGAGTCCAGCCAAGACCAGAAGAACCACCTAGATCTATGAACCACACAGGACTGTGAGGAATAACAAACGCTTTTATTACTGCTTTAAGCATTAAATTTAAGGCTCGTTTGTTATGCAGCAATAGCCGGTACACCTGTTCTCAAACTCTCTACCACAATTCTGGCTCTTTGCTGTAATGGAAATGATGTCCATTCCTTTCTTCTGAGCAATTTAGACCTTTTAGTCACTCTGTCTTCCTAGATAATACATGTGAACACTTATCTTGACATTTTTCCTGTTTCCTTTTCCTGCCATGTAAGAGTGAAATGCCTCCTTTCTGTGACTGTTTCTTCACTCTCCCCCTGCTCCCACAGCCCCTCTGCTCCCCACCCCCACACCCTGCTCAGCAGCATCGCTCTTCTAGGATACAAATATGGACAATCTTCTCACATCTCAAAACCCCCCAAACCTTTCCTTAATCTACTGTCTTTTCAAGCTTTTGGCAGTTTCTCAATATTTTCTTCTAACTGGAAAAGTCTGAAAGCATAATCGATGTTAGTTCTGCCCCATACTCTGTGTTTTGTTTCTTTTACTCTCCTGGACTCCTGGAATCATCCATAGCTTCCATAGTGCACAGGTTTAAATTCTTGCTTTAGAATTGCAGTTTAAAGTTTTAAAATGGTTTTTAAAAGTCATTTCTCTCTTATATTGCAGCTTGACACTGTTGCCAGATACTGCCTCCTTGAAAATTCCCCCTCCTGGTTTTCCTTTTTTCTCTCTACTTCTCTTTGTCCCTAAGTACTTTCTTTTCCCGACTACCTCGCAATTTGACTGTTCTCCATTGCTGTGCACTCTTGACCTCTTCTACAGGCTGCATGCCCTGACTATCACATCCACTCTGTGGCTTGAAAGCTAACATCCAGGCAGATTGTATGTGCACGTGTGTGCATGTGTATACACAAACATAGATGCATATCCATTACACTTCTCTGCTGAGCTCAAGTTCCATTTTTCGAACTGATGTTGAATATCTCAAGCACCTCCTTTTGCTCATCAGTGTCAAGACTGTCTCATCTATCCCTCAACAAAATACTGAATACCTCTCTCATGGTCTTACTTTTTAAAAATGAAATTTAGAAATGATACCACAGCTCTCCCAAACAGGCTCAAAATGCAAGAATTATCTAAGCCTTCCCCCACCCCCCCTCACAATGCGTACATTGACTCACCAAGCCCCGCTGGCTGCACCTTCTCCATGTCTCTCCCACCTGGTCTTTCCATACCTCCCATGCTCCCACTGTCAGTCACCACCCTACTTAGAAGACAGCACATAACTACTTCTCTTTAAGTTGACATACTCTTAGTGAATTTTCCTTAAGCAGTCACTTGACCATTATCTGCCTGCTCAAGGACTGATTTCTTCCCACCAGCTGGTTTGAGTGTTTATCTAACTTGAATCCAACCCACAAATCGTAACTGGTGCTACCCTCTTACTGTCTCTCTTCTCTAGCCAACTGGCTTACTTAACTATCCCTAAGAATGTCTTGTCAATTCCCATCTGTTTTCTCCCTCATGCTCTTCATCCTGGCTCATACACTCTTTTCTTGCTCTCCAACCCAACCAATGTCACCTTATTCTTCAAAACTTAACTCAAATACTAACTTGTTCACAAAGTTTTCCCAGACTATTTAATAGAAATAATACTTGAGAAGCAGTATTTTTCTTGATTTTTTTAAATCAGAGTACTATATACATGGGTAAATATATACATAATTGTATATATACACATACATATATACACATCTATTATATATACATATACCTATGTGTATACATACACAATTATACACATTATATATGTATGTACACACACACACACACACATACACACATACAATTTCCAAATAAAACTTGCCCATTAAACTTATATTAAAATACAACATTTTGATGAGCCACCCTTCCATTTCTGACGCTCACAACTGAGGAGGCAGCCGCTTTTAAATCCAACCTGTTTCTTCTGGTAGCCACGCCTTTTCTGCTGTCTAGATTCTTTTGACTTCCTTTTATGGAAAATAAAGATTTGGTTCTCTGCTATCATCTTGCCAGCCCCCTTTCCTCCAAACTACTCTCATCTCCCTGATTTACTCTTATTATTATTTTTTGGTTTAATAACCAGTTTACATGGTTATATAAATATTTGCAGTGTACTCTGATTATAGACATCACCTCAGGCAACTTTTTTCTTTCTCTAAAGCTAGAAATTGCTTTCTTTTCTTCATTTTCTAAGTACCTATTCCCAAATTCTTACAAGAATTTGTTCTCACTGGGGCGCCTGGGTGGCGCAGTCGGTTAATCGTCCGACTTCAGCCAGGTCACGATCTTGCGGTCCGTGAGTTCGAGCCCCGCGTCAGGCTCTGGGCTGATGGCTCAGAGCCTGGAGCCTGGAGCCTGTTTCCGATTCTGTGTCTCTCTCTCTCTCTGCCCCTCCCCCGTTCATGCTCTGTCTCTCTCTGTCCCAAAAAAAATAAAATAAAACGTTGAAAAAAAAAAAGAATTTGTTCTCACTGTTCAACAAACAGATCCGGAATCAACTAGTTTCATTTCTGTTCCCCTGAGACATCCCTCATCAAATTGATGCCCTCTGTCCTCCTATCCAGTTTAGGACTGATTTACTCCAAGGTCAGTCATTAAAACCACACCTTTGCATGTACCTTTGATTCCCCTGTCTGTCCCTCTCTCACTTGCTCAAAATTATTTAGTACAACCACAACACTGGCTAAATCCAACTATCCATCAACTCTGTGCCTGCATCCGTGGCTGGAAAAAAACACAACCACACCCCTACAAATTTCATAACTATAATCCAAATGTTCTTTTAAAGTCGTTAGGAATCCTACTTCCCTTCCCTAGTCAACTTACTCTCTCACTTTCCTGGATTCACCGTTTTTTCTCTCCTCAAACCATTACATCCCCCTCTCCATCCTTCCTCTTGGCCGATAAACATTTTCTCCTCAATGAGAAACCTCCACAGACTCTGACCGCCGTATCTACCTACAGTGTCTGTACCCACATATACTCCGCCCTCCTGCCTGTTGCTACAGATGACCTGTCAGTGCTCCTATATAAAATCTGTCTCCTCTCTTATACTAGAAGATTCCATTCCCTCTCATCTATCCAAGAACATTGTTTCACCAGTCCCCCCTCCACCCTACTCTCCTACATTAACTTTCTGCTGTCTATTGGACCATTCCCTTCAAACATGACATCTTTTCTCCTGTATCAAATCAAACAGAAACCTTCTCGACTGTATTTCCCCTAACAGCTACTGTCCCATTCTTTCCTCCTATTTGTGGCAAAACTTTGGAAGAGTTGTCCATATTCACTATGTCTAATTATTCTTTCTCCCTTTCTCTCTTGAAGCAATCCCGTTAGGTTTTTGCATCATGGCCCTACTGAAGTGCTCTTGTCAAGGCTGGTGACCTCCATGTTGTGAAATCTGAGCATCAATTCTGTCGTCACCTTACCTGGCCCCAGGAACAACATCTGACACAGCTGATCGTTCCCTCTTCTTGGATATACATTCTGTACTTGGCTTCCAACCCACACTCCCGGATTTTCCTTCTATGTCAATGACTGAACCTTTTCAGTTTCCTTTGCTGGTTCCTCCTCCTCTCTCTGATCTCTTGGTTTGCTCCAAGACTCAATCCTTGGTCCTCCACTCTTCACTATCTATATTCCCTCAGGTGATCTCATCCTGTCTCACAGTTTAAATACCTTCTATATGCTGAAGACTATCAAATATTTATCTCCAGCCAGACCTTTCCCTTGAATCATAGATTTGGATTTCCACCTGCCAACTTCCTTTCTTCTCTGAAATGATTAACTCAACATGTCCCAAACCAGACTCCCAATCTACCCCTCCCCCAAAGCTGCTCCATCATTAGTCTTCCCTGTCCCAGTTAGTGACAGCTCCATTATTACAGTTGCTCAGGTCCAGAATCTCAGGTCAGGGTCTGCTCTTCCTCTCATACTCTAAATCTAATCCACCGGCAAATCCTGCTGGATCTTCCTTCAAACTATATCCATCCCTTGCACCCTCTCTTGCACCCTCCGCTGCCACCATCTCTTACCTGGATCACTGCAATTGCCTTCTAACTGCTCTCCCTGCTCCTGCCTTTGCCTTGTGATGTACAGTGTATTCTCAACATGGTCATCAAAATGATTTAAAACAAAACCAGATCATGTCCATCCTGTAACCAAAACCTTGCAGTGGTTCCCCATTTCACTCAGAGTAAAAGATAATGTTTTTTACGGTGGCCTACGTGGCCCCTAGGCTCCCATTGTCTCTCTGCCCTCATCTCCCGCTATCTTCTCCCTCCCTCACTGTTCTCTGGCCACACTGCTCTCCTTGCTGTTCCTCAAACAAGTTTCAGGAGCACTCCTGACTTAGGTCCTTTGCACTGGCTTCTCCCTTTATCTGGAACAGGCCTGCTTTCCCTAGATTTATACACGGCTAACTCCCTCATGGCCATTAATTCTTTGCTCAAAGCTTACCTTCTCAACAAGGCCTATCCTCACCATTGTAATTAAAATTGCAATCTGTCCCTCTCTTCACACTCCTGATCCCCCTCACCTGCAGCACCCCCTCCTTTTCCCCCTTTGTACTTTCTAGTATCCCATATAAGTTATTTATTATACAGTTTGTTGTCTGTCTCTCCCCACAAAAATATGAATCCTACAAGGGCAAAAATCTTAATCTATTTTGCCCACTAATGGACCTCAAGCACCTAGTACGGTGCCTGAACACAGCAGGCATTCAGTAAATATTTGAATGAATGATTCCTCATAGAGTACTCCATCTTCCTTCTACCTTCTGTATCCGGTAGAAATAATTTTAAATTCTCTTGTAGGCACAAGAACAAAAGTATTTTACATGTTTTGTGTAAAGGTAATTCTAATAAGGTTAATGCATTAAAATATTTAACAATGCGCTTGTTTAGTAATCTGAATTTCCTTGACAATAAGGTTCCATTTCATGTGAAAGTATTCATACTGTTGCAGTGTTCCATTTAAGTAAAACTTAAAATTCCTTTCCTCAGGTGTACCAGCAAAATCCCAAGTGCTCAACAGCCACATGTGGCTAATGACTACCAGACTCTACAGCATGGACACAGACTTGTCCAGGCCTCCTGCACAACTGCCATACCCCTTCATCTCCCTCCTATGTTAGATTCCCTTCCTCCTTGGTTTATGCACCAGCACATCCTCCAGCAGCCTTCTGAGAAAGTATGTAGGAGAAAAAATTGATACCTCTGTAACAGACACAATGTTACCTACTGAAGAAGGCTTGATCCCTCTTTCTTCTTGCTAACAAAATATGATTATGTTCTGGCAGCAATATGTCCAGCCTTAGGCATAAATGAGAATTTACTAAGGCACCTGTAGACCCACCCCGCGCCGCCCCCCCCCCCAAACTCCTTTACCGAGGGTTTGCATGTTTCCTAGTGTGGAAGCTGCTGAGGGTACCCTTTGGGGAAGATCTTCTGCCTGCCACCTCATTCTCTTGGGTCTGCTGGACCATCACTACCATCAATC
This sequence comes from Prionailurus bengalensis, assembly GCF_016509475.1. Lineage (NCBI taxonomy): Eukaryota > Metazoa > Chordata > Mammalia > Carnivora > Felidae > Prionailurus > Prionailurus bengalensis. The sequence continues at coordinate 51,225,736 of NC_057351.1, read as the reverse complement.
TGCTTTCCAATTCCCATTTCCAATTCCCATCACTTCTCATCCTTTCAACAAGCATTTACTGAGAATGTATTGCGTTCCAGGAGTTATCCCGAGGTGCCAAGAATACTAAAGTTTTCGTTCTTATCATTTCTGTGAGTTTACATCTTTAAAGTTATTCCTTTGTAGAATAATTTTAGTGGGATAGGAGGGAAAAAATCTATAAAGGATATCATTAGATAAACTGACAAAACTGGAATATGGAGGATAGATTAAAATATTATGCCCCTGTAAGCACACTGTGGTTATGCAGTGTGCATAATATCTCTAGTCTTAGGAAATACATACTAAAGTAGTTAGGGGTAAGGGGCCATGAGGTATGTAACTTACTCTCAAATTCAGAAAAAAACAGAGCAGGCATGCATGCACGCACACGACAAAGCAAATGAGATTAAATGTTAACAACAGACTAACCTGGGTAAAGAGAGTACAAGTGCTCCTTGTACTACTTTTGGGAACTTTTTGTTTTAAATTTTTTCCAAATAAAAACGTAGAAAAAAAAATGTGCTATCATACTTTAGCCACGGGAGTACATTTGATTAAATGGTGACTGGAGTCCTTTGGGTATCTAACAGTCAAAACCAAAAGTTAATTTTTCTTCCAACACAGCACTTTAAAATGGAGTAGGTAATAATTAACTTTTGACACAGTTTTTGATAAAAGCATCAGGAAAAAATTTTAGAGAAAGAGTTTGCCCTATTCTTTTCTGAGTGAATTAAATCAGGGTTTCTTGACCCCCGTAATGTTGACATTTTGGGTTGACTGGTGTGGGAGGAGACTGTCCTATGAATCACAGGATGCTCAGTAGTGTCCAGCCTCTCTAGCCTCTACCTACTAGATGCCAGCAGCACCCACCCAGTCCTGACAATCAAAAATATCTCCAGGGGTGCCTGGGTGGCGCAGTCGGTTAAGCGTCCGACTTCAGCCAGGTCACGATCTCGCGGTCTGTGAGTTCGAGCCCCGCGTCAGGTTCTGGGCTGATGGCTCAGAGCCTGGAGCCTGTTTCCGATTCTGTGTCTCCCTCTCTCTCTGCCCCTCCCCCATTCATGTTCTGTCTCTCTCTGTCCCAAAAAATAAATAAACGTTGAAAAAAAAATTAAAAAAAAAAAATATCTCCAGACATTGCTAAAAGTACACCAGGGGTGGGGGTGGGGGGAAAAACCATTGGTGCTTGAGAAGCACTGGTGTAAATCCAAGTAGGAGAAGCCCTGCTCAGAACTACAGGCCACAGTACAAGAGTGTATCAGAAGCATCTGGAAGGTTTGCTAATTAAAATGGGCTCCCCTCTCCAGTTTCCGTTTCAGCAGGTCTGAGGGGGGACCAGTCACTATCGTTTCCAACAAGATACTAATGGTTTGGGGACCACATTTTGAAAACCACGAGGCTTGACATTTACTGATAGATTAATTACTCCCAACTACAGACACGGCAATAAAATTTAAAAAAGTCTTGGGGCGGCTCAGTCGGTAAAGTGTCCGACTTCGGCTCAGGTCACGATCTCGTGGTTTGTGAGTTCAAGCCCCGCGTCGGGCTCTGTGCTGACAGCTCAGAGCCTGGAGCCTGCTTCGGATTCTGTGTTTCCCTCTCTCTGCCCCTCCCATGCTCATGCTCATGCTCTGTCTCTCTCAATAATAAATAAAGGTTTAAAGAAATTATTTTTTAATTTTAAAAAGTCTGAGAAGACTTGCAAATCCAGATTTACAGAATGATGGCAAACATCACACAGATCATGAGGGTTACAGAAGGGCTATTTAGGGAGTATCTAGTACTGTTTTTAGATGTGTGCTTCCCTAAGATCACACAGGCAATCTGTGGTAGAGTTAGGGCAGGAAAAATAGGAAGCAAATGGGTTAGGTGGTAAGGACACTGGGCTTGGGAAAGGACATTTGAGTTTGCTGAAGCCCTAGGAAAAGCTATGTCACTTCTGTAAGTTTCAATTTTATCTGGGAAAAAAAAAGAGTTTAGGATCTTATGGACTACTTCCAGCTTTAAAAATAAAGAATTATACCTCTTTTTATTTTTTTTTTTTTAATTTTTTTTTCAACATTTATTTATTTTTGGGACAGAGAGAGACAGAGCATGAACGGGGGAGGAGCAGAGAGAGAGGGAGACACAGAATGGGAAACAGGCTCCAGGCTCTGAGCCATCAGCCCAGAGCCCGACGCGGGGCTCGAACTCACGGACCGCGAGATCGTGACCTGGTTGAAGTCGGACGCTTAACCGACTGCGCCACCCAGGCGCCCCATACCTCTTTTTAAAAAAAGTTTATTTGGGGGCGGGGCAGAGGGACAGGGAGAGAGAGAAACCCAGTGCAGGACTTGAACCGACGACGGTGAGATCATGACCTGAGCCGAAGCCAAGAGTCGGATGCTCAACCGACTGAGCCACCAAGACGCCCCTAGGATTACACTTCTTAAGTAAATGGTAGTCTAAGTTTACATAAATGTTTGTATACTTTTTGATATAATTAGAAAAGTAACAGTACCGAGGTCAGTTTCCCTCACTGTTAGGTCTGCCCTCTCTTCCACTACCATGTTGCTCAGTAAAAGCAGAGTATGTGTGGAATATTAAAACACCAAAAATAACTACATCTAAAGTAGCTATGAGATAAAGTTATAATTTTTAATTTGGAAATACATTTCTCAAGTATTTAATATACACAGCCTTATTTTTAAATTCCTCTTAATAAAATGCTTTAAAGTGAAACAAAATACTTTGAATGAAAATAAAAAAATTCATAAAACCTATATTAACTGAGTCAAGTGCCAACAAATATTATGATGCACAATAAAACATATTAAGAGTTTATATAATTTAAGTTAGACAAACTATAAAATACATTTACTTACCTCAACATTTCTAATGGATTTGTCTCATGCACTTGGTTGCCACACCTTGGACAATCATTGCTGTCTTCAAAGTGCTGGACAATACAAGTCTTACAGACTAAGAAGGAAGAAGATGTTAGGTTGAAACATATCATTTGAACTTAAATCAAATGTAATTAGAAACAACTGCCTACTATGGGTAGAATACTATTCTTTTACCAAATTTTATAAAACCTTAAAAAAATTTTTTAACACCCAAATAATAAAATAAATACCCAACTGAAATGAAGCTTACAGTCAACAACATAAAAAGTATATACTACTTTGCTGATTGCTTTTCTTAAATATATTCACAAACCAAATAATTTGTTCATATTACTATGAAAAAGCTGGTGCATTTACGTAAACAACAGTTTTCTCATTTAAAGAAGGAAAAGAAGCACAAACTGGTAACTCTGCACTTCTTTTGAATGCAACATAAATAGTTCTTAATAAAACTTGAGAATTTTCAACACATTTGAAAATTCCCAGGACAGGTGGGGAGTTACAATGGAATTGCCGGCCGTGGCAGAGCCTGGTGAGTCTGTGCTCCCAAGTGCCCTAACTCCACGGAGCACAAAGTACAGTAGTGGCATCAAGTTGGTACAAAGGCATGAGCGTTAAAGTGGAAGAACTGAGAAACGGACAGGTGTAAGTAAGATTTTAAATAAAAGTTCTAAACAAAGACAACAGAAATACGATATGTGGATTTCTGGCCACAAGTCCATATAGCCCTATGTTTCCTCTAACAGTACAAATCTTTCTGGCTATGAATCTCTCTCACCTTTTCCCTAGGTTTCTATTACCTACTATGTCAACTGTTTTGCCCAAAAACCTTAAACATATTTATAGCACCTAAACTATAAAAAAAAAAAAAAAAAAAACGGATCTAATTCCCTGTCTCAATACCCCCTCCTCCATTTTATTACCCTGTATAATCTGAAATTCTTACCCAGTACAGATCAGCTCCCCCAGCTCCCTTTTTCAACTCCACTACAAACTACTACTTTCCCCCCTCCTCATGCCCCACACTAACTAAAAGAAGGAAAAAGTTTATGTAAACAATTGATCAAAAGTACACACTAGGATTCCTCCCACTGAGATTAGGTCTGAAAATTCAAGCATCTCACATACGTCGGTCAGGGCATCAATGGTCAAGGAAGAATTCTACTAGGTCTCTAATTTTAAAGTCATTAGTACAGGGGCATCTGGGTGGCTCAGTCGGTTAAGCGTCCAACTTCAGCTCAGGTCACGATCTCGCGGTCCGTGAGTTCGAGCCCTGCGTCGAGCTCTGGGCTGATGGCCCAGAGCCTGGAGCCTGCTTCCGATTCTGTGTCTCCCTCTTTCTCTGCCCCTCCCCCGTTCATGCTGTGTCTCTCTCTGTCTCAAAAATAAATAAAAGTTAAAAAAAAAATTTTTTTTTTTAAATAAAAAAAAAAAAGTCATTAGTACATATATAGAATGATATCTTGGTACTTCCTTTCACTTACTCATTGATTCAATAGACACCGAATGCCATGCATCGTACTAGGAGTTGGGGATGTGGGGGCAAACAAAACAAAGCCCAGACCTTTACGGAGCTTGTATTTTCTTTGGACAGGCAAGCAAAGAATTTTAGTAATAAGTGATATTTATATATAAAAAAAAGTAGCTAGAGTGAGTGCTAAGAACTATCAGCTATTTTAGACAGAGTGGCCAGGGTAGGGCTTTCTAAGAAGATGACATATGAGCAGATATTTTTTGTTAGGTAAGTACACCTGATTCCCATATTCTCTCTTTTTCCCAGCACATAGCTATTAGGACAATACCTCTTCACTAAAATTCTCCCCAAATTTGGATGAGAAAACAGTATCAAAATCCTTAAAAATAAAAGAGCTTAGATATGAATACTTCCTCTGTCTTCCAAATCCCTTGGCCCCAAGAAGGTTCTAAATGTCTTTTAAAAAGTCAATGTTTGGGAAGAAAGGACTTTCTTGGTAAGCTATATTAAAGTGGAGAGCAGAGAAGCTGAATTCTTTCAAAGCTTGCTAGTATTTGCTCTTTTCCCAGGGACACAAGATAAGTCTCTGAAAGTTGGGAAAGAAGCAAAAAAAAAAAAAGACAGATAAGAGGCAAGAATGAAGAGTATTACAAAGCCTGATCCTATCCTAAATCTCTGATCCGACCCTGGAGCTCTGATCCTTGTGGTTCAAAAGGTTTATCAAACTCAAAGAGTTCAGGAATTCCTGGCTGTCTACCAGGAATGTCACATTTTATTTCTACTGAATGAGTGCTGTTTTAGAAGGATGCAGAAAGCCCCATCAGGAGGTGAATTTATTTTTCACACCAACATTTGAGATAAAGTACTTTATTCTACTTTTGAATACGAAGAAGAGGTTTCCACAGGCCAAGTTACCTGCTTACTCTGATGAATGGCAGCACAGAGACTTGAATCCAGGTTTTCTGATATGAAATCACAAATTTTAAAGATTTTTTTAACTTTACAGAGGAAAGTACCAGGTGTACCAGGCACTACCCTAAATGCTTCAACCCTATTAATTAGGTAATATTATTAGGCCTCTTACAGCTGAAGAAATAGAGTAGAACTTTAGTATAATTTGGCAAAAATCATAGTCAGTAAGTGTGAAAAGCCAGGGTTTGAGTCAAGAGCCCATTTGCTTAACTAATGCATGTCTACATGATATAGTTTCTTCTGATTTTATTTCTATGGACCTATAATATATAGAAAAAGAATGCCTTACCACTTAATTTGGAAACTTTAAAAATGTCTATGTATAGAATCAGATCTCCTTTTAAGCTGAATATTTTGCACAAAATAGCCCCTTTAATAGCTCATTTATTCCTTAAAATAAAGAAAAACTCTAGAAAATACATTTCCTACATGCTTTTAAAAACTGCTGAATAAAGCACAACCTTATATGAATTAGAACCTGAGAAAATCCAGGCCAGGATTTTAGCAAAACTGAAAAAAGTAAAGGGAGGATTTACTTTCCCTTAGATGCTTAAAAAATCCATCATTACAAAACTGACCTCTCTTAGTTTATAATTGTTTATATTAGGTGGAAAATACATTTTAAAAATATCTTAAAGATTTAATACCAAGCTTTCTAATTAATTGCTCAACTGCTGTACTGGTTAAATCAGCGAGTCTGAGAAAGATGTTGAAAAAGTCCCGGCCCATGGTTAAGACTGTGTATGGAGACCAACTAGAGTTTTCACTCTCACAAGCCCCTCTACGGACAGATGTTCTAGCCACAAGAAACACCTGGGTGAGAAAGGGAATCAGGCTCACCAAAGATCCCCAGTTGGAAAACACTTAAAGAGCAACAAGCGCTAACATTTCCTGAGCCTAACCAAATACCAGGCTCTGGGCTCAAGGCTTTGTGTCATTACAGGATGGACTTTTACCACCCCCTTGGGCAAATGAGAAATGCAGTACTGGAGAGCCGGAGCGGAGCGGCTGTCCGCAGCTGGTCGGCTGCCTAGCGCAGACGACATCCATCCTCAGGCCGTGCAGCCCCAGGCCTAAAATCCAAGGCGCCACACACCAAATCTTAATGTCTGTAACACTTGGTCCTTGACATAAAGATTTCACTTAAGGCATTTAAGCATTTTTTTAACTGATGCTTATATTTCGCCCAGCACTAAAATAGCCTTAAACTTCTGCCTAAAGCTTTCTAAGCAAAATTTTCCTTTTCACCGTTTCTTGTATTTGAACTAGGTTGTTGCACAAACAGAGTAAAAATCATTGTATCATCTAAAGCTGTGGTTCTCGGGGCGCCTGGGTGGCGCAGTCGGTTAAGCGTCCGACTTCACCCGGGTCACGATCTCGCGGTCCGTGAGTTCGAGCCCCGCGTCGGGCTCTGGGCTGATGGCTCAGAGCCTGGAGCCTGTTTCTGATTCTGTGTCTCCCTCTCTCTCTGCCCCTCCCCCGTTCATGCTCTGTCTCTCTCTGTCCCAAAAAAAATAAAATGTTGAAAAAAAAAAAATTAAAGCTGTGGTTCTCAGGGTGCTTAGGTGGCTCAGTCAGTTAAGTGTTGGACTCTTGATTTCGGCTCGGGGCATGTTCTCACACACAGTTGGTGGGTTGGAGCCCCACACTGGGCTCAGCACTGACAGCAGAGAGCCTGCTTGGGATCTCTAACTCTCTCTGTCTCTCTCTCTCTCTGCCCTTCCCCTGCTTGTGCACACCTGTGCTCACTCTCAAATAAATAAATATTAAAATTTTTTTAAAAAAGAGCAGTGGTTCTTTTTTCTGGGGTATGTATATATGTATATACGCGTCTGTATGTACATGTATGTGTGTATTGTATGCATGCATAATATGTATAATATGCATGCATAATATGCATACATATGAATATGAACCATAAAAAAGAATGAAATCTTGCCCTTGGCAACAATATGGATGGACCTACATGGTTAGTGAAATAAGTCAGAGAAAACCAAATTCCACTTATATGTGTAATCTAAAAAGAAAAAAAGGGAACAAATAAAACAAAGAGATTGATAGAGAACAAACTAATAGTTGTTAGTTTGTTAGGAGGGGATGAATATGGGGGGGGGATGCATGAAATAGTTAAAAGGGATTAAGGGCTACAATCTTCCAGTTATAACATAAATAAGACATGGGCTGTAAGGTAGAATATAGGGAATATGTTTATATAATATGGTAATATATATAGTAATGTATATATAGTACAGTAATATATATAGTAATACAGTCAATATTACTGGGTCAACTTTATATGGTGACAGATAGTAACTAGGCTTATTGTGTTGACCATTTTGTAATGTAGGTAAATATAAAATCACTATGTTGTATACCTGAAACGAATATAATATCGTATGTCAATTATTCCTCAATAAAAATACGTTTTTTTTTTTAAAAGTAGTGGTTCTCAAATCACCACAATCACCAGTGAGATTTTTTTAAAAGATAGATTGGTGGACCACATCCAAGACCAATTAAGCCTGAATCTCTGTGAGATTAGCACCAGAGATTTTAACCTTGCAAAGCTCTCTCACTGAGGCAGCCAAAAAACAACCAGGAAATCCTGACCAAGGATTCCTTCAGAAGTTACTTTCTTATTCACCATAAGGAAATCACTGTCACAGGACAAAACATAGTCAAAAGAATGTGGGATTAATTCACTCTCCCCATAATGCAGATCTACTTGAGAACCAGGTAGTATACAACACAGTTGTTCTAGATAAAAATGGTCTTGCAGCAGACTGCCTGGAGCTGAGTCCCAGTTCTCTCATTTGGCAAATTACTTACTTTGCACTTCTATGTACGAGGAAGATAGCAAAGGTTCCTATCTCACAGGGTTCTTGTGAAGATTAAATGAGATAGTATATGCAAAGTATGGAAATGCGTGGCAGAGAGCTTGTAAATATTCAGTACATGTGAGCTACCACTATATATTGATCAGTGGATGAACATAAAATGAGGAGGAGGAGAATCAGAGAAATTGAATATTGAACGGCATCAGTTTCATGTGTCCATCTTAAATACCAGATGACCTTGCTAACGAAACTTGAAATCTCTATCATGTAGTGGGATCAATCCTCTGCAGCCATTTCCACCCTAGAGAGTCTTGCAATTCAGCTATGACATTTATGACACACTCCTTCACCTGAATGGGAACTGCCTATCTCTGCATGTGTGGTATTTCTTTTTCTGGGGTGGAGGTTCCAAGATTTACCAACATTTCTCCACTACACATTCCTTCCTTAACTTTATATGTTTAATATAATTCCAGCACAGCCCCACTTGCCTAGGCCTTACCTTGTTCTGTCTCTTCCCAATCACTTTGCACATACCTGCTCTGAAGCACTGTCATCTGTTGATTTCACAGTTTATTCAAGGGCTATCTATTTTACTTTATTTTCAAATTCTTGAGGGAGAGAGTTCTTCACAACAGGTACAAGGACCATTTGTTGTTGCTATCTTAGATATATGGTCCACCCACATCTCTTATGTATCACAGAGGGCTAGCTTCCCAGCTTTGATGACACAAACTAATCTGCACAAATTTCTCTTCTTGAGCAGAGTCTGCTATCACTGATAATAAAACAATAATATTCTTTTCTCTCATGTCCTTGGTGTAGTCATTCATTAGTAATGCCCTGTTTATTGAACGTGATCAAATGCTGACTTCCTTTGTTAAAATCATCTGAATGTGTTAGTTTTATCTGTTAACACAGAAGCATGTTTTTTCTAGTTTCCTTAAACACATCACTATCTTTATATGCCCTTCTTGATAGCACTCATTTGATACTTTTTGCCTTTGAAAAATTTATCTATTATCTGCTAACAGTCTGGAAGTAAACTGTGGTCATCTGCAAAGAGAAGAGGCATCAGTTTCCTGCTTTTGATGCATACTCTTATGTGTGAAACTGACAGTTTTTAAAAAGTTTTCCAGAATATCTGCCATTTGCTTCCATGAGATGGTATCTTCTGGTTTTACTTCCATAAGAAACTAATAAACATCTTTATTTCTCTCATGTCATACATAGCATATTTCTTTCAAAGACCTACATGAGTTGTGGTTTCATGGTGAACACTAAGGACAGCATTCCTTTCTACTGAGCAGAATGCTTTATTATTATTATTATCTGGCCAGGACAGAGGAACAGGTAGCAAAAAGAATTTTCTGAACAGGATCAGGATAGAGTCTTGGGATTTAAGCATGGTAAGGGGGATCTCAGTCCAGGAGACCAAAAGGTCCAGAAAGGCTAGAAAGGGTACCCCACTTCCACAGAAAGGTTTAAGGAGTCAAGCAGGACTCCAAGGTCAGGGTAGAGTCTGGTAGTTCAGTCAGTGCAGCACTGCCCTTGTCCCCCTCCTTATCCATATAAATTTCATGATCAATCAAAATAATTATACTTCCTCATTCATGCCCTTGAATAGCTCTGCTCTCTTCTACTTCAGTTCTTTTGCCTCTCTTTTTCGACATACTTGGTTCATTTAAACTATTATACCCCCACAAAATCCACCTCTCTACATACTCTGCTTCTACAGGATTACAGTGGGACACTGTATCACGGGCAAACACACGCACCATGCTGACTGGTCTCTCCCCTTAAACTCATGACCGTGAACGTCAGTGGGTCGTGCATCTGCCCCAAGTCCGTTACACTCTTTGCTAACACTTCGTAACTTCTCCTCTGCTCAAATCCCCAACATTTCCTCCCCCATCCTCACTATCCACCGATGGCCTCACTTCCTTTTTACTGAAAGCAAAAGGGAAAGAAAAAAAAAACAAAACTGAAAGAGTTCATACCACATCTGTTTACTTACTAGCATCTTTACTTTGTGCTCTTGCCTGTTTCCAAACATTCACGTGTCTATCTCACGCCAGTCTCTGCCTGTGGACTAGATCCCCTCCCAATGGCCCAAGAACACTGCTCCAGTGCGTCTCCCCTTTCACCTACATTAGTCTTTGCTGAGATTCCCGTCAACATGCAAATATATTATTTCTCCACCTTAAAAAAAAAAAAACAACCCACAAACTTCTGTTGACTCTACTTCCCTTGTGAGCTATCACTCCATTTCAGAGGTACCACACTTATTCTCCCCAGTTCCTCTCTTCCCGATTTTTTTCACCTTTTCTTTACCTTCATGAAGGTTAAATACTTACAGAATCATACTACAATCATCAAAACCAGGGAGTTAAGAAATTTCCATCCTTTCACATCTATCCAGACTTTCACTCCTGACCCCTCCGCTGAAACTGCTTGATGAGATGATCTGTGACCTCCAGGTAGCTAAACCTAGAGGTCTACACTTCAGTCCTGTCTACCTCAACCCTGCTGACTCAGCTGACTCCTCCTCCAGGTGACGTGCAGTCTTCCTCCTACCTCAGGCCTCCTCTTCTCCTTCTCAGCGTCCCCGGGTCAGTCCTTGCTCTTTTTCTCTATCTACACTCCCTCCCTCGGTGCTTCCATTGTTTACATACATCTATATGCTGATAATCTCTGGACTCCTATGTCCACCTCCCAACTCGGTATCTCTGGATGTCTCACAGCTGTCCCTCACAGCTTTTTGTTCAATTTCCAAAAAACAACCACTTGATCTCCCACCCTCAGTTTGTCCTACATGCTTTAGTGACATCTTTATCCTTCAAGTTTCTCAGGCCAAAAACCTTGAAGATATCCTTAATTCCTTTTTCTTGTATGACCCGCCGTTAGTTCATTAGCAAATCTGGCTCTGCCTTCAAATACAAGCAGAATCTGACCACTTTTACCACCACCACCCCATTGGTGCAAGCCATCACCACCTCTTGCCTGGCTTATTTGCAATCATTCCTAACGGGTCCATTTTCAACAGGAGTCTGAGTAATGCTCTTAAACGTTGTTAGATCATGTTATTGCTCTACTCAAAACTCTGCCTGAAGTGGGTCTTGTTTTTCTCAGAGTAAAAGCCAAACTTCTTAAAGCGGCTCTACAAGAACTGTGCACTGTGCCTGTGGCCCACATCCACCCCATTACCTTCCTCAACTCTCCTTTACCCACTGCCATGTGGCCACACTGGCCTCCTGACCATTTCTCAACATGGCAGGCACACACCTGCCTTAAAGCCTTCGCTCTTGCTCTTCCTCTACCTGAAATAATCTCTCCTCGGATATGTGATTGACTAACTCCTTCACCTCCTTGTCCATTCAAATGCCACTTTCCTTTTTTTAAATTTTTTTAAATGTTTATTTATTTTTGATGGGGGGGGCAGGGAGAGGGGGACGGAGAGAAAGCACGCACACACAAGTGAGGGAGAGGCAGACAGAAAGGGACACACAGAATCTGAGCTGTCAGCACAGAGCCTGACATGGGGCTCAAACTCATGAACTCATGAACTGTGAGATTGTGACCTGAGGCGAAGTCAGACGCTTAACACTGAGCCACCCACGCACCCTTAAATGTCTAAATGTTACTTTCTTAATGAGGTCTACCCGGAACACAGGTTTATTTTATTTTTTTGAGAGAGAGAGAGAGGGAAAGAGAGCGAAAGAAAAAGGGTCAGAGAGAGGGAGAGAGAGAGAAAGAGGGAGAGAGAGAGAAAGAGGGAGAGAGAGAGAGAGAAAGGGAGAGAGAGAGAGAAAGGGAGAGAGAGAGAAAGGGAGAGAGAGAGAAAGGGAGAGAGAGAGAAAGGGAGAGAGGGAGAGACAATCTGAAGTAGGCTCCACACACAGAGTGGAGCCCAACATCGATGGGGCTTGATCTCACAACCATGAGATCATGACCTGAGCCTAAATCAAGAGTCAGATGCTCAACCGACTGAGTCACCCAGGTGCCCCCAGGCTTATTTTAAATTGTAACATGTCACTGCCCAATTCCCTTTACCCAGTTTGACTTTCCTTTTTTCTAGAGCACTTACCACCCCCTACCACTATACACTATGACTTACCTATTGCCTACTATGCTGCCTGATGTGTCCCAGGTGCCCAGAATTGTACCTGGAGGAGGAGGTGCTCGGTACATATTTGTGAAATAAAGGAGGACACAAGGGTTAGGAATAATAAAGGGAGCCAGGATTTTAGGGCCTATAGTGTCCTATTGTAGTCAAGTCAGAAATCAGCCTACATACTTAACTAGAGCAAGGGAAGAGATTCTGAGTTTACTAGTGATTTTTTTTGACAATTAAAAAGAGTTAATTCAACAGAAATTAAAATCTATTTTAGTTTTCTAAAATACAATGATCATTTTCTGTTAACTGAATAAAGAAATGTCAGCAGTTGAACATTCTGAGAGAACAAAGCTTTGTCTACTGGTTTTAAATTTTTTGATACAATATAGTAGCCTGGTAAAAACCAATCGGGGCGCCTGGGTGGCTCAGTCGGTTAAGCATCTGACTTCGGCTCAGGTCATGATCTCACAGTTCGTGGACTCGAGCCAAGCTCAGAGCCTGGAGCCTGCTTCGGATTCTGTGTCTCCCTCTCTCTTTGCCCCTCTCCCACTCATTCTCTCTCTCTCTCTCTAATGAAGAAACTTAAAAAAAAAACCAGTATGTTATAAAAAATTAGTAGTTATGAAAAGTCTTCAAAGTATCCAAATAGAAATTGTCTTCTGCCTTTTCTACATGTTTGGACTGTACTTACTCATAACGGTTACATTCAACCATTGTGTTCAACTCTTAAACATACCAGTACACTAACCATGATTTCTAACTCTGAATACTTACTTATTTTAGGGTACATATTTTATTTTCAATCCGTCACTGATCACAAACGGTTATGACCTAGATATAATTTATTTTCAGAAGGCAATATAAGACAATTTCATTTTTAAATTTGTTACCCCTAGTTTTGTCTTTTAGTGTCCACTATGATGCTCTGCTCAACTGTTTAAACATTCTTTATTATCTCATGCACAGTTTCAAAAGCTAAAAGAACCATAAATTTAATGGTTTTTCTTTAGCATTATTGCTAGTAACACCTAGATTAACACCTATAATTATTTTCTTATTTAAAAAGAACCATCAAAATGAACACTATAACCACTTTCATAAATGAATGTCTAGTTTCTGCCAAAATATTGTTTGAAACATGTAACATCAGTATACCATTGACCTCACCTCATTTCTAGTACAATCCTGAAACACTGTACGTGCAACCTGTTGAGACTTTAAATATAATTCCTAATTAGGTCTTTGATTTTTATTCTAAGAAAAAGTCTCGCCTCAAAAAATTGAAATTTATAAAGAATACCTTATTGGAAAGTTCAATTTATATCTTTCCTTCAATATAATGGCTATTTAATATTAATAAATTAATAAATTCAGATCATGATTGGGTACATAATGACAGGTATACTGTCATGCAAACATAGTTGGGAGAGCCGTGTGTGTGAGCTCATGTGCACGGGTGTGCACGCTCTCTCTCTGTATATACGTATATTTAAATTCACCTCTTTGCTTAAAGAAGCTTCAGAAACAAAGCCAAGCATAAAGAAGAAAAAATAAAATTAGGAAAATATCATAATTTATTATGAAGATATGCCAGAGTCAGCTGTCCAGGATTCCAAACCCAGCTCCAGCATTTATCAGCTTCGTTACTTAACCTTTCTGAGTCCTATTTCTGTGAAAAACACTGTGATAAAATCTGAAATACTCTCCCCTCAACCATTGTCACAGCTTGCTCTTTCCTATTATTTTGGTCTCTGTTCAAATGGTAAGTCCCAAGAAAGACCTTTCTCTGTTTTATTGTTTCTCATAGCTGTTGTTATACATAGCATCTGAAATTATCCTGTTTACTTGCTTATTGTCTGTCTCTCCAATTAGAACAGAAGTTCCAGGAGGGTGCAGACTAGGTCTGTCTTGTTTATTGCTGTGTTTCCATTGGCTAGAATAATGATTGGCACAACGTAGGTGCTAATAAACATCTGTTGAATGATTAAATAATACCACCTAACTTGAGGGGTTCTTGGGAAGATTGAATAAGATAATAAATGTAAAGCTCATGACCCCAAATACAACAAACACTCAATAAATAATAACCATTAGCTTAATCTTTTATTAGCATTTATTTTAATTATGGTGTGATTTAATTGCAGTATGATTACAGACTGCCTAGTTGAAGTATGCTAGTATTATAAAAGTCTGGTCATGAGCTGTGCTTTTCAAACTAGCACATCACAGAATCACCTGAAAGCTTGTTATTACACAGATTTCTGGCCTTGTCCCCAGAGATTTTGATTCAGCAGGTCTACGGTAAGGCCCAAGAATTTGCACTTTTAACAAGTTCCCAGGTGATGTTGTTGCTGGCAGATGGAGACTGCACTTTGGATATAGCAAGTGGATGTAGCCCGAGATTTTTAAACATCAAGTATGAACATATCAAGAAATCTCTGTACCTTAAAGTACTAATATATTTATGATACTTGTTCAAAAACAATAAATGGTTGGTTATACTTAAATTTTACCACCTTATGATTGTGTTGTTCCTTCATTTTTACTTATTACCACATAAAATCACCAAGTCCCTTAATTATCAATTAACCCTTCTTCTTTGCATAAGTTAAAAACTAAGTACGGCAACACTTTTCCAAAGAATTTGTTCTCTGTGCAGGGATTACTGCCACAATCTCTGAAAGGGCACAAAGAAGAAAGCTTTCCTTTCCTGTACCACAGATTTCTACGTCTATAACCTTCCTTTTCTCCTGGGGAAAGAATCATCACTCTTACAGGGGCCGCTAACCACAAGAGAGTTAAGAACCAATGCACTGTATTCTCTACATTTTAGCTGCCGGAACAAAGCTCCTTTGTTCTTAGTTGAAGTGAAAAGTCTTTAATTTTAAGTCAACAACCTATACAGCCACAAGCAAATACACCCTAAGCAACCTCAAAAAGTTTCTGAGGATCCTGGTGCAAGAGACAGAGCATCCTTTAATCTAGAACTGCCAATCTCTGGTCCCCAATCCAGTGTCTCTCTCTCCCTAAGACCCACGACGCTTCCCCCTAAATTGTAGAGGAACGTTTTTCAAAATATGTAATTCCTAATTGACATTGCCTACATGCCTTTCAAGCTACCTATTACTGCGTATGAATCTCTGACAGAAAAAACACAATAAAATAATCAACAAATTGGCCATTTATTCATTTAATCCTTTATCAAGCACCTAAGTACCAGGCACTAAGGTACACGTAACCCAAAGCTACCTATGGTAGCAAGTCGGTGGCATATCTTGGAGGAGATGGGTTTTAAAGGATGTGCATCTGCTCACTGGGCATATGGGTGAAGTGCATTCTAAAGCAGAGCACACTGCCGAACCAAGTATGTGCATGTATGTGCAGTAGGCAGTGAGGGAGGAAGATGTGGGCACGGCTAAGTAGTTTCAATTTATCCCGAGGCACCTGGGTATCTCTAAGAAATTCTGGGTCAGCTGATGAGTGAGCAGTGAAGACAGTAAACTGCTTAAATGATCATGCTTTGACACAGGTTAGAAGTGGGCTGCAGAGACTTTGGGCAGAAGTAATGAGGGCCTGAACAGTCACAGGGGGGTGGCAGTGAAGGGACAGATTTGAGAGGGATTAAAGAGAGAGACCAGACAGGACTTGGTCCCCATTCTGTTAGGGAGGGTAAACAGAGTCGAGTGTGGAGCTTATTTCCTGCTGGAATAACTGAAGATCAGTATCCCATTCACTCATTTTTAGACATGCTGAGCTCCAGATGGCTTCAGGACATCCAGGTGGACACCTGGAGGATTTTGAAACTCAGAAGAAAGGTTTATGCCAGAAATAAAGATTGGGAGACATCAGCACATGCAGCTGAAGTCCCAGAGTAGGTGAGCTCACATGGAAAAGAAAAAGATCCAAATACACACATAGAATTTTTTTCTTGGCTTATGAGAAGTTTGCTTGATAGAGTTTAAGTTCTAAATCAATCTTTTTTTGTTTACCACTCTACTCCAGTGGCTAGCAAAGTGACTGACAAGTAAATATTTTAAATAATTCAATAATTATTCGGAGGGACGTTTACTTCCTTAAGTTTTGGATTATTAAAAGGATCTCATAGATCTGCAACCATGGTTAATGTGGATTTAGCTCATCTAGCATGAAGTGACCAAAGATAAAACTCATTTGTATGTTAATTTCCACCTAATTTAAAAAATTTATCTTTTTATCAAGTGTCCTTGGCCTGCTTTAGAGAAGTGGTGTTAGTAGGTGAGGTACAAACCTACTTAAAAATGGGGGCTTTTGTAAGCTTTGTCTGTCTGTTTGTTTTGGCAATTCCTTACCCAGAGCCTGGGACACAGCCTGCCCTGTCACCTCTGCCTCCCACATCCTTCTAACTGGCTTGCCCCTTTCTCTTTCTTCCACACAGCTGGCGTGCTAACATCGAGGGCTGCTGCAGTCACTTATCATGCTGGTTCTGTTGGCCCTTCTTTCTACATCAATAGGGAAGCCGGGCAGTGTTAGCTCCAGAACTTACTGGGAGAATGGGAGAGCATCAACCTATCTGATCTGAGGAGGAGAGACAAAGAGGTGAAATGCATTTGCAGAGTATCCCAAAGGAAAAAAGTAACTTCATGTATCCATATGACAGTGGGGAGCATCATGCATGATTCCCACCTCCCGCCCTGCTGCCTGCATTTCTACCGCAGCCAGGCCCAAGCTTACTCACATCTCTGCCTGAGAAGGCCAGGGCCTATGGCTTTAGGAATTTCAAAAAACACTCTAGTTTCTTATCTTGCATGCCATTCTGCTGCAATATCCCGACACATACCTGCTATTATATCATTCCGTTTCATTAGTTTCACTGCACTTATCAGCATCCAAATTTCATATATTTCTTAACTTGATTACTCTGTCCTTCCTCATTTGACCAGAAAGTCCAGAAGGGCAGATTCCATGTCTGGTTTTACTCATCAACGGTAAAGCTCCATTTATATATTTTAATTTTCAAAATTCAAGACCAGAATCTTATATCATGAATTTTCATAGTAAGAACTATTTTTTTTTACCCATGCTTTACTTAAAGAATCACAAAATCATAGTCTTTGTACAGAGTTATTTTATTTTAAAAAAAAAAAATTTTTTTTGACGTTTATTTATTTTTGAGACAGAGAGAGACAAAGCATGAACGGGGGAGGGTCAGAGAGAGGGAGACACAGAATCTGAAACAGGCTCCAGGCTCTGAGCTGTCAGCACAGAGCCTGACACGGGGCTCGAACTCACGGACCGCGAGATCATGACCTGAGCCGAAGTCGGCCGCTCAACCGACTGAGCCACCCAGGCGCCCCTGTACAGAGTTATTTTAATAAGATATTCTTTCTGTATTCTATCAGTCAAGATAAAAAATACGATGATGTACTGCAGTGTCACTTAACATTTCTCACTTTCCTCCTGTCCCATTTGGCCATCTTACTTTTATATTTTATACTATCTCAAATCACAGCATCATTATATCTGACCCATATTATACATTAGAAAACTGGGTAAGGGCACCTGGGTGGCTCAGTCGGTTGAGCATCCGACTTCGGCTCAGGTCATGATATCACGGTTCGTGGGTTTGAGCCCCGCATCGGGCTCTGTGCTTACAGCTTGGAGCCTGGAGCCTGCTTCGGATTCTGTGTTTCCCTCTCTCTGACCCTCCCCCCGTTCATGCTCTGTCTTTCTCTGTCTCAAAAATGAATAAATATTAAAAAAAAAACTTATTAAAAAAAAAAGAAAACTGGGTAAGATCAAAGACCCAACCGATGACTGAGAAACGCTGAGTTGCAGTATTATCTTATCGTTACAAATAAGATACTTTGCAAATGGGATAGTTTTTGCCTACAAGCTCTAATATAAATACAAGCAAAATAGTACCCAGAAATCCAAGGACCAGAAAGTGAATAAAGATGAGTACTACAGGATCCTCAGCTCTCCAGAAACACTGGGTTGAGTATCTGACTCCATCATTTACTCTACTATTTGGTATTCTCTGCTGATGATAAAGGCCACATTTATGATTTATTTACCACTGTCTTTTAATCCCACTTCTGCCACATACATTCTCTTTCAGCAAAGGGGCTTGATGATGGCCAAGGAGTTTTTCAGGCCAGAATGACTTGTGCAGTTAAACTGTCACTTACCCCTTTAGACTTTAAACTGCTGTTGCAAACATAAACATAGCCCTTGCTTATAACATGACTGTTTATACTTCTGGAATCTTTTGTTTTCCATCTCAATTTAAAATTGGGATTTTATTATGTCCCAGAGAAAATTTTCTTTCAGAAAAACAGATATAAAATCTGCATTAGAAAGGAAGAAATTGGAGAATTTGTGCTTTCTTCTTATCTCCCAGATTTGGCAGTTTTTGCTGGAGAAATCCAAATATGAAAATAATGCACAAATGTTAGAAGAAGTAAAACAAAACAGACCGTGGACCAGGTCTGGGTACTATGCTTGGTGTAGTGGGAAACATGTAAGTAGAAGATTGAGTCCTTGCCCTAGAGTATTCACATCCTATTGGCTCTTCCTCCAAAATACATCCACAATCCACTCTTCCCCGCCTCCACTGCACACCTGATTACCCTGGTTGAAGGCCCTATAATCTTTCAGCTGACATGCAGTGATAGCCTTCTGATTGCTGCTCCATAAACCTGCCAAGGGCATTCCCACCTCAAGGCCTCATACTTGCTTTTCCCTCCATCTAGAATGCTCTTCCCATATATACACAGAGCTCAATTCCTTCAGGTTTGTGTTCAAATGTCATCGTACCAAAGAGGCCAACCCTGACACTGTATATAAAATAACCCCATCTCTCCTATCCACAACCCTTCTTTATTTCTCTTCATAGCATTTATCATTATCTTACATGGCACATATTTATTATTAGTTTCAGCTACTCGAATCTAAGCTTCTTGAGAGCCCAGATGTTTGACTATCCTGTTCACTGCGGTATCCTCCGTGTCCAGGATGGACAGTGCCTGGCACACAATAGGTATTCAATAAATATTTGTTCGATGACATTTAACTGGTAATTATTCAAGTTAAGTAATGATACAGGGCAACAGCAAATTAGTATTTCAAGACAGTTCATAGTTAATTGCTAATTGAATAGCATAGGCCAGTAATACCCAAAGGTAATACATATCTCCATCACTTGGAGAGGTTTTCCAAAATACACATACACAGACCTCACCACAACTGATTCACCAAATCGCTCCAGGTGGAAATCTGAGCGTATGTATTTTATTTTAATTTTTTTTAATGTTTATTTATTTCTGAGACAGAGGGAGACAGAGCATGAGTAGGGGAGGGGCAGAAAGAGAGGGAGACACAGAATCAGAAGCAGGCTCCAGGCTCCGAGCTGTCAGCACAGAGCCCGATGCGGGGCTTGAACTCACCGCGAGATCGTGACGTGGGCTGAAGTCGGACGCCCAACCGACTGAGCCACCCAGGTGCCCCTGAGTGTATGTATTTTAAACAGCTTCTTAGAATGATTCTATTTTGCTTTTATTGTGGTACACTATATATTACATAAAATTTGCCATTTTAACCATTTCCAGGTGATTCTCTATTTTGTACCTATCTAAAACTCCTGGTGTAGTATTATGTCAGTTTCGTAGCAGGAGAACAGGTGAAAGGGAGGATCTTAGAGCACGAGCTTTGGAGTTGAATAAGGTTCACCACTCATTAGCTGTGACACTGGGCAAGTTACTTAACTCAAGGTTTCCACACCCACAAAATGAAGATAATCTCTATACTCTCTCTTTCCCAATATCCACTCCAGACTGTTTCAAGCAAAGCTAAAATGAAATCAAGTATATAAAAAAAAATATATATATATATATGTATAATATAAAATAAAGTATCTATTTGGTGCACATAATAGGCATTAAACTAGAACTTACTAGAATTACTTTCACTGAAACAGGAAAACAGTTTCATATGGGCAGAAACACAAAAAGTATGTGGAATCCTGGCATAAGTGGCTAGAACAATGAAACTTCTACTGATAGGCCAGGTGAGAAAGAAACTTGACAGGAGTTCCATAGACATGACCATATTAGAACAGAGGTTTTCAAACTTGATCATGCTTCCAAATCACCTAGAGGGCTTATTGAACACAGATTGCTGGGTCCACTCCCAGACCTTTTGATTCAGTAATTCTGGAGTGGGGCTTGTTAATGTGCATTTCTTATAAGTTCCCAAGTGACGCATAGGCTGCTGTTTTTTTGGTCAAAGGGTAGAAAATTTCAGTTCAACAAGACGAAGAAGTCCTAGAGATCTGCACGGCATACAGCCTATAGTTAATATTACTGTCTTGTATGCTTAAAATTTGCTGAGCATAGATTTTATATTCAGTGGTCATATCACAAAAAAATAATAACAAGAGCATGGGAGGAAACTTTTAGAGGAAATAGATAGGTTTATGACCTATGGTAATGATTTCATGGGCATATACTTATCTCTAAACTCATCAAGTTGCATACACTGAATATGTACAGCTTTTTGTAAGTCAACCATACAATAAAGTCTTAAAAAGCCAAAGAATTAAAGCAAGCATACCCAAACAAAACCTGTGAGATTAATTCCTGCAATATAATTTTTTTTAAATCAAAAAGCTAAAATGGTTCGCTTTTCAAAAAACTATATCCAATAATATGTTTATGGTTTTTAGAACATGAAAATTAAACAAAAGTCAACTATTACATAATAATACAAGAAAAATTTCATGCCCCTGGTATCTTAATGACAAATTCAATCCTGAAAATAGATTCAAAGTTAATTCTTGGAATACTCATTGTTTTGAAAGCTAAAATCTAGATAAAAACAAAATGTGGTGGTTTTAGAAGAACAAGTGTAGCCCATAACTTCTGAGGCATAAATGACAAAAAAGAATACTCACAGGTATGGAGGCATTCTGTCACTGTAGTTGGCTTGATCAGGTACCCTTTACAGATGTAGCAGGTGATATAAGGATTGAAATCTTTCACCAAGTGTTTCCTTTGGGTAGCCATTCGTGGTTAGCTAGGACTGGCTTTAGTAGTTCAGGCAAAGAGGGGTAGTAAGCGGACGAAGTCTGATCCCAGGAGCCGGCGTGGAGTTCCCAACTGGATGTCCTGAGGCATGAGAACTAACATCCAGATTTATCATGAGATCGCTGGTCATCACTCCTTTTGGTGGTTCTGCTTTCCCATATCTGTTTCCACAGTAATTTTAAAAAGATAAGAGAAAAAGAGTGTCAAATTCCTCATACGGTATTAATAACATATTAGCAGCAAGTGTTATATGCTCCAAATTGGGTGTATGGGTGAACAGAACACTTCATTCACTGTCACATTAATTTGTAAACCTGCTATGGTGTCATCCAGGAAAATGACAAATTCATCCAATCCTGGAGCCTTAACTCTCAATTCTACAAGTGACACCCAAAGCGGTTAACTCCAGTTTTGATATCTTTACCTCTTCAGTAATGCAGTTTAACTATCTGCTTGACTTCTCTATTAGGAGTCCTTACCAATACAAGTTACAAGATTCAAAATTGAAATCATTATCCTATCAAAATGCTTCCTATTTCCATTTTGTACCCTGCATCCAGTCAGTGAAATCAAGTTGATGTCCTTTTCCATTCCATCCATAGCCACCCTATTTGAATATTACCTCTCCACCTGCAGTCCATCTTACATTCTACCAGATTTAGTTTATTCTATCACATTCGGGTCCTCTTTTCAAAGATTGTCAGTGTTCCCTCTTTACAAACAGACAGACATTTACATTCCTTAGCTTTCCATACAAGACCTTCACAGGCTGACCTTAGCATACCCTTCAACACTTTTCTTCAGGCAAAGTGAAAGGATCTCTCATAGTCCATTTTGCAGGCTCTATATACCCACCGTCCAACAAGCCCTTCCTCTCCTCTAAATCCTACCTGTATCCTTGGAAACCCTTCTCCAAAGTTATGCTCAGTGTACTCTCTTCTCGGGTTTAACCCTTACTGCTCTCCTATTACATCTTTCTTTTAATTTATAGTTCCATTCATTCTTTATCTCCTGTATTAGACTGCAAATTCTTTGATAGAAACTGGTCACATTTAGTAAATGTATAACATGGGCAATGTTATTTATCCTCTCTAAATCTCAGTTTTTAAACTATTAATGAAAAGAGTGCGCGCGCCCTACAGTGGTAAGGATTAAATAAGACCATATACATAAAGCTAGCACACAATAAGAACTGAACGTCATTAACTTTTTTCCCAGAAATGTTTAGCACAGTTGGCTGGTCCGTGGAGTTGCTGGAGAAAAAGTTTTAAAGGTTTCTTACAAACAAATGTGTTCTAGGAGAAAACAGCATGAAGGAAGGTACTGATTTCCTAAGTGAATCCTATGAACAGGAACTTTTCTCCTATCTTAGCGGTTAACTCACAGGTGAGTATAAAGCAATGGGAGAGGTAAAAGGCATCACTCCATTGACACATCGCCATTAAGAATGTGCACGGTACACGTTCTGGGGGTGTCATCCTAACCGTTCAGGAGAACTGTGTCGAGAGTGTAACACAAAGGGAGCATAAATAACAGCCGGCCGGGGCGGGGGGGGGGGGTCTGGTCTGCGGCCCTTTATGACCTTCTGCAAGGCATTTAATATCCGTGCCTGGGTTTCAGCTTCTCCTGTACACATTGGGACTAAGGGCCCTGCCTTGTCCACAGGTTTGCCAGGAAGCTCCAAAGTTAAGAGAAAGTCTTCTGAAAGAGGAAATGCACGGTCCCGAGCCACAGAGTCCTGTCACCACGACGGTTAAAGGAAGCAAGTATTTGCAGTGACGGGGAGGAAGGGAACTTTTCCGCGTCCTCCGGCGGGACCCGGCAGCACGGCCCGGGGCGGTCCAAGCACAAGTCCGCCCCGCCCGCCTGGCAGGTGCGCGGGCCCGGGCCCGGAGGACGCGCCGCTCGGGCCGGGCCGGGGCTGCGCCGGGGAAGACGCGCCGCCTCTCCCGGGGCCGAGCGCCGGCAGCTCGCCGCCCTCTCCGCGCCCGAGGCCAGGACGCGGCCCCGAAGCCCCCAGACCCTGGCCGGACACCCCGCCCCCGGCTGCGAGAGACTCCCGGCTCCAGGCGAGGCCGGCCGCGGCAGGTGCCTGGAGGTGCCGCTCCCGCCCCGGGCGCAAACTTGGGCAGGGAGCGCGGGGGCGGCCGGGGCCCCTCGGCCGCTCTCAAGCCCGCCCGGTACCTACCCCGCGGCCGCCGCCGCCGCCGCCGCTCCTCGCCCGCCAGCGCGCCGGCCTCAGAGGGAAGGAAAGTGAAAGAGAAACAGCGCCCGCCGCGGCCTGGCCGGTCCCCGCGCCCCGTCCGCCCTCCCCCTGCAGGCGGGAGCGCGCCGGCTCCGCGGGGCCACTCGGCTCGGGCCCGATAGGGCGCGGCGGGCCTCGGGGCCCAGAGCCGGTGCCGCCTCCAAGGGCAACTCCACCCCCTTCCAACCGCCGGCGCCGCCGGCCGGCCACGCCCCCGGCCACGCCCCCGGCGCCACGCCCGCAGGCCACGCCCGCCTGCCCGCGCTCCTCGCAGGTGCTGCGGCCTGCCGCCCGCCCTGGCCTCCTTGGCTTCAGCGCGACTCGCAGCCTTGGCCAAATTTCATCTCGGTTCTTCTTCTCGCCACCCCTCCCGGTTGTTTTCATCATAACAATGTCTGGTACATTTTCCCTGGTGCGTTTAAAAGCAACGGTCAGTGCTGATAATGAGTCACCCTGTGAAACTGTCTACTCAACTGCGTCTTCCCCAAGCCAGTCCCACCTGCGCAGCAGCGGGGACGAAGACATTCCTTGATTTACACCTAATGTAAAAATCACTAACGAACTTACTACTGTGGGGTGGGGATCGTGGACAACTGAGCAAGGAGCGCGGTGGGGGTGGGGGTATTAGCAGAAAGGTAAAGAGTTACTACTATTTTCAAGGTTCAAAACAAACAAAAACCCCAGTTCTCTTCCTAGTGGCTTTGAGACCTGCAAGAGACCACTTACTGCAAAAATGTATTCAAAACCATGCATTAAAGGATTCCTTAAAGTCATTCAATCCTATTCTACTGCACTCCAAAAATTTAACAAATTTCTTCTACAACCACTCTTTTGCTAAACATTAAATTAGACCTGGTTCTTTGCTTCTTAGAAGACTGCAACCCAGTAATCCTACGGTGGCAGGCAAATCCGTGTGGTCTCCACCAGTAAAACAAAAGTCAAAGCGAACATCCCAAAGGTAATCAGCAAAAGGTGGCTTCAATTTGTGCATAAGAGGGAAAGGTGTTGCAATTACATCATCTTTGCTTCTGCAGAAGTGAGAGCAGTGGGGGCTAGGGAACTGACAGTTGGGGGGGCGATTAATGCAAAGTTATTTGTTTGATCTCCTGTTGACAGGAGTAACCTTCCTTATCACCAGAGGGACAGACTGTGGAAATGGTTCTAGTGGCCAACAAACCCAACAACCACCGGTCCAGCAACCATACAGGTGTTCAAAGATCTATTTCAAATGTGAATACACCAAACAAGTAGACAAAGACAGCTTTTAAAAATATCCAATTTATCATAAAACTTATGTAGAGTGGACATAACATTTAAAAAATACCACTGTTAATATTACAGCAGGAGCAATACATTTTCTCAAACAGCTTTCAATGACATTTTTATCATCCTTATAAGAACCTAAAATATATATGTCAATTTCCATGCTAAGATCAACTTCAATAAGTCACAGCAATCACAATGTGTACATTGGTCAAATGACTTTAGAGTGGAAGGATTACTTTCAAATCTTTCATCCTAGAGACAAAACAGATGAATATGTGAAAAGTCGCCCTATTTCAAGTGCGTGTAAAACATGTAATGGAAAATGTATATATACACACACACATATACACACATATATGTATACATATATGTATATGCACTTGTATATGTATGTATATGTATGCATATGTATATGTATACATATATGTGTATATATGTGTGTGTGTATATACATATATAGGTGTATATATATATGTGTGTGTGTGTGTGTATGTGTGTGTGTGTGTGTATATATATATATATATACACACACACACACACACATACACACACACCACTTACAGAAGGTCCAGGGGGGCTTAAATGCAATTGGTGGTCAATAGTAAGTGGGGTTAATCAGCATTCCCTGAGGAAATGAGCTCGAGGATGGATATTAGGAAGGCTTCTATTAGCAATGGAAGAGGGATGATGAACATGCTAGAGCAGTATCTGAACACGGATGTAGAGGTGGCATTGCCACAATCAGAACCACAAATGGTGGGCTTGGGGGTAACAAAGAATTACAACCTTGGTAAGGAAATCTGTGCCTTGTGTACCCAGAGGTAGCACAAGATGTAGTAAAATGCTCGGTGGTGCCTCCTTTCCCTTCTTCAGCAACCACCCACCTTTCCCAGCCCAAGAAAAAAAAATGCACATGTGAAAAAAATAAGAAAAAACCTCAAACATTTGTCTGGTTAAAAAAATTAGTATCAAAAGAAATGGTAAGAGAGAATGTTACAAAGAGACAAGTTTCCTGACCTAGGTGTAGGTTCTGAGCATCTAAACATAGGACTTTTGGTGGCTGTTTCCTTTTCTTCCCTGGGAACACTTGCCAGTAACTTACCTCTTAGTTCTTTGGTTCTGACATGGGGTTGGAACAAACCACAGAAGCTTCCATGTGAGCAGGTGCTCTGATAACAAATCTCAAGTACCAGTAGACCCTCAAATAAACAAAGGCCTGGAAGCAATTGGATATACAGGACTGGGGGCGGGGGGGAAGGCAGATAAAAGAATCATCGCTGAGAGTCCCCTTATCACTAATCTACTTCAGCTTTCTCATTTTACAAACGTAGAAACCAAGATCCTGGGAAGTGGCAAGTTCGTAATCACAGACCTGCTTTTGGTAAAGCCAACACCTAAACAAAGGTACCGGTTCCATATCATTTACATCTCTCAAAGGGAATTTCCTAAGTCCGGGATTTTAGGGGAGGTTTGGTAAGAAACAAATGAGCTTACAAGAAAATAAGGAACAAAGGGAGAGAAGAATGGATGAACGGAGAGAGGGGAATTACTGCCGATATGGCATGCAGGAGGAACTGCCACTGGTGATCTCCTATCAAAGAAGCATCATCCCAAAGCAATAACTTGCTTCATTTCATCATTGATCCAGACTCTTCCAGGGAACCACAAATGGCTCCTGATAACTCTTGGAACTATTTGGAGGTACCTGTATATCTGACAAATGTTTTCATTACTTTATATTTTATGTCTAGATTTTTATTTCAGTCAAGGCCTGGTAATGGATAAGTAATTCTATACTGAAAAGTTCACATTCTGTCCTTGGCTAATAAATATATTATCAATGAACTGACGTTTAATAGCATAATGTTTAAAAATCGGGTTAGAACTTTATTTACATTTCCCCTGGGATATTAAATAAGATGGCTTTTTCATTATTGTAAATTATTTTATCTACCTAAGTATGCTATTTAATCGTTTTATACAGAATATCTCTAACATAAAACTATCCTCTGTAATCTAAAAGTCTTCCTACAGAGATTTTAGGAAATATTCAAATTGAATGCCCCTTGGGACATTTAAAATAAAATAAATAATAAATAAAAATAACAAATAAAAATAAAATAAAATAAAATAAATGGGACATATAAAATAAAATGTATTTATTTTATAACCATGGATATTACAGCTCAAAATCTATGATTACCTAAAATCAGTGACAGTGGAATGAGAGGGGAACAGAACTGAAGGCCTTCCAATCACCCTCAACCACGTCTCTTTTCCTGTTAATGCAGCCCTCCCTTATGATCAATAATTGTCAAGGACTCTCTCTACTAAATGCCTTTGAATCCTTCCACTTACCCTGGTTGAGATTACTACCATGTCTACCTTCCATCACTTCAACGAACTCTTAGAAAGCTATGGCTCTTGTCTGTCAAACCCTTCTCCACAGCATAACCAGAGGACTCTCTAACTACAAATCGGATCGTGTTGCTCCCCAGTTAAAAAAAAAAAAAAAAACAAAGAAAAAACACAACTCTCTTCTTAGGCTAACGACCCAAACACTTAATAAACCCATCCCAGATTCCCATTCCTTCTACAGCCTCTCCCTTGAAGTCTAGGCTGTAGCCCTAATGAACATTTTTACCTTCGAACTACAGAGGTGGGTCTCCTTTCTTTCAAATGAGCATCCTGTCCCAGTTCCCTCACCCCTCCCCACTCTTGCTAAATCTGTCAGCCCTTGTTTATCCTTTAGGTATCAGGAAATCTCAAAGGCCACTTTCCAAGACACCCTGAAGGTGCTGAAGAACTTCCATGATATACATACACTGCGTACCTACATGACAACTCAGCTTATTCTCTCAAGTCTCATATCACACTGTCTTGGGTTACCTGGTTGACGCGGCTGAGCCCCCTTCTGGATCCACTGCTCGACTGTGCTTCACTAGCACTATGGATGGCAAATGGTAAGCATTCAAATAAACACTGACTGAAAGCTGAATATTTGTAGGCACTCTAAGACCTATTCTGTGTACTCTTTCTCTGGTTTCTTCCTGGAGGGACCTTTCCAAAGATATGTTAGGCATAATCCCTGCCATCTAGGACTACTAAATGAAATCACAACAGGCAACAGAGACTTATCCACAAGAAACAAGTAGGGAGCAAATACACCAAACTTATTAATAAGGTGTTAAATGACAAAAACTCCAGCTGAAAGAGGCACTGCTATTGGAGGTCAAGAAACTAGTCCTACATGCTTATGACTCTACCAGTAATAAATACAGCAAGGCAAAATACCAAAAGCTATGGATATGAAAAATAAATGAGAAAGCCAGAAAAAAAAGGGAAATTAAGTCAATATGCTAAAAGTGAGTACAAATAAATAGCATTAGGTATAGGGACAAGATTAGTCTGTGAAACACAGTGCAACTAGCTAAATATTTTAAAGTGCCTTAAATACACTATGCTAAAGAGACAGACCAACACAACTTGTTTTTTTCCTCTTTTGAGAGGCAGAAAAAACTAGCTGTATTTTCTTTACTGCGATTTCAACAGTTGGCTAGAGCAAGTTCCATTTATACTGGAAGAACAGAGATGTAGCTAAAATAGGTACAGACTATAAGGAAAAGCTGCATTTACTCCAATCATCAGGGCTATGGATATTTTAAAACATCATGACAAAACCACAACTGTTATTTTGGGAGGTCAGATTAAATCCCCGAGGATTATAAATGGACAAGTGACTGACATGCAGAAACTAAGAATATTCCATCAAATCTGAATGTAGATGATTCTAAGTTAGGAATGATTATAGAAAAGTTAGAAAAAAAGCCCTACCAAAAAAAGATATGAAATTCAAATGGGGCAAATGCAATATGAAAATTTAGTGATATAAACACTCAAATACCAGAGGAGACTAGGCACATGATTTGAAAAAGTCCTTATTTTACAGGTAGCTGTGGTTTGGAGGAAGGGACACTAGACCTAATAAGAGAACTTGATTTTCGGTCAGGGCAAGTCACTTAACTTCCCTTGGCTTCATTTTCCTCCTATAAAAACTACGATTAATATTATCATCTTAATCACTGGTCTACAGGGAAGATTATTTTCTTTATATACTTCTGTGTTATTATAATGAGCATATAGAAGATTAAATGAGATGGTAAGTGAGAAATGTTTTTTAAATTATAAACCATAAAGGACTATAAACATGAAAGGTATAAGTGGTAATCTTGTGGGCCACCAGCACTGAACGGTACCTAGTAATCTTGTCCCACCCAGCAGAGGTCCTGATGCTGAGATATAGCCAAAGAATGTTTGTAGGATGAATGAGACACTTCAGGCAAAGCAACGGATCTAGGACACAGCATAAAGTAAGGCACGCAATGGCCACAAAGTATTCCTTCCTCTGAACTCAGTATTTCTCCCACCCAATGCTTAAAAACAAGACGGGAAACCCTAAATATTTCACACTAAGCAATTCAGTGACATACAAAGAAAACTAAATCCCCAAATGTTTAATAATTTGGGTTAGTTGAACATCTCAGAGGTATGTGTTAAATCTTTATTCACTTCCCTCAAATGAAGGGGTAGCAGAAATTTAAGGTTTTCCACTGAAATGCAAAATATCCGGGGGGAGGGGGTCACAGTTAGGCTCTTATGAGCCACCTCTTAAGCTATGGGTTCCCAGCTCACCAGGATTAGTAGAAGGGAGAAAGACCATAGGAAGGGAGAAAGGCCAGGGAAGGACAGGAGGCTTTAGTTATTACTTAACACTTTAGCAGGATATTAACTGTAACACTTTGCTGGCTGGGAGGTGGGGGAACCAGTAGGAGGAAGGAAAGCCTAACTGCAAGAGGAGGAAAGCAAACCACCAAAAACAACCTTCTCTCTTGTACTTCACACAATTCTGTCTTGGATCAAAAACAAAAACAAAAACACTCTTGAAAACAAAAGGCAAACTGGTATGTTCACAATGTCTTCAACTATTCAGAATTAATGACTAAGATGCCGATTACTTTGTGTTCAGGTGTGCAGGAAGATAAGAGAACACTGGCCTAAATTAAAGCAAGGGGACATTAGCTATTAGATATTCTTAATTCTTTACCTTCCGGGTGATAAACCCCACAACAGTCTCAGAAGCCATGATAACTTGTGATAGTTCAAGAAAAAAGAAATGATACATTTGTCTTCAATGGTTTCTTAATTTCTGTCTGTTGAAATGGGTTATACTAGCTGACTGGAAAAGCTTCTACCAGTTACCAAAACTTCCTGATATCTTCTTGATGAGAAGCTGAAAAAAGCACCAGCATCTAAGCATCTTAGACTAGATGATGAAGGAGAATGCAAGATGGTTCACAGCAAAGTGGTTAACAGCATAAGCTCCATGAGAGCAAGACTTTTTATCATGACTGCTGTAGCCCTTAAATCAAGTCTAACACATAACAGGCTCTCCTTAAATATTTGTTGAATAAATGAATGGACAAATGAACAAGCAAATAAGTGAAATCTGACTTCGCACTCAAGAGTGCCAGTGTTCAAATTTTGGCACAGTCTCTTCCTGGCTATATGTCATAGGGCAAAGAACTATTCTGTGTCTCAGCTTTCCCATGACTTCAATGGATATAATAAAAGCACACATTTTAGGAGTTTTTAAGGGGATTATAGGAGACAATTCAAGCAATGCACTTAGTAAGCAAGAAAATGCTGACTTAAGTTTAAGAATTTCAGATCTATACGCTTCCTTGCTATTTAGACAAAACAACAGTAAAACAGAAGACAGAATTTAAGGCCTGATGACAAACAAATACTTTGAACAAATGCCTTGTACAATTTATTTGCTTTTCAGTCACCCAACTTTCCTGCCAGTTGCCCTTCCTTGCCCTGGAAGAATTTTAAAACAAGCTTACTCTCTAAGCGGCAAATGAGTAAAATATGAAACTCACAGCTTCTACTACTCAAGACGAAATCAAGAAATAGGATGTGCACAGAAGTCTGAAGAGTGTTATGAACACTCAAAATTCCAACTGAGTGATCTGCATATAGTCTTAGGGAGGCAGAACTGAAATGTGACAGTTAGTAAACTAAAAATCAATTATAGTTTACCTCATCTGGGGTAACTTTATGTAAATAGACAAAGGATGATGAACAAAGGGCAAGATGTGACCTGTGTGTAGACAGCTCTGTCTAGGATAGGGAGACACTGAATCTGGCAAACTCTGAAACAGTTACCAGAGAAGCATGCTCTGATCCTACCCAGCAGTGGTTCCTAAGACCTGAATTACCACCCTTCATCTTTGGCCCTGATTCCAATGCCCACAAAGTTACTTTCTAAGTATGCACTTGTGTTCTCCTATACCAAAATTCTGAAAACAAATACTTGAACTGTAAAATTAATATCTGTGACTATTCCACTGTAAAGTTTAAGATCTTTCTTTTTTACTGTAACTGACTAATACCATGAATGACATCGTATTAAATTCTTCATAGATAGATCTTAAAAGGTGCCATTTTAGAGTTGGGGACATGAAGTAAGGTTGGCCAGCTTACCCTGGGCCAAGTCAAGTAAGGGGTAAGGATAGAATTTTCTTGTTTCTGTAAAGCACATTTCCTTCAATTAAAAAAAGTTATAGATGACCCAGTCACAAATGGACAACTATTATATGATTCTACTCATATGAAGTATCTAGAGTAGTCAAATTCATAGAGACACAAAGTACTGTGGTGGTTGCCAGGGACTAGGGGGAAGGGGAGGGGAGAGTTAGGTTAATAGGGACAGAGTTGCAGTTTAGGATGGTGAAAAAGTTCTGCAGGGGCGCCTGGGTGGCTCAGTCGATTAAGCATCCGACTTCAGCTCAGGTCATGATCTCACGGTCCGTGGGTTCGAGCCCCGCGTCGGGCTCTGTGCTGGCAGCTCAGAGCTTGGAGCCTGTTTCAGATTCTGTGTCTCCCTCTCTGTCTGCTCCTCCCCTGTTCATGCTCTGTCTCTCTATGTCTCAAAAATAAATAAACGTTAAAAACTACTGATGCTTGGGGGTGCCTGGGTGGCTCAGTCGGTTAAGCGTCCGACTTCAGCTCAGGTCATGATCTCGTGGTCCTTGAGTTTGAGCCCCACATCAGGCTCTGTGCTGACACCTCAGAGCCTGGAGCCTGCTTCGGATTCTGTGTCTCCCTCTCTCTCTGGCCCTCCCCCGTTCATGCTCTCTCTCTGTCTCAAAAATAAATAAACATTAAAAAAAATTTTTTTAAAGAAAAAGTTCTGCAGATGGATGATGGAGATGGCCACACAACAATATGAATGTATCTAATGCCACTGAACTGTGCACTTAAATATGGTTAAAATGGTAAAATTTGTTATGTATATTTTGCCACAATAAAAAAATGTTAGGGGAAAAAAATCTTTGTTTTTTTAAAAAGAAAAAGTAGGGGCGCCTGGGTGGCGCAGTCGGTTAAGCGTCCGACTTCAGCCAGGTCACGATCTCGCGGTCCGGGAGTTCGAGCCCCGCGTCGGGCTCTGGGCTGATGGCTCAGAGCCTGGAGCCTGTTTCCGATTCTGTGTCTCCCTCTCTCTCTGCCCCTCCCCCGTTCATGCTCTGTCTCTCTCTGTCCCAAAAATAAATAAACGTTGAAAAAAAAAATTTTTTTTTTAAAAAAAGAAAAAGTAAATCACAGCAAACAGTTAAGACCCTTGGCAAATCACTTCATGAGCCTTGATCTGCCCATCTATAAAACTGCTCTAGACTTGGGCTACATGATCTCTAATGACCCTTTGGAAGCATTACCTAGAGCAGAGGTTGGCAAATTTTATCTGCAATGGACAAGATGGCAGGTATTTTAGGCTTTGTGGACTACATAGTTTCTGTTGTAATGCCACTCTGCCTATATAGGGTAAAAGCTGCCAAAAACAATATGCAAATGAATGGCTGTAGCTATGTTCTAATAAAACTTTATTTAAGAAACAAGCAGCAGGGGCACCTGGGTGGCTCTGTCAGTCAAGCGACTGACTCTTGGTTTGGATTCAGGTAATGATCTCGAGGTCTGTGAGTTCGAGCCCCACATCAGGCTCTGCGCTGACAGCGTGGAGCCTGCTTAGGATTTTCAATCTCTCCCTGTCTCTGCCCCTCCCCCATTCACTGTGTCTGTGTCCCTCACTGCTGTCTCTGTGTCCCTCAAAATAAATAAATAAACTTAAAAAAAAAAAAACAGGCAGCAAGCCAGATTTGGCCTTTGGGACTATTGTTTGCCAATTCCTGACCTAGAGCATATATCTGTGAATATGTATAGAGGATAGCAGTTAAAATTCTTCTGTGTCCCAGGGTTGATAATGTTTACAATTCCAATAAGCTCTTGTTTTAGTGTAACATTTTAATGTTATGATTTCTATTTTCCAGGCAGTGAGTAGAATGCAGTGGCTTAACTACCAAAAGATGGTGGTAGTATCATCATCTTCATCACCACCAACACCACCACCATCAACAGCTCAGAGAGTTAGAAACTATCTTTCATTCTTTGTAAAGGTTTACCATAATCATGGGGCACCTGCGTGGTTCAGTCGGCTAAGTATCCGACTTTGGCTCAGGTCATGATCTCATGGCTCCTGGGTTCAAGCCCCGGGTCGGGCTCTGTGCTGACAGCTCAGAGCCTGGAGCCTGCTTCAGATTCTGTGTCTCCCTCTCTCTCTCTCTCTCTCTCTGTCCCTCCCCCACTCATGTGCACGTGCTCTCTCACTCTCTCTCTCAAAAAACAACAACAAAAAAAATTGTTTTTTAGTTTAAAGGTTTATCATAATCTGATCTTTCTCCTATGTCACAGTGGAGAAAATCTACCAACAAAGAGAAAAAGAATATTAAATAAACACATTCTGTCCTGTTTGCTGAAGAGCAGACTTAGTCTCTCACCTCTGACTTAAAGACACCATATAGTCCCAGTGGCATTTAAATAAAAAATATTTAAGGGGCGCCTGGGTGGCTCAGTCGGTTGGGCGTCCAACTTCAGCTCAGGTCACGATCTCGCGGTCTGGGAGTTCGAGCCCCGCGTCGGGCTCTGGGCTGATAGCTCAGAGCCTGGAGCCTGCTTCGGATTCTGTGTCTCCCTCTCTCTCTGCCCCTCCCCCGTTCATGCTCTGTCTCTCTCTGTCTCAAAAATAAATAAACGTTAAAAAAAATTTTTTTTAAATATTTTCCCATTTTACCTGAGATTCTAGAGTGCTGATTTAAGAGAAAACACAGGGCTTCAAGGGGTAAGCTATCTGCTTACATACTTAGAGACAGTGCTGCAAGCTAGCCTGACCTGGGCAAGTCACACTGCAATGTGTGTGTATGTCACCGCCAGCCTCCCTGTGGCCAGCTTTGGCAGCCTGGATCCTGGTCTGAGAAGAGGCCACGAAGGACCAGGTGGGAAGAGTTCACCATCCCATCTCCTTCGAAGAACAGCAGCTCCAATGAGAGAGGGCACATTTATTTACTATTATTTTAAATGTTTATTTATTTTGAGAGAGAGAGAGAGAAAGTGTGCATGTGCACAGGGAGGGGCAGAGAGAGAGGGAGAGAGAGAATCCAAGCAGGCTCCATGCTGTCAGTGCAGAGCCCCAGGCAGGGCTCGATCTAATGAACCATGACAGCATGACCTGAACCAAAATCAAGAGTCGGTAGCTTAACCAACTGAGCCACCCAGGCAGCCTGAGAGGGCACATTTAAAATGAGGATACTGTGGGAACTAGATCTGGCCTGACAACCTAAGGAGAAGGAGGGATGCTTCTATTCCTATGATGCAATTGATAGGTCAAGATGATATTCTCCCCTTCTAGCTTTTTTGGATGACTGTTACAGGCAAATCAAGAAGAATCTGCGAAAAGGGTAAAAGAGTTTAAAGTACTTTTCCCGTAAGTCATCACAACTGAGGTCCATTCACTACTGTACTGCTGAATTACAAGAGGAGGCTTTGCTATTGGATCATTTGAATACTGGCATTTTAATTTACTAAATTAAGAAAACTGCAGAAAAATCAAAAGAAAAGAGGTAGTTACATGTATTCACGTAACGCTTTTTTTTTCTTCCCCAATAAGAAAATTACTCTTTTTATTAAAGGCAACCTGTCCCTCTTTTTTCATCACTACAATAGCAGATTGTGCAGAAGCAGAACATCATAAATAAGGCTGAATGGTGGTCACACAGAAAAGAGGCCGATGAATATAGAACACAGAACTCTCTTATCAGAGATATCAGATCGGGCTCCTAGGCTCAAGTCATGATCTCACGGTTTGTGGGTTCAAGCCTCATGTCAGGCTCTGTGCTGACACCTCAGAGCCTGGAGCCTGCTTCGGACTCTGTGTCTCCTTCTCTCTCTGCCCCTCCCCGACTTGTGCGCTCTCTCTCTCTCTCTCTTTATATAATTTATTGTCAAATTGGGTTCACTTAACGTTTTTCAAAGGTAAGTTTTGTCAAGAATTGTTGTTCTTGATTCGAACAACTTACAGTGGTATTTCACTTCCTAAAAATTTTGGAAGGATAATGCTTATCACAAATACTGACGAGGTTAATTGGAACTTGATAATTATAAATTAGTAGATCACCATTTCCTTTACAGTATTTCCTGAACAATTTATTTTTTAATCATTTTTTTTAACCAGTGAAGTCTGAAGTTTTAAGTGGAGTACTCATTTCTGCTAGAAAAAGAAAGAATTTCTGTAATTAGAAACTGAACTTATATGCATAGGCATGAATGCTTGCATGAAGACTTTACGTTATGTCAGTTAATTCACGTTAGAAGTATCCAACAAGAAACTAGTCATTGATAAAATTGAATAAATAGAATTCGTTTTAAAAGTTAAAAAAAGTTTTAAAAGTTAAAAGTTGTATGATACTACAACGCCCATACCCAACACCGGTGTGAATGCTTCACACTTCCGTACCTTGTTTCCTGACTTCGTGATCTTTAAATGCCACATTAAACACAAACCCTTAACACACATGTTAAGGATACATGTTAAATATTACACACATTTATTCTAAATGCCTGTTATAGGTTGAACTGTGTGCCTCAAAAAGACATGTTGAAGTCCTGACCGGGGTACCTGCGTATGTGGCTTTATTAGGAAGTGAAGTCTTTGAAGGCATAATGAAGTTCCAAGGAGGTCATACCAGAGTAGTTGGGCCTGTAACCCAATAGGACTGGTGCCCTCGGAAGAGCAGGAGAAACCCAGAGAGAACGCCGTGTGCAGACACAGACGCACAGAGAAGGAGGCCATATGACGACACAGGCAGAGACTGGGGTAGCGGCACCACAACTAACACGCCACAGGGGAAGCCTCCTCCAGGGAGGTTTCCGCCAGAAGGGGGCACCGCAGCTCAACTACCTCTGGGTCAAAGAATTTACGGACACTGATCGAGTTTATGATCACGGCTATGGGAAATGGGAGACAATTTGTCCAGGCACATATAGAAGAAGAATACAAACAAACAAACAAACAACGCTTCCCACAAAAAACCAACACCAAAACCAAGCCAAAACAAACAAACAAACAAACAAAAACCCAAAACAAAACCCAGCAGCACTGAGAACCCAGTTGAATTGGATAACACACTTCTAGCGGTACAGATTTGCAGACAGCCATGGTGGCAGAGAAGCAGCACAAATGGATAAACGGACCGGCCCAAAGGGTAAAGGATTGTGGACACAGTGGGTAGAAGGAAGAAGCTAAGAGAAGGGTCAGGATGATCACACCGGGGGCGGAAGAAGACAAGGAAGGGAGGGATCCAGACAGGGTTGGCTGGACTAAACAGAAACGGAGGGGCAGTGAATACCCACTTATATCAACGGACTTTCCAAGCATATAAGCTAAAATATGCTTATTTTAAAACCAAGTTATACTGTACTTAATTCTAGACATTCTTTTGGATCAGTTCAAGGGAATCTGATATAGGTTAATACTTAAAATACCTGGCATAGAACTACTCTGTGCTATACAGAGCTAAGCAGTTACAGAGATTACTTGATACGTATATACGTAAACATACACATATGTACGTATTTGTATACACATATGCGTAGTATATATTAAAGACTGCACGAGCAAAGAACTAGAGAGATGTGCTTCTTCAAACGTACAGTCACACTCATTTTAACTGATTATCTCTTTTCTTTTGTAAGGCACAAATATCATCAAGACTAATCAACAACTGTACATGTCAGTACACACTGGGCATTACACTTGGAGCTCTGTACCCGAACTACCAACATTTATACGCCCTGACTCCTGAATCCATTTTTAAATTGCACAAAAGAGCACTCCCAACCATAGATGGGACCATCTGTAATATTCAGAATCAAAATATAGACAAGTAGCACTTAGGAAGTAAAACTCACTGTGATAAGCAAAAATGTAAATGTTTTGTAATGCTACCCTTTGAAGATTCTGTTTCTTCATGAAGCATAGTGCTCATGTTGTACATTTTTTTCATACAACTTGCCACCATGACGGTAGGGCCAAAGTGCAACTTATTCATACCTGTACAAAGACAAGCTGAGTAAAAACGCAAACCTCCGACTAGATGAATTAAACTTACTTCAGGCTAAAAACCTGACGGTTAGAAGAAAGAAAAGCTTCAAGGAAAGGTCCGAAACAGAATTCCCGTCTTTACAGAGAGGCCTGCCTTCCATTTTCTCGTCCACCCAAAGTGTAAATACGACAGGCAGAATTAGCATGCATGAGTTATGGAAGTTAGGCGCTGCAATTCTTACAGGGATATTCAGAGTTATTTTCCATTTTGATTTATTCAGATTCAATTCTCTATCTTATCCCTGTCAGCACAGCAGCCTCTGGGTACACACTATAAAATATTAACCAAAAAAAGAGCAAGCAAATAAACTTCCAGTTACCTCTGGCTCAACGATTCACTTCTGCCTACTGACCAGCATTAGGAGTTCTCTGTGGTTAGTGATTCAGGGACATTGCCAATTACTCTTACCAAATCATTTTTGAAGGATGAGCAAGCATAATCATTCCTAAAATCTGTGAAATGGAGACGCAGTGGAAGCAGAAAGGCTTTGCACAGCACATCACCCTGTACCCTTTCCTGTGCCTTCCTGTGGAGGCTGGAAATGGTGGGGACAGCTCTAAAATTCCATCTTCAACTCCGTCCAGGCGGGAGGCAATTCTACCCAGCCTCCAAGTTTCAGTCCTGTACCAAAGCTTTATCCTCTATCAAAGTCAGCTCTCTAAGGCATAGCTGCCACTACTTCTCCCCTTGCCAAGAACTAATGACGTCATAAGCCCTACCAAGTACCCAGAACGGTGCCAAGCAATTTGTGTGACTATTACTTCTTCTACTCCCAACAGCAACCCTGCGTGATAAATAAAATCACTGCCCTCATTTTACAGATGAAGAAGCAGTGGCCCAGAGCTTGTGGGACAACGGGATCACAAAGCTGAGGACTGATGGAGGCAAGGGCGGAAGCTAGCAGAGAAGGTCCTGGTGCTGCTGAAACCACGTTCCAGACTACTCTGCTCTGTGGCAGCATAATACCCCTGGGACCTGGACCCAGACAAGCTTCGCTACCTTATCTCCGCTCTTTCCAACACAGAACCTCTACGCCACAACCGGACCAAGCTCTCGCTGACCCACAAATCCAATGTGAATGCCAACCTCTAGCCTTTGCTTACACTATGTGCCACTAAATGGAATGCTCTCCCTCCTTCTCCTCCTTTTCACCATCCATGAAGGCCAGTGGCAATTACACAGCTTTCCAAACTGTTCCTTCTTCCAACCTTTCTACCTCGTTGGAATCTCTGTTTCCTGAAACCTGTGCACCTGATATTTAACTAGTTTAGTGTGAGTTTTAATGTTTTGTGTTTATGTAGTCTGTCAGGTAAGACGGACACCTGAAGGCATGGACAGACGGGGCCCAGCACAGGTCTGTGAACCTAGCAGATGCTCAGTAAATGTTGACTGAATTTATATAACCTCTCTAGCAACATGGGAAGTAAAATTCATGCAGCTCATGGTCATAAAGTAACACTCTAGAAATCATCTCAAGACTTTTTGGGTAAAATTAAAGGCACATATTCACTTCCAGGGTATTCTTCAACCTAACAGCCAATTTCTCCAGCTAATCACATCAACTAAGTTAAGGCATTTCTGTGTTTGGATACAGAGAGTCAGTGTATGCATATGTGTGCACCTAAACAGCCAGGGACAGACATTCAAGCAACGTTCAAATACAACATTAGAAACATAATGAGGGATCCAAGTTTGTTGGAATTAAAATGATGTTTTGAAAAAATTGATAAGATGGGAAATGGAAATAAAAGGCACTCAATTGGCCTTTTTGCTTTGGATCATTTAACAAGCACTTCCCAGTACCTACATGTTAAACACTGTTTTGTACATGGTGAAGGATGCTGCCATCGTCCTGCTGAGGTTTTGTGTGTGTGTGTGTGTGTGTGTGTGTGTGTGTGTGTGTTGTATGTGTGTGAAGCAGCTCACCCGAGAATTTTTCAATGCTAGAATGAGATATTCCTCTACATTTGAAGGAGAGAAGAGGTGAAACTTCTCTCCTACTTACTGCCATCACCAGAATTCAGTTTCCAGAGGTTATAAAGATACACAGAGATCTGAGTCAGAATCTGAAACATTTCTGGTTTTCAGTGATTTGTTTTTTTAAGAGTAGCTCACAAGAAGGGCACTGGGTGGCTCAGTCAGTTAAGCATTTGACTCTTGATTTCAGCCCAGGTCATGACCTCATGGTTTATGAGTTCGAGCCCTGCACTGGGCTCCACACTGATGCGGCAGAGCCTGTTTGGGTTTCTCTCTCTCCCTCTCTCTGTCCCCCTCCCCCACTTGCTCTGTTTCTCTCTCAAAATAAATAAATTACTTAAAAAAAATAAGTAGCTCACAGGAGGAAGGGAGAGACCCAACAGCAGAAAGCAGGTGCGGTCTAATTGGTACCAGGTGCCTAGCATTTGAGGCACTGACGCAGCCTCTCTGCTTTCCACAGGGCCTTGGCACCCGCCATGACAGTCCTTGGCACCCGCCAAGCCCCTGAATACCCTGAAAGTGGCCTGCACAGACCACAGTTCTTCTGGCCCTGACCTTCTATAGCAACCACTGACCCTCTGTGGGGCAATCCATCTATCACCAAGCTAAGTCGATTATACTGTTTGATCCTAGAAATCTTCAGGTTGCATCCTCTAACAAAGAAAACACTAAAGTTGCTTACTTGTTGGTGTATCTCACGAGATTTTCAGGTTAGCTTTTAGACGTAATGTTTTCATAGTGGGGCCATATTAAACACCCTCTATAACATATGTTACTCAGAGAGGGGGAATAAAACCCCCTGTAGCCCCACCTAATTCAATGGACATGTTAGTATGTGCCGTGACCAAGAACAAGATCGCAAGAGCTGTAGCACTTTCTTTTAGAGAAGGAGGCTCTGGGAGCAGACAGATTCTTTGCAATAAAGGTAAGAGTGTCCTGCATCCCTTAGCGGGGAGGTGGGGACTGGCCTTCTGAAAGGAAGTGGGCACTAATAGCACTAATTGGGATGTAGGAAGTTGTGAATCATTCCTAAGCCAGAAACTGCCCAAGTTTTACTCAACTCTACTATTATTATCAGCTATCTATGTAAATGCCAGAGACAGCAGAAGATACAAATGGCAGAGATTAAAACAAACATACAGTCAGAAACAAAACATTGACTTTAGTAATCCTCAGCATCCTGTTAAATGAGTTGCTATGTGCCCATGGGTTCCACACTCACTCCCCAGTGGTGATTAGCAGCACACACACTCAGTCCCTAACACTAGATGGCCTCGGATTTCGGACGCATCCTCTATAACCTCCGCAGAGGGATTCCCTCAGCTGTAAAGCTCTCTTCTTCTAAGGAAGATGCCATGCATTCTTAATAGAAGAAAATAAGGGGAAATAGAAAAGTCAGATGACAGATGGGTAAATGAAATCATGCCAAGGGAAGAAAGGATTACTGATTTAAAAAATGTAAACAGATTAGACAATATGACTAAGCAATACAAAATTCCATGGACATTTGTAATGTTTATGAATGGGGTGGTTGCAAACTGCAAAGGGCCAGAGTGCCAACAACAATCTATCTAAAAATGGCTTTAAAGGGGGAAAAGGAAATTATTTGAACAAAAGCCATCGAAATCTTCCAATGAGAGAAAACTCATACCTCTTGTGGAACAAAATAAGTAAATAAATAAATATTTATTTTTTGAGGAGGGGAGTTCAAACTGCCTAACTTCCCTGGGTATCAATAAAGTTGGGTCTGACTAATGGAGAACACTGGTAGAAACATCCTCCATGAACGTTGTCACTCTTGTCCCCTGATCCCAGGTGTTGGATCCCAGCCGAAGA
This sequence comes from Prionailurus bengalensis, assembly GCF_016509475.1. Classification (NCBI taxonomy): domain Eukaryota; kingdom Metazoa; phylum Chordata; class Mammalia; order Carnivora; family Felidae; genus Prionailurus; species Prionailurus bengalensis. Next base: position 51,184,487 of record NC_057351.1, on the reverse strand, counting down.
CAGCTTCCTGAAAGGTCAGGATTTCTAGGGAAATGCAAATGTGAGTGGGAATACAGTGTTTCACATTATCATGATTTCTGGGAATCAAGTAGCTGGGGTGTACCTCCTCTCTCTCCATGCCTACCAGAGCTCATACACTGTTCAAAAGATCAGTCTCTTCCATGCTAATGAGGTGAATTTTATGGGGAGAGCAGGATGTATTTAAAGTCTTCCAGATCAGCCTACAGACTGCTACAACTGTAGTCCACAGACCATCATCATCAGCATGACCAGGGACCTTGCTAGGAATGCAGAATCTGGGGCCCTAGGTGATTTGTATGCAATTAAAATTTAAGAAGCACTGTCAATGTACTAAAAATATTTCTTACTCCTGTGATTAGGTATTTCTCTCCCCACATGTGAGGGATCAATGCAGTGAGGCCATTTCTAGGACAATCCAAACATCAAGATGAATGACAGTAATGAATTATCACACATTGAATTTAAGGAAATCAATGCGTATAATAAGCATGAATCCATGCTTATAATAAGGAAATAAGCAAATGGGTGAAGTGGATGCTCTTCTTTACAATGGAATGTGTAATAGAATTCACGATTTATAAATATATAAGGAATGAAAGAGTCAGGAACCACCATTTTGCAACAACCACGGTTGTAATGGATTCAGGCAAGAATCTCCAGAGATCCTAAAACCATTAGGTGAAAGTTTCTTGAGGAGTAGGATATATACATATATATATATATATATATATACACACACACATATATATATATGTATATGTATATATATGTACATATACGTATACGTGTATATATATACATATATGTATATGTGTATATATATATATATATATATATATATATATATATATATATATAGTTTTACAGTTATCTCTCTGCAGGTTACTTCTAAATTACAAAGGGAAAACAGTATCCTGACAGTGGAGAATTCTGTTGGACATTTCCTAAACCAAGTGATTAAATTTAATGTCATCAGTAATGAGACCACCTGACGTCAATGTACCTGCTGAGGTGATACACTTAGGAGGATATGAGTCCTGAGATCTGAGATAGGAGGTCACCTGCATAATACTTCTGCCAGAAATGCATAACCTGACTCTAATCATGAGGAAATATAAAATAAGCCCATACTAAGGGGCATTTATTTTATAAGACAAATGGCCTGTACTTTTCAAAAATGTCAATGTCATGAAAAACAAAGAAAACTGAGAAAGATGAAAGAAACTACATAACTAAATGTAATCTGTGATTACAGATTATAGTTTTAGGACTGTTTCCTGGATTAAGACTTCCTTCCTGTTGTTAGATGTATATTGTTATAAAGACATCATTGAGACAGGTCTGCACATTAGGTAACACTACTATTGTATCAATGTTACCTTCCTAAACATGGTAACTGTATCTCCTTTTGAGGAGATACAAACTGAAACATTTAGAGGCCAAAGGTCATATCTGCAACCTACTGTTAAACATTGAGTAGTTCAGTGAGAACTGTAATAATATATGCATATAGAGACACAAAGCAATATGGCAAAATGTTAAACAATAAATCTAAGTGAAAGGTATATGGATATTCATTGAATGACTGTAGCAAATTTTCTGTAGAGTTCAAATTTGTCAAAATAAAAAATTAGAAATAGAAAAAAAAAAACAGTGAAAGACCAAAAAACAATTCAATCACAAATGGCCCCCCAACCCACAACCTTCTGGTAGAAGGATACAGAATATCAGAATTAACTGTACCCTCTCCCCACACAGAGCAGTCTTGAAATTGAATACAATGAAATGGCAGGCTGCAAAAAAATCCCTCTTTAAAAGATTTTTAGGAAAAATCACTTTTTGGGCTAAAAGCCCACTTTCTGGAAATGCACCACATAATTCTTCTACAATGTGCCATGGCTTGTTATCATCACAGGAAATAGAAAGGTGAGGCAGACCAAGAGCCTGTTCTCATGGAGCTTGCATTTAAGTAGAAGGAAACAGACAATAAACAAATAAACAATGTCAGATAGCAGTTAAGTGCTATAGAGAAAACTAAAGCTGAGAGGGACCGCAGAGGAGTGCTGTTTAAAACAGGGTGGTCAGAGGACTGCAGCCAAGGGTCACTGAGCAGAGACCTACATGAGGTGAGGGACTAAACCATATGAGTGTCTTGGGGGAAGAGTGTAACAGGCAGACAGCACAGCATGTGCAAAGGCACGGAGGCACGATCACAGAGTGAGGTGGAGGGTGTAGGAGATGAGATCAGAGGTCAGTATCCCTTACAGGACAGTATCAAGGCCTTCTTGTTTAGTCTGATTGCTATCTCCCACTTCTCCATTTGTCCAGTGAATGTCCTCTGTGCTCTGGCCAGCCAACTTTGCAGTACCACCAGGAAGGGGCCACTGTGGGTAAACAGCTAAGTTTGCTCCGCTCAGTGTGTAGAGCTCCATACAAGCTCCCCTTCTCCATCTCAGGTTATTTCTTCCACGTCCGAGGAAACATACTCTGCCTAATTCCTTCCTCCCTTCACTCTCTGTTAACCCTCAAAGGCCTCAGAAATGTTCTCTTTGGTTTGGGGGGTTAAAAAAAAATGAGCCCTATCACAGCTGACAAGCTTGAGAGTTGTATTTACAACATCCAGTGCTGGTTTTCACAGAATCATCGCCCTTTCCTGGATGTGCAGTTTTGAAGGGGACTGAAGCACAATAAACCATTGGTGCCATCACTACAAAAAAGTCTTTCACAACACCCAGAACAGGCTTCAGAAAACTGTGCCTACCTCTCTATTTGCCTTTAACCAAACTCGCTTTTCTTTAAGAGTTCTGCTGTTACGCTACTTGAAGGCAGGGATCACCCTGTTCGCTCTTTTTTTCCCAGTGATGAGCACAAAGTCTGCCACATAAAAGTTCTTCTGTAAATATTTGTGGAACTGGTTTATAGATTAAAAGATTAAAAAGCCAATTTCTGGTTAAGCTTGTTATGAGGGCTGCCAAGATGTTAATACTGTACCTTTCCTATTAACTGTAAATTATTCAGATGCAGTCTGATGCAGGGCAAGCTGCTTGGCACATAGTAGGGACCTTGCCAGGCATTTGGTGGATGGAGGGATGGTTAGATGGACGACTGACCACACATCAGATAGGAGTTGTGAAACCCATCACTTATAATATTTATAATAGAATTTTTAGAGGAAAAAAAAAGTACTTTGAGTTTGGTTCATAGCAATTAGTTCATAAATGAACTTTGGATACAATACTGTCACTTGTAATATTGGTATCTGAGACCACAGGTACGTTTTTACTCACATACTATTGGGGACCGGTGGCAGAGAGGTGTGCCACATAATTTGGAAACTCAGAAAAAAGATAATTAATTCAATAATATGCTTTCAAACTATTTGAGAGCAACCGTGCTCAAGAATGGATGACAGAGAGGGGCGCCTGGGTGGCGCAGTCAGTTAAGCGTCTGACTTCAGCCAGGTCACGATCTCGCAGTCTGCGAGTTCGAGCCCTGCGTCGGGCTCTGGGCTGATGGCTCGGAGCCTGGAGCCTGTTTCCGATTCTGTGTCTCCCTCTCTCTCTGCCCCTCCCCCGTTCATGCTCTGTCTCTCTCTGTCCCAAAAATAAATAAACGTTGAAAAAAAAATTTTTTTTAAATAAAAAAATAAAAAAATAAAAAATAAAAAAAAAGAATGGATGACAGAGAATGAAGGAAATAAAGATTCTGCCCAACTTAGTGACTCTAATGAGGGACAGAAATACATTTGATGTTTTAAAAATGATTATATTTAGGGGCGCCTGGGTGGCTCAGTTGGTTAAGCGTTCGACTTCAGCTTAGGTCATGATCTCATGGTCTGTGAGTTCAAGCCCTGCATCGGGCTCTGTGCTGACAGCTCAGAGCCTGGAGCCCGCTTCAGATTCTGTGTCTCCCTCTCTCTCTGCCCCTCCCCTGTTCATGCTTTGTCTCTGTCTCAAAAATAAACGTTAAAAAAATTGAAAAAAAAAGATTATATTTACAGATCTAATCCCACTGGACTGGAAGGACTAGGGTACTAAATCTGTATTTGTTATAATTTGGTTTGCCCACAAAATTTTAAAGAATAGGTTTGGGATGCCTGGGTGGCTCAGTCGGTTAAGCATCGGTTAAGCTCAGGTCATGTTCTCTGGTTTGTGAATTCGAGCCCCGTGTCAGGCTGTGTGCTAACAGCTCAGAGCCTGGAACCTGCTTTGGATTCTGTGTCTCCTCCTCTCTCTGCCCCTCCCATGCTCATACTCTGTCTCTGTGTCTCTTAATAATAAATAAATGTTGAAAAAAAATTTTAAAAAGAACCGTTTTTAGAAAGATTACAAATTTAATACATAATATATCCAATTACATATACATAATATAGATACTCAATTTAAATACACTGAACACACATTCTGAATTTTACAAAAATCTTCACTGCTGGCATTTTGTGAGAAAGAAGTTAAAACTTGTACAGTTAGAAAACTTTTAACACTGCGCCCAGATAAAGGCAGTTTGTTACATTTCTCAAACTTGGTGGCCTACACAGCACTAAATCAATACCCAGAGCACTCATTTTCAGAACCAGAAACTGAGGCAGTTAACAGGGGAAGGAATTGGAGGAGGAAGAGAGAAAACAAGGACAGAGCAACCATCAACTGGGACTGGGGGAAATTTTGCTATGACAACTAATTGCTTTTATTCTCTGAGCTTTCCCTCTTTGTATTTTTTGGGGGTTCTCATGCTAATCATCTCCCAAGATTTTTGAGAACCAAAAGTGTGTCTGGATAGAGCTGGCTCTACCATTTCATATCAATTTGTTTCCGATGTTGGTAGTTGCCAAACAGGCTAATTAAACAACAATGACAACCAATGCTGCAGAGAATAGAGGGGTTTGAGACGGAGGACCATGAAGAGAACTTGAAAGGTGTGCTGTGTCTGCATGATTCTCACTGCTGGGGAAAGCCCCAGACTACATCTCTAGCCACATTCAGCATGTGGATTCAGCAGGAATTGTCTATGATCGCATTCTAAATCATTTTATAATACAGTGTATTATAGAAATATTTTTGCTGAAGGCCTACTGTATATCAGGTACTGTGACAGGTGTCTGAGAACAATGGTAAATTACACAGACATGACCCTTTCCTCAGGGAGCTTATATTCCAAAAGAATTAAATATTAAACAAATATCTGTAAAGTAAATATTAGTTAAGGTATCTAAGACAGTTGAAAGCAAACTTCCAACAAAAGGAGGAGAGACTAACATGAGAAATTTTTCATGAAAAACTTAGGATCACATAACGTAAACAATCCAAGTGACCTTAAAGGTCACACATTAAATTTATTATCCAAGCCTGGCACCCTGTCTAAGACGTCCCTAACAATACCTCTCTTCTATACTGCAAAGCTAGTCAGAATATTTTATAAGGAGTAAAGAGTGGGCAGGAATGTATGTAAATGAAACATTATATTGGTAATTCTAAAACATTTCTTTATAAAAGAGAGTAACTATTTAAAAATGCCTTCTCTAAATTTAACACTATTTCATTTTGTAGTTCCAGTTCCATAAAATGGAACATTTTTACAATTAAAAAAAAAATTTTTTTTAATGTTCACTTATTTTTGAGAGAGAGAGCACACGTGCTCAGGGGAGGGGCAGAGAGGGGAGAGACACAGAATCCGAAGCAGGCTCCAGGCTCTGAGCTGTCAGCACAGAGCCCCACGTGGGGCTCAAACCCGCGGACTGCGGGACCATGACCCAAGCTGAAGTCAGACACTTAACCAACTGAGCCACCCAGGAGCCCTGAACATCTTAACAATTTTTGATGTCATGCTCCACAAACTCAATCGACTACAACGAACAGCAACTAGTTGTACAGTCACATGAAAACTATAAAAGCATTACATCAGCTTACACACACTTCAAAAATGTGGATCTTACTGAAAATATTAGATTCACAATTAAACTTACCCTAAAAGAAGGTTTAAAATTTTTTAACTCCTACACTTGCTTCTGTTCTTCACATGATGCCTTCATTAAAAAAATAAAAGACATATAACATATACTCCAATTTTGAAATTACAATGAAAAGGAAACAAAAATGTTAGGGAAAGTAAAAAAACAGTAAGAAAGAAAATTTCCATTAATAGGTAGTTTATTTGTTGGCATATAGTTTTCAAGAAGTTAAAAATGTGACTTACACAAATATAAACTGAACATTTGTCAAACATTTATTTAAACTATTAATGAGAAAACCAGCAGGATGATACATCTGGTTCGGTGAATATATGAAAGACTGGAGTATATACAGTCAATGAAAGAATACAATAAGCTTTAAAAAATAGTTTAGATATAAAACTAGTTAATGTCCTATAGGTCAATAAAACTCTAAACTTTGGGGATTATCTTCTCCATCAGACAAATAATTTGCAAGTTATCTACAATTAACATCTAACTTCATAAAATCTGGGTCTCAATCAACAGCAAATAGTAAGTTACATAAAGGTATGTTTCCCTAGAGAATGATGTGATCCTTGGCTGGGTATGTCTGACAATGTTCCAGTCTAACATGGAAAGGGCATGCGTCATCCTTGTGCCTTATTCCTAAGTACTGGATAGTTTTTCTTACGACCTGGATATGCAATAAAACCTTGGGTATACAACACCCTTGTGCAAGAGTTAGTCTTGAAAGTGACATGCTCTACAGACTTTAATTTAGACCTCGAAATGCTGAGTACTAAGGGGCACACTGATGGTTGATGGCTGAACAGTCTCCCTGCCCCCCAACCAAGGCTGCAAAATCAGTTTATCCACTTCCCTGCTTTTTAGCACATGGTTAGTCTCTATTCTTCTATATCAGAGAATCTGCTGCCTATCATGTGTTGCTTCTACCAACACATTTCTTTTCTGTTTTTCTTCCTTTGACAGTATCCCTTTGTATGAATACTAGTCATATCTACCTTTATTTCATTTCACTTTATGTTAAAGATTTTATTTTTTAAGTTATCTCTACATCCAACGTGGGGCTCAAACTCACAACGCGGAGATCAAGAGTTTCATGCTCTACTGACTAAGCCATCCAGGTGCCCCAATCATGTCGACCTTTTAACCAAAAAATATCTAACTCCTTCAACATAAATACATCTAAACGTTCTAAGTCAGGGTTTAATAATAAACACCACATCACGCAGTATCAATGGTTAATCCCTTTGCCCATGCACTCCTTGTTCCAAAATTAAGAGGCACATTGAAAATGTTTATTGGGGGCGCCTGGGTGGCGCAGTCGGTTGAGCGACCGACTTCGGCCAGGTCACGATCTCACGGTCCGTGAGTTCGAGCCCCGCGTCAGGCTCTGGGCTGATGGCTCGGAGCCTGGAGCCTGTTTCCGATTCTGTGTCTCCCTCTCTCTCTGCCCCTCCCCCGTTCATGCTCTGTCTCTCTCTGTCCCCAAAATAAATAAACGTTGAAAAAAAAATGTTTATTGTTTAAGATTAACAACCTCTACTAACTGAAAACCAATTGAGTAACAAGAAGGAACTTTCAAAAGGCTTCTAAGGAGTCAATGTAGTAAAAACTTCCGGCTCTATATTACATTACACGTATACATTACATGTTATACTCAGTATCCTTCATTTAGAGCCTTAATAATTAATACTAATTATGGCTATGACACAATGTGCCAGACACTGTGCTAATAGAGGCTTTACAAATTTTATCCAATTTAATCCTTATGACAATCCTGTGAACTGGTTTGTGTTATTAACCCCGTTTTTCAGACGAATAAACTGAATCACAGAAAATTGGTGAACTTTCCCCAAATCACAATGGTGGTGGGAGTCAAGTTCAGGTTATTTAGCTTGAGAGCCCATAGGCTTAACCACTATGCTACATCAAAGAAGACAACAGAAGGATTCTAAAAACAGGTATCCTCACCATCATCATCATCACAACAGCACTTTCATAGCATTTTTTTAATATGCAGGCATTACTCTAACAATGGACATACAAAAACTTGTCTATGTCTCACAATAAACATATGGGGTAAGTAGGATTATTATTCCAAATTTACAGAAGAAAAAATTGAGGCAAAGAGATGTTAAGTACTTGCCCAAGGTCACTATGTTAAAAAGATGCAAGGCTGGGGGAGAAACCCGGGTAGTCTGGCTCCCAAATCCAAGACCCTCCCTGAAGCCATGGTGCTTCTTGCAACAATTTAAAAAGCAGAGTAAAGTAAACAGTCCTAACTCTTCAGAACCTCTGAGGTTGGAAATCACCGCATTAAAGCACAGAACCATAACTAAATGTTCATTACTATAATCAAAAATCATCAAGAACAGATTAAAAGGTTTTCACTCAGCCTTGTTAAGAAGGCAAAAAAGTAACACACTTAAACAAAATTTCAACCAAGATGAGTTTCTAAAAAAATGTTTTTCTGGAAAGCTAACTCAATACAGAACAAATGAGGTGTTACAGTAGCTTTTTAAAATCCTTCTGTAGAAATTGTTTTTGTTCTCATAGCTTTGGGGTTTCTCAGAATTCCCTCAGGGGCTGTGGGTGGTTGAGGGAGGAGGGGAGAAGACAGGACCTTGCTTCCCCACTCCACCTTCAAATGAGTAGCTGTGTTTATATATTTAACATACTGGGTTTCCCCATAAACTTTCATTTTGATGGGACCTAGGCTCCCATGAGAACTCAGTCTGAGTGGGCAGCCCTTCTCGACCTTATAAAGCCTTCCCCAACACTTCCCCCAGCATCCCAGAGGCTGTACCTCACAGTATGTCTCTTCTCGCTTCTTGAATCTCATGCCCTAATAACTTTCCCACTTGACCTTACCTTACCATTCTTCTCTGTCAACAATTATCACAACCACTGCCAACGTTTATCAAACTCCTTCCCACATGGTAGGCTCTTGGTTCAGTGTGTTTGCATCAATTGTTTCATGAATATGCTCTCTATGAATTCGGTTCTATTACTGTCCCCATTTTATAGAGGAGGAAACTGAGGCTTAATTTGCCCACCATCCAGTGACCAAGAGTGATGGAAGCAGGATGAAAAACTAGACGGCCCACTCCAAAGGCCCCTGACTCGTCACCAGTATTCTACCCTGCCTCTCGGTCCACATCACTCCACGTGCAAAATTTTGACTGAGACTCGTGCTTAAAAACAAACAGCAAACACACAAACAAACAAAAAACCAAGAGGCGCCTGGGTGGCTTATTCAGTTAAGTGTCCGACTTCGGCTGGGGTCATGATCTCATGGTTTCTGACTTCCAGTCCTGCACTGGGGTCTGTGCTGACAGTGTGGAGCCTGCTTGGGATTCTCGCCCTCTCTTCTCTCTCTGCCCCTCCTGTACTCCTGTTTTCTCTGTCTCTCAAAATAAATAAATCAATTTCAAAACAAAACAAAACAAAACAAAAGAACACCTTTCCTTCTGAGGCAGCGATTCATAGCAGCTTCTCAACATTGGCACGCGCACCACAGCTTTGGATACAGTATCATCCGCGCACGTTGCTGCAGATGCCTGGGAACTTCTGTGCTCTCCCCGACATGCGTGTGTGCTTGGCCCTCCAGTTAGACTGTTTCTCAAAAAGAGGGACTATGTCCCCTGCTCTTTCTGTCTCTCGCTCCCTCCTATGTCCTGAAGGCTCACCTCTACATGTGGCAGGCAGCTTTCTGGGAACACCTGTGGCTTTTCCTCTGGCTCCAGGAAGAGGCTGGGCCCACTCACTGAGTGAGCTGGGAATGCAGGGAAGTTAGTGCCATCCTCCGTCAAGGATGGATGGGGCAAGCTGCTGAGCAAATACCCCAGCTTCCTTGCCCTTTACAGAGGGCAACTTGGAAGCGTGTGCGCTGTTCTCCCGAGTTCCCCTAAGGGACTGAGCTCTAGGCGCCCACGGAAGTCACTCTTTCGCAAATGCACCTTTGTTGCCTTCCTTCTCTTCCCTGTCCCACTTGCCCGCTTCTGGGGAGAACCTCTCCAATAAACCACTTCCTCTTCAAAACCCTGCTTTAGGGTATGTTTCTGGGGAAACCAAACTGAGATCTCCTCTCCTTTAGTACTGCATTTCTCCATTCATTAAACAAGAAGGCTGGATAGAGGATCTCTATGGCCTCTTCAGGCTCCAATATCCTATGCTTCCAGTTGAAATAAAGCCAATTTCGATCACAAACTAAAAGTAACAATGGAGGCTACTTCTTAATGAAAACATTGCACCGGATCCTGGAGCTGTTGCCGCACTGCACCTCTGTTAATGTGGAAGGAGCTGAGAGGCACTGCCCAGATTCCCTTTCAGTGAGGTCCTCTTAACATACTTGCCGGGGGTGCTGTTGGCCTCTACAGGGATGACCTCAGCTGCAAGGGTCCTCTTTGCTCAAGGTCACACACTTTCCCAAGGTGGCCAACATGCAATGACTGAGGGATACTGGCGGGTAAAGGCCTGACCATCCCAGCCAAGTCAAGACAACCCTGAAGAGCCATTCTAGCTCCAGAGAGAGATGCCCATGGGGCTGACCAAGGTTGTCGCTGGGCCTGCACCGCAGCCCAACTTCTCCTTCTTCCCCTTCCTTCCTACCCCCTAATACACATTCTGAATGCCAAGCTCCACCTCAGAGTCTGTTTCCCGGGAAACCCAACCCATGACAATCACATTTTAAATTGTGTTTATTATGCCACGAAAGTCATAGACTTTTGAACTTGGCCTGTGGAAGCAGGGATGTTCTTTTTAATGCTGTAAGACCAGGAAGCCAGAGACAAGGAGGGAAAGAGCTATTTTTTTTTTTTAATAAAATGGGAATGAGGCAGATATAAGCCAGTCATGTATGAGATGCAGTTTCGGTTTCTGAACAAAAACAAGAAATATATAAAAGGTCAGCATAGTCAGTGAAACTGGAAGCTGAGGACTCAGATGAGGCAGTCACAGTGGGTGACGAGAGAGAGAGAAGCAAAACAAGAACGGCCTCGCCAAGGAGGAGAAACAGACTAAACATACCAAACACACCCAGTCAAAAATCATGGGGTAGAAATAATCCATCTCAAAGAGGGCCCTCTATTTCAAGAGACTACAACTAATGCATAAGAGGTATTATGCCATGGTATGACAAAAGCAAGTGCCATCCTGGGAATTCCCACTAATTAAGCTCAGGGTTGGATCACTGCTGCTGAAGAGGCCAGGGAGAGTCCCATGGTACTGCCCCTAGGGGGGCCTTTGCTGAGAACTCTCCAACAACACTGAAAGTCAGAGAGGGCTCTCCGACCACAGGCAGGTCTGCCTCTTGAGAGGAAGCCCGTGATGCTGTTTGGCCTATGGTGGTGCCCAACTGGTGGCATCCAGTCACCTCCTCTGCTGGACTGTGACCTCCTGGACAGTACAGAGTGCAAGGGGTGGGTAAGGAGGGTGACTAAAACTTAAAACAAGGAAGGCATTACTGAGAAGGTGACGCATGAGCCAAGACCAAAAAGAGATGAGTAGTTAGTCTTATGGTTATCTGAAGAATGAGTGGTGATGAGCAGCGACATGGAAGGGCCACTAGCAGGAAGGATGCTGATGCCCAAGGAGCAGCAAGGAGGCCAGAGTGACTGAGAACTGAGAAGGCGCTGAAGTCAGGGAGGATAATGGCCAGATCATGCAGGGCCTTCTGGGCCACCATAAGACCTTCTACGTGGGGAAGATGGGAAGCCAGGGAAACGTAACTAGCTACAGCGACAAGCTCTGACACTCCTATTCCCTTCTCTGGATTGATTTTTCTCCATAGCGGTTCTGACTATCTGACAAATTATATGTTATATACTTACTGGCTGTCTCAACACATTAGAATCTGAGCTCCATGAGGGCAGACAAATTTTGTCACCTGGATTCATTGCTGTAGACTACCCCTCTTCTCCATGGCCACACCAGTGTCTGGCACTTAATAATCAATATTTATTGAATGGATGAATGGATTGTCTTGAGAAGAAGCTGAAGATCTCTTTTCTAAATGGCAATATGAATCCAAATCCAAACAAGGAGAATAATATTTCTGCATCCTTGGAAGGTGTGTGTTTAAATCAGTCCTGTAAGGCCAAAATACCAAATAACTATTTATTTGCTCTTTTAGGCACCTAGGCAAGGCCCTAAAACCAAATATGTTTCTAATTTCTAAGAACCGGATGCCTAGATGCAGGAGGAAATGACAAAAGCATCAACAGTTTGGGAGGGGGAGGTTTTACATTTATGGAATTCATTCATTAAATACATATTGAGTGACAGTGTCTATGAGATGCTCAATAATGAGGTTTAAAATGAATAGGATTGGAGGGTGCATGGGTGGCTTATTCGGTTGGCCAACTGACTCTTGATTTAGGCTCGGGTCATGACCTCATGGTTCATGAGTTCAAGCCCCATGTCAGGATCTTCTCTGACAGCGAGGAGCCTACTTGGGATCCTCTCTCTTCCCCCCTGTCTCTGTTCCTCCCCTACTCATGCGCTCTTTCTCTTTCTGTCTCTCAAAATAAATAAACTTTAAAAAATGAAGGGTAAAATGAATAGGATTTCAGAGCCGCTGGCTTTCTGGGTGCCATAGGCTGGCAATTCTCAAGGCAGGAGGGAGGAAGTTGGGGTGGGGGGGTGGGGTATTTCCAAACTACACTAGTTCCCAACCTGTCAGGATGGAGATTCTTCTTTGAAAATCACTGACCTAGACAATTTTCAGGGGTGCCTTCTGGATGTAAAAATGTTTGAGATTCACTGGTTTAAGAAAACGTGTCCTTTTTATATATAAAAGTTTTCAACATACCGATAGTTTATGATCCAGAAAGTTTTTTTTAAATCAGTTTGTGTGCCTTTTCATAATACTTATGTTTTCAGATCAATCCACAGACTCAAACATAACTAAAATGATTTACATGCATAGTGGGAAAAAGGGTGTAGAAAACATCTCTGAAATTTAATGAACACAATGAAAATATGCTGATGCTGGGAGGAAAAGTGAGGAGGGAATGGGGGTGGCAGAAAGCTGTCCAGGAGGTGCTGAAGGAGGAGTCAATCAAGGGGCCTAAGGTTCCGTTTCCCCTCTGGAAGCAAGGTTCCCACACACTCCTTACAACTATTCGCCTTTTTATCACTAAATTTAGAAATTCTTTGTGGACTTACGTCAGTTGTTTACCCTCGCAGGGTCTTCCTGTTTCACTGTAAAATGGGGGCTATTTTACAAATCACACCTGCCAGGAGTTAAATAACAGAATACATCCAGCATGTAGAGCTCAATGCCTGGACCTCAGTAAGCTCTCAATAAATGTCAGCAATTGTGATGATAATACTGCCCATGAGACCTTATTTTCCCAAGATGTGGCACTGACATACATGTCCCATCCCATAGGCTCTACTTATAGTGTGATGCTCCCCCAGAGAGAGGTGGGTCTATGATCCTTCCTCCTGAATCTGGGCAGGCCTCTGACTAGGCAGAAGTGACCCTCTGTGACTTCCAAGACTAGGTCATAAAAGGTGATACAGCTTTTCTCTGATTCTTTCTCTTTTGGGACATGCTCCTTGGGAGCCCTCAGTGACCATTAGCAAGTCTGCTTCCCATGATGCTTCTGTGCTGGAGAGACCACATGGAGACATCACACAGGGTGAAGAGCATGTTCGAAGAGCCCAGGTGTCCCAGACCCGGCACCATATAAGTGAGCACACCTTAAGGTGGTCCCAGCCCCCAGTCTTTGAGTCTTCCCTCCTGATGCTGAGCGGAACAGAGGCCACCCGGCTGACCACAGTCTAAGTTCCCGACCCAAATAAACCATGAGAGATAACAGATGTTATCTGAGAGATATGAGAGATAACAGATGTTAAAACAGTTGTTTTAAATCATTAAGTTTTGGGGTGGCATGCCTCTCACCATTAGATAACCAGAACACTGCCAATCAACTCCCTCGTCTCCTTCTAATACAGCAACCATACCAAGTGATTCTTCTGTTTAAAAAAGGATTCAAGTGGGGCTCCACCTCATGCGTGGGATAAAAAGAACCCGGAAGCTCCTCAACAGACTGTGAGATGTGAAGGCAGGGACTGCGTCTTGTCCACCAGTGACTTCCCAGAGCCCCAGCAGCTCCTCATCTAGCAAGTACCTTCACTGGGCAAGAGGAGCCACACGGCATGGAAAAAAGTACACAGGAAGATGAATGATGAAGCCATGCACCCAACGAGTAGAAACTTAGCTCCTTCCAGGTAGTCCTGGGGATACTGCTGCCAAGTTCCTCTCATCTCGTCTGTAGGAACCTGCTGAGCATTCTGACACAAGCATGGTCCTGTGATGGACTTTACACCCCCTGGGCAACACCTGACCAGGAGGGGATGGGAGCAAGGGATGAAAATGAATTACCCCTCCCTCACTCTGTCTTTCCATCGGGCAATTCTAAGGCATAATCTTGGACCATCAGTCCCCTGTGAGATCACGCCCCAGCTGCCCACAGTGGTGACCAAGTTACTGAATGAACCTTAAATTGGGTTTTCTTCTTTCCTTGTTAAGTCTTCCCAGTCCCCAAATCCTGTTCTTTGAGATTACTCCTCAAATAAACAAATTGTCCCTAAACCCTTGTCCACATTCTGACATTCAGAGGAACCCAGGCTAGGACAGTGTTTAAATTTGATTTAGCAAGATATGACTTATATTCAACAACTTAGAAGTATTAATAACCTTTATAAGGCCAGCTATCTTATAGGAATCTAGGTGCCAATAGAAATGATAAGAAAATAAAGAAATACTGGGCTTTCCTTACATGATTCCACTTGGAATTTTCCTTTAATATTTGGCTTTTCTTTTTCCTTTGGAGGGAGGAGGTATCTAGCTATTAAGAGGCATTTTTCTCCAATGTGTGTGGTGGTATTTACTCCTTTGAATTCATGACCATAAACTTCTAATGGGCTTTTAATGCTGCCAGGTAATCCTGCTACATGTCCCTAGTCTGTTAAATCACCCAAACCATCTTCCCCATCCTCATTCTCAACTGTTTCTTGTTCCTCTGAGAAAATGGAAGCATCAGAAGAGAACCCCCCACACTCCCACCACATTCACCCACTCTGTACTCTCTGCCTTCTCTACGAACACCATAAAGAACTCACCATTCTCCTATCGAAGTAGGCACCCGACTCAAGCCCTCAGACCATCCTTATGCCTCCTCTCCTCTGCAACAAAACTCTTCATTAGCGTTGCCCCACTCTCCACTTCAGCTAACCCAGCAGCAGCATTGGTCACAAGCAACCACTCCCTCCTCCTTGATACGCTTTCTTCACTGACTTTCCAGGACACAGCCCTTTCCTCCTTGGTTGATCGTTCTCGGTGTGCTTTGCTATTCCCTTCTTTCAGTGCCAACTGTTGAGCGCTTTGTCCTCCTCCTCCCAGTCTCTGTTCATTCTACTGGAGATCTCATCCAGTCCCACAGCTTTAAGGACAATCCCTATGCTTTCAACACCTCCAGACTCATATCCAACTGCTTATCCTGTATCTTCATGTTCTATGGCTGTTGTAACAAAGTACCATGAACTGAGTGACTTAAGGCAACACAAATTTACTATCTTACAGTTCTGTCGGTCAGGTATGAGTCTGACTGGGCTGAAATCAAGATGCTGGCAAGGCTGTGTTCTTTTCCTGAGGCTCCAGGGGATAATTCATCTCTTTCCCACTTCCGGCTTCTAGAGGCCACCTCTATGTGCCTTGACCAGTGCCCCACTTCCTGCATCTTCAAAGTCACCGCATCTCTCTGACCATTCTTCCAGAGTCGTATCTCCCTCCTACCACCACAGAAAAGGTTTTCCACTTTTAAGGTTGGGCCCACCTGGATAATCCAGAAAAGTCTCTCTGTCTCAAGATCCTTAACTTAATCACACTTGCAAGGTCCCTCTTGATATCATATTCACAGGTGCCGGGGTTAGGGTGTGGACATACTTGGAAGCCATTATTCTGCTACCAAACTATGCATCTTCAATTGGATGTCTAGAAGATAAGCTATCCTTGGTGTGTTGAAACTGAACTTGAATTCTCCCCTCCACCCTAGATCTCCTCCACCCACAGCTTTCCACCTCTTAGTTGACAGCAATTTCATCTTTCCTGTTATTCAGGACCTAAATTATAGTGTCATCTTTGACTCCTCTCTCTCGCTTATCTCACATATAAGTCACAAAGAAATAGATTTTATTTTCAAAATAGGTCTATAATCTGACCACTTCTCATCATCTCCACTACCACTGGTCTAAGCCACCACCACCTTGTGCCAAGATTTCTACTATCACTTCCTAACTGGTCTCCTGGCTTCTCCCCTACAACCTATTGTCAGAGCAGCCAGCATGATCCTCTCAACAATTAAGTCACATCAGATCACTTTTCTGATCAAAATGCTGCAATGACTCTCTAGCTCACTTGGAATTATAGCCAAAGCCCTTCGTGGTCTCCATTATCCACTCCAGTTGCCTTCATGACCTCATCTCCTACTGCTCATTCCCTTGTGCTCTTCACTCCAGCCACACTGGCCACTTGTTCTGCCTCTACCACCCCAAGCAGACCTCACGTTAGCACTTGGCTCTCATTGTTCCCTCTGCCTGGAAGATTCTTTTCCCAGCCTGGCTAACTTCCTTGTCCCTGTATTAGTTTTCTATTGCTGCCATGAGCAATTACTACAGATTCAGTGGCTTAAAACAACACTCGTTTATTATCTCATAGTTCTGTAGGTCAAAAGTTCTGGTACAGCATGGCTCAGCTGAGTCTGCTGCACAGAGTCTCACAAGGCCAAATTTAAGTTGTCAGCAGGGCTGCATTCCTTTATGAAGGCTCTGAGGATAAATCTGCTTCCAGGATTTTCCAGGTTGTTGGCCAGATTCAGTTTCTTACAGCTGTAGTACTGAGGTCCCATGTCCTCACTGACTATCACTGGGAGGTTGCTCTTTGCTCCTAGAGGCTCCCTCTTTCCTTCCCATGCTTTCCATGCCTCTGCCCTCCAGCACTGTGGGTTCAGTCTCTCTCATGTTTCAACATCAGCTACATCTCTCTGATTCTAACCATTACTCTACTCTCCAGGGCTCTCTGAGTAGATTGGATCACGCACATAACCAGGATGGTCTCCATATTGCAAAGTCTGTAACTTTAATTAAAGGTTGAAAGTCCTTTTTGCTATGTAACCCATCTACAGATTCTAGGAATCAGGGAGTGATGTCTTTGGGGGCCATTCTGCGCTCCACACCTCCTTTCCTGACCATGGTATTTACACTGCAACTCAGCTCTCCACTCATCACCCACCTTTCATTCCCCTTTTCCTACTCAACTTTTTCTGTTTTCCATACCTCTTATCACTTTATAACAAACCGTATAACAAATACTTATTATGCTTATTGATTATTACCTGTCTTCCTTTGCTAGAAAATAAACTCCATTAGGTCAAGGATCTCTGTTTGGTTCACTGATAGTCCAAAGAGTCCCTGGTAGGCACTCAGTGAATATTTCTTGAATAAATAACTAAACTTATTCTATCCTGAAATATTTTCAAACCCCACTTCCACAGACTGTTTTTAGCTTCAATGGTTTTAAAACACTAATTAGAACAAAGATTCTTGATTTATGGGGAGGAATATGGGTAAGTATCAAATAACTGCTCTCTTAATATTCCCGCATCTAATCAGCCCAGTTCTCACTAACAGCTCAGTTCTCACTAACCAACTCAGTTCTCAGAGCAATGTTGCTGAAAAAAAAAAAGTTGGTTATTTCCACAAAAATAAGCATGCTTTACTTTTATGCCAGTATCTAAGTACACAAGTAAAACAACTGAGTTATTGACATCATCTGGTCTCAAACCATACAAAAAAATAAATGGACTAAAATCATCCTAGATGCTCTTTAAAAATCTCTACGAATGCCCGTGGGTGGAAAAATGAACTGTTCTGCACCACAAAAAGGACTAAGACTTACTGGAGTTTAAGAATACAGATTGCCATCAGTCAGTTTAGGGCTAGAGGGATGATGACAAAGCTATAAAGAAAAAAAAAAAAGAATTTTGGAGCCAAAGTCATTTTAGAAATCAAATCCAAACTTTATAGGAGGAAACTGAGGCTCAGAGAAGGTAAATGACTTCTCTAATCTCACAGAGCTAGACAGTGATGTGATTCTTTGGATATATATTATTAAAGAATATGGTGAAAATTAAATTTCTGTTATCTCTCTAGGCATTGAAAATGTTCATTTAATGAGCTGATTCTCTGCTTCAAAGGGCTGGATCCAGCACAGATGCTCACAGACAGGGAGATTCTGCCTACCAGCACTGTGCCTAGCCCAACTAGGTCAAGATATCTTAGTTCAGGTGGAGTGCTCCAGCCTGGGGACAGTCCCTGAAGGGCAAGGCATGGCCATAGACCTTGCAACCTCAGAGTGAGTCCAGGAGGGCCCCTCTACACATCACTGCACTGAGGACAGGCTTATCATGCTACATATCAAGATATTAAAGGGCTTCAGGAAGAAAATGTAATGATATCTGATGAGATTATCTACGTGTTAGTAGAGAAAAATAACTGTTACCCAAAGACCTTGAGGACATCTATAAGTACAAATGCAAAAATGAAGGAAAGTGCATATTTTAAGGGAAGAATAGGCAAGACATATTTTGAATGAGGTTCCCACACAAACACAAAAGGCAGCAGGAACTGATGCGAAATAGTTTCTAATTTACCAAATCACCACCTTCTGCTTTATGAATACCTGCAACGGGAATGCAAAAGAGCATAATAATTCAGATCTATATTTAAAACAAGAGACAAGAGCTTGTTTGGTATTTCTTCAGATAATCTTTCATTCACTTTTGAGCGCTTGGCATCAAGAAAAAAACATCAAGAAACTGGTTTATTACGGCAATGTACACAGAGTGACTTATTCAATGGGAGAGCATCAATGTTGTACAGAAGGAGAAAATAAGTCTATTTTTGGAATCACCAATCAACTTGCCTCACCATGGTTACAGGCCATGTTTCATAACTTTCCAGAATCACAGATGATTCAAAATGACCTTGGTAATAATTTAGACCAAATCTCGTATTTTATCCACGGAGAAACTGAAGCTTAGAGAGGTGGTAAAGATCATCCGACAACACGGCCCCTTCATGGCACGTCACAACAGAACTCAAGTCCCCTCATTCATAAGGAAAAATGTGAAACCATTACCTCAGAAAAAAGGTACCTCTTAATTTCTCTCTGGGTTTTTTCATTTGCAAATGCTATGAAATTGTTTTGGCAGTTAAAATCTCCATGTTTCTACATGATTGGGAAAAACCTTTTCAAAACTACATTTTTCTACTCGTAACTTCAACGCAACTTGAAATACAGATGTGTTCAATCTGTTCCCTGCTAGCCAAGGGGGCAGATAAGCCATGTGTATTGTACAGGCCTCTACGAACTGTTACTTAATATTTATTCATACTCTTTGGTCTCTAACTTTCCTCCATTTTTATGTAGTTCATGTGTGTGTGTGTGTGTGTGTGTGTGTGTGTGTGTGTGTGTATATATATATATACACACACACACACATGTGTACATACATGTGTATATTTGGACAGATCTTATTAACTTGGATATTTGGTAGAGGTAGATCAATTAAAAATTAAGGCAATAAAAATTTCATGTCATTTACTATTAAGTGAAATTCATTTTTAAAATGATCCCCAATCCAAGGGCGCCTGGGGCGGTTCTGTCAGTTAAGCATCCAGCTCTTGATCTCGGCTCAGGTCATAATCTCATGGTTTTGAGGGCGAGCCTCATGTCGGGCTCTGTGCTGTCACCACAGATATTCTCTCTCTCTCTCTCTCTCTCTCTCTCTCTCTCTCTCTCTTTCTGCCCCTTCCTCTCTCTCTTGCTCTTTCTTCTCTCTCAAAATAAATAAATAAATAAATATCTTAAAAAAATAAAATGACCTCCAATCCAGTAGGACTTCACAGAGAAAGCTTATATGAATGCATCCAGCATTTATTATACGTGTCTACTATGTGCCAGGCACTGTGTTACGAATTGGAATCTCAGAAGACTGTGTCCCTGCCCTTGCTGAGCTCACAGCCCAGTAGACCCAGGTATGAGCAGGTGGTGTAGTAAGTGCAATTAACAGGGACTGGTCAAGGGAACAGTGGGGGCAAAATGGAGGACGATGATCAAATACCACGGGAATGAAGGGAGAATATCTGGAAAAAGGAAATACTATTAACTGGGGTTTCTCAAAGGAGGAGAAAGATTGTTCTGGGTAATGAAGATACGAGGAGTATTTTAGATGGAGGACCCGGCATGCACAAATACAGAGACAAAAAGTAGAATGGCTTAGTCAAGGTGCCACTTCCTGTGCATCTGGAACCCTGCAGCTGTAGGCTAACTGGTCTCAGTCTATGTCCATCATCCCCTGTCAGCAACCACACCTCATGGCCCTCATGCCATCTCCTGTCCCCCTCTCCTAAACCACTCGTTCATGCCTTTCCCTTTCTCTTCAAGCCTCCAATACTTCCTCCCCAGTCCTCAAACTCAGTTAAGGAATGCATACACTGCCATCCAGAGAAGTGACAGGGGATGAGGGCAGAGAAAGGGGAGGGCCAGGTCAGAGGCTCTACATGACACTCTGGAGATTTGAACTTTATCCTCAGACAAAGGAGACCCATAGATTTACCTCCACGAGAGAGAAAGGGGCAAGACTCGAGGGAGTGAGGTCCAGGGAGGAAATTAAGGTGAATGAGAAGTAATGACAATCTGACTGAAGTCAGGAGCTATGAAGCAGACAAGGTAATGTTAAGGAAATAAAATCAAAGGCCTACTTTATGATTGAATGGTGGGGAGGTAGAGGAGAGGATTCCAAAGTTTCAGCAGCACAATTATATTTAACTTTAACCCACTGGTTTTAAAGCTTATTGTTTCCAAGAAATTGTAATCACATAATTTTAATGTACATAAAACTGTATTATTTGCTTCTCGGATCATCCTTGTAATAATAATAAAACAACAAAATTTGAACTGGGCTAAGGCCTATGAGTTATGAGCAAACTGAATCATTAATCTGCCATTAGCATTGGAAGCTCCTGAGAATAACAGTCCCTTCATCAGAATGCCGTCACTGAATTTTTTAGGACAAATTAGGACCTAAAAGTAAATGCATAGAAAATACTCTAAATTTTTCTAAATAATTGGCAAAGGAAAAATATAAATACATACTAGAATTCTGGCTATGCAGGAACTTTGCAAGTACATATATTTATAGACAAACATATACATAGAAATAGTAAGAAGTAAATTTATAGACTTCTCTGAAGAAAACACAAAGCATCAAAGTTTATAACATACTTTTCCCCAATCTCTTACCGAAAGGATGTAGAAAACAGAAAGATCTGCTAAATGAAGAGACCCCAACTTTGCATTTGTTCATCACTTCAAATATCATTTTGGTATCAGGTGACAACTGGATTTCAATGAAAAGGCCACTTTTTTTTCTTCCTAGATATGTCCTCCTCTGATAGGCACCTCCACCTTATCTTCAGGAACCTAGCAATCCAAGAGGAATCTCTTCTTCATGGACTGTATCTACAAAGCAAGTGAATCTACCTCATAAAGGCTATTTAAGGTGCTTCCCAGATTGCTACAAAAGTCTATCCATGAAGATCGTTACCTATGAGTCACAGCAAAGGTGGGCAGAACTTCTAACAGTGGTTCTCAACCCTATTTGCACATTAGTGTCACTTGGGGAGTTAAACTACACATGGACACACACACGTGTGTATCACGTCAGGGCCCCACCGTAGACCAGTCAATTCAGAATCACTAAGGATAGGTCCAAAAGGCACCCAGGTGATCCTCATGAGCAATGAGGGCTGAGAACCACTAGCCAGGATCTTGCTTCTCTACCTGTGGTCTGCAGACCAGTGGCATCCCCTGGGAGCTGATTAGACATGCAGAAGCTCAGGCCCCACTTGAGATCAACTGAATTGGAGTCTGCAATGTAATGCCATCCACAGTGACGTGTGTACACGGTCAAGTGTGAGAAGCCCTAGTCTAGAAGTCTTGCATCAAGTGGGCAAGCTCTAAATAAGACTTATTGATGAGATGAACCCATCCCTCACCTTAAAGATCATTCTTTGGCCTAGCTGTATAAATGTACTAAATGTGAAGTGATCCCTCAGACACCAGCTAAAAAGCTCTCTACACTGGACAGAATGCTAGACGTAAGTCCTCCCACTCTATGGAGCAGGGCATGAAACGCCTTACTTGATGTGACGTTACCTGACGACTTACTTGATGTGAAATGACAAGTAAGTCACGGACACACCCGATTCACAGGAGTGGTTGAGTCCAGGGAGGCAGGGAGTAGGACTGGGGAAAGGTACAAAGGAAACCTCAACTCTCTGTAATTACTGGTATTTTTATAAACTTCAAGTTAGTCAGGTTTTTTTTTTTTTTTAAGTTTCTCCCTGGAGTCTGAAATGTTTCTCTCCTCCACACAACAAACATTTCTTCTTTTAGATACACAAATCCTCTGTAGTCAAAGATCCAATGCAACAAGACCTCCACCCTTGGGAAATTATGTAATTTTTACATTCCTTCATCTCTTGTCTGCTAACCACTCTTCTAAGAATCCCCTCACAGAAAACTAGAGAGCCATGAAAATTACTGTTGATTCCAGGTGCAAAATGGAAATGCTGCAATTGGTGAACATCTGGTAGACCACAGCTGGGACAGGCAGGGGCAAAACCCAAGGGAGGTAAAAGAACTTGAGGGGAACCTGAAGGTGCAGCTGATTTACCCCCAAAAGGCAACACTAAAGGTACACAAATAACAAAATGCTATTAAGTTCAAATTTACTTCAAGTTGAGCTCCAAAATTACTCCATAGGAAATTCAAGATAAGGTCATCAATTTAAGTAGTTTCTACAAAACGAAAGGAAATAAATATTGGCTCTGTGTGCAGCCACTCTCATTACTTATGGTCATCCAAATGACCTCTCCCATGTCTCCCTTTCTTTCCTCCTACTCTTCTGACCTAAAATAGACTGTATCAATTCAGAACTGGGAGAGAGGGAAGATCTGACTTGAAGCAGAAGCAGAAGCAGAAGCAGAGAGACAGAGAGAGAATAAGAAGAATACAAGAAACACTGAAGAAAGCAACAATGGTGTTTAAACTATTTGACTAGGAGTTAGCCTGAGCCACGTATCAGAAGCTGCTGGAGTTCCTTTAAAAATGTCTCTTCCCAGGGGTCCACCCAAAGCCAAATAAATAAGAATCTTGGGTTAAAGGGAATCATGTGAGTTTCTGAAAAGCTCCCTCAAATGATTCTGAGACAGACTGAGGGCTGGAATCCCAGTTGTGACGGGGGATTCCGACATCAAAACATCACTTCTTAACTTTTAATATTTATCTTTTTTAACCTCTGGATACATGTAAATCATTCCCTAATCCACTTACTGGCATCACACTAGTTTTTTCTTACCGATTTTATTTCTGTCTGGGGCATCTGGGTGGCTCAGTTGGTTAAAGATCCGACTTTGGCTCAGGTCATGATCTCGCAGTTCATGAGTTCGAGCCCTGCATCGGGGTCTGTGCTGACAGCTCAGAGCCTAGAGCCTGCTTTGGATTCTATGTCTCCCTCTCTCTCTGCCCCTCCCCTGCTCGCTCTCACTCTCAAAATTAAATAAACATTTAAAAAAAAACTAATTTCATTTCTGTCCATCTCATATAGATTACTTTAAAATTCATATACTACTACCATGTTTAAAATGAAAATACAGCAGTAGCCTGTCTTACCTCTTCGTCACCCCCAAACCCACTTTCTAAAGGTAAACTACATTTAAAACTTCTAGCTATCTCTTCAGATATTTAATTTCATATTCCTAAATCCACCTATAAATCATAAAATAAGAATGAGGCTGTACAAAATAATCATCAGAGAATAAGAAACAGATATTAGAAATTAAAAATCAGATGGCAAAAAAAAACCATTGGAAGGAGAAGATAAAGCTGAAATAAAAGCAAAACGATAGAAAACCAGAAGAGATACAATGAGAGGATCCGTTCAGCAGGCATTACATCATACTAGTAAGAGAATATATAGTCTAATTGGATTCAAGAGTAAGGTCCTAAAGAGCTGGTTGCAAGTTGCAGACTCATGGAGTTGAGGGAAGAGGGTTGTTGCCTGATGGGTTCACTTTAGGAACACTGGGTAGTAAGTCAGTGTTTTCATCGTGAGGCCTCAGATGTCGGTACCTGTACTTTAGGTCTTTTCCCTAGGGCTGTTCTTTACATCCAGAGAAGAGTCCTTCAATATCCTACCTGGGTTGGTCATCACCTTGCTCTCCTAAGACTGGGCAGGGGGAAAAAGAGCATAGGGTCTCACTGCTTAGTATGTTGAATTTCATTACATTCGTCTGTTTTCATTGAGCATTTCACCCTTATCCTCTTTTTTGCCTGGTATCTCTAAATCCAAAACCACTAATTTACTTCAGCTTCTCCAAAGACAAATGTCCAGTGTCCAGCAAGGATTTCATCTTACCGCACAGGATGGGGAAAGTCACCTGCGGCTCTGGTTCCTTTCACAGGCTTGCAATCACCCCGTTCCAGAGCCTCTCATTCCAGAGGCTTTCTGGGATTCTGGGAGATTAACTGGCTGTTTCTTCCCAGGATCTAGTCCCAAATTCCTTTCAGGGCACTTGAGTACCAACTTTCTCCACTGCACTAAGTCCGTTGCCACAGGTCTGTTTGCTTTTCATCCTCCAAAAACTTGGTGTTGCCCATCTGCTGTTGCCTCTTGTGTTCCCCATCATTACAGTGGTGTTTTGGCAGGACTGACACTAAACACATGTTCAGGCCACCAAATTCTAACCCGAAGCTGCCATATCCAAATCTTACAACCACAGAAACTGCCCCAAAAGATGAGCCTTTTTTTTTTTTTACCAATTTTCAAACACCCATAGCTTTTGTTTTTATACATACACCAGATCAGCTAAGATATTTTTCCAATTAACGTTTATCATCATTTTCTTTTTTTAGTCATAAGGAAACCTTATCCGAGAGAATCCTTTTCTGGATGCCACAAAAGACTTTTTGTTTTTAAATGTTTATTTATTTTTAAGAGGCAGGGAGGGGGAGAGAAAGAGAGAGAGAGAGAGAGAGCAAGAGAGCATCTGAGCAGGGGAGGGGCAGAGAGACAGGGAGACACAGAATCTGAAGCAGGCTCCAGGCTCTGAGCTGTCAGCACAGAGCCTGATGCAGGGCTCAAACCCACAAACCACGAGCTCATGACCTGAGTCAAAGTCAGATGCTTAACCAACTGAGCCACCCAGGTGCCCTGAGACTTTTTTTTTTAAGTTTATTTATTTTTGAGAGAGGGAAAGAGAGCATGAGTGCCCATGCAAGAAGGAGGGGGGCAGAGAAAGAAGGAGTGAGAGAATCCCAAGCAGGCTCCACAATGTTAATGCAGAGCCTGACTTGGAGTTCAGTCCCACGAACTGAATCGTGAGATCATGACCTGAGCCAAAATCAAGACTTGGACACTTAACTGACTGAGCTGCCTAGGCACCCCTGGTTACCGTAAAAAAGTTTTTATTTATGGACTCATTAATTTAGTCTCAAACCAGCAGATTTCTAAATACTAGATTATAACTGAACAAAGAAAATATAGATATTTCCGGCAATAAAGCTGTTTTCGTTAACTCCTTCTTGTGACTTCAAATCTAGCCTATGGTGACCTGAATTGAAAGGTATTTGCCTCAATGGTCAGGTATTTTCCAGGAAGACCTTGACTACTGTCAGTCATCAGAAATACTGGAATCTTTGCTGTCTGGCTTCTAAAGACAGGCAAAGGAGGGATGATCAGAAAGTTTAAAAAATAATTAAGCATGAGAACTTTTCTCACAACCAAATGATCACATTTTCTTCACTCTCATCCCAAAGACACAAATCTGAAGACTCTTAATCTGAAGATTTTTATCTTTAGGCTGAAAACCCAGGACTTGTCCTAAACACTAAATTCATAGTTATAGAAATAAGAAATTACTATAGGGTAAAATACCAACATTGCATTTTTTATCTAATTCCACTCAAAAGGAGACATATTGGGGCACCTGGGTGGCTCAGTCAGTTAAGTGTCTGACTTCAGCTCAGGTAATGGTCTCACAGTTCGTGAGTTCGAGCCCCACATCGGGCTGTTTGCTGACAGCACAGAGCCTGGAGCCTGCTTTGGATTCTGTGTCTCCCTCTTTCATCCCCTTCCCCACTTGTGCTCTCTCTCTCTCTCAAAAATAAATACACATTAAAAAAAATTTTTTTTTTAAAGGAGCACATATTGCCTCCTGCTACTACTTATGACAGCCCTGGAAAGAAAACCAAGCATCTAACAAAAAAGGTTCCGATAGGGGGAAAAATTAAATTGTTCTATTTCTCGAGCTGGTTGGTAGTTACATGGATGTTCACTTTTTAATAATTTATTGAACTGTACATTTTACATTTCAAAAGTTTCATGTGATATGTTTTGTAATAAAAATTACTTTTTTAACAGTTAAAAGAGAAATGGATAAAAAGTCAAATTTCATTTGTCATGAAACACCGTGCTATAATCTTACTTGTCTAAAATTATCATGCACACTGACATGGAAAAGGGAGAAAAGTCATCATGATTTACCTTAAGTGCCTAAACTGGAGTTTCCCCAAATTTCAATAGTTATTGTCAGATGAAGAAACTGAGGAACTTAACAGTTAATTAGTAAGGTTACTAATAGTGATGGAATTAGCACTAATTCCAAGTGCTGTATGTCCAGTTAAGGGCTCCTTTAACACTTTACGAGGAGAAAGAACTTTCCACTTTTCCAAAGTTTTGAATTTAAAAACAGGATCTCAAAGCTGATGGTCTCTGCTCTGCTGTCTGTGGGTTTCCTGAGATCCCCAGGGAGGAAGCAGAGATCCACCAGGTATGGCTGTGAAACTGATAAATGAAGGGTGGTTCTTAGTTATTTCACTTTCTTCTAGTTAGTATAAAAATGCACCTGCTGCCTCAGAAGTTACTTTAACTCAAATGCAAATAAGAAACCTACGAGTGGTTAATAACCTCATGTTCAAAGGGAACATCTCTTTCCCATTCACAAGGTTTCCAAAGGAGGGATATTCCCTGTCCACCCCCATCTTCTCGCCCTACACCATATTCCTCCCCATAGAGGTGGAACAGTTCATTTGGTTAGTACGTGGCAACCATTTCTCAGTTTTCAAATGGACAGAGTTTTTCTACAAAAGATATTAACCATAAGAGATTCGGCTTCTTTCTCTGTTTCTCTAGCTGGACAGTGAAAGGCAGGAACCCGGGTAGTTCTGCTCTGCAGCCTCAAATTTTGTTCCAAAGCCTACACCAGGTGGAGGTTGCACAAGACCATGTTCACCTTCACACCACACTATGTCTTCCCATCTAGCCTTCATCAATAATGAAGCAAATATTTTGTCTACCTGCTGAGGCGTGTATCTGTTTTTTAATTAGCGGGGAAGGGCTGGTGCTTTCCATGGGTCCTCCTCAAAGACGCCACCACTGCCTTCGGGTTAGAAGTCAGAAGACATGGACCTGATCCCACAGATCTCAGTGGGTTCTTATGCCCACAAACACTGGTGTTTTAACAGCAGTATGTAAGCAAACTGAGTGGTGAGGAAGCTTTCTAAGGTGTTGTTCGGTGGATACTTTAATTACTTCTGCCCTAGAGGGCAATATTAAACTGAGATTTAGGGATTCTGGTTCCTCCCAGAGCCAACCCTTCCACACACGTCCGTGATCTGGGGCAAGACACAATCTTTCTAGCCTTTGAAAGACTTTAGCTTCCTCATCTTTTGAAGGAAGGGATAACTTCCCTATTTTTTAAGGTACTTTCCAACTCTAAAGGGCAGAAAAGGCTTTAATAAATGTATTCTGGGATTTTAAAAGCAGACGTTGACATTGTATACCTGGGCCTCACAGTTCCTGAAGGTCAATGACCTTCCACCTCATGGCTGGGACACCTCACCCTTCTCAAGCTCAGTGACATTCTGAATGTACATCATCACTCAGAACTGATCCCCCGCATAGCGACAAGACACTCTAAAAGTTCCCCGTGCCCTCTGCCACCAGCCACACAACCACCCCCTGCACATCCTCTCTTATGTCTCCCTCCCCCCTTCCCTGCTGAACCAGCCGCTACCCTTTAACCCATTCCATTCTCCTGACTGTTGCCCACTGTCCCAGACCGTCTGTGCCAGTCTCCTGTGCCTCTCTACTCCACCGAGGGCCCAGATGGAATTGGCAGTGCCAGTGATACTCATATCACCACTTCCAATTCTCTGAGCACTGCTGGAGAGAGTCAGGGAGATGGGGAAGATTCCTTCTACCACTGGTCAGGCCCAGCCACCTCTGGCTCCCTATGGTGCTCAGATGTGCAGCTACTCCAAGCTCTTCCCCTTCCCCCTCTCCCAACTTTACGCCTCACTCCCAACTTACTTTGACCAAATCAACTAGCCTCCTCTGTTGTTGCTCTTACTTCCCAACAGAAGGCAATGGATCCATTTCGGATCCAGCCACCCTCCCTCCCAGCTCCCAACTTCCCTTTCTAAATCTTTTTGCCTTTATGTAACCTCTTTTCCCCTCTAGGTCACATCTGTTTTTCCATGAACAATTATCTGTGCCATGACCTGGGCAATCAAATAATTTATTTTTCAAAAAAGGACCTTCTTGTAGAATGAAAGTGAGGATTATTTGTCCAGGTATTTGTAGTATCTATCCAAACATTATCCTATAAATAAACTGGGGTAACAGGTGTGAACCGAGACTGTCCTGGGTGATCCGGACATACAGCCACTGTCTCTTGCTCCTACCACCGCCCCCCCCCCCCCAACTACTTGTGGAGGGCCTGGTGCAGGAATCACCTTCCCACTCCCTCTCCTGATCTTCAGTCCCTCCCTCTCCACTGGACAGCCACCACACTCTCAGGCTTTTCTTATGCTTTTTAGTCACCGACCTCTCAGATTTTCACAGTGCAATCCCAGTTTACGCTCACTCCATTTCCTTCCCATTCAGGGACCCCTCAGGCATCTATCTGGCGACTTATCTCTGACTTATCTCCACAGCCCAACTGACTCCATCCTCAAAGGCTGCTGACAATGGTCTCCCAGATGAGTCCAACGGCTTCTTCCCAGTCTTTGATCCTCCACCTTCCAACCTTATCAGCCTCCGCCAATCTTCCTCTCTCACCTTTCCTGACCCAGTCCTTTCCTTGTTCTCTTGCTTCCCTCTTCTCAGCATCCTGACAGCCTCTTTCTGTCTCCCTCCAAGTGCACAAATACTGGTTTTTCCAAGGCTCTGCCCTGGCCTTCTCACCCACACCGTGAACCCTTCTCACAACTTAATCCCTTCACAAGGATGCCCCAAATCTTCCTCTATTTGCAATGGTCCACAGGCACACAAATGTGAACATATCCAAATGCAAACGTATCGCCACTTCCATTCATGAGACAAACACTTATTGGTTGCATTCTACTACTAGCAGGTGCCTTTACTAGTGGTTCTTCTTGACTATTTCAATTCCTGCCATTGCCATCCAGTCCCTCCGCTTCCATCTTTCATTTGTCCCTCAACTCCCTCATGTAATTAGTCAACAAGTCCTGTCGCATTCACTTCTATGGTGTCACACCCAACCCACCTGCTCCCACCCTAACTTACATTCTCTGTTGCTTCTCTTCTGGAGAGTATTTTAATAGCTGCCTAACTGGACTGCCCGTGGCTCCTCTGATTCAGATTAATTCTCTTAAAGCATAGCTTTAATCACATCACCTCCCCCACCTTAAAATACCTTTGATGGTGATATACTGCCTGCAAAATGGGCTCCTTAGCCCAGCATTCAAGACCATCACAGTAGGGTCCTAGCCTTGCCATGCAGCCTTCTGGCCGACTATCTGCCTCCAGGTTCCTCACCCTTCAGCGTAAGCATGTCCCTCTCCATTTCTGGATATGCTCCTACATCCTTTTATTCAGGTCTTAGTATAGGCTGGTTCCCACCTCTCAGCCAGCTGAAGTCTTACTAATTGTTTAAGGCCTTGCTCAGGATGCCTGAATTCGGTCTTATTTAAGTTCTTCCTTCTCTGAAATCACAAATAATTTTCTTTGTGCCTCTCTCACAGTTCTTCCATGTAATAGAGCCTTTGGTTACCTCTCCTATGCTCCTTGCATGACTCTCAAACCTCTCAAGGAAAGGGTGCCAAGGCCTGATTAACCTGTATACTCTTTATACTGCTTTATATATAGTAAGCTGAGAGGCTGAAATATTCAAGTTAACTTGGTATCCATCATATATCATGTAAAAGAATGAAAACGCATTTAATATCATCAAAGTTAATTATGCCAAATTCTTAGGAAGGCCTAGAAACAAACCATTTCTGCTGTTGGTTCAAGGATACATGAAAGTTAGATCAAGGATATATGAATCATTTTACTAACTTTGCAGGAGAATTGTGCATTCTTCATTGGTTCCTTAAACTACAGACAGGTACAGAGATAGACCAGATCTTAAAGAACATTTAATTCCTCCCCAAACCACACCTCCCCCTGCCCTTGTCCTATCCCAGCTACCAAGGCTCCAGTTGAGAAAATAAAAGTTTGAGAGAGGAAGCTGTTCCCATAGTCACATAAATCAGAAGTCATAATTGGAGCCATTCCATTTATTAAGGACCTAGTGTTCATCAGACATTTTACAAATGCTATCCAGCCCCATGACAATCCTTCGAGGGAGGTGGTACTACCCCCTTAGAAGATGAGAGAATGCTCAAGAAAAGTGAAGTAAGTTGCTACAGAGGGCCCTGCTTATTAGGGGCAGAGTTGAGCTTCAGCCCTAATTCTATTTGGCTGTCAAGTCTAGGCTTTTCTAATTGGACACTGTGGCAGAGGCAAGACCTACCATATGTCTTGACTCCTGTCCTACTGTTTCTCCAGTGAATAATTATGCCAACTAAGCAAGCACACGTACTTAGAAGTTGTAAGTCATTTTGTTTGAAACTGGAGGCATGAAAATTAAATAGTAGCTTCATTACTATGAAAGTTCTAAGGTTAATAACTGCCAACATCCTGACTCTTGTCAAAAAACTTCCCCAATCTGGAAGAGAGATATGTTTTCCTGCTTTTTCAATTCATAAGTACATTCCTTGACTTAAAATACATTTGCCCAACCACATTCAGCAAGTATTTTTGAGCTCCTAGATGTCCAAGGCACATGGGAGGGCACAAAGTTGAAGCGAAACAGTTTTACTTGGAGAGTTTACAAGCAACAGGCAGTCAATGGATTAATGGTAGGAACCTCTCCTCCCCTACTTAGGGGAGCTCTGGTTAATTTAGGGACTTCCCACAAGAAGTCAAGACACTTAAGTTCTAATCCCTGCTCTGCAGCCTTGGCAAGTCTTCTCGCTGTGTCTCAGCTTCCTCAGCAAAGGGACTGGTACAAAGGAATGAATTGTGCTAGTAGTCTCAAGGTCGCTTCTAGTTTTAAATTTCTATTATTGCCCAGCTTACTCTTGAAATTAGATTACACTTTTGAAAGCGATCACAACCACTGTCAGGGAAAGGGACCTGCTGGATGCCCACTCCTCTTTAACTTTGGGAGTACCGAGTTCTAAAAACATTGCTACAAGAGTAAAGCTGACTAATATCCTTCCAAAGTTTATCATTTATAATAATAAAAAGTATACTAAAGTTTACCCTCCAAGGAGGGTACACTACATTTGAATTCTTCCATTACATCATTGCCTGATTACAGCTTTAATTCTTTATAATACATTTAAGATGTTTAAAATATAATTTTAAGTATCTTCTCCTTCCATCTACTCTTCTGTAGAGTTATTGACATTAACGACAACAAAGAAGAGGGATACGGCCTCTTGTATTCACTTAGTTAAACTGAGACTTCATATTAAGTGCTACTTCCGATGGACCTTCCCAAGCTTCAGCTAATGCTGAAGTTGGTGAAAACAGCGGGGAGGGAGGAATATAGAACTATGGGTATTTAAAATATTAGTTTTAAAACATATAGGCCTTTGGGAACTTGACCTTGTTGATTCTGTTTCAATATCCTGCACTTGTTTTCAATTAGCCCAGGTAATGTTTTTAAGCACCCAGTCTTATACAGTAATATACTTTCTCTTGACAAGGCTCCCTGTGCCTTATCTTTCTTCACACTCAGCATCTTAGGATGTGATGCTCAAACGCATCTTGTGCCATCAGTTAAACAAGCACAGAGGAGGAAATGAATCAACCAAAAGAAAACTGGAAGGAAAAAAAAAAAAAACTGTACCATCTCAGTGCCTTGCTCATAAAAGGCATTGACTTTCAACTGTCAAAGATAGCCCTACCAAGAAACGAGGAAAGAGAATTTGTTCATTCGCTACTCAACAAATACTGAGTGCCTAATATATGCCAGGTACTGTGCTAGGTGCTAGAGTTACAGCGGTGAGCAAAACAGGCAAAAATCCCTGCCACAGTGGAGGTTACACTCTAGTGCAAAGAGACAGGACTTAAAGAATACCTAAACAAAACCACTTCAGATAGCGATGAAGTGCTATGGAGAAAATAAAATAGGATTGGGTGTGGTTCCTGGGGTGAGGGGTGAGAAGCTATTTAAGATGATCAACAGGGCCTTGCTGAGTACATTCAGGACGTGAGTCCTGAACGCTAAGAAAACTTTACTCTTAATCCTACAAATGTGGAATGATGTGGGAATGAGTCAAGTCAGTCTTTAAGGGTGGTCACAGTGGTTCAAAGTTCTGTATTAACGGCAAACTAAGTTCCTTTTTGGTTTGCCTTAAAAAAAAAAACAAAACCCAAAGCCTAAATCTTTAACTGGGACTTCTACTTAGGGGCCACTTGTTTTTCTTTTAAGATCCACCAACTTTTCAAGTTTGTGCTAATTACTTTAGCGGTACTTAAGTACAGGCAATTACTAGAAGGACTCCTTCAGAACCCAGTACCTCACCTGACACCATCCAAATTCTGAATGAGACAGGACCCAGCCTTGCAGCGAATCAGCGCTCCTCCGCCGACTCATTAATGCAGCCAGGTGGAATCCTGTAACCTTTCCAAGAATGGGAAACGAGCTTCGGGAAATCTGGGGAACCTGACACCCCAAAGTTCCCACACATTGAGGCAGGGGCAAAAAACAAGCCGCCGCTCTTTTGCATGAACTCTCCCCCGCCCCTCCAGGCGTCATCGCTGCAGAAGGGCCGCTGTCCCCGGGTCGGAGGCACACTGCGAGTACGCGCGCGTGTGTACCCCGCATGAATCATCGGCGCCCGGGTCCGCGGGCGATGATTCATTCACCGCCCTGGAGCTCACGGCCACACGTTCCGGGCGTACTATGACGGCCGCACACGCAGCTTCCTTAATATTAAACAAATGTTTCAAAGTACGAATGCCCGGAGCCAGAAACGTGTAGACCCAGGCGAGGCGGCGGGGAGGAAACGGCACGTTTCGGCCGCTGCCCGACCGTTCCCGGGGCCGGGAGGGGAGCGGCGGGCACGTCCGCCCGCCCCCTGGGCCCCCCGCCCGCCTCCCGGGCCCCCGGCACCCCCCCACCTCGGCACGCGCGTCGGCGGCGCCCGCAGGGGGCGCGGAGGGCGCACAGGTGGGTCCCCGCCCGGCCCTGCCTCCCGCCCCTCCCCGCCACTCGACGAAGGCCGACGCTTCCTCGCCAACGCGCCTCCCGCTCGCCCCTTCCCTCTCCGTGACATCTTATATAATAACCCGAGCTAATCAAAACGGAAGCGACGCGCGCTGCCGGGGCCCGTCTCGCGGCCGGGGCTAGATGCTCGCCCCCCGAGCCCGCGGCCCCCGAGCTAGGCGCCCGGGCGCGCGGCTCCGGGGCGGGGGGGGGAAGGGCCCGAGCGCCGCCCCGGCTCGTCCCTCCTCGCAGAAGGCGCCGCTCTTGCCGGTCCCCGTCAGGAAGCCGCGAGCGTCACAAACTGCGTCAGCTTCTTCAAACACATTTCATGGTCTCCCTCCAGCCCGGGAGCCGGCTGCTCCCGAGGCGGGGCCGCGGCCGGGGCTGGAAGGAGCCCCTCCGGGGAGGAGAAAGTTCCTCGGGGCCCTCCCCTCGCCCGCACCGCGCCCGGCCCCGCCGCGCCTCCAGCCCCTCTCCGCGCGACGCCCGCCCCGCCGCGCAGCCCGCCAGCCCGCGCCAATGTCAGCTTGGGCAACTTGTGACCCCCGGGCGCCGGGCGGCCCCCTCCCGCCCGCCGGGCTCGCCCGGCGCCGGGGGCCTCCCCCTCCACTCCACCCCCCGGCCCAGCGGAAAGCGGCGACGCCAGAAACTTCCCCGGGCCGCGCCGGGCGGGGAAGCCGCCCGGGTCCCCGTGCATCGCCCTTACCTTGCTCTCGGGAGGCCACGATCCGGGCGGGCCGCGCGGGGCGCGTGGTGCGCGAGCGCGCGCGCGTGGGGCGGTAGGTGAGGGAGCCCGCGCCGGCGGGGGCGGGGCGGGGCAGCGGGGGTGCGGGCGGCGCGGGCGGGGGCGGGGGGGCCGGCCCGGCGGGCGGGCGCGAGGAGAGCGGAGCCGGCGGCGGCGGCGGCGGCGGCGGCGGCGGGCGCGGGGCGAGCGCGCCGAGGGGGCGGAGGAGTTGCCGTGGGTTTGTTTACGCATTGCTGCCCGGCTCGGGGCACAGCCCGCACTCCCTGATTGGACACAAACTGGGGCACAGCCTCTCGCCGCCGCCCGCCAGGCCTCCTCGAGCAGCCGCCGCGCAGCTCCCGGAGCGCCCTGCCCGGCACGGCCCGCGGCGGCGCCCGGGCCTGGAGGGGACGAGCCGCGGCGGCCGCCGGCGGCGGGCGCGGAGCCACTCGTCGGCCCAAGGCTCGCCATCGCCCACCTGTAGTGGCCCGACCTTGGCAAGGAGAAATTCGAAACTTCTGAGCTGGGGACTTCGTGTCATTCAGCAGGAGAAGGGGCACTTTCTTCCCCCCCACCACAGACGGAGGAAGCTTGCCCTTGAGTGGATAGAAAGCAGCAGCTCAAATGTGCCCCTTCGGCGATGGTCAAGCCAAACCTTCCTCTGTAAGCTATCCCTGGGAGCTCAGTTTCCTCCCGGGCCTTCAGCTTCTCGGCTTGTATTCTGTCCTCACGCAGCATTCAAAGTTGCCATCCCAGAAATGACCTTGCCTCATGATGCCTAAGATCCCAGATGACTCCCCATGGCCTCAACCTCCGATTCCTCAGCCTCAGAGTATTCCACACCTGGGCCTCCACTTGTCCGTCTCCTCTCCACTGACAACCCTCACCCCCAAAACCTTTGCCTGCAGACAACACTTTAGGTGCCCCCGTTCTTTCCAGATGGATTTTGATCCTGCTCCGTTCTCTGCCACAAACCCAGAGAACCCTGTAGCTCCCACGGCTTGTCAAACCCTCGTGGACACAGCTTGTCTAGCATCTCCTACCGTCTCTGTGCAGTCTCCACCAGCCGGGTGCAGAACCCACCCCTTGTGGCCGGCATCAGTTTGGCTTGAGGGTCAGTCATGTGCCTACTCTGTGCCCCCAACCAGTCTGTGGATTCCTTAAGAACAGGAGCCTGGTTTTAACAGGGCCCTGGGGATGGGAGAAAAGAAGGCTGTAAGAATAAAATTGTCACTGAATGTCTGCAGCTCTGCTGGTGCCGGAAGGACTCAAGAGAGCCTCTATCAAGAGGGTCTCCTGATAGTCTGCAAACCTCATCTTGCAAAAAGCAAATACTTCCAAAACCCGAGAATGCCCTCCATTTCCCCTGTGTCTCTGTGTCTTTTCCCCACCACACCTAGCTATGTGCCCTCTATACTCTTAATGGGCACCTGATAACCCTTGGGGGAGTAAAACTGAGATGTTCCCTAAGCTAAAGTTCAAGGTGATTAAAATGAATATAGTAAATCATGAAGGAATAGACGTGAATGCCCAGGAACCCAGTCATTTTACAGATAATTCCTGGGGCTAAGAGTCCCTCAACCCTGACAGCTAGTATGGATTTGCCAGTCTCCAGCCAAACACTAGGGAAGTAGACCCAGACCCTCCCCGACTCCTGGGATGGCTGGATTTCTTTCTCTCTTTAGATTCACTGCTTCCAGTCCCACTGGGAAAGCTGTCTTTGAATTCTGAGGGTAAATCCAAGTGAAAGTAAAGTTTTCTTTCCCAGGCAGTTCCATAGTGATGATTCAAGGCAGCAAATTAGTTACAAACGTGATGAAAGAACTGGAAGTGCAACCAGGGGAAGGTGAGGCAATCCTGAGATTAGCAACTGCTGGATGCATCTCTCCCCTAGGGCTGGAGGGACAAAGGGAAGAGGCTGCCGGAACCTTGAAGGTCTTGCCCAGTGCGAGCTGAAGCCATGAAGAAACTTACAAAGAATGCTGAAGACGCCTCCCATAGCAAAGAAATCCCTCTCACCCTCCAGGGCCACCCAGTGGTAGAAAGTAGAAGCCAGGGGACAGGATGACAGAGAGCAGGGGTCAGAGCCCCTACAGTGCAGATCAGAGGAGGGAAAGGAGGTGGATCAGAGAGCACAGTGGCAGGCCACTGACATTCCAGGGCATGGGTGCAACATCTGGTTACCCCGGGGACTCTTCCTTCGCAGGGATTCTGCAGGGACAGAGCACACTTTGTTTCTGAGCCCCAGCACTCCCTTCCTCCTTCCGGTCCCTCTTTGCCCTTTTGCTTCCATTTCTCCTTCTAGCTTCTTCTCTACCACAATTCCCTTATATTTCCTTTTTCTCTCTTATTCTGTGGCTCCCATTTTTCTCTTTGGGTTCCAGTATACTTCCTCCTGACTTCTCTTCTCTCCATGGAGTCCCTGCTCCCCTCTTTGTCCTACTCCTTCCTGAGCAGGATGGCAGCCTTCTTCAGCATGAAGGAGATCAATGGGTTCCTATGGTAGGTCATGGAATCCGGACCTATCGTATAGTTCCCCTCCAGACACTGTGCGCGGCATTTCACATATGTGATCTCATTTTATCTTCACCTCCCCTGCTAGCTGGGCACCCTTGAATAAACTCCGGTGGCTTCATTATTTTCCATCGGAGGGAAGGCTTTGCTAGTACAGGTCACCAACGTCACTGCTCTTAGCTTTCCTCCTCTGTTAGGTGCCTCCCTCCCCCCTTTCTTTTTCTTATGCCACATCTCTTCCTTCCACTAGCTCAACTATTTTTCCTAAATCTCAACTCTCAACAGCCTAACAGATCCGTAGTCTAAACTGGCATTTCAGCTGACTTTGGCAGGGTGGGGAGAATTCAATAAATGGAGATTGAGGAAAAGCATTCTTGGTGGGACAGTGAATAAAATGGTCCAGTTTGAATGAACAAAAGGTACAGGTAGGATATAGGACCAGATTTCAAATATTTGCCTTTAGATTTCAGCTAAGACAGACTACGCAGAAACACAAATTCACCTTAAGTATATTCAGCGTGTGTATAATTCATATAATTAGAATCATAATATTTTAAAGCCAGAAAGAAATCAAGACCTTGTCTTGATTTGTCCATTTTTAAGTGAATGAACTGAGGCCTACCAGGCTTAGGTAGCTGGAGTATTACGGTAGTTAACCACGGACATTAGAGGGGTGCCTGGGTGACTCAGTTGATTAAGTGGCTGACTCTTGATCTCAGCCTGGGTCATGATCTCATGGTTCATGGTATTGAGCCCCACATTGGGCTCTGCACTGGTGGCATGGAGTCTGCTTGGGATTCCCTCCCTCTCTCTCTCTCTCTTTCTTTCTCTCTCTGCCCCTCCCCTGCTCATGTGCATGCACATGTATGCACCTTCTCTCTCAAAAAGATAAATAAACTTTTTAAAAAAGCAAAAAAATGTGGACATTAGAGTTTGAATACCTGTGTTCAAATGCCCACTTTGACAAATGTTAGATTATTTGACCTTGAACTTATCAGTGTTTAAGATTCCTCATCTATAAGATAGGAAAATGATAGAATCTATCCCAGTGGGCTGGTGTGAGAATTAAATGTTCTTACAGGTAAAACACATAGCACAGTGCGGGGCACATAGTCAGTCTTCACTAAATAGAGGTGAATATTATTATGATTTCCCACGGCTATTTGGCTGGTAAATACCAGAGTCAGAAATGGTCCCCAAACCTTTTAAGCAGTAATTGAGTGTTCTCCCCATTTCTTAGAAGCCATATCTTAAGATGCTGTCTGTGAAAATATGGCGGCTCCTCTGGCCTGGTGTTCTCAGTTATCCTCCTGGCTACCATTCCTCTACGCCTCCTGCTATCTGCTCTGCCACCGGCCTCAGCAATCCCACCATACAATCAGTATTGCATCCTGTGAAGTTCTGGGTGGGGGGCATGAAAAATTAGCAATGGGCACATTCCACATTAAGCAATGTAGTTTACAAGTTCTGATATCCTCAAATTTTACTCATTTAAATTTCAAAGGACAAAAAATAATTGTTGAATTAAAGGGGTTTGAGTTATCTGTCATCCTGCAGCCTGTAGAGTGTCAAACTTACCGGCTTAAATTTTGATGGTTCCTTAGAGGAACTCACTGGGACCAAGAAAAAGCCTTGGTTTAAAAAGTGAGTGTCCAATCCTTCAATAAATTGTGATGGAAGAGAATTTTCTTTCTCTCTCCACCTTTCCTTTCTTAGTCTCTGGCCCCACTTTTCAAAACTCCCCAACCCCATGATCTTCATGTAGTTCACTGTCTGAAATGAACCGTGTTACTCACCTTTAAAAAAAAATTTTTTTTTTAACATTTATTCACTTTTGAAAGGCAGAGAGAGACAGAGCACGAATGGGGGAGGGGCAGAGAGAGGGAGACACAGAAACAGAAACAGAAGCAGGCTCCAGGCTGTCAACACACAGCCCGATGCAGGGCTCGAACTCATGAACCTCGAGATCATGACCTGAGCCAAAGTTGGCTGCTTAACCGACTGAGCCACCCAGGTGTCCCATTTTTTTTTTTTTAATCTCTCAGACCTAGCTCGGTATCTGGGGCCTTCCAGGTGCCCACATGCTGTTGAGTGGACTTGAGCAATGCCACATGTACCGAAAGGATGCCCTCTTCCTCCCCCTTCAAATCTTTCTCTCTTCAGTTGACATCCTTAGCTAGTTATCAGCCTGTTGCACTGATTCACTGGAAAGCACAACAACAGCTGAGTGTGAAATAAATGTGCATTTTACAACATAAACTACATTCAAAGAGGGGTATTTTAATAGTGTAAATCCAGGCAGTATTTTAAGAGGGGCGGGAAGACATTTTTGGGGGCAGCTGGACTTTCCTAACACCTTTGCATCACACCGCACAAAATGGAACTTACCTCTCATATACATAAAAGCTCTTTGACTTTCATTGTAACGCATTTCACTTCAGATTTCTTAGGCTAAATTGTAGACGGCCTCCATTCTGCATATGGCTGTATTAATTATCCTGCCTAAGTCATTTCCTAAAAGGCACAATTTTCTTTAATCTTTAAAAAAGTTAATCGTCGTCCGTTTTTCTCTTTTACTTCAAAGCCAGACCAAGACCCAGTGCCCTGACCACTCACTGACCACTATACCAAAGACTGCTACATAGAGAGCATTTAGTAAATGGTAGTTATTTTATTATTGTTATTCACTATCAGTGTTACCACCGTAAAGAGAGTACAAAGCCTCATCTTTGTTTTCCTTCCAGATTTTTTTTTCAGAAGTTGGACTTTAGCATCACTTTAGGAGGAGAGGATAATTCACGGAAATCCAGTTTTCCGGGTACCACTTGCTTTTGCTTCTGAAAGAGAGGCTGGAAGGATGGTTAGGCTTAATTGTGCTGCTGGGGGCCTATAATCAGCCGGGCACTATCGATCCCTAGTCTGCCCTCCATAATATTCATGATAAAATGGGGATCAAACAGGCAATCTCTGGCCCAAGAATAGTTCATAATGACAGGCCAAAGACTTGTTCTCTGACTGTGCTTACAATTCCTTTAGGGCTTTCTCCTGGATGGACCAGAACATTCTCTGTGTCTAGCTCTGTTTGTTTTTATGCCTCAGACAACAACTTAGGAAAGAGAATCTCCCCAGTGGCTTCCCAGCAAATAATTCTTTTGGTCTCGACTATAGTACTTCATTTCCTTCCCTTAGGACACTTTTTGCACCATGATCATCAAATGGTGTGATTTAACCATCTTCTTCTCTTTGATGATGCCAAAAACAAGCGAAACCTCTCATTACTGGTTTTGATGTCCTTTTCTGGGTAGGTGTTCTTCTGTGGTCCACTGAATTTCTGCATTGTACTTGACTTACCAGGCTTTCCCTGCTCCCTTGCTTTCCTCAAGTGTCTATTACCCCCTGAGCATCTGGTCGTTTATATTTGAACATCTGGTCTTTTTGATTCATAGCAAAAATTGACTTTGGCCTTCTAATAATGAGATTTTTCAAGCATCGCAGAATCATAAAATGTTAACGGTGGAAGGACTTCTGCAGATAACAGAGGCCAATCGATTCCTTTTATAGTATAAAACCAAGACCCAGAGAAGCCAAGTGTCAGATGCAAAGCTACACAGCCTATGGTGGGGGAAAGCTAGAACCAGACCCAAGACTTCTGCTTCATTTGTTTCTTGTGAGTTGGATTATGATCCCTGGAAATAATACTATAAGGAATTTGTAAGTGTCTTCCTCCAACATGTTTCCCTTTTCATATAAGTGGTTTTCCTAATACATTTCCAGGAGGCTCTGAGAAATAAGAATTCCACAAGTGAAAAAAAATGCAGCCACAGGAAGGCATGACTTACAGAGTTGGGACTCAGTGATGATGATGACAACGACTGACCATAACCAGTTCTCACATTTCTACGCTGTCAGTTCTACTATTTTGTTCTCTATGGTCCCAGCTATTTCTGGGTTTCAAGCCTTCTGGAAGCCTAGCTCATTTAGCTTAGGGTTCTTGATGAGGGTGATGGGTGGGTTTTCAGGAGCTGCCTTCCATAGGAATGGTGATGACTTCAAATAGTTAGAGATCTACCCCTAAGCACACATTTGGAAACTTTTCTAAAGTTGAGGAGGTGTGTTCCTAAAATAATGCCAAGTATTGCATACAAAAAGCATTCCCCGGTCAGGCAATCTGAAAAATATGAAATGAAACAGAATTAAATAGCTTAGGGTCAGTTGGTTCAATTTTACCAGAATTCACAGGATCTTTAAAACAGTAATGTGAATCCTGAATTTCTAAGGGAGGGTGGTGAAATGTGTAGAATTTCCCAAACATATTTGACCATCAGATCATTTATGGGACTTGGGTAACATGGAACAAACTTTAGGAAATGTTAAATATCCTTTGAGGGTCAATTAGAGTCTACAGTACTCCCTTTGTTCCAAAACTATCTGTTTCTAATGTTAAGATACCTTTCCCTGGGGTTTGTTGTCTTGGATATAATGACTTACCCTGTGCCTCTTCTTCTCATTATTTATCATTTTAGGACCCAGGTGCTATTATTTCTCAGCCTGAATTTCTCCACACAGAAAAAAACGTAGTTCATTTAACTCTGACCTCATACCTGAGCTGCCCAATTCCTGTAATTATTTTCAACTGTCTTATTCTTTTCTATAGTTTTCAAGGGTCAAAAAGGTAATAATAATTGTAGTAATTACAAATAGCATTTCTGAGTGTGTGCAGTGGGCCAGATATTGTGCTAACAGCTTTACATATAACATCCCATTTAATTGTCAACACAACCCTGTGAGGTAGATATTATGGTTTCCATTTTACACATGAGAAAACTGAGGTGAGCTTAAGTAATTTTGCCCAAGAGGGTCCCAGCAAAGGAGGGGAAGCTGGGATTGAACCTGACTGTGTTCAACTCTTAAGGATTCCAGGCCCCGGCCCTTCCAGTGTCCGTTCTGTTTTTTAATGTATGCGCTGCCTTCCCAACCAGAATCCTTTAAGAGCAGTGGCCACACGGTCCAGACCACAGTAGAATCTTCTGTGCTTGACACAGCACCTGGCGTGCTGTAGCCAATACTTCCTTTGAAGAGAAAAATTAAGCAACTTGCCCAAGCCACTCAGCTAGTAAACGGTGGACCTAAGATTTGAACCATCTCCCACACCTTACGCATCATGGATTTCCCACAAGAACCATGCTCTGTGTATCAAGCGAGCTCTTTTTCCCCTTGGAGGTCACACTCACCAGGCTTTTGATCATCCCAAACAAGGCATTTTATGCTCCCATTCACTCTACCCCACCCCCCTACCTGCCACCTGTAACGCATTCATTCTGCCCTCTCCCAAGCAGACTGTGGTTCTAGACCTAGGGAACTAAATGGCTAATACCCTGGCAAGCAAGAAAGCACTTTTATGATTCTTGTATGCTAATTTTGCCGCAGGTGTTCTGACACTGGTTGTTCTCAACCCCAGACTTTGCATTTGGAAGCCCTTCCAGATGTTGAAATCTTTCGGTGTAAAATAAGAAGGCATGCGCGGCCTGGAGGGGGTGGTGGGGCACCCACCGTGGCCCCGCTTCACCGTTGGCTCCACGCGCGGTCCCAGCACCCCGCTGAGTGCCTCGGACACCCCTCACCCCCAGGCCGTGGGACGGTGGATGGCCGGACACAGCTGGGCAAAGGCATTAGCGGCGGTGTCTCTTTCCTTGACCTTGGCCTCTGCAGCCGTCAGGCTCAGCAGCTGCCCCAACGTCTCCCCAGTTGGAGCCCATTTTCCTCACTTGGGTTTCCTCCAGGCTTCAGCATGTCAGATTTGAATGGCGCAGCTGAGCATCCCCACAAGAAGGCCAGGACATCTCTGTACCCTGGCTCTAAAGTGGAGCAAAGCCAGGTCCCCAACGAGAAAGTTCCTGGCTGGTCGAATGGCCAGAGTACAAACCTGTCGAGGACACTGCTGGCTCTGTCTTGGCCCAGCCCATGTGGGCAGACCCTGCAGTGGGGGAAAGGAACTTCTTTCCTAAACTCAACGAAAGGGATGGGCATGTTGAAAGAAGGAGCCAGAATGGCTTGTATGAGCTTGAAAATGGCAGACCCAGAAATCCTGCAGGTCAGACAGGGCTTGGTTGGCAGAGGGCTTTTAAGGCCGTGGGTTCCAAATCGTGCCGCAGACCCCATCTCAACCAGGTGGAAAAAGGATAGCACGGGAAATAAAGTTACCCATCCTGTTTCTGAGAGAAGCATCCTGCAATTTGTAGCCATCAAAAGGAAGGACTGTGGAGAATGGGCCATCTCAGGGGGAATGGTGGAGCCGGGAGAGAAAATTAGTACCACGCTGAAGAGAGAATTTGGTGAGGAAGCCATGAACTCCTTACAGAAATCCAGAGCAGAAACACAGGAGTTTAAGAAACAACTTCACAAACTATTCAGCCAGGAACACTTTGTAGTCTATAAAGGCTACGTGGATGATCCTTGAAACACAGATAATGCGTGGATGCAGACGGAAGCTGTGAACTACCATGATGAAACGGGTGAGGTGATGGACGAGCTTCCTCTGGAAGCCGGTGATGATGCCAAGAAAGTGAAGTGGGTGGACGTCACTGATCAACTCAGGCTTTGTGCCAGACATTCCCAGTTCATTCAATTTGTGGCTGAGAAACGAGGTGCCCACTGGAGTGAGGGCACGTGTCCCAGGTGCCGTGAATACCGACTTGGAGTCTCATGAAAGCCGGGGGCCTTCAAATGGACCTGGGGGATGAGAACTCCCACTGAACAGGACAGGGAGGGATCTTCTTCTGGTGATGACTTACAAAACTGTTCACAGTATGAGGGCTTTGTGTCAGGGAATAGTATCAAACACAGGAGATCAGGACCACAGACTTTTGGGTTTTCCAGTCAGAAGAAGAGGAATATAGTCACCTGTTGTATGTGTTGTATACATGACTCTTAACCACATGATTCAACCAGTGCTCTTGGGAGAATTGTAGATG
This sequence comes from Prionailurus bengalensis, assembly GCF_016509475.1. Lineage (NCBI taxonomy): Eukaryota > Metazoa > Chordata > Mammalia > Carnivora > Felidae > Prionailurus > Prionailurus bengalensis. The sequence continues at coordinate 51,140,602 of NC_057351.1, read as the reverse complement.
GTACAAAGGTAACTTCTCACCAACCATAACCTCTGCTTTTCAGCTAGCTTGCATTTGTCACTCCTTTTTTTTCCTCCTGATGTGTTAGATTGTGGTCTGATCTAATGCATAACCTGGTATTTTGCATAACGTTTGTTTTTCAAATTGAGCTTTATGTGGTCTCGTATTCATTGTTTTCAAGAACGAAAGCTCTCTAGTTATCCGTGTGTTTAGGATCTTTCATTTTGCGGGAAAGGTTCCTTCTTTATTTTATTCAAAAGGATCAAGTACTTACAAACCAGAAAAATAAAATGCAGTGACAAAATGAGCTTACTATCTAGCCCTCTGGTTATCAGAACTATTTCTGAACAGAATGGATGAAGCTCAGGATATTTGTTTCCTCTCATCTTAGAAGACCCTGTAAATGTGAATTCCTGTTGCGAAGAAGTCTTTGTCAGGAGATGTATGTAATCCCAGCCTAATAAAAATACAAATCATGCTTAACTTTTCTTAGTTGAAAATATATATGTATATGTATATGTATATGTATATGTATATGTACATATATGTATATACACATAAATATACATATATATATATATATACACAGAGAGAGAGAGAGAGAGAAGGTTTTTAATAGTCAGTTTGCAAACACAGAGATACTCCCCTGACAATCAAGAATGAGGGGATTCCAGGGTTGCCTGGGTGGCTCAGTCGGTTGAGCATCTGACTCTTGATTTTTCGCTCAGGTCGTGATTTCACAGTTTGTGAGTTCGAGCCCTGTGTCGAGCTCTGCACTGACAGTGTGGAGCCGGCCTGGGATTCTCTCTCTCTGTCTCTCTCTGCCCCTTCCCCCCTCAAAAAATAATAAACAAACATTTAAAATAAGAATGAAGGGATTCCAGTAGCAACAAATAGGTCAGAAATACATTTCTTTCCTTTCTTGTCACCTAAAACAAGCCACTTAGCGTTATTCGTATATAACACAATGCACGGAAAATTAACTCAAACCACTGCAATGAGCTTTTCGTGGCTAGGGTGGAAAAGACTATTGCAGCTACTGATAACTACATAAGGAAACTCTTCGACAACAGTAGCTAACACTTCTATCCACTTACTATGTACCCACACTCTTGGAAGTGCTTAAGAGAACACCAGGGTTCTCTTATGTCACAGGTTGGGCTCCCTGGGGAGCAGTCTCTGAGTGGAAGGGAGATCATTAGCATTACAAGATGTTTCTTAGGGACAGGTGTTGGGACCAACTCCTGGGGGAGGGAGGAGAAGGAAGCAGGATTGGATAGAGTGAGACACTAAAGTTGAAGCCTGGTGAAGGCATCAGCCAACTCCACCGGGAGCTCTGGAGCTGAAAGGCCCTTCTAGCTGCCCTGAATTGGGAGTTCATGCCTTCATACCCCTGTTGACCAGCCACTGGACACGGGTTGCCCCTAGAAGGAGGTGTGACCTTAGGAGAGACAATTTCTTCAGCCAAGGCAATTGCCAAAGAGGGCTGACAGCTGAAGTCCATCCTTTGGTAACACTCCTAGTAGTTAAGAAGGAGAATCTGGGAAAGGGGAGGGGGCAGGCATTACAGGGTCTACCACATATTGTTATCCCAGCTTTACAGATAACATAACTGAGGCACAGAGAGGTTATAGAACTTGAACCAAGTTGTACAACCACAAGTAAGTGGTGGTGGGAATAGAGCACAGACTGTGGGATCCACGGCTTACCTCCTTGGCCGCAATACCATAGTCCTTCCTGTAGTTACACTCTCAAGAGTCCCCAGGTTCCCTGTGCACTGCTCCTCTAAAAAAGAAAAGAAATGACCATTATATCTCTTCCTAGATGCACATTTGGTCAGAGTTCCCTTTTCTAAACCTGAAGGACATGGGCATGGTCTCTACTGTTTTTCTCTTAAAAGATGTTGTATTTACATGGGTGATGATGATTATAAAAAGGTTCGGGGCGCCTGGGTGGCTCAGTCGGTTAAGCGGCCGACTTCGGCTCAGGTCACGATCTCGCGGTCCGTGAGTTCGAGCCCCGCATCGGGCTCTGGGCTGATGGCTCAGAGCCCGGAGCCTGCTTCCGATTCTGTGTCTCCCTCTCTCTCTGCCCCTCCCCCGTTCATGCTCTGTCTCTCTCTGTCTCAAAAATAAATAAAAACGTTAAAAAAAAATTAAAAAAACAAAAAGGTTCACCCCTGGATGCCCAGCATCAGTTCATGTTCAGGAACAAATTTAATACATTGCTTTTCTGTGTGAATTCTATAACTGCTTGTTGATGGGACCATTTGTCCTATATTCCAGCAACTTTTTCCAGGTGAGGCATGCTCCCTGTCTATTTGAATAATTGAGGTACCTGGTTGGTCAAACATATTTTGAATGTTCCTCAACTTATTTTTTTTTTCAAAATGTAAGTTCCTAAAAGAAAATACATTTATACTTACACACACACAGACACACACACACACACACACACACTAATCATTGCAAAAAAAAACTGAAATAAAGAGGATCTAATGTCTCAAATTTAATATATCTAGACCAGAATTCTTGATTTTTTTTTCCCCCAAGAAAACTATTCCTCCATCATTCTTCCCTGGTAATTGGCACCAAAATCCATGCAAAGTTGCACAAGAAAACAAGGAACTATCCTAGATTCCTTGCTTTTCCTCACTTCTCACATCCAATCCATCTGCAAAATTTAGCTCCATCTCCAACAAATGATATCCCAAATCGTTTACTGCTTTCTGCCTTCACTGACCCCCTCCCCCCAATAAAGCCACCATCCCTCGTCCCCTAGACTACTGCAAGTGCCTCCTCGCAGGCCCCTCTCCTTCCACTCTTGTCCTCTTGTGGGTCAATTTCCACCGCCCCCCCCCCCAAATTAAATGACATCTTAATGAATGTCAGTCATATGATGTCCCATCTCTCTCAAAACCATCTGATGGTTTCTTTTTTCACATAAACTAAAACACAAACTCCTTACCCAGGCCGACCTGTTCTGAATAATCCCTGCATTCTAGTCTGACCTGGTCATGTTCCACCCTGGGCCAATCTAGCCTTTCTCTTCCTACTTCATATGTGCTTCTTCCTCAAGGCCCTTGCTTTGCTTTTCCCTGCCTAGAATGTCCCTTCCATATCTGCACCAAGTGGGCCTCTTAGGTCAGTCAGGTCTCAAAGGATAGATACGTCCTCAAAGAGAGTTTTCGGGGCCACCTAATCTAAAGTAGCCTACCCAATCCATTTTTACTCCCTCACCTTGTTTTATTTTCTACGTGGTATTTAGCACCAGCTGAAATTATCTTGTATATTTCTGTCCACTTACGAGTGAGTCCAGGGTTTTTTTCTCTCCTATTAACTGCTATATCACCAGTATCTAGAATAGTGTGTGGCAGGCATGTCCACAAATTATTTGCTGCTGCTAACAGTTTTCCATATACTCTTGTCTTTAAAATACAAATGCAAATATAGATATAAATAGAAATAAATATAAATGTGATCACATTACCCTTGGTCTAACTTTCTTATTTAAAAAACACTTTGTCTGGAAATAATTTTAGACTTACAAAAAAGTTGCAAAAACAGTACAGAGTTCTTGTATAATCCTTCCCCAGGTTCTACAAATGTTGAGAACTTACTTACATAATACAGTTATTGAAACTTGAAAGTTAACATTGATTTAATATTTTTTACTATTAATTCACCTACAGATCTCATTTAAAATTTGCTAATCATCCCACTAATGTCCTTTTTCTGTTCTAGAATCCAAGGATTCCACATTTCGTTTGATTGCCATGTCTCCTTTATTTCCTCCAGACCTAGGAAAGTTCCTTGTTTTGTCTTTCATGACCTTGACAGTTTTCAAGGCGCTGACCAATTGTTTTGCTAGAATGTCCCACAATTTTGGATTATTCTAACATTTTCTTAATTTTTTAAAAATGCTTTTATTTGTTTTTGAGAGAGAGAGAGAGAGAGAGAGAGAGAGACAGAGTGTGAGCTAGGGAGGGGCAGAGAGAGAGGGAGACACAGAATCTGAAGCAGGCTCCAGGCTCCAAGCTGTCAGCACAGAGCGGACACGGGGCTCGAACCCACAGACCATGAGATCATGACCCAAGGTGAGGTTGGACACTCAACCAACTGAGCCACACTGGCGCCCCTAAATTCTGTATTCTAAAATGGTGCCTGTATTCTAAAATTTTCTTTTAAATTTTTTAAATGTTTATTTATTTTTGAGAGAGAGAGAAAGAGAGAGAGAGAGAGAGGGGAAGAGTGTGAGCGGGGAAGGGGCACAGAGAGGGAGACACAGAATCCGAAGCAGGCTCCAGGCTCTGAGCTATCAGCACAGAGCCCGACACGGGGCTCGAACCCATGAACCGCAAGATCATGACCTGAGCCGAAGCTGGATGCTCAACTGACTGAGCCACCCAGGCGCCCCTAAAATTTTCTTAGAAACAAGTTGAGGTCGTACATTTTTGGCATGAATACTACAGATGGGATGTTGTTTGAAAAAATGAAGATGTATTTTTCAATGTGATCACTAGTATATATTAAATAGTATGTGCTATATTTTATTTATAATGTTTTTAATTTATCATTTTATTTACAATTTTTCATGCCCAATGTGGAGCTTGAACTCATGATCCTGAGATCAAGAGTTGCATGCTCTACCAACCAAACCAGCCAGGCCCCCCAGTATATGCTATATATTGAAGTGTCACCATCGAATTTCCAACCACCTTGTACTACTTTTAAACAGCATTTTTATATTTTTATGCACATACACGTGCACATACATACACATATAATTGAATATACGTATTCTAACCCTCCAGCTCTTTCTCTGTAAGAGAAGGTATCCAGGAAGCTCTGGATTTCATTCACTATACTCTCTCTCCTCCTTCTTGAAGTTCATAAAATGACACTTGAATGCTGTATTATACCACTTTGTCAGTTACCTATTTCTACCAAAAAAAAAAAAAAATCCTGCAAACTATCCCAAAACACTGGAGCCTAAGACAAAAACCATCTAGTTTATACGTTTGAAGGTTAACAATTCGGGCTGAGTTTGGCAGGGTGGTGTTTTCTGGTCACGCCTGGGGCTCGCATCTGGGAATTGGGTGGCTTTTGGCTAATCTAGGATAACCTCAGATAGGATGATGAAAGAGAATCTTCTCTGCACCTCATGTCTCCCATCCTCTATCAGGCTCATCCAGATATGTTCTTATGACAATGGCAGGGGAGCCAAGATCTAATGGAAACATGGAAGGATTCTTGAGTCCCAGGCTCGGAACTGGCCCTGAGCCATTTCCCTACATCCTAATAGAAAAACCAAGTCACAAGGTCAACCCAGATTTGATGTGTAGGGAAATAATTCGACCTCTTTAGTGAGAGGAAGTGGCAAGTCACATGTCCAAGGACATGGATACAGAGTCACGTGAAAAATTGAGACCATCTGAGCGCTCAGTGATCCCACATCTATTGTGGCTTTTTTCCTCTATCAGTTTTATTGAGATACAATTCACATACCATATAGCTCACCCATTTAGAGTATACAATTCAATGGTTCTTACGATATTCACAAGGTTGTGCAACCATCATCACGATCGCTTTTCGAACATTTTCGTCACCCTTTAAAGAAACCCTGTACCTTCTCCAAGATGCTTTCTCTGACCCCCATGCTAAGTTACACCTTTATTCCTCTGTGTGGCCTTGTGAATACCGTTCCACTGCAGAGCACTTTTACAATTTATTTTTGTTGGGGCCAAAGATTGTACTCTATTCATTTTTCCATTCCCAGCGTCTAGCACAGTGTCTGATTGACAGTAGGTGCTCAATAAATATCTGCCAAAGAGAATTGAAGAGACTCCAGGTTTTGCCAGTTCAACCCTGCAGTTTGCCCATGGCCGTTTCTCAAGCCTCTGGCAGAAGCCCGAAGTATTTGTTTGTACTGGCGCAACTTTCAGTCACTTTCCACACCTGAGGATCGTTGGGCAATTGTTCACGTTGATGAATCATTCCGGTTGCTCTCAGCATGCTGCTGAACATTTGTTTCTATCAGGGTCGTTATCAAATAAGATGGCAAACTATCGAAAGTAAAATCATGGGAATGACAAAGGAATAGGGCGAGGAGGTTTGTGTCATCATTGGCTGAAAGTTTGGAACACACCGTCCCCGTGTCCCTCCCGTTTCCTTTCTGTCTAATAACAACGTGTACTTTACTCTGTGCCCGGGACTGTGCCTGCATCGTCATTAATGCTTTCTTATCAGGATCAAATGAAACATTTTAAGACAGTCTTTTCCTAAGCCAAGATAGATCTATCCGTGTATGCCATAGACACCACTTCAAACCAGCAGCTTTGCGAGAGCGGAGGCTGTGTTCTCCCCCTTTCTCGGCATCTACTGTGGCTCGTCTGTATTTAATAAGATCTCGAACGAAATATAAAAGCCAAAAAACATTTATCATGAACTAATTTAGCGTGAAGTAGGGAGTCAGATACAAGTAAAAGCCATTTTATTCAGCTCTGATGGGCTTTAGAATGCTAAGTTTACATATGGCAGTACACTTTCTAGGTGAGAGAATTTTTGTCTTTCGGGCCGTTCTTGAAAGATTTTGGTAGGATGTGCTTTAAAAATGGAAGATTGTCAAGGCTTTCCTTGTGGTTACATGTGCTGTGAATGTTAAAATCACAGTTCAATGTGGTAAGTTTTGCTCCCAGATTTGTCACTAACTGGCTGTAGGAACTTGGGTAAAGTTGCTTCACTTCTCCGAATTCCTTGTAGCTTATAATTCTAGAAGTGTTAAATTGACAGATATGTGCAATACTTCTATACATATGTATCAAATGTGTATGGACTTACACATTTATAAATATTATACATTTATAAAAAGCAACTTTTCCAAAACAGCAATAAGGATGTTTCTATGGGAGAAACCTGAATCCTGTTACAATGATCATGTCTTTTAAAAAATAGTTTAAGAAAATTGATTTATTAGTTACTTATTTCTACTTAGCAATATTACCTCAAACACATAGCTTAAGACAACACACATTTATTAAGCCACAGTTTCTGTGGATCAGGAATCTAGGGACAGCTCAGCTGTCTTAGGGTTTCAAAAGGTCACCATCAAGGTGTCGGCTGGGCTGCGGTCCTATCTGAGGTCTGACTGGGGAAGGATCTGCTTCCAAGTTCGTGTAGTTGTTGGCAGTATTCGATCTGTTCCAGATTGTCGCACTGAGGGACTCAGCATTTTTCTGGATGTTAACCAGAGGCTGCCCTCAGTTATTTGCCAGTTGGCTCTCTTCTCAGCCAGACTACACCATGATAGCTTGCTTCTTGCTTCTCCAAAGCCAACAGGAGAGAGAGTTTCCTCACAAAATGGGTGACAGTGTTACATAATACCATATACATGTACCATCACATTTGCCGTATTCCATTGGTGAGAAGCTGTATTCCATTGTTGACAAGCAAGACACAGGTCCCATCAAGGGGAAGGGGTCACACAAAGCATGAGCACCAGGAAGGTGGGATCAAGAGGACCACTGTGGAGTCTATCTGCCGCAATTGGAAAACTACAAAATGTATGTGAGCAGTAGAGTAGGGTGAAATTCTAGGAGCCACACCATCCCCAAACAAGCACACATCTAAACCTTCCAACAAGGGAAGCACCCTGCTTCTCTCCTATCCTCCATTTTGGAAAATGCTGCCATCCAATGCAAAGCCTTTAAACCCGAGAGGTATCCTTGGCTCTTGGCAATCTCTAACCAGCCCACTCCCCACCCAATCCATCAGTAAGATATCAAACACGACCCTTCTGTCTATTTCCACTATTTCCCCACCATTCAGTTACCAATGTCTTTCCCCTAAACATGGTTTGACCACACCTTTCAACTCATCTTCCAGATCCCACTCTTGCCCTTCCTTATGATCCACTCTTCATACAACAGCCAGAATGCTTTTCTTAAAACAGAAATCAGATCATGTCATTCTCCTGCTTAAAATCTTCCATTAGCTTCTTCATGAATGTGAGTGAAGTTCAAACCCCTTTATCTGACCTATAAGACCCTCCATAAACTGACCTCTGCTTGTTTCTCCTCTGTTCTACTATATTTCTCTTTATATATAACAGCATTGCTAATTTGTTTAATGACATAGTTCAGATCCTATAATCTAAAAATAAATAAGGCTAGTATTATTAAATCTAACATAGAATATAATGTCACTTGAACAGAATAAAATAAGTTTTAATAAAGCTAAGAATTGGAAGCTAAAAAGTTTTTGAATTGCTAAACATTATTTAGCAATTATGGCTTTATGGGTGATGTATTGCATCACATATCAAATAATTTGATCCAAAATGAGATATCTTAAATTAGATGTGCTTTTGAAATAATATAAAATCCAAACTACTAATATATATTGAAGCTAAAATAAGAGAATGTGTTTATCTACACAGTGGTGAGTTTTGTTTTTGGGAGGGGGTCAGGAAAAATTTATTATATATGTGGTTTATTAGTTCAGCTTAATCAAATTTGGAGTTATAAAATCATGTTAATAATAAACTCTAAAAATATAATTACACATTCATACAAGTTAGTTTTCTTACATTTCTTATTAGTTAAAGCCAAGAAAATTCACTTTCTAATTATGTGGGTCTGGATGATTCATTTATCGTTGACTACCCAAGCCACCTGGGTGTGTTCACCCAGATTAATTAAATCTGAATCCTGCAGCTCGGTAGCTGAGTGACCTTGTTCAGTACATTCAAACTTTCTGAGCCTCAGTTTGCTCATAAGCAAACAGGGATAGCAATACATACTTGTCAGAGTTATTTTAAGGATTAAATGAGGCAACATATTTATTGGCACACTTTAGGGACTCTGTATATGTTGTTCTCTCTTTTCCATCGTTGCTTGGCTGATCAATCTGAAAGTACCATAAATTGATCTATTTTCTATTTCTATTCCCCTTATGTTAGACCTGGGTTCGACTTGGGCAGAAGAAAAGAATTAGAAAAGCATCATAAAGGCAGAATCATTGAGGAGTGGCTGACATAGAGAAAGAATGAGGCGGAAGTCACACAGGAGTCTAAGATTTCAACTGGACATGGGAAGTTACCCAGGGACGCTGAAGAAATTTGCATTTATTTGTGGATAGGCAAATCACAGACCATGACGTGACACTTTGGTAAATATTATTTACATATTGAATCATCGATACCACTGTATCCCTCCCCTGCACCTTGAGTATAATGGGTGTTAATTTGAAATAGAAAATCTGTGTGGTTGTTCAGGGTATTTTAGAAAAATTGTCAAGTATTCAATGTAATGTGAATTTATTACTTCTATTTCTCACCAGAAGTAGTTGTTTTATCAGATGAGTATTATTTCATTATTATTTCATTTCCAGAGCAACAGGGCCTTTTGAATTTTTCAGATTTCTTTTGGGAGAAAAGACATTGCAGTTACTTGCAATTTAATGAAGAAAATTCTTTTATGGCTTCTCACTTTGGGATGCTGTTAGATTGTGTTGGCATGGTGTAAGGAGAATCTTATGAGTTCTACAAACTCTTGGTGGTTTTAACTGTGTCTTAGATTCTAAAATATCACTGTATAATTTTTAGCAGGGAGAGGCACTGTTTCATTACCTAGCCTGATTTGCTTGATAACCTACCACAACAAACTCAACGAAAACTCTGTCACTTTTCTTTTTTAACCCTGAAACCAATAGCTTATTCCTTGGTTGTGCAATAATAGAAGATATATATTGATCTCTGCCCAGTTTCTGGCACAGAGCTCCTAAAACCCTTATAATTTCCTCAGTGAAAAGAATACTATGAGTATCTTTTGTTCTAATGAAGTGACCTTGGGTGGGGTCCTGGATGGGTCCTGGATGGCTCTCTGGTCACCGGAAAGACAAAACCATAATTAGAAGCGAGGGATTTTCAGCTCCACCCCCTCATCGTTCAGAAAGGAAAGAAGGGCTGGGAGTGGAGTTAATAATTGATCACATCTATGTGAGGAAGCCTCCATAAGTTCCCAATAGTATGGGGTCTGGGGAGCTTCCAGGTGGGTGAACATGTACACATCAAGAGGGTGACATACCTTAACTCCACAGGGACAGAAGCTCCTGTGCTCAGTTGGCTCCCAGACTTCTCTTTATGTATCTCATCAACTGGCTGTTCATCTGTATCCTTTATCATATCCTTTCATAAACCAATAAACATAAGTGTTTCCCTCAGTTCTCTGAGCCACTCTGGCAAATTAATTGAACCCAAAGAGGGGTTTTTTGGAACCTCCAATCTATAGGCAGTTGGTCAGAAACAAGGTGATAACCTGGGCTTGTGACTGGAGTCCGGAGTGGGGGATAGGAGTGGATGTGAGAGGTAGGTGGGACAGTCTTGTGGGACTGAGCCCTTAAGCTGTGGGATCTGAGCTGTTTGCTGATAAGATAGTGTCAGAATTGAGTTAAATTGTAGGAGACCGGGCTGGTGTTGGAGAGACTTGCTTGGAGTGGGGAAAACCCACATATTTGGTGACCACAAATGAGTTGTTTTGTGTGAGTAGTAAAGGAGAGTCACAGGGAAGACACACAGTAGGGAAGAAAGGGTTTCTTTCCCTGCAACAGAGGTAGACCGAACTGAAATTTTCAGTACACAAAGACCCTCAAATTCTCTCTTTCCTTTGACTTTATTGACAGGTAGGGTGACCAGCTGTCTCAGCTTGCTCAGGACTGTCCTGATTTTAGCACTGAAACTTCCATATCCTCGGAAGACTCTCAGCCTCGGACAAACCAGGATAGTTGGTTACTCTATCAGGTTTGTTAGGCAAAAATGTTTATTGTGGACCCACTATGTGCTAGGTATTACAGTTACGGTGTTGAGCAAAACACATACTGTCCCTGCCCTCATGCAACTTAGAAATCTGCAACTAGTCCGTCCATATCTCATGGTAGTACAGCTAGGATGATTAAGCAGACAGGGTTAGACTGGGCTTTGACCGTGGCGATTATTATTTTTTCAAATTTAATTTTCCAGTTGGTTACCACTGTTCTGTAGGAAAGTCCTATTGATTTCTGGGTATTGGTTTTGTATTCTGCCACTATGCTTAAATGTCTTAAACTTGTAATATTTTTTACATGCACTTGAATTTTCTCTATTACACAATCGTGTTGTCTGTGAATGACAATTTGTTTTCTTTCTTCCTAATTCTTTCATATCTTATTTTCTTACTTTATTACACTGATTAGGACTTCCAGAATGTTATTGAATAGAAGCAGTGATAGTAAACATCCTAATCTTCTCACTTTAAAAGGAAAATTCTACATTTTATCATTAACTTTGATATTAGGTGTGTTTTTAAGAAGACAATCATTATAAAATTTCCTTCTGTTCCTATTTGCTAAAAGTTTTATTAGAAATCACTGTTGAATTTTATCGAGCATTTTTTCTGCGTCTATTAAGACAACTAGAAACATTTTCTCTTTGTTCTGTTGATAGGATGATTTAAGTGGCAAATCCCATATATTCTTGAGATAACCCACGTTGTCCATGATTCTATGTTTACACATGGCACATGATTTGTTAATATGTTATGTAGGGCTTTGCATTTGTAAGGTATAATATGAATCTAAATTATTCTATCTGATACTGTCATTTTCTGGTAAGTTCTTGTGTATCAATTAGTTTTTGCTGCATAAAAGAAAGAAACAAAAAAACACCTCAAAACTTAGTTGCTTGAAACACAAACATTTATTATTCTGAATGATTCTAGGTCAGCTATGAGTGGTTTTTCTGATCAGAGCTCAGTCAAGTGGCAGCTTGGCTGGGGCTGGATGATCTGAGATAGCAACAAACATGTCTGGTGCTTGGTGGGATGATTGATTTAGGAAGCCTTGGTTGACAAGGCTTGTCTCTGCTCCATATGGTCTTGAACCCTCTAAGAGCCTGGCTGAAATTGTAATCTTTTCACATGGTAGTTTCAGGGTTTCTAAGAGCTGCAAGGAAAAAACAAGCCCAAATATGCAAACATTTTCCAAGTCTCTGTGTCCCATTGGCCAAAGCAAGTTACATGGCCAAGTCTAAAGACACATGAGAGGATAACACAAAGGTTGGGAACTATGGTGGCCCTTTTAACATCTTGACTCTTCCCTAACTCTGAGACGGTTCTAGGGCTTCCAAGGCCAAGGACCAAGAATTCCTTACAATCACTTTCCATCACTCTATAGCCTTGTGAACAGACAAAACCAAGACCTCTTTAAGCAACAACTGATGTGGAGAGTGGCATAAAAGTAATATTAAAGATATGCAGATAGCAGCTAATAAAACAATACATGTACTGTAGTGCTTAGCATTTGTCCCTCCTTTCTTTCAAGTGCCTATCGGGTATCTATTATGTCTCAGGCATCGTGCTAGGAGTTGGGATAGAATGAACCCCCATAGCTAAGAGGTCGGCAAACAAAGGGACAGAGAACTATCAGGCTACAAAAAAACTCTTGAGGAAATCCAGGGGTGGACACATAGAAGAGGGTGAAGCATCTGTGTGAGGAGCAGCATGATCGGTAAGAATTTTAAAATCTTGTTATTTTGGTGTTACCTATAAGAAATGTGCACGTACACAATTGGACATACAAGATGTTAGTTGTAGAATTGCTTGAAAAAAAGAAAAGATTGGAAATAATATACCTACATATGGGTATATAAATGATTATACAAGTTATCATGCATTCATATTATGGGATACCAAGAATACCATGAAGAGAAAAATGTAGGGTTACATGAACCGACGTGGTACAACAGTAATATATTATTATTGGTAAGAATTCAGTTGTAAAATAATATGCATAGTATAATGTTATTTTGTTAAAAATCTGCATGTGAACAATAGTGTGTGTGAGCACGTGCGCGTGCGTGTAAAAACAGAAAAGACACCAGATTTGAAATGATAACCATCTCTGAGAAATGAGATCGGTGGGAGGGTACAATGGGGACCTTTTTTACTTTATATATATTTTGTGTATAATTTTAATTTTTGAAAAAGAACATGTATTACTCCGATAATGAAAAAGTCTTGCTAGAAAAGCATTAACAAGAGGATTGAGGATTGGTGTGGGGGCCTAATCTGAATGCTAACCTCAGAAATGCTGTAATAGCCAGGCAGTCCCTCAAGACCCCCGTTTGTATGGGAGATGCTGTTCCTGGGATAAATGCTGAAGGGACTTTGAAGGTGTCAGATTTTAGAATACCTTGGTCATGTAGCTCAACAGAAAGGAGATAAAGAGCTTCCCAACCTCTGGGATCAGTATGCCTCCGGGAAGGTGAAATATTTATGGTGAGGAGAAAAAAAATCATACATATGAGTGCTCAACACACGGATGGTGTGCCTCTGAAGTCGTATCTCCCACCTCCCCCCTGCTTTGCAGGGCTTTCACCAAACCCCTTTCCTGATGGGGCTAAGGAAGAGACAGACCAACCTAAGAGCTTGAAAATAACTAATCAACCTTTCTGAGACCTCAAAGACTGGGTAAAAGTATTGTCCCAGCTTCTCGAACTTTTCTTCAGTGATGGCAATGAGGGCAGGGGAGCCCAGCACCGAAGGCACTGGAAGTCAAGGCCACAGTGTTGCGGTGGAGTGGGGTTCCAGACACATGTTAGAAGAAGCAGTGAAGACTGACCACAGTTGAAGAACCCACCAGAAAGGAATACACCGGGAAGTACAGGGTGTTGGATATGATCTCTTGAAGTGGGTGGATGCAAATGCCCTTGCGCTTATAACCCTAGCCTCATAGATGCCAAGACTGGTGTAGCTCAGGGATACAAGGGCTGCACCATGTGGGTGAAGGAGAACCCTAAGGCAGAGTTGCCTTCAATAATGCAGCTATGGTAACGGGAGTCCTGCTGCCCTCCCAACACACTTGGTCAGTGCCCGTTGGAGTTAACTCCTGTCAGCCTCTGTCTCCCCAATTAGGCTGGACTCCTGGGAGTTCAGAAACCATGGTGTGTCTAGTATTTTATATTGTCTTTCATATTTCTATCCCACAGCACTCATTTTATTGTACGCTCTGGACGCATGTTTATTAAATTGAATGATGAGTCTGAGCTGACAGTTTACAATTAGAAGGGAAGCTACACAATTAGACCAAATAATAATAGCCAGGGACTTACCCTCAAGACGGATTTGTAGAAATAAAGAGTCTGGGGCAAAGAAAAAAAGATTTTTTTTTTTAAAGCTAGCCTTCAAATCCACAAGGAAAGGAATACATTGTATTTTGTCCTGAGTGGTGGTCAGGAATAGCTACAGAAAGTAGCTGTGGGGGAACTGTTACATAATAGTGACAACATGATTGAATTCGGAATCTAGAGGGAGAGGAAAGTAAGAAAAAAATCCATCAAGATGCTTGATTTTAAAAGGGAAATAAAACCAAATTGCCACATTGAAATAAATACCTGTAGTTCATTTAAAAAAATAATACGAAGACTTTAAAAATACCTTCTTGAGAAATGAATGTCACCAATTTTGCAAATTAGCTGTTGGAGGAAAAATCATATGTTGTTCACCGGAGCAGTAAACGAAATCACTGGCGGTAAGAGGGTTTCGTGGGAGAAGGGAAACATTCCACAAATGACAGAAACAGGAAAGCATATAACTTCTGTCAGATCAAACTCATATCAGAAATTAGGCAGAAATTCAAGGATCATATAGAATAGGGAATACCATTTTAATATGAGCCATCTCTGAGTGGCTAGGATTCTACGGGATGAGTCCCTCAAGCTGCAAGATCAGGGAATGCTGGATCAAGCAGGAACTGTTTGGGGAAATGATTCTGTAAAGAGAAATCATGCCTGAAAAATGCCCCAGGAATCCTCGAGGGGCTACATACATCTACAGCAAAGGAAACATATGGATGCGGTTGATATTGACTATTATCAGCCCCATACCACAGTCCGTCCCATTGTTGAAACCTTGTGAAACTGAGGGCAATGTTTACTCAAGGGCAGAGAGTTGTTTTGTGACAGAAAGCACATAAAGCAAAATGGATACCTTTTAGGGGTAGTAAGTACAGAGGGAACTCCTACTCAATATCTTTATGAATGATCTGGAAAGGCAAATCTTCCAAATTTTCAAATAGCACTAAGCTCCTCGGAGAAGCGAAATACAGGATGTTCTTCAGTCTTGCCATGTGAGCACCATAAATGCCACCATTAACACCAACTGGGAGCCTCAGTGTAGGCAAGGATCAGATAAGACTCGTGGATAAAAAATAATCCAGTTTATATTTTGAAGATGCTGGGTTTATACCTTAAAGATGTAACTCCCTGTTAGTCATGTTGGTAAGTTGTGACCAAAGAAGAAAACCTACAGGTTGAGTTATCCCGGACCAGCAGTTCTCAAACCTTTTGGTCCCAGGACCAAAAGGTTAAAATCTGAGGATTTGGGGGGCGCCTGGGTGGCTCAGTTGGTTAAGCATCTGACTCTTGATTTCAGCTCAGGTCATGAGCTCACGGTTTGTGATATCAAACCCCATGTGGGGCTCAGCACTGACAGAGCGAGTGGAGCGTGCTTGGGATTCTCTCTCTCTCTCTCTCTCTCTGACCCTCCCCCCTCAAAATAAACAAATAAACATTAAAAAATACACAATTTATAGAGGATTTCAAACAGCTATTTATTAGTTCATTTTAAAATTACAACAGACCGGTGCATCTGGGTGGCTCAGTCTGTTAAGTGTCCAACTTAGGCTCATGGCGTGATCTCACAGTTCGTGAGTTCGAGCCCTGCATTGGGCTCTTTGCTGACCGCTCAGAGCCTGGAGCCTGCTTTGTATTCTGTGTCTCCCTCTCTCTCTCTGCCCCACCCCTGCTCTCACTCTGTCCCTCTCTCTCAAAAATGAATAAACTTAAAAAAATAAAATTACAACAAACCCATTACACATTAATATAAATGAAACAATTTCAATTAGCTACATTTTCCAAATTAAGAAACTGGTGCGAAGAATGAAATTATTTTTATCTTTTTTGCAAATCTCTTTAATGTATGATTTAGGAGAAAAGAGTGGATAATTATATTTGCTTCTGCATTCAAGCTCTTGTAATACTATTTTAATTAAAGTAGATGAAGAAAATCTGGCCTCGCACAGATGAATAGTTGGAAAAGGTCTATATTTTCATAGTCTTTTTAAGGTAATTATGGATATTGCTAAGGTAATTATGGATACCACACTAAAACTCACCCGGTGGTGGCTTTTTAGAGGTTGGTCGCATTGTGGAATCTGAGACCATGTTATCTTTTCATGTTCTGTTATAGTAAAATCCACTGATTTACCCTGTGCTTTGATTTTTTTTTTTTAAATTTAACTCCCTGCATCATTTGTGTAGCATAGTGAATTATTCATTTGGAAATTATTGATTGGCTGAATTTGGGAGATCTTTCCAATGTTGATGTTTCACTCTAGAATAGAAAACAACGCTGTTCATATTACCCTGGAACTCATCAATTTCTTTAGGCATTGAGAAGAGGTCCAGTTCGCAGGGAGCGATACGAGTTTTCTGAAATTGTAATTTTTGTTTGAAAATGCAAATTTTATCATTGGCAACAAGTACTGTCAGTTCTATTTCTTTGAAGTGATGGGCTCACTTTCTTCATTTTGGAGAAGGTATCTGTCATGGCCATTGTCTGTCATTCTTTCAAGTAACATGTTGCATGAAGGAAGTGAGCATAGTGCAGAATTCAATTGCATGCGTGTTTTTCCTCAAGACAGTCTTCATATTTATAATGCAGACATTATTTATGTGGTTCTTATTTCGCTACACAGGATATTAAAAACATATGCTCCCAAGGGTTCAAACTTAATAAAGTTAATCATTTTTGCTCCTTCATGAAGGACATTCTTAAGTGAAATTGCCTTTTTTAAAAGTGTATTTACTTATTTTGAGAGAGACAGAGAGGGGCACACAGAGAGGGGCAGAGAGGGGGGGGAGAGAGAGAGAATCCCAAGCAGGCTTCACACCGTCAGTGCAGAGCCCGACATGGGACTTGAACCTACGAACTGTGAGATCATGCCCTGAGCCGAAATCAAGAGTCGGAAGCTCAACCAACTGAGCCACCCAGGTGCCCCATCTTTTTTTTTTTTTTTTAATTGCTGCTGTATGGTGGTGAAGAATACAGTGAGCCCTGCAGCTGAGCGAACTGTGGTTTCACCTGCTGTCACTTTTGCACCCTCAGCGCTAATCCGGGGAAGTATTCAACTGCATGTAAGTGCATGCAGGAATGCAAACAATTTCTCAGTATTATTATGGAAACAGTTTTTACTTTGCTCACTCCCTGAGAGTGAGAAGAATGAAATTATTTTTATATTTTCAGGGATCTCAGGGTCACTGGAGTTTGTGGACCACCCTTTGAGAACCACACTCTTAGAGGCCGGTCCCTGAATACATTGTCTCACCTTAGATAGCCAAGGAAATGCTTTGTGTCATCAGCCTAATATTAGAAATTAAATGCAAAGTATTCCATAAAAAATAATTAAATACCTGCTTCTCTAAAAACTTGACTCTCTGTTGCTGAAATACTTTTCTTTGCACATAAGGAATATCATTTGGAGATTAGTAACTGTAAATATTCAGCCTTGGAAGAACCACTTATCAGAGAAGAAAGACTACAGTAATTAGGATCTTACTTAGGAAAGAGAGAGGGTTTGTTTAAAGTTTTAAGAGTCATGATTTATTTTGATTGGTATTTATCAAGCACCTGTAGAGTTCCACGGGTCATATAAAGAGGTATATATCCAGGTTCCTGCTCTTATAAGAACTAGAGTGTCGTTGGCGAGGCAGGATATATAACTGCAATAAAAGAAATGAGAATCAAGAAACAAATGGAGATGGAAGACAATCATATCGGAATCAATGTAAGGCAACATGTGATCCAAAGCCAAATGGGTGGGACCGATGGCCAAACTCCTTCAGTCCTGGGTGTATTTCACCAGTCCTCCCCCTAAGCTATATCTCACTGGCCTATAGCCAAGGGCCTGCTACACCCCACTCTCCCAGTGCTGCCTCCGGTGAAATGTAGACCAGTAGGATAGAAAGAGATTTTTCCTGACTGGTGTGTCAGAGTAATTTATGGAGCGTTTGTTTGTTGCCACTGTTTTTCTTGGTGTTCCTGGCCTCTATGGTGTTTGCAGGGCTGTATTTAAGAGGCTGCCTGACATGACGCTCTTTTCTGTGATTTAGTGAAAGCCCAAGCATTTAAATTGAGTGGATTATACCAAGTGCCATGTGTGGTGTTATAGACTGAATGGTTGTGTTCTCCCCAAATTCATATGTGGATACCTAATCTGCAGTGTGACGGGACGTGGAGATGTGGCTTTAGGCAGGCAAGTAGGTCATGAGGGTGGAGTTCTTGCGAATGGGATTAATGCCATTATGAAACATACCCCAGAAAGGTCCTTTGACAGAACTTTGTTCTCCATGTGAGAACACAGTGAAAAGATGGTCCTCTGGGGACTAGAAAGCAGGCTCTCACCAGACACGGAATTTGCTGGTGCCTTGATCTTGGACTTTCCAATGTCCAGAATCATCAGAAACACCGGTTTGCTTTTTAAGCCACCCAGGCTATGGTATCTGTTAGAGCAGCCCAAATGGACTCAGACAGGCGGGAAAGGAAGAAGCCAAAGCAGGTGAGAGGAAATGATTTCTGAAGTTGCAATGGGGCCGACGTTGGCGAGGAAGACCCAGGAAGGTGGTGGAACCACGGAGGGGTTGGCTGTGGGGGCTCCTTGGGAGGCTCCCTTCTGCTTTTAATTGACTGACGTTTATGTGACGGTATGTGACCGCTACATGCCAGGCTCTGTGTAGAAGACAGCCCTAGCAAGGATGGCATCGTACGGCCTTGGGGACCTTCTTGAACCGTTTCTAAATGTTGCTGTTTAACTTTCTCACTATGCATGTCTGTTATTACTGTTATTATGGCTAGCCGAAAACTCCCTCTTATTGATTTTTATTTATTTTGAGAGAGAAAGAGAGAGAGCGTGCACTCACACCCTTGAACGGGTGGGGCAGGGGAAGAGGGAGAGAGAGAGAGAGGGAGAATCCCAAGCAGGCTCCATACTGAGTGTGGCTCAATCCCATGACCCTGGGATCATGACCTGAGCTGAAACCCAGAGTAGGACACTCAACCAACCGAGCCATGCAGGCATCCTGAAAACTCCCCCCTTTTTTTTTAAATTTTTTTTTTAATGTTTATTTATTTTTGAGACAGAGAGAGACAGAGCATGAACAGGGGAGGTGCAGAGAGAGAGGGAGACACAGAATCGGAAACAGGCTCCAGGCTCTGAGCTGTCAGCACAGAGCCCGACGTGGGGCTCGAACTCATGGACCGCGAGATCGTGACCTGAGCCCAAGTCGGTCGCTCAACCGACTGAGCCACCCAGGCGCCCCAAAACTCCCTTTTAATACCCTTCGTATTCCACAGTAGCTATACCATGTTCTCCACCTAGATGGCAACCGCCATATTGCTTTCTGAAATATCTTAGATTCATGCAGAGTTGATAAGCTTTTAGAGACTGAGGAAAAGAACTTAAGATCACTCTAAGATTACCCTGAAGTTCAACCAGGAGGGTTCAGAGGAGATAAAGTTTAATGCCCCCGGTGCTGAATACAAAGGAGAAAATGAACAAAACCAAAGCCAGGTGCTTCCCCAAGTGGAATGCTCTGAAAAGATCCAAGTCAAGGCGGGTCTTCAGGCTGTGGAACAGCAGGTATGTCAAATCCTAATCAAACGTTCCCACCAAGGTTCTAGTTCAACACTTGGTTTATTTGTCAGTGTGATGATGAGATGTCTCAGGCCAGGCTGCCCTGGACCTGCCATGGGCTATGAACAGCACCACCTTAATGGGAAGAGAAGTGAAGGTATGAGGACACGAGGAGAGAGAGTGGAAAAAGACAAACAAACAAGCAAGACGGAAGGGTAAATGCGAGAGATGGTTTTCCAGGGCACGTACGAAACTCAAGCTGAACCTGGTCTTTCTTCTCACATCATTCTTGCGGCTCTCTGTAGGCTGAATATCTGCTAATCACCCAGCCGTGGATCCAGAAGGCCTTCTCACCCTATCGGCTAACTCCATTCACTGACCCCATTAGGGGCTTGTGTGGCCCATTCCTGGTGGCATAACTTGGAAAACTAAGGGCCTTGTCCAAAAAACTAGGATTCATATGTTTCTGGGCATGTCTGGAGGTGGTGGGCTATGGGAGTCCGTGGCGTCACATGGGCATCTCTAGTATGATGGGAAGGAGTTTCACCCAAGAAAGAGAGTGGAGATGTACTCTTTTATTTCTTTTTAGTTTCACTAATAGCTGAACACCATATACAAAGCCTCTGTGTGTGTGTGTGTGTGTGTGTGTGTGTGGCAAAGGTTAGTTTGAGGATTGGAAATAAAAGTGGACACCATCTCATGATATGGAAAGGAGAAAGGGGCAGAGGTGGAATATCTGGGGTGTCACCGCAGTCTGGGCAGCCGCCAACAATGGGGAAGCAGTAAGGAGCAGAGATTGTCCAGGAGGAAGGTTTCCATGAACCTGTGAGAGGCCGCATCCTCTGACTTCCAGATCTCTGGGGGGAGAGAGCTGAGTGGAAAGGAAGCCTGCGAGGCCTGAGCCGTTCCAGGATCCAGCTATGAATGTGGTGGGGACCTCATTGTGGGAGAACCCTGGAGAGTCAGCAGGAGGAACATAAGCAATGGGGAGCGGCGTGGGGCAGGATGTGTGGAGCAGTGTGAATATTTATTAGCGACTCAGCAGGAAACAGAGGGCGCACTCAAGTTGGGTCTTTAAGGAGAGTTGAACAAAGGTTGGTTTCCACCTCTTAGGGAATGTGGCAGAAAGGGTGCAGGGCTCTGCAGCCGTCACAGTGGGGACCTTACCACTACCAGGCCTGAAGACACAAGGGGAGAAACCAATTATCAGGACTTACAGAGAAGGGAGTAACAGGGACAGGTAGCTGTGGCTTTTGGCCAACGCTGCTGCCCTCAGTTTCTCTGCTGGCCTACACCCTGCCTTGAGGTTGGCCGAATCCAACGGATCCCAGAGGACAAAGGAGGCTGGTGATGCAGACCCGTATGCGTCAGTCTACCATAGCACAGGGCAGTGGAAAGAAGAGTGTAGATCTGGAGAAGCAAATGGAAGATGGCAGCACAGAGAACATTTCCAGGCTAATCAACATGGCTTTATCCCCCCCTGCAGTGAGGCTCCACCTCCCATATAGAAGAGCAGAGAGAAGACTGGGGGTGGGGGGAGGGGGGCAGCAAGCTCAGGAATGATATCTGGCATGGTTATTATTATTATTATTATTATTTGTAAAAGAATTCCACGGAGGAGGGAAAACAATGTCCCTCTACGCTTCTGAGTTCTTCGCCGAGGCCCCTAAAATACAAGAGGAGAAGTTTGTCAACATGTACACCTCATGTATACACGGATGATTCTTAGACAAAAATAAGTTACTCCCTGAGGTGGCTTTGAATTCAGGCCTAAATACCCTGTAACAGGGAAAGGGGTGGGGGTATGTAGGCCTCTTAGGGGAGAGTAACTGATTTTTAGGAGAGATGAAGAAGACCTTAGAAAAATAGGAGAACGGTATGATAGCTGGGGACACAGAAGTCCACTTCTACTGTCCTGTCCCGGGATAACAGTCAATCTTCCTTGTTGATGAAACTGCAGATAGGGGCCTATGACAATGGAGCTGCTTCTGGAGGATGAGTCTTTAGGCAGATAAGGGGAGTTCAGAGAGAGTCTCTCCCCGCTTTTGCTGTTTTTTAAGTGCCTATGGCTCAAAATAATCAATGTGCCAAAGCAGCGTATTTTGGGGTGCGATGTCCTGAACTCCTTCAGTCATATGTTGGTGTTCCATATTCTGCTACCTTTCAATGGTTTTCCTTTTAATCTTTAAAAAAATGCTTACTGTTGATAACTATAAAGGAAAGACACTTTTAATGCAGAAAAATCTACAAAATACAGAAAGATATAAAGAAGGAAACAAGCCACAGCACTAATCCTATCACCCAGAGGTAATGACCACTCGCCTTTTGGGGCGCATCCTTCAGTGGCTTTCTGTGTGTGTGTGTTCATGTGCAAAAATGTACACGTGTGTTTGTGTTACGCAGCCACAGGTTGCTGACAAGATAATTGAAAGAATTACAATATTCGTGATACCTTGCAATGTCTACTTGTAGGCATGTGTCAAAAACTTTGTGTTGCTACCACTTTTCTTTGTAGCCTTAAGGAGATGAAGGAACAAATCCTGACTCCACTTGAACTGTTGGAGCTATGCTTGGATGCATCAGGCTGTAGAACTGATGGGTCCAGCGTGGCATTAAGGGGGGCACGTATCAAACATTTGTAAGGGTAGAGAAATAACTTTAAGAGTTTCCTCACAAATAGGTTTTGATGATCTGTACATATATATCTTGGTTCCTGAATGATTCATTTTTTGTAAGTATCTTTGTCTTTTTGAATAATTTTGTATTTTAAAAATTAAGATCTATCCTATGTACTGTTTACAGTCTGTTCTTTTCACTTGCCATTACATTGTGGATATTTTCTTGTGTCATTAAATAGCGTATGGAAAGTATTGTGTCCCTAACCACAATCCCCGATGGGCGACGACCTTGATTATCACATGACCCTGCTCACCTCTCAACCTTTGTAGTCATAGCTGATTGGACCAGAGATAGGCATCAGACACAGGGGCAGCAGGACGCGGGGAGGCAGGGGGCAGAGAACCATAGGTCCAACTATGGCAAGCGATGAGTCTTTCTCTCAAGAATTTGGTCTGAGGGACACAGGCTGTGATGAACATCTTGTTCATAAATTTTTGTGTATGAGTATGGTTATTTCCTTGGGGCACATTCTTAGAAGGTCAATTACCCAGTCAACAGCACTGGCAACATTAAATACCTTGATAGATGTTGCCAAGTCACTCTCCAGGAAAGTTGTATGAACGTCTCCATGCATTGTAAAAAGCCTTGCTGATGTCCCCTTTCCAGTTTGCAGTAGGATAGAAATGTTAATTTATTTGAGAGCTCATCAGTGAACACAGTTTTGATAAAAAGATGGTAATGAAAGCCCACCAAAGGGACTTGGTCACACTGCGTTTCCCTGTATTGTTGCGTGTAAATTAAAAACAAACAAACAAACAAACAAACAAACAAAAACAACTTTTAGGGAGTTCCCGTTGCTTGAAAGGTCAGTTTCAAGTAGCTACCATGGGATCTAGGTTGGGGAGGGAATCTGTGGCACTAGGAAGCAAGAAACGGAGTGTGAAGATGCCCTTAGTAAGGAAGCAGGCAGGATTTGATGGATATGTTGGGAGAGCAAGGGGGCAGGGGCCATCAGCTTTCCCTGAGTTTACTCTTTGCCTCTCTAGCAGAATCAGAAGCATCGAAGGGCAGTCCTTTTTCCGTTGCAACATTTAGCACAGTGGGGGCACTTAGCAAAGATATTTTTCATTTTGTGGCTGAGGAGAAGCAATGAGATGTTTAAGAGGAAAGAGAATTCTGGTGACAGGGTCTGAGGCCTGAGCAGCCTCACTGGTACGTGCTGTGGAATGGAAGCACAAGTTTTCTGATTGCTGGAACAGGAGTCATAAACTAGGGCCCGCAGACTGCGAGCAAAAAAAAAAACAAACAAAAAAACCTGGTTCTTGTCATTCTTAATAGTCGAAAAAAAAAATAAAAGAAGAGGAAAATCGTAGTATGATAGGTGAAAGTTTTATTCCAGTCAAATTTCAGCGTCCAGAAATAAAGTCACTGGGCCGTGGGATAGTTGTGACAGAAACCATACGGCCCACAAAGCCTAATATTTGCCGTGGGGCCCATTCGAGAAAAAGTTTGCCCACCCGTATGAGAGAGGAATAGTTTCCATTTCCTGAGTACTTATTGTGTGCCAAGTACCATAGAGATAATTTTACACGCGTTTCCTCATTTAATTTTGACAACTCTTCGTATTGTTAAAACATAAACTGAGCCATATTTAAAATTTTTAAGAGTTTGTTTGGGCAAAAATCAATTTGGATCTGGCAGCATCCAATCTTGCAGATAGAAAGGAGCTCCGAGGAGCTGTACGGAATGAAACAAGGCAGTTACTTACACCAGGCAAAAAAGCAGTTGGTGATACAGTAAGGTTACTTTCCTTTGTGGGATGGGAGGGTCTATCAGGCAGATGACCTAACTAGTTCTGATCGGGTGATTCCTGACTGGTTTAAGACTCCATTTCTGGAAGGGGCTGAAACTGTAACTGAGTTAAGTCTCTACTTGATGACATGGAGTTTACACAAGCGACTCCATTTTGGACCTATTGTCTTATTTGTTTGTTTGTTTTGGTTTCTTAATGTTTATTTTTGAGAGGGAGAGAGAGAGTGTAAGCAGGGGAGGGGCAGGGAGAGAGAGGGACAGAGAATCTGAAACAGGCTCTGCACTGACAGCAGGGAGCCCCACATGGGGTTCAAACTCGCAAATCGTGAGATCATGACCTGAGCCGAAGTTGGACGCTTAACCGACTGAGCCACCCAGGCGCCCCATTGTCTCGTCTCTAACACTGTGAAATAGTGGATATATCATTTATCCCTCATGTTACATCTAGGAAAGCTGAGGTTTTAAGGAGTTAAAACTTTTCATACCTGTAAAATAGGGGAGCCTAGTTTCAAAGCCGGGTGTCTGACCAGTGAATCGGAACGTTTAATTGTGTAATCTGAAGAGTGGTCAATGGACATCTTTCTACAATGCTCTTTAGGCTTTCCTGTCTTATCTGATCACTTTATCATGCCAAATCTGTACCTTATATGGAACACGAAAGAACATGGAAAATGTCTGGTACAGCCCGTCACTGAGTAGGCATTCAATAAACGTTAGCTAATACTACTATGAAAATATAATGATTAATAGCGAAGTGGCTAAATGACTTATTTTGTCCCATACCTGATAAACTATAATTAG
Source organism: Prionailurus bengalensis (assembly GCF_016509475.1). NCBI lineage: Eukaryota > Metazoa > Chordata > Mammalia > Carnivora > Felidae > Prionailurus > Prionailurus bengalensis. Next base: position 51,115,649 of record NC_057351.1, on the reverse strand, counting down.
TTAACTCAGGTCAATTTCCTTTGCCTGTTTCATGCACACGCGTGTTCAAACACACAAGCATATACATATAGATGTGGGTACCTGTGTCTTCAAGGGCTTTATCTCAAGGAAAGCTTTTTCCACCATTTTGCCCCTTCCAAACTGCAGAGTGGCACTGTTTTCTCGCTTCTTTCAGGGTATCTGTTCCTTTTGATTTCTATTGTGGCTCTAATTTCTTCCAGCTGTGGCTGCAACGCCTCCCCCCCCCCCCCCCCACGTTCTCCCTCCACCACTTCCCTGATCCATCTCCCTTCTAATCTCTTTGTCAAACTCAAAAGGCTTTCTGTCCCAGGAAAAAGGAAGGCTTTCAGCCTCAGGAGGTTTGACGTGCCCATGAGGCCATAAGTGGGGCAATATAATGGCGGCATTAAGTTTTTGGCATTTAGATGCCTTTTATGAGCCATCTAGCTTTGTGAGCTCTGTTTTTTGTAATCAGAGATTCTTAAAGGTGGGAGCAAGTTTATGAATCATTTAAGTCAACCTCTTGGCTATTGTTAGTCTCTTCTAGTACATCTTCGACAGATGGGTACCCAGGTTCACTTGGATACTTTCAGCTAGTAGGGGGAAACTATCTCCCAAGGTAACCTGTTCCCTTGGGAGAAACCCCATTGTTAGAAAGTTAGAAAGTTTGCTACTCTGTTACATCTAATCAGCGGAGCCAAATAAAAGAAGTCTACTTCTTCTTCTTCCACGGGACACTTGTTCACACGTTTGCAGAGAGTCGTTATGTCTCCCTTGTGCCCTCCTGCACGCATGTTGGTTTCCAGGCCCCATGCAGTCCAGATGGCTGCCCCCTTGGTAGGCATTTATTGTGTTGTCATGCGTTTTCAAATCACCTGGGGTAGCACTGGACAGAAGGCACCTGACGCAGTCTGCCCAGCGCCAAATACGGTAGATTTGGAGTATCCGCACGGCCTTGTGGGTTGGGGTAAAAATTAAGGCAAAATCTGGAGAGATATCCAGAATCTAATTGTATGTCTTATTACTGATTACAGGAGTTGTGTGGGACCCTAAAGCAATCGCAGATACGTGGGGGGAAAAATTGGACTGTTCTGTTAAGTACAAGGGCTTTTAGAGTTAGAAGGGAAAAACACTTCCCTTGAGAACCACACAAATGCAAAATCCAGTCAAATGGTCAATTTAGGTAGGAATCACAAACATCTGTGACAAGAATAAAAACGAGGTAATGTATGAAACTTGAATCCAGGGAAATAGGTTACTTTTCCTTTCTTCTTCCCCTTCTACCCCGTAAACCCTTTGAAGTTATGGAGTAATTTCCATAAAAACTAATTGGATTCAAAGCATTCCATCCAGCTTTTCCAAGAAGAAAATGCAGACAGCGGCCCACTGAAATCTCTGGTCATTTGTCATCTCATGCAGAAAAGGCCACTCCCCATATTACATGAGAAAGTAAACACCTAAACTGTGCAGCAAAAGTAAAATAGTTAACTTACGGGTTAAACCTTGGGAAGATTTAAAATTGTGTAACATGTTTTAAAAATTAAAACCCAAGATATTAATTTTTTTATATCAAGGAATCGATACATATTTAGTATTTACATTTGAAATATTTAGAAATTGTTTTGAGAGGCAACCTTATTACTCCAGTTTCAAATGTTTAGGGTCGCCTGGGTAGCTGGGGCACCTCGGTCGGTTGAGTGTCTGACTCTTGACCTTAGCTTGGGTCTTGATCTCAGGGTCATGAGCTCAAGCCCCACGTTGGGCTCCGTGCTGGGTGTGGAGCGTACTTAAAATAAAATAAAATAAAATAAAATAAAATAAAATATGTAACTGAGGATGTGACTTAGACTTACGATTTTAAGTGCAAATCTTACTAAGTGTATAATAGTATTGGAACATTTAAGAGAGTTTGAGTCATGTTTATAAATACAATTTATTTTTATTATAATTACTTAAGCACTTGGGAAGTTTTGTCTTCTGTTAAGTGAGACATTAAACAGTTTTTTTTAAATATAACGGACTATATTAAATTTATAAACATAGTTTAAATGTCTAGAGATCTTTACATTTATAATCAGGGTCAAGTATTATTCAAAGTCCATTTAAAAATGATTGTTAAATTTACTAGAATTAAATGATAGGGTTTGTAAGTTAAGTTCAAAGCTTAAGAACTAGAGTTTAAAACGACGTATCTTAAAGCATCGTATTATTTTAAAACCAAAATCAGCCCCCTAATAGTCTTCAAAGATCACTTCACTTGATCTTGTCATAGCCTCCTAGGCTGGGTTAGGAATTTCAGCCCAGACTGAAAAAATCCCGCCCGTATTAAGCTTGCAATCAGTCAGTTGGCCCCTAATTTCCTTCTGGATTTTTTTCACATGAACTACTGACAGTTTAAGGTTACCTACTCCTCAACTTGCGTAGCTGACATTTGGGGCATGGACACAGAACTTTGCTATCAATTGCCATCTTGTTGGCTAGGGACCATTATCTCTTCCCCATTAAGATTCAACATCGGCTGACTGAGCTCCCTCACTCTCTCTCACCAACTTAGTCTCCTGTACTAACCCTTCTGGTGATGCTCAGGTCATGGGTAAAATGGTCAGCCCCCTCCACATTTGTCCAAGGCACAGTTAGTTCCTAAGGCATCTGTCCTTCCCGCTCTCCTCTTTTCTGACTTCCTGTAGCAAGTATGGTCGACCAATCATTTTGTCCCTAAGTTGCATGATAGCACGCACTGACTGACGTAACTCTCCCTTCCAAGCTGTTAGCTCTGGCAGGGTGAGGGACCGTTAGCACACAGTTAGTGGGTGATCAATAGGCATTTGTTGAATGAAAGGACTTCCTCGGAAGCACCATTGCACACAATTTACATAACTGCCTGTATGCAGATACCCCCTCAACCGTTCGGAAGACTGACTTCTCAAACACTTGCGAGGGCATCTCTCTAAGTATAGCAGTTCATATCTATTAAGTATTTAAAATATGTGCCAGACACTGTTCTAAGTGCTTTCGTTGCACTAACTCATTTGTTCTTCACGTCTCTGTGAGCGAGACACTACTATTATTTCTCTTTAGTCAAGGAGCGGATGTGTAATGTTACTCACACAGGTAGTAGGTGGTGGAACGCACTGAGAGCTGAATGTCGATCATTTGGCTCCAGGATTTGCACCTCCCAGGATGCCCAGACAGAAGCTTAAACTCAAATCATATGGAACCTTATCACTGGAAAAACCTTCAAGTATCCTGCAGTCCCAGTGATCTCCAATCTGGAGCATTTGTATGGGAAGATTTTTCAAGGGGTGCTTACCTATGGGTGTTTGAAGAGAGTCCATTTTCAGATCCAGAATTTCTGCATTATTATTATGAAGCTTGATCTTTTTATTCAGTTTGATCTGCCTGAGAGGTGGCTCATTTTTCCACAAAAAGAATGATCTGGTCCTTGTTCCCCTACAATTTTACTTGGGTGCCTTGCTCTAAGTCGTAAAACCTCCTGGGCACCAAGCCAAAGGGAAGCCTTAATTGGGGAGGGCACCAGGAAGCCCAGGACAGCCAATCTTTGGGGGAGCATTTCTATGTAAGCATTTCTGGTTAATTGCCTAAAAAGATAGAAATGTAAGAGGCTTGTCCACCATCCGAAACTAGTTACTGGCAGAAGTGAGAGAAAGAAGCTTGGTGTCTAATCATGGAAGGAAAGGACACATTTTGACAGAGAGGAGCCGAGAGGAAATTTCAATCAGAAGAGCGGTGCAGGGGAAGTTTAGAGACAGATATCAGTAGACCCTATGTCAGAGACCTACAGATTTGCTAGTCTAGGTCTGATCTTTGGAAGAATGAGAAAATGGGCTTGTTCAAGGACAGCGAAGGGATTTGGTACCTATCCTCGAAGAGACGTAAAGCTGCAGTAAACTCCTAAACAGAAGAGTCCTAAGTGCTTTAGCAGGAGAACTGAGTGGGATGGAGATCTTAAAGGAGAATGTTCAGGAGGCTGCTGCAATAATTTAGGGGTGTCGTGTCAGTGTCTTGATCTGATAGAGGCTGCAAAGCTGGAAAAGAAAGAACAGGTCTGAATGAGGGTGCAGAGAAAAAAGCCAACAGGACTTTGGAGTAAATATTGAAGGAAGAGCAAATATGGCTCCCAAGAATGAATCATCAAAGAGAACAATCGTAGGAAAAGAATGTGGAATTGATACTGGAAGGACTGTAACAAACAGTATAAAGAAAGAGGCTTTGTATCTATTTTCAGATGAGTTCAGGTGTCTGTGTCGAACAAATCCTAGACACTGAAGGAAACTGGAATTGTAATATAGAGCCACTGTCAGAAACCTCTGAGAAAGCACAAGGAACACATTAGAGATGAGGAGATGTACCCCCCCTTAAAATCGAGGTGGGAGCAGTAGCTCAAGGAAGAAATGGATCCACAGAGTTGACATTGATCTCTGAGCAAAATTCTGGGTGTGCATGCCAGCAGAGAGGCTAAGAAGCCAAGCCCTAGCATCGGACGGACTTTAAAGGAGCAAATCTCTGTTCCTCCACTTAGCTGTGAACGCGGCACTTAACCTGTCTGAGCCTCTGGCTCTTCATCTGCAAAAGGAGATGACAATGCCCACTCCATGGGGCTGTAGTTATGACGTAATGAACTCTTGTATGTAAAGTATTCTCTACAGTGCACTGTGGAAGGAAAGCATTCAATACGTTACAACAATTACGGTTACAATCTCTTAACTACAATAATTACAGTTACAATCTCTTAACTACATCACGGCTCAGATGAGCGGCAAACGCTCGGAAAAGGAAACAGTGAGAGTCAATCAGTCATTCATTCTACAAATATTTATTGAGTGCCTACCAGGGATCTTTCCTAGGGAGAAGAGAGAAGATATAAAAAGGAATGGTGATTTATATTCTATCTGAAAAAGAAAGATTTGGCTTATTCATTAACTATCCCGAGTTTCCATTACTGGTTACACTGTATACAGTTCTTTCTGCTTGATCTGGCAGGGCGGTTGTAATTCTGCATTTTTGTGTGTGGCATTGCAATCTATCTGTTGCCATGGAGAGATAAAGTGAAAAGAAGGCAAACCCTGGCTTCAATACAAACAGTGTCAAAGAACAAATATAGAAAAAAAGTAATGAAAACAAATGGAAAAAGCAAAATGGCTTTCTGCTTGAATGTGTATATGACAGCATGAAATCTCTTTTGTCACCAGGTAAAATAGGCAACAGAATCGATACCCCATATTTTAAGCATTGGTTTGAATTCGTATTTTTAAATGCGTTAAACTAACCACGGAGATATCAAGAGCCGAATGGAGAATACGTTAATTGTAAATTACTTCTGTACTTTATTTTCCTACAGGGTTAGAGCTAATTTCATAGACAGTTATACTCTGGGAACCCCACACCTGGGCTGCTTGAATTGTAAAAACGGCATAAGGATGCGTGGTTCCTCTTCGTTTAGACTTGCAAAACACAATTTAACAAATGTTAGTTATACCGTTTAATTTCACTCTCTCTTGCTGTAAACACACACCCTCCCGTGGAAAGGCGTAGTCCAAGAAATGGCATTCGCGCCACAAGGCCGTCAACGTTTATTAAGCGCCGACCACGTTTTGTGCATTTGCGATGTATGATTTCACTTAGTGCACACAACGAGCCCAAGAGACAAAGAAACAAAGGTTCAGAGAAGCTGTGTGATTTGCCCGAGATATCGCTGCTAGGAAGACGCACTTCAGGGATTTGTAACTCGGGGCTTCTGACTCCAAGCTCGGTCTCTGGCCACTCCACGATGCTTCCTCTTACCAAAGTGGTTTAGAGGAATCAGGTCTGGGGATCAGGAGACCCGGTTCTCATTCCTAGTGTTAAAAGCTATGGGAGAGTGGGGAAACTACTTTTCTGGGGCCATTTTCTTATTTGTGAAAGAAAAAAACTGGAGAGCTGTCATACTTGGGCTCACCCTACAAGCCCATCCATAGCCCATCTATGAGCTACACCCAGAGGTGGATTTTCTGTGAAGCTAATAAAGCTTGAACTTCAGGGACCCTCACCTGCGTGGCTCCCGCGAGTACCGCTTGTTGCAGGCAACAACCAGAATGTTCTAGGTAGAGAGGAAAAGCCAGGTTGCCATTAGGAAGCAATGCTGTGTAAGCATTTCTGGTGAATTGCCTGAAGAGATCTCAGAGGAAGGGCACTGAATTTCTATGATTCTAGGACTTCAAAGTGTAAATAATATGCCCTTTTTGACTTAAATTGTGTTCACCACTGTTTACCCTTTTTTCTAAAGAAGCCCTCACATATTGTGTAAGCGTCAGAATGTGTCTCTGTGTGGGGCGCTGTGGGGCAGTAGGAAAAGTGACAGAAAAAGAAGGGAAACTGAGGCAGGGGGCCTCAGAAGTCTCCCTAAGCTGCCAGGTGCCAATGAGGCCGCTGGCTTGCTTTGTACACTCACAGGTTGGCCTGGAGGTTGTGGCAGTATATACCCTCCTCATCCTTCCTCAGACACCTGATCGACTACTTTGGACAGCTGCTATCCCAACGTAGAAGTACCCTGGTCACTCGTGGCCATTGAGCACCAGCTCACGTCTTCCCTGAGTAGAAGTCTTTGATTAAAAATACCTCGTGGGGCGCGTGGGTGGCTCAGTGGGTTGAGTGTCCGACTCTTGATCTCAGCTGAGGTCGTGATGTCATGGGTTTGTGAGATCGAGCCCTGCGCCAGGCCCTGCGTTGACCGCGTGGAGCCCGCTTGGGATCCCTCTCTTCCTCTCTCTGCCCCTTCCTCGCTCACACTATCTTCCTCTCTCTCTCTCTCAAAGTAAATAAGTAAACATTAAAAAAGAGAGAGAGAGAGGGAGACAAAATAAAAAATACCTTGTAAAAAAATCCAGAAATCCCATTTGGTCAGGACTGCATGTGGAAACCTTCCAGAGACAGCGGCAAAGAAAGGCCCAGAGGCAGGGGGCCCTGGAAAGGCAGGATGCCTTTGAGAATCCATTTTGGCAGCCTCGCCAACTTCTAAAGAACCAGTTGACGATCAAGATTCCATTCAGTGGGGGCGCCTGGGTGGCGCAGTCAGTTAAGCATCCGACTTCAGCCAGGTCACGATCTTGCGGTCCGTGAGTTCTAGCCCCGCGTCGGGCTCTGGGCTGATGGCTCAGAGCCTGGAGCCTGCTTCCGATTCTGTGTCTCCCTCTCTCTCTGCTCCTCCCCCGTTCATGCTCTGTCTCTCTCTGTCCCAAAAATAAATAAAAAACGTTGAAAAAAAAAAAAAAAGATTCCATTCAGCGAACTCTGCCATTGGCCAGACCACGTTTGCGAGCACATCCTCCTGACTGCGGCCGTTCTCATCTCCTGCGGTTCTCACTTCACAGCAGGAACAAGTCACAAGCAAGCGTGGGCAACAAATTCTCAGATTATGTCCGCATAAGAATCAAAGCAATAATCCGGATAACTCAGGGCAGAAAGCTTACTTGTTGCATTAACCTTGCTGATAACTTATTTCACACATTTTTCTCTTTGAAACGTCCTGATAATTGCTCCCAACATCTGCTCCACTTGAAAAGGCAAGAAATGATCTCAGAGTTCCTGTCCCAAGAGGTTCAGCCCCAAGAGCTAGACTGGTTGAGGTAGAAGGAACCTTTGCAAGGCATGCTGCCTTGTTTCTTGGGAATCCATCTTGATCTTAGGCAGACTAGAGCTTGCAGAATTTGGATGCCGACCTCGAGTCTGTCTTCTTTTTCCCACCGTCCTGAGCACTGCCCTGCCTCTGCCCTGATATCCGGCTGCAACAGTCTTGGACACTTGGGGGCTCGGTTTCTGCAGCCGAGCCCTGGAGGCTCCAAAAGGGCTGAAATGCTCTGTTTTATCTCTCTAGACACACCAGCGCCACCCAGTAGAACTTTCTGCTGCGGCAGAGAGGTTCCATGGCCGTGCTGCCCAGTGTAATAGCCATTCGTCCTATCTGGCAGTTGGGCACTTGAAATGTGGCTAATGTGCCTGAGGAGCTGAATTTTTAACTTTATTTAATTTTAATTATTCCAACTGAAGTAGGCTCATGTGATTAGGGGCTGCTACGCTCGACAGTCCAACTGTGGAGCCTCAGATTGCGTGTGCCTCAAGCCTGTGCGTGTTTGTGGTTCTGGTTTTCAGAACCCAGATCATCAGGTAGGTGTATTAACACACTGGGGATGTGAAGAAATTGGTGGTATCAGACTTTCCATGAACATCTGAAATGGGTCACTTTACCTTTGTTCTGCAACCAATATTAAAGAGCGAAGGGAACTCAAAGTTATGGAGTGCCAACTAGGTGCCAAGCACCGAAAATAGATAACAGTGTGTGTGTGTGTGTGTGTGTGTGTGTGTGTGTGACAAAAGTATCCTATGACCTGCTGCCTCTCCAGGCCCTTGACCACGCCTGTGAGGCTGACAGGAATAAAGGTTGGGATGCTAGTTGAAGAAATGAGGCAAGTAGGGAAAGGGGTCCACCATGTTACCTGAGGAGGAGCTTCGGCCTATGGGGATGGGGGAATGTGAAGATGTTTGAGAGGCAGGTGGAGGGCGTTAGCCAGGGAGGCAGGACTGCCAGGGAGAGAAAGAGATGAGAGACTGGGGCAGCTGCCACCCGATGTGGGACCTTGGGGACTTACTTGGGTCAAGGGTTTTAAGGATAATTACCATGGCACTTTCTAGACTATGTCCCAGGCACTGTTCTTTACGTCTAGTAATGCATTGAATCCTGAGACTCTAGGCCTCAGCTGTACAAAAAGATGGCCCTCCAGAATTCCAGACCAGTGGAACTGGATGTTGGGACAGGGGTGAGGGTGGTGGTCAGGAAAATAGGAGGGAGGAAGAGGTCACACACAGACCATGCATCTAAATTCCACAAGCTCTGTCCAGCCTACTTACGATTGAGATAGGTTTCCAGGAAGCAAGGCAACCGGCCTCGAAAAGATTTGTTCTATCTTGGCTGTTCTATTTCTCGTAGTTTCTAGGCCTCCGAGGTAAATACTATTATTACCTTCATTTCACAGATGAACAGACTGAGGCAGAGACAGGACCTACAAACACGTCCAAGGACACACGACTAAGAAACGACGGAGTCAGGATTTGAATGTAGGCAATCTGACTTTCAAGTCCATGGCTGAGTCGGATGTGTATTTGCCGTTTGTCGGCCATGTTTGTCACCATTGAAGAGACCTCAGATGTACATTTATACAGATATACATTGCTTTTCAAGGTATTTTTGGAGATGATTTCTATTTTCTCTGAGTATGATGCTCTGGTGTCAGTTCTATCTGAGGCCCATCCACGATCTCCCAACAGCTCCAAGAGGTATCTGTGATTAGCCCTATTTCATACGTTCAGAGAGAGTAAATTACTTAGCCCAAATCAAGTCACAAGGATTTCAAGAAAGGTCTGCTGACTTCTCATGTTCTTTCAATTATACAGATGTGTTTTGCCTCCACAGCTACACCTACAGACCTGTCTTAGCTTTAGAAAAAGTCGTTGATTTTTTTTTTTTTTTTTACCTAAATATTGAATAAGCGAGAAGACGTTGAGGAGATTCGACAGGAAGGAAACTGGCCACAGTCCTATCCTGGAGCTGGCAGTCTCTTCCAGGGCCACTCCACATTAATTATGAGGGATGAGTCCCAAGGCAGCAAAGGCAAAGTGAAGATGGTTTGCAGAAAATGAGATTTGTGACAGAGGCCAATGGAATTGGGTTCATAGATTTTAAGCGTGTTTCTCAACTCTTTCTTCCTACCCAAAAAACGGCTGAGGAAGGTTTAAAAAATACAGATATCCATATATTATTAATCCCGATCAAATAAGACACAGTGGTGCTTCTGTAAACTCGCTTTTTATATCAGGATTGCTTTCACTGGGCAATACACACTACAGACCCAGCTTCTAGCAGCAGGCCTGAAATGAGCAACTCTCTTAGCGTAGGGACCAGGATGAGAAGAGACAGGTGTGCACAGGACCACAGCGGGTGACATTCCCACAGCTGCTCCTTAGCAAAGCAGGTGCAGCTTGACTGTAGGCTGAAGACCTGGGTTCAAGTTCTGGTTCTGGCCCTTACGGTTATGTGATTTCAACCATGTGAATTGATTTTTCCAAAACTTGCATTTGCTCATCTGGAAAGTGGGGGGTTGGGGGGTGTTTTTGCTACTTTACTACAACCTGTTGTGTGGAATTGGTTTTGCAGATTTCAAATTAATGATTGCCAAATTACCCTGGCATACAGCAGGTGCCCAGTGGCTTTCAATAAATCTGATTCAAGGATAAACTAAGAAGATCTGGAATGAAAATGTCCGTTAGACGCAGGAATGTGCCATTGGGAGAAATGATGAATTTCACTCAGGAGATTTTAAATAATTTGTGATTTTCCTGGCACTCAGTACTGTCCTATACTTTAAAGTTTCCTTATAATTAAAGAAATTGGCCATGATATTATTTTCTGTCTACAGAAAAAAATCAATTATAAGACATACCTTTCATTTTTAAGGGATTTTTCATCAACTTTTATCAATGAGTAATTATATTTCTTAATTGCACAAATGTCCATCAAACATGATTCCTTTCAGATACTACAAAGCATTGGGCATTTCCTGAAAAGTCTGTTATCTGTTAAATGGCTGCCATGGAAATTCTTTTAAAGGCTGAGTTAAAACCAGACCTGCATTAAAGCGCTTTAGAAGTATCAACAGAAGAGCTAATTAATTCTCTTCAAAGATGTTAAAATAGTTTAGAGTTATGACTGTAGCATAGAAGGAAATGAATGACTGTCGTTCTAGCAAGTAATTACTCCCCCTGCAAGTAGAGGGTAAAGTTATAGAGTGCTAATCCTCCATCCTTTATGACAGAAACACCAAAACCTGCAAGTCGGCACATACATTCTTGGGTTTCACTCATTGAACAAAAAGGGCTCCTAAAATGGAGTAATTAATTGTTTGTCCTTCTCTTTCGGATTGTGGTCAGCCGATGTCCATGGGTGACCACCAGGAAATTTCCCTGTTTTATTGTGAATTTTTGCAAGAAACACAAGGGATCCCTTTCCAAAAGAGCAGTTGAATTTAATAGGCCCTGAGCGTGCTTGCCCACGATTCCCTGTGAGCCCGTCTTAGGGCCGATATAGTTGCTAGTCAACTTTAGTCAGTAGAGCTCCAGTTGATGATGATGACATCTGTCCATTTTCTCTAAACCAACAGGGCAGCGCCGGTTCTGCCTATTAATAAGCCTGTTCAGTTGCCTCAGTTTCCCTACCATGCTTAGGAGGAGGCTCAACAGCAGAGACTGAGGTGGGCCTCCATCAGAGTCATTCACACCAGGTGCTGACGATGGGCCCCATGGTAATGGCGGGTACTTTCTTTCCCAGTCCACATCGCAGGATCGATATTGCTACATTTTCTCCTACCAGTTCAGGGTCAAGTCGCAGCTCATTGACAGATCGACAGTTTGGAAAGAAGTTGGATTTTGATGTCAGACATCAGAGTGGACCTGCCAATTCCCAGCTGTGTGACCTTGGGAGGGTGAACTAACCACTCTAACCCCAGGTGTCTTTAGCTGTTGGAGAGTGATAAAATCAACTTAATGTAAGGATTAAGTGAGATAATACATTTATGGCACCCAGCACATCATAGGCAGACATTAAGACAGAAACCGAATTTTAAAAAATTTAATTCTTGCTCCTGATGGTCTCTTGTTCAGTGATGCATTCAATTACAAAAGGTTAGAGAGTGTAATAGGGGAAGCTGTATTTCTGCAGAATGATTGAACTATACCAACGCCCCAATGAACAGTTCCTTAGAAAAGCAGTTTACAAAACTACGTACTTCTTATGCTTGTTATAAAAACACATATGTAACATACATAATCACATTAATGGGAAAAGCCTTGGAGAATATGCAATCAGAGATTATCAACGGTTCCCTGTATGTGTGGTGAGATTTTATCTTTTTGCATAAATAGATTTTCCAATTCTTCTTCAATGAATATGCATTACTTATGAAATTAAAATCCATTTCTAAAACCATTTTGTAGCACTTAAATGGCATCGTTCGTTTAAAATATACCTTTATCCCAGTTCGCTCTTGCACATTAGAACACTGACATGCTTGGTACCCTCGGACCGTCCTCTGGGCACAGAGTGGCCGGTGACCAGGCCTGAGTCCTATGGTTGTGGGTCTGAGACTAAGGGAGAAAACGAAGCAAGAGTGCTTTTCTATCCTGCTAAGTTGGGTGGGGGGGATTGCATTGCTGGTTGGAGCACTGACAGAATATTCAAGTAGCAAAACAAAGGAACTATTCCTGAATAGCATCAGTCAGAAAAGCAGAGGCTAACTCAACGAATGGTTTTCCAGGCAGGAATCTATGCGGAAGACACGTTTGTAAAGCGTGCAAGGGCAGTGAGTCAGGTCTGCTACCGCCAGGTTTCCCCCTGTATCTCTAGCTACTTTATCTCAACAGGACTGCCCCCTCCCATGCGTTACCATGCCACTCCACACCTCCAGATGCGCGTGCACACACACGTACACGCACACGCATTTCCGTGTAGTTCAAATCCTGTTCACAGAAGACGAGTAAACCCTCCAAGATATGAGGACCTCTTCCTGGCCAGGTTGGAATAGGTGGAGGATCTTCCTGGGGAAATCTAGGGGCTGAATGGAAAAAAGGAGAATTCTAGACTCGGTTGAGAAGAAAAACAGAGGTCTGAGTCAGGGAAGAGGTGTCCCGGTATTGTGCCAGCGGGCCAGCCGCGGCTGAAACAAGAACCGTGTAGCCGTGAGGCCAGAAGCAGGCAAGACGGGGAGCCTGACCAGACAGAAGCTAAGTGGGTGATCAGTCCAGCGCAAGGATGCATTCACGAGACCTTCACCATTTGAAGGTCACCCCCCTCACCCCGTCCCTAAGCTTGTTTCCTCATCCCAAAAAGGAGCATGGTCACAAGACCTCCCAGGGCTGTTGGGACGATTCTGTCAGATAAGACAAGCATGTTAATGAGGCCTGGTTTAATGGCATTAGCCCTATTGGGCTGTCTGGCCTGGGAGCTTAAAGGCAACAGAGGGAAGGGAGCCGTGGCACCTCAAGGGGGGATGGGCGTGCTGCCCCGGATCCAGGCCTTTCTGTAGAGAACGTAACCGCAATAATAACACAGAATAAAAAGCCTTGTTGTCAAACCCGATCAGCAAATATCAAATTGTGCAGGTGATTCTAAACGGTACCCGTGATGAAACACTCCTCCCAGCTAGGGAGATCTGCTCCCCCTCCACACCCCGTCCTGCCCCACCCTAGCCTGCAGCACACTGCGTCCTGAAGACACAGTTCCTTAGCAAAGGAACCCCGGGGTTTCTGGGGTTTCTCACCACCCCACAAGGGCTGCCACTGGCCGGCTCCTGGGAGAGGAGAGAGGAAACCGTGCCCCGCCCCCCAAGAGATCATCGGTACAGAGCTCCCCCAGATGGATCAGCATCTCCCCCAGTGACCCGCAAAGGAGAAGAGTCGACACGTGCAGGCTCCGCTTCCAGTTCCTGGTACCATTAACAGCGAGGCTTGGTCTCCCCTGGGGGTGTGCGTGTGTTAGGGAAGGGGAAGGACGGGGTACCTGCAACAAAACAATCTCTTTTTTACCCAGAGCCTTTCTGCCAAGTTCTCCCTGTAGTCCCCCTCTTCCCCCTTCCTGCCTGTGGCTTCTTCCCAGAAGTTTGGGGCTCCCAGTTTCCAGAAACTGTCTTCTGGTGTATCCGCGGCTCCGTCCCGCTCTGCAGAGACACTCAGCCACTGATAGAAGCAAGGCCTGGCGTCTCAGCTGGAGGACGAGGACGGATGCTGGGCCGGGAAGGGGAGAAGGCGTGGGTGGCAAGGGGCTACGCGAAACAAATGAGCAAACAAAACAGAAACAGACCGATAAATGCAGAGAACAAACTGGTAGGTGTGTGTTGGGGGGGGGGTGGGTGGGTGGGTAGGGAATAGGTGAAGGGGATTAAGAGAGGCAGACTTGCACTTATAAAATAAATAAGCCACAGGGATGAAAAGTCCAGCCTAGGAAATACAGTCAATACCGTAAGAACGCTGCATGGTGACAGATGGTGACCACACACATCTTTGGTGAGCATTGAGCAACGTATAGGATTGTTGAGTCGCTAAGTTGTACCCCTGAAACTAACGTAATATCGTATGCTGACTATGCTTCAATTAAAAAAATTAACAAAACCATTTAAATCAGGACATAGAAATTAAATGGACGAGACTGGCGGGTATCAGAGGAGAACTACCGTAGAGCCTTTCCCACTTGTTTGAAGCTCTGGCCCTCTCAACATAGCATTCATTTTCCTACTCTTGGTGGGACCGCGGCTACAGGTAAATAATTCTACTACTTGTGTTAGAAAAACAAAACACTTGGCTTCTGCATTGGGGAGAACATCGGGAGGATGTGGGACACCGTAGATGGAAGGAAGCTTGTCCCCTTGCGGAGGTGCTGACCTCTGACCACCACTCCGGATTCTGGTTGCTACAGGAATGAAGGTGCACTGAGGCCCGGGTCCTGTTTTGATCAGAGAGCCCAGAGGTCTGGGCTGTTCCTTGAACTCTTCTAATATTTGAATGTCGGTTGAATTACAAACGGGTAGCAGCAGCACCACCGGAGGACCAGAGAAAATAGACCAGATGTGGCCCTAAGGCCACTCGTTTTTGATGTCTGCATCAAACAAAGCTTCCTCTTTGTTCCCCAACGGAGGCAAGATAACAATTTCCTGTGTAGGCTGTGCCTTCCTGGAGTGGGTGCTGATGTCTCTCCTCTGAGGGGGTGGTCATATCTCAGGGCTGCTCTCGGGAGATAACCTCCCCGAGCAGTCCCAGTCCCGCGCTGGCAGCCCCTGGGGAGGAGTCCAAGGCTGCAGATGGTTATGCCATTTTCTGCATCACTTCCACTCCTATCTGGGTGGAAAATCCTTCTTGTCCTGAAGGCCATGGCCAAAAGACAGCTCCAGAGTGTTTATTTACAAGGGATGAGGGTTGTCCATCTGGTTGGATGGAAGGCGGGACCTGAAACTCCCTTAGCATAGCACTTTGTATCAAGATTGAGAAAAGGCTGTAAAAAGAAAAAGAAAAGGCTGTCCTTATCAGACTTTGAAAAGAGTGTTCCCGGAGGTCATCGGAAAGTCCCCATGTCCCCAGTGGAAATGTTCTTAGGATCGGATCAGTACGACTGTTCACACAAAGGCATGCATACACGAGGAGGTTTTATTTTTGTGTCTTTCTCAGGAATAGTTGTATTATGGCAATTTTTTAAAGCCAAATCTTTATTAGTGAAATGCTGATCATCGCACCCTCTGTTTAAAATCCTGTTAGAATTACGTACAAAGACCTAAAACCATTCTCAACCAGTTTGGTCTGGCCTCTGCTTGCCTCACTGCCCTTACTTCACACAACTGGTCCTTTCCCTCATACTGAGGGTTTTTTTTTTTGTTTGTTTGTTTTTTTAGTTCTGCGAGTATGTTACACCCTGTCTGGCATGTCTTTATTTGGCTACCCACCCTGCAGGCCACTTGAAATGGTCGCTTCCTCCCTAAAGCCCTTGCTGTGCCCATCCCCTCCCACTTCTCCAAGACTGGGCTGAGTCCCCTTCCTGTGTACTCTTCCTAATCATACAGTTTAATTGTATTCTATGATGCTGTTGCAGGTTGAATTCCCCAGGAAGCAGACGCAGCATTGTAGTTAGGCACGGAGAAGACTGGGAAGTGACACCCATGAACAGAAAAGGGGAGTGTCTGAGTTCCCTGTGGCTGCCACAGCAAATCGCCACAAACTTGGTGGCCTCGCACAACAACGATTTGTTCTCTCATAGTTTCAGAGGCCAGAAATTCAAAACCAAGGTGCCAGCAGGGTGGCATTACCTCTGAAGGCTCTAGGGGAGAATCCATTTCTTTCTTCCAGCTTCTAGGAGCCCTAGATATCCTGGGCTTGCAGCTGCATTGGTCCAATCTCTGCCTTCACGTTCACACTGCCTTCTCCGTCTCTCTCCTCTGTGTGTCACTCTTATAAGGATACATGTGGTTACATTTAGGGCTTGTTGGGGAGGATGAACTTTCCTAAACCCTTCAAGGTTCTTTTGGCTGGTCTAAGAAATTGGCATGAGACTGATGAACAGGGAAAATCAAATCTAATCATGTACACACGGGAGCTCCATGAGACTATGAGCCCCACAGGCAGTCGGTCAATTGAGGCATATATGCCATCCAGAGCTAAGGAGCAGGGGGTAAGGGTCTGGGACTTCAAGAGGAAGGAAGACATTCACAGGAAGATGAAAAAGAGGAAATGTTTGGTAAACAAATGTTTGCTGGGCCATACAGAAACAATAGGGACACAGAGAGGAATTTTAACAAACAGTGAAACAGCTACGTTCCTCCCTGTCTACCACACCTAGTTCATATTATGCTGTAGTTGTCTATGGTGACAGCTCCCTTCCTGGAATGGGTCCTCTATCTACATTCTCTCAGGCAGTTAGGGGGAAGGTCAAAAGTTCTTCTTGAGCCTGCTGTTTCTTAAAAATAACCAGCCTAAAATAATCCACATGCCAAAGAGATACATTTTGGGGTGGCAAATTGTGCTCCCTTACAGGCCCATCTGGATCATCCAGAATGGTTTCCATTCATGACTTAAAATTCCTTAATTTATTCACCTTAGCAAAGACTCTTTTTCCAAATAAGGTAATTCTTGCAGATTCCGGGAATCAGGATATGGACACACATATTTGGGGCGGCAGTGGGGGGGATATGTAGGGACTGCAGGAA
The DNA here is from genome assembly GCF_016509475.1 of Prionailurus bengalensis. NCBI lineage: Eukaryota > Metazoa > Chordata > Mammalia > Carnivora > Felidae > Prionailurus > Prionailurus bengalensis. The sequence continues at coordinate 51,098,862 of NC_057351.1, read as the reverse complement.
GGAAACAGAATTAGATAGGGAGGCCTTTCAGATCATGATGCAGGCCTCACAAAGTCCCTGCCCGCCATCAGGGATCTCTGGAGTGAGGGCTACCCATCAGAGGAGTTATGTATTGGACGGAAAAGACTAAGGCTATATGATCAGTTCTTGTCTAGGGGCCACCCTGAGAAAAGAATAGTCTTGACTGGAAAGCTGAGGTAGACTCTAAAGGAGCTCACAGCTGAAAGTGGCCAGCTAACCACAGTCCTCACAGCCACACGATGAATTCTTTCTTGAATGGGGGTCTGAACAACATATCTGCATATCTGCCACAACCCACCTCTTACGCTGTGCAAGGGGCAATATTCCAAGGCTCCGGTGGGCCTTCTTTCCTGACAGGAAATGTAAAAGAGGAAGTTAGTGGGATGGACTATAGCTCCTCATTGCTGAAGTTTGTCCTGGGGCTACAACTGGTACTCATCATCCCTTCTTTCATGATCCGTTCTGAAATCTTGTCCTCAGTGGCCATCTTTCCTGGTCTAGGTAGCCTATCCAATGCTGAGACTTGAACTTTGAGCCCACGTTAACTATTCTTTCTCAAGCCAGGACTGCAGCTCTTGTACATTCACGGTCACAGTTGGTCCAGAGAGTACTGAGAGATCCCCAGGCCCATCTGCTGGGTTTCTCCTGCCCCCATTGTGTAAATGCAGCACCTCCTCCTGATGGGCACAGTCTACACTCCTGACAAGATGATGGTTCCTTTTCTTGCGTATTGATCTCTGGACACAAGAAGCCCACAGTGCCCATGTGGCAACCATAGCTTATAGTTCAACAAGACCCTTGTAGCGTCCCTAGTGAGAGTATATCCTCTTTGGGTACAATTCCTAACCCTGCGGAACCTGGAGACGCAGGAATATGGAGTATAAAGTCCCCCAGTGGGTCACTGGGAGTGATAGTAAGTGAGGCAATTTCCACGACTACTCTTTGGCTCCCCAAGTCATGTATTCTTCCTAATTGGAACCTAGTATCATATAAAGGTCTCTGCTTTAATGTGTATGTTGTGTTCTGGAGGATGACACCCCATCCTCCTGGGCTATTATTGCCTCTGGGCTGGCTTATCAGAATGGCAGCTTCTGGGGAGTGGGATATGTGATACAACCAGTGAATCCCATGGTCGTGGGCCCATTCCCACACCTTCTGTGGTGTAAAGTGAGTTCCCTGGTTGAGTGCTATGCTGTATGGGATTCCATGCAGTGGGTCAGGAAGTCTGTAAGCCTCTGGATAGTGGTACTGGCTGAAGCTCTGTGAGCAGGCAAGGCAAATCCACATTTAGAATACATATCTATTCCTGTGCAAAGGAACCACTTCCACTTCTGGGAAAAAAGGAGCCCGGGTAGTCAATTTGCCCACAAGTAGCTTGGTGGTCTCCCCTAGGAATAGTAGCACACTGGCAGCTCAGTTTTTGTCTCTGGCTGTTGGCATATTGGACATCTATAGGCAGTGGTAGCTAGATTAGCATGGGTAAGTGGAGGTCTATGCTGTTGGGTCCATACACAGCTTGAAAGGCAGGCTTCTGAGAAGGCTACCAACGATCCCTGCCTTCTGCTATTCAAAATCCTGTGTAATCCCCTCTCCTTGTGTGTGGGTTGGACATAGTGACTCACTTCTAACAAACAGAACACAGCAAAAATGATAGGTTGCTACTTCAGAGATTAGGTTATAAATGACTATCACTTCTATCTTGCTGTAATTCTCTCTCTCTCTCTCTCTCTCTCTCTCTCTTTCTGGCCTCTACCTTGTTCACTCTGGTGAATCCAGCTTCCATACAGAGAGGTCCATGTGGCAAGGAAATGAGGCCTTTAGCCACACAACCTGTGAGAACCTCAATCCTACCACTAACCATATGAGTAAGCTTAGAAGCAGATCCTTCCCCAGTCGAGGCTTGAAATGAGACCACATACCTGACTAACAAACACCTTGATTAAAGCCCATGAGAGAAGTCAGCTAAGCCATGCCTGGATTTCTGGATCTACAGACACTGTGAGATAAGAAATATTGTTGTTTCAAGCCCCTAAGCTTTAGGCTACACTTTTAGCGTGCCCATGTGCCAGGACAGGGATGGCTGCTAACAAGGCCTAACTGACCAAGATAAACTGAGTCATTTTGTCTACTCGGTTGTTTAACGCCTCTTCCCTGGTGGATGTTCTTTGGTGGGCATTCACATACAATGCAAAAATGTTCATAGTTCGTGCTCGTTCCATATTTTCATCCATCTACCTCTATCCTACTCTAGACAATCTTGCTCAGTTTACCAATCTTTTTTCTTCCAGTTCTGTGCCCAACAAGCCAGGCCCTTCGCCACTGCCCATGAGTCCATATGTCTTCTAACCTCAGGTCAGTTCTCCTTCCAGACTGGATGAGTAGGGGTCCTGCTTGTAGCGCTCCTTCCGTTGTCATTCAAGGCTTGAGTGAGGTTTGTAGTGCAGTTGCCATCTTTTTTGGTTTGTACCCACATACTGAACTAACACCCACAAATAAAGGTCAGGCTTTTCCTTCCTCCTTTAGCCAGCCTTAAGGGATCACCTACATAGCCATAGTTATAAGCTGAAGTAGGGACATCTGTTCAATTATAATGGGTGGCCTGAGTTCTGAGATACCTGTTTAAACTTGCTTGTGCGGCTAACCTGTGCTTGAGGTAGCCCGGACCTGCTGCAGAGCCCTCTTTTTGTTCTAGGCCCTACTCAATGATGGCCCAATCTATGGGCTGGAGCAGTATTTCTAGGTGTGCAATATGTTGCCCCCAGACTCTGAAGAAACCTACCAGGCATTGTGTTACCTTGTTTTCAGCAGGGATGCAAGGCACAGAAATTTGTCTTTTCCTTTGGAGTGTCGACCATAGTCTGAACCCAGATCCCTAAATGCTTTACTGGAGTGTCAGGTTCCTGAATCTTCCAGGATGTATCTGTCACTCTCTGAAGCACATCTGTCTTGCCAAGGCTGCCAATGTGGTAGTCCCCTCTTACTTATCATGTTATCAATTTAATGGGTCAATATTGATATTGTATCAATATCAATGTGATATTCTTCATATTATCCAGATGGTCTAGATCTCTTTGGCCTGTATTATAACAGAAGGCAGGAGAGTTAGCATTGCCTTGGAGCAAAACTGTAAGTGTATGATGTTGCCCATTCCATTCAAATGTGAACGGTTTTTAATGGCCTTTTTTGATTGAGAATGAAAAGCATGCATTTTCCAAGTCAGTGGTCACATACCCCATACCTGAGGCCATATTTATCTGCTCTAGCACTGGTACTATATCTCATTCAGCAGATGTGATCAGGGCTACTACTTAGTTGCACTTGTAATAGTCTCTAGTCATTATCTAGGATTCATTCAGCTTCCATAAGGGCCAGACTGGGGAATTAAGTGGAGATATGATACGGACCACCATCCCCGCTGCATTCTGAGATCTTTAATCTCCACTATTCCCTTCAGGATACGATACTATTTTTGATTTACTTATTAAAACTAGCAATTTGGGGGCACCTGAGTGGCTCAGTCGGCTAAGCGTCTGACTTCGGCTCAGGTCATGATCTCAAGGCTCATGAGTTTGAGCTCCGCGTCGGGCTCTGTGCTGACAGCTCGGAGCCTGGAGCCTGCTTTGGCTTCTGTGTCTCCCTCTCTCTCTGCCTCTCCTCCGCTTGTGCCCTGTCTCTCTCTCAAACATAAATAAACATTAAAAAATTTTTTTTAAAAACTAGCAATTTCTGAGACTTCCACTTGACCTTCTTCCTTATGATAGTGCTTACCCAAGAGACCAAGGACCCAGTGTAGGAATTGTATCAACTGTCAATTATAATCATCTTTTTTAAAAAAATGTTTATTTATTTCTGAGACAGAGACAGAGCATGAGTGGGGGAGGGGCAGAGAGTGAGGGAGACACAGAATCAGAAGCAGGCTCCAGGCTCTGAGCTGTCAGCCCGACGTGGGACTCAAACTCACAAACCGTGAGATCATGACCTGAGCCGAAGTCGGTCGCTCAACTGACTGAGCCACCCAGGCACCCCTATAATCATCTTAATTATACATTTGGGATCAGGAAAAGTGACCACTATGTGGATCCATGGAACAGTGGACTTGCTATAAGCCATTTGGTCAGGAGTCCATTTATTACCTTACACTTATGTTCTCCCACTGAAAACGGGGGCCCATGATGGTGTTTCAGTCTTTAGGCATCAATGACAATTCAGATCCTGTGCCCAACAGTTTGGGGAAGGCCTGATATTTCTTTCTCCAATGCATAGTCAATTAAGTAAATGCTAATAAGGCTCTTGGGGAAGGACTTGTGTGTCATTACAGTGTATACTTGCCCTGGTACTGTAGAGTCCTTCTTCCTAGAGATCTAGCCACTTTTCAGCCAACAGATTTTGAATCTGAAAACTGGCTCAGGTGTGGCACCTTGGCAAGGTTATCCTGACTTTGCACTGGTGAAACCGCCCTCAACCTTCTGCTCATTCATTCTTCCTCCCTTTGATTATATATATTTAACAGGCAGTCTAGTTGGCTGCCTATCCATTCTGTTCCTAGGAATGCTGAGCTCTATTCACCGTCCCCATGATGCTCTATAGGTTAGGCCCTCTTGGCCACCACTCTGTTCTTGTCAGTTGTCATGATAATTACAACCACCTGGCTTCCGATGGTTAAGTACCACCACCTGGCCTTTGGAGGAGCCCAACATCCCCGTTGCTATCAGTGAGCCAAGTTCTGTGACAGACTCTCCTCTTGTCAACCTCAGAGGAAAAACCTCAGTTCATGATGCTGGTCATGTTCCCCTCACCAGCACTTTCTCAGTGGCCTTGGTAAATGGTGTATCTTCTGATTGGCCTTCTGGCCTCACGTAATAAACTCGTTCCTGCAAGCCCACTTTCCTGAGGCTTTTAATTTCTTCCCCTATGTCTGCCATGGCACTCAGGCATTTCAGCCTTTCAGCATGGGTTATCATTTTCTTCAGGCTTCTAGGAGCCACCCTAACAGCAATTTTGTATTGCTTCTTGGAGTGTTTCCTGAATCTCAAGAGAGTGACCCAAGTCCAAGTACGCTCCATTATTCAGACTTAAGTTCTAGCCTTCTTGATCAAGCACCTAATCTCATGTAACAGCTTCTTATGGTCGCTTTCTTCCCTTAACTGGCCTAGCGTATTCCTGGCTGGGTTAAGCTGTGACTTAACCCTAATGGTAGACATGATGTCCAGGAGAGGAAGAGGGAAAGCCACCTGCCGTATTTTGGGGGAAAACCCTCGGTGTCATTTTTCTGCACAAGCAATGTGCTAGCTCTTCACTGGTCGAGGCAAGCCAGCCCTGTGGGCTCAGAAGGTTCAGAGGAGTCTAGGGAACCTCCCATGTGCTGTGTCACAATCTCAGGTTTTGCAAACTGCGGTCTGATTTTGGCACAACAGCCCTGCTTTGATTGAGCATTGAATGGTCTTTGAAGTTTTAGTAACTGATTAAACCCTGTGCTTTACTTTCAGCTTTTCTGCTCACTCACAATAAGAGGGCTTCTTTGTAGAGACTCCCTCCTTACTTAGTTTTAGTTGCTAATAGTTCTCAACTTTTCAGTATCCTCCTATAGGATATCAATGCAACGTAGTGATAATCATCCAATTCCATTATCTTTATATGTACAAGCCTCAAACTACATTTCAAATGCTTGAATCGGTGCATTTTCCTGTGTCTAAATGCCCTCCCAGCTCGCCATTGGTGAAACTTTTAACAACTGGACTGCCATCTCATGCCAAAGGCTACCTTCGTCCCACCTACCACCAGGGGTAGGGAGTGGTCTTCATAATCAGCTGGGTGTGAGCAATACTGTCTCCAAACCTTTATTCTTGGCACCGACTGTTGCATGTCAAGTTCTCTGGGAAGTAGATGCTGAAATGGAATTAGAAGTGCAAAGTATTTATGGAGGAGTAATACCTATGAAAGGAAAACGGGCCAAATCAGGATTATGTGGAGAAAGCCATCAGACCAGGATAAAGACATGACAAAAGCCCCACCAACCCAGTAAGAGTTCTGGAGCAAAGACCACCTATGAATACAGTCTGAGGTTGAATGGAAATGGGAAGGTCTTTGGACCACTGTCTTGCTTAGTCACTAGCTGGGGACTGAGGTAGGCAGAGAAAATATAGGATGTTCAGTTAAATTTATATTTCAGATAAACAACGAATTTGTTTTAGTATATCCCATGCAATATTTAGGAAATACCCTAAAAAATATTCATTGTTTATCTGAAATACTAATTTAACTAGATGTCCTGTGCTTTTATTTGCTAAATCTGGCAACTCTCGCTGGGGGGCACCCCAGGAAGTGCACGCTCTCAGGTACTGCTGCTTCGTTCAGTCATTGTCTGGATCATCCTGAGAAGAGTGTGACCTTAGTTTGAAAGCTGAGGAGGCCCTGAAGGTGCTAAGTGCTGGAGGCTGTCGGCTCACTTTACTGCCGATAGATGGGCAAGTCCTTTCTTGAAGGGAGAACTGGGCAGAAGATCTCTGCCTCTGACATGTTTATTTTCAGTTTAACTGTTGTCTCCTGTGCTAGAGGTAAGCCCAGTGAAGGTGAGAAAGTGGTCTCTCTGTATTGTTGTGTCTCTAGTGCCTAAAGCAGTGCTTGGTTCACGCAACATGCTCAATCATCACTTGCCAAATTGAATCGTACTTAAGACTTCAGGGATCTGGGGGTATTTGGGGAAGACAGAAAGAAGTCCTCTTGTTCTGTCTCTAGAATCACACTCTGAATTTCAGCTGACCCCTCGATGGCTTTCCATGCTGTGTGTGCCGTGAGCAGAGGTGAAAGAACAGCTTTAAGCTGTAGAGTCTGAGTTCACAGTCACTAAATTCTACATCAGAGCTAATTATTTGTGGAATTAATTAAGTGCTTTCTAAGTAAGTAAAGAAGGCTCTAATTGAGGAATTTCAAGAGAGGCCTTATACATCAAGGTAGGTATTTGGTGCTAATGCCAAACAGCTAATGTCGTGCTGTTTCTCTCCATGTATGTGTCCCACATGGGGCCCCAACCCGATAGAACTGGAACAGAACTCAGTATTGTTCATTCTAGTACTGACTCTCTCGCCATATCTCTTGTATCATACAAGCCAGGAATCCTTGTCCCAACTGACGCCAGCATGCATTTTTTAACCACTGAGTAAGTTCTGCAGATTCCACCTCTTTGCCTCTCTCAAGACCATCTCTTCCCTCCCTATCCTCACTGCCACTTCTGTGGTTTAGATCTTCATCTCTTACCAGGATAAGATTATGCCAGCTGGCCTCCCTGCCTTCGGTGTAACCCTTTCTCCAATCCATCTTCCACGCTATTCTCAGGCAGTTAGGTATAAGATTTCAGATAAATCACATCAAATCAAATCATGTTATTCTCTGTCTTGAAATCTCTCGGTGGCTCCCCTCCTTTGGGGGTCATGTCCAGACTTCATCTATTACTCTGCTAGCCAGCAAGTTCTCTTACTCCGCTTTTAAGTGTGCGGCTGAATGAGGTCACACTCTTACTTTGCGTACTTCTGACTCTCCGTGGATGATAGGATAAAGTCCAGCCCTCTGTGCGTGGATTGCAAGGCCCTCTGCGATCTGGACCTGCCTTCATTCACATCATATCCTCCCTCACACTCTCTGCTGTGGCTTACAGTCCCGTAAATGCATCATGCTCTGTCGTATCTGCCAGCCTCTGTCCAAAATGGTTCCTCAACCTGAAGTTACTCTTCCTCTACCTTTCCTGTTACCTAGATCAGCACTGCTCAAACTTTCACGTGGCACCAATCACTTGGGGTGTTAAAATTTGGATGCTGATTCATTAGGTCTGGAGTGTGGCCCCAGATTTTGTATTTCTAAGGTGCTGCTTGTGGTTGATCCATGGACCACACTTTGAATAGCAAAAGCCTAGACTGCTTGTTTTTCAAACCCTAGAGAAGGGTTATCATCTCTCTGAAGTCTTTCCTGAACGTTCCAGGAAGAACTGACTACTTTTTTTCTTCCTGCACCTATAGTTCCCCATGACTTTTGTCAAGGCACTGGTGGCATCGCATTGCATTTTTCACTTAATGCTTATCTTCCTCTTCTAGACCAAAGGCTCTGTAAGGATGGGAACCATATCTTCATCCTTGGATTGCCATCCCTCAGCACAGGCCTAGCATGTAGTTGGCATTCAATAAAAGTTCATTGAATGAGAGTAGCATCACCCTCAGAAAACTAAAAAGCAGATTTACATTTAGGATTCCCTTTCTCCTCGACTCTCTGATGGAGGACTTAAGTACACTAAAATAGAATCCTTTGGCTGCAAATACCCAACCCAAATTTGCTTTCTTAAACTGGCTCAGGTAGCTGGGAGGGAGGGACACTGCGAAGCTCACAGGATTGAAAAAGAGATGAACAACTAGCCTTCAGGGGGGCACGGCACAGAGATGCCAGAGATCTCAGACACAGGGACCTGATGGCCTTTTTCTTGGGAGGGGCCATCGGTTGACTTGACCTGAATTGCCTTCTGCGTGTCTTTCATTTCTGCTGGTCTTTGCTTCTTTTTCTGTTGGCCTTTTAACTTCCTACTGCAGACAGGCCTATTCCAAGCTGTCAGGCTCTGGGCCCTCAGAAGACTCAATTTAGCATCACTGCGAAGAAAGCTCTCGCACCCACCCCGTGGCCACGGCAGAGTGTGGGGGGGGGGGGAGGGGGAGGGGGAGCTGAGTGGTGAGAAGTAGTGTGTGTGTGTGTGTGTGTGTCCATGTGTGTACATGCATGGGGGAAGGGGGCATGAGCAACAAGGCCTGTTAGCAGAAGAACTGAAATGAAAATGTTCTGCTTTACAAGGAATGCCTTCTTTAGTCAACTAAACCACCTACAGTTCAGAAGAACTGTCGTCAACCTAGAGGGGAGGATAGGGAGGGAGACAGATGTAGGGAGGTGACAATCCTTTTCTTCCTTCTACCTCCCACTCGTGGTGAGTACTGGAGCCCTGTGTTTGGAGCATGGAACCAGATTCCCATGCACGTCTGTATCCTCTTAGGGCTGGCAATCCATCATCGTCTAGGTTGCCTTCAGTAAGTAGCATGGCCTTACTTTTGAATCACTTACTAGCTTTGGTTTTCTCATCTGTAAAGTATGACTGATAATAATACCCACCTCACAGAGGTGTCATGAGCTTAGCATTTATTAAGCTAAAAGCAAGCATGCAAAGCCAGGGCCATGTTCCTGCTTAGAGGGTCTTAGAGGTGAAGTAAGTCTTGCCAGTCATAGAGTAGGATTTTAAACAAAGTCTGTCTGATTTCTACGCTTTTTCTTTTTTTCAAGTTGGCTTGCTTATTTATTTATTTATTTATTTATTTATTTATTTATTTAGAGAGGCAGAGAGAGAGAATCCCAAGCAGGCTCCACACCGTCCGCACAGAGCCCGACACGGGGCTCAAACTCATGAGCCGTGAGATCATGATCTGAGCCGAAATCAAGAGTTGGACGCTTAACCAACTGAGCCATCCAGGCGCCCCTGCACTTTTCCCAGTAGAGCAATAAAGATAAGTCCCTTCTCTCACTGGGAGGAGGAGGGAGCTGTAGTGAGAAGGTGTCCACCAAGAGCCACACACGGTCATTCTAGCATTACAATGAAATCTTCGCCTCTAAAAGAAACTACAAACGAGGGTATACTCCTGGGAGTACAGGTTTGTTTTTTTTTTTTTTTAATACTGGAAATAGTTTACCTAAAAGAAATGCTTCCCCATAAAAAGGAAACAAACTAGCAATATTCCACATTTCAATGCGGAACGATTTGCTCTGTGGTTGTTCTGTTACCAGTTTTAAAACTCGGAGCCCACTCCCTCCCCATGTCACTATCTTATACCAATCACGTGACTGGCTCAGGAACTATATAGGCTAATATCAGCCAGAGCACACACGTAGCTAGCAGGACAAACTGGTTGCTAAAAAGAAATAATGTGATGCATACTTAAACAACTGAGGGAAACTTGGTGGGGGCGGGGGGGGGGGTCATCCATCCATTTATATTCACCCCCTCAGGGCATTCTTCACGTTCACGTGATCTATATACAAGTAATATGCTGTTCTTCCATCCCTCAGTTTGTCTGCGCTTCCAGAGGACAGTGGCATGGCTGGTTCCCTTTGGCTAATAACCCCATCATCGTCTTTGTAGCTAACTTCACGATCAGAACAAACAAAACAAAACCCACCCAGGAAAAGGTAAAGAAAAAAAACCCCACCAGCCCAGAAATGTTTTCTTTCTCAAACCCTGAACCTCGTTCTAAGATTATTTTTATACATTTTATTTTTTTGTTTTAAAGCTTATGTATTTATTTTGAGAGAGACAGAGAGTGTGAGTGAGGGAGGGACAGAGAGGGAGAGAGAGAATCCCAAGCAGGCTCCACAGTGCCAGCGCAGAGCCCAATGTGAGGCTTGGACTCACGAAACTGAGCCGAAACCAAGGGTCGGATGCCCAACTGACTGAGCCACCCAGGGCCCCCCTACGCATTTTACATATTTTAAAACCATTTTGTCTTTGCCATTGTCTTAATCTCAGTAGCCATACAGGAAAAATAAATTGAAAATGAACACATACATCTCTCTTAAGTTCCTTTAGCTACTCTGAGATTGCTTCTGGAAACGTCTAAGCTGAGTAGTTTGTCAGTGTGACTGATGACTGAAAAGACTCTTGAGTTCTTGCAGAAATAACAAAAGTAGCCACCACACCCTGGGCACACACAGGTGCCAGGCAGAGGCCAAATTCTTTATGTGTTTCAACTCATTTGATCCTAGCAGCAATCCTATGTATCAGGTAAGGTTTTTTCTTATACCCATTTACAGATGAGGAAATCAAGGCCAGGTGATCCTGCTAAGGTCATCCATCTAGTAAATAGGGAGCTGTGATTTCAATTCATACAGCAACAATGAAAGAATAGTTAGTACTTATGAAGCCCTCATCATCTTCCAGGAACTCTTAAGTGCCCTACATGTATTAACTCATTAAAGATGCTGCCATATTAAAATGGCCTTTGGTGGCCAATTTTCTGCTTGGAGAAGTGGAGGAGGCCATGCTCGGTGCAGGGGATCAGGATCTCTGAGCTTGTTTCCGAGTGGAACATCAGTATGTCCTGGAGGAGCAGGGGCGTAAGGGCCCAGAAAGTTCGGTCAATACCGGAGCAGCACAGGCGTGTCTTTGGCTGCTCCAGGACGTCACTGACCCTTGTGGATGTTAAAGGCCAGTGCATACCAGCGCTGGTTATATTTACACAGTGGGCTAAAATTAGCTGGCATGCTCTCCTGGCAAGCAGGAGGATAGAAGTCTCCCATTTTATCTAGCGATGCTAATTTTGGCAAAACCAAAAAGGGTCCTTCTGCTGTTCTCAGTGGATAGGCATTCAACAACAATAACATCCTTTTCCTTCCTCTTCCTCTTCTCTAACATTTTAGGAAATTTCAAATATAAATCCAGGCTGACTTTGGGTCAGGACAAATACTCACAAACAGAAGCCTAATAGGGGGTGCTTTAAGAGGAGAGTTGAGGCACTCTTCTGGGATAGAAGTGGAACAAAAATAAAATAAAAACATGTGCCTGGTTATTTTCCATCAACACTGGAAGAGCAGTGAACTTTAGAAGGGCACCAGTTGGAGTACTGGCATTGTGAGTGCAAATGGAACATTCGGGGGAAGGCTGAATGAAGACCCTAGGCTCCATGGGAGAGAGAGAGAGAGAGAGAGAGAGAGAGAGAGAGTAGCTGGGGAGGGTCAAAGAGAGAGGGAGACACAGAATCTGAAGCAGGCTCCAGGCTCTGAGCTGTCAGCACAGAGTCCGATGTGGGGCTCGAACCCACAAACCATAAGATCATGACCTGAGCTGAAGTCGGACGCTTAACTGACTGAGCCACTGAGTGCCTCTAGATCATTTTTTAAATCCTACGGTGTAGGTATGTCAAATAACTCCCTCATTCTTGACATTCTGTCTCCCCAGTTGTCCTTGATTCCCTCCTCAACTCTTCCTTATCCTCATATCTTATCTATCACCCACTCCCCTCTACTGGTGAATTCCACTCTTTTTCATAGTCCCCTACTCCTCTGGCATTTCCCATGTCATGCAAATTGCTTCCTTAAATTTTAACTGGATTTTTTTAAAGTATGTTGGGCAATAAAATTAGGTGATTAATTCAAACTTTTTATTTCATTTTATCTTTCTTGTTGCCTTATTAGTTATAATTCTTTGCTTCGTTATTTTAGTGATTACTTTAGGGTTTATAGAATTCATCTTTAACTTACCAGGGTCTACATTCAACTGATATTATGTCGCGTCGTGTATGGCATAAGAACCTTAAACAATATACTTTCATTTCTCCTTTCCCAGACTTTGTGATATAGTTTTATACATTTTACATGCATGTGCACACACATACACACACACACACATAAATCCATACTACATTGTTATGATTTTTGTTTAAACAATTATCAATTAAAAGAGATTTAAATAATAAAAAGAAACCTATATGTTGACCCACAGAGCTACAATTCCTAAAGCTCTCCTTTTTGTGCATCCATATTTCCATCTGGTATAATTTTTCCCAATTTTTCTTATAGTATGGGTGTGCTGGTGATGAATTCTTTTGCATTTCTTTTTCTGAAAAAGGTATTATTTTACCTTTGTTTTTGAAAGATATTTTTTCTGGGTATAGAATTCTAGTTCAAAAGTGTTTTTTTTTTAGTATTTTAAAGATGTCACTCCATTGTCTTCTCAAGCACATTGTTTCTGATGAGAAATCTGATGTTATCCTTTTCTTTGTTCTGCTGATTTTCTCTGTAACACCGAGCCTGAGCGATTTGAATATGATGACCTTGGTGTACTTAAAAAATATTTTTAATTTTATTTATTTTTGAGAGAGAGAGAGACAGACAGACAGAGCATGAGTGGGGGAGGGGCAGAGAGAGAGGGAGACACAGAATCTGAAGAGGCTCCAGGCTCTGAGCTGTCAGCACGGAGCCCGATGTGGGGCTCGAATCCACAAACTGCGAGATCATGACCTGAGCCAAAGTAGGATGCTAAACCGACTGAGCCACTCAGGCACTCCAACCTTGGTGTACTTTAAAAGAAAATTTTTTGTGCTTAGCATTTATTGACCTTCTTGGATTTATGGGTTTATAATTTTCATCAAATTTGGAACATTGTGGTTATTATTTCTTCAAATTGTTTCTGTTCCTCTCCTCCCTTGGGGATTCCAATTAAACTTATATTACCTTATTTGGACTGGCCCACAGTTCACTGATGCTCTGCTCGTCATTAAAATTCTCTTTCTTGCTCTATGCTTCATTTTGAATAGTTTATATTGTTCTGCCTTCACATTCACTAATCTTCTCTTTTGCAATGTCTGCTTTGCCATTAATCCCATCCAAAGTAGTTTTCATCTCTCACATTGTGGTTTTCATCTCTAGAAGTTGGAGTCCTTTTTAAAAAATCTTCTATGTCTCTAGTTCTTGAACATATGGAATGTAGTTATAATAGCTGTTTTAATGTCCTTGTCTGCTACTTCTAACACCTGTATGAGCTCTAGGTTGATTTTAATTGGTTGTTTATTCTCCTCATTACAAGTTGTATTTTCCTGCTTCTTTTCATGCTTGGTAATTTTTTATTGGACACCAGACACTGTGAAATTTACTTTGTTGGGTGCTGGATATTTTTGTATTCCTATAAATACCCTTAAGCCTTTTTTCTTTCCTTCCTAGGATCTAGTTAAGAAATAGTTTGTGCCTGGGATTCACTTAGAAGTACTTTGATCTTCTTGGCTTGCTTTTAAGACTTATTGGGCAAGACTGGAGCAGTGCTAAGTCAAGGGCTAATTTTTCCCGCACTACAGAAGAATCTTCTGTGTACTTTACCAAATGCTTCATGAATCATGAAGTTTCCAGTCTGGCTTGTGGGAACAGGTATCATGCCTATATGCATGCGATTCTTGGGCACTATGACCGCTAATCCTCTGGGGCGTTTCTTTCCTCAGCCTCATGTAGTTTCTTCACATGCACACACTGATTATTATTCAGTTGAATACTCAGAAGGGACTCTCTTAAGATTTTCAGAATGCTCTCTGCATGCTGCTTTCTCCTCCCCAGGGTTCTGTCTTCCAAACCCCAGCTGCCCTGGTCTCTCAGACTCTCAGCCCCGTCCTCAAACTCAGGAAATCTATTGCACTCTACCTGTGTCTTCCTTACCCCTGAACTGCAACCTGGGAAGTCTCTTAAATGAGTAAGCTGAAACGATCATTATCTTGTTTATTTCCTGGCTCTCAGGAATCCATTATTGCCTGCTGTCCAATGTCTTGAAAACTTACTTCGTATATTTTTGTCCATGTATTTTTGTTTTATGTGGGAGAATAAGTTTGATCTCTGTTCCTCTGTCTTGGCTAGAGTCAGAAGTTCCAATCTAATGTTAAGATATTTCCAAGACATAGTTATCATGGAGTTTACATGGCTATGAATTATCTCAGGTGAAGGTCTGAAGGAGCCTTTGGCAGCATTCTTTGGGGAGGGCAACCAAGGATGGTCCCAAACTCCTCTTTCAGAAGACTCACTTTCTCTGTACAAGCCATTGCTCTGTTGTACTCATTCTGAGCTAGGCTTGGATGAAAGTGGTGCCTCAGCGGAGCTGCAGCTTTATTTAGAAGTGGCAAGTTACTGTAGATTTATAGAGACACTCTCCCACCCACCTTGGGAATTTAAAGGGAATGATAAGATCCAAAGACCATCAGCCGGCTTCAGTCAGGAAAGCTCCAAGTCATTTCTGAGGTATTGAACTGTAAGGGCTAGAAATTCATAGGCTTTCGAGCCAAGATGAGATTCACATTCAATGTAAATAAGAATTAGTCTGTGATTCTGCAGTTTTGCTTCCTGACCTGGCACCTTCTGCAAAAATAGAAATGTCAGCGCCTGGTGGTGGTGGAGCATGCCAGCTGATATTGTGACCCAAAGGACCAAGAAGGCGCTGGCTCCACAGCCAGCTGGCAGGCTGCCATTGCCAATGGGAAAATCATTCCTGTGTGATAAGACGGCAACAAATGCTTTCCCTGTGGCTGCGATTAAAGCAGGCTCTGCATTATGACAACAGTGCTTCGAGCTTCGCATAGCAGTCATTTTTGCTAAATATTCATATGCTTATTTATACTCTCCCGGCCTTGTCTGAAATCAGGGAGTTTAGAATTTCAGGCACAAACTATTTCCCTTTTTGGGAAGAAACATTAGTGGACACAGGCATGCAGGAGTTGAGAAAGGGAAAGGTGGATGATTCCATAATCCATCTTTGGAAGAAATGCTTATTTTCTTTGCACACTTGGTAGAAAAGAGTTGCTAATTGTGTAGGGCATGTAACAGTATAAGCTCCAGGCCCAGGGGGCTGTATTTTTCCTAGCCCAGCAACTCATAAATGTGTGTTGAATGAATGAGTAAATGAATGAATAATCTATACGAATGTGCAATGTCCTCGAGGGCAGAGACTAAAGGTTGTCTTTGTAACCATAGTGTCTAAGCAGCGTTCCTGGCACATATAAGGAACACAAATACATGT
Organism: Prionailurus bengalensis; assembly: GCF_016509475.1. Lineage (NCBI taxonomy): Eukaryota > Metazoa > Chordata > Mammalia > Carnivora > Felidae > Prionailurus > Prionailurus bengalensis. The sequence continues at coordinate 51,083,279 of NC_057351.1, read as the reverse complement.
TTTGGGGTAAGTTAATGAATGATAACAGGAAAGGAAGGAAGAAAGAATATGGGAGAGAGAGGGAGAAAGGGAGGGAGGGGCTTAAGAACAGACAGCTGGGCTGGCCACGCTACTTCCTGGGACCAGTGCACCTAGCCGCCAAGGAGAAGCTTTATTTGTCTTCTCCAGCTATTTGTTACACCTGCTTTGGGGCCGTAAGATCTCAGGCCGTTATGGTGAGACTCTCCACAAGTTGGTAGCCCTTTGTGACTTGCAAAGCCTCTCAAGGGTGTCCAGGTGGCCACGAGGAAATTTCAGTGTTTTACCTTGAGAGGGATCTCATCCCTCCAGGCTAGTCTGATTCCTGTCACTTCTGGTTCTTCTTGTGCCCTTCCCTAGCTGAGGATGGTTTGTACGTCTACGAAAGGGAGAGGGGAAGAGAGTGAGATGCTGGAAGTCAGCTTCCCTATGAGTTCTCTGGAAGGCCCACCAGTCAGCATCTTTTGGCTTCCACATCCCTTCCTACATTCTCATGGAGCTCTGTTTCTGCTTATGTCAACATAAGAGCTTATGGGCTTAAGGCTTCAAGGGTTGAAACGAATACTGAAAGTTTACAGCTCCTCGGCAGGATTATGGAAGGGGAATATGGGCATTTAATTCCCTTTTATATTGCCCTGGTAAAATCAATGGAAAAATTCTCTTTAGGTTCTTCCTATGTGTAATAAACTCGGGACTACTCTGAGAATCAAGAGCCTTCGTCTCTATCTTATCTCTGCCTCCAACTAGCTGTGTGAATGTGAGCGAGTGGCCTCCCTCTAGGCCCTGCTTGCTCATCTGACTAATGGGAAAGTTATGCTGTAGGGTCTCTAGAGTCCTTGCCGGCTGTGGCTCTTCTGCAATCTTCTGTGATCACCTGTCTGATGATGCCGATACCCTGGAACTCACTGCGCCAAGAGGAGCTTGAGATGGAGGGCACTCTGGGAAACCACTGTCCCCAAGCTACCCTATTTGTTTGCATCAAGCTAAGCACTCGAGGAAAGAGAAAGGTAGCCTGGTGGACATCAGAGGCATAAGAACTAAGGAAAAGATTACTCAGCCCCAGAGCCATAGTCCTCTGAGACCATGAAAGTTTCTCCTGCCTTGCCTCCCCCAGTCCTCCTCACTTGTCGACACTAATACCTTCCCTCCACAAATCAGCCTTAGCTGGTCCCTGAGCCAAGGCAGGGATTACCCTCACATAAATACAAAATCCAGTGTGGCTCTTGGTATAATAATAAAAAATGAGGATGAATCCAACTGATCCATACCTACAAACTCACCCGCATTTCTGTATTTTCTTTAAAATAATATTAAATCTATCTCAGAGTCCCCATCCTTCCAAGCTAATGGGAAATACGTGTTAGTTTTTACTGAGGTTCCATCCGGATTGCCATTGGGCAAAGGGTTCCTGGGTCTTCCTATGGTAGAGTGTTAGCATGACCCGTTTGCTAATTGACTGGTTACCGCTAAGACCTTCTTTGTCCCAGGCATCTCTGTTGTCCCATTCACGGTATTCTATGATGAGACCCAGAGCCAGGGAACCAGGGTCCAGCCTTCCTGGGGCAGCAGACAGTCATTCCCCTTCATACTTGCTACCTCCTGGGATTCTGCCACAGAGTGGGCTTAGGGTTCCCACCATTCAGGGATCCTGAAGACCTCGGTCCTCTTCTCTGGAAGAGAGCTCTATTTCTTCTTGTTCTCAAGCCCCTCCTCAGTCTCTCTTCATGGTCCTTCTCTCTTCTTCTCCACTGGTCCCTAGGATGTTGTCCTCATCTGCATGACCAGAGCTGCGTGAGCTCTATGTCTGTGACCCAGCCCACATAAAAGAGAAGGAGAGGAAGCCCAGGACCCGTAACTTATCTTTCAGAAAATGATCTAGAAGTTCTCATGTCATTTGTACTTCTAATCCACTGACCGAACTAATTCATAAGACTACTCATGGCTGTAAAAGAAAAAATAGTATTGGCGGGGATGCTAGTACTAACAAGAAGGAAATAATATATATTGGGGACAATTGGGGCCATCTGCTTACAACATAATGGAAAATATAAGAAAAAGACACCATAAGCTAACATTTTTACATGTTATCTTATTAGTCTCATCAACAGCATTGTCATTCCCTTCTCATTATCGAGGACCAATTATATGTCTGTCACTCTGTGAGATTTACATGCACATAGTATCTCCAGTTCTTTACAGTAATTCTGCAAGGAAATTATAGCCCTTGTATTATCTGGGGCTCTGTGGTGTCTTTTTATTGTGTATATTGAGAGACGTGAAGTTACTTCCCTATATGATTGGAGATTAGGGTTAGCTACAAGAGAAATTTGGATGAGATTTGGAAGGCAAACAAGGCCTCAGCCATTTCCTTTTCTTTTTTTTTTTTAATGTTTATTTATTTTTGACAGAGAGACAGAGCATGAGCAGGGGAGGGGCAGAGAGAGAGGGAGGCACAGAATCTGAAGCCGGCTCCAGGTTCCGAGCTGTCAGCGCAGAGCCCGACGCGGGGCTCGAACTCACAAACCGTGAGATCATGATCTGAGCCAAAGTCGGACGCTCTACTGACTGAGCCACCCAAGCGCCCCGGCTTCAGCCATTTCTTTTTTTTTTTTTTTTTTTTTTTTATTTTTTTTATTTTTGGGACAGAGAGAGACAGAGCATGAACGGGGGAGGGGCAGAGAGAGAGGGAGACACAGAATCGGAAACAGGCTCCAGGCTCTGAGCCATCAGCCCAGAGCCCGACGCGGGGCTCGAACTCACAGACCGCGAGATCGTGACCTGGCTGAAGTCGGCCGCCCAACCGACTGCGCCACCCAGGCGCCCCGGCTTCAGCCATTTCTATACAAGGCACAGTGGCAGCTCTTCCACATTGCACTGGTCTGCTGCTCCCCTTGTTGGTGCTGCGGGGCAGCATCCAGGCTTCTAGCTCCTCCACTTACTGCTGAATTTTCTCCTTCAGCTTCTCCGAGACTTGGGCCAGGTATGTATGCAGTTCCATGATGAAAGATACTGGCTTTTCTCATAGGTCACAGATGTTAACAAAGTTGAGGTAGTTTGTCCTCATGGGTTCCATTTCAGGGGTTCTAGATTGTCCTTTCTCTCCCCATTTCCTGTCCTTCCATCCTTCCTCCCTCCCTCCCTCTCTTCCTCCCTCTTTCCTTTCCTTTCCTTTCCTTCCTTCCTTCCTTCCTTCCTTCCTTCCTTCCTTCCTTCCTTCTTGCCTGCTCTGCTGATCTGTATCTCTGGTCCAACATCAGACATAGAGGCAACAGCCTTATATAAAAGTCTCCAATACAGGTTATCATTGTAGAAAGTCTAAATACTATAATAAATCCCTTAGCCTATAGAACTCATGGTAGTACTTCTCTGATCAAATCCTGGCTGATACAGACCCTTTGGTTGCAAGCAATAAAATGCACCTTCACATAGCCTAAGCATAGAAAGGCTACTTTATTTTAAGGGTGTGCAAATATCTCATGGAACCCAAGGATGGGAAATCCAACGGGTCACAGGGAAGGAGATCTTTCAGAGTGTAACGAACAACAACAACAAAATCCTTCACTTATCCCACATTCCATTTTCTAGCTTCTACTCTTTTATTTGAGCTCCCCTTCAAATAAAAGAGTCGTGTGCATGTCTTCCTGAATTACTCCGCTTCCAGTAATGTTCCAGCACTTAGAAAACCAGCCTCGAACCCATAATGCCGCCATACTAACATAGTCGAATGCAATGTGCATTTCCACACCCTTGACTTACTGGAACCTTCAGCACTGCTGACGACTTGCTGTCTGGACGGATGCTGTGATGTACTACCCAGAACCACCTTCAGTGAGGGACTTGTTTCCCCAGCTGCTAGGAGTCATGTAGGCAGAGACTTCAGCTGTGAGCCTGTTCAAGGAGGCCCTTAGCTGCAAAGAGCCCCTTGGCCAAGAGCACACTTCTTTTGTGGCTCCCACCCAATGTGACTGATGTGGGGAAGAGTAAAGGCCCGGCTACCCTAGCTGCGTTCTGAAGAGCCATTCTACTTCCAGAGCCACCTGTGGGATAATCCAAGGTGCCTTTGGTCCCGCATTGCAGTTCAACTTCTTTCTCCCTCCCTTCCTTTCTGTGTGTTAGACCTAGAGAGACTCCTTTGATGCAGAGTTTTGTCCCAGAGTCTGCTTCCCGAGGAAACCAACTAAAAACACCTTCCTCTTCAAATGCTCCTTCTCTGGCTTCTGTGATCCTACTTTGTCTTGGTCTTTCTCTCACTTCTATGTCAGTTCATATCTGCTTCTTTTCAGGCTTCCACTCTTCTCTGCTTTTTCTAAATCGGAATTTCTCATTTCTCTTTCCAGGTAAATTTATCCATTCCTGTTTTCAAATGCCATCGATGTGTTCATGACCTCCCCGTGACTTACATTTCCAACCCAGAGTACTCTTTAGGGCTATAGACTTGTATGTCCAATTTCCTCCTTGACATCTGCACATAGATGACTTATAAGCATCTCAAATTTGATGTTTCCAAAACCAGACTTTTTTCTTCCTTCTGAAATCTGTTGCTGTGCCATAGTTTTCCAACTCAGTAAACTGCACCCTTCCCATGGTTCAAGTCAAACAACTAGCTCCATCCATGACTCTCCCTATCCTTCGCTCCCGACAACTAAAAGTTCAGCAAGTGTGTCTCTTACGTGTATCGCAGCCATGCAGGTAGTACCAAGGTCCCCAAATTTCTGTAGGCTTCCTGCCTCCTGGTTCCACTTAAGAACAGTAAGGCAAGATCTGTCTTGAGGCAGGCAGGTGTTGAACACCTGGGCTTAGCACAGTCATGGACAGAGCCTGGGTCAGCTCCCAAAGTGTCCTACTGAGTTTCTAACAGAGGCACAGAGAAATGCAACAGGTCTGAAGATACTTAATGCCTTATTATCACTCTGAAGATAAAAGTATATTCCTTATAATGAAATATATCTATATAAATACATACTTTGTACTAATATAAATAATGTACACTTCTTTTGCTGGAGGGGCAGGGGAAAGGGTGCTCTGTTTGAACCACACTCCTTAATCCCCGGGAACCAAGAATAAGAAAATAGTACAGATTTACAGCACCAAACCAAACAAACAAAAATACAGTGCAAACTTTTTCTGTAAACAACGTAGCGAATCAAATATTTACTGAACATCCACTTCATATCAGGCACTCTGCTAAGTGCTTTGAAGGAGCTCACTGATAAATAAGACATGACTCCTGAATTTTCACAAAACAGTTAAGAAAACGAAGCACAATAAGGGAACAGTTAAGTAATAAGAAAGAATTAAGCATTGAGGGTTTGTTTACACAAAGCAATGCAAAGAAACTACATATTAGGATTGCTTCTAAGCAATGCTCTGCAACTAATAAGTGCAAGGACTGAGCAGTGTGAAGAATCCTCTAGCTGTTCTCAGTCAATATGCATCTAAGTGAACATCAGCACCCCAGCTATTCATTTCCATGGTAACTGGAACATCTAGGGAAGTGATCTCATTAATACTTATCAAGGTAATTAGAATAATAATAGCACTTGTTGAGGCTAACTATGTTTCGGGCGTAGGCTACACGCTTGGCTAGTATTATCTCATTTAAATCTCACACCAGTCCTCCGAGGTGGCGACTATTATTACTCAGGCTCCAAGACGGTAAATGGCCTCACATGTTGTAAGTGGTATTAAATGGGACTTGCACCCAGGTCTGTTTGGCCATGACTCACAGTTCAAAGTCAGGAAGGGAAGCTGCCTCATCTCTTAGCACCTCCTTTTGAGAGAAAAGAATGAAGAAAGGCTGAAGGTGAGTCCTACGGAGGAACAGGCTGGCTGGGGACAGGGGAAGTAGCGTGGTTTCTCTCGGGTACATTCCAACAAACTGAAGGGGAGAAGGAAGAGTTTGTAGTCGTGTGTGTTCACACACGTTGCTGGACAGACATTTTTACCCAAAACCACTTCTGAATATGGGGCTGGTGTGTGTTTCACAAAATGGATAAAGAAAGGAATGTGAAGGGTTGTTATTCCTGACCCTTGGTGGCAGAGTGCACATAAGAGTGTTCTAAATTTTAATGCTGAACCTACAAACTTAAAGAATGTTCCAGAAAATGGAACTCTATTTTCTAAAAAGAGTGAACTCTTCAATGGGAATCCATTATCCTTCCAGCAGAATGTCTTAGGAACCCCTGGGAGCAGCTGTGTGCCGCAGCTGACTTGTACAAGCTTGTGAGAGCTGACTGTTACATTTGCAGGAACTTCTCGAGCAGGCTGACATTATGTTGGTGTTGGGAGTATTTCACACTACAGAAATCCATAAATGCTATGAATCCCCCAGAGAGCTGGTCGTCAAGTACTCATTAGCACAACACTACCTGGAGGCAACAAAGGTTTTAATTAGCACCCTTTCACCTCCCCAGGGACCTTGGTAGACCTAACGTGGACGCTTAACGAGAGCAGAGGGGGTATTGGGAAGGAAGATGGAGAGTATAGAAACAGAGTTAGAGTAAGTGCTGATTGTGGTACAGATAGTGAATCTTGCATCTGGCTGCATGTAGGAGGTTACCTGGAGAGCTTTTAAAACATAGACCTCTAGATCCAGGGAAGTGCCCAGCACATTTGACAACTGGAGCGCATTAACACCCCCCCGCCGCCATTTGGGGACAAAATTATTTTTTTATTTTTATTTTTTTTTAATTTTTTTTCAACGTTTTTTATTTATTTTTGGGACAGAGAGAGACAGAGCATGAACGGGGGAGGGGCAGAGAGAGAGGGAGACACAGAATCGGAAACAGGCTCCAGGCTCTGAGCCATCAGCCCAGAGCCGGACGCGGGGCTCGAACTCACGGACCGTGAGATCATGACCTGGCTGAAGTCGGACGCTTAACCAACTGTGCCACCCAGGCGCCCCTAGGACAAAATTATTTTAATAGTAATTATGCAATGATTGGTAGTTACTATGTCATATAAGATACCTAAGTCATGTTATATATAGGTAAAATGTATGCTGTACATTATGTGTATGAGATAAAACAAATAATGGTATATATAAAAACATTTTTGCCTCATTTTTTTTTTATAGTTGACAATTTAAAAGAAGACCTTTTAATTTTAAAATATTGTCAAGGAGCGCCTGGCTGGCTCAGTCGGTAGAGCACACAACTCTTGATCTCAGGGTCATGAGTTCAAGCACCGCTTTGGGCATTGTAGCCTACTTTAAAAGAGATTATTCAGGGGCACCTGGGTGGCTCAGTCGGTTAAGTGTCTGACTTCGGCTCAGGTCATGATCTCGCGGTCCGTGAGTTCGAGCCCCGTGTCAGGCTCTGTGCTGACAGCTCAGAGCCTGGAGCCTGCTTCAGATTCTGTGTCTCCCTCTCTCTCTGCCCCTCCCTTGCTCATGCTCTGTCCCTCTCTGTCTCAAAAATAAATAAATGTTAAAAAATAAAAATAAAAAAAATAAAAGAGATTATTCAATATGATAGTTCACGAATGGAATAAAATGTGCCCATCCCAAAATGTACGTGTACTTAATAATTTACACTCTATTCCACCATCTTAAATTTGGAACACAAATAAAAACTCTAGATGATTACACAGAATGGCAAATTTGAAGTAATTCAAGTTCGGCTTCTTTATCTTGACTAAGACTATTACCATGGGTCATTCTTATTTATTTAGAATGCAGGAAAATGTAGCACTACAGGTATTGAAGACACAATTTGAACCCAAAGCAAGTCTCCAATGTCAACTGTTAAAAACTTTCTCTGGAAATGAATATATATAGGTGAGACCGTGTTGGGGGCTGGCTGAATAACTATGAGTTCTGCAAATTACTTCCATCTACGATATGATGTTCGCTAAAGGATTAGTAATAAAAATGTACGATTTGAGGCTTGAGTATATATCACTTAAACTTAACAGCAAGTGCTTAGAACTTAGACAAAGAAAATAAAACAAAATGACAAAGATGAAAACAACCAACCCACCCACCAATCAAACAAGATTTTGAAGTATTTTATCACTGACAATGTTTAGAACTGTTAGCACATGGTGATAATAAAAAGCAGGCTGACTTTTAGCTGGTTCTATTATCATTCTTTAAATTCTCGAAAGACAACGCGCCCACTAATTGCCTGCACCTGTCCTTGAGGGATCAAGGGTGTATTGCCCTCCTGCCATCTAAGTTAGATCCCACCTCAAGCCAAAATATTCAGTCTTTTGAGGGGAGGACCCCAGGAAGCTCTTCCATGTGATTCTAGTGATCAGCCAGGCCTGGGAACCACCAACATGGGAACAACGGAGACAGAAATACGTAGGACTCAACATCACGGAAAGTGAAGGGTGGAGGCTGGGATGGCCAAGGAGCTGCTCCAGTCTCCAAATTCTGGAAACGCAGCAGCGTAGGGAGGCAGATGGACCCTCTTTGAAAGCAAGCATGCTAAAAGAATCTCCAAGGACAACTCTAGGAAGTTCTTCCATTGTGTCACGAGAGATATTTAGCCCACAGATATTTACATGTTAAAACAAGAAAACATACCGTTTTATTTAATGATAAATTAGGCGGTCTATTTTTTTTTTGTCTTTCTTTATAACTTAAACAATGTTTGTCCACTGTCTTCCCTCCTTACTTGTTCTTACCCCCCCCCCCCAACAATCTGAAAAGAGCCTGTTATTTAAAATGTCAGATTTGTAAAAACTTGTTAGATGCTACTCTTCTGCCGAATACCTTCACTGGGTTTCCCATCTCGCTCGAGTAAAGGCCAAAATCTGGCTATTGCTAGGAAGCCTGTACCGTGTCCTCGCTCCATCCCAACACCACTGCCTCCGGTTGTGCCTTCTCATTCCTTCCATTCCAGCTCCATTGGCCTCTTGCTGTCTCTCCAACTCATTAGGCATTCCTACCTCAGGACCTCTGTGTTGGCTGTTCCCTCTGCCTGGAACAGTCTCCCTTCAGAAAGCCACATGGCTCCCTCCCTCTCCTCCTTCAAGTCTGTGTTCAAATCTCTCCCCTAGGTGAACTTTATCTTCCTCAATCACACTAACATCATGTGACATGCCTTATATTTAATTTACTTATTTTCTGTCCCCTCTACTACATTTCTGAGGGCAGGATTTTTGTGTATAATGTTTGGTGCTCTATCTCTAGTGACTGGACTGTACCTCGCACCTGATGGCCACTGAATAAATATTTACTGAACGAACAAATGAATCAAAATGCACGTGATTAAAATCAAACCTTAATGATAATAGTAACAGACTTATTTTAAAAAAGAAAAAAACCTCCTTTGCCTCAACTCTTCTTACTCAGTCAGAGTTCCAGAGGTAACCACTTAGAACTTTCTAAGCTATATTTTCTGTGAGTTTAGTCCTAGGTCTCTAAATAACATGCTTCTACTTACGCAATCTGCTCCCTGCCATGGTAAAGCTGAATGTGATTCTCTTGCCTTTCTAGTTTCCTCACCTAGGTACTTATTTAGGGCAATGTGGTTACTCTCACCGTTGTTCGTTCCTTCTTCATGGATGTTATCTATTACAGAGTAGTTACTATGGTTATTTTTAGTTCTTACGTTGATAATTCGTTGACTTAGTTATATTCTGCCAGGTCTCCATTCAACTCTCTGATACAGTATCTTCTGTCTCCTCAGTTTCTATGATGAGGACATTGGCTCCTTACTCTTTCCTTCTGCTCCCCTCCTTGCTTTCCTCCCAGCTGCCGTTGCCTTTCCTGAGGCGGTAGTTTTCATCATCACCTCAATGTGACTTGAATTTAATGTCTCATAATGGAAATCTTCAAAAGGATCTCTAGGAGGGTGCGGCTAGTTGTACCAAACAAGTTACTTGAACGGGCCTCCATTTTAAATCTGGGCCGAGACAGCGTATAGCTGGTTGGGATTTTGCCAGGAGAAGAGGGATGGCAGGCCGTGCCTCAGGAAGCTTGCCAGGGCAACCCGTAGTGGTGGGGGTCCCAGTCTTTGGGGCTGGCCTCAACTGGACACATCTGTCACCTGCTTCTAGACATGACCTGGGTTGGGGGGGTGCGGGTAGGAGGGGCATAGCGCTCAGGAGAGGACTGTGGTCAGCCAGTTAACCAAGTTCCCAAAACCCATGTGCCAATGCAAGTCTTTCTGAGGAGAAGCAACGGTCAGGTCCACAGGGACATGCATATTGGCAAGATTAACATACTGCCTCCCAGTAGACAGACATAAGAAACCAAATTATAATCAAAGGTAGCTTGGTGAGCATAGAGTCAAAACAAGAAGATGAAAAGGATATTAAATCACGATGGACACAGATAGCCTGCTCAACCCTCTCTCAAGGGAGAAAAGGTTCTGCCAATGGGACCATAGTTCATCGTGATCCGTTGTCTGTGACGTCCTTCACTCGTGTTGCTTCCTTTCTATATCTCCATCACTGATGAATCCCCTTTTGGCCAATGGACATTTAAAAAATTTCCATAATTCTCATTACAATCAAGCCTCGTTGTTCCAAAAGTCATTTTCCCTAAGGTAAGTTAGCATATCTCTATTAAAATAATTTTTCTGAGAGCCGTCTTATTTCACTCACTCCCAGAATCACAGCCAGTCACATCACTATTGCCTTCAGGTAAGAATATAATGTCTATTTTCTATTGATTGAAGGCATCCTGGAAATTCAGTATCTCATAAATATAACAAACTGAGCCTCGTATTTCTGTAGTAAGCACATTTCTGAAATGGATGGAGGCATTTCTGCGACAGCCAGAAGACTGGTTGGATGTCAGACCAAGTTCATGCTGGGCCTGAACATGTTTATAGCTGTTGTGACTTAATGATTTAGCACCAGATGCTCTATCAGATCTTAAGGGGAAGTGCACAAGGAATATCAGAGTTAATCAACTATGTACAGGGCTTAGGGTTTCTTTTGAGTTGTTTTCCATTGTATAGAACTCCATAATAGTGTACTTATGATACAGAAATATGGAAGGAAGGGATTAGATGACTAAATCTAAAATGAAAACAAAATTAATTACATTAATTCACTTATTGAACATTTGGTTAATATTTACTGAGCACCTACTGTTTACTGGGTCCTGTACTAAATCCTGTAGGCATTGTAAATGATGACCAAGGCAGGTTCCAATATCTGACCTCACGGAGCCAACAATCCAGAAGACAAGGTAAAGCCAAACAATAGTTACACAAGTAATTAAGGTATTATCACTGTGAAAAGAGCTATGAAAGAGAAGAGCAGGGGCTATGAAATTATAAAACAGGAAGGACTGATCTAATCTGGGTTAGATGGAGTGGGTTGGAGACGGCATTCGTAAGGAAGTGGTGTGTGCACTGAGATCTGAAGCATGTGCACGGGCTAACTTGGTAAGAGATTGGGAAGAATGTCTCACATAGAGGAAACAGCCCATGCAAAGACTCAGAGGCAATCAGGAACATGGTATATTGAGGGAATTGCTAGGCCAGGATGGGTAAAGAGTATCCACCAAGAGACTTAGATGGGTGAGACAAGCACTGGGAAGCAAATCATAACATTCCTAGCTGGTAACAATTATACCACTTACTGGAGACAGGCGTTATTATTTAGTTCATGGGTATGTAGTTCGGTTACTTTTCAACACGGAAAAAGTCATCACGCTAGTCCATGAGATGGTATATCTTTCAGGTAAACTAATATTTCTATCAGCTAGGACTTCATCTATTTCTTCCCATAACAATTTTAGTAACTTTGAAATAAGTACTTGTGCAAACCAGAGTGCCTGAAATTTTCTTGGTGGATGAATGTCAGTGGGACAAATCATCCTGGCTAAGAAGGGCTTCCTTCCCCTTTTCGATCTATGCCCTTTGGAGCTCTTCCCAGTTGTCAAGGCCATCTTTACAGTTCAGGTCTGCCTTCAAAGGATATGTGTCATTTGTGAAAGCCTTTTGCCGAAAGATGAAAAGATCAAAGGAAACAAAGCCTCGATTCCCAAACCACTGGTGGTCTCATTGGATTTTTTCTTTTTCTTTTTTTTTTTTTTCCTGTTTTCAGTTAAAAAGTGTCACCCCAAATTCACTTTGTTTTACGACCCACCCATATCCCTCTTACACCAGGTCTTCCTGTGTCAAATCTCCCTGTACTGACTCCTGCACTATTTCTGGTTTCAACTTTTGTCATTCGTACCCTCCTATAACAATAGGAAAGGGTCTGTTCTATGAAGCTGTATCTAGTTGCATCTATGTGCACGTTATCGAGGTATGAGGGTGTAGAATTATGCGCAGACACAAAACCACTCATGTAGGTGTGTGCACATACACGTGTCAACAAACAGACTCAGGTGTAAGTGTCCGGTGATTATAGCACTGTGGGTCTGTGCCCTCTGCTCTGCGTATCCTATTTAAATTAACTAAAATATAACGTTCAGTCCCTTTGTCGAGTTGGCCATTTGATGCGCTCAACAGCCACGCGAGGCTAGTGGCTACCATACCGAACAGAGCAGATATAGAACATTTCCACTGTCCCCCAAATGTTCCTTGGATAGTGCTGCTCTAGGGGTCTCTTTTGCTCGGGAATGCAGTTCAGATTTCCGAGTATGGCTTTCAAGGTCCAGACCCGGCCCCTCCTGACCTCTGTCACTGTCTCTCGCCATGTCTCCCGTCAAGCACTATTCTTCTGTCCTGCTGAACTTCCCTTGATTCCTTGAGTGCTCTTCGCTGCCCTTACCAGGTTTCCAACACACTCTTAACGCTTGCTAGAACACTCTTTCCCCCTTCCTCGTCACCTGTCTCCTTCCATCCTCAGCTTAAGTGTCGCTTCCTCAGGAAGTCTTCCCTGATGGGGAGGCTCCGCAGCGAACACCTTATTTTTGCCCTGGATGAAAAACGATACTTAAAAAATCTATTGCTTGTTTAATTGCACCTAATTTCCTGCTAGAGGTTAGGCTCTCTGAGGCCAGGGCTAGGTGCCTGTGACTATACTGCTTAACTTCTGCATTGTCAGACATGCGGCTTACACTCAGTAGATACGTGTTAAATAAGTACATGGCTGGTTCGTCCATGAGTACATGAGACTGTATCTAGAACTACAATATACCTTAGGACAACTCTGTGTTCACGTGACACAGGACACAACCAGTGTGCATGCAAAGCAGAAACGGGCACTCAGAGTCCAAAAGGAGACGAGAAGACGGAGAAGGAGAATGACAGATACAGAAGAGGATTCCCTGGGAAGCAGGGCGGAGATTCTCGGCAGTCACTCCCGATACGTCTCCTCAATATCCAGGGAGTCCAGGACAGGCATCAGAGTCCAGGTGGTGGACTCACATATCGACATAAGTCACACAAACATGTGGCCTTTGCAGTCCTGCCGGGGCGGCGGGGGGGCTTGGAGTTTGGTGGCACGGCCTGTACAGAAGTTTCAGTTTCTATACTTCACTCCCCCAGAAACATTGAAGCAGATATAATAACTTAGTCTTTAGAAATGCATTAAAATCTCTCGTCCCCTTCTATTTTTAGAACCCCTAAATTCCTCTTTTGAAATGTTTTATTTATTTGAAGAGAGAAAGCACGAAAGTGGGAGGGGCAGAGAAGGAGAAAGAGAGGAGAGAGAGAGAGAGAGAGAGAGAGAGAGAGAGAGAGAATCCCAAGCAGGCTCCACGCCGTCAGCACAGAGCCTGATGCAGGGCTCGATCTCACCAACCATGAGATCATGACCTGAGCTGAAATCAAGAGTCAGGTGCTTAACTGACTCAGCCACCCAGGTGCCCCCTCTCCCCCACCGCACCAAATTCCTTAGAGTTTCTTTCTTCTGCCCTGTGTCTGCCACTCGGTCCTTTGGTCTCCCAAAGGTCTTCCACACAGACTCCAAATGAGTCTCACACTCTGAGGACTGAGGTTTGAGTTCTACTCTAATTGCTTTTCTCACAAGAGCAAGATCTCCCCCCTTTTTGTTCACCGAAAGTGAAGGAGGCATGAGGGGCTGAGTGAGCAAAGGTCGGGAAAGAATGCCGGGAACACCAAACATTAATCATTTTTATCCCATCACATGTAAATTTAAGTTTGTAAGTTAAACATCTACAGAGTTTATCTATGGAATGGCTTTAGTTCCAATGCTCTTAAAAAGGATTGAGCTAAAGGATTCTCTTTAGATATTAGGGGAATAGCTTAAGCAAGTTTATAAACTATAGTTCTTATTCTTGCCCTGTGCCCTGACGGTATAGAGTTAACAATGAGGGCTTATAAAATTGCTTCCCTTCTGGGGAGCAGACCAGTCCATGTAAAATGGATGAGATACAATTCTGTATAAACAAGATAAGGGAAGGGACCGTGCTTCCCACAACACCTGTCACACAGTAGGGCTCCATGAAAGAGCTCAGGGAAAGGAAGAATCTAGCACAGTGCTTTTCAATCCTGGCTGCATGTTGAAAGCATGTGGGGCCCTTGAAAAAAATATCATTCTCTGCTTCCTGCCCTCAGAAATTCTGATGTAATTGGCCTCAGGTATGGCCTGAGCACTGGAATTTTTAAAAGTTCACCAGGTACTTCTATTGCACAGCCAATGTGTGGAAATACACCTGGGTCTAGAGAAAAATTATGAGTCCTTCTCTTATATTTTCCTATGGATCTTTACAAGGTTGCCAAATCACCTTTGGCTTAGCCATGGGGTTGAGAGGTCTGGGGCCAATCAGTTTGAGATAAAAAATTTCATTACTCAATTATTCCACGGGATGTGGTCTGCTAGACGTGTGTGTGTGTGTGTGTGTGTGTGTACACACACGCGTGCATAATAAATTTCTTCTGAGCCCTTTGAAGTTTCATGTCCCCAGCAGACATGTCCCCCATGCTAAGAAATTTGGGAGCTTTCCCTCAAGTGACACTGTAGTTTTTCATCCACATCCAAAGCGAACATGGCAGTAATTATTAGCATAAATCAGCAAGCAGAATATAGTAACCGGTACAGAAAGGCTGGCTTGATAGTCCTCAGTGACATTTTTATTTTCATATATCCACTAGGTTCAAGATTTGTTTATTAATTCTGTAGCAGGTTAAGGGAATGGAGGCAGCTGGTATCATTTATTCATTTATATTTTCATTTAAGAGCCATCTGCTGAATGTCTTCTGTGTTCCAAGCTCTGGTTAGGGTTGGGGATATACTGGTGAATAAAATTACACAGTCTCTATCCTCTGTCCAGTAGGAGACAGAGACAAGTGAATGGCCACTGACACTGAGTTAGAATGCGCAGGATACCATGAGAGCACGTAGTTGGGACATGGTCAGTAGGTTGGGGGTGGTGGTGGGGTAAACATCCTGGAAAAATTACTTTGGGGAGAATGGCAGCCATGGGATAAACCTCTTGGATTTCTGTTTAAGAAAGAACTTGCTGTTCAGCTACTGGGAGTGCGCTTATCTGATAGCATCCAGCTGTTAGGGCTGTAGGGATTTGCTCCAGCTTTCAAGTTGAGGCCATGCTCTTCCAGGGAGGAGGGTGATGCCACAGTGATGCCGCTGTGCATAGAATGGAGTGAATGGTAGTAGGAAAAAGAGAAGAAAGAGATAAGGGAGGGAAGGAGGTAAGGGAGGGATCACAGCCAAATCATGCAGTCTTGGAGGCCATCATGAAAATGCTGGCTTCTACTCAAAGTATATGGGGTGAGGGAGGGCATTGGGCAGACAGTGATATGAGCTGATTTAAGTTTTACGGTATCCTTAGCCTCTGACTTTGCTCCAGCCCACTTCCTCCCCTCCAGGCAATAATACCCATCCCTGCAAGGACCTGGAATCTAGCAAAGTGATACACTTTCTGGGTGGCTCCTAGTCTGATAGCTCTGTGCAGTGAGAGTTCCAAAGAAGTTGCAGATTTTATTTCTGACTTCAAGAATGTTATATTCTCAGGATGATATTAAATGTGCTTTTGTGCCCCAAAGTTGTGGAGGTCATCAAGCATCAAGGCCAGGAAGCATGGTGGAGGAAAGTCCAGTCTTTCTAGTGACAAGAGAAATGATTGGTTTTTTATCCTCGGTAAAGGAACCAACATTCCTACTTGTCCTCAAGCTACAATTGCCTTCCCTGACTTGCCCAATCTTGTGGTCAGTGAACTCGGTAGGCAGGTGGCCCTGGAAAGGTCCTGGCTGGTGTACAATCCCAAATTTGGAGCATGGGTATCTATTTCCCATTCTCTGCTTCTTCAGATTTCCAGGTAATTGAGCTGAGCCTAGCAGTAAAGAGTTGGGCTAAAGGGAACTGTGTAGAAAAAAATTAATTCTTCCCTGGAGGAATGATTTCTCTGTGTTGAGATCACAAAGATTCCATGCTTTATTCCTCATTAATTATTCTTCTTAGGATTTCATTCCCTTAGCTGAGACTAGAGCTGTCTTGAGAAAGCCCATGACTTGGTAGCTTCCTATTTAGCTCTAGGCCCCACACCAGTCCTGGATGTCCTTGCAAAACCACTTTCTAATAGGTTTCTTGGCAACAAAACAACTCTTTTCGATACCAACTGTTCCCAGGGAATGCCAGTATCGGAAGATAAATGCTGGGAGTGAGATAAAATCTGTTCCAGTATCTTCTCTATCCAAGAGTCTGAGTTAACCTGGCCTTGACCATTCTTGGCCCGAAATGCTATGACGAGGACAATGATGGTGAACAGTATCATTACTAGGAAAGTGGCTGGAACTGACAATTCACAAGTATCTAGGGTGAATAAACATGTAAAAATATTTAGAATTACTAATAATCAAAGAGGAAAGAGGAGAAGGGGCGTAGAACAGACAAAATCGACAAAACTACAACCAAAATGGCTCACTATAGGCAATTGGTTAAATCTGGATACAACGGAATATCTTAAAATTTTCTGTTTATAAATAAAATGTTTATGGGCATCATAAAATGTTCACAGGACACAAAACTGTACATTCAAATATGCTCTTAACTTTTAAAATAAAAGCATTTACAAAGAGGAAAATATTAAAAAAATAACAGTATTTGTTTTAGGGAGGTATAATTATGGATTACTTTAATTTCCTCCAAATATTTTTCTCTAATTTCCTATTTTCTAAAATAAATGTATAGTCAGGAAAGCCAAATAAAAAATAAATTTTAAGAAAAAATAAAGAAAAGGGATATTAAAATCATACGACTCACATTTTTTTCCTATAGTGTAATTTTTACAGAAAAAAAACATTTGAGAAAATACTTTCAGAAAGTCATCTAATGTTGCTGTTGGCTTTTCTTGCAAGAATATGGTGTGATGGCAATAAAACATTTTTCATGAAGTTATGATTTAAATGGTTAGGCAATCTTAGTTAACCTCAGGCCCAGTTATAGAGTTTAACCATCCTGTCTCTTTTGGCCACCAATGCTAGGAGAGTGTAGGAACAGCCACTGTCATTCCTTAATTAGTACAAGTTGGCATACTTAAAGGACACAGATCCACCCTCTTCCCCGCCCTCTACCACTTTCAGTGCAAATGGAAAAAAGAAGTGAAGGCTGAAGAATTATTCAGTTAAGATGATAGAAAAGAAGGAAGGAGGGGCGCCTGGGTGGCGCAGTCGGTTAAGCGTCCGACTTCAGCCAGGTCACGATCTCGCGGTCCGTGAGTTCGAGCCCCGCATCAGGCTCTGGGCTGATGGCTGGGAGCCTGGAGCCTGTTTCCGATTCTGTGTCTCCCTCTCTCTCTGCCCCTCCCCCGTTCGTGCTCTGTCTCTCTCTGTCCCAAAAATAAATAAAAAACGTTGACAAAAAAATTTTTTTTTAAATAAAAAAAAAAAAAAGAAAAGAAGGAAGGAGAGGAGAGTGGGGGTGGGGGGAGGGAGCCTTAGGAGAGCATTTGTGAACACCAGAAGATCTGGAAGTGAGGGAAGGCCCATGATGGATGCTGACTGACATCCACTAAGTTCTTCCCCTGGGCCAGGCTCAATCTTTAGTGCTTTGCCTAGACGATGCCATTCATTCTTTATGGAACTTCTTGAGGGAGATGTTCTTTTCTCCACTTCACAGATGAGGACGTTGAGACTCAAAGAACTAACTTGCCCAAGATTATCTGTGATAGTAAACCGTGGGGTTGTAATTCAAACCACCTTCATAACTCATTCTGAAAACATGCACGTATGTGTGTGTGCATGTGCCTGGGGAACATGCCTTTGCCAGTGGAGTTCTCCCCATCCAGTCACCAGAAGTTTGGGGAGGTAAAGGGACTCCTCTGTGGCCGTGGAGACAGCACAAGAACATAAATGACCTAATTATTAGTCTACATAGATGAATTGTAATTTAAACTCACACTGTCTGGGCAAAAGCTTTGAAAAAGAGTGCAAGCTTTAGGTGCTGGCAGCCATTACAGGAGAAAAGAGAGTCCTGAAAAACAAGAGAAAGTATGAAGACGGTACCTGTGAGGAGCTGGTTCAGGAGAGAATTTTGGGGTGCGCTGAGCAGAAAGCATCAACATCCACCTGGTAGCTCCTGAAGGACCCAGGATGCCCACTTCCCCAGGATCTAGGAGTGGTTTCTGAAAGGGCAGATCCGATGATAGAACTGCCTCAGGATAAGGAGAGCTGAAAGTCTTCAGCTTTTAGAGAGATCTAGCCCCAAATGGGATTGGGCAGAAACATTCAGACTCGGGGAGTCAGACAGAAAATACCCGGGCTAGGAAGGGCTGGACACGGAAGCTTCAATCATTGTGACCCAGGGTCCCTTGAGATTTGTCCCAATACTCCCACATTGTAAAGTCACTTCTCCAAGTCGGTGACCTGAGTGTGAGGCTGACCAGGGTCAACTTGTAGGAAGAGAGATGGAAAATAAACAAGCAACGGATGCAACCCCATGACGGGAGTCTCACAGAGGGTTCATTTCTTCTTTATATCTTTTTGATTGTTTGTCACAAGACCTGGCACTCCCTTCCACCTGAAAGCACTCCATGTTCACGAACAGTAGAAGCATTACAGAGAACACTCTCTAGGGAAGCTATGTGGTGAGGATAAAAATCAGAACATTTTTATCTCAGATGATCTAGTGAGTCATTGTCTTCTGTAATGTTACAATGCTAGGAGTTCCTAGAGGACAAGGTCCATATTTATTTTTTAAATCTCCCATAGAGCCAAATATGGCATCTTGCTCACAAATATGAGTTGAATGAGTGACACCCAGGTGCCTTTCCAAGGCTGTGTTGGAGAATCTACAACCAATTATCCTTCAGATATAGTCTGGTTTAGTTCTTCCCAGGTGATTTCCTTGGATGTATCACATTGAAATGCCTCAGTCTTCCATTTGCCTCTTATCTGTTAAGTGCCAAGAGATTTTCCTTTGGTTGGTTTTCATCTTCCAAGGCCACGTCTAGTCATCAGAGAAACATCCCTGAGAAATTTAATAGGGTTTGCCACCTCTATTTGATGCAGAATGTTGGAGAAGTGGCAGAGCTAGATATGTCCAATAACAAACACAACTCAGTTGCAAATATGTTTACAAATGGGTCACTTTCTACTTTTTGCATGTTGTTATTATTATTATTTTTTTTTTTTTGTATGTCAAGTTGACACTATTGGCCCTTCCTCAGGAAGACATAGATTTTAAGTAGTTTTTGCACAGTGTGATAGATTGATCTGGCCAGATACAAAACATAATGGACAGACAGGAAACTAGACCATGGACAGAATCACTGCCACTTCCTGCCAATCTTCCCAGGGGCTGTGGAAATGACATCCACATTCTGAGTTCCCCTATTTGTTCACTATAAGTGTAAATATAGATTAAAGCCCATTTATACTTCTTTTTCTTTTATTAGAGAGTCAAGAATTTCTGGAACCCCTACCATGAGCCAGCTATTACGTGATGCTCTTTGCATGTGACCCCTTACCTTTGCGTTATTGTATTTTGTAGTAGAGGACGCAGAGTTTCACAGAAATTACATAGATTGTCTGAGGCTAAACCGCTCTTAATCAGCAGTTAGGATTTGAATGCAAGTCTGTCAAAGTCCAAATTCTTGCTCTTTCTCCTAAACCACAATCCTGTGGTCACATTCCTACAGGGATGGAAGGACTTTGCCATGTGAACTATCCATCCCCAAATTGCCTTCCTTATGGAACCCTATCAAAGGCTTTTGCAAAAATCTAAATAAGTCATGAAGACTGTATTATGTTTTTTGAAATCTTTATTTTATTCCTCAGAGGACCCCATGGAGCCAAGAGATGGTCAATGGAATTCTCTGCTCATCCCAACTCAGCCTCCGTTCCATTCAGAATCAAAGCCCCCCAAGAAGGATTGAACAGAAGGTCGCTTTTCCATAAGATTAGGATGCCACACAACTATTTTCTTGCAGTAATAGGACAGGTTTTCCCAACATCTCTTTGAAATCACTCTGAAAATATGTATCCAACAGAGTAAACTAGATGAGAGTGTCCAACATGTGGAACATTTATTATCTACCACACTTTTTTTCCTTTTAAAAAGTATCTTGAATTTATAAAAAGATTATATGTTTAGTGTTAAACACTAAAACAATACAAAGGTACAGAGATATAAGAAGCGAACATTCTCGTGGGTAGCCCCTTTTGCTCACTCGTACCTCAGGAGGTAACATGGGTGACATTAGAGTGAACGCTGTTATTTTTGGCCATGTTTTAACAGCCCGCCCCACCACCCCCTACATATGTGCGCACACACACAGAGCTGTGTGACTTTTTTTTTTTTTACAAAAATGAGAGCACACTCTATATTTCATCTGCAATTTGCAATTTAATACATCGCACCTAGGTTTTTATGTCTATCACTCATAATTTTGTTAGCTTATCACTCACAAGTGGGAATAACACTGCTTTCCCCTCCTTCACCTTATAAATTTGCTGTGAGGATTAATCATCCATTAAAAGAAACTCAAAGATTTTTTTTTTTTAATGGCACCTGAGGTTTTGAGATGGCCACTGAAGTGTTATTTTATAGGGAGACACCGCACAGATGAGGTGGTAAGTTCCAAAGAGAGGAAGGACAAGGAAGTAATTTCTCGTTTTCCCACTCTGAATGGGACACTTCGTGATCTGCATATTATAAAAACATGAAAGTGAGGTCAGGCTTGGCAGGGAAATTGCTGGCTACAAGCTTTTAGGACAATTAAGAAACAGCAGGATCATTCTGGCACGAGCTTCAACCAGTTGGCAGAAAAACGCCTCTTCGGCTCCTACGGTGACTGGCAATTCCAAGTAAATGGCTAAAATTGCCTTTCACGTCTGTCGGCAACTTCTTTCTCGAAGTCTTTATGTCTTGTTGAGTTCTCGTTGATAATGGGGTATCTTCTCTCTTAGGGCAAATCTGATATCTACAAGGATGATTTCAGCTCTAACAGGACAAAAATTCACTTGTTTCCAGCATTAAGAATCCTTGAACCTGTGTTCAAGTCTAGAAACGAAACGTTTCTCTAAAAGTTTTCTTCTTTAAGGCTTTGTTACCATATGCAAAGACTGTTTTCTATGATGAGCGCCATAATAATAGACATTCTGAAATATTAAAAAGAGCCCCTACACCCCTGTTATTATCTTTGGTGAAGTCCAAGGACTTGGAACCCTAGGTAGGACATTATTAACTTAAAATGTCCTTATTCACAGAAATTATAAGCTGTCAATAAATATTATTTTTCTTCCGACTTCAATTTACTGTTCTCTCTGAAGCTACATTTCTCCTCCCCTCCCTAGGACCTAGCAAGAGCATGCCAATAATTGCCTGTCAGCTTGCTGCTGAAAGCCTAAAGCGGAGAGTGTCCACAGCACGATGGTTGAGTGTGGTCTTGGAGCCCCGGTGGCTGGTCTGAAGCCGGGCTCTGCCACATGCTCACTTACAGCCTCCACAAGATGGACAAGATGGTACATAGCACCTTCCTCCTAAGCTTATTGAGAAAATCAATGAAGCCACATAATAGAGCACCTAGAACACTGCCTGGGCCATGAAGTGTCAGTTATTACTTTCTTTTTTATATTTCAGGCCACCCTCTTTAACTTTTGTCATTGGAATGAGGTTAGTAGCTATTTATGCTACTAGGGGCAAATCTCCTCATCTCTTCGCCTGTGTCAAAACAGAAACAAAGAAGAAGAAGATAAGTTCTGCTCACTTTCTCTCTTCCCTATTTTAGGTCAAGTAAGGGTGGGGGTTTGGAGCCAGGCTGCCTGGCTTGGCTACTCGCCAGGTTTTACCGTGAGCGAGTTTCCTGACCTTTCTAAGCCTCAGTTTCCTTATATGCGTAAGGGGATAACCATCCCCCCTGGTCACAGGGCTGTTGGAAAGATCTAGACAGTGTGA
This sequence comes from Prionailurus bengalensis, assembly GCF_016509475.1. Taxonomy (NCBI): domain Eukaryota; kingdom Metazoa; phylum Chordata; class Mammalia; order Carnivora; family Felidae; genus Prionailurus; species Prionailurus bengalensis. The sequence continues at coordinate 51,061,028 of NC_057351.1, read as the reverse complement.
ATAAAGTACTTACACATAGTAAGTGCTCTATGAATTAGCTACCGGGTTGATTCAAATGCAACAAACTTAAATCCACCTACTGAGCACCGACTATGTGTCCCCTTTATGTAGGGACTTCGTTAATCCATAACCCTACAAGGAACACTCATCATCTTCCCTTAACTAATGGGGAGGTAAGGCTTTGAAACGTGTGGCAGTGGTCAAAGATAGAAGGCAATGGAGCGGGAATGTGACCCAGGTCTTCTGTACCACGGACAAGCGTTCTTTCCTCTGTACCCCTAGATACCGCCATGCCCCATGAATATCTGATCAACCTAAGACTCCCAGGGTCAATAAACAAGGTGGAGGGATTGTTAGCCTCTGCCTTCTGCTTGCTGTCAGAAACTTTCCCAATTATTTTTTCATGACTGACACATATGTGAACGCACAATATACTTGTAAGAGTTAAACACTATAACATAGATTTTCCATAATCATACTCTTGGATTCTTTCCCCTCAAAGTTTCATGGACTCTCTAGGATGTCCATATGACCCTGAAAGTTTTCAACCAGGAGAGATTTACCTTTTTCATTGATTCTGAAACAGTGAGTTGACTCCTCTCCTTCCTGGAAGCCTTTTTAAGTCATTACAAATAGCATTTATCCTTACAGTTCTCAAGTGACCTTTAGCGCAAACATTTCTTTCTTCTTCCTGGGATGGGTTCTGACATCATTCTCCAGGAACACAAAGGCCTCCACTAGAGTGATTTATCCTGCTGAGGCTTGGGAAGGGGTCTCCTCTTCTCTGACCATGTCTTAATTTAAACTTTGGAGGAAAATATTTAACAATGCTTCTCTTTTCCTAGTTTTCCTTGGAGTTGTTTTTTAAAAAGGCAGTTATTCTAACATCTGCTTGGAAAAACTTTATTGTTCCCGGTCAGAAGTATGGCTTTGTATCTTTTAGCCAATTATTTCTTATCTTTGGTTACTTCTGCTCTTTTTTAATTCAAATCAGCCGGCATCTGTTCCCAGGATTCTGTGCCAAGGTGCCACCCAGCTTAGAGAAACTAATCTTTGATCTTTTTCTTTTGCTTCGCCTTGGTACCACGTATTAGTTACCGTCCCAAAGTCTCTCACGTTCTTGTGATTCCCTTTGCAAATTTACTTGGGATTTAAAAAAGAACACTTTAAAAGGAGAGCTGTGAAGCTTATTCACATTACATGCTGAACTAAGGTAGCCACAGGCTGTGTGGTCCCTGAGTTTGCTCTCTTCTGCCTGGATGTTGGATGGCTTAATGGGGAGAGACCTGCCAACTTAGCACAGAGCAAAGCGATTTTCACGATTGGCTCCTCCCGTGTCCTGGGTCCCTGATAAGTTTCCCAGGTGGCTTTTTCATGTCATGGGCATAACAGTGGAGGCCATCTCCAGGGGTAAAAATTAGCGTCAGGAGGGAGGCTCAGGTGGGACCTGCCTTACCGAGAACAGTCTCTGATATTTGCAGCTACTGGTCTTCAGCTTCTTGGTGCAGACAGGTCCTCTCTGAAACAGAACTCGCAGTGGTTTTGTAATTTCACACTGACATGGAATTTTGGTCCAACTTTTGAAGAAACTCTTCTATTTATGCATGATGAGTCTTCTGAATCCTAAATCACTGGTACAGGCATTTTTAGAGTGAGAGTTGTATAACTCGTGTAAGTTGGAGTAAAACAGTGCTGAAAAGGGCTGCAAAGGGCTTTCCAATCACTCAGTCATTCAATCAACAAACATTTGTTGAATGCCTACTCTGTGTCTGATACTACCTTAGACCCCAGCAATATAGCAGCAGGGAAAGCAGACATGAGCCCCATCTTCCTGGGGCTTAGAGCCCAGCCGATACCTTAGCAGCTTGAATGTGAGTTGACCTAAGTCAGGTGTAAAGCTAGTCACTTGCCTTGGAGCTACTTAAGAAGGCCGATCCCCAGAGAGAGCCCATGAGACAAGATTCTGTAATTTCCAGGGTGATGCTATCTCCTGGGCATTTTGCTAAGGAATCAGACCGTTTTACCCAGAGCCATGAACGTGCATAAATTAATCCCTTCCCCGTCGGGAGAGCTGTGGTCAGTCTGAAATGAGGGTTGGTGAACCGCTGCCTAGGGGCCACATTCAGCGCGCCACTGTGTTGGTATGGCCTGCAAACTAAGAATAGTTTTTACATTTTTAAACCCTTGCAAAAAATCAAAAGAAGAAGAAGATTTTGTGACACGTGAAAACTGTATGAAACTCAGGGTGGCGTGTCCATAGTAGAGTTTTATTGGCACACGGCTGTGCCCCTTCACGTACGCGTTGTCGACAGTTGCTTTTGTGCTATGGTGGTAGCGGTGGAGGGTTGCAGAGACTGTCTAGTTTACAAAGCCTAAAATATTTATTGCCTGGCCCTTTAAAGAAAATATTTTCTGGCCTCTCATCTAGAAGACTTGCTGGTGCTGTCACTTCACGCTGCATGACCACGGTCACATCCTGGGACGCTGAGAGATACACTAAACCCAAACAGCTGCTTCCCTCTGTGTGACATGAAAAAGAGGGAAAGGTATAAGAGAGAGAGAGAACGGTCAGGTTCTACTTTTCGTAAGCCACCAACTCGGCTGTGCAAGAAATAGCACATTATTTTCTGTAATGAGACTTCACGTGCTTAATGTGAGAACACGCAGTCTTGGGGCGCCCGAGTGGCTCAGTAGGTGGAGCATCCAACTCTTGATCTCGGCTCAGGTCATGATCCCAGGGTCGTGGGATCGAGCCCCCCATGTTGGGCTCCACGCTGAGCGTGGAGTCTGCTTAAGATTCTCTCTCTCTTTCTCTGCCCCTGTCCCCAACTCGCACTCTCTCTCTCTCAAATTAAAAAAAAAAAATACTCAAAGCACACGCAATCTTATTCATTGCTACAAACCCTCCGTGTTTCTGCCTTTTCATCCAAGTTCAATTCAATCCAAGTGAATTCTGGATGTTCTCTCTTGTTTTCCTTCTCTGCTAGCATGGGGAACCTGGAGGGCATCTCCGGTTACCGGCATTCTGGGAACGTCAACGACCCTACTCCGTCTGGCTGCTTTCTGCTGCAGGGTCTTTCTGTCACTTCCGTCGGGTACCTCCAAAGTCAAAGAGTGCTCTGCGATTCCTGAGCCCTTCTTGGGCTTAGAGAAACTTGCCCTCTTCTGTGTTTCTCTGGGGCTGCTGGAAATAAGTTGACCACTTAGCCTTCTCTGGCCCTGGCAGCCCAGGACTCTGAGAAGGGAACCAGGTCTGTGTGACAACGTTCTTGCACTTAATGACATCCTTCCTTTTCACACAGCCAGCTTCTTGGACGGACACTCCCCCAGGCCTGCTCCTGCTCCATGTTCTGTTTCAGGGTTAGGCTCTGAGGCCGGCGGGGAGGAGGGAGGCCCAGGTTTCTGCTTGATAGGCCTTTCAGAAAGGAGCCTATTTGTCTTACCCGGTTCTGTCCCAGCCAGTTCAAGTCAGACCTATCGGCTCTGCTCGATTCAGCAACTTCAGGCTCTGGTTAGGCCAGATGGAAAATCAGTCCTGGAAACACGAAAATGTGAAAAACCAAGGCAGAGAAGGTCATTCACCCCCTCATAAATCTAAACACACTAAGTCCATTGAAGGACTTGCCAGGAAAATGCTATTTTCAGTTTTCTCTGTGGGTTCAATTTATCTTTACTGCTAAGTAGTCAAGTTGAATTAGATCCAGAACCAGATACAATTCGACTCTTTTTCCTTGAAGGGAATTACCCCCACCTTCCTGTCAGGGACCTGGCTATTCCGTCCTAAGGACTGGCATTTCCCAAGTTAGGATTCATAGAAGATCTTCCTTTAAGACACTTGAATTAAGTGCACTTAGGTCTCCCTTTCTCAGATAGATGAGCAATTGCTTCTTTTCTGCTCCAACTCATTAAGGATGAGAAAGAGTTACTCAGGATTGCACTTCACATCACTGGGTTTGGTTTTTTGGAATGGCAATTTTTCTGCATCTTATGGTCTACGTTGGCCTGAAGCATAGCCTCATCTATCATCCTGACCATTCAAGTTTAGAGTTTTGCAAGACACGTAATAGAAAAATGGAGTGTGAGGAAGGACACGCCTGTCCAGGCAACTTGGGTGGCCAAATTAACCCTCGTGTCAATGAGGCGGTTGGAATGGGGACTGGAATGCCCACACCTCCATAATATTAACACAATTGCGTGGAAAGATAAAACACACAATGTGTTCAAGCATTCCCCAAGCTTTTATTGGCAAGAATCATAGCTCCCGTCCTACAAAGACATGAGCAAGCAGAAGAGAGCATTCAGGTCTACTTCCCATCGGAACGGCAAAGTGGAAATCTGATTTTCCATATGGAAGTGACCTGTTTCCCCACACTGGTTGCGTGAATAAAAACAGCCGTCCTGAGACAGATCCCTTCAGGACAGAGTGACAGGAACCTCTCCTTCAAACTCCCTGTGGTAGTCTTAATATATAATCACAAATTCTTTGATATGCCTCCCTTCGAGAGGTGGGCCTTAGCTCCCCTCCCCTTGAGTCTGAGCTGGACTTAGTAACTCACTTCTAATGAACAGAATGTGACCTGGTGTCACTTACAAAGATCTGAACATAAAAGGTACGATGGCTTCCTCCTCGCTCTCTCTCTCGGATCGCTCACTCTGGAAGAAGCCAGCCGTCATGTCACCAGAACACTAAAGCAGTCCCATGAAGAGACCCACATGTGGAGGAACTGAGGTCACCTGCCGAGAACCAATAAGCAACTGCGGCCTCTTGCCAGCAGCCAAGTGAGTGAGCCATGCTGGAAGCGGATTCTTCAGCCTCAGTGAATTCTTCCGACGACAGCCCTGGTCAACATCTTGACCGCAACCCCATGAGAGACCCCGAGCCAGAGCCACTAAGCTGCGCCGTTCACAAATTCCTCACCCGCAGAAGCTGTGAGATCACAAATGTTTGTTGTTTAAAGCAACTGAGTTTTAGACTAATTCAGTATGCAGCAATAGATAATTAACAAAGTTCCCCTTTGAGACCATCTCATGTGTGGTGGAAATTTTATTAGAAATGTTACTTATGATGCACACTTTTATGTGTACTGGTCGTAAAAAATAACCGATCAGCTTTCAAAAGCAACAGGGCTGATAAAAAGAATTACCATGTTAGTTTAAACCTGAGTTACCTGAACTTGACCAGATATGTTCCCAGATGATTTAGTGGATATACTCAAATGGTCCTCCATGTAGATCACTTGAGTGGACAAAGAGGAAGTGGGGTCCAGGTTTATCAGTTTCACTTTATTGTAATAGCAGAGTTGAGAGGATACTGTGAGAGTTTTACCATATGCCTGTAAACTCTTTGACACCCCTTTTATTGAGAGTACTGTATCTCTGTCCCCTCCCCTGGAATCCAGGCCAACCATAGTGACTTGTTTCTAACCAGAAGTTACAACAGTCCAGCTGAAGTCTCAGGTGACAGCCAGCATCAACGACTGGACACGTGGGCAAAGACACCCCCCCCCCAGTGATTTCCATCCCCTAACCAGCAAATTACTTCCACCTGCCAAGTCACCCCTCAGTTTAAGTCTTCCAACTTGAGGCCCCACCTATCATGGAGCAAATTTCCATCAGCCTAATAAAATGGGTGTTTCATGCCACTAAGGTTTGGGGTAGTTTGCTATGTAGCAATAGTAATCAGAACAGACAGGCAACATGGTTTTTCTACATCTTTCAAATTAGTTGAGAGCAACCCAGTTTGGAGACAAGAACTAATTAGCCAACTGAGTTGAGGTGCTAACCTTTAAAGAACGTGACTTCAGGGCAAAAATGTAAGGTTCAGTAGGAAGGTGGCAAGGGGAGAAACCACACGGAAAGGCACTGTATGGTTTTTGCTATGGTGTAGATTCTGTTGCAAATTGCAGCTTTCTGAGGAAAACATTGAAGAGCTCGTTAGGGAGCATGTGTAGAGATAGAAACCGTGAGTGTAAATTTCATCTTTGAGTCTTTTCCCTCACTTAAAAAAAAAAATGCAAGTGTGAAAACTTTCAAACACGGAGAAATACTCGTGCGTATTCACTACTGCTACCCAGAATTACTCCAAGGTTGACACTTCTAGACATATTTTCTTGGAATCTATTTTGGAATAAGTCAGTGGTTAGACACATTTAGAGCTCCCCGCTCCCACCCAACTCCAATTTATCCCATCTCCAGAGGTAAGTGCTATCCTGAAGTTAGTGTTTCTCCCTTGCTTTTGCCTTTCAGTTATTTTAAGAACAATTAGCTCTGAAAGTTGTCTTACAGTTGCATTTTTGAGAGCTAGTTTTAATAAGATTGTCATTAACAAATAGGTTGATTTGGCTAAGACACTATAGACAAATGTTTGCTCTATCACTAATGGATTAAAAATCCTAGGATACATGCTCTCCATCTAGTGGTAAAAACTGGATAACCGTAGGTGCACATATGTCTGCTGTAGAGGAATGAATGCATATAAAGTGACTTCTATGGACAGGACACTCTTCTAGTCTCTGTCAGGAATATGAAGATGGACAAAACACAGACTCTGGCCCTCAGGGTGCTCACCATCCATAGAATATTTATCATGTGCTCAACAACCATATAAGGAATATGGAGGCTCAGAGAGGTCAGGTAACTCGCTCAAGGTCATACAATGAGTAAGCTGAAGAACAGGGATCTAAACTCTTAGCGGTCTGACTTCCAAGCCTGTTCTTTAAGCTGCAAGGACCTTTAAGGCAAGTACCTGTTCTTTAAACTGCAAACCTTGATAGCAGTTTAAAACATATTTTTTGTATGAAAACAAATAGAGATTTTTTTTAATGAAGAATACACATTTTGATGAATTGTAAGGGTTAAAGAAGAGTCTTGAAATAAATTTGGTCCACAACCTCAAAGCTAGGAATTTCTACCTTTATAGGTCCCTGGGAGGAAAAGGTTGAAAAGTTCTGACTAGGGATGGCATTCTAGCGTAGAGCAGGAGATGGTTCAGAAAGGGAAAGCAGGATACTTGAAGAGCCACTAGCAGCCATGATATTAAAAATGTTAACACTTGGGGCGCCTGGGTGGCGCAGTCGGTTAAGCGTCCAACTTCAGCCAGGTCACGATCTCGCAGTCCGTGAGTTCGAGCCCCGCATCGGGCTCTGGGCTGATGGCTCAGAGCCTGGAGCCTGTTTCCGATTCTGTGTCTCCCTCTCTCTCTGCCCCTCCCCCGTTCATGCTCTGTCTCTCTCTGTCCCAAAAATAAATAAACGTTGGAAAAAAAAAATTAAAAAAAAAAAATGTTAACACTTGGATGAGCTGGGCACTGACCAATAAGAACAGGGCACTGACCGATCAAATCAGACACTGAATACAGCAACCAGTTTAGCCATAATGGGCTTACCATCTTCTCTGTGAAAAAAGGCTTATGTGTTCTAGATAAGGGGAGGATTTAAAGAAAGACGAGGATTTATTAAACTAGCCATTGGAAGTTCCTTTAACATGTCGCGAACCTCTTCTCTTTTTTTTCTCCTGCCTCCATTAACCTCTCAAATTAGAAACCTTTAGGTTACTCTCCACTTAACTTCTCAGTTAGACTGGAACCCAATCTTGATTTCTGCTCCTTAACTCCTTGGTTCATGGTCCTACTTTGAGGGAGAGAAAGAGAATAGGAATGCCTAGGGCAAAAAGCCCAGAAGACATGGGTTCATTGGGAAGGGAATTTTCTAGATGGAAGAATAGGAGGGCTATGGGCATGGTTTGGGACAAAAAAGGTGGTAATCACATCGTGGATGAGGAGGAGAGCACAAGTTGACAAGGTCAAAGAGATAATCAGAGATCGGGCTATGGAAGCCACGAGCTATGTGGTTTATGTTTTTCCAAGTGCAGTTGGGAGCCATTGGAGGATTTTAGGTAGTAGGGGAGAGGCATGTGATAACATATGATTTGTATTTTCAAAAGGTTACTCTGGCTGCAACAATAAACTCTAGGATGGCAAAACTGGGAGTGGGGAGACCAGAGGCTTTTCCGATGCTAGAGGAGCAAGCTGGTGGTAGCTTGGACAGGAGTAATAGTGAACATGGAAACAAGAGGATACATTTGAAATATAATCTGCAGGTAGAAATTATGGGGAGTCACCCGATAGTATTTAGTCCAATTTTTCACATTGCAGGTGAGAAAACTGGGGGGGGGGGGGGGAGGTTCAGGGAAGTAATGTTGAGTCAATAAACCATCTATAAATGTCAGAACCACAACTCTGACATAGGCTCTTCATTTCCAGCCTAAAACACTTTCCATTGTACCACACTACTTTGTGTATCTTTTTTTTAATTTTTATATACGTACATATGTATGTATGTATGTATTTTGAGAGAGAGACAGCGAGAGACAGAGCACAAGCAGGGGAGAGGCAGAGAGACAGAGACAGAATCTGAAGCAGGATGCAGCCTCAGAGTCCAATGTCAGCACAGAGCCCAATGTTGGGTTTGAATCCACAAGCAGCGAGATCATGACCTGAGCCGAAGTTGGACGCTTAACTGACTGAGCCACCCAGGCGCCCCTGGGTATCTTTTTTTATGTGTGCATGCCTTTATCTCTCTCACTAGATTCCAAATTTCCTGAAAGGAGAGCGGTTGCCTTATACTTGAATGATTAATTCAATTTTTATTTTGCAAAGGCTATCAACAAGCCATATGGTAGCTGAGATGTTGTATGACATAGTTCTATACTTCCAGGATCACTCCATGCCAGGCCCAGAGACAGAGCTCCTTGACATGTCTTAAGTTAAAATGAAGTTGAAAAACATACAAGGGTTCCAACCTACATAAAGCAAAATCCCACTGAAATTCAGACCCCAAGAGAACTTCAGGATCTTGTTTGAATTAAGAGAAGGGAAAATGCTGGAGGAAAGTCACATTAGCTCCTTACACAACATGAAATGTCCCAAATGAAAGTTGAAAGAGTGTTTGCATTCTCTCTTTCCCCGACTCTGAACTTAGGAAGGATTTTACATGGGCTTAGCTGAGGATCGACACACCCTTCCCAAGGCCTGGCAATAGAAACCCTGGTGGAAAGGGTGACGGAATGAGAATTAATCCTGCGGAAACTCTCTTTTCACTTCTGCCTTTAGAGAGGTAAAACAGTGTTGGCTGAGCCTGCATCTTCGGAGGTGTTTTTATCCAGAGGGGAATTCAGGGCCAGGTGGAAGCCCAGGAGAAAGCAAACCAAGGAGCTGATTTCTCATAATTAGTTCTGGCTTGGGCTTCAGGGTAAAATAAGGGAAAAGGGGGAGAGACTTCAAGTTTGCACGTTGTTTGATCTAATCCGATAAGATGAGGGATTAAGGACATAACCAGGAAGAAACCATAACCAGAGAGTAAGTCATAACCAGGGAAAAAAAAAACATTCATTTAACTCAACCATATCCTGTGTTATCTCATTTAGGAGACCACCGTTGACAAGTAACAAGAGAAGGGATATGCAGATTCCTCCAGGTAAGGGAACCCTTCCCATCTGTGCGGCTGGCAGAATTGAATGCAGCCATCTGGAAAACCTCTAATAAAAAGATGCCACTTGGTTTCAGAGTGAATGCCAAACACCTGTGTCTATTATTAATCTGAAGTCACTGAAAATTAGCTTTGAATAGCTCAGGTACTAATGACAAGTGAAAGTAAGACCATTCCCTGTACCTTATATTTATCCTTTCTCTAGGTATGTGCAGTGTTGGGTAAGGCCCTCCTCAGGACAGATCTGTTTCCTGTGCTCTTGGCTTCTCATTCTGTGTCCTTCTCCTTCCTTTTCTGGCAAATAATGTCCAATGTTCTCAAAATGTTCCTTTATTCATCGAGTCCATAAATCCTCTGACACTGATTTCATGTGTCTGTTTGGAGGAAAACAATGTGATCAAACTTACTCATGGTGGATGTCTTAATGTGCTAACGCATCCATCCTTCAAATGGAAAGATCTTAATGGTGGAATGTGGGGGAAACGGGCTGTGCCATAGCACTTCTGACATGATCACAGTTGCCCTTCTCACAATTTGTAGTTATATACTTGTATAATTAACTAATTTCTTTCTTTCAATTCGATGACAAGACCCACGCCCATTTGCATTTCTCAGCCCAAAGCACCATGACTGACACAAAGGAGGAGGCTCATAAATACCTGTGTGAATGAATGAATGAACGAACAAATGAATGAATTGAATTCTGCAATACAGGTGAGACAAACCTTTTTTCTATATGTGCACAAAAGGGCAAAACTTAAAAAAGATAAAAAATAAAAAAAAAATGATGATGATAGAGTCCCAAAAAGTGGAGATTCTTATAGGGAGCTGCAAAATTACTAATACTTTGTTTAAAAAGATAACGCTCAGGGGGCGCCTGGGTGGCTCAGTCTGTTGAGCGTCTGACTTCGGCTCCGGTCACGATCTCACGGTTCGTGAGTTCGAGCCCCGCGTCGGGCTCTGTGCTAACAGCTCGGAGCCTGGAGCCTGCTTCAGATTCTGTGTCTCCCTCTCTCTCTGCCCCTCCTCCGCTCATGCTCTGTCTCTCTGTGTCTCTCAAAAATGAATAAACATTAAAAAAAAATTTTTTAAGATAACGCTGAGTACAAATTTCTTTAAATCAAAAAAAAAAAAAAAGACGAGAACTCATTGAGGCTGGCAGATAAGTGTCAAGGAAGCAAATCCCAATTAGTTAATATCCTGTGCTTGCAGGGCATGACCCCTCAGCTCAGAAAATAAATCGGTGCCAGTCTTTCCTCCCTCCGTCCCTTCTGCTCTAATGAGACGAAGGATTTGGAAACAGAACAGCCAGCCCGAATCCCGTGCGTTCAGCTCTCCCGCTGACACCTGCGTCCCCTGCCCCACGCACACCCTCTCTAACTACATGCTTTCTCTTCTCAGGCTTATCTTAGGGATGACGTACAGGAATGAAAGGTTGGATGTAAGATTTGCCAGTTTTGCACAGGCTCGGCCCACAATGCAGAGGTGTCCTTGTTCCGCTTGGGCCACCAAGAAAATGAGCCAAAATAAGTAAAAGTGGCCGGTGTCTGGTGGCACCCAGAACATGCAAGTTTTTTTCTCCTCCTTCCTTCTCGGTTCATAAAACACTTGTAAACCACAGCTGTCCAGCAGGGATCTCTCTTTATCTCCTGGCCTAAAAAGGAGGCTAAAGTGTTTGTAATTAATTAAGCTGGAAGACAGTGAGCTGGGGTTGGAAATGTACACAAGTGGCAGAAAGCTAAGAGACTCTAAGAGGCGATAGGCTGTCGCTCCCCAGAGGGAAGACTTCTTGAAGAGGGTGATTTATCTTTAAAGCATCACTCAGGTGCCTTTTTTAGACTCCTACTGTTGCTATGGAAATCACCCCTGTAAGAATGTGTGCAAATGTGGAATGTGTCGCCAGATGCATAAATAGGGGGGTGCGAGCAAGTGGCAGGCATGTTGATACTTGTCGGTCTCCAGCTTTGGACCCGAGGAAAAAGAACTAGAATCCGATTGGAAGAAGGAAGGAGTGCTGGGCAGTTGACACCACCACAGGTATCCCAGTGCCTGATAGACCCCAAGGGCTTCTAGAATATCTGAGTCTCTATTCCTCAGGCTGACCATTATGTCTGTCGTCTCAACATTTCCACTGATGGCATCTCTTTTCATTGTCAATACCATCCTGATTTAGTTGATAAACCAAATATACACATATAATAAGAGTTCCAGGAATATAATGTCCCCCATACAGAAGAAGAAGCATCGCTGAAGTGATCCCATCAGATCTAGGATTCTTTTTTAGGCACAGGACTTAAGTCATGTATAAAGTTACTTTCCAGATAGAAACCATCTCTTCCTTTCTTTGTACTTCCGTCACTTCCACCACAGCTTCCGTTGATCAGCTGTATCTCCCCTTTGCGTTCCCGCCCCACCCCCCCAAAAAAAAAACAGCTGCCTGCTACCATTTCATAAGAGAGAGTAAAGCTGAATTGAATCATGGATGCTGGAAGTCAGTTCGGCTCACTCATCAGTGAAGCAACTAGATCTTACGTGTGTTACCCTTTCAGATTATATATCTCACATGTGTGCTATAAGAAAAAAATAAATTTCTCCCTATCAGGAACACTTTGAAGGTGCGTCAATAATAGTTTCTTGCTATTAGAGACACGTGGGTGGCTCAGTTGGTTGAGTGTCTGACTTCAGCTCAGGCCATGATCTCATGGTTCATGAGCTCGAGCCCCACATCGGGGCTCACGATGTCAGCACAGAGCCTGCTTCAGATCCTCTATCTCTCTCACTCTCTTTCTCTCTGCCCCTCCTCTGCCTGTGCTCACTCTCTCTCAAAAAATACACAAACACTAAAAAAATAATTTCTAGCGGTGAGAAACTTAAATGAAAAAAGGGTACTGGGGACATTACAGAATCTTTGGGAAAGGCTGGAGAACCACATTGAGAAAATGGAGCTCGTGTAGCCCATCCTTAGCCAAGATCAATGCCAAAGAAGTTGTCCAACACGGACACTGCCGCCATGCTATTGGACATTGGAGCCCACTGGAGGCCCCAAGGCCAGGGCTGCCCCTACAGACTGGATGTTGCTGTCTTTGCTGCCACCAACAGAGTGGATAATCCATGATCCCTTCTTTGACTAATTAGTTTCAGATTCTCAGCCCAGATGCACACATCTCCTGGGCGCTTAGGCTCTAGCTGCACGTGAGGCTAGAAGAGTGACTATCAACCCTTAATAGTTCCCATAGGAGAGCTTTCGGTCTCCCACTAATTTCACAAATATAGGAAAGAAATTTAGATGCTCTGCAGCCAAAAGAAATGTCTGCCATATGGGGAGATGGTGAGTATTAAATCTGAGAATGAATGTTAAGGGCCTCTATATATCATCATCAGAAATAAAATCTTAAAGTCTATTGAAATCAAGGTCAAGTGTTCCAAAATGAAGCCTTAAAGCAGGCTCCCTTAGGGTTTTTGTTTTTGTTTTTGTTTTTAAGGGAGATAATTTTCAATTGTCCAAGGGCCTGGCTGTAACGCTAACAGAGGAAAGGGGGAGGAGGAACATAGGATGTTCATTAAAATTCTTAGAGACAGGAAGAGTTCACAGTCCTGGATGGATAAGGGGGCATAGTTGCCAATTTTGCACACTTATCTGCCAGAAATCCCAAGTAATCACGGAGGCAGGGGAATGTAATAAAAGGATGGGAAGGTACTGAGCCAGGAGACACAGAATTCCATGCATAGAGGGAAGATAAGGATGTGGACTATGGCAGCAGACAGGAATGCCAAGGTGAACTTTGGGTCACAGGAATGGTGTCCTCAAGAAATCTTGAACATCTGAGTGCCACATACAACAGGTTGAGGAAAGAGGGGACAAATACAAATGGACGATTTGTCACACACACACATGCATGCACACACACACACACACACACACACACACACACAGAGTCATCTAATTGTGGGACAGGTCAGCTGTCAGGAAGAGAAAATTTGCCAATATGTCACGCTGGCCTCAAGTGATGGAAACCCAACACTACTTAGCTCAGGCAGAAGAGAATTTATTGGAAGGATAAGGGGGTGCCTCATATAACTGCCAACACAAGAGGGAAGGAGCTGTTGGGCCCAAGAATCAAATGTCTCCAGGACCCTGGGTCTGTCCATCTCTCATCACTGCCTTGAATGGCAGACCAGCATCTCCGGCTTGGTGGAGGATAGGATTGCTCACAGGGCTAAGGTCCTGCCGCACGGTTTCCACCCCCAGAAGAGAGACGATGCTCTTTTAGCTCCAACTTTGTAGAAATACTCAAATGAGCCTGGCTCACCCATGCCAGGCGGACCCATTTAAGTTTCGGTTGCCTTCAAAGGGCAATTGATAGTTGCGAGCAAACCGCTAACATTTATTTTAAGTTTATTTATTTATTTTGAGAGAGACAGAGCATGAGTGGGGGGAGAGCAGCTACAGAGGGAGAAAGAGAATCCCAAGCAGGCTCTGGGCTGCCAGCACAGAGCCTGATGTGGGGCTTGAACCCATGAAGCCGTGAGATCATGACCTGAGCCGAAACCAAGAGTTGGATGCTTAACCGACTGAGCCACCCAGGTGCCCCAACAAACTACTAACATTTTTACCCACCCCTGTGGATAGGAAGGTGGGGCCCTGATCTGTCCATTGTAGGTTTAGTTCCCCCGGATCTGACAGGTATGTAGGGAAGTGGGCCATGTAACACAGGACTGCTGGGGCCCCATCCCCATGAGTCAGGGCTGTTCTCAGCGAAGGGAGAATCTCTGTAAGCCCCAGTCGGTGGCCGATACATCTGAGAATGTGGATGAGAATCCGAGCAGTCTTTTCCGGGGAGGAAACATGTAGGCAGAGCAAAGGCCTCATAATTGTGGTGATGCTTAGGGTGGTCAGGTGCTTGTTCCAGCGCTCAGCCGACTATCCCGCCTTGCACGTGGCCCTCCCTGATGCTGTGGCTATCTCCTTGGTTTTACAAGGAGCGGCTTGGCATTGGCTAATATAAAGCGAGTTCATTGTTCCTATCCACTGCCTACTCCTCCAGTACCTAAGGCCACACAGGGCACATTGGAAAAGTAAAAAAAAAAAACAACAGTGCCTAGCCAGTCTGTCATTATGTTCCTCCCCGAGAGATTCTTGACCGAACTGACTTAATCACACAGTTGTTTTGATGTTTTACAAACAGAGCCATCGTTTGCAGTCTGGAAGAAAGTCAGTGTGCATTTACCAGGCTGATGTTAGCTCCGTCTCCCAGCTTGACCTGGCCTTGCTAAAATTAAACCCTACAGAGAACATTGCCAACATTATACGTGCAGTTCTTAGTGCTGGTAAGATTTTCACAGTGACTTTCTAAACAGAACTGGATCATTGGAGAAGGACGGGCGATCCTGAGAAAGTGTAGTCAAGTTTATCCTTAACTGCTCATGGGAGCTGAGATGGGCATCCGCAGGCCAAGTTATATGTGCTAGCAAACATTTCGTATGGAGTGATGTTGTAGGCTGATCCATGTTCCAGCCAGCTCTCTATACTGAGTCATGGTCCACCAGCCTTCTCCTATGGAAAACTAAAGCCACACAGTGGATTCAACTGTCATTTGTTACTAGAAAATGCCTCAGGTTCATCCTTTCCCCTTTCTACTTTCACTCAAGTCTCTGACTTTTGGACACATTCTTATTTTAAAAAATTAAAGCTCTGTCCTTTTAGGGATATATGTCAACATGTCAACTGCCTTGTCACATTCTTTGCTAATGCAAAGAATGTCATGGAATTTAAAAAGTTGAAGCGAGGAATTGCATTTTGAAATGAATGCCACGTGAGCAGTAAAATAGAGAACCAGGACCTTCTAGTGAAGAGAATGAAAGCAGAACACTGGCGGAGAGCATTTAAATCCTCCTTACTGTTCCAATCTTCCTCACCTTCTCCCAGCCTCCCAGGCCAACTGGAACAAAGGTGGTGTCGTATTCCCCCCCCCGGTGGGTGGTGGGGAAGGGGGTGTGTTCACTGCCTGTTGGCGCACTTTCAGTGCAAGCACCAAACTTTCACACTTCCCATCCCCATCCCGACAAAACACGCATCTCAGAATCATTTTCCTGCCACCGACTTCCCCCGTGCGCATGAGAGAAAATCAGATGGCACACGAGAGTCTAAACACCATGCTTCCCCATTAGCTTCCTGGCACCCACTGTCCTGTTCGGGCTCAGGGATTTCCTGTTTGCAAACCAGATGTGATGGCCATCTCTTAGTCTGTATTTTTAAGTTTAGTTTTCACCTGATATTATCAATAAATTCAGAGTGTAGGCCTATGAACGCAAGCACATTCCATGCATGTGTCCTTGCTCCGGATTGCTTTTCCATGTCAACAATAATGGTTAAAGTTAAGAAGCTATTCACATTGGACATTTTTACATCAGAAGCAGCACACAAATGTCTCTCCGAGCCCTGCATTTCAGAACAGTTAGCAGCAGCATGTAGAAAAGTATCCAAGAAGCGATTTCATTTCCATGGCAGCCAGGACCCAGACGCCAAAGCTTTATAGATTAAAATCAATGCCTGAATTGCATTCAGAAAGCCTGAATTGCCTGTCAGCCTTCAGGACCAGCAACGCAATGTGATAAATGAGGTGAAGAGCCTCATCCAGGCAAGGGAGTGCGTGCCGCATTAGCGAGCACTTCTGTGTCGTTTTCAAAGCAAATACCAAATGGAATGAATTACTGGGAAACAGCAAATGAATGTCAAGAATTTGAGATGCAGGGGTTGTAATTTACTAATTACTGGGAAAAGATGAACACAAAGTCAATGTGTGAAAGAATGGGGTGGGGGAAGGGTGGAGCACAAGAGACAAAGAAAGTGAACAGCACACATAGGAGGCTCCTATTTTCTGTCCCGGTAAAAAGAGATGGATTTTCCAGGCACAGATACCTAGTTCAGCCTCCGGCTTGGTCATTGCCAGTCTGTGTCATAAACTGCAATGAGTGTTAAATAAGATAAATATATAAACACCTAGACCGCACCTGGCACATAGTAGGCAGACAGGAAATGTTATATCTCTCTTTCCCCAGCCCCTACTCTTTTCCTTGTTCATTTAGCACAGGAATCACAGCACTGAGACATGACTGATTTTGCTCAATGATTCAGGGTTAGAGAGTGAGCCTCAAAGCCTCCCATACCAGATCATCAACACTGGAAGACAGGAAGGCACCGATGCAAGGGTAAAGCATCGAGAAATTCACAGAGAAGCATTCACAAAGAGTGGGTTGACGTTAAAATTGCATGAATACTACGACTTTCGATGCTGTCTTCTGCCTGTTGGTGCAAATCTGTCCAAGGGCAAAATAACGACGCACAGTTTCATTCTCCAGTGGCCTTACCTTTCTTCTGTGACATTAATGCATTCTCCGAGCCCGGGGGGGGCTAGGCATGTCATTCCAATCAGCCAGGTGCTCCTAAAAGGTCTGTAGCTTTCAGCAGCCAACATAGGGACTCCCTGGGGTCTCTTCTCTGCCACAAGGGATAGGAAGGATGCCATCTAAAGAGGAACCATAAAGTAATTGAGTATGACCTGGAATGGGAGTCAAGAGATACGGATGCTTATCCTGGCTCACCTACCACCCAGATATGGAAAACAGTGGACTCAGACGAGAGTATCATTTCCCAAACTATTTCACTAGTTCTTTAAGACACTATGATAGAAAGAGCTTGCTTTTCTTCAATACCCACTGCTCCCTTGTTGGCAATAGTACTCTTAATTTTTAGCTGGGACTCTGGCGGCTCAGAATGTAGAGACATTTCCCAGCCTTCCTTGCATTTTTGCCACGTGATAAAGTTCTGGCCAATGAGCCAGAAGAGTAGACAGTGTGCGCAACTTCCTGGAAGTGTCACTGGAAGGAAGAGAGTGTGTGTCCTTCTCCTGCCCTTCCTTCTTCTTGATGGTGTTTCTGTGTTTGTGGTGACTGAAACTGGAGCAGCCATCTTGGACTCTGATGTGAAAACCATGTGCTGAGCAGAGTGCAACAAGATGACCGAAGGCAACTGGGTCTCTGACATTGCTAGGAGCCATGCAACCCTAGACTATTAAGACCTCTTTTATGTGGAAGAGAAAAAGTCACTGTCAGTTGGGATTTTCTATTCATAGAAACTGAACCTAATCTTAACAGAAATGTTAAGAGATATTCTACCAAGAAAGGGTCTTTGGGCAAATAAAGTCTGGAAATTCTGTACATTATAGATCCTTCCTAGAGACTTGCAGGTGCACTCTAGCACATTACAGGTTGTAAGAAGGCCTTTATAAAGAACCGTAATATCTTATGAATGTCTCTCATGGGGCTAGTGTTCTATAGACCCTTGCAGCTTGGAGCATGGTCCACACACCAGCAGCAGCAGCAGCAGCCAGGAGTTTGTTACAAATGCAGAATTGCAGGCAACATTGGACCTACTGAGTTAGAATCTTTTTAAAAAATATTTATTTATTTATTTTGAGAGGAAAGATCGAGCATCAGCAAGCAGGGGGAGGGGCAGAGAGAGGGAGACAGAGAATCCCAAGCAGGCTCCATGCTGTCAGCACACAGCCCATTGTGGGCCTTGAACTCACGAACCTTGAGATCGTGACCTGAACCGAAATCAAGACTCGGACGCTCAACCGACTGAGCCACCCAGACACCCCAAGAATCTTGGTTTTTACCAAGATTCCCAGATAATCTATCTGCATATTAAAGTTTAAGAAGCACCACTACAATGATTACAGTGTGGAAAATGGTCTGTGATCCTAGACTCTGGTACAAAAGGTAGGCACATATTGTCAGGGGATATGTCTGGAGCCCCAGGAGCAAATGAGCAAGCCTGGGTGATTCTCACCGCCACAAATTGGTCCTGAGCTCTGCAGGCCTGAGGCTACCACTCTCAACCCTATGAATCCTCTGGACAATTTCAGCCCGAAGCCTCGAGTATTTGCAAGGCCAAGCCTTTTTGATTGACACTGATGAGCCAAGAGTCTGCGGCAGACATCCTCTTCCTCTGCTCCCAGCTGCCTCTACTTCTGCTGGGACTGCTGGGCTCCAGCTGGGCTCCTGCCAGAGTGGCCCCCTCTTCAGTCAACCAGTGCTTTTCTCCACGAGTCATACCTAGATCTATAGGAAAGACAGAAGCGACCTCCAGCCCACCCAAGGGTACCTGCCAGGGCCCACTCAAACGGCTGGGGGACAGAGCATCTATCAGTCCTTTTCAATCACGCTCAAGTTCACACATGGGCGCATAGTCTAGCCAATCGAGATATCAGCTGAATTAAGTTATATTGTTTGTGAAACAGAAATCAATTGGATCAATCCCATTTGCTTCCTGCTTTGTGGTTTATCTCGTGATAGGATGTTAGAGGCTGTGCTAGGCAGTGGTAAAGATCTTGTTCTCTGGAGCCGGGCTTCCTGGGTTTGGATCCAGGTTTACCACGTGCTAGCTGCATGATCTTTAGTCAAGTTACTTAACCTTAACCTCAACAAGCCTCGGTTTCCTCATCTGCAAAATGGCATCTACGTCATAATAATAGGTACCTGTGCCAGGAAGTACATATGCATCTTTAACATACATTATTTCTTTTGATATTCAAAACAAGCCTGCGATGGCAGTATAACTCATTGTCATTTTACAAGTCAGTGGGTGGAGCTTCAAAGAGCTTCAGAAAATTGCTAAGTTCTCATAGCTGGTAAGTCAAATCCACTTCCCAGATTTGTTGTGAGGATTACATAATGAATAAATGTGAAACACCTGGACTTGTTCCTGGTCCATAGGAAGCACTATAAAAAAAATGAAAAAATTTAAAAAAGCAGGGCTCCCGGGTGGCTGTCAGTTAAATGTCTGACTTCAGCTCAGGTCATGATCTCACAGTTCATGAGTTCAAGCCCCACGTCGGGCTCTGTGCTGATAGCCCAGAGCCTGGAGCCTGCTTCGGATTCTGTGTCTCCCTCTGTCTGCCCCTCCCCTGCTCGCACTCTGTCTCTCTCTCTCAAAAATAAACATTAAAAAAACTTTTTTTAATTACAAATACATATATTTACATAAGTAATAAGTTATAATTTGGGGGCTTAAAAACTAAATCATGAGACTAAAAATCTAAAAATGAGGAAAGAAATCTAAACATTGTATGAGTTGACATAAAGTATTTCAGCCCTGTTTCTCTCATGGGGTATTAGCTAGACCAATGATTGTCAGTTTCATTGAAACAGAACAGATCACTTGAGCAAGCACCCATTTAGTACATGTCTACTGAATGTCAAGGTAGGAGGTCTGTGCTGGGCACAGTGGGAAATGCAGTGATGTAATACACGAGGCTCTTGCTCTGTGACTCCGTAGAAGGACATTTGCATAAATATATTCACTAAAAGACAAATGTTGAAAACGCTATAGTATGTTCTGTGAAAGCAGAAAAGCACATCATCGTAACAATGTGTACCTGTGCCAGGAAGTACATATGCACCTTTAATATACATTATTTCTTTTGATATTCAAAACAAGCCTGCGATGGCAGTATAACTCATTCTCATTTTACAAGTCAGGGGGTGGAGCTTCAAAGACCTTCAGAAAATTGCTAATGTTCTCATACCTAGTAAGTCAAAGACCAGGATTCGAATTCAGGTCCAACTGATGGTCCTTGCTTTTCTACCACGCTAGACCGTGAAGAATAACAAACCCTTCACAAGGACGGTGACCTTTCAGCTGGGCCGTGGAAGACGAGTTGGGTTTTCAGGCAGAGTTGCAAGTTGAAGGAGAGAGGGTTGTGGTGAGCAGAAGAGGGTCCGGGCCCCATGCAGAGGCGGGCAAGGCTGGCAGGAGAGGAGACCGGGGCAGGCGGAGGTAAAAGAATTGTGAGACACAAAGATGGGAAGGTTGACAGCTGTGACGTGGCACAGGATCCTGAGTTAGAGACTGAGGAGCTTAGACTGCATTCCTTGGACCAGTGTTAACAACTCAGCTACTTACGGGGCCTCAGAGAAGAGGAAGGAGGGTCTGTGGGGGATGGGCCCCAGAGGGCAGAGCCAGAGGGAAGAGGGGCGCTGAGGTGCAAGGCAGCAAGCACACAGGCTCCATTTAAAGGCATTCAAACCTTAAAACTCCAAACCCAACAAAATAACCCGTGTACTTGCAAAGCCAAACAAGCCTGAAGCGAGCCTGGCCTTCCAACGACCAGTTTGCAATGGCTGGTCAGCGGTGGTAAACCCGCGCAGGAGGGGTGTGAAACCGGAGTCAGGGAGACCAATCAGGACGCTGTGTGTGGAGGATGATGAGGGACAGAATTAAGACATTGGCAGTGGGGCAGAGTCTGACGCATGGTTAAGAAATTTTAAAACCCTCCTATAGATTGCTAAACAGCTGGATTTTACATCTGGCCATATCACTTCCTTAATTATCACTTGCAGTGGGGGAAAGAGGCACATGAACTAAGCATTATCCATAGGTCTGCTTCTGAAGCTTCTAAAATTCAAATGGGTGAAATTACTTTCTGTGATGCTGGTGATTTAACTGCGCGCAGCCTTGCAGCCTGCAAGGGTGGGGGCCGGGGGAGAGGAGAGAGGATGGTTAAATAAAAATAGTTCTATTTTTGGCATGCTTTAATGACAATCTCCTCTTCGAACTATTTTTCGTGCAATGCCTTTTCTGTTCGGTGTCATTGAAAGGGTTTTTAATTCCAAAGAGAGGCTGTGGCACAGGATGTTAATCAATGAAATTCTGGCATGCTTTTCTATGAATGTGGCTCGTTATTTATATTTACCGCTGACAGAGATGAGCGCTTAAGCCCAGGCAATATTATCATTCAAGCCTGGTTAATAAAGGAAGAAACAAATGCTGTAGGAAATTCATCCTGATGCTGGAGGGAGGGAGAAGGACCTATTTTAGGTCTCTGGGATATTTCATTGTCCCCAAGGCCTTCCCTGTGAGTCACAGGACAGACATTTGAGGCAGAGAAGGCAGAATAGCACAGTCATCTGGACTGAAAAAATAAGTTTTGGCTGAAAGGCCGGATAATGGTATTTATGTATTCCTTGCTTGCGGGTTTCTGCAACGCTTTCTGTTATGTATGCACGGGGTGCAGCCGGCAATGCCCGAGTTTTTGTTCCTCTGAATTCCTGTCGGTGGACACTGCCAGGATTTAGGGTGGGGTCAGCCCGGGGCCATTTTAGCCCCAATAAAGGTCTGTTCTATTAAAGGCCTGCTTGTCCCTTGCCTGTTTACTGCTGCCTAATACAACACTTTCTTTATCTCCTTTTGGCACAGCCCCAAAGAAAGCAGGGAGACTTGTTGCGGCTGGGATTCTAGTTTCTATCTTCGGTCCGGTCGCATGGGGTTCAGGGGCTCCAGTGGGGAAAAGCTAGAGCACAGGGTTGAGGACAAAATTTCGCACCTTCCATAGTCCCATGCAAAGCCACGGCGACGATGATGGGATGCTTGTGATCTACGCTGTTGAGCTGTTTCTTCCCCTTGAGGCTGAAGAACGCAGCTGTGTCATTCACATGTCCCCCACCCCCCCCTGCTCCCCGTGACAAGACCAGGTGCTGATGGACTGTGAACCTGGAGGGTGTTTCCCTGGGAAAACTAGCTGCTGACTTGGGAATGCGCGCTCTGATGTTATCTGACTGATTAGCATGTTCTCACCCACTTACCTGGTCTGGACAGTCCCTGGGCCGACAGGGCGGGTCACCCACAAGCAAGGCCGGCTTCCTGAGCGTGTGGCCTGTGTCATT
This sequence comes from Prionailurus bengalensis, assembly GCF_016509475.1. Lineage (NCBI taxonomy): Eukaryota > Metazoa > Chordata > Mammalia > Carnivora > Felidae > Prionailurus > Prionailurus bengalensis. The sequence goes on along the minus strand of NC_057351.1, from coordinate 51,038,817 downwards.
GCACAGGGCTCTACGCTGTCAAGGGTCCTCCAGGCACTGGGTTTAAAGTATGTCAGTATTTCTTCATCCTTTTAAGATAAGGGGACCCCCGGGGCACCTGGGTGGCTCAGTCAGTTAAGTGTCTGACTTCGGGGTTGGTGAGTTCAAGCCCCGTGTCAGTCTCTGTGCTGACAGCTCGGAGCCCAGGGCCTGCTTCAGATTCTGTCTCTGTCTCTCTGCCCCTCCCCTACTTGCCCTCTGTCTCTCTCTCAAATATAAAACATAAGAAAAAAAATTGAAAACAAAGAAAAGATACGGGACTCCCATTTTCATGCGGCGCGGGGCGCTGCAAATTGGGTGGCCGGCGTCGACCGGAAGACAAGATCTTTGAGCATTCCTGAGTGGAGAAAGTCCTTTTTTTAGGTTCCCCGGTGGAATTCCAATTCTCAGGGGATTCAAGGAAGCATCTGAGGCAGTGACAAGTACGAATGCCTGGGAAATCCTGAGATCTGTTCATTGCAGAGGGGCTGGGCTCATTGATGCGGTGGAAGGCGAAGTGTGGGCTGGCCTTGATATGGTCGCCCCGCCAGAGCCAGGAAGTTCAGAAAAGAGGGTGATTGGCAGTGGCAGATGCAGCTGTGAGGTCAAGGGGGGGAGGAGAAAGAGGCTTTTGAGTACGCCCTTGAAGAGGTAATTGGAGACCTAGAGAAGCTGTAGAAGAGAAGGGCTGGCTGGAATTGAGAGGAGAATTCCAACAGCAGAACTGGAGACAGCAAGAAAGAGGACGTGTTTGGGAGAATTTAGAGATGAGAGCTGGTAGGGCTGAAGATGTGCGCAAGGGTGGCCTGCACCTGTCGGCCGGTCACTGGGAAGGCGGGGAGGGAAGAGGGAAGGAGAACTCCGCGCCTGGATGCCGTGGCCAAGGGGAGGGGAGAACAGGGATGGCTGCGGCAGAGGATCCCAGGATCCAATACACCGGAGTCCCGGAGTCCCCCCCCCCCCCCACCCGCCCCCCGATTGGCAAGCTCCTGAGCAGTGACAGAGGGAAGCAGAAGGAAGGTGTTAGGCAATGCTTCTGAAAAGCTGGTCTGGGAACACCTGCAGCAGAACCACTATCTGGTGTTTGTTACTAAAGTATTTTCTGGATCCTACCTTGGACCTCCACTATCAGAATCCCTCAGGGCCCCTGATGTGGGAAGGCAGGAATCAGCATTTTATTTTATTTATTATTTTTTAATGTTTATTTTTGGGAGAGAGAGAGAGAGAGAGAGAGAGTGTGAGCAGGGGACGGGCAGAGAGAGAGAGGGAGACACAGAATTCGAAGCAGGCTCCAGGCTCTAAGCGGTCAGCACAGAGCCCGATGTGGGGCTCAAACCCATGGACTGTGAGATCGTGACCTGAGCCAAAGTCAGACACTTAACCAACTGAGCCGCCCAGATGTCAGCATTTTATACTAAAGTTCCCAGATAATCCTGATGGTCCTGAACATTTGAAAACCAGGAGGAGGGAGAATCCAGCTTTGGGGGGATACTGGAGGCTGAACGGCATGGTATGATTGGTGCAGAGGTTGGGTCAGAAAGTGAGGGATGTGGGCATGGGTGGCCCAGGCCCTCAAGCGTAGATGGCGTGACCTGACTGATTGTAATTCACATCTGTCACAAAGGGAGGTTTCTCCTGGCAGGTTCCAACCACCAGTCCCCAAAGGAGAGGCTAAGTTCCCGCTGCTTCTTGACTCACTGGGAGTCACTGTCTCCTGCCATCACCAAGGAGGAGAAAGAATCTCCAGTGAAGACCGTATGCTTGTAAATTGCACTCGGGTCTATCTTGTTTTTGTTTACAGGTAGTCAGTCTAAGGAGGCTCCAAATAACGCCAGCCCTAGGATGGGGGTTCTTAGGGAAGATCCAGTGAGCTGGGTGTATGGAGCAAGTCCGGTACTCAGCTCTGCCCTCAAGCCAAGCACCTCCCACTGCTCCCTTCTTCCTTCTCCAGCCTTAGCCTTGTTCAAACTCTCCTTGCTTAAATATCCAGAAAACCTCCAGGCGTTGGCTTAGGCAAAGTTCCTTATTCCGGGCCCAGCCTCTCAGCCCTAGATACATTTGATCTCCTTAGGCTACTGATTCAGCCAGCGTGAATAAGCCGACAGGATTTATGTGTGTTTCTCACGGTCATCCTCTTACTCAGTTTCCCTAACCTCCGGCTTCCTCTTCTCTCGGATTCCTTTGCAAATCCGTATTGATTAATCCCTGATTGATGTCTCACTAATCTACTGATGATTCCTCCCAGGCAGATGGGTTTGCCTCTCAGCTGTCTGATCCCCAGAGAACTTCTCAACATACCAACCATCCCACGGTTCCTGAATGTTGTCGAAAGCAGTCTTTCATATGCAGACAGGGCCCCCCGGGAATGCGCATTCTCATTTAGTGGGTCTAGGGTGGGACCTGAGACTCTGCTTCGGGGCCCCAGTGGTGCTGATGCTGCTGGTCCAGGGACCGTACCCTGAAGAGCAGGTTTTATAAATGAGTAGCTCCTAATTCCCTCCCCTGTCCTGCCCTACCTGCTCCAGTTTTTTGTTTTTTTTTTTTAAATCATCTCTTCATCTGACTTTAAACACAGGAATGGAAAAAGAATCTACCTGCAGTTAATTTAGATTTAATTGTCTTGCTTCTAGTCAAATTGATCTCTCCAAACCAGCTTCAAATTGGCATCCCACACACAAGTTTCTACCATTCTCTTTGCATTATTTGCTCAGGACCCTATTGCAAATGTCTTGTGCACAAGGCAGATTGGATGATAGAGAGAGAAGGACAGTGAGCTGTAGAAAGGGGCTGGCAGGCAGACTTCCTCCAACCACTGCATAGCATGGTGGACGGAGCTCCCAAAGGTTGGGCTCAGAGGGGCCCAGGTCCCCCTGCCCTGGGTCATTTGCAGAGTTGATCTCACACACTTCTGCCTCCATGGCTTTGGCACCCAACGCTCCAGGCCCCTCCTCCTTGGCATTAGCATTCTGAAGCGAAAAGGAGCCGATTGCTAGAACTCCTAGTTTTATAGAATAAAAATCATATTTTTTCCACTTTTATCTAGGATCTGAAAACATTTATTGCTTATAACATTTGCATTTTAGGGGGGCCTGGGTGGCTCACTCAGTTAAGCATCCAACCAACTCTTAATTTCAGCTCACAGATCATGACCTCACAGTTGTGAGATCAAGGCCCACATGAGGCTTCGTGCTCTGTGTGGAGCCTGCTTGGGATTCTCTCTGCCCCTCCCCAGCTTGCTCTCTCTCTCTCTCTCTCTCTCTCTCTCTTTCAAAAAACAAAATACATTTTAAATAAGGATTTCTTTTATTTTTGCACTAGGTGAGTGAATTGAGTCAATCATCTCTCTAAAAATAAAATTTGGGAATTGTAACAGAAGTTTCACAATCGTAGTATTTGAGGATGGAGAAGTGGTTATTATTCAACGTACACCTTAGGTCTTTCCCCTCAGTGAAAACCCTCTACTTATTGCTCAGGCTCCCCCCTCAAACCACTGCCTGGATGTTTCTACTTTTCACAGCCAAACTCTTAGAATGACCCCTACTTATTCAGAGACATCTTCCTCCGCGTTTTCTCAGGAAGTGTCTGAAGTGGGCTTCTGTTTTCACAGTTCTACTGAACTTGCACTATTACAAGGACATAGGCCATGTCTCAGTCACCGGATCTAATAGCTCCTCAGTCTGTTTACGTTCCGTCTGAACATGTGATGCTCTCAACCCATAAGATCAGGAACAAAGCAAGGATGTCTACTTCATCTTGTCTGTCCAACCTTTGTATTATATGTATATAATATATAACATGTAATACATAATAATATATTTCTGTACCTTATAATGTCTCGATATCTTAAAAAAAAAAAAAGACAAAAGAAAAATGGTTCTGACTGGGGAGAGACTGCCACTTCTGGGACTGGCCAGTTCTTAGAGATAACAAAGCGCTCAGCTGAAGGCATGCATTTGTATGCAAACTAACCAATCGGGAGAGAAACCTCCTCTGTCTGGACCAAGCTCCCCAGAAGGCAATATTCCTCTGCCTTCATCATCCCAGGGCCAGGTGCGAGGCAGCTGGAGACCATCCCTACAACCCAGAACCTGCTACAATTATTCAAACTAGGCGGTTCTAAACTGTTCGCCCTGCCCTGCCTTGTCTTTGCCACAGAAGCCCCCATAAAGACTTTAGCCTCAGTTTTCTCCTTGCTTCTGCTTTCTGTCTCCTGACTACCTGAGGCTTCCCACATGGCCCTGCATGGTGTGCCAGGCCTCCTGTTTCTAGGACTTGTACGTACAATAAACTTAACGTTTGTCAGAAAACATCTCCTGTGTCTTCTCTTGTGGTTGCATCTGACCGATCATCACATAAAAGAACCAGAACACATTGTACTGGGGCTTCTAGCCAGAGCCATAAAGCAAGAAAAAGAAATACACAGCATCTAGATAAAGAAAGGAAGAAATATTCATAGATGACATGATTACCCATAGATAATTTCCATACGAAAAGCTACCGAATTAATAAGTGAATTTAACAAGGTTACATGAAAAATTGGAAACTGAAATTCCAAAACAAAACCATTTACAATAGCACCAAAAAGATGGGATATTGAGTGATAAACCTGACCAAAGGTGTTCAAAGTACGTATGCCGAAAACCACAAAACATTGCTAAAAATGACTAAAGAGGGCCTAAATAGTATGATCGTGGATTGGGTGTGGAGTGGAAAAATCAATATTGTTGTCATTTCTCCCCAGATTTACCTATAGATTCAAGGCAGTCCAATTGACATTACAGTTGGCTTTTATTTTTGTAGAAATTGACAAGCTGCTTGTAAAATTCATAGAGAAATGCCAAAAACTTATAATTGCCAAACCACCTCCCAAAAAAGGGATAAAGTTGGAGGACTCACACCACCTGACCTCAAAATTTATTATAAAGTTACAGGAATCAAGATGTGCTATATTGGCATGAAGACAGGCAAATAAATCAATAAAACAGAATAGAAAATCCAAAAGTAGACCTGCACATATGTGAAATGTGATGTTCAACAAAGGTGCAAGAAATGGTGCCGGAACAATTGGATATCTGTATGCAAAAAATTAAAGTTAAGAAAAGGACCAAAAAGGACAAAACACAAAAAAAACCTCTTCAGTCTGTAGCTCATCCCTTATATAAAAAGTAACTAAAAAATGGATTGTGGACCTAAATCTAAAACCTAAAACTGTAGAAATTTTAGGAAAAAACATAGGATAAAACCTCCATGACCTCAGGTTAGCCGAGATTTCTTAGTTATAATGCGGAAAGCATAATCCACGAAAGAATACATCGACAAATTGGACTTTACCAAAATTAAGAACTGTTCTCTGAGTAACACCGTGAAGGCAGATGAAAAAAGAAACCGCAGACCAGGAGAAAACATTTGCAAACTGCGTATCCGATACATGACTTCTGTCGAGAATTTATAAAGAATTTCCGGATCTCAATCCAGAAGTTCACGGACAAGTACGTGAATAAACAAATGGCAGTATATCCACATAATGAAATACTACTCAGCAGTAAAGAAGAATGAACTATGGATAGAAGGACATAGAAGGATATCAACACAATGACGCTGAACGAAAAACGCCAGTCAAAAAAAATGAATTGATAGGGACTGAAAGCAGATCATGGGTTGCCTCAGAGTGGAGGTGGAGGAGGGAGGCAGGGAGATAAAAAGGGATCACAGAGGAGGATGAGGACAGTTTGGGGGAAGACATATGTTCATCTTCTTTATTACGGTGATGGTCTCCAGGGTGTACACATTTGTCAGAACATCATGTCTTGGAATCGACCTCTGCTGCCCTCTCTCTCCCTGACCTTGAAGGGACTCCTTCGTCTATTGTTATTGCCTATCATTTCTAGCGCATCCGAACTTTGGCGAGGTTCCGCTTCATAAAAGAAAACGAGGGGTGACAGCGTTTCAGGCAAAAATCTTTCAAGCAAAGAAATATGGAAAATCCGCCTACTTGTGTGGTATTACTGGGGTTGGGGGCGGGGGGAGATAGGAAAAACTCAGAGAGCACAGTGCCAACTGATATCCCCCAATTATCCTACCCGTGTGAACGGTACCATTCTCACTATCCAGACGCTGGATGCCATGCCATTCACTGACCCCCTTGCATTTAATTTTCATGTTCTGTCACTTCCTCATTCAAAATGCCTTTTGTAGCCTGCGTACTTACTCCTGTTCGCATCGTTATCTCACAGGTAGCTTCTGGCTCCTATCTCCTTCCCTTCCGGTGCCATTCTCCCCTTCCCCAATTCTTTCTACAAATGAGCACGGGGGTAATTTTCTTAGAAGACCACCTGGAACATTCCAGTGCCCTGCTTAGAGGCTTTTCAAGACTCCCAATTGTTAAGACAATACCTGTGAGCCAAGGTGCAGATATCTTAGCCAGGCTTTCAAGGCCCAATCCAGTCCTACCTAGACTTCAGTCTCTTTCCTCCCCTGTAATGAACCCTCTGCTCCAGCCAAGCTGGTCTCCTTCCTCTTCCAAACAGCTCTTTCCAGCTGTTTGACTGATACTTCCCTTCTTTGAGGCTTAGCCCCAGACCTTTAGCTCCCCAGAGCCTTTCCACTTCTAAGTCACCACTACCTTTTCCTTTTTGGATTTCAAGCTGTTTATTCCATTCATACCAAACGTTTGGGCAGTTGACCCCAGCTTGTTTCATGAAAGTTTTATTTTGCTATTTAACTTTCCACATATGTATTTATGTTTCTCTCTCCATTTGGGCTATTGCTTTCCTACATATGTTGCAAAGACATTAATTCCTCCAGCTGCTCAAACCAAAAAGCTCACTGTATTCAAATAATTTGGGGAAAAGCTGCATACCATGGCCTTCTCTAGAAGATTCACATTGCATGTGAATATATTCAAAGGTCTAAAAAGTCCTGTACTGATGAAACGTGGCTTAATATCTGATTAGAGTCTTCGCTTATTTTCTGATTCTTGACTATTGAGAATATCTTTCTTATCTTGAAACAATATTAATATTCCTTAGAATTCCTCTCAGAGGAGACTTTGGGAAGTACAGAATTAAATTCTGAATGCCTTACCCATCATTGTTACCCTACCATGACGCCTAGCTTACTGACCTAGCACTTAGTAGGTGCTTAGGATGTATTCGGGATTTGGTTGAATAATTGCTTCATGTTTTACTCATTGATCTAAATTCTTCTAAGAATTTCATTCTGTGCAATCTTGAGAATGCTGTAAAACAAAACAAAACAAAATAATCTTGCTTCCATTTCCTATTAAATTTATTGGCAGCAGACTCTGAAACGAACGGGATTTCCAAGTCCTCTATATGCTCCCACGTCTGCCTGAGAAAGATAGTCTGTGCTTGTATACAGTGGGAACGTCAAAAGTTCACTGAGTTGTCTACCTCTAGTACACCAGACCAGGCTTTGCTTGCTGTCACTTAAATGTCTGCCTTATCGTCTCATTTCACTCAGAGAAACGATTCAGGGAAACGCTCAGGAGCTGTCCGGACTCCTGCAAAGGAACTTCACGGAATTTTTACACAGACAAGAGACACTTCTGGATCTCATTTTTTCACATTTGTGGGTTTGGCTGCACTTTCACCAGCATGTTGGGTAGAAAAGCTGACGGTTGGAATCTGAATCTGAGATAGCGAAAGAAAAATACCTACACTTATTTCAATAGCCAAAGTGGCGGTAGAGCTATCAGCACTTTGAAGCCAAAGTTTGACCTTGGGATTCAGAAGTAATAGGAAACCTTAGAAAGGATTGACAACATTAGTGATTTTTTTTCTTTTTTTTTTTTTTAGTTAGGAGGACTTTTTAAAAAATTGCTTTTAATAGGTAATATAAATAATGAATCTTACGCATTATAGCATTCATATTATTACATTATCCAATATATAATACATTATGTATATATTTGTGTGTGTGTGTATATATAAAATAAAAATTGAATATATACAAATTAGTATATAACAAAAAGCTAATTCTCTCCCATTTCTGCTTCCTACCCAGCCTGCCATCCCCAGAGGCAACCCTTTTTATTTGTATATTTTTTAAAATGTTTATTTATTTATTTTGAGAGAGCAAGAGTGTGGGAGAGAGAGTGGGGCAGGGTCAGAAAAAGAGGAAGAGAGAAAAAACCCCAAGGAAGCTTCACACGATCAGTGCAGAGCCTGACGTGAGGCTTGATGCAGGGCTGGATCTCACAAACCATGAGATCATGACCTGAGCCAAAATCAAAAGTTGGACACTTAACCGACTGAGCCCCCCAGGTGTTCCTAGGTAACCCTTTTTAAAAAATTATTTTTAAACCTTCCAAAGACATTCTATACATATATAAGTACATATGGATGCAATCCTAAGTATTACTATACAGTTTATACTTCTTAACCTTGCTTCTTTCACTTAATATTCAGGGGACATGTCCATTTCAGTAATGTAGGGCTGCTTTTTGCTAATGGCTTCAGTGTCTCATTTAGTGTCCATCATTTCCATTTTGATGGATGTTTTGTTTATTTCAATATTTTTGCTGTTATAAGTGATGCTATAATGAATATTCATATATATGTATATATATTGGGAGTCAAAAATATTTGGGGGTCAAAAGGTATACACAAATTTTTAAGTTTTGGGTTTTTTATTAAAAAAACATTTTTTTAACGTTTTATTTATTTTTGAGACAGAGAGAGACACAGCATGAACGGGGCAGGGGCAGAGAGAGAGGGAGACACAGAATCGGAAGCAGGCTCCAGGCTCTGAGCCATCAGCCCAGAGCCCGACGCGGGGCTCGAACTCACGGACCGCAAGATCGTGACCTGAGCTGAAGTCGGACGCTTAACCAACTGAGCCACCCAGGCGCCCCTTAAGTTTTGTTTTTATGTTGAGAGTGGGGGAGGGACAGAGAGGGAGAGCGAGAATCCTAAGCGGGTTACCCGCTGTCAGCACAGAGCCCAACGTGAGGCTCAGTCTCACGAACCATGAGATCATGACCTGAGCAGAGATCAAGAGTCAGAGGCTTAACTGACTGAGCCACCCAGGCACCCCTGCATATTTTTAAATTTTAATGGATCCTGCTAATTTGCTTTCCCTCACAGCCATGCGGAATGTGGAAGGTGAACTCCACCATCAATGTATGATAGTGTCATTTTCCAACACCCTCATCTATACAACTTGTGACCCAACTTTAGTTCTTTAGCTTTTTCCAATATTGTAGGTAAAGGACATTGTCATAAATTGGATTTCTTACATGGTAAGTGAAGTAAAGCAAAGCATTTTTACAGATGAAAAACCTACAATACTTCCTTTTCTGTGAATTGTGCGCATTTTTTATCCATGTTCTGTTGGGGTACTGTCATATTATTGATTCACGGGAATTCTTTATATACTGTCTGTGATATATATTGAAATAATTGAATTTCACTGCCAGTACTAAACTCCTGCAAGAGACGTTAGACAATCATGTCTTCCAAAGTGTCATTCTCTTAAATTCTGGCTTTTTAAAGATGTGTTAGAGGGGCTCCTGGGTGGCTCAGTTGGTTGAGTGGCCGACTCCTGATTTCAGCTCAAGTCATGATCTCAAGGTCATGAGATCGAGCCCCACATCAGGCTCTGCACTGGCAGCAGGGATCCTGCTTGGTATTCTCTCTCCCTCTCTCTCTCTCTCTCTCTCTCTGTGTGTGTGTGTGTGTGTGTGTGTGTGTGTCCGTCCCTCCCCAGCTCATGTGCACACGCTCTCTCTCAAAATAAATAAATAAACATTTCAGACAAAATAAAATAAATGTTTAAAAAAATAAAGATGCGTTAGAAACTACTTCAGAGATGATTTCTTTCTTTCCTTCTACCTCAGCATCATAAAACCCTTCCTACCAAAACAAGACCACACTTACATATCAGCACATTCAGTATCAGCTTTCCCAAATTAGCCAGTAGATTTAATAGATTTTTTTTTTTTTTTTTGGAAATGATACATGCTCATGACTTGTCTATGTTCCAGCAGAAGTAGGCCGCATATACAACATGGCCAGCAGAATTTCTTTTCTCCTGTTCCCTCTAGATCAGAGGTTACAAAGTGGCCATCCAAGGGCCACATGCAGCCGTGATGTGTTTTACTTGGCCAGCATGGCGTTTAGAAAAAAAAAAATTGGAATTAGTTGCCGCATTAAAGACAGTGGGTAATTTTACAGGGATATCTCGACTTCTGGCCTCTGCTGACAAATCACAAGATCTGGCAAACCCTGCATTTCCACATGACAACAATTGGCTGGAACTTGTGGGTATCTGCCCTTTCCATGGACCATGCGCCTCTGTGTTCTTCAAACAAGCCTGCCTCATTTTTGTCACCTGCCAAGTTCCCAGAGGTGTTTACCTTTGTAACACCTGACCGTCTGTCCCCAGAGCTCGCCTCTCTCCCCACCCCCCTCTCGTCAGTCAGAAAAAGAAAAAAAATCCCCCAGTGTCTTGTCTCACTCAGACTCCGGTCTGTTCCCTTTCTCCACCCCAGCCTTCCTTCCTCCTCTCCTTTGAAGCGTGGTTTCCCTCCATCCCACGGAGTGTTTACTTGCTCTTTGGCTCGAGTCCTCACGTTTTCCCTTTCGGCCTTTCCCTTAGCTGGGCTCTTCCCCAGGATGTCTTCCAAAAGAATTTGGAAAGATAAAAAAAAAAAAAAAAAAGACAAAAAAACTGCTCGACCAGGGCGTGAATTTTAAAACACGTTAGCAAAGTTTTGAGAAGGATGGATACGAGCGTGTTTCTGAGGCTTCCTTTGGGAATGAAAATGTTTTCGAGGGTGGAGCATAGTGACCCGGGAGTGGTTCGCTCCTCGCCACCCCTACCTGCATCTCATAGTTCAAATTCTCGTCAGCTTCCACCTGAACTGTTGCCTCAGCGTTGCCACGAGTCTCCCTGCTGCCAGCCTCTTACTCTGCTGTTCTGCTCTCCAGGCATCATTTTCTAAAGTGTGAATCTGGGGCGCCTGGGTGGCGCAGTCGGTTAAGTGTCCGACTTCAGCCAGGTCACGATCTCGCGGTCCGGGAGTTCGAGCCCCGCGTCAGGCTCTGGGCTGATGGCTCAGAGCCTGGAGCCTGTTTCCGATTCTGTGTCTCCCTCTCTCTCTGCCCCTCCCCTGTTCATGCTCTGTCTCTCTCTGTCCTAAAAATAAATAAACGTTGAAAAAAAAAAACAAAGTGTGAATCTATTTTATCACCCCCTACCCCCTCTTCAGAATCTTCAGTCACTCCCTGTGGCCTAAACGTGTCTTTGTCAACAAGGCTCTCCTGAGGTCCTTTATAATTGGCCTTAAGGACCTCGTTTCCAACCATTTCCCTTGTAACCTAGATAAGTGGACCCTGTGCTAGGCCCTGAGCACACGTCGGGAATGCTCTGTCCCCATGCTGAAGCAAATGGGGCTTCCTTTCATTGAAACACTGTATTCTGATATTTTATGTCAAATACTCCCATTGATCCCTCCAACTCCAAGGCAATATCACTTCTGTTGAGATCTTCCGTTTTTCTCCTGGTTGGTCTCTGCTCTTTTGTATTTCTAGAATACTGTGCGGACAGGACAGCTCGGAGAAGGCTTCCCTGGCTTCCCCAACCTTGGAAGCAGATTAGGTGTCTCCTATGTGTTCTCACAGCACTTATCCTACTGAGATCTCAGTCACTTCTGCTGTCCTGGCCGCACCCCCACTCTCAGCTCCTCTAGAACAAGAACTGTCTTTTTCTTCTTTTTACCAGTGACGGACGCACAGGCTCTGGCACAGACTAGATGCTCATTCAATGTCTGATGAAGAGAAAAATTAATGATAAAGGGAAAATAATGTGAGGTATATAATTCACCTGACTATATGAATGCTTAACCCTCAGTTGTATTTGAAGAGATTTTTTTTTTAAGTTTATTTATTTTGAGGGGGGGTGCAGAGAGAAAGGGAGAGAGAGAGAATCTCAAGCAGGATCTGCACCCTCAGCACAGAGCCCAATGTGGGGCTTGAACCCATGATCCATGAGATCGTGACCCGTGTCGAAATCAAGAGTCAAATGCTTAATCGACTGAGCCACCTAGGTGCCCCTGAAGAGATGCTTTTAAAACTAATCCTTGTAACAGCATAATCAGGAAAACAGAAACCATGCTAAGTATTCCAAAAAGAGGAGATTTAATACAGGGAATTATTTCACAGATGTTAGAAGGAAGTCTGGAAGCAAAGTCTAGAAGGAAGTCTGGCCAAAAGCAAAACGGGAAGTTGAGACAACCTAGTTATTTTTAAAAAAAAAAAATTTTTTTTTAAACATTTTATTTATTTTTGAGACAGAAAGAGACAGAGCATGAACAGGGCAGGGGCAGAGAGAGAGGGAGACACAGAATCAGAAGCAGGCTCCAGGCTCTGAGCCGTCAGCCCAGAGCCCGACGCGGGGCTCAAACTCACGGACCGCGAGATCGTGACCTGAGCTGAAGTCGGACGCTTAACTGACTGAGCCACCCAGGCGCCCCAAGACAACCTAGTTATTAATAACTGTGAGAAAAAGCTAGTGGCCCCAGGACTGAGGTAAACTAGCCACCATCCTTGGGACACGTGTACTAATTGATGAGGAAGCAGCAGCAAATAGTATGGACACAATCTGCCTTACTGTGTTTTCACCCTGTCCCGGAGGAGAGACACGGAGGGGATATTAGCAATAATGTATTTTGATAAAGTGTATAGAACGCTAGAACTACAGAGCTGGAGGATTTAATTTAGTCTAGGGGTAGTTGTTCCCAGAGTGTGGTCTGCAGAATCAGGATTACCTGGGGGCTTATTTAAATTGCCCTCATCCCAGGGCGCCAGGGCGACTCAGTCGGTCCAACGAACATCCTACTTCTCCGACTTTGGCTCAGATCATGATCTCAAGGTTCATGGTTCGAGCCCTGCCTCAGGCTTTGTGCTGACAGCTCGGAGCCTGGAGCCTGCCTCAGATTCTGGGTCTCCCTCTCTCTCTGCCCCTCCCCTGCTCCCACTCTTTGTCTCTCTCACTCTCAAAAATAAATAAATATTAAAAAAAAAATTAAATTGCTCCCATCCCAGACCTACTGAATTAGAATTTGGTGGAAAGGAACAGAGAATAGAAAGAATCTATATTTTTAAAAAGCTCTCCAGGTGGGGGTGCCTGGATGGCTCAGTTGGTTAAGCGTTTAACTTCGGTTCAGGTCATGATCTCACGGTTTGTGAGTTCAAGCCCCACATCGGGATCTCTGGTGTCAGCACAGAGCCTGCTTCAGATCCTCTGTCCTCCTCTCTTCTCTGCCCCTCCCACACACATTCTCTCTCTTATTCTCAAAAATAAATAAACATTAAAAAAAAGCTCTCCAGGTGATTCTTATGCATACCAAAGTCTGAGAAGCCCAGCTAAGGACGTCTGCATGACCGAGATAAGGAAATATCATTCATTCTGAGACTGGAAGGGTGAGCCTACTCAGGTCAGACGCTGGAGGGGTGGGATATGATTATTCAAGGCCAAACGAACAGTATGTGTCAAGATCTAGAAGTCCAAGAAAGCCAGATCTGTGGCAGAAACCGGCAGATAAGGGAAACAGAGTGGTTAGAGATGAAGCATCATAGAAGGAACAAAGAGAAATTCGAAGGTAGTAGAACAGGACCCTGTGAATTCTGATGAAAAATAGGTTGGGGTAGAAATAATAAGATTAACTTTGAGTAACTAATCTCACACCAATCTTACAGAAACCTGGGGTACAAGTAACTTCATAATTTAGCAGACTAAAATCAGTGAAGCCACTCTAAAGAAAATGAGGACCCTAGCTAAGTCCTGCTGAAATTTGTTATCTGTGTAATGAGAAAAACTGCCAACCAAACTCACTCCATTGCCTACCCCCCCCCCCCCCCAGATAGGTTGAGCCTAAATAATTCTATCCAGTAGTCTGGAGTTCTTCCTGGCCTTTTAAGGGGCATCTGTTAAGGAGTGGCCTTGTCCCTTTCTCCATGCTGTTTGGCTCCTGGTGGGAAATCTGTTGTGCACAATAACGGGGCTCCGTTGTCTTGCTGGTGAGAAAACAGGCCTCTCTCAGTGAGGATTCAGATCACATTGTCCCTGAGATTGTGTATGTGCCTGATTTTAACAGGGCCATGCTTAAAAGGCTGGTGTGCCTGTAGCTCATACTGGGAAATAGAATTGTGGCCAGAGAGATCCACAACTACCCATGATGATGATGGTGGGATTTTTCTTTGCCTCTCCTCTCCTCTCCCCTCCCCTCCCCTCCCCTCCCCTCCCCTCCCCTCCCCTCCTCTCCTCTCCTCTCTCCTCTCCCCTCCCCTCCCCTCTCCTCTCTTCTCTCCCCTCCCCTCCCCTCCCCTCCTCTCCTCTCCTCTCCTCTCCTCTCCTCTCCTCTCCTCTCTTCTCTCCCCTCCCCTCCCCTCTCCTCTCCTCTCTTCTCTCCCCTCCCCTCCCCTCCCCTCCTCTCTCCTCTCCCCTCCCCTCCCCTCCCTCCCCTCCTCTCCTCTCCTCTCCTCTCCTCTCCTCTCTCCTCTCCCCTCCTCTCCTCTCCCTTCCCTTCCCCTTAATTTTCTTTTCCTTTTTCTTTTTTCTCAAAGATCAGGATGGCCATAGACATTTCGGAACATGTAGCAGTGCTTCTTTAGACTGAACAAGAGACTCGCGGGAAGGAAAGAAGAATGGCCTCCTGCCGTAGGTAACGGTGGGGTTTTTCACAGGGGAGCAGGGTAAAGATTCAGACAAGAGCTAAGGAAGAAAGTGCTTGGGAGGGTCTAAAACCCCAGGTGAGCTAAGGCAGCAGCAGGGGAGAAGCAGGCAGAGGACCGCATCCCAGAGAGAGGACTAAGTCTTCAGGTACCTCCCTGGGAAAGTCAAGAAACTTCCAGCTGGTGAGACCTTTAACCTTCCTGGATGCAGGGCTCCATGCCACAAGGGCATCAGAGTGAGGGAGAGGATCCTTACATGTAATCCCTTCTGAGACTGACTCACTGTTCAGGACACTGACGTGTTTGTGTCTGCAAAGGGTGGTGTGGAGACTGAAGAGGCAGGAAATGGAGCGCTGTCCACCCACATCCGCACTGGATGCAGAGGGGAAGGTGCCTATATCTTCACGTCTCTTTATCCTGTGGATTCTGACTGGGAGTCCTGAGGAAGCCGGACATTTGGGCACTAGGTGCCAGGCAGAGCTTGTAGAGGGAGCACTGCAGAGTGGGGCAGACGCAAGGAAAGGGCACCGAATTTTTTCCTTACCCCACGGTTTGGACGAGCTGCCTTCTGAAAGTCTGTAGAGGAGGCTGGACATCCCGGTAACAGCTGACTGCCTTGTCTCTAAGAGGAGGACTCGTGGCATCCTGGGGCAACACAGACACATGCCTGAAAGGGCAGAACACACGATCCCAGAGATGTGAAGCTCGTGCAAGGACCTCACGCCTCATCCTCTGTGGTCATTGGCTAGCTGCTTGTGCAGCATCCTTAACTGAGCTCTCAGTATGCCCAGAGCAGGAAGGCGTCCTGAGACTTTGTAAAGATACATAATAAGAGGACATTAGCTACTCTGGGAAATCTGCCCACAGGCCTAGTGGTTTGTGGCTGTTTTGTTTTTAATCAGTGACATTCCCTGGGGCAGTCCCCTTGCCGGAGTCTAGAATCTGCTCTTTTACAGCTCTTCCCTGGCCCCCCACCAGGGGCAGATCCTTTATCACTTTACCCCTAGGTAGGATTGCCAGGTCAGATTCAGAACACTCAATTAACTTTGAATTTCAGATAAACATTGAATAATTTTTTTAGTACGCGTGTGTCCCAAATATTGCACAAAGAATCCTAATTTAACAGGGCATCCTGTATTCTTATTTGCAAAAGTCTACCCCCTGGGGGAGGCCCTAAGGGAGCGACACCTGATTTCCAAGCCTGTGAGCCATTGGTTTTGGTCCTTTTCCCTACTTTGTGATTGCTCCGCGATCTCTGGTTTTATTACACATGAAAGCTTTCCGCGTGGTCTTTAAGGAGATGGGAGAGAATGAAGTGAATGTTTCTCAACTCCACAGACACATTTTTGTTTGTTTGTCTGCACCTAATCCGGCAGCCCAGTAAGGAAACTGAGAAGAGAAATGCACTGTTATTAGTTCTCCAATGAAACCTCCCACGTCTTCAGTGTATTGGGCTGTAAACTGAAGATACCAAGAACAGCGCAGAGATACCACGGCAATGTGATCTGAAACTGTCAGAGAGGTTTGTTTTACAACCACCTCTCACGCCACAGAGTCCTTTGTTGGTTAGTTGTGAGCGGGTTTTTTATAGCACTGATACTGTACTTTCATTTTGAGAAAGCAACTTGCCCCAAGCCAGAGTGAGAATTAGATAAATTACTCTCCTCACATCAGATTATTAATGATTAAAACTCTGTGCCTGGAGATTTTTGAAACTTCGATGAGTGCAAACTGAAAAAAAAAAAAAAAAAACCAACAAAAAACAGTCACTTGAGTGCTGCAGGCGATTTTCCACCTCGTAGAAAGTGGAGATTCAATAATTCTTTAGGGTAGAATCTTCCTTTATTAGAACCACCAGCTGGTGGTTAATAAATCACCTTTATTTACACAAATGTAAAGCAAGTATCTACCATTTGCTTCTTGTTGAAAAGTGTAACGTCATCCTTAACCTGAATGTTGTTTAGACTAGAAGTTCATTGTTCTGTTTGGGAATATGAATTGTTATGTGTGCCTGCTGCGTTAGACCTGCTTCTCTGTAGATTTGTTTTGGTTCTACAGATTGCTTGTAGAAGCCTAGGATCTGGGTAGAGAAAACAAAGGAAAAACATGAGATCCAAATCTCATGCTAGAGGAATTGGGTGGGGTTTGGCACAACCCCGCCCATATTGGGCCATACCTGTCGCATACACACTGTTAAGACTGAATTGAGGTCGGACTCCTATATGAAATTGTTAGCTTGAGGCATATAGGGCAAGGCCACCCTCTAGTGGTAGGGGTTGGGATTGCTCCTTAAGGAAGGAGAAATTCCCGCTGTCAATCATCCCAGGAAAAACCAATTATATCAAGATTAGATTAAATCCCAAATAAGGGTAGGTTAAACTCCTAAGTATTTGTTTCTCTTTCTTTTAAAAAAATTTTTTTTTCAACGTTTATTTATTTTTGGGACAGAGAGAGACAGAGCATGAACGGGCGAGGGGCAGAGAGAGAGGGAGACACAGAATCGGAAACAGGCTCCAGGCTCTGAGCCATCAGCCCAGAGCCCGACGCGGGGCTCGAACTCACGGACCGCGAGATCGTGACCTGGCTGAAGTCGGACGCTTAACCAACTGCGCCACCCAGGCACCCCTGTTTCTCTTTCTTAAGGAAAGTCTAGAAGTTGTCAGTCAGAGCTGTTAGGGTAGTTCCTTGGTCTCCAAGGACTCAGGCTTCCGTCTATTTTTCTGCTTAATTTACCTTAATGAACAGCTTCTGTTCTTAGGGTCACAGGAGGGCTGCTGAAGCTCCAGCCATCATATTCGCATCAGAGCCTAGAAAGAAGAAAAAATGGAAGAGGAAGAAAATAGTGTGTGTGAGTGTATGTGTTTTAGGATAAGACCTCCCAGCGGATTCTCTTTTAAATAGCCTTCCTGAAGTCCCCTCCACCTCCCCCCTACAAACAGTTCCAAAGCTGGTTCTTACATGGGCACTTTGTCACCCTAAATATATGGAAGTGCTATTACTACGCAGGCAGGAGGATGGATATCGGGGGGGCGTCAGTAGTGTCTACCTGCCTGGGAAGGACGCCTGAACCTGGAGGGGCAGAGACGTACTTTCTCAGTCAGAGCTATTTGGCAGTTTTGCCTGCAGTTTCTAGCAGCAGGTGTGAGCAGGACTCTGCCACATAGAGCCAAGGCCAGGTACCAGGAATACGGAGACTAGGTCTGGGAGGCGGGCTTCCGGGAGCTGCCTCTGCCAATAGCAGAGATTTCTCTAAGCTGGGCTTTACTTCCGCTATCCCCAAACCTTCCGGGAAGTTTTGTTACACCTCCGTGGGGCTGTGAGCAATTCAGGGGTGGAGTGGGGAGGTATTCATGCCTGGAACTGAGCAGTAGTAGGAGGGCCTTTTCTCCTTTCCCGAAGCTGCAAAGCTTGGTTGCCCGGAGCTGCCGGAACCCATGAGATCCTCTCCTGGGGTGTCTGCCTGAGATAGTAGTTTATGGCGTGGCGGCCGGAGGGGGGGCCTGGGTGGACAGACATGAGTAAGTCGGACATATTCCTAAACACACTTTAGGACAGCCACCGTGCTTCGCCCTGGACTGAGGGTTTCCTGGCTGTAAGAAAGTTCTGGGGAAACAGGGATGAGTTAATTATCTAATAATACAGGTAAGAAAGCATCTTTTAGGGAATCTTAGCATTTGCCCGGAGGGGTGCCTGGGTGGCTCAGCTGGTTAAGTGCCGGCTTCGGCTCAGGTCATCGTCTTGCAGTTCGCGAGTTCGAGCCCCGTGTGGGGCTCTGTGCTGACAGCTCAGAGCCTGGAGCCTGCTTCAGAGTCTGTGTGTGTGTGTGTGTGTGTGTGTGTGTTTCTCTCTGCCCCCTCTTCTCAAAAATAAAATAACCATTAAAAAAAAAATTTAAGAATTTGCCTGGGAACGCTTGTAAGCCTAGGGCTGAGTGCCTGCATTGTGTGACTCTGCGCCTCGCTGGGGTCTTTTCTTTTATTAATATAGTTTATTTCTTAGAGCAGTTTTAGGTACACGGCAAAATTGAGAGGAAGACACAGAGATTTCCCATATACCCTCTGACGCCACACAGGCATAGCCTCCCCCATTAACATTCCTAACCAGATAGAACCTTTGTTACAATTGATGACTCCCCGTTGACACATCAGGATCAGCCAAAGCCCATAGTTTACATTAGGGTTCCCTCTTGGTGTTGTACGTTCTGTGGGTTTGGGCCAATGTATAATGACATGAGTCCATCATTGTAGTATCAGATGGAGTAGTTTCGCTGCCCTAAAACTATTCGTCCCTCCTTCTCCCAGCCCTTGGCAACCACTGATCTTTTTGATGTCTCTATAGTTTTGCCTTTTCCAGAATGTCATATAGTTGGAATCATATAGTATGTAGTCTTTTCAGACTGGCTTCTTTCACTTAGTGATTCACTTAGTTTCCTCCATGTCTTTTCCTGGTTTGAGAGCTCATTTCTTTTTAGCACTAAATAATATTCCACTCTCTGAATGTACCACTGGGATCTTATTTTTACTGGTATCAACCATGGGAAATCAGTTTTAATGATACCCAAAGATTATGATTCCACAAACTCTACCCCTCAGAATAAAATTGTGTCTGCATTAAAGCCCAGAAGAGCAACAGTTAAGCAGGTCAAACCAGCTTGGCAATAAATAAATGAAAGAATCAATGGCAAAGTCCAAATCCCACAGCATCGAATATAGACCTCCCAGAGTCTGGCCCGTGCTTTCTCTCAATCTCGTCTCCTGCCTGCCATGCCCCTCATCACACCCTGCCAGGTCACCTCTCTAGCTCTGTCATGTCCCAGATGCAGCTTGTGGTTTCCATTGCTTCTGCCTGAAACCCCCCTACCCTTCCCCTCCCCCGCCTCGTTTCATGTGCCTGGTGAACCCCCCACTCTTCGATCAAGTTGCAGCCTAAGAGTCAGCTGTCTGTTTGCTGCCTTCCGTGGCCCTCCACAGGCAGAGCTGAGTCCTCCCTCCCTCTGGCCACCAGTGCGCCCTGACAAGTCCTTCCTGCCCTGAATCCCAAAGGAAGTCGGGTACAGCCTGCCTCTCCCACTGACCAATGAGCCCCCCAAGACTAGAACGCCCTTACCATACAGTAAACCTCCAAACACATGATACACATAGTAGGTGCTCAGTTAATGTTGCTTGCAAAAGTCCCTCAGTGTGTGTGCATGTATTGATTTATATTTATATTTACTTGACTTTTCTATTTAGGGCATCAGAATATTGACTATAATTCTCAGGTGGAGACACTCTGCTCAGATTTATCTGTCAAAATACCTAAATGGTTTATTTAACTTGGGACCATGTAAATACATACACACACAAGGATTCATTGGAAATCTTGCCCCTGAGAACAACTAAAATTTACAAACAGAACAAAAGGGTTCATTAGCTATATTATTTTTGAGAAGAGCAAAATCTACAATGTGGGACCAACAACGTTATGCTTCCCTAACAGTTGACTTAAGCAGACATAAAACAAGCACTATGTGTTTTATAGTATATTCAGGTACTAACTTGTGGTTCCTTCTTCCTCTGGAATTAGAAAAGTTTTTAAAGAGTATGGCGAATGCGTTAGCTAAGACAGGGTAAGATAGAGTTTGTTAAGAAAACAAATGCATCGGGGTGCCTGGGTGGCTCAGCTGAGCATCTGACTCTCGATTTTGGCTCAGGTCATGATCTCATGGTTTGTGAGTTCGAGCCCCACATCAGGCTGTCTGCCGAAGCCTGCTTCGGATCCTCTGTCTCCCTCTCTCTGCCCCTCCCCTTCTTGTGCGGGCGTGCTCTCTGTTTCTCTCTCAAAAAATAAATAAGACATTTAAAAAGAAGACGAAGAAGGAAACAAACACACCAACAAGAACAAATCCCAAATGGCAGAGCTTTAACACGGCAAAGGCTGATTGGCCACACGTCCCAAGCGGTGTCTGTGTCCCCTCACACAAATGGCCTCCAAGAGCACTGGGCCACTTCACTCTGCCTACTTCCCAGCGGCCAGAACCCTGTCACGTGGCCCTAACCTACAGGCCAGGAAATGCAGAGGAGCCCATGGCTCGTTAGGGGAGCATCATGGGTCTGCAGGGAAGGAGATTCTGAGGTGGAGATTACCATTCGAGGCATTTCTGAGGGAGCGCTCTTGGGGTCGACATCTCTGGCAGAAAGCAGGATCGGGTAGAGCCACAGGTCAAGTGTCTGTGCGGTCTCCTTAGGAGCTCTAGCTGACTTTGGGGTGGGCAGGGGGGGGATTCTGAAGACAACTTTCAGGGCTGTCCCAAGTTGGGGCAAAAAGGCCGGACCTTTGTGCCTCTGCATCGGCTGGCCACTGGCTCGGGCCGTCCTGGGAAGAGGTATGACCCTGAGCGAGGTCGCCGAGCCAAGGCGATTCCAGAGAGGGCTGATGCCTGAGGGCTGCGTGCTGGCAGCTGAAGAATGAGTCCTGCTCACATCCCTGATGGGGGGGGGGGGGGCCGGGGAGCTCTTCGCGGCACCCCTCTGGTGAGCACGACAGCCTCTTCCAAGCAGATATCTCTGCACAGACCGTATCTGAATCCTTTTGCGTCATCCCGGCTCTAAACCAATCACTGGCTTGACCTGGGAGCCCCACCAGTTGTCTGCCAGCAGTTCCACTAAGCTGGGGCATTAAAGCACATCCTTCATCCCTAGCTGCTCTGGCTGTCCCTGCTGGCTACTGCACAGATTTGAGCCCTGCTGAACCCCCAAAGAGCATGCTGCAGAATTCCCGCTGCCCACTTCGTCAAAGGACAGCCTCTCTCCATCTGCACCGGGTCTTTGCACTGTGAAGCGGGGACATCTGTGTCTCTTTGAACTGCCTGTGGCTAAGTGGGCCAGGACTCTTCCAAGGTAAATAGCCTCTTTCAGCTGGACTTGCTGTTCAGGGTCGTCAGACATTCACTCCTCCAATAATGCAAGCCGTACTTCGTTTCTCTGTTTAACAGTATCCTGCCCATTCTACACGGGTTACGCTGCACACAGCACGACCCCGCGAGGAGCACCTGTGCAAATCTAGTGTTCGTTTGTTGGGGTTCCTAGGACCCCACTCCTAGGACCCCATTTTTACTGGATCTAGCAATATTCTTTCTGGAGAAACAATAAGAGTGGCCAGCGTTCATGGTAAAAGCACTTCTCACATGATAACTTACTTAATGTTTGCAACTGTCCAGTGCCAAAGTACTCTCATTTTTCCTGTTACAGACAAGAAAACCGAGGACACTTGCCCGAGGTCACATGAGGTATGAATGGTGGAACCAGAGCTGAAACCCAGGGAGTCTGGCTGCAGAGTTCTGGCTCTTAATCACTATTCATACTGCCTGTCAATGTCCGGGGTTTCTTAAAACTCAGGTTTCTGGGAGGCAGGCCCGTCGATCAGCAGACCGTTGTTCCTGGAACTTCTCATAAGGGCTATTTAATGTGCTCCAATATCGTCCACGGAAAGGCTAATGAGGAACGAAGCCTTAGCCGGGAACGCCCTTCACAAGCCAGAAAGATGAATTAAAAGTGAGTGTGAACTTAGGAAGGGGGTTCTCCATAAAAAATTGGAGCTGGTATGAAAATACAAATGTACGGACTTTGATCTTTGATGTGCGGGATAACCTAGGAGACGTTTTTGTGAGAATGAATCGTGGCAGCACGAAGCATGAATTAGTAAACCGCATTTAGTTTTGGGGAAGAGACAGCAGCCAGGATTTGTGGGTGGGGGAGGACTGGCAACCGGAGTGGAGCTGTCCCTTACGCGCACGGAGCCTCCTCGTGTGTCCCCCCCACAGAGATGCAGAGACGCGGGGCTCCGCCCTCACCCACCTCCTTTTAGGCAAGAGGCCTGTCTACAGAGAGTCTCCGAGTTACGCAGTGGTATCTTCTTTATCAAACGCCCCGAGAGTCGGGGGGTACCTGGCAAACCTGATCTGAACGCTGGACAAATGTCTCCTTCATCTTGAGGCTTGGTAACGTGATGGTCTTTCTCCACACCCCGTTACCTGGGAAATGAGGCTGGAAGGCAGCTCGGTGCCACGCTTCTTCGACAGGAATTCCACCCTGTCATGTTGGCTCCCCCGTTTGGATACAAATAGCTATAATGAGGCCATCCACCAAGCTTCCCAAGTCCTGCCCAGTGATGAAATGTGCTTACAACAGGCAGGGTCTGGAGGTGATTTGGGCCTGACAGCTCGGCCTCCAAACCACATTTTCCATGTGTCAGGAAAATGAGCACCACATCCACTGCACATGGTTTTAGCAATTAGACCTTTATTAATACCACGGAGCAGCTGGAACTGGAAATAGTCTCAAGTGCTCACATTCTTTCAACATACACATTTCCAGAGTGGTGGCAGCTGCCGAGGCCAGGTTTATTCATCTCGGGCCAAAATTCTCATACCCTTGACCCCATGTTTTGGGCCTGGACTTGGTGGCCCTGGGAAAATATGGCTGCCAAGCACTGCTCCGGGGAGTCAGAGCCTCCCCATTAGAGTAAGTGTCTTCTCCCCCTGCCCCCGATGTCTTCCCATTGTCTCTGGTTCAGGTTTTAGAAAGGAGCTTCCCGTCTTGTGTTTGGGGTTTCATTTCTCCCCCCATGGGAGTGTTATCGTTTATAACGCCTGCTCCTTTCCACCCTGCTCACAGGTTTCTCCCTGCACACCTATGCTGGGCTAGACTTCACAGGAAGACTAGAATTGTTCTAATCCAGCTGCCTACCCAGGAAGAAGCCTTCTGTGGTCTCTGCCTCAATATCCCCCAGCATGCCCTCACTATAGAGTGGCCCATTTCCACTGTGGAGCAACTCGGGTATTTGTAAGTTCTTCCTTGTGTTTATCTTAGATCTACTCCCTTAATCTGGCCTTATCAGTTCAGTCCCAGTTGATGTTCACTGCATGCAAAGAGACATTTATTTCTAGGCAGATAGACCTCCTGAGGGTCCTGCTCATTTATAAGCCTCATTCCCAACATTCATTTTTCCGTCTTATTCCAGTGAAAGAGGGGAGGAAAGTGTGAAATTGACTCCTTCCCCCCATCAAAGGATGAAGGATGATAAAAACCCTTCAGGAATGAGGTCCGATGTCACCTCCTGCAGAAGCTGTCTTCATTTGCCTTATTTATTTTCTCTACTTCTATGAATTTCTGTCATATGAAATACTGTTATGGGTTAAATTGTGCCCCACCCCCAAACCAAGAAAAAAAAATGTGTTGGGAGTCCTAACCTCCAGTATCTTAGAACATGACCTTATTTAGAGACAGAGTATCTACAGAGGTACTCAAGTGAAGTGAAGTTTTGAGGTGGGCCCTAATCCAATGTGATCAATGAGCTTATTAAAAGGGGAAACTTGGGTACAGAGACACTCACAGAAGAAGATGATGCGAAGAGGCACGAGACGAAGACAGCCATCTACAGGCCGAGGAGAGGGGCCTGGAGCAAACTCTTCCTGCTCTGCCCACCTCATGTCACACTTCCAGCCTCTAGAAGAAGCGTAAGACACTCAGTTTCTGTTGTTTAAGCTGCCGAATGTGTGGCACTTTGTTAAGGCGGCCCTAGCAAGTTAGGGCAGGTATGCTATGAGGCCTTGTGTTTTATACATTTTCTTCCCTTTAAGTTTTATCGATAGAAAAGTATAAAGAAGCAAATGAGCCAGAAAAAATGGTATACAGTCTTCCTGCTCAGAAAATTCCTGCTATTTATGCATATATGTGTGTGTGTGTATTTATGCATATAGACACACATATATCTGAAAATATGTATCTTCATTATATATTATATATGTAACAGAAGCTTTCTGATTTATATAATATTTATATATTTACATAATATACATTTATTTTATTTATTTACATAATATATATTATATATAATTTATTTATGTAATATGTTATGCTATAACATATAATTTTCTGTTTTATATAATGTATACTCTATATCATATATGATCTCAATATAGTATATATAGTATACATATTATGTATATATACTCAAGCATACCATATATTCATAAATATACAACATATATGTATATATAATATAACATCTGCTGAGTTACACCATTTAAGTACTTCAGAAAAGTGCAAAAGAAAGAGAGGACTCCCACTCCCTAGTTTCTCTTTCCGTAACTGTTAACCACTGTGAACAGTTAACCACTGATTCTCCTCACCTCAAAATTGTTTATATTATGCTATCAATTATTTATCTACCTTTTTTTTAAGTTTATTTATTTATTTTGAGAGAGACAGAGACAGCGCCAGTGGGGGAGGGGCAGAGAGAGGGAGAGAGAGAAAATCCCAAGCAGGCTTCATGCCTCCAGCGCAGAACCCGACGGGAGGGCTCGAACTCACCAAACAGTGAGATCATGACCTGAGCCGAATCCAAGAGTGGGACGCTTAACTGACTGAGCCGCCCAGGTGCCCCTATGTGTCTATGTTTTAAAAAAAATTATACCAAAGGGATCACATTTTACACATGCTTCTTCCCCTTGCTGGTTTCCTTCCTCCCTTCTTTCTTTCTTTCTTTCTTCCTTCCTTCCTTCCTTCCTTTCTTTCTTCTTTCTTTCTCCATGTTGGAAATCCACTGAGATCAGCACTGTGACTCATGTAGCCCAATCTACCCACAGGCCTGGATTTTCTGCTGGGTGCCTGCAGGGCAGCTCAGGAATGCGTTGGGAGCATCTCAGGGGCTGGGAGGACCAGAGCCTGGGGCAGAGCGTGGAAGTGTTTTGCCTAAAGTGACACAGAAAGCTAGCAGAAGTGGTTCCAGCTGTTAGGGATGTCAAGACATTTTCCATAATCATATGATTTTTTTTCTTACCAAAACAATGTAAGGGTGTTGCCTGTGAAGGGAAAAACATCTCATAGGTGCACATTTACAAAAAAAAAAAAAAAAAAAAGAACAAAAACAAAATTTGGAAGCAGAAATTTCTGACCCGTTCACAGTTCTTCCAAATGAAGAGTTTTAGAGGGTTGAACATATATGTTAAGTATGCAAAAATGCAACAGGTTCCAAATAGTGTGTAAGAATAATTGCTTGACATTAGGGAAAATTAAAATATAATAGTTGAATTTAAACAAAATGTGTGTAATTGATAAATGGGGTTTGAAAATGGGTATCATGACTTAGTAAGTGTGCCTACAGTTATTATCATTTATATACGTGTGTCTTTGTGAGGTATCCACAGTTTTTGTGCTTGCTATTAATACTTAAACTGCTAATTTCTTACTAGCATAACAGAAGTTGGTAATGAAACAGTAACGTCAGAAGGCTGAGGGAGAATAACGGAAACTTTAGAATTCTATTCTCAGCTAAAGTAAAATTCAAAAGTGAAACCAAGCTAAAGACATCATCAGACAAGCAAAGACTGAAATAATCTGTTATTCGCAGCCCCCTGCTGAAGGAATTCCAGAAGCTCTACCTCTCTGGGAGAAGCCATGGGAGGCAGGAAGCAAAGGCGAGTGGAGAGACAGATAGAGAAAGGCATGGGCAAATCTGAATGAGCACTGATCACAAAACAGTATAATGATGATTCGTTTGGGGTTATATTCGTAGGGAAAATACTAGGCAGGGCAGCTTGTAGTACAAGAAAGCTGGATATGGACGAAGGTAATGTTCAGGAGACAGGAAAAGATGCTGATTAAACTTGGGCTTCATTATGGAAAAAGCCCAGCATGAAGATGGCAGAAAAAACTGGTATTGCCTGGAAACCATCCAAAAGCAACCAGAAGAATAAAAAATAAAATCCAATCTTCAATATTAGCAACACTGGGGGACAGCTAAACGTTGAATCATAAAACAGGTGGAAATGCTCCCCCAAAGCAGTTGACATCAGGAAAGGAGGTATGGGGGGGTGGGGGTGGGGTGAAAGCATGGAGAGTATACTCTTGCTGCAAAGCCCAGAAAAACTTAGGAAAATCTGCGTCTCAAAGGTGGGGTATAAACCTTAATCCAAGAGCAGTGGGGATGTGGTCTGGGCAATGACGACAAAATCCCCTGGATCTGTTTTAGGTCCAAGAGGAAGAAGTGGGGCAAAGGAGGACTTTCACACAGATAGACCAGAAACTATCCATCAAAAGGATTTAAAAAAAAATTCAAAAATTCTGAAACTGTCTACTTTCAAGAATGTAGTCTTAAACCATATGAACTACAAACGGCCAGAATTATACACACACACACACACACACACACACACGAAATTCACAATCATAATGAGATATTTTAAGACAATGCTCCATACTAAGTAGTGTAAGGAAACAAAATAATTAAAAAACATATAAACAATAGAAGCAACACATTTAGGGACACCTGGGTGGCTCAGTCAGTGAAGCATTTGACTTCAGCTCAGGTCGTGATCTCATGGTTCAGTCTCTGAGTTCAAGCCCCGCGTTGGGCTCTGTGCTGACAGCTCAGAGCCTGGAGCCTGCTTTGGATTCTGTCTCCCTCTCTCTGCCCAGCCCCCATTCACGCTCTCTCTGTCTCTCAAAAATAAATAAATGTTTAAAAAAAAAATTTTAAAGCAACACATTTAATAACTTGAAAGTAGCATTTCCTTTAACAATTAGCAAATACACATTGAACTTATTTTTTAATGACCACATGCTTGGCCACAAAGCAAGTATCTAAAAGCAACAAATGAATCAAAATCATATAGACCACAGCCCCTTCCAAAATGCTATTCAATTGGAAGCAAATTACAAAATGTAACTACAAAAAAGGAACCATATGTTTGGAAATTTAAAAACACTTCTGAATTATTAATTGTTCAAAGTAGAAATCATAATGGAAATTTAAAAACATCTAAAGCCGACTGATGAGGGGAAAACTACATATCACAATTGTTGAAATTGTGGCTAAAACAGTGCTTCAGAGAGGAAATGACAGATATGCACACACACATACATACACCCCGAAAGAAGACATTTTGAATACGAATGAACATATCTAATTAAAGAAGCTAGAAAAAAAGAACAGTGTGAACTCAAGAAAAGACAAAGGAGAAATGATATAGACAAGAGCAAAACGAATGAAATAGAAGACAACTGAGTAGATTAACAAAGGCAAAAGAGCAGGAGAAAAAGAAAGATGGTACAAATGGACCACACTGGGAAAGAAAAAGATGTAACTCTAGGTACAACAAAAATTCACAAAGTCATGAGACGATGGTGCGGGACTTTGTTGGAGTAACATTGAAGTGGAAACACCAAAAAAAAAAAAAAAAAAAAAAATATATATATATATATATATATATAGCTCAAAAAGAAATAGAAAAGCTGAAGAGATTTATGGCCTTTTAAATATTTAATTGGGGGGTTCGGTGGGGGGGCTCAGTTGGTTAAGCGTAGGACTTCCACTCAGGTCATGATCTCACAGTTTGTGAGTTCGAGCCTCACATCAGGCTCAGAGACTGCTTCAGAACCTCTGTCCCCTTCTTTCTCTGTCCTTCCCCTGCTCTCTCTCTCTCTCTTTCTCAAAAATATACATTAAAAAAAATCGGTAATTTAAAATTGATTCACAAAAAAGTGTGGACACCTCAGAGAGCTTTACAGGTAAGCTTTTCTCAAGTTTCAAGGGAAACTCAAATTCCTATGTTATTCCAGAAACAAGAAAAAGAGAAAGCTTTCCAACTCATTATATGATATTAATATAACCTTGACAACAAAAAATGGAAAAGACATTACAAAAAAGGACAGTACAGATGAATTTCATTTATAAGCAAGTACATAAAGTTTTGCCATAAACATTAGTGAATGGAATCTGGTAGTGTTATAAATAATACATTATAACTAACTTGGGCTACAGAAAACAATATTAATGTAATTTGCCACATACATGATAAAGAAAAAATATGTGATCACCTCAAAAGATTGAAGAAAATGTATTTGATAAAATGTGGTACCCACTCATAACTAAAATCTCTTAGCATACCAGAAATAAAAGGATAATCCAATAAAGTTTGTCTACTATTTTTTTTTTTTTAGTTCATTTACTTTGAGAGAGAAAGAGAGAAAGAGGGAGGGAGGGGCCAAGAGAGAGGGAGAGAGAAAATCTCAAGACTGTAGCACTGTCAGCATGGAGCCCAATGCAGGGCTTGAACTCACAACTGTGAGATCATGACCTGAGCCAAAGTCAGATGCTTAACCAACTGAGCCAGGTGCCCCAATTTGTCTACTATTAATCTATAGTGAAAGTCACACTTGGTGCATCTCTAAAATAATTTCACTGAAGTTCAGGAAGAAGGCAGGGATGGCTACTATCAAAAACCCTTACTCAACATTACTTTGTGAGTCTTAGCTGATGAAGTAATGACAAGAAAAAGAAATAAGATGAATATTCAAAATTAAATAACAGTATCATTATTTATGGATGCTATGATTATCTATTTTTAAAAATCCAAGAGAAGTAATCAACAACTATTAGAAGAAATAAGGAAATACACAAGTTGCCTGATTTAAAACTGATTTTTGAAAATGGTTCCTGAACACCTGCAGCAAATTGTTAGAAAATATAATTTTTTAAAAAGATACTATTTACAGCTGCAGCAAGCATTAAATAAACCTCATAAGAGAGCTAATAAAAATGTGTAAAATCTTTACAGGGAAAAGTATAATCTATATTAAATAATATGAATGTGTAATTTATCAAGAAGGCCTAGGTAGAAAGATATATCACATCTCTGGTCAGGAAGACCCAATGTTGTACAAATGCCAAAAATTTCCCAAGTTAATCTATTAGATGCATTTCCTTTATCAACCCTATAACGTTTTTCATAGGGATAAAAGCCTAAAATATTGGAAGAGTAAGAACTAAAGAAAGTCAGAATAAATTTGAGTCTATAGACAATAGGTACTTTATGGCATACTTGGAATTTGTTAAGAGAACATCTTAAATGTCTTTAACACACACACACACACACACACACACACACACAAATGGTTAACTGTTGAGGTGATGGATGTGTTGACTAACATTGTGGTCATCATTCACAGTATATGCATATATCAAATCATCACATTGTATACTTTAGACTTAGAAGAAAAAGAAAATAAACTTAGAGGTGTTATTTGTCAATCATCTCTCAATAAAACTGGAAAACAAATAAACAAATTTGAGGACAAAGAATGAGGCGAATCACTGTCCCAACTGCTAATATAGCCATTAGCTATAATGACGGTCAAACTACGGTGTGGCGCAGGTATAGAGAAATGGGCCAGCCGAATGGTTTGGAGAGTCAAGGGAGTGATCCACTTGTGAATGGAAACTTGTATTTAACAGAAATGGCATTTCAAACACTGGGAAAAGCTAGCCTATCCTTATGAGGTGCTGAAACATTTAACTTTCTATTCGGAAAAAGATAAAATTAGATTCCTACTTCACCACATAAGCAAAAGTAAATTCCAGATGGACAAAAATTTAAATGTGAAGAGCAAAAATTTAGAATTTTTAGAAAACAATGTGGGAGAATATCTCGAGTGTAGAGTTATGAGCAGATCTATTAAAGAACAAATACCCACAAATCTTAAGGAGATTTATGAATTCGACTACATCAGATTTTTGAAGTGATTTGTGACAGCGGTGTCATATACAAAATTTTAAAAGCTAGATGCAGGTTAGGACAAGATACTTGCAATTTAAATAATAACTTCCAAATAAATACAGAATAGTTACAAATATAGTAGAAAAGGAGAAACCAGGGTGGTTTTTTTTTTAATTTTTTAAATGTTTATTTGTTTTTGAGACAGACAGAGCATGAGCAGAGGAGGGGCAGAGAGAGGGAGACAGACTCCGAAGCAGGCTCCAGGCTCTGAACTGTCAGCACAGAGCCCTATTCCGGGCTCGAACTCACGAACCACACTGTAAGATCATGACCAGAACTGAAGTTGGATGCTCAAGTGACTGAGCCACCCCAGGAACCCCTAAACCAGTTTCTTTAAGGGAGCAAAGGATTAGAACTGGTCTCCCTCCCTTTTCCTCCCCTCCCTCTCTTTCCTGCCCTCCCTCCCCCTCTCTGCTCCCTCTCCTCTGCCTCTTTCACACACATACACACAGACACATAAACAAAACTGGCTAGTAGACATGTAAAAATGCTTAAGCTTGTGAGTAATCAAGGAAACGTAAATTAAGATGACAAAATGCCTTTCGCGCCTATCACGTTGGAAAATTTTGAAGTGTCACAATTGATGGTGAGGATGCAGGGAGACAGGACTTTCTAACCTGGTAGGAATGTGAATTGGTACAACCACTTGGGAGAGCACTTTGTCACTACTGAGGAGAGTGAAGAAGCACATTCCCTACCACTTAGCGATTCTCCTCCCAGGTGCCTTACACTAGAGAACTCATATACATGTGCACAAAGAGACGTGCACAAACACCTTCACTGTGACAACAGCCAAAGCAAGTAACTGATTGTTCTTCAATAGGGAAACGAGTAAACTGTGATATGCTGGGCTGCAGTTAAATGAATGAACTAGGCCTACATTGTGTCCACACAACATGAATCAGTTTCTAAAATATATTGTGGGGCACCTGAGTGGCTCAGTTAAGCATCTGACTTCGGCTCAGGTCGTGATCTCACGGTTCGTGAGTTCGAGCCCCGTGTCGGGCTCTGTGCTGACAGCTCAGAGCCTGGAGCTTGTTTCAGATTCTGTGTCTCCCTCTCTCTGTGCCCCTCCCCAGCTTGCACACACACATATTCTCTCTCTCTCTCTCTCTCTCAAAAATAAATAAAACATTTAAAAATATATATTTTTTTAGGGGCGCCTGGGTGGCGCAGTCGGTTAAGCGTCTGACTTCAGCCAGGTCACAATCTCGCGGTCCGTGAGTTCGAGCCCCGCATCAGGCTCTGGGCTGAGGGCTCGGAGCCTGGAGCCTGTTTCTGATTCTGTGTCTCCCTCTCTCTCTGCCCCTCCCCCGTTCATGCTCTGTCTCTCTCTGTCCCAAAAATAAATAAACGTTGAAAAAAATATATATTTTTAAATAAAATATATTGTACAGTAAGAAAAGCAAATCTCAAAATAATATATACAATATGCCATTTGAGTAAATTCCAAATGCACGTAAAATGACAGCGAATATTGTTTTGGACATACAAATGTTTAGTGGGAGTACAGAATCATGCATGGGGATAGCACGTAGCAACTTCAGGCGGAGATACCTCTGCAGAAGGGAGAGGTAGAGAACAAGAATGGGGGTGGGGGGTTGGCTGTATTCTTTTTTCTTTTGTTATGAGTCATCTCAGTAACAATGAGAAAATGTTAACAGCTATTTAATCTGGATGGTAGGCATGTTGGTTGTGTACTTTATTTTCTACACCTTTCTACATGTTTGAAGTATTTCTTAATTAAAATACAGAAACATTGTTTAAAAGCTGGAGGGCCAGGGGTGCCTGGGTGGCTCAGTCGGTTGAGCGCCCGTCTTGGGCTCAGGTCATTATCTCGCAGTTCGTGAGTTTGAGCCCCATGTCGGGCTCTGTGTTGACTGCTCAGAGCCTGGAGCTTGCTTCAGATTCTGTGTCTCCCTCTCCCTCTGCCCCTCCTCTGCTTGCTCTCTCTCTCTCTCTCTCTCTCTCTCAAAAATAAACATTAAAAAAAAAAAGAAAGAAAGAAAGAAAGAAAGCCAGAGGGCCAGAATTCAAGATTCCTTCTGAATCTTCTTTAATACGATGAACATTTGTGTACGTCTCATGGGCCAGGCATGGGGAAGCTGGTTGTCAGAAATGTGGTCTCGAATGTAACGACTCCATGTCTTAAAGGGAAGAAAGGTAACAATTATTCCTTATTCCTTCTGGTTATTGTTTGGTGCCTGTCACTAAGGCAAACAGTTGCGGTTTTTTATTTGAGCTAAATATAAATGCAACAAGGAAAGACCCGTGTGAAGGGCTTTCCCCGGGACCACATTCTTGGCTGTCACGCCTACTGATGGCAGTCACAAGTTCCCTTTGACTGCCAAAATGTCATTGGATGGTGGCGCCTATCTTTGTGCACATGGCATAACCAGGGCTACTGGGGCCCTAGGCCACTTCACAGACTGCAGGTAGCAGGGTGCTTCTGCAGAGGTCATGTTCTCCCAGGATGACCTTGATCGTTGTTTATTGGGATAAAAGGATGAGAAAGGAGCCAGCTATGGAGACAGGGAAAGGATCAGTGGTTGCCAGGGAGTGTGGGAGTGTGGAGGTATGGGGAAAACACCAATAGGCAAAGCACAGGATTTTTAGGGCAGTGAAACTACTCCATATGATACTATAATGATGGACACGTATCATTATACATTGATCCAAACCCGGAGAACGTGCAACGCCAAGAGTAAACCCTAACAGAAACTATGGGTTTTGGGTGCTTATGATGTGGCAGTGTAGGTTCATCAGCTGTAACAAATGTAGCACTCCGGGGGAGGCGTTGATAACAGGGGAGGCTATGCAGGTGTGGGGGCAGGGGGTACATGGGAAATCTCTCCTTCCTCAATTTTGCTGTGAACCTAGAACTGCTCTAAAAAAATAGTCTTTAAAAACAGGGCCACCTGAGTGGCTCAGTAGGTTAAGCACCGACTTCAGCTCAGGGCATGACCTCGCGGTTCATGAGTTTGAGCCCCGTGTCGGGCTCTGTGCTGACAGCTCACTGGAGCCTGCTTTGAATTCTGTGCCTCCCTCTCTCTCTGTTCCTCCCCTGCTTGCTCGCTCTCTCTCTCTAAAAAATAAACATTTTTTTAAAAAAGGGTGCTCAGAGTCTAGTGAGGAAGATAAATATATAGATCAACATGCATGGTCCATAAAAGAGGTAGAAACACATAAAAGAGGTAGAAACACTATTTGAGAAGAAATAGGGGAAGATGAGATTGCAGAAGATTTCTTGGAACCAACGGAATTTCAGATCGGCCTTATTTCGAGTCAGTGAGTATGTGAAGATTGCTTTCAAATCCCTATCTGATGGGTCCTATGGTATCATCCCAAGTTGACATTGACAGAGAATGCTTTGTGGAGGTGACACAAGAATCTGCCAATGAGGCTTACGTCACTATTCCATTCCCCTCCATCTCCTCCCAACCGAGGCCATGGCGGGCTGGAGAGTGTTATTCCAGCGTAGACAATACAGCTGTCACAGTGACTGCAGACACAGAACTCGATGGGTTTGAGGGGTAGAAGGGAAGAAAAAGAGGGTCAGAGACAGAGAGAGAAGAGAGAGAACCAGTTCGAGCAGTAGCAGCTAAGACGTAAGAATTAGTCGTGTTTCATAATAAAGGTCTGAGCCGAGAAGTAGTTTTCCCAGAGGACACCAGCCTTTGGGACAACGGTAAATGCATTGCCAAAACAAGATCTGGGGGCCTCCTCGCTTTTAAACAGAAACTCCAAACTGAAACCAGAACGTATGCCCCCTACCCCGAGTTTGCTGTATGACCTGTATCGGGTTAAATAACAGTCTGCAAAGATACTCAGGCCTAATCCCCAGAATCTGTGAAGGTTGCTTCAAATGGCAAAAGAGACGTTGAGGGTGTGTGATTAAGTCAAGGGTAGTTCTTGAGATGGCGGAGTATTTTGGATTATCCACGTGGGCCCTAAGTGCAATCACAAGTGTCCTTTAAAAGGGAGGCAGAGGGAGATTTGCCACAGAAGGCAATGTGGCCATTGATGGAAGGTGCCATATTGCTGGCTCTGAAAATGGGGCCAGTAGTTACTGGCCAAGAAAGGCAAAGAAATTCAACTCCAGAACCTGGAGCAGGCAAGGAAGCAGTTTCTCCCTCAGAGCCGGCAGAGGGATCCCAGCCCTGACAACACCTTGATTCTGACCCCTAGGTTTTAGGCTTCGCACCCACTGGGTTGGTTGTGATTTGTTACAGCAGCCAGAGGAGACGAATACAGATTGCTTTGGCTATCTTGGTTCAAGAAGACTCCTAGGCATTTTATATGCAGAAGTTGATGTCCATTAGAAGACAAGAGTCAAGATTCTGGCCCTAAGGGGAGCAGGGGGCAAGGGGAGTGATATTCTGGGACAGATATTTGCATGCAGGTGGCTAACTGGGAGCGCTCTGGGGAGGACCATCATGCAAGGGAGCAGGAAGCGGGCCTGGGCAGAGGATGAAGTTACACTTCGATGCAGCAGCACAGAGGCCCCAGCTGATCTCATAGAGAGCTGTGGAGTTGGGGTGGCCCTGCAGAAATGTCCTGAGTTAAGCAAGGGGGCAATCCTTCATACCCCCACATTGACTAGCCATCAGACGCAGGCTTTTTCCAGGGAAGGGGTTAAATCTCAAGTGAGACCACAACCCTTATCAAAAGGCGATCCCCAGAGAGGGACTCAGCTAGGGTCCAGGAGCTGGCAACCCTGTGGGCAGCTGGGAGGACGCACCTAGGTGCTGAGCGGGGTTAGAGCAGCACGTGCAGCATCTGCTACACCATGCCAGCAGCCCCTAAGAGAATTGTATCTCACCAAGTTCCTCACACAGAGATGTAAGGGACAGTTTCTTATTGACCTCCGCGTCAGGCCATTCCTTCAGAGACACAGTCCAAGTCCCGAGTCTCCAGGATTCTTTTAGAAGCCTGCTGAAAGCAGCTCAGGGACACCTTGGACCAAGAGGCTGACCTAACTCTAAGTGGCTTGGTCTTGGACCGAGGTTTGAAAATCAACCTCCCGATGGAATATTTGGAAAGCCTTCTGAGAGAGCCCCTGAATGAAAACCATAGCCCTTTGCGCCATTGGTCAGGATTGTTTTGGCGTGGTTTTCTGGGACTCACGCTGTGCCCTGGCTGATAAATGAGGCCATGTGGAAAGCACAGGGAGCCCGGGGCCAAACCCTGTCCCCGCCATGACACCACACCAGGCACCAGGCAATTCTGGCTTCACACTCCAACGCTGAGGTTCAAGGGCGAAGCAGAGTTGAAGTTGATTTCTAGGCAGCCTGCACTCTGGAGAGACCCGCTGTTGGAAGAATGGCCTTAAGCCGCAAAGTCTTTGATTCCAGTCTTCTCTTGCTCTAAGTCCTGCTAAGAGGCCTTACTGCACTTGTCTGCTTAAATGCTGCACTGAGCCCAATTTAGTGGTGCTTTAGTGACTTGGAACCATCCAGAGGCTCGGAAGTGTCACTCTGAATGGACTGTAGTGTCTGAAGGTCTGGGGTCTTGTCATACTCCTGGCTTGAATGGTGCGACCTTGGGCAAGGCACTGCTCTCTGAAGCCACTTTCCTACCCTGGAAAATGGGGTTGATAAAATGATCTCCAAGACTCTGTCCTGTCTTCACGCTCAAGAAATCTGTGGTCCTCCTCTGTGCATGGAGGTTGCAGAGAATGACACGCATTTGTACAGATGCTGGCACATCCTAGAATCTGCTTTGTTGGAGCAAATTCTTGCCATCAGATTTCTTTCAAATGGATGAATATATGAATATATCATGCTTATTTGCATTGGCTGCTTTTGCTCAAAATCAGCAGCTCGATATTCACTTGCATCACCAAAATAGACCCCTTTCATCAGCCTGGGAATTTTCCAGGGTTTGCATATGAGTGGCGATTATATATTTTTTTAAATCCATAGGATTATTTTAGAAGTTTCTCGGAATGGTAGAATAGGAAGCCCACTGACTTCTTTGTCAGAACCTTTGCATTGCAATTTGTGCCAACTACGCACCTTGTGACATTGGCAAGCCATTTAATGCCACTGTGCATCTGATAGGGAGGCCGGTCAAGGTCAACCCTGCCTACTTCACGTGGCAACTGCAAATATCAAATGAAATGGAACTCTTGAGAGAACTCTGGAATCTGTAAAGCTTATCAAAATGAAAGCAATTATTACTATTCCTTTAGCACCTCCAAAGCCACACACGGGGAATCTATTCCCCCAGTTGCATTTGCTTGGGAAAAGCTTTCCTTTTCAAAGCAGAGGTTTGTAGTGCTGTCAGAATATAAACAGAGTGAATACAAAGATTTATTTTGCCAGCTTCTGAGGTTCCCAAGAGAATGATTCGCAGCCGTAAAAGTTGCTAGCACAGTTTGTGAGGTCACCTGCTCTTAGCAACCGCGACTGGTAGAGAAGGAACTCGCCAGAATCCACCTAGAGGATGGATGCTCATACGGGACCCTACAACGGCAAAGGGCAATTGCTCCTGAAACCTGCAGTGCCCTGAGCCCCTGTTTCTGCATTAGAACAGACAGTTCTGTTTGCTCCTTCAGAGCACACGTTAGTCACGTGGTCCTTCTGGTTACAAGGACTGCAAATGTGAATCTAGTCACAACACAAAATCACAATCCTTTAAGACTCTGCTATTTCTTTTGTGCAAACCTTATTCTTTCCAGATTGCAGTAAGCCCACAGAGCAACGCCTCACCTCTCCTCTCCCCCAGATTTGGTCTCTAGAAAAAAAATCCCTGCAAATGAAAGACTAACCCTCCTCCAAAGTATCATTGCCATAAATGCAACATGCTTCTGCTTCCCGATTTTGAAAACACCTTGAATTCCACTGTTCTTCAGGAAGATTTTGAGAAGACATCATAGTAAGCCAATTGATAGCTGACTTCCTAGTCTTGCTACAGGCTTCAAAGAACGTAGGTAAAGCACAGTGAAGGAAAATTCAAACTATCAATCGATGCCCAGATTCGAATGGTTTATAAAAGCTCTGCTTTTGTGTGCTTATTTACTGAGCCTCCATTTCCTCTTTCCAGTTTTGGGAAAAACTGATGCTCAGTGCTGGTGGGAACAGGCATGGCTGGTCTGGAGGGGCCAGGCTGAAGGCTGGGTTCAGTCAGCATGGATTGGGAAGCGGCCTCTGCACACCGCGAGGAAACTCCAGGGGGGTGGGGTCTGTTGTTATAGAAACCAGAGTCTTCCTGGGTGCACACAGGTAGGGGCGACAAGTCATTTGGAACACAGTGCAGATGGTAAGACCTGGAACAGTGCTGTAGGATTCAGCGCAGGCTGACAGGCAGACCCATGTACAATGCCACTGAGCGTGACAGCTGAGCATAAAGAAGAGGCCGGCGCTCTTCTGCTCAGGGTTGAAGCCCTGTCTTTCCTCCCTCCAGGCAGGTGTTGGCTGGCAGGTGCCTCTTGGTCTCTCCTCAGCGAGGCAGAGCTTTGCAGGTGCTTCTTATTGCACAGCCAGCAAGAGTTAGGTCTTCTGGGAGGTTCTTAACAGTCCTAATGTCAGTCACTTGTGGGTTCCCATTTCTCTTTAGCCAACTACCTACAGTTTCACAGAATGTAACGTAAAACGTGGATCTACGCGAACTGCCTTCCTCCGTCTTGCTCTGAATTTCACACAAACACACACATGCACATACACTCACACAGAATCACACAGATACCTATTATACCTAGACACACTCTAACACAGACACATCCTCCTAACCCACCCTCGTGGGCTCTCCCGAGTAGACATTCACATCTTTGAGGTTGAAAAAGACTTAGTCTTCAGCTAAGAGAGCTTAGCTAGGTTTCTAAACATTATGGCTGGCCAAGGGATGTTCCTTGTAGAATACGGTGGTTGGAAGCTCACAGGAATTCGGAGTCTGAATTGAAGTCATGAAGCTTTAGCTCTTTCAAAACTAGCTGG
This sequence comes from Prionailurus bengalensis, assembly GCF_016509475.1. Lineage (NCBI taxonomy): Eukaryota > Metazoa > Chordata > Mammalia > Carnivora > Felidae > Prionailurus > Prionailurus bengalensis. The sequence continues at coordinate 51,000,568 of NC_057351.1, read as the reverse complement.
GCTGCCTTGGTTATGATTGTTTGTTTGTTTTTTAACTTCCTTGAGATTTGTCACGGTGTGTGGTTTCCAAAAAGCCCTGCCGGGGACCCTGAGGTCGACACTGTCTCCCTCATTAGTTTTTCCAGAATGTAAGAGAAATGTGTGGCATGCTAGACAGAAATAAGCCTGTCCAGGGTGACCATTCTTTTTGTTTTGTTTTGTTTATTTTTGAGAGAGAGAGAGCATGAGCAGGAGAGGGGTAGAGAGAGAGGGGGGTGGAGGATGCAAAGCAGGCTTTACACTGACAGCAGAGAGCCCAATGTGGGGCTCGAACTTGTGAACCATGAGATCATGACCTGAGCCAAAGCCAGACGTTCAACCCACTGAGCCACCTAGGTGCCCCCAGGGTGGCCACTCTTAAGGTGAACTCCTTCATGCTCTGTGCCCCTAGACCAAGAATCTTGACCTCAGGTGTCAGTAAGACTCTTCTTATCCAGTCATCTCATGTTAGAAATACTGTGTAGGGTTCTTTAACCCATGGCTTTATAAAGATAGCAAAGAAGAAGAAGAAGAGGAAGAAGAAGAAGAAGAAGAAGAAAAAGGCCAACTGGGAATGACTGACTCCAGCTATGAAATGAGAATTATGTACAGTTTGTTACACAGCTAACCTTAACACATTTCTATGCCCCACAGGCCATAAGTAATAGACAGCATAGTTCTAGAACCCGTATCCACATCCTTTCGTACCAAAGATTTGTCTATGGGCAAATGTCTCTATCCAGTCCTGTTCAGATCAAATTTCCTTTCACTGTCCTGGTTCTCATATATTTATTACCCACTTCTGTGTCCCTTACCATTTGAGTTCAGATCATGTTTATGGTGATGGAGCAGAGAGGCTCCCATGTGTTCACCCAGATCCTTCTTTTTCTCCTGAGCACAGAGGAAGATTCCCCAACCTCCCGAGCAATGGGAACCCTCTGCATCACGGCCAGTGGACTTTGGGCAGAGGTGTTGGATGCCCTCCTGTGACCACGTGGAACACAGCACCCACTGCCCCTTCCCCATACACTCACCAGCGAATCGGGACATGGGCAAGAAATAGACTTCACTGTGTTCCTCTAGTAATATTTGAGGGTGGTTTGTTACAGCACGCAGGACGGACTCTTCCATAGATCAAGGTTGAAGTACTAGCTTTCAAGAATTCTTGGTTTCTTAGTCTACTATGGCTCTAAGTCCAGGTTTTGAGTGAATTACTTGTTGACTATATATATAACCAGAGTTGCTTTCATCAATCTAATGCCTGTTGTCCAATCTTCCTAGAGTGGCGTCTCCGTGTATGATGGGGGAATTCTCTAGTCTGTTCTATGTCACCCTGAGTTGCATTGCATGGGAGGGGTTTAAAGCGTTCATAGCATTTTCGTGTACATAATATGAGAAAAATGTTCCCCACTGTATAAAATCCATTCCCCTCTGGTTCTTCCTGGGGAGTAGTATCAGACTTACCTATTCCCATCTTGGCATGGGAGCCACATCAGTTTGTGGGCAAGACTGGAAGTCATCAGCTTTCCTGAATCTCCCTTGTTTGAATCTAAGATCAGAAACACTTAGATTTGCACCACAATTTTTAATGCCTGAGAGGTCCCCTCGGTTTATCTTCAACATCTGTGAAGCATCAGGACAGACTCCAAGTAGCAAGACAGTCATTGGCAGTCCACAAACTGAGACCTCTCCCGGACCTCGTAGATTAAGGAACAGTTCATCTATTTTTGAGAACTGGAGAGAAACGACAATATAGATTAGTGGGAAAAGCGCAAGATTAGGTCATCGATCTGGATCCCAACCCATACTCTTCCACTAACTTGCTTATCAAACAAGCTGCAACTTCTCTTGGCCTCTGTTTCTCTGTTTCCTCACCTGTCATATGTAGATAATATCTTTTCTCTGGCTAACCTGTGGGGTTCTTTAGTTGTTACATTATAAAAAAGATATTATATATAGAAACATGGGTGAATTCCATTGGGGAAAATGTAAGGAATTATTTAAAGAAAACTCACTGATAGTCAGGTAGTTATGTGTTATGGACTGACCAGACCTCTGCCAGAAGGGGTTGCTCTTTGAAAATGGACATTATTGTTTTGGGGTTCATGCAATAGTTTTCCTACTTTGGTACACATAGCCACATGTGACACACTGATTTTTGAGTGGGATACATATCATCATTTTTCTGGCTAGCTTGTCAGATTAGAGATCTTGCTCAATTCTAATGTCTACTCAAGAGTAGTAGGGTTAGCTTTGCAGGTGTTGGAAACTACTGGGATAATTGTTAGAGAATTTCATGTTGGGGAATTTATCCTATGAGTAGATAGATATGAGAAATGACACATATTCAAGACCATTCACCATTTGGAAGAGTAAAAGATCAAAAACACTGATATTTGCACCACAAAGGGGATTGGCTGAGTCAACTATGGGCTATCCATGTACTGGCAAAATAGGTAGATATGAATCTAGAACTCTGATATACTGATATGGAACATTCCCCAAGAAAGTTCATTAAGGTAAAAAAGCAAATTGCAGAAAAGTGTGTAAAATTTGGTACTGTTTGTGTCAAAAAAAATTTTTTAATGTACTTTCTTGTTTGTACATAACATATCTCCCCAAATGTTGGTGTTACTGTTTGCCGATGTGGGGCTCGAACTTGCGAACCATGAGATCATGAAAGAAGAAAATGGACTGGCTAGGGAATAGACTGTGGAGAGGCCATTGTGTTTTTAAAATTTAAAACCATGTGCATATATTAGCTCTTCAAAACAAAGCAAAATAAAACCAAAAACAAGATTAGATCCAGTTTGTTTGTTTTTAGTTGTAGTAAAATATATCTAACATAAAATTTATCATTTTAACCATTAAAAAATTTTTAACACTTCTTTATTTTTGAGAGACAGAGAGAGACAAAGCACAAGTCGGGGGCGGGGGGGGGGGGGGTGAGGGGTGGGGAGAGAGAGAGGGAAACACAGAATCTAAAGCAGGCTCCAGGCTCCGAGCCATCAGCACAGAGCCTGACTCGGGGCCCGAACCCTTGAACTTCAAGATCATGATCTGAGCCAAAGCCAGATGCCCAACTGACTGAGCCACCCAGGCACCAATTTTTAAGCAGCAGCATCAAATATGTTCACACTGTTATAGAACTATCGCCATCTATCTCCAGAAATTTAGATGCAGTTCATTTGTGATCCAGAACTGCCACACATTTCCATAAAGGACAAGAAACTTGTGTTTCCCTCCTAAGGAGGGAAAAATATCAGTGGAGTGCTTTTCTGAAGACTCCTCAACCCTTCACTCCTCCTCCCCAAGTATAGGTGAGTCACCAAACTGGTTGGTGATTTGGAAGGAGGTCTACAGTTAAGGTTTTTTTCTGGGCTTTCTCTTTGGTAGCATCCTGCTTCAGGACACACGCATTTTCTGCCCCTCCAGCAAGTAAACCCAGGCAGACCCTGCCCCTAAATGGGAAGGCCTGTAGCTCTGGGAAAGTGAGGTCAACTTGGAAAGAAGAAGTAGGAAGCTCTTTGGGTGAGGCTCCGAAAGGTATGCCTTAATTTGTCCAAGATTGACTCTTCCTCATCAGCCTTCTAGAAAAGTCGTTGGCTGCAAAGCTCTAAGGAAGTGAATTCCAGCCCAGGGTTGAAGCAGCCAATCCAGGTTAATCTCTAGGCTGGACCCAGCCTCCTAAACAGTCCAGGACACAGGCAGTACTTCCCCAATTATGAATGCTGGTGGGATAGTGCCCCGTACATGTACATACAGCTGCAAAGGCAAGGCTTGGATCCACCTCCTGCTTACTCAAGGGGAGGGGCCAGCCATCCCCCCAGCCACAAACCAAGAGCAGGCAGGATAGGGCTGAAGCCAAGGTTCTGCCACGCCACGATTTTTTATTGTGCTATGACCACTAATTACTCCAGAAGAGGGCTCAGTGATTTCTTTGATAATGTAGCTTTAAAACTTCACAGCCCAAGGGTCAGGGTCCATTTCCTAGAATCTGATGTCTGGCCCCACAGATCACTTTGTTTTGCCCCAGAAGGGTGGGAAGGGGGGACCCACACACCTGCTACTGTTCCTATCTTTGCCTCAGTAGAGCCAGTGGGTCTGCTGTCTGGTCATTTGATGGCAATGTCCAAGCCCGTGCTGCTGGTAATAAAACGGATATTTTCATCTTTAGACTCTTGTGTCTAAACATCTATTGGTTCTAAATTCAGAGTGGGGAGAAGGGACTGATTTATTGTGACCTGCTTAAGCCCCCAGATTTTTCATGGAATTGCCAAAACATGACTTTGGCCATTATCTGTTCCTGTAGAGTTTCTCCCAGTTGCTTCAGAGAATCCTCTATGAGGATAACTAATGTCTTGCATCTAGTAATAGTATTTCCCTATAAAGCCATCACGCCCCTGCCCAAGGTCTGGAGAAATCACTACACAGTGGCACATAGCAGTTTGTATAATTCTTTCACCACTCTGGCCTCAGGAAGAGGCTCTGCTCTGTCCTTCCTCACCAGGAGCCAAACCTGTCCCAGGAATGTTGTCTCCCCCAACCTTGCCTAGGTTGAACTTGACTCAAGGTTTAGGGAAGCACGGGAAGAGAACGTAGAACTTATATAAGACACGGTTTCTCTGAATCTTCAGGCTAATGTACTGTCTAAATACTGATCTACCTACAAAGAAGTCACTCACACTTATGCCTAGAAGTACTCAGAGCATAGCCCAGCGCATCACCTGAGGCCCACAGAAAGAAAGGAATGTTTCCTCCTCTCTAATCTAAGGTCTATCTTCTCAATCCTTATTTCCTGTCTGAAGATATACTTCTTCCCAAGGTGACTGACAGTGGGTATTACCCTGCAACAACACCATAACACAACAGTCTAATAATGGTACTTTCCAGGCTAATTGGTCTTCAATAATACTATGGGCAGGATATCTGCAGAGAGGCAATTTCTGAATCCAGATGAAATTTTTAACTATAGGGACTTTATAGTCACAAGAATAAAAAGGATTAATTTCAGTTTACAAAAGTATATTTGCCCAAGATAAATATCAATAAAAGACCTTCAGATATAAAAGCATGTTATATTAGAATGAAATTCTATGGAAGAAATGGAATAGAAATGCAAGTCAATGGAGAAAAGGAGTGAATTAAAATTTGTGACTTTTAGAGATGAACCTGTTTGTACGTTTTAAAAATGGATAATAGCCATGTAAATAAAAAGAGTTGGTTCGACACACAAAATGCTAGAAACCTGGCTTCCCAGATTACATCCAGAGAGAAAGTGTTATTAGGGAATTTATAGATGCATCCATCTCAATAGGAACAGAAAACCTTTAGCAGACATACTTCCAGGGTGCAACTATCACACATTTCACTCACGCGTGTTTAGAACCTCCTTCTGTGAGCAAGCAGGCGCTGTCTGAATTCCTTTTAACTCCACGGTACCTACTTCAGTGCTGAAATTCATTAGATTAAAAAACAAAGCAAAAAGAACCCAACCTCGTGTCTCTGTCAGATTGCAGGCAGGAAGGCTCCTTTAATGTAGAAAGGGATTCCTTCTAGGAAAACTAGGTGGGAATCTTCCCCCTCATGACCACTCCCTCATAAAGAAGAGAAAGATGATCACTCTCTTCTTTGCATATGACTTGGTTTCATGGAATCAGTAAAAATGGCTTTAATAGACAAGGATTCGCCTTATGACCATACAATAAAAGACCCAGACGAGCTTCCCAAAGCAAAGGATTTTTAACTGGTTTATAGCCCAAACCATTCAATCCCCTAGGGGTACAGTTTGTAGCTTGTTCATCCTGCTGGGGTCAACTTGTTACTCAGCCATCCCAGCGGACAGCTGCATATGGGACCAGTGCCATTTCCCCCACTTTAATTTTTTTTAATGTTTATTTAGTTTTTGAGAGAGAGAGAGAGAGAGCACGAGTGGGGGAGGAGCAGGGAGACAGGGAGACACAGAATCCAAAACAGGCTTCAGGCTCTGAGCTGTCAGCACAGAGCCTGACGTGGACCTCGAACTCACAAACCGTGAGATCATGACCTGAGCTGAAGCCGGACGCTCAACCAACTGAGCCACCCAGGCGCCCCTTTACCCCCGGTTTTAAAGCTGCTCTTGTTGGATTGTGTTTGATGTTATGTCACAGTCCACGTTGCAAGATTTTAGAAGAAACAGTCATGAAATTCATTAATTCATTATTGTACTTATTGTAAGAATATTATTGAGGGCGTGATTCACTGTTTTATACAGCATCTTTTTTATGGAGAGCTCAAGGTAGAAAGCCCTTTCAATTTTAACAATCGGGACTAGTAATAGTTCTCCTGAGCACCTTGCTTAGTTTTAACCTTGTGGGTCCTCTAATTAATGTAACCGAGCAGGTTTTACCTCGCCTTGACTGCTGTGAGTGGGAGCTGAGTTTGTGGCCCCGTGCTGGCAAGTGCACTGAATTCGTGGCAAACATTTGTGTTTTTTGCGGGGCAAGGGGGGGCTTGGGGGGAGGGGAGTGCTCGCCTTACTACTAGTCTCATTTGTTGATCTCCTTTATGCTTATTCTCTCTCTCTCTCCACTTTTCTCCTGCACTGAAGTAATCAGAATCCTCTGTTGAGACTGGTTGGAAATTCAATAAGAATACATTATGTCTATTAAAACACAGTTTGGAACTTGGTCTAGCCTTGGCCATGGCTGCATCTAGGAATTCAAGATGTCCCAGCAGTGTTCAGTGTCCTTCCACCTCTCAGCTCTCTCTCTTGTCTGTAGCCTCCATTCTCGGGTTCCTGCCAGGCAGCTCCTGGTAGCACCAGGTTTCTATCATCCTCCAGAGAGCAGTACCAGTGGAAGAAGAGCTGCTCTTTCCCCATAATTCCAGCAAAGTTCCCGGAATTGAATTTCCATGATAACTTGGCCAAGCCACAGAGACGAGGTGGATGGAATTCTCAGACGGGCCAGGTATGGGTCACACATCCTCTCGATCCTGTGACGAGGTGATGCCAGTTCCACCCAAGAGGCAGCTCATTCCCCCAAAGAAAGTGGGAAACAATCAATACAGCTAAAATGGTTACGAAACAGGCAAAACCAAAAAAACCCACTGTGTCAATTTATATCAAATTTTATCTTTTAAAAAAAATTATGTTTATTTTTGAGAGAGAGTGAGTGAGCACATGAGTGGGGGAGGAACAGAGAGAGAGGGAGACACAGAATCCTAAGCAGGCTCCAGACTCTGAGCTGTCAGCACAGAGCCCAACGTGGGGCCTTGAACTCACGAACCGTGAGATCACGACCTGAGCTGAAGTCAGACGCCCAACTGACTGAGCCACCCAGGCGCCCCTTAAACTTTATCTTTTAAATTGAAGGCATGTGCATCTTTGTAAGCTCTCTTATGTCCTTTTTCAGATCAAACTGGGGTATTAATAATACGTGGGCAATCAAATTGTAATTTGTCAGTTGCTCAATGAGCATGAAATCACAACAATGGAAATTGCATGTATGAACAAATATTTTATGGCTTAAGCCTCTGAGAGCTGAATCATCTGTCTGCACAACCGGGAACAGACAGGCCACTGTCTGGAGACACATTACAGGTGCTTTCTCCTTTGTCTCTTTTCTAGAGCTACCATTGTCCAACCATCCTGAACCTTCTTGGCTATGGTAGTAACCCTGCACTCCATGCAGCTTTAGAAAAGTCATTGGAACCAGAATTCCTGGTCTTCCTGCTTCAGGTACAGAAGCCAATCCATCTTTTGCCTGTCTATATATTTCTCACCTCATGACTTATGAGCTGACTTTATAGCATAACTCTCAGAACTTCGGGAGATACTGAATCTACTAAATATTTACACAGGAGGCAAAAAGTTCCCTCTTTTCTTTTCACAAAACGTTGTGTGCAAGGGGTAGAGGAGGAGGAAGAAGTTGGTGAGGTGGGGGCAGCCTTTGCCATCAAATGGCTCACAGCCTATGGCGGGAGTGAGGAGAATAAAAAAATATACACTGGGTTGTGTGCAGTACTCTCAGTATATGGAAAAGTGTACATCCAGCAGTTTCTCTAGAAATCATGGAGAAGGCAGTGAAATTTTTCAGGGGACCCACGTTGCTGTGGATTCCTTTGTAAGGACCTGCTTGAATTGACCTTAGTGCTTGTATACCATTGTTGTGAGGTTGGCTGAACCTCCTTCTATTCTCCCACCCGGGAAGGGGGAGAAAACAGGGATAACAGACATTCTTCATTTTCAGTTAGTGCCAGGAACCTCAAAGTTCCCCAGAACATGGAAGGCACAAGTACTCACTCAGCACAGTAAGGCCACAATTGTTATTGCACCAGAAATAGGACCAAAGTTCTGTTCAGAGGAGAAATCAGAACTCCTCACACAGGCCACATTGTGGGTATTATCAGAAGAAAGAGAGTCCTCTGGCTGCAAATTGTGAGTGATTTTAGATTTTAGATTATTGAGGGGGAAATTAATGGCAACCTGAAGAAAGCCCACCTTTCCTTCTCTCCACTTCCACCCGTTCCTGTCCTGTGGCATCCCTCTCCCTTCAGCCATGGGAACAAAACTCATGCTCCTCCAACCTCCACCTCCCACCCAGGAAGATCAGGGAGAACTGGTAGAGGATAAGGAGGTGGGGAGGAGGGGGAATCCACAGGAGAGGTCCTTGACTCAATTAATGGAACCTTCCCTGAGGCAATTAATGGAACCTTCTAGAAAAGAATGCCATTGCTTCTTCAATGTCTGCTATGTATTTGTTTTAGAAAAGAGGGGCGTCTAATGAATAGCAGCTCCCTCTCTGTGTCTGCATGGCCACCAGAAAGCCAGAGCTGTCTACCCAGACAACAGCTCTGTCCCCAACAGTTTGTACTCCTAAATGGCTCCCTAGAGTCCCACATTGTGGGAGAGAAGAGGAGAGAACTACTAGGTAAGTTTGCAGCTCCTCCAACAAAGTAGCCAATCTCAATGTCTTACCCCAAGTGAAATTTTAATAAATGACTATTAATATTTTGCCAAAGTCAAGAAAATGATAAACATTTATTGAGTACAGGCACCCAGCTCGGCACTCCACCAGCAGAGGCACAGGGGACAGCACAAACTATTACATGGGAGAAACATTGCCTTTGAAGAGAGAGAAGTAGAACAAAAATGACACATCACAAGAAAGCTAACAATTCAAGTCTTTATGAGAATAACTCAGAGAGGCTAAGTGCATTCCCAAGGGCACATAGCTGGTAAGTGATGGAACCAGCATTCTAGCCCTTTGTAAGACATCAACTTTGTAGCCACGGAAGGCAGCAGGGAAGGAATTCTGTGCCATTCATCAAACTCCAGGCTCCAGGAAAATGGTTTCTGAAAAATTAGTGTCAAAAAGCCTGGATTAGGATCTGGGACTCTAACTTTTGGCTCAAATTGTTGTGAGGTCTGGAAATTATTTCCAAAAAAAAAAAAAAAAAATGGCCAAAGATGTCTGAGTGCTAAGCAAAGTTTCACTTTTTCTTATTGAAAGTTAACTCTTTGTCAGACCTTAACATGGATGATAGATTCTGATGCTGTCCTTATTTCTAACCCATCCTTTTTAATGATAGCTTTAAGTCAACAGGTCACTGATCTCCAGAATCATGAACTAGGGACATGGGAGGCTTTGTGCCTTGTTTAGATTGTTCAGGGAGTTGACAGTTTTCAATCAACTCTCCCTTTCTCTTTATCCAGTGCTTTATCACTTTGTTTCCTTACTAGTTTTCCTAAAGCACCCCAAACTTAATCTTCCTAGGTACCCCAGAAATGAAGGCCATTAAAACTAAATGCATGAGTAACTAAAACTCAAGACTCAATTTCATTAGAAAAAAAGTCTCACTAAGATATGCACATTTTGTAGCAGGCTTTTACATCCAGTTGTCAACCCTGCCCATACCTCCTCCCCAGTAATAGGGAAGTAGATATGTGGAGAAGAGCCAAGATAAGAGACTATGTGCGCCTGGATCACTGGCAAGAAGGGGCCAGTCCCGTGGAGCCTGCTGTCCTGCCTGCCCTTGGGTTCCAGAAGATACCCATGTGTCCTTCCAACAAAGCCACCTCTCAGTCTTCAGATCATTTTAATTGTCCTGGACAAAAGACACCCTTTCTTGCTCCTTATCCATTTGTCACTGGACTTCTTTAACATATTCTGTGAGTGTTAGTTGATGTCTTTGCCATGCCTTTCTAATTTCATGAGTTTACTTACTGGCTTGAAGTAGTTACTTGATTTTGCTTTTATTTAATCAGGACAAAATATATCTGGCTTAACTCACAATGGAATATAACAGTAAGCCAGAGAGTAAATTGGGGATATTTGAGATAGGAAAAGATTATTTTAGGTTATAAATCTGAATTCTATCTCTAGTCACAAATTGCACAGGGGATTTCCAAATAGCTTTTTAAAAAATGTTTGTTTCTTTTATTTATACAACACCAGCACATTCCATCATCTTAACTCTTAAAAATCTGAGCTGGGAAAACCATGCAGGCTAGTTCAACTCTAATTTTACAGATCAGGAAACTGAGTCTTAGAGAGGTTAAATATCCCATTAGAATGTTTTGCCCAGAAAAGGTTACTTTAGGCCAGAATTTCCATCGCTGGCCTTGACATCAGTGGGAAACAGATATTTCCACATCTCTTCTGTTGGTAGGAATTTCCCTAGTTGCCTTGGGCAGTGGCCCTCATCTGTGATATAAGTCCTTAGGGACAGACAGGGGTCTCTTTATTGCAACAACTCATCCTGTATGTAATGGGATGCTGTGAATAATTGATCGAGGATGTTTTCCTGCTCCTTTGCTTTATGGTGCAGATATAACACACTATTGACACATGAATAAGTTCTCAGAGCTGCTGGAATTCAAAGAAAGCCCCACTCTGAGCCCCTCTCACCTGCCACTACCCACCACCTGTGCAAGAGAGGCCACACTGGGGCCATGGAGAGAAGAGATTTAAGAAGGGACAGGAGTCTAGAAGGAGATTGCCTTTGAGGTAGCCCATGATTTTCAAAAAGAGGATGCCCTTCTCTCAGGAAGAAGGCCACCACTAGTCCCTCTCGAGAACTATGGTAGTGAGGCCCAAGAGAGTTGTCTTATAAACTCTGGTGGGTGGACTGCCATTTTGATCCCTAGTTGAATGTCTGCTCAGCTTTTTGATTTGCAGATCCACCCCAGGGGTATCTGGGCCCTAGGGAGAGAGCAGAGGCAGGTGTTGAGGCAAATAAGGTTAATGACATCACCCTCAAGTTCTCATTTCCCTAAAGGCACACAAAATGAGTTTTTGTTCCCACAGTCTCCAAAGGATAGATAGCATTGGGCAGAGAGGAAGAGCAGGGCTGTGCTCGTTGTCAGGGACCACCACAGTCAAAGGCACAGAAGAGCTTGCCCCAGAGAAACGGGGCATGAGGTCCTCAGCTAGTGGAACAAATGGATTTTTGCCAGGGGCTACTCATGCCTGGGGTTGCTACCTGGGGCTGAATAACTGCACATTGCAGGGGTCCCTGAGCCCACCACTTCTCTAGCTCATGGAGAAAGGGCCCAGATCCAGGCAGGATGTTGTCATAGCTGCCGCATTTGGAGTCTTTCACCTCCCTGTGCCATATCCCAATACCAGAGAAGCAAGCGCAGAGAAGAAGTAAGAGGGCAGATCATCCTCTCACTGCACCCCTGCCCCATCCCAGGCAACCAGAGAGGCCTGTGCTGAGCAACAGGTTTGGGAGCAAGAGAGCTTCGAATTGGACATGTATGGATGTTTTAAAATGAATGGTCCAAGTTTAAGGACCCGCCTAATGAGGTTGTTTGAGTGACTGGGAGTGATGGGAAGGGTATAGAATCAAAATCTGATATTCCTCACTGGCTGGAAAGGATGGCTGGAAGGAGCTGCTATTTCCTGAGGGCACTTCATGGGCTTTGCACTATGTTAAGTATTTTATGGGCTGCAGCAATTATAGTGGTTTATAGATTGGTGGGCAAAGAAAAAGTCGGTCCAAACCTACTATCTGCTTCTATTATATGCCTGATTTATTGAGTCAAGGATCCAGAAACTCTGAGAAGCAGGTAGCTCCATAGGGGAGGAGCAGAGGAAGTTTATACTAATAGATTTGCCCCTGCTCTAACAAGGGGTTTGAGCTTCTGGTGACAGTTATCTACACAAAGTAAAGTCTTAACAGATGTGAGAAGCTCACATCTGTTGCTCTGCTGTTGCCCTTTCACACCTGGGATTGTATTACTCTTCTGGAAAAACTGGCGCTTACATCTATGTGTTTATATTTAAGAAAATGTTTACAGACATTGGGTTCTTCTGCTTCTTGACTAAACTTGCTGGCAGCCAGGCCACATGGGGAAAAAAAGCAAGAGTGTGATATTATGATTTATAATAGGAAATAGATATTTGGTATTCATCCCATTCCTGGCACAGAGCTCCTAAAATCCTTAGAATTTCCTGAGTGATAAGAGTGATAAAAGTGTCTTGATTTACAATAAACCCTATTTCAACCACACCTGAGTTTATGCTAATGAGGTGAGTTTTGGAAAGAACCTAAGGACGAGGGCTGGTTGCCAGGGTGAGCAACCCTGTGGTTGGAAGGTTGGAATTTCCAGTCCCAGTCCCCTTGACCTCCAGGGAGGGAACATGGGCTGGAGGTTGAATAAATCACCAGCGGACAATGATTAATCAACTGTGCCTGTATAGAGAAGCCTCCATAAAAACTTACAAGGATGGGGCTCAGGGAGTGTCTAGGTTGTTGAAAGCACAGAGGTGCTGGGAGCAAGACACATTCAGAATGGGCATGGGAGCTCTGTGCCCTTTCCCCATACCTAAGTATCTCTTCCATCTGGCTATTCTTTTTTTAAAAAAAAAAATTTTATGTTTATTTTTGAGAGACAGAGCATGAGCGGGGTAGGGGCAGAGAGAGGGGGAGACACAGAATCTGAAGCAGGCTCCAGGATCCGAGCTGTCAGCACAGAGCCCGACGTGGGGCTCGAACTCACGGACCGCGAGATCATGACCTGAGCTGAAGTCGGCCGCTTAACCGACTGAGCCACCCAGGTGCCCCTCCACCTGGCTCTTCTTGAGTTACATTCTTTTATGACAAACCAATAATCTAGTAAGTACATGTTTCTCTGAGTTCTGTGAGTCACTCCAGCAAATTAATCAGATCCTAGGAAGGGGTCATTGAAACCTCCAGTTTGTAGCAAGTCATTCCAAGCACAGGTAACAACTTGGACTGAAGTGTCGGAAATGGCAGGGGCTAGTAGGGATGTGTCTGCTAGGACTGAGCCCTTAACCTGTGAAATCTTATGCTATCTCCAGGTAGCGTGTCAGAATTGAGTTAACTGCTTGGTGGTGGTGAAAAACACACATATTGTACAGAATTAATGCTCATCTGTCCCTGATGATTACCTCTTCCTCCCGCCCTTCATTCCTTGACATGTGTATCATCCATGGAAACTCATTATCCCAAACAGATATCATTTTGGTAGTGTCTACCACAGACTCATGAAGTTGGGCAAAACTGAGGCTTAAGACATTACATAAGTTGCCCCAAATCACACAGCTAGTAAGTGGCCAAGTCAAATTTTGAACAGTGGTCTGACTCTTGGCAAATACTCCTACTGCCTTTTTCAGAAGGTGGCACAGGGCTTCCCCCCCACCCCCGCCCCATCTTCTCCATCTGGTGACTGAGTCAGAGTGGAGCCGATGAATTGTAGAATGTTGCATCTGAGGGATGTGGGAAGCTAAGTCCCCGAGTCCTGCGAGACCTCTAGATGTGGCCAGTGTGGATCTTCAAAAGCCAACCCCCAAGACCAAGTGGTGAGCGAGAGACTTTAGCTCTGGGCTACCTTAAGGGGTCATCCCCAGAGCATCCTGACTATATACAAGTAGCAAAAGGCCTATTAACCCAGATATACTCTTCATAACTGGAGCCACCAATTTTTTAAAGTCCCTCATGTTTCAAACACTATACTAGGCACCTTACATACATCTTATTATTTGATCTTCCCAATAGCCTTTGAGATAGATGCTACTGTTAAGTCTATTTTGCAGTTAGGGAAACTGAGATGTTACTAAGCTACTAAGGTTTGGGGTGGCTTACTACATAGCAATGCTGGGTTGCAGTTCTAACCACAAACCTGTATCTTTTCCTCCCTAAATCTCCTGAACTCATAACCTTATATTGGAGGCTGTTGAAGAGGGACTTTACGCGTCAGGGGAAAGGATGGATTAGATGACTTCCAAACCACCCTTTCTAAAGTTTCTTAACCTTCAGTTTAAGTTAACCTTAAGCTTCAGTTTCTTCACCTATAAAGTCAAAATAAGCCTTACACTAGGTCCTGATATTAATCTGGCAGAAAAACTTCCTCAATTAACATCAATAAGAGGACAAAAAATAGTTTGCATTCATTTTCATCAGAGAGCAGTACACATCCACTGTCTTGTTCTAGGATTATATCCCAGGAATATCTCTATTCTCTGTCACGATATAGTTTAAAGAGCCTTGATCACCTTGACATTCTACAGAACCTCACCCAGACCCACCATATTGATTGGATTTGAAGCGCAGGAAGTGGTAAGTAGTTTGGATGCTGTTGTAAAAACTATATATGCCAGAGAGAGGTTGCTACACCTTGTGAAGACCTAGCTACTCTCCACATCCACCAAGTTTTGGGGTCCAACAGTCCAGATTATGCTGGAACATCCCCTCCAAGATAAAGGGCAAATCATTGTATTTTGCATTCCTTTCCACTAATGACAGGCACAGCACTGAGTGGGTTTCATTGGATCCTGGAGGTAACATGTACTCCACTTGGGGATACTTCTGTACCACATTTACCAAAGGACTCAGAAGGCTACCATTTTTGAGTGGCACCCAGAGCAAGAGAATTTCAGGAGATTCAAGCTGCAATATAGTCAAGCTGCCATATAGTCAAGCTGCCGCTTGGGCCATTATGACCCATTAAGCTCAGTAGTGCTAGAGATAGTTATGGTAGATATCAATGTTGTGTGGAGTCTCAGCCAAGGGCTAATAGGAGAGCCACAGCACAGAGCCCAGCCACATCATCTGTGGCAGAGAACTAATTACCATTTTCAAAGCAGCATCTGTGGTAGTACTGAGCCTCCATAGAGATTGAGCACCGAGCATGGAACATAAAAGTACTAATAATGAAGTAAGTGTTATCAGATCCACCAGGTCACAAGGTCAGGCAACCCATCATTTGATGGAAAAGTACATTCAGACTCGGATTCAAGAAGACCCCAAAGGTACAAATATGTTTTGATGCCAAAGGTAAAAACAAATCAATTGTGACCCCAAAGGTAACAAAGACGTTCATGTCACCTCCATCTGTTGTACCAATGCCTTCACCGCAGCTCTCACCTATGGCCTCATGGGGAAGCCCCTGCAACCAACTAACAGAGGGTCACAGATGGGTGCTAAGTGAACGTTTTAGAACCACAACACAGAGGGAGTTCTAAAAGTGCAGAAGGAAAAGGCTCCCAGTTACCAAGGCTTCCAGCAGCGCACTTAGTCATGCACTTTGTGAATAGCTTGACGCACAGCTATACACACAGAAGTGGAAAAGAGTATGGCCGGATGGTCAGGACCCAGGAAAAGAAAGATTAGAAGTCCAGAGAAAAGGCAGTTTGGGAACGAGTCATGTGGAAATGACTTGTGTCTTTGAAGAGGAGTCACCACTATACGTAGGGAGGATAAGTTGCCCTCTGGATGTTGCCACCTTCTCCTCTCAGTCACTGCAGGGCTCCAACAATGTGCCCACGAGTGGCTCTTGTGGCGGGGGCGGGGCTGTAAGTGAGCCTAAGATCATGGGATTCCTCTCATTAAGGCTCTTCTCTCAGCTGTCACTCATGAATTTCCACCCTCACGACTGAAGAGACTGACACTGAATACTTGATATGGCACTCTATCTTGAGGAAACAGACTAGCCATGTGGGGGGCATTGGTTAATGATCATTGATTATTGATTGCTAGATTGCTTAAAGGGGTTAGGTTGGTCTCTTTCTATCCCGGTAGAGTAATGATTCATCCTTACCAGAGTTGATACCTACTTCTTCTGTGTACGGGTTTGCTTTCTCTGCCCGCTGCACCTCTTGCTGCACCACATCCAAGGTCTTATATAATGCCTGATTTACTGATATGCGATCCCTACATAACTTTGTATCAGATCAATAGATCTATTTTACAGTGAAGAAGAGGTGACATTCGGCATATAACTATGGAACTCATTTTTTCTACTATATATCAAATTACCTGGAAGGCACCAGCATGATATAATGATGGAATGGCCAATTAAAGACTCAGCTATGGCATCATCTCCGGAAAAACACCCTGCAGAATTAGGAACCTATCCTCCAGGATGTAATATATGTACAGCACCGATGGCTGATATATGGTGCTGTGTCCTCAACAGCTAGAATAGATGATTCTAGGAACCAATAGGATAGAAGTAGGATTGTCCCCTCTCATCATAATTCCCAAAGACCCAGTTGTAAAATTTGTACTTCCTATCCCTTTAATCTTAGGTTGTTTTGGATTAGATATCTTTCCCCCAGTCATACTCCCCCATGAGTGGTAGGGGAAGAATATTTTCACAAGAGGATTCTCTAAGTGTCCCACTGAACCTGAAACTATCATTGGCATCTAGTTATTTTGGTTTCTTAAGCCAATTAGCCAAAAGGCAGAGGCAGGAATCACCATATTAACTCATTTCCCTGATTATCATGAGGCTCTGGGATTACTGCTATATAGTCAGGGCAAGAGAGAGTACATCTTGATCAGGGGTGTTTCTTAGCACCTCCATGTCCAGTGATAAGCATAAATGGGCCATTTCTGGCTTCATGACCCAACAAGGATAAATCAACTATGAGTTCTAGACCCTCAGAGATGAAGTTCTGGGCCACCCTACCAGGCAAACATCCTATACCTACTGTAGATCAGCCAAAGGTGAGAGACATATAAAAAGAATGGTGGAGGAGGAAAAGGATAACTATCTATCAATCATATCAGAGGATCAGTTGCAGCAGCAGAGACTGTAGCTTGTTCCATTTAATATTCCTGGATTGAGTATTCAATAGGCCTTGAGACTGGTCACCACTTTGTAAGCTCTCTGATGGGCTGGACTGAACAGAGTCCACAAACAGATCCAAGCAGTGGATTCGATTGAGCCAGATTTGCTCCTTGTCTCAAATCCTCTTGGCCCACCTTCATACTCCAGTCATTGGTGCCACAGTCTGCAGGTATAACCCCAAAACCCTATTCTCTGCCACTCTATTCGTTCCTCTGGCTGCTGTAACAAATTACCACAAATCTATGTGCTTGTCTCTTCCAGATCTAGAGCTGCATTCGTTGTCCTTGGCTCATCGCCCCTTCCTCTATCTTCAATGCTAGTCATGTAGCATCGTCTCTCTATGATCCTGTGTGAAACACATGACTTTCTTTTCCAGTGTGTAGTCAAATGTCCCTCTTATAAGGACGCTGTGCTTGCACTTAAGGCCTACCTAGGCAATCCAGGATAACTTCCCCATCTCAAGATCCTTAATTTAATCACATCTGCAAAGCCCCATTTTGCCGTATAAGGCACACCTGCAGGTTCCAAGGGTAAGGACTTGGATATCTTTAGGGACCATTATTTCACCCACTATAGCCACCATCATACTCTAATGCCTAAGGGAATCTACTCTGATGTTCTGGTGCATACACAAATCTGGGAGTTTGAGGACTTAACACCCCATGGAGCAAACTTCGACCAAGGGGGACTGAGATCCGGTGGCTTTTCCTCTATCCCACATCTCAGACAGACACTTCTGAGGCATACTCTACATAGCTCTTCAAAGTACCTTCAGCACAATGGGGGCCTAGTTGCCTACAGTGATTACAGGCCAAATAATGCAGCCAATTTTATGACTTCAAATATGATCTCTATGCTGACAACTCCCAAGTGTATCTCCAGAGTGGGCTACTCCTCTGAACTCCAAGTGTCTATGTCAATACTACCTTCTCTACAGATCTCCTAGATGTCTAATTGAAAATCTCAACACATTAGAAACAAAAAACCAACCACCCTTCCCCTTCCCCGCCCCGATCCCTTTTCCCTCAAAACATGTATATTCCAGAGTCTTCTCCATTTCCACACATGGCAGCTCCATCCTCCCAATTACTCGGAGAAGAACGTTGGTGTCATCATTGACTCTTTTCTTTTTCTCACACTCAACCACTTCTCCACTAGAAAATCCCGATTGGTTCTACCTTCAAACATATCCATCATCTGAACATCCTTTATCCCTTCTACCTCTACCAAGCCACAGTCACTTCTCACCTGTGTTATTGTAATAGCCTTTGAATTCGTTTTCCTGCTTGCATCCCTGCTCCCTTGTAATCTACTCTTGCCATAGTGGACAGAAGATCCCTTTAAAACCTATGTCAAAAATTGTCACTCCTCTGCTCAAACTCACCAGTGGGTTCTCATCTCATTCCGAATAATCTCAAATACTGCCCGCGAGCTACAAAATCCCATGTGATCTGGCCCTGACAACCTCTCTGCCTTTCTCATTCTGCTGTAGCCACACTGCCTCTTTGCTATTCCTTAAACATGCTAAGCATACTTCTACCTTAGGGACTTTTCACATGCTGTTCCCTCTGCCTGGAAAACAACACGTCCTGCAGATATCCCTAGGGCTCCATCTTCCTTCAGACTTTGGTGTAGCTGTTACCTTACTGGCGAAGGCTTTCCTGATCACCTTGTGTAATATAGCAACTCTTAACCTTGTTTTATTTTCTTTCCTGGCACGTATTGACTTTCTGCATGGCACATGCAGCCTACATATTTGCTTGTTGATATATTTATTGTGATCTCCTCTCATTGTAGAATTTTCTCCTTCATGAGGGTCTTCATGAGAGAAATGACCTAATTTTATTCACTGCTCTGTCCCTAGAACAATACCTGACACACTGTTAACATTCAATATATGAACGCTAGGTCATGGTCAGGTATTGCTAGGTTCTACTATTGCCATGTGGCATGCTACGTAATATTCTATTTCTCACCTGTGGAGAAGAAAACGCCTAAGGTGACACAACATGAGAACCTACATCTTTTAACTGTTAATGCTTTATTTGTTTGTTTTTTGGGTGTTTTTTTTTTGAGACAGAGAGAGAGAGAGACAGAGACAGAGACAGAGTGCACGTGAGGGAGGAGCAGAGAGAGGGGGAGACGCAGAATCCGAAGCAGGCTCCAGGCTCCAAGCTGTCGGCACAGAGCCCATCACAGGGCTTGAACTCTAACTGTGAGATCATGACCTGAGCCGAAGTCAGACACTTAAGAGACTGAGCCACCCAGGCGCCCCTACGTCTTTTAACTCTTAACTCAGTGATGCTTCAGATAACCTTGTGGGAACTTGGCTGCTGTGGTCAAGGCAGTAGCTCTACGTTAAGTGGGAAGATTCAGACCCAGGTTTTCCCAGATCTCATGAGTCCCAGCTTTCATTGTTAGAGGCCGGAAACTGCTTCTGTGGTTAGACTATGGCTGTGTCTCCTGCACAGGAAGTCAGCTAACCATGGCAGCCCTCAGAAAGCAAACTGATGCAGCGTGTTTCGTCTGGGTTTGTCTTGCAGCAGTTCAATTCTGTGAGCAGTGAGGAGTACACAAAGGGAGGGAGGGAGCTTTTGTTTGCTGTTTTCAGGCACTTTTGTCAGAATCATAGACTACTAGTCACATAGCATGAAATTCAGAAAATTGGTTTAGGATGAAATCCAATGTAAACCTGAGGACATTTAATATAGTTTTGGGAAGAGTTTTGATTCGACTAATTATTTGCTCCCTGTACCGTGAGTTAAAAAAAAAATAATTACCTGAAAAATTACAACCGTGCATGTGAAAAAAAAAAAAAAGAGGTTTGAGAAGGTTGGTTCAGGTTCCCAGTGGGTTAAGAGATTGATTTGTTGTTGTTATTTCTGCCTGCTGGTTTTTGCAAAGACAGACACGTTTTGTTTTGGTTTCATATTAAAATTATTTCCTACTTAACTTGAAGTCTGATGCAGAAGTATTTTGATTATCTATTGTTGCATAAGAAGCCACACTCATGCAAGGATTTGTTCTCCTGCTCCTGTGGGTAGGCTGGACAGACCCTCTGCTTGCTTTCCTTTGGGCTCGCTCACGCAGCTGCATTCAGCTGGAAACTCGGCGGCCCTTCAGACAGGGGTCAGAAAACCTTACCCATCAAGGGCCAGATATTAAATATTTTAGGCTTCAATGGTTATATAGTCTCTGTCACAAATCCTTGAGTCTGCCATTATAGCATAATAGCAACCACAGACACTATACAAACAAGGGAGTGAGGCTATGTCCTAACGAAGCCTCATTTGTGGACTCTAAAATTTGAACTTCATATAATTCCCATGTGCTATAAAATAGTACTCTTCTTTTGATATTTTCCACCCATTAAAATGGCTAAAACCATTCTTAGCTCATAGGCTACACAAATATAGCTGGGCTGGATTTAGCCCATGGGCTACAGTTTGCCAACTCCTATTTAAAAGGTCCGGGATGGTCTCACTCAATGTCTGGCAGTTGTTGGTGGCTGTCGTCAGGGGCATCTTGGTTCCCCTCCACAAGGCTTCTTCTTTAGGAAGCTGGCCGGCTTGTGTTCATGGTGGTCTCAGGGCTGCAGTCCAAGGGGCAGAAGGCAGAGGCTGCAAGGACTCTTGAGGCCTATGCTCCACACCTCATGTAGTGTTATTACTGTTACATTCACTTAGACACAGTAAGTCACAAGTGCTATCCAGACTTAAGGGATGAGACAATAAACTTCATCTCTTGACGAGGAGCTGTAAAATATTGTGGCCATATTTTTCAACCTCTTCCAATAAGTAACTGTTACTGGTTGAATTGTGTCTCCCCAAATCTTAAACCCGGTACCTTAGAATGTGACCTTACTTGGAAATAAGGTTGTAGCAGATATAATTAGTTAAGATGAGGTCATGATGGAGCGGGGGATGGGCCCTAATCCAATATAACTTCTGTTCTTTATCAAAAGGAGAAATTTGGAGACAAACACACACACACACACACACACACACACACACACACAGAGTATGCCACGTGAACTTGAAGGAAGAGACAGGGGTGTTGCATCTCCAAGCCAAAGAATGTGAAAATTGTGAGTCCCTCAGTTTCCTGGGGCTACCATAACAAAGTATCACAAACTGGGTGGCATAAACAAAAGAACTGTATTGTCTCACAGTTCTAGAGGGTAGAAGTCCTGGATCAAGGCATTGGCAAGTTGACAAGTTTGGTTCTTTCTGAGGGCTATGAGGGAAAGAGCTCTCTGTTCCAGGTCTCTCTCCTTGGCTTGTAGACATCTTCTCCCTGTGTCTTCACATCACCTTCCTTCCGGATGAGTCTGTGTCAAAATCCCCCTTCTTATAAAGATTCTAGCCCCATTGGATTAGGATGCACCCTAACGACCTCCTTTCAATTTGATTAAAGACGCTGTCTCTAAATAAGGTTACAGTCCGAGAACTGAGGGTTAGGACTTCAACTTATGAATTTGGGGGGAACGTAATTCAATCCATAACAGCCAGCAAACGACCAGAAGCTAGGAGAGAGGCATGAAACCGACTCTTCCTCAGATCCCTCAGAAGCAGCCAACCCTGTTGTTTAAACTACCCTGTCTATGGTACTTTGCTGTGCCAGCCCTTGGGCACAAGTACAGTAACTGTAAGTAAAAGGCAATGTTCCAAGAGCTGAAGCTGCAACTAAAACAATAACGAGAGGTTATAACACGTTGAAGATCTGAAGTTCGGCACTCGGATGCCTCTATCCAAATCTGCCGACAGATAAAAATATTCCAAAAGTCACTGTGAGTGATTTTACATGTGTTAGTTACAAATACCAAGGTTTGGAAGTCCTCACATTTCACACTTTTTCAAAATAGAAATCCAGGCAGTAATATTCCTGATCCTAATTTATATTCCTACACAAAAATGGAAACGTAAATTGAAGCAAACCAACCATCAAGCCCCAAAATATTTAGGGATCAAAAGAGGACCTTTAATTAATTTCATTTAATAGTTGAGAGAAATTATTTTTTTTTTTAAATATATGATTCATCTAAATTCAGGGAGTTAGAGCGCTAGGTCACTTACTGAGACCCACTATGCAAATACTGTGATCTCTTTATTCTTAACCAAGCACTCTTTCAGCCAGCCAGCTACCTCCCTCCTTTGTTTGAACTCAACACAGAAATATCATACCGTATAATTTAAATGTAGGGTTTAAAAATATTTTTTACGTATATATATTCTCATCTTTGTCCTAAATGGTAGGATTTATTATATCAGTTTCATAGATGACAAAATAGGAGCTTAACATCACTCAACATAATCAATTTAGATGGACAGAACCTGAACCCTGGTCTTCAGGTTCCAAATTCACTACACGTCAGCTGCCTTCCTAATACTAAACAAAGGTATCAGAGCTCAAAGTCAACTGGTTCACATAATCCAGAAATCAGATCTTGCCTTAAGTGGTGAAACTAATGCTTCAGTATGAAAGTTTCTGTGAGTCACTATTTTCTTTCTTCTTTTAAATTTTTTTTGAATGTTTATTTATTTTTGAGAGAGAGAGAGAGACAGAGTGTGAGCAGGGCACGGGCAGAGAGAGACAGAGACACAGAATCTGAAGCCGGCTCCAGGCTCTGAGCTGCCAGCACAGAGCCTGATGCAGGGCTCGAACTCCCAAATCATTAGATCATTACCTGAGCTGAAGTCGGACGCTTAACGAACTGAGCCACCCAGGCACCCCTGTGAGTCACTATTTTCTTAAACCAATATTGTGCTTTCTTCAAAAAATTCATATATGTTTTTCAAATTCCTGACTTCTTAAAAATTATTTTAAGTCTTTCGTGGGACCAAGTCAGGTATGTCACTAGGTTACTGAGGAGTTTCAACCTGTTGGAGTATAAACATGAAACATTTTTGGGTTTTTTTTGTTTTTTAATGTTTATTTATTTTTGAGACAGAGAGAGACAGAGCATGAACGGGGAAGGGTCAGAGAGAGAGGGAGACACAGAATCCGAAGCAGGCTCCAGGCTCCGAGCTGTCAGCACAGAGCCCGACACGGGGCTCGAACTCACAGACCATGAGATCATGACCTGAGCTGAAGTCGGACGCTTAACCGACTGAGCCACCCAGGCGCCCCAACATGAAACATTCTGATTTAAACATTTGAACCCAAGAGACCTGATGCTCTCAGTTCAAGTTCCAGTGCAAGTCCAAAGGCCTGAGAACCAAGAGAGCTAATCTTGTAAGTTCCAGTCTGAGTCTGAGTCTGAAGGCAAGAGACCAATGTGCCATTTCAGAGATAGTCAGGCAGAGTTCAAGTTACCTCTTATTCAGCCTTCTATTCTACTCCAGCCATCAAAGGACAAACTGGATGAGGCCCAGCCCCTCTGGGGAGGGCAATCTGCTCTATTCAGCCCACTGATTCAAATGTTAATCTCATCCAGAAACACCCTCAAAGATACACCCAGAGTAATGTTTCACCAAATATCTGGGCAACCTGTCCATTACGGTTGACACGTAAAATTAACCATCACAAGTGGGGAAAAGCAGAAAGGGCAAACTTGTCTTTACTTAACCGGTTGAGGTCTTCCCTTGCTGTATTGCTACCTATCCAGCTCATGCCAGTCAATGACCACACCTCCAGTATGACAGATATTCATGCCGAGGTTTTTTGAAGCTCCTGAAGCCCCCCTCCCTCTTCCTACTTTACAAATCCCTCACTAGCAGATGTGGCTCCAGCTCTACTTCTACTCCTGGGCTCTCCTTCCACTTCAGTTCCCAGCAAGGGTGGCAAATGCAACATCAACTTGTTGTTGGGTGTCTGCGCAAGAGATAATCCTTTCAGCGGGATAACAGCAAGATGGCTCAAGCCCAAATCCCTGCAATCCGCTGTGTCCAGCTTTCCCATGGGCAATTCAAGCTCATTGCCAGGCCCAGTGGTGGGCGGGCACGCAGCTGCTCCAAGTTGTGGACAATCTCTCTGTACCCTCCACATCTCTCCAATTCTCCTCAACACAGATGCAGAAGAGGCAGTCTGCTGTGAACATCCAACCTGGGGAGCGGGATGTCAGTCTCCTTTTCATGGTGGAAGCCCCAATCTCTATGCCCAATTCTCTTGATGATGCCCCCACCTCCCCTTACTTGGCTTAGGTAGGAAGCCACTCCCTCGATCTCATCCAGGGAAATGCAATAGTAGCCACGCCTGATAACACTTTCTTAGACTTTGATTTCTTTCTTGGTCTTCTGTGTAGAGGACAATGTCTGCAACAAGGGTAACACCATCTCCAAGGGGCACTTTGGAAATACGTGAAGCGATTATTGGTTAACACAGTGAACGGGAGACTGCACTGACACTTAATGGGCAAGGCCAGGGATTCCACACTGCCAGGAACACATGGGACAATTCCATACCATGAATTGTCTCATAACCAGCATGTCTTTCCAGTTCCCTGCAAGATGTTTTATAATTATCTGAGCCTGGAACCTAATTCCATTTTATAGAAAAACTACGAAGTATTTTTGTCAAAGTGTTTTTATATAGCTTTAACAGACCTTGAATTTTCCAGAAATGTAACTACCATTGTGAATAAAGGGAAGATTATAGAGTGCTTATTTTTTTGGAATTTTACCAAGAACTGTTGACAATTTTGGACCATCAAAATCACTGATGGCGAGGCCATTTGTACTGCCTAAGTTGTAAATCTATCGATCCACATTTTATCTGTTCCATTGGCAATAAATCTATACAAAAAACCAAATTTACTTATTTAGGTCTTATTTCAATATGTTAAGTATAAAGACAAGGTGTTAACAATATTCAACTTTGTATTGGCTTCCTTTTTTTTTTTTTAATCCAAACTTATTCATTATAAGTAGGCCAAGCAATCGACTACTTCATTATGTCTTCTAGTGTTCTTGTGCCCCAGGAAATAAGTACTAAAGCAGATTATTACTTTAATTACAAATTATGTCCCTTTTATTTATATTATTTCTGTCAGGTTAGGGCATTATCTTGGTGTTTAGGGGAAATTGTATGTATATACAAATTAGATCTGTCAATTACATTTTGTGATGGCAACTTGGCATTGCATAATATTTGTTGCTAAAGGAGGTGTATTGTCCGAGGGACCTGACAGTCATTCAGATAGACCGAGAAGGTACACTGGGAGGAGTGGTAATGGGGCTTCTACAGGGCTGGTTCTACCATCTCTCCCTTGTGGTAAGGATTTTGGCCCCAAATCTTATAGTATGCAGATGCTCACTTCATTTTTCAGCCATAGGTCATACATACCAAATCTCAACATCTTATTATAGGTGTAAATTAATTAATAAAATTTACTATTATTAATTTATTGGTGCTTTCTAGATATTGGGAATGTGGGATAGGGCGATGCTTTGTATTTTCTTTCTCACCAATTCTAGCTGATTCCTCTTTTATTTAAATATTTCATTGTGTAATATATCGATCACCAGGCCTAACATTATTATTTTGGTCCAGGTACATTAGTTTTTCACTTCAGTTCATTCAATTCTGTTCCAGTTCAATTGGAATCAACTCAATTCAAATTCTGAGTATTCTCAGAATTTCTGAGATCAGCCTTAATTCCTTCTTCTGGAAGATTTGAGATTGTACAAAATAGATCAGAAATGACATAATTATGGTAAGTGCACTGCCACACCCCACTTTAGTGTCCGTGCAGACACGGCTAATCAATCATGACAATTTTTCTCACCAAGTCTTGATCCATCCTGAGACTATTTTTCAAAAACATTTCGGAGTAGTCATGATCAATTGACTGGAGTTGGCCCAGATTGGTCAAAGGTCACTGGACAAAGACTTAGGTGGACTTGGCCCAAGCCTTGGCTCTGAAGTTACCAGATATGTGACCTTGAGTAAGTACCTCACCTCCTTAGGTCTTAGTCTTTTTTTCTGTTAAAACAGGAATGACAACCCCTAAGTCATAGAGTTCTAGAAAAGATCATCTGAGATAACAGAAATCAGGCTTTGCAAGTGGTATAGGGCTTGATGAACCTGGGTGGTTCTTCCTACAATGATCCCCATAACATTCTGAGATCTACTGAACAGGCCTAGGGAGGGTGAGCAGGCTCCCCATCTGGGACATTTATTGCCACTGGTGCTCAGAGCCAATTTTCTCTCTGTATCTGGACTCTTATGTGGCGAGTCTGGCCATGAGACAGGTATTTGAAAACATAGACTGTAAGGTTAGCAGATGTGGGTTTGAATCTGAGATCTCTTTCTTCTTAGCTGTGTAAACAAATTTCTTTAACCCATTAGGCTCCGTGTGTTCATCTGTAAAATAGGTAAAATAATCATATCTGTATTAAAAATGACTATGAGATGTATGCGAACTAATTAAACACTTATCCCAGGGCGTGGCGTATGGTGAGTGCTCAATAAATGGTAATGAATAGGTTGGACTGAGGGAAAGTCCCAGTACAGTTCAGAATTTGTCCTAGGTGGAAATTTTCACACCCTACATAGCCCTTCGACGAGACTTTAAAAGCCTTTTCTAATCAATTTTATGAGCCATGAATTTAAGGGATAGGCTTCCCAGCTTTTCTGACTTGGACTCCCCTTCAAAAAAAAATCACAAAAGGGAAATCTAGAAAAATGAAGCTGTACCCTTTACATTCTTCACAATTGCCTGTCTTCGCTCACCTTCAGTGACGCTGTTTTCTGCAGCTGAAATTGGTGCCGTCCATTTTGGAGATTTCCCGCATATTCTAGAAAGATTCGGTAAAAATAAAATCCCTAAAGTGCCATGGAGGAATGACTGATTAAGCACACCTCTTTAATAAAAAAGTTTTTTGTTTTTTTTTTTTCCCATAGATCGGCTTGAAAGTTTTGCAGCCAGTCTTGACCTTGAGGAGCACCTTGGAAAAATACTTCTCAGGTGGGTTAAATCTCAGGCAAACAATCCTCTATCCTTCATTGTAAGGAATGAGCGATTGTAGTGTTCTAGAATGTTCCTGGCATTAACTCCAGCAAGAAATGAGAGGAATTCTTGACATTTCAGAACTCTGATGTGGCAATTTCTTTGAACATTCTTTTAAAAGGAGGGTGGATTAAAAAAAAAATCTTTCAATAGTTGCATTGTTGTATCTGAGCATTCCTCTTCCAGTGGATTTACTCTAATGATCTAAATGTTTCTAGGGAAGATGGTTTCCCCTCCAGTAAGGGCACAGCCTAGTGATCATAACAGAGACATGAATGTAAATTGCTTTGGGATGGAAAACTGACTGAATTGTAACAAGTGGCAGCTGCCAGAAGAAAGCCTCTGCTGCCTTTTATAGACCAGGGTCTGGCTGCATCACTCTGCTTCCTCTGATCTCAGGAGGCTGGATAGAAGGTGGGCCCGTGTTTGTGACAGTCCTGAGTTTCCTGAGCACTGCCTGAGCAGGGTGTGAGCATTGCCTTGCTACCATGATCTCAACCCTGACTGAAAGCGTTACCATATTTGGGCATCCTTAATGCTCACTCCATCAATAGAAAACACATCATAGCAGCAGCAGCCATGGCCAGAGCAAAAGGCAGGAATAAGGAAGGGAGGAGAACAGAGAGAGGAAGGGAGAGGGGCAGGCAGCCAATGACCAAGAGAAATACACTGAGCCCCATGGAGAGACACTCAGAGACAAGACCTACCTACCAGCAGACACACAGGAAATGAAACAGAGAGTCAGATCAGGGAGGAGAAAGAGAAAACAGGAGGCAAGGAATGGAGAGGAGGCAGAAAGAGACCCAAGTTGATATCTATTTCTACCTTTCCTTCCTTCCTTCCTTCCTTCCTTCCTTCCTTCCTTCCTTCCTCCCTTTTTTAAAATTTTTTCTTGATTTATTTTGAAAGAAAGAGAGAAAGAGAAAGAGCGTGAGGGGGGGAAGGGCAGAAAGAGAGGGAGGGAGAATCTCAAGCAGGCTCCCTGCTGTCAGCAGAGAGTCTAATGTGGGGCTCGATCCCATGGCCCTGGGATCATGACCTGAGCCAAAATCAAGAATCAGACACTCAACTGAGCCACCCAGGCACCCCTCTCTCTCTTTCTATCTGAAGTTATATATAGAAATATATACACATGTTACGTGTGTGTGTGTGTGTGTGTGTGTGTGTGTGTGTGGTTAACCCTTTCACAGCCAACCTTGCTGGTCAATGACCTAGTAGGGTCTCTGGTCCCTGTTTCTACAGAGTTCGGAGGTATTCATTTGGTTTGGATGTAGAATGTAAGGTCCTAGTGACCTCAACTGCATCAAATCCCCTTCAAGTACGGGGATCTCACCTATGTACCTGACATAGGATCGGGAGGAAAAAGTCCTCTTCTCTTGAAAACTATTAGCATTTCTAACCAATTCCTTGTCTAATTTATACTTATCAGAATATATAAACTCTAGATTAGCACGAACTAGTTCTTGGGTTTTTCTTCAATATCCGTTCAAATTGTGTCCCTTCAAAAGACATCATTTAGGATCCTAGAGGCCCAAGGTTGTCCACAGACAACCTTTTCCCTCATTAGCTTCTTGGCCCCTTTCCTCCATTGCCCCATGTCCTGCTGGAGAAGATGAGGTTTAAGGATTGACTGCTTTAGTTACTTACTTTTGCTAGGAATTTCCTCTCACCTGTGAGAAGCTCTAACTGAACCCTTAATTCTCTTGCCCAAAATGTGGCAGATATGAATTGAAGTAAAGTAACTGGTTTTCTTTCTGTCTTTATTTCCATTTTTGGCAGGAAGGGGTTCAATAGTCTGGCATAAATTCCTTTCCTGGATTCATGCCCACGGCCCTGGAAGAGTTTAGCTATCAATCCTCTAAAGTTTGATTGATTTGTCATGTTCTGATGCTGGAATGAGTTTGTTAGGGGAAATTTATGAACACATTACCCGAACTGCCAAGAGCCTTAAATGCTTGAGGATTTCCTGAAGAGACACTCCAAGAATCTTCTTTGGCTTTGTTGTTTTTCCTTAGGATGTGGTGTGATTTTCACGGTCTATTTGTCATAATGCTTCCCTGACGTAAAATACTCATACAGCATAAATAAGCTCTCCCTGAAATACTTCGAGTCTTTCCAATCTGGAAGTCTGAGCTTAAGTTCCCTGCTTTAAATACATGGCAGACACATTAGCCATTGGAAGAGATGGCAAGTTTCTATCAGGCCTAAACGGAACTTTTTATTATGTGTACCTGTTTTTAGCATGCCTGAGTACACAGATTTGGTCTTTCAGTGTTTCCAATGTTATGGTATCGACTGCCTGAACCTTAATTATCGCTAGAACTTCTTGTTGGGTGGAGTTTTTCATCTCTCTTTCTCCCACTTGGTGCTTTTTGCTTCAAAGTTATTTTGTCTGCTACTAATATTTCCCCTCTGCATATTTTGGTAGCATTTACACAGGATCTCTTTGCCCATCCCTTTAGTTTCACCCTCTGAATCTCGTTCTGGCACACGTGTGTCTCTTATAAACAGCAGATAGCTTGCTTTGTATTGTTTCACCCCATATAAGAGTATGTGTCTTCTAAAAGAGGCATTTAACTCATTCATATGTATCCATTTGGATGTATCTCCTGCCACTTGATTTCAGATTTATGCCCGTTCGTTTGTTTAGCAAATATTTCCTCTGCTTTCTTGTTGTTTCTCAGATATAGAGACTTTGTCCATCGTATGTGAGTTATGGTGTAACCACAGTGATGTTGATGAATGATGGAATTGTACCTTTTGGTACCATGCCTTGAAGAAGGAACACTTGTCTCCCAAGTTAATGATACCCAAACTTGGCAAATCTCGATAGTGACTGCCTTCAGAGACAGGCTTAGTTCTGATGGGATTTAACTACAATAAAGGTTCTTTGGACTTGGAGTCAGCCCGGGCTTTGAATTTTCATGCTCTTCCTGCACGCGTGCGCGCGCGCACACACACACACACACACACACACACGCTTGCTATGTGACTGTGGGTATTTAATTAACCCCTGCACCCACTAATTTCCCCATCTGTAAAAATCTTGAGGTGATTGAGGAGATTTACTGGAGCAACATGGGGAAGCACTTGCCATAATTCTAGGCTTACTGCCGTCTTAACAATGTCTCTATAAAAATAAAACTCCATCTCTCTTGGTTTGTGGTGCGTTTCCTTTTCGGAGCTGGGGTCTGGTTGGTATGCAGGAAAAGGAGAAGGCATGTGAGCTATGTTATCTGCTTGTCATCACAAGAGGAGCCAAGTGGCAGGCCATGGATTGAAGCACATCCGGAGCATATCGGGGTAGGCCGAGGAATTCCACAGTAAAGACTCTGAGATAAGGAAGTGCCAAGGGTGGGGGCTGCTGAATGGCCTGGGCTTCTGCTGACCAGGGCCAAGTCCTTGTGAAAAAAGAGATGAGGAGGGAACGTGGCTTCTAGAGCCACCAAATAAGGAAGGACATCATCTCTCTCACCTTTATCCAAGGGTGGATGTCAGCCACCAGAGCGACTCACCCAACACCGTCTAGTATCCCCCAAACACCGGTTTCAAAGTGACAAGGGAGCGTGGGGAAAGCTGAGCGCAAAGTGCAGGCTAACAGCACCCGTGTCCCCGCCAGGTGGGATATGTGTGCTATTCCTCGGACACTCCTGGCTGCCCAAGAACAGGGGAAAGGAAAGAGAGCAAATGGCTGACAGACAGAGGTCACAGTCACACGGGACAGGTGTCTCCTTCAGGTTACGGATAACTTAGTAAAGTGCAAGAAAAAAAAACAATCTTTTCCATAGGCTAATCTCCAGACACCTATAGACTCCGTTTCCTGGAGCCCTAAGATCACCCTCATCAAGATGTAAAGGGGTTTAAGTGCTTGCCATGGTGATGTGGGAAACAAAGGCAAATGGAAAATTAAATTCCCTTGCTGCCTACACCC
Organism: Prionailurus bengalensis; assembly: GCF_016509475.1. Taxonomy (NCBI): domain Eukaryota; kingdom Metazoa; phylum Chordata; class Mammalia; order Carnivora; family Felidae; genus Prionailurus; species Prionailurus bengalensis. The sequence continues at coordinate 50,969,587 of NC_057351.1, read as the reverse complement.
CACTGACAAGTCCTTCAAACAGGCAGTGTGACCTTCCTCTAGGAGCTCAGCTGCCTCAATGATGACACTTTGCTAGGCGCAAAAGAGAATCTTGGCTTAACATTATCCTGGCCCCCAGGATCCTGTAAGTCTACTTTAACATATAAAAATTCCTCTGGCAACTTCCTTTATCTCAACTCCCCCAAGATATATGTTAGCAATCATACTCCCAGCCATGGCCCCCTGATATACATCTGAAGGGTCTCATGACTGAGGCTTTACTAAACGGTAATAAATGCCATTTTCCTAACAACACCTAGCCCCTCGAGGTCCTGGAAACCTCGCTTCCAAAATTCCTTAGAGACTTAACTCTATCCCTGACCCCCTCCCAACCGGAGGATATAGAATCAGTTACCCACCACAACCCCAGTGCAGCTCTTTCTGCCCACGAGCGCTGTCCCCAGGCTTTAATAAAATCACCTTTTTGCACCAAAGACGTCTTCAAGAATTCTTTCTTGGCAGCGGGCTTTGAACACCACCATCACCCCACAAGGACCTAGGTCAAGCTCTGAGCTGAGTGGTGCAGTAGGGAACACTTTCACGAACAAATCAAACATTTCTTTTATTTCTCAAATGATTTCTAACCTCTCATTGTGTTTTCCTTTTCCTTCATCTGCCATGCAGAACCTACCTAGAAAAGAGGACAGCTGTCCTTTGAAGCTCCTGTAACCTCAGCCCCCTCCCCTTCCCTTCCCCACCCAGCACGCTTTGTCCAGGTCGGTGGTTCTGATCAGTTACCAACCCAAACTGAGTCCCCAGGGAGCAACTGGGTTGTGCCTCCAGAGGTCATTTTCTTGCCAAACATTCCTTTTCAGTGAGAGGACGTTTTCATCCCCTGGTAAACAATCCCCAGCCTGCACAAAGCAGAGAAGGGTGCCTGTCCCTCTGCACGGCTCTCCACTCAGTCCTGAGCTGATTCCAACCCCAGAGGCGTCAGTCTGCTCTATAAATTCCTTTGTGAAACCTGAGAGCTTGGGCTCCGAAGGAGAGCAAAGATCTTGGAGGGGTTACAGTTTCCCTCCTCCCTTTTAAAGGTCTGCTTGTGTTGGCAGCAGAAGAGTGTGTTTTTCCAAACAGGCTCTTCCCTTTCTTATGGGAATTCAGTTCAGAAAGCCCTGCCAGGCTCCTTCTAAGTGGGAGAGGTAAGATCACCTCCCTTGCAGGTCTACACAGGAAAGAGATGCCATGCCTGGGGCCGGGCTTTCTAGTTACAAGGGTCTGAACCTCTTTCTGAAACAGGCACTTATTAGGAGGGGCATGGCTCCACTTACCAGGTGGTAGGGGGTGGAGGCTGGGCTCATCTGAACTTCACCCCTGCCTTTAGTTTCAGTCCCTGTTGTTTTTGAGAGAGACAGAGAGGCAGAGACAGAGAGAAAAGAAGAAAGCAGGAAGAAAAGAAGGAAGGGAGGAAGGGAAAGGAGGGATGAAGGGAGGAAAGAAAGAAACCTTTGGCCGGCCGCCCTTGGGCTGAACCACTGTGTCGGCACCTGAGTCCCTCACCACCGCCTGGTACTCTCCTCCTCCACGAACCTCCAGGGCCATTTTTGTTTTATTCATATTCTAGCCATTAGTACACATTCAACCCCAGAATTTGGAAATGAAGTGAGAAGTCATCAGCTGGTGGAATGTTAGAAAACTCATCTTTTGAAAACAATACACGGTTTTGGTGGCAGCGAAGGGGATAAAATGGAGAGAGAAGTCAGCTGCTGCCCTCTCCTAAGCCTTTCAATTTCACCACCTTCGTGGGGGCTCTCGGACCTCACGACCCCGGAGGGTCAACAGACAAAAAGTTTTCCCTTGATCCACCGGGTGCCTGAGCAGGTGTGTGCTGACAGACGCCGCATTTTTAATCTCTCATCAGAAGCATCTCCTTGCCATTTCCCGCTGGAGGGTGGTGGGAAAAGCGGGTCATGGGCAAGACATTCTGGCTGAGTGACGCTCTCCCCAACCAGCTGCCCCGCTGGCTGCTCGGAAGCAGATGCAGGCAGAGGGCTCCGAGCGGGGCATTCCTGAGGCTGGAGGTCTGCGAGTCGCTGATGCGCAGGGCGCGGTGCCCGCAGGCAGCCTGCTCCTCCCTTCTGCCCCCTCCCTCGGGCCTCAAGCCTGCCCCCCTCTTCGTGTTTGCTTTGCATTTAACACAGGTTTGTTGAGTGCCTACTGGGTGCCGGGGTCTGCTCCAAGTGCCTGGCATAGATCGGTGAGACCAACAGGCAAACAGACACCCCTTGCTTCACCGAGCTAATGTTCTACGGTTCCTATTTCACTAAAAGGTAGTATTTATTTAAAAATTTGCCAAGGTTCAGAAAAATTGAAACGACGACAGTGAGAACCCGTACACACTTCACCCAGATGCAATTAATATTTTACAGTTGTGTTCTTTTTTCTTTCTTGGCCTTTGTTCTCTATACATACATACACACACGTAGAGGTTTTTTGTGGAAACCATTTGGAAGTAGGCATCATGACACCTCACCACTAAATAATTTAGAATATATAGCGACGCCCTCCTACATTACCTCAAAACCAGTACTGCACGTAATACTATCATTAGGGGGACCTGGGTGGCTCAGTCGGTTAAGACTCTTGATTTTGGTTCAGGCCATGATCTCACGGTTGGTGGGATCCAAACCTCCATCAGGCTCTGTGCTGACAGTGTGGAGCCTGCTTGGGATTCTCTCTCTCCCCCTCTCTCTATCCCTCCCCTGCTTGTGCATGCTCTCTCTCTCTCAAAAATAAATAAATAGGGGCGCCTGAGTGGCGCAGTCGGTTAAGCGTCCGACTTCAGCCAGGTCACGATCTCGCGGTCCGTGAGTTCGAGCCCCGGGTCAGGCTCTGGGCTGATGGCTCAGAGCCTGGAGCCTGTTTCTGATTCTGTGTCTCCCTCTCTCTCTGCCCCTCCCCCGTTCATGCTCTGTCTCTCTCTGTCCCAAAAATAAATAAACGTTGAAAAAAAAAATATATATACTTAAAAAACACTTTCATTAATAGTGCTTAAAATACAAGTTATATTCAAATGTCTTTAATTGTCCCCAAAATGCATTTTATGGCTTTTGCTTTTTAGACAACAGGATCCAACGAAAGTTCATGCATTTTGTTTGAATGTTATGTCTCTTTCAGTTTCTTTTAATCTAGAACACCCAATTCTTTTTTGTTTGGCTTTTCAAGTCATTGACCTATTTGAAGAGCCCAACTGGTTTTGTTTTTGTTTCTGTTTTGAATGTCCGACATTCTGGATTTGTCTGAACACTGTCTCGTGACTGGATTCAGGTTAATCATTTTGGGTAGGAAGAGTTCATAAGGGATGGGGTGCACTTTTGATTGCAACACTTCAGGAAATGCATAATGTCAGGTTCCACAGGCACAGGCTAACTAAACACTGAATGAATAAATTGTATAAAAGGTGCATTTCTTTCCCATAGTCTTACTGCCACAATTCTGAGACTGCGATCAGGATGGCTTCAGTTTACTACAGCTTCAAAAATATATGTCTATGTATATAATACACACATACTCATGTAAATCTCAACCCTACGATGGTATTCTCAACTCTAGACTGGAAAAGAGAATCAGCTGGGAAGTTTAAAAAATTACCAATACCGAGCCCCAGCACTTCCTCTGATAATCAGTTTGATCATTCATGAAAGTGGGGTTTGTTGGGTCTTTCCATTTTAAAGACGCCTTTTGTCCCTTATTATTTAATAAATAATCTCTGTGATCCAGGAGTACTAGGAGAATATCCTGATGCCCGGTGGACTTTCATAAAATCACTTTAGCATTCATTGATGATTTTTGCTTGAATCAATTATTTTACAGGGGTGAACTTTCTAATTTTACCCTTCTCTCTACATTAACTAGCTGGCATTCTGCGAAAGGGGAAGGGCTTCCCCTTTCCTGCCCTTTCTCTATTTACGTGTCTATATATTTATATAGAAACCTTCATTTATTGAATATTGCCATGGACCCAATAGATTGTTTCATATGTAAGTTACCACCATTATTCTTTTTGAAGCTCAACATATCCCAAATTCAGACAGCAGGAGCCCCTTATGGCTGCTCCTTTAGCAAGTACTACATTAGCCTGTGAGCGCCTTTTTGGTTTTTGGCATCGAGTATTCTAAGTTCATCTTGTACCTTCCCTGTCCCAAACCTGGAACCAGCAATTACTCCAAGGGATGGGAGCCAACACACACACACACACACACACACACACACACACACATGCACACACGCATCTGTATATATATATATATATTTAAATATATGTTTAAAATGACAGAGATATAAACTTCTGTATAAGAGGACACAGAAAACATGAAATAGTACATATAGGAACATTAACTTTGAAGGGAACAGAGCACCAGATACTAGCTAACATATCTTTGTGAAGAAAAATACCTTTAATCTGAGGATGGAGTGTGAGCCTGGAAGTAGGGGGACATGGATTTGTAGCCTGACCCTGCATGCAATTTGGGACGAGCCACTTCTTCGGGTACCACTTGCCCCAAGGCAAGTTTAACTAGGGGACTGGGCTAGACAATACTGAAGCCTTCTCTACATTCCAAAATTCAGTATTCAAAAGAACCGGACAATACCTAGTTATAAGAAGCGCTTTGAACCAACCGAAGGGCCTTAGTTCCTGTAGGATTTCAGTGGCAGGAACTTCACCTTTTAGCTCTGACTCCCTTGATCTAGTAAGACTCATTGTAAAATGTGTTCAGTGAATGTTTTTGTTGGTGATGGTCTTTTCTGAAGCTAGAATGAGATAAACAGATAAAACTGCCAAGATTTTAGGTAAGCCACGAGAAACTATGTTGCAGTGAGATTGTAACTATCAGGATATTGACAAAGGGAGGTTTCAGTCTTTAAAATAAGGGTCCTGCCTACCTGAGCCTGGCCTCTCCTGATGGCCAGACAGTGGACTTGGTGACCAGTCAGTGCTTTTACTGGTTTTTACTAAACCAGCTTCCCAAAGAACCCATGCCTAAGATGTTTTGCAGCACTTTCTCTTTCATTAGGAAACTCCAAACTATACCGGGACATTTTTTTCCAATTCTCCTTACCTGAAGTCAAAAATTGCATTTAAAAAATAATTCTCCCTTGCTTTAATAAATTGGCTAAAAAGGTTAAATGGATTTTCCTTCTATGTTTGCGGTCACAGAAGCACTTATCTCTCACCCCAAGTGGATGCCCTATGTAATTGGATGTGAAGCTGCATCAAAATCTTTTCAAAGCATTGCTATGACAATCAGACTTCTTTTTTTTCCCCCTGAAATGGCTTCAATGCAAACTCTCCACCATCCCGCTGTCCATTCAGTGAAATTTCATCTTATGAAGTAAGTTTAGCTTTTCAGAAACTTTAGGGGCAGGAAGGGGTATCAATATGTATTCAAATTAGCCGATTCTCCCACACACCCACTCTTCTCCAAGTGAGAGACAATCCACTCAGCCTTATCACCCTCTGTGAGTTTGATTGTTAAAGGCTCTGCCTTACTAAGACTATGGAAATTAATGCAGGGGTCTAAAAAAAGAATCCCTGTTTTGGGGAAATAAGACTTTTAATACAAAGTCTCTGACAGTCCTTCCTGTCCATTTATCAGCCTGTTTTCTACATGGATTCCAAAAAGGCAAGAAGTTGTTTGGGCAGAGATTCTCAGAGGGGAAGAAGGAGGGAAGAAGCTTTATGAAGATCTCTAAGGTCTGGGGAAGATCGGAAAAGCATATTCAAAATTACTATTGCTTTGATTTGGTTTTGGCCCCAAGTTGATCTTGACATTTCTATTCATGTTAACAGAAGGTGTGAGATTTTCACGTTTATCAAATGGGGGTATGTCTTTAAAATGGCTGAAATACTCAGGGCTAGTGAAGGCTTTATGGACTATTTTCCCATTTTAGAGGCTTTGGAGAATCAAATCTGCCATCTGCATAGAATGCTGTAGTCATGAATGTTTATTTCTTCTACCTTTTGATTCAGTGGTTTGAAGACCTCAATAAAATTTTAGGGCCCCAGAGATCATTTCGTTGAAAGCTCTCCTTTGGTAATTGGAGGATTTGAGATTCTAAGAGGTTAGAGGGCTTGCTCAACTAGACACAGAGCAGGACCAGGATTAAAAGCCAGGCTCCCTATTTCCTCATCCCACACCCTCCATACTTTGTGGCAGAAGCAGCATGTCATATGGTCTGCGGTTTCCTTTAAATATTTCAGTAAAACTGTAAAAACTCCAAGAAGGCAGGGGAATTTGTCTGCTGTGAGATTTGGTATATCTCAGTTCTTTAAAAATGCCTGACACACAGTAGGGCCAAATAAATATTGAATGAATAAAGTGTGTGTATGTGTGTGTGTGTGTGTGTCTTCCATAGTCTTAGCAAAGGCAGGGTCTTTAACAATCAAAATTCAGAGACTGGGATTAGGATCGCTTAACTGCCTCCTCCACCTTCAAGAAGGTATGTATGTAGTGGGGAGGGGCCAAGATGGCAGAACAGTATGGAAGTTTTTTTTTTTTTCATCTCTCTTCCCTTAAACATAGCCAGATCAACACTAAACCATCTTCCACACCTAGAAAACTGATTTGAGGATTAGCACAACAATCTGCACAACCTGAGCCACAGAATTCAGCAGGTATGTGGTGTAGTGAGGTGAACTGGGGGAAAGAAAAGCCACGGAGGACAGGAAGCTGTTTTTGCTTGTGGAAAGGGGATGGAGACAGGGAGAATATGGGAAAAGCACATCCCCCCAAAGCAGCTGGCAAGAAAGTGGAAAACTGGAAACAACAGCAGGGACTGAACAAAAAAGGGAGAAAGGAGAAAGGAGAGGACTTAAACTCCATTAAGGCTCTATAAACAGGGGGAGTGCAGAGTTGGAAACTCCACAGCTCGATACCTGGCAGTGCTCTAGTGGGAAGGGCAAATGCCCAGGAGCAGAGAGCGAGGTCCTCGGGGTCGTCAGGCCACATGGGGAGAGGTGGCTCCCTTGCTGGGAGGACACTTGCTAGAGGCTGTGCAGCCACCCCACAGGCAAAGATCCCAGAGGACCCTGGAAAACAACCACATTTGCTGGTGCTGGAACAAGGACCTTAAGTGAAGCTTGGTGCCAGATGTGTGTTGTGATTTTTCCATAATCCCTGAAACACTGCTGCTACATGATTGAGTGAACTTTTTCCTGGGGTGGGCTGGCACCTGGCTGCAGTCTCTAGGCATCAGCAGCAGCACGGTCCCGCAAATGTTCCTGGGTGCAGCCGGCACCCCGGCCATTGCTCAGTGAGACCCTCCCTCAGAAGGTCAAAACAGGTCAAAGCCAGAGTCCCTCAGAAGTGAGGGGTTGGGAAACACAGCAGTATCTGAGATAAAACTCAGGAGGGAGGTGCAGCCTGGTAAACCTGATGGATTATACACGGACAGTGTAAAGTCAGAGAGTGGACGGAAGCTGGAGACTGGTGCGCAATTGCTGACTGGGGAGAACAGAGTTCCAATACTGGAGACTGGGTAGCTGGGTGACACCATTTTCACCCCTCCGCGCATGCACATACACATCTACAGGCGCCACAACAATCCACCCCAGTAAGCTATGTAACGCCATCTAGTGGAGAACAGAGTCGTTACACTAAGCCCCGCCCAACTGGGCCAACCTCGCTCTTCAGGAACACAAGTCTCTCCACCTGCTTAGTTTACGGACTATAAAGTGCTTTATAGTTTGACTTCTAGAGGAAAACGATGTAATTTCAATTGTATTTCAGTCTGTTTGCTGGTCCATCTATTCAATTTCTTTTTCTTTTTCTTTTCTTTTCTTATTCTTAAATACAGAAAGAAAAAATTTACTTTTATTCGCCATTTTTATTAAAAATATTTTTCTTTAATTTTTTCTACCATGGTTTTTACTTTTTTGTAAATTTTCAAATTCTATTTTATTTCCATCATTTCATTTTCTTCTATTTAACTGTCTTCATTTTTTCAAATTTTCAAACATTTTCCTTTTTTTCTTTCTTGTTTTTTCTTTTCTTATCTTTCCCTTTTTTCTTTAATCTATCAAGTTCCTTTCAACAACCAGAACAAAACACACCTAGGATCTAGCATCATTTATTTGACTTTTTGTGTGTGTTCTTTTTAATTTTTTTAATTTTAATTTTTTTACCTTATTAATTTCTTTTCTTCCTTCAAAATGATGAAATTAAGGAATTCACCCCAAAAGAAAGAACAGGAAGAAACAATAGCCAGGGACTTAATCAACACAGATACAAGCAAGATGTCTGAACCAGAATTTAGAACCACGATAATAATACCAGCTGGAGTTGAAAATAGATTAGAATCCCTTTCTGTGGAGACAAGAGGAGTAAGAGCTAGTCAGGATGAAATAAAAAAATGTTGTAACTGAGCTGCAATCATGAATAAAAATACCACGGCAGCAAGGATGGATGAGGCAGAGCAGCCAATCAGCAATACAGAAGACAAACTTATGAAGAATAATAAAGTATAAAAAAAGAGGGATACTAAGGCAAAAGAGCATGATTTAAGAATTAGAGAAATCAGTGACTCATTAAAAAGGAACAACATCAGAAGCATAGGGGTCCCAGAAGATGAAGAGAGAGAAAAAGGGGTAGAAGGGTTATGTGAGCAAATCATAGCAGAAAACTTTCCTAGCCTGGGGAAAGACACAGACATCAAACTCCAGGAACTGCAGAGGACTCCCATGAGATACAACAAAACTGACCATCAACAAGGCATATCATAGTCAAATTCACAAAATACTCAGGCAAGGAGAGAATCATGAAAGCAGCAAGGGAAAAAAAGTGCTTAACCTACAAGGGAAGACAGATCAGGTTTGCAGCAGACCTATCCACAGAAACTTGGCATGCCAGAAAGGAGTGGCAGGATATATTCAATGTGCTGAATCGTAAAATATGCAGCCAAGAATTCTTCATCCAGCAAGGCTGTCATTCAAAATAGAAGGAGAGATAAAAAGTTTCCCAGACAAACAAAAATTAAAGGAGTTCATGACCACCAAACCAGCCCGCCAAGAAATTTTAAGGGGGACTCTGAGCGGAGAAAAGACGAGTTAAAAAAAAAAAAGACCAAAAGCAACAAAGACTAGAAAGGACCAGAGAACACTACCAGAAACTCCAACTCTACAGGCAACATAATGGCAATAAATTCATACCTTTCAGTACTCACTGTAAACGTCAATGGACCAAATGCTCCAATCAAAAGACATAGGGTAACAGAATGGATAAAAAAACAAGATCCATCTATATGCTATTTACAAGAGACCCACTTTAGACCTAAAGACACCTTCAGATTGAAAGTAAGGGGATGGAGAACCATCTATCATGCTAATGGTTGACAAAAGAAAGCCAGAGAAGCCATACTTATATCAGACAATCTAGACTTTAAAATAAAGATTGTAACTAGAGATGAAGAAGGGTAGTATATCATAATTAAGGGGCCTATCCAGGGACGCCTGGGTGGCTCAGTTGGTTGAGACTCTGACTTCGGCTCAGGTCGTGATTTTGCAGTTTGTGGGTTTGAGCCCTGTGTTGGGCTCTGTGCTGACAGCTCAGAGCCTGGAGCCTGCTTCAGATTCTGTGTGTCTCTCTCTGCCCCTCCCCTGCTCATGCTCTGTCTCTCTGTCTCAAAAATAAATATAAGCATTAAAAAATTTTTTTTTTTAATTTTTTTTAACATTTATTTATTTTTGAGACAGAGAGAGACAGAGCATGAACAGGGGAGGGTCAGAGAGAGAGGGAGACACAGAATCTGAAACGGGCTCCAGGCTCTGAGCCATCAGCACAGTGTCCGACGCAGGGCTCGAACTCACGGACCGCAAGATCATGACCTGAGCCGAAGTCGGCCGCTCAACCGACTGAGCCACCCAGGCGCCCCCAAAAAAATTTTTTTTAATTAAGAGGTCTATCCACCAAGAAGGTCCAACAATTGTAAACCTTTATGCTCCATATGTGGAGCACCCAAATATATAAATCAATTAATCACAAACATAAAGAAACTCATTGACAATAATACCATAATAGTAGGGGACTTCAACATCCCACTTACAGCAATGGACAGATCATCTAAACAGAAAATAAGCAAGGAAAATAAGCAATGGTTCTGAATGACACACTGGACTGGATGGACTTAACAGATATATTCAGAACATTTCATCCTAAAGCAGTGAAATACACATTCTTCTCCATTGCACATGAAGCATTCTCCAGAATAGATCACATACGGGACACAAATCGGCCCTCAACAAGTACAAAAAGGTTGAGATCATATCGTGCATATTTTCAGACCACAACGCTATGAAACTCAAAATCAACCACAAGAAAAAATGTGGAAAGATAACAAATACTTGGAGACTAAAGACCATCCTACTAAAGAGTGAATGGGCTAACCAAGTAGTTAAAGAGGAAATTAAAAAGTACATGTAAGCCAATGAAAATGATAACACCCAGCCCAAAACCTCTGGGATGCAGCAAAGGCGGTCATAAGGGGAAACTATATAGCAATCCAGACCTTCCTAAAGAAGGAAGACAAGTTTCAGATACACAATCTAACCTTACACTTTAAAGAGCTGGAAAAATAACAGCAAATAAAACCCAAAACCAGCAGAAGACAGAAAATAATAAAGATTAGGGCAGAAATCAATGCTATCGAATAAAAAAAAAGAGTAGAACAGATCAATGAAACCAGAAGCTGATTCTTTGAAAGATAAACGAAATTGATAAAGCCCTAGCCAGTTTGATCAAAAAGAAAAAGGAAAGGACCCAAATAAATAAAATCAAGAATTAAAGAGGAGAGATCACAACCAACACAGCAGAGATACAAACAATAATAAGAGAATATTATGAGCAATTATACACCAATAAAATGGGCAATCTGGAAGAAATAGACAAAGCCTAGAAACATATTAACTACCACAACTGAAACAGGAAGAATAGAAAATTTGAACAGACCCATAACCAGGAAAGAAATCGAATTAGTAATCAAAAATCTCCCAAAAAACAAGAGTCCAGGGCCGATGGCTTTCCAGGGGGAATTCTACCAAACATTTAAAGAAGCGTTAACACCTACGTTCTTGAAGCTGTTCCAAAAATAGGAATGGAAAGAAAACTTCCAAACTCTTTCTATGAAGCCAGAATTACCTTGATTCGAAACATAGATGAACATAGATGTAAAAACCCTCAACAAGATACTAGCCAACTGGATCCAACAATACATTTAAAAAATTATTCACCACAACCAAGTGGGATTTATACCTGGAATGGAGGGCTGGTTCGATATCTACAAAACAATCAATGTGATACATCACATCAATAAAAGAAAGGACAAGAAACACATGATCCCCTCAATAGATGCAGAGAAAGCATTTGACGAAATACAGCATCCATTCTTGATAAAAACCCTCAAGAGTGTAGGGATAGAAGGATTATACCTTGACATCATAAAAGCCATATATAAAAGACCCAACGCTAATATCATCCTCAATGGGGAAAAACTGAGAGCTTTCTCCCTGAGGTCAGGAACAAGATAGGGATGTCCACTCTCACCACTGTTATTCAACATAGCATTGGAAGTCTTAGCCTTAGCAACCAGACAACACAAAGAAATAAAAGGCATCCACATCAGCCAGGAGGAGGTCAAACTTTCACTCTTTTCCAGATGACATGATACTGTATATGGAACACCCAAAGACTCCACCAAAAAACTGCTAGATCTGACCCATGAATTCAGCAAATTTGCAGGATATAAAATCAATGTACGGAAGTCGGTTGTATTTCTATACACCAATAATGAAGCAACAGAAAGAGAAATCAAGGAATCGATCCCATTTGAAATTGCACTAAAAACCATAAAATACCTGGGAATAAACCTAACCAAAGAAATGAAAAATCTATTCACTGAAAACTATAGAAAGCTTATGAAAGAAATTGAAGAAGACACAAAAAAATATTCCATGCTCCTGGATAGGAAGAACAAATATTGTCAAAATGTCAATGCTACCCAAAGCAATCTACATATTCAATGCAATCCCTATCAAAATAACACCAGCAGCATTCTTCACAGAGCCAGAACAAACAGTCCTAAAATTTGTATGGAACCAGAAAAGACCCCGAATAGCCAAAGCAATCTTGAGAAAGAAAACCAAAGCTGGAGGCATCACAATCTCGGACTTCAAGCTGTATTACAAAGCTGTAATCATCAAGACAGTATGGTATTGGCACAAAAACAGACACTCAGATCAATGGAAAAGAATAGAGAACCCAGAAATGGACCCACAAACGTATGGCCAACTAATGTCTGACAAAGCAGGAAAGAATATCCAATGGAATAAAGGAAGTCTCTTCAGCAAGTGGTGCTGGGAAAACTCAACAGTGACATGCAGAATAATGAACCTGGCCCTTTCTTACACCAGACACAAAAAGAAACTCAAAATGGATGAAAGACCTAAATGTAAGACAGGAAGCCATCAAAATCCTCGAGGAGAAAGCAGGCAAAAACCTCTTTGATCTTGCCCGCAGCAACTTCTTACTCAACATGTCTCTGGAGGCAAGGGAAACAAAAGCAAAAATGAACTATTGGGACCTCATCAAAATAAAAAGCTTCTGCACAGCGAAGGAAACAATCAGCAAAACTAAAAGGCAACCAATGGAATGGGAGAAGATATTTGCAAATGACATATCAGATAAAAGGTTAGTATCCAAAATCTATAAAGAACTTATCAAACTCAACACCCAAAAAACAAATAATCCACTGAAGAAATGGGCAAAAGACATGAATAGACACTTCTCCAAAGAAGACATCCAGATGGCCAACCTACACATCACTCATCATCAGGGAAATACAAATCAAAACCACAATGAGATACCACCTCACACCAGTCAGAATGGCTAACATTAACAACTCAGGCAACAATAGATGTTGGCGAGGATGTGGAGAAAGAGGATCTCTTTGGCACTGCTGGTGGGAATGCAAACTGGTGCAGCCACTCTGGAAAACAGTGTGGAGGTTCCTCAAAAAATTAAAAATAGAACTATCCTACAACCCAGCATGGCACTACTAGGTATTTATCCAAGGGATACAGGTGTGCTGTCTCAAAGAGGCACATGCACCCCTCCGCCCAATGTTTATAGCAGCACTATTGACAATAGCCAAAGTATGGAAAGAGCCCAAATGTCCATCAATGGATGAATGGGTAAAGAAAATGTGGTATATATATATATATATATATATATATATATATATATACACACACACAAAGGAGTATTACTCGGCAATCAAAAAAGAATGAAATCTTGCCATTTGCAACAACGTGGATAGAACTAGAGGGTATTATGCTAAGTGAAATCAGTCAGAGAAAGACAAACATCATAAGACTTCACTCATACGAGGACTTTAAGATACAAAGCAGATGAACATAAGGGAAGGGAAGCAAAAATAATATAAAAACAGGGAGGGGGACAAAACATAAAAGAACAAACAGAGGGTTGCTGGAGGGGTTGTGTGTGTGTGGGGGATGGGCTAAGTGGTAAGGGGCATTAAGGAAAATCATTGTTGCACTATATGCTAACTAAGTTATTTTAAAAAAAAGAATTTATGTACGTATATTTACATACACATTCACTGAAATCTGTATCTTATGCTGGTATTTTCAATGCTGGCTGGAAATTAGAATCAACTAGAGAATTTTTTTTAATGCCAATACCTGGATCTTAGGGCAAAGAGTCAGATTTCATGTACCTGGGGTGAGGCTGGGGTATCTTTTAAAAGCTTCCTAGCCAATTTTAAGATGCACCCAGCCCTGAGAACCACTGGGGAATACTAATTTATACCCGAGGTGCCCTAGCTGGCACATTACACTTGTTGTGGTTAGGATTTATAAGATGCCAATCAGCTGTGCATGTTCCAGAAGAGGCTACCCCAAGCACTTTATCTTTACCTCTCATTAGTACTGACGAATTCTTTGTTAATTAGCATTAGAAATGGTACAGATTATTTGTCATCGAAAGGAGGATTCAAGACATGCGGTTTGGCTAGAAGAGCATGTAGCAACCCTGCTAGGTGCCAGCTAAATATGGCGCTGCTCTGTGTCAGACGTTCTGTTATGGCCTTTGGAGACCTAGCCCCACAGTGAGTACGAGGACTCTGTCAGATTGTGTATTGGGCCATACGTTCTGTCATCTGATTGCACCAGAAAAGCAGCCAAAACGTGCTGCTAGGATGCAGTTTCATTTGCCTCAGCTGAACCTTGTATGCTGTTTGTTGTATGAGGGCCTAAGATGGGGCTGGCTTCATTGAGCGTGCAGAACAGTCCGTGTGGCTGTGTGAGCCTATTGGTTGACATGGATTCATGTGTGTAGCAGAATTTGGGTTGCGGCCTGTAATTTACTAGAACAAAGCACCTGCTCTAAGGTGTGGCAGTGAGAACTACAGCCCTCACCTACCTCTCTCGCCAGGGGCCACCGATACCCACAAAAAGGAAGCTTGTGCCCTGTTGCTTACAGCAGGGTGCATGCACTTTGTATCCAGAGCCCTGGGTAGAAGAGGACTTTAGTCTTGACTTTGTCCTTTGAGAGGAGGTGAAGACAGATACCACAAGCCTGCTCAAAGTGTCCCCAGGCTGTTCAGCTTTCCAAATACAGGTGATTGCATTCCCCGTTGGTGGTGGAGGGGAAACAACCTTGAACCTTGTTTGCTTCACTTTTATGACCTCCCTTTGGCATTTTCAAGTGTGTAACTGAGCCATGGCTTGGCTGTAAGGATACTTGGATTCCTAGTTAGGCAAAGTCAGCCACTTCTCTGAGCCAGGGGAGGTGAGTAGCAGCTGGCTCTGGGAAGGTTATTAAGAGGGACAGCAAAATGAGCAATTATAAGTGCGACAGTGGAACAAGGTGTCTTCTGAGCCAGAATCTGGCCACAGTCCTTGGAGTGCTTCCTTTTAGTATCGAAGTGGGGGTTCTAAGGACAAGGAGTGTTAATAACAATAAAATTTTATGTGCCATGAAATGCCTTTGATTGTAGCAAATAAAAGTGACTGTTTTGAAAAACAGCCTAAATATCCATAGACGGGAGAGTTGGCTAAATGAGCAACGGTCTGTCCACACAAGGAAATCCATGCGGTTGGTTAAAATAATGAAATAGGTTTGTTTATGCTGGTAGAAGACAATCCCTAAGACATGTTATCGAGTGAAAAAAAATCAAGTATCAAATCAACACTCAGTGAGACTGCAATTAAGCAACACTCTGTCATTTTTAATTTTTAACAATAACATGCATATATTACTTACATAGTGGAGAAAATATAATAAGAGAAAAGTCTTAGTAGACGTATGATGAAGTACATAGAGGTACGGTGTCCAAAAATTTGGAGACATGAAATTGGCCTTGGAGCTGAGCTCTGGCACCACAGCCAGGGTGGTGTCTAGGCAAGTTTTTGGAACCCTGGGTGACAGTAAATGCTGTATATGCTCTGCTCCCCTGCCTCACTTTCTCCAGCTGTAAAGAGGGCTATAATTCTGGCCCCGCTCAAAATGCATAAACTGCAGAAACTGGGGGAAAGGTTCATGGGGGTAATTCCGGCAAAGCTCAGGAACCATTCCCCTGTTCATTCTGTCCATAGATGGTTGACACTGGGTTGTGAAATAATTGTAGAACTAGCTTGAAGGTTTTTTGTCTTAATTCATCTTGGATAGGAAAGGTTATGCCTAGTTTGAGAGTACGATCCAGCCAAATATACACTTTTCAGAACTTACCCCACTAGGTGAACTTTTACAGGAAGGAGCTTCTTTAAAAACTTGCCTCGAATTGAGAAGTTCTCAATTTTGATGAAAAGGAATGATTTGAAAATGAAATTTTGTCTTATGTGTTATTAGGGAGCTAAATGTATCTAGAATTGCTTCTTTTTTTTTTTTAATGTTTACTTATTTTGAGAGAAAGAGAATCATCTGATGCAGGGCTCAACCTATGAACTGTGAGATCATGACTTGAGCTGAAATCAAGAGTTGGAGGTTTAATTGACTGAGCCACCCACGCACCCCTAGCATCACTTTTTGAAGAGACAATCTCATCTTGGTTTATAATGCTGACTGGATCAACAAGGGGGAAAGGGGAGTGGAGAGGTCCGACAGGGATTTTGCTGACCTGACAATAAGGGAGGATCTTCCCAGCTCGCTCCTTTCTCTAGGTTCAGCCCGTTCGGTCAACTGTCCTCAACTGTCGGCCTCTGTGAAGTTCTTTTCAAGACTTCCTGGAGCTTCCCAGACAGAATCAGCCAGGCTTGAGGGGAAAACTCAGTGACTGGAGGAAGAGCAGAGCTTGATGAGCCCCACCCCCCACCACTGCTTGCATTTTTTTGAAGTGATCTGAACACTGAAGAGCCTATTACCTACCAGTGGGTCTAGGTATGAACTTTCCTTGAAAATCTGCTCTGTGCTCAGTGATTCTCTGTTCCTATTGGATGCAATCAAAACTCTTCAACCCAGTATCCACCAACCAGCTGTGTATCTGCAGCAAGTTACTCAACATTTCTATGCCTCACCACCCTCTGTAAAATGAAAGCACTGGTCTTGCTCAAACTTTGAGGGCACAAATAGCTGTGAGATTCCATATTCTAGACCCTTAAACAACCCCTGGCCCTTCCCCAAAGACGTCTCCTAATACTGTCCTCAGTTTGGGTCAAGCCTGGAACAAAAAGCCATGAGAAATGGTAGGAAAAACTAAAATGGCCACTTCTCACTTAGATGAAGAAATCAATGAAGACAGGAATAGCTGTGTCCACCTCAAAGAAAACACCAGGAGATTTCCTTTAAGTAAAACCCCTTTTAGGAAAGAACATTAGGGGACCAGAACAGATACGGGAGTTATTAGGAGGGTTCTTTACCATTGCTTTTCCTTTGGGGATCAATGTCTCATTCTGACAGTTCCAGAAAATGTCCATGGGCTGATCAGTTCAAGGGGAGAAGAGACTGGCAGCCATGTTTTGTGTGTGGGGGGGGGTAAGTCTGAGGGGTGACAGACCCAGAAAGGTCAACATAGATCCTAATACTCCCCTCCATTAATAATACTTTTTCTCTCATTCTTCCCCTTTTTTCTCTTACTGAAAACACTAAGGTTCTGAATGGCTTTGAAGGTACAATCCCAATCTCTTCTTGAACCGTAAAAGGACCTAAATATTTTTACATGATTTAACACCTCAGATGAGAAACCAGAAACAGAGGTCCTCTTCATCCCTCCCTAGAGCAAAGCTCTCTGCCCCTCTAGCGATGTGTCTCAAAGCCTGATGCATCAGAGTTATATGGGTGCTTTGAAAAATGCAGATTCCTAGGACCCATCATAAATCAATTCAGAATGCCTGGAGTGGGGCCAGGGGATCTGCATTTTTGACAAGCTCCCACAGGCGAGTGTTTTACCAATAGCATCTGAGAACTTCGGCTCTATGACCTAATCGACACCATGCCATTGCTAATACTGATCTCCTATAATCTTTCTTGGGACCATCTGAATCAAAAAGGCTCCGGTAAGTATGCAGTTTTAGATGACAGCGAGCACGTAATGTGCTAATTGTGGCCAGTGACACCATGAAATAAAAGTGCATCACTGAATGCTTTCAATTTCTTACAATGATGGTAAGATGGCATGTCATGGGGCCTTTTTAGCCCCAGACATCACTCCAGAGAATTCCAAACAGATATAGACAAGGGCCATTAGAACCCCGGATCCTTTCCTCTCAGACTGTTTACCCACTAATAGGATGTCCTGAAGCAACACTTCCCCCAAGTGAAGTGTTGATAAGTCTGGTTATCAGCAAGATATTATTGGCAGTGTGATATGCAGGGCATTTACATTTTCTTGATAGGGTTAGTCATATGAAAGCTGACAAAGAAGGAACAGGAGCAGTGCTGTGGTGCAATAGCAACAGACAGCTGTCCCCTGGCTTCTCGATAAATAGATGGCTCGCATTGCTGAGCGGTGTGGTCACCGCCAAAGGAATGGCCCTCTCACATTTCTTCCTGATTCACATATTAAGTGGGGTTACTTGTCATCCCCTCCCTCTTCGGCTTCCCAGACACTGAGTCTGGAATGAAAATTCACCTGCCTCTGAGTTGGCCACGGGTGGGGGCCGGGGTGTTACTTGGGTTCCCAGGTTGGAAGATTATCTCACCCAGCCCTCGCTATATAAGCTGACCGGGGTGGAGGGGTTCAGCAGGGCCGACTCAAGGGATTCATTCCACGGGGGAATAGACACACAGACAAACCGAACCTCAGGCAGACATGATGGTGATGAAGGTAGAGGAGCTGGTACGTAAGACACGTTATCATTTCGCAGTGAAAATCAGTTCGGTCTTGATTGGTATTTGGAAATAGAAATGTCCTTTTATTCAGGCATGATGCACAGGGACTCGGGTGTCATCTATGGAAAATGGTTGGCTTATGTGATGAAATAAGTGAAACTGGAAAAATGGAGCTGGTAGGAATGGGTTCTCTGTTTCCTATTTATTATTATCTTCTCCTTTGGTTTTCTTACCAAAGCGCAGCTTCACAGGCAGGTATGAGGATGCCTCAGGGAAGAAGTTTTGTGAGGATATGTCTGGAAACTTCACAACTCAAGGCCAAATGTCATGGAAGAATTGGAAGAAATTATGAATGGAGGGATTTTAAATAATCACGGAAGAATTTTAAATAATCATGGAGGGGTGGCAGTTTTCCTAGGAGAAATGGGATTGAGTGGGTTCAAAGTGGGTTTAAACATATCAACCTAATCTAAGCCTTGATTTAGCTAGAGAAGAGGACGATCACCTGAAGGTAATCCTAGAATCCTGCCCCAGTGTGTCCCAGCCCGGGATCTGAAAGCACATCTCACAGAGGAGGCTGTCACCAGCCAGGGAGGACCAGAGCCCTCCTGCAGCATCCTCTTTGAAGAATGACTCCAGGACCGGTCTTGCTCCTTCTGACACTACAGTTTTCTTCCCTCATAGGTTACGGGGAAGAAGAACAACAGCGGAGAGACTGGGGAGTTCCTTCCCGAGGATTTCAGAGATGGGGAGTATGAAGCTGCTGTTACTGTAGAGAAACAAGAGGACCTGAAAACACTTCCGGCCCACTCCCTGAGCCTGGGGGAGCAGCAGTGGAAGATTGAGAAAGAGCGAGAGGCAGAGGTAAGGAGATTCCCTGGATTCCACTAATGGGAAGTTGGGGACGGGACAGAGGAAAGAGGTGCCAGGCAGGAAGGAGAAAAGAGAGAACCAAATAAAAGCAGCCGTTCCAAAGATGTTTCTCTGCCAAATTCAAACCCATAAAGAGGCAACTTTTATAGGACAGGTTGTAGGAACTAATTCTTTAGCAAGACTATGACCTCTGGATTCCAAATCAATGACAGACTGTTCTATGATCATCTTCTGCTTGAAAGACTTGGAAAGAGAAACACGTCCAGTGACTTTCTGATGTCATACACGGTCTAGGTAGTCCGAAGCAAGAGAGACCTCTTTTTCTCAGTAATGTGGCTTATGATCCATGAATCATTGTTTGGCTGCGTTTACTATCTGTGTTGACAAATTCTGTGTTGCTGGGTGAATTTGCATCGCTTACTGATCACAGAAAAAGCATGCATTAGTTAGCAGTAGTCCCAGGACAGGTGGTTTCTTAGTAAGCCACCTGAAAGAGATTGGCATTGATATTTCAGGGCTTAATGCTTACTGTTGGATTTTTTGAGTCAAATAAAAAAGTCTACAGAAATCTGGGGTTTGTTTATGGAAAGGGTTACAAGATCGTCACTTATAGACTAGATCTTATCTCCAATTAGTCAAAAACTACAAACAAGAGATACGAAGGTGAAGGCAATTAGCTGAAAGATTAGACCCCAAATACTTGACTAAGAAGTCACTAAGTCGAAATCAAAGATTAGTTTTAAAGTTGTTTTGTTTCTTCTCTTTTTTTGCTCAAACTGTTCACATACTTCTCTCAGACCTTGCAGAATTTTGTTTAGACACAACCAGAATGCCTGTCAGTAGAACTCACCATATTTTGAAATACGGATTTCTTTTTTAGCTCAAGAAGAAAAAACTAGAACAAAGATCAAAGCTTGAAAATTTAGAAGACCTTGAAATAATCATTCAGCTGAAGAAAAGGAAAAAATACAGGAAGACTAAAGTTTCGGTCGTGAAGGAACCTGAACCTGAAATCATTGTAAGGACTGTCTGCTTTTTGTGGTGCTACACGTCTGGCATTATGCTACAGGGGAAGGAATATCTGCGGAGGGTTTGGGCAAATGCTGGAAAGCTCGCGGTAACTCTCACGTTATTTTTTTGGCTTTAGACGGAACCTGTGGATGTACCTAGGTTCCTGAAGGCTGCCCTGGAGAATAAGCTGCCAGTAGTAGAAAAATTCTTGTCAGACAAGAACAATCCAGATGTCTGTGATGAGGTAAGGCTTACACAAAGCGCTGCAAAATCCAGCTCATTAATTTTGTGTTTCTTATGCTTAACTTCAGCCTTGCTAACATGATGCCAAAAACCAATCCACCTGAAACAGTTTCCCCAGCTGTTACCACATATGCCGGTAGCATATTAGGATAGCATGGCAGTCCAGAAAAAAGAGGCTGGATTAGCGCTGTGGATTGCATCTTTTTTTTGGTACTTCTGACTGATTTTTCAGTTTGTCTATAACTTTTTATATTCTTGGGATAGTCTTTTAATAAGGCAGGGCCAATGAATCCCTTTTGGAGAAATACATAACAGCATCATCTTTTTTTTTTTTTAATAACTTTTTTGTTTATTTATTTTGAGAGAGAGAGAGAGCATGTGTGCAAGTGGGGGAGGGGCAGAGAGAGGGGGAGAGAGAGATTCCCAAACAGGCTCTGCACTGTCAGCTCAGAGCCTGATATGGGGCTCGAGCTCACAAACCATGAGATCATGACCTGAGCTGAAACCGAGAGTTGGACACTTAACTGTCTGAGCCACCCAGGCACCTCAGCATCATCCTTGATTGGACCCAAACACATCAGCCTTACACAAGGAATCTGTGGACTGGAGTTCAAGTGGTGGCTCTTTCACTACTTGGCTATTTGATTTTTGGCAGCTAATTTGCTTTTTCTAGACCTCAGTTTCCTTATCTGTAAATAGAGCACACTGGAGTGAATAATGCCAACAATTGTTCTAGGCCAAATAGGCTATTAATCCATTCATAGAAAGCCTTCTTCTATTCCTTTTTGCATCCTTTCCCGGCTGGAGAATCATTTCAGAAGGTGAACTAAAAATGACTCCTCCATTCTCTTTTTTTAAAATTGTTTTTTAATGTTTATTTATTTTTGAGGGAGAGAGAGACAGACCGCGAGTAGGGGAGGAACAGAGAGAGAGGGAGACACAGAATCCGAAGCGGGCTCCAGGCTCTGAACTGTCAGCACAGAGCCCGACATGGGGCTTGAACCCACGAACCACAAGATCATGACCTGAGCTGAAGTCAGAGGCTTAACCCTCCCCCCAATCTCTTAAAAAAGAATTGAATGCTTTTTGATATTCAACCTAGCAACAGTCCCAGATGGAAGAAAGCCATCTGATCTGCATGGCAAATTCTACACAAACAATGAAGGCACAGAATTCAAGAAAGGGAAATGTCAGCATGTAGGTAGTTTTGAACTTTAAATTCATATCCCTCCACATAGACCTCTGAGGGCTTAGAAATGTACCTGTAGGAAACTCAAACCTCATTTGTAGGATAATTGTTCTAGTTCTGCAATTTTAGTAAATTTGACATTTCTAATTCCAAAAGAAGCACTCGAGTTTCTATTAATTAGGTCACTGGAGTCCCCAGCTCCACAGCCCTTAGAAGGATTTATGCTCATTTTTATATGCATCGCTGTCTCTCTTTTTAAATCTCTATTCTGACAGTATAAACGGACAGCCCTTCACAGAGCCTGCTTAGAAGGACACTTGGCAATTGTGGAGAAGTTAATGGAAGCTGGAGCCCAGATCGAATTCCGTGATATGGTAAATATATTTCTTTGTTTGGAAATGAGCCAAAATAAGTAGACTATACGAAGCTCGTGAAAACCTACAATGAAAAACGGGGTTGACTGGATTGAAAATTGATCTGAGAGAACAGGGCGAAAGCTCATTTCTCCATACAAAGGGAAGTTGGGAGATGGGACCAGGTCATGTGGAAAGTATTTTCCATACATACTGAAAAGCAGAGGAGTGTTCCAGGGAAAAGAAGGAAGTGAAAGCCTCTGCACGGAATTCAATATCCTCATCAGAGAGTTGGGTCAGTATCAAGTCAGTAGCATTACTGAGAAGTAATACAGTAAGCACTTGCCTCTCAGTGTCCCTGTCCTTCCATTATCCACGGCAGCCTGCTCATGGCCCCGTGGCTGCCAGCAATGTGTCAGAATTTTCTAGCTGTACACCTTATATGATAGATGCCATCAGTGAGGTTGGGGGCTAAACTGCCTACGGAATGAATTGCATCTATGGAAAGTAGCTGCTATTCAGACCTCAATAACTCAACCACTGTGATTTCTACAAAGACCAGCAGACAGCATATTTCATGAACTGCAGATTGAGCTGGGAATAGGCTTTATTTATTTAAATGCAACTCAATTTGACTTTATAGCAAAGTGGAAAAGGGATATTAAAAAAAAAAAAAAGTCCAAAGAACTTGAACGAAATTGAACCCAAAAGACGAACACACAGAAAAACAATAAAAAATAAATAAAGTTTGCATGAAAAGACACTCAAATTCTTGAGCGTGTGATTTGGAAGGCCAGGAATATACCAGAGTGGGGAAGAGGGCAGCTCCTAAGAGTAAGGGCAGTGTGCAGTGACCACCGGCGGTGGCAGCTGAGTTACAGAGGCTGTGCTGGTGCAGATGACAGCAGAGAACCAGAAAGAGATGAGACAAAAACAACAGGGACACAGGAAGAGGTGACAGCTCCAGATTAAAATCTTGGAAGGGACTACTTGCATTATGCCAGAATTTTAAAATGCGTTTGTCTAGAACTTCTGAGTCTATTTGGCAAAAGTGGCTGAAAGTTCCGGGCAGATGTGGGTTTGAATATCTATTCTGATACTTGCTAACTGCGTTTCCTCGGGCAAAAAACTTGACTATTTGGGAGACTTGGTTTTCTCACCTGCAACATGAGGGCAGTCACACCTGCTGGGAGGACCAACCCATTGAAAGTGTGTAGCACCTTTATGGCAAGTGGAAATTCTCCATAAGTTGTAGTTTTTATGCTTTTACCAAAAGAAAGAAAGAAAGAAAGAAAGAAAGAAAGAAAGAAAGAAAGAAAGAAAGAAAGATTTATTAGACTTGAGTTTTCTAACGATGCAAATACATGCACACAGATACACACATAGGACTGCATACACTCATGTCCACACACATCCAGTTTAGCTAATGCATCTGGCCAGAGCCTTCTGCTACAATACTTGGAATTAGCAACCCAGAGGGGGACAATCCAGTGTCACCATGGATGCCTTAGCAAATCGGGTATTTCTGGGCCTCAGAACCAAGCACTAATTCCTCTGACCAGTTCTTCTTTACATTAAGTCACACCCCTTTACCTTCTGCTATAGCTTGAATCCACAGCCATCCACTGGGCAAGCCGTGGAGGAAACCTGGATGTCTTAAAATTGCTGCTGAACAAAGGAGCAAAAATCAGTGCTCGGGATAAGGTATTTCTCCTCTTCTTGCTCCTCCCCTCCACCACCTTCCTCCCCTTCCCCTTTCTTTCCCAAAGCCACCTCACCGTTTG
This sequence comes from Prionailurus bengalensis, assembly GCF_016509475.1. Taxonomy (NCBI): domain Eukaryota; kingdom Metazoa; phylum Chordata; class Mammalia; order Carnivora; family Felidae; genus Prionailurus; species Prionailurus bengalensis. The sequence continues at coordinate 50,945,817 of NC_057351.1, read as the reverse complement.
GGTCAGCTGGAAGCTCAGGCTGGGTGGGACACCAGAGTGGCCACTTGTTCCCCTCCCACATGCTTTGGGGTCTGGGATGGCCTCTGTCCCCGCACCCAGCGAATCGGTTGCATTCTTCAATTTCCCAGTTGCTCAGCACAGCACTGCACGTGGCGGTGAGGACCGGTCACTACGAGTGTGCAGAGCATCTCATCGCCTGTGAGGCGGACCTCAACGCCAAAGACCGAGTGAGTACCTGGGCAAAGCTCCGCCTCCTGCAACTTCGTCCCTCACTTATCTGGAATCCCTCCCCAAGCTAGGTGCCCTTGTGGGACTCACTTCCTGGCCTCAGGTCCACCTTTAGCCTGTTGACTCTGCTTCTCTAGGAAGGAGATACCCCTCTGCACGACGCCGTGAGGCTGAACCGTTACAAGATGATCAGACTCCTAATTATGTACGGGGCTGACCTCAACATCAAGAATTGTGTAAGTACCTGAACTAAGCCGTTCCTGCTTGGGGGCTTTCTTCTTAACAAAAACATATCTCATGTACTTGAAAATAGTCCCACACCTGTAGGATTTCAGGGTTGGGGGCAGCCTTTTGATGTTTAAATGTCCTGTAACAACGTTGCTAACATTGCCATGACGACATTGCTAACCTTGGCAAGGTCACCTGGTCAGAGATGAGTGTAGCCCGCCATGACTGTTTTGGCGCTGGTATAGTGTCTGGTGATTCTTTTAAAATTTGGTCTTGAAAATACAGGTCAAATTGTTCCCTCTCCCAAGCCCAAGCCCAATCTGCCTTGGCCACCCCTGGCTGAGCCAGGCCTGGGGTAGTCAGGTATAAAGACAGACACCATTCCTGAAGTGATAAAATTCCACATTGGTCAATGTGGCCAAGAGCCAATGAACTGAAATTAATCAAGATCTAATAGGAGTAATTCTGAGTAGTCTCCCCACCCCCACCCCTTACAACAGCATGCCATGCTACCCCTTTCTTCCAAGGCTAGACATGCTGTTGCCTATATTTTTGAGATAATTTTTATCCATTCTCCACTTTGGTTTATCTGCATATCCCTCAAAATAATTTCCTATATTTAGGCCCTGAAAATGCTCGTATAAGTCCCTTCTACAAGTACGTGTTAATTTAGCTTCATCTGCAAGCCAGGGAATAGAACCAACTTTTTCTCATGGTCCCAATTTCCAGACAAACATCATCTAATATAAGCTTTAAAAATACCACTGAGAGGAATGGATATAAATTACTAAAGAAATAATTTGAAAGATTTGGTGGAGAATCACTTTACAAAGAAGGAAAAGAAAACCCCAGTCATCATATACTGTGAATAATTTCTTCCCCTTATTGTGTTACTATGAGACCGAGAGGAATATTTTATCATTAAAAAAAAAAAAAACCCACAAAACTGTCTCGGTGATAAGAACAAAAGATAAAAGCAGTAAATAGAGACTGCTTGGATGGGAAAGCCTTAATAGTAGGCTCCCTTGATAGTGAGATTGGTCTTATCTAATAATGTAAATAAATTACCAGAAAAAGAGATTTAATGAGATCTCTGAAACTGCAGAAAAAATGATTTCGTTTAGGCAGTGAGACACTACCAGCAGAAAGAAATAGCGTACATATTTGGGGAGACTGTGTAAGTAGCTAGAAAATTAGGAGATAAATTCTACCAGAGAAGAGTTGAAGGAACTCATGGAAGAATAGCCCAAAATATACCAACGGTTCTGAATTATCAGACCACAGCATAAGCACCCAGAAACGATTAATGTCATTGACCCAATGGCTGGATGTTGCCCAATGGACCTGTGAGCCTTTGGACACCATCTTGAAGGGAACTGGAAACGACACACAATACATTATTCTGTCGTTGTCCAAAACTCTGCCATCATGTGTTCTGAGAGTGTTTCTCAAGGAAGATGCTACAGAGGTGGGAAGTTCCAAAATCAAGGTTACAGGGCCACTAGTTCAAATAAGCACATGGCAGCAGAGCACCTAAATTACTTAAATGGCGGCTGCAGGAGTCTGTGCACAAAACTTTAAAGGGCTTGTCCCTAGCCCAGTCCACTGCTGCTCTGTGGATCCACAGGGATCATGCTACCAATTCTTCTGATTTCTTCAGAGAGCTCACAAAGTCAGTTGGGAAATCTAATTTCCAACTGTTGCCAATTAAGTCTAGCTTTTAAAAAAAATCTCAACTCTGGTTGGACCCAAACAAAACAGGTCTCTAGACTGATTTGCATCTCAAAGCTGCCAGTGTCTGAGTTACAGTCTCTGAGTTAGAGAGACTTCCAAATGAATAGAGGTGGAAAAATCTAAGACTTCTCATATTTAAAGGCAAGAATTGAGAGGTGACATGGTTTTCCTTTTTATAAATGTCTTGAGACACATGCATAAGGGACAAAGAATTTTGGTCTCAAAAGTCACTTCCACACTGTTGATGTCACCTCCAAGAAAAATGAAATTTCCTGGGAGATCCCAATGTAACTTCTGAGCAGTTGTGAAAACTGTATCCCTCTGAGCAGTAATCATTCTGAAGGGTACCTGAGGACACAAGCCAGGGTGCCGAAGCAGCTCACTTACCACCAGTTTTTATCAATCGGGAATCATTTTCCAAATTGATCGGAACTGGTTGTTGACTACCACTTCCCCGTGCCCATTCTGCAGGATCCTGAAGATGCATAGAGCCATTTTGTGAATTTCAAAATGACTTTGCATGCTCTTGCCATTTACTACCTAGGGACCAGGGATTTTTACCCAAACCTGGGGTAGTCCCACAGGGAAAAACAACAACAACAACAACAACAACAACAACAACAACAAACATTGCTAATCTGAAATGCCAAAAGCATTACTGTGAGAAACAGTGAAGGGCTGATTTGAATATAAACCGCAAATCACTCATAGTGGAAAGCAGGAAACAGTTTAATAAAGCATACACCTATCCATTACCTCATTAAACACACACACAGAGGATGCGAATTTATAGATGCCTCCCATCTGGAAGTCAAATTTCCTCATGTATTTTGATTAGGCTGGGAAGACCCCGATGGATCTGGTGCTACACTGGCAGAATGGAACCAAAGCAATATTTGACAGCCTCAAGGAGAACTCCTACAAAACCTGTCGCCTGGCCTCCTTCTGAAGGAAACCACGCCTCTTTCATCGGTGTTCACTGGCATTTTGAGGGCACGGCCCCAAAGAAGAGCAACTAGTCATAAAACCCAGCTTCTATCCACCTGTTGTAAAGCTGCACCTAATGAGGTTTTGAGAAAGCACGGGGCTAGAGGTATAGACATGTCCCTTAGTGAAGCACACTCTATTTCTATTTGTTCCTGGTTATTTATTTATTTATTTACTTCGACACCGCTGATGCTCAGATCCTTCACAATCATCCATTTGGTGAGCAAAGCTTCATTTGTATAGAACACTTCAGATCCTTCCGGCAGATCTTGAACCATGTTAACGAGCAATGTGGTCAGTGTCTACTTATGTGCGCCTCGCTCGTGGAAGCTATTTCAAGGTGTTTTGAAAAGGCAGGGGTGATTATCGCAGCCCTCTTTTCTCCTGAATTTTCAATGCTGAAGTTCGAGGCAACGGAAGGCATGACGTGACAGGAAAGGAAACCGTAGAATGAAAGGGATTCTGTGAGAAGGACGGTGAAGCCAATTGTTTTATGCCTGGGTCTGGTATTTCTTACCAAGTCACATGTGGTACCAAGGTGAAGAGAATGTTGTGAGTGTAAGGGGCGGGGTGTAGTGGCGGGAGTGGACCGCTGGGCCGTGCAGAGTTGAATCTGCTCGAAAAAGATGAAAGGGACTGCGAAGTGTAAATGTGTAAATGTATATTATGTTGTATGTCTATTTTATATTCATAATAAAAGCAAATTCTGAACCTCTAAGTACTTCTATGAGTGTGGTGGGAAAGAACCAGATGAAAAAGGCCATTTCGATGAAGTGTTTTTTTCTCTTCCGAGTTTTTCAGATTAGAAATGTCCTGTGAAATAGGACCTCTCAGTATTTAATGTGTACACAGACCGCCAGTGGTCTAAGCAAGACCACCTTGCTAGAATGCAGATTCTGATCCATCCCGTTGCGGGCAGGGCCTGGGACTCTGCATTTCTGATGAGCTCCCAGGTGATGCAGAGGTGGGGGTACACCACAACAGCACGTAGAGCAACAAGGCTGTGAAAACCATCGTCAAGATACAGGGGTGTTCCAGAGTTCTTTTGGCCCCAGTGATGGGGAGAAAGAGACCCCTGGTGGGCAGAGTGATTACTGCAAGCTAAACAAGGGCTCTTTAGGAAGTTCCCATCAGAGCTAATCTGGTTGTGGACACCGACTGTTGGTGTCAGAGGCTGCCCACGGGGAAACACACCTGGTCAATGCTATCTGACCTTCAAGGGGAGCCATTTTGTTGCCAGATGCTGGACCAGGTGCTAAGACCTGTGATGAGAAAACCGGATGGTCCTTGCCCTGCCTTCCTGGAACAGATGAATATTAAAGAAATAATCCCAGAAATATATCGAAATGGTCTGAGGTAAGTACAGCGAAGTAAAAAAACAGTCCTGTGAGAGTCTCAGCTGCAAAGGGCAGGGATGTCTACAGACTTTTCAGGGGAGTCTGAAGGATAAACTGAACCATTCAAGCCCAGTGTTCCAGACAGCAGAGAGACACAGGCAAGGGCAAGGTCATGGGAAACGTCTGGCCCTTTAGGAAATGTATGAAGGCCAATGTGAAACACTGGTACTGGTACCCCTCCCCTCAAAACTCATCCCAGATGGGATAACTAACACACGGCCTCAGCTTTGCCTCTAACACTGAGAGTGTGTACTCGCACCGTCCACAACCAGAAGGTGTCCCAGTTAGCTGGTCATGGGCACCTAAGTTGTGAGGACAGTCTGAAATATTTTTGGGTCTTTTGTATCTAGTCTCCTAACCTCCAAGGGCATCAGGAGCTTCAGTCCCTCCGTTGTCTCCCTCCCTCTCAATCAATCCCCTTTTGCCATCCCTCTGCACTCCTGCTAGGGTCCTGGCTCTAACTAGTCTTGCCTTAAGGCTCAGCATCCTCCCATTTCTTCCTAGTAAAGCACCTACGACGAGAGTGACAGTTCTCTTGCTGGTACTGGTGTCTCCCACAGCATAACTTAGTGAGTTAACATGTGACCAAGTTCTCTATGATGCCTTCAAGTCCCCCTCCCCGCCAGAGCTGGGAGGGGAGAAGAGGGTAAGGGTTGAAACACTTTCGTGTCACCACACAGAGAGATTTCCAGTAGCACAGAGGTAGAGAGCATGAGAAACAGCATGGGTAAGTCCCACTGGAACAAGGCCAGCTCAGTCACCTTCTGTTAATGGAAAAGATAAACGCTTTAGGCAAAACTTTCAAGTTTCTGTCACACAGGTGGTCAACTTGTAAGCTCCTCCTCTTCCCACCTGACCCAGCTCCTTGCCCACAATCTGTGTCTCGTCTTGTGTTTTCCTCAGTGAAGGGAATGTCCCATTGACCGACAGACTCCTGCTAGTTCTTGATTCTCTTTTCTTCACCCCTCTCTTCCAACCCACCTCCAAGTCTTCTTACCAAGAATCCTAAGCAGCTCTGTAGTCTGCCCACTTCCCCCATCCCAGGAGCCACACGTTCAGACAGCCACAGTGTCCCCTGGATTACTCAAATGGCCCCTTGCCCGGCTCCTGGCCTCTGACTCTCTTCCCTCCAGTCTGTTCTTGAAGTTTCGGCCAGAGTGATTTTGCTAAAATGCAAATCTGGTCAAGTCATCCTCTTTAAAATTCTTCAGTGGCTTCCCGTTTCCCTTAGGATGAAATGAAAACTCCTTAATGTTTTCAAAAATCCTTGAAATCTGACTGCTGTTAACTCCCTATTCTCATCTATTTCTCATCACTTTCTTAGCTAAACGCTGAATTTCAGCTCTGGAATTTTCAGTTCTTACAAAACCCAGGCACTTGGTTTTCTGTTTTCATATACTGTGCCAGCTCCCTGGGAGGCTCTCCTTCCCACCCCACCCTACCCCACCATTTCTCCTCATTCCTCCCCTTCGAGTTAGCAGTCTTCTTTCCACCAAGCCGTCCTTGACCCTTACTTACACTGTGAGTCCCCCACCCCCACCTGGGTTCCTGTTGAACTTTGTTTTTAGTCCAGTGGTGTCTTACATCTATGGGATTGCCTTTACCCATCAAGGGGAAAAAATCTCTCTCCCCTTGAGGAAGTAATACCTACTCACCAAGTATTAAGCCAATTAGAGAAATGAATAATGAAGAAAGCAAACACCCCCAATAATCCTTATTTCATGCTATTTCTGTGCACATTACACATAGGCACTGTACATTTAGTTTTGTAACTTTGGTTTCAATTGAACAATTTATTCTACACATCTATATAGATGGTATCCTTATGTTTCAATTTATGATGGGTCACTTAACTAGGCCTATATTGGGCATTTAGGTTGTTTCCATTTTCCCATTATTTTATTTTAATGTTTATTTATTTGAGAGAGAGAGAGAGAGAGAGAGAGAGAGAGAGAGAGAGAGAGAGAGTGGGGGAGGGGCAGAGAGGGCATTTCCCATTATTTTAGACATTGTCCAATGAATGTCCTGACGCAGGCACCCTTTACACCTAAGCAGCTATTTCTGAAGAAATACATTTGTAGAAGAAATTTCCCCCAAATCATGAAGTTTCATTTTATACATTTTTATCTTTCTTTTTTTCCATTTTTTTAATGTTTATTTATTTTTGAGAGAGAGAGACAGAGTGTGAGCAGGGGTAGGACAGAGGGGAGACACAGAATCTGAAGCGGGCTCCAGGCTCTGAGCTGTCAGCACAGAGCCAGATGCGGGGCTCAAACTCACAAGCTGTGAGAACATGACCTGAGCTGAAGTCGGATGCTCAACTGACTAACCCACCCAGGCGCCCCTACATTTTTTAGTTTTCAACCTGATCAGCAAAAGATCTATTTTTGGTGGATTTTCCTTAATTACTTAGAAAGTTCAGCAGCTTCATGTTTATTGAGCGTTTTTCTGGTTCAATCTTTGTTGCATTTTCTATTAAGTCAGGTTCCCTGGAAGCAGCACTTGGAATGAGGATTCTTACGTAAGAGATTTATTGAGCGTGCTCTAGGAAGGCAACAAGGGAAACAGGACAGGGCAGAAGAAGAACCAGGCAAAGATGTGCTTTCAGGAGAAGTCTCTCCTCAGCCTTATCCCAGCTCAGGAGCATAAATCATGCCACAGAGGCCAGAAAGCCGGCTAGGAATGCCCTGCGTCAGGCATTGGCCTCGGGCCAACTGCAAGGGGTGGGGGGTGTAAAACCTCCCAGGCATCCCTGGGTAAAGTGACTTCCATCAGCCCAAGGGCAATGCTCTGGGGAAGAGTGAAGATCAACCATTAGTGCCCAAATCTGAAGCAGCCAGAGGAGGGGTACATCAGCCTGGTCAAAGGGACCTGTCGGACACTAATAGCATTTATCATGTTGCATATGTTTTTAAAAAACATTTTTAAGCTTTTACTAAGGATGCTAGACCTCTCTGCTCTATAAGATGCATTATAAATGCACTTTCCTAGTTGTTTGCACGTTTCTAACAGAACATTATATTTATAGGTAAATTAATCAAGCTTCACATTTCTGGCTTTGATGACCTCATTTAGGTTTCTTCCAACCCAAGGTTGTTTTAGACAAAAAATGTACTCACCTTTTCTCTAGTATTTTACAAGTTTTTTTTGTTTGTTTGTTTGTTTTTTTAAATTTCTTTAATCCGCTCGAATTTAGCGTGGTGTATATTGGGGAGAAGATAGGGATTAGGCTTTTTCTTTCCTAAATAATAGAACAACAGCTGCTACTTAAAGAGTAGGTAATTCTGTCGACCGATCCTCCTTGGAGCCTTCTACAAATATAAATCTACTTACCCGGTGCAGTAGCACCACAGGTATGAAAATAGATGAAGAAAGTGAGGCACACTCAGAGTGGTTATGTGATTTATGCAAGGTCCCAGGCACTAAGTACCGGCAAGTTCAGATTTTAACACAGGCAACGTCTCGTCTTTGCACTTACTTGGTATGCCGCGCTGCCATTCCCACATAGGGAACCAGTGGTGCCAATGCCACTGAATTGAAAAGTCCCTCATTTCTTCTTACATTTGGAGTCATTCTGAACTCCCGACTCTTTCATTGACCGACATGAATTTTTGCACCAGTCATGCAGTTTTAATCACTAGGGTCCTGCTGTACTCTTTAGTATCGGGGCATACAAGTCCCTCCCAGTGTTTTTCTAAGAAACTTCCTAGCTATTCTCATATTTATTCTTTCAAAATGTAGCTTAAAACCCAAACATATACAGAAGCAAATATATGCAGACACTATTTTGGATTTTATTAAATTCATACTCTGGGGGAGACTTTGGTGAACAATGCCTCCTCATGCGAAAAAAGAGTGCCTCCCTCCGTCAGTTAAGCATCCGACTCTTGATTTCAGCTCAAGTCACGATCTCAAAAGTGTGAGTTCGAGCCCTGTGTTGCACTCTGTGCGGACCACGCAGAGCCTGCTTGGGATTCTCTCTCTCAAAATAAGTAAGCTTTTAAAAACATTGCATGTAAAGAGTTTTCTTCACAGAGGTCTTATATATATTTTTATGTAGGCATGATCTGTGTCTTTGTGAAGAGAGTCATCTTAAAATGACATTTTATAGTAACTTACTAACTAAAATTATTACCTTTTGGTGCACTTAGTTCCTAACTGACCACCGCGCTGAACGTTTATTTACGGTATTGTCATTTTGTTGCAATAAATCAGTAGTGCGTCATGTTCTGACAAGAATAAACCTCAAGAGGAAACCCGCCTGCTGTTCTTCCCGCAGGACCGGCCAGCACGCCCTCCGATTTTGCAACAGGACGAGCACCTACGCGTAAGGAGAAAGCGGGCACAACTGCAAATGCGTAACAAACGTGCAGAAACAAAGAAGTACCTGCGTTTCTAATCTTTTCCCAGTCGCTTCTTTTATGAAGAGGACAGTCACATCTGCAGTAACTTCCCTCAGTTATGATATCTGGTGCAACTGGGGCAAATAGACACACGTAACTAGTTGGCTGAAAAAGCAGACTAAGGTGGGGCATCAAAAGAGGTTGAACATACGACCCCTTAAATATTTTGAGTTTAAAATACATAAATGCACACTCACATGCTGGTCTGTAAAGATGAGCACCTGTTCTTGGGAGTATGGACCCTCCGATGGGAAATCTACAGCTGTCTTCTTGAGTCCCTGTCTCTTTAAAGAAGAAAGAGAACTTAAGACTTGAGCGAAGCAATCCAAGTGTGGAATTTTTACTGGATCCCCCCAAATCCTAGTTGTCCTGTTCACACCTACTTTGACAGCAGGTGTGGTTTTTTTTTTTGTGGTTTTTTTTTTTTTTTTTTGATGTTTATTTTTGAGAGAGAGAGCAAGCACGAGCAGGGGGAGGGCGCAGAGAGAGGAAGGCACAGAATCCAAAGTTGTCTCCAGGCTCTCAGCTGTCGGCACAAACCGGCTCAGACCGAGGAACCGTGAGATCGTGACCTGAGCCGAGGTCAGACGCTTAACTGACTGAGCCACCCAGGCGCCCTACAGGGTTTTTCAGTGGCTCACCTTTGGTTATATATGTTATATATATATGTTAACTAAAAATTGTGATAACTGTTGCGCTAGGAGAGACAAAAAAAGAATTCCTGGGAAAGCATCACCTTGGATTTCCTGGGAATTCTTTTTTTTGTTCCTCAGAGTGCAATAGTTTTCATAATGTTTAGTTAGCATATATTATTTTACAACGCTACCCACAGTGGCATAAACAGACTTGTGAAGAAACACACACCTAACTTTCGGAGAATCAAAGTGGGGTGGAGGGAGGTGCAAACGGGCACTCGAGGAAGTGGCCGACTGTGGCACTTGGGCTCAGCGGCGGCGGCCATCAGTTTTACGGAGGGGAGTGGAGGTGACTAATCCATCAAATTGCTCAAGAAGAAGTCAGACAAAAATGCTTTGTATTTAGAGCCTTCATGCTTAATATAAACAATATATAAATATATATGGACACACATACATATGTGTGTGTGTGAAATATTCTTTTACTTGTGTTCTGCCATGGTTATGATCACAACCAGGAGTGGGTTTTAAGTTTTATCAAATGTCTTTCTGGCACCCGTTAAGACAACTCTGATTTTCCTCATTTGACTAATAAATATGAAAAAGTACATTAAGAAGAACTGAAATATCCTCACGTTCCTAGAATAAATCTCACCTGCCATGGTATACTGTTTTAATAGTCTCTCTTTACCAATATTTTACTTTAGCAACTATATTCATAAGTGAGACTGACAGAAAGTTTTTTTTAATTTTTTTTTTTTTAACATCTATTCATTTTTGAGAGACAGAGACAGAGCATGAGTAGGGGAGGGGCAGAGAGAGAGGGAGACACAGAATCCGAAGCAGGCTCCAGGCTCTGAGCTGTCAGCACGGCCCAACAAGGGGCTCAAACTCACTAACCGCGAGATCATGACCTAAGCCGAACTCAGACGCTGAACCGACTGGGCCGCCCAGGCACCCCAAAAGCTTTCTTTTTTTTAATTTATTTATTTTGAGAGAGAGAGAGAGAATGAGAATAAACGTGAGTGGGGGAGGAGCAGAGAGGGAGACAGAGTCCCAAGCACACTCCCTACTGTCAGTGCAGAGTCTGACACGGGGCTCAAACTCATGAACAAGAGATCATGCATGACCTGAGTCAAAATCAAGAGTCAGATACTTAACTGACTGAGCCACCCAAGCACCCTGAAAGCTTTCTTTTTTAAAAATTATCTTTCCTCTTTCACAATAGTGTTCTTTTTCTCACTTATTTTCTTCATATCAATATAACATAAATGCAGATATTTGTAAAAAAAAAAAAAAGGCAATTTCTTCTTAATATAATGATTCTACTCCTTAAAAAAAATTATTTCCAAGGTTGGTTGAGTACAATGGTTAGATATTTTTAATACTGCTATTAGGAAAATCAGTATTAGGTTTTTAGGGACTTTCAACTTAAAGGAGGGAATTCTATTTCAAGAACATCATGGAGGTAAGAACCAGCAAAGGAAGAGGCTGTGATTTTACATGCACTTTCTCCTTCCACAACCTTTACAGCAATTTCTTTTAGGAAGAACTTTGATTTGATGAATATAATGAGAGAGAGGCTTACAACAAGAATAGATTGACTAACAGCCAACCCCTTAGTATGGCTTAACAGGCCTCAAGATAACCACTTTTTGCATAAGACTGAAAAATAATAAGCCATGTATATCAAGTAAAGCAGCAAAGCATGTACTTTTAAATGAAGAAGAAACATTTTTCAAGAGTCTTGAAATATTGAAAACATCTTAAAAAAAATTTTTTTTAATGTTTGTTTTGGGGGTGGGGGGGGTGGGGGGGAAGGGAGAGGCAGAGAGAGAGGGAAACACAGAATCCGACACAGGCTCCAGGCTCTGAGCCGTCAGCACAGAGCCCGACCTCACAAACTGTGAGATCGTGACCTGAGCCAAAGTCGGACGCCCAACAGACTGAACCACCCAACTGCCCAGAAATACTGAAGCATCTTACTCAATTATACCTGCTGTTTATCCTTAATACAAATAATAAATAAGCCAGTCTCTGTTTTTCTCTTAAAGTATATCAAAATTCTATTAAGCTGGCGGTCTTCTTTTTTACTGCTTCACTAGGTTTTGTTATTTTAATGGCTTGAATATAAAATTGTTTTCATAGACTACCAATTCCTAGCTCCACATGAAAACAGTAAAGCATACAAAGCTTTTATTTCCATTGTGGTGGACGGACTACCAAATGGAGGAAGGGAGCGCTGACAAGGACTGGGGATTCTTTTCAGCCCTCACACTTGGCTTTCTTGCAAGCTGGAAGAGAATCATCATCTGCTTCTGATGGCCGAGGTTTCTTCACTGTGGAAATAATTCCAAAAGCAGTTTTTCTAGTTTCTATAAAACAAACAGGCAAACCATAGTGTTTAAAGTTAAGACATGAGTGAAAAAGAGGTGCTTTAACAAGTTTCACACCCTGTGACTTTGCCTTACAGTATCTGTAAATGATAAAACCAGAATGAATGGCTATGGATTCTGATGCCATTCACCATTACTGCCTTCTCCCCCCAAGGTAGATAAACATCAGTATATTATTTACATCTAATTCCCTTTGAAGGGATTACTCAAGGGTAAAACTGTAGGGCAGTTCTCCTTAACGGTGCATCCATGGCATCTTCTGTAGTCAGGACCCAAGTCACAGACCTTGGCGTGGCAGACGCTTTATGCATGGTAGAAAAATGAATCAAGACAGCAAGGTCAACAGTCAACTGAATCGCTCCCATGGTGATTATGTGTGCTCACTTCATTTGACAGCACGTACCATATCTGGGTCCCTCACTGGGTCATCAATGTACCTCTGAAGAATCAATCGTATTGTACGGTCAAGCTCCCAGCAATGCCTGTTATCTAACAGGTGTTCAATAAATACTTGTCGAGTGAATGAAGAAAATCAAGCTCACGTGTTTATCGATCTCTTGTATATTAGTGACAACAGAAAAGAATGGGAATTATGAGATGTTAGGTCAGGCTGGCAGCAGAGTTCGACTTAAATCTACCCCAATTTCGGCTCAAAATATACTACTGGGCCAGGCAGAGATACCTACCTAGTGTTTCTTCCTACCGTACACTGAGATAAGCACATTAGGGGCAAATGTAATAGAAATGGAGGCACCCAGAAGAAGCTGCATCTGCCTGGATGAATCAGGAAAGTATTGTAACAGAAGTACCACTAGGAATACAAAAGAGAGAGAGAGAGAGAGAGAGAGAGAGAGAGAGGAGAGGACTCCTTTGCAAAAGCATGGAGAGAGAAGTAGGAAGGGCCTAGTATGTTTAAGAGGCAATAAGCTGGTGTGAAGGAGGAGTGTGAAAAAAATTAGGGGGAAACAGGGCAGGAGGGGGAGCTTGTGAAGAACTACCATGCCATGAAAACACAGATCCAAATTTAATCCTTATGAAATAAGGAAGGACCAGGGAGGAGAGAGATCCATTAGCACCAAAGAAGGCGGAATCAGAGTAACTTCATGAACATAAATTTAGTTAAGAATTATTTCTTGTTTGAAGTCATAAAAGTAAAGTTAATTCTAAAGAGTTATGCAAGCATTACTTTCTCATTTATCAGGATTAATGTACCAGGTCTACTAGATCTTTGCCAGTTATTTAAAGCATTTTAGTTTATAAAAGGGACAGAACTTCTGTCAAGGTCATTAAAATGCCAACTTCCCCTGTCCCTTCTCTACAACCTCCTTAGAATTGCTCTTCACTGGTTTCTGGAAGCCCACAGGACCCACCTAATTCTGATTCCCCATAATAAGCCTTCCAGTGTTGAGTGGCAGCTACTATGTGTTCTAAGTCTTCTGTTTTCCAGGAATGCATTCCAGCACTGCTTTTAACACTTTCTCTTATGAGGTTTCCAAGCCCTTTCAGAACCTACTGACCATCTTCTAGAAGTGCTCCTGTGTACTGCTGCCCTTCTGACATGTGGTGCTCAGGATGCTACACATCAGCTGGGACCTCATCTATGCAGAGGGTAATGAGACTTTGAATCCTCTTGCGTCAGATTCCTTTATTTCTTCTAGTGTAATCTGAAGCCGAATTAGCAATCTTAGGAACCCACCACACCACAATCTAATACTGATCTCAATGTCAACTAAAACCTGGGTAAACATACTGTCTCCTCTAGATGTGTTGATAATTCTGCAGGGACAGCGGGCATACACTGGGACTGTCACACTAGGGTGAAGATGACTGCTACCTTGAAGTCCATAGGGCTTCCTTTAGTTTAGCTTCTAGAAAAGCCGAGCTTTATATATGACCCATGTTGAATAGTTGAGTTTTTTAAAGTCAAAGGCAGAACTTCATATTTTTCCCATTATATGTTCTTATTAGTTTCCCTTTCTTGTTTAATCTATTTTGGAAAACCAATTGTTATCCAAAATCTCAAGGATTCCTTATGTTCATTTAAAACAGACAAAAATAATGGCAGAATAACCAAAGCATGAATCAACTGTTCCCTAATTTCAAGCAAATCTTGATGAAGTCCTAATTAATGTGGCCATTCCCAGAGCTAATGTGATGGAGTCTAGGCCATATAACAATCTCAAACTAAAAATGTTGAAAACTGAAGGAAAATCATCTAATTCATGGTAAGGCAATACAGTACCCAGTTCTCCCAAGTGGAGATGAGATCATTAAAACCTAGACACAACAACACGGGCCTCAGTAACTCACCTATTCATATGCCACATAACCTCATCTACATGTAGCAACCTATTTCTGAAGTTTAAAATTCATCTAGGTGGTATCAAGTAAACTGGCTCGTGACCACTACTACTAATGCTAAAAATCATGAAATGAAGATAGGACAGCAGATCAAAGTGTACATTTTTTTCTTTTAAAAAATTTTTTTTTCAACATTTATTTATTTTTGGGACAGAGAGAGACAGAGCATGAACGGGGGAGGGGCAGAGAGAGAGGGAGACACAGAATCGGAAACAGGCTCCAGGCTCCGAGCCATCAGCCCAGAGCCCGACGCGGGGCTCGAACTCACGGACCGCGAGATCGTGACCTGGCTGAAGTCGGACGTTTAACCGACTGCGCCACCCAGGCGCCCCCATTTTTTTCTTTTAATAAAACCTCATTTTCATTCTCCAAAGTCTTGGTATATCAAATACTTGTGGTTTAATTTTTATCATCTGATGAATAGGAGGTTCCGTGGCTTCAAGTAGGGACACTAAGGTGAGGAGGTAGATATAGGTAAATGAAATGTGAGTAAAGAGTATATATAGTGAGCACATAGGTGAGCATGTAAACAACACGTGAGAAAAAGAATCACGAGTTGTAATACGTGTGAAAAATGACTATTTGGGTTTGTTGGTTGGGTTTCGAAAATGCATCCGCTGTTTTGTGTTCCTAATAAATGGCTTAACATCAATTTTTCATGTTTCAGTTCTCTAAAACAGTGATTTTCAGCAGGGAAGCATGCCCCTCTGGAGAGAAGGCGGGGGAGAAAAGGAAACTAGAAGCCTATAGAACTGTAGACAGGGATACACACACACAGAGCTGGAAAAACACATTCCGTCCTTATTTCTGTAACACAGGCTATATTCATTCCACAGACTACACAGAGTAAAGCCCAAAATGAACGGCAAAAAGCGTTGACAGGTATAGTTAAAACAAGCTGAGCGAAGGCGACCCTGAAGGAACTCTGCAGAGCAGGACGGTAAAAGCAAATATGGCTCCGCTGTCTGATAACAAAGACTGGCTCCTAAAATGCCCATTTGGTGTCTTTATTGGAAGAACCTGCTCACCTCCGTGTAGAAGCGCTGCTCGGCAGTTGGTGGACACGGCAGCCCTGGCATCACTCTCAGACAGCCCGAACAGCAACCCTCTGGTGGGGCCATTAAAGCTTTCAACCCAGCATCAGCCAAAGACAGGAGATGAACAGAAACAGAACTGCCAAGGCCAGCCCAACCTGCTCACGCCAAGAGACTCTCATTCTACAGCAGCTCTCAGCCTGAACGGACGGAACAGGCATCTGCAAGGAGACCCGCTCTAAGCTTCAAGAGTCCCTCGTTCCCCTTTTTCTACTTCACCCTTGACCCAGAAAACAAAAGGATGAGGTTCTCTCTGGCCTGATGTAACTTGCTTTTGAAGCTATTAATTGGTAACCTTATGGTAAAAGGCTAAAAAAAATCTTGCTAAACCGCAATAGCACATCAAATTCCAAATTTCCTAAAAGAACATTTCAACAACTTCTAATTCAGAAAAGGATACAAGTTCGCCACATCGTATGGGCCTCTTATTTCTAAAGGCTAAAATAAAATGAAAAAAAAAAATAGGAGAGAAGTTATTCATAACATTTCAATGATTTTACCTGCAGTAAATTAACAGGATGCTTAAGCATCCAAAAATACAGAAATCAATTGCATAAATTTCAGTTCTTATAATTTTGATGGTTTTCTTAAGTTGCTAAAAGTTTCTAAAAGACTCTTGAAAGCATTTTAGAATAGCATAAAAACAAAATTTCATATAAACAAAAACTGTAGCCCAAAAGGAATGGGGATACATTTTACTCTTCAGCAATTACAATGAGCAAATGCAGTTCAACATGAAAATACACAATAAAGATTTATTACACGACTATTTTAAATTTTCCTCTAGATTTGTAACTTGAAAAGTGAAAACAAAGTACTCAAAAGCAGACTTACCCTTTCCGCAGCACTAGACAGAATTACATTCTACAGGACAGAAAGTGACCAATATTATTAATCTTAGATAAATGTAAACCAAAAAAAAATTGAAATCTTCTAATACAAGTAACCAGTAATCACTTTATAACATTTTAAGGCTCTACAAATACCAACCGCTTTTAAAGATAAGGTAAAAAATCAAAGTCAAAGAATAAAAGAGCTTATCATTAACAGCAGCCTATATATAACAAGAAATAGAATAAGCCTTCCCACCAGATCTTAGAAAAGATTAATTTGTTTAAAAAACTAGTTGAAAACGTCCTATAATCTTAATTCAACTCACTGATGACAAACTAGACCATTCTTTTCACAGTAGGTAAACTGCAAATTCCTTATTGGAAGATAAAGGGTTTCAACACATCTCACCACCCCACCTCATGTTATTTTCCTTCAATATTTTTCTTTCCCTTAAAATTTTCAGGGCTCAGTGAGATGAGAGAATTTGTTTCTGGGCCTCAAGAATTTTGTGCTTTAGGGAAAAGGAATTCGTTAAACAATTCTAGTGTATTAATAATAATTAACCGCTAGATTTGAAAAAAACATCCGAAAATTATGGAACCATACCTTTCCTTTGCAGACCTGCATCAAATTGAGGGCATTGGAAATTGTGTACCTTCTCATTGTGGAATCTTTGATGGCAGGGCTGTAGACAAGTTCAAAGCCCACACCTCGGTCAATTGCCTTCACAGGAAATAAAGAAAATAAACCGTCCTGGATAAAAACACACTGCCCTACTTTATTTTCACTAAGATTCTCCCTCATCTTCCTCCTCAACCCCACCGCCCACCTCCTGCATGTCAAGGTACAGCCTTAAACAAAGGCAGATTTATGCCCGGATGGCACCATCCACAGGAGAAGGTAGGTATGTGGCTCTGTTTGATCAACAGTTCATCTTGGCTGTGGAAAAGCTGACTTTATATTAACAGGAATCATGGGGAGGCTATGGAGAGCAAAGTCCCAGGGCAGGCAGCAGATGGGCCATTCCTCCATGAACTATTAAAAGGAAAATGGAGACATGCTCCCTATACTTAGGGTAAATAAACTATTTGCAAATATAATAAAACCAAAAAAAAGTAATTTGACCCATTAATGAAGAGACAAAGAAAGGAAGAGCTGAAAAAAAGCTCCAAGAACAGGGGTGGGAAGACATCTCAGGTAAGTCAATTATTACATACGCTGAATGAAGGAAGTAGTGTGAAGGAAGTGCCAGGCACTGTGCTAAGAGTCTTCTGCATATATATTTAACCCTTATGATACCTTTATCAGGCCTTGTGGCACAGACTGCTAACTGCCCCCCCCCTTTTTTTTTTTTTGGTTCTCTCCTTTTTCTTTATTTACTAATAGAGTCCCTGAGTTTTGGCTGGGCTCATGGATGCCCAACAAAAAAGACAGAAGAAGGGGCACCTGGGTGTCTCAGTCGGTTGAGCGGCCGACTTCGGCTCAGGTCATGATCTCGTGGTCTGTGAGTTCAAGCCCCGCGTCGGGCTCTGTGCTGACAGCTCAGAGCCTGGAGCCTGTTTCAGATTCTGTGTCTCCCTCTCTCTCTGACCCTCCCCCACTCGTGCTCTGTCTCTCTCTGTCTCAAAAATAAATAAATGTTTAAAAATTAAAAAAAAAAAAAAAAAAAAAAGATGGAAGAAACCTGGGCTCTTGACGATTTCGCCCAGATCACCAGACAAGCTCGGCCTCCCACGCAAGGAAAAGAAAACTTCTTTCCAACTTAAGGCATTCTCAATAGATAGGCATCCACAGGTAAGAAAACAGCCTGGAAGGAGTGGGAACAATTGAAATCCACCACTACACTGTTTATCTTTTCTGAGGAGCAAGTCAGTTATCTTCATCCATTCACAACAGATATGTGTTAAGCCAACCACGTGTGGAAATGGTGAGCAAAAGCTAACATGGCTCCTCCCTTTTCCGAGCTTATAGTTTAGTAAGGGGACTATCAAATAATTACACAACAGCACAAAACTTCCAACTCTGAGAAGTGCGATCAAAGAGAAATTTAGGAGTCGGTGAGGAAGGAATTGAGGCAACAGTAGAGAAAGGAGCATTTTCAGAGGGAGGAGCACATGGAGAGGCTCTGGGTTGGAGGGAGTATGGGAGCACTGGGAGGAGGCTGTGGGCTGGGGAAGACAGAGTGAGGGGGCCCCTATGGAGGGAGTGGAGGCTAAGGAGGATGGGAAGGGCCAACTGTGCAGGCCGTTAGGACTGGGGACAGGACACAACAGTGGGAAGCATCTGAAGGATGCTACCACGGGCAATGGCAAAGTCACTCGGTTGCAGCGGTGTTCTGAATGAACAAAGGAACGACAGCAGGCACAAACCAGGCAGTATGGTCCAAGCCTGTGTGTCTGGCAAATGAATTTCTATCACCCAGAGGATGAGTTGGGGGTGGTGGGCTATGACCGCTGGAGGTCTACTCCTGAGTGTCCACAGGGAATGGAAACACCTGTCTTCTTCCAGAACTGGGAGCCCACCTTGATTTAATTCAGGCTCCTACTTTCTCTCCCTGAACAGACACTGCCTTTCTCCCATCCCCCAATCTTCTCTTCACTTAACTTGGCCTCCTGCCTTAAGGCTCTGAGATTTTATTTTAGATTTCCTTACATATCTGATATTAGTTAAAATTTACATGCTCTTTTCCACACTGCAACCTTCCCCTCTCCCCTTTTCTGACAACTTTTTCCCACTCCTAATCCTTGGGCCTGTGTTGTTTATTTCCAGGAATGATGTCTGTTATGATAGTCTTTGTGCCATAGTTAAATATACACCTCACTCTTCCTGCCTGTCTCGTACACTTCTCGAGAGCTGGTGTCATGGTACTGTGTAAAACATGTAACTGTCTTTTATATAAAAAGTGTTTAATATATGTATATTCTGAGTACACAGTAGCTTACAGAAAAGAGGTTATGTGATAATGCTGCTCACCAAGGATTATTCATATTAAAAGGAAACAGGGTGAACTTGGCTAATTATTCAACAGAGAAACCAAAACACTTCCTTCAGCCATACTTTCAACTATCCCGTTGGCTACTTCTCTTACCAGAACTACTAGTTAGCCAAAGAAGCTGACATTTTTTCTTCATCCTTCTATTTGCTGAACTAAAACACAACGCAGTTGAGTAGAGAAGAGGGGAAATAAAAAGATGTGGACGATACACACAACTGGGTGATCAGGTCATAAAGTATTCCTAACTGTATCTAAAATTTTAGCCCCCACGGGGGATAAGATCAAAATTAAAAACTCCTCTTTTTGGGGATGGGAGGAAGAAAAGTGACAATTATCAGCTTAATTAGTTTCTAAGAAAAAAGTTGCCTTTGCTCTTAGTACATTAATCAAGTTTGCTTTTATTTTTTATTTTTTTTTTGTTTTTTTTTCAAGTTCACTTTTAAATAGCTAAAAATCTGATATAGAAATCATACATAGTGTGCTATTGAAGGCTGTGAATATTTCCTTCATAATACTACCGTATTTTAAATTTTTAGATAGATAAAATACGGACTCATTACCTGGGCCTGCTTCTAAGACCATTCTAATGTAAATTGCCTTCCGCTCATCAAATGATTGTTCCTAACAGCCTCTTTTATGAAGAATGACATTGCCTGCCTGATTGGCTTTTGTTCATATCTCTGACCAAGGTTCTGGAATAGGCAGATGATTAGATTTCTTTACTAATGAAAAATAACAGTCATAATGACACTACAAACCAAGGGCAGGTGTGTGATACTCGAATCGAGAAATACTGGCGGTAAAATTCCAAGAACTAAGCAAAGCTTAAGATGACAGGAAGAAAATAGGCAGTTGATTACTAGGACAATATACGGATTCTCTGTTAATTTCATAAAAATTCTTAATTGAATTCAAAAGGATTCAACACCCTTTTGGCGTGTCATTTATTTAAGACAGGTAATTTGTTCATATAATTCACAAATGAAAGGAACATAAGAAAGCAGTATAAAGGGGCGCCTGGGTGGCTCAGTTGGTTAAGTGTCCAACTTGGGCTCAGGCCATGATTTCATGGTTCATGAGTTCGAGCCCCACATCGGGCTCTCTGCCATCAGCGCAGAGCCCACTTCAGAAACTCTGTCTCCCTCTCTCTCTGCCCCTCCCCTGCTCATGCTCTCTCTTTCAAAAATAAATAAACATTAAAAAAAAAAAAAAAGAAAGAAGACAATATAAAGTCTTACTTGTACCTCTGCTCCCATCTGCCCCATCCCCACCTCCCATAATTTCTATTAATTTCTGTGTCTTCTTCCAGAGTGTCTTCATACAAATAAATATGAGCAAAAATGAATATATGTCATCTTTCCTCTTACTCAGAAGGTAGCCTACCACATTCTTGTTCTGACTCAAAGGGTTTTCCAGGTCAGCTCATAACTTCTGCACTGTTTTATAGCTGCATAGTATTTCATTTTAGAGGTATGCCATGTAATTACACAAGCCTCTACTGACAGATGTTGGGTTGTTTCAATATACTTGTAGAATAAACACTAAAGTGGATTGCTGGGTATTATGGGTTGACAACATACCATAAAAGGTATGTTGAAGTCCTGGCCTTCCGTGCCCCAGAATGTGACCTTATTTGGAAACAGCGTTGTTGCAGATGTAATTATTGAAGATGAGGTCACTGGCGTCTACTGGATGACTGGTGTCCTTACAAAACGATGACCATAGGGAGAACACACTGAGGACAAAGGCGGAGACTGCAGTAACGCAGCTGCAAGCCAAGGACTGCCAGAGATTACCAGCAAGCCCCGGAAGCCAGGAAGAGGGAGAAAAGGATTCCCCTACAGGTTTCAGAGGCAGCATGGTCCTGATGGCATCTTGATTTCAGACCTCTAGCCTCTAGAAGCGTGAGACAATGAGTTTCTGTTGTTTTAAGCCACCCAGTTTATGGTACTTTGTTATGGCAGCCCCGGAAACTAAGACACAAGGTCAGAACGTAAAGCATTTGGGATTTTGATGGTTGTCGCCAAATTACCCACTTCCCAATAGCGATCGTTCCAATTGACACTTTTCGAAGCAATGTTGAGAATGCCTGCTTTGCCTCAACCTTATGACACAGCGTATCATCAGACCTCTGGGTTTGTGCCAGTTAGGTGATTTTAATGTGAGTTTTTCCTATTCTGATGAATTTAAGTACCTTTCGTGTTGGAGAGCCATCTGTATTTCCTTTCCTGTGAAATGTCTTTTTCATTTTCTTAATCCATTTTCGAAAAGGGATTGTTCATCTGGCTTTCTTAGCTTCTCTTCTAGGAGCTCTTTATATATTAGAGAGATTAGCCTTTTGTCTCTGATCTAAGGCCAGTCTGTCATTGGTCTTTTAATTTTCTTTCTGGTTTTTATGCCACACAAAAATTTTTGAGACCGGCACGTTTGCTAGCACTGGTGGAAGCATTGGATCGATAAAGCACTCAACACACTTAGGTTCATAATATGTGTGATGAAAAAGAAAGTTTACAGAGCACTCTCACCCAGCTCAAGAATATATGGCATGATTCCTGGAACAACTTCACCGCTTGAGACACTATTTACTGGACATTTCTCAGTGGGGACTAATGGGACCACGAAGAGAGAAATGTATTACAGTTAAAGGAAGTGCTGAGAGGAAAGCATCAGAGAGCAGAACACATACAAGCACCGAAATAACTCCATAGACTGGAAGTCATTGTTGAATGGCAATAACACTGAAAAAAAAAAAAAAAAAATCAAAGCGAGGGTAAAAGTATGTACTGCTTAAAAAAAATTCTTCTCAAAAACCTGAATTCCTAAAGATCACATTTTGAACTATGAAATTATTCTATGCTTAACAAAGAGCTCTGCTGTAAAGTAATTTTAAATAGCATTTCCCAGTGGGAAATGATAGCAGATTTAGAATCAGAGGTGAATACAGTTCCCAAGTCAACTTTTGAGAGAAGAGCCACAAACTACCCGAGTCTCAATTCCTTATCTGCATAACAGGGGTCATCAACATCTACCCACCCTGCAGCTACTGGGCTAGAGCAGGTGAGTGTGCCTACACTGTAGGTTAACTACAAGTCATCTGATTGTCCATGAAGAGGAGCTGAATTCAATTTTTTTGAAATCCAACTATCACATGGTAAAGTTGTGGTTCCATACAAGTTACCCAGGCTCCAGAAGAGGTTTGTAGATTTTAGAGGAAATCATATAATTGATATCATGGTGCCCTAAGCACGTGGTGAAGACAACTGAGGGGTTGTGAGCTGTAAGTTGTACAAATGGAGTGCTCTGGCGTGCTGCTCTGGCCCCTCCTTCATAATCCCAACCGCCTTCTTCTTCCGTCTTTATCGAGGAATAACTGACAAATATAATCGTACATGTTTAAAGTGTACGATGCAATAATTTGGTACACATATACATTGTGGAATGGTTACCAAGATCCACATAATTTGTACAGCCCTCACCTGACAGTTAACGTAGTCAATACTTTTTTTTTGGTGAGAATGCTTAAGATTTACTCTCAACAACTTTCAAGTACACAACGCCATTCCTATGAACTGTAGTCACCCAAGATCCTCAGAACTTACTCTTCCTATAACAGAAAATTCGCATCCTCCAATCATCCCAGCCTTTTGAGCTGATAACTGTCCCATGGCTTAAAGCCTCTAGGTAAAGGACTAGTGAATAAAATATCTTAATGCTTCTCAGCACCACAAAGAAAAGAGTACACATCCTATCCAAATTAAGATCTGTGCCCCATAGAGTGATCCTTATAAAGCCAACCTATCAACTTCTCATGGCCAAAGACAAGTTTACTCTCAAGTCCAAAGAAGCATGCAAGGATTAAGACTTAAGACTTAACGGTTACCCACATACTACATGTTCCATACTTTCGTGGTGAATATTATTTCCATATTTTGATGTAAACACCTTGCTCCATATCTAGAATAGCTATTATGAGATACAAATAATACATACACATCCATACAACTCTCATTCCCCCTGAACAATAAGCTAGCTACCTTATTATATGTTTCCAGTTTCCTCTTTCAAATGAAAAATGGGTGGTGAATAAATTAATAGGGACTTTTCTGCCTCCTGACCAATTCACACCACAGCCTACTCCTACACTAGATGAAGACTAAAAATAATCTTGCACAGCCTTTCCTGCCACTCCATCATCTAGTTTTTATTAAACAACATATGTAAAATGTTCACACCAGATTTTTTAAAAAAGCAGACACTATGTTAAATACTGCATATCCCTCTCACTTGTCAAATTTTTACTTTTCAGAATTCTTAAATTGAAGTATGTGGGAATTAAGCCAAAAATATCCATCAGTTTTCCTGAACTTACAGATGGGACCGGACAGTGGACTGTCCTAGTGCCACTGTCCCCAGTGCCATCCTCCTCGTGCTGCCCCAGTGCCCCACTTCCCTCCTGGCCTCTGCTTCCTGCCACATACTGACAACCTGCCCAAGACTAATGACGAGCAGGATTTATCCATGTTCCACGAGCTGCACCTTAGGAAGCTAAATTAGACATATATTCATTCCACTGACAAATTTTAGGAAGTATCCAGCATAGGCAAGATATTAGGGTAATTTCAAAAAGGCCCAACCCACAGGTGGTTCTCTCTAGAGGCTCACAATCAGGGTTGAACAGTAGGGCACATTCCAAAGAAACGAAGTGAGGGGCGCCCGGGTGGCTCAGCTGGTTGAGCGTCCGACTCTTGATTTCGGTTCAGGTCGTGATCTCACAGCTCATGAGTTTGAGCCCCGCGTTGGGACTCTCAGCTGGAAACGTGGAGTCTGCTTGGGATTTTCTCTCTCCCTCTCTGCCCCTCCCCCACTTGTGCACGCATGCCCTCAAAATAAACTTAAAAAACAAAAAACAAAAAACTGAAAGCCTTTACCAAAACAGCCACTGAGCTTTCCACTGTCATGGGGCGTGAGGAACTGTGTGCGGTGCACTGCTTTCCAGACCATAGACCTGGCCTTAGAATCCACCACATGCTACTACGTCCTCCCAGCGAAGGACACGGTTGGTAAAACCATACGTGGGTTTACTCAGGCCAAGGCCTCTGGAAAATGGCCTTCCTTGTTCATGAAGACGAAGAGAAAGGTAAACGAGTTGCAAGCTGAATAGCAACTGCCAGCGGCTGCACCTCCTAACTCTAGGGGGTGCCATTTACGTAGAAACTGGACCGGCGGGTTGAGGTTGGTAAAAAGCCTTGGCAAACCTCTAGAGAGACTGGTACCTCTGGAGAGGAACAATACGTGAGGCCAACAAGACTGCCGTCACCTTGGGTGCCGTATTCGTCTGTGCCTTTTACCACAGGTAGCTGGGGCAGAGCAGAGATCTCATCTGACGGGGTATCGACCAGACCAGTGCCAACCCCATGACTGAAGGGCTGCACACCTTCTCCGTGCTGGCCTTCATTCTACACTTCATAAGCGAGCTGCTAAACAATATAGATCTCCAGCTCTAAAATGTGATGATTTGGGGTTTTCTCTTACTGTCTACTTATTTATCTATAAGTACCAGTAAGAACATGGGAAACAATGATTTGAGCTTAATAAATACTGTATGTTCAGTAGCACTCTCTATTTATCAAAAAAGCCATGGTTTATAGCTTCCCCTTTACATATATGACTTTAAAATTCTGAGTACTTTTCAAGTTTTTTAGTAGCATATTTTTAGGGGTAGAACATAAGCCAACTGAAATTTTTCCACACGGATTCAATTTTTGCACACCACATAGATCAATGTTCTCCTCTCACTGTCTCCCCCTATTCTTGGCATTGAGCCAATTCCTTAGCAGCGGCGACAGCAAAACAAAACCCAACGAAGTTGTGATTCTACAGAGACAAAAGAATGGGGGAGTTATCGATCTTGAACAAGTGTATACATTTTTAATTTTCCAATTCTGACAGGACTGGGCATGTCATCTGGACTGTCTGCTGAACCCTTTCTCTCCTTCAAGAGTAGTTTTGGAGAATGGGAGACAGGTTTCGAGGCTGCAATTCTAAAATAACGTCCTAAGCCTCCCGCAGGATCTGGCTGCCCAGGCAAACAGCTGAGAGCGTGCTGACCTGCCGGCTATTGATGTGAGCTACTGCCACCTTTATGGTGAGAGAAGACGGACAAGAAGGTGTGACAGACGGAAGATAAACGGCAGGGAAAAACAAGAGAAGCTACGTAGAAAGGGAATGAGAAACCTTCTATCGCAGGGGAAGGAACAAACTTCCCTGCACACATGGCTGCCCTCTCAGGTGATTATAAAAGTAACCCTGGGGCTTTTGTGCGAAACGGCAGGCATCAGTGCAGATTTTCATTGTGCTTGGACTTTGCCTACGGTGCTTTCCGTGCCCTGCTCCTTCCTGTTCCTACCCGTCCTAGCTCACTGGTGCCTCAGGAACCCTCGATGTATTTTTCCCCCCTACCTCTTCTTTCTCAACTTCCCAGTCCCCTTCATGTTCCACGTTCGGGCTCTAAGTGTCTGTCATTAGGGCTATCCTTTTAAGAAATATCCTTCATAAACTCGGGTTTCTAAAGCCTTTTAAAAACATCTCAATAATTTACCGGATAGTTTTTAAGTTCCCTTTCTACCTTTGGTCAGCTTCCAAAAATAAAATCCTCTTTTCTAAACCGCGTTTGCTTTTTCCTTCTAAAGAACACTAGTTCCTTTTGCCCCTTTTCCAGTTTGTTAGTGCAAATCTGTACAGATTCACATGTGGAATGGAAAGTATGACACTTACCACATTAATAGGGGGTCTTTTGAAGTAAAATGGTAGTTTCTCTGTTACAGTTATGCAGACTAAATCCACATCTAAATGTGTACAAGCAACCTGTCAAGAAGAAAAAAAATAGGTAAAGCCAAAGGAAAAACTGGTTCATCTTAAGAAATATGGTTGTACTTGATTTAAAGGAATATAAATAGACGTGGTTCACTCCAGAGGCATCATAATGGTTCTGTGTTGAAATGTGTCTGTCAGTGATTAGCCATTCCTTCACGTTTGGGTGAAAGGTCTAATTGTAGTCTAGCTGAAGCAGTGATGTGTCCACAGACCATCTCAACAGACGGAGCCTAGAGACCCTCTAACTCATGGTCTGCTACATAAGGATGGGTTGCTAAGAGAGGCTCAGTTTCTGGAAAGTAACTTCAGATTGTTCCAGAAAAGAAGCAATTAGTTGTTCTAAAATCCAAGGGGGAAAAAAAATAAGCCAAAGGAATATAGGCATGGTCCATTTATTCCACAGATTTATTTTTGTGCCAGGAATCACCCCAGGCCTGTGGCTACCATCAGTCTACTAAGTGGCTGGAGGAACACTAACATGGCCCTACCAACAGCATTCTGTTCAAATTCTAACAGAAATAGTCTACATAAATGGTCCAAGCAGAGCTGTTACAAATCAAATGATACTGAATCCATTTTTCAACTTTTAGTTTCCTTTTCCTCTGTTCTAATTTTTGCTCTTATTTACTGATCAATAGTCAGCATTTACTTCGAAATGGCTTACCAAGAACAAAACAAAACAAGTAGATAAGGAAAACAGGATAAATGGAAAGTCAGGGAAGCAAACAAAGCTGGGGAAAGGTTACGAGCATGAGTATAAGGCCAAAACCACTGCTAGAAGATGCAGCTCTGGCTCTGACTTCACCATGACTTGATTTACGGTGACAGAATTGGCCATTTCATACCGTGTTAAAAATCAGCCTTACTGACAATGTGGTGCATATAGGCTTGATGAACAAATTCAAACTGCCAGGATGGCTATGCTGGCAAACCAACATCAGGGACATGCACGGAGGGGAAGGACAGGGTAAGGAAGAGGGGTAAAGAACATGCAATAATGTCCCCCATATGACTGGCCTGGCCTTCTACCAGTGACAGGAATGTCACACCTTGCCTTTTTTCTTCAGAGTTCCCACTTTGGTCATTCCTACCCCCACAGCAGGGCTTTAGGAAGCAAGCAGTGATCAGAGACTGCTTGGCTTTAGACAGTCATAGTAACTTAGTAAGCCTGGGAAGTAATGCTGTTTTGGCAGAAACATTTGGCTTATAAAGAATCTGCCCCATCCCAAATGCTACAGCTGTCCAACTCATAAAAGACTCATTGAAAATTTGATAAGAATGGATGAAAAGCTCCGAACAGAAGACAAAACAAGTTCAGCTTCTGGTCACCATTTTCAAACTACCAGAATAGCAAAGATCAAAAAGTTCAGTAATCCATTGCTAACAAGGGAATGAATAAACAGGCACTCGCTGGGTCTTTAAATTAGCACGGGGTCTTGAAAAGCATTTTAGCAAAAGGTATCAAAATTTTAAACACACATCAGCAATTTCACCTGTAGGAATGTATCCTATAGAGACCCTCTAGAAATATATTCTATAGCCATCTGCCCTACAAATGCTCGAGAATACTAATTAGTGCAAGGACAGTCACTGCAATATCAATCACAAAAGACGCAACTAAATATCCCTCTATATTAAATAAATTACAGTCCCTGTAAACAATGGAATATGCTGAGTCCTTCAAGAGAATAAGGTACATCTCTAACTGATATTATGGAACCATATACACTGTTAGATGAAAAAAAAAAAAGCATGGTGTTAAGAAGGGAAGGAGGGAGCGGAAGGAAGGAGTAGGTAAATATCTATTTCTAAGATACACAAAAGCTGTTAGTAGCGGTTGCCTCTGGAGACAAGGGACAGAGAATTTTAGGTAGGAAGAAAGCGTACTTTTCATTACACACTGCTCTATATTGTTTGAGTTTATTGTCATTATTTTTCATTTAAAAACAGATTCACTTTTTAAAAGTCTGTTAAGCATTCTTCCCCACAATAAAGCTAAATTAGGTTACATTTTAACTTATGTATTGCTTTTTCCCCCTCTTATGTAACAGCAGCTAATTCAAAAATATCTCTTGTGTTGGTGTAAATACGTGTATTATAATAAACGCTCAGTTGCTCCATCTAACACCTCAAATGTAAAATGTCTCAAGCCGAATTCTTTTGTTATTTTTCTATTAATACAACTGTTTAATTGATACATTTCGATAACTATAAAATAAGAGCTAATTTCACATTCTAATGAGATACTTTCCAAATCATTAAAATGGACTAAATTTTGTTCAAGTAATATTTGCAATTAAGAACTCTATTATGGTGGTTTTGGCAAGTTGCGTATGAATTCATATCAACTGTTCTTCACCTTTTTTTTTTTTTTTTTTTGGCCAAGGACTCCTACAAGGATTTAAGGGGTTTGCACATACCCCCAGATACATTTACCTTTGATTCTATGAAACAAGGGAAACAGGAGGGTAGAGATTCAGTCTTCCCCAAATCCCCTTCACGGGTGTCAGTTTAATACATGGTGGTACTTTATGATAAGTAACATGCAAGAGAGAGCCAGACTTACCCAGGGAAAAGAGAGATGTCCATAAACAGTACCTCTCAATCTAAAGTGTGTGTGTGTGTGTGTGTGTGTGTGTATACATATATGTACGTATATATGTAAATATATATATACAAACTCCATTTATTTAAAATGGAGATTACCAGGCCTTCCTCCCAGTAATAAAGTCAGTAAGTAGGGCCTAATAACCTGCATCTTACAAACAGCCCTATCAATTCTGAAGCTGGTGGAGTCAGGCGACAGCTGGAGAAACAATGCCTCACAAGGTACTCTGTCTCCTCAAGGGCCTCAGGTGTTGGGAGCAGACTCTGCAACACAGCTCTTCAAAGGGTAAGGCACGGATTTTGGAAGGAAGAACTAAACAGAACTTCTATTTCCATTTAGTTTTTAATTCATTCTCTTAAAATCTGTTTTGTGTGTGTATATTCTTTTGTAAATCACACTGATATAATGGAACATACAAACAATTTATACGAAAATAAACATACATGTACTGGGGATGAAGGTTCAGTATCTTTTTAAATCAATAGGGAGACCACTTTGGCGACCACTGCACTAAATAACTTGAATTCTCCTCGCCTCTCCTCCAGTTACTTTAAATCTCAAATGGGAATAACTAACTCAAAAGTTCCTGAAGCTTCTATATAACACTGTCTGCCAAATTCCACTGCCACCTCCCATCCCAAGAAGCCTCGGCTAATGGACTCCCCTCACAATCTTTCATCTCTGCCTTATCCCCTGGGGTAACTATGGAGAGGGAGGGTTTATCCATGAGACATCTTCCAGACACTCAGAATGGAAAATCATATGTTATTTCCCATGGAAACAATGCTATTTAAGGTGGTTAGGTTTTAAACTACTAATTGTTAACATATGTGTGTGTGTTTGCTTTTATGACTCATTTTAGAGACCTCAGTTTTAGAACATTACATCTACAGGGACGCTTGTTTAAATTCTAGATAATCAACTTAAAAACCAAACAAATAAAATCCCTTATAGAATACAACCTGTTAAGGAACAAACTGCTTGCATCTGACCCAATTCCAGACCGTGATATACCTACGTTATGATTAAAAGAAAAATGTCTTTTTTAAATTGATTTTCTGTGGAAAACAGGGAGACTGCTAACTTCAACTGTGTCTTAATGAATGGGTAAGATCTGGACAGAGAAGAGGAAGATGTTCCAATTTCAAAAACTGTCACCACGTCACTTTCTGAGTATATCTGTATACTCAAGATTCCAAATATCTTGCATGTTATTTATAGCTTTAATCATCTCCCAGAGTATTTCTGACAGTTCTCCCACCATATAAAGCATGTGTTCATGCTTTTGAAGTCACACTTTTGAATAATCTGAGAAGAACAAGGATAGCTGAACCTTGAATGTGAGGGTTAGGGGCACCGACCCCCCACTTCTGACTCTTTAAAAACTTAACTACGAATAGCCTACCATTGACTAGAAGCATTACTGATTACATCAAGGCCCGATTAACAGGTTCGTATGTTTTATGTATTAGATACACTATTCTCATAGCAAAGCTAGACCAAAAAAAAAAAAAAAAATTAAGAAAATCATAAGAAAAATACATTTACTTATACATTTATTCAATGTATTTATTGAAACTACATTGTACATTTATTGAATGTATTTACTGAATTACATTGTACATTTATTCAATGTATTTATTGAAAAAACTGCATAAAAGTGGACCCGTGCAGTTCAAGTCCATGTTGTTCAAGGATCAACTATAGTAAGATAAAATGGCTAAATGAAATTTTAATGTACTCTAAAACCTAAAGTCCTGGCTTTACCGCATACTACCTGAGATTAACAGCAAATCATTTAGCCTCTCAATTTTCTCTTCTAAAAAATGATGATAATAAAATATATCTGTCCAGTTTACTCCCGGGATTGTTGTGTTAAAGATAATACATAGAAGTCTTTGGAAGTATATATAAGTGTATGTCTTTTTTAAGTGTTTTGTTTGTTTCTCCAATCACCAGTAAATGGCTATGGAAATGAAAACTGTGCTTCAGAATCAGTTCAACAAACAAATGGACAACACAAAATGAGGTACACAGCCAACTTTCAGTCTACATTATAATTAAGTTGCTGTTACTTAATAACAAAACTAAGTTGCTATTTAAAGAAGCTCCAGGCACCCATGCCTCCTCCTTAGGGTTTCAACACTGAATGAGAGTCTCCTGTGGAACCTGAAAAAAAGATACTCAAACCCAAGACCTACTAGATCAGAATCCTGAGTAGTGGGAGATCTGACTTTCCTGATTTTTAAAAATTCCACAAGGGCCTCTTGAAAACAGAACCACTTGATCCAACTCATCTATTCCTGAAACAAAATTCTTGAGAATTACTATAATTGGGTATTTTACGAAGGGACTCGTCAAGAATTTTTTTAAAAAGGGATTCAAAGATAATTTGTGCTGTTTCATTCATTTGTGCTAATTCATTTTGTGTGAATTAATATGAATAATTAAGAATTGATAGTTGCCTTAAAAACTAAATGTAATCACACATCAGCCTCCCTAGTCAACAGCTCCATCTACTGGATAAACTTAAAGCAAAACTTCCTATAATTTTAGAACAGACTTTGCTTAAAAATTAACCATGCTATAAAATTAAAACATCAACTACCAGTGCATTTTTTTCCCTACAATATCCGTTGGGTGGATATAGGTTTGGTAGATGGCTATTTTCTTGCATCTAGATGAAGACAACATTCAGAACTTTCTGCTGTACCT
Organism: Prionailurus bengalensis; assembly: GCF_016509475.1. Lineage (NCBI taxonomy): Eukaryota > Metazoa > Chordata > Mammalia > Carnivora > Felidae > Prionailurus > Prionailurus bengalensis. The sequence continues at coordinate 50,914,329 of NC_057351.1, read as the reverse complement.
ATTACACAGAGTAAAACATATTCCTGGAAAAAAAAATTACAGTTGGATTTTTTTCTTTCCTGTAATCACTTAAAATGCCCAGTGTGAAAAAAAATAAAATAAAATGAAAAACAAAACAAAATAAAATAAAATACTCAATGTATTTGGTCTCAATTTGACTAAATGACCAGACATGTTTAACAACCTTTCCTCCTGAGAAGTCATGGAAATGGCAATTTTAAAAGTACAAAGGGAATTAAATTCATAAAGGCTCTCAGAACAGGAAGGGTAATAGTAGGAGCAGATGGCTGATGCTGAAGGATTTCAAAGACTAAAGGCTGACTAATCGTGCTGGCATATGGACCACACCTCAGAACATGCAAAGGAGAAAGCTAACAACAGAGAGGAGATCTTTTATGCCATAGTAGAACTTTGCACCTTTCTCTCCTCACAGGCAGCAGTGAGCAGCATGGAAGGCAGAAACTGAAGTGATTTCTGAGCTAGAAAGAGACGGACCAATATTTACCTAAGGGCAGTTTCAAATGGATGAACGAATAAGTGAATGAAGCAGAGAAAAAGAAACAGAAAAAAACCCAGAGGGACTCTTTCAATCTGAGCCCATAAAATATCCAGCAAGATGAATAAAACAAAACAAAAAACCACATGCCACCTAAGCACCCTCTCATGAAATTCCAGAATTCCAAGCGTAAATGAAAAATCTTAAGTTTCCAGACAGAGTGAAACAGGGCCCCTGCAAAAGCACAACATCAGACTTCTTACGTAAAATAACAAATCCTATTTTCTTTCACTAACTGTTACTTACATGGAATAGTTTTTCTGTCTTTGGAAAAACAGCAACGATATCATACAGCCGGACCCTTGAAGACGTTGCTCTCTGGCAACACAAAAAGAATGTTATTGTACAATAACGACGAGTATACACGTGGAATTCTGACTCATGGCCTAGCTGCACTTACATTTCAATCATGCGATACTTCTTATATGCCATTTCTGCTTTGTTTTGCATGCTGGCAGAAAAGACTGCCTAAGCACATGAGATTTTAGAGCCCACCAATTATTCTCCTTCCTACATTGTTACACTGTGACTGGGTACCAAACTGTGCTTGAGATAGAAGAATCAAATTGGATAGCTCTTGCTCCTACAAGGGAGTGGAGGAGTCTGCCACACAGTGAGCATCTACTGTGTGCGGGGCACGAGGGATACAAAATCATTTAAGGTGTACCTTTGCTCTCGATGAACTCGCCATTTTTTTGTGAGACAAGAAATACACGTACTAAGTATGATACCATCAGGTTCACAATGAGAATACTCTTAACTAGAAATTGAAATGCTAGATGTGCAAGAATATACCTGACAGTCCTAGGACAGAAAGGGAAGAATACTGGGGTGCCTGGGTGGCTCAGTCGGTTAAGCGTCCGACTTCGGCTCAGGTCATGATCTCGTGGTTTGTGATTTCGAACCCTGAATCGGGCTCTGTGCTGACAGCCTGGAGCCTGCTTCAGATTCTGTCTCCCCCTCTCTCTGTCCCTCCCATACTCATGTTCTGTCTCTCTCTGTCTCTCAATAATAAATAAACGTTTAAAAAATTTTTTTAAAAAAGGGAGGAATATATCAGTTAAAGAGTTACTGCTTAAAAATGAAAATCCCCAACTTAAGCTGTATGTGTGTGTATATGAAAGAGCTGGAAATCCACGCAGCTGACCCCTGAACACAGGTTTGCACTGCACAGGTCCACTTACACATGGATTTTTTTTTTTTTTTCAATAAGTATACTACAGAATTATAAATGCATTTTCTCTTTCTTGTGTTTTCTTGATAACATTTTCTTTCCTCTGGCTTATTTTACTGTAAGAATATGGCATATGATACATATAGCACACCAAATGTGTGTGAACTGTTTATGTTATCAGTCAAAAGTCATACACGGATTTTTAACTGCGTGGGGTAGGGGTGGGGTGTCGGTGCCCCCAACCTCAGTGTTGTTCAAGGGTCAACTGTATACTCAAATGGTCTCTGAATGATGGGATAATATGTGATATTTATTCTTTGCCTGTTTGCACCTTTAAAATGTTTACTTCTTACTTTGTAAAAAGAAAAGGCATTCTAAAAATCAGAAGACAAAAGGGGAGGGGTGAAGAGAAGCTGAAGCAGACAGGAAAAGCTGCTGGGAAAACCCATGCTAACACAGAGCAGCTCCTGGTCTTAGGAAAGTCCAGATCTAGGATTCTTTGCCCTCTACTTGGCCTCTCCCAATTGGAAATGGGACAAAAAGGGGCCACCAGGATATTATGGTAACAAGAAAAAATGAACGTGTTTGTGACCCACCAAAAGTCAGCTCCTTTACACCTACCTGGGCCTAGAGAACCAGAACCCTGCCTTGCAGCTGTATAAAATCCCCAAGTTTGGCTTTCCACAATTTCTTTAGCAACACTAATCATTATAAAGGAGGCCAGCCTTTCCCTGATGACTCCTTTTCTATGGCAAAGGAGTCTGTTCCAGCTCCCGATAAAACTCAGTTTCTCAGGGATCTCTCTTTCTCTCTCCTTCGTGAGATTCTTCCCATTCGCAGGAGTACCTCCCTCTCCCACCTGACTAACCGAGACAGCAGGTTCTCATCCAAACTTCCCTGTGCCTTCTGTTCCCCTGTGGAGTCAGTTTCTCAAGCAAAGTCAGCATCACACGCCATCTGCACTTCCTCACATCCCTACCATTTCCATGGAGATGGTTTTTGCTAAGGCAACCAAGGAGATCCTTGGCAATAAATCCAAGACATGTTTTAGCCCTTCTCCTGCTGGACTGCTTGGGCCCACTGATGCTGCTCACCCTTCCTCACTTTGCTCACTGTCTTCCTATTTCTTACAGTCCCTCCTCAGTCTCCAATCCTAGCTCCTCCTCCTCTGCTCTACCACTAAATGCTGAAGTTCCTCAGGCTCTGTCCTAGAACTTCTCTTTATATACATTGCACTTGGACCAGGGATTCTCATCCATTGCCATCACTTCATTTGTTCTCTACAGGGTGACCACTTCCAAATCAGTATCTTTAATCAGACCACTCTTCTGAAGGCTACACCCCTTTTTCCAACTGCGCATTTGACCTTCACAATAATGTTCCAAACATGATGCTCTCACACCTGCTCTTTGTACATCCCTTCTCAGGAAAGGGTACCGCCATCTACCTAGGAGGGTGCTTAGGCCATGCCTGGGGAGTCATTATTCTATATCTAATCAACCATCAAATCCTGGCAACCACCCCCCACCCCATCACTCTGTCCAGTCAATCATCAAATCTGTCAATCACCCCCCACCCCATCATTTTGTATCCAATCAGTTATAAAATTCTGTCAATCCCCCCCACCACCACCTCACCAAGCCTCTCAAATCCACTCAACCCCTCTGATCCATTCCTAATAATGCAAACATCATAATTTCACTTCCTCAGTTAAAACCTTCAAGGGCTTACCCAACTGCTCACCCTTACCTACCTCCCCAACCTCATCTCAGGTTAACCAGCTCACTAGGCTCAGCCCTACTGGTATTGTTTCATTTCCCAGAATACACCACGTTTTCCTTGGATCCAGGACCTGTACATAATCCATCCTGTGTGGGAACACTCTCTCTTCTGCTCAGTACTATGTAACACTTACTGGTTCTTCTGGCCCCAGTTGGAGTATCAACTTCCTTAGGTTGGCTCCCCCATTACACACTCCCAGAGCATCCTTTATTTACTGCCTCCACCTTTTTTAAATATTCCTCACATTTTAAATTATTTGTTTAGTGCCTGTCTTGCCCATTAAACTATACTTCCTAAGTTCAATAACTGTGTATTATTCACAGCAATATCCCCAGCACCCACCTTAGGTCTCATTCATGTAAATTCAGCGAATAGCAGTTGTCAAAGGATTCTTTAATTATGGTATCCCTATATATGTGCCAAGAGTAGAAGAGATTGTTATGCTATGTGGATTCTGAGGACAGGGAGAACAGGCAGGTGTCATGCCCGGGGGCAGGGTATGTCAGAAGGGGGTGAGATGAAAACACTGTTACAACACTGTTCAACCAATACAACTTACAGGGTCAAAAAGAAGCAAAATTAACTTACCAAAACATTGCAGTGAGATGGATCCGAAACGATAATTGTCAGTCTAGTTAAAACTTTAATCGGTCTTGATTTTCCCTATAATCAAAAACATTCTATCAAAAAAAGCTCAAAATACAAATGAATGATTTTCCATTTTGGAAAATGGCCATTAAAAGGCACTAGCAATAGGGGCGCCTGGGTGGCTCAGTCGGTTGAGCGTCTAACTTCAGCTCAGGTCACGATCTCGCGGTCCGTGAGTTCGAGCCCCGCGTCGGGCTCTGGGCTGATGGCTCGGAGCCTGGAGCCTGCTTTCCATTCTGTGTCTCCCTCTCTCTCTGCCCCTCCCCCGTTCATGCTCTGTCTCTCTCTGTCTCAAAAATAAATAAACGTTTAAAAAAAATTTTTTTTAAATAAATAAATAAAAGGCACTAGCAATAAAGGGTAGGAACGATCAGTAAAACCTATTCTTCCTTCTCAAGGAATTTATAATATAATAAGTGAAATAAAGACATACATATGTTAAACTACACAATGAGATTCTTTAAAGGTTATAGGACTTCAGGAAAAAAGACCATTAAGGAAGTATTGACTCGATAGTATTGACTTGATTCCTTCATGAAAGGGCTGAGTCTTGATGGAAAAGTAAGGCAGGTAGGAAGGAAGGAGCAAAGCAGGTTAGAGAACCCTACATAAAACTGGGCATGTCTGAATAGGTATTATACTTAAGCAACAAAATACCCACCTGTACAATTGGCAAAGTTGTAAAGAGTTCAGACACAGCTATTGGTTTTTCAATTTCCTACAACAAATGATAAACAGTTACCCTAGATTTTACATGTGAATGGAATGAAGCGTAATGGAAAACTTACAAGGGCTTTTCAGAAAAGTTCATTTCTGGCATCCAGAAACACTAAATATATTTTTTGTTTTGTTTTGTTTTGAAAGGAAGAAAGCTGATAAGCAGAAAAGCAGCTGAGAACATCAATGGATGAAAGGGATGAAAAATCGTTTTTAGACTGGAATAATCTATAAGGTACAGCTGTTGGCCTAAAGAGAAACATACATATTTACTAGCATGTTTAAGAAGGAAATCAATTAGTAACGAGTCCAAGTCAGTAAAATAAAAAGGACTAAATACTGTGATTACCATTCAGTCAATAAAATATACTTTTAAAAGTTATTTAATTAACATCAACTCAACTTCAAGAATCCTTCCATCTGCCCTGGTACTTGACAGAAAACTCTGCATCTCCCCCACTGTTAACATACAAAATAAGATAGTGCCAAAGAGCTTGCATTTAAGAAATATGCTCATCTGTAGCTTCTATATTACCAATATAAACAAAAACAATTGTAAAAGCTGATTATTATTAACTTCAGAAAATGTTCTTTACCTACCTGTTTCTTTTCCTTAAATTCAACAACATGATTGATGGCAACAACTGAATAGCCCACTGAAAAGAAAAACTGAACATTCTTGTTAAATGTAACAACCTCTTTCCTGTACACATAGGCTCAGCCTGACTCAGGTCAAGATTAGGGGTCAAGAGGGACCATGTGAGCTCTGGCTTCAGACTGCCTTCTTCCCAATCTAAGCATTACCACTTACAAGTTACTCAACCTCGAGTTTCAGGTTCCTCAGCTATCAAATGGTGCTAACAACAGAACTTCTCTTACACGGCTGTCATGAAAATTAAGATAATAAGCAGAGATGTTTTAGAGCAGGTGCAGGCACAGAGGCAGGGCTCTGTTTGACCTCTGTGGTGTATTATTAGCGTGACAGCTTTTTTCTCGCTCATTTCTTTTGCTTTTTACCCTTACTACTTCCTGCAGAGGCCCTTTTTCTAGGGAGAAATGGAATAACAACTCCCTCACACCACTGCTCACTTCCCCTTTCCAGCTATCCACCATCAATAGATTGGGAACTCTGTGAGGGCAGGGCCTGCTTTTATCAGCCTGAATGCGGCACTGTTATGGACATTCAGACAACCAAAAATACGTCTAAATCATGACTCCTATCTTCAAGTTATTTAAACACCAATGGGGACGACAGGATACTAATATTAAAAGATAATGCTTATTAATGCCAAAAGAGTGGTTCTCCCTCTCATCAGATTTGGTCCGATTCCCTTCCTTCCTTCCCCTCTCAAATAGTTATTGAGCATCCAGTATTTGACAGGCTCTGCAGAACCTCTTTATTTTTAAACCTCTCTATCCTCACACTTTACAGTGGAAGGAAGAAGGCAGCAGTCACGATTAACTCCAATAATTAAAATAGGATCTTATCTCTCAGGGCTTCTGCTTCCCTTGGATTCAAATATGAGTAACATTCGAACACGCTGGCCATGCTGCTTCCCTCCCTAGTACGACCCCACCATCCTCCCCTTTTTAATAACAGTATTCCAACAATGTCACCCTCAGGTCCCTGCCCCCTTCTCTGAATCTCCACAGCATTCCCCATCAGTGCACCCGTTTCCCATATTGCTGCGATACTGCCGTGAGGCAGGAAGGGGGGCGGGCGGGGAGGGGTGATACTAAAAGTACAAGCTAAGCATATGTATATACTCGGAAGCCCTGGCTTTTTCCATCCATCAGCCGTGGGGCTCTACACAAATCTCCCATCCTCTCAGAGCCTCAGTGTTCCTCAATGTGCAGGAGAGAAGGAGCTAGACTGGATAAAAGCTCCCAAGTGCCTTCGAGTTTCCCGCGCCCGGGATCAGAGCAACACCGCGGGGGCATCAGCTTCCAGGGACATCCCAGAGATCCCAGGAGACCTGGACGAGGACAGGCCCCGGGCTCTTCCTGATTGTGGCCGACGGTCTGAGGGGCAGCGAGGCTGGGCAGGCACCGCCGCCCGCGCCTGGGAGACTCACGGTGAGCGGCGTTCTCCACCAGCCCGCGCAGCGCCTTCAAGTCGGAACCCGCTCTCAGGTCCAAATCCGCGAACACCGCCATGCTGAAGTCACATGAGCGCCGCGCGCCCGTGAGCGCAGTCGCGGGGCCCGCCCCCTCTGGCATCCTGGGAATTGTAGTTGACCTGCACAGTCCGCCCCTCCCTCCTCCTAAGTAGTCATTTCAAGGTTATAAGGCGCTTGCCTCGCCTTCAAGTACCAACAAAAGTTAGTGCGTCCGAATCAGCAACCTCGCTCCAATCCTTTGCCTCCTTCTGAATGAAAATGTTTGGTTCCCCCCGGAGGGGTTCACAACTCTCACCATTCCTCCTAGAAAATACTGTAGAAAGTGATTGTTTCGAAATGCGCGCTTACAACGTTTATTGAGCGCCCGCCACGAACCAGACCCTTTTGCCAAGAGCTAGAAGCGCTTTTGAAACACTCGTGAGAAACCCTTTCCCCTCCTCCTGAAGTCCATTCCGTTGTTTAAAATGGACTTGCCGAGAAGAGGGAGAACTGACCAGAAGACCTCGGAGAAAGCGTCATTTTGCCAATCAGAACGCGTGGTGCCCAGCACGCTGCTTAGTCTTGCGGTCGACATCTGCAGCCACGAGATGGCAGGGCTCTCTCTGCGACGAGCGGTGAGCTCCAGTAGTGGTTTAGCCAGACACGTTCGACAGGGGAGGTGCAAAATTAAAATGGATCGGTTTTCCATCTGCTAAGTGTACAAGGTGGTGTAATTCCCACTCATTTGATGTTTCCACATTTTTGGACCTCGTATAAATGAACTCTTGAAGACTGACAATTATCCGACAACGTAAAATTGTGGAACTATAGTTTACATCGGTGCTTCTCAAACCGTGCGGAAGGGCCAGTCTAACTTCCACCCCATCCTGTGGTACCTTACCCCACCTCCTAATTCTTCGCGGACCAGTCGTGGTGCCTTGTGAATTACCGGTGAGGAGCTCCTGCCTCAGAAAACTAATTTGACAACAATCGAATTACCCTACACTCGACTGAGTAAGAAGACACCACTGATTGGGGGCTTGGATATCCAGACAATACTAAAGTGCTGTAAACATTTCTAAACATTTTCAATTTCAGTACTTAAAACAAGGTAGAGTCAATGGATCACACCTTGATTAGTCCTCTTTTACACGATTTCTTTCCTGATTTCAGAAGGGAATTTTAAGAGGGATCTGTTCCGTGTAGTAGCATGCAATTCTCCTTTTGTTTAAATTTTATAAAGAAGAAATATTTTGCTTTTTCTCATACTTGATATTTCCTCAGAACAGAAGAATTTTTTACTTCTGCAACTAGAACAAGGTCATACAAACTGTTTTTCATCAAAAAATCTAGTGTTAATTTTGCAAGATCATACAGGCATCTTCACCTATGACCACAAAATCTAGATTGGTTAGAAATAAGATTCTTTGATGCCAGCATTAGGCTAAAGAGGGCTTCTTTGAAACTCATGGTGTTCTTATTGTGAACTGTACCATTTAGACTTTTTCACCTTCATCCTGGGCCTAGGTGAAGAGGAACAGAAGGGGAGGGGAGAAAGAAAATGAATAGATAACAATCACTGAACACTTTACAGAGGGCCAGCTAATTTGGCCAGCCAGTTTGGTAAGTCTTACTTATATATCTTATTCAATTTTCAAAGCAACTGTGAATTAAGTACTGGTTTTTTGTTTTGTTTTGTTTTAGCAACATCTGCACTTCACATCTGAGAAATCTATGGCTCACGTAATAGTGATAGATAGAACTACATGTAGATACAGGCAGTTTGGTTCAGTTTTCACTTCACATACAGTCAGCTGGGCAGAGCAAGCAGTGGGGAGAGTTGGATGGTGGGAAGGAGGGGGCAAGAGAAGAGAAGGGGAAGGAAGAAAAGAAAGGTGGGTCAGAGGGGAGAGGAAAGAGGAAGTAGGGAGTGAGAGGGAAGGGGAGGAAGGAGGTGGAAGAGGAGCCAGAGGAGTGGGAAGAGGCAAAGATAGGGGAGAAGAATAGGAAAGAAGGGTCAGACGTTGGCCTGCAGGGGAAGCTGAGGCAGCAAGGATCTGGAATTTGAAGAGGACCCTGAAAATTTCTGCCTGGAATATAATAGTACTGCATAATTTATGTACTTTGTGTCCATTATCTGACTTATCCAATTTTATCCACTTCCACTTTGTATCCATTATCTGATTAATACTCATAACCAGCCAATGAGGGAGATATTGTTATTCCTATTATATCTGGAGATGGATGGCTCTTAAGTCATTTCCTTTTCTTTGGGGAGTTTAAAAAGAGGGGATGGCTTTTGACATTCAAAGCAACTTTTGAGCCCTTCTCAGTCTCTCCAAAGACCTGTCTTTCTCAAGCTGGTCTCTAAAAGTCAGTGTATGTTCACTAGCCTTTGACTCTCTCTTTTCATTTGTTTCTCTTTCCTGGGTGAGCCAAGAAACACTCCACTGGGCCCCTGTCCTCTGACAGCTTATGGCTGAGGTGGGCAGCAGGGGAAGAAAGCAGTACTATAACATGATTTGTACAGGTGTATCAGGAGCATCTGGCAGGGTGAGGGGGAGTTTGGGGGATTTGGAGGAGATAAAGGACAGTTTCTTGGAGAAGGGAATGCTTGATTTAGATTTTGATACATGGAATTGAGAAGTAACAAGATAACAGAGGTCTGGGGTATATCCAGAACTGGCACAAAGTAGGCGGTGCTCAGTCAAAATTTGCAGATTTAATCAATGAACCCATGAGCTCTTGTTCTCCTTCATACCCACGTCATTACAGCCATAGCTGTCGGATGTATGTGGTTATCTAAATACATGGCCAGAAATTCACTGAACTGTGCATCTAGTGCACTGGTATGATACACCAGCAACCCCCAAAGAACCCCCTTTCTTGTTCCCAATGATGGAGCACTTACAGGAGCTTCTATGCAGTCCTTCCTCTAGGTAGACTTGTATTTGCCCCCATTCACCACATGGCTGGTAAGTCTGTGCAGTGAGCAATCTGCCCAACTTTTCACAGAAATTTTGATAAGGCATACTAGAGGAAGTAATTGCTAAACCTAGAAGTCTAATGGGACTCCACAACACATCACCAATCCAGGAAGGCTGTATCAATAATTCCCTCTCATCTTCTTGTCTTCCCATAGAAAACCCCATTACTGACCTGATATCTTCAGAATTGGTCCATCTTCTGAGCTGGGTAGTCTATCTCTGTTTGCAATGTTAGTTAGTTTTTTATTTGTTTATTTAAAATTTTTTTTTAACGTTTATTTATTTTTGAGACAGAGAGACACAGAGCATGAACGGGGGAGGGGCAGAGAGAGAGGGAGACACAGAATCGGAAACAGGCTCCAGGCTCTGAGCCATCAGCCCAGAGCCCGATGCAGGGCTCAAACTCACGGACCGCGAGATCGTGACCTGGCTGAAGTCGGACGCTTAACCGACTGTGCCACCCAGGCGCCCCTTATTTGTTTATTTTAATGTGCAAGTGACATGAAAGAGAAAAAAATTTTTTTTATATCTATACTTCTATCAAAAGTTTGGAAATGAAAACCGGATGGAGAAGGCTGGTATATTATAAAAATTAGCATTGTGAAAATAAAGAATATTCTTATGTCTTTAAGATGCAATGTATACCTGTGACAAAAAAAAAATACAACTTAAGAAGACATTAGGAAAGAAAGTGAAGGAAGAACTGGTATTTGGAAAAGATGTGCAATGATAAACTTAATGAATGGAAAAAGGACTTGAAATTTCAACAGGATTGGTTTTTTAATACAAGTAAAATGAGTGATTGTATTAGTCAAGGTTCTCTAAAGAACAGAACCCAAAAAGTGTGTGTATGCACGTATCACATGAGGAATTGGCTCATGGGATTATGGAGGCTGACAAGTCCCCACATTGGCAGGTGGCAAGCTGGAGACCCAGGAGAGCTGATGATGTAGTTCAGTCTGAAGGCTGGCAAGCTCAAGGCCAAAAAAGAACTGATATTTTAGCTTGAGTCCAATGACAGAAAACAAACAAACAAACAAACAAACAAACAAACAAACAAACAAAAACATTGTCCCAGCTTGAAGGCAGTCAGGCAGGAGGAATCCTCCCTTATATGAAGAAGGATCAGAACTTTCTATTCAGGCCTCCAATAGAGGATGAAGCCTCTCTATGTTAGGAAGGTTAATTCTGCTTTACTCAGCCATCTGATTCAAATGCTAATCTCATTCAGGAAAAAAAAAAACCTTCATACATACCCATAATAATGTTTGCCCACATATCCTGTGGCCCAGTCAAATTGACAGATAAAATTAATCATCACAGTGATGCTGCCTTGAAATTGTTGCATATTAAGTGAAAACAAAAATTTCCCTGGCAACAACTTTTTAACCAAAAGCAAGTTTACAAAGAATATTTATTGAAAACAAAAGAACACGTCCTGAACAGAAATTAGCATTTGCAAACATAATAACTATAAATTCTATTGCTCAGTATGTTGGAAATACAGCTTCGAACTTGCAGGATAAATTACATTTAAAAATCAACTTATTTGGGGGGTGCCTGGTTGGCTCAGTCAGTTAAGTGTCCAATGTCGGCTCAGGTCATGATCTCGTGGTTCTTGAGTTCAAGCCCTGCATCGAGCTCTGTGCTGACAGTTCAGAGCCTGGAGCCTGCTTTGGATTGTGTCTCCCTCTCTCTCTGCCCCTCCCCTGCTTGTTCTCTCTGTCCTCAAAAATAAATAAACATTAAAAAATTTTTTAAATCAAGTTATTTGGGGCATTTTCTATTGCAGTTGATAATCAAGTAGATATATAAAGGCTATTTGTGTTGTTGAAAATTTCGATATGACTAAATATCTTCTGGAAATGGTGTCCCAAAAAAGGCACATCATTAGGAAGTGGCTTATTTTTATGTTTGGAGAAGAATTTTGAGAATTTTTAAGTAGATTTGTCAGAATTGGTAACCATGACTACAGATGGGATTCCTGCAGGGGTCATTTTTAACATCAGACTTATGAAACATAAGCACAATGTCACAAGATTTTCTCAAGACATAGAATTTTAGCCAATTTATTGTACCATTGACTAGAAACTATTTTGAGCTCTAAACTTAAATACTGTGCAAATAATGGCTATGGTAGTTAACCATGGCCCACACATAGTTCGTGCTCCAAATAGCTGTAAATGGATGTAGTGGACACTGAGAAAATCTTGAATTGCAGAAAGACATCTACTTATTAATGTTATCAAGGAAAATCTCTCCTGGCTCATCAGTGAAGACTGGACCAGATTTAGTTCTATCTCCTTTAAATATTCTGATTCCCTGCTCCCACCCTTCTCCTTTTTAAAAAAGCATATAGGGGCATCTGGGTGACTCAGTGGGTTAAGCATCTGACTCTTGATTTTGGCTCAGGTCATGTTCTCATGGTTCGTGAGATCGAGCCCCGCATCAGGCTCCATGCTGTTAGCATGGAGCCTGCTTGGGATTCTCTCTCTCCTTTTCTCTCTCTCCTCCCCCTCTCAAAATAAAGAAATAAATAATTTTTAAAAAATAATAAAAAAGCATGTAAACTGATTTTTTCACGTATAGCAAAATTGTGCTTTTGGTAAACTCATCTGTCTGGGAATAATCTAGGTCATTTTCTGCATAGAAACTGGTTTCCTGGTATGAAAATTATGGGCTAACCTCATACTGTAGCATCGAGACTATGATCCAAAAAAAGTACTCTGATTCAAACATTTAAACTTTATGATAATACCACTTAACTTGTCCTTTTCAATTAATATCATTAGTAGGAATGAAAATTACACAAGGAAGTTTTGCTATTTAAGGACCCATATTACAGCCTCAATCTGGCATCTTGGCCTAGAAAACTTAAAATACATATGTGATATTTTACAGAAAACGTTTGATGAGCCCTTCTTGAAATCAGTGTTCCACAAGGGTTGATGTCCTGTCTTCCATCTCCTAGCCAAACCTGGGGTCACTTGAAAATTTGTGTGTGTGTTTTTTTTAGGCTTATTATTGTCACAATAATTGAGAAATGGGATGGCTGATACTAGCTTTAGCAGGAAGGGTCCAGGGACGCTAACTACCCCGCAGTGTATGAGAAAGTCTCGTACTATGAACACTTGTTCCTCGTCTGGCATGGGTAAAGCTTGTTTAGCATTTTTTTTTCCATCTAGAATCTAAATAGGTTTTCTATATAAATGCACAGCAATTTTTTTCACAATTTTTATATGCACAGAAGATTCCAGGAATGTAACTATTGAGTAAACAGAGGGAAGACTGTACTTTACTTTGCTTGGAATTAGGAGTTGTTGGAACTGCAAGAGAACTATAAGAGCTGTTACTAATTTCAAAAAATCACGTCATTGCAGTAACACTGCTTTTGTTATTTGGGTTGACAATGCAGCACACCTGTATCACTCCGCACTTTTTTTTTTAATTGTTTAATGTTTATTTACTTTTGAGAGAGAGAGAGAGAGAGAGAGAGAGAGAGAGAGAGAGGCAGAGTGCGAGTAGGGGAGAGGCAGAGAGAGAGAGGGAGACACAGAATCTGAAGCAGGCTCCAGGCTCTGATCTGTCAGCACAGAGCCCAACGCAGGGCTTGAACCCACCAACCACGAGATCATGACCTGAGCCAAAGTCGGGTGCTTAACTGACTGAGCCACCCAGGTGGCCCTATCACTCTGCATTTATAGCAGTTACATTTATAGTTACTCACTTATATACATATTACATATATTACCACACATACCCTTATATACATACATATATGTATATCATCATCCTATATATAATATCTAATATGTGTTAAATAAGTATATATATGTAGCCTAAAGGCTAAATTTTAAGTAAAATTAAAAATATTACATGTACATTAGAAGTGCTGATGATATTCAGTTAGTTATCTTAATTCTAAATTTAAATATATTAGAATCTAAACATAATTATTAGAAAAGTGTCCCACATATTTGTGGAACCTTGTCCCCTTTCCTCCAGTCTACTGATGAAATTTGTACTTGAACTACAATGTTGTCTCTGTGAATTCTTTGGTTTTCCCAGTCAGATCCGTGCCTATTTCCTATGGACTCCCACATCTTCATTTCAGACCTATATTATGAGGCTTTTCATATAGTACTACAACTTGGAGTATTAGACACTTAATAAATGTTGACTCAACCGGAGTGAATGATGCTTTTATGGGTTTTTCTTTAAACTTCTTTAGGTTAAAGAACTTCATTTTTCTTCTTTTGTATATTTTTCAATATTTATTTTGAGAGAGAGAGAGAGAGAGAGAGAGAGAGAGTGTGTGTGTGTGTGTGTGTGTGTGTGTGTGTGTGTGCACGAGCTGGGGATGGGTAGAGAGAGGGAGAGAGAATCCCAAGCAGTTTCCATGCTGTCAGCACAGAGCCTGACGAGGGGCTCGATCTCATCAACTGCGAGATCATGACCCGAGCCGAAATCAAGAGTGGACGCTAAACTGATTGAGCCACCCAGGCGCTCCCATTTTTCTTTTAGTTAGTCCTTCAGGTTCAGCCCATGAAAGACAACATTGTTGAATTTGTTCCCTGACAGAAGCTTTCCATGGAGGTTTTCTCTTTGTGAAATTTGTATTGAGGAACAGATTTCCCACTAGGGGGTGGGCATGTACCACTTATATTTCAAAATGGTCCTAGTATGAAAAAATTGAGCAATTTAAAAATAAACAAGTGTTCTTGGATCTGTCTGTTCTTTGATTTTCTATTTATCTTTTTTTTATCACAATTTTTTAAAGTTACATTTATTTGTGAAGAGAATGAAAAATTTCTAAATGGAAGGAACCAAAGAAATAAAGTTCATTTTAGTATTCAGCATTAAGGGATAATACAAAGGTGGCATCATTGAAGGATGCATGTATCTAAAATAAAACAAAACCCACAATTCACTTTTAAGCTGAGGAATTATTCTAAATCATGAATGACTTGGCTATAGGCATTATTCTACCCTCAGTTTATTTGACAAATGTTTACTGAACACCTAGTATGTGGCAGAAATAAAATACCCTTGCCTTGGGGAGTTCGCAGTCTAATGGGAAGATAGTCATGTAAATATAAAGCATACTGCAAAGGTAGGTGCTGTAATAAAAATAGGAAAAAAAAATGCTTCAAGAGTCTAGAAAGGATGACACTAGCTACGGTAAAGGGGGTTGCCACAGAGAAAGGGGAATTTCTGGTCCTAAACTAGCTGCTTTTATCCCAACTGAACCTCCCCGATGTCTGTTGACAGACTTGAGTCCTTGAGTGAGGATGTGTGTTCTGTCTTCTCTCTCTGTGCTACTGCTCAACAGACCAGCTGGTAGCCACAGGGTATTATTTGGATATTTATATGTACTAATCTTAGCACTACATTTGCCCAAGCATTCTGGTTTTCCTAGTCTTTTCTCATCCAATTCTGGGACCAAGGGACACCCAGGCAAATCATTTAGTTGAGTGAGGCAATGGGGTGTAAAAGTGAGTAGCTGAAAAACTTTGGGGAAGTAAGAGTAGCTGTAGGAAGTCAGCTGTGTCGGGCATTGGACGTTACTGGAACTCCAGTCAGCATGACGTTAATACGCTTAATCGATTAGTGAGTTGCCAATGGGTCCTGTGGCATAGAAAGGTTTATTTTACTTGCGTTTCTTAAAGTAAATCTACATTGTCAGAGTATGCTGGTTTTAGGGCAAAAGACTCTCCCAAGCTTATGTCCTATGGTTGGGTACGTGTGCGTCTGTGTAGATATGAGTAAGCATGTGCATGTAGATGAGCTAGATGTGTACCTAGAGGGAAGAAGAGCTTATAAAAAGATGGTAATGCCTGTTGTAGGACTCAGCTGCTCTTCTCTGCTACCCTTGAGCGGTTCTGAAAGAAGGAGATTACCAGTTGGAAGCATCAGAAAGCTATAGTCTCAAGTGCCCTCATTGACAATTTTATGAGACTGCTGTTATAGGAAATGAGAGTCTAGACAAGGTTTGGTACTTTTTAAAGCAGCAGAGTTATTTTTTAAATGAGAGAAATAAAACGGATGAAGACTAAAGACATGATTTGATTTAAATGCCAACGCTTCTCTTAGTGTCTTCAGTATAACTGCCAAAGAGTGGGTAGGCAGGGGGAGGGGGAGGGAAGCAACACCTTGAGATGGATTTTAAAACGCGAGGAAACAAGGGGCAAAACCCTTTTTTAGGTGAATGCTTAGGTATTTTATGAATATTTTGCGAAGCTGTATCTTTAGCTTTTCTTCATGAGGAGATTATGGAAACGTATGCGTGAGATTTTTAGCATTTTTATGAAGAGAGGATGATTTGTTAGTCAAGGTTAGAGGAAAACAAGGAATTCCAGATAGTTCTGTCAGGATTTTGGAATAGTGATGGATGAAATTTAAACTCAACATAAGCAAGGTAATGCTGCAGAAGCTGAGATTTTCAATAACTATGTTTATGCATTGTGACAGCTTATAAATTAAAAACTTAGCCACTCTAAGAAAATACACTCAGCCATCACCGAGGATAATGTAATAGAGGTGACTGCTCTATAAAAAGGGGAGTTTGGACCTGATGCCATATGGAAAATGGAAGAGGAAGTAAATTTGAAAGTAGTATTTTACTGAGTATTTGGTGCATTTATATGTCCTACACTTAAAAAACAAACGTAAAAAACATCAGAAGCTGCTATGGATTGTAAGCGGGCTGGGTAAGAGCTGGCAGGAATGTGGGTGGCAAACTATATCGACTGTAGATTTAAATAATAAAACTATACAAATTCTTTGTATAATTATGTAACGTGGAATATTACTTAAAAGAGCCAAGACAGAACGTAAGTTGCTCTGATTACTCAGGGAAAAAACAAATACGAGGAAAGTCAAAAAAAGTTAAAGTGAGTTAAAAAATCAAAATGAGGAAAGTCAGAAGTAGCTTGTGAAATTACCACCTTAAAGAAATGTTTAAGAGGGGCTTGACACAATTCTAAACTGAAAACCAAAAAATTAAACCATTTCAATGTAGTCATGTGTGATCTTGGACAAGTCATTAAACTTCTCCCAACCTCTCTTTCCCTCTCTGTCTTGAAGGATAAACAAATGGTGTCTTTGATGGCTTCCGGCTGCAAACTAGTTTCCTTTTGTCTGAAATTATGTTTAATACTCACATAAGACTGAAGAAATTTCCTCATCCATTTCCTTAACCATTAAATGGTATTGCTTTGTAGCCTACATGTAGTCTCTTCCACTCTTCCTCTGACTCAAGGTATTGACCTGCTTATCTCATGCAGAGGAGAGCCCCTGACCTTTTCATGGTGAACACTGGCCCACCATTTAGGGATTTTTTTTTTTTTTACTTAAAAAAAAAAATCTGATTTTGAATGGGTAGAGAGAAGAAATTGGACATAGTAATCAGGTAAACCTAGGTTTGAAGCCTATTACCAGCTGAAGGCAACTGTATTTCTTTATCTGGAAAAATAGGGCTACTACCCACCTTGAAGAAGGAGAGTATTAGCTCTCAGATCAATACATTTTGAGGTTTCTGTTCCTTTTCTTCCTATTTATAATCTGCTAGGGCCTAACTAGAAAAGAAAACAGATTGGATTGTTTCCAGAGTCTTAAACTAAAGGAATCACTGCTTGCTTCCAATAAAACCTTTAAACAAAATGGAGTGGAGTAAGTCTCACAAATGATAGAAATCAGACACTCTTACAGGGTTTGAATACCAAGGGGATTTTAGGCAATAGGCATTAAGTCAACATACACCTCCAGGATTCTTCTGCAGGGCATTGTAACCGGTCATTTCTTCGCTTATGTGCAACATTTCCAGAATACTATGGGATAAATTAACCCTCATTTCAATATATTAGGCTTTGAAGTCTGAATATAAAAGCAGCCAGGGATTATTTTCAGAGCCCGAGAGGCCTGCTTCTAGACGCTGGGGGGTTAGTCAGAATGGGTTGAAGCCCATGGAGGTCCCTTCCCCAGAGCCCAGCCCCCAGCCCCCCAGCTCCACCCGGGTGCCAAGACCTGAAGGCATCTCACCCTCTCCCTGTTTTCTTTCTTCAGATTTCCCACCCCCCACCCTTTTGGCTGCTTCTCCTTTTCCATCTTCGCTTTTTCCCATAAGTGGTCAAAATAGGAAACGGAAGTATCTATTTGTTGCTTGGTGTAGTGCTCGAAAAAAGGTTTTTTAATTAAGAAAAAAAAATCCTCTCCAGGTTCTTCATTTCGCAATGAGTCCGAACGTCCTCTGGCCCCCGAGTCCTCCCCCATCCGAGTGTCGTTCATACAATGAGGAGGCTCGGGTCTGTCGGAGGGGGTCTGCGCCTCCAGCCGCACGGCAGGATCTGCGAGCGAGCGAACCGGCTCGGGATCCCGGGAGGCGCGTGGAGCACCGCCCCCCGCCCAGCTGGGAGGCGCGGGAGAGGCGGCGGCCCGACACAGCCGGGGAAACCCGTCCCGGGAGCCCGAGTGGCGCGGGCAGCGGCGGCGGCGGCGGCAGCGGCGGGGACGCGGCGCGGCTGCCGCAGGGGAGCGGCGGCGGCGGCGGCGGCGGCGGCGGCGGCGGCGGGCGCGAGGGGCGGGGCGCACTCCGCAACTTCTGCCGCTGCCTCCCGGGCGCGCTCGGCCGAGGCGCGCGGCTGCTGCGGGCTGCGGGCTGCGGGGCGGCCAGCCGAGCCGTGCCCACCGGCCCGCGAGCCGCGCGTCCCGGGCGTCCGTCGGTGCCGGAGGCGCCTCCCGCAGGGAGACTCGGCGCGGCCGCGCTCCCGCGTGGTCCGCAGCGGCTGGGGGCCCGGGACGTGCCGGGCCGCGAGGCCGAGCCGAGGCGCCCCCCAGCGGCCGGCGCCGGCCCCATGGCTGCGCCGGGCGGAGCGGAACCGGCGAGGTGAAGCCCCCGGGCCGGTGGCCGGAGCGCGTGGCGGGGGCGCCGGCTCCATGGGCAGCAGCGCACAGCGGCACGATGATGGACGTTAACAGCAGCGGCCGCCCGGACCTCTACGGGCACCTCCGCTCTTTGCTCCTGCCGGAGGTGGGGCGCGGGCTGCCGGACCTGAGCCCCGACGGCGCCGGCCCGGTCGCGGGCTCCTGGGCGCCTCACCTGCTGCGCGGGGTCCCAGAGGTGACCGCCAGCCCGGTGCCCACCTGGGACGCGCCGCCGGACAATGCCTCCGGCTGCTGGGAGCAGATCAACTACGGCAGAGCCGAGAAAGTTGTGATCGGTTCCATCCTGACGCTCATCACGCTGCTGACGATCGCCGGCAACTGCCTGGTGGTGATCTCGGTGTGCTTCGTCAAGAAGCTCCGCCAGCCCTCCAACTACCTGATCGTGTCCCTGGCGCTGGCCGACCTCTCGGTGGCCGTGGCGGTCATGCCCTTCGTCAGCGTCACCGACCTCATCGGGGGCAAGTGGATCTTTGGCCACTTCTTCTGCAACGTCTTCATCGCCATGGACGTCATGTGCTGCACGGCCTCGATCATGACCCTGTGCGTGATCAGCATCGACAGGTAAGGTAAGGGCCGGGCCGCCCGGTCCCGGGGTCCGCCTGGGGATGTGCGGGCTGCTCCCCCCCTTCCCCCGGCGCTTGCCTTTCTTAGGAGGATAAGCCAGACCCCTCAGAGGGATAAAGGGCTGCGCCTAAAATATCAACCCCCACACACCAACCGAGCAACTTCAGTTACAGCATAGCCTATATACACCTTTAAAAGAAGAGTCCAAAATGTTCTAGTTTACTGTAGTGAGGATTTTAAGACCAAAGTTAAAGTATTTTAAGCATTAGCAGTTCCACCAGGGGGTCCCTTGGCTTGGTTTTCAGACGGAAGGGATTTGATCCTCTCTGAACTTGACAAACCCTTGCTGTGAGCCTGGAAGTGTCATTTCTTACTTTAAGAAATCAGTCGTTGAAAAGCCTCCTTGTTTCCTGATTTTGGGAGCTGCTCCCCAGGGCCAGTGAAGGAACTGAGGATGGTTCCAGAATTGGGGGTTCTACATGTCGGAACGTTGCATTCCTATGATTGCTGATTCTGAATCGCATGCTTTTCGAAGTCTGATTTTAGTGTTTGGCATCGCTGTCTGTATCCCGCAGGCGTGCTGACTGGAGCCTAACTCCGTATCTGAATGGTTGGTTCTAGCACTTCATCATATCTCTTGGGAATCTTCTCTTGAGAACTCCCCAGTGGAGTAATTGAAACAGAGGCTGACCATTTGTCAGAGATGCTGGGGGAAAAATTCCTGTCTTGGGTGTCGGATAGGGCTAGGAGACCCCAGGGTTTCTTCAGACTCTAGGACTACAGAATTCTGCAGTGGAGCATCTTTGGTCCTAGAAATACAGTGCAACTGACAGCTTGAAGTATGGTCCCAGTGCTCTTTGGCCACACAATAACACTGTGTTTCTCTTGAAACTGAAATATTAAACCTTAATATTCACCCACATAATTCTGATGTTTTAAAACTAGCACAGGACTGGCATCCTGTTGTGTTTAATGATACAGAGAAATGATTGCTTATTTTCTTTGTGGACCTACAGAACCTTTAAATGTGTAAACCTTTCAGCACAGAAGAAATAATTGGTGGCTCCACATTTAAAATGACAGTGCCTCAAAGGATGGTGTAGCACGAAACTGAGATTTTCTTCCTTTTCCTCCCTGTAAACACTGCTATTTGTGGTTTGTTGATGTTTAACATGTTCTCCTATTTTACTGCTTGACCAGGGTTTAGAATTACTGAAGAAAGGGGATGATAGGAAAGGGGTATTTTCAAGAAAAAAAAAAATATATTGTATCTGCGTTTAAAGATCTAGGTTATTTTTAAAAAATTGATCCTGCCATTTTCTATATCATGCTAGGTAGGAGCCTCCGACAGCAAACAAGGAATTAGTTTTTAGAGTAGTGCGTGAACAGCATATATAAGAATATTAGCTCTAAACTTGACAGCTGAAGTTCTGAATTACTGTAGTTAAGAATGACAAAAACATATGCACTCACAGTCTGGCTGTGGCAACAGGAACTAGGGGAGTGCACTCAATATACATAGTAAGTATATACATGAATTGTAAGCATAAAAATTGGACCGCTAAGCCTGTCTGAGCTTCTTGCATGAATGCAGTCCTTTTAAATGGAATTTAGTGTAATGCAACAAATATTAATTTATGGTGCAAGAAGTACATTTATAATTTTTTCATTTCATAATTGATACTAACTCGTGTCCTAACACAGCCAGTGCTTCTGTTCTGCTGGGCACGTTCAGGTTTGGCTTGGGACGACCCTGAGGTTCCTATATATGAGCCAAAGGCTTTCTTCACTCAGTGTGCACATGTGACTTACCAGCAAGCAGCAGGCATGTCTCAGATACAGAGAGGTTAATCCTTCTTGGCAAGAGCTTCTAATTTCTTTGTCACGTATATCCTTACAATTGTCACAAATTGTGATATTACATAGGGATATAGATTCTGTCTCCTTATTTCCTCCTATTAAGAAGTGTCCCATTGGTGAATTCTGCTTAAAAATTATTTTAGAGGAGGAACATATCATTTTTTTAGATAAATGAAAAACTTAACACTGGAAGAAGACACAGATTGCTTTTCTTCCAAGAACACACAGAAATAAAAATGAGAAAAAATAAAAAAAAGAAATTAAAAAATAAATTTAAAAAAATGAGAAAAAAGAAAATGTGTTTGATGTCTAAGGTGAATTATTTCTTTTTTTCTTTTGTAAAGTTTATTTATTTTGAGAGAGACAGAGAGCTAGTGCAGGGGTGGAGGAGGGACAGAGAGAGAAGGGGAGAGAGAGAGAGAGAGAGAGAGAGAGAGAGAGAGAGAATCCTAAGCAGGCTCCAGGCTATCAGCACAGAGCCTGGCTTGGGGCTCGATCCCACAACAGTGAGATCATGACCCGAGCCCAAGTAAAGTGTCGGATGCTTAACCAACTGAGCCACACAGGTGCCCCTAAGGTGAATTCTTTCTAAAGAGGTTGTTTTCTTCAGTTCCATTGTAGAATATGACCAATGATACAAAAACGTGCTAAGAAAATATGAAAAATTTTAGTCTTCATTTATTCATTCCATCTTGAGTTCAAGGTTAGGTTACAGTGTGCTTTGTGCAGCATAATTAAAGATGAATAATAATCTTGCTTTTGTGCTCTTACTGTATTACAAGAGTTTGGCTATCTATTGAGCATTTCACTTATCCAAAATGGAGCCTTTGATTTTTCTTAGCCACACCCCACCTCACCTGGATGCTTTTCTAGCCTTTTCCAATGCAATTTCATGCCATTCTTCTTAGGTGGCCGCATTCCCTTCCCCATCCTCTTCAGATAATGAATGATTCATGATCATTGAAAAAGTAACAGTCATTGGATGGGAACGCTGTAATCCTTCCACTACCAAACAGTCTTTCACGTTATATCTGTACCTGTTTTTATTTCGGTCCAGTTAAAAAATGAGATGATATTGTGTCCCGGCCAAGGCCGAACCACCCACACCTCACATCTTCCCATCTCCTTTTACCCCAAGGATTTTGTTCCTTCCTTGATCCCTCCTCTCTTGTCTTCAGTGTTTTCTCTCAATGGGCCAAGCTTGATCTTCTAGTTTCTTTTGGCCTCACTTCTCCCTCCAGTAACTGGAGTTAAGCTGCTCAAAGAACTGTGCCCACAACCTGTCTTTGTTTCCTTCCTCCTCAGGTAGGTAAGTTTGACACTTATCAGGTCTACTGGAATATTTTAACTCGCCTTCCTAGCTTCACTTCTGTCCACCCTGCATCCATTGCCCATAAAGAAGCTAGAATGATCTCTTTATAAAAAAAATTGTTTAAAAAAAATTGATTCTAAGTGAGATAACATTTACATATAGTGAAATGCAAAGATAATAAATGCATAGTCTGATGAGTTTTGACAAATGTCTGTACCCATGTAGCCAACACTCCAGCCAGGATGTAGAATATTTTTATAATTTCAGAAAGTTCCCTTGTACCCCTATTAGAATGATCTTTTATTTAAATTGTTTTGAACGTTTTTTATTTATTTTTGAGACAGAGAGAGACAGAGCGTGAACGGGGGAGGGGCAGAGAGAGAGGGAGACACAGAATGGGAAACAGGCTCCAGGCTCCGAGCCATCAGCCCAGAGCCCGACGCGGGGCTCGAACTCACGGACCGCGAGATCGTGACCTGAGCTGAAGTCGGACGCTTAACCGACTGAGCCACCCAGGCACCCCTAGAATGATCTTTTAAAAATAGAAATCACATTATATTTTATAAATAGTTCAAAAACATGCAAAAACAGTTCTATATGTTGTTTAGGTGAGCTTATCTAAGGCGTAAAGGAAAAAATAGTGCAGAGGAATGGAGAACACCAAATTCATGAGAGTGGTTATCTCTGGTGGGGTAGATGGAGGTGTCATGAGAGACTAGCTCACGGAACTATACTGGTAATGTTTTGTTTCTAATTCTAATGGTTGATACAGTCTTGTTTTTCTTTGTATAACTTTCCGTATGTCCGAAATACATTTTTAAATGTCTTTTGGAAATACACATGGGAAATGAATAAGCCTAAGCGTAGAGCGTGCTGAGTTTCTACAAAGTGAACACCGTAGTGTCGTCTGCCACTAGATCAAGAAACTGAATACTACAACCTTCTGCCCCTTTCCAGTTTCTGCTGCTCCCAAGGATGACGGTTGTCCTGACTTTTTAGCATCATGAATGAGTTTTACTTGGTTAGAACCTCATATAAAGGGAATAGTAGAGTATGTACTCTTAAAAAAAGTTTTGTTAATGTTTATTTATTTATTTATTTATTTATTTATTTATTTATAGAGACAGAGACAGAAGGCAAGCAGGGGAGGGGCAGATAGAAAGGGAGACGCAGAATCCGAAGCAGGCTCCAGGCTCTGAGCTGTCAGCACAGAGCCTGACGTGGTGCTCGAACTCATGAACCGCGAGGGATCATGACCTGAGTTAAAGTCAGACGCTTAACCGACTGAGCCACCCAGGAGCCCCTATATAGAGAATATACTCTTAATTCTGGCTTCTTTTGCTCAGTATATGTGTGATTCATCCATAGATTTTAGTCTGTCAGTATTTTATTTATTTGGTGAGTAGTATTCCAGTTATCTTGCTTATCAATTCACCTGTAGATAGACATTTGAATTGTTTCTAGTTTCTGGTTATTACTAATAGTGCCACTGTAAACATTTAGTTATACGCATGTCATTTTGTGGACATGTTTACATTTCTTTTGGATAAATATTATGCTGTATAGTAATGTACCTTATTGTATTTTATTTATCCCCTTACATCTTTTGTGTTATTGTTGTCATGCATTTTAATCTACATATTTAAAAGATCTAATCTATTATTTTTGTTATTTTAAACAGTTAATAGCCACTCTTATTTACCCACATGTTTAGCTTTGCTTTGCTCTACATTACCGTGTTTTTATCTGGGATCATTTTCTTCTGCCCAGTTAAACTTTCATTAGAATTTTTTAAATTAATTAATTAATTAATTATTTAATGTTTGTTTATTTTTGAGAGAGACAGAGACAGAATACGAGCGGAGGAGGGGCAGAGAGAGAGGGAGACACAGAATCTGAAATAGGATCCAGGCTCCGAGCTGTCAGCACAGAACCCAACGTGGGGCTCGAACTCAGGAGCTGCGAGATCATGACCTGAGCCGAAGTCGGTCGCCCAACCGACTGAGCCATCCAGGCACCCCTCATTTGCATTTTTTTAAATGACGGTTTGCTGGTAATAAGTCCTCTCAGATTTTACTTATTTGAAAATGTCTTAATTTTGCCATCATTTTTGAATGACATTTTCTCCGAGTATGTAATTCTATATTTGAGGGGTTTTTTTTTAGCACTTTAAAACATCATTCCATTGTCTCCAGGCTTCCATCGTTTCTGTTGAAAAATCAGCCATTAACCAACATTATTATTATTCCTTTGAAGATAATGTGTCTTTTTTTCTTCTGGCTGTTTTAGGATTTTCTCTTTGTCTTTAGTTTTTATTAGTTTTTCTGTGCTGTTCCCAGGTCTGGCATTATTGATTAATTTTTGCTGTTTATTTGCTGTCAGCCCTGGGTGAGGTTCTTAGTAATTTTTGTACCTTCTGCATTGATATCTCCAATCAGTTGGATATTATCTTTTTAAATAATTTTACTGTCTCATTCTTTCTCTCTTCTTCTGTGTCTCAAATTTACATAATTTGGAACTTTTATCACACATGTCTCTTACACTCTATTTTCCATTTTCCATTTTCCTCTGGGCTTCATTTTTACCAAAGTTTTGACCTGCCTTCCAATTTATTAATCATCTCTTCTGGTATGTCTAATCTGTTGGCCAGCATTATTTATTCAGTTATTAATTTCACACTCCTAGAAATTTCATTTGCTTCTTTTTTTTTTCTGTATTTGATCTTTTTTTGTTGATTTGAATTCTCTGCCTTTTCATGTAATTTCTCCTTCTTGTTATTACATTCTTGAGTATACATACGCTCTTTTTATACTCATTCCAGCATCTGAATCACTTGTGGTTGCTTTGTGTGTGATCTGTTTCAGTTTTTTAACTCTGGATTTTGGGTCTATGTCTTGGCATGCCTGGTACATTTGATTATACACTCAACATTTTTTATGAAGAATTATAGATGTTGTAGATGATGTTATTTTCCTCCAGAGAAAATAGCTGGTAGGCAGGCATATTGGTGGAATGATTATTGTAATCCAAGTAGGGTTTGTGTTACTATAGACGGTGTTTTAGTGTTGATAGAGTTCTGTCTGCCACTGGCTGATGCCTCTTTCTGGGATGTAGCCTTCTTGGGATTTCAGCTGAGAGCAGGGGGTATTCCCAGTGACTTCTCCCCCTGGCTTGTTCAGTACTCTGTTCTCTCCTCAGCACTGTAGATTGCTAAAACTCCCACTGAAAGCCTTTTGGGAAAAGGAGAGCCTTCTTCCTTGGCTTCCTAGTCTCCTGCCCTATACAACTTCAGAATGCAACCAATGTCTTGAGGGGAATACCAGCCAAGTGTTGGGCTTAGTTTTCTGCCCCTTCCTTATTACTGGGATGTTGGCCTCTGAGGTCTTTAATTTTGTCTTTCTGTCCTCAAGAGATTACCAATATGTCTTCTGACATTGTTGCCTCTTCACAAGCAGCTCTGCTGAGGTTTTTTGCCTGATCCTCAGCCCCTTTCCCTCACCTAGTTTTGGCAAATGTCTCAAGGGAAAGAGTGCCTGCAGGATTTTGACTCACTGCTCTGTGGTTCTGTTTTCTCCAGGATTATTTTGTTTTCCTTAATTCCTGGTTGTCTCAAGAATTCTGTGGTGGCTACAAGCAGGGGTGTGTGTGTGTGTGTGTGTGTGTGTGTGTGTGTGTCTTTGTGCTTTATCAAGCTTTTTTAGTTGTTTCAGCAGAAGCATTGGTCTGAAGCATCAAGTAGCTTCATCATAGCTAGAAGTGGATGTGTGCC
The DNA here is from genome assembly GCF_016509475.1 of Prionailurus bengalensis. Classification (NCBI taxonomy): domain Eukaryota; kingdom Metazoa; phylum Chordata; class Mammalia; order Carnivora; family Felidae; genus Prionailurus; species Prionailurus bengalensis. Next base: position 50,887,918 of record NC_057351.1, on the reverse strand, counting down.
TGAGATATTTTAAATATATACAAATACAGAGTACAATTATGTAAATTGCTCTTCTGAAAACCTTTCATTGGCTTTTCATTTCACTGGGAATAAAATGGAAAGTGTTTAGCACATCCATAAGGTCTCTGCTTTGTTTCTGCCTCACTTATCAATGACAGTTTGTACCAGAGTCCATGTTGCTTTGCAAAGTATAGTCCCACTGATCTTTTCAGTTTCTCCATCAGGCCCATTCCATGCAAACCCACCAACTAACATATTTGCAAAACTATGATTTCATGTCTGGAGTTCTAGTTCCTAATATATCTGTTCCCTAATATATATTTTTTTATCCCAAGTTGGGAAGCTTAAAAGCGTTTGATGCTCTAGAAGGGCAACCATTAAAATCTCTGAAAAATACTAAGTATTGACAAGGATGTAGAACGAAGGGCACTTCCGTACGTTACTAGTAGGATGGTGAATTGGTAAATCATTTCGAACATAGTTTGGCATTATTGTGTGTGGTTGAACATACATGCACCCTATGATTTTGCTATTTTACCATGAGGTATGTATCAAAGAGATTCTTGTCACCAAAAGTCTTGTACAGGAATATTTGTAATATCCACAAACTTGGAATCCTAAAACTTGAAATAATATATATGTGTATCAATAATAGAATGGATAAATAAATTGTGCTACATTTACACAATAGAATACTATTCAATAGTGGTTATCCAACTTGAGCATGTATCAGAACTATCTGGAGAGCTTATTGAAACACAGACTGCTGGGTCCTACCCCAAGAGTTTCTAATTCAGTAAGTCTGGGGGGAGCCAAATAATTTGCATTTCAAGCAAATTCCCAGATGATTCTGAGGCTCCTGAGTTGGGGGCCCTCCTTAGAGAACCATTACCATATGGTAATGAAAATGAACAAACTGGTTAAAACAAATCTCACAAAGTAACTTAAACAATATTTGGTTATAAAAATTTGCAACATATTTAAAAGTGAAGGGTATAGTATGAAGAATCTAATGTGTCCATTGCCTGGCTTCAACAGTGATCAATTTATGGCCAATTTATTCAACATATCCTTTGCAGCTCCTCCAATCTTCACAGTATTTTAAATCAAATTTTCAATGTCATGTCATTTCATCCATAAATACTTTGGGGTCGGGGCGCCTGGGTGGCGCAGTCGGTTAAGCGTCCGACTTCAGCCAGGTCACGATCTTGCGGTCCGTGAGTTCGAGCCCCGCGTCGGGCTCTGGGCTGATGGCTCAGAGCCTGGAGCCTGTTTCCAATTCTGTGTCTCCCTCTCTCTCTGCCCCTCGCCCGTTCATGCTCTGTCTCTCTCTGTCCCCAAAATAAATAAATGTTGAAAAAAAAATACTTTGGGGTCACAAACACAATGATGAGCAGAAGCCGCAGAGTCCCAAAGAACACGTATAATGCAATTCCATTGTGATAAAAATTTGAAACAAACAACCCTGCTTAGAAATCTACGTAAGTGGAAATTTTATAAAGGAAAGGAAAGAACTATATATCATGAGAACTAGGAGAGTGATTACTTCTGGGCATGCTTGTGAAGTGCTATCATGTTTTACGTCTTGACTGTAGTGGTAATTACATGAGTGTTCATTTGTAAAATTACTGTAAAAGCATCCATGTATGTTCTAGGTAATTTCCTGCACGTACCTTTTGTTTTATAATCAAAAGGGCAAAAGGATTTATTTGGCGACATCCTGTGAAGTGTATCTGGATTTACATCAGATGGATGGTTAATCTGAGCCAGTGCAGTTACTGTTTCAGTACTGTCAGCGACCACTCCTTTTTTTAGCTTCGTGTATGAGGGCAGGGGTCATCTTTGGGCTGTTAACAGTTAAAGGAACTCATCTGTATTTGCAGGAGCCATAACCCTTAGTTCTGACTGGGGTCTGGCTGGAGTCTTGCTTCCTCGCCAGGTACTGTGACTCATTCACTTTGACGATGTGAGTTGTGCTCTTGGCTTTAATTCTGCTATGATCAGCAGCACAGGGTGCGTTCTGGCTTCTCTGGATTGCCTTTTTTTTTTTTTTTTTTTTTGAAGAAGTCATCCTTGCTCATCTCTAAATTAATTTTCAGCTTGTAGATACACTTTATGAGTTGATAGAATCCTCTTCTTCCTTTGCTACGAAAGGGTGAGAGGGAGGAGATTAAGCAGGTCTTCCTCTCTTTTGTGAGTGACAATTCCCATAAACTACTTTTTAAAAAATGTTCATTAATTTTTGATTGAGAGAGAGCATGCGCATGCACACACAAGTGGGGGAGGGGCAGGGAGAGAGAGGGGAATAGAGGTTCCAAAGGGGGCTCCGGGCTGACGGCAGAAAGCCCAATGTGGGGCTCAAACTCACCAACTGAGCCGAAGTTGGACGCTTAACCAGTTGAATCACCCAGGCGCCCCATGTAAATATATTTAAGGAAAAGAGTAGAAGTTTAGGTATGGCCGCGAGGGACTTAAATCCTGACCGAGGTCTCAGGAGAAATGTTGAATTACACTGGTGATCGAAGGGCAGGAGAGTTTCCAGGCAAGGGGAACAGCAGATGCCAAGAGGCTGGAGGCAGTGAATCAGTCTGTGAGTGAACTTACAGAGAGGGAGCCAGAAGGCATCCACGTGAGGAAAAGCCCAAGTCTGCTTGTGGCAGATGCTGCTGGTTGCCTTTTCTTGACGCCCATCACCCCCTTCCTCCTCAGTTACAGGAATTCCTGTTTTCACCTGGGAATATGGCTGCCCGTGATAAAGTCTACATTTTGTCGTCTCCCCTGCAGCTAGGTGTGGCCATGTTAGCAAATTTTGACTCTAGAGATGTTAGTAGAACTATTGTGTTTCAGCTTCTTGGAAACTTCTTTCAAGACATTTGGTGTGGGCCTTCTTCCTCTTTTTGTTTGTCTTTGCTTCCATCTTGTCTCCTGGAATTTAAGTATGGTGACTGGAGGTCTCGCTGTCATCTTGGTCGACAGAGGGCCACACTGGGGAAGGAGGAACAGCATGCTGGAAGGGTAGCCTGGACCCTGGAGGGCTGTGGATTCCACAGGGTTGCTAGAATCCTGACTTCTTAGTAATGGGTGAACAGATACCATTATTTTGTCTCTCACAACTGCTGAAGGTGCCAGTTTCTTACCCCACTCGCTTGTCCTTCCCATGGATGTCCACATGTATACATCGTAAAACATCATTGAGGGTATCACAGTACCATTCTTTTTTGGAAACCCTGTAGGAATAACAACTACCATTTTTGAGAGCCTTTTGTGCTACATAAATTCCTAGAGACTTGACATATAATATCTCATTTAATCTTCATAGCAAAGGTGTTTAGTGAGTGTCGGTAAGGGTGTTTATTTACTGTCTGTCATTGAATGTCTCTGCTGGCCGAAGAGGAACAAGAGAGAGTGTGAGCATTTTTAATCCCATTCTGTAGATGAGGAAGCTAAGGGAACACACACCTTCTGTGTGGGAGGAACAGTGTCTACCCCATGGGTTCCCCTATATCACTGTAGCCATTTCTTGCTGCATGAGGAGAACAGTCAAGGCCCTTTATGATTTAACTCCAGCCTCCCTTATAGCCTCAGTCTGACTAACTCCATCATAGGCCCCTCCCTCTCAATATGTCAGAACAGAGCTAATGCTCTCACCCCCCAAACTTGTTCTTCTTCCAGTGTTCCCATCCCAATTGGTGACATCATTCTGTACCCATTTGCTTTGCTAGACATTTGGGTACCATCTTTGAAACTTCCCATTCAGCCCCCCACTCTCCCCATCCAATCACCAAGTCCTGATGATTATCCTTTCACTTTCCTTCTCCCCACTGCCATGTCCAGGAACTCAACCCAAGCCTCTATCATCTTTCATATGGACCACTCAATGTAGCCTCCCAGGGGGCTCCCTTTATCTACTGCCCCATGTTAATGCAGCATGTGTAACCCCAGCTAAAGATTAGAGTCACCTGGGCAATTAAAAAACTAGCAATTCTTGGAGAGAGAGATCCTGATTTAATTGGTCTGGGTGGGCCTGGGTAGCAGTATGTTTGAAGATACCACCCAGGTGATTCTAATGTGTAGCCAGATGGAGAACCCCCGAGTTAGGATGATCTTTTAAAAAGGCGGATGCAGGGGGGCACCTGAGTGGCTCAGTCAGTTGAGCGTCCGACTTCAGCTCAGGTCATGATCTCATGGTCCATGAGTTCTCGCCCCATGTCAGGCTTGTGCTGCTTCAGATTCTGCATCTCCCTCTTTCTCTGTTCCTTCCTTCTCATGCTCTTTCTCTCCCTCTCTCTCAAAAATAAGTAAACATTAAAAAAATTTAAAAAGGCAAATGTAGGGGCGTCTGGGTGGCTCAGTCGGTTGAGCATCTGACTCTTGATTTCTGTTTGGGTCATGATCTCACAGCCTTGAGATCAAGCCCCACATTGGGCTCCATGCTGAGTGTGGGGCCTGCTCGGGATACTCTCTCTCCGTATCTGCCTCTCCTTCTCTCTTTGTGTCTTTCAACATAAATAAATGGGAAATAACTTTAAAGTAAAAAAAAAAAAATGAAAAAGGAAATGTGATTTTATTTGTGGTTCCCGAGCTTACCTGCACTTTAGAATCACCTAGGAATCTTCAGAAAATTCCACAGTGCACACCCAGGGCATCATAAGCCCAACTAATGCACAGTCTCAGGGGGTAGGACTCATGCACCCCTATTTTGGAAGCTCCAGTCTAGTCCAATGTGCAGACGGGTTTGGGCACTACTCCATGATGGTGTTTTCCTGCTTCTTTAATGGGTTAATGAGTTCCCCTACTCTTGAGATAAGGTCCTGAATGTTTAATGTGACCTAAAAGATTATACAATTTGACCTCTGCCTTAGTTCACTAGATTAGGGGTTGGTAAACATTTTTCTGTAAAAGGCTAGATAAATATTTCCATAAATACTTCAGGCTTGTGTGCCATGTGGTCCCCGTTGTAACTACTCTGCCACTGTAGTTTGAACATAGACAATTTGTAGATGAATGGGAGTGGCTGTGTGCTAATAAAACTTTACTTATGGGTACTGAAATTTGAATTTCATGTAATTTTCACATCTCATTAAATATTCTTCCTTCTTATTTGCTCAACTTTTTAAAAATATAAAAACCATTCTTAGCTGGGGTTGCCATACAAAAACAGGCAGGCCACATGTGACCTGCTGCAGTCTGCCAACTTTTGCCCAAGATTTGATTCAATTCACTTTTATACCCATCTGTCTATCTCCCTATCTATCTGCCTACCTACCTATCTCCCCCAAGTCCTGAATATTCTGGCAACCTTTTTGTTTTTTTCCTCCAATTCCTTGACATTTTGATGTTCAGGGCCTTCACAGGTCTTTTTATTGTGCCCCCTGCCTCATCCCCCCACACTGTTCTACCTCTTTGGCTGGCTAATTTTTACCACTTTTCAGACAGGTCCTTGATTAGATGTTACTGTCCCATGCAAGTTTCCTAGAATCTCCAGATTCTCTTAAACAGTCTTTTTTTCTTACTAACTGCATTTTTTCTTACTAACACTCACCTTAATTTGTAAGGAATGGTTTGTGAAATTAACTGTAATGAACACATGATTTGTGGGATCAATCATCCATACACTCTGCATAGCAGGATGTCCTGTTGGAGACTGTGTCCCCATCCCCAGCATAGTACTTAGCACATGGTAGGTGTTTAGTTAATCATGGTGGGTTGAGTTGAGAAGGTTGGGTACCTCATATTCTCAAAGGTCTGGCAGACCTTGACTTCTTACTCTCCAGCATTCTGTGAAACCTTCTTGGTGATAACGTAGAAGTTTCCTTGGGAAACCAAGTTAGGATCTGGAGATTGCTGGAACAGAAGTGGTACGGAGGCAGTGGGATAGCCCCAATGGGTTGTCCTATCCAGCTGTAGTAGCTAGTGAGTCACTCTCTGCTCGCCATACATATGCAGAACACTGACTTTAACAAAGCCCTAGTGATATGAATCCTTAGCAGTTTAGAGCCACGGATTGTGTCTTTATTATCACCATTGTTGTGCCATGAAGCAGACGGAAATGCAGGCAAAATTGAATGAAAATCCCAGAGCCTTTTTCTTTCAGCCGAAAGACACATTTGCAGCCAAGCTCACACATCCTAGAAGGAGAGTGACAGGTATCAGGCAGGAAGATGCTTCCCAAGTAGCAGAGCACAGTAACTGGCTGTTGCGATATTATTTGTTGAGTGCACACTGTGGGCCCGGTCTGCTGCTGGGGGTTTCGTGTAATTCATCTCATCTCATCCCCATGACCACTCCAGGGGCACTCTCATTCTGGCCACCTGTGTGATGAGCAAAGGGAGGCTCATAGAGGTTAAATGCCTTGCCCAAGAGCACACAAGAAGAAAGTAGTGGGATCACAGTTGGCTGGGAAAATGACTGACTTAGGTCTTTTGGGCCCGAAGGGTGTTGCCTTTGGAATATCATCAAGCACTAGATAGTTTCTGCTGCCTTCCACAGAGGACAGCGATGACAGTAATTATGTTAGCCTAAGTGCAGAGCCTCTCACCTAATATCCTAGGGGCCAGGTGTGTTTTGGCACCCTCTCCTCCGTTGCTGATCCAGGACGTCTCCACTCCAGGCCATCTGTTAGCTTTTGGGTTGGGGTTAGGGTAAGTCATTACGGAATATCAGGATCTGCTTCTTCACAGGTTTAAGATGGACTCTTGAGCAGCAGGTCCTAATAGAGAGCCAGGTGTGTGTGTGTGTGTGTGTGTGTGTGTGTGTGAGAGAGAGAGAGAGAGAGAGAGAGAGGGAGGAAGAGAGGAGAGAGAGGATGCATGAGCAAGCTAGAGGAGATGGTGGAGCTGAGATTTCTTTAATAGGCAAACCCTTGTTATTTGTCTACTAGATATTTAAGTACTGGGGGGGGGGATACAGAGGTGGGTAAATACATGGCCCCATCTTCAAGAGGTTGTCGAGTTGAGCATAAATTAAGATTATTTATTCACATATCAGAAAATTTGGACCCTTAAAAAGGTAGCTTATACCTTTGCTTTGCAGTCAATCCCTGTGAGCGATGACCTTTTTGGAAGAGTTTGAGTCATTTAGCTTCTGGTTGCAAACAATTGGTTTGTTTGAGTGCTTCCATCAATAAAAACCCAGGTACTCTGGTCTGTTTTTTGAATAGTCTTTCTGTGCCTAAAGAATTCTTGCTGAGGACTGCTGCAAAATGATGGCTCCTGGGTCAGACCTAAATGCTCACTCTTCCGATGTTGTAGTGAAGCACAGGTTGACCGCCTCTGGGGACAGAGCAGCTGGGGGACCTGGGGGGCACATTCCCAGTGCATCTATGTGGGGAGCCTTATTTTGGCCCATTTTGCCGGTTTGCATTCTCACTTTGATCATGGGCTCTGTTATGATTCACATTCCTGAACATTCTATATTTCTGGGCATTCTGATAATATTCTCTGCTTTTTCAGAGAATGGTAGCTGGATAGCTTTCTTCCTTCCAAATGGTTCTTTCATCTGGAACATCCACCAGAACCACCCACTCGCAAGGGACTGCGAGTATTAATGCTTAAACCTGAGAGACTTCAATGGTGTGCTCCAGTCCAGCTATAATCTATCTGGTCCAGTTGCCTGAATACACGTTCTGTATGTTTGGTGTGAAAAAGTCTCTGATATTCTCAATAAAAGTCTTTGAAAATTCTTCCATTGTGATAAGTAGATTGCCTTGTGCTTTCATACTTGATTGTTTTGGGGATACTGCTGGCCCCTGCCACTCTGGCTTCCTTTCTGGGTCACAAAGGCAATAGTCCTTTAAAAGCAACTTCTTAACATATCACAATTGTTTTTTCTTATTGTGGGAGTCATAGGGGATTCATCTATTCACTTCTTCAACCTTTATTGATTGATTACTCAGTCTTCATTAGTTACTCCTCTGTATCCTAAACAAGGCAAATAAGGTCTCTCTCTCTCGGATCTTATATTCTAGCAAGAATAAATAGGACACAGAAATGTTTTTTAAAAGCACACTAATTCATTGGTAATATGTACCATATGGAGAATTAAAACAGAGCAACGTATGGATTAGAGTGGGTACTCATGGAAGACCTTTCTGGAGAGGTGACATATGCACTAGATGTAAATAACGTGGTGGAGCTGGCTCTGTGAAGATCAGGAGGAAGAACACTCTGGAAAGGCAGCAGCCGGTCAAGGCCTTGGACCAGGTGATTGGAGTAGGGGATCACAGGAAAGCCTGGAAGGAAACGCAAGTAGAGCAGTGGTCACGAATTATGTTGGGATTTGGGCCAGGTGGAGTTTGGATTTTATGCCACGTGCAGTGGATCCATTGCAGAGTTTGGAGTGTAGGGTGACATGATCCCGTTTACAATTTTAATAGTTCACTATGGTTACTTTGTGGAGAATGGATCGGAGAAGGGTAAGACTGCAAGCTGGGGGACCAATTGGAAGGCTTCTGCAGTAGTCAAGAGAAGAGATAACTGGGAATGGCGAAGATGGAGAAAAGTGGAGGGATGCAAGGTGTGTTGATGGTGCATCTGCAGGACTCAGGGTTGGACGTGGGGAGTGAGGGACAGAGAAGAACAAAGGGTGACGTGCTTTGGGCTCAAGCTACCCAGTAGCTTTCGCAGATGCTGTTTACTGACTTTCACAGTCCGTAAACAGGAATGAGGTTTGGTGACTGTGAAAGTAGTAGGACTGGCGGTAAAAATCAAGAGTCCAACTTTGGATGATAAGTTTGGTCTTGGTGGACATTTTGATGTAAGTGGTTAGAGTTCCAGAGAGAATTCAGGACTAGAGATCCAAATTTGGATGTCATTGTAAGTGATATTTAAAGGCATGGGATGGGAGAGAATAGATAGGAACAGGGGCCTGGATACCAAGCCTTAGGGAGAGAAAACATTCAGAGGTCAAGAGGAGAGGAGAGGTTAGCAACATTTAAAAAGGGATGGTCAGTGCAATATGAGGAACACCGGGAGAATGCGCCATCGTGGAAATTAAGGGAAGTGTATTTTGAAAAAGACAGAATATCAACTATGTCAAATGGTGTTGCAAGGCCAGGCCAGAAAAATGGCCAATTTGGTGATCTTGAGGCCTAGTCATCCTGAGAAGAGTAGTTTCAATGGAGCAGTGGAATGGAAGCCCAGATGGAGTGAGGCAGAGACGATGAGAGGAAAGACGTGGAGACGGTGACTAGAAAAAGATCTTTCAAGAAGTTTCACTGATAGCTACTTAACCTGGGAGTCAAGCAACCTGCATTTGAGCTCTGCGTCTGCTGCGTTGTATCCTAGTGATAAATCCTTAAGTATGCGTGTTAAGTTCCATTACAATGGGCGAGAACTTTGTTTTTTACTTCTACTGCTTCTGCACCTACAAAATTCCTAGCACACAGTGGGTGCTTAATCATTAGCTGAATGAATGGAAGGATGAATTGATGAATATCCTACTAGAGCAGAAACCCTTTAGCTCAAGACTGTGTCTAATTCATCATCTACAGGCTCATGTAGACCAGGCGGGATGCAAACATATTCCTCAATGAATAAATGTATCTGGTAAACTTGGGAGTAAAATAAGGCAGTTTGGGTTAGGAAAGGTCCCAGAGAATGGGACAGGATACAGATTCTGTCTCTGTGATTCCTGTGACCTTACATAAGTCACTATACCTTATCTCTAAACCTCATTCCTCATAATGATATAAATATCTCCATGGAGTTAATATGAGGAATAAATAAGATTATATCCAAGAAGAGTTCAGCTGAGGGCTTGCCTCTTATAAAATGCCCACAGATTGAGAGCATTGTTATTATTACTATTATTCATGTCCAACTCTGGGCTGTGGTGGGGACTTGAGTTCTGCCAGCCAGTCAGGACATCATCCTGGGGTTAGAGCTGTTTGAATTGGAGGGCTTACTGGTGCCCTTCTTGACTCTCCTGTCTTCTTTCATTCTGAAAGTGATAAGTAAATCAAGTGCGCCTGCAGGAAGAGTCTGTGTGGGGTCTTGATGAGGCTTCAGGGAATGCCAGCCTGCCCCCAAACCACCCTACCTGTCCATTGATGCCGGAAATAGGGGCTAAAGTCAATTTCATGATTAAGTTCAGACACTGCTTGAGGCAAGTCAGGGACTTGAATTTCTTCATGCTGGGGTGTGTTCAGTGGGTCAGTCAGGAAGGGTAAACAGCTGGTACCTTACATAATGTTGTAGATAATGGGGAGAAGGTGATTGGTGGCACATCATCCCCCGTCAGATGACATCCTAGCTGTCTCCTGCTTTTGCTCTTTCTGTGTGTACTTCCTGAGTGTCACAGAAAGTATGGGGGCTGTTTCCGTTTTTCCTGAATATACCACATCCTCCCTTGCCTCTGCGTCCTAATAGCTGTTGTCTCCTCTGCCTGGAATGCTCTCTCCTTTCCTCCTATTTCCTAAACATTCTTCAAGATTCAGCTAACACATCATGGTCTCTAGGAAGCTATCCCTGACACCGAGGTCTGAGTTGGGTTCTCTTCGCACACTCTCCCTTAGCACCCTGAAATTCATTCTCTATTATCATCATGCTGAAATGTACCTGTTTATATTTCTTCCCCTGCCTCATATACCAAATGCTGAGGTCCTTGGGGGCAGGGGCATCTTATTCATCTCTGTTTGTTCCCAGCTTCTACTGGCATGTGGAAGGTGCTCAGTAAATATGTGATGCGTAAGCGAGTGAATAAATGAATGAATGAAGCAAGCAAGCAAAAAATTGACTTATTTAATTGGGTCTTGGGTCTGAAACAAGTAGGCAGGGAAAATGAGGGACATAGAAGCCGCGCCATTTATGATTCAGTTCTGCTCTGGTAGGCCTTGTTTCCTTTCTCCCTGAGTGGGGACCTCATCGTAGCTGCCAGGAGCATTTTTTTCTGACTTTGAAGGCACAGTTCTGCTTCACACGATTTATAAAGTCACTGTGGATTTCATTTTCAGGATGTTCTGTCATTAAGGTCTATTTGTAAAGGTGGCCAACATAACAGAGTTTTTAACTGCATGGTGCATTACATGAACATCCCCAGCAACCTTATGGGGTTAGTATCTGAGTCCCAGAGGCAAGACTAGATGCTGGAAATAGTATAATGGGATCCACTACAGCTATGGATAATTCAAATCCACTTGCACAAAAGGGGAAATCACATAATAAAATGTAACCTTGCCTCCAGAGCCTCTCATTGCTTTATCTTGGGTGAGTCAGAGGCATTTTTACATTTCCACATTGGTTCCTGTCTTGATTCTTCTTCCAGGGAATAGCTCCTATCCTGGTAAATTCCTAAGAGACTGTTGTTAGATTTCCCTCAAATGTCACTTCTGTGTAAATTATGATACAAATGCCCCCAAATTCTTCCCGTTCTTTTATGCACGTGCCTTTCGTGTGAGACTTTACAGCCCTTGTCACATTGACTCTAGGCTTGGCCTTACACCTTGCTTTGGCTAATGGGACTTTAGCAAACATGACTGAGGTGGAGACTTGAAAAGAGCATGTGTGCTGGAACTTGCCTACCTTTGCTGCCTTGGGGGACCCTGTGACTGCTACCATGTGAAGAAGCCTATGCTGGGTGATGAGAGACTCATGGCTTAGTCCCCCTATTTCCTTGGCTGCCAGTCCCCAGTCAGGCAGATGAGATTTTCATGAGCTGCTATCACCTGACCACAGACATGAGAAAACCCACTTGGGATGAACTGAATTTTCCGGGACCAGAACAGTGCAGCTGACCTACAGAATAGCAAGCTGAATATATGGCTGGTGTGTAAACCTCAAGGTTTTAAAGCAGTTTGTTGCACAGCAGAAGCTAATGGATAGCAAGCCTTCAGTGATCTGATCCCTTCTCTTCCCATAGTGATTTGTTCATGTTACGGCACAATGTCCGTCATGTTCTCTGGATGATTGTTTATGAGTCTGTCTTCCCCAGTAGACCTTGGATACTCCAAGAGCAAAAGCAATGTCTGGAGGGCTGGTAGGATTTGCCCACCTGACGCCTTCCCCAGGGCCAGGGACCAAGAACTCACTCTGGAAATGTGGGCGGGCTGGACGAATGTGTGCACAGCTCGGTTGTGATGTCTTAGAATCTTGGCTTCTGCAGCACCAACAGCCTCTTTACTAATTTCTTCCCCTCTCTCCAGCTAGGTATACAAAACGTGATGTTCTCTCTACTCTTAACATTTTGTATTTCCATACTCTCTTTTATAGTCATGGTGGTATCTTACCCATCCTTATAATTTCTTAAGTGTATCTATAGGTAATAGCAAAGTCCCCCAGGTCTTTAAAAAATGGGATTATGTAGTCACAAAAGACACTGGCCAAAATGAAGCTTTTTGAAAAGAATCCAGGTTTCCTTTTTATAATCATATTTTTCAAATGGCATTATGTGATGATTGATTTTTATTTTATTTAGATTTGATTTGATTTTCGCTGTGTAAGATTTATATTTTCAAAATGAACAGTTTTCCACGGAAAGCTATTAATTTCCTTCTGTCTAAGGTGATGACTCTTCAAACAAATTCATTTTGTGGTTGTAACTTCAGTAAAAATCCCTGCTCAATTGTTGGCATTTTAGGAACCCTAGAAGGTTGTGTGAAAGGAATCCTCAGAGTCAGAATGAAGGAAGAGAAAGGTAACGCAGGTAAAAGTCATTAACAGTTGCTAAGAAATTTTTGTTAGATAAGTGCCCAGCGAAGGATTAAACATTACCCTGTAGCTGTAGGACTCTGTGCTACGTGCTGACCATTTCATTGACTCGTCCCAATAGTCTTGTGCACTAGGTTCTGTTACTCCCATTTTACAAATATGGAAAAGCTTAGATAATTTCATCAGGTTACTCAGGGTCAGAATCTGGAATCAAACTTGGGTATGCCTGATTCCAGAGCTGATGTCTTAACTCTTATGCTTCACAGAGAAGGGAATCGAAAGTATGGTCTGTTCCTGGTAGATTATGTGTCTTCTTTTAAAGACAAAAATCAAATAACGTACCTAGACCTTGGAGGTTCACCTAGGGCCACATCAGCATCTTGAAATATTCTGTACAGTGATAGGATAGGGGTTGGCCTTGGTGTGTGTGTTGGTCCTTATTTACCCCTGATTGTCCAGAAGTTCCAGGTTTGGCATGACAGAGGTCAAGGGGGGTCAAGTTGCCCCCCCCCCCCAAATTACCAGACAAACAGAATGAGAGAATATTAAAACTGGAAGGGACCTGCGCTAGTTCAGATCTCCGGGTCTACTCTCTACTTTGCTCTGCTCTGCTGTCTTCCCTGGGAAACTGATATGCTCTGTGGCTTCTAGTTGGGTTCAGCTGGTGGCAAGGTTAGGGAAGATATGATATCAAAGGGAGATCCTACCCTTCCTGAGGGTCACCTTGTACTTACTGTGCTCCTTGACTGGAAGTCACTGTTCCCCTCAAGGTGGCTCTTGCTACCTGACTCCTTCCTTCTGGGTCCTGTAGCTGCCTCCTGCCCTCCTCCCTTTGCATGTGGGGTGATGATTGTTCTATTGCTGCACTGTCCTTTATAGCTCCCCTACCCCTGCTCATACCTCTGTAGTTTCCCTGAATTATCCTAATTTGAGGGTGCAGTTTATTTCTTGCTGAGATTTTGATTGATATAAACTTCTAGAGATCACGTAGTCCAGCCTTCATGTTTTATAAAGATGAAAACCGAAGCACAGAGACAGTAAGTGCCTGCCTGAAGCAACTGACTGCTAAGTGGCAGAACCAGAACTTGGAAGGCACATCGGACTAATATCTTATCCAGTGATTCTCCCATAAGCCCAGGTGAGGAAAGATCAGTGAATGCCACTTTATTAGTTGAGACAGTTGCTTATTTTATTTCCTTTTCTTGTAGAACAAGAACTTAGAACTGAGTCACGTTTTCCTGTAATGACTCTGGCCCAGGTTATTGCTCAACTGTAATTGGGCAACTGGTTAGCAATGACTTTGGCCTTAATCTTGGACGCTCCAGAATGAAAAATGCCATGAATGGGCTTCTGTGTTTATCTGGTTATATATTTAAAAGCAGTGTAGGCAGATGGTTTGTGTGTGAGTGTGATTAACATCTTTCAGGACACATGGTTTTTGTTCTTTAGGAAACATGGAGTTTTCATTAGCTCAGTAATGCCCACAAACCACAGTGGCAGTGAATCAGGTTCTTACCATCAAGGGAAGAATACCGTCATGCTGTTTATCAGTAGCATCATTGAATGGTATTCAAGCTGGAATTATTGAAACTTGGCTTTTGCCAATGTGCTGGCTCAAGATAAACAGTCAACATTTGTTGAATGATTTAATGATGAATATTCATATTGTCGATGAGCGGGAAATAGTAAAATTATCAGTAGCACCTACTCTGTCTAGAGTACTGCTCATTAATTCTTTGACTTCTGAGGCGTTCTCTGTTGGCTGTTGACACCTAATGAAATTAATTAGGATTCTGATGCCCTGACTCTCTTTATTTTTTATTTTCTGTTCATTTTGCATACCAATGATGACGTAGAAAATGTTACATCTGGAATCCAAAGGTCCTGCTTTGAGGTCTCATTCTGTCACTTCCTTACTGACTGTAAGATATCATTTCACTTTCTTTGAGCCTCAATTTCCACATTGTGGAGTTGGGTTGATAATACCTTTCTCATAGGATATTTTGGTGGCAAAAATCAAAACGTATGTGCAAGGGTACTTTTTTGTAAGTGGAGAATGATGCTTAGCTGTAGTATTAGGATGTTATAACTGCCTTTGAAATGATAGACTTAGTGGGACTATGGGTCCTATGTTGACGTTCTGATCCGTGTGTGTTTTACTAGTTCAGATGCTTGGAATCTCCCAGTATCTGTGAAGCTCGCTTGTAATTCTTATGATTCTAAAGAGACAACTCAAGAAATGGTCAGAAAGCACGTTTCCTGGAGTGGATTTCCCATGCTGTGGGCTGTGCCTGTCTGACAGCATCCGGGTCCTTGCTCCAAGAAGTAATGATCTGAATTCGTGCTCAACTCTCTTCCCATTGAAGCTTTCCCCCTCAACACTTCTTTCAGTATATTGGGGTTCTTCCTCTCTTTTGCCCACCCCCCCAATAACAAAACAATATCTAAAAGCTACCACTCCCTTAAGCTTCCTGAGAACTACTTGAGAGATCTTTATTATTTTATGATGCAAAACAAATTATTTCCTATCAATCTCTATCTCACTCATCAGATTAATCTTGAGCCTTCCCTTTCACAACTTAAGTCTGCATCATCTTGAGGAAAAAATTCCACCCCCCCCCCGACATGGATTCTGCACTTTCTCAAAATGCAGAAGCAGCTGGAGTTAAGTATTTCTTCCTTTTAAAAAATAGCAGATTTTTCTTCCTGGTAAATGTAGATGTGAGTATGATTAATAAAATGCAAATTTACTTAAGAGCATTTACGCTAGCATAACGTTTTGTCATTCTGTACTTTTTTAGTCAGCTGATACTAAAAGTGCAATTACTACTGAGTGTGGGTTTGAAAAATATTTTGACATTTAAAAGGGGTCCTCATTTTTGAAGAGGGATGAGAATCCCTGGGATATACCCTTTAGCTTATGAGATACTGCCGGAACTCTATTTCACCCCAGAACTAGGGAGAAGCAAGCTGATGCCAGTCTAAATAAGGCTCTTGGCCTGGGGTCTGGAATGGTATACAGAGTTTTTGTTTCAGGTTTCTGCATTGAGGAATAAGGCTGAAATAAAACCAGTGTCCAGGACAGAATTGAACTTGGGAACCAAGAGATGCAGTTGGGAGTGGATAGACCCCAGAAGTAGAAACCAGATACCAGGTTCAGCCTTCATGATGAAATTTAGGATTATAACTCTAAATTGTCCACAAATCAATGGATATGTGGGAGATGTGAAGGGGGGATAGGGCACGCTGTTCAAACACAAGGTCCCAAACCTGGCAGTTCCTACTGACCCGCAGTCCCCAGTCTGGGGCATCTCTGCTTGTCACAGTGGATAAAGAGACAGTATTTTAGTGAAAAGGGTGTAGGAGAGATTTTTCTGGGAAGAGATGCAAATGAACACTTGATTTCCACAGTGGTTTTTAGTTCTTTTTTTTTTCCTTTGGTGTTGTTTAAGAGCTTTAGTGAGGTATAATTTACATACCGTAAAATTCGCTCGTTGTAAGTACACACATTGGTGATTTTGAGCGAATGTATGGAGTTGTGTATTTTTTTTTAAGTAGGCTTTACACCATGCAGAGCCCAACATGAACTCACCACCCTGAGATCAACACCTGAGATGAGATCAAGAGTCAGATGTGTATTTATCACCACAATCCAGTTCTGGAATATTTCCAGTACCCCCCTCCCCCCAGTATATATACTGGAAATATATATTTCCAGTATATATATATATATGTATATATGTATATATGTACACACACACACACACACACACACGCAGTAAAACCTTGGTTTGCAAGCATAATTTGTTCTGGAAACATACCTGTAATCCAAAGCATTTGTATATCAAAGCGAATTTCCCCATAAGAAATAATAGAAACTCAGATGATTCGTTCCACAACCCCAAAATATTAATATAGAAATGATTACAATACTGTAATGTAATACAAAATAATAAAGAAAATCCAAACTGTAGGGGCATCTGGGTGGCTCAGTCGGTTAAGCATCTGACTTTGGCTCAGGTCATGATCTCATGATTTGTGGGTTCAAGCCCCGCATCGGGCTCTGCGCTGACAGTTTGGAGGCAGGAGCCTTAGGGTTCTGTGTCTCCCTTTCTCTCTGCTCCTCCCCTGCTCACACTCTGTTTCTCTCTCTCTCAGAAATAAATAAACATTAAAAAAAATCCAAACTATAAAGAAAAATAAATTAACCTGCACTTACCTTTGAAAACCTTCCTGGCTGTTGTGAGGGAGACTAGAGAGGAGGGGTATTGTGTAGGATGACTTTCACTAACAGAATCACTGCTCTCTCTTGGTTCAATGGAATCAGTTTTCTGCATGGGGGCCACTGTATACGCTCACACAGATATTGTCTACAGTACAGTATTAATAAACTCTTGTCATATACTGTTTTTAATGTAACTGGCAATAAGGCAGCAGAGGAAACAGTCTGTATCTGCAGGCTCCCTGATATAGAATGAAGCAAAGTATTCCTAAGCTTACTCTTGTATGGAAAAGCAAAGACCTGTCCATAGCTGCTTGAAAGTGACAAAAAATACACTAGTGCCAGTTGTGGGCACCTTCCGATGTTCTAAAAATCACTGATTTCTTCCACATACCACGGCCTGAGACCAAGCATCCAAGCATGGGAGACGATCACCCACCATCACGCAGAGAGAGAGAGAAGAACCATTGGCTCAGTTGTGATCACGTGATGTTCAGCATCACATATCACTAGCATTGCAAGACATCGCTTGTTTATCAAGTTACAATTTATTAGAAATGTTTGCTTGTCTTGCAGAACACACGCAGAGTCAGTTACAATCCAAAGTTTTACTGTATGTATGTATGTATGTATATGTATATGTATGTGTATCTTGCAGTACAGAATGCTATTGTATGGATATACCACATTTTGTTCATCTACTCATCAGCTGAAGGACATCTAGGATATTCCACTTTTTGGTTATTATAAATAGTTCTGTTATGAACATTTATAGACAAGTTTTTGTGTGGACATTATTTTTGTTTCTTTTGAGTAGATAACTGTGAATGGAACTGCTAGTAAGAATATGTTTAATTTTCTAAGAAACTATCAAGCTGTTTTCCAAAGTGGTTATACATTCCCAAAAGCAATTTATGGGAGTCCAGTTTCTTCATGTTCATGCTAGTCTTTTTTGTTATAGCTACTCTAGTGGGCGTGTAGGGGAGTTTTGTTGTCATTAAATTTGTGTTTTCCTACTGACTAATGATGTTGAGCACCTTATTAGCCAATTGGGTATTTTATTTGGTGAGGTGTCTATTCAAAACTTCCCCCTACTTTTTAATTGGGTTGTTTATGGTTTTTTTTTTTTTATTTTTTTTTCAACGTTTTTATTTATTTTTGGGACAGAGAGAGACAGAGCATGAACGGGGGAGGGGCAGAGAGAGAGGGAGACACAGAATCGGAAATAGGCTCCAGGCTCCGAGCCATCAGCCCAGAGCCTGACGCGGGGCTGGAACTCACGGACCACGAGATCGTGACCTGGCTGAAGTCAGACGCTTAACCGACTGCGCCACCCAGGCGCCCCGGGTTGTTTATGGTTTTATTGTTAATTGGAGTTCCGTGTTCTGGATACGTGTCCTTTATCACATTTAAGATTTGCAGATTTATTCTCCCATTCATAGTCTTTTTAGTAGTATTTGAATTATGTTAATCATTTATTTTTAACAAATATTTATTAGCACTTACTTTGGAATGGATACTGTTCAACACATTGGGAATTAGCACACAAACCAGACCCGTCCTCGCTCTCACAGAACCTTGGATCTGGTGGAGGACGTCAACACATAAATTAAGACAAAACAACAACAACAAAAAACACAATAGGAAGTAATTTGTACTGTGCAACAAATTAAAACATGGTAACATTAGGCAGAGAAGTGCTGTTTTAGATGGAGTGATGTGGGACATTCTCTGATATGAGGACATTTGAACAAAAAGATGTGATAAAGTTAGGAGGCCAGTTGTGTGCTGTGTATGCAAATGGGCTCACCCATAAACTTTATTTTTTTATTTTTATTTTTTTGTAGTTTCAAGTTTTTATTAGTTACTGTATAGTATAATCATTAGTTTCAGGGGTAGAATTTAGTGATTCATCATTTACATGCAACACCCACTGCTCATCACAACAAATGTCTTCCTTAATCCTCATCACCCATTTAAACCATCGCCCTGCCCACCTCCTCTCCAGCAACTGTGTTTGTTCTCTGTAGTTAATAGTCTATTTTATGGTTTGCCTCTCTCTTTTTCTCCCTATGCACATCTGTTCCACTTCTTAAATTCCACATATGAGTGAAATCATATGGTATTTGTCTTTCTCTGACTTATTTAGCTTGGCCTAATGCAGTCTAGCTCCATTCATGTCATTGCAAATGGTAAGATTTAATTCTCTTTTTTTTTTAATTTTTGTTAACGTTTTATTTATTTTTGAGACAGAGAGAGACAGAGCATGGACAGGGGAGGGGCAGAGAGAGAGGGAGACATGGAATCCGAAACAGGCTCTAGGCTCCGAGCTGTCAGCACAGAGCCCGATGTGGAGCTAGAACTCACTAACTGCGAGATCATGACCTGAGCTGAAGTCGGACGCCCAACCGACTGAGCCACTCAGGCGCCCCAATTCTCTTTTATAGCTAAGTAATATTCCATAATATACATTGTGGAATATGTATAATACCATATATGTGTATATGTATTATACATATATGTATTCTATATGTATTATATATGTGTAATATACCACAACTTCTTTATCCATTTAGCAGTCGATGGACATTTGGGCTCTTTCTATAATCTGGCTATTAATGATAATGTTGCTATAAACATCGGGGTGCATGTATCTCTTCAAATCAATATTTTTGTATCCCTTGGGTAAATACCTAGTAGTGCAATTGCTGGATTGGAGGGTAGTTGTATTTTTAACTTTTTGAGGAACCTTCATATTGTTTTCCAGAGCTTGGGGCAGCAGCTGTATCCCAACTAGTATAGAAATATTATAATATTTTAACAACTGTTACAGTCATACCAATGTATGTACCCGATATGAGATGAGACTTACACCTGATATTGTCAAGCAATTTGGGAGAAATAGGACCTGAGTCAGGGCAGGGTGCCTAGGGTATCAGTGTGAATACCAAGAATAAATCAACCTAGAGTCTCACCAGAGGACAGTAGGGCTTTTAGGGGTCCTGATCTGATTCAGGCAGGTATGGAGGCTCAGCAAGGTGCAAGATACTTCTCTGGAGCATTAGTTTGCAACCTGGGCTCTTATGGGAATCATCTGAAGACCTCTGTGCCTAGGTCCCAGCTCAGGCCAATTCAATCCGAATATCTGCAAGTGGGACTCCCACTCTTGTTTTGAGTGAGATTGCACCTCGTTCTGAAGGAGCTAAATAAATGAAGATACTATGTTCACTTTTGCAAACATGTCTTCTTAGGGTGCTTGAGGGAATGTGGACAGAAACCGCAATATCAACTCCCATTTTTGAGCACTCTTTAAAGCACATGACCTCATTTAGTCCATTGATTATTGTTCCACCCAGGTAGACTTCATTCCCATTGTACATGTGAGCGCACCGAGGCTCAGAATGATTATGGTTTACTCAAGACCACAAGTTCACGAGGGGAAGGAGTCCTCCTTCTCAGAGGATTAGCGTTCTCTATATGACAGTCACAGAAGCCTTTAGTACTGTATTGTAAACACAGTCCCCCAACCTGAGGGATGGAGAAGAGGCCTCCACATTCCTACAATGTATGACCCAAGAGAACAACATTAAGACTCCTACTTTGTGTTCTAAGAATAGTTTTTCATTTAGATCGTGGTTATTTTTGGTATAATTCTAATAAGGTTGCTTATCTGGTTTCCCAGTTGTCAGATTAGAAGCGGAACATTAGAAACTGGAGAGGCGCTGCTCACAGTAGGCACTGAAACAGCAAAATGTTGAAGCCAGAGCCTCAGAGTGGAGGAGGAATAGTTTGCTCCTCTGTGAGATGAGTAGGTTGTATTAGTTAATCTCTGAGGTCACTTCCAGCTTTAAAACTCCATGTGTTTAAGATAAAAGCTATAAAAAGCTATAGAAAAGCACACAAGAGTGAAAAAAAAAACCTAGAAATCTGGACCAGTGTGGGGGGATATAGTCTCCCAGAGAACTTGGTAGCTCCTGAGGGCATAACTGTGTCATCGACAGCACAGTGCTTGATGCTTTTGATGATGACACTGAGTCATCGGGAAAACATTAGATTTTGTTCTGTAGATGCTGTTTCAGAATGCAAAAAAAGCACACAGTTATTTTCGGCAGATTTCATTCAATACTGCTTATCAAAATGCTACTTAAAGATGCACCGTTTGGGAATTTTACTTCGTGGGATGTCTTCCTTGACACATTCCTCATTGTTCTATGGAGTTTTTGTTCCTTGATAGAATAATACAGATAGTCGTGACAGTGTCTTGCATCCATCTGTTGTTTTACGCTAATTCACAGCATTTTTCCGTCCTAGATCCCAGTTAGTACTTCTACTGGATGTGAAATTCTTCTTATAGTGTATCTTTAGTACAGAGCCTTCTTGTGCAAATGGGTTTTGTGGTTGGCTGCTAATGAGTCTGTAGACCGATGGCTCCTTGAGGGCAAGAACAGGGTTTTCTTCATTTTGGTAGCCTTTGTGCCTCGATAAATGTGAATTGCTGAGTGAATGAACTGCAGAAGAATCAAGTCCCTCGGCGGTCCTGTTGCTAAGTAATGTAGATTCATCTTCCGCAAGGAAACGCCTGTTGCGTACCTTTCTCTCATTGCCATCACCGCTACCCAAGACAACCACTAAAAAATAAATGCCTGCATGATTGTTGTAGAAAACGCATAAAGGAATACACCCGAAAGGGAGAAAAAAGGCCATCAGGAATCCCACTATCTAGAAAGTAACCATCTTTCCAGTCTTTTTGCTTAGATATTTCATGTATAACCCAGTTGTCAGCTGCCACCAGCCTCCTCTGCGTTTCCCTGGAAGAATCCACTTGCATAAACGTACTTGTAAGCAATTTATAGTATATTGTAAATTTCCTTTGGCGACAGAATTTTGGGTTTCTCTTTTACTCTCCTTCTCCCTTTTGTGGACTGCCATTTATGCCTTCTTTCTCATAGTTATTTCCTAGAGACTTCTAGTATCTTCTGGCTGTATTGTTTGTTATCCAGAGAGCCTTTAAACCTTTGTGCTCATGCGCCTGGGTGGCTCAGTCAGTCAGTTGAAGGTCCGACTTTGGCTCAGGTCATGATCTCGGGGTTCGTGAGTTAGAGCCCCACATGGGCTCACTACCGTCAGCACGGAGCCTGCTTTGGATCCTGTGTCTCCCTCTCTCTCGGCCCCTCCCCCACTTGCACGCGCCCACGCTCTCTCTTTCTCAAAAACAAATAAAACATTAACAAATAAAGAAAACTTGGGGCACCTGGGTGGCTCAGTTGGTTACGCATCCGACTTGGGCTAAGGTCATGATCTCACAGTTCATGGGTTCAAGACCCACGTGGGGCTCTGTGCTGACAGCTCAGAGCCTGGAGCCTGCTTCCGATTCTGTGTCTCCCGCTCTCTGCCCCTCCCCCACTTGTGCTCTGCCTGTCTCTCCTTCAAAAAGAAACAAACATCAAAAAAACTAAACTAAACTAAACTAAACTAAACTAAACTAAACTAAAATAAAGAAACCTTTGGGCTCATATCTGGGTTCTCCTTAGAAGTTAGCGGTGGTGGAGGTGGGAGAAGGACGTGATCATTTTTTATGAATGTCTTTCAAATGGTTTCATACCTAGTTTTTCTCCCCCATTTAAAAAATTGTGGTAAAACACACATAACATTTACAGAACTTAGCCACTTTTAAGTATGGTCCAGTGCTGTTAAGGACATTCACATATGCGTGCAACCAATCTTCAGAACCCTTTTCATCCTGCAAAACTGAAATTAGAAACATTAAAGAGCTCCCCATTTCCCCTTCTCTCCACTCCCTGCAACCACCATAATACTTTCTATCTCTGTGAATTTGACCACTCCAGGTACCTCACAGAAGTAGAAATGATACCACACTTCTGTCTTTTTTCACTTAGCACGCTGTGCTCAAGGTGCATCCACGTTGCAGCATGTATCAGAATTCCTCTCCTTTTAAAGGTGGAATAATATTACTTTGTATGGCTAGATCACATCTTGCTTATCCGCTCATGTGGCCATGGACCCTTGGGTTCCTTCCACCTTTTGGCCGTTTGGAATAAAGCTGCACGAGCGAGGGTGTAGGAACATGGATCATGGGTGTACAAATATGTCTTTAAGACCCTGCTTTCTAACTCTTCGAGGTGTATACTCAGAAGTGGAACTGTTGGGTCATATGCTAATTCTATTTTTAATTATTTTGAGGAACCACCATATACTGTTTTCCACAACAGCTGCACCATTTTACATTCCCACTGTAGACCGAGTTTTAAGTCTTGCTGTTTTTCACTTAAAATTATGTTGAGAACAGGGGCGCCTGGGTGGCGCAGTCGGTTAAGTGTCCGACTTTAGCCAGGTCACGATCTCGCGGTCCGTGAGCTCGAGCCCGCGTCAGGCTCTGGGCTGATGGCTCAGAGCCTGGAGCCTGTTTCCGATTCTGTGTCTCCCTGTCTCTCTGCCCCTCCCCTGTTCATTCTCTGTCTCTCTCTGTCCCAAAAATAAATAAACGTTAAAAAAAAAATTAAAAAAAATAAAATTATGTTGAGAACAGTTGTCACAACCTCAGGTCTTTTTTCAAAATTACAACTTCTGGTGTCTGGATAATTATCTACCAGAATTTATTTGGTCATTTTCCTGTATTTTGATATTCAGGTTGTTTCTAGTTTGGGGCTATTAGAGAGAATATTAATGAAAATACTTCTTTGCTGCACTGATTATTTTCTCAGGATAATTTCTTATAAGTGGAAATCGTAAGAGTTTGTGTATTTTTAATATTTATGGCATATATTGTTACATTCTTCAGAAAAATTGTGCCAGTTCAGGTTCCACCACCAAGAAGAGTATGTAAAAGTGTCTGTTTCACTGCATTCTTGCCAACACTGGGTAGTACCATTAAAAAAACTTTTTTGGGGGGCGCCTGGGTGGCTCAGTCGGTTAAGCGGCCGACTTCGGCTCAGGTCATGATCTCGCGGTCCGTGAGTTCGAGCCCCACGTCGGGCTCTGTGCTGACAGCTCAGAGCCTGGAGCCTGTTTCAGATTCTTTGTCTCCCTCTCTCCGATCCTCCCCCGTTCATGCTCTGTCTCTCTCTGTCTCAAAAATAAATAAACGCTAAAAAAAATTTTTTTTTTAACTTTTTTTTTAACTTTGGCGATTGAGGAAACAAACATGGCATCCCATTTTGGTTTGTATTTTGATTACAGGTGTCCAACTTTTATCATATATTGACTGGCCTTCTATTTCTTCTTTTATGAATTGTCTTTGTATGTTGATCTTCATTTTACTGATAGAGAAATAACTTTTATTTCTGATTGTAAAAATACTAGGTTCATTGCAGAAAATTTGGGGTGTACAAAAAATATAAAAGACATAAAATTCTTATGTTAACCGCTTAATGATAGATACCATTAAAATGGTGAATATTCAAATAATATTTTTTGTTCGTATCTCAGTGTCTGTATTAATTAAAAATTAGCTTTTTGGAGCTCTTCATATTTGAAGATATTCCTCTTTTGTCATACATGTTATAGATATACTTTTCTGGATTATCATTTGCTTTTTTTAAATTTTTTTTTTTTTCCAACGTTTATTTATTCTTGGGACAGAGAGAGACAGAGCTTGAACGGGGGAGGGGCAGAGAGAGAGGGAGACACAGAATCGGAAACAGGCTCCAGGCTCTGAGCCATCAGCCCAGAGCGCGATGCGGGGCTCGAACTCCCGGACCGCGAGATCGTGACCTGGCTGAAGTCGGACGCCTAACCGACTGCGCCACCCAGGCGCCCCATCATTTGCTTTTTAATATAGTCAAAGCTACCTTTTATTTTTTACGTTGCTTTTTGCTTATGATATTTTTGTTTATCTTTTGAAAATTGAAATATTTGTGATTTATTTTAGATGATTCCTGGATTTTTTTTTTTTTTTACATTGAGTTCTTTGGTGATTTTCATCATCGTAATGAAGTTTGTTGTCCTTTTCTCTAAGTACGTTGTGGTACCAAGGTCTGTTTCTGGGCTATAATTCTATCTGGTTAATTATCAGTTTTTAAAAAAATATTAAAAAAATTTTTTTAACGTTTATTCATTTTTGAGAGACAGGGAGATGGAATATGAGCAGGGGAGGGGCAGAGAGAGAGGGAGCCACAGAATCCTAAGTAGGTTCCAGGCTCTGAGATGTCAGCCTAGAGCCTGACATGGGGCTCGAACTCCTAAACCAGGAGATCATGACCTGACCTGAAGTTGGATGCTCAACCAACTGAGCCACTCAGGTGCCCCTAAAAATATTTTTTCATGTTTATTTTATTTTTGAGAGAGAGAGAGAGAGAGAGAGAGAGCACAAGTGGGAGAGGTGCAGAGAGAGAGAAGGAGACACAATCTGAAGCAGGCTCCAGCCTTGGCACTGTTAGTGCAGAGCCCAATACGGGGCTCGAACCCATGAACTGTGAGATCATGACCTGAGCCGAAGTTGGACACTTAACCAGCTGAGCCACCCAGGCGCCCCAATGATCAATTTTTATACCAGTATTTTGCTGTTTTAATTTATTATCTAATAGTACTGTTTCCTTTTCAAAATTTCTTGGCTAGTATCATCTAAAGATTCTTCTAGATGAGCTTTAGAATCACTTGACTCATTCTAAGAAAACAAACATCCTACGTATTTCTTTTTTTTTTTTAATGTTTATTTTTATTTTTGAGAGTGGGAAGAGAGGCAGAGAAAGGGGGAAAAGGATCTAAAGCAGACTCTGCACTGACAGCAGACAGCCTGATGGCAGTGCTCGAACTCATGAACCATGAGATCATGTGTGACCTGAGCTGAAGTCAGATGCTTAACTGACTGAGCCACCCAGGTGCCCCTATCCTATTGTATTTCTAGGATACAATTTTCTATGCCAACTTTTACTTTTTAATGGATTCAATATGTAGCCTGATCCTTCTGAGGATATTAATTATGCTTTCAAAATGTTTATTTGTTTGTTTGTTTGTTTGTTTATTTATTTATTTATTTATTTATAATCTGTACACTCAGTGTGGGACTCAAACTCATAACCCCAAGATCAAGAGTCACATGCTATTCCAACTGAGCCTGCCAGGCGCCCTCAAAAACAAATGATACTATTTTAAAGTCTCTACCTGTTTGCTGTAACAATTTTTTTCCCCTCTGGTGTCAAGTGTTTTGGTTGAGTTTAGGGCTTCATTTTGGTGATTTGGGCTGTCCCCTTATGGTTGGTGGCTTTTGGTCGTGGGCTCATCTTGCCTTTCCAGGTAATATGTTCTAGTAGGTAGTGTTGTAAGCATGGGGCGGGAATGGAGAGTGATAGGCTTATGTGTCTGTTCCTATGGGGATAACCATCTCCACTCAGATCACACTGTTGGTTGCTCTGGATCTTTCTTCCATATCCATCCAACTTCCTAGCACCTTCAGAGGCTCGCCCACATTTTTCAGTAGTCATTTTCTTTGAGCATTTTGGACTGCAGTTCCTCTTTTCATTTAATCCAATCTACCTTCTGTCTTTAAGGGATTCCATATGAGTTTTGGTTCATCAAAGGCACCTCTTCTTGCTTTCCAATACTATTATGGATTTTTAAAAAAACTCTCTTTGTACATTAAGGAATTGGAGTATAAGAGTTGAAGCTGCAGTATACACTGCTCTGTTGAGCTGAACTTATTTTTTTGTTTAAGAGTTTTTTTTAAATTCTTTTTAAATACGGGGCACCTGGGTGGCTCAGTCGGTTAGGCATCCGGCTTCGGCTCAGATCATGATCTCATGGTTTGTGAGTTTGAGCCCTGCATCAGGCTCTGTGCTGACAGCTCAGAGCCTGGAGCCTGCTTCTGATTCTGGGTCTCCCTCTCTGTCTGCCCGTCCCCCACTCACGCTGTGCCTCTCTCTCTCTCTCTCTCTCTCTCTCTCAAAAATAAACATTAAAAAATTCTTTTTAAATATAATTTTTTTCATTACCTATATATTAGTGAATGTATATATTCAAAATGGTCAGCAGGGGCACCTGGGTGACTCAGTTGGTTAAGCATCTGACTCTTGAAATTAGCTCAGGTCATGATCTCAAGGTTGGTGAGATCGAGTCCCATGTGGAGCTCTGGCTGACAGTGCAGAGCCTGCCTGGGATTTTCTCTCTCCCTTTTTCTCTTTCCCTCTTCTGCTTGTGCATGTGTGTGCTTTCTCTCTCTCTCTCTCTCAAAATAAATAAACTTTAAAGAAATGTTAGCATATATATATATGTTGATATACTACTCTATTATATAAATAAATTTCCTAACATTAAACTATGCTTGCATTCCTGGGATTACTTCCTTCATGTTTATTATGAACAATTATTTTAGTTTCTTTAAAAATTCTGTTGTCAGTATTTTGTTGTGATTTTCACATATTGCATATCTACCCCCATCGCATTTATAATCACTTGTTTAATGGCTAAACTACAAGTACCAGGAAGACAGAGACCATATATATTTTTTTCTTGTATTTTAGTGTAGTGCAGGGTAGATAACAGGCTGTATATAATCCCTCTTGAAATTAAAGACGTGGGACTGGTCTGTAGTTAATTTCAGTAGTTTGTTCGTATTTGGTGCTAGTTTTTTCAGATATTAGAATTATATTAGATTCATAGAATTAGTGGATTTGCACCTTTCTGTCTATAGTAGCACATCTGGTTCTGGAGCCTTTGTTTTTTCTTTAATCTTTCAGTTTCCTTCATTATTATTGGACTGTTTACATTGTCTGTTTCTCTTGGGCTCAACTTCGGAAATTTGTATTTTCCCATACACATTTCAAGTCAGCTGAATTATATACCCTACTTTACCAGAAATTATTATGACCATCTGTGCTCTTTAAAAATTGTTTGCCTGATGAATCTGTTTATCCTTCAGCTCTGTGTTTTTTAATAGATGTGTGTATTTTAAGTTTTATCTTGTTGAATGTTTTTGAAGATCATTTGAGGATACTTGTTAATAGGCTATTCACTTAGGTGATTTTTGTAAGTTTTATGTTTTATAAGTTTTATGTCTTTGTTTCTCTTGAGGGGTATATATTTTACAGGGAGTGGCTACTACTAGAATGTTGACCAGATGCCATTTCGGTGATATTTTCTTGTACAACTCTGAACTGAACTTCCCGATATTGGCTTCCCTCCCTTCGGTCTATTTTGTCTGTAGACAAAATCAGCAGCAGGATGTCCTAAAACACTCCTTTGATCATTCATTTCCTCATTGAAATTCTCCCTACTGTCTTCAGAATATGCTTAAGATAATTTAAGTGGCACATAGAGTTCTCTGCCCATAGGTGTTTCTTCTCTTAACCCTCATTAAACCCTTACACGGATTGTTATTCCAGTTGAATTCATCTTTGCGTTCTCCCTAGTCCCGCCTCAAACCTGCCTTGGACTTTCTTAGGTTTGAACTTTGTTCAAGCTTTTGCTCGTGTTTGGATATTCTTTTCCATCCATCCAAATGATACTGATCATCTTTGACTGAAATCTGACCCGCTCCATTGAGTCTTCCCATATCACAGCATGAGGGGACTTCACTCCTGTGTGAGGGAAGGCAGAGAAAGGGACAAGGGAGGTGCCCGTGTATAGATAAGGTTGTGTGCGTTCTGGTTCTTGGGACGGATAGCACATTCATGGTGATCATTGTATTATTTTTAAAGATAAATAAAAAGGGGGCCATGCCTGGAACAATGTTGACAATATGTTATAAACCAAGAATTATGATTAATTTCCATCTGGTATGGCTGTAGTAAAAACAAAACAAAACAAAACAAAACCAAAACAAGAACCCACAAAGAACAACCAAAAAACTTCCTATTATTTATAGACCCTATCTTTTATCTCCCCAATTAGACACTGAAGTCTTAGAACCCAGGACTTTGTGTCTTATTTTTGATTCTCAACTGCACCCTGCATGAAGATAAGCTTGGGCTGGAAGTCAAGAAACTTGGCACTTTGGATCATGATATCGTGGTTATGTTCCTAGCACTGAGACCTTGTGGGATGAACTTGTGTGACACTTAAAGAATTTTTAAGTATGTTTGAGTTAAAAAATGGTTTCGCGTTCTGTTTCATTTCATCCTTTCATCAGAATCATCCAAGCTGTATGGGTCATAGATGCCATGGAAACGAGGAGTTTGAGTTGCATGATTGTACGGTTCCTTTCCCCTTCAAAATTTGTTAATTTCATTGTCCTTTTTTTTTAAAGGCTTTATTATTTTCTTCTTTCTTTCCTCTTTTTGAGAAAGAGTGAGAGAAAGAGAGAGAGAGCACGCACACACAAGTGGGTGGGAGGCAGAGAGCGAGGGGAAAAAAGAATCTTAAGCAGATTTATCTAGTGCAGAGCCCAATGTGGGACTCAGCCTCACGACTGTGAGATCGTGATGTGAGCCGAAATCAAGAGTTGGGAGCTCAACTGACTGAGCCACTCTGGCACCCCTAAAGATTTTATTTTTAAGTAATCTCTGCGCCAACGTGGGGCTCAAACTCACTCTGAGATCAAGAGTTGCACGCTCTACCAACTGAGCCAGCCAGGTGCCCCTTTAGTTTCATTCTGTCTTTTTATAAAATCTCCTGAAAACAGATTTGGAGATTTCCCAAGTAAATAACAAAGAACTATAGGGAGCAGCTATTTCCAGGTATTTGACATTTAAAAAACCTGAACTCCTGTCACATATTGTAATATTTTCATGTTTGTGAGACGAACCACTGAGTGGTTTGTTATCTCAGTGAGATAACCACGATATCATGATCCAAAGTGTTTGTTATGTGCTCATAACAAACCAGGATTGTGCCATTATCACTCCCATTTTACAGATGAGAAAACTGAGGCATAAAAAGATTAAGTAACATGTTTTAGGTCGCCCAGTTTATGCACGGCCAAACAAGGATTTGAATTCTTGCTCCGTGATGTGCCCCAATCCAAATATTTTTAACCATTACACTATACCAGCAAGATACATTTAACCAAGTACAGTGCTTTTCCTGGTGATTTGTTTTTGTTTAATTGTAGCTGATTTTGTGTAACTATGCAATTCGATCCTTGTGTTTTATTTCTCATTTTCATGGAGCGACAGCGATTCTTAATTGTCTGTTAACCTTCGGCAGTACATTTGCCAACAGCATTTAAATAAACAGATTGTGTCCAGGCACTTGGATTTATAAAGTGGGTTTGATGCTCCCAGTGAGCCTTTCCACATTCTTTTCAGTTCAGGCGGATGCACTGATGTGTGTGCGGTGTCCCTCCTGACAGAGTTTTATCGTAGGCAGAAGAGACAAAAATAGCATTGGAAACCAAAGCCCTTGGTTATTTTTTCTGCTTTACATTTCAATGATTGTCGATTTTGTAACTTGGGAGGACTCATTTTGAAGACGATGCACACACACACACACACACAAAATCACAAAAGGAAGAGTCAAAGCAAAGGCCTTGAGAATTGCTGGGTCTTTAAGCTACTTTCAAGTGCTTTCTGTTGTATAACAATACAAAGTAAAGCTTGGGAAGAAGGAAGTGGCATTTGTTTCAAATGATCGTTATTTACTTCTGGTTTCAGTAGTCACTTAGCTGGCAGATGTGCTGAGAAACTTCAGAAGAAAAGCCTCATAGTCTCTGGAGGACAGGGACAAGTCAGTGCCTAATTATGATATTATATCATCATGTACATGTCAACCTGGGGTCTCAATGGTGAGAGTAAACAGCTGGAGGAGGGACACAGATAGGAAAAACTTCACAGTAGAGTGACCTTGAGCACGGTCTTGGAGGATGAATAGGAGTTTGCCAAGTTATGAACTGGGGATTAGAAGCATATAGGTGCCTGAGTGGCTCAGTCAGTTAAGCGTCACACTGGATTTCTGCTCAGGTCATGATCTCACCGTTAGTGAATTCGAGCCCCGTGTTGGGCTCTGTGCTGAGAGCACAGAGCCTGCTTGGGATTCTCTAAATAAATAAATAAATAAATAAATAAATAAATAAATAAATAAATGTATGTATGTATGTATGTATGTATGTAAAAAAAAGAAAAAGTAGCATAGGGGCGCCTGGGTGGCTCAGTTGGTTAAGCGGCCAACTTTGGCTCAGGTCATGATCTCGCGGTCCGTGAGTTCGAGCCCCACGTAGGGCTCTGTGCTGACAGCTCAGAGCCTGGAGCCTGTTTCAGATTCTGTGTCTCCCTCTCTCTGACCCTCCCCCGTTCATGCTCTGTCTCTCTCTGTCTCAAAAATAAATAAACGTTAAAAAAAAAAGTAAAAAAAAAAGTAGCATACAGATTCTTCCACATTTTCCCACTTTGGCCTATAACTGTGTTTCCCTGCATTTTTCATATACCTCTTCTCTCCTTTCTTTCTCTTCGCCTTTATGTCAAAGGGATAAAGCAACTTAAAATGACTAATTGAAATAAAGTACTCATTTATTTTTCCTGTTTGTTTCGAGGAAAGGTCTTTTAAAAAAAAAAGTATATTCAATTGGTTTGGTTTGTCTTACCTTAAACAAAGTATAGATAGAGCCTTTTTCTGATACTGATACATTGATATTACAATGAGCTGATATTTATTAAAAGAATGGGCAGAGAGAGTTGAGTTCCTGTAGAAGCAGAGATCAGGAACAATCATTGTCTTTTAGGCTTTATATCTGGACCCAATCTAATTCTTGGTCTCCAAATGACTGGTTTTATCTGTATTAACATGATTAGTGCAGTTATTTGTAGATACATATATGAAGGTCTCTTCTGTAAGAGTTTGAGGTCTTCCCTGTTGTATTGTGACCATGATCATGACCTTTCTGGAAGAGTTCCTTCTGCTCTGTTGATCCCTTAAGAATACCAAAGCTTGGTAAAAAAAAAAAAAAAAAGAATACCAAAGCTTGATCTGCTTGGGATATTGTTAACTTTATATACTATTTGAGTAGCTTTTGGCTATCAAATCAAGTGTGAGAGGTCTGTAGAATGATGGCGAGGTACCTGCACGAAGACGTTTACCTGAATTATCCAGGTGATCGCTTTAATCTCCAGCAGCCTTTGTGCTGTCACCTACTCAGAACAGTGATCTTTCCTGTGCCGGGCTTCTCGCCACTAGATGGCGCTAATATTTGCTGTTGTGGCTCCAGCCCAGGGTAATTTAGTAATGTAGGTGAATCATTTATTCGGTAGAAGTTATCAGTTAATTACCCACGAACCACACTCTGTAGGGGTTGTGATTGGTGGGTTCCAAAGATAACTAGGGTGCAGATCCTACCCTTGGGAGGATACGCTCATTGTTGTACACAGATAGCAAGGTAGCAAGTGAAAGAGGGCATAAAAGGGAGGCAATTTCATGAAGGGATGAAGCATGCAGGTTCTGGGGCCAGAGTGCCTGGGTTCGCATCCCAGTTCATCCACTTACTAGTGTGCCAGATAAATTACTTAACCTCTCAGTGTCCTCATTTGTAAAATGTGAATAATAATATTAGTACCTCCCTCACAGGGCTGCTATGGACATTATCTAAGCTAAATATGTAAAGTATTCAGCACCACAGCTTATATAATTGTTGGCTATTCATTCCCTACCCCCAGCTGTGACAGGTAAGCCCAATGAAGACAGTGAACTTTGTCTGCTTTATTTACTGGTGGGTCCTGAGTGCACCAAGCAGAGTGGGCGGTTCTCCTGCGTAAATATGTCGTACTATATGGGAAGGTTTGAGGATGGGCTTTGTGGGCTTAGCTGAGTGAGTGAAGTGTGGAACTGTAGGTCTGAAAGGGGCTCCAACTTACTGCTTTATTCACTTTGTGTTCGATTTCTGTCTGGCTTGTTCTAAAGAGGTACGTTTATTATTCAAGAATGCTGTTTCTATGGGGAGGTCTTCCTGGGAAAATGCAGTAATGCAGAGGATGGTTTTCCCCATGTTCTGCGGGAGGAGGAGAGCTCCTAGGGTGACCTTTCGTTTCCTAGGGACCTCTTATGGAGGGCTAACCTCCCGCGCACTGTGGTAGCCATTCCTCTTGTCCGCTTCTCTCTTGCTCTTTCTCTCTACGTTGAACAAACATCTTGAAGGCAAATGTCAAGACTAGGAATAAGAAGAGCTTAATTTGTCACATTGAGTACAGCTGTGTGTGGAACTGCAATTTGCATTTTAATGTCCTGCTTATTCCAGAAAAGTGGCGTTTTTACAGATTTCCTGTATTATTCATGAATTTCAAGGCTTTGTAGTTTAAAAATAAAAGTTCAGGTAATAACCGAGAATAAGGGAAGTTGAACTCTGTCAGGTTTTCTCGCTCTTTGCTTATCTCATCACTTTTTTTTTTTTTTAATTTGAGCATTTCTTAGCGCGTTCCTCTGTTGTGTGCCCCAATACCAGGAGCAAGCACACGTGGAAATGTTAACCAGGCGCCATATCTGGCCACCTCTATAGCTTCAGAGTTCCCGGGAGAACCTGTGTGGTAAATATATAAATAAACAAATAAGTAAAAATTGCTGACCTGCATAGCGAAACATGAACCAAGTACCTAGAAGCAGGCAAGTATGACCAGGCATTTTCCTGCTGATGAAGTGGATGAAGCATCCCAAGGCGAGGCCTGCCCTTGGCCACTTGGCCTCCACAGAGTGCTAATGCCCCCATGGTAGGTAGCCTGCTTGTTGGACATATGGGCAAATGCTGAGCAAAGATCGGGTGTTAACCTGCCTGCTCTTGTAAAATCTGTGTTTTTAATGAAAACACAGGTTGGTTCAGGTCAGACATAACCTGGGCATAATGTGCTGTGAAAGTTCCCACAGCAGAAATGCCTAGAGTGAGTAGTCTTTAAGATAGAAGCCAGGTGGTGTGGAAGCACCTTGCAGAAAGGCCAGAATCTGGGGGTCACATGAATTTGGGTGAGGAAGCACACTCCAGGGGCAGACACATTCCGATGCTGGGCTGCTCGCAGGGAGTCTGGTGACTGCTTCCTGGGCTCTCCTGAGCAGCAGCTGTAGGACCTCGTGCATCACTGCATTCTGGGCTGAGTCCTTGTCATCGGGCATTGTGGTACAGCTTGAGGAACAGTAAAAAAATGTTGGGGAAAAGATAAGCACAACTTCAAGGACCAAAGAATAAGAACACACCATAGTGTTACTTAAAATAAATCACAGGGGGGGAAAAAAAGAAAAAGAAAAGGGGCTAAGCATCCAACTTCGGCTCAGGTCATGATCTCACCGTTCATGGGTTCAAGCCCCATGTCATGCTCTGTGCTGACAGCTCAGAGCCTGGAACCTGCTAAGGATTCTGTGTCTCCCTTGCTCTCTGCCCTTCCCCTGCTCACTCTCTGTCTCTCAAAAATGAATAAACATTAAAAAAATTTTAAATAAAATATATCATGGGGTACCCAGGTGTCTCAGTCTGTTAAGGCTTCAATTCTTGGTTTCTGCTCAGGTCATAATCTCGCGGTTCGTGAGTTTGAGCTCCACATTGGTCTCTACGCTGACAGCGTAGAGCTTGCTTGGAATTCTTTCCCTCTCTTCTCTCTCTCTCTCTCTCTCTCTCTCTGCTCCTCCCCCATTCATTCTCACTCTCAAAATAAATAAAGAAACTTAAAAAAAAATACATCACAAAATGGAGGCTCAAAGTGGATTGCGGGAGTTCGGTTACTGGTTCTTGACCAAAGTATCTATTGCCATTGGCAAAGTGTTAGGATTTCATGGGGGAAAATGGCAGGGGTGCCATTCAGTTAGGTAACATTTATTTGGTGCTTATGTGTAAGGTACTGAGCCATGTATTATATGGACAAGTGTGTGTGTAGTGAGTAGTGGTAGGAGAGGAACAGACAGACTGAAGGGGGACATTACACAGGTAGCAAAGGAATTTGCATCTAGGACTTAAAAATCCCCTGGATTCTACTTGGCTTTCACAGAGAAGACAATGTTGAAATGTATGTTCTGTCCCTTCTTTCATTCGATTGTCTCAATTAGATATTTAGGTCTGTCTGAATGACCAAACACTTCTAATATTTCTCATGTCTCTAAGTGATGTCGAATAGGGCAAATAATAAGTATTTTACTACAGTTCTCTGCATGTTTCATTCATTCATCCAATCAATATTTATTTAATGCCTGTCATATCAGCCATTGTACTAGGATTGGGATTTAGTGCTAAACAAGGAAAAACATGGTTCCTGTCCTAACGCATCTTCCATTACTGAGGATCCAAACAGATAAGCGGATGACCATGGTCCAGGGTAGTTGCTGATGTGACGAGGCAATGCCCCTGGAATTCTGAGCGGGGCGGTCAGTGAGACGTGAGTCTTTCTGGAGGAAATGGCATCCAAGCTGATCTCTACTGAATGAGTAGGACTTAGCCTGAAGAAGACTATGGACTGTTCCAGACACAGGAGCAGCCTGTGCAATGGCCAGGAGCTTAAGTTTTCCCCAGAGTGGTCATGGCTGACGAATGAACTGGGCAATAATACAGATCTGCAAGTACTATACTGCAAGAATTGCTAATGATGCCGAGTCACACGGTCAGCTGTTACACTTCCTGAACTAAGGCGGGAACCATTGACTTCATCCTGACTGACCATCTTGGACTGTGGGTTGACTCCACAGAGGGCCAAGAAGAAGAGGTGGGCAGGTTAGCACATACTAATCCCCACTCCTTAAACAAACCTCTTGGTTTCCTAAACTCTGCTACTGGCTCAGTTCTGGTCACTGTTCTGGTGGGGATGATGCTAGATGAATATATTTTTTTAATTAGACATTAATAGACTATTCTTAAAGCTGGCAATTACTGCAGACAGTCTGTGTGTCAGGCCCTGTACCAAGGGTTTTACAAACATTCTTATTTCAACCCTGATACGGTCCCGTGAGGGAGGAGCAGTTATTCCCATTGTGCAGACGAGGACCAGAGGCTCTGGGAGATGAAGTGACCTGCTCTTGCCCTCTCACCTGGTAAGGAGTAGAGCAGGGATTCAAACTCAGGCTGTCCCAAAGTCTGGGCATGGAACCCCAATGCTTGAGCTTCAGAAAAGGGACCACATGGCGGTATTTAGTATGCGATGCAAGGGTTATTAATAGATCTTTCCAGAGTCCTTTGTGGTTAATTTTAAAATAATGAAAGGTTTATAGTGGGTAGATGGTTATATTTCCTGAGGTGGTTGGCAACACGATTAGGCATTTTTGTATGTCGTGTATTTTGTGACAGATAATGTATAAAATGCTATACTATTCCACATCATCTATTTAATGGGACTTGTCTTAGCAAGAAGGTAATTAATCTCCACCTTTCTTTGTGTGATTGTATTGTACCTAAATTTTCTAGAAATCTTGCTTGAAATCACAGTATAAAAATGATAATTATATACTAACCTTTCTCCTGTGGACAGACCTAGTTGGAAAACTTCGTGATGAAGTGCCACAGCTTAATGGCAGATGAGAGGAGAATAGAAGAGAAAACTCAGAGGGGAGTTAGTGGGGGCTCCAAAGGAGAGAAGGACCATCATGTTTATTGAAGCAAGATGACAAGGAGAGGCAAACATAAACCACTCAAATAATAGGGTGAAGAAAATACCAAGTAGATTTTAACATCAAATTAAAATCCAGGCTGTTTGTGGTAGCATTATGGACGGACTAGATATTCTATAAAGCTCATCTAATGCAAAACTCTGAAAATGCTGGATAAAAATTTAAAAATACATGTCATTTTAATTGCATGGCTGAGCTGGCAAGAAACTAAGAAGAATCCTCAGAGGCCTAAAATGGAGAGGCAGCAAACAGAGAGGTGAGCCAGTTTGGAAGCTGGTGGCCTCCCTTGGGGCTAGCTGCTGATTTCTGGTGACCTAAAGTCTTAAATATAAAGGCTTCTTGCATTCCAGAGGCAAGAATAAGCCCAGGGGTTTTGCAAAGTTCCTTGCACAGCAAAGGGAGTGAGATTGAAGCTGCTACCCAAGTCTCTGAGAGGGTGGCTCTTGAAAGGCTGACCTAAGGGGGGAAGACTTGCATGGGACTTTAACAGGGAGATTTGCCTTTCTTAATTAACCCTGGCATTGGGGGGTGAGAAGTCTCTCTTGAGAATCTGTAACCATAAGCAGGCACTCACAGCGTTTGGGGTCGCCTTTATACTACTCCTGAGGTCCAGGAAAATCAAACAAGCAAAACCTCCAAACTAGACTTAGGTTTAAAGGGGCCCTGGATTGGCAGTGCTGCCTCACCAGGCAGAAATAGATGCAAATAGTCTGGAGAAGTACACCTTCGATGTAAGCTCCGGAGAATTCCCACCGTTAAAGTTCCAGGAGGAA
The DNA here is from genome assembly GCF_016509475.1 of Prionailurus bengalensis. NCBI lineage: Eukaryota > Metazoa > Chordata > Mammalia > Carnivora > Felidae > Prionailurus > Prionailurus bengalensis. The sequence continues at coordinate 50,850,830 of NC_057351.1, read as the reverse complement.
GGGGTTCATATTCACCAAATCATAAAACTCCTCAGGAAACCAGTCACTACTGGAAAAAAACTGCACACAGCACAACTGGACCTGCAGACTTTAGATGTAATCATCAAATGTTGAACACAAGATACCCATGTTTACTGTGCTTAAAAAAATTGAACCAGAAGTGAGAACGAGGAACAAAAAAGCGCAAAAATGGTCAGATTCCCTCTAAGAGAAACCTTTCTTAGGATGGGTGTTAGATGATTGTACAAGCCTCAGATGCACTCTGGAGGAGCCCCAGGAACATGGCATGGGCGAGGGTTTACCTTGTCTCAGAGGATCCTGGTTAAGTCTAGTTGGCCAGTTAAGGGCGCCATTGTGGCTTTTTCAGAGTACCTTTTCCCCTGGAAGGATCTGGGCCATCTCGTTCCTTGAAGCATAGGAAAGGTGATGGGGCCTGATTCTAGGGGGTCAGTTGCTCAAGGAAGTCAGGAATTACACACACTTTTTGGAGAGGTCAGTGTTGTCACCATTGCCATCGTCGTCATCTCCATGAACGTTTATTAAGTACCTGCTGTGCTTTCTGCATTGCGATGGCCACACGACATGGATTGTTTAACCTTATTAAGTAAGGTTATACTTTGTTTAATCTTATTATGTAAGTGTTATTAATAATCCTGTTACAAATGAGGTCATGAAGTCTTAGGAAAATGGCCCACTCAAGCTTATGAAGTTAGAAGTTGGGTGTGAACCCAGTCAGCCTGACTTCTGAGCTGACATTCCCACACTTTGGCGCTTCTGGAGACTGATGAGCGCCCTCTTGGAGAAGCAGAGCACTCTGCGTGATATCCTGAAGAGTCTGGGGTATTGGGTGCACTGTCTCTTGCCTTTGACTGTGGAATTGGAGGTGCCATGGACCCAGCCAAGCTAGTATCTAGGAGCTTCTCCAGGGTGTGGGATGGAGCACTCTTCCCTATTTTTGTGATGTCCACTAATGGCAGGAATTGGCCTCCCAGGGGGGAACCAGAGCACAACGAGAGGTCACTCCTTGGTCCTGGAGTCCAGCCTGATGCAACCTAGGCAGAGGCATGAGAGACCCAAGGCCTGGAGCCAAAGGAAGATGTGCCCAGAGCAAAGAGCAGGGCCGTGGGAGTAATTCTTGAGTAAGGTGCAGAGTGGGACTTGCCTGCTGCCCGTACTCACTGTGGCAGCTTGTGCCAGGAACATTATTGTGGTCAAAAAATAGCAAATTATTTCCCAGCTACGTCCTGATTTTGATCCAGAAAATCTGACACATGAATATTTAAGTTGATGGGGGAAGGCTTTTAATTCAGATTCTCTTTCTTGTGAGGAAAAAAAACCAAGAAGAGTCCTTGTTACATAATAAGACAAAATGTTTGAAATAAGGACATTTGAAATCAGATTTCTTCTTCTAATAGAATCACACACATTGTATTTTCTATGGAAAGTAAAACATTTACTTTCTCAGATTCTTATCTTCACTTGAAAGATGAATAGTTACAATAATGTTGACCATTTATTATTACCCTTCTGATGTCTTTTGGCTTTTCTGTGGAATATGAACTCTGTTTTCTCATTGTTTATCGAGGACAATGCCTTGAAGACTTTCTATTTGAAAGATATATTTAAAACTCCAAAAAGTTGTGGCTTCTTTGTTAGGGGTTTGGCTCAAATTCCTTATTCTCACTCTTAGCTTTAAGATCGATGAGGTGTGTTTATATGTACTGATTCAGAGATGTCCAAATGTACAGCAAAAAGAACAAATTGTGGAATATGTAGAATATGATCTTGTTTATTTGAAAAGATTATATATCAACATGTAGGAATATAATATGCATAGAGATTTCTGGAAGAATACACTGTTAACAGTGATTACTTCTGAGAGTGGTATTAGGGATCTAGGGTGGAAATGGGGAGGCTCCCACTTCTAAATTCAGGTCATTTTGTATTATTTTAAATTTTTGCTTTGGGTCCCATTTTACTTTCTAATAAAAAAATGAGAAAAATTTAAAAACTTTCAAATTTCAAGCCACACATCATAGATATAAGCATTTTCTTTGTGTTTCCTTTGCACAGTAAGGAAAATACCAACAAAAAAAAGACAACCTACTGAATGGAAGAAGATATTTGCAAATGACATATCTGATAAGGAGTTAATATCCAAAATATATAAAGAACTTATACAACTCAATGCTATACAAATAATTCCATTAAAAATGGCAGAGAGCCTGAATAGACACTTTTTCCAAGAACACATACAGATGTCTAACAGACATGTGAAAACATGCTCAACATCACTTATCAGGGAAATGCAAATCGAAACCATGATGAGATACCACCTCATACCTTTCTGAATGGCTAAAATAAAAACATAAGAAACAAGTGTTGGTGAAGATGTGGAGAAAAAGGAACCCTCTTGCACTGTTGGTGGGAATGCAAACTGGGGCAGCCACTGTGGAAAACAGTATGGAGGTTTTCTCAAAAAATTAAAAATGGTATTGTCATATGGTCCAGTAATTCCACCACCCAAATTCACCCAAATAATACAAAAACTGTAACTCAAAAAGATATATGCCACCCCTATTTTATTACAGCATTATTTGCAATAGCCAAGGTATGGAAGTAACCTGGGGTACCTGGGTGGCTCAGTCAGTTAAGCTTCTGACTCTTGATTTTGGCTCAGGTCATGATCTCATAGTTTGTGGGTTTGAGGCCCATGTCAGGCTCTGCACTGATAGTGTGGAACCTGCTTGAGATTCTCTCTCTCTCCTCATTTTCTCCCCCTACACCTCTGGTGCTCTCTCGCTCTCTCTCAAAACTAAATAAATGTAAAACATTATAAAAAAAAGATATGGAAGCAACCCAAGTGTCCATTGATAGATGAATGGATGAAGAAGGGGAATATATACACAATGGAATGTTTTTCAGCCATAAAAAAAAAAAAAGAATGAAATCTGCCATTTGCAACAACATGGATGGAGCTAGAACGTATAACACTAAGTGAAATAAGTCAGTGAGACAAAGACAAATCTATGATTTCATTCATGTCGAATTTAAGAAACAAAACAAATGAACAAAGGCAAAAGACAAACAAACAAAAAACCCAGACTCTTAAATATAGAGAACAAACTGATGGTTGCAAGAGGGGAGGTGGGTGGGGGACGGATGAAATAGGTGAAGGGGATTAAGAGTACCTTTACCATGATGACCACTGAGTAACGTGTAGAATTGTTGAATCATTGTATTGCTTCCCTCAAACTAATATAACACTGTATGTTAGTCATACTTCAATTAAAAAAAAAAACCTTTAAATTCAAGCCACATACGTTGCAGAACATTCATTTCTTGTGAGGGAGTTTTGTTTTTCTGTGTTTTCTTCCTCAAACCAATGGTGTTCTTATGAAGGATAGAAGCCTGAAATAATGTTCTAGGCATTGGGCTCTGTCATTCTCTTGCTGGGACAAAACAAAACAAAACCACCCCCCCCAAACAAAAACAAAAACAAAAACAAAATCACATCCCATAATTCATTGGATTTTACTTTTACAGGTTCACAAATGTGGAAAGTTTGATTTTGTCCTTCTTGATGATGGCTGACCTTGATACTGGGTGTGGGTCTGTCCGTTCCACTCTCCTGTGACATTGTGCTCTTGCTGTTCTTGGCTCTTCCTAGGTTGCTATGTGTTTATTCATTTAATCATTTACCACACATTCTGGAATCCCTCACCATGTGCCACACACTGAGGTCCATACTTGAATTTTCAAAACACAAGTAATAGGCCTTTACAAGTGTGTAATTTTGTGAGTCAAGATAAGCAAATAATGTGGCAAGTGTAATGAGAGCAGAGAGTTCTGATAGCCTGGGTGCAGGCCTAGAGGGTGAGGAAAAACTGATAGGAATACGAGTTAACCAAGGAAAGGGTGGGGGTGGAGCATCTTATGGAGAGAAGCCACTTTGAGGAGCTAAAGGGTGGAGGTGAAACGATAATATGGAAGGTGTGGTAGGTTATTCGTGTGGCTCAGCAGTATTTCCATCTGTTCTGCACTTGTGGACCAACTTCCTCACTGCGCCGGGGTTAGTCACCGCCATATAATACATTTTAGCCAATGGGATGTGAGTGGAAATGGTTAAGTATTCAGCTGTGGGTGTGGAGTCTCCAGATACTGTTTCCCTGCCACGGGATCATGGAAGCGTGGCTTGACACAGAGAGGTACTGCTTAGCCATCGCTATGGAGGAGAGCTGGCCTGAGGAGTTCCCTGGACTCATGGAAGATGTGACATGAGTGAAAAAAATTTGTTGGGACTTCGGAGTGTTTTGTTTTGTTTTGTTTTGTTTTGTTTTGTTTTGTTTTGTTTTGTTTTGTTTTAAGACAACAGAAGCTAGCTTCTTTGAGCCAATACAGTATGTGAGACACAAAAAACAGGTATAGGAAAGGAGTGCCCTACAATGAGTTGGAGCAAATGGCAGGGGATTAGAGCACGGAGAACCTTGTCCATGTCTTGCTGTCTTCTTCCTGGGATAAAACACTGACCACTTCCTGCAATCACATCCGATTCTATTTCTCAGCAGATTTAGAAATGGAGAGCATTTGATTTTGTTATTCCTGATGGTGTTGGTCCCTCTTCTGTCTGTCTGTCTGTCCTAATGTCTCTGGTCCAGCATTCTCTGCTCCAAAGAGAGGCAATGGAAGAAGAGAGCTTACCTTTGCTGGAATTCTTTTTAAACATCTTCAAGAGGCATACACACTTCCTCAGGGACTGCTCCTAAGGGCTGTGCAGGGCAGCGCCACCATCAAGTGGCATGTTTAATATCCTCCCCCCCTCCCCCCACTGGCCCCTCACCAGTGTCATGACCCGAATCACATAGACAACGGCTGTCCAGGTATGGAGCCACATTTGGATGCTGGAAGAAACAGGAAAGCCCAGTGTGAGAGGCAGTGGGTGTAGGCAAGTGGAGGTGGCCTGGGTTAATTATAGAGGTAGAGGGCACATACCCAGTTTGTGTTTCTGTGGGACCCCAGTTCATTTAAAGGAGTCCTTTTTGAGCGGCCCACATGGTGAGACTTTGCTTTCAGTGCATTGCTACTCAGCATGTCCAGTAGTCTGCCCTGCTAACTGAAATGGCTGGTGCAGACAGACATGCCATCGTCCTTGTCCCCTGGGGCCCATGGCTTGCCTAGTTAGAATCCACTTCAGGGGCAACGGAGGAGGAAAGAACAGTATGGAATTGTATACTTGGAAGTGTCCATGGAGCCTAACATTGTCTGAGGGGGAAGAGACCAAGAGACACATGTGGTTTGGGATGGAGGGTCAGGAAGCGGCATGGTTACTTGTCAACACAAATTGTGTTCTCTTTTACTGGTGTTCTCTGCTCACTTCCCGACCCACTCCCATGAGACGTGGGGAATTTGGAAGCCAATTCCCCTTTCTCCACAATTATGCCGTAATTCCCTTGTGTGCGACTGCTGGTTACTTTTTCCAAACCCATTCTGTTGTTTTTCTTGATCACCAGAGCTCTGGTTTTGCTTAGAATGGCAATGCTTCCATTTGAAATACTTCTCTTCCAGCCTCTCTTGGCGCTGTGGTGGTCAGGTTACACCGTCCTGGCCAGTAGGACTGAGACTTATCAAGTTCTTGGGGGTGGCTCCTGGAGAAGTGCTCAAATACGGGAAGACTTGGTTAGCTTTATCTTTTTTGCCCTTTGGCCTTTATCCTGCCTTCTAGCCTAGAACATGGATGGCATGCTGTTTTTTGATAGGTGCCATCATAAGGCTCCAAGATAAGTTTGTTAAACCTGGGAATTTAGAAGAATGGGTTCCTGATGGCATGGTAGAGACACCACAGCTATTCAGGACTCCTCCAGAGGAAAACACATCCCACTTTGGAGAGGTTATTATGTTTAGCCAAAAGCATTCTTAGCTAGTTACCCTCACTTATCCTGTACAAGGATAACTGTTCTCAGGGCACCTGGGTGGCTCAATCCGTTAAGCATCTGACTCTTGATTTCAGCTCAGGTCATGATCTCACGGTTTGTGGGTTCCAGCCCCACACCGTCAGCATGGAGCCTGTTTGGGATTCTCTCTTTCTCTCTTACCCCTCCCTCGGCCCCTCCCCTGCTCATGTACGTTCTCTCTCATCTACCTCAAAATAAATAAATAAATAAATAAACTTAAAAAAAAATAATAATTGTTCCCTTTTGCCATGCTATAGGGAGTTCTGGCTAGACCTCAACTAAACTAAGACTTTAAATAATTGGATTTTCTTTCCTTTGTATCTCTGTACATAGATGGCTATTATTCGGAATAATAATGCTGAGACTGCATAACTTCTGGAGTCATCAAAGAAAAATCTGTTATAGGCAGCAGACTATACTTCATTAATGGAAATCTGCCTAATATATTTTAGAAAGATTTTTCACAATAAGGAGCAAAATTAACTTTAGAATTCAATTAACAAAATCATCTTATTCCCTAAGTGTTCTAGCTAATCAGCATTTTATAACTGATAATTTAATTTTTCTCTGCTTAAACGTCGATTAAGATTTTTTCAGAAGTTGTGTGCTTTCAACCCACGTGAAAACTGCTATGTGATGTGCGAGGTATGAAGTTTATGAAATTACTTATATGATTACATCAAATTTAGGTCACAAATTTAAGAGAAAGAAAAAATACTTAAGTTTCACATCTTTTCTAAGGTTAATAGAATTTATCTAGTTAGTTGAAGCTATAAAGATTTCCAGCATTTTGTTTTTCCTGAACTGAAGCTGGCTAGCATACATATATGTGAGTATGTATTTGAATTAAAGTATTTGAAAATAAAAAGTGAATCTATTTTTTTTAATGTTCATTTATTTTTGAGAGAGAGAGAGAGAGAGAGAGAGAGAGAGAGAGAGACAAACAGAGCACAAGCAGGGGAGGGACACAGAGAGAGGGAGACACAGAATCCAAAGCAGATGAGCTGTCAACACAGAGCCTGAAGTGGGGCTCGAACCTATGAGCCGTGAGACCACGACCTGAGCTGAAGTCAGATGCTTAGCTGACTGAGCCACCCAGGCGACCCTAAAAAGTGCCTCTAAAGAGGCAGTAGAATGAGAGACAATGTCCATCCAACAGATCTGAGTGATACTGGAAATTAAAGTGGGTCAGACCTTTTATAATGAAAAAATTTATGAAATTAAGTCGTCACATATTAAAGGCATGAAACAGCATAAGGGACACATTAGAAGGAATAAAGAACAGGTGGAAACTATTGTCCCAAACTTGCACGTCCAGTATGGTAGCCAGAAGCCATATGTGGTTTTTGAAAGCTTGACAGGCGGTTAGCAAAAATTGTGATGTGCTGTGTATGTGTGAAATAGACATTAGATTTCAAAGACTTTATATAAGGAAAGACTGTAAAATCTGTCATTAAAAATTATGTGTAGAAGTGATAGTATTTAGGATATATGGATTAAATAAATTATGTTATTAAATTTAAGTTCACCTGTTTCTTTTTTAGTTTTTTTTTTTTTTTTTACTAGAAAATGTAAAGGATATGGGGCTCACATTTGTGGCTCACATTATATTACTCTTGGATGGTGCTGGTTTAAAACAAGTAATTGAAACAGACTCCCAGAGATACAGGAGAAAGCTGGTGAATAAGAAGCATTGTTCTTGTAACTGAGGAAAAAATGAACTTAAAAAGCTGTCAGAGAATCTTGAAAAATCTGCTTCCTAGAATCTTGTCTCTACATAGGTCTCTTCTCCACAGAGCAGCCCCAGTTGACCATTAAAAATGTAATACAGGCCCTGTCTGCCCTGCTCAGCTCTTTGGTAACTTCTCACTTTACCTGGACTAAAACCCAAGGCTCCATAATGGCCGCCAGGCCCATAAGGTTTGGTTGCTGACCACTTTGCCAATCAGTAGCTTCTATCTCCTTTCTCGCTAGCATTTCGTGCTGCTCGGGCCCTTTTGCCTTTGTGAGCATGGCCTAGTGCTGCTCCCAGGGCCTCTGCACGTAGGATCTGCTTTCTCTGGACCCACAGGTGACTCACACACTCGCTTCTGTCAGGACTCTGCTCAGGCCTCTTCTCAACTCACTATCTCATTCCATCCCACTGTACCTTCCTTTACCCTTTAAAATTCATCCGCAAAGCACCTAACACTGCCTGAAAAGAACATGTAAATTATTTGTTTCTTTGCCTTTATCAGTACCAAATCTCCACTGCCTTAAACAGTAGTGGAACATAGTAGGTCCTCAATAAATACTTGTCAGAGAAATGAATAAAACAATTTTAAAGGAAGCAACCAGAAAAGGGGAAGAAACAATAACAGTTTGGATGGAAAAACACCAATATGTTAGTAAGATCTATTTCTCAGTGATGGATGATTTTCTTTTTTTTCTGCTACCTACCCAAGCACCTGGATAAAAGAACCTATTTTGTCCAGGCCTTGCCTCTTCTACCCATTGCCTTGTTTCACCAGACCATTCAGGGCAGTCTTACATTTCTGTCCGCAGTTGGTTTGAGAATAGGTATGTGATATACCTATTCTTGCTGGTGAGCTGTGGGCAGAGGGCTTCTGAGAAGGAAGCCACTTGGGAAAGATGACACTTAAAAAGAGATGCTTATGGGGCACCTGGGTGACACAGCTGGTTGAGTGTCCGACTCTTGGTTTTGGCTCTGGTCATGATCTCACAATTCATGAGTTCAAGCCCCACGTTGGGCTCTGCATTGATGGCGTGGATTCTGCGTGGGATTCTGTCTCTCCTTCTCTTCGTCCCTCCCACACTTGTGCTTGCTCTCTCTCTCTCAAAAATAAATAAATAAACTTAAAAAAATGCTTATGAAGGACTGGTATGTTGGTCTGCCACAGCTCTACTGGTCTGGGTTTGTGTGTGATGCCTGGCATGGCAGTAGCCATATTAGGTCCCTGGAGCTGCTGCGTCTGAACACTGAGAATGGCGGATTCAAAAGCTGGAAGGAAACCCAGTCCCTGATGATGTTGTCGGGCTGACAAATTAACTGTCTCAGGGATGTCCTACTTTGTGACTTCTTGTTTGGGGCTATAATAAATCATTTTCATTGGTTAGGTCATTTGGAGCTGGGTTTTCTGAAAATGTTTTTCCCAGCCAAATGTAACTGATGCAACACTGTAACAAAATTCAGGTGAAGCAGCCTCCAAATTATAAACTTGTCAGACAAAAGTGCAGAAGTCATAATAAGAGATACTGTTGTATAATAGTGTCTCCCTAAGGACTAGGCTAGGGACATAGTTGGCTCAGTACTTAAGAGAAGAACAACTCCAAAAAAGAAGAAATACATTGAATTCTTTTTTATTTTAGTGTTTGCTTATTTTTGAGACAGGAAGAGACAGAGTGCAAGTGGGGGAGGGGCAGAGAGAGAGGGAGACAGAATCCAGAGCAGGCTCCAGGCTCCGAGCTGTCAGCACAGAGCCCAACGCAGGGCTTGAACTCACGAATGCAAGATCATAACCTGAGCCAAAGTCGAACACTTAACCAACTGAGCCACCTAAGCTCCCCAAAGAAGAAATGCTTTGAATTATCAATATAATTATATAAACTTGAATTATAAATATAACACAAAAATGTGAAGAAGAAAAAAAACCGATTCCTCTTTTTATGTCATCTGCGATGATTCAGACACATTTGGAGTCCTGAGTTCACTTCTGTAGTCATGCTGTAAGGTTGCTGACAAATTCTACTGAAAAGAAGGAAGGTGTGTGTAACAACTATTATTTTAGTGGGAAACTACCCCACCCTATTCTTACTCTGTGTGTTTCAGGGGGAGTGGATGCTACCCCAACTTGGCCATTGGGTGGGAAGGGTGTGGTTTTCCGGACCTGTATGATTGGCTCAGGGATGGGCATGTGAATGAATCAGAGGCAATAAAATGAAAAAAAACAAACAAAAAAAGACTTTTCTGGGTTTGCTGGGAGAGAGTACACTTTTGAATCAGGCTGAACCTTACAAAATATAACTCTGTGGCTGCTGGCAGCCATATTGCCATATGCTGAGTTTGAGAATGGAGCCATGTGGTTGAGTGTAGAGATGAGAATTGCAGGGAACCCAGATTCTAGTGCATCATTTGAGCCCTGGATCAAGACATGCATGAAACATAATCTTAACTTTCTTTATTCATAAGCCATTATATTTGCCTTCTTTTTTACTCCTGTTTGAGCTCAGGGTTCTGTCATCTCCATAGAAAAGACCTAACTGAACAGAAGAGTGAAAAGGGATCATAAATGTCTGAAGCCATCTGAATAGCTGTCATATGGAAAAGGTTGACAATTATTCTCAGTTGCTCTAAAAGAATGGCACCCACAGAGGGGAACCATCGAAAGGCACATTTGTCCTATACCTAATGTAGAACTTTTAAACACATGTGACTATCCAACAGCATAGCTGTTTGCTTTAAGCTGCTATGACTTTTCCAACAATGTATGAGTTTAACCAAAAGCTTGGGATGTTCTAAATGGGAATTTCTGAATTGAGTCAGTTTGGGCTTCTAAGCTCTTTCCAACTAGACTTGCAATGATTCTCCAACATAAATGGAAAAAGAGGGATTATACGAGGGCACGTAGACAGATGCGACTTGTAAATGATTAAGTAGAAAATATGTATTGGTTAGGAGGAGGCTCTGGAGTCAGAAAAAAAGCTGTTTGAAATCCAGTTTTGAGCTTTCTTAGCCGTGTGAAATCATTGGGAGAGTCAGTTAACCTCTCAGAGCCCCATTTTCCCCATTTGTGAAATGTGGCTAATCCCTACCATATAGGGTTGCAAGGACCGAATCCAAAGCCGTAAGTATGCATTTATAACACAGCTTGGCGTTTTGCGTGCTCGGTAAATGTTAGCTAGTAGTATTCAAATGCTAGGAAAATATGAGGCAGAATTATTTTTTCTCTTCTTAGTCTTTTAGCATAATCATTCTGGGGATAAAAGGAAAAGTATATGCCGTATTTCATTAAACTCACACAAAGCGGGTTGGGTTTCTGGGTAGACACGTGTATAAAAGAAATATAAATTTTTCCCCATACGAGTAGAAAATAAGCTTATCAGCTGTGATTTTTTTTTTTTTTTTTAAATTCTGGAAGAGTTTTGCCTTCATGTAAAATACGTCATGGAAAAAGGGGCTAAGGGGAAGAAGGGTATCTGGATTAAAGTTGTGGTGGTTTTTTAATGGTTAAGTGTGCTAAAAGGGGAAGGAAGAAGAGGAGAAAAATCTTGTGTTTCTAAGAGGAAGACATATAAGTGGTTAGACTATGTTGGCTTATGTCAGCGGCTAGTACTGAATACGATTTCAACCTAGTAGAATAATATCATTTTAAGGAAAAAATACTGAAAGGCCATGAGAATAAAGGATTAATACTAAAGAAGAGAATAAGTAACCAACCAAAATACCTGATGCCTGTATGCTTTTTTTTTTAAGGTGGATAAGTAGATACTAAGATTATTAAGCAGATCAGAGCAAAAATTATGCTCTTACCATGTGCAGTTTTGTTTTCAGAACTTTGTTCTAATTCTGTCTAAATTTAGGAGTTTTTGAATTATTTTATGGTAATTTTGTAAGCAGTTTTCAATTATCTTCCTAAATATTGTTTTTATACAAGCAGTGATTTATCATTCTTACCAAAAGGTTCTTTTTAAAAAACAATCTTTGTTTTAGGCTTTAGTTTACTTTGGAAGCTGTTGATGTTTTTAAATGCGATATTCTTTCTCTTTCATTTCTTTTCTCTTTTCATCCCTTTCTCATTTAATAGTCTACAAAGGGTCTTTTCAATTTTATTCATTTTGTTCAACAAACTCACTCTTGGTGTTTGTTATTTTGCCAACAATTTCGGTTGTTACTGTTTTATTTTTCCTTTAGTTTTTAGAATCTAATTTTTAAAATTATGTTTCTAGGTTGGCATATATTATATAATTGATTTTCTAATTCTAAAAATTCTTTTGTTCATTCATTCTCATCATTATTTTAAAGTATATATTTTGTATAGGTACTTATAAGGTCCAAAGCTTATTATGCTAAAACTTAAACCAGAAAACACATTTTGATAAGGATGTGCCGGTTTATATTCTATTTCAGTGGAAATACGTGAACATTTGTGATAGGCCTAGAGCAGATAAGCAATCTAGTTCAGAAAGAAGACATTGAAATTATGCATATATAATATGCATTTCAAGATTAAAATATATTTGCTAGTTGATTGCTTTGGAGGAAGATAAATGGAAATGGGCAAATTAATTATCAATGGTAATAAATCGGAAAGAGAACACAGGGTAAATTTAATATATAACTTCCCATACAATTCATTTAAGAAAGGAAAATGGTGTTATCAAAGTATTAAATACAGAAATAAATGTCTTCCCCAGAGTTCTAGTTGCCATATTTTTATGTGCTTTTTAAAAACTCGAACATTATTGAGTTTAGACTGTCGAGTGTGATATTCATGAAATAGGAGAAAATAATGCTTACATTCAAATAGTGCAGCAACTTGAGCTACATTGAAGAAATCTGTCTTCTTGTCTTTTCTTCAAGGATGGCTCAGGGACACACACCCTGAGCCATTGCAGGCTTTTTGCAAACTAGGCTCCAGACTCCAGTTAATGGCAGTATTCTTGGCTTGTAGAAAGAAACATCAGCTCTTTGCTCTGTCAGTGGGATCGTCAGTAGCTGAATACCAGACTTGGCCAACAACGTCCTCCCTTTTCTTCAAAGGCCGACCGAAGGACAGGTGGCCACTAAGTTTGAGAATTGACATCACAAGGAAGACACTGGTGTTGTTTTGTGTTTTTTCTGCCTGGGTGTTTGCATCTCAAGTGTGGATTTCTTTTTGGCTCTGATTGGTGGACAGGCGAGTATGCATGTTGTGGATACCATTAGAATTTATTTATACCATTATTTATTTATAACTGGATAAATAAATGATGGCAAAGTCCCACAATAGAATGCTATTCAGCTCTAAAAAAAGCACAAGGGAGCTCTTGATGCACCAGTGTAAAAGTATCTCGGGGATATATTTTTAAGTGAAAAAAGCAATGAACAAAACAGTATATCCAGTATGCTGTTCTATATATAAGAAAGTTGAAGAGAAGAAACATATTCTTATTTGCTGGCCTTTGTACAAAGAAAAGGTAGAAGTGTACGAAAGATTCTAATAAAAATGATACATACAGGGTGTAGGGGGTGAGGAGGATGGGGCAAGATGTGAAGCAAGGGACTTCTCAGTATACACTCTTATTTTAATTTTTTAAGTATGTGAAGATGTTACATATTCAACATTAAAATTAAAAAAGAAAAGATCATGTTGGATGTGGGAGGAGATTGGATTAGGAAGGAGAAGAATAGGTATGAGAGGCCAATTTAGAGGCCATTGCAGTAATCCATGGCAAGATAATGATTCCAGAATGGTGGCAGTGGAGACAGAAGTAGGTAGGTTTTAGAGCTACTGAGGAGGTGAAATAGGCGGGACTGGGCCAATATGCAGGGGAAATGACGAATGAGAAGGAGTCCAGGATGACTCCCAGGGTTCCTGAACCATAACCTTAGGTGGATTCACTAAGCTGGGAAAATAGAAGGAGGCTCAGGTTGTGGAAGTGATGACTAGACACGTTGAGATGGTGCTAGACCCATGAGGGTGTTTAAAAAAGTCTGTTGAAGTCGTGCATAAGATGGTTTAGAAATAATCAAAGTAGAGATGTGAAGGCGGCAGCTGGATTTGTGAGTCTGGAGCTCCATGGGGAAGTCTGGGCTGGGATCAGCAGCCAGTAGAGGGTTTTAAAGCACTGGCAATGGATGAGCACAACTAGGGAATACAGAGTTGGAAGGAAAGTGGGGTTGGGACCCAGCCTGGAGGAATTCTAAAACCTAAGGGCCCCAGGGTAGAGGACAAGGCAGCCAAGAAGACTGGGCAAGAGTGGGCCAGAGAGCTGGGAGAGTGGGTCAGTACTGAACCAAGGGAAGTTCCAAGAAGCAGCCAGTGAATGAATACATGCTAAGGGCTGCATAGCTGTCGAGTATGACGCGGATGGAGCAATGTCCCCTGGGTCTGAAGAGGTCATCGATAATCCCCTCGATTTCTGTCTCAGAGACCTCTTGTGCTGGGAGGTGGGTCGCTGTAGGCTGAGAATGGCTTATTTCAGATAACGGCCCCACCCTCTTCCCGGTCTGCCTGGCTTGAAAACTGATGAGCTTCTTCAACTCCTCCTTTCCCTTAGTCCGGTTTTCCGCCCAGTCCTTGCTAAATCATTTCCTAAGTGCTATCTACTCTGTTTCAATAGTATCTTCTGCTTCTGTCTTCTTTTCTCTATTCATACTGCCACTTGCCCACTTCAAGTCCAGTTAGCCCTCATACCAACAAGTCCCACAGACCCCTGTCCTGCCCTGCCAAGCTCTCGTATGTGGGGCATAACCACCCTCTGCTCTTCCTTTCCCAGATGCTTTGTATTATAGTCCTCTTCCTCTCCTTTGGGATCAACTCCTGTTGCCGGCTTATTTGCCAGTTCCTTTCTTTAAAATGGGGTTCTGAGGGAAGGAAGTCAGCTCTATTTTTTGAGCATCTGTTAGATAGTGGGTGGTGTGAAAACTTCACATGCACCTTCTCATTAACCGTCAAAGTGACTCCATTCTTTCCCCCTTTGTCACATGTGAGGCAGCAGAAGCTTGGGATGGCTGAGTATCCTTTTCAGAGTACTCTAGCTAGTAAAAAGGACAGAGCCAGAATTCAAACCAGATCTGCCTGACGCAGGGTTTAAACTGTTTTCATTTTAGGGGCACCCGAGTGGCTCAGTTGGTTGAGCGTCCGACTCTTGATTTCGGCTCGGGTCATGATCTCACGGTTCATGGGTTCAAACCTCACATCAGGCTCTGTGCTGACAGCGTGAAGCCTGCTTGGGGTTCTCTCTGTGCCTACCTGACTTGCGCGTGCACGCGTCCTTCTCTCTTGAAAATAAATGTTTAAAAAACAGAAATAAGTAAACTGTTTTCCTTTTATCCAGACGTTGAATGTCATCTAGCCGCTATGTGGGGACGGTGCTTCTCCATGCAGCCTGAGGTAGAGAAACCGGTGACCGTGGTGCCACACAAGTGAAGAGCGGAGAGCCTTTCAAGGAAGGCTGGGCAGTCTGCCACCGCATTTCAGGGACCACAGTGCACACCTGGACCGCAGCTTGCCCCCAGCCCATCCTCCACTCTCTGTTCCCCGCCCCGGCTTCGTTTTTCCCCATTGCACTTACACCATTTCTGACCTATTGTATATTCTTACTACTTATTTATGATCTCTCTGCCCCACCCCAGGTTGTAAGCTTCATAGATTTTTTAAAATTCCACTTATTTGTTTGTTTGTTTATATTGACGTATAGTTGGCACACCAAGTCCCATTATTTTCAGGCACACAGCATAGCGATTGGACGATTCGGAACATGAGGCGACGCTCACCACCATGAGTGTGCTCACCACGTGTCCCTGCACAGCGATCTTGCAATATTATTGCCTTTCTTCCTCGTGCTGTGCTTTTCACCCCCATGGCTTACTTATTTTGGATCTGAAAAGTTACAGAATGTGTACCTCTTTATCCCCTTTACCTATTTCGCCTATCCCTCCAGCGTGCACCCCCCCCCCGCCCCCCACCTCTGGCAACCACCGATTTGTTCTCTCTATTTATCCTTGGGTTTCTGTTTTTGTTTGTTCACTTGTTGGGTTTTTTAGATTCAAGCTTCGTGGATTTTTGTCTCTTTTGTTCACTGCTGTATTCCCAGTCCTTAAACAGTACCTACCGTGTCGTAGGTACCGAGGATACATTCTTTGATTGAACAAATGAATCAGTTAGGCTGGAGTCCAAGTGAAGGAAGGCGTAGAATGAATTTTGGAGTTGCTTCAAACACCAGTGAGTGTTTGTGGCTCACTTTTAGGGGCTGCAGATGCCAAGAGTGAGGTGAAGTGCTTGTCAGCAAATACAATTTCTGAGATCACGTGCTAATTAGAATATGGCATTGGTGTTCTGTCTCAGTTATTTGTTGTTGAATGAGAAACCACCCTGTAACTTTATTTTATTGATTACTGTTCCTAATTCTGTGGTCGGGAGTTCATGTGGGTGGTTCATTGACACAAAATGGCATCATAAGGGCTTATTTACTTGGTTGGACCCAACTGCTGTCTGGGCCAGACTGGAAGATCCAAGAAAGCTTTCCTCACACGTCTGACTCCTCCGTGCTCCTCTCCACGGTGCTCTCCTTCTTAACATGCTTAGCTTGGGCTTCCCTAGCAGCGTGGTGGGCTTCCAAAAGGGAGGTTTCCAAGCTGTGAAGGCAGAAGCCACAGATCTCGTAAGGCACAGCTTCGGAAGTCACACGTCACTTGCCCCACTCTCTGCTGGAAAAGATGAGTCACAAGCCTAGCCCAGGATAAAGTAAAGGGGAAGAGTTTACCTCTCAAAGACAGGGTGGCAAAGAATATGTAGCCCCCTGTAGTCCACCACAGCTCGTTAGGAGATTAGACTGTTAAGATGCCCAGAACTGGCTTCCTCCCAAGATGTACTTGACATTTCAAGAAGTTAATGAGAACTTACAGCGCAAAGATAATTTGCACAATTTTCTGAGAAATGGAGTATGGCTAAATCAGCAGCTAATCCCAAACTTGCCAAGTTTATAGAGAGATCTGTAAAGAAGGACCAACTGGCAGGTGAATGAAATTACCAGCTGAAACCATAATTTTTTTTTAAAAGGCCTTTCATTATTTTAGAGAAATAATTTAATTTTGTGCAAATTATATATGCTCAGCATAAAGATTTCAAGCATTTGTAAAAAACACAAGGAAGGAGCAAATCATCTAAACTCTCCCTGTGCAGATGAAGAAAAAAAAAAGTGCTAACACTTTGTGAGTATCGTTTTGAGGTCTCTTTATAATTCCATTCACTTAGGAGGATTGCTGACTCTCTTGTTGACTGACTCAGCAGACAGAGAGGCAGAAAGTTGACAGAGGGAAAAATTATAAGAAGGAGATCACATTATGCCTGTTATTCTAACAAAATATTAAACCACAGCTTACTTGAATTTAAAAGAAAAATAAAATTAAAATGAAGGAAGTAAAAACCTGAAGTAAGGGCTATAATTTTAGATCTATTAGTTCCTCAAAGATTACATGAAGATAATGGCAAAAATATGCAACCATCAAGAAGTCGGATTTATATAAACTATATGTTAAAATTTTATAGACAGTGTTAGTTGTTCCCTACTATGAAAGTTGAAGCGATCAGTCTTCTAACACTGTATCCTACACCACTTTCCTCAGTTCCTGATTCTTGTGGCTTCTGCTATTTTTACTTTGTAAGATACACATTCTGTTTTTCTAATATAATTCCCACAGGTATTCATTCTACATTTAAACAGGTTCAGTGATAATCATGGTTCCTTTGGTTCTCTTCATTTTGATTCATCCTTTGGTTGATGAATTTTGTCCTATCCCCCATCCCCCCGAAATGAATTTATGGGTACCATATTCCCCAAATTCTTTCATGTTTGGGAATGTCTACTTGTTGACTTTATAACATTAAATAATAGGTATAACGTTATTGCACACTCACATCTTTCTTTTTTTAATAATTTTTTTTAACATTTATTTTTGAGACAGAGAGAGACAGAGCGTGAACAGGGGAGGAGCAGAGAGAGAGGGAGACACAGAATCTGAAGCAGGTTCCAGGCTCTGAGCTGTCAGCACAGAGCCCGACGCGGGGCTCGAACTCATGGACCGTGAGATCATGACCCGAGCCGAAGTCGGACGCTTAACCGACCAAGCCACCCAGGCGCCCCAGCACACTCACACCTTTCTAGGCATTTTTGTGTTATGTTCCATTATGGAATGATGATGTTTGAATCTGCCTGATTGTTTTCCCTTCAGACATTTCTTAATTTCTTTTTACATTGTAGATGCCTGCATACAGCTTTCCATGTCTTTATTTATTTATTTTATTTTTATTTATTTATTAAAAAATTTTTTTAAACGTTTACTCATTTTTGAGAGACAGAACAGAGTGCGAGTGGGGGAGGGGCAGACGGAGGGGGAGGCAGAATCCAAAGCATGTTCCAGGCTCTGAGCTGTCAGCACAGAGCCTGACGTGGGGCTTGAACTCATTGACCGCGAGATCACGACCTGAGCTGAAGTCGGATGCCCAGCTGACTGAGCCACCCAACCGCCCCTATTTTTATTGTTTTTTAAGTTTATTTATTTATTTTGAGAGAGTACAAATGTGAGCGGGGGAGGTGCAGAGAGAGAGAGAGAGGGAGAGAGACTCTCCCAAGCAGGCTCTGTGCCCTGTCAGCGTGGATCCCGAAATGGGGCTCCATCTCACAAACCGTGAAATCATGACCTGAGCTGAAATCGAGAGTCCACCCCTTAACTGGGAGGCCATTTAGGTGCCCCACATCTTGCCGTGTCTTGAAGTTCAATAACTTTACCTGGCTAGGTCTTGTTGATGATAATTCTATGCCATTTTTTTCCAGCTGTGTTGTGTCTCCCTCTGATCATGACGTTAACCTCTTTCATGGATTTAAGGAAAATATCCTATATTGTATCCCTGTGTACTTTTTACATTTTGCACCTCTACTTACATTTTGTTGTTGTCATTTTGTTTGTTGGGTTCTTTTGTTTCTTTGGGAGCACCAGTTATCCTTCTGTTGTATTATCTTTGCGTGTCCTCCTTGTCTATCATCTTCCCTCTAATTCCATGAATAAATTTTTCCCTCTGCATTGTTTTATTTTACCTTCAGCCTTCATTTCATGCCAGTGATCTGCTTTTCAAGTGTGTTTATTCTATTCCTAGCGGCTTCTGATTTATCTGTTAGACCTGAACTGGTGGTGTTTTGACCTCAACTTATTTCCTTAATGACAGTCTCTTTTTCTGTCTCATTCTGCTGTTTTCAACCTCTCATCTTTGAGTCTCTGCTTTAGTGATTACGTATATATGTGAACAACACTGGTTTGAACTGCGTGGGTCCACTTATACATGGGTTTTTAAAAATTAAGACAGTACATACTGTAAATGTATTTTCTCTGCTTATGAGATTCTCCTAACATTTTATTTTCTCTAGCTTACTTTCTAAGAGTACAGTATATAATACATATTACGTAAAAAAAATATGTGCTGATCAACTCTTTATGTTATCCAGAAGCCTTCCGGTCAACAGTAGGCTATTAGTAATTAAGTTTTGGGAGAGTCAAAAGTTAATATGGCTTTTCGATGGCATGGAGGGACAGCACCCCTACCCCCTGAATTGTTCGAAGGTCAGCTGTACTTGGTCAGCCGTACTGAGGCCCTTTACAATGAAAAGCGTTTGTAAGAAGACTGCTTCTAATATAAGGGTATGCCCTCTTTTTCGTTTGGCTTTTCAACAGTTTTGTGTGTTCTCTTGCCTCTTTCACTGCTCTTATTGTAGTATGTTTGTATAGATGCTGTAACATTTTTTTTTCCCATTTGGCTCATTCTTAATGTGAGTTATTTAAATCTTCATGTTTGTTCTGACATCATGTAGTTGAATTCCCCTTGATGTTCTGCCTCATTCCATAGCAGTTATTTTCCTCGCTTTAAGCTTTAACCTATTCATCGTATCTACTTTTCTGTAGCCTGGGGGTGTAGGGTTGGGGGAGGGGGAGGGACTGGACTTCACTGTAGCTGAGTGAAAAAGGCCTCAGTGGAGGACTGTTCTTTACTCTGAACCCTCATTAAAGGTCCCGATCAGAGCACATTCCACTATGCATGCTAAGGATTTACCCACCTTATGGACCTTGGCGTATTTCCCATTTCAACCTCGGTGCCTTGAAAGATAACAAATTTTGGTGCCCCTTCTCACCTTTGCTAAAACGATATGTCAGGGCTCCCCTTGTTGATGATTTTTCATGGCTTTACCTTACAATGGCTCCTCGTCACCTCAATTTACTTCAGATAAATCCTGGTCAGAAATTTAAGGATTTTATTCACTTACCCTTTTTCTTCAATACTGCTTCTGCGGGGTGGTGTGCACTTAGAAGCCACTAAGTACTATCATAAAACAAAATACATATTTTTTTCCCTGCCTGTACTCTTTTGAAGTTTTAACTAAAGTTTTTTTGCCATTCCTTTGTTTTATTGTTGTTGGTAACATTTTGGCTCACTCTTTACCTTTCCATTTCTCTCTTTTTCTGAGGAATAAGATTCTTCAGTGGGAAAATTCAGACTTTAGTGTAAGTTCGACACAGCTGAAGTGATTAAACACCAAGCATAATTCAGGGGTCACTATTAATCTCTTGCATTATTTATTTTCATAACTTTATGTAATTATAAAAAAATTGTTAGGTAGTTTTTGATAGACAAAGAGTGTTACATATTAGGTAGCTAAAAATTTAGTTGATGGTAAGAGAAAACTTATGTTTGGGGTGGGTTGTTTTTGTTTTTGTTTTTTGGGTTTTTTTTGCATTGAATGATGGAAAATTCAGCAGGAAACAATTGCCTTACAACAGAGTACAGACAAGATTAGTCTCAGTGGAAGGTTTGTGTCAGCTTGAGTAAGGAGTAAATAGATCTCTGTTGAGCTCACTGGGTGGAAATTTTTCTGTATCCTTAGCTTCTGTTATCACTGAGTATCGGTGGGGGGCAGAATTGTAAGATGGCCCCGAGATTGTCTTTTCCTTGTGTGTATGCCCTGTATAATTCCTTCCCCTTCAATATCAGCGGGTCTGACCTAATCAGGTGAGCCCTTTGCAAAGAGGATTTAAAGATCAGAGAGACTGAGACATGTAGCAGGTGCTCTCCTGCTGGCCTTGAAGATGCAACCTTTATGCGTTCTGCAGCATCCAGGAAGTGAATTCTGCCAACCATGAACGCTTGCAAGAGTTCTCTTCACATGACACCTCAGCCCCAGCCGACACCTTGAGTTCAGCCTCATGAGACCCTGAGTAGAGAACCCAGTGGAGCTGTGTCCAGTCTTTTGACCTACACAATTACGAGAACACCTGCTGATTTGGTGTTATTTTAAGCCACTCACTTGTGGTAATTAATTATGTAACGACAGCAAACCAATACAATAGATGAATTTTTAAAAAGTACTTTTAGCTTTAAGTGATTTGCTTTATTTTAATTAAGCCTAATTTTCTCCCTACAGGGAACTATCATTTCTTATAATTTACTTTTTCAAAGAGAAAGCTTTTGTTATTCCGTTTCCAAATTTTATTGGTGTTTTTGGTATTTTTTCCTCCCCCCCGCCCCCTCCGCCCAGTTTTCTTCCTCAATAGTGAGGCCACAATGGGGAATCTAGAATCTAGAATGTTTACTGGTCCTGACTGTAATTACAGCCTGGAAACACTGATGAAAATGGTTTAAAAGTGTAGTGGAACCCCATTATAACAGCAGTTTAGAAAACAGGTCAACATGTAGGTTAATGGCAAATGGTAAGTTTGATGTGATCTTAAAATTTTACTTTTAATTTTTAATGTTAACCTTATTTATTTATATTCCCAACACTGCAGAATCATGATCCACAGCTCACTTAATTTCTACAGAGTGGATGTATTTATGTAACACACCCAGATAAAGAAGTAGAACATTTCCAAAACTCTAAATTTTCCTTAGGCTCCCTTTTATTCATTAACATCCCCCGTCCCCTCAAGGTAACCACTATTCTCGTGTCTAGTACTATAGGTTAGTTTTGCCTTTTTTTTGAAATGTGTGTTCTTTTTTTTTTTTTTTCTCGCTGTTTTAGCTCAATATTATGTTTGTGAGAATCATTCATGTTGGTGCATTAAGCAGTAGTTGGTTGGTTCACTCTTGTTGTTTTATAGAATTTATTGTATAAATACACCACAATTTACATACCCATTGTACTATTGTAGAATTGTACTTATTTTATTCCTGTGGAATGGGTTGGTTTCATTTGGGGCTCTTACCATTAGTGCTGCTATGAACATTCTTATGCAGGTATTTTGGTGTTTTGATGAATGTTCATAGTATACTTAGAAGAATTGCTGGAGATTATACATATCACACATATATATAAGCTTTATGTATAACCTATATATACATACATATGTATATATAGCGTATATATATATATATACATATATATATATATTTATGTGTGATTAAAATCAGCTTTAATACATGTTAAAAAAAATAGCTTCCCAAAGTTACTGCATCAATTTATATGTCCGCCAGCAACGTAGGAGACTGACAGTTGCTTCCTGTCTTCACAAAACTCTTAGCACTGCAATTTTTACCATCATTGTCATCATCATTTTTAATTGTCACCGTTCTGATGGGTGCTGGTGGTATCTCAGTGAGTTTCAATTTCCATTTCCCCTGATGACTTGTGATATTTAACGCCTTTCCGTATGTCTATCGAAGGCCAGTAATTACTAAACTTTGGGTCATTATCTATTACTGGGTCATGAAATCAGTTGAGTGCATTAAGACCAACATATGAAAAATCTGAAGTAGAACAGCATGGAAGAGAGTGAATTGCAAATTATAATGGTAAGTTGGTATTGTGAAATTTTTGTTTCAATTTCATATACAAACATATGCAGGTCTATGTCTGCATACATATGTATACATACATATGCCTCAATTTCTTATTTGTATATGTAAGTCTCTGTGTACTGAGTGACTGTGGAAAATATATTTCTTATAAGAAATATTTGCTCTTATTTCTTATTGTCCGAAAGGTTTACAAAACCCTGCTACATACTGTGCATTTGAAAAAATCCACAAGTTCATTAAGACATAAAAACCATGCTTATCTCACTTGCATGTAGCACACAACTGGGAGACAGAAGTAACAGCTGGGATAATGGAGATGTGATTCATGATGTCTTGCTGGGCCAAACTGGAAGCAAACCATTAAGGTGAAATATGTAAAGCGAAAGTAAAGTCCTTCATACAAGAGTGAAGTCTGTAATTGAACAAGGGTAGGCTACCCTGAGAGCAGTAGTGGGGATAAAGAACAGAACAGCCCTAAATACAAAAAAGCCTTGGGCCTCCAGACCTTCTTGAAAGGGAATCTGTGTTGGGCACCTGGGTGGCTCAGTCGGTTAAGTGTTTCACTTCCGCTCAGGTCATGATCTCCCCCTTCAGAGTCTGAGCCCCAGGTCAGGCTCTGTGCTGACAGCTCAGAGCCTGGAGCCTGTTTCAGATTCTGTGTTTTCCTCTATCTCCCTGCCCCTCCCCCCCCCCCAAAATAAATTAACTTTTAAAAAATTAAAAACAAAGAGTTTATGGATGGCAATCTGGGAATCTGTATGTTTCAAAAACTTCTCAGTGATTCTGATATTCTGACAACTTTGGGAACCACTGAGACAGGCTATGGATTTCACCTGTAAGGAGGAGAGTTCTCATGGAAATGGTGTCCTCAATGTGCAAAACTTTTTTAAGCCTAACATTCCCTGACGTGTAATTCTATCCTGTTTCTTTTACCCCCTAAATTATTATTCTATAGCAGCAAAACTCAGGAGAAGCCCTTTAATTGAAGAACCATTATCTATAATTTCTATACAGTTAGAATGGAAGACAGGCAGCAGAGTTAATTTGCTTTCTAATCCCCCTCCCTAGATTATAACTCTCTAACCCTCTCTTTCTACAAACCCCTTCTTTAGTAGAGCCCCTATTGTGAGTTGCATGCATTTCTCAATTATATAATACTTTGGCGACTTTGTCTCTGAGATTTACTGTATTTTCACATTTGTATGCATTTTAAAGTTAAATTCTGAAGGCTTTATGAGCACCCTGCTTTCTAATTAACAGTGAGCATAAATGTTCATAAAAGGTAGTATGACAAATATTAACTATGCATATTAGGGGAATATTCAGAATCAATCTAGATTGCCTCATTCACCCCCCCCCCATCCCAAAAGTAAGACTTATACTGTACAAGATTTGGGAGAATGAATGTATAATTTGGACAAACACTTCCTTGAATGCCAGTATTACTTTATATACTAATTATGGGATTTTGAATGCTGATGAGTTCTGTTTCCTTTGTGTGAATTTATGAATGTAATAAAACACTTGTGGAAAGTTAATCAAATAACACAATCTAAGATTTAATTATCAGCTTTTTAAAGATTTTATGAACCAGGTCATCTGTATTGTCAAAATCACTTAGGTGACTTAGGAATCACAGAATCCTCCTTAATCTTTTATTGTATTCTCAGAATCAAAATGGTTTTTCTTTCTTTCTTTCTTTCTTTCTTTCTTTCTTTCTTTCTTTCTTTCTTTCTTTCTTTCTTTCTTTGTTTCTTTCCTTTCCTTTCCTTTCCTTTCCTTCTTTTCTTTCTTTCTTTCTTTTCTTTCTTTCTTTCTTTCTTTCTTTCTTTCTTTCTTTCTTTCTTTCTTTCTTTCTTTCTTTCTTTCCTGCCTGCCTGCCTGCCTGCCTGCCTGCCTTTCCTTTCCTTTACATATGGTTAACAAACATTTAGCATAGAAAAGTACAAAGAGGGGCTCCTAGGTGGCTCAGCTGCTCTTGATTTCTGCTCAGGTCATGATCTCACAGTGGTGGGATCGAGCCCTGCTTTGGTCTCTGTGCTGGGTGTGGAGCCTGCTTGAGATTCTCTTCCTCTCTCTCTCCCCCTCCCTGCCCCTCTCCTGCTCACATGTGCACACGCTCTCTCTCTTTACAAAAAAAAAAAAAAAAAAGGAAAAAGAAAAAATTTAAAACTACTCAAATTTCTATAACTCAGATAAAAGTGCTATTTATAGTTGGTAGATTTTCTTCTAGACATCTCAGTATACACGCACATACTGACCCACACTCACTCATACGCACACCTAGTTTTACATAAAAAAATTAATACTTGTTACTTGTCTTTTAGGGCTAGACATAGTTTTCTATCCACTTTTGTGTGCTTTCATGTCAGTCAATAGTACCTGATAATTTTTAGTGGTTACATTATATATCCATATCTATCCATATCTATCCATGTATCTATATATACATGCATATACTCCCTAATTTAACCTCCTATTGATAGACATTTATACTGCAGCTTCTCCCTCTCTGTTATGTGTTTAGTTCACATTCTTGCACATTTATCACTTTGCACTTGTACAGTTATATTCTTAAATTCCTGGAAGCCTGATTGCTGAGCCGAGAGGTAAATGCCGATGTATATCAATTCCCAGACAGCCCTCTAGAATGGTTATCTCAGCCGCAACTCCTCCTAGCAAAGTTTAACACTTTCTCAATATTGGATTTTGTCTTTCTTAAAAATTGACAAATGGCCAAAAATTCTGTCATCGTTTCAAAATGTGCATCTCTTTGATTCTGAATGAAATTGTACATATTTCCAAGTGCTTGTTGGATATCCCTATTTCTTCTTTGTTTAACCCCTTCAGTATTTTTATGGGGATAGTTTTGCCTGTTTCTCACTGACCTGTAAGAGATCTGTGAATATTGAGTTTTTCTTATTTGGACTCCAAGTTTGTCGTTTGACTTTTAACTCCGCACACAGTGATTTTTAATTTAAACTAAATGTCACTTATTTGTTTTTATTCTGTATATAAAATTTTTGTCCAAAATTTATTACTGTGTCACTTCGTAGTTTTAAGCTTTGGTATCATAGTTAGGAATGATGATTTTCCTTCCAGGATTGCAGAAATACCCATATTTCCTCATAGTAGCCTTAGAGTTTAATTTTTTTACATGATAATCCTTGATCCATCTGGGATTTATTTTTGAGTAAGGAGAAAGATAAGCCAGTTTTATTTTTACTTACCCCCATTGCTAGTCAGTTGTCAGACTTCAAGAACACATACCCAATTTGCTGCTGATTTAAAGTGACTCATTTTCTTACATTATTCCCTTATATATTTGAATCTATTTCTCGGCTCTGTTCTATTCAGTTGACCTATTTCTGAATAACTATTACTGTGTTTCGTTTCTCTGGCTTTACACTATTTTCTTTCTTACTTTATTTATTTTCGAGAGAGAGCATGAACGGTGGAGGGGCAGAATGAGAGAAGGACAGAGGATGCAAAGTGGGCTCTGTGCTGACAGCAGTGAGCCCATTGTAGGGCTCTAAGCCACAAACCCTGAGATCATGACCTGAGCCAAAGGCAGACTGAGCCACCCAGGTGCCCCGGCTTTATACTTTTTTTTTTTTTTATGGAATAAGTATCCCTTCAGTTTTCTTCTTTTTCAGATTTTGTTTTTTCCATGTTTACTTGATGAATTTAAAAATCATTTGGTCAAATTAAGAAAAGCCCTGCTGGAAATTTCAAGTAGGGTTGTCCAATATTAATGTATAATCGTATTTGTGTGTGTGTGTGTGTGTGTGTGTGTGTGTGTATACTCTTTGTATACATATTTTTGTAAAATTATATATAGTTGTAGAATTGAGGGAATATTGGCACTTTTATAACACTGAGTTTTAGTTTTTAGTTTTATAATACTGAGTTTTAGTTTTAGTTAGGTCTTTCAGTACCATTTTATGGCTCTGGCATTTAAAACATTTAACTAGATATTTTAGTTGACTCTTGTCTTGAATAGAGTTATTTCCTCTCATAATATTTCTAATTATTAATTGATTTAAAAAAAACTACTGACTTTTGTTTATTTATTTTATTTCCAGACACTTTAATGAGCACTCATACATATTTTTAAATCATCTTTTGGTGGATTTTAGCCTTCAAAAGTCTCACCAGGTGGTACCCAGGAGACTCAAAAAGTAAATACAATTGCCTTAGTGTAGGACATGACTTGAGAATGGACTCTAAAATAGGAATTTTTGCAATATAATTTGTACCTCCAGGAAGGACCAAATGTCGGCTGACCCCCGTCATGGAAATGCAGTATAAGTCAAACTAAGTATATTAGAATGAATAAGCATGCTGTGCTTATGAGATTATTTAATATTGTGAGATGGCCTTGGTAATCTCCCAGGTATAATCTTTGTGAATTCCATATTATTTATGTGAGCAGAAGAAAGGTTGGATTTAATTAAGCCTGAAGATAGAATTCCCTGTTTAAGTAAGGACTGTGGGAAGAATGGAAGGGAAAACTGAACCAACTTCTTCAAGAATAGGAGTCTACGAGGCTGTGAATTCCAGGCTTGCTAATATTTTATATGACCCCACAAAAAAAAATGGAACTTTTCTTGTTGAGAGTGATCCTACTTCCTCCTTCTGGTAGACACCTGCCTGCCCTAACTACCCACATCCCAACCCCCTCCCCTCCCCTCCCCCCCATAAGTGGGTGTAAGATGGTCTGACAGTGCCATCTGGTGGCCACCTGGGGAACTGTAGGAACTGGTCTCCTGTTGCACCTCCTGCCTGGGTTGGCTAGATCCAGGCTTGGAAACAAGCAGCTTCTGCCTGTGGCTACAGGCAAAGAGAGAAGATAATCAAATCAAAATCCAAGTCCTGGCAAAGGCTTGCCGGGGGTGTGGGGAAACAAGGAAGAAGCCAAAAGGCTATATCCACAGGAGTTGTTAGAGAGCACATATGAGATATGAAAACAGAGGTCTGCAAAGCAGTTGCAGCAGGAAAAATCTGAACCAGAGAAATTGGTTCCAACACCTTTCTTCAGGGGTTTCCTCATCTACCTTTTTTTATTTTTATTTTTTATCGTCTTAAAGTTTTTCTCCACAGCTTAAAACTCAGATAATTTCAGATAATTCCAAAATGGCAAAGTCTACTCCACATTTCCCTTCCTTGCTCTCTCTTTCGCCTCTTCCTCCCTTGCTGCCTACTTCCTGCCTCATTTTCTCTTTTCCTCCTTTGCAGCTCTAATTCTTGCATTCTCAGGAAAACCTCCATCTTTCTCGTCCTTCATTCTGTTTGAGAGCCAAAACTTAGTCCTAACATTGCCTGAGGAGCCTAGGGATACTGCTTGTGGGTTAGCTTTATCGGGGAAAGGGACCTAGAGGTTGTGAAATGAAGAAGCCGTGCCAGTAACACCCGAATCCTTGGAAAGAATCAGGAGGTCCCTTCAATATTACCACGAGGCTCAGTCCTCCTGTTCAACCCAACATGATCTCCCCAAGTGCATTCAAGATTTTTGTCTCTTTTATTCACTGCCGTATCCCCAACTTTGAAGACAGCACCTGGCATATGGGAAGAGCTCGATTGATATTTGTGGAAGGAGTGAATAAATACTCTCGACGAATAAGCAAATGTGGCCGATTCCTCTTTACTGATGTTTCCGTTTTAACTTGTTATAAGTGCTGCAGTGATGCTAATTTTCATTGGGAAAGCATGATTTCGACTTTTGTGGGGTAATTTAAGCAAAACACGTGAGGCTATGTCTAGCACAAAACAATTATTTTTAAAATTTCAACCTACCAACTGAGAGACTTTCAGAAAATAACCTGTTGGTAAGTTGGGGGACTCTGTACCCTTCCTTTTCATGTGTGAAGAGTGCATCTTTAATATACATCCATGAAATAAAAAACCAACAAAATGATCAGCTTTTACCTGTCTTGGCTTCTTACGGGCTCTTTGCATCCTCCTCCAAATAGAAGCTAAGGCCACTAAATACAGAGAAGAAAACAAATTTGGAAAGCTGAAAACCATTAAACATTTGGTAAAACATCTTGCTGTGTATGTTTTGTTTGCTGAGTCTCTTTTGCATTGGAAATCCTTGATAACGGAGACGGAGAAATATTTATTCTCTATCTAGAACTAAGCACAGAAAAAACGTTGGCTTTACCTCATATTTTTCAGAATTGTGCCCCTTTTTTGTGATCCTTCTCAGGAGAGGAGAGACGAGGTAGGCTGTTTTTATTTTATAGATTGTTCTTCTGAAATCACTCTTGTGTGAGAATTTTCTGGGCATAAAAAATGATCAGTTGCTGCTTTGCATTCCAAAACCCTAGGATTTCCTTAATATCTCACAAATCTCTGTGATCCTTAGGAAATGCTTTTGCTACAGTGCAAAGGGGAATGTAAAATGAATTAAAAGCCTGTCTGAATTAAGACAACCCAGGAGATCAGTGGGTGTATACTATCAGAGTGTGGTAGACCTTGGTTAATTTGTGAGGATGTGTCACAACATCCCACGTCAGACTTGACATTTTGTTCCCAGCTGATGTTGGTGGCGGTGGGGCGGGGGGAGGGCGGATGTTTAATCGTTAGTTCATTGACTGTGTGGACTAGGAGGGGCTGCAAAGGATAAGGAGAGCATGGCCTGGCATCAGAGAGGGCTCCCACGCTGACCCCCGGCAGTACCTCGGGCTGATTGTGATCTGGAAAGAAGTAGGTGGCGTCTCGGAGCCTTAGTTTGCCTCTCTGTAAAATGGGCATAATGGTGCCTGCCTCGAAGGGCTGTCCCGAGGAACGGACTGCCGCGTGTAAAGCCTAACGCCTGGCTGGTCGTGCTTCTCGCTGCTCCGGTGGGATCCCAGGGTCACATGTCCGCTTTCCATTTCTCACCTAGGTACCTTGGGATCACGAGGCCGCTCACGTACCCGGTGAGGCAGAATGGGAAGTGCATGGCCAAAATGATTCTCTCCGTCTGGCTTCTTTCTGCCTCCATCACGTTACCGCCGCTCTTCGGATGGGCTAAGAACGTCAACGATGACAAGGTGTGCTTGATCAGCCAGGACTTCGGCTACACCATCTACTCCACGGCAGTGGCATTTTATATCCCCATGTCGGTCATGCTGTTCATGTACTACCGGATTTACAAGGCCGCCCGCAAGAGCGCCGCCAAGCACAAGTTCCCCGGCTTCCCTCGCCCCGAGGAGCCCGACAGCATCATCTCCCTGAACGGCATGGTGAAGCTCCAGAAGGAGGTGGAGGAGTGTGCCAACCTTTCGAGACTCCTCAAACACGAGAGGAAAAACATCTCCATCTTTAAGAGGGAGCAGAAAGCAGCCACCACCTTGGGGATCATCGTCGGGGCGTTCACCGTGTGCTGGCTGCCGTTTTTCCTCCTCTCGACGGCCAGACCCTTCATCTGCGGCACCGCCTGCAGCTGCATCCCGCTGTGGGTGGAGAGGACATTTCTGTGGCTGGGCTATGCAAACTCCCTCATTAACCCTTTTATATATGCCTTCTTCAACCGGGACCTGAGGACCACCTACCGCAGCCTGCTCCAGTGCCAGTACCGGAATATCAACCGCAAGCTCTCGGCCGCAGGCATGCATGAGGCCCTGAAGCTCGCCGAGAGGCCGGAGAGACCCGAGTTTGTGCTGTAAGGTCGTTTATCACTGTTTTCCTTTTCTCCCCCCCACCACCCCCCCAACCCCTTTTATGGAACTTCTTGAAGCGTATCCCAGAGGGCTAGCTGATGTTCTACCAAGCAGATCGGGTCAGAATTGCGAATGCCGTGCACTCCAGTCCTCCGCCCAACAGAATTCCCAGTCCCCAAAGCCAAAGCCGGGTACTTTGCGGGACTGGAAGACAGGACTGATCTGTTGACGAATTGCAGTCGGTGTGATGGGACAAGGAAGGTGCTGTGTCCCATCCTTTTCCCATCAACAGCATCCAGATCGTGTCCCGGATCTCCCGTCCTCGTAACACTATTGCTTTCATTGCTGTTTCTCTTCCATCCAGTAAAGCTGTTTTGATGACCTCATCCTTGGCTGATAAAGTCGTTTGAGAAAGGGAGCAAATTCATACAGGCTAAAAGGAAGCAGCCTGGGACAAAGGAGAGTGGTGAGCATGGGGACGTGCCAGGATGAGGCCAGTCTTGAAAGCCTGCAGAGCTTTTAGGAAGTGTTGCCCACCTTTCGGGGGAGGAGAGAACCCATGATGTTGCTGAGTCTGTCTAGGAGGGCTCAGTGACCTTCCCAGGAGCGATTGCAATAGGTGCTGGGATCTGAAAGGAGATTTGCAGAGGGCCAGCAGTGACAAGGAGGTGGGTGTTTCCTGCGCAGCCCGCACCTGGTGAGTTTGGCATCGTAAAGCAGGAAGGAGACAGTAGAGTTCTTTAGGGCGCTCAGCTGGCCACACCCGATTTTGCTTTAAATTTGAGGCAGTGGCCACGTCCTCCTGTGGGAAAGCTGTTTGGGGGGCGAAGAAATTGGGATGAGAGGATGGAAGGTACTGGTGAGAGAGAGAGAGCAGAGCAGTGTCGGACAGGAGAGTAGGAGGCGCTACTTTTCACCCGACCCGGAGGGAGGGAGCAGCCAGAGAACCAGGGGCCGCCGTGGCCGTCTTGTCCAGGCCCTTCATTTGGCAGACGAGGTAACAGAGCTGGAGACTAAGGTGGCCCCCCAGTGAGCTAATGCATCATCTTAATCTGACTTCCATGAACTCTTCATATATTACATTCCTTTATGTTATACGTGTGACAACATACACACATATGAACATGTGTAACAACCATGGCAAAGGATACCTTCCTGCTCCCACCTGTCTCAGGGGAGCAGCCCCGCTCCAGGAGGACACCAAAGTGCCAGAGGCTCCAAACCTAGCATAACCCCCCCCACACACTGCCCCCCCCCCCCCCCCCCGCCACCTACCGCCAAATCCACCACCAATGACTAAAAACTTCTAGGAGCTCCACCTGTTCTCTGACTTCACCAACAGAACATATTTGCCTCTGGGTCCATAGCTTTTTATGGAGGCTTGGATATTGTTTTCCTGTTAGTCCAAGACAGGGGTCAGTGAACTTTTACTGTGAAAAAGATGGTAAATAGGTCAGGCTTTGCCAGCTGTAGGTCTCTTGAAACTACTCATCTCTGCCTTTGTTGTGAGAAAGCAGTCATAGACATCAGTAACCAAATGAGCATGGTCCTGTACCAGTAAAACTTTATTTACAAAAACAGGCAGTCAGGTGAATTTGGCCCACAGGTCATAGTTTGCTGTCCCCTGGTCTAAGAAAAATCACTATCCTCTCATTACATCTCTCTCTGTTTGATTTGGTGTTATTGATTTTATTTATAATTATATAATCTAAAAATCATTTGGAATAATTGGCCTAAATATCCGTTAACTTCAGGACTTTTTTTTTTTAAGTTTATTTATTTATTTTGAGAGGGAAGTGGGGCAGAGAGAGAGAGGGAGAGAGAGAATCCCAAGCAGGCCCCGCACTATCAGCGCTCAGCCCGATGTGGGGCTCGATCTCACTAACTATGAGATCGTGACCTGACCCAAAATCAAGTGTTGGACACTCAACTGACCGAGTCACCCAGGTGCCCCAACTTCAGGAAATTTCTAATAAGAGAGTTGGAATAGCTGCTGATTGAAAGAATCTATGCCAGGCAGCTTTCTAGTCCACCCAATGTGTGAAGGCTCCTTTTTAAGTTCTTGCTTACAACTCTGCCATACATTGAGAAGGATGTAGAAAATGCATGATCTTTCCCATCCTGCGTATATTTCTATTGGACAGACCAAACATAAACATACACATATGCACGCTCATCCTGTTCGTAGTAAGAACGACAGAAAGGTGGCAACAGGAAAAGCTATGGGATTCAAAGCAGAGGAACATAACTGAGAGCTCACCCTAACCCTGACCAGGGAAGACCTTGGAGGATGTGGTCTCATGTATGTCTCTGAAAGTAATCAAGCATTTATAGCTAAAGGAGTGTAGAAATGTAAAGGCAGCAGTGTGGGACCTTATGCAAAGGACAGTCTGGCTGATGCTGAGCACTGGGGTGGGGCAAGATTTGGAGATGACAACTCAAAGGTAGCCTGAGATGAAATTATGAAGGCTCTTCCATTCTGGCCCCAGGAATTTGGGGCTTTAGTGTAGACAGGTGTTCTCAACCAGAGTTGGTTTTGCCCCCAAGGGACACTTGACAGTGTTTAGAGACATTTTTGGTTGTCACAGTTGGGGGAGGGGAGGGCCTACCAGCCTCTAGTGGGATGCTGCTAAACATCCTGGAATGCAAGGGCAGCCTCCCTCAGCAAAGAATTACCCCACCCTCGATTCTGTAATGCTGACGTTGCAAAGCCCTAGCGTGGACAGCCGTGAGCTCTTGACTGAATCTCTGTAAATAGGAGAATGGGAATCATCAAAGTGACAGACTGATCCAGGGACACAAGGTGAGATGAGTCAGAAGGTGGAGGCTGGAAGTAAAGTCTCTCCAGTGGCTGGTTTTCTCCAGAAACATTTGAGGCCTGTTCTGTGCAAGCCATGACGCCAGGCACGTCGGGGGATGGAAAGATGAGGAAGTGAGCGGGCCTTGCTTCTGGAAGCTCACAGTCCGGTGGGCCAGGGTGGCAGGAGATGTGGCAGTGGTGTTTAGTAAGAGACTAGTAACCAGAGTACCGCGTGCAGGCCACACTGCACGCTTGCGCTCAGGCACACACTAGCTGGATGACCCAAACAACTCATAACTCTCCTGGAGTTTCTGGAACAACGATTAGTGTCAAATCCATAGCTCACAGCAAATCTTCTCAGGATCCTCTCTCCACCCCCTGCCTTTCTATTCAGCACCTACACTTGTTGGCCAGCCTGTAGACTCAAGGTTCCTCCCTCCAGTCTCTCCAGCCCTTTCCTCCTCTGGCTGCTTGGGTTCTACTCTCGTTCTAACTCTGCCTTCTTGGCTCTATTTTTTTCCCCTGCATAATAGTTTTCTTCCTTCTCGGTGTAAACAGTCTACTAGATTGTGTATTGCTCTTTCCAGATATCTACCCATTTCTTCCCGTTTTCTTGATCAGTGTAACGAAAGAGTCAGGAATCCAACAGGCAGTAGGGAATCTTCCTTGGTGGAGGGAGTGGATAGAGAGAAAAGCTCTGTGTGCCTCGCTGGTAATTTTAATTCACTTCTAAATTATAACCTTTGTCCCCTTTTCACAAGTGTTCGAATCTGGTTATACAAAACCAAGTGTGATACTGTGACACAAGCAGGGATCCTTTTGTTTTTCTTTTTAATTTGACAACCTTATCTATGGATTTGCTTTGAATCGCCGTCAACTATTTTTACGTGTCACATTGTGACAACTTTGGCTCTTGGACACCATTATGGTGAACTATATGGAAAAGCAATATATGAAATACTTCCATATAAAGGAATTTCATGGAGTTGTGCTGACGTAGCTCTTCCTTCCCCTCTCCCTTCTTCTCCTTGGTGATCATAGTGTCTTTTTCTTCAAAGCAGACTTTTATAATCCTGTTGATTTCAGTGGTGAGCGATAGCAGAATAATCTTGGGTTCCTGTTACGAATTCTGTCTCTGCTGCTCCACGCTTAGCGCTGTGGCTTTGGAGTTCAGGGTGATTCTGCTTTTTCTTTATGGAAACCAGTGATAAAAACAAAAACAAAAAACAAACAACAACAAAACAACAAAATGGATCCTAGTGGAAACTGGAAGGCCCTGAAATTCTGGGTTTCTGTGGTGGGACGTTGCCTTAATGGCAGAAATGAACAAAAAGTTTGCTGTTTCAGGAATTCCCTCCCCACCCCCATGGTAGTAGTTTCCTCATCATTAACTAACTGTAATTTGGCTCTTTATTAGATCATCGGTTAGTAATAATAACAGTTTGTTTGTGTCATGCTTTGGCAGCGACCTGCATTTTAACTTTGCAATATCTCTTTAAAATAGGAAAGGCAATGGGGCACCTGGGTGGCTTATTCGGTTAAGCATCCGACTCCGGCTCAGGGCGTGATCTCGGCTCAGGTCTGTGGGTTCGAGTCCCGCTTTGGGCTCTGTGCTGACAGCTCAGAGCCTGGAGCCTGCTTCAGATTCTGTGTCTCCCTCTCTCTGCCCCTCCCCCGCTCATGCTCGGTCTTTCTCTCTCTCTCTCTCAAAAAAGAAACAAGCATTAAAAAAAAATTAAAATAGGAAAGGCGGGCAATTGGCCTCTCATGCTTTTTCTAACATACTGTTTTGTTTTCTGAGTAGATACACACTGCACCAAATAACATCAAACAGTACAGATGGGTATACAAGAAAAATAAGCCTTGGGGGAATGTTTTGGAGAGGAATCCTGAAAGAGGTGGTAGTTGGAGTGGGCCTTGAATAAAGAGCAGGAATTTAACTAGAAGGAATGGCAGGGGTGGAAATAGGGCTGAGTCTACTCATAGCAGACGGGACAGTGTAGACACAGGGACACAGATGTGGAGGGAGGTAGATAAGGAAACTGGGGCAGGTCTTCAGCACTACCTGGGAGCTGGGTAGAGTCAGCACGGAGGTCCAGGCGGGTAGGAGGTGAGATGAAGGCTTTCGAACAGGAGTGAGAGCAGGACTGCAGTGTAGATGGGGCTTCACAATAGGGGACGGGAGATGGGTTAAGAGACCAATATGAACGTGAGGTCTCCTGCCACAAGGGCCCACATGAGAAGGGTGGTATTGAGACAGGAAAGAGGCCAAGGATGTCTGAGCATTTGGTAGTTGGCTGGTAGGCGGGTGGCAAGGGAAGGGGGGCCTGGGAGATGGTGCTATGGCTTGAGGACTGGAGGGATTCAGTCCGTTTCACGAACCGATGTGAGCCGAGCTGCGCTGAGCTGCAGAGAAGTGCAGTCTCCCCTCTGTGCTGAGAACCAGCCGAGGCCCCAGGCCAAGAATAGGCGTGGTGCATCATCAGGGACACGGCCTGTCTCCGGTGCCTGTCCCCACAAACCCAGGAGCCTAGGGCTGCGGGTTTGAGCTGAAGTGTGGCGCTTCTCTTTAGGCACCATTCTGTGAGGTGACAGACAAAGCAAGAGACGGTGTCTTCTGGAGAAACTGAGCCTGTCACCAGGCAAACCCATCTGCCCAGTTTTGAGAACCAAATGAGAGTGGCCCTGTCGATGAGATGGGGAGGCAAAGCCCAGGGATGCAGGGCCGGTCCCCACAACCCCGATAGACTTAGGTCTCAAGCTCACATGTGGTGTTCAGTAAGTTGAGTCCTTTGAAGGTAAAGAGTTAGGGGAGTGTGGACCTGGAGGGAATGTGGCTCTACACCAAGGAGAAAGAGTCTTGTCCTCAGCTGTTGGCCAAGACTCCTCCGTGACTCATGCCAGTTCCGTGAATCTGGGAGGAAGGAGGTGAGGGAGATGGGGTTTCCTGGCCTCTGTACACTTGTCTTTCTATGAAGCACCCCCCTAGGCTCGAAGGGAGGGACACTTCTCATAAGCGGTCATCATTATCCTTTTCATGCGGGGCACGTACAATAGTATTTTGCAGGATTTTTGAGAGTGGAGGCATCTTTGCCTACAGCTGTATTATCAAAGTGAATGTCTAAATGGGTTATCCGGGGCTGATTTGCAAATATATTAAGGCCCTGGCAACTTACAGAAGTTATAAAATTTATGAAAAGAGCCACAGCACCCTTTCTTTCCTTTTAGAAAAGCTCCTATAACCCCTTAAAAGCCATAACTGATTCAAATTACTGAATGCTGTAAAAAAGTGAATCCACCCACCACAAAACGAAACCTCACATTTACGATTCTGCTAAATCATTTTCTTGTCTTCTCTCTCTCTCTCTCTCTCTCTCTTTCTCTTTATAGACAAAACTCTGACTACTGTAGAAAAAAAAGTCATGATTCATGATCAAAAGCGGAATAGCAGAGACGAAATAAACCAGGCAAGACAGAGGTGGAAACAATGCAATCCTTTGCTGAGACTGCGGAATGGAGCGTGGCTTTGTCCTTTCCTGGGATGGCTGACACGTGACAAGCAGGGTGATCTGTTGTACAAAGCATATTAGGAGGGAGATGGTGACCTCTCCTCTTTTTCTGTGGATCAGTGCTCTTGTGTGCCAATGAAAATAGTGCTCAGTTCAAGACAGCCAGATCGGCTCAGCACTAAAGCATACAAACAGAGTTGAGTCTCAGAAAGGAAACAGTTTCTGGTGCTGTGCGTGTGTCCAAGTCCATACAAACAGAAGAAAGTTCCAATGCTCACTTCCCATGCTTCCGAGTCTAGGCATTGTGGTGAATATTCAGGAATCACTCACGAGACAGAATGTATTTTGTGGTAGGACAGAAGGGTGTATTTCCAAGCAAACTGTGGTAAGCGTAGTGTTGAATATGTTGCATGTCTGTGTTAGAAAACAGAATCCCGTCATCAGCTAATATAAATGATTTCCCAGAGCAGTGTCTGGTTTAAAGCTTCTGTCAAATAGTTTTCGCTTTTTTTGCAGGGTTCCTGTCACTTCCCCACCAATGTACTTTTCTTTGTTAACTCATTGATTGTCACGGTTTAACTCAGGAACAGATCTCAGGATGGAGAGAATCCTAAAACCTGAATAAAGCTTTTTCTTGCACTCAAACGTCTTCTGAAGGGTCCTGAGAGATGAAGGGGAGTCCTTCTGAGAGGAAGGATGTGTACCTGGACGAAGAGGGAGTGCTACCTAACTGTACTGTATACAAGCACGATTATTGGCACAGAACTTTTGGCCCTCGGGCTCTCACCGATGCAGTGGGCTCCCGGGCTGGTCCATAACTGTGTT
This sequence comes from Prionailurus bengalensis, assembly GCF_016509475.1. NCBI lineage: Eukaryota > Metazoa > Chordata > Mammalia > Carnivora > Felidae > Prionailurus > Prionailurus bengalensis. Next base: position 50,813,555 of record NC_057351.1, on the reverse strand, counting down.
CTTCTGGGGAGGAAGTGTGGGAATAATGGGGTTTCCGTGAAAGGTTCTGATGCTTTCAGAGACAGAGCATCAGTATGTTAATTCTTCTTGGGCAGCGCTGTATTAAAGTGAATGGTGCGAGTTGGACGTCGCTGGGGCTGCTGCTGGGAAACACTCCGAATACCATTCCGTTCCTTCAGGAGGATTTGTTTTTTGTGTTCTCTGTATCCTAAAACAAATGTGTGCCTGGCCAATTCTGTTCCTCTTTCCTGTCTCTTTCCAAAGTGGTAGATGTGAAGGGCAGGTCAGGAAACAGAAGAGGCCCCTTTGTGGATGGTATTTTTTTTTTTTTTTAACGGTACTATGTAATACGTAATGAGACAGGAAGGTGGCGGATCAGAAGGGTACCTCCGAGGGGAAAGAGCGAACACAAACCTTCATCTGATAAAAGAGAACTGACAGAGAAAATTATTTTCCTACAAGAAATGTGGCTGTTCTCTCACTGGAAAATGTGGAATTATGGATTTGGATTATGGGCAACGCGGGTAACGTGGATAACGTGGATTATGGATTTCTTCCGCTCTCACTGACGTTGCATCTCACCAGACACAAAGACGGGTCTGGAAGGGGAGGTGGGCTTCAGACAAAGCTTGTACAAATTCCTGAACCGCAGATTTGCTAAAGTGACTGTATATACTTACATTCATAATTTAAATTATTGATTATGGTCAGATAAATGTTGTTAAATTTGAAAATGTTTTATTACATTACATCAAATAAAGTTTATTTGTAGCTGTAATAAAGGAACTTAAGTAATGATTTTTAATTGAAGGTCTGCTGTCATAAATATTGCTGTCTGTAGACTCGCAAAAGGGCAAGCTTTGTAGGTTTTGTTGAAATCCTAACAGGTAGTTAAGACAGTCTGTAATTCACTGCATGTCACTTGTCACTTTCTTTTTTTTTTTTTTTTTTTTTTTACGAATGACTGTTGGGTCCTTGATTTGATTAATGGGCATTTATTGGGCTCCCACGACATTCAGCATGGTGGACATAGAGGGATCAAAGATGAATAGTGCAAGTCCTTACTTTTAAGGAGTGTGCCATCAGGTTGAAGGTAGACGTTCCTCAGATGGTCACCATGTCATTTAGGGAGGGCCATGGCAGTTTGGAAGGAATGACTGGTTTCCTTCCTATAGCACAAGACAAGGCATTATGGTTAACTGGATTGATTCAGGTTCTCACATGGGTTTAATTTTTGAAATTCTGACATTCGCATTGGCTCTTTATCATGCCTGACTTGAATGCCTGGTGATTGAACTCTCTGGCCACACGTGCTTTTACACGCATGGCGGCCAATTGAAAGGGAAAGGGAGAAACCGAGAGAGAATGACAGAAATATCAAACAATTTATACTATTCCACACAGGACAACGTTTGTGCCAAAGGCACGGCTTTCGTTTTAACCAAGAATTGGGAGGATCACTGAGATAAGCACTGTACCCATATTTTATGACTGTTCAGCGAGAATGACTCTTAGGACTTATCTCTCGACTCACTCAAGAGTGTCAGCTGTCACCCTGCAAGGCTGGGGATTGCAAAATGGTGCTCGGGAAGGAGAGTGCTCGTAAGCTGTAACTGAATGTCTCTTACCCCGTGTTTAGTTTTGTTATGTAAATATTAAACAGGGGTACTCATAGAGTTCCTAGGTTTTCTGGAAACTGTTTCATAATTCTTAAAGCCTTACCACAGTTTCATGTGCTTGAGATGCGTGTATATGTTTTCGATGATCATATTTTCATGGAGTTTTATTAGATTCATTGATTACAGGCATGATATCAACCATATGAATAGAAAGTTCAGGCCATTTTATAGATAGTTTATGCTAATGTAATGATTGTTTGAATTGCCATCTGGCGGTGGTAGGAATTTTCCTTGCGGCATTTTGACTGTCAACTGAGTCCTCGACTTAATGGATAGAAATGTTTACAAATCCTGTATTATTTATTTATACTTATTTATGTTTTAAGTTTATTTTTTTATTTTGAGAGAGAGACAGAGAGAGCGCGTGAACAGGGGAGGGACAGAGAGAGAAGAAGAGAGAGACTCCCCAGCAGGCTCCTTACTGTCAGCACAGAGCCCGACCTGAAGCGCGAACTCACGAGCTGTGAGATCATGACCTGAGCCAAAGCCAAGAGTGGAATGCCTAACCGAATCAGCCACCCAGGCACCCCATAAATCCTGCATTTTTTAAACAGTCTAGGCTTCCCATCCCAGGACCTTCACACACGCTTTCCCCCTCTATTCAGAATACTTCTCCTGTTTTCAAAGATTTATTTAATGTATGTCTCCATCATGGTTTAGTAATTCTTCAAGGGCAGGGACCATGTCTGTTTTCCTCACCAATATGCCCAGCACTTAGCATTGTGCTTGCAACATATATAGGAGGCATGTAATAAATGTTCTTAATAGGAAGGAAAGAAGGACAGAAAGGAGGGAGAGAAAGGACAGGGAGAGTGGAAGGCCAGAGTTTCCTTTTTAATTTTCGGAGGAGACAGTCAAGGAAAGTTGGTGCGATCAAGTGACATGCTCCGTGAGTGGGACAGAAGGGGCTGGAAGTAAGGTCTCCCGTGTGCAGCGTAGGGTAGGCACTCCACTGCACGGTGCTGCTGCTTTTACATGAACTTCTCGTGTCAAGAGAGCAACCTTTTCTTAATTTTCTGCACGAGTAGAGCAGAGCCACGTATGTGTTATGGCCCATATGTTGAGACGTGTTTATGTACAGCTCGCCAGATGGTCCCTACCAGCACACAAAGAAGACATTCCACAACTTTCAGGGGGTCAGCGTGCTGAGGAAGCACTGGACGAAATACGTGTTGTGAGGTCATCCCTTACTTAATCCAAGCCGTATAGATCCAAAAAGGAAAACCTGGTCAGACATTCAGTGTGAAGCAGGGAGACCTGGAGAACCAATTCCGGGGATCCAATTCTCAGAGACAGAAGTTGACGTAACTGGATCTCTCTTTAAACTTACTTTGTCCACATTTTCTCTGGAGCAGAAAAGAATTCTTAAAATACTTTGCTTTTTAAGCCCCTGCTGGCTAAATAAATTTTTTTTTTTTTAAAAAATTGCTTATGCAGTACAAGCGGCAGGGAATAAAATGTAATATTTTTTATTGTAATTTTTTACAATAAAAAATGTAAAAGGAAAATTCACGGAGCTAATCTGAAGCAGGAAGTGAGAGGGTGACGGCCATCAGAATAGGACTTGCAGGCAATTGTATTGGGGATTTGGCATTAAAAAAATGCTGAGTTGAGGGAATTAAGAGATATTGTAACCGTGGCTCTCTGAACACACCTGAAATCTTAGATTCTATTCAAACTATAAAATTTATGCTCAGAGATTATAGAACCAAAAAAAAAAAAGTAATGGGCAAGAAATATAAAGACTATAAAGAAATGAAAGCCTGATCCATGGTTCTACCACTAAGAAATTCATTCATTCTTCCATTCACTCCCTTATTCCAATACATACTTATTTAGTTATTTTTATTTTTTTAATATTTATTCATTTTTTGGGAGAGAGAGAGAGACACAGAATCCGAAGCAGGCTCCTGGCCCTGAGCTGGCAGCACAGAACCTGACACGGGTCCCAAACCCACGAACCACGAGATCATGACCTAAGTTGAAGTCGGACACTTAACTGACTGAGCCACTCAGGCACCCCCATACATACTTATTAATATGTCAGAGACCGAACCCTAGGACCTAGTGGTGAGACAAAGATGATCTCCATTCTTGTGAAGCTAAAAATCTAGCAAGGAAGCCTCATGTGACACAAATGATTAAAATCCAGTGCGAGACATATGATGATGAGGCAAATACAAGGAGATCCAGAAAGAAATGCATACTTCAATATATGGATATGAACATTTAAATCTCAGTGGAGGAGAGAAGTGAGAATCCAAAGTAGCAGATGGTAAAAATATCTAGATTTTTATCTTTGATGTGTATTACATAATATTTTTGGTGCCAAATTACCTTTGTTAATTACATTTTGATTGCACTATTATTAAAATGCTCTTTATTCCTTCAACCCACACAGTCTCACAGTGGGAGAGATGGTGTAGAGGAGCGACCGGACAGCAGGAAGTCCACTTGGAACATAAAAGTTTGTCACCTGTAGGAAAATGAGATATAACTGTATCCACAGAGAACTGCAGAGCTAGAGGAAGCTCATGGGTGACCTAGGACAACCCCCTACTGTTTAGCAGGTGAGAACATGCTGGAGTAGAGCTGTGTTTTGTCTGAATTTGTTTAAAGGAACGTGGTGGACGGCAGTGCTTTGCAAGCTATCTTTCGGGAAGCATTATTTAAAAAAATGTGTTGCACAGCTGTGCGTTTGCAAACTACAATAAAAAAGAATTACAAGAAAAGTGAGAAGAAAATATAAAATATAAGTTCAGTTTTTTTCATATTAGGATCAGTAGACCTAAAAGTGCAGCTCAGGAAATACGGTCAGAACAAACATAACATGGAGAACAAGAAAAAAAAGTCAACACTGGCCGTCGTCCCCCGAAAGCGTACGGTTAGGGACAGCCGGACGGTTCCTGGACTGAGAAATGACGAGCATAATCATGACGTGTGCAGGACACTGTGTGCAAGGCCTGTCCACAGCATGTGGTGGTGAGCGTGGTGCAGGGAGGCTGTAGGGGGTGTGGGTGGGGGGACTACACGTAGCAGCTTCCTTCTAAGAACTATGCTTGGGGTAGGACTAATGCTTGCGTGACCTCGGCTCGCGAATCAGAGCATTCCAGTAACTCAACTCAAATAACTCAACTTTTCCCCTGTGTTTCTCCTCTTTCATTATCTACAATTAAATTGAATCCAGAATGCTGACCTGAAGGCGCTGAAAGGTATTTAATTTTTAGAATGATTTTATTAATCAAATGGTTCTTTTTTGAAAAAAAATTTTTTTAATGTTTATTCATTTTTGAGAGACAGAGCACAAGCAGGGGTGGGGCAGAGAGAGAGGGAGACACAGGATCGAAGCAGGCTCCATCCAGGCTCTGAGCTGTCAGCACAGAGCCCAAGGTGGGGTTCCAACCCACAAACTGTGAGATCATGACCTGAGCTGAAGTCGAACACTCAACCAAATGAGCCACCCAGGTGCCCCCCAGATTGTTCTTGAATAGGGCAAAGAAAGAGACTAAATTTTGACAGGGTCAATAATAGTTTAAAGGCAAAAGATTGTGGTATAGGAAAGGCTAAGGGTAATATCAAGTGACTACTCTGCTTTCTGCCTTACACTCAATATGTTCTAAACTTCACTCTGAGTAAGAATTATCTAGGGAGCTTGTTTTTTTGGTTAGGTTAAGGTAAGCTCTAGGTCCATCATGGGGCTTGAAGTCACAAGCCAGAATCAAGCATCGCATACTTTACTGATGGAGCCAGCCGGGCGCCCCTAAGGAGCTTGTTAAACATGAAAACTCCTGGGCCCCATTTTCAGAAATTCTGATTCATTATGTTGTGGGGTGTAGCACAGGGTGAAGAATGTCTTTAGCCAACCTACCAGGTGATTCTGCTCCAGCTGAGCTGGGTGCCACGAGTTGAGAGTTGCTATTCCCAAACATGTTGACAAACTGAATCATGTAGCTGATACTGTGTGCAGTTAGTGTGGAAAAGCACAACTAATATGAAATAATAACGTCTAAATCATTTGTATATAGTTATGGCATTTGTTAGAGAAATACACAAAATGCTCACAGGTTCTCTTACATACCCTTAAATATTCAGTACCTGCTGTTGGCACCAAAAAATCCAGCAATTTGTGGAAGAACATAACCCACAGATCACCTTAGGTTGTTTTCAACTTTATTTAAAGACACATGGAGTTTGGTTTTAAGTGCAGTCCTGGTTAATTCCTACATTACTGAGTAACTCCTGGCATTAACTAATTCATATTGGTGCTAGCACAAGGTCAGCCGAGAATCAATGCATCACCTTTCTGTCCCCATGCTAAGCAGCTGATCAAATGTTTGTCAACAAAGCAAAGACTAGATCTTTGAACATAGGTATTGAATATTAGCCAATGAGAATGACATGTTGACTTTGGCCAAGGTCCATGCTTTTACGTGTGTGTGTGTGTGTGTGTGTGTGTGTGTATTATGGCAGTGATTAAAACAGCTCACATAGGTTGAATGTTTATCACTCGTTAGTCATTCTGTTAGTAAAACAACTCTAAAAGGGGGGGGGGTGTTACCTCCATTTTATGAGGGACCTGACATTTATAGAACTCAAGGACATTAACTTGTAAGTAGCAGAACAGCCCTCCAGCTGATTTGTACTTTCTCTTACATCTTCTGTTCCATTCCACAAAATGCATCTCAGTGGTACTGACTGGTTTTGTGGGCCTGGAAATATGCGTCTGAACTCTGAGAGGACTCTTGGGCCACTGAATTCCTCAAATTGCTTGTTCAAGGTTAAAGCCCAGATAATGTGAAGGGGGCAAAGGTTGTGATTCCTAGTCCCTAATCCTACTCTTGGATTCCTCCAGATCTGCACATTTAGCACCTCAGTGTTTTCTCCTGGTTTGCATTTCTATTGCAGACTGCCTGTAATGGTTAATTTTATGTGTTAATTTGACTGGATCACAGTGTGCCCAGAGATTAGGCTCCACATTATTTCTAGGTGAATTTGTGAGGGTGTTTCTGGATGAAATTAGCATTTGAATCCATAGACTAAGTAAAGCAGATCCTCTCCCCAGTGTGGGTGGAATCTATCCAATCCCTTGAGGGTCTGAATAGAACAAAAATGGGAGAGTGGGAGAATTAACTCTGCCTGACTGGCTGAGCTGGAACATTGATTTTCTCTTGCCCTTGGCCTGGGACCACCAACCTTCTGGTTCCCAGACCTTGGACTTGGACTGAACTATACCACCAGCTTTCAGGGTCTCCAGCTTGGGTCTTCAGCTGGCAGACAGCACATTGTGGGACTTCTCAGCCTCCATAATCACACAAGCAATTCTTTAATGAATCTCTCTGTATATAAAACTTCCTATATAGATTTAAAAGATATATATATATCTATATATCTATATATATATATATCTATCAATAGAATATTGGTACACACACACACACACACACACACAAACATACACACACTGCCCTCATTGCTATTGCGTTATAATGTGTGCTTTTTTAGATTCTCCTCATTAAAACATATCTTCTGTGTCCCACTCTCTTATCTTCTGCTGTCTCTAAACTGGCAGCCAATTAATCACATACACTAATCCATTATTCAGGGGCAATATCCCCTTCCTACAAGGCACATAGTTACACTGAGACTAGCAATCCCTTAGATCGAGGTCTGAACCTGAGAAAGTGTTGATAGGAATTTCAGACAGTGTGACAAGTTGGTGGTGGCCAGAGCGGTTCACATCATACCTGTGTGTTTCCCTCATCGTCTAGGATTCTGTGAATCCTACAGCTGTTTAGTTACTTACAGACTCCCAGGGGCCTGTGCAGCTGAAAGCGTGCTGTTATCCAGACCCATCTGTGTGACTTGGGCCGGATCTTTCTCCTGCTCTCGATGGAGCCAACAACTAGCTTTCGAAAGCAAAAACGAGTGAGGGTGAGTCAGTAACAAGTGAGATTTGTCAGGGAGGTTTGGCCAGTTGCCGGCATCCTAGTCTCTGTGGAGACGTGCTTCTGTGAGACAGTTTCCGCTGCCCTTCCCGAGTAAGAGAGCAATCCCGGTGAAGAATGTTGACTGTCATCTCCATTATTCCATCAACTTCCTCATCAACAGCTTGGGATGAAATGTTAGAATAGATTTTGGAAGTGGAGATAAAATGAAGACCTGAAGCTATTCTGGATGCATGAATCAAAGACTACTCTTTATACTGCTTATTCTCCTGGCTCTTAGAAATTTAATTGCAGCAAGCTTTTAAATATTGGCTTTTAAGTTATCTACAAAAAAAAAAAGAATAAATAAAAAATAAAAGATTTAGTTAATTAAATCAATCGAGGGAAGATGGGGCCCAATTCCCATTCATCCATTTGGATCATGCAGAGCATAGATTTTATGGATGAAAACCATCCCTAAATATTATACCATAAACTGTAGTGGGGCACGGAAGTTTACGGCCATACTTGTGTAACATGGACTGAGATAGAATGTCTCCACTTCTATCTCATCACACAAAAATAAAAAGAACACTCATTTATGTAATTTATCTACTGTTGGTGAGGACAGTTGAGATAAAAACCCATGTTTTCATGGAAAAAAACTCATAACCAGAGTTTTAGAATGATCTTATTAGGCAAGTTTGAGCTTCTGAAAGAATAAAACAGAACTTTTAAATTTGATGTTTCAAAAAAGCAAGAAAAAGAATGAAGTATCATAAATAACCATCTATTGTCATTTTGTCATATTTCAAGTCCTTTTTAATAAAAGAAGATTTAATATACACTTAAGGACCCTTTTGTATCCTTTATAGAGGTGTGTGACCTTGGGCAAATCCCCTAATCTCTGTGTTTCTGTACATCAGTCACTTCATCTGTAAAGTGTGGATAACACTATCCAGCACCTCATGGGGTTGTTGACAGTGTATACAATGAATAAGAGTGTAAAGAATGAAGAACAGAGCCTAACCCACTGATGCCCAAATGGCGTCCTCTGTGATTGCTCTTTTGCAATCCTACCTGTGGGTAAGATGCTCGAATTCCTAGAAAGGTAATTGTGTTAAGAGTAAGGTTTTGACAGTGAAGTTGACTGTATAGAGTTCTGGTATATATGGGCTGTGGAATGCTCCAAAGAATAAGATCGTAGTGAGGATATTTAGTATGATAATATTGGCATATTCTGCTAGGAAAAATAGCGTGAGGGGACCTGCTGTGTATTCAACGTTGAACCCAGAAACGAGTTCTGATTCTCCTTCTGTTAGGTCAAAGGGAGCTTGATTGGTTTCTGCTAATGTTGACATGAACCATATTATGGCTGAGGGCCATGTGGGGAAAACTATTCATATGTGTTCTTGGATGGTAATTGATGTGGCTAGTGTGAAGGATCCATTTATTAGTAGTTCTGATCGGAGGGATGATGGCTAGTGCGACTTCGTATGAGATTGTCCTCAATCCCATTCTTCTGCCAGAAGCAGGCATTTTCCTTGATGTTATGGTACCTCCTTCTAATCAGTGCTTGTCTGCTTTTAATACATGACAGTTGTATTTTTTTTTAGTTTCCCTAACTATGTAAATTTTACACGTATTGTCATAGTGTGTGTACCATCCTTCTGTGGCCTGCTTTTTTCTCAGTGCTAGGTTTTTGACATCTTTTCATATTGAGAGTTATAGGTCAAGTTTTTCCATTTTAATTGGACTGTAATACTTGGTTAGCTGAATATACAGTGACTCATTCCTCCGTTTTTGCTCTTATGGACATTTAGCTTTCATCTAGATTTTTGTAACTATAAAAAAATGCTGTTGTGAGCATTTATGGATGTGTCACCCTACACATATTAGGGAGCATTTATAATATATGGGGTTTCCCAGCCCTTTTCACTTGGGTCACTCTGCCAGATGTCACTGTGCCTCTAATCCAAGGCTACCCCGAGAGCTGAAGAGGTCAGCATCTTGTGTCATGACCACTGCCCACTGACCTGTTTAGTGCAGACCTGTTGGGAAACTCTGCCCAGAATACTGGTCTTCAAATTAGGGTATATGCACTGCACCAATTTCCATCCCCACTCCACTGCCTACACACACATAGACGCGCGCACATGCGCGTGTGTGCGTATGTATATTTACGCACACACACACGTTTTCCCAATATGGATGTTGCTAAAGTAGTTGATTTCCACATCCTAAACTTGACCTGCCTGAGGGCCACATGCAGTTTCCACCTCATCATTCACTATCTTTTTCTCCCATTTTCTAAAAGAAAGGTCTCTTACCCACCTAAGATCCTAATATAATGTCTCAAAGGGACAATTCAAAATATTGGGATCCACATGGTCTTCTTTAATTGAGGGCCTATAAATCTGCTATAGGGCCTCCTGACTTTCCTTGCACATATTCTGTTAAAGGCAAAAACTTGGGTAGAGTTTAAAATTCAGATAAAATACAGGATGTCTAGTTAAATTTGAATTTCAGGTAAACCACAGGTAGTTTTGTATTACTTTAGTATAAATATATCCTGATCTAGTATGTCTCAATATGAGCTGTGGGAACATTTATATTAAAAAATTGTTGTTTTCTGAAATTCAGATTTAACTGGGCATCCTATGTGTGTATGCATGAGAGAGAGAGAGGCAGATAGAAAGTTTGCTAAATTTGGCAACCCTAGTGGAGTTAGAGCTGGTACTTTCATCCATGGGATGATCTGGATTCAGATATAATGTCAAGCGGGTGTCAGGACATTTTTTGTTTAATGATTTCTCCTGTTCTTTCTCCTGATTGTCAAAGAACACATCGCTCCCGAAGAGGAGTTGTGTGAGCAAAACAGGTAAGAAATGAGAGAATTTTGTGTCTTCTTTCACTGGGACACTGAACTCATGGCAACTCCTTGGTCTTTATCCATCTGTGTTAAACTAAGAATATTCAGGAGTTGTAAAAAGAATGCTGGGAAAACACCAGTCTATGAGAAGCGCGGCCTGTAGTTCTCATTCTTTTTTTAAAAAATGTTTGTTTATTTATTTATTTAGAGAGGGAGAGAGAGAGAATCCCAAGCGGGCTCTGTGCTGTTAGCTAACAGCACAGAGCCCGATGTGGGGCTCAATCTCATGAACTGTGAGATCATGACCTGAGTCGAAATCAAGAGTCAGATGCTAAACCGACTCAGCAATCCAGGCGCCCTTCCATTTCTCATTCTTAAAAGGGAGAAAGTTTAGAGACTGATCACTCACAGGGCTTGGTCTTGACTCACCTGCATTGTTTGCAAGATTTAAGGAAGGAGGAGGTAAACACTTTTGTGTGTATCTCCTAGAGGTCGACATTACACCTTTGAGTAAAAGAAACTCACGTTCCAAGTAAGTTAGTGTTTTATATTTTCTCAAACACTTCATCAGATTTGTAGAAGAAATATTTGCATTACCTTTGCAAAAAGATTATCGGACATTATAAATCCATATACACTCTTCCTTTGGACTTAAATTTCCTGCTCAGTGTTGCCCATCAACCAATTCTCAGCTCATTTGTTCATTTTGGCCATGTACTTATTATATTTATATAACTTAGGTATATTTAGTAGAATTTATTGTAAGAAAATCCACTTAATCATGAATATACTGTTGGTAAATTCATACTGCTGGTGGCTTCATTCCTTTTATTTTGTTGTTAATTTCACAAGCCCTGTTTTCATTTTAGCAATAAGCAATATTCATATCTGGATACATGAACTAGATGAAAAAAAACCTCTCCCTTCATTTCATTAAAAGCATTTCCAATCAAAACTTACATTTTTACAGTTAATACTTATCAGTATGTGCAATACATTTTGGTTTTGGCCAATAGTAATTTAGTAGTTCATTTAATAGTGATGAGATTTAATAAGAATTAGTAATGTAAATTACCACCTAAAATAGTTATTTAGTGATAATTTTTTAACGTTTATTTATTTTTGAGACAGAGAGAGACAGAGCATGAACGGGGGAGGGGCAGAGAGAGAGGGAGACACAGAATCGGAAGCAGGCTCCAGGCTCTGAGCCATCAGCCCAGGGCCTGACGCGGGGCTCGAACTCATGGACCGTGAGATCGTGACCTGAGCTGAAGTCGGAGGCTTAACCGACTGAGCCACCCAGGCTCCCCTAGTGATAATTTTTTAAATCAAGAAAAAAATGTTTAGACTTCAGAGTCTTAAATACACTTTTTTTTTTTTTTGCAATTTATCATTATATACACATTTGTGTAACAGGTGATAGGTTGATCAAAAAAAGATGTTCAAACATAATAACATGTTACGTTAAAATAAACTTTAGTGTAATGTGGAATGGAAATACAAGTTAAAAAAAAAAGATAAAATTTCCAAATGTTAAACAAGAGCGGTTTGTGTAGGGTTTTGTTTTTTTTTATGTTTATTTATTTTCGAGAGACAGAGAGACAGAGTGCAAGCTTGGGAGGGGCAGAGAGAGAGAAGACACAGATCCGAAGCAGGCTCCAGGTTGATGTGGGGCCTCGAACCCACAAGCTGTAAGATTATCACTTGAGCCAGGCACTTAAACGACTGAGCCACCCAGGCGGTCCTGTGTAGTTTTAAAAATAGTATTTGTTATCTGACACCACTTTTGAATAGATTTAAAAGAATGACATCACCGCTTTATTTTTTTTTAATGTCAGTATTTATAACAGTTGCCAAATTATATCTTCTGCAACTATTTACATTTATGATTTGAAAATTTACATGTCTAAAATTTGCAAGTGGCTGCACAGTTTTTCACAATTATCTTATGGAGTACACGCTTAAAAAAAACGCAGGAATGCGATAGCCCTACCGTGTGCCTGACTGCTGCATAGGAGGCAGGTATATCCTTAACTAGATTTTGCCAAATTCTGAGTCGTTGCCCCATTTTACACTCCCCCTGATGGTATCTGAGAATTCTCCCACTTTTACATTTTCTCAAACACTTAACATTGTCAACTTTTGAGGGTTTGCCCGACTGAAGGGTGTAAAATGCTATCACTTTGTACTTTTAGGTTTACACTGTCTCGATTATTGGTGGGATTGAACTTCTTTTTCATGCACGGTTTGACCAGCTGTCATTTCCTCTTCTGCGGGTTGTCTCCCTCACATCTTAACCTGTTTGCCAATTGTTAAGGTACGTATTTGTGACTTTTTTTACACGTTGACTTTTGCAGCTTGTTTTGGGGAAAGCACTTTATGCCTCTGTACCCCTACTAGTTACAATATGAAATGTGTGCATCAGATATTTCATATATGGACGACTGGAATTCCTGGGAATATTTGTCCACGGTTGCTGTTGCAGGTAGGTGGAGTTTGTTAGATTTGAATGATGTTAGGCTCAGTGGGGGATGCAAATAATATACAGATGAGCCTATTTTCCTATTTGCCCTAACAATGTTGATTAATCCATTAACAAATGAAAGCAGAAAACCCTCAGAATGGGGTTATTTTTCAGATAATTCTCATTTTAAATACATCTTATTTGTAACTTTGGAATATTAAAGAATTATCTGGAGAAGTGGGTGTTTGAGGGAGGTGGGCACCTTTGACAAAACGCAACATCCCGGCCAGTCTGTAGGAGACATGACAGGTACTCAGGTGAAAGAGTTAAGTAACAACTACTATAGTCCTGGAAACAGAGATCTTTGCATGTAGAGCAGTTGTTATAATCTGGAGAAAAGGATGGGAGGTAGAGAGAGGAGAGAATTGCAAGGGATTTTCCAGTATAAACAGTACAGGGAGTGCAAAGCTCTAACTCTCCTTGAGATCCTTTTTAATCACTTTTATTTTTGGTAATATAATCTCCTTTTTTCCCCTTCTTGACACATTTCAATAACTAGAATTATTGGAAAAAATAGGATTTATTTTTATTGAAATTCACTTGGCGGTCATCTTTGAAATAATATTTTTGTTCCAAAAAGGTTTTACTGAATTTTTATAAAGTGACTTTCCACAACCAACTAGAGTCTGCACACTCCTTTTTGGTAACTTTCAGAAGAATCCGTAACTGATCAGACAAAAGCACAAACGTGTCCCTTAACCATTCCTACTTGAAAAGAATATGCCTGGTTTTCAGTGCAATGTACCTGTGGTATATCTGGCAGAATTGAAGTTGCTAAAATTGTTAAGCAGATTCCAAGATGATTTGGGAAGTTTGGCTTGCTTCCCATCACTGGCATGCTGGGATGTGCTAAGATTCCCACCACTAGCATTCAGGGAAGTGCTAAGATTGGACTCCTACATAAAAGTGTTCAAGAAATAGGTTCACCTAATTGGGTTCAAAACTATATGAAGCCCAGGTGTCCCCAGTCTTCAGGGATCTGTCCTTTCCTTTGACACCCTGAGTCACATGTGGCAGCAGGGAGTCCTGTCCTCATTATCTTTCCCTCCCTAGGTATCTGAGAAATCTTCAAGTGGCTGCGTAGTTACTTTATGGAGTACATGTGCAAAATACTGTAGGTGGCCAATAGGTCTTCAGTGTGCCCAAAGTAAGAAATCACCCATGCCCCTCCTTACCCCATGTAGACCGTTCCTCATCACTTCCATCAACTGTCCACCCTTCTTAGGTCACTTCTTGCTGTTTGGTAACCGTTTTCTCCTTCTCACTGCTCTTCTATTTCTGCTACATGACACAGGTAGGTTTGGGCCTTGCTTATTTCAGAGATAAGATCAGGCTGTTACAAGGAGCAAACATTGAATGTATGTCTATAGCACAGAGAATTACGACATAGAAAATATGACAGTGGATCACTGCCCCCACAGTCCAGTGCCCGTGCCCGTCTATAACATGGAATATTCCTGATGTCATATTTTAGCTCCCAGCTCCACCAGCCCCTCCCCACGGTGGGAAGGCCTTGGACAGGCTAGACTTCGTTCATCTTGCCGATATGTAAAGTAAAGGAAAATCAGTCAGTTCTAAAGCTGTGCTTCATTACATAATCTGTTCTAATATGCCATTAGTTGTAAGATGTAGCATTATTCTGGGGCGTCTGGGTGACTTAGTCGGTTAAGTGTCCAACTCTTGATTTTGGCTCTGGTCATATCCCAGGGTCTTGGGATCAAGCCCCATGTCAGGCTCCCTGCTGAGCATGGAGACTACTTGGGATTCTCTCTCTCTCCCTCCCTCTACCCATCCCCCTCCCACTCTTTCTCTCAAAAATATAAATAAATAAATAAATAAATAAATAAATAAATAAATAAAAACTTTATGCTTCAATGCTAAATAATAGTGTAATTCTTTGAAAATGTTTTGTACCAGATATTTTTTTCCCCAGGGGCCACGATAATAGTTCTTGTCCCACATGTGCTTCTAGAACCTTAAGTACTTCCACATCAAGAGGGAAAGCCTAATTTCTTCCTGCTTGTATCTAAGCTAGTTTGTGACTTGCCTGTAACCAATAGAAAGCATCAGTTCTGCATGACTTCTGAAGCTAGGTCTGAGAAGGTGATAAGGATGCCACTTGGCTGGCTGGAATATTTGCTCTGGAGCCCAGAGCCTCCGTGTTAACAGCCTCAGTGGTCTGTGGCTGCCGTGCTGTGAGGAAGCCCAAACCCCCCACCTCCAGAGGGACCACGTGGAAAATCCCGGAGACTACATGAAGAGAGAAAGATGCTTTGCCAGTTGCCAGCTGATCCTGCTTCCCCAACCTCTGCTCTTTTGGTTACAGCTTCTAAAGGGCTGCAATCTCATGAGTGATTGCTTAACCGAAACCACCCAGCCAAGCCCTTCCTGAATTCATGGCCCATAGAAACTGTGAGAAATAATAAAGTGATTATTGTTGTTTTAAGCCTCCGAGTTCTGAGGTGATGAGTTAAACAGCAGTATTAACCAAATCAATTTTAAATGTCAATTAAACTCAACAGAGGTTGTACTGGAAGTCATGGCAATATGAATAACCATGACCAAGTTTGCACATACACAGGCAATGACACCCATGTCATGTTGGTCCCCTGGCCAACAGCAATTGTGAAATGCCATCTATTTTAAGATGCATGGCAGTAGGAAAAAAAACGTATGCAATTTAGCATTGAAAAAAATGTGGTAAAATTGGTGCAAAGGAGGGACAAAGACAACAAAAAGAGTTAAGGAACTGGGAGGTAAGGTGACTTATTTTGAAAAAGCTTAATATCTGGTCATTAAGATAATACATGCGCATTATCAAAAACATAAAAATAAAACATAAATTGCAAAAAAAAAAGCCAATAAAATCACCAAAATGTCATCATCCAGAGATGAACTTCCAGATTTCTAAATGTACACAGACAACACGTATAGAAATGTGGGCATATGCATGCTTTATAAATAAGTTCATCCTACGTTGCAGCCTTTTTCTTCCCCCTCAGTTGAAAACATGTTGGTTTCATGTTTCTACCTCAGTAGATAAAACACTACCTAATTTTTTAATGATAGCAGAATATCTTATTTACTTAGCCAGTCATTTAAATGATGGACATTTTGTTTAGCTTTATCTTTTTGGTTTTGCTTTTATGATTATTAAAACATCAGGCGTATTTATGCACATATGTTTTTCCTATTGTATAACTACCTCTTTGTGGAGAATTTCTAGATACAAGATTATTGGATTGAATGGATTTCCCCAAATAGAACTGTGGTATGGACTGATAAAAATGCCTCCCAGAAAAGTTGTATCCATTCAGACTTCTAGCAACAGCTTTTGAAAATGCCTATTTTCTGTCTCCTTTGCCAAAGGAATGGAGAACATATCACCCCAAAGTGTGCTGCTTTGGTATGTTGATTATTTTGAATTAAAGGCACTTGAGAAATGGCAGATACAAGAGGGCATTCTGACCCTCCTTTTTATTTCTGAAGGCAGGAGATAAACCTCCCATGTGAAAGGTGTCCACCCTGTACCGGGAGAAAGGAGAACATTTTTATCACCAGTGACAAGGAACTGAAGCAGAAAGAAATCTGTTCGAGCAGACCTTGTTCAAATACATTTTATCTTCCTTTGGCCGCTCCATATAGTTACTTTGCTACAATTGCCTCTTATTGTTCAACCTACTATAGAGGTTCTTTATCAGTTCTTTTGGTAAAGTTCAGAGGAACTTTACCAGTTCTTTTGGTCTCAATCCCTATGAGGACTGTTCTGTCGTGTAAAATAATATAAATGTGTGTGTGTTTCTCCTGTTAATCTGTCTTATGTCAGTTTAATTCTCAGGCCCAGCTGAAAAACCCTAAGAAGGGTGGTAAAAATGTGCCTCCTCTACACCAACATCTGGCTTTAGTCATTCATCTAATGCCAATATTATGGTTTTTAAAGATTTCTTTAAAAAAAATTGCAGGATACAAAATCAAGTACAAAAATCCATTGTGTTTCTATACATTAATAATGAACTGTCATGAAAGGAAATTAAGAAACCAATCCCATTTATAGTTGAATCCAAAAGAACAAAATACCTAGGAATAAATTTAACCGAGGAAGTGAGAGACCCGTATACTGAAAATTATAAGACATTAATGAAAGAAATTGAAGAAGATACAAATAAGTGGAGAGATAGTCTGTGCTCATGGATTGGAAGAATTAATATTGTTAAAATTATATACTACCCAAAGTAATCTTCAGATTCAGTGCAATCCCTGTCAAAATTCCAATGGCATTTTTCACAGAGATAGAGAAAACAATACTAAAATTTGTAGAGAACCACAAAAGACCCATAATAGCAAAAGCAATCTTGAGAAACAAGAATAAAGCTGAAGGCATTGCTTTCCCAAATTTCAAACTATATCACAAAGCTATCGTAACCAAAACAGCATGGTTTTGGCATAAAAATACACATAGGTCAATGGAGTACGATAGAGTGCCCAGAAATAAACCCATGTGATTAATTTATGACAAAAGAGTCAAGAATATACAGTGGGGAAAGGACAATTTCTTAAATAAATGGTGTTGGGAAAACTGGACAGCCACAAACACGAAAGGAAATGGGACAAAAATACACAAAAATTAACTCAAAATGGACTAAAGACTTGAAGGTAAGATATGAAACTATAAAACTCCTAGAAGAAAGTATAGGTGATAAGCTCCTTGACATAAGTCTTGGAGATGATTTTGAATTTGACACCAAAATTAAAAGCAACAAAAGCAAAACAAAAACAAAAACAAACAAAAAACACAAACCCAAGTAGAACTACATCAAACTAAAAAGCTTCTGCATGCAAAGGAAACCATCAACAAAATGTAAAGGCCAACTATTGAATGGGAGAAAATATTTGCAAATCATGTGTATGGTAAGGGGTTAGTATCCAAAATATATAAAGAACTCACACAACTCAATAGAAAAAAATATGGTTAAAAAATAAGCAGAAGATCTGAAGACATTTTTACAAAGAAGACATATAGATGACCAAAGATATGTGAAAAAATGATGATCACTCATTGTCAGGGAAATGCAAATCAAAAACCACAATGAGTTATCACCTCACACCTATTAGGATGGCTATTGTCGAAAAGGTAAGAAACAATGCATATTGGCAAGGATGCGGAAGAAAGGGAACCTTTGTGTACTATTAAGTGAGAATGTAAATTGATAACAGTTTTTGTGGAACACAGTACAGAGTTCCTTAAGAAATTAAAAATAGAACTATCATGTGATCCAGCAATCCCATTTCTAGGTATTTATCTGCAAGAAACAAAAATACTTACTCAAAAAGTTATACACACCCCATGTTTATTGTAACATTATTTGCAATAGACAAGATATGGAAACAACCTAAACATTCACTGACAGATGAATGAATAAAGAAAATGTGGAATATATACACAACGGAGTATTATTCTGCCATGAAAAGGAACGAAATCTTGCCATTTGCAACAGCATGGGTGGACCTTGAGGGCATTAGGCTAAGTGAATTAGGTCAGAGAGAGAAAGACAAATACTATATAATCTACTTATATGCACAATATAAATACAAAAAAACCAAAAAACAAGCAAACAAATAAACAAAAAAGAAGCTCACAGATGTGGAGAACAGCTTGGTGGTTTCCAGGGTGGGGGTTTCATTGTGAGTGAAATAGGTGAAGGCAAAAGGTACAAACTTTCACTTATAAATGAATAAGTCATTGAGATGTAATGTATAGCATGGTAACTATGGTTAATAATACTGTATTGCATAATTGAAAGTTGCTAAGTGAGTAAATCTTAAAAGGTTTCATCATAAGAACAAAGAATTCTGTAACTATGTATGGTGAAGGATGTCAACTGGACTTATTGTGGCGCTCATTTCACAGTGTATACAAATATCAAATCACCAACTTGTATACCTGAAACTAATGTAATGTTGTATGTCAGTTATACCTCAATAAAAAAAATGGGACGGGGAGCTTACCATAAAAATGTCTTTCTTGTTTTTATTTGCATTTTAGGAAATAATGAAACTGAACAGTTTTTTTTTTTTTTTGGCCCAGTCTAACTTATTTTTTTGTAAGTTGACTATTTTATAGTCTTTGACCATTTTTCTTTTTATAATTGATTTGTAGGAGCTCTTCATACAGTGGTAGTAATTCTTTGTCCATCATGTGTGTTACTAAATAGTTTTTCCTAAGTCTCTCAAACTTCCATAATTGTGGTATTTTGTTTTTGTTTTTGCTGCCAGGAAATATTTAACTTCGATGTAAATTTTTTTCCTATAGTTTCTGGCTTTGGTGTCAACTTAAGAAAGTCATGTTCCACCCTTATATCAGAAGTGTTTTCTCATAATTTTTTTAAATTTTTTACATTTATGAATGCTCTTTATCTAACTGGAATTTAATGTGTGAAATTTGACTTTTCCTTAAATTGGCTGGCCAGTTGTCCCAAATTATTTAGTGAATAACAAATCTTTCCCTTGTGACTTGAAATGCCACATTTATTTTACTCTGAATTCTCATAATACTTGAGTATTTCTGGAATTTTCTGTTCTGCTCCTTGGCAGTGTGTCTTTTCCTATATCAGGACCATCCATGTTGTTCTTGTGGCGGTTACTACTATTACTGCTGAATACAATGGGCATGCATATCTCTTTAATTTTTTTCAATTTGAGTTTTTGTTGTGAGCTGCTATTTTAAATGTGGTAGGTTTCTCACTTGTTATGGTTGGTATGTGAAAAGAGCAATTGCATCTTTGTATCTTTATTTTGAAACTAGCTATCTTCCTGATTCTCTTAACAGTTCCAAAAATTTTGCAGTTTGTTTTCCAGGAGTTCACACGTATAAAATACTAATATTTTTGCATTCTCCCTTCAGATATGCATGCTTCACTTCATTTGTTTGATTAATTGCATTTTCTTTGATGTTGAGAACGGTATTAAATAATTGTACTGATCTAAGATATTCTTACCTCATTTCTGACTTTAAAGGAAATACTTCCCATTATTTAGCCACTAAGTATAACGATGGCTTTAGAGTTACATTGTGTATTGGTTTTTTGTTTGTTTGTTTTTTAAATGTTTATTTTTGAGAGAGAGACAGAGACAGAGACAGAGTGTGAGCAGGGGAGGGGCAGAGAGAGAGGGAGACACAGAATCCGAAACAGGCTCCAGACTTCTAGCTGTCAGCACAGAGCCCGATGCGGAGCTTGAACCCATGAACCGTGAGATCGTGACCTGAGCCAAAGTCGGACACTCAACCGACTGAGCCACCCAGGCGCCCCAGGCTGTATTGTTTTTTTTTAACATTCAGGCAATATCCATTTCTTTTCTTTTTTTTTTTAATATATGAAATTTATTGTCAAATTGGTTTCCATACAACACCCAGTGCTCATCCCAATAGGTGCCCTCCTCAATACCCATCACCC
Organism: Prionailurus bengalensis; assembly: GCF_016509475.1. NCBI lineage: Eukaryota > Metazoa > Chordata > Mammalia > Carnivora > Felidae > Prionailurus > Prionailurus bengalensis. The sequence goes on along the minus strand of NC_057351.1, from coordinate 50,793,105 downwards.
AACCCTTCCCTCCCTTCCACCCCCCATCAACCCTCAGTTTGTTCTCAGTTTTTAACAGTCTCTTATGCTTTGGCTCTCTCCCACTCTAATCAGGCAATATCCATTTAATCCTACATCAAGCTTTTCAAAAAAATCTTAAATAGATTTGGAATCAGACATGTTTTGGGTAGGTAAGCAAGAATAATATGTGAGTTTATTTAGTAATGTCAAATGGCCCTTGCAGTCTAGAATGAATTGCACTTACTCATGATCTGTTATCCTTTCAGTATTTCATTCAGTTCTATCTCCTAATGTTTTGTCTAGGATGGCTTCGATCAACATAAGTGAGTTTGGTTAGTAGCTTTCTTCTTGTTAAGGTTTGACAATAATGCCATGTTGCTTCTAACACGTATTTGGAATGTATCTTTTTTCTTTAAACTGTTACAGGGCTCAAAGATTTGCTCACATGATTATACCAGGTGACTTAAAAAAAAAAAGCTTTTTCATTTTCTTCTGACTTTGGTTTCAAGGTAAGAAGGACTTTCCAATTTAATGTTATTAAAAGTGTTTGGTCACACTTTTGTATTACCTGTTAAAAAATTCTATCTATAGTTAATTTTGTGCTTATTCTCTTGAAATAGATGTCATATTTTGGGTTAAATACTAATTAAATATTTTATGAATATTTTGGTAAAGAATGTATTTTTCAAGCAGCTCAACAAGTCTCGCAACAACAACAACAAATATTTGGCTGAGTTGGCCATACCCGAGTTAAGTTTTAACCGATGACAGTTACTCTAATGTCACAGTTGAATATTATTGTCTAAGAATTGCCCTATGTATGCCAGGCTCAAAAAAAACTTTTCCTCCTTAGGGAAATTATTTAAAAAAATTTTTTTTAATGTTTATTTATTTTTGATGAAGAGAGAGCACAAGCAGGGGAGAGGCAGAGAGAGAGAGAGAGGGACAGAGAATCTCAAGTGGGCTCTGTGCTGACAGCAGAGCCCAGTGTAGGGCTCAAATCCATGAACCACAAGATCATGACCTGAGCTGAAGTCAGATGCTGAAGATTAAGCAGATTAAGGGGCGCCTGGGTGGCTCAGTTGGTTAAATGTCTGACTTCGGCTCGCGTCATGATCTTGCGGTTCGTGAGTTTGAGCCCCGCATCGGGCTCTGTGCTGGCAGCTTGGAGCCTGGAGCCTGCTTCGGATTCTGTGTCTCCCTCTCTCTCTGGCCCTTCCTCTCTCTCTCTCTCAAAAATAAATAAACATTAGAAAAATTTTTTTTAAGATTAACAGATTAAGACTAAAATGAATGCTGGGCAGGCAAAAGGAACACAAACTGATTCCACTTCAGTTTTCACACTTGGCATTTGAAAAGCACAGGGAGGACATTACGGAGACCACTGCGGTTCCTCTTGTCTCCCATCTGTTCCTCTTCCACAGCTACTCCCACATCTTATCCTCCAATTCTCAGAAGATTCTTCTTCCGGTCCTAGGCCACACACCTCTTACTCTTCAACTTCAACTTCACCTCTTTCCTTCCAAATCTACATCACAAAATCTCCAAGCATCATTAGGCAAAGCCGGACTCCCTCTGAGGGTGGGAGATAGAGACTAAAAAAGCTGTCAGCAAAGGGGAAATAGTGGGAAAATTCATACATTAATAATGTAATACTTAAGGCAGTGTAAATTTGGAAACGACCTAAACATGAAACAATTGGAAAATGGTTAAATAAATTATGGCATATGTGGTACTGGCTGTATGAACAAGATATAGTCCCTTTGTTCATGAAGCTTATAGTCTAATAGAAATATTTTATAGCCATCAGCAACAAACATGTTTTGGAAATAAATTTAATAATGTGACAAGAAAACTCATGGTATAATTTTGAGTGCAAAACTCCAGGTAAGAAGCTGCATATATAGTAATAAAGTCCCAATTTAAAAAAACTGATATATGTAAGTCCTTGCATACATATGTGTATGTACATATATATGTGTTTATATCAAACTGTTAAAAGTGATTATCTCTGGATATTATTACAGGCGATTCTTGTTGCCTTTTTTTATACTCTTCTGTATGTTCAAAATGTTAAAGATAAGTATATTTTAATAGTAAATGGGTTTACAAACTATTGTTGTTCTCTCCTTATCATTGCCTATGTTTTCCAAATGTTCATAGAATGTATAAGTGGAAAAAAGCAGCAATCAATTCACAGTATTTGATATAACTGTGTACTGAGATACAGAAGTGGCTTCCTGATTTAGTAGACTTTTGCCTCCAGTAGCTCTATAGACCTGAATAATATATCTCTCAGTGTGTGTGTGTCTGTAATCTATTATGTATTATATATTATATTATATATTTTATTATTAATTATAACAATTATAATATATTATATATATAATGCATTCTATATCCAATTAGATTATATATATATAATGTATATGTAATGTATATAATATAATGTATTACATACATATATATGTATGTAATACATTATATATATATATATATATATATAATCTAATTGGATTGTTACAGGAGTGGAGTATCCCCAAAGCACAAACAATTCGCGTGCATATGCTTTCTTTGACTATGTCACCATGGACTCTAATGAGATCAAGCTTATTTGCCCTTCAAACTACAAGCACTAGAATTTCATCAGATGGCTTTTAAGTAAGCAAATTCATATCCTTAAAATATGGAGATGTAACGATGAATAGCACTGAACAGTTCTGTTCAAATTTATGTAGAAATTTTGCTATGCTTTCCTCTTGCCAGTGTAGAAATCTATAGAGGTATTAAAATGCAATTTACATTATGCTTAGAGAAAGTGACTTTGCCTAATACAATACAAAGCCATTGAATGCTAACCCCATGACATGTACGCCTCCTCGAACCACCAAATACCATTGAGAGGAGCGAGTGAATTATTGTAGGTGATTTTAATTTAGATTACTAAAACATTTCCATAGACATAGAAGTCTGGGTTGATTAAACTTTAAACTTATCTGATTATAGCACTTATTATATTATGGTTGAAGTTACAGGAAAGTACTTCAATTGATTGGATAATTATGAATAAATAGGGAAGGATATGACTTTTAAAATTTGTTTCAATTATTTAAGTGATTGCTATACGAAGGAAATTAAGAAACTGAAATGGTCTTGACACTGTATCAAATTGCCAGACAGAAACTCTGAAGATGAATAACTTCATGGTGTCTATAGTACCATCAATTTAGAAATAGTTACTTTAAGAGATAAAAAGATAAGGGTAAAAACATGAAAATTCAACTAATTGAAGTATTTCACCAATTGAATGTTATTGGCAATCTGTCTCTAGCTCATTTCCTCAGTTGATTTCAGAGAAGTCTCCCTACAAAAGTGTCATTAGATGTGCTATACAGATCTCAGAAAAAGAACCGTGAACAAGATTTTTATTGGCTCATTTGGTCTCAGATTTGTGATTCCCATTGACAGAGGGGATCTTGTGTTATAATTTAAATACTCATAAGATGTTATTCTAAGGAATCTTTTCTTTTGCTGAAGATGGTGGAGGCTGGGAGTAATTGCAAAACTGCCCAAGGCCATGTACCTAGAAGTGGGCAGGGGCAAGTCAAAGGCTGCTTCTTAGATAATAAAGCCCAAACTTCCTCTCAGCTCCCAGGATGCAGGCTGCCATGTCCCATTGCATCAGACCTTGACCAATTCAGAGGACTTTTTTCAGGTTCATCAGATCTTTCTTGTCACGTGACTATAGATGACTACATCTCTCATTAGAGTGGTACATTTGTTACAACTGAACCGAAATTGATAAATTATTATTAACCCAAGTCCGTAGTTTACATGAGAGTTCACTCTATGTGTTATACATTCTATGGGTTTGACAAATGTGTAATGACATGTATCCACCAATTTAGTGTCCTACAGAATAGTTTTGCTGCTCTAAAAGTTCTCAGTGCTCCACCTGTTCACCCCTCCCTCCCCAGGCCCCTGGAAGCCACTGATCACTTTGCTGTCTCCATCATTTTGCCTTCACCAGAATGTCATATAGCTGGAATCATGCAGTATGCAGCCTTTGAGACTGGCTTTTTTCACTTAACAACATGCATGTAAGGATCTTCCATGTCTTTACAGCGCTTGATAGCTCATTTATTTTTAGCACTGAATAATATTCCACTGTCTGGATGGACCACAGTTTATCCTTTCACCTATGGAAGGACATCTTGGTTGCTTCTAGGTTTGAGCAGTTATGAATAAAGCTGCTATAAACATCCATGTGCAAGTTTTTGTGTGAACAGAACCACACAAAAGGTTTCCATTCCTTTGGGTAAATACCAAAGTGTGCAATTGCTGAATCATTTATAGGGATGTTTTTAATTTTGTAAGAAACAGCTAAATTGTCTTCCAAAGTGACTGTATCATTTTGCATTACCACTAGCAATGAATGAGAGTACCTGTTGCCCCACATCCTTGTCAGCATTTGGTGTTGTCAGTGTTCTGGATTTTGGCCACTCTAACAGGTGTGTAGTGATATCTCATTGTTGTTTTAATTTGTTTTTCCCTAATGACATATGATGTGGGGCATCATTTCATATGCTTGTTTGTCATTTGTATGTCTTCTTTGACAAGGTGTCTGTTAAGGTCTTTGGCCCATTTTTTAATTGTGTTGTTTGTTTTCTTATTGTGAGCAATCTAATGTAGTTTTTAACCTTTATTAATAAAATCTTTTCCCTTGTTTCTTTTGTAACTCCCCCCCTTCCTTTTCAAATAAATTACTAGATTTGTTTTGCTAATACATTGTGTAAGGTTTCTTGCATTTATGTTCATGAGTGAGGTTCTTGTAACTGTCTTTTCTTGCAATGTTTTTATCAAGCTTTGATAACGAAATTATTACGGCCTCCTAAACCATGTTGGATAGTGTTCACTCTTAGTATATCCTTTGGTAATATTGTCCTGTAAAGTCAACTTTCTTGAGACTATGATTTTTTTTTGGTATAGGTTTTTAATTACAGACTCAGACTTTCAAATTGTTGTAGACTGTTCAGATTTATTATTTCTTCTGTATCAGTTTTTATAAGATTTATTTTTCTAGGAATTTATCTATTTCATCTCTTCTTTTTTCTCTGGCTAATACCTCTAGGAATTGATAAGTTTTATTAGCTTTTTTTCAGCACACAAGTTTTGGCTTAGTTAATATTTTCTACTGTAAGTATTATTTCTGGTACGTTAATTTCTTCTTTTCATTATCTTACATTTTCTGCTTTATGTTATTTATTTTTAAAGTTTGTTTTGAGAGGGAGAGAGAGCAAGTGTGAGCAGGGGTGGGGCAGAGAGAGAGAGAGAGAGAGAGAGAGAGAAGGAGAGAGAAAATCTCAAGCAGGCTCTACACTGTCAGCACAGAGCCTGATGGGGCAGGGCTTGAGCTCACGAACCATGAGATCATGACCTGAGCCGAAATCAAGACTCAGATGCTTAACCGACTAAGCCACCCAGGTGCCCTTCTGCTTTATTTTTATTGGCTATGTTTTTATACTTTCTTGAGATGGATGTTTATCTCACTGATTTATAGTCTTCTTTTCTGATACTTACTCTAAAGTTACAAATTTGTCTCCAGTTGTGTTCTATGAGTTTTGACATGCCATTTTTGTTAATTGAAGTATAGTTGACACATAATGATACATTAGTTTCAGGTGTACAACAAGTGATTAGACAAGTTTATGCATGATGCTGTGTTCCGCACAAGTGTAGCTACAATCTGGCACCTTACAACACTATACCGTTGACTGTATTTCCTAGGCTGTATCTTTCATTCCATGACCAGAAGCCTTACCTCCCACTCCCCTTTGAACATTTTGTCCATCCTCTCACACCCCTGCCCTCTTGCAGCCATTAGTTTGTTCTCTTGTTCCACCCAGTTATGGGTCTGTTTCTGTTTTGTTTGTTTATTTATTTATTTAAATTTATTTATTTTGAGAGAGACAGATGCAGTGTGAGTGGGGAGGGGCAGAGAGAAAGGGAGACGGAGAATCCTAGCAGACTCTGTGCTGCCAGCTCAGAGCGCGATGTGGGGCCCAAACCCACGAAACCATGAGATCATGACCTGAGCGGAAACCCAGAGTCAGAAGCTTAACTGACTGACCCACCCAGGTGCCCTGTCTAGTTTTTAGATTCCACATGTAAGTAAAATCATATGGTATTTGTCTTTCTCTGTCTGGCTTATTTCACTTAGTATAATACCCTCTAGGTTCATCCATGTCGTCATAAATGGCAAGGTCTCATTCTTTCTTATGGCTGAATAATATTCCATTATATATGTGTGTGTGTATATATATATATATATATATATATATATATATACCACATCTTTATCCATTCATCTATTGATGGACACTTTGATTGCTTCTGTATCTTGGAATTCTAAGGGACCCTTTTTCCCAACATCTTCCACAGCCAAGGTCAAGAGAGTCATGTATTACTATTTCCCAAGGTTGAAAATCCTTGGTAGGGGGAGGAGTTTCAGATTCAATTCGAGTCTCTGCCATCTTACCTTGTTTTCACAGATTTGTTTCCAGTCTTCCTTAGGCCTGTGAAATCCTAGGCTCTACACCTCCTGGAGTCATGGTAGGCTAATGTCTGCTTTTGGCTCTTACACAGTTCTTTCCCTACCAACTCAGCCGTGAATTAAAAAGAATTTAAAAAGATTTCATGCAGAATTTTAAGTTTTAGGGCTGTTACAGGAGCAGTTTCTATAAAAGTCTAGTCCGCCATGTTGCTGGCAGAAGTCTCCCCCTTGTCATTCTATAATTTGTGATTCTAAGATGACTTGATTAGTGACTATTATAATATGATTACATTTGTTACACACCAGCCGTTCCCTATCTGCATGTACCTAGGTCTACACGAGTCCACTAGATTTTGAGTAAAAGAAGGGGAAATTCAGCCATTAATCTGGAATTTCAGTACATTGTTAACATCAAACATTTAGATAATTATTAGATACGTCATCATTTAGATGTGCCATGTTGTTTAGACACAACGGTTTTTATGTCCTGACTTGCCACTTTTGTTTTAGATTTAAAAATAACTCATCCATTTTGGTTTTGGCTCATCTTGTCCTCTCACTGCTGCTCTATCTTTTGTTTAAAAATACCAACTGCATTTTAAAAATAGGAGGCATTATTTTAGAACTAGAGGTTAGTATAAGAGTACAGTTAAGCTGTGGTGGCATATAATTCTGATTATAATCAATTCCCTTCTTGGCATATTCTCTTGAGGATGGGATGACCTAGCAGAAGGCATTAGTACCACCAGTTACACTGATACACTACTGAAATGTTTATTTTGGAGCATTAGGAAAAAACTTGGAAACCAAAGAGTAATTTACGATTGTTAGGGAGTTCACTGAGCCATTTCGGTTATAATTTATTAATCCCATTTTACCCACAAGGAGTTTTAATCAGATGATTTACCAATATATTGAGAAGTGCCACAAACTAGGAGAAAAATAGAAGCAAACATATTAGTTCTTATGAATAAACCAAGCTTCTTCCTCGAATTTTCTTCAGACAGTTTCTAAATAAAGAGATGTGCCAAGTTTACAGTAGAGGGGCCATTGCATTTATTGTTCCATTGTTCTACAAGTTGAAAGTAAATTGAAACATGTTCCGTAACGTCTCTCTGAGGTCAACAAGGCACAATGAGCACTAGAAACAATTTGTTATTGTTCTAAGCTCTCGTTGGTGTCCACAAATAACCTTATGTGAAAATGACACACAGTAATTCACCTGAAGAGGGTGGTTAGGGTTTGGGGATTGACTTCAGGAATAAAGATAGATTTGGTCCATACTACCTACACCCCACCAGTTGAGCTAGCCCAACACCTCATCTGATGACAATAATAAGAGGAATAATAATTCAACAAGCTGATGTTGCTGTAGTGTTTTATAATTTACAAAGAGGTTTTTATTTACCTTATTCAGATTCTCCCACGAGCCCCTTGAGGTTGACGAGGCCATGATTATAAATTCCTCCTGTCACAAATGAGGAAGCCAAGGCTTAGAGAGATTGCACGGCACAGCTGAGACTGAATTTCAGATGTCTTGATTCTCTGCAGAGTGACCTGTCCCCATTGCAATCTGGTCATTTGGCAGGACTCTTGTTGCTGCGGGAGAAGAGTCCAAACAAAACAGAGGATGGATCCTGTCCACATGCCCTTGACATGTTCTGGGACATGATTCCTAACACTCTCATGTTATGAATTTCCTGAGGACTCTTCTGTGATGACCTCTGTGTGCTTAACCAATATCATAAGCATCAATTATTTTGGAATAAAACAAAATAAAATCAACCACATAAAAAAACTTCTATCAGAAAGCATTTGGTGAGTACAATGAAGGGAGGAATTGGAAAAGTGAGAAGTGTGATGCTTTGAGAGTTTTATCTTTGTCTTTTCTTGTTATTAATCAAGTTAATCTTGTTTCCTTGCTTCTCAAGGTACAGAGTTTGCTGGAAAATTCCTCATGTTTCATGTCTCCTTTTTTTGATCCCATTTTTGATTGACAGTGGATGGAGGTGGTCAATATACCAGAGCGCCATGAAGTGACAAAGAGCATTTCTTGAAGAAAATCTCAGCAGAGTGATGTGAGTGTTTGACAGCTTTTCTTTCACTTGTATGAAGACTGTAAGCTACTTTTCTTTTTTTTTTTTAATTTTTTTTTTCAACGTTTATTTATTTTTGGGACAGAGAGAGACAGAGCATGAATGGGGGAGGGGCAGAGAGAGAGGGAGACACAGAATCGGAAACAGGCTCCAGGCTCTGAGCCATCAGCCCAGAGCCTGACGCGGGGCTCGAACTCCCGGACCGCGAGATCGTGACCTGGCTGAAGTCGGACGCTTAACCGACTGCCCCACCCAGGCGCCCCTTTAAGCTACTTTTCTAAGCCCTCTCCCAGTTTTGACATGCAGGCTCCTGTCCAAGTGTAGACCAGCTTCCTGAAATATTAATTTAGAAATTGTCCAGTAGAGAGATTCAGAATGGCAATAGAAGACAGCATTCTGAGATTCGTCAGACTGTTGATTTAGCGTGTTTGGACCTAAAGTTTCTAGTTTCACTGAATTTTATTGTTGTATTTGGGGGCTTTTCTTTTTCAACTGCCATATCCAACCTGTCAGAAGCCCTGTATGGCCCACCATTTCATCATGTGTCTCCCTTCCTCTCTCTGTGATTCCACTACCGTTGCCTCGTCCAGGCTTGTGCACTTCTCAAATACATCAGTCCATCAACCTTCTTACTGGTCTCTCTGCCTCCATTTTGGTCCCCACCCACACTCACTCTTCATGGTGCTATCTGAGTGGGATTGTTATAAAAGACAATTCTAATCATGATGCTCCTTATTTTGACTCTTCCGCTGTTGTCTTATAATTTTAACTAGTTTAGCTCAGAAGACTTTCTAGATGTTGACTCTTCCCTCCTCTATAGCCATGTTTTTCACTCAAGTACCCTTTGTGTAGCCAAACGAAACCACATGCAGTTGTCTGAAGGTACCATGGTATCCCAGAGAAGTTACTTGAATCCTCTGTCAGGGATAACCCTACTGCACACCCAGGTGCTGAACTGATTCCAGAAGGTTTGGGCAGTCAAGGATGATGCGGCAGTGCCGGCCTGACAGCTGGCTCAGCTCCTGCCTGCTTGTGCAGAGCGGCTGCGCATGTGATAGGATTCAGGGACAAGCAGCTTCCCTCTCCTCCTCCTTCTCTACATGCCTGCAACTGTGCTGCAAATACAATATTTCCCGGTGATAGTCCTTGTCCCATTAAGATTTTGGCTTCCAATGTCAAATACAATGAAAGTATAAGTGGTCATAACGATGTTTAAATCCATTCTTTAGAAAACTGAACCAGGGGCGCCTGGGTGGCTCAGTTGGTTGAGCGTCCAACTTTGGCTCAGGTCATGAACTCACAGCTTGTGAGTTCAAGCCCCACATGGGGCTTCGTGCGGACAGCTCAGAGCCTGGAGCCTGCTTTGGATTCTGTGTCTCCCTCTCTCTGCCCCTCCCCCACTTGTGCTCTGTCTCTCTGTCTCTCTCTCTCTCAAAAATAAATAAACATTAAAAAAAATTAAAAACAAAAAAGAGAAGAAAACTGATGCAGAGGCTCCTTTTAGAAAGTTATTTCCCTAAGGGGCACCTGGGTGGCTCAGTCAGGTAAGCGTCCAACTCTTGATTTCAGCTCAGGTAATGATCTCACAGTTCCATGGGTTTGAGTCCCACATCGGGCTCTGCACTGATGGAATGGAGCCTGCTTGGGATTCTCTCCCTCTCTCTCTGCCCCTTCCCTGCTCTCTCTCTCTCTCTCTCTCTCTCTCTCTCTCTCTTTCTTTCAAAAGGAAAAAAAAAAGAGAAAAAAAAAAAGTTGTTTCTCTAAGACCACACAGTGGGCTGGAACCCAGGGGTCTTGGCCTTCAGTTCTGATGCTTCCTATGCCGTGATTCTGCTGCCGTTTAAAGAGGTCATTCTCAGTTCTACGTGTGTAGGATGGCCTGGCATAATGGCTGTGGTGTAGATTCCTGGGCCCTGCCTTCTAGAGCCCTAGAGTTACTAGGTCTCTGTGGACTTGGGAGTCTCCATCTTATGCCATCCCCTGGGGCATTCAGATGCAGGACAGAGATGAAAGGCTAAGCTCATTAGAGTGAAGATAGTTCCTTTCTCAGGGGATTTGTGTCTGTTGGGTAACCTAGGTCTGCCAGTTAGGCTTGTATGAAAGCTAAATATTTGAGAGGGGCAGGGATGTAATCTGCTGCCTTATATATGCTTCTTATATAAAATGTTACTCATTTCTGGGGCACCTGGGTGGCTCAGTTAGTTAGGCGTCCAACTCTTGTTTTCGGCTTAGTTGATGATCTCACGGTCTCGTGAGTTCAAGCCCTGTGTTGGGCTTTGTGCTGACAGTGTGGAGCCTACTTGGGATTCTCTGTCTCAGTGTCTCTGTCTTTCTTAAAATGCATAAATAAACAAAAACTTCTTTAAAAATGTTATTTATTTTTAAAAAGAACAGAATTAGGCTCTTGAAATTTACCCTCTACTTAGAAACCGTAACTGCCATCAGTGGATATAAGAGGAATAACAGACAAATGTCTGGGGGCGATGTGCACTCAGGGCTCATCAATTCTCCGTCTACCACAGGGCCCCGCTGTCATGCATGGCTCTTGGACTTTCACTCAGAGCCAGTCCCAGTTAGTCACAGTATGGGGAACAGTTGTTGGCCACTTTCCAAGCCTCTGTGGTTTGGGCTATTTGTAGCTTGTCCCTCGATTTCCTGGCATTTTGTCCACAAAGTGCGTAACAGAAGGGAGTGGCCTCTTAATCCTTGGCACAGGTTTTATAACCTTCTACAGAATTTCCCAACACTGTGAAAAAAATGGTTCCACGGTTCCTCTTTCTTCTAACCAAAGGTTTTGTTTTGTTTTGTTTTAAGGAGACTGGACTGTTTTCTTCTAACTATATTAAACTTTCAAATTAAGTAGAAAACGTTCTTGAAAGCACTATTTATAGACTAGAGGGAGCCCCTTAGGGGCAGGATTTGATACTACTCATCTTGGCCCCTCGGGATCAACACTGAGCACGTGTCTTAGTGAGTCTTAGTGGTGTGGTTTTTCCTTGCAGGGGTGATCATTTGGTTCGATAACACCAAAGGCTGGATGAATTCACCCAGAGAGGACCGTAATGAAAATCTGAAATAACCTTTATAATTTTCAAGTGAGGAAATGAAGGCCAAACATGAGAGGCTACAATAAGAGTATACTGGGTACGTATGAATCCAGGGGGCTCTGGATAGGAAGAAAGGAAATGGGTTACATTTCAAGGCCTTTATGATTCTCTGATTAACCAGCCTCCCAGGCTTGCCTCCATGGGGTCCATAGGCCCCTAAGATACTGACACATCACCGGACAGGCTGATTGTAAGATTCTCTGGGGTTTTAAATCCAGGTGATCTCCTAACAGCTTTCTGAGCACTTTCATTTGATCTCCTGTTTGTTTCACAACAGGAGATGTAGAGATATCTATGAGAAGGGGAGGGCCTTTGATTTTGAAGGGCCGCATTCCTGGGCACAGTCATGACTTACTTCTTTTGAAGAGAGGAGGTTAGGGTTTTAGTAATAATGGAATCATTTCTCCTTGACAGAGAAGGAGCTTCATTTCAGTTTAGCCTGGGTCTTAGTGATAATGAGTGTGTGTGTGTGTGTGTGTGTGTGTGTGTGTGTTTGTGTGTATAGTAGATGTATGTATATATATGTATACTAGGTGTATGTTATATGTATATTATATGCATATTATATGTATATTATATGTATATGTATATGTATATGTATATTATATGTATATATATGCTAACAGTGTCTATCTGTCCCTGAAGTTGTGGATGTTTCCTGATTTTATGGCATTAGTGTCTCCTGGCATCTCAGTGGAGGACACCTCACTTTAGATTTCAATCCAATGGAATCTGGACTCTCTCTGATCCCTCAGTGACTCTTCAGGCAAGGACACTGGTGGGGAAGGTGGATTGGAAACCAATGGAGACTTAGATGGGAATCCCTTATTAAGTATGCTAAAAAGATAATTTTTGACATTCCACTCTTATAACATTTTATCTCTGTATTAAAAGAACAGGGTAAACTAAGTCTGTGATAGCCTTTAACACCTTTTTCCTTTTCCCTCACATTCCTTCTTATTTAAAATTAAATCTTTCCTAAGAGCTGACTTCTCTGTGCAGTGTCACAGTGTTGCTGGACTGTTCCTCTCTATTTCCTAATCACAGTCCCTCAACTTTCCCAAGGTTTATTCCCACTTCAGCTTCAGTCTCTGCTTAACCCTCTACTCCTTAAAAATAAGGCCTTCCCGGGGCGCCTGGGTGGCGCAGTCGGTTAGGCGTCCGACTTCAGCCAGGTCACGATCTCGCGGTCCGTGAGTTCGAGCCCCGCGTCAGGCTCTGGGCTGATGGCTCAGAGCCTGGAGCCTGTTTCCGATTCTGTGTCTCCCTCTCTCTCTGCCCCTCCCCCATTCATGCTCTGTCTCTCTCTGTCCCAAAAATAAATAAACGTTGAAAAAAAAAAAAAAGGCCTTCCCAGGCTCTTCTTCATAACCTAACAATCTCTTATCTCCCCTTTCTCAACATCCTAGTCTCATTTCCTGCTTGTTTTTTTGTATCACCACTCTGTTAGTTCGATTTGTTTAGCTAGAAATTGAGCTCTCTAAGGATAGGGATTTTTATGTGTTTTGTTTATGTGCTGTGTCCTTAGCACCTTGAAGACTATCTGATGCACAGCAATTGCTGAATAAATGTTTGTTGGATGAATCAAATGTGTGGGGAGGTAAAATACTGAAGTGAAGTACTACTAGAGCAAAGAAAGAAGAAAAACGTGAACATAAGCTTAGCGTCTCCTCTCCTGCTGCCGGTTTCTTAGCACTCCCAGATCCCACGTTCTGAGATGTGTGACCAGAGTCTGTGTTAGATAAATAGGTTAAGGACAAAAAGGCAGGGGGCACCAAAGTGTGTCTTGTAACCGAGAAGCACAGGCTTGGGTCTGGGGATGCAAAACAGCTCAAGGACCCTGGCTCTCCAGCACTTTGTTCTCTGCTTCTACGGTACTTCTTGGCTTCATTCTTCTGGTGCCCTCACATGGCAGAGAGGACATAGCTGCTGCGAGCTCTAAAATAGTATCTTTAGGGGTACCTGGCTGGCTCAGTCAGTCAAATATGTGACTCTTGATCCTGGGGTTGTGAGTTCAAGACCCATGTTGGGTGTAGAGCTTAAAATAAGTGAGTAAGTCAGTAAGTAAATAGTACCTTTATAGCTCTCAGTTGGAAAGAACATTTTTCTCACTGTCTGCATATAAAATTCTGGAAAGTAACTCCATTTGGTCTAACTTGGTCAACTCTTCCAACTATGGTCTCTAACCAGTCCAAACTCCTCTGCTTGCCATATGACAGACCAGTAAGTCAAGAGGCAAGATGTTGGGGCAAGGAAAGCAACTTTATGTGGAAAGCCAGCATACCAAGGAAATGGCAGACTACTGTCCCAAACAACCATGTCCTCTAACAGTGAAATTTAACCTTCTTTTATGTCAGCAAAAGGGGGAAGCGGGAGAGAGTTGAGTCAATGGGTGATTAATATCTGTAGACTTCTGAGGAAAGTCACGTAACTTCTTTGTCCTTGGTCAATTGATCTTTGTGTACAGACATCTGGTCATGTTGTTCCTGTAAATCTTAGACATAGCATAGTCATTTCTGCATGTACTTCCTTATTTCCCCAAGAGAGGTAGGTTTCGGGGTGGGGGGGGGAAGCAATTTTCACAAATCTTAGCTGTAAGCAAAATTCCTTCAGTGATTAACATGCCTATGTGTAGGGCCCATCAGAAGTTTCTAAGCTGTAGGTCACAGCAGCCGGGAGATAGAAACAATATGGAGTCAGACATGCTAAGCTTCTCCCTGGTACAGATCTAAGCTCTAAGAAAGCAGGAACATTTTTACTTTTGCTCACTGCTGAATTTTAAGATCCTAGAATAGTACATGGCACAAAGTAGGTGCTTAATAATTGCTGAAGGGACAAATGAATCACTGTGACAGGAACAGGATGCTGACTGGCAGCTGCACTATCATCAGATGAAATGAGGGAGGTGTTGTTAGCCCTGCCCCCCACCAAAAATATTAAATAGACCAAGAGAGGACGGGATGCTGGGCAGCTAAACTATTAGCTGACCACCATAGAGTCTAAAAGTCTTTATGATTATTTTTTTCAATCAGAAGTAGTAATTTTCCATTGTAATCTAAGAGTGCCTTTCTGGGAGAGCTTTGAGTGAAGGGGTTAAGGATTAAGATTGACATGAACTGTGGCCATCTTCCACGTGTTAGCATGTTGGGACGAAATGTCATCTTTCTAATAAAAACTTTTACAGAAATAAAAAGATTAAATGTGTAAAGGGACTGACGGATGGATACATAGGCACACTTAGATCATTTTAGAAATTGGTAAACAATATCACACTTGAATTTTAAAAAATTTAAATGTAGGAAGGAATATATGTAGTGCATTTTCACAGATTAAAAGAAGGGAAAGTCCGGGGCACCTGGGTGGCTCAGTTGGTTAAGTGTCCGGCTTCGGCTCAGGTCATGATCTGGTGGTTCACGAGTTCGAGCCCTGCGTCGGGCTCTGTGCTGACAGCTTCCGATTCTGTGTCTCCCTCTCTCTCTGACCCTCCCCCCTTCGTGCTCTGTCTCTCTCTGTCTCAAAAATAAATAAATGTTAAAAAAAATTTTTTTTTTGAAATAAAAGAAGGAAAAGTCCTCTATGGGCAACTCAGCAATATTTCCTAACATTTACATTAGAGATTTAAAAATCTCTAAAATTATTAAAAAAAATTTTTTTTAATGTTTTATTTAATTTTGAGACAGAGTATGAGCAGGGACAGGGCAGAGAGAGAGGGAGACACAGAATCCAAAGCAGTCTCTAGGCTCCGAACTGTCAGCACAGAGCCGGACGCAGGGCTTGAACTCATGAACCGGGAGATCATGACCTGAGCTGAAGTTGGACGCCCAACCAATTGAGCCACCTGGGTGGCCCTAAAATTATTTTTATATTCTGGTTAGTGAAAATAGGAGTTTTTCCAAAAATTTCTCCTGAGGAAATAATAACAAATGTGCAAAAAATTATATAAAGTCACAATTACAGTTACTTATAATAGAAAAAAAAAAAACCCACAACTGCTAAAAAACAGGAATTAGCTAACCTGTGGTATATTCGTATATAGAATAAGACCAAAGTCATGTTTTAGAACACAATAACACAGAAAATTATTCCCAGGATACTATTAATTGAAAAAAGCATGATTGGAGATCATGATGTGGAACATGATTCCAGTTTTATTTAAATACCTATAATTTGAACAGTGTGGTTCTCTTGACCAAAAGGATTAAATTATTACTGGTGGATTTTATTTTTTTTCTTTGTGCTTTTCTGTGAATTTTGAATTTTTTGTGTGTGAACATGTATTTCTTTTGTAACAACATCGAACACAAAAGACCTTAACATATTTGTTTGTAATTTTTCCAACGTTCTTTGTATATAGAGCTTAAATAGCTAACCAGTCTTATGAAGTACTCCTGGTTATATTTGACATGCTGAAATTTATACTGAGGCATTTTTTTATTAATTTTTTTTCAAAATATAATTTATTGTCAAGTTGGCTAACATACAGTGTGTCGAGTGTGCTCTTGGTTTGGGGGTAGATTCCAGTGGTTCATCGCTTACATACAACACGCAGTGCTCATCCCAACAAGTGCCGTCCTCAATGTATACTGAGGCATTTTAAAATGTATACATCCTGTGGACCTTTTCTTCTTTTTGGCTAGAGGAATTTGGTCCTGTAGCTTTTGTTTCTGCCATAATTACACATGCTACCACTTTTCAAATGATCTGCACCAAACTTCCCTGCAAGAAGAAAGTGTCTAGGAGTTACTGCAGAGAACCCACAGGAAGCATAAAATGAAACTTTACCTGTAACGGAAGTAGGTAGGAGTGCCTGGTTGGCTCTGTCCATGGAGCATTGGACTCTTGGTCTTGGGGTTGTGAGTTCAAGCCACATGCTGGGTGAAGAGATGACATAAATGTGACAGAAGCCTCGATTTGCTTTCTCTTGTAAAATCTACCACCAATGGGATGCTAGCAAGCACTGTGAAGAGCTCGACTACGGGATCTGTGGATAGAATTAGAACAATGTGGGAGGAATGGACAAGGTAACTTCAAGAGGACTGATTAATTAAAAGAATAGCAGAATGGTGTAAGGCACATGGGAAATCAGAAACATTTCTTGTTTTCATGCAAACAGGCTTGAGGCCGGGAGGTGGGGGCAGACAAAACAAATAGAAGCTGAAGCAAATCCACTATATTACTTAAGAAAATGTGTTCCTAAATCTGTCTTCACAGGGCTGAAGTGATTCCACAGGTCCAATATGTTTTGTTCTTTCATTCAAGCCCAGAGAAAACACTGGTATCACCACTGATCCATTTTTTAAAATGTTTAATTCTTAAAGAAAGTACAACTTTTATTTTCGAGTGTCTCAGTGATATTCATGGTTCCGCATTTGTATAACAAAAATTGACAGAAAATATGCTGTTTACCTTGAGAGGAACAAAGCAGTCAGAAAAAAATTGTAGAGAAGTGTCAGTCACTCAAGAAAGAATGTAGATTTAAGTAATAGTTGCAACAAAAGTCTTTAAGATTTTAATCATCTTAATTGGCAAGAATATACCATAGTTTCAGCAAGAAAGCCCAAACTTAAGAGAAGATAGATTATTTAAAATAAGTTTCCTACACCCAAAAACCAAATAATCCAGTGAAGAAATGGGCAGAAGACATGAATATACACATCTCTAAAGAAGACATCCAGATGGCCAATAGGCACATGTAAAGATGCTCAACGTCGCTCCTCATCAGGGAAATACAAATCAAAACCACACTCAGATACCACCTCACACCAGTCAGAGTGGCTAAAATGAACAAATCAGGAGACTGTAGATGCTGGAGAGGATGTGGAGAAACCAGAACCTCTTGCACTGTTGGGAATGCAAACTGGTACAGCCGCTCTGGAAAACAGTGTGGAGGTTCCTCAAAAAATTAAAAATAGACCTACCCTATGACCCAGCAATAGCACTGCTAGGAATTGACCCAAGGGATACAGGAGTACTGATGCATAGGGGCACTTGTACCCCAATGTTTATAGCAGCAATCTCAACAATAGCCAAATTGTGGAAAGAGTCTAAATGTCCATCAACTGATGAATGGATAAAGAAATTGTGGTTTATATACACAGTGGAATACTACTTGGCAATGAGAAAGAATGAAGTATGGCCTTTTGTAGCAATGTGGATGGAACTGGAGAGTGATATGCTGAAATAAGTCCTACAGAGAAAGACAGATACCATATGTTTTCAGTCTTATGTGGATCCTGAGAAACTTAACAGAAGACCATGGGGGAGTGGAAGGGAAAAAAAAGTTAGAGAGGGAGGGAGGCAAACCATAAGAGACTCTTAAAAACTGAGAATAAACTGAGGGTTGATGGGGGGTGGAAGGGAGGGGAACGTGGGTGATGGGCACTGAGGAGGGCACCTGTTGGGATGAGCACTGGGTGTTGTATGGAAACAAATTTGACAATAAATTTCATATTAAAAAAATTAAATAAGTTTCCTATAGAGAACTACCTTAAAGAAATAATAATATGGGAAGACTACTTTGCTCAGAATAGTTGAAAAGTTAGAAAACTTTGTATGTCTAGTAACAGAGCAGCGGTTATATGATACATTGTCATATATCCACCCACTGTAACAGGATAAAAATATTAAAATGATGGTTATAAACACTCTGTAGCAGCATATAAATATTTATGCCCTAACGTTAGTTAAAACTATAAAGGTGCCTGGGTGACTCAGTTGGTTAAGCATCTAACTTCGGCTCAGGTCATGATCTCCCAGTTTGTGAGTTCGAGCCCTGTGTCAGGCTCTGTGCTGACAGCTCAGAGCCTGGAACTGGCTTCACTCTGTGTCTCCCTCTCTCTCTGCTCCTCCCCTGCTGTCACTCTTTCTCTCTCTCTCTCAAAAATAAATAAACAGGGTCACCTGGGTGGCTCAGTCGGTTGAGTGTCTGACTTCAGCTCAGATCATGATGTCATGGTTTGTGGGTTCGAGCCCTGCGTTGGGCTCTGTGCTGACAGCTCAGAGCCTGCAGCCTGCTTCAGATTCTGTCTTCAGCTCTCTCTGCCCCTCCCCCACTTGTGCTCTGTCTCTCTGTCTCTCTGTCTCTAAAATAAATAAACATTAAAAAAATTAAATAAACATTTAAAATATTTAAAAAACTATAGATATAGCTTTATATATATATATATGGTTTTATATATATATATATATAGTTAAAACTGTATGTATTGTTTTATATATGTATATATGGCATATCTTAAAAAATTAATGGAAGGAAACACTACAGTATATATTCCATTTCATTATTTTTTTTCTTATGTGTGCTAATAATATCAGTTAGAACAGGGGTGTTTTATTTTTCATCTTCCAAAATTTCCATACTGTGATTCTATGAAAAAAAAAAACTTTTAAAAAATTCAGTCAGGTTTATCCCAAGATTAAAAAAAAAACAACAAAAGAACTACTCTGAGTTAGGGCCCTCTAAGAATCTGAGGTTAAGCTGACCTCATGTTGATTTTCTTATTTTATAAAACATAATGGAAATTATAAAATTTACTGTATTTTTACATTGACATGGAATATATAGTTTCCCCAGGTGTCCACATTTCTTTTAAGGCACAGGCATTTCTTATACTTAGGATTAGATGAGTAATGCATTTGGAAATTATTTAAAAAATAAAAATTTTATTAAAACGAGAGCTAATAGTATCATTATCTCTATTAGCTGTGGTATAGAGTTGTGAATACACTAGACACATGCTCACTAATGTGTATTAAATGGATCAGTGAACTCATGGGACTAGAGACACCTGAGTCAAAAGATGGTTTTTCATGGGATACCTGGGTAACTCAGTTGGTTGAGCGCCTGACTTTGGCTCAGGTCATAATCTCATGGTTCTTGAGTTCAAGCCTTGTGTCGGGCTTTGTGCTGACAGCTTGGAGCCTGGAGCCAACTTTGGATTCTGTGTGTGTGTGTCTCTCTCTGTCCCCCCCCCCCCCATCTCAAATAAATAAACATTAAAAAAAAATCCAAATTTATATCCAGTTTAAATTGATTTTGAAGGACTATCAAAGGAAGCTTGTATTGAAACAAGGACTCAAGAGCCGGTCTAAGGGCAGCATGGATGGCTCGGAGGTTAGATCTACTGAACTAGGTTGTGGGGATTAGAGGGAGAGGATAATGTGGGCTCATAGGAACCTCAATTCTGTGATTATTTTTATTTAGCAACATCTGGAAGAGCCAAGTCCTTCTCCACAGGCCATATGTATCCACGAGGAAATGCCAGAGCTGTCCATCACTGGGGCCTCTCCCTGCTCACCAGCCAAGGTTGCTACCAAGAGTCCTCAATCTGCTAAGAGTAGGATTGGGGTAACTACCTTGATAAGCTGGATTTTAATTTTTGTTTGTTTAGGATAAAGAATCTTCCTGCCTTGATAGGATGTACTGGACTATTTGAAAACTGTGTCCGTTGGGTGAGGCCTAGACACAAGCTGGCCTATGCGAAAAAGTTAGTTTAATGGGTAAAAGGATGCCTCCACCTTAAGCATGAAAACCAGAGTTTACAAAAAGTTAAACATTCATTGTAGAAATGGCCCTTCTTTAATAGATGTGAGGTGATAGGTCTCCCTTAGTAACCAAATTTGTCTGTAGAAATTCCAGTGTATTCCACGCTTCCCTATGTAGGTATTTCTGGGATTCCCTGCAAGATGCTTATAGGACAGAAACTGGTCACAGTTTTTGCCACTTCAGCCATCTAGTTGCTGCTCTCTGTCCTCTGTCAGTGTATTTTCTGCCAACTCATCTGAACCCACTGCTTCCATAGATCTCATCCCCTCTAGCTGGATGCCTCTTGACTATTTTCCCCCAGGTGGGCACAGTCAGGTCCCTTAATCCCCCATAATCGCCTATTAGATGGTCCAAAGCTTTATGAAGGCTTGTAAGGCTTTAAGGCTTGAAGGTTTTATGAAGATTTCAGAAGAAAATAACAGCAAAGAGGATACAAAAAGAATGTTAGTTACGGCGGCCTTCAAAGCCCCTTCATGAGGTCAACTACAAGGTGTACCTCTTTCCCCAACTCCCCCTCCAGTGTAGCCCCCAGCCTGCTGCTTAACCACCCCCAGGGCAGTGCCCTCTAGCACATCTCTCTTAACTGGAGTCTAGGCCCCCAAACGCTAAAGGTCCCCAAGCATCCATGTTTCCCCATGCCTTTCAAGGATGACTGGGAATATTCATTCATTGAAGGGAAGAGGCCACAGGAATAAGGTTTTTGTGCTATCTTTCCCAATCAGATGGGGGCCCCCAAAGGTGGGGTGACCCGATTGGGTGGAAGCTGGAGGTACCGGCAGTGAAAGAATTCACCCAAGGCAGAACAAAAGAGACAGAAGTTGACTGAATGAGTACACCACCAGGGAGCCACAGGCAGGACAGCAAAGGAGAGACTGTCTGCCATGAGGGAGTGGTGAGGGGCCACAGTTATAGGATGGAGGGAGGGAGGACGGGGATAGAATTTTCCCTTTTTGGTAATCTTAGGAACTGAACCTGGTTGTAACTGGTCTCTTAGGGCCTATGGTTGTTTCCAGGTGGCCACTTAACGAGACCGTTTGCGTTCAGTTCAGTGGTCGGTGGTCGCCATGGGCCTTTTTGCATTGCTCAAGTTTCCGTTGCTCAAGCGTGTTGCCTAAAAGCAGCCTCTACGGTTTTCTCAGAAAGCTCTGGAATGAATCAGAACTCTGAAGCTTAACAATAATACATTTTCCTAATTCAGGGTGTTTCATTGTCCATGACACCAATTATGGGATAAAGAGCCGAGGCCCGGGATGGGCTGCACCAGTCCGAGCCTGTTCTTTTTTTTTTTGACATTCTTGGTGGTGCTGTAGGGTGTGGAGAGCATCAGGACTCCAGACAGACCTCTCTTGGATGCTGGCTCTTCCATCCCATCTCTGCAGCCAAGAGAGACACATTACTTGGCCACATGCATTCATGTCCCACATGCACTCGTGTGTACGAATAGGACATTAAAATTCCACACTCAGAGAAGAAACATTTCTCTGTTGGCTATATAAACTGTAGAAAGCTACATCTGTTTTTTAAAAATCTGCCCACTTGACATTTCTAAACAGAGCCTTTGGCTTGCGATGGAACAGAGTACATCTGCGTTTGCATTTTAGGTGTTTAGGTGCATGTTTAGGGCTATGGGTGGGTACTGCATAACCTTAGGACCTACTCAGGTGGCTTTTCATGGAAGAGAAGAGCGCTCACCCCGCAAAGCAAACCCAACCCACCGCCTTTGAAGAGACAGTCTGCTTGCAACTTTTCCAGCTTGAAAATAAAACATACGAAAGAAGAGTTATGAAGAAAGACTAGCCCTACCAGATATTGAAAGGCACAATAAAGTTGGAGTAATTAAATCAGCTTATAATCAAGGTACAAGTAGCAAATCAGTGAAACAGATTACTGAGTCTAGAAATAACCTGCATATGTTTTGAATTTGACATGTAGGATAGTATTTGGAATTAATAAGCCAAAATTAGATTTTGTAATAAATTACATTTGAACAACTGCAAATTTAAGAACAGTATACAGTTGGTTCCTTACTTTATGTCCTACACCAGTGTAAATTGCAAATGATTAAAACACACTTAAAGAATTGAGTAATGGGGCGCCTGGATGGCTCCGTCGGTTGGGCATCCAACTTTAGCTCAGGTCATGATCTCACGGTCCATGGGTTTGAGCCCTGCATCGGGCTCTGTGCTGACAGCTCAGAGCCTGGAGCCTGCTTCAGATTCTGTGTCTTCCTCTCTCTCTGCCCCTTCCTGTTTGCACTCTCTCACTCTTGCTCTCTCTCTCTCTCTCTCTCAAAAATAAATAAACATAAAAAAAATTTTTTTTAAAGAATTGAGTAATAATAGTGCTGGAAGAAAATACCCATAATTTAAAAACTAATTTGGAGTGGGGAACCTCTTGGGGTCTGACATAAAACCCAGAAGTTATAAAGCACAAGGTTAATAAATTGGGTTATGTTTTTAATGATGTGAAAACTTCAGTGTTGTAACAATACTGCAAAAAAGTACAAACAGTTCAAAGGCTGAAGTAGGAAAAATTGTGAATGTATATGATAAAGATAGAGTAATTTCATAAATACATGTGTATATTCTTACAAGAAGAGTAATGAGCAATCCAAGAGAAAATGAGGAAAAGATACAAATAGGTAGTTCACGAAGGAAATGTGTTTCTGGGTATGTATCTGTGTGCGTACAACCAGGGCATTATAAATGCACACTTAGGATTTGTGAGTGGGGGTGTTCTTAATTTTATTCATAATTAAAGAAATGAAAAGTAAAAAAATACAATTTTCACCTACTGGCAAATACTGCATGCTGGCAAGGATGTGGAAAAGCCAACATTTTGCTTTCAATTATTGTTGAGAGCAATATGACTTCATCTATCTAAATTTGCAATGTGCATCCTTTTTAAGCCAAAGATTCCACTTCTAAAGATATGCTGCCACAGGTACACAAAGATATAGGTACAAATAAGTTAACCTCAACATGGCTTGTAATAACAGACGACTGGAAGTTACCTAATGGCAACAAACGAGAGGACTCATTAAATTATAGTCTGCCCAAACAATATTCAGTTCTTAAGAAGAATGAATTAGATCCGAGTATACTGACACGGAAAAATGTCCACGTATATTGAGTTTAAAAAGCAAGCGATGGAACAGTATGCTTTGTGTGATTCCCATTTGAATATTTAAAAAAGTATTATATACAGATTTAATTACATGGATATAAATCATTTCTTTTTTTAATGTTTATTTATTTTTGAGAGAGAGAGAGAGAGAGAGAGAGAGAAAGAGACAGAGTGTGGGTGGTGGAGGGGCAGAGAAGGAGGGAGACACAGAATCTGAAGAAGGCTTCAGGCTCTGAGCTGTCAGCACAGAGCCGGGTGCAGGCCCGAACTCACTAACTATGAGATCATGACCTGACCTGAAGTCAGACTTAACCGACTGGACTGAGCCACCCAGGCACCCCATTCATTTCTTTTCTCTTTCTTTCTTTCTTTCTTTCTTTCTTTCCTTCTTTCTTTCTTTCTTTCTTTCTTGACAGAGAGAGTGTGTGCAAGCATGGGAGGGGCAGAGAGAGAGGGAGAGAGAGAATCCCAAGCTGCATTGTCAGTGCAGAGCCCGACATGGGGCTCAAATTCACCAACTGTGAGCCAAAATCAAGACTCAGTCTTGACCCCATTTGGCGTAACAGACTGAGCCACCCGGGTGCCCCACATGTGCAGAAATTATTTCTTGAAGGATATAAAGTAAACCATGGAGTGTGGTTGCCTGTGGCCACATTCACTGAGGAATAGGGAGAGGGATTTTACTTTTCACCATGTACCATTCTGCATAATTGAAGATTTTACTCTGAATATGTACTATTTTTATGATATATGTCAAATTTAATCTTTGGGAATAGTCTTGGCTAGGACAGCAAATTATATATAGGAGGTGTAGGTATCTGTGTTTGCCTCAAGGTTGAGGAAGCCACATGGGGTTAGGAGCACATGTGATCACTTCACAAACGGCTTCTCTACCTCTTGCCTTGCTAAGGAATCCGGTGTGGCAGATCACCTTTGGGCAACCCTGAGGTGAAACAGGAAAGTCTCCAAGGAACCTTCTGTCCATCTTTCCTCTTCTCTTTCCCTTTCCCTTTCTGCAGCTCTGCCCTGCTGTGGTGCTGAGCAGAGGGTGGTCCCTGGCACCGCTCTCCCTCTCTGGGCTTCAGAGGGCCCCCACCCTGGGTTTGGTACTAGCCTGTCACTGTACCCCCATCTTACCTCCCTCTTGAAAAAAGAGATGGCACAAGAGAGTAGCCACTGTAACTGAGAAGACTCTGCCAGACTTCGTCTGCTAGGCTCCAGCATGAAGGTTCTGGAACGGAAAGAACTACCCCACGTCTAATTACTATCAATGTGCTTGTGCATTAGAAAACATTTGAGTCGCTCAATGGCAACAGCTTGAGAACTGCTCAGGGCATATTAGGAAAAATGAAAAGTCTTTGGTGTAGCCTGCATTTGTTGTCACTGTGGAAAGAAAGTTCTTACTGAAGGAACTCTGGAGTTTGACAAGTCTTGAATGTTTTTGTCTTTCCTCTTTCCCCTTTCTTCTCTGGGAAGCCAGACAGCATCCTTATAGCTGAGTGTTCATAACTGCCTGAGGAGATGGCTGCTGAATATTCTTCCAGCTTTACTTCCTTTTCTTCTATACCCAAAGCAGCATTTAAGCTCCAGTCAATGGTGTGGAAATGACAGGATTCTCATGACAGGATGGGAGGCTAAGGACCTGGAAAGTTTCATTATGGATAAGTCAGTCAGTGCCCTCCAGGAAAAGCTGGATGGCAGTTCAGTTTGACTTTGCTGGTGAGGGGGGCGCTCTGAGCTCCTTGGGCAGAGAGGGTAGCTGCCTCTGGCCTGCACATATTTTTCAGTCTGGGATATATGCCTGAGAAGTCACTCTCCATAGTTACAGTGACTTATTTGAGGTACGGAGCTCCCAGTGGGTAGGGAAATGTCAGGTGTGTAAGCCAGAGGCTGTGTGTTGCAGTGTGGGCATGTATGTGGGCTTCAGATAGGAAAAACTGAGACCAATTATATCATTTCTTCTTCGGGCTCTGGTTCTGGAGGCTTCCTGCTTCAGATGGCTTGTTCAGGAGGAGTAGACTCTCAGTCCCTCTCGGTGTGATGCTGTGATGTACCTGCATGGTCATGTGGTAGAGTATACATGCATGTGTGCATGCACATGCGTGTGTGTGTGTGTGTGTGTGTGTGTGTGTGTGTATGTGTGGGTGAGAGACAGAGAGAGACAGAGAGAGAGAGAGATGGGGAAAGAAAGTGATAGAGCTAGAGATACTTTGAGAAAGAGAGAGGTTTAGGCTATACGTGAACTAATTCAGACAAATGAATTGTTGCCATATATTTGTCACGTAAGAGCTTATAGGGATACCTGGGTGGCTCAGTCGGTTAGGCCTCCAACTTCAGCTCAGGTCATGATCTCATGGTTCGTGAGTTTGAGTCCCGTGTTGGGCTCTGTGCTGACAGCTCAGAGCCTGAAGCCTGGTTCAGATTCTGTGTCTCCCTCTCTCCCTGCCCTTCCCCCACTCGTTCTCTCTCTCTCTGAAAAAATAAACATGAAAAAAATAAAAATAAAAAGAGCTTACATTTTATGCAAACTCTGTTAATTAGGGTGTAGGCTAACTTTTGATAAAATTGCTTATATCTGCTTCTCAAATCAAAGAGTCTTCTCCAAATCATCTTATTGGTAATTGCACCATTCTTGGTGACAGTAGTGTTAGAGCCAAGGAATTCAGAACATCTGCCTCCCACCTATCCAGCCCATGTCCTGTCCTCCCTAGAATCTTCTCTGGGAAGGCACACCCAAATGGAACACATGGAAAGTAAATGGCCAAAACCACATGTTTGGCAGTTGGTTTTGAGCTTAAGGTCTCAGTCCACGGAACTCTAGTAAAGCCAACTGGACCGTATGAGCGCAATGTTTCATTTTCCCCCAGCTAGTTACCCAATCCTTCACCTGCCAGCTGCAGGGGAATCGAACACAGTGGAGAGAGAGAAGAGAGAGAGACTATGGGAAAAAATGCGATTGTTTCCAACCCAGTGCCTGAGATGGCCTAAGCTTCATCTGGAGGCGTGGGTTCCGGCTTGGCTGTTGACAGAGAAGAGGGGACGGAGCAGTGCAGAGAGCAAGCCCTGGGTCCTCTTCCCCCTCCAGCTGCAAGCCTGAGAGCAGGAAAGGAAAGCCACTTCCAAGTGCATTCCGCTCCTGAGTGTGCATTCCCCTGCATGATGACCCTGCCCTGTGGTGTAAGTGGCCCCATCAGCATCCTGGAGTCAGACGACCAGACCAGTTCACACAATCACTGCTGCTTCCGGTGGTGTTTGCAGTGGGAAGGGGAAGTGGTGAAGAAGCCTGGGTGTGAATGGGGTAGGGGGATTAGAAGGAGCCTCTGGAGTTTGAGGCTCCTGGAGAACCTTACAAACCACTTGGTCTCATCCACACAGTTTGGAGATGACATTTATGTAAATGAAGTGAATTCTACCAGCAGGAGCAGGATTAGACAGAAGATCTCAATGGGGAAACCATGCACCGCACAAGTCCACCCCCCCACCCCCCGCAGCCCCCACTCCCCGTGCTCTGGGACCCATCATATAAACAAATATCCCGCAGAGCCTGAGTGGCTCAGTCGGTTAAGCATCTGACTCTTGCTCTCGGCTCAGGTCATGATCTCACAGTTTGTGAGTCTGAGCCCCGTGTCAGGCTCTGCGCTGACAGCGTGGAACCTGCTGAGGATTCTCTCTGTCTCTCTCTCTCCCTCTCCCTTTCCCTCTCCCTCCCTCTCTCTCTACCTTCTCCACCCCCTCTCAAAATAAATAAATAAACTTAAAAAAATTCTAGCAACTGGCAGACTATCCCATCTTTAATAATCATGACATTTGCTTTTATGATGCAAATTTATGTTTATAAGAATTTTTTTTTCCCCTGAGCACGTCACATAGTCCCGGAAATTATAGAGAAGAATTGTTACTAAATTAGAGCTAACGAATGGATATTTTTCTTTTTAGCTTGGGCTTCCAGGTCATGCCCGCTGAAACATGTAAGAAACCAACTGCTGTATGCGATGCGGTGGTTCTAAAGGCTTACGACTGCTTTTTCACAAACCGCTGTCCTCATTTAGCCACAGTCCATGGAGATGGAGAAGGTAGAATCTTCCCAACATAATGACTGTTCTTCAGAATAATTTCATAAAAATAGACCTAGCACAGCCCAGTTATTTCTACTCTTGTGAAAAACAAGTGAAGGGTCTAAAGCATGCCTTCAGGATCCAGTCCTGGGGGTGGAATTGGCATTGCTGTGATTCTCCTTATATTTCTGATTATGAAACCTATTTATGAAAATACCCAGAGAAGGTTTTGGAGGAAAAGCCACGAGCTAGGAGAAGATGGTGAGTGAGTGAGGAAAACGTGCTTTATGTGACCCGTTGAGCTGAAATTGGACCATGATACAAACACAACAAAATCATTGTAAGCGGGGACTCTGGGATTTCAGAGTTCTGTTAGAACCTGTTGATCTCTGGTTCAAGCAAGGTCAAGATCTAGCTTATTTCTCATTTGACAGAAATTGGGGCTGCGTCTTCCATCTCAGGGGTAGAGAGAAGCCATGCGGTTGTCCTCTTATGTGATAGTATCTGCTGTTGTAAAACTTGTATCCTCTACCCCTACTCTTTCCAATTATAAGGGTCAAGATTTTACCATCTGCTTAAGTCAATAGTAGGGCACGTGAAATTGTAGCATGGGAAATCTTAGATTTCAGACCCAGATTTTAGGGTTTAAGTTCTGAATTCACCACTTCTTAGATAAGGAACCTTGGGCAAGTTATCCCTTTCCTACTGTGGTTTCCCCACTTGGAAAAGAGAGATCTATTTAACCAACATCAAAGAATAGGTGTGATGATTATATGAGAGAGCATGGGCATAAAGGTGTAGCATAGAGCTTGGCACCTGTTAAGCTCAGTGAAAGCCAGTAGTGAAGTGCACCTAGCTTCTGGTACATTGTATGAATTTAAAAATATTTGCCTCATTTCCCTTCCTTTACTCCTGAAATCCAACAGTCTACCTCTTAGGATCACATTGCTAGTGTGCGCAATAATCGTTTTAAGCTAATTAAATGTTTTTATCTGCAACACATGTCTTTTATATTTTATGACTCAAATCACCAAATAAGCACAGACATTTTCTGTGACTAAGTCAGATTCTCTCAATACAGGAAACGAAATTCCTGAGTGGGATGGAGAGACCAAGAGGCTCCTGAATGTGTTGATATTAGAGTAACACATTAGATCAGAATCCTCATGGTATGGAAAAGTCAAGAGCTCTTTTCATTAGAGTTGTTTGGAAAGGCAGCCTGAGAATAACAGAAATGAGGACCCCTGGCTTAGAAACAAGCTAAGTATTTCTGGAAACCACATACATTCTTTCATTTAGTGAAACATATTCTCCTTATGAGCATAACACAACCGACCTCCCAGTGCTGTGGTGATGTGTCCTAGTCTTGCCAGGGCTCCCTTGGCACGTTGCTAGAAGATATCAGAATTCTTTTCTGAGAGTTTCAATGACCTGCGGGGGACACAAACAGACTGTTTAAGAGAAAAATTGGTAATCAACTAGTCTATGTGCTTTTAATGGCAGAAATATTACATGAGAATGAACCTCAGAATGAAGGAGTATTCAGCATGTTTCCACTGGACCCTTTCTAACCATTTATTAGGCACTTCCTTATAGTCAGGCACTCTGCTAACCTCTCCCATATGTTTTCTCATATAAGTCTTCCAACAGCTCTGGAATGCATTTTAAACGCAAGGAAAGAGGGGCACCTGGGTGGCTCAGTAGGTTAAGAGTCCCAACTCTTGATTTCAGCTCAGGTCATGATCTCACAGTTGTGGGATTGAGCCCCACATGGGGCTCCATGCTGAGCGTGGAACCTGCTTGGGATTCCCTTTCTCTCCCTCTGTCTCTGTCCCTCTCCTACTTGTTCTTTCTCTCTCTCTCTTTCAAAAATAAATAAATAAAATTAAGCACAAAGAAACGGAGATTAAGAGACATTCAGAATGCAGCTTATTAATGGTGGAGCTCAGATTAGATTTTACATCTTACCTCAGGAATCAAATTCTTAACCATTATACTGCATGACTTTGCAAGTGAGTTCAAGGCATACACTTTGGATGGGTGGATGTCTTTACTCTCAACCAGTGATCAAATGTCAGTATTATACTCTACAATCCTGGGACTGCTGAAATAGTCTTACATTTGAGCAAAGACTCATACATTTGAGCAAAGACTTCCCTTCTCTGTCATGTTTTCAAGTTGCAAATCCTACAGAAGGAATTCTAGAATAAATTTGTGTAAGGGTGCTACCCATTTCCCTTAAACCAGGAACGGAACCAGACTCAGAGAAGTCTGTTGTCCCAACTCATTCACTGACCAACTTTCACTCAGTGCATTCAGTGCCGGCTATCTGCTGGGCGTGCTTCTAGGCACCTGTGACACGTAAGTGAGCAAGATAAATAAGGCTCAGTCTCTCCTTATATTCCGGTTTATATTCTAGGCTCTAAAAGTTCCAGAATCATCCTAGCTCTCCAAAGAAAACTGGCATTTGCTAGTTTGAAACTCTGCAATGGAGATGGTCCAATGACTTGATTGCCTTTGTAGACTACAGTGAAATTTCCTCTTTGCTCCTTGGGTCTAAGTAAATGTCAGGAATACTGAAAGGTTGGAAGTGAATGGTTCTATCAACAAATCCATAGTGATTGGATGTAGTGGCATAAAATGGACTCAGAAACCCATCACCCTCCAGGTATGCTGCTCTGCTTCTATCATTTGTGACCTATGTTGGTGCTTTTGGTGTTCACTGGCTTCTTCAATTGTCATAGCTAGAAGTACAAATAGGGGCCTTAACCGTTGTTTACTCCTGCCCTGGAAGGTCACATATATGTGTCTAAAGGTTCTCTGCTAGGCAAACATGATAATTATGATAAGGAGTCTTTTTTTTCCAGTATCAAAAAATGATGTCTCCCTTCAAAAACAAATGAAAACTCAAACACAGGGTTTTCTGAAATTCACCCTCTCGATGAACCCTCAGGTAATTTGACCATTCCTTTCTTTACATCTCTGAGGTCACAAAGAAGAGGACAGTCAATGTTAAACTTCTGTTCTGACAAGAAGTTGAAATATAGTGGCTAAGTTCAGGGATCCTGAGGCTGGAATGCTTGGATCCAAATGTTTGACTGCCTCCAACTAGCTGTGTGACCTTGGAAAGTTACTTAACTTTTCTGTGCATCAGTGTTCTCATATGTAAAATGTGGATGATAAGAATAGTACCAATTCCATCATTTGCCTATGAAGACTAAATGAACAAAAACATACACAGCATTTAAAAAGGAGCCTGGCAAAGGATGAGTGTTCAAAGTTAGCTGTCATTGATTATAGGTTTTATTGCATTGTGAAGCCTCTAATCATCCTGACTTTTCTCTGTAATGTGTCTGCTCAGACTTATACCTGTGGATCCCTATAATAAACCATGTACTTAAGATTAGTCTGAGAATTCTCTGACCTGTTCTATTTCTTAAGCCCACAGGGCATTGTCTATGAGATGGTCATATCCCCTAGGTTCAAGGGCAGATAGGGATGGGGGAAGGGGGAGAAATGATGTGTGTTGTTTCCCATTTCCAGTACTAAATGGGTCGTTACTTTAACAGATCCTTAATTAAATTAGCTTCATCATTTGGGGAGCAACATCAGGAACTAAAACACAAGCTAAGGAGCTATAAAATTTCCTTCTTGTACCTAGTGGAACCTGAGGCCATTTGTTACCTTGAATTTGCCTAGTATTTAAAATATGGCAAATATTTTGAATTTAAAATTTTTTTATGTTTATTTTATTTTTGAGAGAAAGAGAGAGAGAGAGAGCGTGAGTAGGGGAGGGCCAGAAAGAGAGGGAGACACAGGATCCAAAGCAGGCTCCAGGCTCTGGGCTGTCAGCACAGAGCTGGATGCAGGGCTCAAACTCTCGACAGTGAGTTGCTTAACCAATTGAGCCATTTAGGCGTCCCAAATGTGGCAAATATCATTTTGGAGACCATGGTCTGTATAATTGGTTTAGGTTAAAAAAGGCTCACTTAAAATGTACAAGATAGTTGCACAAGTACTAGTGAGGGCAGCAGTAACTATATTTTAAAACTACTGCTTTTTCTAGGGGCGCCTGGGTGGCTCAGTCAGTTGAGCATTCAACTGCAGCTCAGGTCATGATCTCAAGGTTCATGAGTTTGAGCCCCACATTGGGCTCTGTGCTGACGGCTCAGAACCTGGAGCCTGCTTCTGATTCTGTGTCTCCCTCTCTCTCTGTCCCTATCCCTCATGCTCTGTCTCTTTCTCTCAAAAAGAACATTAAAATTTTTTTTTAAATAAAAATAAAACTACTGCTCTTTCTAAATTGCCCTTCTTAGGGGTGCCTGGGTGGCTCAGTCAGTTAAGCGACTGACTTTGACTCAGGTCATGATCTCAGGGCTCACGAGTTTGAACCCCGCATCAGGTTCTCTGCAGTCAGTGCAGAGCCTGCTTCAGATCCTCTGTCTCCCTCTCTCTTTGCCCCTCCCCTGCTTGTTCTCTCTCTCTGTCTCTGAAACATAAAATAAACATTAAAAAAGTAAGAATAAGTTGTCCTTTTTAAATGTATAGGGACGAGGTCCCAGTAAGGAAGCATCCTTTCTAAGCACAGGGTAGCCAGAGCATGAAGCGCTATACCAAGGAACTCTCTGGTTGTTTGAATAAACCAGAGACCTGGTCTCTTACTAAGTTTTTGGGCAGGGAGATGATAATGGCTAGAATGACCATTTTGGGGACTCGAGGATTTTAGAAGTCTCCATTATTCTGTTTCTGATGCAGAAAGAGAAAGAATATGAAATCGCCCCTGATAACACAGCCCACATACACAGATAGCAGTTCTCTTTACCCACAGCATGAATATTTAGTGAGAACGAACCTCAGTTTAACTTTGTCAGCAGGAGGATGCACCGTCTATTGTAACATGCAAGCTGCTAATAGCTAGGAGGGCAGGCCTGGCCTAAGGCAAGGAGGTTTTTGGTTTTCTTCTTTTGTTGAGAATATGAACACTTTCCTGAGACAAATTTTAATTAAGTGGTGATGGAAACAAAATTTGGTGACCAGAGGTAGTATTCTCTCCCAACTCTTTTTATTTCAATATCTTTCCAACGTACTTATTGTGTGACTGAAGCTTACTTATCTCTCAGTGCCTTAGTTTCCTAATATGTGAAATGAGATGAATCGGGGCATCCCTTCCATGGGGTTTTTATCAGAACTCCATGATATGATATATGTAAAAGGTTTATGGTACCTGCTTGCTCACAGTAAGTGGGCTGGTAGACTGACCCTTGAACAACATGAGCGTTCAGAGCCCATGCATCCAGAAATTCATGTATAACCTTAACTCCCCCAAAACGTAACTACTAATAGCCTACTGTGACAGGAAGCCTTACCGATAATATCAACAGTCAACGAACGCATATTTTGTAGGTTGAAGGTATTATATACTATATTATTACAATAAAGTAATCTAGAGAAAAGAAATCGTTATTAAGGAAACCGTTTGGAAGAGAAATCCATTTTTAGTCAAAAAACCCACACTTAAGTGGGTCTGCGCAGTTCAAACCCATGCTGTTCAAAGATCAACTGTATTTGCTTTTATTCCTGTTATATATTCATGTTTCATAAGTACCGTGTTTGGATGACCACATAGACTATTATTCCAACAGTTTCTCTGAAGAGAAAAAACCATCAAGAAGCATGGAAGTATGCTTCATCTCATTTTCCTCAGTGACTTACTCCATATGGGGACCTTCTTGGTCTGGTCAACACACCCACAGCTGACTTAGATCTTTGAGGAGGGGAGCAGTCTGTGTAGGCTGATCTTTTCTTTCTAAACCTATTAAGTGATAGCAAACATCTTTCAGACACAAAGGAAAACCTAATTGAATGACTTATTTTATTTACCAGTATCACTTAGCCCCCAAGTGGTATTAGAGAATAATTTTGCTTTATTTTATTTTTTAAATGTTTATTTCTTTATTTTGAGAGAGAGAGAGAGCGCACATGAGTCAGGGAGGGGCAGAGAGAGAGAACCCCAAACAGGTTCTGTGCATGGGGCCCCCTGGTGGGCTTGATCTCATGACCATGAGATAGATAGTGACCTGAGCTGAAATCAAGAGGCAGACGCTTAACCAACAGAGCGACCCAGGTGCCCCTAGGCTGTTATATATACTACTGGAAATTTTAGATAAGGATCTGAACTTTAGAAATTCAGCAGCAAAATAAGGATATATGAAAAGCGTGCATCTCCTGTATCTATAATAATTCTGTACTTATTGTTCCTGAAGAGACATACAGGTTGTACTGTTCCTGTCACATCTGTCTTAAAAGACTGGTTGGCGGACTTAAAGTGGTAAAATAGCCGAGAAAATAGCCAGGATGTATTCTGATTAAGCAAACTGCTGAGCCATATTTTGTTTGAGGGAAATAGAAGAAATAGGCTCTCGTCTCCTTATATCAAGGCTTCATATAAAGTGATCAAAAAGCCTTGTTTTCACTTTTTTGTCCCAGCTGCCTTGGGGTTTGGGCTCCTCCCAAGAGCAGCAAAGCAGAGGGAGAGGGAGTCCTGTTTTTCTCAGGAGAATGATGGTGAGTCAGCCGGCCAGCAGGCCTCCACTGCACGGGAACGCTCAGTCCTGCTCACTCCCTTCTCCACCTGGTGTTCTGGCTGTCCCTGGATTAGCTCCTAGTGCTGTATGCTCTGCAACAGACTTCACCGTGGGGTTCTAGGCTCCCCGCCCCAATCTCCTGAAATTCTTGGCACTGACTGTGTTCTGTGGCCTACTGAGAAATATCAGAAACTGCATGACGACCCGGACCAGAAGCATGGAACCCCCCATGCCTAGCTCCCCATAGTATGCAGTACTGAAATGGACAAAGAGGACTTGAGAAAGGAAGTGTTCCCTAATAGTGAGGAGTTAAAACAGCAGGCTTAAAGTATAGGTTCCTGCCACCAATATAGAATTAAGCTGGGCAGGGTTAAACAGAATACCAGGAAATAGAAGAAATTAGCCAATAATGAAGAGTAATTATCTATAGTGACTCAGCGTAATTGCAATTACACAGCATAGAAGGCTTGCCGCTCAGGCATGGGGATACATCCACTCAGCCTTTCCCAACTGACCACAGAAAATGATTTGGGTGACTATTTTCACAGTTTTCCTAAAGATGACATAGAACATTCTAGATGCATAAGAGAGAAGTTAATTTCTGACATAGTAGATGCTTCAGGCCATTAGAGCTTAATTCTCTCAGGTGAGGAGAGGGGTCCCCATTGTTCTTGTACTTCATGGATGTATCTTTTTTTTTTTTAGTATTTCAAGTTTTTATTTAAATTCTAGTTAGTTGACATATAGTGTAATATTAGTTTCGGGAGTCGGATTTAGTGATTCATAGCACCCAGTGCACATCACAACAAATGCCTTCCTTAATACATATCACCCATTTAGCCCAACACCCCCCCACGTTCCTCGCCCCCAGCAAACCTCCATTTGTTCTCTATAGTTAAGAGTCTCTCTTTTGGTTTGCCTCTCTCTCTCTCTTTTTCCTTCCCCTATGTTCAACTGTTTTGTTTATTAAATACCACATATGAGTGAAATCATATGGTATTTGTCTTTCTCTGACCTACTTCACTTAGTCTTGCTCCATCCACATCACTGCAAATGGCAAGATTTCATTCTTTTTTATGGCTGAGTAATATTCCATTGTGTATATATACCACATCTTCTTTATCCATTCAGCAGTCAATGGACATTTGGGCTCTTAACATAATTTGTCATTGTTGATAATGCTGCTATAAACCTTGGGGTGCATGTGCCCCTTTGATACAGTATTTTTGTATCCTTTGGGAAAATACCTAGTAGTGCAATTGCTGGATTAGAGGGTAGTTCTATTTTTAACTTTTTGAGAAAACTTCATATTGTTTTCCAGAGTAGCTGCACAAGTTTGCATTCCCACCAATAGTGTAAGAGGGTTCCCCTTTCTCTTCATCCTTGCCAAAATCTATTGTCTCCTGGGTTGGTAATTTTAGCTATTATGACTGGTGTGAGGTGGTATCTCATTGTGGTTTTGATTTGTATTTCCCTGATAATGAATGATGTTGAGCATCTTTTCATATGTCTGTTGGCCATCTGGATGTCTTCTTTGGAAAAGTGTCTATTCATGTCTTTTGCCCATTTTTTAACTGGATTATTTATTTCTTGGGTGTCAAGTTTGATAAGGTCTTTATAGATTTTGGATACTAACCTTTTATCAGATATGTCATTTGCAAACATCTTCTGTCATTCCTAAGGCTTCCTTTTAGTTATTTCCTTCACTGTGCAGAAGCTTTTTATCTTGATGAAGTTCCAATAGTTTATTTTGCTTTTGTTTCCCTTGCCTCCAGAGACATGTCTAGTAAGAAGTTGCTATGGCTGGTGTCAAAGAGGTTGCTGCCTGTGTTCTCCTCCAGGATTTTGATGGTTTCCTGTCTCACATGTAGGTCTTTAATCCATTCTGAATTTGTTTTTGTGTATGGTGTAAGAAAGTGGTCCAGTTTCATTCTTTTGCATGTTGCTGTCCAGTTTTCCCAGCACCATTTGTTGAAGAGACTTTTTTTTTCCATTGGATATTCTTTCCTGCTTTGTCAAAAATTAGTTGACTGTATAGTTTTGGGTCCATGTATGGGTTTTCTACTCTCAAAGATGTATCTTTTTCAAAGATAGTAATGTAGATAGCCTATGGTTGGG
This sequence comes from Prionailurus bengalensis, assembly GCF_016509475.1. Lineage (NCBI taxonomy): Eukaryota > Metazoa > Chordata > Mammalia > Carnivora > Felidae > Prionailurus > Prionailurus bengalensis. The sequence continues at coordinate 50,756,921 of NC_057351.1, read as the reverse complement.
GATGACTGTTTGGTCAGGAAGTAAGGGCAGGGCAGGTTTTGGATTTCATACAACTGTGAATTACCATTCGTTCATTCACTCAAGAAATAACTATTCATCTCTTTTCCTTTTCTAGGCAATGTGCCAAGAACAGGGGATATAATGATGAACAAGAAACAGATATGAACAAATAAGGGATGATCTGTGCTACTTTGAGGAAAAACTCAAAGCGACCAGGAAAGAAAGAAAAATGATGGATCCGGGAGCATGGTGGGTGTGTTGGGAGGTAGACATACTTCAAAGAGGGACGTTACTAAGCATACACAAATGTTGTTGACCCAACGCACCTATCTGGAAGGTGATGGTATAGCCATTCAGGCAATGTTTATGTATTTATGCACAAAAAAAAAATGTTATCTCTCTGCCTCACAGGTATTTTACAAACACAAGCAATTCCTTCTGTGTATCACTGCCATGATGCTGGAAACACTGCATCGCCAGTAACCAGCAGAGAGCCTGGGACATAGCAGGCATGTGATCATGTTGAATAACAACACTCACGAATAAATGAAAGGCACTTTTAGAACAATAGGATGTTGAATTTATGGTGTCATAAAAGAAATCAGTTCCACATTTTGTCTATTGTTGAATTTTTGGTGACTATGAAACACCTTCATTTTCTTCTCGATCTTATTTACTGAAGCCAAAGCAATCACAGAGAATGTAAACTTCTTTAAAAGGTTGTACTTCTCTTTCCTGTAAAAGAGAAAAACCTGCTGGTATAGCATGTCTTGTGTGTGTGTTGGCTTTAGCTGTGTTGCTTCAATTCCAGAAGTCGTATACTTCTGCAGTGATAACAGTATCAGACATCTACCCTTAGAATGTTTTCAAATTCCAATTTATTTCTACATTTAGTCCTATAATTTATTCCTATATTTAAGGACCTTGCAATGCTTTAGAGATTTTCTTTTATCTTTAAACAACTCTAAAGCTTGCAACACAATTTTCTCCTCTAAAGGGTCTGTGCTATTTATGAAGCAATCATTTTGACGTTTCTTGAATTTATTTTAGAACAAGAAAAATCACATATCTTTAACCTGGTAGAATGATATGTAAAGAATTAATTTCTGGAAGATCAACAATTTGAGACACCAGTAGGACTGATGCATGATGCTTAATTTCAATTGTCAACGTGGCTAGGCTATTGTGCCTAGTTGTTGGATCAAACATTAGTCTAGATATTGTCAGGAAGGTATTTTGTAGATGTTATTAACATTTACAATTACAGTTGACTTGAGATGAAAGTGATAGCCCTTGATAATGTGAGTGGTACTCACATAATCAGTTGAAGATCTTAAGTACAGAAACTAAGGTTTTGGGGAGAAGAAAGAATTTTGCCTTGAGACTAACATAAAAATCCTGCCTCTGCTTTCCAGCCTGCTGGTCTTCCCTATAGATTTTGGACTCAAGACTGCAACTCTTGCCTGAATTTCTAGCATACTGGCCTGCCTTAGGAGTTTTGGGCTTACCAGCTCCCACAATTGCATGAGCCAATTTCTTGAAACAAATGTCTTTATTTATAAAATATATATATGGAAATATATTTAAAATATATAATATTTAAATATATAATATTTAAATACATATTGTATCTTACAAAAATAAAATATACCCTATTGTCTCTCTCTTATCTTTTATCTGTATATCTGTATATCCCTACATATATGTGATTCTTCTTCTCTGGGGAATTCTGACTGATACAGGCTGTTTGATTCTTCTCTCCTGAAACTGTGTCTCCAGTCAGATCAGGGGAAAATTTGTAACAGTTTCTAGACTTCTACTGCTTTGATGGGAGACCAGAGGGTTGAAAGCAGGCTGAGAGAGTGCTCTACATTTCAAGCCGCCCCCTCCCAAAAGGAGAGGAGCTTGGAGCTGGGGAGAGGAACATGAGCACACCCATTCATGTGATTCATCAGTTCTCTATTTAGCAAACCAGAAAAATATGGGGAAGATTTTGAACCTTCATAAACTCCTCTGGTTTCCTTCTAATAACAGCGTGTTTTATTTTATGTCAAGGAACATCTCCCTCTTCATAAAAATCATATTACGCTTTTAGCATTAGCTAGGGTCCTGCATGAGAGGAGTCAGGGTGGATCTCAGGGCAGGTGGTTTTTGTTGTTATTTGTTTGTTTGTTTTTGTTTTTGTTATTTAACCAGGACTTTACATAATATTAAAGTAGCTGGAAGCGGGATTATTATTTCCACAGGGATAGGAGAGACAGTGTATCTCAATTGAATTCCAACAAATGACATTTATTTGAGACCAAGTTCACACGTTTAATTCCCAGTTTTGCAAAAAAAAAAAATACAAGTAAGACTGGGACCTCAAATTATACTACCTAACAGGTATACTTGTAATGGGGTCTAGGTGAGTGGTGTGGACAGACTTATTCCCATTGCTGTGTAAAGTACTCACATGATGCCTTCTATAGATACTGGGTTGGGAAGACCATCCCTCTGTACAAGAAAAACAATGCCTTACTTTAGTATTACAACTCTTAGAACAGCTTTGATCATGGATTTTTGGGGGGGTGAATAAAAGAAAGATGTACATAGAAGTTAGTTTCTGCTACCCAAATATTCTATTGTATAAAGATCATTTTTTTTAAAGAGCACGTAATCATTTTAAACATATTAACTTGGTAACATTTTGCCTGATGAAAAATATTAACCTATTAACCAAAGGTACATTCTTGCCACTTCCACATGGAAAATGGTGGCAATGTGTGATTATTTCTTGAGTTTGGGCTCTGAAGATTATCGACCCGGATAATTACCCAATCCCTCCTCCAGTTTACTTCATAATCAGGACATATCCCTTTTCCATAGCTTCAATTATAAAAACATGCTGTACCATTAAATGAAAATTTGGGTGACTCAGATAGACTGTAGCACAAAATACCCAGATGCAAAGTTCCACAGACACCATACTTTTTGAGGTAAAATATGGTGGGTTCTGACTAGATGATTGTGGCCATACCTTCTTTCACAGTCTGGGACTTCCATTCTGCAGGAGCATTAATACCTTTCTTGTCTCATGTTTTGTCAACCTGAATGGGCAGGGTTAGTTCCATATTCTCTCCCTCTCTTCCTGAGATCTCCTTTCTATTCCTTTTCACCCAAGACCAACTTTACTCCACATTTCCAATAACATCCATCTTACAGACTTCTCAGTACTTACTTTTTCTTCTATAGATCTATAGATCTATAGAGACCACTGCAATCTTGACCACTAAAAGGCCAGTTGGGGAATGATAGTGTAATTCAATCATGGAGTTTGATTTCAACTTTACAGAGGATACATGGGGGTGTCTTTCCCTAGGACACACAACTACTACTACTTAAACTTACACCTAGTTGCTACTCTCTTACTTGATTGTTGACAAACAGAATGGCAAATGTTGAAATTTTACTGTTCTAGAGTATGAAAGATTGCTTGTGTTGTCTCTCCTAAATTTGGGGGGTAAAATGATTTGTAGGTGAGAATGAATAATAGAATTGAAATGGATGTCAGGGTATCTAATTGCCCTAACTGCTTTCAGGTAGTTTCTAGACCAGCGACGGCAGAACAAGCTTTTTCTCACATAAATCGTCTAATTAATTGCGGGTGACTGCCTGGAAGCCCGTGTTGATATGAACTCTGTGTTCAAATCTAGGCTCTGGGTTTGCCGTAATCAATTATTGATGTCTGCCATGGGTGAGGGATAGGACAGTGTGGACGTTAATGACACCTCGTTTCCTTTTTTTCGGATAGAACCAACAAAGATGGAGAATTAGTTTTTTAGTTTAAAATGATTTCAAACACTGAGAACACATTCCAGGTGAGAAAGACAGGGGAGGGGGAAATTCAACTTGATACAGAGAAAAGAGGATACTGACAAATAGCCATGTTTTTTGAATCTGATAACTTCTCCGGAAAGTGCTAAAATATAATAGTACTCTAGGGATGATTATGTGGACACTAATAGAGACTTTAGAGGCTAACAGAGTGTCATCGTTTGCTTTTCTAGCTCAGAAGAGCAAAATGGTGAGTGAAAGTGTAAAGTAGAAGAAAATTGGCCTTCTTCACAACTGAGTGAAGATGCTCTTTCTGTGTTCAGAAAACATTCTTGAAATGGACTTTCAGTGATCTAAATTTAAACATGTAAACTTAAAAAAACACTATTTTGCTGAACTCTATGAAATAGCCATTTAATGGAATTTGGCGTTTCATAGAAAATCCATTTCCTCATGAAACCATAACTTGCTGTTCTTGGTGCAAATATCTTCAGAAAGACTTTTTTGTTGTTGCTTTGTTTTAAAATGTCAATACCCTATACTTAGCTTAGAAATAAAACAGAAGCCACAGTAAATTTCTTTCAGAGATGTTAGCCTGGAAATATGATTATATTGTAGCTAAGCCCCAACAAAATGTCTGAAGGACTAATGAAGTCTTCGTAAATGCAAGCAAATGGACTTACAACTCCATCTATAAAATATGAATAGTGACAGCAATCATAATCATGACCACTTATTGAACAATAAACTATCATTTATTATTATATGCCTGCTTGCTTCCTGACTTCCTTCTTTCCTTCCTTCCCCTTCCCATTCTCCCTCTTCTTGTTCCCATAAATGCTGACTTCCTACTATGTTCCAGGAACAATACAAAGCTCAAGAAACAATGACATTGGTGATCTTACAAGGATTCTGACTTCATAGAGTGTATACTCTAGCGGGGGAAAGCTGGGTATTCATCAAATATTAACAATAATGTGTTGTGTCAGGATGGACTGAGATGTCTGTTTCCCCTTTGGGGGATAAAGAGGAAATTTGAGGACTAGAAAAAGTGATTTCAGTGTGCAACTAGATGGTTGTTAATATGAGGAAGGACAAATATATCTTTATGGTGAAACAACTTGGATATTATTTTGCAAGGAATTGGGCCAGATTCAGATTAATAGGAGAAATTAAACTTAAAAAGTAAGTATACAGCTATATTTGTCTCTAGAAAGACATTTTGCCTGACATTGGTAAGTTTTATTTTGCTGTAATGTGCTAACTACCAACAAATGGTTCCAGATCTACTCAGTTTCTCAGTAATCTACATATAGGCCTCTCTTGATTCCAGGAGGCTGCTTAAGGGTGACAGATGTTATTGTGCTATGGAATGTTAATTGTTAATTAAATATTTTTACTAAACAAATTTGTCTGTCATCAATCCAGTATAGCTTAAAGAGTTTTAATCAAAAGGGCATAATTTTGTGGTTTTCAAAGTTATGTATTAATTTTAAAAAGACAAGAACTATTGCAAACTTGGAGATGAACAATTGAAGCCCTTAGTTTCTCTAAAAAGAAGATTGTTCATAATGAAACAATTAATACTTTTCCGATTAGTCCAACTTAGGAATATCCAAATATCTCAAGACATAAAATGGATGTGCTTCTATCTTTTGTTGCCATGGACTTGTGTGAACAGGGATTTTTAAATAATGCCATGGTGAAAACAAATGTAGGAATAATCTTGGTACTGCAGTGGAATCCAAAATATACCTAATATCAGAGGATAGGTAATAAAGACTACAAAATTCACTTCTTGTATGAACATATTTTATATCAAAAGTTTGTAACAAAAATGTAAGATTAAATATATTATTTTGATCTTAATGAATTAAGTTGATTTAAGTTCTTTCATATTTTTGTTACTTTATAAGGTAAAATATACTGAGCCTTTCTAGCATTGCTGAATACATTTGAACCATTCATTCAAGTATGGAGTACACATCATGGGTACCCATATGAATGTTTGTTGAGCTACCCTTTTCAGAAAGTCGGGGTCAAATGAATGGGATGGAAGGTTGCTGCTTTAGAATGAAGGCTCTTCAAGATGGTCTCACCTACTCCTGGTTTTATAAGTGTGAAACAGAGGGATTGGAAGCTTCGGGAAAAGAGACAATTAGAAATTTTAACCATGCAGTTATTTGACTGAACAGGAACATAAAGCAGTGGAACCAACCCTCTAACTGGGCCCATTGGAGGAGAAACTGTATCCAGCACACTTGTGGTTAGCTAATTTTCTCTTGTGGCTAATAAATCACCAGGCAGTGGGAGGGCATTTCCTGTGGAAAGTTGGAAAGACGGTGCCTCAAAGCAGGTGTGTGTGTGTGTGTGGGGGGGGGGTGCTAGGGCCCTAGAAGGAGATGGTGTTGGAGTTCACGCTCTGTGCTCTCAATCTGCCTCTCACCCCCCTTGAGTTGCAGTTGGGAAGGATAACCTCTTAATTATTTCATTCTGTACCTTCCTTGGAAGCAGCACAATTGCTTAAAACTAAAAAAGTGAGTCGTTTAAAAACTATTCTGCTAATAAAATTGAAAGTTTAATTTATGTATGTTTTATATATGCATGTATATATAATTTTGCAGACATTCATATACACACATAATTTTGCCTAAGTGTGTATATGTGTATACATATGAAAATTTTTTTGCATTTGAATGTTACCTGGCTTTTCCTTCCTGTTCTTCTTCCTTGACTCAGTTCTTTGATACATGATAATCCAAAATAACATTCTATATATCTTTCCATGTTTAACTATCTCTCTCCCTTTTGAATATTTTTTTTTGCTTTTGTTTTAGAAAATGAGATATTATTCCCACGTTAGTACATTTTGATTTTTTCACTCAGTGATGCCTATGGAAATTTCTCTACGATCATTGTTTTCTAGGTATAGGTGTATGCATCAACAGTAATATATTATTCTGTTTTTCTTTTTCAATACTTATTTTACTTTTTTTACTTGCTCAATTGGCTAGAGCTTTCATGATAATAATTAAGAATCTTGGTATTATATATCATTTCTTCTGTAATGTCTGATTTTAATTAAAATGCTTTATGACATTAGGGTATCAAATGTCTTTTCAGCATCTGTGTGTATGCTATAAATATTTTGATTTGTTGTCGGATTCTGTTTGCTAACACTTGCTTTTAGTTTGGGCATCTTTATCTGTGAGGAAAACTGGTCTATTATTCATTCAAAAGATGTTTAGTGAACACCTGCTTTATGTCATGTGTTAGTCTGGGTGCTGAGGTTATAGTATTTAAGTGTAAACATCTCTGTCCTTATGGAGCTAACATCTAGAAAAAAGTTTTATTTCTATTCCTCTCTTCTTTTTTTAAAATTTTAGTTATCAGGTTTGGTGTTAGAATAATTTTATCTTCCAAAAGTTAACTGGAGACATTTTCATGTTCTTCCCAGGAATGGAATATATTAAATAAATATGTATTTATTCTTTAAAAGGTGGCTAAAACATAGTTATAAACCCAGACGGTCTTGTACTTTTTTAAATGGTGGAATTTTCATCTCTTTTCCAATTTTAGGGTGATTGGAATATTCGAATTTTCCTTTTCTTCTTAGATCAGTTTAAAGAATTAGTGTTTTACAAGAAAAGCATTTTCAAATGTGTTTCCTTAGTTTCATTGTCTTATAGATTATCTTAATTTCTTCCACATCTGTGGCTATATTTCTTTTCTTAATTCTAATATTGTTCTATTTTTGCTGTCTTGTTTTTTTTAATTCAAGATCCTGATGAAAACCTTATTTTTTCCCTTCAAAGAGTCCATTTGTAGTTTTTTTTTAATCTTTTATGTTCTGTGTTTTCTATTTTATTAGTTTCATTTTTATTGTTATTAGTTCTCTTTTCATTGCTATTTGGTTCCTTTTGTTGTGATTCTTTCTAATTTCTTAAGATTAGTTCTTCTGCTCTTTGTGCAACTCTTTCTTACTCTTTCTTTAATAATCAATGCATTTAAGGCTATAAAATTTCTTTGGAGTAGAGCTTTGTCCCATAGATTCTGAATGAATGGTTCTCCCTTTCCTTGCTTTCTAGATGATTCTGAGTCCTTTTATTGTGCTATTTGATCTAATATTTATTAGAAATGTGTTTCTAAATTTTCAGTAGTAATTCACGGCGCTTTTTTATTACTTATTTCAACTTTCATTGGCATATGTGATCAAAAAAATATAGTTTGTAAAAACCTCCAGTTTTAGAATCTGTTAAAGTTTTGAATCAAGTGCATGATTAATTTTTCAAAATGCTCCCTGTGTATATGAGAAAAACTGTATTCTCTATTTAAGTGTAAATTTTCATGTGCAGACCCAGTGGTGTGCTGGTAACAGTAAACTCTCTGGATATGATGATTTGTAGCATCTGTGGCATTTGCCATTTCCATGGTGTATATATGACCACCATGGCCTGTTTCTAGCTACCAACACGACATCACTCAATATGGAAATGGGTAGAGATACTCACAATTGACTCTCCAAAGCTGGTACAAACCAACTTCTTTGCCCCACTACATATACTATTAAATCAAGTTTATTGACGGTATTATTAAATTCTTCTATTCTTACTCACCTTTTTTTTTTAAGTTTATTTATTTATTTCGAGAGAGAGAGACAGAGAGACAGAGAGTGCATGTGTGTGCACGCACGGGGGAGCAGGAGGGGCAGAAGGAGAGGGAGACAGAAAGAATCCCAAGCAGACTCCACGCTGTCAGCATGGAGACCTACATGAGGCTGTCAGTGCAAAGCCCTACAGGGTGTTCTATCTCACAAACCTGAGATCCTGACCTGAGCCAAAATCAAGAGTCAGTTGCCTAACTGACTGAGCCACTTAGGCGCCCCTGTCATTATTTACCTTTGAGGACTAGGTTCTGAGACAACTGGATTGAAGGCTCCTAATACGATCTCATTTTCTTCAAGTTTTCCTTGTATAGATAGTAGTTTTTGTTCCATATATTTAGCTCCCGTGTTTTTTTTTTCAGTATATATAGTTTATAATGATTTAGCTAAATTCCTAAACTGTGCTTTTTATGAGTACATAATGATTCTTTCAATCCTATATACCATTTTAACTTTAAATTTCACCTTATCTGGTATTAATATTGCCGCATCTGTTTTCTTTTTGTTTGCATTTGTCTGGTATCTCCTTGCTTATCTTTTCATTTTCCATCATTCTTTATTATTGAAATGTGTTTTCTGCAAACAGCTGTGTATATATATATATATATATATATATATATATATATAAAATCTAGTCTGACAGTCTTTGTATTTTAATAGGATACCTCAGCATATTCAAATTTGATATAATGACTGTATTTCTTCAGTCTCTGCATTTCATTACTTGCTTTGTTTCCCTTTTCTTAACCTAGCTGGTTTAAGCTGATGTTCATTCTATGTCTGTCCCCTTGTTAATTTGGAAGTGGTAGTGTATTTTTCCCTTTTCTTAATGACTGTCTTCCAGAAGATGACTAAACTGACTATTTCCCTCATTTGGGGTGCTTTCAACGTTTGGTGTTCTATTTCTCGAGTTCCCCCTGCCCTAGAGGGTGAAATTATTAAAATACTTGGGGCACCTGGGTGACTCAGTTGCTTAAGCATCTGACTTCTGCTCAGGTCATGATCTCATGGTTTGTAAGCTCAAACCCCACCTAGGGCTCTGTGCTGACAGCATGGAGCCTGCTTGGAATTCTCTCTCTCTCCCTCTCTCTCTGCCCCTCCCTGCTCTCCCTCTCTCAAAATAAATAAATAAATAAATAAATAAACTTTAAAATACTTTTCCTTTCTTTCTCCTCCTTCTACCATTAAACTTTTGGAATGCTTTCATTCTTCCTCACTCTCAATTCCTAGATTTTTCTGGAAGTCAGTCTGTATTAGTGTTTTCCTCCTCTGCTATTTCAAGCGTCCTTCTTTAACCCTCTGTTGAGCAAAATCAGATAGTCTATCATCATTTTCATATCTTCAGCTCTATGTGTGTCTGCACCCATATTTATATACAAATCAATCAGATTTATTTTTCACTGATTTTTAATTTTACTCTTTTTTCATCTTATGATTTCTTTTTGGTTTCACTTATTATTTAATTCATATTGCTGAGTACTGTCCTAAGACGGACTATATGCATAATTCACTCTCTGTAGTCTTGGACGTCCTCCATGGAAGGGTGATCATATCTTCACAGGGTACAGAATTCAGCTTCAGCCTTTGCTCGTAGCTGTGGATTTAACCTTACTGCTTAACTTCCAAGGTTGTAGGTGCCAGTCTGATTTTTTTTTCTTCCTGTGTAGGCAGCTTTTTTTTTCTCTTGGTGGTGTGTCAGATTTTTTCTTTATCCTTAAGAGATCAGAAATTTTATTAAGGCATGCCTAAGAATCTTCCAGGCTTGAAATCAGAGAGCCCTTTCAATTGTGCAGATTTAAGTTTTTTGCTATTATCTCAGGAACATTTTCTCTGTTTATTTGTCTAACTACTACCTCCTATTATCTGTCTCCCTTTAAACTTCTAAAATATTTGTTATTAATTTGTTAGGTCTTCTGGAAATACAGGCTTTAAATCTCTAAACTTTTCCTTCATGATTTCTATATATTCTTTTTCTCAGGTCTTTGATCTATTTCTTGCTGGCCATTTTCTAGATTACTAATTTGGGGTTTACAATAATGATCTTCCCTGTCCCCCCCCCCGAAGAAAAGTAACATTGTACTTTTGTTTGATAAAATTTGTCCTTTAAATTAACACAAATTTCAAGAAGGGTGGATAGGTTTTCAAGTCACAGAGACCAGGTGTTGGAATCCTCACTCACCCCTTACCAGCTCATGACCTCGGACAAGGCAGTTACTTGCTTAAAACTTAGTTTCCTTATCTGTGGTAAAGAACCTGCTACCCCCCACTTAACTGAACTATACTAATAATTACATGATAGGAAATAAATAGATATTTTTTGCAAGGTACTAGGAACCTAAAGAATATTCCATAAATATTTGATTAAATATCCATATTAAATAATATAAAGTTAAAGTCTGTGTGGGGGGGAATTTAAGGCTTTTTTTTCAACATTACTTATATGTTCTTATGCCTTTTTGTGGCTTTTGCATAGAAAACTTTTAAAACTTTGCTAATAAAATCATAATGCCTTCTATCTGTATAATACTTGGCAGTTTATCTGTAGCTCTGTGACTGAAAGCAGATATTATTATTTTAACTGCTGCTGAGTTAAATGATTTTGCAAACTTTACAGAACTAATAGGTAGCATAGGCTGCTGTCAAAATCTCCGAGCTAAAAACTTTTCTCCCATTGACCGTCAATACCGCAAATATCAAGAACTATATTTTTAAAAAATGTAATCAAACAGTTTCTGGATGGATTTTATTCAGTCAGTTATGTATTCAATGAGTAGAAATAAAAAAAAAAATACATAGACGCACCTTACTATGTGCCATGCATGCTTCTGAGTGCCGAGGATAAAATGGTGAGCAAAAGCAGATATAGTTCCTGCTCTCAGGAAGCTTTCAATCTAGTGAGAGAGATGTCCATCAATCAAAGAATCATATACATATGTGTAAACTGAGAGCTGAGAAAAAGTACAATTGACAAGGGGATTTTATGTTGTTAGGAAGGTTAGAAAGGCTTCCTGGGGAAACAACGATAAGGTGAGGTCAGAAGGAAGAGTTTCTGTTAGTCAGGCAAAGAAGGGCTAAGTGGGGAGAGGAGCCTTTGAGACAGAGGGAAAAGCAGAGACAAAGGCGCTGTGTCAGGAAGAAGCCTTTCAGAGTGAAAGATTGAAATCAGACCAGTGTCATTGGAACTCGGAGACTGAAGGAAAATGTGTGAGGGGAGCTGCAGAGAAAAGTGGGGACCAAATGATGTAGGATTCTGAGAGACACGTTAAATATTTTGGTCTTGGGGCGCCTGGGTGGCTCAGTCGGTTAAGCGTCCGACGTTGGCTCAGGTCATGATCTCGCAGTTTGTGAGTTCGAGCCCCGCGTGGGGCTCTCTGCTGACAGCTGGGAGCCTGCAGTCTGCTTCGAATTATGTGTCTCCTTCTCTCTCTGCCCCTCCCCTGCTCATACGCTGTCTCTCAAAAATAAATAAATGTTAAAAAAAATTAAAAAATATATTTTGGTCTTTATTTTAGAATAATAGAATGCCAGCTAGAGTTTTAAGAAGTGTGTGTGTGTGTGTGTGTGTGTGTGTATGCATGTGCTGACGGCACTGTGTTTACTTAGCAAACATTACTCCACTTGAGGTGGAAAGTAGATTAGAAGGCCAGAGTGGATACAGGTAAAGAAGTTGGAGGCCCTTGAAAAAGTCCAGTTGAAAGACAATGGTGGCTTTGAGTAGCAGGTGGCAGTGAAGACAGAGAGAAGGGGTCAGATCTGTGAGGTAATCAGAACGCAAAGCAACAGGACCTGATAATGGGTTATATATAGAGGCTGAGGTAGAGGCTTTGAAGAATGAACTCTAAACTTCTAGCTTGAATAGCTCCTAGATGGTAGATGTACTTTCTGTTTTAAGGAAAACTGAAATAAGGCCAGATGTGGGGGATTACAGATGATGAATTTGGTCGAAGATTTTCAAGTTAAGGTGTCTTTCAGACACCAGATGGAGATAGGAAGTAGTAGTTGGTTACATATGTCAGCTGCTCAAGGAATAGGACTGGAGATAAAACGTGTTGAGTCATCTACTGTAGATGATTATTGATGTCGTGGGTGTAGTTGGACTAAAATCGTCTCTCCCATACTTTCTCAGACATTTACTTCTTGATTTGTTTTGACCACTAGAATCAGTAGGTTAAGGAGCAGGGGCCAGCATGATACCCTAAATTAACCAGGCTTAGCTGTGTCTCCACAGACATTGGTAGAAAGTGCCTACCGCCTGGGTGGCGCAGTCGGTTAAGCGTCCGACTTCAGCCAGGTCACTATCTCGCGGTCCGTGAGTTCGAGCCCCGCGTCAGGCTCTGGGCTGATGGCTCAGAGCCTGGAGCCTGTTTCCAATTCTGTGTCTCCCTCTCTCTCTGCCCCTCCCCCGTTCATGCTCTGTCTCTCTCTGTCCCAAAAATAAATAAACGTTATAAAAAAAAAAATTTTAAAAAGAAAGTGCCTAGGAGCATTTCTGCACCAATGACACGGACACTGTAGAGCAGTGAGGGAAGGAAAGCAGGTAGACCAGATGGCTCATCCTGTCAAGCAGCAGATACATAAAAGACGTCTCCTCTACTCAGATACTATACTGTGAAGAGGGAAGAAAAAGGAGAATGTTGAGATTAAAGAGAAAGGGAGTTTGAATTAACTATTTGTTCAAATGAAATTATTGCACTGAAGGAGACTTTTTCACAAAACTCGAGACTAAATCCCCTTGACTTGTGGAATTTAAGTATTTCATTTTCCCCTAAGGTATTTCCGCCATGGAAATGAGAGCCTCACAACGATGTGTATAGGTGAGGGACAAACAGGACTTTTGTTTGTTTTGTCATTATTCCACATCTGAATTGTATTGTTGTTTTGTGCACATCAATGCCCTGCCATACCATAAGTTAAATTGTCTGACGCGCATGCTGTTATAGACCTCACTGTGTCTTACAGAGTTCACAGGGCTAGCTAGCAGCAGAGATGGAGAAGGACCTAGTTCTTGTTACTGTATCTCCTCTCAAGAACTGTGATTAGATAAAATCTATATTCCTTTTAAATTTATGCTTTGGAGAGTTTTATAACCATTTTATGTATTAATTCAGTCATGGTACGGCATATTTGATTTGATATATAAATAGTTTTAACTTTTGTGTACATGCAGCTGGTAATTGGCCTCTGATATATATATACACACATATAATATCAGATATATATTATTTATTATTAGTTATATAATATATATGTTATATAATATGTAAGACTATATTATAGAACATAATATATAACTATATATTTTTTTTCTTTAGATTTGGTTCTCAGCAGTTTCTAACACCCAATAGCAGCAAAATCCAGAAGGGTGAGGAAATCTCAGCTGTATTCAGATAGCAATGATTAAAAACACTCAAGACAGCAGAAAACTGAGGACAGCTGTGTCCACAAATCACCTTGCACAAAGGGACCGGCCAGCAAATGAACAGCTTCAAGAGCGCTGGCCTTACAAATGTAAATCTATAAATCAGTTGCAACCATTCTTCTTCAAATGTGCATCTCATGCTCTTGCAGTCAGTGTGCACCTGGGAGCATCCTCTGCATGACCTTTCAGCTGTCTCCTGGGGCCAATTCAGAGAATAAACAAGCCAGCCCAACCTCAGGCAACTGTCTGCATCTATGGTCTCCTCTGACCGATCAGCTTATACAGCCTGTGGAATTTTGGAGAAATGGAAGCCCGGTGTTGAGATTTTTATTCCAGGTCCCACAGCCAGTGAGCAGGAACATGTTTTACGCTGGAGTTCATACTCTGTCCATGGTCCATGCTACTTCTCATGGGGCAGTGGTGAAAACAAAGGTATTGGATTCAGTCCTGGACTCAAATCTACTTCCATGCTGCTTGGAAAAGCTAATTAGCATACACAGACTTCAGTTTGCTGGTCTAGAAATTGGAGATGATGATACTTCTATCATGGAGTAGTTGTGAGGAATGAAATGGTGGAGGCCACCTGCCATTAGCATGACGCCTGAAGTGTGGTTAGGGCCCAATAAATACCATTTTATTGGTGTTGGTGTTTTTGTTATTTTTGCTATTACTTGTAATGCCTTCAGAGGAAAATTCCTCCAAAACTGCCACAAAAGTTCCAAATTCTTAAAGGGATCAACACCTGACCTACAGCTTTCTGTAAATGACTTTTGGTGCTGATAGTATGAGCCATATGGGTTCGGTAGAAGCACTTTAATTAAAAGTTCTCCCTCAGACTGGGTTTAGTATGCTACTCTTTGGGTACAACATGATTTTCCTCAGCTAGTTCAAGCACTGACCTTTTAATATTTTCACCAAGGGAAGTGGAGACAACAGGATTTGAGTCAGATAAACCCCTGGGAGATGAGAAAGGATACTATTGTTGCTGGCAACTTAGTAACATCATGAGTACCCTGAGAAGTGCTATTTAGGGCTCCAATTCCCATCCAGCGTTAGTGTCTAGAACCTTCCAAAATAGGCACTGCACACTGAGGAAGCTTGTTCATGCGTCTCTGGCGGGGCACTGTGGTAGACACCGTTGATGTGAATGTCTGTTCAGAACAGAGACCCCAGTAAGGGGTGGGATCAAGAATAATATGGGATGTGCAAAGGAGCGTGGCTGGGTCAGAACAAGTGCCCTGGCTACGCCGGTTAAAGGCTGTCTCTGTGTTGCCTGGTGATGGGGAACTGGAGACTGACATCAGAACCCAAAGGGTCTTTCTTTCCACTATGCCAGCTTACCTCATACCAAGTACATTTGTCTTTACCATCATCATCATATTCACCAAATCCTCCCACAGGTGAAAACAAAACAATACAAAACCTTGTTGGACTGAAGGAAATCAACTTAATGATTTCAGCTAATGCTGGTGCCCAATGGAGGAGAAGCTGGTAAGTGGTCACCCTGCCCTCTCATAGAAAACAGTTTAACGGGGCTTCCTTCTGTCTCTGTGTGTGAGATATTATTCTTTTAAAAAGCAGAACCCAGGGGCACCTGGGTGGCTCAGTTGGTTAAGCCACTGACATTAGCTCAGGTCATGATCTCATGGTTCATGGGTTTGAGCCCTGCAAGGGGCTCTGTGCTGACAGTCTGGAGCCTGCGTCGGATTTTGTGTCTTCCTCTCTCTCTGTTCCTCCCCCACTTGCACTCTGTCTCTCTCTCTCTCTCAAAAATAAATGAAGATTAAAAAAATTTTTTTTTTAAATCAGAACCCATTCATGGCTTGATCTCAGAATGTAAAAAGACTCGACTTGCCCTGACATTTCTGCAGCATTTTCAGAGTGTAATTTAATCGCATTTAATTGGGTCTCAGAGTAACTCCAAACTTCTGAGCTCACTTTTGCTTCTGGAACTCACTTTTGCTTCTGCCCCCAGGAGTTTCCGTAACAAAGTCCCTTGTAGTTTCAGTCCAGGAGCTCCCTGAGAGCCCACCAGAGCCATTTAACTTCCTCCTGTTAGAGATAATGAGGGGGCAACTGCTGGGAACTTTCTCCCTGTTTCTTAGCCCCCTTGTATCTAATACTGTGAATCTTAACTCTATCAGATCCGACACCTAATTATAGCAAATATTTTGTAATCTCTTTACTATCCTAAAATGAAATACATATTCACACAATTAAAACGTTAATAGAGGGGCATCTGGGTGGCTCAGTCGGTTAAGCATCTGACTTCCACCTCAGGGCATGATCTCGCAGTTCGTCAGTTCAAGCCCCACGTCGGGCTCTGTGCTGACAGCTTGGAGCCTGGAGCCTGCTTCAGATTCTTGTGTGTCCCTCCCTCTCTGCCCTTCCCTCGCTCATGTTCTGTCCCTCTCTCTCAAAAAATAAATAAACATTAAAACTTTTTAAAACATTAATATCTTAGCAATAATATAAAGGAAAAATAAAAAGAAAGAAATTTCTAAAATGAGGTGTGTTTCAATATGAAAATTTTCAACCATGGCCACAGTAGAAGACCTACCTGCATTTGTATTTAGAACCGCTGTGAATGCCGAAACTGTGAAAAACAGGTGCACAGAGTCTAGTATTACCATTTGTGCTGCTATAAGTCACGGTACTGTCCAAAATGATGAACAACTCTTGAAAGTTTCAAACAATGGAAACCCTTTCTTTGATTTACATGGTGGTTGGGTTTCTGCAAACTTAGTACCTTGCAAAAGATACTTTGTGTTTATATGTATCGCAGGGTTATGTTCTTGGCTCTGATAATTATACATAGGTTTTGTTCCTCATGGCTCTCTGGAGTGACATGTATAAAGCATGTGGAATGGAGGACAGTTGTTTGTCCCAAATGTTGTGAGACAGCTAGAATTGCTGTGGCTTCCCATCATCAGCACAACCAAAACTGCTGAGTGGATGAATTCTGCTCTTTGTGGATTTCATCAGTTAGAAATTTAATCTGCACCCTTGAACCCATAACCCACAATGCTGTTCTTAATAACGTGGCAGTATGCTTGTACTTCTGCAAAAAGTGATGGAGAACTGTATTCTTATTTTAACAGCCTTTCTTTTTTTTTTTTTCAACGTTTATTTATTTTTGGGACAGAGAGAGACAGAGCATGAACGGGGAAGGGGCAGAAAGAGAGGGAGACACAGAATCGGAAACAGGGTCCAGGCTCTGAGCCATCAGCCCAGAGCCCCATGCGGGGCTCGAACTCACGGACCGCGAGATCGTGACCTGGCTGAAGTCGGACGCTTAACCAACTGCGCCACCCAGGCGCCCCTTTAACAGCCTTTCTAGGCTGCTGGTCTGTGTTCAGGATGGAGTCTAATCCTTAGGGGATTTCCTTCAGTTTACAAGGGCACTTCCACTCTTACCCCGACCTCCACCCCCAGCCCAGTGTCTGCCACGTTCCTGCCCACAGACTTGGTGCTGGTTCACATGGACCACTACACAGGCTGGAGACAGCCAAACTTGTCACCCAGGCCAAGCTTTATTGGCTATTTATTCTGTCCATTCCAGGAGAAGTCTTCTGACTCATAATGGTAAGTTCTTTCTCTCATGAATCTTTTTCTAGAAAGAGCCTTTTAGCCATCAATAAATTGAACCCAATGACAAATGGAATTAACATAGATCAGGTCCAGTATTTTGCAGCTGTGATTTCTGGCAGTGGAGGGATGATAGCCATTTTAATTTAAAGAGATTGTATTCACACTGCCTCTCAGCAGTGTTTCCTGCTGCTTTTCTTTTCCGACCATCCACTTTTGGAATGGTTTTGTTGGGTTGGTCCCCCTTTGGCTAGTGAGGTCCAGTCCTTAGTCTAACTGCCAGGTTCTTTCTGATTTGCCTCTTACCTTGTGGCTTTCCCATTTTGTGACTCCTCGCTTTCACTCATGATGCCTTGACGACACCAAGAGCCTCAATAGTTTCCAAGTCTTTACTCAGGCATTCCCTCTGCTTAGGAAGACTGCCCTGCCGACCTTCTGATTCATTCCTGAAAACTGCAGCTCAGACAATGCCTCCCTCTTAACACCTTGCTTAACCACCCTCAACATTGGAGTTGATCTCTCTGTGCTATGTGCAGCACATTTTACATGCTTCCATTGTCACATGCACCACACTGCCTTATAATTTATGATTTAATCACATGTCTCCCTTTACTCTGGGACTTCCTTATGAACCAAACCCATATGTTTTTTTTTATTTAATTTAATTTTTTATTTTTTTAATGTTTTTATTTTTGAGAGAGAGAGAGAGAGAGAGAGAGTGAGCAGGAGAGGGGCAGAGGAGAGGGGAGAGGGGGAGACACAGAATCTGAAGCAGGCTCCAGGCTGTCAGCATAGAGCCTGATGCAGGGCTTGAACCCATGAACTGTGAGATCATGACCTGAGCTGAAGTTGGAAGCTTAACCGATTGAGCCGCCCAGATGCCCTTATCTTTTTTATTTTAAATAAACTTTAATTTTTACAACAGTTTTGGATTTACAGAAAAATTGCAAAGACAGTACAGAGACTTCCCATATATCCCAGCAGCTGTTTTCTCCTTTTGCTAACACCTTACGTTAGGTAAAGCACCCTCGTTATAATGGTTGAACCACCATCATACACTCTTAACTAGATCCATATATTAAGATTTCTTTGGTTTTTACCTAATGTCCTTTTTTTTGTTCTAGGACCAACCACATTACTCGTTGTCTCCTTAGGCTCCTCTTGGCTGTGACGGTTTCTCAGACGTCCCTTGTTTCTGATGACCTTGGCAGTTTTGAGGAGTACTGGTCAGGTATTTTGTTGAACGTCCCTCAGTTGTGATTCGTCTCAGGTTTTTCTCATGAGTTGACTGGTGTCAGGGTGCATATAATCAACATGATTTATCACTGTTATGGCGAGCTTGATTATTTGGTGGAGTTAGTGTTTGTCAGGTTTCTTCACTGTAAAGTTGCCAGCCTTCCAGCCCTTTCCATACTACGCTCTTCGGGAAGAGTTGCCGTGTGCAACCCACACTCGAGGAGGAGGTTCTGCTGAGGATCTATTTGGGATGCTTCTGCACGGCAGATTTGTCTCTTCTCCCCCATTTGCCCAGCTGTTCTTATATCATGAATGCTGAGTGCTCAGCTCAGGACTGAGTAAAAATGGTAGTTGCTTAATACATTTTATTGGTTCTGATTTTCTAAGCAACCACGGTAAATCTCTCTCAGTATGAGCATAACAATGCTAATAACTTCAACAATAAGAACATTGAAATAGGCAATGTGGTCTTAGAAGCACTGTTCAATGTGTTTTAGCTCAAGTCGTCATCACACGATCCTGTCAGGATGACACTATTATCACCAAAGAGAATTTGTTTAGCTCATCTAGGGTCACACTGCTAATAAGTGGTGGAGACCAGATTCAGATCCATGGTGTTTGATTCCAGAATGCACACTCTTAAAGCAATAAGAGGCTGGAGTGCCTCTTTGGTTTCTGTTCCAGTTACCTTGGACTTGCTGTGTTGAACTGATCCCCTAGGACTACAGGGTTCAATATGCAAATAGTCCCCAGCTGGCAATCCTCCAGCAGCATCTCCTTGTTTATACCAAATTTCCTTTAAATCTGTGAGGTCTGCACAGAAATTCTTAAGAAATAGTAAGAGGCCTCTCTTTTGAAGCTTTCTTTGGAGCACTGATCAAGTTCCCCAAGTTATGGAGTCCAGACCCCAACACCATACCTTGGAAATGGGCAGAGGGTACTCAGCTGTTATGAATAGGAAGAACTGCCTGGGCTCATGGTCCTTAAAATAGGACACATGGCTCCTCAGGGTCATAGAGGAGATGTAATAAGAAAGTTCCTAGATATTGGAATTTTGGGATAATTTTATAATTTATGCTAAGAATGGGCCAGAGTATTTAACACTGGAACTGTGATAGGAAATCAGGATCTATGGCCAACATTCTAGTTAGGTTATGAGTTGAGGACATATGTATGAGCCTCAAGCATCTCTATTTTCTATGATGCATAAAATCTGAGAGTAATTCCTTTGGGTCTTGAATATCCTGCTTCAAGGCTGAATAAAATGGATGGATTAATGCTTTTGTAGTCTGTCCCTTGTCTGTATTTCAGAGTGAAATTAGCCATTAAAAATGAGGAAAGGAGAAAGTAAAGATAGGAAGCTGATTTTTTTTTTTTAGCAACCAGCTGTTATTCTTTGGTAGCAAGGAATTACGGTAGTTTGTACAATTTATCTTTGTAGAGTTTGTTTATATACTGAGTAATAATACCTCAGAATAGAATCTACTCTGAGCCCAGAGTTTAAGAGAGATGTTAACAGTTTATTTTTAACTCCATTTAAAAACAAAATAAACAGCATCTCCCAAAGCATGATCTTGTACTTTGATTTATAGCCATAAGAAATCTAAGAAAATTCTAAGTCACAGAATTCCTTTAGACCAAGAATTACAAAGATTTCAAACCATGCAATGAGCCTTTCAGATATCCCTATGGAACAGGCCAATCTGTTTGTCATCAAATTAATGTGCTAAGCTCCCACATGTGCAGGCAGCCAGAATCGGCGCAGATGAAAAAAATTATGAAAATTACTTGTTTCACTCATCCTTTAGAGATGATTGATTGGGGAGGCGATATTCTGTAGGCTATGGTATGGGGCCCCATAACCAGTAGCTCTGTCACACCACTCTTGGTAGCTAACATTGCTAAATAATGACCAGGAAGGTATTTTCCCTGTCTTCCTCACCGTTTCACCTGGATGTTCATGATCATTATCTTATCTGCCTGCTTGCAGGATGGTTTTAGGCCATCAGGAAGGGGGCTTCACTTCACTTTTCTTTTTGGCTTAATGGCAGGCACTACTCTGAACACTTCAGGTGTATTAACTCTTTTCATCCTCGTAACATCCCTGTGATACTATTATTTCCTCCTTTTTATAGATGAAGAAACTGAGGCACAGACAGGTTAAGCAATGTGCCTGAGGCTGCACAGCTAATAAATGATAGAGCTGGAATTTGAAGCCAGGCAATCAAACTTCAGAGCCCATGCTCTTAACCAAGATTCTAGGCTGCCTTAGCACATTTATTGGCGTAAAATCATAAACTTTGAGGGTTTCCTTAAATCATCTTCCATAAAGACCTCCTCCACTCTATTTTGTGTGCTGGCAAAACAAATTTGGCGAAAACTGCAGCTGCTCTAGTTATTCAAGTTCTTCTAGAAGTCTGTGAAGTCTATCCTGTCGGGAAAAAGGAGTGGGGCTGCACATGAACATCTAAACATTTCAGAGGACTACTGTATCCTAAAAATAGTAAGAAACATGGAATAAGATTAAAGTATAAGGATGTTTTTCAGACGGTTAATTTATGAGGGTAAAAAAAGAGGAACAATTGAATGTTGGGAAATCAATTTAATTTTTTTATTTAATCGGAAAATAGGTGTATCATATTTACTATTCATCAGACATAGTTGTAAAAAATATTAGCTTGCTTAAACCTCAACAAAATCCTGTAAAGTGGATATTATTATCACCAGTTTACAGATTTAGTGCCTGAGGCATGGGTGGTTTAGGAAATTCATCCCACAGGATGGAGCCAGGATTTTAGCCCCCCAGGCCGGCTTGGGACCAGCTTTCACTGCTTTGCACCTGAATGCTTGAAGGCCCCTATAATTGTGTTTTTGAAGAATTTTGTATTCTGTTTTTGGTTTGTTTGTTTTTTTTCATTTTTCTTTTTTTTCTTGCCTTCTTGTGAATTACTTAAATTCAATTTTTATTCATAGTGTTTTTGAGTGCTTCCTTTCGTACAGTTTTTATAGTGATTGCTCTAGCTATTGTCCAAGCTACCCAACATTCAGGGAACTTAGTATAAAAGACACCACAGTCTGTTGGTGTCAACATTCACCAGTTTGAAGTGTAGAAGCCTTACCTCCCTTTACTCTCTCCCACTACACTTGTCTTAAATTCCTTTATATACATTGAGAACCATAGCACACATTGTGATAATTTTTGCTTCAACCCTCAAACATAATCTAGAAAACTTAAGAAGGAAATATTACTGTATTTACCCATATTTTTTATTTTCCTGCATTCTTTCCTTCATCCGGATTTTCAAAGATTCCTTCCCTTATTTTCTTTCCGGTTAGAGAGTCTCCTTTAGTCATTTTTATATAGTTGCTCTGCTAGCAACAGAGATAGTTGCTCTACCTCTGAGAATATCTTCATTTCTCCTTCATTCATGAAGGTTGTTTTTGCTAATGACAAATTTCTGGATTGACTCTTATTGTCATTCAGCATTTGAAAAATGTGGTGCCGCTTCCTTCTGGCCTTCATGGATTCTGATGAGAAGTCTGACTCCTTTGAATTGTTTTTTTCCCTACAAGCAAAAACAGGCTACTTTCAAGACTTTTTTGTCTTTGGATTTCAGAAGTGTAACCGTGGTATGCCTTCACATAGATTTCTTTGGGTTCATACTGTTTGGGTTTCGCTCGGCTTCTTGTATCTGTAGGCTTATGTCTTGCCAAATTTGGGAAATGTTCAGCCATGATTTCTTGAAGTACTTTTTCAGCCTGCTCTCTTTCTCCTCTTTTTCTAGACTTCAGAGACATGAATGTTAATCTTTAGTTACAGTCTTTCATGTCACAGAGGCTCTAATCATTTTTTTTTCTATTTTCTCTGTCACTTCAGATTGGGTAATTTCTATTGTTTAATTTTCAACTTTCCCGATTCTTCCTCTGCCCTCCCCATTCTGCTATTAAGCCCATCCGCTGAGTTTTTTATTTTATTTAGGATGTGTTTGAGTTCTAAAATTTTCATTTGGTTCTTCTTTATACCTTTTGTTTCTTTTCTGTTACTTCCTATATTTTCATTTGCTTCAAGCATGTTCCTAGGCTCATTGAAGCACTTTTATGATGGGTGCTTTAAAGTCCTTGGCAGATAATTCCAACATTTGTGTCATTTTGGCATTGGAACATGTTGTTTTTCTTTCCTTGTTTGATTTGAGATCTTCTCTGTTCTTGGTATGACTGATTTTCCGTTGAAATTTGGACTTGTGTAGTGTTATAAGACTGGATATTTACTTGTTTATTTATTTACTTATTTATGAATATATGTATGTATGTATTTATGTGCACAAACAGAGGAGGGACAGAGGGAGAGGGAGAGGGAGAGCATCTTAAGTAGGCTCCACCTCCAGCATGGAGCCTGAGAAGAGCTCGATCTCATGACCCTGAGATCATGATCTGAGCAGAAATTAAGAGTTGGATGCTTAACTGACTGAGCCACCCAGGCACCCCTGGATCTTATTTAAATAGTTCGTTTTTAGAAGGTTTTTTTTTTGTTGTTTTTTTGTTTTTGTTTTTTTAATATGGAGCCTCAGGGCTCCAAGCAGGGAAAAACAAAAGCTATAAGTCCTCTTAAAGCCTAACACCATTAGGGGCACTTGGGTGGCTCAGTCAGTTGAGTGTCCAACTTTTGTTTTCAGCTCAGGTCATGATCTCATAGTTTGTGAGTTCAAGCCCACATTGGGCTCTGTGTTGACAGCGTGGAGCCTGCTTGTGATTTGCTGTTTCCCTCTCTCTCTCACTCGCTCTTTAAAAAATAAATAAACATTACAAAAAAGCCTAGCATCATTATTTGTACTATGTCACTCTGCAACATTCTATTGGGAAAACAACCTGCAGTGTCTGCCTTAACTCAGTGGAAGGCAAAATCAAACTCCACTTCTAGATGAAGGGAGTGGCAAAGTCAATTGCAAAAGGGCATGCACAAAGGGAGGGAGGGCTATGTCCATCTTTGAAAACAATCTGTCACGTTAACAGCTATTTTGCCTTATGGAATTACGGATTACTCTTATTTCATCAATTATTTTTTTTCTATGGTTTCCTAGTTTTCTATATAGGACAGTGCTTCCTTTAGTAGCAGAAAAATGTGTCATAAATAGCCAAAAAAAGTCATGTACTTGTCAAATTATACTGTGTCAGGTGATCTACAAATGGAATTCAACAACTGTGATCTTTGCTCTTTGAAGTTGTAAAATGTTGAAAGGTTGTGTCTGGGATGATTTCCAACCCTTGAAAGTGATGATCTGCAACGTGTGTCTTTTAGTTCTGATCCTCCTGCTTCAAGCCTGAGATAGGGGCCACTCTGTACCTATCACCCTTGCCTTTACATAGCCTCAGGCAAAGGATAACCCTCGCAACCTTTGCACCTGCTGGGCTGTAGGCCCTTGGAAGATGCCAGATTTCTCCAAGCATTGCCCCCTCCGCATTCCTCTATACATCTTATTGGCACAGGTAGGAAACACACCTCTGTCACCATGTAACTACCATGTCCATGCACATAGCAGCAACTCTCTTTTCCCGGATATGCTCTGAGGGAGGACAAAGACATAGGAGGGATTCTCCAGCCTCTCCTTAGGGGTACATTAGGGCTCTCCATGGGGATCAGAAACTCCTTGAGGGCAGAAGTTGATTACACACAACCGTGGGTGTTAGAACATGTATGTTGAATTGGATTTTAAATGCTAGGATGAAAATCCACTACTTTAAGTAGATTCCTTCTTTTTGAAGGAAAGAATTGGCAGACCTTATTTTCCTCATCTTGAATAATTATGGCAGCTTGTGCTAATGTAGCACCATACAGTTTTCACCTCGCTTTTCCTCCTCACATAACTTTCAGTGTCTTGCGTAAAATGGGATTAGTGATACCTACGTTGGAATGCTGGGAGTTAGATAACAACTACTGGTTTAGGTACATACTAAGGATTTTTGTTTTTTAGAATTAAAGGTGATGATAAATGTGAAAGGAGTATTTTAAATTTTGTAATATTCAGGGCGCTCAGCTCAGGTCATGATCTCATGGATGGTGAGATGGGGCCCTGTTTCAGGCTCTGCGCTGACAACATGGAACCTGCTTGGGATCGCTCTCTCTCCCTCTCTCTGCCCCTCCCCTATTCACTTGCTCTCAAAATAAATAAATACACATTAAAAAGTTATTAAAAAGTTTTTATAAGATTCAAATATTAACTATTAGTATTCTTATTCCTTTGAGGCACAGTGAATACCATTTCCTTTTCTTTCTTTCTTTTTTTCATTCTAAAATGAAGGAACTTAGATTTGCGGAAGCTAAACAATTTGCCAGTTTGTTAAATGGTGGACTTTGGCTTTGACCTACATCTTATGGCTCCTATTTCAGTGATCTTCCAAAGGCTGTCATTTCAATCTGGGGTCAGCCAACTGCGGCCCATGGGTTAAGTCCCCACTGCCTGTTTTGTAATGGAACACAATCTGCTCCCGTGTTTTGGGATTATCTGTGTCTGCTTTCACACTACAATGGTGGAGTTGAGTGGTTGCAACAGAGCCTAGGCTGGTCTAAAATATTTATTATCTGACATTTTACAGAAAAGGTTTGCTGCCTCCAACTTTTATTGTCGTCCCAAATATTATAGAACCAGTGCCCACAAAGAATGATATTCTGGAGTTCTTGAATAACATCAGCTGGTGCCCATTTCAGCTCTTCACTCCCAGCTAAGTCAAGGTGAGCAAGTGGGGCTCTTAATTTTCCTCCCTAGGAGAAGTTTGGAAGTACTTATTCTTAGGAATCCCTCTGACCCTAGCTTCATTAAACATCAACACAGGAAGGAAGGCAACTGAGAAACAAGTTGCTCAGTATTCTCACATGAAGGAGGAGAAAACCAAGACCCACCAAAGGGAAGCAATTCCCCTTAAGTTAGGAAGTGGTTGGCAGTTCGGTAAGAGCCCAAGTATCCTGACTTCTAGTGATTCTACTACACTGAAAACTGAATTAGACTGAATTATAGTTCCCCACCTATGGATTGCAGGTGTGAATTTCCATCCAGGTATTTTGAGCTCTTTCTGAAAAGGCCACAGACAGATTAAATGAATCACAAGACACTAGCCAGAAAGTTCACATTAGGATCTGGAGCTCTTGAGCCTAAATATATAGACCAAGCATCTCCTTGTTTTGCTAAGAAAAATTACAAAGAACAGCTTGCACTATTCATTGGTCTGTTTTTGACCTTCATTTCCCTCATCTCCTAATTTCCTCATGGATAAACATAGTGTAGATGTTACTGTCTGACCCAAAGTCATGGAGGGCTCAGGAGATCAGACCAAGCCTATGACAGCTGTTGAAATAGCATGAGTGAGTTCACAGAGGGAGGAGTTCTTTCATGAAGGATACACTACATTCCTACTCTGGTTGCCGAGTTTCTTTGTGTTGTCTCTGGGTGAAGATCAAAGATTTTAAATTTACTGATTCATCAATTATGTGGAGTTTGTACAGTTTTATAAGTGAAAAAAAAATGCCTTGTGTTAGGAGGAACCTAGGCCTGCTCATTGTATTGATGGTGTTTTAGGCCTAGTTCAACAGCATAAAGAGCTTTGTCCCTTAAGGTAATTAAACTCAGCAAGGCTCTCAACTGGAAACTGTCTGGAACCCAGAAGGGCCAATAGGAAGGGAGGTAAGGTAGCCGGAAAGGTCATGGCAAGGACATAGCTAGGGGATAATATCATTGGATAGGCCATTTAAAAACAACAAAAACAGGGGCACCTGAGGGACTCAGTCGATTAAGCGTCCAACTCTTGATCTCAGCTGAGGTCATGATCTCACAGTTTGTGAGTTCAAGCCCCACTGGGCTCGCTGCTGTCAACACAGAGCCTGCTTTGGATCCTCTGTCTTCCTCCCTCTCTGCCCCTCCTGGCTCATGCACTTGCACTCTTTCTCTCACACAAAATAAATCAATAAACTTTAAAGAGATTTGAAACAATGACAACGACAACAATGACTTTTGGATCTAAACTTTGTGTGACAAAGTCCTGATAACTCTCAGGACTGGGCATGGAGCTTATTTTCTGTCTGCCTTCCATCCCTTCCGTTGTTCTAGAAGTAGTGTTTCCTTCCTTTAGGGAGCTCACCCTTCTCACTTCATGTGGCCCAAATGGGGTTTTCCACCACAGGGCTCTTTGCCCTTGATCAGATGTAGTCAGATGATCTAAATGAGGCTAATTGGGTTATCTCTCCCAGCAATTTACATCCTGAACACAGAGACCCAGGTAAGAATGCTCACTCTACTGTGGAAGTACCCAAATCTGCCCTGGGCCAAGGCTTTGGTTTTGGTTTTGTCTCTTTAGTTTTTTGAGCTCACTCAGTATCATTCCAATGTATTATTTTTTTTATTTTTTATTTTTTGCTTAAGTTAGTTTTCTGTTTTTATTGCTTATGGGATATTTAAATGATACCAAGGAACACAAAATAAATGGGCCTAATATACATTATCTCATATATTTAACAAAACACTATCTATTATTATATATGTAGGTTAGGTTACATTATTAGTTCTGTTGCATGCATAAAGAAATTAAAATTAGAACTTAGGTACACTGATAAGGTTTATGCTGGTAATAAGGGAAAGAGCTAAGGTTGGGGCTCAGGATTGTCAGATCCTGAATCCGTGACATTGTAGGGTCCATGAGTGCAGGGTGCAGCCCACGGAAGGCACTGGAAGCTGGGTCTCCAGAAGCATCCAGGAGAGTTGCAGGGAAGCCAGCTGCTCTGCAAGGAACAGCCTAACATCAATCCTGCCCCTCCCCCACCCTCTTTGATTTCCTGGAAGCAGTCAAATTTTACCTGAAAGGGTTCAGCCTTGTTTTACAGAAACATCGTTAAAAAAAAAAAATGTACAGGCAAGGGAACAGAGCTTCAGGGATGTCAAATGAATGTTGACACTTACGAGGTCACAGAGCAAGTTAGTGCCAGATCAGGGATCAAGCCCAGGGCTTCCTGACTCTTGGGGTAGCACCCTTTCCAGTTCTCCACATAGCTCTTACCTACTTGATTACTCTGGAACTGATGCCATGTTATCCTTTCCCAAAACAGTGGAGTGGAGTTGCACCAGATACGCATTTAACTTTTGTGAATTTAAGTGTTTGAACACTTGGCAAAGAGAGGAGACAGGAATAGAGAAAGAGCAAATTTCAATATCTCAAGTGGTTCCATCTGTCAGTCTGGATTATGGGCCAAACGAGAAATGAGATGGGTGAGTATGATGATCATTCAGTAGGTTTCATGTCCCATGCATTTTCCATAGTGTGAGCATCTAACCATGTATAAAATACATGGCCATGTATG
This sequence comes from Prionailurus bengalensis, assembly GCF_016509475.1. NCBI lineage: Eukaryota > Metazoa > Chordata > Mammalia > Carnivora > Felidae > Prionailurus > Prionailurus bengalensis. Next base: position 50,728,859 of record NC_057351.1, on the reverse strand, counting down.
TATGTCTTTTTTATTCAACATGGACTCTGAAACACAGTCCACCTATTTAGACTGACTTCTCTCCCTCCCTAACTGTAGCTGTCTGTACAATATTGGTGGATAAAACTGACTCTGGTGGACTTCCTGACAGCTGGTGTTACAATTTATAGACAAAGACATTTTCAAGAATAATTTGGACTGTAGCTATTATTTGCTTAATGTACTGACTTAAGAATTTCAGCCCCATGTAAGGTGCAGTTCCACGCCTTACCACAGTGGAGGCAGCTGAATATGAAAAGTTTCAGGACATGGGCTCTGGTGTCAGAAAGATTTACATTCATATACTAGGATTCTGAGCAATCCTTTATGTCCTCAGATTATAGGGAAAAAATTGACGTAAAGTGTTTAGCATACTTCTGTCTACATCAAGTGCCTAAGTGCTCTCTATTAATATGGTTATTATAATGAAGCTGTTCAAAGAAATTTTGTAATATTAGCTAAGTATAGTAAAGAAGAGGCCTGGTACTTCTGACCCTTAGTTCATGTCCTTTATGTTTACCTTTACATATATTCATCAAGTGAGAAAATTAGACCAAAGATTCTCCTCAAAGATCTACATCTCTAATCATGGCAATATAGATAGCCTCAAATTTCTGTTTCAGTTTTTTGTTGCCTTACTATTTGGATAGCAAACCATCCCAAATCTTAGTGGCTTAAAAATACAAATAGATCTAGTTTGCAAGTCTGCGGGTCAGCAAGGCAGGTCTGGACTCCTATGGGCTCATTTCGTGTATATGATGAGCTGTGGGATGGACAAGCATCTCTGCTGATCTTGAACAGGCTTTTAACACGTGTGTGGATCTGCTGGTTGTAGGCAGGTCTAGGACAGTCTTGGCTGGTACAACTGAACTCTCCTTAGCTACGGTTCGTTAATCTGGTGGTGGCAGGGTTCCAGGAAAGAGAGGGGAAGGCACACATACCTCTTGAGACTCAGTCTCAGGACTAGCACAACGTCACTTTCTCCATATTCTATCAGCCCAAGCAAGTCACGGGACTGGCCCAGATTCAAGGGAGTGAAAAAAGAGGTTCATCATTTTGATAGGATGAGCTTCAAAGCTGTATTTTCAAAAAGCATGGGTACAATAAGGAATATAATTGGGACTATTTTTTAAATCAACTTTTCATAACTTCAGATGTCTTAGTATCTGTCAGTGGGCTCTGATGTGTCCTACAGACAATATTTTTGTCTTCCCTGGGAGAGAATTCAGGGTTTCCAGCAGCGTGATGGTGACTGACACATGTAGGCCACCAGGTTTCCCTCAGTCAATTTTCCCCCCAAGCAGAATTCCTGGGGTTGAGACAAAGTTTCTATCAGAGAGTCCTGTCAGAACTTGACCTGGAGAGGCAAATATTTGTTTCAGATTTGGAATAAAAGTCCTCCTATTTATTCATAGAATCATGACCATCTGCACATGGCCTAAATTTGCAAATGCATTTGTCAGTTAGGATTGTATAAAAAGGCAATTATTGCCCAAAATAATGACAGACTGATCATTATTCTCCCTCATGATCTTCAGAAGAGGGGAACATAGGCAAACATATGGTATAGAATACTACTTTCAATACTACGATATAATTTTTGTCCTTTGTTTAGCCATGGTAGAGGTGGTGGTGGTGGTATGTGTGAAAAATAAATTTAGAATGTCCTGAAAATGTTCTCTAAACAGAACAGTGGCTTCTTCTCATCAGATGTCAGCCAAGAGGTCTGTGATGTTCATGTGGCTACCATTGCTGATAGTACAGGTTCTGGTGTTAGTCAATGATGATGATGAGGGGGCTACTAGCTTTCGAGTTCAAGAATAGAGTGTGACCCCCTGATGCCATGTGACACATTGCAGAGGGCATGACAAATACAAATATGAATAGTTTCATTAATTGCTCAAAGAAGTAGAAAATGCAGAGTCTGTAATCGTGTTCTTTTAATTACAGTACATACCTGTGTACTGTGCATAGATCATTACTATTCAGTTTGATAAAGTTTCTTTGCATGAACACAATTACACAATTAGTACTTACATCAAGAAATGAAAAGTATTACAAGGACCACTGAAGCCTCTCTCATCCCCTCCTAGGCACTACCGCTCCTCAAAAGTACCACCCTATTGTTTTCTAACAGCACAATTGGTTTTGTCAGTTTTTCTGCTTTAAATAGATGGAATAATACAGATTTTTATCACCTAGTTCCTTTTCTTCAACATAATGATTCTGAGGTTCATCCAAATTGTTGCATCTATCAGTAATTCTTTCCTTTTAATATTCCATTGTATATGAATCATCATGATTTGTTTTCCCATTCATTCGTTGATGAACTTTTGGGTTGTTTCCAGGTTTGGGCTACTATAATTAAGCTATGATGAATATTTTCTGCGCAAGCCTATATAGGAACATACATACATATGCTTTTCTTGAATCAGTTCCTGGAAGTGGAATGGTTGGATATTATGGTAGGTATACATGTAACATTTTAACAAATGGCAAATTTAGGTAATAACCTTCTTTTCATTCCCACTATGGGTGATTTCTGTTCTCTATTTTTTTTTAAGTTTATTTATTTATTTTGAAAGAGAGAGATGGCAAGCTCAAGAGGGAGAGGAATGGGGGGGGGGTGGGGAGAGGGAGAGAGAATCCTAAGCAGGCTCCACATCATCAGTGCAGAGCCAGACCTGGGGCTCGAACCCACTATCCTTGAGATCATGACCTGAGCTGAAATCAAGAGTTGGACACTTAAATGACTGAGCTATCCAGGTGCCCCTTTGTTCTTTCTTTTATTTCTTGATCAGTCTAGCTGGGGTTTCTCCATATTACTGATATTTTCAAAAAGGCAACCTTTGACTTGTAAATGTTTTCTGTTAGCTATCCATTTTTTTTTTTTCATTAAATTCTGCTTGGTTTTCTCCTTTCTTCTACTTACTTTGGGATTACTTTGCTCTTTTTCTAGCTTTTTTTTTTTTTAATTTTTTTTCAACGTTTTTATTTTATTTTTGGGACAGAGAGAGAGCATGAACGGGGGAGGGGCAGAGAGAGAGGGAGACACAGAATCGGAAACAGGCTCCAGGCTCTGAGCCATCAGCCCAGAGCCTGACGCGGGGCTCGAACTCCCGGACCGCGAGATCGTGACCTGGCTGAAGTCGGACGCTTAACCGACTGCGCCACCCAGGCGCCCCTCTAGCTTATTTTTAAGGTAGAACATTATGTCATGGTATTTAGATATTTTGTCTTTTCAAATTCAGGCACTTAGAGCTATAAATTGCCCTGTAAGCACCACTCTAACTTCATCTTTCACATTTTGATGTATTGTATGTGATGGCTAATTTTACATATCAGCTTGGCTTGACTTCAGTGTATATAGTTGTTTGGTCAAATGCTAGACTAGTTGTTACTGTGAAGGTATTTGTAGATGGATGTAGTTAACATTTGTAATCAGCAGACTTAAGGAAAGCAAATTACCTTTTGAGTGGGTTTCACCCAGTTAGTGGAAAGCCTTCACAGCAAAAGCCGAGGTTTCTCAAAGAAGGAATTCTTCCTGAAGATTACCCTGACTGAATTTCTAGCTGGCTGCCCTGCTTGCAGATTTCAGACTCAAAAGACTGCAACGTCAACTCTTACCTCGAATCTCTAACCTGCTGGCCTACCCTACAACATACTTTAAAATTTCCCTGTGATTTCGTCTTTCACTCACAAATTACTTAGAAATATATTGGCCCCAGGGGGGGAAAAAAAAGAAATATATTGGTTAAACTCTATGTAGAGTTTTCCTAGATATATTATTTTATTGATTTTTAAATCAAATTCTATTGTGATAAGAGGATACCCTTTGTATGATTTCAGTACTATAAAATGATTGTGACTTGCTTGATGACTCAGTGTGTGGTCTCTCTTGGTGAATGTACCATGTGAACTTGAAAAAATATATATTCCACACTTGTTGGGTGTCATGTTCTATGAATGTCAATTAAACTGAAGTGTTTAAAGGTACTGTTCAGGTCTCTATGCCCCTGCTAACATTTTAAAGGCTAGTTGGTCTAGCAATTATTGAAAAATGGATGTTAAAATCTTCTATTCTAATCATACAGAGGTCTCTCTCTTCCTTTAATTCTTCAACTTTTGATTCTTATCGTTTGAGGTGCCATCATTAGGTGAATATACATTTTATTTTATTATTTTATTTTATTTCTAAATGTTTATTTATTTTTGAGAGAGAGAGAGAGAGAGAGAGCAGTGGGGGTGGGGGACAGAGAGAGAGGGAGACAGAGGATCCAAAGCAGGCTCTGTGTTGAGAGTGCAGAGCCTAATGTGGGGCTTGCACTCAGGAACCCTGAGATCATGACCTGAGCTGAAGTCAGATGCTTAATCTACTGAGCCACCCAGATGGCCCAGGTAAATATACATTTTAAGTTATTATGTCTTCTTGATGAAATGATCTCTTTCATAATTATGACTGTCCATCATTGTTACTCACTGTTCATCATTATGAAATGTCCTTTTTGTCTTAAAGTTCATTAATTTTATAATCGAAACCTTTTCTTCTGATATAAAAATATTAAATGATAGTCATTCCAGTGCTTCTAGAATTCATTCTAATGCTTCTTGTTTGTATGGTATATCTTTGTCCTCTTTCCCTCCCATTTCCTTTGAAACTATCTTTGCCTTTATATGTAAAATTTATCACTTTAAGGCAGCTTATGGTTGGGTCTTGCTTTTTAAAAATCTACACTATTAATTTTTGCCTTTTAATTAGAGTGTTTTCTTTAGGCCTGTAACATTTAATGTAATTATTGATATGGTTAGATTTAAGACTACCATTTTATTTAACTTCTGTTTAACTTTGGTTTTTGTTCCTTTTTTCTTTCTTTCCTGCCTTTTTTAGATTTTTGGATATTTTTTAGCATTCCATTTTAATTTACCTATTGCCTGTTTGGCTATATTCTTTGTAGTGGTTGCTCTAAAGATTACACTATACAGATCCAATTTCTCACTGTCTGTTTAGATTTAATACCATACCACTTCAGGTAAAATGTAGAATTCTTGCAATCGTACATGTAAATGTGCTTCCTCTCATTACCCTTTATGTTAGAGGTGTCATATGAATTTCTTTTACAATTATTGACATCTCTCTTTTTTTTTTAATTGTTTAATGTTTACTTATTTTTGAGAGAGACAGACAGAGCACCAGCAGGGGAGGGGCAGAGAGAGAGAGAGACAGAATCCAAAGCAGGCTCCAGGATCTGAGCTGTCAGCACAGAGCTTGATGCAGGGCTCGAACCCACCAAGGGTGAGATCATGACCTGAGCCCAAGTCAGACACTTAACCGACTGAGCCACCCAGGCGCCCCTACAATTATTGACATCTCTTGAGATAATGTTATAATTTTTGCTTTCATTGGTTATACATATTTTAAAGAGCTTAAGAGGTAAAGCAGGTTTTTACATATGCACAGATATTTATAGTCTCTTGCTCTTCCTTCATTCCTGAAGGTTTAACTTGTCCTTCCTTTGGCATCATTTCCCTTCGACCTGATCATCCTCTAGCAATTATTTCAGAGTGGGTCTGTTGGCGACAAATATTCTGTGTTTTCCTTCTTCTGATAACATTTAGTTTCGTCTTCCTTCCTGAATGGTATTTTCACTAGATAGAAAATTCTGGACTGAGCTCTTTTCTTTCAGCACTTCAAAGGTGAGTTCTACTGTCTTCTGGCCTCTGATAAGAGTTCTGTAGTCATTCAAATGGCCCTTCCACCTGTAGCGGATTGCTCTTTGGCTAGCTCTTACAAGATTTTCGTGTGTATGATGTTCTGCTGTTTATTTAAAAAAAATTTTTTTTTCAACGTTTATTTATTTTTGGGACAGAGAGAGACAGAGCATGAACGGGGGAGGGGCAGAGAGAGAGGGAGACACAGAATCAGAAACAGGCTCCAGGCTCTGAGCCATCAGCCCAGAGCCTGACGCAGGGCTCGAACTCACGGACCGCGAGATCGTGACCTGGCTGAAGTCGGACGCTTAACCGACTGCACCACCCAGGCGCCCCGGTGTTCTGCTGTTTAATTTTGATGTGTTCAATTACAATTTTCTTTGAGCTTATTCTACATGGGGTTCACTGAACTTTTTTAATCTGTGAATTTATTCCTTTCACCAAATTTGGCATGTTTGGGGACATTAGTTATTAAAATATTTTTTCTACCTGGATCTTTTTTCCTCTCTCTCTAGGACTCCAGTGATACATGTGTCAGACCCGAAGATATTGTGCCATAAAAAAATTTTAATTTTTTCTGTTAATTTTTTAAATCTTTTTTCTCTGTTGTTCAGATTCCATAATTTCTATTTCTCTATATTTAAGCTCACTGACTTTGTCTTTCATCTCCATTCAGCTATTGGATGATCTAGTGAATTTCTAGTTTCAGATATAGTTTCCACTTCTAAAATTCTCCTGTGGGTTTTTTTTTTATAGTTTCTATTTCTCTGATTTTTGAAAACTGTTATCTTTTCACTCATTTCCACACATTTCTGCTAGTTATAATAGCTGGTTTTACATCTTTGGTGATTCTAACATCTGGGCCATCTTGTGGTTGGCATTTACTGAGAATCTTCCAATGAGAATTAGTCACATTTTGTATTGTCCTTTAGTTAGTCAGTAATTTTGGAACCGTTTGGGTTCAGACCAGAAGTGTCTTTCCTTCTGTGGGATGTGTTTCTAATTTCAGTTCTCAAAGCCTTTGCTATGCTGCTTTGATCTGCCCTATGAATGCATAATTTATGGTTGAGTCCAAGTTTGGGACAGGTTCATATTGCAGAGTTAGGGAATCTCCTGTTAGCTCTCTCCTCTCCGGGACTACCCCACCCTCTCCAGCCTACTACATTCCTATTTCTGGTGGCTAGAAAGGACAGCATTTCTATCAGAGATTTTTCCACCAATGCCATTCATGTACAAAGCAGTTCAGTGATTTCATTCTGCCTTAAGTGAACAGCCATGAAAGAAAAGGAAAAAAAGGAAAATTCACCTTTGCATAGGTCACTTCTTCCAGTTTGGGCTCCTGTCCACAATTTACCTTCTTTTGTTTACTTTTAAGGTACTTAGGTAAGTGATTTTAGTTACTTTAGGTTTTAGGGTTTTTTTTATTTGTTTGTTTTTGTTTTTCTGTTTTTTTGCCTGACTACTCTCTTTTTCTTTGCCCCAAGAACCACATGTCTCAAATATAGTCTACTCCTTAAGCCTATACCAGAAAGAGCAGAAGAGGAACAAGGCCATAGTTGACCCACAACTGTAATTAATGCTAATTGTTGCAAGCCACTGAGATCATGAAATTATTAACTAATGCAGGGCATCTTCTGGAAAGATAGTGTTCGTGGATTTGAAGAATTCACCTTAGTAGGGTCTGGATTTTCCTCCTGCAGACTTCAAAAATCTGACAGTGAGCATATACTGAACATGGATCCATTGCTTAGGTCAGACTTACAAACTCATAAGGCTGATGTATAAGACCAGACTGTCATTTCATTAATTTATTTTGAAAATATAACAGGTAAGTACTGAAATACTTAAACCTACATGGATAGCTCTTTATTTCTTAACCAGAAAGTGCACAGGGGAAACCAAGTCATAATTGGAAGGTTGCTTAGTAATTATTATAGGAGAGGCTGAATAATAGCCCCTAATGTGCCTAAGTTCTAATTCCTAAACCTGTATTACTTTATATGGCAAAAGGGACTTTCAGATGTGGCTACATTAAAGATCTTGAGATGGAGAGGTTTGCAGGCATAAATGATCCAGGTGGGCCTGATGTAATTCCGTGGGTCCTTATAAAATGGAGGCAGGAGATTGGGTAGAAGAAGGTATTGTGACAATAGAAACAAAGACCAGAGTGGTGTGGTCACAAGCCAAGGCATCTGACATCCATCAGAAGCTGGAAGAGGAAAAGTAGGGACCCCCTGCTGGGAGGCTCCAGAAGAAACTAGCCCAGCTGATGCTTTGATTTTAGCTTCATTTTAGACTCCTGAGCTCCAGAATTATGAGAATAAACTTGTGTTGTTGTAAATTACTTAGTTTGCGGAAATTTGTTATATCAGTGATGGAAAACCAGTACACATGGGATCAAGAAAAAGGGTCAGAGGAGTCAAGTAGTTAATGGAATTAGCCTAAAATGGTTTGATTTCTCCACATAACAATAGGAATGAATAATTAAAGTCTAGCGAACAGAACTTCATGAGGTGTGGGTGTGCACTATGATTTGATGACCCTGATATCAAGACCTGAGCTCAGATCAACAGTCGGACACTTAACCAAGTGGGCCACCCAGGTGCCTCTGACTTTCTAAAGTCTTTTAAATGCTATGTTGACTGACCTATTCATTCATAATTGTCACAATCTTACTATGGATATTTATTACATTCATGTAGGTCTCAGATATGCTGCATTTTTATGAGACCAACTCTATTTTGTAGGCTTGATTTTTGCATACTTGGATCGATTTCATTCTCAGAGATCAAACTAATTCCCATTATTACCAAGTGATATGTCAGAGCCTCATCCTGGACTCTAAACACCAAGTCTACTTATCAAGAAAGAGGTTCATCTCCAAACAAATCATTTTTTGAATTGTAATATCACTCCTTGATCATGTAAAACAGAAAACTTGTTACCTAACAGCTGCCTGATGATCATGTAGGATAAGGCAGCAGTAAATGTTTATTTGGATAAATCTTTAGATCACCCCCACCCTCTAATTTTTTGTTGTTACAATGTAATAAATTTCACAGTAAGAGAAAAACTAAACTTTGCTGATATTTCTTAGTTTTTCCTTTATAATTAATTACTTGCAACATCTTTAAGTGAGGAAAAATTACAACAAAAACTTCCAGTGTGTAATGTTATATATTACAACTCACTAGGTCTGCTTCATGGAGTATAAGAAATAGTATGAAACATAAATTCATAAGAAAATTTACAGGAATAAATGATAAAATAATTAAACTGAATAACCACACAATGCCAAAGCTCTGTAACGTGTTTGTGTGTGCAGAGGTGCATTAGCAATCCAGATCCAAAAGGAAGATGTCATTTCTTCATGTTAATGCTAAAATCCTTACATTTGCACATCTTCTGAAGTACAATTGTGTTCTGTTCAAAATATATTTGCATTTTAAAAGTCTTTTTTTCCCTCCCCAAAAGAGTGAGAAAGAAAGTCCCTTTAAGCAGAGGGCTTTTAAGATTGCTAAAACTGCAAGGAAAGAAACGTTAAGACCTTTCCTGGGATGGTAAAGAGGATTCTTGGAAGAAGGTAAAGTACTAAGTGATGTCTTTTAAGTAATAACTCCTGATTATAGGTAGCAGCCTCAAAGCGGGGAGATTGGCAAAGAGGACCTAAAAAACAGACGCTTGGTCTCGAAAGGTATAATTGCAATCGGCTCAGTCAGAAAGCAAACCAAAACAGGATGGGAAACAGAGACAGACAGTGCAGCCTGAAGTCAAGTTCTGAGGCCAGGATCATGGAGAGCACCTGGGGATTCAGAGGGAGAAGCCCTAAGGCAGGTGCAGTGGATTGGTTCGGGGGAAGGTTCTGGGGCTGGCCTAGAGGAGTCAAAACAATAACAAGATGAGATTTAGAACTGGTACCTTGTCCGTTGCTGAGACAGATGGTGCTTGCAGGCCATAGTGGCCCCACTAGGGATTCTTGGTCTGAGGTCATGAACTCTCGAGGAATCTATGGATAAACTAGGAAATATAACTTCCTGAGTTGTTTATGAAATGTGTGCATGTGTTTGTGGATTTTTTTCGGGGTGGATGTCCCATAATTGACATCAAATTCTCACAGGAGTCATGGCCTTCAAAACGCTCAGACTGCCAACTCGCGGCTCAGAAGTTACAAACGGGTGGCCTGCGGATTTGCTTGCCATTGCATTGTGGCTGCAGAGCATGTGAAGAGGCCTGTGATGAAGGCTGGTCTGAGGTTTAGTCCCAAAGCAGCCAGCTTATCACTGACTTTAAAATAAGTGCAATCTGAGCCTTTAGGTAACCACATACCCCTAGCAAGCATTTGAGTTGTAAGTGCTGTGCCATTTCCACTCAGTGAACCAGTGTAAGGCTGGTGGTACAGGAACAACCAGAGGCGCTGGTGAAAATTACAGATCTGTGGGGACGTCTTGGGGGTACTTGGGAATCTGTAATGTTATTGAGTCCTCTATGACATCACTAGTCAAAGGGGGAAGAATAGCAACAATGATATCACTTCAGAGGCTGTAAAAAATAGAGAATCCATGACCCTCTTCTTCTCCCCTCCCTCCACTGAGTCAGAATTTGCATTTTAACTACATCCTTAGGTGTTTTGTGTGCACATTAAAGACCGGGAAGTATTGCAGCAAATTTTAGGAACTACTAGCCTAAAAGTTCACTCTCACTCCTCAATGATATGAAGGGAACTCTAAATAGGATAATGAGAATATTTTGTTAGATATGGGTAGTTATTTTAAAGCATCTTATATTTTTACATTTGATTATTTAAAAAAATAAGTTATATTATAATCGATGAGGTTTTGGGGGGATCATGGGGTTTGTGGGGTCTAGAGCAGACAACCAAGAAAGAATTCTTGAAGACGTCTTTAGCGCAAAAATGTGGTTTTATTAAAGCACGGGGACAGGACCCGTGGGCAGGAAGAACTGCCCTGGGACCATGAAGAGCGACTGGTTATATATTGTGGGGTTGGGGGAGTTAAAGCCCAGGGGAAGTTTCCAGTGAGATTTTCATATGCTAAAAAAGACTCCCAGGATAGTGGAGGCCTTGCTATTGTCAAGCTAAGGTGGTTTTTCCCTCTAGCAAAGCATTAAGACAAGGAGTTCCTGGAGAAACGGTTTACTCTGACAGAGTCAAGGATTTGTCAGTGGGCTGCAGATTATGAGGAAATTTAGTTCTATCCACCATTTCCTCCTGCCTTTGTTTCCCACATCAGTATGGAGGGGTGATGGGGACATAGGTCCTGCAGGACTATGATCTCTATCAGTTAACCACTTGTTTTTCCTTTTTCTTTGTTCTCGGGCAGCCAGGAGTGCCAAGGAATATCACACATATCCCACCTGGTGGGGCTGGGGGGAGTTGCGTCCTGTCAGCTTGCCTTATGCTCCCTCATCAATAATTTTTTAATAAAGTAACATTATGTATTAGTTAATGCCCTCCCAGGAGACGAAAATACACATTGCAATGTTATGAGAAGCAAGCCAGAAAAAAGGGGGACCATTTAGGTAAAGATCGAGCTTCCTCCTATAAGAGCTGTGTTAATCTCTTTACAAATGTGCTTTCCATTTCACTTGATTCTTTCAGAAGCGGCAACTTGAACTTTCCAAACCCAGAGCTCTGTGTAGCAACCGGTTATAGGGGGCTTTTCTCATCAGACTGGGAGCTCAGAAGACTGTACAACTCTCCTCAGGGCATTAAGGGGGGGGGCGGATGTTCTGCAACTACCAGTTCAAAGAAGAAACAAAACTAAAGCAAGTACATTTCAGCATGGGCTCACCCTACCCAGATTTTACTGCGGTCTTTTGTTTTTGTCTTTGTTGTTTGTTTTTTTGGTCTCCAGCCCCCAGTCCAAGGGCATCTCAGCACTATGGTTCCTCTTTTCCATATGCCTAGAAGAGAAAACTCACAAGAATATGGTGCCCGTGTTTTTCTTTCTCCACCCTCTTCTAATCAGAATGTGATTAACTGGTTCAATGATCAGTCAAGAAGCTGCAGGTTTTTCCCCTCTCCTCTAATCCTCTTTGCTTCCTCACCGGTTATGAGTGAGCTGCTAATATTAAACAAAGTGATTTAACCACCCTCTGCGTTTTATAATCTCTACCTTTTTTTTTCCTGTAGCAGATTTAATACCGCTTCTTAGTAGAGACCTGGTCCTGTTCTGAACATTTGGAAGAAACAGTTTTTAAATATAACCTACCACAGCGATTCCTACACAGATGCTCATCCAAGCTGCTCAGTAACCCAGACAATACCACAGTCACCACACCCACGTGCTCTAGAAAGTTTCCAACCAAAAGAAAAAAAAAAAAAACAACAAAAAACATCATTACTTAGTCCTGAAAGTCAGCACCTGAAAACAACAAATTAATTGGAAATTGGACACAGGTGTTTACAAAGAGGTTCGCATGCTTCCTAATTAATTTAAAAATTTTGCCTTACTCAAAAAAATGTACATGTTGGTAACTGGTACGGCCCCCAGGGATGTTCATGTCCTAACCCCCAGAACCGGTGCATATATTACTTTATTTGGCCACACACACACACACACACACACGCACACACGACTTTACCTGTGAAATTAAGTTAAGGGTCTTGAGCTGGGAAGATGGTTTTGGGTTATCCAGGTGGGCCCAATGTAATCACAAGGATCCTTATAAGAGTGGGAGCAGGAAGCCGGAAGTCGGTGTGCAGATGGAAGCGGGTGCGTGGGTTGGAGCGTCGCGAGGAAGCCGCCTGGAGCCACGGAACACGGGAGACCTTTGGAAGCCAAAAAGTCAAAGGAACATCCTTCCGGAGAGCTTCCAGGAGGAACCAGCCGTGCCAGCGTCGTGATTTTAGCCCAGAGAGACAGATTTTGGACTTCTTCCCTCCAGAACCGTAAGAGAACGAGTTTATGTTGTTTTAACCCGCTAAGGTTGTGGTACTGTAGCGCCGGGTCGGGACGTGGAGGCTTTTCCTCCCAGGAAGCAGCTTTGTGCGTGGCTAGCGTGCGTTCTGGGGGCTAGGACCCGAAAGGCTGAGGCCCAGAGGTAGCGGTGTGTGGAGGTTGCCTTTTCCACAATTTCTTGTTCCTTTATCTCTCCTGTCCGGTAATCTCCAGTCTGAAAGGGCCGTCTGTGTTCCAGAGTCGTCAGCCATGTCGCGCACGCGCACATACCCGGGTTGCCTTCCCTGGTCTTAGTGTTTTCACCCCATTTCTTGAGGGGGGGGGGGGCTCTACCACTTAATTTTTTTTGGAGCAGCAACAAGAAAACTGCGGTTACGTAGATATTTCGGTAGTCCCTTTCAAATTTTACCTAATTGCGTCTTTTAGTATGAAAAGATTATATTGTGGATGCTCTGCGAGTTTTCCCTAAAAATAAGTACTGTACGTTTTCACTTTTGCCTTGTCTTATCTATTATCTTGCCTGGTGGCGTTATCAATCTGGTGAGTGTTTAGAATGAAATCACCAACCTGTAAAGGCTAGGAGTAAACTTGGACTTCATAGGAGTTGGCTGGGTCCCACCCCCATCTGGCACGGAACGCTGTATGGGTGACGAAATTTGAAGGGGGGTTGGGGAGCAAACGGCTAAGAAAGAATTGAGACGTCTTGGGTGCAAACGGGTGGTTTTCCTTAAAGCACGGGGACAGGGCGGGTGGGCACGAAGAGCTGCATTGGGGTTGTGAGGAGTGACTGGTAATATACTTACAAGCTGGGGGCGTATAGGTAACGTGACTCCCCAAGGAATTTCTGGATGCCGGAAGCAGTGCCTCACGGGAAGGACCCTGAAGATTTAGCTGTTGTCAAGGTAAGATTGCTGTAAGTTTTAAGGAAGTGTAAACGCCACGGTAGCCATAAACGTTTTAAGGAGTGTTACACGCTGCAGGTCTGTTATCATTGGGCTGTAGGTGGTAAGGGAATTGTACTTCATTTTTCTTGCTTTTGTTGCCCTCATTATGGGCATATCTTCCTCCGTATACTTTGTTGTGAACCTTTTACTTCTGAGAGTTAGAAATCTGTACGTTCGAATCCTGGCTCTGCCTCTGTGCAGTTTGTATCTTTAGGTATCAACTTGTCGAAGCTTTGAATTGCACATATGTAAAACAGGGAGTGCAGGGATGACCATATAAAACCATGCATGCGAAATGCTTAGAATGGCTTCTACATAGTAACTGCTACCTACTCGATAAATACCATCCACTGATTGGCTGGTTAAAACTGTAATGGACTTGAATATGGTACACCAGTGTTTGGTTTTGCTCCTGTTTGGGCCAGGCCTGATCTGCTCTGGGTACGCTTGGAGGATTGAGGAAATAAGAAATCCCTGGTAACCCATCAACCAGGTGGAAAGCATAATCTTGAGGTTGGAAGGAAATGATTCTGTAAGAGCACTTATTTGAAAGCACCATATTTTCCCAGGAGTGAAATGTGTATCCAGCTCTGTTATGCATGTGACAAAACCTGCGTGATACGCTCTGTGTGGGAGGTAATTTTTAGGATTGTATTAATCCCCAAGCAGAAGATCACATTGTGCCTTAGTTCTTATTAAAGAATCCAATGACGAAGCTGTCAATGCAGACAAAAATCCCGTACCGTGTGTGAGTACTTAGTGTTGGATGGAACTAAGCTTTCTGTTCACCGGGGATCACTGCTTAATTTCCACAGCATCTTCTATCAGGAACCACCTCAGGAGAAAACTCGGGTCACCAGTAGACTTGGCCCTTGTCCAGAGTGTGGTGTGACTAATCTAACAAGTACCCGTGACAGGCAGCTAGACTCTGATGGGACCTGAGAATTCTTCAGTGACTGGTATAGCTTAAAATGCACAGATTTCTAGGAGGTACTTTTACACTAAAAATGACGCTTACTTCACTGCATGGTGTTAGCCCCCTTCCTGTGCTTTATGTCCTATAACAATTGAACAGGTAAGTAATCTTAAGAGATCCTTTCTTATGAGGAAAACAAATCTGTTAAATAACTTGCCCAAAGTCATACAAGTGGTAAGTGACAAGTCAAAATTCAAACCCAAGTTTTTTTTGCCTTGCTGGCCTGTTTTCCTAACCTCAGCTACCCTACCTTTGCAAGTCTTGAGACCCTCAGAAGTGAACCCCTTCGTTGTAGGAGCTGAGAAGAGGGCAAGGCTTTATGTGTGGCTGTCCTTCTCTGTAAAGTCGTCTTTTCCTGGCACTGGAAGCAGCACATGTACTAGAGTCTGTCCCCATAGGGGTCAGGAAAGTTCTAGATACTCCATCCCTGCGTTTTTCTGGTAGCCTGTTAGGCATAAATCAGCCTTTTGTACTTGTTTTCACCTGACCACAAGCAGGAAACCTGTTGCTTTTTACAGTGAGGAGTCTGAGATGTTACTGCAGTATAATTAAGGGACGTGTTACCTATTTGGAAAACTGATGCTCAGGTGAAAGCAACGGGCAATTAGATGTGGGATTTGGCTTTCTTGCGGGGTGGGAGGGAACCCAGTAGCAGCAGCAGCAGCCGCTGCCGCCAGACCAAGGAAGGACCTGGTCAAGAGGGAATGGTTCCAGCAAGAGGCTAATGCACGAGCTACTGACTATCTAATCCACAGCTAGTCCATGGCGGTGCTGGGCGGATTATTCACTGACCAATTGGACATCTTAATAGAACCAGGTGTTTGCCAACAAATGTTTCTTATCCTTCGTGTTCTCTTGCCACAGCAAGAAAGCCTAGTAATATATAGAGCAGTGCAGACAGGTGAGCAGCTGGGTAATTAGAATCACAAGCCTAACCTGTAACTTGGAGAGCAGGATTGTATAAATCAGTTATTCTCCACCCTGGCTACACAACAGAATCATGAGGGGAGCTTTGAAAGACTGTCTTGGCTCCACCTCCAGATGTTGTAATCTAATGATAGCTCAGACATAAGTATTTCTTTAAGCTGCCGAGGTGATTTTTAAAAGGACAGCCAGGATTGAGAAGCATTGTGTGACTCCTAAGGGAGCCTTTATTTCTTTCTAAGAGGGGAAGTATTTCTCACTGGCAGTGATGTCTAGAAAATAACACCCAAGTTGAGGCTTGTGTGGTGGTTGGACTGGAGCATTTTCATTCTGGTCATTTCTAGGTTCTTCGTGTGCAGCCCTGGCTCCCCTGGCTACCCCCCACGTGTCCCCACCCTCTCAGGGAGCCGTGTTTGACCTTGGGAGGGCTGAGACCTGGAAGGGGGAGAATCCGATAATTCCTGGCATGGAGTGGATACTTCGTGGTAGAATATCTGTATGGCTCCTAGACTTATTCAACTTGGACTAGGTGGTGGAATATCCCTACTGCTTAGACTTCTTCAATTTGGACTTTCATGTAAAATGATTAAGTGTCCTTTTGGCTGGGCCGAGGGTGCCCACATAGTTGGTTAAAGGTCATTTTGGTTGAGGATGCTCTTGTGCTGCTTTCATGAAAGTTGCTTTATCTCCATACCTCAAGTGGAACAGTTAGAGGGACCTGACCTCTTGTTTCCCTGAATCATTGGTGGTTTGAAGAACAAGTGTTTGCCTCGGTCGAGGTTCCAGGAGGGGGCCAAGAGGGCCTTAGGAAACCCATGCCTTATACATTTTCGGAGGGACCATGCACCTAGGCACTAATGAACCATTCTGTACCTTGACTAGGTTCGGTTATCATCTGGAATGCCTCCTGGGGCCAAGTGGGCCTAGGGGTTGGAGTAACTTGTGCCCATAGATATACTTCTTAGTCACCGGAGTGGGGCTTTCAAATCCATTTGTTCCTTCCTTGGCTGGGAAATATATGAGCCATCCTTTTAGGTAGAGGAGCCTTTATAGGGGGTGGCAAGGGCTAAATGTAGGGCCACACAATTCCCTTGTGGAGCCTTATTTCTTTCACGAATGGTGCTTTTCCCAGGCAACTGCCCAACAGACGATTCCCCAGGTTCTTCTATTAAGGCTAAATTACATAAAAACAGCAATTCAAAAAGCTTCCCTGTCTGTGGGCTGCCCTGCAGTCCTGATCCGTCCACAGCCTGGGCCCTGCCATCAGGCTGGTTGGATAGCTTAGCTTCCGGCACTCCTGGGTGAGTTGAACGTACATTACTGATGGATGGGGGGGGGGGGGGGGGGGGCAGGGTGGCTCAGTTGGTTAAGCATCTAACCGTTGGTTTTGGCTCCACTCTCCCATGGTTGAGTTTGAGCCCCATGTCTGACCATACAGAGCCTGCCTGGGATTCTTTCTCTCTTCCTCCCCCCACCCCCCTCCCTATCCCTATCAAAATAAACTTAAATCAATGGACTGAGTAAGGAGACTTAGATGGGGGGCCACTCACAAATCAGGTTAAGGTCTAAAGAGAACACAAGGCTAAACCCACCTTGAACATTCAGTAAGGGAATTCTTGAACTGGGACGTAAGCTTTTTCTACATTTGGATTCAACCTGAAACATTGGCACTTCCTGAGGCTCAGGCATGGGGGCACTCAAACTGTGATTAAAACCTTGGCTTTGCTGGTCTGGAGACTGGTCAGCCTTAATAGATGTCTTCTAATGTCCTACATAATACTACTAGTTCTTAGGAAAACCTTGACCCCTTTTCTTCATGAGGAAAATTCATTAATCTTGTATCCATCTTCTAACTAGCGAGGACTACATTTTATCAGTCTTTGCTGGAATTAACCTGCTAATCTAAAAACCAAACTTAATGAGGACCTACTAGGTGTTAAACATAGAGGTAAATACTGAGTAAAACCTGCCTTTTCCCCAAAGGCTCACATTCTCAGAGATGAGAAATACTCTTTAAAAAGTAAAACAGGTTTAAAAAGTCCATAGGTTAGGCCTATATACAGGTTTCTATGCAGGTGAAGGAAGGGAGGAGTTAGTTTACCTTGACCTCAGGGGGCCTTCATCGTGCGGAGTAAAATCTCCATGTCCGTGTTCTTACTTTGTTCCTACTCCCTTACATGACCCGGGGAAGCAGCCACTCAGGTGCCCTACTGTGGAGGGAACCATTGGAGACTATTATGCTTGATAGGTTGGGCTTCTATGTAGTTTGGGTTGGGACAGATTGGGACTCGGTGTCTTGTCAGTATGAGACAACATATTTGTCTTCCAGCTTGGGGAGGGCTGAGGAGGTTACCAACATGGGGCAATTTGGTGGCCTTGAGTCTGGAGGTTATTTGATGGGAGTGGAGAACTTCTAAGAAGTCTGAAAATCTGAGGGCATCTTTGTTCAGCCACTGAATTTGGAAATCCAAGCTGCTCTAGGACCTAAGTAGTGCAACAGCTCTTCTCATGCTTTTTCTTTTTCCCTTTAATGTTTATTTTTGAGAGCTCTAGAGGGTGGGGGGGGGGGGGAGGTGGAGAGAGGGGAACCTGATGCAAGGTTTCCTATGACCTGAGCCGAAATCAAGAGTCGGATGCTCAACCGACTGAGCCACCCGAGCATCTGTCTCCTGCATTTTCTTTTTCTTCAAATAGTCACGAGATAGGACTCTCGTGGCTGATAGTTTCTACCTGAATGTCAGAATATATCCTTGGTTCTATTGGTCTCGTTGGTATGTTGCATGCACCAAGATACTTAGCCCAGTTTCTTTGCCAGTACCAGATCAGTACCTATAAAGAAAACGGAGGGTAGTCTCTCCAGGAGGCTGATGTCCCCACCCTCCAATCATTATATGGGCTTGATAAATTGGAAG
The DNA here is from genome assembly GCF_016509475.1 of Prionailurus bengalensis. Taxonomy (NCBI): domain Eukaryota; kingdom Metazoa; phylum Chordata; class Mammalia; order Carnivora; family Felidae; genus Prionailurus; species Prionailurus bengalensis. The sequence continues at coordinate 50,710,456 of NC_057351.1, read as the reverse complement.
GCACAACTGAAGAGGAATAGTAAAACCTAGTTCTAGGAGAACGTGGTTCCGTATGTCTTGTTGAGCAGCCTGAATAACCTCTGTTTTTGGAGCTAGGTTGTATATGCCTTTGATCCATTATGTCTTGGTAGAAGTCATGAGGTTCAGAACACTTCACAAGATTTTTGTCCTCAAACTTGTCTCCTCTAGGAAATCAAGGCTCTATGTGCCCAATAATAAGCCTCTAAGTACTTAGGAAATGTCCATTCCTTTTCTCAAGTTTATTTTGAGAGATGGCACAAGTGGGGTAGGGGCACAAAGTAAGGCAAACAGAATCCCAAGCAGGCTCTTCACGGTCAGTGTGGAACCCATCATGGAGCTTGAACTCAAACTGAGCTCATAATCTGAGCTGAAACCAAGAGTCCTATGCTTAACCAATTGAGCCACCCATATGCCCTTAATTCCTTGCTCTTTGACTCCCTTTCCTATGCAGGCAAAAATCCTCAGGGTCCTGGCAACCCACCTCTACTACTCCCTGGTCCTACTCCTTACCAGTATCACTTCCACCATTACAACAATAGCTTACCATATGCTAAGACTGTTCTAAGTACTTTGTGTTCTTAATCCCTTATCCAGCAACCCAGAGGTGGGTATTATCTTTATAATGAATCTGATGGAGAGCTTCAATAACCTGAAGGTAAGGAAGGGCTCACAGCTAATAAGTGGCAAAGCCCAGATTTAAAATGGAATCTTAATAGAAAGTCCACACACCTGTTAACCTTTTTTTTTTCCCTTAGAAAAGGGGTGATCAATTCAGTCCCATTGGTGTTTGTAACTTCTTGTCTTTGCCAGTGGTCTACTCCTAATGTTTCCATTGCCCTATGGAATACATTTCTAATGGTGGAGCTCCAAGCTGGAGACATGATAAACCCACTCTTGCCTCCCCCTGTGGGAGGAAACCCTTAACTGGCATCTGCTTTTACATAAAAGAAGCTCTGATCATCCAAATCATTTTGTTCTTAGAACAAAGTGGCCATAATTTCACATAGGAGCTGTCTACTCTTGGAGTTCTGAGCAAGTTGCCTTGGTAACAGCATTTGGAAATGACCAAGGTTTGGGGGACTTTTGTCAAGACCCACTACACGGTGCTTTGAGGCTCTGCCTCAGCTGGGCCTCCTTCTCTAGATCAGCTGCCTCTCTCCTTTTGTGACCAACTTAAAGGCCAAGTGGGGTAAAAGGCTGTAAGCATGGTTGGACCAGTCATTAGAGCACACCCAGCTAGAAGGGACCTCAGGATCATCAGCTCAAAATTCTAGAGGGTATGAACAGTGACTGGTACCTCGGTGATTTGGGTTTGGGTTTGATGGTTAGAATTCTCCCATGAACTACAGAAATTTTTAGTTTAAGATCCTTCCAGATCTTTTGAGAATTGTTACCTTGTTACTCTACAAGGTAGAGCTCAAAAGTGTGCCTGATTTCTCCTGACCATCTGGTATCTGGGGACAAGGAATCTGTTCCTTCTAAAGCCTCTAAGTTCCTGTGCCATCTGTTAGTGTAGTTATAAAGCATCCAGCGTCTTCAGTGCTCCACTGTAGAATCTTCTCAGCTTTACAGTCTCTTCTAAAGCATGGTTCCCCAAACTGACACCTCACATGTGGTCGGTCTGGCCAGTGTAGAGACTGGCCTAGTCCCCTTACTAGATGGGGATATTACCCTATGTTGTCCAACAATGGACTTTCCTTCGTAGGCCTTCAGAAAATTTGTTCTAACAGAACAAGGCCTTTTAAACTTGTTACGTTCATGACCAGAGTCCTAATTCCTACATTGGAAAATGGTAGGGTAGCACGTATAAAACATGAGTTATGATATTCTTCTGTAATATGTTGATACAGAATGCTTTGACATAGACACTAAAAAGTATGCTTCATAGTAACAGCTTAGCCTTGTTCCTCTGATGAAAGCTAGGTGTTGAGACGTATGTCTGCTTTCTGACTTTAGACAGCATGTTAAACTGTCAGAGAAACCCGACAAAGAGCAGGACTGGATTGATCGCAGGCTCTGTAGTGTTAAAGTGAGTGTATCAGAAGCCAAGGAAGGGAAACTGGGCAAGATCCCCTCTCTTCACCCGAGCTGGAAAGTAGAGTGGGCAAATGGAGCTGGAGTTGGCTTTGTTTCAGGAGGCAATAAAACATGGTGGAACAAAGGAGGCAATAAAATACGGTGGAAGAACCTTCAGTTAGAATTACATACCTGAGTCTGAGTTTGGTCTGATTCCAGCACATTGTTAGAGCTTCTGAAATGGATTTCATAAGCCCAAATGTCTGCCCTTACATTGGGAATGGTGATGATCACCTCATGAACTTTACTTGATAGATGTAAAACATCTAGTTGAATGACCGGCCCCAAAATCCATTCATCTAACATTACCCTACCTCCCTTTAAGGAGTTCTGAGAGAAGGCAAACCCAATGTGCCAATGGAGGCTATTTTTGGAAATCTGACTCTGCTTGTCTGTTAGCATGAATACAATTTCAGGTACTGTATTGGACATGGAGAAGTAAAATGGGCTTTTCCGTTCCCTGGAAGCTTACCCACTGGGGACACAAGATTTTATAAAAGCTGTACCAAAAATATCACAGTAGTGTAGAAGAAAATCTTATAAGTAGTTTGGGAGACTTTTCTTAAAGGGTTTTATCTCTAAGGTGCTCTTGGAAGAGCAATAGGAATTTGTACCCTAGAAAAAGTGAACTTAAAGCGGGGGGGGGGGGGGGGAGCCAAAGGCAAAAAGAGTGGTGGCAGTGGGGCAATGAGAAAGTAATGTTATCTGACCCTCTGTAACTGAGGCATTTACGCGTTGTTAGTGAATCGTCCCAACAACTACAATTTCCTGAGTATTTCCCATATGCCAGACACTGAAGCGTTTATGTGGAGTCTCCCTGATGTCCTGGTAGCCTTTTGAAATAGGTGCTGTCTCCTTTTTGGATGGAAAAAAGTCAAGATCTGAGTAGTTACATAACCAGCAAAGGGTAAAGTTAAAAGGGGAAGCTGAGGTTTGAATGCAGGTAACCTCCTATCTGACCTCGTGTTTAAAGAGTTGAAGGAACAGAAGGGTTTTTATAGGTAACAAAAAGTAGGATCAGTTTTTGAACCTAGATCAACCTGATCCATGTGTTCTACTGTAAATGGCTAGACCCCAGCCTGGAATAGGAGCATCTCAATGAGGATCTGTAAAAGGACCAGAGAACTGGACAGACTGCTTTGGGTAAGGGAGTTGACGGTTTAAGGTCTCCCCAGCTATTCTCCAGAATGGGATTGTGATCAAAAGGACTTCGGTTTCCTTGGAAGTTAAATTGTATATTCCTGAGAAATAGTTTATGAATAGTCTGTTGAATTCTAGCAAAACATAAACTTAGGAATGGGACACAGAGTACTCACTTAAATCCTGCATATATAACAATTGCAAATACTTACATGCTTTGCATGGATTAACTCCCTTAATTGTCGTAGCATCCCCTATCTTAGTTTGGCGTTTTTACCAAATCCTGTTTAATGGAAATAATGAAACTGAAATCTGAATTAGAAAAAAGGTGGTTGTGTTTTTTAAGCTAGGACTTGACCTGAGTATTTCTTCCACTATAGCCATGTCTCTTGAGACCAGAGCTCCTGAGGGAGACGACGGGATATGGTGAACTGTGAAGGGGAGAGGAAGTGGTGAGAAATGAGGGCAATACAAGGTTGGAGACGAGTAGGTATGGAGGCTGATCTGAACTGAGGTTTCTTAAGATGTGAGGAACATCAAAAGACCCTGTTAGTAAAAACAACTGGGTTGCAAATCTACTCGATCTGGGTAGGCAGCTTCTCCAATTCCCAAAGGATAGTTCTGTGGCAAAGCGGCTAAATCCTGATCAGTACCTTCTTGTTTGGCATGGTACTTTTAAACTGGTTATTGGCAGCCTTTCCCAAACCACCACCCAAGGTGTATATTTTGTTTACTCAAACCTGTCTGCATCCTGAGGTTCTGCATTCCCTCATTATAAAAAAGTCAAGAGAGGATTAAGTCACTTGTTGGAAGTCTGAGTTGGTAAGTGGAGCCAGGCTTTCTTTCCCATAGTGATGCCTGCCTCCTTAGGGGAAACAATATTATCTACTGATCAACTTTTTCCCTTTCGATGAGGAAAAGGCCCCTGGTGGTTTGACTGGGATGTTGTTTCTTAAAGAAAAAAAAAATAGTCCTAACACCTTTTGCTTTCCTGTTTCTTTCTGTTTTTGACTTAAACCCGTCTTGTTGAGTTGGAGTCCAGGGCTCTGTACTCAGCGTTATTCTAAGAAATCTATTTCCCATCCTTGTCTAACTCTGTATATTGACAGCTGGAAAATTGGGGAGCACGTTCCCAGGGGTAAGAGATCAGCTGCAGAAACTTCATGTGTACTACACAGGCCATATATTTGAATCCTGTGCAGTTAAATATGCTACTAGGAAGGCAGAGGGCACTTGGTGAACAGTGCTACCTGAGCTCTTCAAAGACCCGGTTTTGAGCCACATGATCTAGAAGTTTATCCAGTGGTAAACCCTGATCTTAGGACCTACAGGACTGCTTATTGAAAAACAAAGCCAATTATTGAAGTAGTGGAAAATGGGGAGTTACTTCGTAGATGGAAAATCTTAAAAGTTACTTGAAATACATAGTTGGAAATGAGATTGCTTTGGGTCATTTGTATTGCCTCCTGCATGTTAAATTTTTGCCCAGACAAAAGGCTCTATCCTTCTAAGACCTGAAGATGACCAGAACAGAAAGTCAGCATTAATTTTTGTGTTCAGTGATTGAGGCAACAGGCCTTTTCTGTTGCAAGTAGTTGATTGCACTCCTGCCCAGAGTAATGAACGAAGAGCTAACAAGAAGGGAGAAAAGTTGTGCTGTCTGTGGTGGGACACTTCCCTATGTGCATGAACAAATGAGAATGTTGAAAAGCAACAGGTAGGTCAACAAACCGAGATGACCACTCCATCTGGCTAGGGTTCATGGACCATAGCTGAGGAAGGTCTCTCTACATGGTTTCTTTGGAGACCTTAAAAAACATCTGGAATTTAAACTTTACAGGGATCTGGGCTGTTCAGATGAATAGGCTACTTGATATTTTGTGGGAATTGAGCCTTGTGGCCAGGACTTTGTGGGTGTTATACACCATGACACAGGTCTCCCCAATCATGACCCTACATTCCCGTGGTCCGAGTGATGTGTTCAGAGTCCCACACCTAGTCAAGGCTGATCATGGTCATTAGGGACATAGGATTCTTCTGGCAGCCCTAATCAAGAATAGATGATTGACCTCAGAACATCTAAGGAAAAAGGTGGTCCTCGGCAGATGCCCACTATACTTGGAAAATGGACAACAAGGCGTGAGACAGGAAGGGGAAGAAAATGAGGTTAGAGCAAAAGTACAGGGGGCCAGTGTGCAAGTTAAGAGTAAACTCGCCCAACTACTAGCAGTGCTGATAATCGTAAAGGGTAATTCTGAGGGAACTCTGCCTAAAGACATGTAAGTTCTGAGGGTCTGTGCAGGCACTGGGGATGCTTCCAGAAGATCTGCCTCTAGTGGATTGAAGTTGCATTGTCTAAATAATGCTTGGGTGTAAAGAATTCAGTCTGGCTGTTTGCAGCAATAGGGATGGAACTGGAGGGTATTATGCTAAGTGAAATAAACCAGGCAGATGAAAGACAGATACCATATCTTTTCACTCATAGGTGGATCTTGAGAAACGTAAAAGACGGTGGAGGGGTGGGGGTGGGGGGCAAACAAGAGACTCTGAAGTACTGAGAACAAACTAAGGGTAGATGGGGGGGTGAGGGAGAGGGGAAAAGTGGGTGATGGGCAGGGAGGAGGGTACTTGTTGGGATGAGCGCTGGGTGTTGGTATGGAAACGAATTTGACAACAAACTAAAAATGCCTGAGAATAAAGCCAGTGAAGGCTCATATCTTCAAAGAAATGAAAAATTTAAAAACTGAAGAAATCCCCTGACTGCAGCACAGAAAATAGATGGGATGAGAACAAGACTGTGAAAGTATCTAAAGTGGACCTCCCTCCTACATACTCCTTGCAGGGAAGAAAATGCAATTGCTTTTTCCTCGGCCTTCCAGACTTAAGGACCCTAAGAGCTTCCCTTTAAGAGAGCCCTAGCTACTTAGACAATTTCTATCAGCTGCCATACTCCAAGGTTCTTACTTGGTGCATGCTGGAAGGTAGCCTATTAGCTTTGTGAATTGTGTTCCCAAGCTGAATTCAAGGACCTGCCTAAACATCCCTGTTTCTGAAAGCAATGATTCTGTAACCTAAACCTGTTTTGGCACCCAACTTATCCTGCCAATGACAAATGGTCTGGAAAGACCATTTCATGACTTGTCTCTCCCAGATCTTAAGACCCCTGGCTCTGACAAGTATACATGCTTGAGGATGAAATCCTGTATCTGTAGAAGATTTCCCCTGGATCTTGGTGTTTCATAGATGCAACAAAGGTTGGCTATTATAATGACCACCCTCTGGATGGGAGTCTGGCATGCCAACAAGATCATGGTGAGGAGAAAAGGATTTTCTTGAATCCATGCTTTGTGTCATAGGAAGTATATAGAGGAGGGGGTGCTTCCAACTTGGGAGACTGCTCCATGAAAGTACCTCTTGGACTAGGAAGCCGGAGAATTCTGGTAGCGCTGCCTTGGACTAATGTTGAAGTGGCTCAGAAGGATTGCTATTCTCCCTTCCAGGGACCAAACCAGAGCAGTACGTGCACTTGGGATCGGAGTTAGGCTCTGGTTAGTGCTTCCTCCTCAGCTGTGTCTTGAACCATGTTACTTGAGCATCTTTGATCTAGCCCCTCTTGCTGCTGCTTCAGTCCACAAGTTATCTCTTTGCCCAGGGACATGCCCTGCACTCTGCCCTCTATCTGGACTATGCTGCCCTCAGCTCCTCACATGGCTGGCTGGCCCTTTCACTGATCAAGAGTCACTTGTTCTTTCCCTCCTTAGTTATGCCTTCCCTGAAAATTTTCCCTAAGTTGGTCTCCACATTGATTACATCATGGGACCCTCTATACCACCTCAATAGTACTTATCAATTGGTCATTCGTATTTTTCTCTCCCCTTGTATGGGGCTGGCCAATCGCCAACTGACCTCAAGGTGGGTCCCTTCCAAGCCTTCATAGGATGGGCACCAGTGTTGGGAAGAATTATGTCCTACAGCATGGGTTAAGAAACCAGCCTTATTAGGGATAAGGGAAAACCAAGACCAGGGTATAGTGAGAAAAAGCCTAAGTCATACCAAGTGTGGTCGAGCCAGGGGGCTGCTAAACACACAGGTCTATGCTTCAGGAGAGGAGCTCTTTGCAATTCCAGCAGCCCATGCTAAAGAAGGCTGAGCAATACGTAATAAAGTATTGATGCAGTTAAGGACACAGTACCCCACGATATGGCATCTTGGCAAATATCTTAAGCTGAAGAAGTTTGAGAAAATGGCAGAAGCAGGACAGTCGCTCTCCCTGCCCCCCTCCCCCCCACACCTGCCCTTCTTCCCTGAGGTAGGTCCTAAAACCCTTATGTGAAGACTGCTTTCCTCTGAAAGAAACCTGACCCCCAAAGAAAGGGGATTCTGAGGATAAATAGGCTGTACTAAGTTTTCCTTAGTTTACCAAACTTCCCTTTTGTTTTGCCCTATTGTATTTCTCCATAATTGTCTACTCATCAAACCTAACATAGAATACCCAGCTTAACCATTTCTTGATCTTTATTTCCTTATGAAGGCTCTTGTGTCTCATGAAACCTTACTTTTTTACATTTAAGAGACTGGGGCAGATTGCAAGTGGGGGAGGGGCAGAGAGGAGAGAGACAGAACCTGAAGCAGGCTCCAGGCTCTGAGCTGTGAGCACAGAACTGGATGGGGGGCTCAAACTCACAAAAGGTGAGATCATGACCTGGGCCCAAGTTGGATGCTCAACTGAGCCACCCCGGTGCCCCTTGTGTCATAAAACTTAGTTGGGGCACTGGGGTGGCTTAGTTGAGCATCCAACTTGGGCTCAGGTCATGATCTCAGTTTGTGAGTTTGAGTCCCCTATCAGGCTCTGTGCTGGCAGCTCAGAGCTTGGAGCCTGCTTCAGATTCTGTCTCCCTCTGTTTCTGTGGTCCCCCACTTGGGGGAGTGGCATGTGCTTGTGCTGGTGCTCTTGCTCTCAAAAATATTAACCACGGGTGTATTTACCTTAACATTTTCATGTTAACCTCTTAATCAGCTTAATTTTGAGGCCCCATCTGGGACCCTACGAAGGTTAAGGAACTTATTCCTGCCCCTACGATATCCTAGACTTGAGTGGCTTACAAACAACAAACTTCCTTCTTAGAGTTCTGGAGACCAGGAATCTGATATCAGGACACCAGCATGGTCCAGTTCTCGTCAGAGTCCCCACCTACCTTGTGGACTACTGACTTCCTGTTGCCCTCATGTGGTGAAGAATGGAGAGGAGGCAAGCTTTCTCATGACTCCCGTAACGACATTTGTCCCTTTCATGACCTCACCTCGACTACCTTAAGTCCAATCTCCTAATCTCATGGGTTGAGGGGGCTAGAGTTTTATAGAAATCTTGGGACACAAATTCATAACACTTCCCCTTTTAAGAGGGCGAAATTGAGAGCAGTTCTTTAGTGGGGGAATAATCAGCTCACTTTTCCACAGGGCAATCTGGATTGGAGTGCCAGCTATTTAAAGGAGTTTGCTGGGAGACCCAGGTGATCAGTTTCTGAGGACCTCTTAGCCCTGGAGAGATGACAGTAGGCTCTTCTGGGAAGGAAGCTCCTAGCTCCATGAGGGGCTAAGCTCAGGTGAAACACTTGGTGCTGGGGAAAACAGAATCCTTGGTCTCCATGGTCTGGTTATCCAGACAACCTAGAGTGAGCTCCCAGTTGAGGATTAATTCTCTTCACTGCATCTATGTCACATACTACGTTGACTGGAACATAGATACTCCATTGTATTTTCAGCACATGAAACCAGGAAGGAGCTTGGATGCTGTCTAAATTAGATTTTTTGATTATTATTTCAACAGCATAGTCTGTGGTATCTACTAATAAAATCCTAACTTGTCTCTACAGGGATTTGTATACATGGCACATAGCCTGGACATCCATAAAGTTTTCTAGTATTCTAGAATCTACCTGTCCCTACCTTCCTGGGGTGGGGGTGGGGGGGTGTCTAGAAACATCCTGCGAACCATGTCTGTTTCAGCAGCCTGCCAGGGAAGTAGGACCTTGGAGTGTTTGGCGAAAACCGATTATACACTTCCCAGAACACCTGTAATGGATTAGGGAAGACCTCCGTGTTTGAGTACTGCCTGTCTGCCTGCACCTTATAATCTGTAGCTTCCAGGTCCTCTCAGGTAGAGCAGGACTGGTAAATAAGGTGACTTTGCCTAAGGGCACCTCAAAAATGTTCGCTATGTTTCATCTCTCCAAGAACTAAGATACCTCAGGGCTCACTAGGAACTTGGAAACCAATAGATCACTTTCACCTTCAGTCTCTAAATGACAAGATACCAGCGCGTTCTAGGGCCAATGATAGGGTACTGCCTAATTAGCAGGTTGGGGGCATACGAGATAAAAGGGTCCATGGTGAGGGAAGGGGGGAAAAGGGGAACACATGGAGTCAAGGGAAGTGACTTACAAGAAGGGGACCACAGTTGTAGCCAACATCACAAAAATAAAATCCAACCAAAACTGGGATTTTTGAACAGCAATAGCCTGAATGGTCAGTCAGGTTCCTCTTGAGCCTTCTTTGTACATGGTTTTTTTACTGTTTGCTCATCTGCTTTCTCTGTTGCTTTGCCTACGCGGGAGAATAGGACTGTCCCATGGTGATGGATGGACAGTTCTTAATCGTTCAAACCACAGCAGAGACTGCCTGGCACTTGAGAACTTTCATCTATGACTGGACCAATTACAAAGGATTTGAGATCTGGGTTCTATAATAAACCCCTCTTAAAAATCTGTTGTTCTGGGTGGGCTTCTAGTGGGAGTGGTGTAAGGATCTCAAGGCCTGGGCATCTACCTCTAAAGCTGTCCTTTCAGTCAGTGGATGGAAACTTGATCAGGGGAGAAGGAGCAGGACCTGAGAGGGACTAGAGAAAACTGGACAATTGAACGTAGGTTCTCAGTGATCACTGGCTTTTATAAGAGTTAACTGTTCCCTTGGCAGAGACTTCCAGGAGTAAAAAACTAGGAAAAGGCTGATAGTGGAAAAACTTGAAGAATTGAGGTTATTTTTTTTTTTTTAACTTTTATCTATCTTTGAGAGACAAAGTATGAGCAGGGGAGGGGCAGAGAGGGGGAGACACAGAATCCAAAGCAGGCTCCAGGCCCTGAGATGTCCGCACAGACCCCAACACAGGGCTCAAACTCATGAACTGTGAGATCATGACCTGAGCCAAAGTTGGACGCTCAACTGACCGAGCCACCCAGGCACCCCCAGGTTATTTTTGTTTTTAAACCTTGTTGAGATATGCTTGAAATGCAAAAACAAACAAAAAAACCAAAACAAACCTACTTAACATCTACAACTTTGAGTTTAGAGACAAATATGTACCCGTGGAATCATTGATGCAAACTGGGCCGTAAACCTATCACCTCAAAGTTTCTTTGTACCCTTTTACTTCTTTGCAGTAAGAACATGTATGATTTAACCTCTAATTTGCCTGGAATATATTACTATACTATGAACTGGTAGCAGTTTCTGGCCTGGATTCCTTTACTAGTCTAAGCAATGATGTGGATTTACATTGCCCTGTGCATCCCTTTTCATCCTTGTCCTCTGTGACCAGGAGAATACATTTGAAGATGGTTTGGTTGGGATTGGCATCTTTTCAGAAATACTTGTTTCTGAAAGGGCTGGAATGGGAGTTTTTTTCTGACCCTGGGGACCGTAGACTTGGCCACACATGTTAGGTGAACCCTGGAGTTGCCTGGGACTTTCTTTAATCTTCTGGCCTGAGGACTTTTCTACAGAAGACTTAAGTTTCTTTTATTTGACATTTGCTTTAGTTTAGCTTGTGGAGATAATGACGATGTCAAAAGGTTTTAGAAAAACCGGCGTATATTGCTCTCACTGACGGTCAAATGAACAAAGACCGCTTCAAAGACTGCAGCAGGTACTAAAGCAGTGCATGTCCCCCCTGCCCTTCTGAATCCAGGTTGGTGAATCTTAATCAGAATGTGCTCATCTCTACCTATGTTTCTGAAGTGCCTTTCAAACAACTTATTTTAGAATCCTTGTGCTTCATTTAGGGGTCTATAGACATTACACATAAAATTCAGAAAAGTATTGTTCATGCCCTCAGGGAAGTCTCCATTCCTGTCCTATTCCAATTTCCCCAATACTGTCTTCTCAATTTGCTTGTTTAGTGTTGGCTTCCCCTGGGGTTTTGACTTGGGACTTGAGGAAAATGAGGAAAGAAGTGGATGTTCTGGTTTGTCAGCTGTTGAAAGGGCTAGAGAGTTCCCTGTTAGGTTTCTCCTCTAAAAAACCCAATGTGATATCCTTTTAATTTCATCCTCTTAACCCATCTGAGCTGGGTTTTCCTACTTCCTTTCATGAGTGAAAAGGGGATTATTAGTATAAGATTAAAAAAAACCCTATGTAAACTGTAACCAAAGTGATACTTCAGTTCCTCTGGTACTTGTCGTATTCGTCTTGGGAGGCTCTCTTCTGCCACTTGGTCTGTTACCCACCCTTAGAACACACTCAAGATGCATCAGAAGGTGAGGCCCTATTGGGCAAAGTGAATGTATCCATCCCCCAACCATTGATCTTGCATGAGCAATTTGTGGGGCACTTTTGTGTAATTGGAAATGAGAAACTCTTTAGACAGATTGTTGGCTACAAAGCTTGGACCAGGTTTGTCCTAAGTAGAAAATTGTAGTTGCAACATATTTTAGTACCTGAAGCAGGGACAAAAGAGGCATGCGGTTGTCAAAAGCAAACCTCCCAGTGAGCAAGAACATCTTGCAAAGGAGGAAGAGCACTGGGAGGTGCCAGGAGGCAAGATTATAGATCAGGTATCAGATCCTAAGGGAAGTGCTTAAGATGCATGGACTCTACCTCTTGGCAGATTCCTGAACACTTAACTGCTGAACTAGTTTTTCTGTTTCGATGAGAGACGAAGCTGCAGTATGATCATGCTAAGGTGAGCATATAAAATAAGTCTTGCAAAAGTATCACTTCATGCTTCCTTAGGTACCTTCCATATCCGTGTCCTCTTCTACCTGCTTCTCCAAGTTCATGAAGGTCTGTGCTTTCCCCATCCATATAAATCCTACTTCCCAAAAGCCTAGAAACTTATATTAAAGCTAAAAGTCTTAGTCCCCACCCAGCCTCTCCAACAACCTGCCCCGCCCCGTTGCCATTTAATAGAAAACCATAGAACTTTCAAGTCTCTGTATTTCAAGTTGTTAGCTACCTCCCTTTTCCTGTCTTCCATATGCCAATGAGGTCTGGCTAAAATTTTAGCTTTTTCTCCCCTAGCAATTGACTACTTTCGTCTACATTTTTAGTCCAGGAGATTGGAAGTGAACGGTTTAATAAACTATACTAAACTAGGTCACTAACGAAGCCTGTGCTATAGCTGCTCCTCTTAAGGTAATGAGCTTCTGTTTACATGCCCAACTGCTCCTCAGGGCCATCCCATCCATCTGCTTGGCCATCAGAGAGGAGAGTCTGTCTTCTGGGGTTGTGCAGGTCCAGACTGTTTCTCAACTCCAGTCTCCAGCCCTGCCTCCTAGTGGCCTGGCCCGTGCTGCCTTTCTAAGCAAGGGGATGCTAACAAGGCAGTGCTGGTAACAGGTAAATACTGGATGTGTCTCTTCCAGGAGAGGGTAGATGTTTCTATGTTAAGTTACTAGTACCAGAGAACACCAGCATCTAAGATGGAAGGAGGCTGTTGGGGAAAGAAGGGAGAGGCATAGCTAGATACTAATGAAATTTTAATCGAATACAGAATTCCCTAGTAGCTTAGCAAAACAAACCAGTGGTTCTCCTCTCTGGCTACAGTACAGAATCAACTGGTACCTCTTGAAATACTGATGCCTGGGCCCCATGCTCAGGGGTTCTGATTTTACTAGTGTGGGTAAAGGACTTGAACATCGGTATTAGGAAATAGGTAAAGTTGAGAAACCCTGATCTAGGACCAAAAGTCTTCACACTTCAGTGTTTCCAGCATGCAGGCAGAAAAGACTCCATAGAATGTGGTCTCGGACTATATACCTTGGGACTGTGTATCTCATGGGGTGGGGGAGTTCTTAGAATCGGGTTTTCTATAAACCTATCAACCCTCTAAAAATTCTCTAAAACCGCATCTTTCTGTGCATCCATTGTTCATCCAAACCATTTTGTGTTCTCCTCCTGACGATCCTAGGAGGAAAGGCTCAGTATCCCATTATACAGTTAAAGCAACTCAAGTGAAGGAGATAAGATTACTTGTCCCAAAACAGACTAGCAAATAGCAAAACCAGACATCAAACATGAATGCTTTGTTGAAGTGCTAAGGACAAAAGCTTGGATCACACATTTCTTAAGCTTTACTGAGCTACCTGTTGGCACATTAGCTGATCCCCTGGTATCATTAGCTCATGGCTCAAGGAGGTTGGGCAAGAGGAAATGACTGGAAGAGAGAAAGGCAGTGGTTACCCCAGGTTGTCCCAGGCCGGGAGAGGTCCTGGGGAAGTGAGATGGTCCACAGGCTATTCCAGTGCTACGGATTCTGAGGACATAATGGGTCAGCCAGCTTTGCTTGTAAGAAAAAGCCAAACATGCTAGAGCAAACGAGAAAGCCCCAGTGCTTTAATTCTAGCTGTTTTCCCTGCTCTATCAGATGTCAATCCTTGTTGTGCCCATAAGGAAATCTTATTGTAAAGAGCTCTGAAAGCTCCATAGAACCCCATTTATGAAAACAGATGCCACCAGATGAAGGGCAACATTGTCAGAGCAGAAGGTTAACGAATGGTGGTGACCTTGTCTTGGGCATGTCTGACGTTGGAAGGGGAGAGAAACCCATTTCCTATTGGTTATCCCTTGCTCTACATCAGAAGGGAACATTTTCCCTGAGTTCTACACATTTTAGCCTAAAGTAGATCTAGCTTAGATGGGCTTCAAGGTTCTCTGTGTTCTCTGCATCCTACTGCTTGCTTGATAGTTCCAGCTGGATGCCTCAGAGTTGACTACACATTCTTGTCACTTTCTTGGTGTCAGACTAACTCCATTGTCTGCCTAGCTGCTCCGAGCAGAAATGAAGGGGTCCACCGTGGCATCTCCCTCTCTGATACTGTAGCTGATCAGGCACTGATGTCTGGGGCTCTCTGCTCATCAGTGTTTCCTGTCTACTTCTGTCTTCTCTGTTGTACTCACTAACGGCCATGATAACCTGTCTGGACCATTGCGGTAGCCCTGCCTCTCCCTGCTCTTCCTGCAGTGTGCATGTCCTTCCCACGCATTCTTCCCGATGTGTGATCTCAAAATCTTAATTTTTATTTTAATCGTGGGGGGAGTGGTGGTGGTTCTTAAAGATCAAAACCTCTGGGTGCCTGCCCCCCTTACCGGCTCTCATTCCCCTCACTTTCTTGGTCCCTTTCACACTGGTTCATATTAGTTCTTTTGGGGCCTTTGGACCAATTTTCCCACTTCCAGGACGCCCTCCCCTTGGCTTCACTAATTGCATTTGCATCCCCACTCAAATATTACATGAGTGTCCTTTCCTGTTTCTCCCCAAATGAGCTTGAATCCTGCAGTGGTGAATCCTGCCTTTCTGCACACACTTTTAGAAGTGTGTCCAATTTATGGGAGATACAGGTTTTGGTTGAGAATATGGAAGAACTTCTTTTAACTTAAAAATTTACATCCAAAATAACATATATAGTGCAACAAGGATTTCAGGAGTAGATTCCTTATGCCTCTTACCTATTCAGCCCACCCCCCTCCCATACCCCCTCCAGTAATCCTGTTCTCTGTATTTGAGTCTCTTACCTGCATACGGTTTCTAACTGCTACAAGTGGGCAGTGCTAGGGCAGAGTCTCCGCCTGCTTTGTCCATGCTGTATTGCCATCACAACTCAAGGGGCAAGCACGTATCAGGTAATCCATAAGGATTTGTAAGTACAGAAATGAAGGAATAAGTGATACTTACCTTGAGAATGGTCTCTTACTCTTGAGGGAAATGAACTGCCAACAATGATCTTACTCCTACTGGGTTGAAGTCATTTTTTAGCCCTTTAGGTAAGCTCATTGGTGTCGTGGAAAATGCTGGGAATTGAAATTCAGAAGACTCAGCATTTGGGCCCAGTTTGGTCCTTCAGTGGTGTGATGTGTAGCAAGTCATTTAACCTTTCTGAAATCAAGTCTCTTCATCTAGAAGATGAAAAAATTCTTGTGAACAGTCCTCTAATTGTAAAGCCTCTATCATAAGAGTACCTGTACATAAGAGTACCTAGGAGGCATTAATGAGGCAAAGAGGGAGTTCCAGCACTGGGAAGATGGGTACAAAGGCCCCATAGGAAGAGCCACTATGAAACATTCAAGAAACCAAATAGAGCATTCTCCTTAAGAGTATTAATGAAAATGTTAAAGACTCTGCTGATGAGCCAGCTAGTGCCAATGAATACGTGGAGTACATTTCCAAATGGCCCATGTGTGATGGAGCTCAGAACAGGGTGGGAAGGTGGGGGAGGAAAACCTGAATGATTGGTCTTCAGGCTTGGGTTGTACATGGCATGACAAGAATGGGGGGCTCTGGAGCTACTACCCAAGTTGTCTTCTAAGGGCTTGTTCACTGACCGTTGGACTATAAGGTGCCCTTGAGGCTGCAGTTTCCTGGCCCATTTAATGGTATTCTTACAACAAGTCCTTTAATAACAGTCTTACTGCATATATACTCAAGCATTGTACTGTGGATTGAGCAGTAAACAAAGACCAAGTCTGTGTTCTAATGAAGTAACGTCTCTCAGTGATGATTCTCATTTTCTGCTTTATGCTAGAATTACTGATAATGGGGATTCTAGGTTAGATGGAGAGGCTAGGAGAGACCTTTCAAAAGGTCACAAGCGAGGTTAAACGTGAATAATATGAGCAGTGAATCTCAAGGATATGAAGAATGAAACTGCCAGAGGAAATGGGCAGTGCAAAGGCCCTGAGGTAGAAACATACTAGAGGTGCTCACATAATAGCAAGTGTTGGGGTGGGTGAGGGGGGAAAGAACCAAGATGGGAATGGTATGTGGGAGAAGTAGACACAACCCTATAAGGCATTTTGAACTCAGTAGAAGCTGGGGATTTTAAGTGTAGTGGGAATCCATTGGAGGGTTTTGAACTGGGATGTGATGTACTGTTTTTTTTAAAAGGCTCTGTCAGCTGTACTGATAAGACTATGGGGTGGAGACCATGGAGGTAGACTCTTTACTAGGAGGCTGTCACAGAAAACCGGGTGAAGCATGTTGGTGGACTCCAGTGGTGAGGAGTGGATAAATGACACCTGTTTTGAAGGTAGACTAGAAGTAGTGCTTGTGAATTTGATGTTGAGGGGTTCTCTGGGTCTGGTCACTCGTTCTTGCTGAGCCAGCACTCTCATCTGTGTGCTTAGAGTTGGCCGTGACCCTGGGAACGGTCAAGAGGTGTAAACCTGTGTACACGCATTCTGTACCTTCTTCCTTCATTCTGGTCTATTTGATCGTTGCATTGAGGGGTGTCCTCTCTAGGCGGGTGTAACTGGGAATCTGTCTGCTCTTCTGCATTGCTGTGTCCTGTATGTGGGAAGCTGAGATTACTAAAATACATGTCAAACGTTTACTGCACTCATGGAGCTCTTAATCCAATGGGAGAAGATACGTGACCAGAGGAAGGTGAAAGAAAGGCTCTAAAGGGTTAAGAAATGCATTAGGGGAACAGAGCTTGGAGTGTTCGTTTCTTAGAGATGAGAACCAGAAGTCCTGGATCGATAGGGGAACTGGCAAGGAATGTCACCTTTAAGGTCCATTTCCTGATTTCTTGCTCTTTTCTCTCTTTGGCTATTGACTCCTTTATGGTTCCTTTTATGTATTGTTGCATAAATGTGTAATCCGTGAGTGTAGAGGCAGGGGGAGAGGAAGCTTATCTCTGACAAAGACTGCATACTACATTAGGATGGAGACCCAAGGCTGTTGCTCTTGATCCGTGGCCATAATCTTCAGGCCTCCGGGTTCTTATTTGTTGCCCATCAAAGCCAGGGCAGCAAGAGACTAAGACTTGTTACCGTGAAACTTGTGATATCCCATAACCGTGAAGCTTGGGCCTTGGGGCCCACAGAAGGTTTTATTAACCTTGCTCTGTAGGCTGCCTTAGAGATTTCCGACCTGCAAGGGAAGAGCATTTCCTGTATTCCTTCTCTCAGACTGAGGTAAATTCTGTGAGTGTGTCCTTAAAAAATTCAGTTACTTTCACAGAGCGGGGAGGGTCAGAGAGCGGATCCTAAGCAGGCTTTGTGCTGTCTGCACAGACCTCAATGTGGGGCTCGATCTCACAAACTGAGATTACCTGAGCCAAAACCAAGAGTTAGATGCTTAACCGACTGAAGCACCCAGGCTCCTGCAGAACTTGGTGGTGGTCTTCATTGTGATCAGGCATTCCTTTCGTAAAGCGGGTACAAACGTCCTAACAAAAGGCTTCAGTTTCCAAAGGTGGTCAAGGCAGAGAGCTACTGCTGCAGACTTGTTTACGATAGGTTTCATGTGGATTATGAATCTGTTGCTGTATCAAGTGTCAATAGCTGACCTTGCTTTGAGAGACTCCTTAGAAAACGGTTTGCATGGACTTTAGAGCACTTGTCAACTAATCTTGTTGAGTTGTGCATGTGTTGACCCTACTGGATTCTAAGTTCCTAGAGGACAGAGCATTGATTACTCATTCTCCACCCCCCCCCCACCCCCCACCGGGCCCTTTCAGGCTTAGAACGGACATAAGCCAGACCATGCTTCAAATAGAATCTTGGTCAGGTTAACTTCTGTGCCTTAGTTGGTTTAGAAATGAAATGGGAAACCTATGTAGGTTATGAAGTTGTTGGGGATCTTAAATAAGAATAAGAGTATTTAGCACTGCTGCTGAATCCACAGCCCTGAGGACTATTATGTAAATGCTTAATGACCTCATTGAATTTGGTGGACGCTGTTAGAGACTAGAGGTCTATTGTAGGAAGTTCATGACTGGCCCAGGGGACCAAGGTGGCATCCCAGGCCAGTTGGTTTCCTGATCAGTAAGAGTTGGGACTGTGCTACCTGGAAGAGGTCAGGGTTTGTTTTGGGTGTGTCTTGATAGAGCCCAAGTGACTAGCCTACTAGACATGTGCCAAAGGTTGAACTCCTTCTTTGGAGTAGCATGGAAATATCAAAGGCTACTGAGCTGACATTGGGCCCCTTGTTGGGGAAGCACTGTCCCATCAACCAAGTTATGAAATGGAGTAGAACAGATTAACTCCTGCTCCGCATCCCAATCCATTCCTATGATACTTGTGCCTTTTGTTTCAAGTGACTTTGTTTGGTGAGTAATATCCAATGACCTGTCAGGAATTGCCATGAACACTGGATACACGGGATCTCTGCTACGAAGGTTTGGGTCTTTGCAGTAGTATCCATTGACGGTAGGGTGGGACTGGGGAATTTGGGATCAGAATCAACTCTTGAGATTGCCTTTCTAGGGGTACCCAGGTACCACACATATCAGGTATATGTGACTGTCTACTTCTTTCATAGGGCCAGAACCCAGGAGTTCCCAGACAGCTCCTCCTGCCGTATACTGGCACAATTTAATTGGAGATAAAGATGACTCCCAGTTGTAGAGTCCCTATTTTATACCTATCTTGTTGAATCTTCACTGAAAGCCTGAAAGTATTCTTTCATCCACATTGAAAGAACACTAACTTTTCCAAGGTTAGAAGATAAGGATTTAAATTTTCTGAGCTCCAGCTATACTACTTGCCTTCCAGTAGGCCTGTTACTAGAAAGTGAGTTTGCAGTATTACATGAAAATAACTTTAATACTAGACTATTGAGCCTACCCCAGTCCTTTGTTCTGTGGTCCATAATTTAATAGCTTTTGTCAATAAAGGAAATCAAGTGTTGGTAATTTCAGAATAGCAATTTTCTGGGACTTGCCCGGTAAATGAACATTTTTCTTTTGTACTGTGCAATCCTGAAACATGGGTTGAACAGGGAAATGTAGAAATACTTCAAGAATTCAATGTCTTTCACACTTCTTGAGCTGTGAATTTGTATACATATCCTAAAAACAATTGTCCTTTAAAGTATTGACTATGGAAGGTCATCTGCTTCCATCCTTTGGCCTCTCAATTTGGGAATATTTTCAGAACAAGTTAAGCTATGAAAGTAAATCAATCTTACATAATTTCTATTACTGAAAATCCTAATACATGTGTAACATTCACTAAAGAGATGTTGCCCAGCTCACTTATATTCAAGGTCATATGCTTTAAGGATGATGTGGGAAATAGAGATCGGTTGATTAAAGTTTCTCCATTACTACATATGGCATGCCTGATTAAAAATTGGAAATATTTTTATCCATTAAAACTCCCCCCAGTTTCCATTTTGCATGACCTTTGTTGAGAGCATTTCACCTTCAGGCATGTGTTTAAAAAAAGACTCGGTGTAGAAACCTACAACCCATACTACCACTTAGGATGAGTCTTCCAAACCCTCTGAATTTTTATAAACCTAATTACTAGTTAAATCGATTTCATATTCGGGGTGCCTGGGTGGCACAGTCGGTTAAATGTCTGACTTCGGCTCAGGTCATGATCTCGCGGTCCGTGAGTTCGAGCCCCGTGTCAGCTCTATGCTGACACTTCAGAGCCTGGAGCTCAGATTGTGCCTCCCTCTCTCTCTCTGCTCCTCCCCCGTTCATGCTCTGTCTCTCTCTGTCTCAAAAATAAACGTTAAAAAAAATTAAAAAATCGATTTCATATTCAAAAGCACACATGGTTCTTCTCTCAATTTGTTACTGAATTGAGAGAAATAGGTTCTTTGTTCAAAAGTTCTAATGAGAAACGGTCCAGCATATTGTCCAAGAAGGGGCACTGTAATGTTGAATAATGTGAGCTTTTAGAGAGACCACCTTAGTCAAGGTGACTGTACCACCACTGGTAACCAGTCATTATGGAGTAAATGTGACCTCAGTGCCTCAATTTCCACTTATTTCTGATCTCTATTCTGTTACTTAGAACCGTGCTTTCAGTTTTTTTCCCTCTTGGTAATCTTTCTTTTCCTGTGACTTAAAGGAATATTTGTTTTTAGTATCTGAATCTATTTCCAGGAGTAGAAGATACTTGGCTCAGGACCTCTGCTTATTCAGTCATGTTTGAAGTGTTTAAATTGTGGAAACTTTACAGCCATTGCCTCTTTAGAAATTGCTCTTAATCCAAAGGTTATAGGAATTGTTATAGACCTACGTTGAACACTCACCTTCCATTCTCCGTATCCTTCAGTATTTCTTACAATTTCATTACTTATATCACTCAACGATCAAGTGCCTAGCACTCTGTGTGGAAGGCGTTGATTCCTTACCACACCCTCTGACACTGGGTATTTCCAGTGACTACTTGTTCTTTGTCAGAACTTTCTCCCTACCATTTCACCATTTCCCCCTCCCCGAGTTTGGAGAACATGGTTGAATTCTTTGCTTACAATGATACATAGTGTCAAGTACATCTTTGCCTAACCTACCAGTGAAACGAACATGATTTGAAAAGATGACAGAAGACACTCTTGCTGCCAAAGGAAACCCAAGATAGTCTCCAGGCAATAAACAAAAGTATTAACATTAGCCCCTGATGGACAATGTCAGTCATTTACCACAGTTACTGTCACAGGTCACTGATAAGCAGGTGGTGATGTTTTTCTTTGGCAATCAATGATTTTTCAGAACAGTGTAGTAGGTTTAACTCCACAGAAGTCTGGAGAACATTAAGAAATACATACTAAAATGAACAAATCAGGAGACTATAGATGCTGGAGAGGATGTGGAGAAATGGGAACCCTCTTGCACTGTTGGTGGGAATGCAAAGTGGTGCAGCCGCTCTGGAAAGCAGTGTGGAGGTTCCTCAGAAAATTAAAAATAGACCTACCCTATGACCCAGCAATAGCACTGCTAGGAATTTATCCAAGGGATACAGGAGTACTGATGCACAGGGCCACTTGTACCCCAATGTTCATAGCAGCACTCTCAACAATAGCCAAATTATGGAAAGAGCCTAAATGTCCATCAACTGATGAATAGATAAAGAAAGTGTGGTTTATATACACAATGGAATATTACGTGGCAATGAGAAAGAATGAAATATGGCCTTTTGTAACAACGTGGATGGAACTGGAGAGTGTGATGCTAAGTGAAATAAGCCATACAGAGAAAGACAGATACCATATGGTTTCACTTATGTGGATCCTGAGAAACTTAACAGGAACCCATGGGGGAGGGGAAGGAAAAAAAAAAAAGTTAGAATGGGAGAGAGCCAAAGCATAAGAGACTGTTAAAAACTGAGAACAAACGGAGGGTTGATGGGGGGTGGGAGGGAGGAGAGGGTGGGTGATGGGTATTGAGGAGGGCACCTTTTGGGATGAGCACTGGGTGTTGTATGGAAACCAATTTGTCAATAAATTTCAGAAAAAAAAAATAAAATAAAAAAAATACATACTAGATTTTCTTAGTGGAAAGCCTTGTTTCAGCTTTTGAGCTTTCATTTTTGTAACCTGTATTATATGCAGAAAAAGTAGTTAAAATTTTACAGAACTGTTAATTACCCACACAATTGAACAAGCAGAAAATGAGTAGCTGAGTATGGTTGTAGTCTTTGGTGACCATAGACTATTGCATGATCATAAAAATCTTTGTGCAAACAAATGACACTGAAGCATCACTGATATATTCAGAGCAAAATAATTCACTACAAATAATTCATCAACAAAGAATAAAACGATGCATTCTATTAAAGAATCTTAAAGTTAAAAACTAAGGAGAGGGGCGCCTGGGTTGAGCACCAGACTCTTGAGTTTGGCTCAGGTTGCAATGTCGTGGTGGGTGGGATCAAGCTCCACAGTGGCCTCTGTGCTGGCAGTGTGGAGCCTGCTTGGGCTTTTCTCTCCTTGACCTTTCTGCACTTGCTCTCCAGCATGTGCTCTCTCAAAATAAATGTTAAAAAAAAAAAAATAAAGCTAGGCTGAGGAAAACAGAAGATGAAATCAAAAAGGATAAAAACAAAAATAAAACTATAAATGGTTTCTTGGGAGAGACCAAGAAATGGACAAATTCCTGGGAATGGAAGGAAGAGGACGCGTAGTATCTGAAATGAGAAAGATGTTGTAATTAGAAACATTAAAGCTATTTAAAAAATGAGAAAAATAGGAAATGTTAGTAAAAATGGGAAAATATCAACTAATAACAAAACTTCAGAAGTTGGAAATAATGACAGTGCTGGATTTTTTTCTTAGGTTTACTTTTTGAGAGAACAAGGCAGGGGGAGGGGCAGAGGAGAGAAAATGCCAAGCAGGCTTAAGGTTGTTTGTGCAGAGCCCCACACAAGGGCTCAATCTCAACTGCGAGATCACAACCTAAGCCCAAAATCAAGAATTGGGTGTTCAGCTGACTGAACCATCCAGGTGCCCCTGGCCATGTTTAATTTCATAATTTATCAAGGATTCACCATTAATGAACTTTAGCTTGGAGTACTTGACAGGTGAGTTCTATCACACTATTAAGCTACTGAAACCATTCCAGATTTCTGGTAGAAAGGTCCAAGGCATACTTACACACCTACTTAAAATCTACCAGAAATGGTAGGAAAGAGTAAACCATTGTCTGCAATGATAAAAAACGATGTCTACTGCAACCTGAAACTATAAAGCACTGGCCAAATGCATGTTCTCTACTGAGAAGTGCTTTTGCTGAGAGGTGCTCTTGACCTTCTGCAAGATCCAGATCTCTGCACTTTAGTGATGTAATACTAAAAGGGGGTGGGGGGAGATCCATTGGAATTGTGCTTTGAGCTAGAGGAAGGGATCATCATGGGACCTATGCGATGTCCCTATGGATTCTTCAAAACCACAGGAAGTCCAGGAACTATAATGGAGTGGTATACCTTGTGCTCTGTCCTTTGTCTTGTCTCTAACCAGCTCTTGTAATTGAGGTAGATACTTGAGGTAGAGTGATGGAAGGAAAAGGAAGGTAGCAGTTGCAGATGGCAACAGAAAAGACACAGGGCAATAATACCTGCATGCTGGAATTAATGTATCACAGGAACTGTTCAAGATTAAATACTTGCACACAGGAATTATTACTACCCTAATTGTATATACTAAAAAACACTAGTTGTCTGACCTTGAACTAGTAAGTAGCAGCATTGGAAGAACAAGTAGGTGACTTCAGAGCCTGTGTTTAGCTATGATCCTCTGGGCTTCCCCCAGTCCCCCCACTGTTTCTGGGACCCTAAAAGACTTAGTGACAAGGTAAAGGAGATGATAAAGAGGAGGCTGCAGATGACCAGCTCATGCCCCCCTTCCCCCATAGAATGTTCATCTAGAATCTGACGGCTGAATCCTTCAAAGATAAGTAAGTCTTAAAATGAACGTCATACATCATAAAAGGAACTGTGTAGAGGGACCCAGGAAGGGCTCAGTTCAATACTTTCCTATATTCTCACAAAAACTACAGGTAATACTTCTAAAAAATCTCAAGATTAGCGAAAAAAATGTTGGAAAAGCCCAGAAATGGAAATGAAACCTAAACATAATGAAAATAACAAAGTAGAAACAAAGTAACGAAAATTTGAGCAAAGATGGGGTGGATGGCTTGCAAAAAATTCTATAAAAGTAGTAAGACCTAGAGAATGCCTTTATTCTTTATTAAAGTCAAAGGAGATCTAATACATAACTGGTATTGTTGAAAACGAGAATGGATGGAACAGATCGAAATGTTGAATGCCAAGGAGAATGAATTCCAAGAATGCAAAGTTCACCATTAGAAAAAATGAGATACTCCTTATCAGATTAAAAACAAAAATAAAGGATATTGGTGCTAAAATGCATGTGATGAAATTTGAAACACTTTATTTTAAAAATAAGTTGAGGGCACCTGGGTGGCTCAGTTGGTTAAGCGTCTGACTTTGGCTCTGATCATGATCTTGTAGTTCGTGACTTTTGAGCTCCATGTCAGGCTCTGTTGTCAGCACAGATCCTCTGTCCTCTCTGCACCTTCCCCACTTGTGCTCTAGCCAAAAAAAAAAAAAAAAAAAAGTTGAGTACATTAGCATTAGAAAAATCATATGTCAATCTCAAATGAACAGATAAGCTTATTGTTTCGGAAGACCAGATTTATTCTCAAAACCAAGATAACAAAGGTTCTGTTATCAGGTATTTAACTTTACTCTAATTGTAGCCATCTTAATCATATGAAAATTTATGAACATACTGAACAGGTGATGATGAAGGTGTTCATATTGTAACTAAAAAAAACGACGAATAGCAGAAAAACATGTCAATTAAAAGATGATGAAAGTCTAAAAATAGAAGACCCTACTAACCTTATGAAATTTCTTACCCTTGATACTAATTCCAAAGAATACAAATTAAGAGGACTCGTTTTCGGGGCACCTGGGTGGCTCAGTTGGCTAAGTGTGAAACTTTTGGCTCAGGTCACGATCTCGTGGTTTGTGCGTGTGAGCCCTGCTTCAGACTCTTCTGACAACTCAGAGCCTGGGGTCTGCTTCAGATGCTGTCTCCCCCTCTTTCCACCCCTACACTGCTCATGCTCTATGAAATTTTAAATCTTTAAAAATGATTTGTTTTTCCTATTGGATTAGAAGGCTAAACTTGTAACATCCAAAACAGGAAATGTACATTCATAGACACTTCCGGTAAAACTAGACATTAGCACAACCTTCGAAAGTCTTAGAAATGTTACAAATGTTACCATTTGCCTCAGCAACTTCATCTCTAGACCTTCGAAAATTGGACAAGTGTAAAATAGGGTATACCTTAAAACATCTGAATCTTAGTTGTTCAATGGCAAAAAATTACAGGCACCTAAAATGTTTATGACCTATCATCTATGTGAGAAACTATCCAGAAGATCTTAATTTTACCCTATAAAAATTTTGGGCAGTTGGTGTAACAAAAATTCTTATATCTAGGTGGTAGGATGATTTTTATGCATGTTTTCTAATGTCTCCTATAAGGATGATGTATTTGCATAATATAAAAGTTTATAAGAAACTTTGCAGTATCCTGTTAGGTAGAAATGCTTATATGGTCTTCTCTTACTTTGAGCTCCAGGGCCAACCAGAATGCCTAGGAGAAACCCTGTAATTAAAATGTTAATGGTGGCTGCTGTTGGGAAATGAAGTTACAAATGATCTTTACTCTTCCTTGTATGTATGTTGTCCTGTCCGTAAGATGTTGCCTTGTTTAATTCTTTGTAAAGACAGAACTCCTCCAAAAAGAGCAAGAAACATGAAAGAAGTTGACCCTTACCTATTCATTAAAACTTCCTCATTTGCTCTGCTTAATCTGAAACTTCATGTGTGACCCCAGTAGGGGGCTCATTTGATTCAGGTTGTCTTCCTCTCCTTACTCCCTTTTCCATCCAAGAGGCTGATTTTTGAAGAAATACAAATTAAGATTAAGTGGAATTAAACAGCAGCCTCCTTCCTGATACCATGCTTCAGACCTTTCTCACTCTCAGCTGTTCTCTTAGATCAAAGACCGGGGCCCCTCTGAGTGTGGTTTTCACTTCACCTTAAGGTTGAAGTGATTAAATGGGAATAAGGAGATGATTTGTTTCTATTGAAAATAAGGTTTGAAGCTCTACACTTTTTCTTAAATTGTAATATTAGCCATTTGAGTTACTGACTTGTAAAAATACATGCTTAATAAAAACGCATACAGGAAAAAATGGGAAAGGAAAAACAAATTCCAACAGAAGTAGGTCCTTAAAAATCGAACATCTCTCAAGATGTCTCTCTGAACTCAAAGACTAGAGAGCAACTTAAAAGTGGCATTAGTGAGTGCTGCTATGAACATTGGGGTACAAGTGGCCCTATGCATCAGTACTCCTGTATCCCTTGGATAAATTCCTAGGAAAAAAAAAAAGTTAGAATGGGAGAGAGCCAAAGCGTAAGAGACTGTTAAAAACTGAGAACAAACTGAGGGTTGATGGGGGGTGGGAGGGAGGAGAGGGTGGGTGATGGGTATTGAGGAGGGCACCTTTTGGGATGAGCACTGGGTGTTGTATGGAAACCAATTTGTCAATAAATTTCATAAACAAAAAAAAATAAAATATTTAAAAAAAAAGTGGCATTAGTTTATATAGACTACTTAAGAGTACGGAATTTGTCTTGTAAACTAAAGGAGGGAAAGCAAAATGGAAATCCTAAACTTAGCATTAACAGGTCATCAGAAGATCTGAGTTCCTGAAAGATCTTGTTCAGGTTAAGAAAGAACAGAGAGAAAGGTCCCTGACTGGTTGAGTTGGTAGAGCCTGTGACTTGGGATCTTGGGGTTGAGTTTGAGGGAGACTTCACTTTAAAGCAAAACAAATCAAACTAAACAGGAGTCACATAAACATATACATGCATGCATGAATACACATCTAGACGTTTCAGATTAAAAAATTTTCTTAATGTTCATTTTTCAGAGACCGAGCATGAGTGGAGGAGGGGCAGAGAGGGAGGCAGAATCCAAGCAGGCTCCAGGTTCTGAGCTGTCAGCACAGGACCCAATGTGGGCCTCAAGCCCACAAACTGGATCATGACCTGAGCCAAAGTCAGATGCTTAACCGACTGAGCCACCCAGGAGCCCCTAGATATCCTAGATCTTAAAAAGTATTTAAAACCTATATATTTAACCTTACTCCAAAATTCTTTTTTTCTTTGGTAGCTTTTTCTATCCTTGCGTGTCTGTCTATCCCATTAAGTTTGGAGTTGCGCTGAGGAAAGTCACTGGAGGCCATCAGATTGATTTATATTGACTCTGAAAAGAACGCAAAATGGGAAGGAAGTGCCCATCAGCATGCACCAGCACTGCTGGGTTCCAACATTCCTGCTGCTTTGATTCACAGGGACACCAGGCAGCCCCTCAGTGTTCATGCTACATGTGACAGTTGTCAAGGCTGACCTATAATACATCAGAGTGGCTTAATCTTTAATTGCATGTAAAATCCTAGAAGAAAAGAAAAAATGGCATTTCTATAATCTTTTGCTCCTCCACCCCCTAAAACCCTTGGTCTCAAGATTTGCTGGTATCCAAGAAATGTGGTCAGTCATCACTTTTCAGGCAGACCCAAATTCCAGATTTCTCCAGTAGTTAATAGTCGAGGACTACAGGTGACAAGTGAAAGCTGGTAGGCTACTGGGGTGGTAATGGGACACTTTGCCTGTGTTTGAGTCTTTACAAAGGGGGAGGATGGAAGATTAAATGATAGTTTCTGATAATACTTAGGCTGATCATGTTTCATGTGGAAACTTGTATGAATGTTGAGATTCTTTGCTGTCTTGTCAGGGCTGACCCACTTAGGAAATACGGTTTTCCAGTGGATCACAGTTACACCCTTCACTAATGTTGCCCTCAGCTTCAATGAACTTCCCAATCCATGGTGACCCCTCCTAGAGGAGATAGTTTATGGTCTATAACTGAGACAAGACAGCAAGTCTCAGCTCCAAGGATCACTTTGGGATAACTCCAAGGCCATTTCAGGCTCAGAGCTCCTTGTAGGATTGAAAAATGTTCAGTTGCAATAGCCTTCCTAGTCCACTTCATCTGCTCAGTCTTCCCTTCCTCACTTTACTATAGTTGTATCTTGAAGGTATTCCCCAAAACACCTTTGCACAAAATAGAAGACCACATTCTCCTTAGAGGCCAAAGGTAGAAAATCAGTTGAATACATATATAGTAAGCTTTTCATAAAGCTAAGTTTTAAAGAATTACTTTGTGGTATGTAGAAATGTTTTTTAAAAAATCATGGTAATGATAGATAACTATAAAGTATGACCTAAACTCTAGACTTTGTTTTTTTTTTTTAAATTTTCTTTTTTAACGTTTATTTTTGAGACAGAGCATGAACGGGGGAGGGGCCAAGAGAGGGAGACACAGAATCGGAAACAGGCTCCAGGCTCTGAGCCATCAGCCCAGAGCCTGATGCGGGGCTCGAACTCACGGACCGCGAGATTGTGACCTGGCTGAAGTCAGACGCTTAACCGACTTGAGCCATCCAGGCGCCCCTCTAGACTTGCTTTTCAAGCAGTGGAGTCAGTAGGCAGACCAGGAATGCCGTGAATTCATACATACTCATTTTGTGACCATGCCAGAGGGAGTAATGACAGGCAACTGTGTCCAGAATGATGTTGGCACACAGTCTTGGAGCTTCTCTGACCAGCTAATCTTCCTCCCTTAGGATTTTACTCCCCTATTTTATGTTCCTCCCCAAAACTAATAGGAGTGCAGATGCCATGTAAGTGGGGATGGGAAGGGCAAGCTGGAGAGGTGCTGTGAATCTCTGCTTACATGGTTAATCGTCAGCTGCATTGGTTGCTCAGGTGGCTGTTAAGACAATTCAGAACAGACCCTTCTACCTTACCTCTTTTGTGTCTTACTCTATCATTGTGATTCTGGCATACTCTAAAACATGGTCTATGTACATTTAAATTTTACATAGTGTGCAACATGTTTTCAAACACATAAACAATAGAAATCAATGTGAACTTTTTGAGGACTATATGCATATATTAATAGAACAATTCTTCTTGGGCAATTAACATTTCTTGCCAAGCCAACAGGCTGCCACATTTGCTCCTCTCCATGAGGCCACTGTCTTCGTTGCCCCAACCAGTCTCTTCTACGCTCCCCTCTTTGAGCCCATGTCACCCTCCCTTGCTCTGGGTGATTGTATATCTTCTGTCTTTCCGATCTACTGTGAGTCCCAATCTCTTTTTTTTCCCTTTGATTATCAAGAGCCTCTTCATCATTTACCAAAGCCCATCTCCTGCAATTCAAAACTTGTGGCTTTCAGAATGATTGCTTCTGTTAATAGCTTAAATTTTTTTAGAAGTAAAAACCCATACTGTTTCCCTTTTATTGCTCTGGAGAATTTAATTCTTTGAGAGGCAATGTGGATGCTTCTGACACACGGGGGGGGGGGGGGGATCATCTATAAGGAAGTACAGAAAACAATTTTAAGATACTGTGGGAAGCGTTTGCAAGGCTAAGTTGCAGCCCCTGTTCTCATTGCTGTGTTTTCTGCTTGGAGAGAGCATTTCTGGGGGTTCAGTCACTCAGCCTCTTGGAGCTCCTCCACGAGCATCTTCACCAGTACTGTTGAGTCGAGACTTGCTCAAAGTCCCATTCTTCCTGTCATTTGATCAGTGTTCAATCAAGATGAAATTGTTACTCATCACCTTGGTCTTTTGGGTGAAGGTTTTAAACAGGGCTTGAGAAGCATGAATATGAATTTGGGGGCACTCTGACATTCTTTCCAATATCCCTAGTAGTGATTCATGGAACCCACGATTTTTGCAGAATACAGTCACAATCACCATCTTTGTTAATGTAGCACATAGAATCTTAAAAATTCATACCAGAGATGGAGATGAAGCTTTGTAGCTACCTATAGGAGGCCACGTTCTAATTAAGCTGCTTTCTACTTCTAATGAAACCCTAATTAGAACTCATAATTTGAGTGGCATTAATGTTCTCTGAGTTCCATGAAATGTTTGCTGCGGTTGTTTAAAACCCATGGGTGTTGAAATAATAGCAAAGCTGTCCCACCTGGATGTGGCTATATTTAAATGGAGAACAATCTATATTTGGTAATGTTGAGACCGGTTTGATAAAATGGGCTTTGTTGGCTGCCAATTCTTTCTCCTTTGGATTCCATCTTTTGCTCTGTTCAGCTAATACTTAAAAACCTAGTCTTGGTCATCTTACAACTTTGCCTCCACCCATGGCTTAAAATGCCAACTACAAAATAGAATCCAAAGTTACTAACTACATGTGACCTTGCCTAAACTTCCCAAACCATTTCTTTCACATATGCCCTCACTGTGAAATCTCTCCTTCCACCAACCTTTTTTTCTTCTGTCTTTAAAATCTTTGTATATTTTTCAGAGAGAACACAAGCAGGGGAGGGGCAGAGAGAGGGAGACACAATCTGAAGCAGGCTCCAGGCTCTGAGCTGTTGGCAAAGAGCCCCATGCAGGGCTCTAACCCAAAAATTGTGAGAACATGACCTGAGCCGAAGATGTGATGCTTAGCCACCCAGGAGCCCCGTTTCCACCAAGCTTACTCTTGAGCCACACTTAAACACTTGCCATGACAAGAGCCTAGGGATATAGTCTCTTCATCATGTTTTCACATGGGCTGTCTTCTAGTTGAATTGTTCCTACCTGTTGACCATGTGAAAAATTCTTGAGTTATGCTCAGGTGAAAAAAAAATGAAGTAGATGATTACACATGTACACAGTCATGGAAGAGAAAATTGTGGGACATTGGAGATCATTAGTTTTGACGTGAGTTAGTATGGAGTATTTTGTGTTCCTATCAACATTTCCATACTGTAAAGCGGCTTGCACAATTATTTGAACTACTTGAGCAATGTAATTTCAGTCCAACAGGTGAATTATGATTGGTGTTCCTTGTAGATACGGGATAGCACATGTCCATGCCCCCCAGCCAAATATCATCAGGAGCCTGTCTGTACCTGAAGTTGGGTTTACTACACTACACATGACAGAGTGAGCACACATGGGGAATTGTGGGATTTCTCAGTAAGACGGGTGTTCAATCTTAAAAGACTTGGGCTTTGAGGTAGTTTTTAGGCCAGTCTAAAGATTTGCTGTGTATCTGGTGCTGTCTAAAGCAGAACAATTCGATGATTGGGTGTATCTACTTTCAAGGGCAGAACTGAGCAAGGCTAATGATGTAATTGGTAAAGAGCGGTCACTCATAGTAGCCAGGAGAGGGGCATGTTAGGTCTTCTGTGGGTTAAATGGTGATTTTTTTTTTCTTTTTATGCTTACACAAAGTTAGGGAGTAGCCTTGTTTGCTGCCCATTATCATGGACCCAGAGTAAGCATATCTGCTATTCTGTGAGAATGTTTATGTCCAACAAGAGAATAACCCTGCCTCTCAGAAGTGCCAGGCCAACTTCATAGAACAGTCTGTCTGTAAACTTCAGAGCAGTGCTTGGATGTTGGGATTTGCTTTTTCTTTTCCTTATGAGAGAAGTGAGAGAGCATATGAAAAGTACTTCGGACTTGGTGATCTTGTCAATCTCTGTATAGGAATGAGACACATGATCACCTTTCTGGAATCTTGTGGGTGAGACTTTTAACTGGCAGAGGGTGGGAAGCAGCAGATAGGGGTGGACATCTGACAAAAATTTGCCCTCCAAAGAGTGAGAGCCCACGTTGTTGCAGAGGATGGGAGCCTGGAAGGGGATCCATGTAAGACTATGAGGAAACAGTCATTTTCTTTGATTTTGCCCATTGACTGGCAGTCTCCTCATACCCTGTAGCCTTGGTGGATAAAGCTTCCAGGCAGACATGCTTCTGTGCTAGAGCATCCTTCTCAGTGCTAACCTTTGTCCCTCTGTTATGTCCTGCTTAGGTCTTGAAAATATCAAACTGATGGTACAATATTTTAAGGCACACCAAAGTCTAAAATATGGCTAACACTAGCATATCTACTATTCCTTAATAAGATACATTAACAACTTAGAATTTCCCTTACATAGCCCTGTCTGATCCTCCTATGGGTGTACTACCCAGCAGTAACGGTTATGCTGAATTTGGGTTCTTGTTTTCTCATACACTTATTAATACTGAATGCATATTTACATAACAGACCAATGCATTGTGTTGCTTTGAACAGTTTTGTATTTCACATGAAAAGCTTTGTATATATTCAACGTATGTCTGAGATTCATCCGTGTTGAAGCATGTAATTCCAGTTCACCTGTTGGGTAACAATTCCTTTATGAATATACTCCCTTAGTAACTTGCCTGTGTTGGACATGCTGTTAATGTTTTTTTTCCCTTGTATAAATATTGCTATGAAAATGGGCATGCACCTGTCATGCTGTAAAGGTGGGTGAAATTCTGTAGGATTTATATGTATGAGTAGAATTTCTGTGTGTCTGTAACTAATTTTTTTTTTTAAACCAATCACATCAATTTACCCAGCCATCAGCAATATAGGAAAGTTCCCCAGTCTCCATAGTCTAACATAGTGGTCGTTGGACTCTCAAGTTTCTGTGTTAGGATGAAATGAAATCCTACCATTTTTATTTTCAGATAGATTTTCCCATTCCTTGGCTACATTAGGCAACTTTTTTAGACTATTGGCTATTGAAGTGGTGTTGGAATTGGCTGCTTCTGTTTGCTTATTCTATTTGGTTGTTGGTCATCTTATTGACTGGAGAAGTTCTTTGCACTGCATAGGTTTCATTTGTTGTATGGTTGCAAGTATTATCTGTGGGTAATCTTTCCATTCTTCATGGTATTTAAAAAATTTTTTTTCAACATTTATTTATTTTTGGGACAGAGAGAGACAGAGCATGAACGGGGGAGGGTCAGAGAGAGAGGGAGACACAGAATTGGAAACAGGCTCCAGGCTCCGAGCCATCAGCCCAGAGCCCGATGCGGGGCTCGAACTCACGGACCGCGAGATTGTGACCTGGCTAAAGTCGGACGCTTAACTGTGCCACCCAGGCGCCCCTCTTTGTGGTATTTTTGATGAATAGAAGTGTTCTGGTGTTAATGTGGCCAGATCCAGTGTTAAGTGCTGTGTAAGGGGCGACCTATAACTGAGTGGCTTGTAACAATAACCATTATTTTATGCCATGGTTTCTTTGGGTCAGAATTTGGGAAGGGCTTAGTGGAATGCTTCTGACTCAGGGTCTCCCAGGTGGGTCCAATGGGATGGTGGTTGGAACTGGAACAGTGGAAAGCTGACTGGGCATTTCTCTCTGTTCATGTACTATCAGAACTTTGCTGTATGATGTCTCTGTAGGGTCTTACTTGACTTCCTTCACAACATGACCACATGGGGTAGTTGAGCCACTTACTTGGAAGTTGAAGACGCCAGTGTGTTTCACAAGCAAGATGGAAGCTGCATAGCCTGTAAGGACTTACTAGCCTTGGAATTTTGTAGTGTCAATTCTGTTGTATTTTTTGGGCAAAACAGTCACAAAAGCCCACTCCTTGTGTGACTTTGACGCTCATCCTATTAGAAGCAGAGCACGTGGAATAGGGAATATTGCTGTGGCTATCTTTGGTAAATAGAATCTGCCAAATAGATACATCCATATTTCTCAGTGTTGGTTGTTTGAATCTTGATCTAGAAATCCTTCAACTCCAGGCTATAAAGACTTTCTCCTAGATTTTTCCTCAGTGTTACTTGGCTATATACAATTATTCAATACATCTGGAATTGATTTCTGTGCATTGAGGAGATAATTCTAATCCAGTGCACACTAGTTTTCTATTTACTGGTGACCTGAAATAGTAGATTTGTTACAAACTTTGATGTATACATGCTTCAAGAGCTTACTGTCATATTAAATTTGTTCTTAACTGCTACAACTTTTAAGGAATCTCCACATTGTTCTTACAAAAACCATTGTGTTTTGGGGCACGTCGGTGGCTCAGTTGGTTAAACGTCCAACTTCAGCTGAGGTCATGATCTTGGAGCTGCTGAGTTCAAGTCCCACGTCGGGCTCTTGTGCTGACGGCTCTGAGCCTGCACACTGCTTTGGATTCTGTCTCCCTCCCTCTAACTCTGCCCCTCCTCCACTGATGCTTTGTCTCACTTCTTCAAAAATACTAAAAGGAGCTATTCTTTGTCTTTTGTTCTTTCATTAAAAAACTTAGTCTAAGAAACAAACCCTGCATAGGAGCCCTTACTACATTCTCCCAGCAAAGCTTAAGTGATAGCTAACAAAGTCTGTCCTCCTTACTCAACACTAAAATGTCTCTAATGAGAGGGGTGCCTGGGTGGCTCGGTTAAGCATCCAACTTGAGCTTGGGTCATGATCTCACATTTACTGAGTTAGAGGCTTTTGTCAGGCTCTGTGCTGACAGCCTGGAGCCCCCTTCAGATTCTCTTTTGCATGTGCTCACTCTCTGACCCTCTCCTGCTTGCATGCTCTTGCTCAACAATAAACATTAAAAGTCTCTAAGGAGAGGTACTGTTGTCCAAAATAGAATACCCTCAGATGTTATTGCTGCCTTGCAAGGAAGTACCTATGCCATTATCCAAACAGAATGTTGTATTTATACCTGGTGAACCTGCTTAACATGTTAGCCTTATGAAATCACATGAAGGCACGGTGAACACCTTGCTGATCTGACCACAAGCTTAGGGATCTTAGTAAATCAATGGTTTGGATCATGGGGCTCTTGATGGGAGGAAAAAAATACTTTTTGGGGGTATCATTATCCTCATGTGTTTTCTCTTGCATGTACTTGTCTTGCTACTGTGATATCTGCCTGTAGTGCAGGCAGCTATCTGCCGAACAACCTCTCTTCATGCTAACAAAACCCATTGGTATCCATTCAGGGCATGTTGCTGAAGAGGGGGCTGTGTAAGATTTTAAGAGCAAGTTGGGAGGTGTGGGGTGTTGGAAGAGGTCCTGTAGAGGATATGACTGCCGGTTGACTGAATAGCTGCACCCAGGTAGAGCACTGTACCCCTTCACTATCATTGGAATGTACATTCCATCTACCATTCCCATGCTGGGAGATATCTCGAGGGCATAGCCTTTAGAGTAAGGTGTTGTGGAGACCATCTGGACTAATGCATGACTGAACTCAAGTCAGCTAAAATCCTTCAAGATTCTGGCAGGATGTCTTTCGGCCACCCAAGACCAGCCTTGTTTGTAAGTTCCCTTTTAAAACCACCACCTATCGATCTGGAGTGGTTTACCTCTTTATTTGCTTTCTCCTTGCCTTCTGTGTACAGAGGCTGGTTGCAAACCAATAACTTTTTT
This sequence comes from Prionailurus bengalensis, assembly GCF_016509475.1. NCBI lineage: Eukaryota > Metazoa > Chordata > Mammalia > Carnivora > Felidae > Prionailurus > Prionailurus bengalensis. The sequence continues at coordinate 50,675,390 of NC_057351.1, read as the reverse complement.
TTTTTCTTAAATAAGGGCCATCCTACCAGGTATTGAGTGATACCTTAGTGTAGTTTTGATTTGCATATCTCTGGTTAGTGGTGTTTAGTATCTTTTAATGTACTTATTGATAACTTTGGTTTTTGGAAAAATGTTGCTCAGGTTCTCTGCCCACTTACTAATCAGACATTTTGGGTTTTTGTTTTTGCTTTTGATTTGTAGGAGATCCTCTATATTTTGGGTATTAACCCCTTACTGAACTTGGCTCACAAATATTTCTTACCCGTTCTCCAAATAAAAAAGGATGCATTTTAATTTTGACTTCCTTTGCTCTATAGAAGCTTTTTAGTTTGAGTCTGAGGTATTGTTGCTTTTTTCTTGTGCTTCGTGTCCTATCCAAAAAATCATTGCCAAGATCAATGTCATAAAGCTTTTTCTATGTTCAAGGAGTTTCAGTTTCAGGTCTTAAATTTAAATCTTTAATCTAACTTTAGCTAATTTGTATGTATGGTGTAAGATTTTTCACTTTGCATATGAACATCTTTCCCGGGAAGCCTGGGAGGCTTGGTTAAGTGTGAAATCTTGGTTTTGGCTAAGGTCATGATCTATCTCCTGGTTTGTGAGTTCAAGCCCATTTTGGGCTCTGTGATACTAGTGTGGAGCCTGCTTGGGATTCTCTCTCCCTCTCTCTGCCCCTACCCTGTTCCTGTTTTCTCTCTCTGTGTCCCTCTGTCTCTCTCAGAATAAACGGTTAAACAAAAGAACAAAACTAGTTTACCCAACATTGATTGAAGTGACTATCCTTCGCCTGCTAACTGACCATAGATGTATGGGTTTATTTCTGGGCTCTTGGTTCTTTTCCATTTTTATGCCAGTAAAATGTCTTGTAATGTTAAAAAAACACTGTAACATTTTATCATTAAATGACTTTTTCTTGTCATGACTTTCATGTGATGTCTATTTTGTATAAACTCTATTTTCTTTGATCTTCCATTCACATGGAATGTTTCCATCCATTTCTAATTCCCTTTGAGCCAACATGTGTCCCCAAAGCTGAAGTGAGCCTTCTGTAGGTTATATGGAGTATTTTATTTTTTTAAATCCATTTAGCCGACCTATACCTTTGATTGAAGAACTTAATCCATTTATACTTAATCCATTTATAATCCATTTATATATAAAAGTAATTACTGATAATGACTTCCTAATGCCATCTTACCAGTTTTCTGGCTGTTTGAGAGTTCCTTGCTCCTTTCTAGGTCTCCTGGTGCTTGGTTTCAGGAATCACTGATTTTTGCTTAGTGGTATACTTTCATTCCCTTCCCTTTGCCTGTGTATATATACTGCAGGTTGTCCCTTGCATTGGTGTCTGTGCCCTTCGAGGAAGTAGGCACCTCTTAGCTTTGCTTGGTCACGAGAGCCCTTCACTAGTCCTCCAGTGCAGAGATTCTAGGTGGGCTCTCTGGTGGTGTCCCTAGGTAGATTTGCTGCTGAAGTCCTTGAGCAGATGGGTCTGGTACTTAAATAAGGTACACAGACCTGTGGTTTGGGCTCATCAGGGCCAACCTGGTGCTTGGGTCTGCTGGATGGGGCTTGGAACATGGGTCTGAGTGGGTTAACCAGGCTCTAGGGACCATTGGGGTGGGCTTGGAATCTGGGCCCATTGGTTACTGGCCCAGTCTTGGGGAAGATAGGGAGCCTGAGTCCATAGGAGCTGGTCTGGAGGCTGGCACTACCGACTGGGATTGGCCTGGCACTGCTAAAAGGGAGTTGTAACATTGCCAGTCTGGTGCTGGGGCAGAACCAGATTCTGGGCCCATGAGGGCCTGTTTGGAGTGTAGGTTCCTGGAGACTGGCCTGGCACTCTAGAGCAGGCTGGGATCTTTGGATTATTGGAGCTAGCCTGCTATTGGGGCAGGTATGGGCCAGGGATTATAGGAGCCAGTATGGCATTGGGTGGTTCAGGAGCCTGGGGGGCTGGAGTTAGGGGACTTGGGTTTGTGGGAGTCCACCTGAAGTCTCAATTAACTGGAGTCAGCTGGGAGTCAGGGACCATGGGAACCAGCTGGTACTGGTGTGACCTGGGAGCCTGGAGCTCTTGGAGTCCCTTGGGCTGGTATGTGCCTGGGTTTGAGGGGAAAGTCTGCTCATTCTGTGTCTCCCCTCCATGAGGAGGGTGTGTCTCTGCACTGGGCTGCCTGGGTTTGGGGAAGGTGTGACAGGGTAATGTGAACTGTCTTTCCTATGGTCTTCAGTGTGTCTGATTTGTGTTCCACCCAGGTGCTGTCATCCCTCACTTGGAATCCTTCTTGAGAAGACCTCTGTGTGCAGACAGATGTTCAAACTGATATGTCTGGGAGGGGACACAATCATGGGAAATTCCAATTCCACTGACTGACATGACTTCCAAATTCCCTTTTTAATTCTTTGATTTACAGGTTATTAAACTGCTGCAAATTCCAAATACTTGTAACTTTTCCAGATACCTTTCAGTTACCTATTTCAAATCTTGTTTCATTGTGGCAAATGTGAAGAAACGGGCAGAAGACCGGAATATACACTTCTCCAAAGAAGACATTCAGATGGCCAACAGACACACAAAAAGATGCTCAACATCACTCATCAGGGAAATCAAAACCACATAGAGCTACTATCTCACACTGGTCAGAGTGGCTAACGTTAGCAACTCAGGAAACAGCAGATATTGGCAAGGATGTGGAGAAAGGGGATTTCTATTGGGCTGCTGGTGGGAATGCAAACTGGTGCAGCCTCTCTGGAAAACAGTATGGAGGTTCCTCAAAAAGTCAAAAATAGGACTACCCTATGACCCAGTAATAGCCCTACTAGGAATTTATCCAAAGGATACAGGAGTGCTGATGATGCATAGGGGCACATGTACTCTTGTGTTTATAGCAGCTCTTTCAACAGCTAAATTATGGGAAGAGACCAAATGTCCATCAACTGATTTTAATGGAAAAAGATGTGGTTTATATATACAATGGAATACTACTTGGCAATCAAAGAATGAAATCCTGCCATTTGCAACAACATGGGTGGAACTGGAGGGTATTATGCTAAGTGAAATAAGTCAGAGAAAGACATCATAGGTTTTCACTCGTGGAACTTGAGAAACTTAACAGAAGACCATGGGGGAAGGAAAGGGGAAATACAGTTTCAAACATAAGGTTTGCCTCTCTCTCAGACTCCATACAGAGAAGAAACTGAGGGTTGATGTATGGCATGGGGGATGGGGGAAATGGATGATGGGTATTGAGGAAGGCACTTGTTGGGAATGAGCACTGTGTGTTGTATGTAAGCGACAGATGATGGGAATCTACCCCCAAAACCAAGAACACACTGTATACACTGTATGTTATCTAACTTAATGAGTTATAGGTATATAAAAGAACACTTTCTATGACTTGAATCTCAAAGTTAATCCAGAGGGTTTTTTTTTTTTTTTTTTTTGGTGTATCTTGGTAAATGTGCCAGATATTACTGGAAAAAAAAAAAAATACTGTTAAGTGTTGTAGAATTGTCATTTGGGTCAAATTGTTACCAAATCTATGTACTTTCTATATTAGACAAACGTGTTGAAGTCTAGCACTGTATTTGCCTATTCTTTGTATTCTTTTCTATGCATTTTGAAAGTCCTTTATTATGAGTAAACAGAATTATCTCCCCCCTCTTAATTCTTGGTGTATTGTAATTGTTCTAATTCTATTCAAACCACACAAGAGATTATGTAAGGACAGTACTAAGTTGTTAACTCATTGATACTGTTGCTTTTCATACTTTCATACATATCCAGGTTTCCCTGTGGAATAATTTTCTTGGGTAAAGCTTTCTTGGGGTAAGCTCCGTAAAGAGTTCACTCTGTGTTTAGTTAGAATGGTGACAGAGTACCTCAGTACTATCAAAGTCTGGATTGAGTTGACCCTGGATTGGAGTTTTGACAGGATCAGTCTGTTTCATCTCCCATCCTTGGGGTATAACCATCCAACCTGAAACGGTGTTGATGCTAGGGCTTCTTCTGGTGAATACTCCCCTTCCCCATCTTAAGAATTGGACAGACGTCTGGAGGGCAAAATCAGCTGTACCTGAAGCAGGAGTTCTATCTCCAGGGACCTTCAAACTGCTGAAAGCTCTTCCTGTTTCCCTTGTACCAAGCTTACCCAGTTTTACATTGTATGTACAATACCATTAATAACCTCAAAAATGATCTTTATGTTGGCACTCATCTGTCCCTTTTCCAGAATGTTTACTCCTTTGTCTCCATCTGTTAGCAGCTAATACCTTTAATGGTTTTTAAAAATATACACGACAGTTTTGTTTAAACAGACCACCCTGGTCAACTGCAAGTTATTTCTACCGATTGAGCTGCTAATTGGAATTTTTACGTAATCTTTATGAAATTTATCTGGTGATTACTTTATGGACTCCTGATTCTTGGTTCCTTTATTTTTTCTGAATATTTTAAAAAATACTACTTTGTTGTGCTGTACCCAATAATTTCATTAGTTGAAGTTCTTAGAGGTTTCGTTGTTACTCCAGCTCACTGCTACTGATTTCTTGTTTTCTCTTGGAAGGGGTAAACTTGATGGTGAGTTCATGTTTACCTGATACTAAAGCTTACTCTGTGTATCAAGGGACTTAAGCTGAAGTTGGGTTCTTCCAGAGAATTTGTGTGTGTCACTTGGCGCGTGTTCCCTGGGCCAGTCTAAATTCAAGCCCCAGATTCAAGTTAGGGCTACTGAGCTGGTTGCATAATGGTCTCCAAATATGTCCACATCCCAGTGCCTAGAACTTGAGTATGCTCCTTAGATGGCAAATGTGATCAGGCACATGTGATTATGGATCTTGAGTTGGGGAGAGAATCCTGGATTTTCTGGTTGTCGGCTGTAAATAATCAGAAATCTCATAAGAGTGAGGCACGTGGCCACAGAGTAAAAGATGCTTCAAAGCTGTCCTGAAAGGTGGAGGGAGTGGACATGACCAGCATCTGGAAGCTAGAAGTAGCAAGGAGTGGGTTGTCCCCTGGAGCCTCCGGAAGAAAACCCATCCCTACTCTTACTTTGGTTTGAGTCTTCTGAAACCCATTTTGTGCTTCAAAATTCCAGAGTGCTAGGAGAAGAAATTTGTGTTAAGCCACGAAATAAATGGAAATTGTGAAGCAATAAACCAAGACAGGTAGTTTGTGATTACAAATTATCTAGGAGACTCACCCCACCCTGCTGCCCATCAAGCCCAAGCAGAGGTTAGGATGGATTAATTTTGCATCTCCTCCTCAGATAGTCCTGGACATCTGCAGAAGTTGCCATCTAATTCTCCAACTTGTGAGGGTCTAAGATCATTCTTCCACTGTTAAAACAGTTTTTTCATGTCAGCAGTTGCCCCAGGCACCTTGTCAATCTTGTATTCACTTCTTACATTGTTGTCTAGTCCAAGATTTCTAGGTGTTGGTATGAGGACATAGATTCTAAAATGGCTTGGAACATTCTTATCTAGAAGATGAATGTAAGGATAATACCTACATAAAAGTGTTCATAAACATTCAATAAACATTTCAAGGATAAAGATGATTCTGGTAACTTAGTTTCTCCAAGCAAGCAAATAAATCATTTTCATCTGCTTGCATACCAAATTTACAAATCTATAACTCTATCCTGTGGTTATGACACCTCCTGACAATTTCATTAAAGACCGTATTTACATGGAGTTTTCAAAATAGTCTGGCTTTTTTGGGAACCAAAAACTTAATTGAAACTATGACTTGAAGTATGTCCAACTCAAATTTCCACCTTTAAAAATATCTGAAGCAATTCTTTAATTTGTGACTTTTAAAATACAAGCATAGAAGATTTAGAGTGATGGAAGCCTGCATTTTGGATTGAAAACATTGGGGAAATTGATTTGTGATTTTCACCTTTGGACCAAACTCTATTAAAAGGGTATTAAATCAGTCAAGACATGAATAGAGGTGGGGGTGAATGAGCTTTCCAGAATGCTGGAAATCTGAAGGCAGATAATAACCATGGACATTTGGAGGAGGATTCCAATTTCTGGGTTCAGACAAGGGCATAGCTTGGGGATGCTGAATTCAGAACAAAGGGAGCCTGGTATAATTCTCGGAAACAATACGTAGATACTTGGTGTTTGGGTGTCTATTTTGGTAGAGCTGAGTAAAAGATGGTAGTGGAATAGCAGGAATTTCTTGCATTTGGGGAGAGTCTAGCTTATAAGCACAACATGTCTAGCAATTAGAGGCTTTATGGGGGTTGAAGTCACCTGTGGTTAGATGCTTCATCCACCCCCGTCTTGAATAGCCACTGTACATTTGATGCTTTTGTATTACAAGTTAAGCAAATTAAGGATTCCTGTAAGATTGGAAATTCAATCTATGAGAAGAGCTACGGGGCTTTATCTAGCATTCTATACAGTTCTATTAGCTATAATTATATAAAAAAATGACTATAAAGTTTTAGACGGACTTCAGGTCTCTTGTTGTAAAGGGTAAAATGCTGAGTGATAATTTACATTAATGTAAACAATAGGTAAAATCCCCTGGGCAAATGAAATCTTATGAAATCTTTCTTGATGTGAATAGTACTTTCCCCCCTGTTGCTATTCAGATAATGCTCTGTAATTCAGGGCAGTTCGTTTCCATCTCAAATAATAGATCTTAAACTAAATTCTCAAATTTTCACGCACCTGGGAAGTACGAATAAACCACACTCAGGCGTCGCTGGATCAGAGTGGTTGGATAAGGTTGTCCCAACAATTCTTCTTCTCTTCCTCCATGTGTCTGCCTTCATCTCTCTCTCTCTCTCCTCCCCCTTCATATCTTTACTCTTATTCTCAAAAAGGACTTGGTTTTCATGAGCTCTTTTTCCCTTCGTGGCAGGAATGCTAGTGACCCAAACTCAAGGCACAGATGGTACTTTGTGCTCTTGACTCTAGAATAAGACTGTGCTCTTTTTCACTTATCTCTCAAGCCTTAGAGATGATCTGACTGGGCCCTAGTGATCCAATCACTGTGGTCAGATCTGTGAAGTGCTTTTCTTGGCCAAGCTGGGGCTAATGAGCATTACTGTGGGAAGGTGGGAGGCAAAATCACCCCTATCCAAACCACAGGGCAAGGGTTTCCCACACCCAAGTGGAAATCTCTTAGGATGAGGGAGGTAGAAAGTCGTACTAGATCGAAAACACGGGCATCAGTAACCTATACAATTCTTCATGTCCGATGATGTTCTGTGCTGGTATAAGCCTTCATATCTAGGCTCTTAATCAAATACGCAGAGTTTGTGCACCTGGGTCTGCAATTATTTAAAGTTCAAATTACAAATACCGTATCTTCATTAATATTCAGCAACGTTGACTCCCTAAGTATGTCTCTGTGCATTGAAGCTGAGAAGGGTATCTCTCCTCTACAGTGCTTGGCAGAAAAAACAGCCGACAATGATTGGGACTGGCCCTTGTTCTCTCTAGTTGTGGGGGAGGGGTGCAGCATGTGGGCTGTCTAGGTTTCTCAGGTGGTTGATTGAAGGGCAGAGGAGGACTCCTCTGCAGTCTGAGGACCAGTGGCCTCTTGGCCAACAAGTGACCCGAGGCAACTGTGATCTTCTCAACTTCACTGGGTTGGCTTTTTGCATAATCTTCAAATTTTCTGTCCTTGTCATGTCTCCAATTAGGAATATTTTTAATCAGTATTAGTCACAGTAATTACTGGAAATTCTTTTTCACTTGATTTCTGTTGCTTATAAAGTGCCTCGTTAAGTGCCACTAGACTTGAGTCTCCCAATTCTGAGCATTGTAAACAAGGCTCCCCGTGTATGAGCTGTGCAGAGTGAGGGCATTGCTAGTTTCTGATTGGTCCTACTCGTTCCTGGTCCAGAATTCAGTGATACACATTAACAAGTGGTATGTTTTAAAAACGTTTACTAAAAAAATTCCTCTAACGATCTAGGCAGTGATTCTTAATAATTTAGAAACACAGCGGCTTCTCTTTCAAGATGACTGAAAAATGTGTCCACAATACCTGTGACAGTGAGGACATGCTCATATTGCAGTGGAGGGTTGAGACCTGTTGCTCACACTAGAGGGGATCCTATCAGTGATGCTACCTTACCTGTTGCTTCCCCAGCCTTCGTGTTCAGCTGCTCATCAGTGATAGAAGATCCAATCCTTGAGAGAAGATTAATTTCCCAGTGAAGCCCAACTATCTCACTGCTTATCTGTTCAGGTCTTCTATCCTGTGGGCTACAGAATGCTTGTAATTTAATGATACTGGTCTTCTCGTTAAAAATAGGATCTGGGGGCCTTGGTAGCTCAGTCGGTTAGGCATCACACTTAAGCTCAGGTCATGTCTCAGTTTGTGGGTTCAGGCCCCATGTCGGGCTCTGTGCTAGCTGTGTCTCCCTCTTTGCCACTCTCCCACTAAACATTACAAAAAATTAAAATCTTTGATTACATAGCTTTTCTGATTGCTTGATACAATTTGTATGGTACACAAAAATCTAAAGGAAGCATAAGTCTTTTCGAATCACCTTGAGATAATTACCATTAACATTTTGATGGGAACTTTTTTTTCTTGGGTACACACAAACACACAATTTTACATAAATGGGGAAATGGTGATTTTATCACTTTCTGAAAATACTATAAATTCGTTCTTCAGTTCCTCTACTAAACTTTGATAAGGAAAAATCCTGTAAGTTCAAAAGGTGGTGTTCGTGCTGTGGATGTCCTCAAATTTTTTTTTTAACTAGCTGTTACCTATATGAGTAGCTGTATTTTTCAAGGAGTTCTAAATGGTCTCTCTTTTCTACTCTCAAGTGGGGATCCTGAGTTGGGTCACTTTTTGTGTCACCCATTGAAGCTCAGGTGAACACAGTTCTGTCAGTTACACTAATGATGCTTCCTAAGCCCTGAAGAATCTGCACCTCGGGCCTGGCTGCCTGTTAAAAGATCCCAGCCATACTAGCAAGTGTTCTGTTCTGTCTCCCCACAGGGCATACATTATATACTCCTTTGCTTTCCTTCTCATCAGCTGTGAAGGCCTGAAATCTCCCAGCTGTATGGATCTAAGAGATTCAAGGATTGATCTCCTGTGTGCTTTGAAGGGCTGCCAAGACCAGATTTCCTCCCAGAATGTCAAAGTGGGCCAGCTCTGCCCTTTCTCTGTAGAGTCCTTAGTAGGACACGTTCTTTTGAGGAAACTCCTGACAATTACCCCAGGTATCTCTTCAGGCTCTCCTGCAGCACACAGTTGGAAGAGATGCACACAGGTCTGTCTGGGTCCTAGACCTTGCTTATCTCCTGCAAGCTGTATTCCATTCCAACTCCAGCTGGCTGCCTCAGGACAAGTCATTGAAGTTACCCTGGGAAAAATGGGACTCTCCAAGTCGCCAGGATTCCCAGAATCCACCAACTCGACCTCCCTAAGATACGGGAGAGTGTTTTCTTGCTTACTCCTTAGTACAATCCCATGAGACAGTTTTATCGCTAATTCAGTTAATTGTTTATGAATCTTCAGAAGCGAAATCAAAAATACTAAAGGAAGCAAGAAAGAATAGTAGTGATAAAGGACATTTCTTGATTCAGAAGCTGAATTGAAGTGCTGCCATGATCTGCCATTCAAATAGAAGGTAAAATCGTGTCTATTTCTGAAAAGATCATGAAGCTTCGAAGTAGTTGATGGAGCTCTGAATGCTCTGTTGAGGTGTTCTAACCAGAAGTCAGTCCTTCGCTCTCTTTTTCTCCTTCGTAGTAAAAAGTAGAAACGTGCCATCATTCTGTTATAGACATCCTAATAAACTAAATTCTTTCCTACCGAGTTTCCATAATGCATAATACAATTCTCCATACGTAACCAGAAGTGGCTGTCACTGTCAGTCTAGGTTTGACCCTAGATTCTGTCATCCTTGAGGTATGGTCCCCCGCAGTCTAGCAGCTTCCTTGAGTATCTGTCTCCTAAATGGTGAGGGTAGACCTGTATAGCCCAGTTCTACTGTAAGGATCAAGTGAGAGTCCCTATATGAAATAGACAACTAAAGACTTCATTTGTTTGGCTAGAGAACATACAGAACCATTTCTGTCTCAGCAGACTGTCGCCTGCCTCACAGTCTGTATTCTTTGTTGCTCCTTTCTTGTTACCTTGTATTCTATTTTACAGCCCTGTCTCTCCCAGTAGACTAAGGTTCTTGTGGGCAAAATGTATCAACATATCTTACTGGTTTCCCAGAGCCCAGAACTATTTTGATTATAAAAGGAAGAAGCAGATGAGTGGTCAAAAATAGCCCTGTCCTATTCTTGCCAAAACACATCTAATAACCCAAATTGTGCTTCAAAAAACCAAAACAGCAAAAAACCCAACCTTCCAATTGTGGTCTACAAAGCAGCTGGGTCATAGCTGATCTTTCCAGCCACATATTGCCCCACATCCTCTACATCAATTCCTGTTTTTGATCATACCAGGCAGATATCTCTGTTCACTTTGGCAAAGATCATTTTTGTGATTGTGGTTTTTGTTATAGCTCCAGACAGAACACGGTAGCATTCACAAGTTTTGGATGTGTTGGGCAGCAGATGATTTCATGCTTTAGGACCAAGAAAGCACAATGTGACCTATGTCTTTGCTGAAAATTTTGGTTTCTCACCTATAAAATGAATAATTTCCAAAAGGACTTTGCAACTCTGAGTCCATGATTCAAATTCATTTTGAGAAAGGTTTCATTTCTCAATGATTCTAGGCAGTATGGAACGGAGGGATAATATTACACAGTGAGTTAATTCTACAGGTCCTTTCTTTCTAATGAATCGATTGAGAAAACCACAATGCCTTGCATTTAACCTCGCACTTGTAATGGAGCTCCTCCTAATCATAGTCTGCATCTTTAGGGGAACTTCAAGGCTCAGAGAAATCAATAATAAACAGCTTATCAGTAACTAATCTCCTCTATGGAAGTGAAAATAGGCCAGCCACGTATCTTTAATGCTCAATTTCCTCACAGATGGAACCTCTCTTTTTCATGACCTGGTACTTGTTACAAGGTGGGGGGAGGGTGGCTCTGACCTTTAACCGACTTTACTTTGTTCCTTACATCAGCACTGGGGAATTTTCTTTTTCCCTATAGACACTGATCAACCTTGGGTCATTCCTGTGCTTCATGGCCTTCTGAAATGCCTGTCTGATCATTTGTAAAAGCTCTAAATAAGCACCAGTCTCATTCAACTTTTTCTTTCCTGAAATCATCAGTGGCTTTTTTTTTTTTTTTTTAAAGACACTGTAGCATAAAGAAGCTTGGCTTCTGGTAACGAAGATCTGGGTTTCATTGACTATTTCTGTGACCTTGAGCAATTAGCTCAATTTTCCTGAATCTGTTTTCAATATAAACTCCTGTAGGCAGTTAGGAAGTCAAGTGTTCGGCCTTGTTTCTTAGTGCCTGGTAAGGACACCAGGATTTGTTTGCTCATTTATTTTCCCTCCCTTACCCTCCTTTATTTTATGCCTCTGAACTTTTACCTTATTTCCAAAGAGACTACCCAATTCAAACAAAATTGCTAAACTTAATTAAAAATCTTTAATTTAGGCTATCTTTGAGTCTGAAGATAGGATATATAATAAGGACATTTTACTTAAAATAAATTGCTGTTTGTATTCCCAGCCCTAACTCCCCAGTTGATGTGTGTGTGTGTGTGTGTGTGTGTGTGTGTGTGTGTATAATCAGTTTTTGATTAAGCTGTTTCTAATAGGTCTCTTGTTAAAATTAATTTCAGGAGGTTGACTAGAAGGCTTGTTCGGTCAGAATGAAATAGCGGGGACCTACCAAGGGGCAACTTAATGTATGGTTAAGAGCAGAGATGCTGGTGTCCAGTGACTGGAGTCCAAAACCTGATTGACTTTTCTGGTATGATCTTGAAAAAGTTGCTGAACTGCTGGCCCTCAGTTTCCCCAACTGTCAAGTGGGAATAGAAAATACTACATAATCATTAAATGTGTGCATATGTATAACATATCTGGAAGGGTCCTAGAACGTAGGAAGCACCATATGTGTTCACAACCCTCTTCAGCTTTATCATTGTTTGCTATTACTAGGTCTAGTTTATGACTAACAAAACCTACTGATAAAACAATAGTGGATTCGACAACATAGGTTTATTTTTGGCTAGCCTAAACCTCCAAGCTGGTAGGCAGTCAGAGAGCTAAGAGCATCTCTGCTCTGGGAGGTTGTTCCAAGACCCAGTTTCTATCTATATTGTTGAACTCTGACAGTTTACTGGCCCCTGCCCTAGGTATCTGTAAAGGGCTCATGATAAATACCTTTAAGGTCACTTTTCCTTTTTTCAATTGGAATTCCTCACCTTTGCTGTTACTATGAACTATGAATGAATAGGTATGTTCAAATTGTTGACCACCCTGCTCCAGCATAATGCTCTTACTTGGGAATCTCTGTTACTCCAGTCATGTCAGTCTATGGGAACACAAGGAAGACAGGAAAACAACCTTGTTTTAAGGATCATCTAGGATTTGCATACTTAAGTTGTCACTCATGCCCCATTGTTGAGAACGTAGTCATACATCCATGCCTGGCGGTAAGGGATCAATGGCCATATTCCCATCTAGAATTGAGATGGTTTTACAAGAGCAGAAAAGAGGAATGGATATTTAGGAGACAACAATTTTTGCTGTAAGTTTGACAAATGCTATAATACAAATGCATTTCTCCTTGGAGGAAAAAAAAATTAGTAAGGTTCTTTACAGAGTATGATACAAAAAAGTTGTAATCTTGAGAATGCACAGGAGGGGCAGAGAATTCCAAGCAGGGTCTGCACTGTCAGTGCAAAGCCCCATTTGGGGCTTGAACTCCCAAACTGTGAGATTATGACCTGACCCGAAATGGAGTGTGGGACATGTAATTGAGCCACCCAGGCACACCCATGTCCCTTTTTAAATCTATTTTCAATGCTTCAAAAAAAAAAAAACACAAAAAGCAAGGCTTATAATTCTCTGTATATAAAAGATAATATTAGATGTCAGAAAGATTGACATTTTTCTCAGGGTCACATTGTTGGTTGAGACCTGCCTTCAATTCCAAACTATGTTGCCTTCTTCATCCAAACTTCCTTTCAAATGGTAAACTACTTTCTTGACTATTACTGGGAAATTATCAGCCTCTGCCCTTTTGTGATGAGATGGGAACAATCTACAGGAAACATACAGGATGTTGTAGTTTGCTACTGTAGCTATAACAAATTGAATGGCCTTGGTGACCTAAATAAAGTCATTATCACACTGTTCTGCAGGACAGAAATCCAACACAAATCTCCCTCAACTAGAATCAAGATGCTGGCCAGGCTGCCTTCCTTTCTGAAGGCTCTAAGGAAGACTTCCCCATCCTTGCCTTCACAGTTTATTAAAGGGTGGTCTGCATTGTTGACTTGGGGCCTTTCCTCCCTGGCTAGCAGGGGCCGATTGAAGAACTAGAACTTTGTGCTGATCATTTCAGCTGGGAGAAAAGTTGGATATTTTCAGGACTCCTGTGAAGACATGGGCCCATCAGATAATTCAGGATCATTTATTTCCCCATCTCAGGTCCACACCCTTAATTACATCATGAGACCCTTCTAAGGTTTCAGGGACAAATGTGTGGGCAGATTTGGGAGCTGTTCTTCCCACCACATTGGAAAAACTCTTTTCCTCCTAACTTATTTTCTTAATATTTTGGTAATTACCACCTAAAAATGGGCATGAAAAACGAATACTGAGTTTATAGACTACAAAAAAAATCTAAAAGAACAGGTAGGGTAATGAGGTAGTCATTATTAGAATATAATCTTAGCATAAAAAAGTCGGTAGCCTGATGAGTAGACTCAGGTGTGCTCATAAATTTCAGTGTGTAGAACTTGATATTCACCAGTATCAAACAATGCACCAAGGCTTTCTTTGGTTGTAGTGGATTTTTATTTCGGGAGCATGGATTTTTGTTTCAGGCACATTAATGAAGAAGACCAGCACAGTGAGCTGAGCCACAAAAGTGCAGCTGCATGCCTGTTTCTCTTCTGTGTCCAAGTTCAGTATGAATGCTGTTGGGGGGCCGATGCCAACTGTTCTGTCTGGGTGGCTCTGACCTCCTAGCTCATGTCCTTGTAGCATGGGGCCAAACAACAGGTTTTCTTAAAAGTTTTAGAGCAATCTCGCTGATGGACAGAAAATACCCCAGGCCTTACAAGGTACCTGCGTCCTCTACACCAGGACCTGCAGTCGCAGCAAAATTCCTGGTGCTTACTGACTGTGACAAGTCTGGATTTCAACTGCATATTGGATGGAATAATCATTTTTGAGTCACTGATTATAATACTAGTGGTAAAACTGGTCTGTATTTGTGCTTCTGCTCAAACATTTCCTAACCCTTCAAGGCCAAGTATACAAAAGCACTGGATTTGGTATTTGTGCAGAGGATAAATCCCCAGCTTCCAATGTGGGCTGCTTGTGTGTGTGTGTGTGTGTGTGTGTGTGTGTGTGTGTGTGTGTGTGTGTGTGTGTGTGTGTCTCCCCACCTTCAAATGCTGTTGACAGAGCAACAGCTCAGCGTTCTTCTACCTGTTCTATAGTAACGAATTCTTTGTGTGAAAGAATGCCTTAAGTTAGTGTGTCCTTGAGACTCATTTTTATTATGACAAAATAGTTGATAACCAGATCCCTTCAAATCACGTCCCAAATAGAGTAATATCCCAGTTCACAGCCTCTGGTTTCTCAAAGATCTGTATTTGAATCCCTGAAGGTAACATTTGACTTGTACTAAAAATGGATGGCATATGTGAGGTCTAAAGGTCTAGACCTGAAAACCTAAAGGTCTAGATTCAAGGATGTGAAAATATACAGGACTGGAAATGGTCTTGAATGTTGTAGTCAAATAGTTCGTAAATCCAGTCATGCCCCATAATCACTTGGGAGGAAGTAGAAAAAGAACCCCCCCCCCCAAAACCAAAAAACAACCCTGGGGTCAACCATAAACCCCACTGAGCCTGGATATTTGGAAATGGGGCCAGTGGATTAAAATAGCAAGATGAGCAAATTTACTGGTCAAAAACCATCTTTATGGCATTCCTAGCAAAAGTTCATCTGGTTCCTGTTTGTACACCTCCAGTAGTAGGAACTCACTGGCTTCTGAAACCCCTTCTTGCCTTTTCAGAACGTAACAGTGCTGGATATTGTTGCTCCACCTTCCACATTCAGTCTTGGTCTCTATGTGCTCATTTGTCTCACAGAAACTAGAAAGGTAAAAATCGTATTCCCCAAATTTACTTACAGTTAAGGATCTGGACTTAAATCTTAGTGATAAGGTGTATTTGCATGAAATTTGAAGGGATAATTGAGGGTGAGACCTCTTACCTGTGGCTCCTAGTTGTAAGATAGCCAACCAAGATGTGCTTTTTTTTCCCCCCCTATATTCCAGTATTCACTTGCCAGTCTTCTGGCTGTCCATAGTTAATAACCATAGGGACTACTTATTGACCTGACTCTAATCTCGGCATTGGTGATCTGGGTGCCTGTTCTCCTGTGTGGCAATACTGATAGACTGCAGTGTGGTGAGTGGAGAGCTCCGGACACAAGCCTGCATGATGCTATTGGTGGCCTTAGAAGTAGCAGCGTGACTTACTGGTGGCCTTAGAGGTAGTGGTGGCCTTAGGCCTGAACGTTCCGTGTTGTTCTGGAGACATTTCAAGACTGGCCTAAGAGCCCACTTCTTCAGCCCTTCTAACAGCTTTATACAGACTAAAGGTACTAAATACCTTTCCATTTACAAGAGTTTAGGGAGGCAAGTGAGTTGCTCAGGGTTACACAATTTAGCTAGTTAGAAGATCGAAAACAACAACTCAAGCCTCCTAACTCCCATTGGCATGTTTTTCTATTCAAAAATATATACCCAGTGGAGAAGGAATTCATTAACTTTAGCAGTGTGAGTGGTGTGTGTGTGCGCGCGCACGTGTGCGCACACACAGGCACATGTTGGTATAAACTTGTTCCCAGAGCTTCCATGTGTATCAGAGCAGGAGGAAGTGTGCTTGAGTTTTGTGAATGCATATTGTTGTCTATGCTTTTGTCAGTTACTACATGTAAACAGTTGACCTCTGTCATCTTCCTTTAAAAGTCCCATGGTGAAAAAAAATTCCATGGTGATACAGCATTCAATCCTCTATAAGTAAGTATAATAAATTTATCATATTAATATCCTTCTTATGTAGATAACCAGGGTAGTAAAAGGATAATGGGAATACAATTTTGGTTTGATTCTGAAAGAAAAATCCGGGAAAAGACAAAGTTGTCGATCCATCTTGACCCTCTAGTATCTACTTCATTGCTTCCCTTAACCTGAGTATTTTCTTAGGGAAAAGTGATACATGATCTCAAGCTGCCATGTTGCCTAGTATTTGATGGAAAGAACTCCTCAATACCCCTAGAAAGCATTGGTCCAATCTCCTTTTATTAGGTACCAGTTACATGCAAGACATTGCTAAAATGTTTACTGTCCCCAAGAAGAAAATCTGGCTGGCCAGGCACAAATATTTCTAGATGAACTCATGACAGTCCCTATTGATTATGCCTTATTTTCTGAAGTACTTAGCAGTTTCTGTTCAATTATTCAGTATAGAACGTGGCCTGAGATCAACAAGAAACCCCATCAATTAATGATTTGCCAAAATAATTGTTCTACTTTTGTAAAATCAGACAATCATCTGTTCTCTATCTTTTGTTATTTTTCTAATCCTGATAATTAAACTTCCCTTAGGGTGAGTCAAACTAATCTGCAAATTTTCTTACTACCCTGACTTGTGGTTAATGAATAAAACGTGTATTGGTTGGGGACTTGTACTAAGATGGGCTCAAAGGCTTCAGCAGTGAATGGAATACAATGCTTATGTTCAAAGATCTGACTTTCTAAAGGAGCAGTAATTTTAATCGTGGTGTTCCAACAAGGTAACCCAGGTGCCTGAAGCAGATACAAGTCTTTCCAGAAATGCTTGTGGTCCTCTAGGCCAGACATCTTGCAGAGAAGCTGAAGAGCTTTTACATTCTGCTTGCTTTAGAGTTCAGTGCTTATTTCAGTGTCCCTTCTACCTCTCTGGCTGACGTCTCATAAAAGAGAAGCCTGAGTAACCAATGAGAAGTGTGATGGATTCCCTCCTCCTCTAACCCTGTACTGTCTTACTCCGTGGACTACTTTGTATCTTCTAGCTCTGGATAGAGTTCAACTCTACCTGCTCCCCTATCTAGTTGCTCTAAGCCTTTTCTTTTCCTTTTTTTTTTTTTTTATATGCCTTGTACACTGGAGACTCTAACTTTGCTGACTCTTGATGTGGTCTGAGTCCTTCCTTTATAGTCAAGCATTCTATAGCTAGTTTTTGAGTCCATGGTGTAGGGTGAGTCACTATCCTAGGGACCACCAGCAGTGAGCAGTGAATAAAATCAAGTCCCTGCCCTCAAGGAGCTAATGCAGTACAGAGAAAGAAGACACACAAACAAAAAACCAAACCAACTAAAAATGAAGATATGATCTGTTAGATGACCTAGCAAACTTTAGGAAGATGACCTTCCAAACTTTAGGAAGATAAAGTATGGGCAGGGAGATACGGAGTGTCAAGGGGTGGGGGCTGCCTTTTAAACAGAGGGCCACAGAGTCTGGCATTGATGGGGTGACGTTTCAAGATGGCCTGACAAGAGGGTGAGGTACGTGATTCTCTCATTTTCATTCTGGTTTCTAGGCTGTTGCTTTGACCTTGTATACATAAGACTTTGTAATAAAGAAGGATTTGTTTTTAGTGTAGAAAACCATAGAAAATCCATATAAAGAAACTGAAAATACCTAGACTCCCACTGCTTACTGATGAGTGTGTCCACTGGTGCGTGTGTGTCCATGTGAATGTAGGTAAAACTGGGATTAAAATGTATCCTAACCAGTGTTGACTGACCTTATGCCATGGATACCTACCACATCGTTTTGAAAGACTAAATTAAGCAACCCCCTATTGGACACTAAAAACAAAAAAAAAATTCAGAGAAGCAACCTTGGAAATATCTCTGGGTCTTCATCACTAAAAATTTTCTTGGCAGAAATTGCTAGAATAGAACTGAGGCAATTCTTAACAGCTGAAATGTGCTTAACTATCACTCATCCAGAGATGAAAGAGCCCAAAGGTGGAGGATGCTGGTTAGGTGTAGCCTGACGCCTCAGGCTGGAGTTGCATGTGGGCTCCCTTTGGCAGTGAACATGAACCTCAGTTCTTCTCCTGTTAGTAGAGGGGGCAGCTAGAAGCTGAGGGTCCAAGTGTACGTAGCTAAGGGGGCTCTGGCAAAAAAACAGAGGTTAGAGAGGGACTAGCAGTTCTATTTATGTGTTGTGTCCTCTCATTGTCAGCAGGACAGGTCTGCCTATGTGAGAGTATTTTTTTTTTTTTTTTGGAGTTTTAGGATCTGGAAATCATTTCTGTAGCTAATTTACATGCTTATAACTATGGATGCATATACCCGAAGGACAAAATCTCCATATTATACTTCCTCACTTGAATTAAACTGTTTATCTTAAGCAAATATAATTTCAAACATACTTAGCTTTATTATGTCTTTTTATTATTCTGAAATTCCTTTGCCATAAAGAGTGTGAATTGAAAGTCTTTAAGCCTTAACAACTTAGAAAGCCTATAATAAGTAATTGATAGAGTTCTTATAAATGCAAGCCAAAGCTATTCTGACAGAGTGCTTTTCAGAAAAATAGTGGGTCTCGGTATCCTTCCCTACAACCTGGGATTCCCACTGAACAGAGAGGAGGCCTAGGTGTAGAGAAAACTCATTGTCAAGGTCACTATTAATGGATTTTTACCTGAGGACCTGACAAACAGGAAACTGACAGATATGAACATGTTACAACTGACCTTTTGAAAGTGCCTTTAAGAATAAAGCTGTTCTTAGTTCTGAGGTTTATATGTAAAGTTGCCTTAAAGGCTTTTTGGCATTTGAAGCATGACCTCTGCCTCCTCCCACCTCTACTACCTTAATAAGTTCCATGGAGTTAACCTGTTGATTTGGAAATTAACAGAGAAAGTAGTAGCATTTATATAGACTCAATAGAAGGCCTACCCCCACTGTCCACTCTGCTTTGAATAGGAAGACTGCAACACGCGTGCAAAACCAGGTTCCTTCCTAGCTCTGGTGACTAGACTTTCCACTTACCATGTTGGCAAACTGCTTGATCTCTCTGAGCCCCCATTTCTTGTACGTTGCCTGGAAAACGTGGGTACTACTTACTTGGCAATACTGTTGGAAGAATAAAACACAACTGGGCAAAGCCCTGGCTCATAGCAATTTCCTTCCTATTCTGACAAATCTGACTCAGGAGACCTAAGCATAAGATGTGAGGGTATATATTCAAGATGGGAAAGTTTTTTTTTTTTCTAGAAAAAGTACCTATCACTTTGGATCTACACCAAAACATTTGATTTTTTTTTCCAATTTTGTGAAGGAGAGCAGGAGGGAGTGCTGGGTAGGGGCAGAGAGAGAGAGAGGGAGAGAGAGAGAGAGAATGAATCCCAAGCAGGCTCTGCACTGACAGTGCAGAGACTCGATCTCACAAAACATGAGATCGTGACCTGAGCTGAAATCCAGAGTCAGACACTTAAATGACTGAGCCACCCAGGTGCCCCTGATTTTCCTCTTGATGGTAGTGTGTCAATATGACTTCCAAAGGTTTATTGCCTGACATGGATTTGATAACTGTCCTAATTGCTGAGCTGGAAAGGTTCTTGTCTCTTTGTAATCTTAACTAAGCCTGTAAAACAAGAATTAAGAGAAACTAAATGTCCTGATGGAGCTACATTTGGGGGAAAAAAAATTAGAGGAGAGTAACCAAGAATGACTGGCTGTTAATGGGGTGTGTGTGTGTGTGTGTGTGTGTAGGCATGAGCATCTCTGTACAGCTTGTTTATACAGAGTGTTAATGAGTTAAGAGCTTGGCTGGGCTGTGTCAGTTTGCCTTTCAAACTCAGCTTAGCATCCCCTATACACTTAACCTCAAGGAGTTTGTATGATGCTGTTTCTTCATCTACAAAGAAAGGCTGCTAATGAAACCTGATCTCTCCTGGGCTTGGGGAATACAAATTACCTGCTTTTGAAAGGTCTAGCACGTGATAGTTACATCATTGTTTATCAGTTGTCATTATTAAGGTGCAACTGTGGGCTGGTGTCAGTGATCTGGCTTCTAACCTCAGCAGGGACTATCCTAAAGACTCCTTGGCTAATTTTTTTTCCCCCCTCTTAGACTTCATTTCAATAAAATGTGAGGGTTGGTCTGAAACCTCTCCCAGCCCCAAAAGTTGTCTTCTTATAGGGTCTATAAGGTGAGAAGTGCTGCATGGTTTCTTAGTTTGATTTTGTTAGGTAACTTTTGTTACTGCAATTTAGGCCAGTTGGAAGTGAGTGGTCTCCTCTCTTCCTTACTGTGTGCATGTATGTGGGTTTTCATCCCATACTTGAGATTAAAAAAAGGATGGAGTTGTTTATTACCAATGACATGATATCAAGTTTAATCTTAAATTGTGTGAAGCCCCTCCTCCCCCACCAGTGGAAACAACTCCATAGGCTTTCAGGAGATAAAGGTTTTGAATGCATAGTGTTAAGTAGCAAAGCTTGTATAGAAGATGAGATGTGGGCAAATAGAGCAAGCACATGAGGCTAAAAGAGTTGTAAGCCCTGATGCGGTTTCACCTGTATTTCCCATTCTTTGAGCCTGGTTGAGCTTTAACCATCAGGCTCAGGAAGATGTAGGATGTCTTGGTCATGGGATCTTCTAAGTGGGAAAATTTGAAACACTTTCATGAAAAGCATTGCTTCAGTGAATTTTTTCTTGGCAAAAAGTTTTTACTATGTTTTTGAATGTGTGCGTGTGTGAGAATGTGTTAAAGTGCTCTCCCTATTCCTTCTGTTTCATCAACTAATGTGCCATTTTCTTAAAATCTGTGCACAGTCCATTATAAATAGGAACAGCTTCAAATTCAAATGCCTGTTTTGGAGGTTCTGTGTTAATCTGGAGATAACTGTACACACAGTGTATTTTGATCACATATTCTATGTATATTATGTTCTCTACCTCAACTCTGAGATCTACTACCTTGAAAACAGTTAAACAAAAAAACCCAAAAACAAAACAAAAAAAATCTTCTAGACCTAACTTGTGGCTCTGAATAGAGAACACCTGGGTTCAAACCTCAGCCCTCTTCCTAGGTTTGAAATTTGGAATTGGTTACTTTCCTGTGTCTCATCTTGCTTATCTGTAAAATAAAGGTAATTGTAGGAATCACCCCATGGGGAACATAGTAAGCCCTTAATAAAGGTTGTTACTGTTGGTACACACCATACCACACACCTTGAGTATCCTGAAGGTCCTGGTGTCTTTGCAGGGGCTAGAAGATCATGTTCTCCTTTAACAAGATAGTATACTAAATCCAGTCACTCTTTTGACCCATAGCCCCATGTTTTTCATGTTTAAAATAAGTATTTAATGAGAGAATTCTGGTCAAAAAGCTTAGTACAATGCTCACTAAATACTTAACCATTCTTTGTAATTAAAAAAAAAGTTTTAAACGTTATTTGTGAGAGAGACAATTCAAGTAGGGGAAGGGCAGAGAGAGGGAGACACAGAATCCGAAGCAGGCTCTGGGCTCTGAGCTGTCAGTGCACAGCCTGACGTGGGGCTCGAACTCCTGAACCATGAGATCATGACCTGAGCTGAAGTCACTTAACCAACTGAGCCACCCAGGCACCCCTATTACCCATTTTTTAAAAAATTTCACTTGTTTACAATATTCAAATAAAAGTGTTTCTAAAATCTTATTTCAAATACATATTAGCAGACTAAAGGTATGAAATTATAGTGAATAGTGTTCCTTAGGGTGATGGTGTCTGAAACACCTTGAGAGCTCCCTGAACACGGTTGTTTACTCCCATGACCCTCCTGTCATTGTTTGTATCTCGTGACTCCAATCAACATGTCTCATAGGCTGAATAATGACCCCTGCCCCAAAAGAGGTCTCCATCCTAATTACCGTAAGTCATTAATATGTTACCTTAGATGGCAAAAGGGACTTTGCAATGAGATTAAGAACTTTGAGATAGTTATTTTTGGATTATCTGGGTGGGCCAATGAAATTACAAGCATCCATGGCAGGTGATGGCCGGAGTCCTAGAGGGATTGGATGATGCTACATTACTGGCTTCTAAACCTGAAGAAAAGAATCCACAAAATAAGGCGTTTTCCTCTAACAGCTGGAAAATGGAACCGAATTGATTTTCCCTTACAGCATCCAAAAGGACAGCAGCCCTGCAAACACTTTGAGGACTTCTGACTTCCAGAGATGCAAGATAATCTTACTTCGTTTAAGCTACTGATGTTTCTGACATCAGTAGGCAACCAGTACAATGTGATAGCCACTCTTGTCACCTGTATGGAAAGGGGTATTGGGGGTGGTCCCTAAGTATCATCAAGAACATAATATTATGGACAATAATTGCATTCTGCAGCCCGTTTAACATCTCAAAAGATTTTGTTCTTACATTTACAACCGTTTCATCTTGTCTAGGGCAGTTTTATGAAGCTACTTATTTTTTGGATGACAGGGCATGTTTAGAACTCTTTCTCCCTGAAGCATAAAATGCACATTTTATGGTCTAAAGTGTCTCTATTTTCCCATAACACTAAAGTAAAATTTGCATCTCCTAGAAATAATATATTTTCATTAGCCTCCAGAGAGGAGATCACACACTAAAGAATACCCTAGCTTTTGAAAGGAGCAGGAGTCTATGATGAAGTACAGAATTGCTTTCTCATGAACTCCTTTTGGATATCCTCACTGGGCTCCTGCTTTCCTCAATGTCTGAGTGCAAATGAGCCACCCATTTTGTTGGCCAGGGCAGTATGAGGCATCAAAATGTAGCATCTGAAGCAAATTATTGATTGATGGCTTTTGTCCTAGAAATTTGACTCTAGCATATTGTGATACCTTAGCTACCTGTATCCAGGTACTAATCTACCTAGATAAGCAGAAAGGTTTTTTTCTTTGAAAGTTGGAGAGCAAGCATGCAAGTGGGGGTAGAGAATCCCAAGCAGTCTCTGTGCTGTCACAGTGGAGCCCTACATGGGTCTCCAACCCACAAACCATGAGATCATGACTTGAGCCAAAGTTGGGCACTTAACTGAGCTAACTGGGCACCCCTAGATGCGCAGGAAATTTTAGCAATGTATGGTATGGACAGTCCTACATCAGTCCTGACTGATGGTGCAACAGCCATATGCAGGCTAGTTGAACTAGTTACTGGAGCAGAAGAGCTGGATAAACCTTTCTTTCCACATTTCTCCTAATTTCTCAATCCCCTAACACAAGTTGTTTTGCTTTTTTTTTTTCCTCCCTTTTGGTCTCACAATGACCAACATAAACGTGGACATTGTCTTCGCAGTCTCAAACGGTTTCCCCAGAGTTGCAAATTCACATGCTCATCACGGTCCAGCAGTCAACAGAAGGGAAGTGTGACAGGCCTAATGAGTGGTGGGGATTGTGGTGAATTGGAGCCCATTTTGCCTTCCCAAGGGCCTATGCCCCCCAGCCCTAGTAAATTTTTGGCATGTTGAAACATATCTATGGGTAGTGTTCTTAGATGTTCTGATTTTAAGGAGAAGCCAGAAATCTTGAGTATCATTCATATTTTTTTAAACTTGTTTGTTTTTACTAAAATTGTGTTTTGAGTATAGTTGACAAATAATGTTGTATCACCCAATTTCTAAATACCATAGGCCACACCTAACTTCTCCAGAACAAATTCAGCCCATGGGGGACAAGACCTTGGTTTCTAATATTACTATTTTTTTCTTTTTAACTGTAGACAGGCACTATTTTCTGTATTCTCATTTTCCCTGCCTAAAACCTCATTTATTCTTAAAGGGTACTAAGGCAGTGCCTAGGAATGTACTTTAAGGAGAATCTGGGAGCACCAAGGAAGGATTCATTGAAAGAAGGTAACTAAGCTGACACCTGAGAGACAGGAATTCAGTAAAGTAAGGGAAGGTGTATGTTGTAAGGTGTCAGAAAATACCGTAAGATCAGAGACAAGAAAGGCATTATACTTCGGAACCGAGAGATTCTCAGCTTGGCTAGAATTTGAGAAAAGGGGAATCCTACGAGTTGACCTTGCAGACATTAGACTGGTACTAAAATGGGAATGTCATGGAATTTCCTTTTCCCCTGAGGCAGTAATGAACCCATCCAGTTCTTTTTTTCTAAGGCTGACTTTTTTCATCTCAGGAATGCTTCTTGAATTTGTTTTGCTCAAGGCTGTTATTGATTTTATAGAACAACACCATTCTCTTGTAATTATAAGCCAAGAGACTACTGAGGCTTGAGGTGTAAGGCAACCTGAGAATACCCATTATTGGGGCCAGGATTTCCCTGGAGCCAGGAGTCAGTAATTGAACTCGATTGAACTGCAACTCAAAAGTGTCTGGAGGCCCTGTTGCATGAAATGCAGAAAAGCTCTTCCTTAAAGCAAAAACTCAAGCACATGAGTCTTTCTGCTATTCCCAGTGGCCATAAGTGTCAGCATGAGGCATGTGAAATCTACCATGGCATCGGTGGTTTTGGATTTATGCTTGGTGTAGCTCAAAAGACCTACATGTATATATTAAGCGTAACAATGAGAAAAAGGGCTGGTGCATCGAAACATTTCTGACCTATTTCCTAAGGCAAAAGAGAATGTCTTCAAGCCTTTGAAGTGACCAGATGTCTAGAAAAAAGAGGAAGGACATGGCAAATTAGAAGATCATCTCAAACATGTAAAATCAGGTCAAGCAGCAGTTTGGTCATGAAGTAGGTCATCCTGGTAATAGACAATTTTATGTCATTTTACCATTTCAAGATGCATTATGTATAACAACATCCTAATGGCTATTTTCTAGGCAGTATTCTAGTGCTTTTCCTGGCCTGAGATTAGAAAAGTAATACCAACTGAGAAAGACATGGCTTGTATCACTAAGCCAGCTAACTGCTCTTTTTCATAATGAGAAACATTCAGTGTAAATTTATTTGAAATTAGCATAATTTTCTATGTTTTTATTTTCAGTATGCAGGAAACAGTGGATCAGGCTCCCTTATGAGTTACAGAACAGTTTCAATTAGCATAATTGAAGCAGATGCTATTTCTTGAGATAATAGGTAAATGTGTGAAAACATACTAGGCTCCTGTCTCCAGATTTTTCTCATGTTGTGGTGTGTTTGGGAGCAAACATCTTGAACACTAAAGTCCAGGAGCATACAATCAACAGAACAATAAAACCAATTCAAAAAACTGCAGCCAAGTGAGACTTCTCTCTGAAGTACCAGTTTGGAAAATGAGTCATTTTTCTGGACATACAGCAAGACCTATTCGGAATAAATGGTTTCTCTAAATAACTTACTACAGTGACTACACATCTGCAAATAGCTAGAATTTATTCCACTGTATACATTCTAATATACACGTTTTCATACACCTATAAAGAGATAGATTTCTCCAATTAAAATGACATGGAGTCCTTAGTCATAAATAAAAACTTTTTTTAGACACATGTCTAAATTTGATTCCTTCCCATAATTCCTAATGTTTATGAATTAATCCTCTCACCATAAAGCTGCATAGCCTGATCTCTCACCCACTCCTGAAAAATCTTAAAGAGCTAACTAGTCCCTTCAAATAATCCTTCAGTGATGTGCTTATTTATAATATTTGTAGCTTCATTACATCCTCGAGTAACAGATTTTGATGACTTTTGTGCCAGGCATTATATACATACTATTTCATCACAACCCTGAAAAATAGGTATGATATTATGGAGAACACGAGACTAAGCTATGTGATCTTGAGCGTATTTTTTAAGAACCAATTTCAGGGTTTGAACTAATGGCAACCTCACACCCAAGTTGGGGCCTTTAATCCCAATGCTACATAGTCTCAGAATTTCCCTAGTCTTTTTTACCTTGTGGAATTTCACCCTTAAGGCTCAACTAAGTCTAAATTTGAAGATTTTCTCCTCTGTAAAAAACAAACCAACAAAAAAACCATGCTTTAACTGTCCTGAGTGTCAGTGACCTTGGATCTCAAACTAGACCTGATGGTGTGACCCCCTTAGAGGTTCCAATACCCTTTGTTAATACCAGGGGATCTTAGTGTATTTAAGTCTAATGTAACAATTAGCACCTCTATAAGTAGAAAATCTATTAATTGTAACAGGAAGATAGATCTCTAGTATACAAAAATCCCTGGCAAACTGATGACCTAGACTTAAGAAATCACACTTCTAAATATTCCCGTTAATATTTGAGTCTGGCTTTATTGTGATGTTTGTCAGCACATTCAAGCAAGCTGTTAACAAGTACATACTTCATTATTGAATACATTTAAAAAAAACGGAATTTGAGAAAACTTTATCTTATTTTGAGCTCTTTGGCTTTGGGCAAAGCCATCATATGTATTTTCTTGATCTGCTATTTGAGTGTTGCTCAGAGTCCCCAAGAGAACCAAATTAGAAATTTGCTAGCATGTTGTATGAATTAAATAAGGTAGTATTATAAGAATTTAAAATTCTTTAGTGCATTTTGTCTAAGGTATGTGTATACATCTTCTCTATGAAGTTGTGTTTTACTTTGTGTTTTTGCTTCTAGCTTTTTCTTTACAGTGAAACGCACAAATCATGTGTACTGCTCCTGTAGTTTTTACAAATAAACCACTGTAACCAGCCCCATCAAGAGATAGAACTTTTGTCATTACAGAAAAATCCTTGTCATTGAGGCCCCCCCCTTCCTGATTTTTTTTTCCACCATAGTCTTCTAGAATTTCATGTATAGATTCATAAAATTGTGTGCTTTAGTGTCTACTTGCTTTTGCTCAGCATAACATCTGTGTATATAACATCTGTGTATAATGTGCATGTTACATACATCACTAATATCTTTTTATTGTTGAATGGGATCCCTTTTATGAAAGTACCACAATTTGCATGTCTGTTGAAAGAGGTCATTGAGACTCTGACCTGAGAGTTGACCTGAGAGATTGAGGAAACTGGAGGATTTTCAGCCCCTCCTCTGTCCTTGGATGTGTGATCTGCCCACCTTCACCAGGGTCGGAGCCATTGTTCGAGGATACAGCCTTGAGAGCAACAAGTTGGACTGGGTTCCTGATGGAGTCCAGGAATGGCGGATCACTAAACTTTTAAGATTCTGGCAGGTGGTACAGAGATAAGATCTGGTGTGGAGGATAAGCCTCATGTGCATTCGGTTGTTCAAACTGCTGCCGCCTTGGGGCACCTGGATGGCTCAGTCGGTTTGGGGTTCTGACTTGGGCTCAGGTCATGATCTCATGGTTTGTGAGTTTTAGTCCTGTGTCTGGCTCTCTGCTGACAACTCAGAGCCTGCAGCCTGCGTTGGGTTCTGTATCTCCCTCTCTGCCCCTCACCTGCTCCTGCTCTCAGAAATAAATATAAAAAAACAAGCCCAAACTGCTGCCTTATGATCTCACTCAAGTGGCCCCTACCCTTTCCCATCTCCTTGCCTCCATGTTTATAGCCCAGTTTGCAAACCCATGGTGGTTTTGTAGCTATTTGCTAGATGCTGTGAACATTCCTGAACAAATCTTTCCAGGGATAGGTTTTTATTTGCCTACGCAAAAAGCGATGGTATATGTTTAACTTTATGAGGAACTGTTACACTTTTCCAAGTGGTTGTGCAATTTTGCATTTCGACCAGCCAAGTGTGAGAGTTCTGGTTGCTCTGTCCTAACACTTTTTTTGGATGGACACTTAATTTTGATTATCTTTTTTACATCTTTAGAGTGTGTACTGCTGTCTCCCTATGGTTTCCATTTGCATTTTACCGAAGGCTAAGGATTTCAAGGGCTTTATTTAGGACCTTATTGACCATTTGTAGATCTTTGTGAAGCATCTGTTGAAGTTTTGTTCGTTTTACAGGATTGTCTCTGGTTATTGTCAGTTATTTGTGTTTTCTGAAAGTAAATTCTTGGTCAGAAATACTGTTTTGCTAATAGTTTCTCCCTGTCTGAGCCTTGTCTTCATTTTTTAATGATGTGTTTTGATGAGCAGTTTTCACTTTGAGTATGAAGTATCAATTTTCTTAAGATTATTGCTTTGTGTCTTGTTTAAAGAATGTTGGCCTAACTCCAGGCCACAAATAGTGTTCTGTGCTTTATTCTAGAAGCTTTATTGTTTTAACTTTGCTAATGAGGTTTATGGTCCATCTCAAAATAATTTTTGTGGGATAGAATTTAACAGTTTAGTTTTCATGTGGATACTCAGTTGGTAGAGCATCATTTTGTTAGAAATAATTGGTTTGCTCCAAGTTGTTAATTACCCACAAGGACACCAAGG
This sequence comes from Prionailurus bengalensis, assembly GCF_016509475.1. Taxonomy (NCBI): domain Eukaryota; kingdom Metazoa; phylum Chordata; class Mammalia; order Carnivora; family Felidae; genus Prionailurus; species Prionailurus bengalensis. The sequence goes on along the minus strand of NC_057351.1, from coordinate 50,646,954 downwards.
TTTTTAACTGACCAAATAAGAATTGGTCTACTTGCCTGTTACTGGGCCAATATCAACTTTATTACTATGAAGTCATGAGATGGGAGTCTTTTAGTTCTTCCAAGATTGTTGGGTCTATTCTATGTCCTTAGAATTTTTATAGAAGTTACAAAATCACCTCTTCAGTTTGTATAAAACTCTTGTCTTTGATTTACTTAATAAAGGTCTATGGATGGCCATCTCCATGTTATGGCTTTCTGGTGGTATCCAAGTCTTTCTCCAAATTTCCTTTTGGTTAGGATACCAATTATTTTGGGTTTAGGCCCATTCTAATCTCATTTTAACTTGATTACAGCCCTCAAGACCCTACCTCCAAATGAGGTCATATTATGAGTTCCTGAGGATTTGAATTTTAATACATGAATTCTAGAGGGACAAAATTCAACCCATAATACCTGTATTGATTTTTAAATTAGACTTTTAGGGATTTACTTCTTGATTGCTCTAACACTATACATCCCTAATGAATCACAATCTAGGTACATTCTACCCTGTCCTTTGTGCTAATACCATGTGTATTACATATACAACTAACTCCTACAGTAGAAGGTTTTCTGTAAATATTCAAAGACTTTAAAGAAATGCAGTGGGAAAAAATAAAACCTATCAATGTACTTGCATTTCTGATGCTCTTCAGTCCTTTGTGTAGATCTGAGATTCTGTACATATATTTCTTTCAGCCTGAATAAATTCCTATAGGATTTAAGTTAGTATAGTCTGTTATCAGTGAGTTCACTTCTGTTTTTATTTTCCTTAAATTTAAAATATTTGTCTATATATTTCTGTACTGATAGTATTGTTTATTTTAGGCTCCTATCATTTTCATTACTCACAGAACATAAACCATCATTGATAAATTTTTTCTATGAACACATAAGTGTTCTCTGGATTCTTGAAAGATTTTATCTTTGGTATTCCCTATTGGACTCTGATTTTCTTTGAATATCCATTCTGGTCAACTGAATTTCAAGTATCTAAGTTTATATCTTCACCAAATTTGGAAAATTCTTGGCCATTATTTATCCAAATAAACTTTGTCTTCCATCTGGGGTTAAGTTCATCCAGTAAATCTTTCATCTCCAATATTTTACTTCTAATTCTAACCCTCTGATTTGGTTATTTTCATTTTTTACTTTCCACATGCCTTCATTCCTTATGACTAATTTCCTTTAAATTATTGAATATATTTATAATTACTGCTTCAAATTCCTTGTCTGCTGAGTCATCTGTATCAAATCTTTTTGATACCAGAGAAGAAACTTGAGTACAAGTATTAAAGCAAATATTTCTTTAAAGTCCTGAAACAATCCATGGATGTGCTATACACACATTAGGATATCAGTAAATACTTGCTGAAGTCAATGGATCTGGTTGAACTGAATTACTTGGCCTATCTATGTAATAATTGGGTTAAACTATTAAAATATCCCAAGAGGACCTTCAGTTGGGATTGTAGAAATAGAAGCTCCATATAAGCCACTATTTTTAATAGCTTATGTTTACCACTCTTCTTAGACCTGAATTGCTGATTTATGCTTAAAATGTTGGATTCTTTGTCTTGGGGCTGTGGCTGTAATCCAAGGTATTATCATCAGGTGAAAGTTTATCCCCTGGTGGTAGCCATACAGGCCAATACCCCAACCCAAGCCTGGGACATTAGGCCAACACTAAATATGTCCGTGTTGGTAACCATTTGATATGAATGCTAGTGACCACATGGAGTTCAGGATTTGAAGGTTGAGTTTAGTAAAACAGGAAAAAATGACAACAGCAGGTAGTCCTATGTTCCATACGTTTTGGAAAGGGAAAGTGGTGCCATATATACCATAGGTTTACTATGGGCTAGATTTTTTTTTCCTACTGCATTAGTTACTGAGAGACATAGCCAGTGCTTGAGTCCAGTTTTTATTCTCTTGGCTTCAGAAGAGAGCCACAGTCTACTTAACCAGTGTATAAATATCATTTAAGTATAAAACCACAGTGACCTATTCACAGAACACAAATGTATGAAAGCAAAACAGATGTATTTCTTAAGTTTATTTGGAGTGAGAGTGTGTGCATGAGCAAGGGTAGTGCAGAAAGAGAATCCTAAGCAGACTCCATGCTCAGCACAGAGCCTGACAAGGAGCTTAATCCCACAACTGTGAGATCAAGAGTCAGATGCTCAACTGACTGAGCCACCAAGGTGTCCCCGAAAACATCTATATTTAATACTCTTGCTTCCTCACATGGTTTTTTAGGAACATAGTATAGTGAAAAATGGGAACCTGTGGTTTGTATGATGCAATTTACTTCTCTGCTCAAGCCCTAATGTTATCCAAGAAGGCAATAATGCAAAAGTCTTAACCACAGGCAAAGCAAATTCTCAGAAATCTCTAATAGCACACATCATCAATTCTGGGGCCTTGCCAACGTTTTTGTAGCATAATGTTGCATTTAAATATGCTTTTTAATTTCCCAATTTTGCATGCCTATAAGGAATGCTCAGAGCAGACATTGCCTCTAGAGGAAAGGTGATAAGATAGTAAGTTAAATCAAGGAATTATGACCAATATGAAACCACTAGATTGGTTTTGGAAATTTTAGTCTCCATGCTCACTTGATTATACCTCTAGAAACCAGCTGAGGACCTCTAACATGGGCATCAGTCCTGAATACATTTATATACTGCACACATTGTCCTCATAAAACCTTCAGAAAAATAAAAAAGGTTGACCTCTAATGACCTTCTAAATTTTAGTCCTGTTCTTTTTTCTAGTTAAATTTTATCTAGAAAAAAAATATTTGAAAACCTACTTTTGAACTCCATTGCAGCTCTTATAAAAAATTTAACGTTTGTTTAATTTTGAGAGAGAGCATGAGTGGCGGAGGGTCAGAGACCCAGACACAGAATCCGAAGCAGCCTCCAGGCTCTGAGCGCTCAGCACAGAACCCAGTGCGGGTTTGAACTCACCAGCTAGGAGATGATAATCTGAGCTGAAGTCAGATGCTTAACTGACCGAGTCACCCAAGCACCCAAGAACTCCACTGCAGCTTTTACTCATTCACTTACTCATCAATTCTGCAAAGACCTACAGAGCCTTCAATATGTGCCAAGCACTATCCTATATGACAAACAAGGCTGAAAACCCAGAGGGGTGCCAGGAGGGGAGAATGTACATCTACACAAATCATGGCGATGTGTTGCTTGCTTTAACAGGTTTGTACGGTGTCATGTGATTACTTTTGAGAAGTAACACACTTAGTTTCTGATCTGTTCGAAGGTTTTACAGAGGAATGCAGAGGCAGATTCTGTCATCTAGTGAGTTTTTATCCAAGGTTCAAACTATCACTGAAAAACCTGTTCCTTGTTTTGGTTCTATTCTGGAACCAAATGGGTACTAGCAGCTCCTAAGGCTGCACACTTGTGGCCAAATAGATAATATTCATTCTTTCCAAAGGTTAAAAAATGTTCAGGCATTGAATCTCCTTGATGGTTCCCTCCCAACTGATAGTATTACACAACCAGGCTGGAACGCTGGGGGAAAAAACCAAACGGCACTCAGAGATGTTGGTAGAATGGAGATTTATTTAACACCGGCAGGCTCAGAGGAGACCATTTCTCCAAAGATCTGAGTGCCAAATGCAAGCAGGAATGGCGATTTATAGTTGTCAGCCTCCATATTCGTGGGGGTGGGGTTTGCATGTGTGACAAAGAGGGCAAGAAGAACCTGGAAGAGGGGTCTTTACACCAGAGACCTGAGCTTGTTTTAGTCCCATCGGCCATCTTTGGCACAGTACTTTATTCATTTCTCTAACAATACTAGCCAATTTGATGCCAGTCTATGATCTTCACAACCCAGTCACCAACTGATCAAATGGTTAACCCTGTTCAATGTCGTCATATTCTGTACGAGGCAGTCTGCTAGTGCTACTTAACAATGTTTAGCTACTTAACAATGTAACAGTGTATACACAGAATATGTATTCTACTGGAAGAAACAAGTAGGTAAATGCCAAACAGGAATGAAAGGTTGATGGTGGACGTCCAGTGCTAAGGAAGCACTTCCATGGAGCTTTTGACCTTGGCTTGGGGCATCCAGGAAGTTCCTCAAAGGGAAGTGTAACCTGGATAATTAAGAATAAGTGGACGGACACCAATTAAGTGAAGAGGTGGGAGAATATAATCCTAGTCACAGGCAACCTGAAAATTTTTCACCTGTGCTTCCTTGTCAGTATTTTATGGCGGCAGATCTTGAATAACTATCTGCTATCCATTCTGTTAACCAAATAAGATGCAATTAAATTCTAAACTGAGACAAGTCCATTAAGTTATTTGAACCCAGAAGCTCATTAGACTGAGGTTGCTCTAATGCTGTGACAGCTTTGGTAAGGAAACCAAAACCTAAGCCTGTAAAGGCCTCAAGGTTACAAATTTGAAACTCCAGGACAACCCAATCAAAAATCCAATGGGGCTTTAAGTGATAGTCTATCAATAATGTCCTTGTCTTGCCACTGCTTTTTTCCTCTATAAAGGTCTCCTGCGTGCTCCTGGCAGTGGAGTACTCTTCACAGCTATGTTTGACAACTGTCCAATTCAAATTGATTTGTGCTCAGATAAATGCTTACAATTGTAAACATGCCCCATTTTATCTGTTATCACCACAGAAAGGTATTTAGCTTCCAAGATTCCCTTCTACTTTTTAAGACCAAAAAAACAAAACCAAAAGTTGACAAGAGAAGAACAAAGCCAAAACCATGTTTTTTAGAGTTAGCACAAGCAGGGGAGGGACACAGAGAAGGGAAGAGAATTGTAAGCAGGATCCACACCTAGCACAGAACCCGACCCGGGCTTGATCCTACAAGCCTGGGATCATGATCTGAGCCAAGATCAAGAGTTGGACGCTCAACCAACTGAACCACTCAGGTGCCCCCAAAATCATGTTTCCAAAGGCAGTGAAAAACAGTTGTAGGAAATAACTTTCTTCAATGTGAATAGATACTCAAAGTTTTAAAGCTAATGAAACACATTAAAAGTTGTTTTGTTACAAAACTAATTTGGCTAACCAAAATGCGTGTTACTAGAATACTTTCTTCCTACTTAAACATCTTTGACTTGAATATTGGATAAAATTCAGATGCCCCTGGAGAATTTTGTTTATTTTATCCTGACAATTGAATCCCATTAAAAATGCCTAATGAATGCTTTCAAATATTCAAATAAAAAGAATTTGCATTTCAGTGCTTTAAGTCATAGATGGAAATGATCTCTAAAGTGCATTAAAGCCTTAACATTATGCTTGGTAGGCAGGTCTCCTTTTTACTAATGAGGTTTTAGCAAAGGCATAAAAGGTTAAGTGATTACTAAAGGAGAGGCTGTGATAATCAAGGTGGGGACTGTTGGTGCTCTTTTTATTCTAAGCTCCTATTTGCCTTAACTGTTTCTTTGCATGAAAAATAGTTCTCCTCAGACTTGATTAAAGATTTCAGTGGGGTTCCTTCAGAGGTCGTTTGTTACCATAATTATTGTAACAGAAACTTTTCCCCAGTTACTTATTAAGACCGTGTATATAATGGTAATGCTGTCTTATAAGAGAAAATGCCATTGATGGTTCTGATTGTATTAAAAGGGCATATGGGAGGTACTTTATCTTCTTGGACACCATGATTCACTTGGTATCCAGGTGAGAAATTACTCTGCCTAGTGATGGGAGAAGAATTGCAAACTCTATCAGCAATCTTGAGAGGAGAGCAAAGAATGAGTGGGTGGCAGATATATTCTGCAATAGGACTATGAAGACAGTCTAAGATCATAGATGCTTAAGTGATGAATGTCTTCAGGAAATCAAGGTTTCTAGTTTCTTCATTGGCAAGAACTGTTTCCTGCATTGTTGTAGTCTTCAGAGACCAACGTAGGTGCTCATTAAATGCTGAAAATGGTAACCTTTAAAAACTAGAAGACCAGAGACAGGAAAATGGGTGATGGTCACTGAGGAGGGCACATCCTGGGATGAGCACTGGATGTTGTATGTAAGCGATGAACCACAGGAATCGACCCCAAAAACCAAGAGCACACTTGACACACTGTATGTTAGCCAGTTTGACAATAGATGATATTAAAAACTAGAAGACCTATTTGACATCTTGTTCATTCTCCTTCTGTTTTCATCTTTAATGGGCTGTGGAAAGCTAGATTGTGAAGAGAGGTTTTCCTGTAATATTCTCTAGGGACCATTCTCTGGGCTCCTGAGTGTCTAGAGGCTATTGTGGTTATCATGGCAGTGGTGTTGGGAGTACGCCAATTCCACTGGATATGTTGGTTCCTTCGGACACCAACTGGTGCCTTGGCAGCAGTGGCTTTCCTGGTGGGTCAGTTCTGTATTGTTCTAGGTCTCATTCCTGAAGGCCCTCCCTACATGCTGCTGAGGAGCATGACTCACCAAAAAAATGCATGTATTGATTTTTCTGGCCCTACCCTAGGCAATTACAAAGGCTTTACCAGTAAGACCTTTCAGGGGAAACTGCTCCCCACCTTCCTACACACAAGACTTGGGTGCACAGCCAAGGGGAGTTGCAGTCAAGACTCACCCCTGGCCCACCTTGCTTTTTACACATAGCATTCATAGCACATTGCCTTCATTCAGAAGGCCTTACCTGGGATCTTCTTGCTGAGGTCCTCTTCAGGTGCCTCGGAGGCACTTTCCCCACCCTCTGACTCCATACCCAGTACTTTTTTTTTGGTTTTAATTCAGTCCCCCCTGCCCCCCTTTCCACTCTACTCTCCTACCTCAGAGTTTATGCATATACATTAATAGGTTGAGACTTTTTCGGGAGTTCCCTCAACAGTGAGCACCCTCCTCCCACCTCAGTCCCTCTCCTGGGTATACCCCAGGTACTATGCTGGCCTCTTTGCTGACCCACTACCACTACACCTTTCTGTGGGAGAAAATGGAATGGCATTAGAGAGTCAGCACTTTCTCCAGTTTTGGCCTCTTACGTATATTATCACAGGAAGTGGTTGAAGGCTTGTTCCTTCTGTTTTCGCTTGTTGCTTGAGTCAGCTTCTCTGGCACCAGAGAGCTCAGTTCTCTTAAGGTCTACTGAGATCCTGACACTGCTACTCTAAGTGACAAAATAATTTTGTTAGAATAGCTTGTATAAAATCTCATCCAGTTGAAAATGCCTAGAGTGGTTCCTTTCTCCTGTGCTGAACCATGGCCATGACAGGGTTTGTTGCCTAGAAGTGGAGCTGCTTTGACTTAGTGGTCAAGCAGATAATGTAGTCTGCAAAGCTGGTTATCCTTGGCATGCTGTGACTAATACTTGGTAAAATGAATAATGCAATACCTTGGAAGCAGGTGTGTGAGTACTGAATCTGAAGCTCTAAAAGAGTGACATAGAAAATGTCAGAATGTTAGTTGAAAGCATCAAGTAGCATTTATCACCTATGAAGTTTTAGAAAGAGTAATAAAAAATAATAATAAATCACAGATAAATGAAGTAAGAATGAACTCAGTTTAAAGCGGGGATAGAGAAAACACAGCTCTGTTAAGGTTGGCTTTTCACAGCTGTGGCCTGCTATTAATGTTGACTGAGAGTCCAGTATTTGGGGACTTGACAGGTTATAATGTAAACTGCTTCTGTATTTCAGACCATAAAACAAAATGGTGATCTCAAGTTTACTTAAAATTCCCAGTAAGTATTTTTGGCCAGACAATTGGGAGCCATCTCAGTGGCCAGATGAAAGGTGTTTTTTTCTGGACAGAAGCCTATTGTTGCATGTGATTTCGTCAATGGCCAAGCATAGAAACCAGTGTCTGACATGTAGGAAGTTTCAGTACTGGTTATTATTGTTGTTGTTTGGAACTAGAGAAAGAAAGCCACATTTCTAGGAGAATCTTAAAAAGGCCTTTATTAAGAGATTTATCTTCAACCGAGGGTCATTTCTAATAGACTGTTATTTTATAATTTGTGAATACAGACCATATATATGATGCTGCTTTCTAGTTCATAATTCAACAGAAAAAATCAAAGGACCACCAAATATTTTATCTATGAAGTGTTTGTCTTCACACAGCTCATCAACCTATGTCAGTAAACCAATATGTCATACGTTGTCCTAGAATGTACTGTGTGGTTGGTGTCAAAAAAATGAAACAACATTGAGGATGCACTGGTCTGCTTTAGGGGCACCAAAACAAAATACTTACAGACGGGATGTCTTAAACAACAAACTTATACCTCTCAGTCATTGAAGTTGGGAAGTCCAAGAGCAAGGTGTTAGTAGGTTTGGTTTCTCCTGAGACCTCAAACTAATGGCTTCCATAGACAGCCAACCCTCATCTGATATGAAAATGGTGGGTCAATAATTAGGATATGGTTGTCAGCAAATTACTAGCAAACTTAAACTATTAAAAAAAGAAAATCACATTTTTATTAAATGCAAATAAAAGCTAGAGGGAATAAAGGAATTTTCAAAGGTGAGGATGAATTTTTTTAAAAAGTAAGAAAAATTCACGCAGTTCAATTTAATGATCAATGGGCTTATATTTCAGTTTAGATCTTCTATGAAAAATGACTTTCACAAGGTAGGTTGTCTTTGACTTTCCATTAAATATCTAGATAGAAAAGGGATTTCTTCAAATTTTGGACTAAAGTAATTGTAATATTTGACAATGTGTGGAGACGTTGGTTGTCAGAACTTGGTGAAGGGAGTGTACTACTGGCATCTGGTAGGTAGAGGCCAAAGATGTTACTGTACATCCTGAAACGGACATGCCAGTCCCCACAATACTTTTCCAGCCCAAATTGTTATACAGAGATTTAAAAAACACTGCCCAAAAACCATAGATATTTTTGATGTGTTTATAATTCCATTCTGTGTGTAAGTAACCATAAATTTTTGGAAAAATGACTAATTCTGGGACTAGTGCAAGAAAGACAAGATAACCCTGGAGTATCTTGTGCCAGAAAAGAAAGTAATCAAAATAAAAAGGGATGTCAAGGAGACAAATTAACGAAGTGAAAAAGCTCCCAATGGCCAAAGCAATTGAAGCAAAAAAAAAAAAAAAAAAAAAAAATTGGATTGTAATACCAACTATAAAATAGATATGCAATAGTCCATGAGATAAACAAATGATTGAAGAAATAAATGGAGGAGCATAAACAAATCTCTCCTGTGGGAGAATTCCAAATAACTTAAGTAGATTCTTGTTCTGCAGGAGGTGGTCATAACTCTGCATTCCCAAAGTGTAGGCTTAAGAGTATGTACTCCCCAAGACTACAGTATGGGAAGGGGAGGAAAAAAAAAAAGAATGTTACAGTGGAGACACAGCATGACCACTACCTCAGCCAGGGGATCAACATTAATGTTAACAGTTATAAACCATGTGTATATTTATGTGATGTAGAAAAACATACTTGAGCTCTGTGGTCTTGCTCCTCCAAACCCATAACTCCAGTCTCATGAAGAAAACACCAGAAAACTCTTGAGATAGGCTACAGCATGCTTGACTTACGTTCCTTAAAATTGTCAAGGTCCTCCAAAACAATGTGTGAGAAACTGTTAGGACCAAGAGAAACCTAAAGAGACAGGACAACTAGACAGAACGTCCTGTGTTTGATGGGATCCTGGAATAGAAGAGATGACACAAACTAATGAAATCTGGATAAAATATTGACATTTAGTTAAAAAGATTTGATAGTACTAGTTGATAAACTATTACAAATGAACCAATGAACCATATGTAATAAAGAATCTGACTTGTTATTTTGATGTCTGCCTTCCTCCATATTCAGACTCACATCTGGGCAACTAATGAGAAAGCATGGGTGCTCCCTCCTTTAGCTCTGGTGGAAGATTTGAATCATAAAAGCCCTTCACTACACACACAAACTCTCACCCTGGTCCAACAATAAAAGCGCTTATCCATTGTTCTTTCTTAGGGCTTTCAAGCCACGTGGAACCACCTTGGAAAGTCTGCCCTGCTCTTCGCAGAAACCCTAAGTATATAAGCTGTAACATATTTGTGTGTGTGTGTGTGTGTGTGTCTGTGTGTGGGTGTGTCACCATCATTCTTGACATCCAAGCCAAATTTTGGATAGGGGTCTATCTGGTTTCTTCTGAGGGGACTACAGCACTAATGTAAGATGTTAACGATAGGGGAAATTGGGTGTGGTATATATAGAAACTCTGAAGTTTTTATGTAAAAGTAAAACTACTCTAAAATAAGACTGACTTTTTAAAGTCTTGGTACCATAGTTCAAGATGACAGAACTGGAATCTATTATGAACTGAAAGTTTGGGTCCCCCTACATGTATATGTTGTAGTTCAAACACCACCCCCATGGGATGGTAATAGGAGGTGGGGCCTTTGAGAGGTGATTAGGTTGAGATGAGGTCAGGAGGGTGGAACTCACATTGTAAGAAAAGGAAGAGAGACCAGAGTTTCTGCTCTCCACTGTGAGAACATAGAATAATAAGGCAGTTGTCTGCAATATAAGAGGACCCTCACTAACAACGAAATAAGCTAACACATTGATCTTAAACTTCCCCGATTCCAGAACTGGGAGAAATTATCAAAGCCACCTAGTTTTATGGTATTTTGTTAAAGCAGTCTGAGCAACCTAAGATGGGGGTCTATGGAAAGCTTCCAAGTGAGACTTCTTGAAGAGATCATTTAGGTTGCTGGAAGATTCTTGTCCTAATGGGAGTCATTCATTTTAAGGCAGATTTTACTATGAGGTAAATTGGGTTTCCTTGTGATTTACTTCTATTAGATAATTTTTACATGGGGATAATAGATCTGCCTTTTTTACCAGTCCATCACAGAAATGGCAGCTTCAGACAAATGACTACCCCTTGCCTAGCCAATGGGCTTTGATCTGAAAGGGTAATAACCTCATCATTATTACTCTGAAAATCTTCGAAACATAACGCGGTAAACCTGTTCGATTTGTGCTGTTTGTGTAAAGGGAATGTGTAGCTCAGAGCAGAGGTCTAATCATCAGAAAGAATAAATGGCTTTCATGGCCCTTGGCTTGTATTTCTATTAGCATTTGCTTTTTTGCACCTTATGTAATAATGATGGTAATCTTGCATACTAATACCTGGAGATGTGCTAAGCCGTTTCCATGTATTATCCTTCTTAATCCTCACAGTACCTCCAAAGGGAGGCATTCTGGTTTATAAATGAGAAAATTAAAGTCTAGGAGAGGCTAAGTAACTTGAGGTTTCTCAGCTAAAAAGTGGCAAAGCTGGATTCAATACCAGGTTGGGGGGATAGTCTACCCTGAAGTTGCTACACTAGATTATAGCCCTTCTTAAAAACTTTTCTAATGTTGGCTTATTTTGAGAGTGAGTGCAAGCAGAGGAGGGACAGAGAGAAACCCAGAGAGTGGGATTGCACTCACAGTGCAGAGCCCAGTGCAGTGCTCAAACTCATGAACGGCAAGACCATGACCCGAGCTGAAATCTAGAATCAGACACTGAATGACAGAGCCACCCAGGTGCCCATATAGCATTTGTTATTTACATACCATTGCTCCTCAGCCAGATTTGGATTCCTTTGGAAGTGAGCCTGTTTTTATCCATTTCTTGGATCCCCAAACATAATTTCAAATCATACCTACAAAAGGTGTTGACTGCATTCATTTTTGATTTCCCTTAATAAAAAACTTGGTTGCTTTAATCACCTGTAAGAAGAATCCTCCCGGTTATTTTAACCTTAGATAATCATAAATTTCAAGGGTAATTAATGGTGCTAGAAGGCTGAGCTTCCAGAATTCTGTAGAAGAAAAACTCATTCCTGCTTGAAATGAGATAGAAATTACATGTGCCACTGAAACTAGTCGTGTTGTGGGCCAGAACTACCATTTGGCATTTACTTTTCCCTGGGCTAGAATAGCCATTCTTGTTCTGTTTCTTAAAACTCAGATAAGAGGATGTCTTCAAGAGCTCTTGTGGGAGAGCATGTGAAATTAATGTTTGGATATAGAATCCAGATGATGACCTTGCTGACAAAAATTTCAAGACCCATTCAAATTGCTACTCGGATATCAGATGTTCTTCTATAATGAAGAGCTGTGTAGTATGTAATAACCATGCTAAAACTCAAAATGTTTCTGTATCAAGAGCCATGAGGTTAATGTAAGGTCAGTTTCTGTGGATTTTTTAATACTCTTCGTGGATAAAATGAATCTTGTGCAAAGTAATGCATCTTGATCTATCTGAAAGTATGTTTTTATCATCACAAATGCAGTCTGGATTAGGTCCTGGTTTTCAAAAGGGAACAATTCCATTGCTACTATAGCTAATGTCCTGAGTGAAGGTTATACATCTTCAGGTTTCTGAAGAACTTTGAGCTAAATCCAGAGCATGCTCTCTGGTATCCTTGTACAATAATACTCAGGACTCACAATTAGGCCAGTACCTGATGCTTGAGAGAGGGCTGGATGGTGAACAAGCATTGCAGGTATGAAGCCAAAGTCCCAATTTCTGGTCTCCGTTTTGCTGTTAGTTACCTGAGTGATAACGAGAAGGCCTCTGCTTCCTGCTATGTGGCATGTAGAATGGACGATTTTGGATTCTGACGTGTTTAAAGTTCTGAAATTGTAGGAATGCAAGCATGAAAAGGGCATCCCATGGGCTGCAAGGAAATTACACTCTGGTTTTGTTAATCTCGAATTTCCATAGCTGTGTTCAAGAGGGAACAGAACTGTCTGAAAATAGTTTATGTACTTAAATTTACATTTGGAAAGATTTATATTAAGGATGATAGAGAAGTTCAATCCTGTTCAGTTTTCACAGAAGTATGTAAATAGTGAAGGGAAATTGATAGCGTGAATCTATCGGTTTAAAAAATAAACTTCTGGTTAAATTAAGGATCTACCTACTTAGTTGACTTTCTGCCACTAAGAAGCCTTTTAAAGGTTCTAAACTACTTCACAAAGTGCTGCCTTTAGAGGTGTATCCTAGGTTGTTTTTGTGGGTTTTTTTTTTTTTGTCCCCCCTGAGAAACTGCTTTACCTAACAGAAGTAACTCATAGAAAGCAGCAGACTGGTAGTGTTACAATCCTAACAATAAAAAAAAAAAAAAAAAAAAAAAACACCACACACACAAAAACAAAAAAAAAACAACCCTGACCCAACAGATTCCTTAAATGTCCCCTAGGGGGTGGTAATACCCCTGAAGGGAAACACTGTTCTATTAATACAACCAAGGGGAAAAACCCAAGATTTCCTGGCTCAGGCAATACCTGAATGGGGATTCCTTTGTTCGCAGTGCCTTATTTTTCACAGATAAACGCATAAAGGCCTACCGGTTTCTGGGTTTGAAAATATTTGAGAGATAAGGATGTTCATCTAGCAGAAGGATGGGGGGATCATCTCTGATAAATTGTTGCCTGGCATGTAATAAAGAAGTTACCAGTCACCTCCTTTGTTGGTTGCCCATGAAAGCTGACGAATTGAATGCTTTGAACCTTGACAGTGAATGAAATACATTGAGAGAGGTACCATATTAAAAGCTGGTCCATGGGGCGCCTGGGTGGCGCAGTTGGTTAAGCGTCCGACTTCAGCCAGGTCACGATCTCGCGGTCCGTGAGTTCGAGCCCCGCGTCGGGCTCTGGGCTGATGGCTCAGAGCCTGGAGGCTGTTTCCGATTCTGTGTCTCCCTCTCTCTCTGCCCCTCCCCCGTTCATGCTCTGTCTCTCTCTGTCTCAAAAATAAATAAACGTTGAAAAAAAAAATTTAAAAGCTGGTCCTTGGAAATGGCTTGGCATAGATGGAAAGATGTTGCAGGCTGGACCCCTGAGTCTGTCCCATTGGGCTTTGAGTTAACAGTGCCAGCCTCTACTCTCCCTTCTGGTTTGGAAAAATGCCCTCAGAGCTTCTGTTTCTAGTGACTGCTGTCGAAATTTGGCTTTGCTGTCCAGAGTGACCTCTTCTTGACAGGGATCTAGAAACAGTGCTTCTTTTTTCTCCTTGGTTTTGTAACCAACGTAAATCTAATTTCCATCTTGATGTACTACTGAATAGTAAAAAATTGCATGGCTTTTCCGTCAGGCTTTGAGATGGTTTTGATACAAAAGCACTTAAGCCCTAGTCCTAATGTCCTGTCAAGAGTCTCAGATGGTTTAGAAAAAGGGGGAAAACAATTGAGAAAGACACTGTACATTGTTCCAACTATAGCCCCCATTTTGCAGGTACCACTTTTGATGAACTTCACTGGCAGTGTCTGTCCTAAAAAAAAAAAAAAAAAAAAAAAAAAAAAAAAGACTCATTCCAAGATTGCATTCTTGGGTTTTTGCAGGTATTAAAGTCTCAGCTTTGTGTCCAACAGAGTCAAGCTAGCCGTAAAATCCAGAATAATGGGCAAATTCTTATTTCATCTGGAACCAGGAAGAACTAATTTGAAAATCTAGTACGTATGCCATTTATGAAGAGAGCATCTTCATTTTCCTTCATACATTGAAAACCTTGTCATTGATGAATTGAGTGTCAGGGCTGGAGGGGTCCATAAACTGTTACTTAGTACGTGTAATCTGATACTTGATCTTCATTGCAGTCTGTCATTCAGATGGAACCCTTTGCTATTTGAGAACATGTGAGCTTGTTTAACACAGCAGATCTTTGGAGACTGTGATAGGAATAGAACCCAAGCACCTGCGTTTAAAGTGTTCATCCTCAACTGCTCTTCTCTGGTACCAACACCTTAGTTCCTGATTGGATGTGGTTTCCAGATTTCAGACTGTCAAGTTCTTTTTGTATAGGAATCAGTTTATGTAAGTTGATTTTAGAAACGGACTTCTAGAACTAAGCACAGTTCTTGGCAGGTGTCTTCTGACTAGCTAATAATAGAATAGAACTTTCTTAAACCTGAAACCAGTTTATAACCAGTCACTGTCCTTTGCCTGCCTGTGTTGGCCCTGTCAGAAGTGAATGAGATGGACTGATAGGGAGAAGTTAGTGTTAAATTACTTCAGGATGGGACTATTGAGTGATTTCAGCAGTCCTTTTGTTAGCTGAATGGGTACGATAGCTGGAATACTAAAAATACTCAGGATGTGACCAATCATGAGAATTAAAAAAAAGGCACCTATCAGTTGCACCTTAATTGGCTCATCCTTAGGAGGATGCAAGAAGTGTTGTGTAACCTCCCCGGGGACAGTCTCCATGGAAGAGTGCTAAGCAACACTGTTCAATGAGATGGTATTAGCAAACCCATCTTTGCCTCAGTCATACTACAAAGAGATGTGACAAGACTAAAACAGCCTAATACCTTGACTGTGGGGGAAATTCTCTAAAATCTTCGTCTCTAGTAAAAAATGCTGCAAAATCCAGAAAAAGTTTGTTAGATTCAGCCTCTTATGTTCTGGTTTCTAACCTTGCAACAGAGGATTTTTGTCATTGTGTGGTATGTTCAAGAACCCTTAGGGTGAAGGAATACATGGGCACCTTATTCTTCTGACCACTGGAACGCAGGCATAGAGTGGACCTCCTCATAATCTTGCGTCCATATCACATGATCAGAATCAATTCATGCAAGACTTCTGTTTATCTTATTTTTCCCCTTTCATATTTTCAGTGAATGTACATGGAAGTACACACATCCTTGTAAAGTACGTGGACTTGTTTGGTTTTAATGTAGCGAAATGGGACCGCACTATAAATCCTGATCTAATATGCTCATCGCTTGTAATGTGTTATGGGTTGGTCCACACCATATGCACACATGGTTTGCTGCTTACAGCTTCACAGTATTCCATGCTATACAACTATGCCATGTTAGGAACTTCACCCTAATGATAGACATTGAGTATACCTTCAGTTCCTCTCATTATGCACAATGAGCATGCTTGAACTCATACCCTTAATCTCTGAGCATGCAGAATTTCCTTTGATGCAGAAATCCAGGACGGGCATCACAGAGTCATAAAACATATAGGTACTTAATTTTCTGGGACACTGTCATCCTGCTTTTGAGCATGGCTGGGTCACTTCATTATTTCACTTGCAGCGCACAAGTGTTCAGCTCCACGACTCCCAGCATCAGGCATTACCTTTCGAATCATTGCGTTCTGATGGGTGTACATTGATGTTTCATTATTTCTTGAGTTAGTACTTTTCTGAATTGGAGTAGCTTTCTTGGATCTATTAGATGGACTTCCTCTGATTTTCTTCTGTGTCTCCTGTCTCTTTGTCAAGAGGTCTTTTTTTATATTCAAAGTATAATTTCCTCATCAGTTGTAAGGTTGCAGATATCTTCTCAAAGCCATCTGTATGCTTATGATATTATAATCTTGAGGAAATCTGGTTTTCATGTAGTCAAATACATTTTTTTAAATTTTATAGTAATTTGAAGATATTTCAGCTTTCTCTACAAAGTTGGTCAAAAATACGTTCTCCCACTTTTTTCTTTGATCTATGGATTTCTCTTCACATTTTGGTTTTTCATTTACTGCTTATTTGGCATGTGCTTAAAGAATAAGGATAAAGCTCCATTTTTCTCCATATGGTGAACTAGTTTTTTTTTTTTTTAAGACCTCATCTAGACAACTTACCATTCATGTTTTGTGGTACCATTGCCATACATCAAGCTTTCATATGTGCAGGGCCTATATCTGTTTCTTAGGGGTCATTAGTCGGCTAGTTGAAATAATCGACTTTCTGTATCAGTGTCCTACGTCTATTTTTTTAATTACTATGGCTTAATACATGTCAACGTCTCATAGGCCAGTCTTCCTTGCTCTTTTTTCAAAGTTGACTTTGGCTCTTCTTTCACATAGACAGTAGAATGAGTTTTTGTAATCCCTCCAGCTCTATTGCATTGCTGTATCTATTGCTGATGTGTTGAACTTAGAGATTAATTTGGGAGATAATTGACCCCTATGCCATATTTAATTATCTCTTACATAAACATGGTATATCACTCCATTCTAATTTTCTATTGGGTCCTTTAATAATATAGTTAAAAACATTTTCTCTGAAAGGCTTTAAGCCTTCATTGTTGGGTTCATTTCTGTATAATACTTCAGATTTGTCGTCACTATTGTTAATGGTATCTTCTATGTGGGGAATGTCCTGGCAAGAAGGAGTTGTCCCTTTACCACACTCATGCTTGTCCCAATTCATGTATTAAACCCCTTAATTCTGCATTAGACATTATTTCCCTGACTGAAGTTAGGCTGATACAGACCAATATACCTATAGTGATGTCCTGTATTTGAACATGTGAGGAAATTCTTGAGAGGTTTCAACTTGGTTCCTAGAACATAGAAAATTCTTTACCAAAATAGGAGAATTAATGGAGATAAGAAAGAAGTAAGTTTCCTGGCTTGGACGAATCTCTGGGACAATTCATGTCCTCAGTATATGGAGATGTTGCCACTAGTCACTTGGTTCATACTTTACATAATAAGAGAATGTTATTTGAATGTGTTTCATCAAGGCCACAAAAGGCCAACTCTGAAATTGTGTCAAGATTTTTGCATCTTCTAAAACCAAGCAGTGTATTAAAAAAATACATTGTGGTGGAATGCATTATTGACCCTAATTCTTCATTGTTCCAATATTCACACCCTTTGCCATGTAACTGAGCAATTTCTGTAACAGAAGGTCGAGTATACTTCCTTACGTTTAACTTGGGATTCTGCCATGTGCTGTTACTTTTGGTCAATAGGAATTTGGTAGAGATGATGCGTAAGGGCTTGGAATGAGCTTGTACAATAAAGCAGTTTCTTGTCCCTCTGCCATTGTCATGGGAAGAACATGTAGGGGTTAACCTGCTGGCCTAAGGAGGAGGAGTTTTGTGGAGCAGAGCTAGTGGCCTAAGTTAGATTGGCACCTGTCAGGGATGCCTGGCCCAGCCCAGTTTATACCACTTGAATACAGACTTGTACAGAGCTTTTCCAGATGCCAGAGATGAATCAAAGTTGCCTCTGCCACCCCAGCTGACTGATGATGATCCATGGGTATAAATGATTACTCTTGTAAGTCCCTCAGTTTCATTGTGGCTTATTAATGTAGCATTATTGTGCAATAATACTAATTGATAAAACACTGGGTCAAAAATGAGTTTTTAACAAAATTGCCAGTTTGGCTTAGCTTTAGAAAATAGATTAAAATAACTCCTTTTAGTGTAGAAAAATATTTAATAACCTTCAACATCCTTTCATTAATAAAAAAAAAATATTGAACCTCTAATATTTTCAAAAATTGAATTTCCTTAGCCTGACCAATGGCATATACCAAAAACTTGAAGCTCAAATTAATTGAAAACTTAAGAAATATTTCCTTCAGAATAAGGTGAAAATTAAATATACTATTATTTCATCTGTATTTAATATTATAATGGGGGTCCTACCAGTATGGTAAGAAAAGACAAGATTTTAAGAAAGATGGAAAGGAAGAAACACACTGTTAGTAATTGGATAGTATTGTCTCGGTAGAAAACCCAAGAGGACATAAAAGTTTTTGGAATTAATAAAGAGTTCAGCAAAGTTACTGAACATAGATCAATAAACAAAAATAACTTGGTTTCATATATACCACAACAAACTTAAATACAAAATATATACTCCATACTATAGTCACGTGTATAACATACCTACAAATCTTCAAAAATGAAGTAGAAGAAAAATGTATGAGAATAATAGGGAGAGATTTTTAAAACTTAATAGCTTTAAAAGGCCTATATACATGAAAATATATTCTGTGTGTATGGAAAATTAATACCATTAATATATCAGTTCTTCCAAGATGAATCTATGCATTATCTGGTTCTACAATAATAAAATGAGCAAATCTTTATCCATTTGATTTAACAGATACAAGAAAAGGGCCAAGAGTTGCTAAGACAATTTGTAGAAAAGGAAATTGGTAGGGAAATTGATGTTTCCAGAAAGCAAGACTTATTACAAAGCTTCAGTAAATAAGACAATGTGGTTTAGGTAAGCAGGGTTAAAAGAAGGGACATAGGTTTGTTGGACATACTGAAAGCTCCAAAATACACACCTATATGGAAAAATTGGTAAATGACCTAGTTCCTTTGGTAAATTGATTTAACACCAGATGAGCATCTTAAAAAAATGCCCTAAGAAAACAAGTTGGTCTGTAGAAAGAAAACTGATTTTATCCCAACATAAGTCATACAAAAATTCTAGATGGAACCAGAATCTTAAGTGACAGCGTCATTTAACAGCTTTGAATGACAATATGGGACTATTTCTTTATGACCCAAATCCAAGAAAGTATTGAAGACAGCATAAAGAATAAGGAAAAAGTAGTATATTGATTATGTAAAACTAAAATACTGTGTATCAGAACATACAAATAAAACACAAAGCCAAGTAGTGACTGGGAAAAATACTTAAAACTTTGTATCTAGAATACTTGGTAAGGAACATCAAAAGAAATTGGTAAGGGTTATGAACTCGAAGTTGACAGAAGACAATTACATGGCTTACACATGTAAGAATGTTCATTTCTCAAATAAATACAACAGATACCACTTCCTGGCTATTTGGACTGATGAAGTGTTGGCAAAAACATGAAGAAACAGGAACTCCTATATGATTTAAAAGAAAATAAAAATAAAAATAATAAAAAACGACTGTTCCAGAGAGCAATTTAACAAAAGGTAGTAGTAAAGGTCAGGTTGCATGGCCTCTTCCAGGCAGCAGCTGTGGGTACCTGAATGAAACTCTGGTATATATGCCTAGGAGACATGTGCAATGATGTTCATGGTCATAATTTTTGAATTATCAATTACTTGGAAACAGCCTAAATGTCATCAAATGGAGAATGGATGCATTTATTGTGCTACATTAATACAATGGAACATTATCTGGTAGTGAAAATGAATTAGAGCTGTCAATATGGATATGGCTCACAAATATGGAATGAAGAAAGCAAGTTGCAGAAGGCTTTATCCATTATGATGTCCTATATATAAAATCTAAACTGCCAAAATAGTACATATTATTGGGGAATACCTAGTCATGTAATAGAATGTAGAGACCTTCACAGAGAAGATAAATACCTAATTGGAAATAATAGTTACCTGAAGCAAGGAAGATAAATTTTAAATACAATTTGGGGGAGGTACACATGGGCTTCAAGAATATTGGTGATGTTGTATTCCTTAAAGTGGCAGAATCCCCAGCAAATCTAAGGGTCTCTGAAATCTTAAACTAGTTATTTACCCACAAGAGGCCTAAGGGGAAATCTTGAGGTGTTTTTTGTTCATATGAGCAGGTGGGCTTCTTGGGAGTTAGTTTCTTTGTGTCCACTGGACTGAATTCCTCCATTGCAAGAATTATGCCTTATTCATGTTTCTATTCTTGTAATTCACACTAATCCTGACAATGTAAAACATCTTATGAATAAATGCATCTGGTAGGTATCAAGGTTAGCAACCATGGGACTAAAACCCCAGGTACAAATGTACCAGCTCAAATTGTTTTGGCAACCAGATAAAACCATTTCAATGTTTTATCTCTTTCTAGAATTGATCTTAAGGTAAATTTGACCTGTTACATTGAACAATTATTACCATGATGAATTTTCTCCTGTGCTCCATGGAACACCATTGTTAAGTGAAATATTAATAGATGTACTTCATTCGAATGGCCTTGTGGTCAAATAAGTTTAGAAAACACAGAATTTAAAAAGTGAAAATGATACACAAGAAAACAAACCCTACCGCTAACGTAATCCTTGACAGAAATCGGATGCTTTGGAAACAAGGATACAACTGAAAACAAGGCATGATGTCTTTTTTTTTTTTTAATGGAAATAGAGTAGTAGTTTCAGGTATAGAACAATGATTTGACCTGGCTGCACAGAAAGAGCAAATGTTGGTGAGTAGGTAGAGAAAGGGGAACCATTGTGTGCTGTTGATGGTAATGTAAATTGGTGCAGCCACTAAGGAAAACAGTATGGCAGTTCCTCAGAAATAAAAACTAGAAATGCCATATGATCCATTGATTCTACTTCGGGGTATTGATCCAAAGAAAACAACATTAATTTGAAAAGATGGATGCACCCATGTTTGTTGTAGCATTATTTACAATAGCTAAGATAGGAAAGCATCCTGAATGTCTATGGATAGATGAATGGATAAAGATGTGGTGTGTGGGTGTGTGTATATACGTATACACCCACACACATAAAAGAATATTGCTTAGGGGCACCTGGGTGGCTCAGTTGAGCATCTGACTTTGGGCCCCATGTTAGGCTCTGTGCTGATAGCTCGGAGCCTGCTTAGGATTCTGTCTTCCTCCCTGTCTCTGCCCTTTCCCTGCTTGTGCTGTGTCTGTCTCTCAAAAATGAATAAACGTTAAAAAACATATATATGGGGCACCTGGGTGGCTCAGTCAGTTGAGTGTCCGACTTCAGCTCAGGTCATGATCTCACACTCCATGAGTTTGAGCCCTGCGTCAGGCTCTGTGCTGACAGCTCGGAGCCTGGAGCCTGCTTCAGATTCTGTGTCTCCCTCTCTTTCTCTGCCTCTCCCCTGCTCATGCTCTCTCTCTGTCTCAAATAAAAACATTAAAGAATTAAAAAAAAAACACACATATATATATTACTCAGCATGCTCCCACCCCCCAAAGGAAATCTTGCTATTTGCCACAACATGGACAGACCGAGAGGGCTTTATGCTAAGTGAATTAAGTCCAACAGAGAAAGACAAATACCGTGATTTCACTTATATGAGGAATCTAAAAAACAAAACAAAGAAACAGACTCAAGATAAACTGGTAGTTGGCAAAAGGGAAAGGTACAGGGGATGAGAAAAATAGGTGAAGGAGATTAAGAGATGCAAACTTCCAGTTATAAATAGGTCACAGGGATGAAAAGTACTTATCTAACATTGTGCAAATACTAGCTGGTGCAATACGGCAAAAGAAAAAGCTAAGTCTATTGGGGTGGAAGAAATAAAACTGATAGCAGATGACATGATTATGTACAGAAAATTCTAAAAAGCAAAAATCTTTTTGGAATAAAGTGAGCATAGTGGGGCCACAGGTTATAAGGTAAATGTGCAGAAGTCCATTGTTTTCCTGTATACCAGCAATGAACACTTGATTGCAAATTTAAAAATACCATCTGTCTTAGCAATAATGAGTAATTAAATTCAAAAAAATATGTACAAGATTTCTATGTAGAAAACTACAAGATCTCTGGTGAAAGACCTCAAAGATCTAAAAAAGTGGTAAGTTACTCTGTATTCATAGACCGATTGCAAGACTCAATATGTCAGTTCTTTCCAACTGGAGCTATAGATTTAATGCAATCCCCATCAAAATCCCAGCAATCTATTTTGTAAATATTGAAAAAGTGTTTCAAAAGTTAGAGGTGAAGACCTTGAATTGCCAAGACATTGAAGAAAAAAAAATTGGAGATCTAACACTACCCAATTTCAAGACTTACTGTAAAGTTACAGTAATAAGATAGGGGTATTGGTACAAGAATAGACATATAGACCCATGGACAGAATAGGCCAGAAACAGACTCACAAGGATCACAAAAAACAGTGAACTGATCTTTGACAAAGGAACAAAGGCATGGTATTCAGTAGAGAGAGGATGGTCTTTTCAGCAAAAGGTAGTGGAAAAATTGGAGGTTCACATTAAAAAAAAAAACAATCTAGGTACAATCTCATATATGCTACAAAATTAACTCAAAATGGTCCTAGAGATAAATATAAAATGCAAAACTAGAAGATAACCCAGGTGAAAATCTAGACGATCTCTGTTTTGGTGATGAGTATTTAGAGCCCCAAAAGCAGGGCCCAGGAAAAGAGACTGAGTTGAATTTCGTTAGACTTAAAAAACCTTTGTTTTGAATGGCACTGTAATATATGAAGAACCCTTATCATTCAATAAGAAAACAACCCAATGTAAAAATTGGCAAAAGATCTCGGATTTGTGACTAAACACAATTTACAGATGGCATATGTAAAGACGCCCAACATCATTTGTGGAAATTTCAAGTTATGATGAGACAGGACTATATCAGAATGGCAAAAATACAGAATAAAACCCTTGACTGTACTGATGGCTGGAAAGGATGCAAAGAAAACTCAGTTCTGGTGGAAATGCAAAATGGCACAGCTACTTAGGAAAATGTTTTGGCAATTAAGAAATCAAACCTAGCTTTATCAAGCCACTAATCATGCTCCTGGTTTCAAAATGTGTGCCTGCACCAAAACCTTCACATGGATGTTGATAGCTGCTTCCTTTCACACTGGTTAAAATTGGAAGCAACCAAGATGCCATTCAATAGTGAATGTATAAACACACTGTAGTACATCCATGCAATGGAATATTTGTTCAGTGATAAAAACATGAGCCATCAAGCTAAAAAAATATGGACATCAAATTCCTATTTCTAAGTGGAAAACAATCTGAAAAGGCTACATACTGTATGATTGCAGTTATGACATTCTAGAAAGCCCAAAACTATAGAGCTGCTAAAGACATCACTGGTTATCAGAGGGTGAGGAAGAGGGAGAGGAGAGCTGAGGAGGTGAAACCCAGGGCATTTTTTGCTATGGTGAGGTTGTGCTCTAGCATGTTGTAATGATAGACCTCCCATTATACATTTGTCAAAATCCATGAAACTTAATAGCACAAAGGGTGGACCTTGATATATTCAAACCACCAAAAATCCTCTAGGAGGTAGAGGATCCTGGAAAGGAATGCAGATGGTGACAATAGATTGTGATGAAATGAAGGAAACAGCTTCCCTGAAAGGGATAGGGGAAGGGCTGACCCTAAGTAACTTGGAAATGGTAGTCAGCTGAGATCAACTAGAGACCAAATCTTCTGTAAATCTAGAACCGTAAGAAAAACCTATTAAAAAATACGGGGGAAAGTCAAAGCAGGTTTTGTATTGCATGTTTTCTCCAAGGAGTCTCTGTACGGAGGCAGCGTTCCACGATACTCACAGGAGGAAGCTCAGAAATATGGTGCTCCGCTTTTCCCAGCTCAGTTTAGGATTTATTGAAGCTGTGTCTGGAACATCTGTGTTTACAAATAAGAATGGCCCATGCAATGATAACTGGGGACCTAAATCATATTTTTTCTTCTGTATTTGTGTCAAGAGCTTTTCTCTAAACCATTCCCCCTTGTTCTGGTACTTGGCTCCTTTTTCCATGTAAAAAATGACATGATCCAGTAAAAAATCCAGTAAAAGTAGAACAAGCCTGTACAGTAAAATCTTACAAGTCTGGCTAGCATTACCCCCCTCCTCCCCCCACCTCCCAGAGGAGGTGCTTGGTGTGAATTAAAAATAGTTAAGGCCAGTACGAAGCTCAGCAAGAGCAAGTCTGAGGATCTCTGTGGTGAAGAATCCCTTAAGGGAAGGTTTGTTGCAAAGTAGTCAGAGTGAGGCTGATGACCCCATTACAGAAGTTAAGAGTCTTTAAGTTGGCACTCTTAACTCTGCCTTTTACTTTGTGTTCCTGCTGATGTGCCCCCAGTGTCTCCTATGCCCAGGAAGAATACCACAATCATTGGTGACAAACGCTGTCACTTTGTTTCCAGCAGCTGTACTCCTTGTCAGAGACACTAGTGCATTGGGAAATTTGCCTTGTGAGGGTCTTCCCAGGGCTGCTGAATGAGTGATTGACTTTGGTGAAAAGAATGTTCGTTTGGTGGGACCAAAATGATGACTAGGTTGAACACAGACTTGATTGTGTTCGCAGTTCCATGTTCACCCTCTGACATGATTTGGCTGGTATGGCACAAATTGTGTCAGGTTTAAGAGTGGTCCTGGCCCAAGTGAAGGAGCAGCAAAGCAGAAGTCTGTTAAACAGATTGTGCTTTTAGGTAGGCTGCTTAAAATAGAGGACATTGAGCAAGTACTTACTTACATAGCAGGTACTTCACCAGATGAGTTTTTCATTTGTCCTTTAATTTCACAAGAACTCCAAGAGCTAACTCTGTGTGCCCATTCAATGGATCAAAGTCACCTGGCTAGGAATTTTGGAGGCCAAATTCTAATTTAGGCGGTTAGTCTTTAGAGCCACATTCTTACCCACCGTGGTATAGATTTCTCGACACAGTTTGGAGCTCAACTTCCTGTTGTGCAAACCAAAGTCTGGGCTAAATAACTGGGATGATGTCCTAGTTAGTCTCTATCTCCAACACGCATAATGTTTTAAGGCTGGTAAGGGAGAAGACAATTAAAAAAAAAATCAGTGTACTAGACGTTAAGGAAGGATTTCACTGCTACAAGAAGAATCAACTCGCAGGTTAAAACACTATTAGTCATTCGAATGGGCTTTATGGTTGTGCCTGGCTAGGAATATGTTCATCAAGAATTGTGACTTGCCGTGAAACACGAGAAAGAAAAATGCTCTCATTTTTAACAAATGAATGTGACTTGGTCGATATAATATGTGTAGCCAGACAAGACTGAAAGATGCAGTAGGTAACATTTTAATCTAGATAATCTAGGAATATGTTCATCAAGAATTGTGACTTGCCGTGAAACACGAGAAAGAAAAATGCTCTCATTTTTAACAAATGAATGTGATTTGGTCGATATAATATGTGTAGCCAGACAAGACTGAAAGATGCAGTAGGTAACATTTTAATCTAGATAATCTCAGAGTGAAGCAGTTTCTTATTGTTAAAGATGAATATAATCAGCATAAAGAGAAGAGCCAACTCTTACAAGATAAATGACTTGAAGGGATGTGATTACTGCTAGGGAGGCATTGGGTACAAGTAATTAATGGCTGAAGATTTGGAGGAAAGCAGGGCATTATTTCAAGTTGAAGATAGCACTCCAGGTGGAGAGTACAGATAAGTCAGAATTTGGGGACATGTGAATCATTGGGAGTAGAGCCATATTCAGGGTTGCCTTTCAGTGAGGGTTTTTTCTTTTGCCATGTGCGCTTGGAAGGGACTTCAAGACTGATAGGAGGGTGTGTCATTGCAATCATCATGATTGTTATTCTTCCTATTCCCTCTTGGGCACATTCCAATCAGATTTTTTTTTAATGTTTATTTTTGAGAGAGAGAGAGAGAGAGAGAGAGAGACAGACAGCGCATGAGTGGGGGAGGGGCAGAGAGCGAGGGAGACACAGAATCTGAAGCAGGATCCAGGCTCTGAGCTGTCAGCACAGAGCCCAACGTGGGGCTTGAACACATGAACCATGAGATCCTGACCTCAGCTGAAGTCAGACACTTAACCGATTGAGCCACCCAGGTGCCCCCAATCAGATTTTCTTAATCCTCTTCCTAGTTTACCAGCTTTTGATACAGTTGTTTATTCTCCTTTTTAAAGCACCTTTACTTCTTGGCTTCTAGTGCACTCGTTCTTCTCTAAACTTCTCTAAACTCGTTCTTCTCAGGAGACTGATGTGATTCAGTCTCCTCCACTGATTTTTCCTCTCCCTTATCTTGCCCCAAGTACAGAATAAGAGAAATCATGCCAAGGAGTCCTTACCAGAAGGATACCGTGTGTGTGCGTGTGCTCTAATGATGTCTCAAAGTTCTAAAATGTTAGATGAGGGTTCTTGTAGCCAAAGGATTGTTGGAAACTATGTAGTTATTCCAGTGAGGTGGGTAAGTTACAGGTATATTGGGGAAGTAGGTACTCGTACGTTTAAAGAGCTGAGCCCAGTGATAAACCAATGGACTTGGTTCTCACATCTGTTTTTAGTCTGTACTCCCAAGATGATCTCCATTAGCTATGTGATTTTATATATTCTCTATATACACATGAGCCTAGAATTCATATCCAATCCATATATAGTAAAATCTTGGATTGCAAGTAATTTACTCTGCAAGTGTTCTGCAAGATGAGCAAACATTTCTAACAAATTTTAACTTGATAAATGATGTCTTGCAATACAAGTAGCACATGACATTGAATGTCACATGATCACAATGGAACTAATGGTTCTTGAAATTTGCTTTGATATGAGAGCTTTGGATTACAAGCATATTTCTGGAATAAATTATGCTCACAAACTGTATGTACCTGAACTCCAAAATCCTTTATCTACTTACCTTGCTCATGTCCAGGAGTTAACTCCTGTCCAAAATCAAATTCATGATTTTCAGTACCCTCCCACTTGGTCCTTGTACCAATTTCCCTATGCCAGCAAGTGGAGATTTTGTCCTCCTAGTTCTTCAGCTACCTTGAAGTTAGCCTTGACTCCTGTCTTCTCACTTCTGAACAACCATTAAGCCTTCTCATCTCTACCTTCATGATCTATCCAGAATGTGACTTGCTGTCCCCCATTCTGCCACTGCCATCTTTGTGTGTGCCACCATCATTTCTCTGCTACATTACAGTAGCCTCCTCAATGCTCTTCCTGCTCCTTCATTGAAATCCCTAACATAACAGTAAGAACCAGCTTATTCTCTCTCAACTAACAGACCTCCAATGGCCTCCCTAGTTAGAATAGAATACAACTTTGTTTCTGTGATTTCCAAGGTCTGTATTGTCTGTGCCCTCTTTCAGCTCTAAAAGCCCCTCCTAGCCTTTCTCTCTTGCTCACTGTGTTCTAGCTACAGTGGCTCTTTGTTCTCTCAACATATCAGCAATTTCTACTCAGAGCATTTGCATTTGTTTTCCTTTCTCCTAGAGTGAAATTTCCCTAGATAACTGCAACACTGGTCTCCTTACTCATGTCTTCAAAAAAAATTTTTTTTTACGTTTATTTATTTTTGATAGAGACAGAGCACAAGTGGGGAAGGGGCAGAGAGAGAGAAAGACAGAATTCGAAGTGGGCTCCAGGCTCCAAACTGTCAGCACAGAGCCTGATGCGGGGGTAGAGCTCACAAACCGCAAGATCATGACCTGAGCTGAAGTCAGATGCTTAACCGACTGAGCCACCCAGGCTCCCCCCATCTGACATATTTCACATTTATTTGCACATTAGTTGTTTGTCTATTCCTGTTAGAATGGAAGCTCCAGCTTAGCAACTATTAGATATCATAGGTGGCTCAACTTCTCTAAGTCTGTTTTCTCATCTGTAGAATCTCCTGAAGACCTCATACAGGTGTTGGGAGTATTGAGGGATAGTGTACATGTAAAGTACTTTGCACAGTACTTTGTATGGACTCAGTTGTGGTTGCAAGTCGCATAACAGCAGACAATGGTGTCCTAATAACCTGCTGAAATTGACCGAAGCGTCCCAGTTACACAGGTGACTTGCTGTGTACAGTAATTACCAATTCTGTGAGACAATTCCAGATCCTCCTGGAGCTGGATCCAGCAGCATTGTCTCCTTAGGTGAGACCCTATATTTAAAGACTCTTAAATACAACCACACTTGTATTAGCCTTTGGGTGACAGCTAAGGTATGAGAAGTCTTATTTCCAAACCACCTCCAATAGACAGCTGGTCTTGGGAGCCCATTGAGTTTCAAGGAACAAAAATTCCAATTTGACATCTGGCCTTGTAGGCCAGAGACTTGTCACAGCCAACTCCTCTGATTGCTAAAACTTAGGATATCCTATTTGATTAAATGAGTGCATTCAGGTGCTTTTAGCTAGAACTTGAAGTTTGAGTGAAAGGATACAGAGGATAGATTGGTTGTTTCAGTGACACAGTGCCTTTGTTGTGTTGAAGCTGTATTCTGCCACTGAATTCTCCCACTTAGAATCATTTTGGTTTCCTTACCTGCTCACGCTGCATTCTCGGCCCAGTTGTGGCCCTTCCTTCTGTGCCTTGATCCCCAAGACACGTGGAGATATTTGTGGCAATTCAGACCTTAATACTCTTCAACCTCCCTGCAGCCTTAAACACTCGCAGGGAGAAGCAGGTTCCTGCTAAGTCAGCTGGCCTAAGGAAATTTCTTTTGTTCCCTTTGGAAAGAAACGAATTCCAACTCAATGTTATTGCAAGATCCATGGAGGGACAGTGATATTAGGTAATGAGACATGGCAGCGGTATCAGGAGGCTTCCAGGTATGCTGAGCCAGTGGCTGGTCTAATGGACATTTCATACTCTTGTACCTTGTGCAATCTCTTTTGCTCTTTGTACTATTTTCGTATGATGTAAGTCTCCTCGTTCAAGGCTCAGAGTCGGCACTACATCTTTTCTTCATTGCCCTTTGATGAACTTCTCTCATTTTGCTGAGTTTCATACACCCTGTGTATACCTCTTCTATAATCCCTATGTGGGAGAGTCCATATCACTTTTATGCCCTCGATGCCCCTTGAGGGGAGGAAAACTGTCTAACTCAGCCACACACAGTTCCAACTATTGGAATCCTTATTCATGGATTTGCTTCGTCTCTTTGTGGCTTCATGGGCCTTAGTTGTCTTTCACTACATGAAGGTTTTCTTCAGCCTGGGCTAACGGGATTCCCACAGCCTGAGAGGAAATAGCTATTATTTTTGGCAGCTTTTGGGTGCTGGGGAGGTGTGGAGTTGTGCCCTTCTCATTGTTCGTTGTCCTGCTCATGTTCTTTATAGAGTTCCAGGGATAGGTAAAGAATCTTGTCACAGAAACCCAAAGAACTAACATATTATCTTTTAATTTTCTGGTTGAAGATATTTTCATCTTGGGGGTCAGGGAAGAGATGCCAACCCCTTAGGTCATGACCTTGAAGATGAAAGCACAATGAAGAACCAATTTTCAAGCCCATTACTTCAAAATGTGCTAAAAACTCTTGCTATTGGGCCTAATTGTAGTCAAATTATATACTAATTTTCTTGAAACTTAGTTACTTGATTCTAAATATTACCCGTAAATAAGTATAACAAAACAATTTCCTGTTGGTCAACTTCTGAACTGCTAATTTCAAAAATTCAAAAAAGAAAAAAAACCAAAAAAAATTTAAGAACAATGTTTTACTAATTTAGTAAGTGTTACAATATAACAGCTGTTACACATTTGGAGAGAGAAAGATATTGAACAACTGAAGTATTTGGTTTAAAGTCCTACTTCCTAACTTCCACAGTTAAGTCTTTGAAAATTTTTATGTAGTCATGCAATTTCTGAGACACTGGCAAAAGTAATTATTCCTGCTTTTTTTCTACTTCTGAATCCTGTTTTAAGTGTATTGGCATCAAAAATGTAGGAAAAACTATAACATTCTCTACTGAGTTGATCTGATCTCAAACTATGATGGTAAGTAATGAGTGGTATAAAGAATTTTCACTATTTTTATTGTAATTTTTATAATTATTTTTCTTGAGAAAAATGTCTAAAAAGTAAAACCCACATATTCCTATTGACATTTTGTCTTTATTAGAATACATTTTCTTCTCATCCTGTGTGGACTTTGCTACCTTTCCCTCATTCCTTTTTCTTATTAACCACAAGATACACTCATGGTTGGAATCCTGTCTTCCTGTCTGCTACATTTAAAACTCCTTGGATTCCTTCCTCACCCCATGCTAGCTATTTCCATCTGGCATCAGTTTTAATAAGCTCTTATTATCCAATCACAGATCCTCACATCATTCAATACAATATATCTTCATTGCAAAAATCTTTCTATAGCTTAAAGATCCATTCTCTTCCTCAGCCCTTCCACTTCAAGGGACAAGGCTTTCTACCCTCGGACACCTCTAGTTTCTCCTAAATTCTTTGTTTCGAGTCCAGATCTTTTTGCCTGTCACTTATCCTCTTCCTCCTAGTCTAGCCATCTGGAGCCACATGGATACCAGTCTAATTCCTCTCCCATAAAGCTTCAGATGTTTGCCATATTAAACCTTCCTTAAATCTCCAGGCTTTGTATCCATGGTGTATCTAAATTGTTTTTATAACTTAGTTTTGAGATCTTGGTTGCTTGGTCCTTATTTGGCCAATATTCTTCTAAATAAGATTCAGTATTCCAGGTATTTATCAAGCTTTGTGAAGCTTCAGGGAATTTTGTTGATCTGAAGTTCCTTAATTTGCCTTTGAGCTAAGATTACATTAAAATGCCTATCAATTTTGTCACGACATAATTTAGAGAAACCCTGTATTCATTGAAAAGCCACTAGATCTTTTTCTCAAGAATGACTTCTAGATGTGGTTTCCTTATATTGTGTATTCAAAAAAAATTTTTTTAATGTTTTTGAAGGAGAGAGAGTGAGCCAGCATGAGTTGGGGGAGGGAAAGAGAGAGGAGACAGAGAATCTGAAGCAGGCTCCAGGCTCTGAGATGTCAGCACAGAGCCTGACATGGAGCTTGAAAACAGCAACAGTGAGATCATGACCTGAGGTCAAGTCAGATGCTTAACCGACTGAGCCCCCCAGGCGCCCCATGTCAGTTCTTCATATATTTTGGATACTAACCTTTTATCAGACAAGCCATTTGCAAATATCTTCTCTTATTCAGTAGGCTGTGTTTTAGTTTCATTGATTGTTTGCTTTGCTGTGCAGAAGTTTATTTTGATGTAGTCCCAGTATTTACTGCTTTTGTTACATTGTCTGAGGAAACATATATAGAAAAGTGTTGTTACAACAAAAGCAGAGAAATGACTTACTGCCTGTGCTCTCCACTTGGATTTTTAGGGTTTAAAGTCTTTCATTTAGGCCTTTAAATCCATTTTAGTTTATTTTTGTGTATGGTGTAAGAAAGGGATCCGGTTTCATTCTTAGGCTTATAGCTGTCCAGTTTTCCAAGCACCATTTGTTGAAGACTATTTCCCACTGCATATTCCTGCCTCCTTTGTTGAAGATTAATTGACTGTATAGTTGTGGGTTTATTTCTGGGGTCTCTAGTCTATTGATCTATGTGTCTGTTTTTGTGCCAATACCATACTGTTCTGACTACAGCTTTGTTGTAGATTTTGAAATCTAGGATTGCAGTTTTCTTTTTCAACAAGATTGCTCTGGTGATTCAGGGTCTTTCATAGTTGATTACGAATTTTAGGACTATTTCTTCCAGTTCCGTGAAAAATGCTGTTGGTATTTTGATAGGCTTTGCATTAAATCTATAGAATGTTTTGGATACTATGGTCATCTTAATAATGTTCCTCCAATCCATGAGCATGGAAAAATTTTCCTTTTGTGTCAACTTCATTTTATTTCATCTGTGTTTTAAAGTTTTCAGAGTACAGCTCTTTCACCTCCTTCATTAAGGTTATTCCTTGATGTTATACTATTCTTGGTGAAGTTATCAACGGATTGATTCCTTAATTTCCTCTTTCTGCTGCTTCATTATTGGTGTATGGAAGTGGTGTAGATTTTTGTTGATTTTGTATCCTGTGACTTAATTGGATTTATCAGTTCTAACAGTTTGTTGGTGGACTCTTGGGATTTCTACATACAGTAATTGTTGTCTCACTGCTGTGAAGAGAACTTCCATTACTGTGCTGAATTAGTGGTGAGAGTGGACATCTCACCTCATAACAGACCATCCTCCGTGATCAGGAGGAAAAACTCTGTTTTCACATTGAGCATGATATTAGCTGTGGGTTTTTCATACATGATCTTTATTATATTTGAGGTCTGTTCCTTCTAAACCTGTGTTGAGGATTTTTATCACATGCGGATGTTGTACTTTGTCAAATGCTTTTACTGTATCTGTTGAGATAGTAAATGGTTTTTAATGCTTTCTCTTGTTGATGCAATGTATCATGTTGATTATTTGTGAATATTGAACTACCTTTGCATCCTGGGAATAAATCCCACTTGATAATGGTGAATGATTCTTTTAATATATCATTAGGTTCACTTTGAGTATTTTGAGGATTTTTGCATCTATGTTCATCAGAGATATTGGTCTGTAGTGTTTGTGTGTGGGGTGGGGTGGGGGTCTTTGGTTTTGATATAAGGGTAATGCTGGCCTCATAGAATCAACGTGGAAGCTTCCCTTTTCTATTTTTTGGAATAGTTTGAGAAGAATAGGTATTAACTCCTCTTTAAATGTGTGGTAGAGGGGACCCTGGGGGCTCAGTTGCTAAAGCGTCCGACTTTGGCTCAGGTCATGATCTCGAGGTTTGTGAGTCTAGGCCCCTTGTTGGGCTCTGTGCTGACAGCTTAGAGCCTGGAGCCTGCTTTGGGTTCTGTGTCTCCCCCTCTCTGCCTCTGTCTCTCAATAATAAATAAATGTTAATGAAAAATTTAAATGTGTGGTAGAATTCACCTGTGAAGCCATCTGGTCCTGGACTTAACGTTTGTTGGGAATTTTAAATGACTGATTATATTTCATTGCTGGCAATGAGTCTCTTTAGATTTTCTATTTCTTCCTGACTCAGTTTGGGAGTTAATAGGTTTTAAGAATTTATCCACTTTTTCTAGGTTGTCCAATTTTGTTGCCATGTAATTTTTTCAAAATATTCTAATCTTTGTATTCCTGTGGTGTCAGTTGTTTCTCTCCTTTGATTTATCATTTGGTTTAGTCTTTTTTTCTTTAAGTAATTTCTGTACCCAACATGGTGCCCAAACCCGTGACCCCCAAGATCAAGAGTTGCATGTCCTACAGACTGAGCCAGCCAGTTTCCCCTGTCTTGAGTCTAGTAAAGGCTTATCACTTTTGTCAGTCTTTTCAAAGAACAGCTCCTGGTTTCATTGATTCATTCTATTGGTTTTATTTTTTGGTGGTTGTCTGTAGTTTCTATATTTATGTCCTAATATTTCTTTCCTTCTACTGGTATGGAGTTTTGTTCTTTTTCTAGCTCCTTTAGGTATAAGGTGAAGTTGTTGGAGATTTTTCTTGGTTCTCCAGTTACACCTGTATTGCTATAAACTTTCCTATCAGAAGAGCTTTTGCTGCATCCTGAAGATCTTGAACCATTGTGTTTTCATTTTCATTTGTCTCCATGTATTTTTTTGATTTTGTCTTTGATTTCTTGGCTCATTTATTGATTAATAGCATGTGATTTAACCTTTACGTATTTGTGGTGTTTCCAGAGTTTTTCTTGTGGTTGATTTCTAGTTTCATAGCATTGTGCTCAGAAAGGATGCATGGTATGACTTTGATCATTTTGATTTTGTTGAGACTTGTTTCGTGGCCTAATATGTAATTTGTTCTGGAGGTGTTCCATGTACATTTGAAAAGAATGTGTGTGCTGCTGTTTTAGGAGGGAATATTTTGAATATATCTGTTAGAACCATCTGGCCCAATGTGTCAAAGCCACTGTTGCCTGTTTTTTCTGTTTGGGTGATCTATCCATTGATATAAGTGGGGGTGTTGAAAGTCCTTTATTATTATTTTATTAACTAGTTCATTCATGTTATTAGCTGCTTTATGTATTTCGGTGGTTTCCTGTTGGGTGTTAAAATTTAAATAACTGTTATATTTTCTAGGCTTGTTCCCTTTATGATTATTTAGTATTCTTTGTCTCTTGTTACAGCCTTTGTTTTATTTGTTATTTTGTTACACTCTGTTTTTAAAGTCTGTTTTGTTGGAAAAAAGTATTGCTACCCTGGATTTCTTTTTACTACCATTTCCATGATAGATCTTTTTCTGTCCCTTGCATTTTCAATCTGCATGTGTATTCAGATCTGAAATGAGTCCCTTCTAGGCAGGTCTCGGTTTTTGATCTATTTTGCCACCCTGTGTCTTTTGATTGGAGTATTTAGTCCATTTGCATTTAAAGTGATTATTATTAGGCATGTACTTATGACCATTTTGTTGTTTTGTGCTTGTTTTTGTAGTTCTTCTGTTTCTTTGGTCTTTCATGGTTTGCTGGGTTTCTTTAGTGGATTCCTTTTTCTTTATTTGCACATCTATTACAGGTTTTTGATTTGTGGTTACCAATAAGTTTGTATATAACATCTAATGCATATAGCATTTTATATTAAGCTGATATTTGCTTAAGTATGAATTTATTCTGTACTCTGCTCCCCTCTATGTTTTAGGTATATGATGTCCTACTTTACATCTTTCTATCTTATGAATCCCTTGACTGGTTTTTATGGATAGAACTAATTTTACTGCTTTTCTGCTTCATACTTCTATTTAGGGTCTTTCCATTCAAAGAACATCCTTTAACATTTCTGATAGGGCTTCTGTAGTGATGAATTCCCTTGGGGAATCCCTTTACCTCTTCTTGTATCCTGAAAGATAGCTTTGGTAGTTAGAGTATTCTTGACAGCAGGTTTTTTTTTTTTCTTTGAGCACTTGAATAAATGATACTGCTCCCTACTGGCCTGCAAAATTTCTGCTGAAAAATAAGCTGATAGCTTTATGACGTTAACCTTCTATGTAACTGTTTTTTTTTTTTTCCCTCTTGCTGCTTTTAAAACCCTCAACCCTACTTTTTACCTTTTGAATTACTATGTGTCTTGGTGTGGACCTCCCTAAGCCAATTTTATTGGGGACTCTTTGTGCCTTCTGGATCTAGATTTCTATTTCTTTGCCCAGATTTGGGAAGTTTTCACCTATTATTTCTTCAAATAAATTTTCTACCCCCTTCATCATCTTCTTCTGGAATCTTATTAATGCAAGCGATGTTCTGCTTGATGGTGTTGCTGGATTCCCTAAGTCTTTATTTATTTACTATTTTTTCTCTCAACTGTTCACCTTAATGACTTTCCATTACTTTGTTCTCCAGGTCACTAATTTTTTCCAGTGTATTTTTAATTTCAGTTATTGAGGTCTTCATCTCTGGTTATTTTTTGTTTTCTGTCTCTTTGTTAAGGTCTCACTGAGGCTCTCCACTCATAAGTCCAGTGAGTATCTTTATGACCATTACATCAAATTCTCTACTTAACTACATTTTGTTTAGTTCTCTTACTGTGGTTTTGTTCTGTTCTTCAATTTGGGACCTATTTCTCTGTCTCCTCCTTTTGTCTAATTCTGTGTATCTGTGTTAGGAAATTCAGTCTCCTGCTCTTGAAAGTAACAGCCTTAGGACGAGGTCCTATAGTTCAGTGTCCCCTGTTCACCAGAACGCTTCAGGGGTATTGATCATGTGTGTTGTATGTGCCCTACAGTTGTGACAGAGTTGTATTTTTCTTCATTCTTGTCATCTGCTCTTTGCTTGTTGTGGGCAGGGTTTGGTCCATGTGGTGGTAGTTGGCCAGTCTGGGGCTACCTTGGTCTTGACTTGAGTCAGACCAGGCATTTGCCAGATTGAGTAGCACTGAACTGTGGGGTGCTTTCACAGTGTTGTACCCTGAGAAGCTTTCGTTGGTGAGTGGAGTCTGTATTCAGGCCAGATGTCTATCCCCAGTCCACTGCTTGGGCCACAGTCTGACTGGTGTGTGTAGTTACCTTCCTCTCCCTCCAGGGCAGCAGTCACTTTGGAATGGTGCTGGCTCTTGTTGGAGCTGCTTGCATGCTGCCAGTCTTTGACACTGCTTTGGATGGGCTCCATCCAAGGGTGTATCGGAGAGGGCAGTTCAGAATGTGGGAGTGGGGGGTGGTGCCAGCAAGGTCACACCAGTCTGCTCGAGCAGGGGACCTGCAACCCCCCCCCCCCCCCCCCCCCGGTACTGAGGCATGTTGAATTGGATTGGAGGGAGTGGATCCTCAGAAGCATCAAGAGGTGGGATAGTGGTGCTGTCAAGTTAGTTGGAAAGTGTTTTCACCATCCTGGTTCCCACAGGTGTCCATATATCTAGGATGGGGTCACAGGGGTGACCCACAGGGGAAGAAAAATGTGCCTGCCAGCTCCTTTGTTCTTGAAGTCTCTCGACCATCCCTGCCCCTCAGCACATGCTCTGAGATTATTAGTAAATGAATCACTTTTGCCTCTATCCCCCATGTTTTTCCAAACTTTTGCTTCTTTACTGTGTTTGAGCAGGGCTGTTTGTTTTGCTGTCTCTTTAAGGGTTGGGACTCAGGTCCTCTCACCCTCCAGCTTTCCCAGAGCCCCTGCCTGATGATTTTTAAAGTTCCATGTATTAAGACTCACTGATTGTAAGAACTTGTGAAATTCAGCCACTCTAGTTTTCAAAGCCACGTGTTATAGGGGTTTGTCTTTCTGATGCCTGGATTTACTGTTTCTTTCCTGTCTTCATGCCCACAGCCTCCCTCTCCTTACCTCCCTCCTTTGGACAGTCCCACATATCCATTTAGCTCCCCATCATGTGTCTGCCCTTCCTACCTTCTTTAATGTAACCGCTTCTCTACATTCAGCTGTGGAGTCTATTAGTCTTCAGGTCATTGTCTGGGTTATTTATAACCATTGTCTGTGGGTATTATATAGTGGTATCCCTGGGACCAAGTGAGCTTAGCCTTCTACTCTGCCATCTTCCCCAGAAGTCTGTCAAAGTCTTTGTTGAATTAAGAAACTTGTTGGAGTCCTTTTAACTTATCTCCTTGCAATTAGTGGAAGAAAGATGTGCTTGGGATGTTGTTCTCACCCAGTAATTCAGATTAATAGATACTTGCCAGCAAATAAGACATTAATTCAAATATTATCATGACTAGGCAGTACATCTTTAGGTAATATGACAAGGCTGTGTACCTTTATTTGGCCCACCAGCTGTACTCTTCAGTGCTCCCTACCTTGATTTGTACTTGGGTAGGCTGGTGTATATGACTCTACTAAGGGGACTAGGCTTTTTGGCTTCTGTTTAGCTTCAGGGGGTTGGGATTATCAGGAAATTGGTGATACATGGGGATAAGAGTCAGGACAGGTTGTTAATTCTTCTGGCACACTTTCTACTTCTACCAAATTACAGTTGTATCTCTATACTAAAGGTCACAGCTTGCTGACTCTCCAAGTTGGAGTCCTAGCTCCTTCCCCAAGCTCTCAAAGTTTCTCCCTATGATTTACCCTGAATCGCTACCCCATCACTCCTGAATTTAACTTAACCTTGCCTACACCTTTGTCTGTAGTCTGTTAATTAAATTCTGTCCTGCATTATCCCCTTGAATATGGCCTCTTTTTTCCTGCCTAGCCCCTGAGTGACATGGCAGTCTATCAGAATTGCAGATTTTTACAGGTTGAAGGTAACTTTCATGAGACACAGCTGCTGTGCAGATTCTTGACAATTGGCATGCCTCTACCAACATACGTCATTACAGGACTCAGGTCTTGGATGTGTTTTTGAAAACTGTTAGAAACTCTTCATGTGCTAGCAAGTTCCTACTTGATTTGACCTTTACTTGGCAAGTATTTAGTTGTAAATGCTAATGCAACTATCACTGCTTGAACTACCTGTCCTCAACAGGAAAGGGCTCATCCAGCTAATCCTCAGGATATACTTTTGTGAAATTAAAAGAAAAAAATAGGCCTAGACTTGTGGAAAAAGAAAATGGACCCCAGAGGTCCATGGATGCTGTCTTAGTTCATTTGAGCTGCTATGACAAAATACCACAGACTGGGTGACATATAAAGAACAGAAATTTGTTTCTCATAGCTCTAGAGACTGGAAGTCTGAGACTAGAATGCCAACATAGTTGAGTGACAGCTCTCTTCAGGTTGAAGACTTAACCTTACGTCCCTACATCCCTCCGTGGCAAAGGGGTAGGAATCTCTCTGGAGCCTCTTGTATAAGGACATTAATCCCATTCATAAGAGTTCTATCTCCATGACTTAAATACCTCCTAAAGTCCCCATATACTACCCCCTTTGGGGGTCAGAATGTTAACATGAATATGGGGGGAACACAACCTTTCAGGCCATATCAGATGCCCAATTTAAGAAACACTAGCACAAAGAGTAAACATTATGAGCTTTGAAAACTTGCAGTGGTCAAATCTCAGCTCTGTCCGTTTTAACAATGTTAAAATCAGGTAACTTGCTTAATGTTTCTGAATCTGTTTCCTTATTTGTGAAAATGAGATGATAGTATCCAATGAATTTTTTGGTGGGTTAAATAAGACTTTGTATTAGAAATCTCAAGACAGCCTATCATTTTAAATCAATGAATCTTGATTTAAAAACAAAAATGTTTTAATAGTAAGATAGGGCAACTAACCCTTCACATGTCAAAAGCAGATACTGATCCTCATTACCAAAAAGGATAAAATCAGCGAAGGGGTGGAATGAGGTTCTGGCAATGGTTACCAAATTTTAAAAAATGGCCGATTTAGAAGGGACACAACGTCCCATGAACCACCTCTCTGACTTGATCCTAGTCTCCAGCAGAAAAAGAACATAGTGATTTATAAAAAGAACTGGAGAGAAAGTCTAAACACTAAAGAACAAGTGATCAAGAATTTTTTTAACTTGTATTGGCGGTTCTCCAAATTTCTTGATTAATACAAAAGAGCAACAATTGAAAGTCCTCTAACTCCATGTACAGTGATTTATGATGAGCTGACAATATAAGCTCTCCCTAAAAATTGTGGGAGTTTAAAAATATTTATTGACAAAATTACCAAGCAGGTAGCAGCCTGTTGAATCTTAATGCACTAATTTTAGTTTAAAAATGTTCAAGTTATAAACCAAAGTTTTCTGGAATTGTTACTAGATTGTATGGATATGCCCATCATTGTAAAGACGAGAATTTTCAGTCAGCTTGCTGCTAATGCAGGGAAATTCTTTTAGCACATTAGTGGGTTATGAACTAAGCTTTGGGCTGGGTTGTTCTAAGGTTGCATTCTGCACTAACATTGAGTTTAAGGTATTTTATTCCATTCTGTCCAGTGTAGCCCCCCTACAGTAGTTTCCTGGGGCTGCCAAACTAAATACCATAAACGATGTGGCTTAAAAGAACAGAAATGTAATGTCTTAACCTTCTAAAGTCTAGAAGTCTAAATTCAAGTCGTAAGCAGTGTTGGTCCCTTCTGAGGGCTATGAAGGAGAATCTGGTCTGTGCCTCTTCTAGCTCCTGAGGTTTGCTAGCTACCCTTACTATTCTTTGGCTTGTCAATGCATCACTCCAACCCTCCACATTCACGTGGCTTTCTCACTGTGTGTCTTCAACATCATTTTCCTCTTGGGTGTGTCTGTCCCTTGGTCCAAATCTCTTGCTATAAGGACTCCAGTCGCTTTTGGATTAGGGCCCACCATAGTGATGTCATCTTGATTACCTCTGTAAAGGCCCTATTTACAAGTAATGTCACATCTTGAGTTATTGGGCATTAGGACTCTAGCATATATACTTTTTTAGGGACACAATTAAATCTGTAACACCCCCAAACACTTCCTGGGAAGAGGCACAGATACTTGGGATTCAGCATATGACTTGCTTTACACCATTTCCTTGAAAGAAATATTTACATAAATCAAGGGCTGATTCTAAAGATGAGTATAGAGTAGGGTGCATTTTCCCACATGTATTTGTGTAATGGTATTATCACTATCAGAGGTAATACAATGAAAAATACAACTTTACCAATTTTCTTTAAGTCCTCTGTTACTAAATGCTGAATTAAAGAACTTGGATAGTGATGCAAAACCTATTTGAATCAAAATTTGTTAAATTAGATGAAAGTTTAAAAGCGATAATGAAAAACCAACTTTATGCCACTAATAAAAATGAATCAACCATGCAGAAACTTGGTTCTGTTCTATTTTGCAAGGGTGAAAAGTCCTTGTCTTACTTTCCTAAATTCAGTTCTTAATTCACTGATTTTTTGGAACACTTTTCTGCTTTTTAATTCAATCCAATTTAGATCCTGATTTTAGTCTTGACAGTGACATGGTCCTGAATTTTTTGAGCTGTTTGAGTTACCAGTTTGATCCCGCTTGCATTCTCTTTCAATGATTAACAATTTTTGTTCTTGTACTTAAGCTTTATATCTTCTAGAAACCATTGATAGCTTTATCTGAATAAATGTGTATACATGTTTACATGTGTACATCTTTTCTCTCACTTTTAGCGGATTTGATGCAAGAGAATATTGGAGCAGGTGATCCATCTGCAATCTTGATTTACTCAAAAAATAAAATAAAAAATCATTTTTACATTGGAGGGGTGTCTGGGTGGCTCATTCAGTTAAGTGTCCAACTCTTGGTTTCAGCTTAGGTCATGATCTCATGGTTTTGGGAGTTCAAGCCCCACATTGGGCTCCGGCTCCAAGCTGACAGTGCAGAGCCTGCTTTGGCATTCTGTGTCTCCCTCTCTCCCCCGCCCCCC
Source organism: Prionailurus bengalensis (assembly GCF_016509475.1). Lineage (NCBI taxonomy): Eukaryota > Metazoa > Chordata > Mammalia > Carnivora > Felidae > Prionailurus > Prionailurus bengalensis. The sequence goes on along the minus strand of NC_057351.1, from coordinate 50,606,043 downwards.
CCCCCCCCCCCCCCCCCCCCCCCCCCCCCCCCCCACTTAGACTATCTCTTTAAAAATAAAAAAAAATTAAAAAATTTACATTTGAAATCACGGAGAAATATAGAATGTGCTAGATTTTTAGTTGGCAGGTTACCTACACTCCCCTTCCTCTCCCCCTCCCTGATTCTCCTGTTTCACAGGTGGAAAGCCTGGGCACTAGATTCCCCGGAACTGCTAACAGCAAGGCACCATATTAAACTTTGCCACAAGGGCACTTGCGAGAAGAGAGGCCACTATTGCTCCTGATGTGGTGGCATAGGCTCAGGGACTGCAGAAGTGACAGGTGTGAGGTTAGGAGAATGACTTCTTTTTGTGAGCTGGTGAATCAGCAGTGGCAGTTTGCTGTAATTCCTATTCTTCTTGAATTTTTGAGCACAGCAATGACTTCCCTGATACTTGGCTCACTTGTCAACCCAATGCTTTTTCTGACTCTCCAACTTCTGTGTTTGAACTATCTCAAGCAATTTCTGCTTTCCTGACCAAACTGAAACCGTTTCCATAACTTGCCCTAGGTCCCACGGTTAATTAGGATTTGAACCCATATCTGTCCCACTTTTGACAACACGTGCATTGATGAGTTCTAAATCTTTTTTTAGACTCTCATGGGATGCTCTACATTCATCAATGGTGAATATTATGTTAAGAGCTTTCTGGGAGGATGAGCTTATGTATTTTCAAGATAATACTTCATATCGTTTGTAGGTCTGCTTGGAAGAGTCAGGGTAAAAATAGAGCTACAAAAGGAAAGGGAAGAGTTATTTGAAGATGCAAGTTCTTCCCTTCATTACTTTTCACAGCCATGGGTTAAAAAAGGAAGGTAGAGACGAGTAAAATAGAAATCAAGAAATTTATTGTAAATTGAGGCGATAGGACTGTTGATCCAGTTATAGTCAACTATTCCTATATCTGTATGTACGTGTGGACATGGTTGAAATACTCAGTTCTAATCATTGCCAGTATTTCTTATGTAATGTGAATATTATCCACATGGAACTGATGTAGTTTCAAGTTCAATCTTTAGTTTAACTCAGGAAGAATTAAAAATCACACTGTTGTTACCACTAGTGAAGATTTGCCATTATTTTATAAAAGCTAAAAATTGAATTTAGAAACTTATTTGTACATTATATTGACATTTCAGAAGACACCCATTTTATTTTCCTATAAATAGTCTGCAACTGTTTTTATTCTATTCATCAGTGTGTTTAAACATTCTCTGAAAGGACAGAGAGCGAATGTTGGGTTAACAATGAAGCAATTGATTTAATTGCAAAATAGATGCCTAAGGTATTGCTTTGAAAATTCATGACTGAGCAAAGTATAAAGGAAGAAATCTAGAGAAGTACTTGTGTTGCTATGGGGACAGGGTTTGTAGATAAACCTAAAAAGAGAATCAATTTGCTTGGGTGTTTCTTTTGTGTAGTTTCACTTTCCATTTGTAAATATTGTATGTTTGACCACCCTCTAAAACAAAAAGATTGAAAAAGATTGAAAAAGATTAATATTTTTATAATGGAATGATGGATCAGATCACAAATCACATGGATTATTTGATCTATAGCCAAAAGAATCCAACCATATAAACTTTGTTCATGTATTACATTTTTAAAACTGTTAATTGTGCAGAGTTGAGTTTCCTATAGTGATGGGCCAAGCTTTCAGCCTTGTCCCCTCCTGTCAACTGCCATACACCTGTATCACACACACCCTAAAGAAAAGTGGCTGGAGAAAATATTTTTGGAAAATATAATTAAAATGATCAGGGGTGCCTGGGTGGCACAGTTGGTTAAGCCTCCAACTTCGTTCGGCTCAGGTCATGATCTCACGGTTTGTGGGTTCAAGCCCCACATCAGGCTCTGTGCTGACAGCTCAGAGCCTGGAGCCTGGTTTGGATTCTGTGTCTTTCTCTCTCTGCCCCTCCCCGGCCCACACTCCCTCTTTCTGTCTCCTTCAAAAATAAACATTAAATTTTTTTTAAATGATCAAAAAGTTGATGAAACTAACAAATTACCTAGTTAAAATGGAAGGAACAGTGAAAACCCAGAAAGGTAAACTGGCCCAAAGCTGCTCTTGCTTAGAGTGAAGTTTTCAATTTTAATTTTTATGTAGACAGTATCAAAGAGTAAAGTGAACAGAAATTAAACTCAGACTCCGTGTGTCCTCAATAGAAGACCCTATTTACATTAAACTAGTCCTAATCAGTCATATACACAGAATAAAAGTGACCTGAAAGTAAGCCTAGCTTCCACCCAACTCCAAGTCTTGTTTTGTAATGGGAGTAGAGTGGGGGTGGGGGTGGAATATTCCTGAAAACTTGTGGCCAGAGATGTGCCCTTGTACATATATTTTAGGCCAGATTCACATTGCCTGATTAGTTCAGAACTCACTAAGTTTATTGTACTCAGACTGATAAGCCTTTCTAGATGCAGACACAACTGCAGAACTTCTCTGGAGTAATACACAATCATTCTAGGCTTCAAATTGTTACAGATAATTTTTCAAGAATATTAAGCAATGCTAGTCAAAAATAACCAAGCACACAAGAAAGTGAGGCACCATGAGTGAGCACCAGCAGAAATATACAGATCTGCAAATACTCAGATAAAAAATTAGTAGACACATTACAAAACACTTATGTTCCTATGCCTGTATAAATACAGGGAAGGCTTGAAAATATGTACAGCCAAAGGTAAACAGTAAAACAGGACCTAATTGATTTCAAGCAACCCACAAGAAACTCTATAAATTAAAATACCAAAATGAAATTCTTATCTCTTAGATTTTATCTAATTTATAGGAAATGGGAAGACAGATGAGAAATGACTGGAAATGTAACACTTAGGCATAAAAAGATGGAGAATACCAAAAGACGTTAAGAGTCAGGGAAGACAGAGTGGGAAGTTCTAACATTTATTTGTAGTTCCAAAAGAGAATAAGGCGTTGGAATTACATCTTTGCATACGAAGTTAGAGTATGTTTATTTACAATTTTTCTGTCACTGAAGAGACCTGAACTGTGATTTATGCATAGGTTTTGAGAACATTGTAATAGGATTTCTTTTTAACATTTACAGTACATCACTACTACATTATAATACTACATATTTAAACAAGTTTTAAAACATTGGTGATATGAATAAACATCATTTAACAAATTATAACCACAGAATTTAGTGTCAAATACATAGACTTGTAATTACTGTCTTACTAAAATGCACAAACTCAAAAGAACCATTAGAGGTATTTCGTATGATGCCTTTTCTGAATTCAAACATTCTAAAAAGAAAATTGAACATACACGTGGCTTCTCCAATTTATTGAACTGAATTAATAAGCATTATCCCCCCTCCGCTGTGCTTTATAAAAGTAGCATTTAAAAACAAAACAAAACAAAAAAAACTAAAGTTACTAATAGTCTGAGTATCTCAAACAACTAGACCACTATCTTTACTTAAAAAAAAAAAAAAAAAAAAAAAAAAAAAAAAAGGAAAGCCATGCACAGTTACGTTAATAGGTAAAATGGAACCATAAATAGCTGATGTTAAAAAATGAGGATTCATGAGAAGTACCTGGTGTATGGAAAGTCTGGAATGTGTCAATATCTGTATTGGTAAAGGCTATTGATTGCAAATCACAGAGGTGAAAGGGACAGAGCTGTCATTCAGTTCAATCTTCAGAAAATAATTCCCTTCAAAATGCTTGACTTTCACACTTAAAACCTTTCTAGGAGTGGTCCACATAGTGTGACCAAATACTTATGTCATAGGTCTCCTCAACCACTTTATCTTCTATAACCATTTTTGGTTTTTGCTATTAAAAAAAAATCTGAGTTTTAATTGATGTACAATAAATAACACAGGTTAAAAAGTACAGTTGATAAATTGACACATATACACACCTGTAAAGTGGTTATTAGTCGACATGTCCAAGCCTGCTGTCACCCCAGGCGTTTGCTCATGCCCCTTCATAATCCATTTTTTCTTCCATCTCCACCCCCAGGCAGTCACTCATCGGATTTTTGCCACTGTTGATTAGCTTGTATTTTCTAGATAGTGATAAAAACTAGATAAAAATCACACATTATTGCTCTTTTTCTCATCTGGTTTGATTCTACATAACTTTGAAATTTGTGTATAAGTTCATTCTTCTCACTACTGAATAATATTTCATTGTAGGGGAATGCTGTAATTCATTTCCCTACTAGTGGACATTTGGAATAACTTTTTTTTTTTTTTGGCTGTTATAAAAAGTGCTCTGAATATTCACACGAATTTTCATGGATATATGCTTTTATTTATTTTGGGTAGATACGAAGGAAAGAAATGCCTGTATCATAAGTTTATGCTTAATTTAAAAAACTGAAAAGCTGTTTTTAAACTGATAACACTTAACATTCATTTCAGCTGTATTTGAGGATTCCATTGACTCTGTATCCTCACTACTGCTTTCTATGATTAGCGTTTTGACGATGAGGTAGTGGTATCATTCTAATTTCTGTAGTGACTAAAAATGATACTGTTACACATACTGACAATTCATACATCTTCACTGGTGAAGTGTCTGCTCAAGCTGCTTCCCCATTTTTCAGGTGGTTTTCCCCCCCACACATAGTTTTAAGAGTTCTTCATATATGTTGATACATAGATTTTTCTGAGAAGAGAACACAAAATGTGAATACTTGCAGAGGAAATTTTCAAGAAAATTGCCTGGAAACAAGTGTGAGACACACTAATTCACAAATTCAAGAAGCCAGATGTATAATCAAAAAAAAAAAAAAAAAAGAAATCCATGTTTAGTAGCTGAGTTCCGTTGTGATGACACAGCATAACAACAGAGAAAAAGATACATCTTAAAATTATCCAGAGAACAAAGAGAGTTGACTTCAAAAGACAGCAATTTCTTAACAGTAAAAAACAGAAGGAAGAGAACCAGGGTAATGACAACTTTGCATAATTACCACTTTATATTTGTCCTTGGTTCCTTCTTGCATCTCAGACCTTCCATCTGGAGATTGCTTTCCTTCCATAGGACATGTATAATTGATGGATTTGTCTTAATGAGGGGGTGCCACTTGTTTACCTGAAAAATGAATTTTGTCATCAATCTTGAAATAGGTTTTTCTGGGTTTAGAATATTAAACAATTTCTTTCTAGCCAAAATAATTTTAGATATTGTTGGGTTGTCTTCTGATTTACATTGTTGCTGTTGAGAGGTTATCTTACAGTCTACAACCTCTTTGTAAACAGTAATCTTTTATGTCTGGCTTAACATCCTAGGGATGTTATAAGGATTCTACAGTTTTACCATAACATGGATTCCTTTTAACTTACCTTGCCCTGGATTTCTCTGGCTTTCTGAATCTGTAGTTTGGGTCATTCATTAGTTTGGGAAATTTTTCAGCAGTTTTTTTTCAAAAGTTTTGCTTCACTTTTTCTTTGCTTACGTTCTGGAACTCTGATTAAATACATATTAGACCTTCTCACTCAGTTCTCCATGTCTCTTCAACTTGCTTTCATATATTTTGCAATTTTGTGATTCTCTGAGCTTCATTCATTCTTTTTTAATTTTAATTCCAGTAGAGTTAACAGATGTTATATTAGTTTCACGTGTACAATATAGCGATTCAACAGTTCTATACATTACTCATTGCTCACCATAAGTGTACTCTTAAATCCCCTTCACCCATTTCACCCATCCCCTCCCTCCCACCTCCTCTCTGGTAACCATTGGTTTTCTATAATTATGAATCTGTTTTTTGGTTTGTCACTTTTTCATTTTTTCTTAAATTCCACATATGGGTGAGATCATGTGGTATATCTTTCACTGACTTCGCTTAGCGTTATACTCTCTAGATCCATCTATGTAATTATGGCTGAGTAATATTTCATTGTATGTGTGGTGCGTGTGTGTGTATACGTATATACATATATATATATATATCAATACACATACATGCGTGCCACTTTATTGATGGACATTTGGGTTGCTTTAATAATTTGACTATTGTAAACAATACTTGAATAAACATAGGGTGCTTATATCTTAGTTTGTGTTTTTGTATTTTGAGGGTAAATACCCAGTAATGGAATTACTGGATCATATAGCAGTTCTATTTTTAACTTCTTGATGGACCTCCATACTGTTTCCCAGAGTGCCTGCACAAGTTTACATTCCCACCAACAGTGCAAGAGAGTATATTTCTTTCCACATTCTTGCCAATACTTGTTTTTGAGTTTAGCCAGTAGGACGGGTGTGTAGTGGTATCTCACTGCGGTTTTATTTGCATGTCCCTGATGATGACTGATGTTGAGTATCTTTTCATGTGTCTTTTAACCATCTGGATGTCTTCTTTGAGCTCTTGGTTCCATTGATCTTTGTTACTGTTTTTAGGTCAGTACCATTCTGTTGGGATTACTACAGCTTTATAGTATATCTTGAAATCTGAAATTGTGATATTTTTAGTTCTGTTCTTTTTCAGGATTGCTTTGTCTATTCAGGGTCTTTGGTAGCTCCATACAATTTTAGAATTGTTCTAGTTCTGTGACAAATGCTGGTGGTGTTTTGATGGAGAGTGCATTAAATCTGTAGATTTCTTGGGTAGTGTAGACATCTTAAGAACTTTTGTTCATCCAATCCATGAATATGGAATGTCTTTCCATTTCTTTGTGTCCTTTTCAATAAGAAATTGATCATATTTTTTAGTTTTCAGAGTACAGGTCTTAAACCTCTTTGAGGTTTATTCCTAGGTATCTTTTTTTTTTTCCTTTGGTGAAAAATCCATTGTAAATGGGATGGATTTCTTAATTTCTTTCTCCTACTTCATTATTGGTATATGGAAAGGCAACGTATTTCTGTATGTTGATTTTGTATCCTTCAACTTTACTGAATTCATTTAACAGTTCTAGCAGTTTATTGGTGGAGTCTTGGGGATTTCTATATACTATCATGTGATTTGCAAATAGTGAAAGTTTCACTTAATTCTTGATTATTTGGATGTGTCTGATTTCTTGTTGTCTGACTGCTGTGGATTTGACTTAGAGTAGTGTGATGAATAAAAGTGGTGAGATTGAACATTCCTGTCTTTATCATGATCATAGAGAAAAAGCCTGCAGTTTTTCCCATTGCAATATTAGCTGTGGGTTTTTCATATATGGCCTTTAGACTTGTTCCCTCTAAACCTGTGTGGAAGGTTTATCATCATATATGGGTATTGTACCTTGTCAAATCCTTTTTTTCTGGATCTATTGAAAGGATCATATGGTTCTTATCACTTACTTTATTAATGTCATGTACCCTGTTTTTGTGAATATTGAATCACACTTTCAACTCAAGAATAAATCCCACCTGATTGTGGTGAATGTTTTTTTTTTTTTTCTTTTTTCAATGTACTGTTGGATTTGATTTGCTAGTATTTTGTTAAGGATTTTTTAAATCTATTTTCACTAGAGTTACTGGAGTTACTGATCTGTAGTTATCTTTTTTTGTGATATCTTTATTTGGTTTGGTATCAGCATAATGCTGGTATCATAGAATGGATTTGGAAGTTTTCCTTCCTCTTCTTTTTGGAATAGTTTGAGAAGAATAGGTATTAACTCTTAAAATGTTTGGCAGAATTTGCCTGTGAAGCTGTCTGGTCCAGGACTTTGGTTTGTTGGGAATTTGATTACTGATTCAATTTCTTTGCTGGTTATTGGTATGTTCAAGTTTTCCATTTCTTCCTTTCTTAGTTTTGGTAATTAACCTGTTAGTAGGAATTTATCCATTTTTTTTTCTAGGTTGTCTAGTTTTGGGCCATATAGTTTTTCATAAAACTCTTGTATTGGTGGTTATTTCTCCTCTCATGTTTGTGATTTTACTTTTTTGGGTGCTTTCTCTTTTTGTTAAGTCTGGCGAGAAGTTTATCAATTTGGTTTTTTTTGAAAAATAAGCTCCTGGTTTCATTGATTTTATTTGTTTTTTAGTTTCTATATCATTTATTTCTGCTCTAATCTTAGGTCCTTCCTTCTGATTTAGGGCTTCACTTGTTCTTTTTTTTTTAGCCCTTTAAGTATAAGGTTAGGTTGTTTGAGATGATTCTTGTTTCTTGAGGATTGCTGTCTACTTGCCTCTTCAGATTGCTTTTGCTACATCCCTAAGGTTTTGAACTGACTTGCTTTCATCTTTGTTTCCATGTATTTTTTAAATTTCTTCCTCTGTTTCCTGGTTGACCCATTCATTGTTTAGTAGCATGTTGTTTAATCTCCCTATATTTGTGATGATTACAGATTTTTCTTGTTGACTCCTAGTTTGATAGGGTAATTAGAAAAGGTGCATGGTATGATGTCAATCTCTATTTGTTGAGTCCTGTTTTGTGGCCTAATTTGTGATATATTCTGGAGAAAGTTCCATGTGTGCTTGAAAAGACCATCTCTTCTGTTTTAGGATGTTCTGAATATCTTGGCTAAGGCCATCTGGTTCAGTGTGTCAGAGCCTTTGTTTCCGTGTTGATTTGTCTGTTTAGATGATTTGCTCATTGATATAAGTGGGGTGTTAAAATCCACAACTGTTACTGTATTACTATTGATTCTTTTTTTTATGTTATTTTACATACTTGGGTTCTATCATGTTGGGTGTGTAAATATTTACAATTGTTACATTTTCTTGGATTGTCCTCTTGATGTAGTGTCCTTTGTCACTTGTTAGTCTTTGTTTTGAAGTCTACTTTGTCCAATGTAAGTTGATACTCCAGGTTTCTTTTGACATCTATTTACATGATAAATGTTTCTCCAACCCTTCACTCTTAATTTGTGTGTGTCTTAAGGTCTAAAATAAGTCTCTTGGAGGCACCATATGGATGGGTCTTACTTTTTTTTTTTTTTTTACCCATTCTGTCACCCTGTGTATTTTGATTAGAGTGTTCATTCACAGAGTACTGATTGATCTGTATTTATTGCCATTTTATTACTTGTTTTATGGTTTGTGGAGATTTTCTCTGATCCCTATATTGGATTTCTTCTATGTTTTGCTGATTTTCTTAAGTGATATATTTAGATTTCTGTATTCTTTGCATGTTTGTTAGTACTTTTTGTACATGGTTGCCATTAGGTTTGTATATAACTTCTTGTGCATATAGCAGTATATATTAAGATGATAGTTGTTTAAGTTTGAACCCATTGTTTTCTTTTCCCTACATTTTAGGTACACGTTCTTGTATTCCTTTTTGTTGGGAGTTTCTTGATTGATTTTTTTTTCACATAAATTTTCATTTTTAGTGCTTTTGTGTTTCCTGTCTTTATACTGTCACTTTTAGTCTTTGCCCCTCAAAGAGTCCTCTTTAATACTTCTTACAGGGCAGGTTTAGTGGTCACGAACTTTGTTTTTTGTCTGGGAAACTCTTGCTCTCCTTCTGTTCTGAAAGATAGCCTTGCGGGATTGAGTATTCTTGGCTGCAGATTTTTTTCCATTCAGCACTTTGAATGTATCACGCTCCTCCCTTCTGATCTGCCAAATTTCTGTTGAAAGATTGCCAGCTTGCTTTATGGGTTTTCCCTTGTAGTTAATGACTTCTTTTGCCTTGCTGCTTTTAGGACTTCTTTTTTTATCACTAGATTTTGCAAATTTAATTACAGTGTCTTGGTATTGGCCTGCTTTTGTTGATTTTGATGGGAGTTATCTGTGCCTCCTGGGTCTGAATGTCTGTTTCCCCAGATTGGGGAAATTTTCAGCTATTTTTCGAATTTTCTGCCCCCTTTTCTCTCTTCTTTGTCTGGGACTCCTATAATAGAAATTTTACTATGTTTGGATTTAGAGTTCCTTAAGTTGGTTCTTGTTTTACATCATTTTTCTTTATCTTTTGTTCAACTTCATTGTTTTCCATTACTTTGTCTTCTAAGTCATTCCTTTGTTCCTCTGCTTCTTCAAGCCTGCTGTTCATTTTATCAAGAGTGTTTGTAATGTCATTTATTGCAGTGTTGATCTGATTATTTTTTTTAAGTTAGAGCATGTGCAAATGGGGGAGAGGGGCAGAGGGAGAGACTCTCTAGCAGGCTCCATGCTCAGTGCAGAGCCTGATAGGGGGCTCGATTCCACAACCTTGGGATTATGATCTCAGCCAAAAATCAAGAGTCAGATGTTCAATTGACTGAGCCACCCAGACACCCCATCTCTGATTCTTTATTAACTCTTCTGTCTCTTTGGTAAGGGTCTTAATGACTTCTTCCATTCTTAAGTTCAGTGAGTATCCTTATATGATTGTTGCTTTAAATTCTCCATCAGGCATGTTACAGTTAAAATTAGATGTGTGGCCATGACATTTTCTTGCTCTTTAATTGAGGATACATTCCTCTGTCTTATTTTGTCTGAGTCTGCCTGCTTCTCTGTGTTAGAAAAGCCAGTTATGTCTCCTATTCCTGAAAGTAATAGCCTTTTGAAGAAGTCATGTAGTGCCCAGAGCCTGGTGCTTTAGGAAGTATCCCTGGTGTGTGCTGCTTACACTCTGGTTTTGTGTTCTGGCTGCTGTAGCCTTTGGGCCAGTTGTCTGCAGAATCTCTCCTTGACTGCTGTGGGCAGTGTTTGGTCCCTGGTCTGAATATGGGGAATTTTAACTAGTTGTGCCCTGGTCTGCTTGTGAAGTGAGACCTGTCACCACTTACACTGGAAATGAGGCCCTGCAAAACTCTAGCTAGGAGACATGGTATGGGCAGGGTTTGTGCCGGTCTTCTGGGGAAGCTGCCTATGGCACTGGGAGTGAGATAAATGTGACTGAGAAAGGGCAGTCCTACCAGAGCACAGGGGGTGTGGCTTAGTGTAAGGAAGTTAGCCAGTGTTGGCCCTGTGCTGATTCATACCTGTGGCTCTGGGTTGGTGCTTAGGGATGCAGAAGGAAATGGCACCAGCCAGCTCTTTTGTTCCTGGAAAGTTGTGCGAGTGAATGCTGCCTCTGAGGGAAGCACTTTGAGAAGAGAGATAATCTCACCATGTGTTCCAGGCACTTTTCAGATACATTTCCATACTATATGCCCCAGTTGTTTGCCTGCCTTCTCTCCAAGAGCAGCATGGTGCTCTCCAGGCTCTATCCCAGCCAAGCCTGCTGAATTTACAACTCTTAGCTTTAAGTCCTGCTGGTTGTAAGAATTCAAATTCAGCCCCCCTCATTTTCTATGGGGAAATGTTCTCTTTGTGCGTTCTCTTGTGTGCTCCTCTCCCTCTCTCCCTCCCTCCTCTGAGACCATGGCTCCCACTTCTCTGCAGCAGCCAGGGTCTGTTTCTCCCCTAAACCATGTCTCCACATTTACTACCTTATTCGACGTGTTCCCTTCTCCCCCTTTAGTTTTGGAGTTTGTTCTGTCATTCTTCAGGTCAATTTCTGGGGTAATTAGAATGATTTAATAGTATCTAAGATTCATGGGATAAGGCAAGCCTAGGGTTCTCCTACTCTGCCACCATCTTGCTGAGGATTTGGGTCTTTTTGTTTTTTTATCTGTTCTGTCACCTGTGTCTTTTGCTTAGTGTTTAGCCCATTCACATTCAAAATGATTGGTAAGTATGTATTTAATACCGTTTTGTTGTTTTGTGGTGGTATTTGTAGTTCTTGCCTTCCTTTCTTGCTCTCTTATCATGGTTTACTAGCTTTTTTTACTGCTCTACTTGGATTCCTTTTTTTTTTTTTGGCATTTCTATTACTAGTTTTTGATTTGTGGTTACCATTAGATTTATATAAAACATCTTATGCATCAAGTATTGTATACTAAGCGGATGGTTGCTTAAGTTTAAATATATTCCTTTACTCCTGTCCTGCCTACATTTTAGGTATATGGTGTCATCTTTTATATCCTTTTATTTTGTGAATCTCATGACTGATTTTTATGGATATACCTAATTTTAGTGCTTTTCTGCTTTCGACTTTGCTTATTCCTACTTATGGTCTTGCCTTTCAACTTGTTAAGGCTGCTTTAGTGGTGATAAATTCCTTTAACCTTTTTTTTTTTTTTTTTGTCTTGGAAACTCTTTACTTGTATTCTGAATGATAGCTATGGTGGTTAGAGTATTCTTGACTGCAGGTGTTTATTGTTTTGTTTTCCCCAGCACTTTCAATATATCCTACCACTTGCTTCAGGCCTACAAAATTTCTGCCAAAAAATAAGCTATAGCTTTATGGGTTTTTTTTCCCCTTGTATGTAACTGTTTTCTTTTTTCTTGTTGCTTTTAAAATTCTCTTTATCACCACTACATTTTGCCATTTTAATTACTATGTGTCTTGTTGGATCTCCTTGGGTTGATTTTGTTGAGAACTTTCTGTGCCTTCTGGATCTGGATTTATTTTTGTGTCCAGGTTTGGGCAGTTTTCACCTACTATTTCTTCAGATTTTCTAACTGCCTCTCTCTCTCTTCTCCTTCTGGAATACTATAATGTGATGGTATTACAATTGATGGTGTTGCTGAGTTCCCTAAGTCTGTTTTCATTTACCATTTTTTTTCTCTTTTCTGTTAAGCTTGAATCCTTTTTATTCTGTCTTCCAGGTTGGTGAGTTGGTGATCTGTTCTTCTGCTTCCTTTAGTTAATTACTCCCTCTAGTGTATTTTTAATTTTAGCTATTGATGTCCTCATTTCTAGTTATTGTTTGTTTCTGTCTCTTTAAGGGTCTCAGGTTCCCCACTTTTTTTTATCAAGTCCAATGAGTATCTTTTATGGCTATTACTTTAAATTCTCTATCAAGCTTATTTATCTGTTTGTTAGCTCTCTTGTGATTTTGTTCTGTTTTTCAATTTGGGACATAATTCTGTCTCATTTTGTGTAGCTCTGTGTCTGTTTCTCTGTTAGGGAAGTCAGCTACATCTCCTGTTTTTGAAAGTAGGGGCATTATGATGATGAGCTCCTGCAGTGCAGTGTCCCCTTGTCATTACATCCTGGTGCTTCAGGGGCACCTCTTATGTGTGTTGTGTGTGCCCTACTCAGTGGCACAGTCACAGTTGCCTTCAATCCATTCATTTGCAATGACTCTCTTTGCCTGTTACGGGCAAGGTTTGGTCTGTGTGGAGTTAAGTGGGCCAGTCTGGGGCCTCCTTGGTCTTGAGTCCTACTAGTCATTGGTCAGAAGGACTGTAGCAACAAATGGCAGGGCACTTTCCATTTCTTGTACCCTGAGAAGCTTTTGGTGAGTGAGGCCTACAGTCCAACCAGCAGTTTGCCCCCAGTCCACTTCTGGGGCCACAAACAAATTAGGATATGTGGTTATCTCCCCCTCTCCAGGGCACAAGTCACTTTGGTGTGGTACTACTAGTCCTTGTTGGAGCTGCTTGCACACTGGGAAGCTTGTGACACCATTGGGATGGACTTCCATCAAGGGATGTTGGAGGAGGCAGGTCTGCTGTGGAAGAAGCCTGTAGCTGCATTGGAAAACTCTTGCTGAGGCAGGCTGGGCTGGAGAAGGCTTGTTGGCAGGAAGAGCATGGAGGCAGGGCATGTAGTACTAGCCAGGTCCACTGTTGGTCTGTTACAGGAGGGGACCTACAGCTGCCTGGGAAAACTCCAGCAGAGGCTAGGATGGGGGGGGGGGGGCTTTCCTCAGGAGAATGTGTGGGTGGAGCATGCTGTTAGCAAGGTAGGTGAAGAGTGTTCCTGCTGTACTCGTTCCTTATGTGTCGGGGCATATAAGTGGGAATGGTGCGAAGAAAAGAAATGGCAACCACCAGCTCTTCTGTTACTGGAGAAGTCTTGCAAAGATCCCTGCCCCTCCAGTACATGGTCTGAGATTTGTAAATGAATCTCCCTCCTGTATACCCCAGCCGTTTTTCGGATGGCTGCCTGTGTGCAGTATCTCAGTAGGGCTGTTTCTTGTGCTGTTCCTTTAGGATTGGGGACTCCGATGACTGTCCTGGATCTCCCAGAGGTAAGGCTGCTGACTTCAAAAGTTCCAGATGTTAAGCCCCACTGATGGTTAGTCTCCTTTGGTTTTCAAAGGCAGATGTGAGGGGGATTTATTTTCCCCATGCAGGTCCCCCATGCTTGAGGTGCCTAGTATGGCGGTCTGTTCCTGTATTCTCACTATATCCATGGTGTCCCTTCCTGCTGTGGACAGTCCATGGGTCACTTTAGCTCCTGACCTCATCTGTGTCCTTCCTACCCTCTTTGTTCCATGCTCTTCTCTACATTTAGCTGTGGGAGGCTGTTTTGTCAGTCTTGGGGTCATTTTTCGGGTTATTTACCCTGACGTGGGTGTTACCTAACTGTATTTCTGGGACAAGGTGAGCTTAGGATTCTCTTACTCAGCCATCTTGGAAGTCCCCTATTGATTCTCTTAAGCTCTGTTGCATCTGCTGTCAAACACCACCGCGGAGTTTTCCATTTTAGTTATTAGGTTTAAAACTTTTAGACACTATTTGTTTTTTATTGAAATCTATTCACTGTTAACATTTTCCTATTACCTATGTATTTTCAATTTTGTCTTGGTTTTCAGTATTTGAAGCACAGTTAATTAATAATCTGTTCTTCCAGTTCTAATACCAGAAGACTTTGGAATCTTTCTGTTGTCTTTTCTTTGTAGTGGTGCTTGCTTAATGTACATGGTTCCCATATGTCCTCAGTTTATTTTACTTTTTGTCCTTGAAGGTACCTATTTGTAATGATACTTTGAGGTTTAGTTTGAAGACCAGTATCTCCAGACAAGATTTATTTTTACTTGTGGTAGGTCCTTGAAGGCAGTCATACTCTGGGACCATTTTTTGAGAGACTTTTTATTTTATTTTTTTGATGACCAAGTTTTAGTTTTTTTTTTTTTTCTTAGCATTTTTGTTTTGTTTTACACTTCTCCACAGTGCAACTCCCCATGCAATTTTCTTTGAGGGTGAGTGTGCAGTTGTCTTTGTGGGGAGTAGTTGGGACACATAGTTAATTGTTGCATCTTTGCTTGAGGGGTTAGTCCTTTGAGGTTCTGTTTTAATGTGAAGAGCATCTCCTGCTGGTTTTTATACTTCATAAGCTCTAGATTTTTACTTTTTTTTTTTCCTGTACAAAAGTCATATCTGGAGTTTATCTTCAGGAGGTTTGGTAAATGCCAATGAGTCAAAGCGGCTTCAGTGATCCAGTTACATGACTTAGAATTAGTTGATATCTTACTCTATTTTCAACTCTTCTATGAACTTGAAGTTTTTTTTAAAACACATTTTATCCAGAATTTTTAGGTTTTTTTTTTTCCAGCAGGAATATTGGTTAATCTAGCCCAGCATTTTCTCTGAAATGGAATTTCTTGGATTTTTATTATAATTCTAACAGATTTCCTCCTTTCTACTTGAATGGCTTTATTTAAATTCATTTATTCTGCTCAGTTTGGTCTTGGAATCATAAGAAACACAATCTATTTTTAATAAATGAGGCTGTGTTCACTTTTTTGGAAAAATCTTGTTTCCTGTTATATTTTGGCTTGTATTTTGACAGCTTTAGTAAGAGCCCTGCTCCTGAGAACTTCATTACATAGAACATATGGGTTGAAATGGGAATCCACCTATTTCTCTTTAGTGGGATTATTGTTCAGTCAGGATTTTACTTTCATGTCAGGAAATCAACCTTAAATCAGTAGATAGCACTCTATCTGGTTAGGAGTGTAGAATACAGTTTGTGGTAAGGAAAAGCTCTATTTTTTCATTAAGAGGGGAAGAGGTTGGAATAGGTTTTCTCTCAACTATTTTTTTTTTTAAGCAGCAAACCAGTCACATTTAGGTCAAGGAATCAGAACCTCTTCCCATGTATATTAACACACTGTTTAAATAAATTTTCATTTTGAGGCTTTGGCATGCTGAATAATGCAGGTGCATTGTTCTGGGGGTCTGGACTTTAGCCCCATCCCTAGTTTCCGTTAGGATGACCCCAAATGCTATCTCATTAGATTGAAGTTGACCACTCAAGATCAGCAAGGTTTGTTAAATATCACCTAACAGCACCCTAGGTTTCATGAATTGGAATCCCTGGGAGACTTGTTAGGTCCAAGGGCTATCTCCCTTGTTTGTTAATTTAATCCTCATGGTCAATCGGAAGGTGAATATCAATATCCCCATTTCACTGATGAGAAAATTGAATCTCAGAAAAGTTACTTAACAAGGTTGCATGGCTCTGAGTTGCTACTCTTCCTCTTTCTAGCTAAGTTTTCTGTCTCTAAGCTTAGTTTTCTTCCCCACTATACCAGACTATATACTATATACTATATATTAAGTTGTTGGTATATCAGGAAATACTAGATAAGAGAACACATTGCAAAATATTTAGAATATTATCAAAGTAATATTATAAAACACATTAGGATAGAGTAATATACTTCCCTAAAACAAATACTGTCATTCACACGTTATTTTTAGTTAGCAGTTACAAAACAAAGTAACATTTACAAATCATAATAGTATTCTTTTAAAAAGGCCAATACATTCATGACATGACATTGCTTAAATTACACACTTAATGGCTACCAACTGCAATTCAAGCTTCTAATCTTAACAGTCAATTTTTATTTGATCCTAATTCTCAGCCTCATTTCTACTCATGTGAATTGCTGTAAGTATATCGAGTGTCATGCATTTTCTAAAAAGTCCTATGGTGTCTTAGGGCTTTGTTTCTTCCACTTGGAAAGCCTTCCCTAAACATTTCTCCTCACCCCTTCTTTCACTACCCCTCCTTTTCCTGTGCAGTGAATTTGTCCTTAATTTAAAACCACTCAAATGTCACTTTAGCTATGAGACTTTGGCCACATAGTCACAATTTTCCAAACCTCAGTTCTCTGGTGGTACCATATTTGTACCTCCATTAACCTTTAGCTCACTGTATTAGAAACATCTCCTTAAGTGTTTGTGTTCCCTATTGGACGAGTTCTTTGAAAGTAAAATGACTTATGCATCTCTATATACCAAGTGCATGACACTGCATAAATATTTAAATAAATTTAAAAAAATAGACAAATATGATTGCACTCATGTGGCATTTAAACATAGGGGAAGGGAAGGAAAAATAAAAAGAGGGAGAGGGGCAAACCATGAGAGACTCTTAAATACAGAGAACAAACTGAGGGTTGCTGGACTGGGGGGAGGATGGGCTAAATGGGTGATGGGCAGTAAGGAGGGGACTTGTTGGGATGAGCACTGGGTGTTGGATATAAGTGATGAATCAGTGGGTTCTACTCCTGAAACCAATACTACACTGTATGTTAACTGACTTGAATTTAAATAATGTACTCTAAAAAAACAAATTAAAAAAATAAACTTGTCAAATTGTCATTAAATTGTCATTAAAAAAAATCTCATTGATACAGCTGAGACAGTTTTTCCATGTGATTGTAAACTTTAAAAGTTTGAATCTCTTGGGGCACCTAGGTGGCTCAGTCGGCTGGGCATCCAACTTCAGCTCAGGTCATGATCTCGTGGTCTGTGACTTTGAGCACCGCATCAGGCTCTGTGCTGACAGCTCAGAGCCTGGAGCCTGCTTTGGATTCTGTGTCTCCCTCTCTCTCTGTCCCTCCCCTGCTTACACTCTCTCTCTCTCAAAAATAAATATTAAAAAAATTTTTTTAAACAAAAAAAGTTGGAATCTTTTCCATCTGTGTTCCTCCTCCCTCCTACATCCTTATGCCATGCCTAAAGCCACAGAGGGCACAGGTTACCCTCTGCTCTCAGCCTAGGTCTAGAAGGTCCCAGAGATTGACTCTGGAGGTAAATTGCTATATATGCTACTGTGGAAAATGAGATCAGTCAGGTTCAGGAAAGAGTTTGCATCTATTTAAGAGATGGGGGACATTCTCCTGTATTCAGAAAAATGTACTACACATGGATTTTCTCAAGAGGCAGTCTGGTTGTAAGGGAATAAGATGTTGTGGGAGGCACAAAGTGTCAGCATAAAATACTGAAAAGGGTTAGGAGAAAGTTTTGATCAGTCAGGGTCCGCCACTGCCAGTGGGGGACGGTTTGGGTTTCCTTACTGAGACTTGTATCATAAGCAGGTATATATTATAAGAGAAAGACTCCAGAACATCGTTATATTGTAAGATTACCTCTACAGATCATCTATTTCTCTTTGCCTTGATTCAGTATTTTCAAGAAACTCTTTAAACCTTAGGCATTTTTCTAAATAGGCTTGCTTTTGGGGACATCCATTGACCATTGACAAGGGGATTAAATGAGATCACCAGTAAGAAAGCCTTAAGCTCAATGTTTGACATGCAGCGTGTTCCAAACAAATGGTAGCTGAATCTGAATCGCTGTAAATTAGCAAATTGATTTTCTGGTTTACAAATGAGCCTTGGGCAAGTCTGAGTGGTGTGAGCCACTCTCCTGTGGCTTTAATGAGTCAACCTACAAGGTCCTGGAATATCAGAAGTTACAAAACCTTAGCCTATAGGGAGGAAACCTGCAACTCGGCCTAGCACAGCTGACCTTAACATGGCATGCAGGGTGTCATGGTGAGTTTGGCAGAGACCAAACTTGGATCTGCCTCCTGCCCTTTACCTCCTTTGCAAGAAACGTCTGGAGTCCTAGGGAAACCAGTTATTTTCCTGTCATCGGCTTTTGTCTCATCAGAATCCCATTCTCAACCTCAAAGTGAGACTTGGAAGCATGTGGTCTGAATAAGGGAACTTGGAGCCCATGGAAGTGAGAGCTCAAGCAATAAAACACTGAAATCATAAAGGCTCAAAAAAGTTAGGGATTACCCAGTCTAATCCTCAAAGTACTCTTCAACAAAACATGTACGACTTGTGCTAGTAGGTACGTAGTTTGTACTTGATTCTTGTAGGTATTTGATATCCTTGTGATGTTGGTTTTGGTCTATGGCTATTTAATAATGGTGGAACATTTTGAAGTTTGATCAAACTCTGCAACCTCAAATTTACACTAGAAAGCTTTAAAACACAGAATTCTATATTAGTTACATGTATCTTGAATACCTCCATGCTGTCCAGCCTTCTGAAGGCACCATCTTGTTTGACATGCACTTGAGATACATCAAGCTTCCAACCTAAATACCAAGGAGAATTCAAAGATTCTGCAAGTTGCCCCAAAGTGGAGCTAACTCTTGCCTGAAGTTGCCTGTAACTTCCTGTTTGGCTAAATCATTAAGAACCTCCCACCATCACTTCACCACAAATGCTGCCTGCTCCCAGTCTGTCCTGTCCCTTCTCTCCTAAATGGAAATGAAAACGCCTCTCCTTTGTTTCCCAAAGCAATGCTGCACTAATTCAGTGATAACATGGTGACAGAATCATCCTGAAGATTTGGGTGTTGTGAAGGGCATTTCTTTTTTTTTTTTTTTTTTTTTTTTTTTTTTTTTTTAACTTTTATTTTTGAGAGAGAGAGAGGGAGACACAGAATCCGAAGCAGGCCCCAGGCTCCAAGCTGTCAGCACAGAGCCTGACACGGGGCTCGAACCCACAAACTGTGAGATCATGACCTGAGCCGAAGTCGGATGCTTAAACAACGGAGCCACCCAGGTGCCCCTCTGAAGGGCATTTCTGCCCAGATTCAGAAACAACTAAAAATCCAATGCCAGTCATTACTGTTCTAAAATCTCTTACTTCCCCACTGTTGTTAATCAGCTCTTTTCTTAGAATCTGTTTTCTTGCAGGAAACCACTGCTCAAGCCTCATGTCTTTCCTTTGAATTCTAGGGCTCCAATTCCATATTTCTTAGGCAGCTAGCCACTACCTAGAGACACATACACACGTGTGCACACACACAAATATATTTGTGTATCATCTGTGTAACAGGGTATTAACTGTGGCTTTTCCCTGTATCTGGGAATTACAGGAGGGATTCAAAAGGCTGAGAATGGTAGGTGTTCAGCCATTTATATAAGCCATGTTAAGATTGTGGGTAACTTCAGGAAGGCATAGAAGACAAGTAGAGAGATGTTTAACTCTGGTCTCATGTCTCCTCAGGGACGCTTTAGGAAATCACCTGCAGAGCTTGACCTGTGCCTGCTGATAATGAGGAACGTGATAAATACACTTGGGATTTATCAAGGAAAGTGCTTCAAGGAGATTGTTTCTGGTGGGAGAGCAGATACAGGGCTGCATTCAAAATGGTCTACTCTACTAGATACGGACCAGATACACATTGATGTAGGAGCTGAAATTACATTACTTAGATGGTGCCTGAAAGGATCTCCTGGAGTGTGTGTGAGTCCATGAGGGGAAGCATGTATGGGGTGAACCATTAGATGTTAGGGCTGAGGGGAGAGTCATGGGCAACCACCTAGAAGTGGTAGAGGTGTTATATCCTGTGACACGGGGACGGTGGATGAGAAATGCACAGTGATGGTTTCTGAAGACGCCACAGAAGTGTCCCATGAGAGACCAGGACAAGGGGAGAGGGGAACGAGGAAAGAGTTTCTGGTGGCTACCAGTACCCATCAAGCAGAATCTTTTCTGCCTTCTCTCTCCCTTCTCCCTCCTCTTGAGCCCTGGAAAACCAGACAGCCTAGTGAGTTGAAGAGGGGAACAGAGAGAAAGTCAGAAGCTGACGGAGCCCCCCCCCCCCCCCCCCCCCCCCAACGCTGCAGCTCTCCATACCTCTGCCAGCCCAAGATACAGAAGGACAGGGAAGAGGGTTTGACTGACACAAGAGAATAAGGCTTTGGTATTAGATAGGACTAAACTGAGAATTTCATATCAGAATACTATTCACTTGTATGTGTGAATGACAGGAGAAGCCATTTTATGTTTTTGGGATTTCATCCAGAGGCAGGAAAATGATTGACAAAACTTGTTGGAAGGCGATAGCATATAACAACAGAAAAAGCTAATTCATAATTTCACCCTTACTGAGTACAAATCATTCAGTAAAGCACTTTGTCTTCCTCCCTCTGTGTCATCTTTTTCCTGCTGTCTCTTTCCTCTTTTCTCTCCTACATACACACTTAGATTTGTTATGGTTTCTGTGTAAAAAAAATTTCCTTCGGGTCAACTTGTCCCTTCTAGACAATCATACGGCCTTTGCTTTAATAACCAGACATCCATGTGCTTGTTTCCTCTGGTTTTTAAATAGAAGAGCATGTCTCTCCCCATACAGATTCTAATTGAATCCCCCCCTCCACCCATGCATGAGCTGCCCTAATTGTCATCTTCTGCTGACTGTCCATCTTGTTCCTCCCTGCTCCCATGTATTAAATTCTGTTCCAGACCTCTAGAAACCTTTGATATAAATCCTGATGTTTGATCTAAGTTTCATAGTGTCTGCAAGCACGGAATCTCATAACTGATGAATTCATTTCTTACCATGGCCAGATACTCAACATATTCAGTGTGATGCCCCATCCCTATCTCCCTTATAACACACACCAAACCTCAGGAGTGGGCAGAGCTTCTCTAAGTTCAAGTCCAGCATGAACATGACATTGCTGCTGTCTCTTCCTGTGTCCTTGGAACATGGGCTACAATGTCACAGTTGGTACTTTGAGAAATTTATGAGCCATCAGTCCTTGCAGACTACTTAGCAGGCTCTCATCTGCCTCCAAGCCAGAGAGCTCTTTCTGAGCCTGCTGGGAACAGGGTCACCATCCTTTTTTATTTTTCCTCTATTTCTTACAAGTGTCAGCTTCCTTCGTGGCCTGTTCCAATTAGTTGGTGGTGGGTCTCTCCACTAACATGATGCTCTAAACCTCATTCTTCTTTTTAGCATATTCTTTTTAGGCTTTTATAGATTCATGTCAGTGTGTATTTGGTTGCAGAATGCATGTGGCTGTTTTAACAAAGTACCTCTTCTACGGCAAATGAGGCTCTTTGAAAACGGCAAATATTTGGTTTCAAACAGTGACTGCAAGTCAGCGGGTATAAAGCAGAGACCTTTTTTTTTTTCTT
The DNA here is from genome assembly GCF_016509475.1 of Prionailurus bengalensis. Lineage (NCBI taxonomy): Eukaryota > Metazoa > Chordata > Mammalia > Carnivora > Felidae > Prionailurus > Prionailurus bengalensis. The sequence continues at coordinate 50,584,199 of NC_057351.1, read as the reverse complement.
CCCCCAACCACACGGTAATTACATACGGTTTTTCAAATTTGAATGCTTTAGGATGCTACTAATGCTCCAGCTTACTTCCCTTTCCACCATTTCTTGGTCTGTTTCATTCATTTATATTGTCTGTCTTCTGTGGACATTTGGTTCTGTAGCTTCTGGAATAAAGTCTTCCTTGACAAATCTGCGCTAGACAAAATAATCACCCACATCCTAATCCTCAGAATCAGTGGCAATATCACCTCACCTAGAAAAAGAGACTTTGTAGATGGAATTAAATTAAGGATTTTGAGATGGGTAGATTATCAGGGATTATCTAGGTGGGCCCCATGTAATCACAAGGGTCCTTAGATCAGAAGGTCTAAGTTAGAAAAGGGAAATGTGACCACAAGAGCAGAGGTTGGAGTGTTGCCCTTTAAAGACAGAAGGAGCCACAAGTCTAGGAATGCAGGTGGTCTCTGAAAGCTAGAAATGGGGGGAAAAAAAACCCAGATTCTCCCCTAGAGTCTCCAGAAGGAACACAGCTTTAAACACCTTTTGATTTTAGCCTCATAAGACTCTGTTCAGACTCCTAGTCTCCAAGACTGTAAGATAACAAATTTCATTGTTTTACACCATTAGGTTTATGGTAACTTATTAAAACAGCAGTAGGAAAAGTATATGCCAAGAACTAAAAAGCAACTGCCTAACTCTCATACCAGCATCTTCTCTACTTGGTCATAGTGGCCATTATAGATGGAGATTTAGTGACAAATGAGCTGATTGAGTGGAGCAAGTCTCCATGTTTAGGAGTTTGCTTCCTTTCTGAAAATCAGGCATATGACAGTAATTGTTTCCTTCCATATGTTGAGTAAATAATGACTCATAAACTAAAGCTCAATAAATTAAGGCTTGTAACTCTTAGCTTTAGCACTCTTGCATCTACTTAGCAGCCAGAGATGGACAAAGACCAGTCTTTTCCTTCTAAGATTTTTGACGATCACCCTTAGTTGTTTCCCCACATGCCCATTGTCATGCGTAGGGACACATGATAACTTCATTATCTATTGTTTACCTCTCTTCTTCGTACTAATCCCCTTCAATGTCTTTGCCTCAAAGACCCTTAGTTTTCATGCTTGAAACTCCTGCTTTATGAGGACAAATCTACATAGTAGTGACAGATGTGTATACTCAGAAGGATCCTCTTGTGCTCATTTTTTTAAAAAAAATCAAGTATAATTAAGTGTTATATTAGTTTCAGATGTACAATATAATTCAATGATTCATCATAAGTGCTCTTGGTCACCTTCATTTGTTTCACCCAACCCCCACCCACCTCCCCTCTGTAACCATCAGTTACGTATATTTAAGAGTCTGGTTTTTGGTTTGTCTTTTTTTTCTTTGTTTCTTAAATTCCATGTATGGGTGAAATCATCTGGTTATTTGTCTTTTTCTAACTTATTTCACTTAACATTGTGCTTTCTATATACATCCATGTTACAAACGACAAGATTTAATTATTTTTTAGGCTGAGTACCATTGCAGTGTGTGTGTGTGTGTGTACATCATATCTTTACCCATCTATCTATGCATGGACGCTTGGGTTGCTTCTATGTCTTGGATATTGTAAATAATGCTGTTACAAATATGAGAGTGCGTCTATCTTTTTGAATTACTCTTCATTTTCTTTGGGTAAATACTCAGTGGTGGAATTACTGGATCATATGGGAATTCTATTTTTAATTTTTTGAAGGACCTCCACTCTGTTTTTCACAATGGCTGTACCAGCTTAGATTCTCTCTAGTGCTCACTTTAAAAAGCCACTTTCCATGTTAACAATGATAACAACCAGACTCAATAAAGGAGATATGTTTAATATTTGACTTCCCCAGTGGTAAGGAAGATTCTTTGCATTGACTATTTCATTTCTTTCAACTGCCAACTGTGAGATGTAATTGGACTTAGCATATGGTGGCAAAGACATGAGACAACAGACAAATACAGTTCGGGTTTTCATCAACATTTGCAAATCAACTACTGTGGGCCTGTATTTCAAGGGAGACAGTGCTAACAGATGCCATCCCTGGAGGATCTCCAAGTCAACCAGGTGTAATTGCTAAAAAAAAAAAAAAAAAAAAAAAAAAAAAGACATAAAACGGGAGTGTAGGATGAAGCACCTGTTGGTATGACTCCTGTGGTTATTGGCTGCTAAAGGGTTTAATTTGAAATAGTCGACAGAGAAAAACTGGGTCATTTCCCATGGCCAGGTATTTAACACATGTAAGAAGCAGACTATATGAATTTCGATAGAAACTTACGTTGTTTCATTATGAACAAAATATCTTGAATTATGTAGGTTTCTTAGGTAACACAGATTCTGGAAATTACCACCTTTCTTCTTTGCTCCGTGTAGATGTGGGCCAAACAAACAATGAAATGTCATAGAGCAGGGATCCCACACCAGTGGACTCATGCCATGCCAGGTTTGGGATGTATTGGTTTGTCTAATATTTAAAAAATAAGATTTCCTTTGAGTAATGCATAAACAGTCCACCCCATTCCCTCTTATACAAAACTGTTTTGCTTATTTACATAACTTGCCTATGATACACAGAGTAACAGTCTCTTCAGTATGTCCATGTACAAATCCCTAGGGGCTGTGAATATATCTCCTTACAGGGAAAAAGGGCCTTTGTAGGTGTGATTTAAGTTCAGGGTCTTGACTTAGGGAAGTTATCCTGGGTTAGCTGAGTGAGCCTAACATAAACACAAGTAAAATAGGTGAAAGAGGGAGGCTGGAGAATCAGAACCAGAGAGAGAGTGGATAATGTTGCCCTACTGACTTTGAAGATGGAAGAAGGGACTAGAAGCCCAGGAATGCAGGCAGCCTCTGGAAGCTGGGAAAGTCAAGAGAACAGATTTTACCCTAGACATTAGCCCTGCTGAAACCTTGATTTCATCCCACTGAGTTCCTTTTTGGATTTCTGATCCCAATAACTCTTTAAGATATTAAATGTACATTGTTGTGGGGTTTTTTGTTCCTTTGAGAGAGCCCATGTGTGCATAAGAGCAAGGGAGAGGGAGAGAATCCCAAGTAGGCTCTGTGCCCAGGGCAGTACCCAATGTTGGATCAAGCCTGGGACCATGAGATCATGACCTAAGCCAAGATCGAGTTGGACACTTAACCAGCTGAGCCACTCAAGTGCCCCAATTTGTGTTAAGCCACTGAATTTGTGACCATCTGTTAAAGCAACAATAGGAAACTACCATATTCCCTAATCCTGAAGTTTTTGAGTTCCAGAAAACTAGAGTTGTAGTAACAACAGGTGGTATTTTCAGTGCTTATTATCTATGTACCAGACACTTGGTATGTATTAACCCACTGATTTCTCAAAACAATTCTATGAGGCATGTGCCAATATGAATCCCATTTTTTAGATGAGGTCTGATGATAGGACAAATGAATTGTTTAAAGTCAGGTGACAGTGGCAGAGTTTGATTTCAGGCACTTGTGCTCTAAAACGTATTCTCAGGTCTATTGCTTCCATTTTAATGGGCATTAGAATACCTGGGCAGGTCCTGGTCATCGGCCACTTAGTGAGGAATCACTTAACCTTTCTAAGCCTCAGATTCCTTCTGTGTAAATCAAAGGAATTTGGAATAACAGAATATTTCAAACTTTTACACAGAATCCTTTCATCCCCACCAAATGAAATCATGTGTGGGGTTCCATTATTGAACAAGAAATGCAGTAGACAAGAGACTTGCTGCTTGAGTTGAAGCAAGGGAAGGGGGCTGGATCTTGCTCTCCTGTTTGGTTCCTGAGGTATCACATCAGAACCCCCAGGGCACTAAGGATCAGTGTCTGGGAAGCACCTGGCCACCGGGTGACGGAGGCCTTGTCGAACTCCAAAAGTATCTGACTCTGCACTAGACATTTTAGAAAAAATTTAGGAATTTGAATAAATAGTAACATGTAATATAGATCCTCTGGCCAGGTGAAACAAAAGGTCTGGTTCATTTTCTTTGATTTTATTTCATGTCCTATTTAAATTTTTGGTGTTCATGTGAGTTTTGGAAGCCTCCATATGCCGGGCACATTCCCTATTTGCCCACTGAACCTAAGCAGTGGGCAAATCTTCAGTGTAAAGGCAGCAAAAGGAACATTCCAATTTTGTAACCAAACCCTGGATTGGTTCTTCACAGGAGGATACAGATTTGCTTCATGTACTTTTCCTCTCAGTTCTTAACCTGCCTTGCAGTGTTTAGGAAAGCCAGTCACTTGGTTGGTCTGATGAATGGCCTGAAATAACTCATTAATAACATATATTTGCTTTGGCGCATGGCCAAGAGACACAGGACAGAACTGAAAGGGACTCTGGAGGTGACCTAGGCAAAAATTCATCTATGCATTTACGTATCTATTCTTCACATTCACTACTTCCTCTTTCTGCAGGAAATATCATAAAACAGGCTTTAAAGAACTTGAGGCAGGATTCAGATGTCAAATATCTCAGGTGACTCAGGATCCTAGAGTAACAGTTGATCAAGTTGGAAAGCAGTTGAAGCAAAAAGAATGCCTTATATTTTCAGGTCAACCTTGTGTTTTCATACACTGATTGATTCAAATCAATTTCTTAAAAATACTGCATATTGACCACATGTCAGGCACTACTGTAAGTGATAAGCTGCAAGGATCTTAAGTTCAAAGAATGCATAATTTCATAGGGAGATATATAAAGAAAAATGTGTTATGAAAGGAAGGTTATTATATCTTTAATATGTTCAACAGAGAGACTGAAATGAGATTCTAAGATTTCAGGAGTCCAGGAAAGCTTAAACAGTGGAAACTACTTGAGTTTGGACTTGAATTGTAAATGAGAGTTTAATGGATAAGCAAGAATACGTCAGGATTCTATGCAAAGAATAACCTTAATGTGTATAGGCCTGGAGACCTAAGTGAGTGAAGGTGTTCTCTACAAATTGGAAAGTAAAGTGATTCGGGACATGTAGGTTAAGATTGCTAACAGAAGACGCGGGATGCTATATGAAAAAGGGTCTTGTAGGCCAGGTAAAGGAATTGAGATAATGTTCTGGAGGGGGGCAGGAAGCCATTGAAGAACTTTGAAAAGGTAGTGATGTGATCACACTTCTGACTTAGAAAGATAAATCTCATGACCATAAGCACAGGCTTCCATGACTGTGTGACTGATGGGGAAGAAGGGACATGGATAGAAGAAAAACAACTTGGTGAAGCTATTGTAAATTTTTTAGATATGATGTAGGCCTGAACTGGAGTTGTAGAATTGGTAATGGAGAGGCAGGAAGGGTTCTAGACATACTTAGGTAGAGAAACTCAAAGATCTTGGTAGTGGACTGAATATGAGGGGTAAGGAAAAAGACTCTAGGATAACTTCTTGGCTTCTGGTTTGAGATACTGGATTATTCAAAGACACAGAGAATATAAATGGAAGAATGGTTTTGTTGAAGATGACAAGTTTTGTTGCACATAGGTTGATATGTGAGGCATTTGAAAGATGACTAAGAAAAAATATTGGTTAGTTTCTTAGAATTCTATTTTGGAAATCAGAATGAAGTTTTGTCAAAAGTTGCAGGTTTTGAAGTCACAGACTTAGATTAGTTTAACTCTTGGGCATGGAGGAGATGGTCTAGTTTCTGAGAGACCTTAAATTCTACTCTAAAAATAGGGATCATTTATGCATACAGAACGCAGTGAAAATACTTTGCTTTTGCAAATCACGGAATAGGGTGATAGTGAAGTGGGTTAAGATCTTTAATTTTTTTCATTAGCGTGTTTGACAAACATTGGAATCCTTCTAAAGCAGACTATTTTGCTTTATTTAAAAAAAACAATTTGGTAAAATATAAGAAGTGCCTCAGGGTTAGTAGTGACTCCTCAAGGGAGTCCAAACAAAATGGTACGTTGTACCTTGTAGATGTTCAATCAGGATTTGTATCCCTGCTTGCATTGAGAAGAGCACAGCATTTAACAACTGTAAGTAATTCTGTACAACAGAGGTCTCAGAAGTGCTACTCTGAAAACTACCTAGCACCTGTTTAATTAATACAAGGGAACAACATAATTGGGAATTTTCACTTCACAGAATCTGCTCAATTCTTCATTTCCCTTGTATCAGAAAACTGTCATTATAAATCAGGCTGAGAGTTGAACTATTCACTCTTCTCATGATTGTATTTTGTATTTGCAACAAAAAGCTGTCGGTGAGGGGATGTGGTTAGGTTAAAAAAAATTTTTTTTAATTGAAGGGCAAGGCCATATACCTAGGAATTCAAAAAAGTTAGCAAACCCTTTTGTTGTCTTTGGCTTTCATAATGACTCAGACGGCTGTAAGAGTTCTTTGGTTATACATGTTCAGCTAGATAGTGGAGGAACCATGCAAAACCAAGTCTAGTATCTAAGAATTAACGCCTATACCTGGATGACTGGCATCACTGACATTGTCCCAGTGACCCAGGTTCATGTATGTTTCTTGGTAAAATTATGTCATTACTGAGAATGTATATTGTTAAATTTTTATGAAAATTTAGGCTACATATAAAAGAAAGAATTTCAAAAAAACATGCCTTCTTAGGGATGATTATTGTTAAGAGATGAAATAAGGTAAAAATAGAGAAGAGTGTAATTGGCTTGAAATAGTGTTTTTCTCTTTCAATGTATTGCTAAATACTACTCATCCTCAGTAGTAGCTGAGCTTAAATGCATTTCCTTTTCTGTGCTTAAACCAACTTTGGCTCCTCTTATTAACATGAGTGTGTTCCAAGAGAGCTCATCCACTCAACACAAAAAAATGGAGGGCTGCCCCAGGTAAGCCATATTGTTTTTGAAATGTCTGATAAACAATAGATTTGAAATGTTTTTGGACACATTAATCTGTAGCTCAGTGGTGAGACCAGGCCTAGATATCAGGCTAGTGATCTGGATAAAAGTCACCAAATGTGAGAATGTAGACAGAAGATTTTGGGGCTGAGCAACATTAAGATGTTGAAAAGAGGACAAGCCTGCATAGAAGATTGAAAAAGGGTAGCTGGTGATGTCATGAAACCCCAGCAGGAAAATGTGCCAGTTCTGTTAAGTCTGCAGAGAAGTCAAGAGAAATTGTAGTACAAGTGTTTCCTCATCTGCAACTCTTGTCTTCCTCCTTTGCATGGCTGCCTGATTCATCCTCTTGACGGATGAATATTACTTCCTCTAGCAAGTCTTCAGTTACTCCTCCTTCACTAGGTCAGTCTCTCCCTGTACACTCTGCTTACTCGAAAATTGCTCTTCCATGCAGGCTATTGTTAGGCCAAACATCTGTCTCCTTTGTCAAACAGTATTCTCCTAGAGGGCTAGTGCCACACATTGCTCGTTGATCATGTTTCCAGGACTGAGCACGGCCAGTGCCACATAGTAGGTGCTAAGGAATGTTTGCTGAATGAATAACTGAATGAACCAAACTTCTTACATTTTTCTCTAGTTTCCAAGTCAAGAGAATACATAAAACTGTCCTCTCTTGTTCCACAGTTGATTTTTTGTTGTTTTGAAGCCTCAGTGCCTCGCACTGCCTTTGCCTAGGAGGATTTACCTCTCCCTTTATCCCTTCCTCCCTTTATACATACCTGTCAGCAGGGTTTGACTTGTTCTGTGCATGTCTCTAAGAAATCCACAATTTTCCACATACAGCATCAAATTTAGGCCTTATCTATAGCATTATTACTCTTTGGTAAAGTTTATTTATTTTGAGAGAGCGAGCGAGTGAGGGCGTGCTTGTGGGGGAGGGAGAGGGGGAGAGAGAATCCCAAGGTGTGGGGTTTGATCCCATAAACTGAGAGATCATGACCTGAGTTGAAATCAAGAGTTGGACTCTTAACCGACAGAGCCACCCTGATGCCCCTATATTATTATTAAATCACCTTTGTCTATTTATGTGAGTTCATAGTAGTAAAGTGGAAAGAAGACTAGAGTAAGAACTAAGAAGTACAGGCTGTAGTTTGAGCTTGGCCAGTAACCAGCTGTGCTTCCGGACTCTGGACATGATCCTTACCCCATCTGTGAAAATACATAACAATGTCTTCTCACTTTATTAAAAGGTCTGTATCTTCTTAGTTCTCTCATTCATGTCTCAGCGTCTGTTGAGCATTCTCTACTGTACTCATCCCACAATGAACATTTTAAAAATACTTCGGTTATATATTCAAGAAACAGAATTTATAGTTTCCTTGGCTTTTATAAATTTATAAAAATAGAAATTATCTCAGGGTTGGTGAATCCAAACTCTCATGCAATGTATACATATCTTATCCTTTTAATGTGCTCTGAAATTCAGTCTGCTCATAGATTTTTGTGTCTTTGTTCCTCAGGGGTATGGTCCTGTAGTTTGCTTGTAGTGTTTCTGTCTGGCTTTAAGGTAATGCTGACCTTGTAAGATGAATTTGGAAGTGTTCCTTTTTCTTAAATTCTTTGAGTTTGAAAAGGATGGGCATTCATTCTTCAAATGTTTGCTAGAATTCGGTTTGGTAGAATGGGTTTTATAACCACCTGGTCCTGGATTTTATTTTGTTGGAAGGCTTTTGATTATTGGTTCAGTACTTGTTTGTTATGGGTCTGTTCAGATTTTCCATTTCTTCATGATTCAGTCTTAATAGGTTGTATCTTTCTAGGAATTTATCCAGTCTTCTAGATTATCTAATTTGTTGGCATACAATTATTCAGAATAGTCTCTTATGATCCATTTGATTTCTGTGCCATTCGTTGTAATGTCTTCTCTTTCATTTCTGATTTTTTACTTGGCCTAGCCTAGAGTTTGTCACTTTTGCCTGTCTTCTCAGATAATCAACTCTTAGTATCACTGAGATTTTTCTGTTGTTAGTCTTTTTATTTCTGCTCTAATGTCTGTTATTTCTTTATGCTCATGTTTGGCTTAATTTGTACACATTTTCAATAATAAGTTTAACATTGATCAGGTGCTTTGATTACTCTGATAGAAAACATAACTTTTTTCTTTTCGTCATGAAGAAACATTTCTAAGTTTAATGATCATAAATTTTATTAATGTATATTAAATTTTCCCAAACAATATTTAATGTTAACTAGAGTAACTTTAAAACAATAATGCCACATTAATAAAATATAGTTCAATCAAATCTTAAGAAAATTAGTTTCAAAAGAACTGTGTATTAAAAGGTTTGAACACTTTTCCATTGAGATAGACAACCTGTTAAAAAGCAAACCACAAGCCCAAAATGGAATCAATTATGTTAAGGCCCCATGTCAGTAAACTAAGACTTAATACCTAACCTAACCACAGTTTCAGTGCCACCCCCCTCTCCTCCCTGCTGGGTTGTAAACTTTAGTCTAACTGCTAACTGGAATGTTCTGGTCAATACTAGGAGGAAAGCCTTGCCTAAGAGAATGTTTTCTTTGCTAACAATTTCCTTTTCAACTCCTTCTTGGTCTTTAAAAACCTTTCCTGCAGCTTTATGGAGGGTCCATTTGCTGGATGGGTTGCTGCCCAATTTATGAATGATTTACTAAAGCCAGTGCGACCCTCAAACTTGGGTTTTTAATGAACTTGACATGGGAGCTTGATACAATATGAAAACTCTAAAAGTAGATTCGGTGTGCCATTAAAGTTCTTTCAACTAGTTTTTTCTTTTAGCATACTGTGTTCTAATAAAGAAGTCATGTTCGTTGGTCAGTGGTCCATGCCAGTGATTTATGTGATAAGTGTAGCCTTTAATAATTTGCAGCAATGAAATTGTTTCTGAGGCTCAAAACTTGAGAAAACAGGATTCATGAGAATTATCTGTGCACTTAAGGAGATTTAAACATTTCAGACCTTAAAACAGGTTGGTGTTTACCTTTTCCTTGTTACAACTCAGGGAGGCCAGTGAGGTAAAGAAGGTAGTCGAGACCACACAGCCTTTAGTGCTAGAGACGGAAATGGAAGGTGGTGCTCCTAAATCTAATGTTTGTTCTGCTTTACTATCTACATGAGATAAGGGATCTCGATGTAAAAATGTCTTGTGTGGGTCTTTCTGGCAAGAGTCAGCCAACTATAGACCATAGGTCAAATTTGGTTTGTCTGTTTTTGTAAATGAAGTTTAATTGTAGAGCAGACTGTTACATGTTGTCTATGTCTGTTTTTGTGCTCCACTGACAGTTGAGTATAGGTGGACCTTGAACAATGTGGGCTTGAGTGGTGCCAACCCCCCACATAGTCACAAATCCTTGTATAACTTCTGATTCCCCAAAAGGTTAACAACAGCTAATAGCCCACTGTTGACTGGAAGCCTCACCAGTAACATACACAGTTAACACCTATTTGCTATGTTATATGTATTATGTACTGTATTCTTACAATAAAGTAAGCTACAGAGAAGACCGTGTCACTAAGAAAATCATAAAGAAAATACATTTAAAGACCTGTATTTACTTACTGGGGAAAGAATTCATGTATTCCAAACGGATCCATACAGTTCAAACTCCTTTAATTTTGTTTTTCCCTCTGTACCCTTCTGTAAGGCTCTACCATCCGTAGCCCTCCCTTGCAGTACCACACCTCTCTATACTTTGACTTTCCTTAACAGAATTACAACAGCCTTTAGTCCCACAAAATCCTGTTAAGAAAAGATCTGATAGGTTGATTCATGCTATAATATTAATGATGAATCTGTCTTAATATGCTATATACAACCAAGTGTAGTCTCATTTGAGCAGATCAGAATTTCTAAAGCCAAGTAAGTTAGTCTCAAGTGCTGGAAGAAGTGGCCCTGTGGCAGGCCTTTTGACGTTGGACTTGTGGTCAGAGATCTCTTATTTTGATAGCCTGAGTAATTTTCTATTTGGGCCAAATTTATAGGTAAGGTAGCTTTGTAATAGAAGTGAGGTTCTTAGTTTCAGAATTACATCTATGCCCAAATTGGGAGCTCTTCCCTACTAGCCCCATAACCTCCTTTTTCAAACACTGTCACATTTTGTGTGTGTGTGTGTGCGCGCGTGCTCCAAATACTTGAACTAATATTGCCCCGGAATAGTTATAAACCAGCATTTCTACTGAACACTTTATGACTCTTGGAAATGGACATGACTGCATTTCACTGGCTCTTAAATAGACATATTAGCTGAACATTAGCAACTTTTCTCCCTTACTTGCTCTGTCAGGGAAAATTAGGCCCTAAAAAATGACTGAAATGTAATGCCTGTGGCAAACCTTGTCCCAGCTGAATTTTCCACAGTGATAACCAGTTAACTAATGAATGTGGCAGAGTTTAAAACTTCGAAGGAAAATGCATCCTCTAATCTTCTGGAGGAGTGGGCTGTGCCTGGGAAACAAAAGATTTCACAAATCCGCGTTCCTGCTTGATCACTCTGTTGTCCTCTCTCTGTTGGCCCTCTTCCCTTTCTCCAAAGGGATGAGCCACACACTGACAAGGTTGGTTTGGGGAAGCTGATGTTGCTGGTGACAGGCTAGATACATAGAAGCTTGGAAAACAACCAACAGTGTCCTGGGAAGCACTGAAATTCAGAAACAGATAAGTGGACTTCTTAACACATGAGGAGCAAAGCCAAGAACATTCAGAGTGAGTTTTACATTGTAATTGGGTGAAGAGGAGAAAAGGGGGAAAAGTCAAGAAAATTCATAGGACTGGAAGTGCAAGGACAATATTTGTTTTCCACTGACAGTTTGTGATTTAGCCTAACTTAAATGCCCAGGACTAAATCCTGGATGACTTTAAATGTGTTCCTGAAGAAGTCTTCCAAACTTCTCCAAATGTAACTATATAGCTCTGTGTGCCTGTGTGCACACAGGTATATGCAACATGCTTCACATGCATGTGTGCATGTTGTGGAGGAGTGCCATGGTAGTAATGGAGATACAAGACTGGGTGAAAAAATAATATCAAAGGAACTTGATTTCAACTGGGTTTTTCAGCAGGATTCTAAAGAAAAGGAGATATTTGAGGTTCTGGATGATTATCTGCATTGAGAAAAGGGGTTCATATCAATTCAGAAAGTAATAGTTTTTCAAAGGTTTGTTTAATTATGAGGTGATATAATGGTCAGATGGCTAGGCTGTGATCCACTTAAAATATCTACCTTTACATTCTGATTCATTGCATGAAAATATGCAGAAATATAATGGCTAATTTTCAAAATCATGACCTCCTGTATGATAAAAACCAGAAAAGAAGTAATTAACCCAGAAAAAAAATTAAAACTTCAATAGAAATTGTGATTACTTAGGTTGAAGTTGCAATGTCAATTCCTTTAACAATAGTTCATAAATTAAGCAATTTATAGTATATAGCCAATGTCCAAGGGGAAAAGTATGGTCTTTCTGATTGAATGAAGCATTACAGAAATCTCTAATTCAGGATTTCAGAGATGCAGGGATTTGAATGGTTACCAATATAAGAATGATTTGTCCTACTTCTCAGCCACTTAGCTGTTTGACTCTTGAACTGAAGCAAATAGTATTTGTTTGTGAAATGAGTCATCCCAGTGTTAAAAAGTTAAAAAAAAGACAAAGTAGATGGACCTCCTAATACCTTCACACCTGTAAATTCAGCCTTTGAAAAGAGATTGGGATTGTGGTGACCAGGACACTAGATCACCCTTCACAAGTCAAGCTAACATCCTAGCTCTTCCATTCACTAGCTTTGCTTCCTTGTAACCCTTAATTATCTTTTGTGTGTTTCCTCCTGAATTTGACTTGGAACAAAAACCCATTTTTAGCCTAGGGAGAGGTTATGAGGTTCTAAGAAATACCATGAAAGTGGCTTGAAAATCAGCAAATGTTAAGCACAAAAAAAGTATTCTTGCTCATTCTAACAGACTCACATAAATTAAGCCTACAATCTCTTTCACGTTTACAATGTGACTGGCTTTTAGTAAGCCAGTGATCATAACATTATGTTCTAAAGGCTCATGAATTGCCTGATACATAAGCAGGTTAGGATTCTGCTATGGTTTAATTATAAGCTCAGAAAATCTGTAATTTGCAGAATTTTGGCTTTTTTCTCTTTAATGTATTTGCCAGTCTGTATTCACCTGGCAGTGCCCTATTCTCTATGACCTCTCAAAGTTACGGGTATAAACTTGGAATTGTAAGATGAACAAGATGTGGTAGCCTAATATCCAGCATGGTGATTCTGGTTAACAATCTTGCATTGTGTCCCTGAAACTTGCTAAGGCAGTAGATCTTAGGGGTTCTCACCGCACACACCTATGTGAGCTGAGGGAGGTGTTAAATAGCTTGATTGTGGTAACCACTTCACAATGTGTATATCAAACGATCATATTTAGATGCTAAACATACATAATTTTTATTGCTCAATTATATCTCAGTAAAGCTGGCAGGGGGAGTAGCTCTATTAGTATGTCCACTACTTGAGAGACTTAACACTTTTAAAAGTATCAGACCTTCTTTTATTTTGTAAGTTTGGGATTTCAGGATCATGTTAAAGCCACAGTTCAAGTAGGTGGGGAGAGTACAAGAGAGGGCATAAACTCTTCATTTCAGTGTTCATCTGAAACTTTTTCTTCTATATTGAAACAAATAAAACAGACTGGTCTCCCTCTCTGTGAATTCTGAAAACTTGGTACTGAGAGACACTGGGTTAAACGGAACATTTAAAAAATGAAAAGGGTTCACATCATGTTTGCTTTATCCGTGTCACTCAACTGAAATCTTTAGTCTTCTATTCTTTATCACTCAGAAATGATGAGTATCTCCCAGGGGCCACTGATGATGTCTAACTCAAAGTGATAAACTCGATGTGCAGCTGCTTCTATGACTCAGGTTTCTTTTTCTTGCTGATTTGAACACAAGTATTCTTGCCAAGGCAAGGAGAAGTGAACAGGGTTGGTCTAACATGGAGATACATCAGGAAACTGATCACATAGGGCATAATAAAGTAAACCAGTGCTTTGAAGGATATTATGCCTGTACACCCATGGATGCAATATTTTACAAATCTCTCTTAATCCCATAAAGAAGCTATTAATATTACAATATCTAATTTCTTGAAAAACAAATTGAGACCCAGAGGAATTAAGACCCCTTGTCTGAACAAGGAAGGGGAAGGATCTGGGTCTCAAACTCTGGTCATATGACCTCCAAACCTCCAACTCATCTGACCCCACTGTTGACGTAAATACTTACTGTACTGTTATATAGCTCACATTGCTGTTGTTAGTTTTATAAATTTCTGGCATTATTTAGTTATTTGTGGTCTCCCAAGCTTGAGTATAACAACCATGCTTGATATTTCTTTATTTTTCCCAAAACATCTCACATGCTCGTTTGTTTAAAAAAAAAAAAAAAAGCTAAAATAGTTGTAATTAAGTCATAATAGCTCACTAGTGTCAGTTGCTACTTAGCAGAGACCATGATATATGCATTTGACAGGTAAATCCAAAGCAGGGAACATGGAGAGAAAGAATATGCAGTTCTTGGAGTTTTGAACTTAAATTTATAATGGGACCTGAGGTTGGGCTCCTGGAGGAACCCCTGAAAAAGAAAGACCAGGCCAAGTAAGGTATCTGGTACCTGGTAAGAAGGTATCTGAGGCAGTACACCTTGCAGCACATTACCATCTGGTCCGTAGACCTTAAGTATAGAGAAGAATTTCAGGGGAACAAAAGGACAGAGTTCCTTTGAAGATCTTGTTAATGATGCTGATCTTGTTACTTTCTCCCCAAGAACACTCTTGACTGCCAAATCTTTGAGTTATGGGATGTCACTCTGGTTTTACCAAAAGAGATGACTCCCTTCCCTCCTATACTCCCCCTTTCCTTCCCTCTTTTCCTTTCTAGAATGAAAATGACTGTAACCTTTAAGGTATATCTAATCATAAAAATAATAAATATTCAGAAATCACAGAAAATACAACCAAATTAAAGAGTCGAGTCAAATCTCTTCAGTTGCGCCTGGGTGGCTCAGTCGGTTAAGTGTCCAACTTAGGCTCAGATCATGATCTCACGGTTTGGTTCGTGAGTTCAAGCCCCATGTTGTGCCCTGTGCTGACGGTTCAGAGCCTGGAGGCTGCTTCCAATTCGGTGTCTCCCTCTCTCTCATCCCCTCCCCTGCTCATGCTCTGTCTTGTGCTCTGAAAAATACACATTAAAAAAAAGTCTTCAGAAATAACCTTTCATATTACATAGATTTTCAGACTTTTTACATGTACATAAGCCTATGCAGGGTAGAAGGTAATACTGTTTTATTAACCTTTTAATTTATTACCATCAGTTGTAACAGTTGTAGGAGATGCCATTGCATGTTGAAATCCATATTTAAAACCATTTCCCCACTGGTTGGCATTCAGTTTGTTGTAATGAACGTCTTCATACAAACATCTTTGTCAATTTATATGATTATGTTCAATGGATAAATTCATAGAAATGTAATTTCTGGGTCAAAAGAAATGTTGAAAGCTTTTCAAACATTTTAAAAAAAATTTTTGGCATCTTAGGAGTGTCTGTTCTCTTGCATATAGCTTATTATCAAACTACTTAATCTTTTTATGAGAGTCCAAAAGAATGGTTTAGTTTTTATGTATTAGTAGTAAAGTTTATTATTTTGAAAACAGATGGGATATATATTTTTATTCTGTTAATTTTTGTGGTTTTTGCTGTAATACTTTTTCCTGACTTGGAAAAAAAATACATGTGACTTTTTGAGATATAAACTTCATTTTACTATTATACTTAGGTTTTCTTGTTACCCTTTGACCTACACCTCCCATTCTTTACTCTCTCCACTTAAAGAAGGTGTATGACTCTGTTGCTCTCTTGTCTTAGGGGGGAGATAGGTGTAGAAAACAGAAGTAGCCTGCAAGAAATTCAGGTTTCCCTTCCATCTCCTCTACCTTAAAATCGTTAGACTCATTGAGGAGCTCAGGGTTTGAGAAAACTGGCTGAGAGCCTAGGAGAAGTGGGAAGGAAAGAGTTTTCTCCTAGACCAAAAAGTGATTCTTCTGTCTGGGGGAATTAGCAATATTTGATTTGACAAACAAATGTTTATATCCATATTTATGAGCAAATGTAACTAACTTGGTAGCTAAGTTTACGAGAAGCAGCTCTTTTATTAGTATCTTCAACATAAACACATGTCAGAAAGTTGTTCTGTTGTTTACAACCACTGCCACTATTTAACTCAGCCGTCATGAAGTTAAAGAAGGTGGTTGTTGGGAGATAGGGTGGTGTGGTGGAAAGGATGTTCTCTCAGGACATCAGAAAGGTCGTCTAAGATCCCCTTCCATTTCTGCCACTGATTGCCCTTAGACAGTCATGGAACTTCTGAAAACTTTATGTGAAAGATGTAACCAGTGACACCAACAGGAGAAAATCAACTCTGATTGCTCGGACTCTGTCATGTCACTTCCCAGATACTGATTGAGTGCTTGCTATGCTGGGCACTGTTTTAAGCACAGAAGCTACAGGAAAGAAAGTAACAGCTGCTCTGACTTCAGGGAATACAGACATACAGGGAATTGGAATATACTATGAAACTCATTTTATTTTTTTTTTTAAATTTTTTTTTCAACGTTTATTTATTTTTGGGACAGAGAGAGACAGAGCATGAACGGGGGAGGGGCAGAGAGAGGGAGACACAGAATCGGAAACAGGCTCCAGGCTCTGAGCCATCAGCCCAGAGCCTGATGTGGGGCTCGAACTCACGGACCGCGAGATCGTGACCTGGCTGAAGTCGGACGCTTAACCGACTGCGCCACCCAGGCGCCCCTGAAACTCATTTTAAATACAATCTAAATTACATGCTTCATATGAAATATTTAGCATGATTTCACAGCAGTAGTATTCAATGCCCCAATTGAGATGTGAACAAAGAATTGTAGATGAGCAAGAAAACCAGTAACTGTTAATGAATTAAATTTTTCTAAGGCAAATGGGTTAGTGTTACTGAATTTATTTTTTTAATTCTCACTTGGTGCTTGATGATCTAACCTGTAGACTGTTTATGTTCAGGGAACCAGCACAGCAAGGGGAATCTCGAAATGAGAAAAAGTATCTGGCCATTACTTAATATTAGATATCTCAAAGGGAAAAAGTAATAAATGATAAAATGAGAATTTTGTTGGACTTCTCATATTTATTCTTACAATTTCGATTTTTCTTTATTTTTAATTTATTTTCATGTTTATTTTTGAGAGAGAGACTGTGAGTGGGAGAGGGACAGAGAATCCAAAGCAGGCTTCAGGCTGTCAGCACAGAGCCTGACACAGGGCTTAAACCCACAAACAGTGAGATCATGACCTAAGCTGAGCTGAAGTTGGATGCTTAACTGAGCCACCCAGATGCCCCAAGAATCTTTCGACTTTGAATGACCGATGGTGGGGCCACCCAAAGTCTTCACCCAGCCAGGCTGACTGCAGATACCCTGATTTAGTGGCAGTGTAACTATTAAAGGATTGGTTACTCTGACTTAGGGATAATTTCAAGAGCTTTCCTTGTACTTGACATTTCATTCAAGCATTCCCACTGTAAAGCTAGCAGATGTGGACAAAGAAGAGGAAACCAAGCCCAGTTTGGAAATTTCTAGCAAGAGTTTTGTGTCATGCAGCTGTTCAAAGGAGGCCTTTCCTTGGCCTAATCTCTATATTCGTTCAAGTAGTTAAGAGTTGGCCTTCTATCTGTTTACTTGGGAACCTTCATTCCCTTAGGATTACTGTCAATGTCTCCAATCTCCCCATTTTCAAACTTAGAGTCTAAATAACTTAGAATTTTTCAAAATTCTCATTCTGTGTGAAGGTTTGCTTATACTCTATTGACAAGGTTGAAATCTGCAAGCTTGATGACGATTAGGCATTTGAAAAATCAATTTAAAAAAAGGTACCTCCTGCCAGCCACCACAACTGCAGATGAGCTGAAATCTTTTCAGGTTCTCTTGCTATTCAAAATGGGTCTCTGGTGTTTTTTCACTTTAGCCAAAAGCTTTTAGGCTTAGTGTAAAGCCTTCAGAGTGACAAAATAAAATGTACGTGCTTTTTCCCATTGCATATCTTCAAGCCAGATTTTCCATGTTTAAAAAGGAAATAATAAAAAAGAAAGACTTCCATCAGGCCCTGGTCACATGCAGGCAAAACAGCATTTTACCCTGTTAATATTCTCGAAGCTGAACATGTGACTGAATGCTGTTACCCAAGTAGTTTCTTATATTTAGCATCAAAAGAGATTCAGTGGTCTGTATTGAGCACGCTGTAGCAAATGTACAGAGTAGTAAGAAAATACCTAGGTAAAGTGGGCATTTTTAAGATTTATACTCCTACTTGTATTATATATTTGTTCTCTGCAGGATGGTGCTTAACTCTTACTTTTTATAAAGTTTATTTATTTGGAAAGAGAGTGTGAGGGGCAGAGGGAAAGGAAGACAGAGAATCCCAAGCAGTGCAGAGCCCGCTGTGGGGCTTGCTCTCATGAACTGTGAGCTGAAATCAAGAGTTGGACACTTAACCAACTGAGCCACCCAGGCATCCAACTCGGTCTTCTTGACTACAAAAGGAAGATATTCAGGCTTAAAACAAGTCTGTGCCTGTGCATCAGTGGGATGAGGCAGGGGGTGATGCCTGCCAGGAGCAAGAAATAGCTGCCCAAAGTCACATGGCACCAAGCACATAGTACATATTTTATTTAATCTTCATTTTTTTTTTTCAACGTTTATTTATTTTTGGGACAGAGAGAGACAGAGCATGAATGGGGGAGGGGCAGAGAGAGAGAGGGAGACACAGAATCGGAAACAGGCTCCAGGCTCTGAGCCATCAGCCCAGAGCCCGACGCGGGGCTCGAACTCACGGACCGCGAGATCGTGACCTGGCTGAAGTCGGACGCTTAACCGACTGCACCACCCAGGCGCCCCTCTTATTTAATCTTCATGATAGGCTTACAGGTGTTGGCATTACTATTCTTATTTTAGGGACAGGAACACTAATGGCTCAACATGAGATGCTTGGAAAGATCACATAGCAAACATATAGCTATGTATTTAATCCTGAATTTAGTCTACTTGGAAACCTGTGTTTTATGCTGCTCCTAGCAAAACTCAGAAAAAAGGGAATTCCTCTCCGTATTGTGTCCCTCACAGAAGGACCTGATTATTTTGATGGCTTAAGGGAAAGTACGCCAGATTTAGAATCAAAGGAACTTAGTCTGTGTGTAGGCCTTGACCTTAATGACCTAACCCATGACTCTGGCCGAGTAGGACTTCTCATCTGCTTAGTTCAGTGCTGGGGTTAGAGATGGGGTGAGGTCAGTCAACATACTCCCCTCATGCATCTAACAGTGAGGTCTGTCTGCTCTTTTTCTTAAGTTTTAATATTAGGACTTTTCTCCTGAAAGGTCATTTCAGGATTAAACTGGCCTTGTCTTCTCTGGGAAAGTAATTTGTAAACTGTAAGGCACTTTGTTGCTGTAAGGGTTGTTTTTTTTTTTTTTTAAATCTGAGAGCTTCATTTTTCTTCCTTTGCTTTAAGTGCTTTAAGGCACTGTAGACATTTAAACTAAAATGTTAAATGATTTCTGGTCCTCTAATTCAAGCTCAGAGTATTAGTAGATGGTATAGGTTTTAATTAATTTTTTAGTATTTTTACATTAAGAATATTGAGGAAAATTTAGAAGTTGGGAATTAAAAACACTGACGATTGTTAAATAAACTTACCACTTATTTTTGGATATTGTATTCCAGAGAAGCCTTCTCTTTATCTCTTTCCTTTTCTCTCTCTCTGGCAGGGAGGTTTGTGTGTGTGTGTGTGTGTGTGTGTGTGTGTGTGTGTGTGTGTGTGTGTGTGTGAGAGAGAGAGAGAGAGAGAGAGAGAGAGAGAGAGTGTGAGAGATATTCTGGTAATTTCACTTCATGTTAAAGTGAGTTCTATGCTGTGATTGTTTTGTCTTTCATAACTACACAACAGTCATTTAATTTTGGACATTAGAACACTTTGGTTTTTACAACTCTAAATTACTAGTCAATATTTAATGTTTGTAATTGCCAAAAATTCTGATGATGTCTTTAGGACAGATTTCTTGGAATAGGTCAAAGGACAGCTTTCAAAGGCTCTTTATGCATAATGCCTAGGTTCACTCTAGAAAGGTTATACTAAATATTCTCACCAACAGTCTCTGAAAGTAGGAGTTTTACTTTATCCTTGATTACACTGAATATTTTTGCACACCCAATATTTTAATTACATTAAATAGACATGAAGTTATATTTCAATAAATATAATCAGAACAAACAGGAGATAAAAATTACAAATACTGCCCATAATTCACTGAAAGTAGTGAATTATGTGACTAATATGAAGGATCACTATTATACTCACCATCTTTTGCCATTCCACTGATGATAATTGAAAAAATTGGCAAGAGTTGGGATTCACCATGTTACACGCTATATACAACAGTGTCTATGTTAAATTTTAGCATTGTGTTAAATCATAGCTGGATTGGTGAATAGCACATTGCTATTAGGTTTCATTTGCATTTCTTTTATTACTAGTGATAGAAGCATTTTCATATACTTATGGGCCTTTCTTGAAAGAGCATTGTGCAGGGGCGCCTGGGTGGCGCAGTCGGTTAAGCGTCCGACTTCAGCCAGGTCACGATCTCGCGGTCCGTGAGTTCGAGCCCCGCGTCAGGCTCTGGGCTGATGGCTCAGAGCCTGGAGCCTGTTTCCGATTCTGTGTCTCCCTCTCTCTCTGTCCCTCCCCTGTTCATGCTCTGTCTCTCTCTGTCCCAAAAATAAATAAACGTTGAAAAAAAAAATTTTTTTAAAAATAAAAAAAAAAGAAAGAGCATTGTGCAGAGGTGAGAGGGTCATCTTTGGAGTCATTCAGCCTGGTGTGAATCCAGGGTCTGATACTTAGTAGATACTTGGCCTGTAGCAAGCTACTTAAACTTTGTATCTTTTAGGGGTGATGTTCATAACATGTATCTCATAAAATTAAGCGTTCTGAGTACTTGGCATATCAACCCAGGTGCAGATAATAATGTTTGGCATACGTAATATATATAAGAACTGTATAGTGATTTTTAACAAACGGTAACTTGATTTTATTTATTCATTTGTTCATTTTATATATAAATCCCTTGATGTCCTTTTTTCTAGTTTTTTACAGTGTTATTTTCTTCTATTTTTAAGTAAAAAAATGTTAGAACATTAGCTTTATAGTTTGCTGTTTTATTAGCTTTATAGTTTGCTATTTTCCTTCTTTTGGAAAAAGAGTAGGTAGTAACAGTGACAGGTCAGAAGGAATGTGAGACTCCGAAATGGCATAGAAAAACACAGGTCTTCTCTTTCTGCCAAGGCCAACCAAGACGTCACCTTTTATCACTGGTATACTAAACTAGTGCAATGGGAAGAGTTTGGGATGCAGAGGTAATCAAATCTGTATATGTTATGAATTCAGCTATCCTTAAACACATCCAAGGTATCTCAGGGCACCCAGAGTATTTGTGTGTTCTTCTGACCTCACCTTTTGTGTAGGCAAAGTATGAGACTCATTCGCAGTTGACCAAGGTCGTAGGGTTAATGTAAGTCAGACTGCACATCTTAATGATTTTGGCTTGTCAGTCTACTTCTGAGATGGTGATCTATTATGTCGTCATGCTGTGCAATTCCCATATGGAGTGGTTGCTGGGCAACCAGACTGATTTGGTAGAAATAGTAGGCAGTTCTTTGAATCCTGATCCCACTTGACCATTTTCACTAACATATATGCAGTTCATTACAATGCTCTTCCATTTGGTTTGCTGGCAGTCTAAAGCCAGTGTTCTCCAACTAAAAATACTTTCAAGTCTAATGAGGTTTTCATTTCTCACTCTTGTTCATTTTCATCAACAAAACTAAGAGATTGTCAAGCTGTGTTCTTGTCCTTCACTGAAGTTAGAACCAAACTTTAAAGTCTGAACTAGAATTAAAGATAGTAAATGGTGGCCAGTCCTGTAGATGGCTATAAACACCCCTGAAACATTCATTGCTAAGCTGCATATAAGTTTTTGTTGTGCTGTTGATATAGGCACTGGTACAGTGAACTACAGTCATCCTTTGATTAATTCATGGAAGTAGCCTCATTCATTCAGTCACCATTCCACAGATAGTTTCTAAGTGTCTGTGCTAGTGCTGTGCTGGGCCCTGAGAATTCACTTGTGAATATGACAGAGCCTCTGCCTTCAATTTGCTTATTGTCAAGTGGAAGAGACAGATCAGGAGAGAAACTTTTACCATGCAGAAGGTCAAGGGCTATGTGAGCACAAAAAGGGATAGCTAACCAGGACATTAGGAGATCAGGGGAAGAGTCCTAGTCATAATATGAAACATGAAGGGTGAGTTAACCAAGAGGTTAGAGAATGGGAAAGGATTCCGGGCAAAGGGAACACAGTGTACAAAGACTAAAAATGAATTCACATCAGGGTTGGAAATGTGGTTGAATAGGACTGGAGGATGATGAGAGGGAAAAAATTCAGACCAATGGGATCTAATTTGGTGGGGAGACAATCTGTTCTCTAAGATTCTGTCTCATGTCTTTAGTTGTCCATCACAGACAAAAGAGACTATTTTATGCCTCTCGGATACTGTCCTCAAACATTAGGAACTTTATCCCATAGATAATAGGGTGCCATAGTCCTATGACTCCAGCTTTTCCACGTATATTTCCTGTATTCAAGATGGTAGCTTTCTATTTTGCATGGATTCTCCACATTGCATTGATAGCAAATAGTAAGTAAACACTTGGAGTTAATTATCTCCTAGCAGTTCCTTTCCCAATTGTGCGCCCAAGGTATTGGATATACCCAAGATCTTTACTCTTTTCCCTTGCAAGATGCCGTCTTATAGGTAGGCAAAGCAGCATAGGTGATTTTCAATGAAAGTGATTGCCCACAAAATTATATTATTGATGTTGTCAAAAATGAATGACTGCTATTTGGATTATCAACTTGTACTATAAAAGCAGTTGAAATGGATCAATTCGTTTAGCGATTCTCAATTTTCTGACTTGGGAGAAAATAATGTTTGTATTCAAATGAGCACTGTATTTTTGAATGGGAATATTACTACAGGATTGAGAAAAGCAATGTTAATTCAGACTCTCTCTGCTTATGCTGTGGTCACCCATACAGATTCCTCTCCGGTACAAGCATGCAAGAGAAGCTTGCTTTATCTCAGTGTGTATCTTTCCTAATCTTAAAAGTTCCTGAGAGTGGTCTAAAAACCCATGTTTTGGAGCAGCATATTAGCTGAAGCAGTGATTTCTCCTTCATTTATCCCTAAAGCCTCTTCCAATACCCTTGAGTTAAAAAGCAGAAGTCAATTCACAGAGGGGGGAGCAGATGCTGTTAAATGACTCATTCAGGATAACACAACAAGTTAGGGTTGGAGTTGAAAATAGAACAAACTCACCAGGATTGCTGATTGAATAGCAATTATATTTGACCAGAAGTTGGTACTTTGTAGTCTGGTGTGCTTTCTGCAAATACTTCCAGAAGGTGGACAGTTCTTTGGTTAGAGAAATCAGTTTTCTCAAAGGATAAAATTCCTTTAATAGTATTGGCAAATATTTCATTTGCTTTGTTCTAGGCACTGTGCTTGGTTCTTCACATGTAATATATTAATTCTCACCATTTACTGTCTTTTGGCTAGATATTATCCTTATTTTACAAGTGAATAGATTGCAACCCCGAGGAGTGTAACTTTGCCACACAGCTAATAAGTGGTGGGACCAGGAGTGCAGAGATATGCCCATGTTTTTCATAGCTTTCTCCCTAGTGTTGGCACATGGTAGGTATTGCTTGAATACATCTTAATAAATAGGAGCTATGGAAATTGGAGACACTTTTGGTACAATGAGAAGGTTCTTGTCATCCCCATAGCCGCCTCTGGCAGTCTGCAGAATCCATCTTTTCTCCGGGGACCCTTGGCACACTATTCTCTTCCCACTCTGCTCATCCCCTTGCTTGCTTGCTTGCTTGCTTGCTTGCTTGCTTGCTTTCTGTCTGTCTGTCTGTCTGTCTGTCTGTCTTTCTTTTTTCATTTTTGAGAGAGGGACAGACCGTGAGCAGGCGAGGGGCAAAGAGAGAGGGAGACACAGAATCTGAAGCAGGCTCCAGGCTCTGAGCTGTCAGTATAGAGCCCGACACGAGGCTACAATTCACAGAACCAGGAGATCCTATGAGCCAAAGTCGCACATGCAACCGATTGAGGCACCCAGGCGCCCCAACCCTTGCTGTCTCTGATCACTGTTCTCATTGTCTCTCTGGCTACCCTTGGGCAGAGGATGTCATGGCTATTTCTTTCTTTACTTAGATTAAATGTCCTTTTATTTTTCTGCCCTGTTCCTCCCCCTGCCTGACCTCTATTTTGTTCTGCTTTCTCTTACCAAGATCTTTTTTTTTTAATCTGTATTATTCTCCATTTATTGGAATATAGCCTTTGGAGGCAAACAGTCCTGGGTTCAAATCCCAATCCAGCTATATTTTAGCAGTATAGCTTTGTATTTAACCTCTTTTAACTTGCCTAAACATCTACAACAGCTAATTTGCAAGTGCACAATTCAAAAGCCTCTGGAGAAAAAAAATCAAATGAATGTATGGCAAGTACATTGGTGATTATTAATGAACCATTTTTAGTGTGTGTGTGTTTTAATTTCACTTAATATAATGACTTACGTTTCACTGCAAATAATTTGCCTCCCAAATACTTTACCTGATCCTGTTTGGTTATAGAACATATATACATGCACCTTATTATCTTTTAAAATCCAAACAATTCTAAATTCTGGAACACCTGTGGCTATCAGGATTTTGGGTGAGGGATTGCATATCTGTAATACTTTACTGTTAGGGCTGTGACAGTTAGAAATAAACCATATACCTTGTTAAACACATTGTCACACTGTAGGCACTTAATTCCAAAAAGTCTCTTTTAAATTTGTATTTGTAGGAGGAAAAACCGAAAAGGTATTATGCACGTGTGGGACAGCAGAGCGAGACAAGCCCTGCATTGCGGCTTGAAAAACCTCATTCTATAAATTATCTTTAGTTCTCTTATGGTTATTGTTCTATCATTAGTAGTTTAGTAAACGATCTTCGTTAATGTCCACCCAGAACCTAAAAATTGTTTCCAGGCTTGATTTGACACCTGTGTACTTCTTAAACAATTTGGGCACAGAGAAGACGTTGATGGGGAAGCAATGTGTTTAATTAGATTTGAATTCTCTGCCTTGGGAAATCACTTGATCGAAGCGAGGCTTGTTTTAAACATAACTCAGTATTTTGAAGTAGAAAGTTAAGTGCTACAGCTCATCTGGAAGAAATTACACATAATGGCATCAAGTTCACCAGCAGTAATAGGAAACATGGTATCCTCCGGTGGGTGATAAAATGGGATAAATGCAAGACCATGCTGCCTCTTGGAATAATTACAGTGACTGTGCATCATGTATTGTGAAGTTATAAAAGAAGAAAAAGTAAGCTTTGTTTATTGTTGGTCTTTAATGAGAGAAAAATAAAAGAAAATGCTACATAAAATACCACAGCTGCTAGGACCAAATGTGCTTAAAAAGGGCCCACATTTCTTTCTGAAAAACAACTACAACTCTCCTTGGAGGAGCAGACTTACTCTGCTCCCAAAAAGATAATTGCAGTGACAGCCTCCTTCAGCGTTTCTATGTATTATCTTCCCCAGGGGTCCTGAATCTCAGGTGGGAGGCTGCATCCTGAGCTTAAAGCACCTGGAAAACCTCCACGGCATGCTTCTTTGGCACCCAGCATTGTGCTAGGCACTAGAGAAAGGCGCTTGCAGGAGATGAAACCTTATCACCAGACAATTGCCACCTCGGATGAAAACCCAAACTCAATTACTAGCCAGGCAGTGCTTTCCTCATAGGAAACCTGCAGTCAGTCTGTTGGCCAGTCTCACAGAAGTAACTCAATTCCAGTGACTACAGAAAGGCCACTTCTGCAAACACCTTCCTAATCAAGATACTTGTTGCTTGAAACAGACAGTTAAAGCCCAAAATTCAAATCTGTTTAGTGTTTGGAGGAAAAAATGCTCTAGTAGTGCTTCCTGCGTTTAATCAAAAGAAAAAAAAGATGAAGATGATCCTTCCTGTAAATGCATGCATTCCAAGCATACAGCAACATTTCTAGTTTTTCTCTTTGCCCTCCAAATGATACTACCTAAAAACAGCTCATCATAAAAAGTCTGACTAGAACGATGGGGTTAGATTAAAAATGTCAAAGATGTGAAAATCTATTGAGAATAAGGTTATCTAGGCAGAACCTGTCCATAGTTTGGCTTGTCAATACATTCTGTCTCACAGTGTCCTTACGTAGTAGAGATGGAGGGAGAGAGGAAGGTAGCAAAGAAGAATCTCACTAGGGGCTGACCATGCTTGTGTTTTGATCTTGGCATCATAACAGAATTCTGAGAAAATGAATCCCTATTGGTGAAGCCACCGAATCTATGGTGTTTTGTTATGGCAGCCTGAGCATGTGAAGACAAGATTAAAATTGGGATAAATCTGAAATTTAGTTCACATGGACACTAAGACCAGGCCTATTGGATGGTGTTAACTTTTTAAAAATTTTTTAATTTTTCATTTAAAAGTTTTTAACAGCTGAACAAATCTGAGCAATTTGTTGTGTAGAAAGAAACAGCAACACTGTGTTAAACCAACCATGTTGCTCTTTTAGAGAGCTAATGACTAATAGATATTTACTTGGAAGATGCCATAGATGACATCTTAAAATGAGAATAGTTGTAGTGTTATGTAGATCTACCTTAAGAGCAGGAATAAATACAAATTAAATCACACAATCACAAAATGTCACAAATAGAGCCTTTGTTTGTCTCCCATGGTGGCTTTCAACGTACACTTGGAGTTCAGATATTTAGGAAAGAGTCATGGGCATTTTAGATGGCTCAAGATCAGTCTTGTGAGATGAGCCTTGCTCATTCGAGTTGTAACTAAAGTGTGAGTGGATTAATGTGTTTTACACATTGGGACTTCACAAGACTTTATTGAACAGAGTATTCTCAAACTCTTGGATCTACTTCAGCCTTTCCTTTTGCTAATGAGGAGATTCCTGAAGTTAAAGGTGTCCCCTATATAGTTCCTTTTAGTTTCTCTGAAGATCTAAACCTCTCTGTTTGCTTTTGCATCAAGACAACTCTGTCTTCTACCTCCTGTTTTCTTTCCTCCTCATCAAGAACCCATTGTTTTGTAAGTGATAATAACTTAAGCAAACCTCCTCCACTCCCAACATGGGGGAAAAAATAGAGCTTAAACCAGAATTGGCAAACAACAACCTGTGGGCCAACTTGGCCTACCACATACTTTTTGTAAGTAAAATTTTTGGGGGATGCAACCACTCTTATGTGTTTATTGTCTAGGCTCTCGTGCTATAATACTAGAACAGAATAGTTACAATAGAGGCCAAAGAGCCTACAAAGCCTAAAATATTTACTATCTGGCCCTTTACAGGAAAAGTTTTTTAATCCCTGGCCTAAACTATCTTGAGATCTGTCCAGCCTACTGATGACTTAAAATTGAAAGCTACAGCTTAGGTAAAGTTGATTCTGACATTTTTCCTCCTTGCTTTGCCAAAACCTTGGTTAGGTGATGTTCTCTTATACTCTTGACTAAGAGAAGTCACCCTACATCTAGGCAACACTGAGAATCTTTCAGAAAGCACCAGCAACACCTTAAAGTTATCTTTCTTTTTTTTGTTAGGTCTTACTTCTTTGACTTATTGTCACCCCTTCAATATTTTGAGAAATAGTTACCAAGTTTTATTGTCATCTTTATTTTGGGGGATGTATTCAGTTTGGTCAGAAAGGAAGATTTGATGAAATGATTTTATACATAATTTTAATTTGTGGTAAATTATGATTTACCCCACGCTTTTTGCCTAGATCTTGGCATGTTTTGTAGGAACATAATCAAATTTGTATCCTTTGATCCTGTACTAACAAGCTTGTCTACAGTTTCACCAATAAGGACAGTAACTCAGAGATGTTGCAAAGGAGGATTATGTAGCAGTACGGACAAAGGCTTTTAGAAGCAAACAAATTCTAATTCCAGCCCAGCACTCATTAGGTGTTTGGGTAAAATGAAGCCCAAGTCTGGATCTATAAAGTAACAATTATAGTTCCTACCACATGGTTGTACTGTTAAGGACTAAATGCAATCATGTATGTGAAGCTCCTCCCCAGTATTTGCCACAGATGTTTACAACATTTTCATTACCTTATTTCTTCACTTTATCCCCCTTCGAAAAAAAATTTTTTAAATGTTTATTCTTGAGAGAGACAGAGTGCCAGTTGGGGAGAGTCAGAACGGGAGATACAGAATCTGAAGCAGGCTCTAGGCTCTGAGCTGTCAGTAAAGAGCCCGATGATGCAGGGCTTGAACCCATGAGATCATGACCTGAGCTGTAGTCAGACACCTAACCAACTGAGCCACCCAGGGGCCTCAACCCCTTTATCAAGCCCTTCTATCAGGCCTGTTTAATTACTAAGATTTTAGAATATAGAAATTCACTACTGAGGTGGTAAATATTATGTGAAATAGTTGTTGGTGAAAGTTTGTTTATCTAGCTCGGGATAGTAGAGTGGCCATCACCAAAGCCCTTTTGTTAACCTTAACAAAGTTCAGAGTCTTCATTTCAGCCACTAGGCGGATCAAGTCGTGAAGTCCAGGTCAGCCAATGGTATGTATGGTACAAGTCACATTCTATACATTGGTCATTTAGGGCTGTATTTCACATGTGTACATTGAGCTGCAGAATTGAGAACTTGTACGTGTTCTTGTCAGGGACCAGAATGTGTGGTTTACTGCCTCAATATTTCAGGTGAATGTGTTTTTAGTAAAAATATCCCAGAACAATTATTTTTCGTTTTCACTGGGGCATACGCAGTTCTCATGGTTTAATTGATTGGATAATTTGTAATTAGGTATAATTTGAGTTTACTGTTTATGGCTTACTTAGGAAGCACATGGATTTTATGACTATATTATCTCCATCAGAGTTGTCACATATTTTCTCCATAAAGTTTATTCATCAATAGCCATTCCTGAGAGTAAAGAGGGACATGAGGGAGGAAACAGTCTCAACTGCCACTGACTCCATTCTAACAGCAACCTTTCTCTGTTGCTATTCTAATGCAAGATCTGTGCTTCCATAGTGATTCACCAGAATCTAAACAATTTAACTACACTTCGGTGACTTGGGTTTTAGCAGTAGTAAAAGAGTATTTTGTTTAAAAGCTGCAGTAAGAGCCAGCACCCTCTTAAATAAGTATGGTTTGCATGCTTTATGAGTTACACTTGCTGTAAGAATGACGGTAGAAAGATGCTTTGTTATTTAGCCTAACACATAAAAAGCCATAAACTTCATGAGCTTTAATCTTTAATAATTTAAACTAACAAAATTAAAGCTAGAGATGGCTATTTGTAATGACCTCCATGTCTTCTGTGTGTCCCAAATCAACTGCATTCTGCCTCATTTTAGTACATAATCCATTTGAAGTTGTTTTTGGTAAAAAAGCAAAAAAAAAACAAAAACAAAAATCCATTCAGTTGTGTGTAGACCACCAGAGGTCTTGGGTGACTAGGACAACAGCTGCAGCTAATTTTGCTGGCCTTTTGTAGCAGATACAATAACACAGCTGTGCATATGTTCAAATGGACTATGTCTCAGCAGCCCTGGGGGTGAACTGCTGGACCCTGGAACTCTACAGGGAGTCCGTCAGTATCATATGGATAGAGTGGAATTGACAATTGCCTTCTGTCAAAGAGATTTTGGAGATTGACCTTTCTCTGCTGCTGACTAGTACTTGAGTGGTGTGTTTGTTCCTTGGGACTTCACTATATCCTAGAAAGTCAGCAATGCCTTGAAACTGAGATCAATGGATACTGGCTCCTGATTCTTTAAAGCAGATACCTAAACTGTTGGTGCTTGGCAACTAACTTGGATTTTATACCCCTGGTTTTTTTCTTCTGACTTAGCAATTGAAGTATTTCTTTAACATCACCTGATGCCACAATTAGCTTTACTATATCTTGTATCCATTAAATTGTGCCTCACTTTTCAAAATCCAGTAGTTACGTTATTTAAAAAGATTTTTTTAATGTTTTTCAGAGAGAGAGAGACACAGTCAGTGTGAGTGGGGAGGGGCAGAGAGACAGGGAGACACAGAATCTGAAGAAGGCTCCAGGCTCTGACCTGTCAGCACAGAGCCCGATGCAGGGCTGGAACCCACAGACCACAAGATCATGACTTGAGGGGAAGTCCGACACCTCCCAGGCACCCCTGTTAATTGTTATTTTATGGCAGTGTTTTTCTAATTGAACTTTGGGGACAAGACAATGAAATTTCAAGGAGATGCAGAGACCAGAGCTAGCTGTTTGCAAACACATTATCTCCTCTCTCTTCCTGGGTTTTTGAGGTCTAGAGGAGTAGATGGGTTTGTTAGGCAGGTTGGCACCCTTGCTGGGGAACTGGATACAGTCCTAAGCACCCACAGAGGGTATGTACAGCTGATTAGTAATGGGCTGAGACAGAGTTCTGTTGAGTTCCCTGGTCAGCAGCAAAATGGTTAGTCTGGAGCTGGGTAACTATTAGTTAAGAGAATGCCAGCTGGTATGTAAGAAGCTCCCAAATTGCAGTGGCTTAACACAATATAAAGTTTATTTCTTACTCGAATAACAGCCTAGTGTCTGTGTTTCACAGGTGGCCTTCTGTGCAGTTACTCAGGGACCCAGGCTAATTCTGTCCTCTGTTTTCGGCTTTCCCTTTTCTTTCAGCCAGCATGTGGGGAAACAGAACTATCCCACCCTGGTAGTGACACCACTTCCCTTCACGATCCACTGCAAAGAACTAGTTACAGGGTTGTGCAGGAAGCTGGGAAATCTAGTCACTGGCTAGACCATCTTCTCCTAGCCTAAGTTCAACATACAGAGGGAGAACTTGAATGTCTAATAGTTAGCCATCTCTGCCACAATAAGAGATTGAGTAAGGTTGAGTCCAAAAGGGAACCAAGATGCAAGAGAGATGCACAAGGAGGAAACAGGAGGGTCTGTAGGAATTTCCCAGGTCAGAGTTTAGATGATTGCAATAAGATTTTTTCGATTTCTGAAATTTCTGAAAATGTCCTTTGAACCACTAAAGGAGTAAATGTGGACCAAATATGAGAATTCAAAAAATTCTTTCCCTTCTTTCATTTATCTTGACCTGACAGGTGTGTCTTCTTTCAGCCCCACTTTACATGTTTCCATGGGGGTTAAAGATTTTTCAGAGTCCTCTCTTTTTCCATGGCTGTACACAATAACTGCTAAGCAGAGTTTGCTCAGGGAAGTTGATTGGCCCCTGCTCTCCTTTCCAATTGTTACCATCATTGCATGCTTGCTATGTCCCAGTGCTTTATTAATCTTGTCCCACTCAGTCCTCCCAATGACCTAATGAGGTACATATTTTAGCTTTAATACAAGTTTTAAAGATATATTATAGGTATAACATGGTCTTATTAGACTCTGCTAGTAAACCCAAACCTAAAACACTGTGAAGGGGCCAAGGATATTCAGATGGGTTAGAGTCAGTAGTGGGAATAGTGATATTAGTGAAACATGGTAAATAGAATAGTTTAAAAAAAAAAGTACTGAACAAAATAGGCTAAACATACAAGAAAAATTGATTTGTTGTATGTTCTTCCTTAAAAAGGCTCATAGCTATAGTCATAATCATTCAATCCAGGTATGCAGAGAAAATATACTATGCCTTTCTCTCTTGGGGTTTCTATTTATTCCTAAACCATTATTGTGGCAGTGAGAGATTTTGTAAGAAATGAAAAATTCACCACAGGGCCACACTATGCTATGACCCAATTGGTTTTTACAGCTATTCCCTTCAAGTCTATGTCTGCCTGCAAGTGAATGAGCCATCTTGGCAAGTACTTGATCAAGTAACAAGTCCAATTTTGTTTCCCTTTGGGTAAGTGCTAACAATGTTCACAATCAAGTGTGAAGCTTTAAAATGTTTAATACATATACTAACGTACTAATTGTGGGGGGAAAAAGTCTAAACTGTTGTTTATTTGTGAAGTGTAAAATCATAATTTGTTTACCTTTTACCTGTCTAGGTTTTATTATCTATCTCAATGGCTATTAGATTTTTAAATAAAAAACTAAAAATATCATCTACAGGAGGAAATCTCATCGCAGACCTAGCTCGTATTGTTCTTTTGGAATTCTGAAGGAAATCACTATTTTCCAAAATCAGTTCATTTTTTTTTTTAATTTTTTTTTCAACGTTTGTTTATTTTTGGGACAGAGAGAGACAGAGCATGAACGGGGGAGGGGCAGAGAGAGAGGGAGACACAGAATTGGAAACAGGCTCCAGGCTCTGAGCCATCAGCCCAGATCCTGACGCGGGGCTCGAACTCCCGGACCGCGAGATTGTGACCTGGCTGAAGTCGGACGCTTAACCGACTGCGCCACCCAGGCGCCCCTAAAATCAGTTCATTTTTAATGAAAGAGAGAATATGCAGGGGAGGGACACGGGGAGAGAGAATCCCAGGCAGGCTCTGCACTGTCAGCATAGAGCTTGATGCAGGGCTCGGTGTCATGAATTGCAAGGTCATGACCTGAGCTGGAATCAAGGGTTAGGCACTTAACCAACTGAGCCACCCAGGTGCCCCAAGTAGTTCATTTTTAAGAGAAGCTAAAGAAATTTTTCCATTAAAAACAAGTTTGAAGAAAGACTAATATTTTAGATTTTGATCATTTACTAAATTCAAGTTTTCATGCCTTCAGTTGAAATTATTTAACAGTAATTTGTAGAGTAAGGTCCATATTGTATGTCCAAACTGATTGATAAATAGTAGGGTATGCCATGTCTAAGATAGCCTCCAATGATCACTGCCTCCTGGTTTTCATGTCTTAGTGTAATCCCCTCCCCTTCATCACCAACAGGACCCAGAGACTCACTTCTAACAAACAAAATACAGCAGTAGTGATTGATAGTGTCACTTCTGAAGCTATATTAGAATGAGGCTGTGGTTTCCTCTCCCTCCCCCTTCCCTGTTAATAGCTAGCTCTATGAGATATCAAGAACCATGTTGTGAACCCTCTTATGTAGAAGACCATGTGATAAAGATCTCTGGGCAACAGTCAAGGAAGACCTATGGCTGTCTGCTCAATAATGTGTTAGCTTGGAAACAGATCTTAACCCAGTTGAACTTTGATCTTGAATCAGAGGCACCTAGTTAAGCCATACTCCTGACCCCTAGAAATTGTGAGATAATAAATATTTGTCGACCTAGGTCACAACATTTCAGGGTAACTGGAACACAGCAGTAAATAATACCAGTTAATGCTGCTTACTTGAAGCAGGGGTTCTGCAAAAGAGTTTGAGACTTTATTCCTTCGGGAAGTCTAATCCATCAGTTAGAATTCTCTGCTATGGATTCAGGGTGGGAAGAATGGTAATGAGTGTGCTCTTCTTTTACATGATGAGCAGAATAGTAGCCAACAGAGTGAAATCATCTGGGGGTTCAGGGAAACACCCTTGTGTTAATAGGACCTGTTATTCCACTATCATTAATATCATGAGGTAGTCATTAGTCACATTGGTTTGTGTAGGTCCTGATTTGTATCTTTGTCTTGATGAATACTGATTGTATGGTTTGAGGAGGCAGGCAAGATCTGGGACAAAGTTCTGGGTGGCTGAAAGCAGCCCAGGGCTATTAGTGCTTCCTGGGGTAAACCCCAGAGCAGAGACAGAGACCGTGAAAAAGAGTGGAGAGAAAAAGTAAGACCGTTTTCTTTACTTTAAAAAATTTTTTTTAAATGTTCGTTTTTGAGAGAGAGACTGAGTGTGATGGGGGAGGGGCAGCGAGAGAGGGAGACACAGAATCTGAAACAGGCTCCAGGCTCCAAGTGGTCAGCACAGAGCCCTACGTGGGGCTCGAACCCATGAACCGCAAGATCATGACCTGAGCTGAAGTCACTCAGTCACCGAGTGAGCCACCCAGGTGCCCCAAGAAAGACCATTTTCTTACATTGCACGATTTACCTGATGTGAGTCCCAACTCGGGGGAAACGTAAGAACTTAGGAGTGCAAGTGATGTAGCCCCAGAAAGATCCAGTACAGCACTTACATGTGTTAGAAGGATTGAGTGGCTCTGAGGAATTGCTGTTATTCCAAAGATTGATACCGAAATATCCTCAGAAGACTGACAAACCCAGTGCTCATCAACACGGGCCCTGGAGCACAGTTGAAATGAGAATCCCAGTGGGGTTCCAACAGGTCTCTAATGAATATTGGCCTGTGATCCAAGAGCGAGAAACTTGAACAAAGAAAACTATATTGAAAGAAACTGCTTGTTTATAAGGCCCGTTTCGTTCAGGCATGTTTCTTTTCATGGGTGAGAATCTACTTTGCATAACCAAATGCCATAGTTTGGAAAGTCTGAAAGGAAGTTTTTTGTCATTCTTTAAGAATTTAAATAAAAATGAGCTTTCTGTGAGATATGCCTGAGGACTGCTGAGGTTGTACTTACAGATGAAGCATGAACAATGCTAAGAAAATGTTTATGTAGTTGAGGTTTGCGTATCCTATTTTTTAATGTCTAATTTGAAGACTATATTAGAATTTAAATGACTTTAACAGGCTATTTAGGGTATTTTCATGGACATTATGTGGAGAAAAAGTAAATGTGTGTGCATGTGTGTGTCTGTTTTTAACTCAGATTATACTTGCTCCTTATTGGGTTACTCATTGGTTCCTGAAGAATCAATTGTGATAGGAGCTTGCACATTCTCATACTTAAAAAATTCAGAAAATTATAAAACGTGTGAGATTTTTGAAGTTTCAGCAGTATTTATGTTCTGTCCTGTTAAATTCTGCTAACTGTAAACATGAATATTGTCATGACCTCCCTGTCCCCCATGAGATTTCTCATCATGACGGGAACAGGCCTTTATTTTTATTAAAATACTCTATTTTATTCAACATCAGAAACCTTTCCACATAAGGGAAATACTTTTTGATTTTTTTTTTTTCTTCTCTTGCCTCTTTGGAAGTCCCCGGAAGCCTTTTTGTCATACAAGCTCGTTGAGAGACACACACATCCTTACACAAGCTGAGAGAAAAGGTCTTACCTTACATGAAGTAGAGAAGAGAAATACTAATAATTTCCTTAGCTTGGTCCAGGCAAGCACAATGGAGACAGCAAAAAGGACCCAGTGTGTTAATGACTATTTAATGCTCATCTTGAGTCTGAATCTGGATTTCTGGCTTGGCACTGACACATTAATTTACCCCTTAGGAAGCTAATGGTTTTAGTTTGCTGATAGAGGAGAGGTAAAAGTTGCTTTCCCTATCAGTTTCAAAGCACACTTGATTTTTATTTTAAGCCCAAGAGTAGCATATTTAGTTAGTGGCCTGATGTTTTCTCCAGTTTTCTGGACAGACTCTCAGATGCTGACTGGTTGCAATTGAAAGAGAATGCTTGCTGGTCCATCATATGGTGCTCTCGTCCAACCCCTCTTGTCCTTCTCCATCATGTTGATCATCTGCCTCTTCACAATAGAGTCTGTCATCGGAAATTGGATTCAAATCTCACCTGGAAGTATTGGCCTCACAGAATTGGTGCAATTGAAGATGATTAAAATAATCAGTTCTTCTCTGTCCAGTTAAACAGTCTCAAGGTGGCAAAGCAGGTCCATGCGCATCTTCAGTCTTGTGGAGTCCTGAGGTTCCATTTGATTGGCTATTCCAACCCTATCCAGTCTACCCCGCCTGCAGATTATGCATTGTACATCTTCCTGACCATAGAACATACCATTTCTTAATAAAACTTTAAAGGAAATATATATGCTTTTCGTACCACTCAGATGACCTCTAGGTTTGCTCTGGCTAGTGCCACCTGAATTGTTGATGTGTTTTCTGAGATTAGGAAACAGAGTCAGACACTCAGCCAGCCCACTAGGGATATGCTTTGTAAGGCCTAGAGGACCCTGGTAAAGCCCTTTTTTTAAAAAAATTTTTAATGTTTATTCATTTTTGAAAGAGAGTGCATGAGTGAGCCCACGTGGGAGAGGGGCAGAGACAGGGAGACACAGAATCCAAAGCGGGCTCCAGGTTCTGTCAGCACAGAGCCCAACACAGGGCTCAAAATCATGAACGGCGAGATCATGGCCTAAGCCAAAATCGGACACTCAACTTACTGAGCTACCCAGGTGCCCCAAACCCTGCTAAAGTCCTAAGAAAGCAATAAAAATACAAGAACAGCTTTTAGTTTCAGTACAAAAAATCCTGGCCCCAAACTAACTTCATTTATTCAAGGTTTATTTGAGTAAAAGTAGGAATAGAGAGCCTTTCCTTTAGGATCAAAACCAAAATGTCAAGAAGTGAGACTTGATGTTCTTTGAAATTCCTAAAGGCCTCATTCCATAGACTTCAGCTCACTGAAATCCCAGTTGTTTTAAAGAAGAGGGCATAAATGAGACCATCATGTGGTTCAGTAATATAACTGTTGCCCATATCAATTAATGGCACCACCATGCTCCTGGTTGCTCAGTTGACCCAAACTAGAAACTGTCCTTGGTGCCTCCCTCTGTCAATCCTTAAACCCAGTTAGCCACCAAAAAACTTTGATAGCACCCCAAAATGTATTTAAAATGAATACATTTCTCTTCATTTCCACTGTTAACACTCTGGTTTTTGTCTCTCAACTTTTAATTGAACAGTTGTGGTGTCCTTGAGTCTTCACTACCGATTTTGAAAATTAATTTTTGATAAAAAGATTGAAGGTATGGAAAATGATTTGATATAGTGAGATGATTACCGTAGTCAAGTCAAGTAACAATTTTCTCCTGTAGTTACTGTGTGTGGTGGTGGTGTGTGTGTGTGTGTGATCAGAGCACCTGAAATCTCTGTCAGCAAATTTCTGCTATTCAGTAAGGTGATACTGTAGTTCAGTCCAGTCCATAGAACAGCCCAGGATCTTCTAAAATGCAAATCTGATCATACCAGTACTGTTTCTTTGTTTTTAGGATCAACATTGGTGTGCCTGATGCTTAGTGACCAGTAAAACAATCAGTGAATGAACCTATTTTGATCCTGTTTTGTGGTGTAGATAAATACCATGAATTTTTTTTAAGAGATTTTGAATAAGGAAGATTTCGTGTACCCAGGAAGGATGTTCTGGCTCTAAACTATATGAAAACTGCCCAAACACCTTCAAAATTATTACATTTCTGAGTCCTGTATAGCGACAAATCATCATTTTGCAAAGTGTACTGTTCTTCAGAGAGTGAAACCTATTGTTCTGTATGTTGCCCTCTTACCTAGGGGAGAATAGAAGAAGAATGGTCTCAATAGTTCCTACATCAAAAGTCTGTTTAAATGTTTCTGGCAAGAGTAATAAAACATGCTGTTAACTCCTTTTTTTTTTTTTTTCTTAAATTCATTCCTGTCTTTGTTCCTTCTGTTCCCCAGCAGCAACCTGTTTTTTTCGGCTGATCTTTAAGCTATTTCTGGGCAGTTGATACTACACTGATCTTCGTTGACTTTTGAAACAAAACATTTTCTAGATTACCTCTTGATGTAGAAAGATCTAATACGTAACTTCCATTTTACAACCACCTCCAACATACTTCCTTTCCCCTCTTCACTGAGTACAATTACATCTGAACTTGGTTCTATCAGTATTTAGTATTTACATCATCTTGACAATGAAAATGCTGTTTCCATGTGCATCACCCGATATGCTGTGATCATATTTTCTTGCTTGCCGCCTTCCTAGAGTTAATAATTGGTGCTTTTCATTGTTTTTTAAGTGCTCATGACCATAATCTGACAGTTTTGCAAAACTTTTTTGGTTTTTTACTGTGAACAGATATACTAGATAATCTTGATCAGTTACATTTTTTTCTCCTTTGAGAGCAGTCTTTTCCTGGCCCATTTGAGATACTTTATTTCTAGGTCTGCTGTGCAGGTTTCATCCCAGGATTTCCCTCTATCATTCTAGAAATATCTTTCACTTCTGTTTTTTCCTCTGCCTAGATTAAATCCCTTGCTTCCTGATAAACTACCCTTTGTTAAGGAAAACATTCTCCAGTAGCTTTCTGACCCGGTGTCCTTGAACATGTCTTTATCTTAAGCTTCCATCATGGTTTCATTGAGGATGGACTTCCACACTGAAAATTATTTTCCCGAGAAGTTTAAACACATGACTCCATTGTTCTCTGGTTTCCAGTATTCCTGATGAGAAAGCTGATAGTATTCTTATTTCTGATTATGTGTAAATTATCTACTTTTTTTCCTCTGGGATCTCTCTAGATCTCTTTAAAGCCAGAACTCTGAAATTTGACAATTATGTACCTTAGGGTTTTCAACTACTAAGCCCAGGCTTTGAGAATTTTGTGTATTTCTTCAGTATTGCTCTACCCTCCATTTTTTCCTATACTTTCTTTCTGGTACTTAAATTACCCCGATTAATCCTCTAATTTTTTTTTAATATTACTTTTTATTTCTCAGGTGTATTGTTCTTTTTGATGGAGATCTTTGAGATCTTACCAGTTGTATTTTCCTGTATGTGTATGTGTGTGTAGGCATGTGTATTTCTGCTTTCACATGTGTTTAATTT
Source organism: Prionailurus bengalensis (assembly GCF_016509475.1). Taxonomy (NCBI): domain Eukaryota; kingdom Metazoa; phylum Chordata; class Mammalia; order Carnivora; family Felidae; genus Prionailurus; species Prionailurus bengalensis. The sequence goes on along the minus strand of NC_057351.1, from coordinate 50,545,539 downwards.
TTAAGAGCTATTTTTGAAATGCTATGAATGTTCCTTTTTATAGCATTTTTTCCTTTCTGGAGAAATTAATTATAGTTAAACAGGAATCTCTGTTTATCCTTCTGTTTATCTCTGTAGCTTCTGATTTCCTTTTCAGTAGAGGCTTTTTACTAATACTTCATCTGTGAATATGTATAGGTTTAAGAGTAGGGTACACGAAAAAAGCTGGTGTATTGTGCATATATGCAGGACTTTGGAACTGGTGAGCTTCACTGTCAATGGTTTAGGTGAGCATCCAGTCTTTTCAGACTCTGTTTTCTCTGGTAACTCAGGGATTTCCAACATATAAAAAACTGGTATTTTTGTCGGGTGTAGTTTTTCTCTTGTGCTTCTTATTATAGTCAATTTAGCATTTACATTTACTTATTTCCATAAATTAGCAATACCTTGCAAGATACTGTGTTTTAAATAATATGTACCGGATGTTATATTTGAAGTTTATATGGTATGGAGGAGGACTTCTAACAGGGAGCTGTCAGTTCTACTTGAGGATGAGGATGCTATTAAATACTCCATAAAGAGATTGGTCCTTGGCTAAGTATTGAGAGATTAAGAGGCATTCGTGGCCAGACGAGAGGCTGTAAAGCATACTATGCATATGATAGAAAAGGAATGAATGGCCAGGCCATAATGTAGCATGGTCTTTTCCACAGAACTGCAAGCTGGAACGGCATGTGGTCAGGCAGCGGGTGAGAGCTAGGAATGAAGCTCCGGAGCTAGTTAAGTTCAGGTGCTAGAAGGCCTCCTCCATTCTGAGGTCCTGTACAAAGCATCATGGGTAATAAAAAGTGAGACTCCATTTCTCCCCTAAGCAGCTCACAGTCTCTTGGGGAAGGAAAGATAAAGAAATAAATGGCAATACTGCTGGGCATAACTGTGTGAATTGAGATGCATTCTCCAAGGAAAAAGAGGTAGAATGTGATTGAGAGAAAAGTTTTTGTGGAGGGAGAAACATGTGTAAGTCCTTACATGTAAGATAAGAGTTTTGGCATGAACAAACTGGGAAATCAGCATGGCACCGGACATGGTAAGGATGGTTGGAGACCAGGAGTCCGCTCTGCTTGGTACACAGGTAGGAGGACAAATCCAATGATGTGAGCCGGGTCATGGGGTGGATGGTCTTGGGTGCCAGACCGGACAGCCTGTGCCTCACTGTGTACACTACTACTTAAAATGGCCAATGACGTCTTGATGGACACCCTCCTCTCTTTCTTGTTCCTGGTGAATATCCTTCCTTACTCTCAGAGCATGAAACATCTTGAACAATAAATAGTAGTCTCTTGTTCTCCTTGTTACATTCATCCTCCCCTTTAATCCATTCTTCACAGATGATGCAGTGAGCTTTAGAAATGCAAATTGAGTAATCTCTGTGCTTTTCATGACCAACTGCTCCACTTGGTTTGAAATTGAGTTTCCGTCTTGTGCCTACAAAATCCCAAAGGCTCTGGCTCCTGACTACGTCCTGGACTTACTGTTATACCACTTTGCTTGTCATGCTCGACATTCTATTCAAATATCAAACTGTTCTCGCTTCTATCCCTTTAATGTAATGAGCTTATTCCTTTATCTGTGCCTTTGCACTTGCTGTTCCCTTTACCTGGAACGCTGTTTTTGTCAGCTCTTTGCATACATACTTGGTCTCTGTGTGGTTTTATGTATCAGATAAAATGTTATTTCCCCTGAGTGGCTTTCTCTGGCCATCACACTGAAACGCCTCTTTTTCCTCCTCTGACTCTATTGCATTTCCCTATTTGCTGTGGAACACGTATCTTCATCTGTAATGTTGTTTAATTATGTGATTTTTGTTAATTATCTGTTTCTCATCCCATTAGAAGTTACCCTTCCAGAATTCAGAGACCTTGTCTTTTATATTTTCTTCTGTATCCCTGATGCCTAGCATAGTGCATGGCATATAATAAATAATATTTATGGAGAAAGAAAAAATGGAGAAGTTACTATATTGAAATGCCAGTCTTCATTCTTACCACATGAACTCCATAAATATTGAGTGGATCCTTAAGAATTGTTCCGATAAAGTCATTTCTTTCATTGTTTTTATACTACGTTCTTCTATCTATAAACAATTATCTGCTACACTCTGAGCTTCCTGAGGGAAGAGACCAGATGTCTGTCTCTAAACCTTTTACTCTTACTGTCTTAACCATAGTAGATGCTTAATATTTTAAAGATGCCTGCATGATGGGGGGCATAGGTAAGGATGAGGCAAATGATGGACACTTTTGCATGGGAGGCAGGAGATTGGTTTCTAATGTCCCATGAAACATTTAACTTATGATTATGATGAATCATTCCTTGTCCTGGCTCTGCTGGTAAGTGGGTCTTTGACCTTGGGTCTACAGATATGTATTTCTGAATTTTACTTTCTCTGTGAGCAGTGTCAAAGTAATGTTATTTCAAGTATGGAGTAAGTGCATCATAACTCCGTAGGGTGCACAGTAAACATGCAGGTGGATGTTTTTGTTGGGTTTTTTTTTTTTTTTTTTTTTTTGGTCTCTACCTGAATTTGCACTTCCCTAACATCTCTGAGTCTTGGGACCTAAATTTTTAACAAACTCTACCAGTAATTCTTAAGCAGACTGAAGTCTGAGAAACAATGGTGAGGGGCTTATATTACATGATCTTCTGTGATTCTGAATTCTGCTAGGTAACTGCAGTAGCATATATTGGCCATCTGGTGAGAGAGAGAGCCATATTCTTCAGTTATTGGTCATGTAGATTCCTGTTGCAGGAAGTGCCCTAGTAATTCTTGTCAGCTCCTAAGTAATGTGCTATTTGTTATGAGTAATGGTTTATTCTTTGCATGACACTGTATTAAATTCCATTATTTCTCACGCTTTGTGTCTCAGAAAAAAACCGTGGTGTATGGTAATTTCTCTTAGGAAATGTTTCTGCTTATATAGATCACATAGTTCATGACTCAGATTCTTCAAATATGTAACTTTGGGGGAGTAGCCCATGTATTTTGGGAAGCTGCAGTAATTTCTTCCAGTTATGGGTCCAACTTGATACACTGATGCTATTCTGCAGCATGATTACAGCAAAGAGTTGTGGGAATTCAGTGGTCACTGAGGGCAATTGAAGAGCAACGGGGGAAAAAGGGAATCTCTTGAGGCAGGATATATGATACAACAAATGAAAAATAATTACAAAAATTCAAACAAAGAATAATTTCCCTCTCCCTGGCAAATTCAAGATCTTGGGGAGATGGTAAATCAGATGAGCAGTAAGTACCAACGGTGTTTCCATGGAAGGAAGGGAGGAAAGAGACTAACTGCCAACTGAATGGTGGCACAGGTGCACGAATGGAGTTGAAGTGGCCTCAAGAGGAGAAATAGTTTTTTTCTGGAGGCCCAACTCAAAGGGAATTAATTTGTCTGCATCCAATATTTGACTTAATTGAATTCTAGAAAATGCTTATAAGCTGAAAAATGGAAGCAAGGTACCCCTAGGAAATTATACAGATATTTGAGAGAAAGATGATTCTACAAGGATTTTGCATGAGGGGAGTTTTTTTAATGTCAGTTTTTCACACTGAGGAGTTTAATGTGTATATGCCATCTACCCACTTAATGTTTGACACTCCCCCACGTACGTACTTACACACACTGATTTCTACTAAATTAACCTCTTAATATAACTTGGCTGAGAACTCTTATGTTTCACATATTCCAAGGAATGCTAAGAATCACTCAACAATAGCTCTAAAAATTACTTACATTGGAAATGCATCAAAAGTTTCATTTATGTGTAAACTAATTATTACTTGGAGTAATGACAACGACAATACTGGTGCTGCCATTTACAACTTATAAAGCATTCATTATTCATTTTTGTCCCCCTGCTTTCCTAGCGTCATCTCATTTCATCCTTACCATGGTCTAGTAAGGCAGGTCTTACCTCTTAACAGTGAAAGAGGTGCATGTGGTGTGTCCAAAGTAAAAAATTACTACTTAGTGGTTTGGATGGCTAGAAGAAGCAGTTATATACCTTTGCCTCAGAAAAGGTTTAAACCCAACGTCTTGCATGCTTTGAAGGTATCTGGAAGTTGTGAGGCTCAGGACAGGCAGAATTTTCCTTTCTAAAAAAAATTTTTTAATGTTTATTTTTGAGAGACCGTGTGTGAGCTGGTGAGGTGCAGAGAGAGAGAGGGAGACAAAGAATTTGAAGCAGGCTGTCAGCACAGAGCCCGACGCGGGGCTCAAACTCATGGACTGTGAGATCATGACCTGAGCTGAAGTTGGATGCTTAACCTACTGACTCCCCCCTGCCCAGGAGCCCCCCAGAATTTGCCCTTTAGAACCCCTGGTCCCATCTTCAATGATCTGTAGTAGGAACTCTGAAGGAGAAACAGAACGTAGGAAAATGTTGAAACTCTAAGTTGGCTGACACCCAAGAACATTATTGGGAGCTTTGGAATTGGTCAGGGTCCGATAGCTCCTCTTTCATGGGGAAATGGACAGCTAAAATGGGCATTGTGTCATTGCCCAGATAGTGCCTAAATCAGGGAAACAGTCTCACTCAGCACTACTTTTCCAGGAACAACTTGTCACTCTGCAATTATATACTGGATTGTTTCTGTACTTCAGTAATGGTACCTGCTAATTTTCCAGTCCATATTTTATATAGTACGTCACCTCCTGGATACCCATGAGCCTAAGGGGTGCACAGTGTGGTTCATGGAAAGTGGGGGCAAGAGTTCTGTTTCCATCTGTAGCTCTCCTGAGCTGATTGCAGCTTCAGTGTCCATACTCTAGCAAAGAACTGGCATATGGTAGGAGTTCCTTGCTAAGGAAAGGGAGAATGTTGCTGTAGATGAGATGTTTGGAATGGATGTTTTCAGCAACCAGTGAAGGACATGCAGTAAGGACAAGAAAAATGGAACCGCCACATTAGGGAGAGTCTAAGCAGTTGATTTTGAAGGTTAACAGCCCGTTAACAGTATACTTCGGACTTTCTGCTTCCAGAAAAAGGAAGCCACTAAGTGCGCACCAGACAGCAGCAAATCATTGGAGAGGCCAGGAGAAGAGTCTCCACCCCAGAGTTCTTTCCTGGCTTCTACTCTGTCTCCCCAGGTCAGCAGCTGATCCATGAGTACAATCCTATACACACCAGTCTGCCCAGCCCGACAGAGAAGCCCTAGGAGAATGCTGCCCTGTGTGTTTGCTGGTTCAGAAAGACAAAAGACTGACACCATTAACCATTCCACTAAAAGCCCCAATTTCCCTTTGTAATGCAGGGATCAGAGTGTAAAGACCTAAAACTGCACTGCAGTGGACAAGTATATGAGCTGTAAAAGGAAAAAAAGTTCTTTGTAAATTGTGCATCCTTCCTTTTCAATGTGCCATAGGTCATCTAGATACAATCAGAGCTCTGGAAAGTCATCTATTCCTGTGGCCCTTTTCTCACACAGAAGCCTTAATCACCTCTTCTGCAGTGAATCTGGGTCCTTGGCAGTAACTGGGTATGACTTACGGGGCTTAGACCTCCAAGTACTGAAACACCCAGCAGGAGCAGATGGACTTCTAAGCAACCAGACAACAATTTGCTAATGCAAGTGCTGGGAGCGAGAGCCAAGCACGTTTCACTTTTACCCTCCCTACAGTGCAGAGATTGATGAACAGAACATGAGGTTTTCCAAGATAGCGTATGCAGGCAACCTACTTAGAGCAGGCTTTTTTTTTTTTTTTTCAAGTGTCACCATCTCTCTTTACTTGGCAAGTGAAACCAGCCATTAGTAAAACTATCCAACAGTGACTCAGAACAGGACAGAAAGCTTGAGGGGTTACAGCTGACAGTGGACAGCAAAGAGGATAATTTAAATGTACCATATATGTCCTCTTTTACCTTAGATTAGTATGACTAACGCATGAGACTTTATCTACACTTAGGTTTAAATGAGACCATGCTCATAAAAGCAAATAAGAAAGTGCCTGCGCCTTGAAGCCCTGCTATAATAAAATCACAGTTCACAAAATTTGGTATGAAAAGAATGAGGGTTAATACTGCTATTATAATAAAAATTATTACAATCATTATCACTATTGTCAGGTTTGTTGAATAAGAAATCACAATGTGGTACAAAGAAGGCTGACATGTCCAAGATGAAAAGGGACTTACCGTATAATAATCTATTCATTTTTTCCTGCTTTATTGAAGTATAATAGACAGACAAAAAATGTATACAAGTATACCATATGATGTTTTGACCCAAGTATATATTGAGATGATTACTATAATCAAGCTAATTAACCTGTCCATCACCTCATATAGTTACTCTGTGTGTGTGTATGTGTGTGTATGTGGTTAGAGCACTTAAGATCTACGTAGCAAATTTCATGTGTATAATATACTAGCTATAGTCACCATACCATATATTAGGTCTCCAGAACTTGTTCATCTTATAACAAAGTTTTACCCTTTTGTCAGTATCTCCTATTTCCCCTGCCACACAACCTTCAGGGACCACTCCTCTGTTTTTGTGTTCAGAAACAGTTTTTTGGATTCCATATACAACTGTGGTCACACACTTAGCATGATATCCTTACAATAGCATCCATATTGCTGTAAATGGTAGGATTTCCTTTTTTATGGCTGTACAGTATTCTAAATATGTAATTTCTTCATCTGTCAATGGACATGGAAATTGTTTACATATCTTGGCTATTGTGAATAATGCTGCCACGAACATGGGAATGCAGATCTATCTTTGAGAGACTGATTGTGTTTGCTTTGAAAAAGAAATGGGATTGCTGGATCATGTGGTAGCTCTATTTTTGTAGAAACTCCATACTGTTACCCATAGTGGCTGTACCAATTTACATTCTCACCAACAGTACACACAAGTGTCCTTTTTTTTTTTTTTTTTTTTTTTACATTCGCACCTACACTTGTTACCTGTCTTTTTCAAAATAACCATTCTAATTGGTATGAGGTGATACCTTATTGTGGTTTTGATTTGCATTTTCTTGATTATTAGTGATGTAGAAAATCTTGTCATAAACTTGTTGGGTACTTGCATGTTCTCTTTGGAAACATGTCTATTTAAGTCAATTGCCCATTTTTAATTGCGTTTTTGTTTTGATTTGGTCTGTCTTGGTGGTTTTTGTTGCTGGTTTGTTTTGCTATTGAGTTGTAGGAGTTCCTTATATATTTTGGCTATTAACCCATTATTGAATATATAGTTTGCAAATATTTTCTCCCCTTCTATAGGTTGCCTTTTCATTTTGTTGGTGGTTTGCTGGGCAAAAACTTTTTAGTTCTTCAACTTGTATTTTTGTTTGTTGGGGTTTGCTTTCGGTGTCATATCCAAATAATCATTTTCGAGACCAATGTCAAGGAGATTTTTTGCTGCATTTTCCTCTAGGAGTTGTAGGATTTCACGTCTTACTTTTCAGTCTTTAATCCATTTTTAGTTGATTTTTGTGTATGGTTGTAACATAAAGGTCCAGTTTCATTCTTTGGCATGTGGCTCGCCCTCCACCCCACTGTAGGTGGAACTGCAGGCCCCTGCAGCAGTCTGGTGACCCACCTCCAGCCCCTCTTTACTGCCAGTTCAGAGTTAGTCCTGATGTCCCAAGAACTGCACAGGAGACATCCACCATGCCCCTGGAAATAGTAGGCTTGCCAACCAGAAGCCATGTGACCTGGATCCAGTCTCCCTTGACTAATACTCTGGAGGCAATCCCATCAGTCAGGAGACCTGCCAGGAGAGGGTCTTTACCTGCTGAAATAAGTCTGTAAGGACAGGAAGAGGTGTGTGTTCTTTCAAAGGCACACAAATGAAAGGCTACATGGATCTTGAAAAATCAGGCAAAGATGCCATTACCAAAGGAAATTAATAAATCTCTAGTAACTGACCCTAAATACATGGAGATCAAGAAATTATCTGACAAAGAATTCAGGGATGCCTGGGTGGTTCAGTTGGTTAAGTGTCTGACTTCAGCTCAGGTCACGATCTCACGGTTTGTGGGTTCGAGCCCCGCATTGGGCTCTGTCCTGACAGCTGAGACCCTTGAGCCAGCTTCAGATTCTGTCTGTCTCTCTTGCTGCTCTTGCCCTGCTCTCACTCTGTGTGTCTCTCAAGGGAATATAAACATTAAATTTTTTTTTTAATTTATTGAAAATATCTGTCGTAAGGAAGCTCGTTGAGCTATGAGAGAACAGTAAATTCAGGGAAAAAATCAATTCTTAAAATACCAACATCTGTTAGTGCTCTGCAAAGAGCTTTGGTGATTTAATAGTTTCCTGAGAAAGTATTCGATGATGGGATTTCTAACATTGTAGCACCTTCATGCCATAGATATTTTTAGCAGATAAATTATTTTCCACATCCCTCCAATCCTTTAAAATATTAGACGGTCTCTTGCCCTAGCTGTTACCCCTGTGGCCCTGGTGGGACTCACTTTGCTAATCCTGTAAAGGGAGCATGAGAAGCTCACAGAGGACCTGATGCCTTATGTGGAGAGGGGACAGATAAAAGCCTATAAAAAGTCTAGCATGCTGCGAAGCAGTGTGGAGTGGTGGTAGGACAGGGGTTCTGGCTCACAAAGTTCCAGCTATGAATCAGGAGCTAAGTGACTTTGAAACACTCCTGAAAATCTGTGAGCTTCAGTTTCCTCCTGTGTAAGAGGGATGATACTACCAACTTTACAGAGATGTTGAGAAAATGAGAAGTGAAGATAGGTGAAGCACCTACAGCAGAATAGCGTAGCTCAACAATGTTATTTTCTTTCCCTTCTTGCCTCTAATCAGCCCTCCTAACTTGTCCTTTAGAACAACGTTCCCCATCCCTACTTCACTGTTATCAGTACAGTTCATGTCTGACTTCCATCTTCCTACTTACATTTTAAAATCTGAGAAGGCTAGGGGTGCCTGGGTGGCTCAGTCGGTTGAGCATCCGACTTGGGCTCAGGTCATGATCTTGCGGTTTGTGAGGTCAAGCCCCTCTTCGGGCTCTGTGCTGATGGCTCAGAACCTGGATTCTGCTTCCAATTTTGTATCTCCCTCTCTCTATTCCCCTCCCCTGCTCGCACTCTGTCTCTCTCGTTCTCTCTCAAAAGTAAACATTAAAAACATTTTTTTTTAATTTGAGAAGGCTAGTTATGAACAATTTCTGAATAGAGATCGAGGTCAAAAACAGAAAAAGTAGAAAGGATCAAAATGTGTAAATCCAGTGGCCACTACATGTATTGAAAATTACTCCTAGGGGCGCCTGGGTGGTGCAGTCGGTTAAGGGTCCGACTTCAGCCAGGTCACGATCTCGCGGTCCGTAAGTTCGAGCCCCGCGTCAGGCTCTGGGCTGATGGCTTGGAGCCTGGAGCCTGTTTCCGATTCTGTGTCTCCCTCTCTCTCTGCCCCTCCCCCGTTCATGCTCTGTCTCTCTCTGTCCCCCAAAAAATAAATAAACGTTGAAAAAAAATTTTTTTTTAAAAATTACTCCTAGTGTGCCGAGAAATACAAATTAATGCAAGATATCGATATATAATCATCAGATTAACAAGTGATAATACTTAGTCATGGAATAGCAGCACAAGGAGTACACCCACCCAAATATTGCTTGATAAATTATGAGTCCTTATATCTCTTTTGGAAGGAAACCAATAGATCTCTCTATAGATATCTCTCTATATATGTATACACACACATAAACTTGTACACATCTTTTGCCACAGTATTTCCATGTCCCATTTCTGGGAACATATCTCTTGGAAATAGAAGCACTAGTATAAAGATGTTTAATTCAACACTGGAGTAGTAAAACCTAGAAACAATGCCAACATTCATAAAAAAAAACAGTTCATATATTTAGTTGACTTGCACATTCCTTTGGTGGAATACAATGCAACAAGATGAGGCTATACCACTTTACTTGGAGAGATGACCATAATATAGTAAGTGAAAATAGCAAGATACAAAGGAATAATTTTGTTTTTGAAAAACAGTGGCAAAAATACCTGTGGTGTCTCTGCACATATTTGCGATAACATCATGGGAAAGTCAACATAAGGAGACCTACTGAATACTACTGCCTACCTGTGTTATGTGTAGGTGTTGTAAAGAAAAAGGGGAGCAGTGAGAAGGGAAAGTAGGTGAAACCAGAAAGCTGTATAATATATATTGTGGGACTGTGCATAATATATGGTGTCCATGATTACAAACTATGCATTGATAGAGTTTGGCAGATTTTTGTAAAACTATCTATGTGTGTATGTGTACATAGAGATGAAAGGATCATCACCCAAGTATTGAAGGCAGTATTCTAATACTCACATGACTTGTACTCTTGTTAAAATACTTTTTATTGAGCCTGTGTTACTTTTATAATCAGAGGAAAGCTATTTTCACTTTACAAAAGGGGAGAGGCAGCAGTGCTGTGGCTGGCTCTAATTCTACAAGGTGAATCCAGAAATAAGGAAGACCTTTAGAACCCTTTTTGAATTTGTTTCTAATCCTGGGAGAAGTGAAGGTGTTTCAGAATGGGAACTCTAAGATGGACATGATCTGCAGAATGCTTATTGGGGGAGTGCTTGAGAGCCACTTTCAGGGAAGGGAGAGGAGGAAAAGCTGGGCAGAGGGTGATGTTGAGCTATCATATTGGTTTAGTGATGAAATGAATGACCAATGACCCCACAGGGAGTCCTCCAGCTGTAATAGCCCTTCGGAGTTTGTCCCATGTTGAATTGAGATAGCCAGGCCTTTATAACCCCCACACAGATCTGTCATGGATAGGAGTGTTCCTGGAAGTGGGGGAGGGGCAGTCACAGTAATTCCCGAAGGGGCTGATGCTGAGGATGGTCTGATGACAGTAGTTGCCAGCAGCTGGGGCACCAAGTCCATTGAAGAGGACCTAGGAAGTACATCTCGTTGTCTTCCCAGTGGGCTGGGAGTGCTGGCTGGCCTGGCTGAATTCAGGCTGCCTCTGAAGGATCAAATCTGTATTCAGGTGACAAAAGGAATTTCATGGGATAATTGACTTGTCATGAGGATGAGTTTCTCATGGAACCATTCAGCCCTCAGAGCAGAATGGTGAGCATTTCATCAACCAGGGATGAGTATTTACTGAGCTCTTATCATAGGCCAGGGACTGAGCTGAGGTAGGGAGCCTCAGATCACTGAGGCTAGTCACCATCCTCTCTCAGGAATTGCCGGGAGATGCAAGCATGTTACACAACACCAGTGCTACAAGACAGTAGTAAGTGCTGCCAGTCAGGCCCAACCAAGTGCTAGAGGAAGGTGGGGGGGTGGGTGCGGGAGCCTCTCCATATCAAAACATAAATGTCATGACGTGAACAACAAGTCAAATGACTTTGGAAGCTATGTTCCTATTTCTGGATGTAGCAGGGCAAGTTTGTAAACAGCAGGCAGCTGTGATGTGGAATTTGGAATACCTGGGTTTAAATTTTCTTGGGGCTCCAACTTGCTCATGAATCAGGGGCAAATTGTTGAAGCCTTAATTTCCTTATCTGTCAAAAGGAGATAAAGCATATGGTTTGTAGGATAAGGTGAGGTAATTCCAGGTTAGATGCTCTGAGGATGACAGAATAAGGTTGCTTTGTAAAGAGTTAAATGCTATACCTACATGTGGTGTAATTGTTGTTAAATTAGTAAGTTGTAGTTCATCCATCCGTGAGATTTATGAGTTCCCCTAGTTAATCAATTTCCTGGAATATTGTTACATGGCATACCACCTTCCAGTGACTTCTCAGGAAACTCTTGGGGATATTTGAGACCTGAAGCGAGAGCTTTCAGTTCAATGTTACATTAGACAGGTTAGTTAATGAGTTTATTTAATAGATGTATCAAATATTACATGAGGGAGACTGTTCTATTGGTAATAACTCCTGAGTAGACTTAGGCTTCCCAATGTCTTTCCCTTACCCCAAATCCTATTGTTCAATCATTTTCTCAAGCAAGCTTGTAGAGTCTTGCAGATGCTATTACCTCTGTGATCAACATCTCAACATTTGCTAGGACTCTATTAAATGTGTTAGTGTGCTGAATCTTGGAGGCAGGGGAAAATATTTTTTAGCTACGTCACCAGCAAAAGTTCATTCTTTTTCTCTTGACACCTGTTACACTTTGTCTATTGCTCAAGTACCGAAAGTACCAGAAATTGTTCACCCTATGTTACTCTTGAGTATTGCTATTTATTTAGTGTCCTTGACTTAGCAATGGATTTTGCACCTTACTCCATGACCCCTTGACTTTTCTCCTCCTCCAAAGAGGCAATATTAAAGAGTATGTTGGGAATAGGGGAGTCCCCTTTTAATTTCCGTACTCTTAAATATCCATCATCTGCCCCGTCCCTAGGTCATTCCACATTTATTGAGATGGATAGTTGTCATTTTCTAAATCTGACATGAATTCTAAATGCTGAAAAAAAGCATCTTTACCAAGGTTTGCTATTTTACATATCTGTAATATAAAGCATGGATTAAAAACAACTGCATGCTTGCTCAGCAAATACAGTTTCTAAACAACTCCTATAGACTCTTCTTTCCAACCAGGTTACTGCTCCTATGCTGCTGCTATAAAGAGAATACAAAGGTTCCACTGCCTGTAGGTAACTGTTTATTAATATTTTTCAATTCTTTTTTCCACACTTCTCCCCTCTGGCTGCACGGAGACAAGTATCATCATCTGTGATCATGGCCATATGAGACCTAGTGCTGTAAGAGGAAACAACCCCTTACTGAGTGTGTTCTCACAAATCAGGCTGCAGAGTTAGAGCTAGAGGGGCCAAACCTGGCAGAGAGAACACAGCTGCAGAGCCTGGTAATGAGAGAGACTGAGCTGCCATGTCACAAAGCCGTTCTTATTTATTACTGCACTGGCAGCCATATTGGAGAAAAGTGAAAGTTTCCACTGTAACTGTATTAGATGCTCCCGTTTTCTTTGCCAACAGAAACTCAACATCTGTCCATGCATCCTCCTATACACCAGAAATGCATCTGATGACTTCTGATGATGGGTCCTGATTAGCCTTAGCCATTTATGTTCAAAGAATTGAGGACTGCAGTGAGCTGCTTTTGTGGTTTATATCTATCGACATTTATCATTGTAGAAACTAAAACTTTGGAATATTTTAAAAAACTTATAAATGTATTTTAAAATCTACATGTTTACAGGAGTACCATTTTTGAGGAAAATGACTATATTCTTCTAAACAAATGAAATGAGTAATGGGAGAATGGTTTTGCAATTTTGCAAGTATCTTTACTATATTTGGTGCAAGAGATTCTCATATTAGCTTCTGCATTCAACCTATTGCAATATGTTTTCATTAAAGTATAAAAATATTTCTTTCACATATATGAAGCTGGAAAAGGGAGAAATATTTTAATAAGAAAAGTTTTCAGCTAATTATGGATGTTCCTCCTTGATATTATACTAAAACTTGAAAAGTGGCAGTTTTTCAAAGGTTAATTGATGAAACTAAAACCATGTTAATGGACTTTTTGCCTGTCATGTAACAATTCACTGACCTATCTTACACAGTAAATGGAACTTTCAGCCGTACCTAAGTTCACATTAGGCTCTGGTTGTCAGAAGAATGTTGGTTCGGGACACCTGGGTGGCTTAGTTAAGAGTTGGACTTTGGCTCAGGTCATGATCTCACGGTTCGAGAGTTCGAGCCCCGTGTCGAGTCTGTGCTGACAGCACAGAGCCTGGAGCATGCTTTGAATTCTGTAGCTCCCTCCTTTTCTGCACCTCCCCTGCTTGTTCTCTGTCTCTCTTTCTCAAAAATGAATAAACATATAAAAAACTGTTGGTTTACAGTTATGCAGCTCTTCTTCAAATGTTAATATAAAAAAATCACAAAAATCATATGCAGTAATCTCCCCCCAACATCTCATAAGAAAAGTCTTCAGTATCAGGAAGGTATCAAGCTCATGGTAGCAGAAACAAGTTTTCCACAATACTATTTTTCCCCCTGAAAACTTAAAATTTTCATTGTCAACTAATACAGTTAGTAATTGTTTTTTCTTCCCTCCCTTCTGCCCACCCTCTTTCTCTCAAGTGGCAGGATTGCTTCATTCCCAAAGAGAATCTCTGCTAAATACCTAAGTCTGAATAATTACGGTTTGTCTGTCATTTTTGGTTTTGTTAAAAAAAAAAATAGTATTCCACTGAAAAACTGTTTCAGCTTGCAATTCAAACAGTTACACATGTGATTTTTTTTTCTGGTGATAAATGTACTTTATGTGCAGCAGAAATAATTCATGCATATACTTCCATCACACAAAATACTAAAAGATGTGGGCTCAAGTGTCAAGATGTATTAATTTTTACTGCTTTATCAAGGACATTTTACTGCAAGTGCATGGCAATAAAGAATGTAATAACTGCTAATATAGTATAGTGCCTCTACTTGGATTGTGCTGATACAGTAGTTTTATCTATCATTGATCTCCTACCATCAGTGTGAATGACAATGCAGTGAAAAAAACAAATAACGTGTTAGCATTATTACGAAATTGATTTTGACTTCGGAGATTCCCTGAAAGGGTCTGGGAATCTGCCAGAAATCTACCCACTACTCATGGAGGACTTTTTGTTCTAAGTTCTTAGTCCCATTGCCAGTTTTGGTTTGGAAGTGGATGTGTGATGTGATTCTGACCAGTGAAACTTGAAAGAAAGAAGTGTTCATGGAGCTTCTGAGGGAGAGTCCGCTTCCTGAAAAGGGATATGGGGAGGTGAGCATCCTCTTTCTACCTTGGGCTAGGTACTATCCTATCTGAACATAACTTCTGGAAAGTCTACAGCCGTCTTGGGACCACAAAGAGGAGCAGTCAACGAATGAAGTCCATGCAGAAAGAGGGAGAGCAGAGAAAAGGAAAGAACCTGGGTTTGTGGTGAAATTGTTGAGCCCTGATCAAAATACATCTTAGGATTCTCTTCTTCTGGATTTAATGAGATAATGTCTTTAATTTCTAAAAGAATTTGATGGGAAGGTTTTTTTTTATGTGCATATATAATAATTTGGACAAGTATTTAAGAGGAATGTGGACCCTGAAGCAACATTAGCATGCACCACAGAACAGTGTGAGGTGAAATATTGAGGACTGCTCAGGCAGAGCAGAATAAAGATCAGAATAAAGGGGGTTATGGTATTTGTGAAACTACTCTGATTAGAGATGATCACCATTCCTTAGAGATAAAAAAAAAACAAAACAAAAAACAAAAAACAATGGAGGCTGAGATAATATACACCTGCATATTCTGTATAGTTTTCCAGCTATATATAAATTAACTATAAATAGCTTTAATTACAGTGATGTCAGCTATTAATAAATCCTGTCATTTTTATAAGATCCTAAGCAAAAGCGTTCCTGGAGGCACTGACTTATATAGATAGATAGATAGATAGATAGATAGATAGATAGATAGATAGATAGATACAGGACACAGGCTCAAGTAAGCAAAATAGAGTACTTTCTCCCTTGAAAAAAAAAATCAGGGACTGGGGTGCCTGGGTGGCTCAGTCAGTTAAGCATCTGACTTAGTTTTTGGCTCAGATCATGATCTCACAATTGGTGAGTTAGAGCCCGTGTCGGGCTCTGTGCTAGCAGTGTGGAGCCTGCTTGGGATTCTGTCCCTCCCTCTCTCCTCCTCCTCTGCTCATCTTCTGTGTGTCTCTCTCAAAATATTTTAAGAAATGTGGGATTGCTATTGTAATGGTAAAACTTAAATGTGAATTGTTTGGTACATAGTTTGCAATAAGAGGAAGAAGTTTTGATGGCCAGTGAAAAGGGACTAGACTGTGGATGTAGTGGGATTGTCAGAGGAAGTGGGCCCAGTGCACTGCATAAGGGGGTTGTCTTAGGGCGTTCAAGAGGCATAGTGCCTAGCAAGGGGGCATCAGTGCTGTAAGTATTGGCAAGGTTTGGCTCCTCCTTTCTCAATAACATGATTATATTAGAATATAGTACGTTCTGCTATAATAACAAATTCCCAAAGGCTCAGTGGTTGAGAACCACAAACTCCTTAAAAATCTAATGGAGTATAGGAGACGGTTTCCTCTGTCTGGAGCTTCCCTCTATTTTGTAGGCCACTATCTTAAAATGTAATCTGATTTCTCACCAAAGGAGATGAAAAAACTGTAAGTATGGCACATGGACTTCAAAAAACTTTGGCCTAGAAGAGATTCCTATCACTTTTTTTCTTTCACTGAATAAAAGTGGTTTATGATTCTGCCAAACTGTAAGGTGACTGGAAATTCTAATTTTCCCAGGAAGGAGAGGAGAAAAAACAATCTGGATGAACACAAATAATCTTCATTGCAATCTGCCTTCTTTATTACCAAATAATTGGTTTATTTTGTTGTCTACATCAAAAGCACTTTGAACCACTTCTGTAGGAAGACAAGTCAAAGTCCCATCTGGGAGCTTAATCCTTTGCACAGTGCAAGATTGCCAGATGACTTGTATGATCATCAGGTTCAGAAGTGGCATGTCTTGGTCTGGTGACCTATGAAGTAAAGAGACAAGTTTATCTTAATCTCCATGCTTCCAATGTGCACTTGTGGGGAAGGAACAGGAAGGGAAGATGAACATTCCCATTTAGAAAGAAAGATGAGGAAATTGACAGTACTTCCTAGGCCCTAGCAGTTCTGAAATTCTGCCTTCCGTCCGGTCCCATTCCTCTGACTAGGACTAGTCAGTTGCTCCACACTACCTATGATGGCTTGCAAAGTCCTGTCTTCAGTAGGCCCAGGATGAGCTAAGAGCTGGATGAAAACATGCACTCCAAATCTTCACTGTAGTTACTCTAATTCAGAGCAATGTTTTAAGATAAATTGTGGAACTTCTGTATATATATTAAAAAAAACTTTAGATTTCCTTATTGTAAAATTCTGGAGTATTTATCAAAACTAGACTTTTCATGTTTTATGCATTTTCTTGCACCCTAAGTATGTTCCTCATTTTCCCACTGGACAACTCTGCCGAAGAGAGGGCATTGAGGAATGATTGAGGGCTGCCACGATAATCCCTCTATTTTAATGATTTGCCTAAAACCAGTGCTAGGAGGTGGTAGAGGACCAAATCCTCGACATCTCATCCTCTGCATTTCAGTTCATGAACTGTGAGGCTAGGCCTGGGGGCGTCCATGTCCTCAAAGCAATGCCATTTAGACCTCTTAGACCCTTGTGTGAGGAAGTGTGCCTCACATGGTATGTTTAAGAATACTTGTATAAAAGTGCCTTACATAGTAATTAATCTCGTGTAACAAAACGCAGGGGTCTCTGCTTCCATGGATAATTCAGCCATTCAGCAATGTCACTGAAGGCTCTTTGCTCTTTCAGCTTTGTTACCTTCAGTATTTCACTCTTGCCTTTCTTCATGTTGCTAATGAGCTAACACAGCTCTGACCATCATGTCCTGAGGACAAAATCCAAAGGCAGGAAGGAAGAGGTGTCAGGGTAGAGTCATCTACTTGAAGTGGACTTCTTAGCTTATTTTATATTTCTACCTCTCATCAGAGAGAAAAGCCATCTCCAGAAGTACCTGGCAGTCATCATTGTAGGCTTCATTGGCCAAGATGGAGTTCTATGCCTGCTTGTGTATGCAATCCAAAAAGAAAATGAGATTACTGTGATTCCAACTGGGCACATTGCACAAGCTCCCAAATGAGGGTCTGTCAAAAGGAAAAAGAGGAAATGGGTACTGGGAGCCAATAAGTACTACCTGCTGTGACCCTTCTCCGTTGCAAAGCCACTAGGCAGGGACTGACAGCCAAGGTAAGAAATTAGCAGTAATCATGTTTTATTACACTATGTGCTTGTTTATCAATCATCAGCTTCATAGAGGAACTTGGAAACTGCATGGCTAAACAATAACAGAAGCTTTCAGGAAAAATTACAGTCGGCCTCTGTAAAAACATACTTTATACTAGGCTGTCAGTCTGACCGATAGCCCTCAAACTAGAGAGAGGAAAAGTAGCCATCAAAGAATGTGAATGTGTGGCTGGCTAAGTCAGTAGAGCATGTGACTCTTGATCTGTTTCATGAGATCAAGCCCCATGTTGGGTGTATATTTTTTTTTAAAAAATCTTTTAAAAATGTAACAGTGCAGTGGAATGTCAAAATTCATTTGGCCCCACGCCCCCATTTACTAGTGAGGCAACTATGGATAACTAAGTTTCCTGAGTCACACATCAAGTTTGAGGAAGAATGTAACTGTCCACTTTTAAACAATCACTGAGTGAATTGGGTATGGTTTAGGCAATTCATGTATTACTCTTAAAGAGGTAAAAGGGCTACATAATGGGCCACAGAGACTGCTTTGCTGGACAATAGGGAAGAGCCACGGTTTTCTGGGCTTTAGTCATGAGCTTGCTCTGGTTTTGAGGGAACTGAGAACTGGACTTCTTAGCATATATATGGAAAATTCAGCCTGATTTCTCTATATTTTATTTGCTCCTCAGAACCCCTTTAGGGAACTAGCAAAACAAGAAAATTCTCAATACCTCTTGTGATACGGAAGTCTGGAAAAATTGCAGATGTTTTTAGTGTTGAACATAAAATTCGTGAGCTTTATGTAGTCTTTTTCTCTTTATGTCCAGATACTCTTTTTATCACTGTTACCTCATTGATAATATTTTGAGTAAATAGTCATCTTAGAAATAAGAAACTATTTTGGTTAGAAGATGGGAAGGATTGCAGGGCTGCCTGGGTGGCTCAGTCGGTTAAGCAGCAGACTTCTGCTCAGGTCATGATCTCACTCTGAGTCTGGGCCCTGTGTTGGGCTCTGTGCTGACAGCTCAGAGCCTGGAGCCTGCTTTGGATTCTGTATCTCGCTCTTTCTCTGCCCTCCCCCCCACCCTGCTTGCGCTCTGTGTCTGTCAGAAATAAAAAAAAAAATATTTTTGAAGATGGGAAGGATTAATTTTCTTGATTTTTTTTTAAAACATGTTTTCTTAGAGTTTTGATCATTAGCCTGAAGGTCTGTATTAGGAGACAGCATAGGTCTCCTGCACAGGGGGTAGCCATGACTCTGGAAGGCTACAAGAGCCAAGGTGGCTTCATGGACTGGGAATTAAGAGCTGGCTTTTTAGAGGCTTTCTCCAAATTCTAAGGTTTAAGAAAGATAAGTGAAAGGGACCCTTCTGTATTAGAAATGGCAAACAGGTTTTACTTTATATGCCAGCTTTGAAAAATTTGTAATAAAGTGTTGAAGCTCTGTGTTCAGAAACACTGAGGGGTCTGGGTTTGTCTTTACAGAATGTTGGCAAAGATGAAAATAAGTAGAACTGTCCCCTCCCACTGGTAGGTGTGTAATTGGTACACCCACTTTGGAAATGCGTGTATCTTCGGGTCTGGCAAGTCTATCTTAAGCTGTCTGTCCTAGAAAAACTTTTAATGGACACCAAAAGATTCATAGCTCAGTCCTAACAGGACTGCTTGTAATGGCCCAAGCATGATACAGCCTGACTGTCCACCCAGAAAACAGATACAAACATTATGGTTAATTTATGTGGCAAGATAGTATACAACAATGGCTATGATGAACCTCAGCTGCGTGCATCAACTGAAAGAATGTTACAAACATACTGAGCAAGAGAAGCGAATCTAAAATATACACACACACACACAGATATATATATATATATAGGCAATATGTTTTCATTTGTATAAAGGTCAAAAATAGTACAAAACTAACTTGGTTAAATATGTACATGTAGGTGTAAAACTACAAAGAGAAAGTGAAAAATGATTACTCTAAAAGTCAGCACAGTGGTTTTCCCTGAGAGCAGTGAAACAAGGCACACAGTAGGGAACTTCTAAGTGACCACTGATATTCTATTTCTCAACCTGCATGTAACATAAACTGGTGATTACATTATTATGTAAGCTATACACAGCTGATAAAAATTTGCTGTGGACACAGGTGAGAAATGGTGGTGCATGTGCCATGTTGAGGTCAACGGTCTTTTTTTTTTTTTTAAAGTTGATTTATTTGATAGAGAGTGTATGCATGGGTGAGGGACAGAGAGGGGGAGAGAGAATTCCAAGCAGGCTCTGAGCTGTTAGCACAGAGACTGACATGGGGCTCGATTTCACAAATAGTGAGATGGTGACCTGAGCTGAAATCAAGAGTTGGATGCTTCACAGACTGAGCTACCCAGGCACCCCAGGGTCAAGACTTTTAATCGTGGACCTTTACACCTCCTCAAGGTGGAAAAGGATAGTACTTGGGGGAAGAAGTCATGTTTAAGGATAAATGTAATGTATTTGTGAAGGTCTCTTAAGATCTGTCTCTCAAGGAACCCAAGTTTGGTGGTAGGTAGCTGAGTATCCTAGGACCTGAAGAGAGAACATCTTCTAATACTAATAGAAGAGCAAAGATAATTAACAAGTTTCAAGGAAAAAGTATATTTAATGTTTATTATGAGATACAGCATTCTTAATAAGCACTGTTTACACTTGCTGACATAGCATATTTATGTTGGATTTTCAATCAGAATTCCCCAGGATAGAGTACACCAGCAATTCAATTGAGGACTGGAAGTATGCCCAATTTAATTTCTCCTACACTTTTCTGCAGGGAAGGGACATATGAACAACTTTTCTTGATTGGTAGAAGGCACCAAGGTATAAACAGAACTTTCCAGCCACCAGCTCCCTGCTTTATTTACTCCTTCCTTTTCTTTTTAGTGACCAAAGTTCTAAGATCTTTCTCCAGAGGGTTTAGTGCTTTGTCTCTGTTGTCCAGGTGCATAGGATTGGTGGGGAACTGAGGGGGTTGGTGGTGTAAAAGGATGTTATATAGTTCAGAAAATGAGAAGTGGCCTGGTAATCTCTATTTTAGTACCTGGGACTATTCTAATGTATGTCCTTTTTACACTTGATCTTAGCCAAAAGGCCGAGAAGCGATAATGTATGTCCTTTTTAGATGATACTGCATTCTTAAATAACTTTTTCTCATTTGTTTAAAAGAAATGTAGTGTTTACTATTGCAACTTGGGTGGGAGCAGAGAGAATATATACGAAGGAAGGAACCAGATTTGAAATGCAAGATTCATAGGTCAGAGATGTGCATCACTCTCACAGAATTCTATTCATGGGCCTTTATTTATTTTTTTTAATGTTTACGTTTTTGAGAGCAAAGGGAACAGAGGATCTGATGTGGGCTCTGTGCTGACCGCAGACACCCATTGCAGGGATTAAACTCAGGAACCACAAGATCATGACCTGAGTTGAAGTCACAGCCTTACCTGACTGAGCTACTCTGGTGCCCCTATTCATGGGCCTTTAGAGTGGGAGACCAATTACTAAAGCTTCTGGAAATAAACTTTTGAACTGTGAGTACTGTGTGTGATGCATGATAGACTGTTTTTAGGCAACAAAAACAAAAAACTAGTTTGCGGGCTTTGAATAATTTCAAGAAATGCTTCATCAATGTTGAATTAACTTGAATGCTAAAACAATTTTGTACTCAACCATGAGCAATCGATTGTCAGAAAAAAAAAAAATTGATTGCTACATTGTAAACAAAGGAACAAAGTCTTTCTTTTTCCTTCTCGTTATTAAAAACAGGCCGAAGAGTTGAATTGGGAAATGAGCGAAGGGCACACTCAGATGTGAGTAATCTGACTCCTGTCATCATGGAATCCCAGAGCTGGAACATTCTGTGGGTGTCTCACTTATATACTAATTGGCTTATGGAAGAGTGGGTGATTGTTAAAATATCCTGGACCCCTTCTGACTGGCTGAGTCCAGCTCAGTGAAGGTGTAGCCCAGGAACCTGCATTTGAACACGCTTTCCAGATGATTCTGATGCAACCCACCCAGAGCATCATTCTAGTCCAACACCTCATGTAGGTAAGAATGCAGCAGCTAACCATCTAATTCAAGGTAATAAACACTGAGCACATACTACCTACTAGGTGCAAAACTGAGCTGTTGAAGGGTTTGTTGTTTAGGTCAAAAGACTAATGTGCTAACTACTTTCTCAGAAAACTGAACAAAACCCAGCAGGGGGAAAAGTTTCTTTTGTAGCATTGGGAAGAGGATGAAGGAGGTACAAAGACAGAGTTAAAAAAAGGTTTCAGAGAAAAGGCGACCTTTGACATGTACCTCATGGTGCTGTGTTATGGGGTAGGTGCTGAAGAGGAGGAAGAAATTTTCCAATGTTCAAAGTTATTCTAGCTGGACTAAGAATTAAATTTACATGAGACAGGTTAAAAGGAGGAAAAAAAACCTAGGTATTTATTACCCAATAACAAAATTGAGACCTAAAGAAATGGCTGAGGCAAGCAATATTTGTCTCTTGAGACAAAAAGACAGCAAATTTGTGATGCATTGACAGGACAAAGAAAATTTAACTTGGGGAGCTTTAGTTGGTGTTGCCATGTGAAGTAGGGAGACCCCATACCCTGAGGCCTCAATCCAGCCCATCCCAGTGATGTCAATGAAGGCTTCTGGTCTTGCCACAAGAAAGAATTCAAGAACAGATACTACACAGCAGAGAGACAAAAGTTGACTGACATGAAAGTACACTCGTGAGATATGAGAGCAGGCAAGCTCGAGAGAGCTGTGAGCCCTGGGGTTTGGGTTTCCATCTTGTATTGACATTTGTGAACTAGGGGTAGGGATTTCTTGGAGGCAGAGTTTTGTGCTTTTTCTTCCTTCTGTGGTCAGGGGTTTCCAATCTACTTTGTCAGCCATCTTGGACTGTCTGATTTGACCTGGCCTCTTGTGGCTTTGGGAGTGCTGCCAGGACAGGCCTCTGAGTTTGCAGATCTGGCTGTGACTAATTCTTTGCTGGCCTCCAGGCATCCTGTAAGAACTTTACTACCTGCTTCTACTACTGGTAAAGAATTCTAAACAGAATTTGGGCTGGGGCAGTAAAGTAGTAAAAGGTAACAAAAGTTGTTTATACAGCCTTCTCAGCTCTGAATTTTCTATCTCTAAGAATGTGTCTTTGCCTCCTGGTACAAGGAAGGTAACTTTCACATGGGAGATTTATTTCCTGCCTTTTTTTTATTTTTAAAAAAATTTTTAATGTTTATTTTTGAGAGAGAGAGAGCGTGAGCAGGGGAGGGCCAGAGAAAGAGTGGGACACAGAATCTGAAGAAGGCTTCAGTCTCAAAGCTGTGAGCACAGAGCCCAATGCGGGGCTCGAATTCATACATAATATCATGATCTGAGCTGAGGTCGGATGCTTAAGTGACTGAGCCACTCAGGTGCCCCTATTTCCTGCTTTCAAGGGGACAGAGGTGAGTCTGAGCATCCTTCTTGTACAGGATGCGTCTTCACTTTTATTTAAAATAATCATTATGCCAAAATGGCATATTGTGAGGTGGCCTGCCATTGACCCCTACGGTACCATGTGTTTTCTAGACAAAGAGCTTGTGCTGGGAATGAATATCTGTTTGGATAACAGTGACAGATTAGTGTTCCTAGGATGTAAGGTTTACTCATAATTGTTGTTGTTAATAGTAGTAACTATAATTTGTCAAGAATGTAGTATGTACCAGGCTTGATCTTGAATGCTCCCTATCATTTGCTCTTTGCAACCTCCCTGCAAGCTGGGATTATCATCCTCATTTTACAGATGAGAGATGCCAGAGAGGGTATCTTGCTCAGTATCACACTGTTAGTCTGTTGGCAGAGGTGAGGTTACAGTTGAGGAATGAGATTATGAGAATGAGGTAATTTAGGAAATTTTGAAGAAACACTGAGGTGGGAAGTAGATTTATTAGGTTTGAGTGAATATTTGCCAAACAGCTCTACTCATTTTTATGAGCATTTGAGAAGCTTCATAATGGACACACACCTCTCCCTTGAGTCACAACACTGAACTCACTTGGTGCTGTTTTGTGGGGTTTTTTTTCTTTTTTTTTTTTTTTGCCTCCTCAATTCTACTTAAAATTTAGGCCAGTCCCTTGGTTTCTGTAATCCAGTTGTATTACTGAGATGTTTCTGTTTACCCGTTCATGGGCCTGACTTGGAGGATAGAGCTGTTTAGGGGGAAAGAAAGGAATGGTTAAGGAAGGAGTGATAATGTCATTTAGAACAAGAAATACATATTTGGTCTTTGTCCCTCTTTTTTTGGCACAGAGCTCCAAAAGTCCTTGGAATTTCCTAAGTGACAAGAGCAACAAAGGTGTCTATGTTGTGTTAATAAGGTGACTTTTGGGTAGCCTGTAGGTAACTGAAGGGAGGAGGCCTGGTTGCCAGGGGAGCCAACCATGTGATGAGAGGGTTGGAAATTGAATTCAGTTGCCAACAGCCAATGATTTACTCAGTTGTCTCTGTGTAATGAAGCCTCCGTAAAAACCCAAACGGACGTAGTTAGGGAGGGTTCCAAGTTGGTGAACACATGGAGATTTGGGGACAGTGGGAAGATAGCATGGAGGCTCAGTGCCCTTTCCCCATACCTTTCCCTTTGCATCTCTTTCATCTGGCTGTTAGCTGAAAGGTTTCTCTGAGTTCTGCAAACCATTCTAGCAAATTAATCAAACCTGAAGAGGTGGTCATTGGAACCACCTGTGTCCTTGCCCAGTCAGTCGGAAGCATAGGTGGCAACCTGGACGTGCCACTAGTGTTTGAAATGGGCAGGGAAAGATAGTGTCAGGAATGCACTGTAAGACACCCAGCTGGTGTTGAATTGTTTAGTGGTACGGGTCCCCCACACCCTGGAATTGTCAGAACCGTTAGTAGGATAACGTGCCCTCTCAGCTGTCTTCCCTGATGATGGAAGGAGGGAATAGATTTTTTTCTCTCCAATGGCCAACATGGTGGCAAGTTCACCGTTCCTTTTCAGTAAGTTGCTGTGGTTTTATATCCGTTTCTAACTGGTCAGTCACCCTCCCTAGGCCATCCATGTCCAACTGCTGGATTGCTGAGAACAGTTCACCTGTGGCTTGTTCAGGAGCTCCTCTAGGTGAGGGCATTTTCCTGTACTGTTCCCTGGTGTGGGTGTCTACCAAGGTTGGGTTTCTTGCTGATTCTTACCCCGTGCACCTCCTCCCCTCCCAATGTCCAAGACTCCCAGAGTCTTGCACCTGAGGTCTCCTTGCTTTAGTGAGAAGTCCTAGGAGAAGCCAGCAACTCTGTGCAGCATCTATTCAGCCCAAAGGAGAGTCAAGTGTTGTTCTCCCTACACCAAATGGTGGACGATTCCCTCCTGGTTTCACCTTGCGTCTCCTGCTCCCTTTCTTATCCTGGAGGTGTCAAATAATCAGGTATTCTGCGGTTCCAGCAACTCAACAACCTTCAGACTTGTCGCCACTGACCCTACCTAGTGGAGGAAAGATTTGGGCATAATCTTTCAGGTGGAGGTGCCAAGTCCAATGTATCCCCTTCTCCCATGGAGAGAGAAAGATTCAGGCATAGTCTGTTAGTCTGTTCAAGTTGCCATAACCAAGCATCACAGGCTGGGTCACTTAAACAACAGAAATTTATTTTCTCATAGTGCTGAGTGCTAGAAGTCCAAGATCAGGGTATCAGCAGGGTTGATTTCTGGTGAGGATTCTCTCCTTGGCTTGCAGATGGCTGCATTCTCCCTGTATTCTTACATGATCTTCACTCTACACCTGTCTCTGCTCCCAATCTCCTCTTGTCATGAGGATACCAGTAATACTGGATTAGGGTCCACTCCAATGACATAATTTAATTACTTCTTTATAGGCTTTATCTACAAAAATAGTCACATTCTGAGGTATTGGGAGGTTAAGACTTCAACATTAGAATTTTTGGAGACACAACATAGTCCATAATAGTTACTATTTCATGATCTTTGTTTTGGGACACTCCCTAGCCTCAACCTTCTCCCCCCCCCCCCCCCCCCCAGCCTTCTTTATATAGGCAGGCAGGGTGGGATTTTCTTAAGTGTTCTGAAATAAACCTTTTTGGTCAGCTCTGTCCTGACACAGCAAACAGGATAAGAGAGTAGCGGTTATGTGTTTGGATTTACAAGATGAGATGTGGAGTGCCTTTTATTCCCAGCTGAGGCCCACCTCCCTAGAATTAGAAGTCAGGAGGAGGCTAATGGCTGTGGTGTCTCTCTAAGGAAGTAGGAAGGGCCTCTCTTTCTGATGCTTCATGTCAGCCTTTTGTGTTTGTAGTCTAGTTCATTTTCAAAGCACTTTCCACACTATATGGGTGGTGGATAGGGCAGGCATTCTTCTGTGATGTTGCAGGTGAGGAAAGCAAGCCTCCCAGAGATAGTAAATGATTTCTCCAAAGACACATGGACAGGGCAGCCTAGCTAGGACAAAGTCTCCTCCATCCCTGCTCTGAATTGCTCCCTTCACCCCTATGGGAGGTAGAGCAGAAGGGAGGACCGAGGTGGGCACACTGGTTCTTATACCAATGGAGAGGCTACTCTATGAAGCAATTAAAATTAGCAAAGAGACAACTTCATACGCAGTTAAATTTCTCTGCTGTGTATTAAAGTCCATATTGTTTATGCATGATCAGAAATTGTCATTTATTATTTTATTTTATTTTAGATAGTGTAAGTGGGGAGGAGGGGCAGAAAGAGAATTTTAAGCAGGCTCCACACTCAGCACAGAGACCAACATGGGGCTCCATCCCACAACCCTCCAGCCATGACCTGGGCCGAATTCAAGAGTAGACGTTTAACTGAGCCACCGAGGTGCCCCTAGAAATTGTCTTTTAAATGTATTTGATAATTGAGCACTAAGAAAAAATTGTTTCATTGTTAAATTGTTTTTTTTTAATTTAAAAAATGTAATGTTTAACCTCTTTGAGAACCTTTGTATCAAAAGCCTTTAGAGAAACCAAGTTGTCACATGCTAACTCGCAGCTTCATTACTTGCTTTAATGCTAATGTTTGCTAGAAAAGTATGTTCTTTTGGTTATCATTCATTCCCTTATCCAGTGATCGATGGGCATGTATCAAGGGACTACCAGGTATAAGATACTGGTGTGAGCATCACTTGGAGGGAGTTTACATGAAGGTAGAATCACCAGAATGTTTACATCACCGGAAAAGACATTGTCACACACACAAAAATCATCACCTTGCCAGAGTTTTTGATCAAGTTGTAATGTGGTACTAGCATTAGAATTTTATAGGTTAATGTCTCCCATTGTGATATAGTCCTGTAGCTTCCTAGAAGGACAGATGGTACTGTTCTGAAAGATACTTTTCCCTGATTTTGGACCCATCAAGTCTTATCACTATATTCCATCCTTCTAAACTAAGCCTGTACTTTATTTGCCTGGAATCTTCGTGTAAGTCAAGGGAATATCAGCAACAGAGGTTGGGTCCAGAAAATCCTGTGTCTACAGGCCCCCATACAATCAAATGCCTCAGAGGTCAAGGGCAAAGGTCACTTGGTCTGCCTTGTTCTCCAGGTCCTGCTTGCTTTTTCATTCCCTTGACCCTAGAACGCACCTACGTACGTTCCGTGTCTTAGCTGACTTGCCTGGATTGATACCCTAACCGCCCCCGCCCCCCCCCCCACACTTAACATTCCGGAAGGGGGCTTCTTGGCTCCAACTTGACATGACTAGACCAGAAATAATATAGCCTCCAAGGATTTTTGTCCTAGTGACGAAAAGTACAGCATTCTCCTGGAGAAAGGAGTCTGGAGTTGAACAGGAGAAAAAAAATGACTCCCTGTATTTTCAAAGATAAGTTAATAATGCCATTCGGGGGTGTGTTAGTATATACTTTCCTCCATTATCCCACAGCATGAGAGGCTTCTGGCTGCAGACATTCAGTGCAAGTAAGTACCCAAAATGAAAAGTTTAGACACCATAAGTTTAGCAAGGAGACAAGTCTATCTGGCTAGTATGGTTTCTTATAATGGTGCTCTATTTTGCATTTTAACTCTTCAAGTGGGAAAACAGACAACCCCCGCCCGCCCCTCCAAATTCCCTGCTTGCATTCTGGTTTTTAAATATAAAACAGCAGCAAAATGAAACATGCTGTTAAGACCACTTTCTCCATTATACCTTCTATATATAATTCATTACAATATACAGTTTATATAGCAATACCAGAAGACAAGAGTTACAATTATTATAGAATTGAATCTCAGAGAAAGCCTTTTATTTTAATAATGTTTGAATTTCAAATTGAAATGTAATCAATGGATGTGTAACCTTGTCACAATACAACTAATACATGATGCACAGCAAGGACAATCAAAATTGAACACAACTTCATCAATGCAAGACTTCAGTTTGTTGATGAAATTTTTGTGATTTCATGGGCACGTATTCACCAGCACTTTTAGCTAGCATCCCATGCTAGCTTGTGATGCCTGCTACAGCTCTATGGAAGTTACAGACATAGCGGTGAACAAAACAGACAAAAATCCCCGTCTTCATGGAGCTTACAGTCTAGAGAAGAGAGACTAAACAGAATCAATCAGGTCATGTTCTAGCTCCTCAGAAGAGGCTAAATGGCAAGTGAGAAAGAGAAAGTTGGTGTGTGCAGGGCCAGGAGAGGTGAGATTTCAGACAGGGGTGGATGGAGATGGCCTCAGTGAGAGGGCAAGCATTTGAAGGAAGCAAGGGACTGAGCCGTGGGGCGATTTGGGCAAAAAGCACTGGGGCAGAGACAGTATCAGATGCTAAGGCATTGAGGCACCACCTGCCTGCTGAGCTCAGGGAACAGCGGAGCCAGGTGGTCTGTGTGAATCGGGGAGAGCAGTGGGAGAAGAGAAAGGGCGTGCTCATGTTGTAGTAACTGCCATTACTCTCACCTGAGTTAAATAGAGAACATCTAGGAGTGGATGGAAGTCAGCTCTGAGGATTTTGTGCGGCCTTCTCCTTAATAAATGCCACGGGCATCCTCACTGTGGCTTCCTTTCCAGAGCTGGAGCCTGCCAAACTTGCTCCCAACCCTGGGCCCTTAGCACACGCTCCTCCTCTCTGGAATGCTGTCCTGCCAGTTGTGCCCCCAATCCTCTCTCACCTCATTCCTTGTCCATGTTCATGCTTCCACTGTGAACATGAGCTCTTAGAAAGGCCTCTGCTAGCACCTGGAGGAGCTTTACCTGTGTGTCGGCTCCCTCGTCCTCTTCCTCCATAGCTTGTATTGTAATTCACAAAAACCTGTCTGAGTTTTTGTTAAATTGTTTCCAATTATTAACTTATTTATTGTTATTTGTTATAAGCTCCCGGGAATACAATAAATATCTATTTCATTATTGTTGTTTAGAGTGCCTAGCACATTTGTAGTTTCTCTGTAAATATTTGATGGAAAAAAAAATGAATGAGCAGGAATGGCTTCAAGAGTAGCAAAACCAGGATGTGTGTAATTGTTCTGCTACCAATCGCTGCCTTACGGGCAGGGAGTGATCCCAAGACCCAGCCAGTACAGCAAGGTCAAGCACAAGACAGACATGGACTTAGTCTTGTGAACACCTGGTCATTCCCATTCCTGAGAACAATCCACTCTGTCCATGAACCTCCCTGTCCCCCTTGTCAGCTGAGGGAGTTCCTCCCTTCTATTTGAGGCCACAGTGTGTTGTAGCTTCATTTTACACTTAGGAAACTCAAGTTATTTATGTCAGTGAATTCCTCCAGCCCTGAATATAGGCCCCTCCACAGCAGAGACCTACTTTTATTTGGTCAAGGATGGATGGTGCATGACACATAATAGGGGCTGAATCAAAGTTTGGGAAAGGAAACTAATTATTTGCTATATTCCTGCTATGTATGTGGTGTTCTGCTAGGCACTTTTTTTCAAAAATGACTTCTGAGTTTAACCAAAGCCACTTACATATGCCAGGCTTAATTCTCCCAACTCCATTACATAGTTAGACTGAGTTAAACATGTAGTAACACTAAGTAAATGTCTATTTACTTGGGTTATCTGCACACAGAAAAATGTAGAAATGGCATCCCTTGCCTCTGGCTTTTTTAGGGTGGACAGAGCTGGGCCTAGAGCGAACACTGATGATTCCTTTTGGAGGTTATTGCTGAACCCCCATTTTTTCATTACTTATTAAACGACAAGACTGGGTTGGTTCTGAAAGTATGAGATGAACCAAAAGACATGCACTGAGATAGCCTACCTTCCTGGCTGCTCTGCCAGAGCAAGGCTAGCTTCTCACTGGTGCCCCAGAAATTATTTTTTTAAAGAGAGACTTAGTTTTTAACTACTCTATTTAGGAAGACATGAGTTGGCACAGTAGAAATCAGAATGTCTAACCAACAAGATTGTGCTGACCAATCTAAAATTATCTCCAATATATAGTATGTGGGAAACCAAAATACTCTCTCTGAACCCTAACAATTACCATGGTTTGTGTTTGTCTTCTTCTAATAGAGGATATGTGATCATGTAAGTATTTTGTAGAAGGAATTCCTCAGTAAAAGGTTAATAACTGCTTTACTTTTCATCATCTGAATCAAGATTAGATAATTAGAAATTAAACTTCAAGAACTATCCCTTTGGCAAGTATTGTATTTGTGTATTGCTACGGTAACTTATTGGCTAGGTATTATACATATTAATTTCATTTACAGTGAGGAACTGAGACCCAGACACATAATTATTAAATATTAGAGACAGAATTAAAAGCCAGGTCCAATTCTAAGCCCCTGTTATTTCTCCATGTCAGACTTCATCCATGGTGGATCAATGGATTCATGGGTCGGTGGTTGGATGAATGAGTAAATGAACACAGGAAGCAACTGTGTACATATAAATGAGTCACAGTTGGTTAGATGGGTGTAGTTTTAGTACAGACCTCTGGAAACTGGTAATATTTGAGTCATAGCTTATATAGAGAGGTTTTAGAGATGCTAGATGTATTTAATGAAACTATATTCTTGTAATGGAAATATATCAGAAAAGAAGTAGAATCTTCCCACACAGTATACACCACACCATGTATAATTAAACTTGAGTAAAATCAATTTAGAAATATATGTTGGATATAGCAGTCACATAATCTTATCTAACCTAAAAGAATCCTCATGTATAACTAGTGTGTAGGCTCTAATTTTCTCCTGACTTTTTCTGTACTGAAAATGAAATTTGCAAACTGAATTTTCACCTACAAAATGTCAGTATTCTTTCTATTCAAAGTAGGAATGACATTGAAAATGGGTGGCTCCAATTATAATTCTCTGGGGGTGCTGTTGGAAAGTCTGTGAGTCTTAAATTGCATATGGGCAGAGTGCATTCTTGCCTAGTATGCTCTATGCTATCCCATTGTGTCAGGTCTATGCATATGAGCTCCACCTCCAGATTGTAAACATCTTGAGGGTGTTTCCTTCCCTTTTACAAATCATCGAGTATATTGCTAGCCTTGTATTGGAAGCTTAATTGAGACTATTGAATGGATAGCATCTTTCAGAGCTAAAGAGGACCCCTGGAGCAAGTAGATTCTGGACTATAACATTTCAGGGTAAGGAGACACCTGCTCAAAGAGAGAAGTTAGTACAATATGGACGTTGAAGTGGATACTTACAGGGGAAATAGGAGATAGGAGAGAGCCAAAGATGGACTCTCTTTGCAGATGGACTTACAGGGGAAATAGGAGATAGGAGAGAGCAAACAATGGACTCACCTTGTTTTGAATTCCACATCTGTGCTGACAAATCCCTTCATCCCAACCCAGCTAAGACATAATCTGGCCCTTAGTATGAGGTTATACTATTTCCAGACTCCAGGACAAGTGTGGAAGTAGATATTTCCCAACAATACATATTGATAAGAAAAAGAATATATATATGCCATTAGGATATGTGTGTATATATATATGCGCCATTAGGATATGCATATATATATATATATATATATATATGCCATTAGGATACATATATATATGCCATTAGGATACATATATCTATATATCTGTATATCTATGTGTGCCATTAGGAGATATATATGTGCCATTAGGATATAAATATATATATGTGTCATTAGGATATAAATATATATATGCTATTAGGATATAAATATATGCGCCATTAGAATATATATATATATGTATGTATATATATATACACACACACACACACACACATATATATATCTATATATCTATATATATATCTGCCATTAGGATATATATATGTTCCTTTTATTTTTGGGGGGTAAAGTTCAGTGACTGAAGGTAGGTTAGTAAACTAGTTTGGCTGTTAAGAAGTATGAAAAAAATATTCCTGTTTATTTTCCATCTGGAAGTTTTTATTGGAAGGGATAAAATTTTAAATTCTGTCCTCTTGTATAACAGAGTAACTTACATTGCATGTCCTTTTGTCATACACTGTTTCATGTGAAACCTGCAAAAACCTAACCAAGTAAGTAGAGTGGCTATATTTTCCCTATTTAGGCAAGAAAAATACACAGGTTCAGATATGTTATGTAATTTGTCCAAGCAAACCCATATGGTGCGTAAGAAGACTTTTGATGCCCAGTCTTTTGATGTTCCTTTGGTTCTCACTGTTTTTCTAATGATAATTGTAGGATGATCACCACTCGGCTTTGTGTGAAGAGGCAAAGACCATGTATTCATTTTCTCATGCTTGTCTCTTTCCTTTCTCCCTGCCTGCCCTTTGCTCTTCTCCATCATGTTTCCTCTGTGTACCAAAGGAATGCAGAATAATATTCAAATTAAATCTTTGTTGTTTTTTTTAATACTGATTTGGAGCAATACACATAATAGTTTGAGAGGCCATATGCTTATTTTACCATATATCAAATGTTTTGGAAAAACACAGGTCTTGATCATGTATATAGAAATCACTCGCCAGTATTTATGAGATCAAAATGACCCTCATTAAGGCTGTTGAAAATGAAGTGGTAAATGGCATTCTATCTGCTGCATTTGACTTCGACTGCCCAGCATGGCAAAGGGGAATTTTAGAGGAATTCCTAAAACTAGTCAGAAAATAGTAATGAAGAACACGGTATTGAGGAGCAGGAGAGCAGAAATGGGAGGGAGGGGTTGGGCATGGGACCAGAGGATGTTGTCGCTGCGGGTGGCTCCTCCAAGCCTGTGCTGTCCATTGTAGTAGTGACTAACTACATGGACTGTTTACATTTAAAATAAAATTATATTAAACATTCAATTATTTAGTTACTTTGAGCACATTTCACATTCTCAGTAGTCCCATGTGGCTTGTGACTACTGTATTAGTGCAAATATAGAACATGTCTCTTGCTGCAGGAATTAAGTGTATCATGCTGCTTTAAGCTGATGAGCAAAGTCTCCTATACCATTTAAAAGTCATTTAAATACGGGAAGAACAATGAGCCATCCCGGAAGATTCCTTCCTCCCTCTCACCCTCTCTCCTGTTCTTTGTCCCTCTCTTCATTCCTTTGTCCCTTCCTTCCTTTGTTCTTCTTCCAGCAAATATTTAGTGAGCCATTAAAATGAACCTGTGCTGTTCCATTGCTGGAGATACAGTAAGAAAAGATGCAGCTCCTACCATCATGTGACAATCTAGTAAGAGATTCAGACAAGAGAAAACTGGTAATTATGATCCAGTGTGATAGGTGCTATGTGACTTCTAACCCCAGTTTTGGGGGCCTCACGTTTACACAGAGAAAAGAGACCTCAGAGAGCTAAGACCTGGACAATTAGTGGAAGATATCCAGGTATAGAAGAGACAAAGAGAAGGAAGGAGGAAGAGGTTGCAGATAGGTGAAGAGGATGGTAGAAAATGAGAACATACGTGGTTGATTCCAGGCATGGAGAGAAATGAAAGATAACTAGAAGATACAGAGCAAGCAGAAAGAGAAGAGGCTGCAGAAATGAGCAGATCTTAAAGGGTCTTACAAGCCATATTAAGATGTTTGCATTCCATCCTAATGGCAATGAGAAGTTCCTAAGAGATTTAACCTAAGAAGGTGACTCTGTTAAATAGGCATTTTTGAGAAATCACTTCTGCTTCATTGTGGAGAAAATGTTGGAATTGGCAGAGTCAAGAAAAGGACAAAAGCTGAGGCAGAAAAACTGATTAGGCTGTTGAACTATTTCAGATAAAGATGTTGGTTGGTGGCATGGGCAAGGGCTGCTCAGCTGGCAAAGGGAAGAAAATTTTTGGATGTAGAGGGATAGAATCTCATGATTGGGGGATGAGGGAGAAAGAAAAAGATACCTTCTGTATTTTCCTTTTTTAGCAAACAGATTGTAGAATCACAGAGATTGAGAATACATACAAAGAAGCTAGGTTAAAGAAAAGGTGACAGATGTAGACCTCCACTAAGATTCTACTTTATTTTTAAAGTTTGTTTATTTTTGAGAGAGAGAGCGTGAGCAGGGGTGGGGCAGAGAGAGAGAGGGGGAGATCGAGAATCTCAAGCAACCTCTGCCTTGTCAGTATGGAGCCTGATAGGGGGTTCAAACTCACAAACTATGAGATCATGATCTGAGCCGAAATCAAGAGTCAGGCCCCTAACTGACTGAGCCACCCAGGCATCCCAGAATCTACTTTAGAGGCAGCCTTCCCTGACACCAGAGACCATGACGTGCCCCCAGCCAATATTCCTTCTCACAGCAAAGTGAGATTTCTTTCATACAGGCTTGCAATTTTCATATATTTGTGGGGTCACCTTATCATTGGGTTGCCAGTCTCTACCCCTGGTTTGCCGGATCCATGATTGCAGAGGCTGTGTTTGATTTTTCTCATCAGGGAATCCTTACACCTAATGCACTATTTGTGATGAGATAGGGTGGGTTGGAGAGTAGTATTGTAGCAACACTTTCTTCTTTTGTTGGGGCACCATTTCAGGACAACTGTATACAAATGATCTTCTGCCTTTCATTCTGAGTTCCCAGTCTAAACTTTTGAAGGGGAGGAAAAAGAATCTTCACTCTACCCTTCTTGGTTCTTGGCTGAGACCATCCCCATACCCCCATAATAAAAGATAAACGTAGAAAGAAAACAATTTAATAACATACATACCCTCATTTTACAAGGAATAAAGACAAAAGAGGATATTGGAGGTGGGTGCCAATGATGGGAGGCTGTCAGGAAAGCATATGAATGAGGATAAGATTGTTACAAGGATGTAAGGTGCTTTCTTCTTCATTGACGAGAGTTTCTAGACAGTGAGCCGGCTTCTCTTCCTTGTACGGAAATGAGGCATCCTTATAAATGGAGATTTCCCTTAAGTTAACATTTCCCACAAAAGGGTAACTTCTTAATTTTCAGAGTTTCTCCTTTACTGTTGTCTCTTAAAACTAATTAGATAAAAATAAGATAATTGCCTTATGAGCATGATTCTTGAGAAAGGTAAGGAACTTCTTTGAGTCTTTTATACACATGAAATTTACTCATTGAATTGCAATTTTGTTGCCAGTTTAACATTTGGGTCTCATTGCTTTTAAGGCTTTGGTCCTCCTGGAAGGTGGAGAAAAGGATATTCCTTTGGAAGAGGGGCTTTCTTATAGTAAATGATATTATAGCTTGTGTTCTGCTTCCTTGTAGAGTACAGTCTACATCCCTTTCTAACCATGGGTATGGAAAGATCTTCTCCCCATCCAGCCATAACCATCCCTCTCTCTCTTACATATGCACACGCACACACATACACACACTCTGTCTCTGTCTCTGTCTCTCTCTCATATGTAATTTTCCCTGCTTTTGTCAGGCAAGACTTCAGATTGGGGAAGATGCACTGCAACTCACTGCTGCCTGGAGACAATATCATACAGTATAAAGAGCATGGCATCTGGAGTGAGTCAGATTTGTTTTAAATCTCAGCTTCCCTAATTCTATTTGTAAGATTGGGTCCATGTTACCTTCAGAAAACGATAGTGCTTGTTAGATAAATGATGAAATGACCTTATTTTTCTGAGCTTTGGTTTTCTCATCTGTCAGGAGTAAAGACCATAGTTCTCAGCCCCTCAGCACTCGTGGAAGATTAAGAGACATCACAGAAAACACCTGATGCATCGTTGGCACTTGATAGATGACTTCCTGCCGTCCACTTGTGCTCTCCCCTGGGAAAGAATGACATGAATGACAAGGGACTAAAACCCCCAAGGGGAAGACTGGGTCTAGCCATGTCACTGTGCCTCTGCCCCTTCGCTGGTGTTCTTCCAACATCAACGTAAAGCCCCAGAATGCAAAACTTCTGCTGATGTTTAGTTCTTATGGATGCATTTAATATTCTCCGCTAAGTTCCGCACAAAAAATTTGGCCTAAATCTCTCATGCAGTGAAATAATTAACATGGCCATTCCTTCAAGTGTTGCCATAGTAGTTGCCATGGTGATAAAATGCAAATGCAATTTGAGTAATTCATAATACATAACTCTTCCCAGAAAAACAAAAGGAGTACTTTTAGGAGAACTGAATCATTTTGGTGATGTCTCAGTGCAACCTGTTACTCACTTGAATGATTCAGACAAAAGGCTCTAATGAATAGAAGATTAGACTGTTTGCATTTGCAACCAAATGTACCAAATACATTCCTAATACGTTAATTAACATTTTCTCCAAATGCAAAAGAAAAACATTCCATCTGGGAAGACAGGTAAGAATCTGATGGTAATGCAGACTCATCTGGCATTGAAAAAAAAAAAAATCTTTGGAAACATGAGTAACCACAACATTGGAAAAGAAATCTCTAAATTACTAAGTCATAGACCAGGTTGTTTCTGGTAAATAATGAAGTAGATAAGAAAGAATGGCTGTTACATAGGTATTCTAATGTACCTTGTGTTTGTCTTCAAGTTTTGTGAAGTTAAATAGAAAAAGCCCCTTTTAAATGCTCTTTTAAAAATTGGAAAAGTTAAACATGTTAACACCAGAACATTTGTATAACAATATACAAAGGAACAACAAAAATATTTTCCAGGGAAATAATAAATATAAAAATAAAACCCCCAAGTCTCGCATCTTTCAACCTCTGTGTCTCCCAAGGTACCAAAGCTTGTCCATTTTTCCTTCTAAATGGAAGGAAAAATTCTTCACTTCTCAAGGTGTTTCCTTAATACCATCTTCACTTTGAAAGAGCTCTGGGTCTCTGAACCGACTCAGGTTGGAAAAATGGAAAAAGGACTAGGACTCTCATGGATCCCCCAATCAGATCTGTGTTCACTGATCTGAAGTTTGTTGGGTTTCTGCTCTTGTCAATACAAATTGAGTAGGACCTTAGTGGGGTCCACAGCTATTTTAGACCTAGGTATCCAAAGTCCAAATAAAAATTAAGATCCCTGTGGGGTTAGAGTATTCTGATCATGATGGCAGATAGATGCCATCTGGCACATGTGTGGCCATGTCTGTTGTGATTATCCCATTTTACTTGTTTTTTTGTCACCTCAGAATTCTCTCCTCCACTCTGAAATCAAGGTGCTAATTTCATCCTTAGTAACACGCAACGAAGTTCCTTTCATCTTCCAGAGGACGGTTCCAGGCTGATAGTTCTTTTGGCTCTGTACTTCTCGGGGCATTGCTACAGTGGCTACTTTCTGGGCCTTTGGGGAAGCAAATTGGGGAATGAATATGGTTGTTCATATTATACAAGTCAACAGTACTCCATAACATCTATTTTTGATCGTTGGATTCCTTCCTCTACCTTAGTTGAAAGAACTACTGGCATTTCACATTGATCTATGGGCACCATATGTTATTTAGGATTTCATCAGCCACGTGAGTAAAGATATAGAACTACTCTCAGCTGTTTGACTAGCATGCTTAATGTAGAATTTCTGGTACTCACATTAATAAATTTAGGGTGATCCCCACTTGACCAATCTTTGTTAGAATCTTTAGAATACATGTGGAAACGGATTCTATTAGATATAAATTAGAAGAATACTACAGATTTTGCACGTAAGCCTTGTCTCCCTTTTCTTGTCTGACTTAACTCTGGAAACAAAAAAGGAAAAAGCGTGAAACATGAGAAAAACTAGCTCCCTTAAGGTAATTCCCTTAGGTGAGGGAAGACAATGTCTTGAAGCAAGAAAGGACAACCTAATTGTAGGCTGGCAGAGGATGTTCAGTGACAGGTGAAGAATCGGAGTACTCCAAGTTTTCCCAAACCTCCTGTGTATTCCCAGGACTACTAACAGTCCCAGAACAATGGCAGTGAATTCAACAGATGACAATCTTCTGAGGCACCCTGCATCAACAGATAAAGCATTTTCCGTTCAGTCATAAGCAGTCTCTGGTTTCTTTGAGTGTCTTTGAGAATTTGGGGAACTGTTTTTGAGTTTGTGTTCTTGTTGTTTTTGGTGAGCTCTCCAGTAAAGTGATAGACTAACCGCAAACGCTGTAGTCCTCGACTTTTATATTCCTTTCACTTTTCTATAGAAGTGGCAACTTGATCCCAGAAAGACTTAACCTCACTGGGCGTTGCATTCTGGGGTCTTGCAGATTCCCATTGTTGATGGTATTCTCCCTGACTTTCAGCTCACATAGTCCATATATCCAGTCTCAGGCCTTTCCTCTGCCATTTCTCTGAGGATGTTTGGTACTAGTTACGGTGTCAGGGTTCTGGGTTGTAAGGAACAAAAACTGACCTGGCCAACTGAAGTAGAAAATAAGTTTATTGGAAAGAGTCCATCAGAAAGTTGAAGGAACTGGTCACGGAGAGTGGGCTGGAGCTGAAGGAGGTCATCTCACACCTAGAAACAGTCTGCTTCTGATGCTTCCAAAGAAACTTCCAACACTGTCCATTCACTGCTGCTGTCTTAATTCTCACCCCTGCTGCTGCACATTGTCCGCAGTCTCTGTAATGAATATTGTGACAGAGACCCTCTGTCTTTGCTCCAAGTCCTCAGGTTCAGAGTGCTCAACATGACCGTCCAAAGGGTTAAACCTCCTGTGAAGGCTTACATATTGAGATTCTGCCAAATAGAAAGGGTACTTTCCTGT
This sequence comes from Prionailurus bengalensis, assembly GCF_016509475.1. Lineage (NCBI taxonomy): Eukaryota > Metazoa > Chordata > Mammalia > Carnivora > Felidae > Prionailurus > Prionailurus bengalensis. Next base: position 50,506,703 of record NC_057351.1, on the reverse strand, counting down.
TGTATAAACACCCCTTATCAACTTCCTGTTTCCCACCAGATAAAACAGCTTGTGTCGTAAGCTGTCTACAGACTTCATAGTTCCTCCACTGTCATTTAGGTAGTATTTCTGCCCCAAACATGAAACCGTTGCAAAGACTTTGTCTTACACTGTCCTATGATTCTAAAAGTAATGGTCATAACAGTGTATCACTTGGTCACATAGTGCATGGGGGGAGTGCAGCAAAAACTCGGTTCCTAAAAGATAACCATGAACTCCTCCAGGGTGGAGGCTGTCTTATGCTAGTATCCTTACCACCTAGCACTTGAAACATGTAGGCCTTCAATGTATATTTAATGTAATTTGTTAACCCATGAATGCTTGATATATCTAAGGCTGTTATCTTTGTAAAATGAGGATTGTGATTTGTATCCTATTCTAGATCCCCGAAGCCACTGCAGTAGAACCCCAATTTTTAGGTTACCTGCATTAGAATCACCCAGGATGCAGGTTAAAATGCAGTTTCCTGGGACGTACCCCAGACCTAAGCTATATCAGACTAACTATGAGTGAGGTTCAGGAATCTACATTTTAAGGAGGCACTCCAAATTCTTACCATGATCATGAAATTTGAAAGCTGATGCTCTGTGGGTAAACCCCAGGGGTGAAGTTGAAGGATTCTAGTTAGGAAAGGTAAGTGAGCATGTTAGGAGTAAAACACAAAGCCTCATTTATAAAGCTTTGGTATTTGTTGCCATGATTGGCGTGTGACCGTTAGATCGGTTTTTTTTCCTGTTGCATATTTAGTGTTACATGGTGAGAAAGCTTCTAAGTGAGAACAAGTAAAAGCCCAGTTTTATCTTTTTAATTAGTATGTTCTCATTTCTCTTGCTTCTCTGGGCTGTCAGCTGGAACAACAGAATAGAGAAAGCAAGTCAAGGGCTAAATGAAGCTACTTGGCCACCTCTCAGCTAACCATGTTAATAAGCTCTCCTCAGTTCAGAGTAGAGACAGAGCAGGCAACCTACAGTGAAAACATGAAGAAAGTTTTTGAGGTGTGACCAAATCCACACAGACTGTCGCCCAGATAAAACCATGGATTGAAGGGAAGTAGGCAAAGAAAAGAAAAAGGTCAATTTCCTCTTTATATCCTATTGCTTTCTCACCTACAGAACACTCTTAGCATCAACTTGTTCAAGCTTCATCTCTCTGCCTTCTCGGAGAGGCATGCCCATTTTACGGAGTTGGAAAATGAAGACAAATGTGGAGAATTTTTTCTCAAGTTCCCACAACTAAGCGCAGCTGCGAATATATACATTTTTTTTAAAAGAAATAGCGAACGCTAAAAGTAAAATCTGTCATTACTGCTATCAATTTAAACCTTAATGTGTGTAATGAAGAAAGAGTGCCCTCCTCCACCAGTCTTAGTTGATAAGAGATTAGTGTAGTAAACAGTTGGGTCAGTGTGGTATGCTTTCATGCATTTCTGTACAGTTATTCAGACCTATCTGTGTTTATGTGCGTATGCACACACACTTGTATGTATACGTGCAAACACATAAACATGTACATTTTTTAAAAGATAGATGGGATTATCCTCTGTTCTATAGCTTCCTTTTTTCCAGCACATTTTTATTGCACTCTAAAGCTTCTAGGAAAGAGGAAATTGGGTTGCTCGCTTTTATTCTTTGAACGTTCTTGCTCTATATTGGCCCTGGAACCTTGTTCCTCTGCAGATCACCTTTAGGGGCCTCTGCGTTGCTACAGCCAACATGCTTGGCATGACTGGTGCTGCCACAACATCATCACCAGCTTTGAAACAGCAGCATTCGGCTTCCTGCCCCTTTGGCTCCTTTGTCATAGTCCCCTTGGTCCTATTCTCTATTGGTCACGTCCAGCATCACAGCACTATGACACTGTGTCTTTCCCAAGCCGATCATAGCAGCCATTGCTCTGCCACTCCTTAGCTTTCTAGAATGGACACCTGTCTATAGAAGGGGTGTGGGATCTGCGTGTCTGCCTGGCTGACCGAGTCCCTATCAGTGAGGGACCTGGCTGTTCTTCTCTCCAACCCCCAGCCCACCTATCCTTCATTCCATTTCTTCTTAGGCTTAATTAAGAGCTCCTGTTGTAGAAGGTTGAGGGCTGCTCTGGATTGTATCAGCGAGTGCTCAAAACGGCTCAGGAGTCCAAGCGGCCAAATGAAAACTGCATATGTTTGGCTACAATTCAGTATGCAGATAGGTTGTTGGCTAAAAAGGCACTGCTGTACTGAGGACTTGGCTCCTGGTATGGTGTGGTAAAGTGGCATGTGTATGTTTCTGGAGTTGGGATATTCTTTTCTGCTTTAGAGGTAGAATGAATACTTCTGATAAATATTCAGAAAAGTACACTCAAAAACTTCTCAAAATGCAGATGTTTTCTGTTATGTTGAGTTTTTCTATTCTGTATAAGACATGAGGTGTTTCGAAATGCAGGGCATGCTTATGAGGGTGATATACTTTTGTACCATATGATTTCATACCACTCAAGTTTGCATTCCTTTTGAAATGAAGAGAAAATAACATTTGTTTTTTCATAAAAACCTTTTCACTAGGGTAAGCTAAGATATTTATAGTCTGTAGAGTTAAAAGTTACTTATTCTTGAGAGAGAAAGAAAGAGAGCAGGGGAGGGGCAAAGAGAGAGAATCCCAAGCAGGGTCTCCACTGTCTCTGCAGAGCCCAATGTGGGGCTTGAACTCATGAACTCTGAGATCATGACTTGAGCCAAAATCAAGAGTCAGGACACTTGACCAACTGAGACACCCAGGCAGCCTCAGTAGAGTTAAAAATTTTTTTTTAATTTTATTTATTTTTGGGACAGAGAGAGACAGAGCATGGACGGGGGAGGGGCAGAGAGAGAGGGGGAGACACAGAATCGGAAACAGGCTCCAGGCTCCAGCCAAGAGCCTGACGTGGGGCTCGAACTCACGGACTGCGAGATCGTGACCTGGCTGAAGTCGGACGCTTAACCGACTGCACCACCCAGGTGCCCCTAGAGTTAAAAAATTTTTAAAAAGATAAGATGATGGGGATTTATATCTCAACTCTGCCATATTGGGCCAAGTTTGGTCAGTTTCCCTCCCTGAACTTGAGCTTCATTATCAAAAAACTCAGCAGTTTAGTTTTTCCCAGAAGACCAATTAATTCCATCCCCTTCAGCTTCAGCTTTCTGTCTTTGTTTAGAGATTACCCAGACAGACACTCAGTCCACCACAAGGATGCAAATTTGCTTATGTGTGGTTGGAACACAGACTCACATGACTAATTTTAGAAAGGATTGATCTGCGCTTTCCAGTGTTATCTGTGGATATGGTTACAACCTACATATTTCTGAAGTCCTCTTCACAGGAGAACAATCACCTATGGCCAAAATTACCCTTGAGATTACCTTAAGGATGTTGTCACATCAGAGCCTGACATACTCTCAGTCCAACATAACCAGTTTTCCCTGCAGCAATGGAACAGATGGAGTCCCAGATGAAGTGATTGACTTTTGTTTAAAGGCAGTATCTTTCGGAAAATACATATCCTTAAATATGAGAGCCCTCCTCAGAGGGGCTAGTTGGCCATGAAAAGAATGTACTTGATAACTAAGACTACAAGGAGACTGTCTAATACACAGTCTGGCATTTGCTCTTGAGTATAGGGTCATGCTCAATAGCTCGAAATGGTTAAATGGCTCTTGTCTTGATTTAGTTCTTTTTAACCAGGTGCATAGAGTTTAACTTACCTAAGAAACATGCTTATTTTGTGACTGCCCTCTACCGCTAATACTGGCTTCATTCAGACTTCGTCATCCCTTGACTAATTTTTGCAGTATCTGCCTAACCTATACTCTTGATCTTTCCCCTTCTCTCCCCTAACCATCCGCTTTCCTGCCACCATAAGTGATTTTTCTAAACTGAAAATCTGTCCTGCATGGAACTTCTGCAATATCTTTTGTGTCTGTTGTAGCTTTTCCCAAAGTGTGATCTGTGGAATAATAATTAAGGAATATAGTTCGTAATAGCTTAAAGATTTCATGGGTTATTTTTAAAGGTCGTTTGAAAAGGATGGGTAGTCTATTTCTTGATAAAACACTGCAAATTCATACTAATGCACTAAAACCCACCAGAAGTCCAGTGTTTTCCATTTATTTTACCACAATTAAAAGAAATTTACCTGGGGTGCCTGGGTAGCTCAGTCAGTTGAGCGTCCAACTTTGGCTTGGGTCGTGATCTCAATGTTTTGTGTGTGAGTTCACTCCCTGCATCAGGCTCTCCACTTTGAAAGTGGAGCGTGCTTGGGATTCATACTCTCTCTCTGCCTCTCCCCCACTTGTATGCAGTGACTCTCTGTCTCTAAACAAAATTTTGCCTGGTAACAGTCCATGCACGGAAAATGAACACATTTGGAAACACATTTGGAAACACAAACTTACAGATAAAATTTAACTTTCTGAGCAGGGTATTCTAAGTGCTGGCTCTCAGCTATCTCCAGCACTGCCCTGAGACCTGGGCAGGCGTTAGCCCTGACCTAGGTTTAGGCTTCAGGAGGCCTATGCACTTCATGGCACCTTGCTTGAAATTTTCTAAATCCCCTTCCTGGAAATCCTGACACTAGATGGGGTGGAAATACCATCTGGATAAGGCGCTTGGAGGTGACATTGGGACCCATGAGGGTCCTCATTTATTCCCTTCAAAGTACTCTGCAACCTGTGAGGTTGACTGAATATCCCACCCCACACACACCCCCCCCCCCCGCCCCAAGAAACATGAGGACTCAGACTGTGGGGTTGTCTTGGACCTGTGGCTGGTCCTGATTCCAGGATCACTCTTGTGAATGGCACAGTATTTCTTTAGCATGATGGCATGAAAATGGGCCACTAGAAGGGTGAGTTCAGGGCTATGGTCTTTTGACAGCTCCAGTGATGACCTTTGAGCTTGAGCTACATGTGTAGACCCCTGTGTTGGCGCTCCCCCATCAGTGTTCTGACTGGTGCTACCCTTGGGTAGTGGGAGTGGTGGCATGTGTCCTTTACCCTGTGTGGCCCTCATGGCTGCCACACTGCACCCCCTACTATAGGCTCCACGCCACTAGTCAGGTAGTTCTCTGCAGGTGACTGCTTATGTCTCATCTCAGGGCTTTTAGGATGGCAACACAAATGGCCCTTTCTGGTTGATGTCCTCTCTTATCTTCATGCATGTGGTGTCATTGTCTTGTCCTTGGTCAGTCTTGAGCTCGTCAAGGGACAGGCATCACTTACAGGAATGGGAATTCTTTTCTCATCCCACCTGGCCCCTCACCTGTATTTCCTATTTGTGGCACTGTGTGGTATACAGATGTCCAATCCATATACAAATATCACATTCTAGTAATACCATGATTGTGGTCTGAAAAGGTCATGAGAGGACATGGGAGAAGATGTGTTGTTTTGCCATAACTTTCTGAATGGTAAATTTGTCATTCAACCATTATTCTTAAATAAATCACTATACCTTACATAGATCTATATATTTGTAACATAGTTTTAATCAAATTACTTATATAAATATGGGTCCTGCAGAATATATTTGCCTGACAACCCACTTGCTCTAGGGGCAGCCTTGCTTACCTTGCTATACTCTTCTCATTGCCATGGACACACTTTTAACTTCCAGGAACCCCAAACCATTTACTCCATGCACTTGTCCATGGTACCCTTTTTCTGATAAACTCTTACTCATTCTTTAAGACTCAGTTCAGGCCTCACCTGCTTCATGAGGACCCCATGGTCTTCCCACCCAGGTCACATCAGGGGCCCCTTCTCTGTGCTCCCATAGCACCCTTGGCTTGCCTTTAGCTCCTGCTGCACTATGTTAACACTGTCTGCTTATGTCTGACTTCCCTAGATGATTAGCACTAAGGCGGCTACTAGGTCTCTTTTGTCCATTTTGCCTAACACGTTATCATGGCCAAGTGATTTCAGAAGACCAAAATGAATCTAACAGATGATCCCATGAAGTCTCTCTTGCTATGGGGGACTCTGACCCCAATGGAGAAAGACAATTGTGTGAATATGGCATTTACAAATTCTCTTATCCTATTCTCAAATTTCTGATACAAACATGCTTAGTTTCTGTGGTGGCTTTGTATCGTAAGCTGGACTACTTTCCCTGTCCTGCACAGTTGCAGATTAAAGTTGGCCGGGGGGGAGACATGAAGCAACACTATTACTTCTGAAGGTCATTGTGGCTCCGGGGAGTGAGAGACAGATGCAGAGGTACTGACAGGTTCAAGCTGGTTCTCATTAACCCCTCAGAGGCAGAGGCAGGATGCTGCTGGGCCCCAGCTTGAACTTGGCCTTCCCTCTTCTGAGTGCTGCTCTTCTACTTCCCTGGCGGCCCTGGTAACCAACCGCAAACCCAGCATCGGTCCTCAAGAGACTGCCACCAGTCTTCCTCTGTGGTCCCCCAGCAGCTAGACAAACCCAGCTTCACGGATTTCCCTGCTGGCTCTGGCTTGTCTCCCTTCACCGGTGCTTCAACAGGTGACTGGTCTCTGGTCATCCAGCTCTTTCCACGGCCATGTAAAGTAGAATTCTTGTAGAAACTCCCTTATTCCATAATTCATAGGGTTGGCTTTCCTGACTGACCCTGACAGATTCAGGCTGTTTGCTTCTTGGAACTCCTCAAAAAAAAATAATTTGCTGTCCTTTGGGGTTCATTTGATATACGGGACTGGAAAATGAAAGAGCAGAAAAAGGTGAGAGAAGGGCTGAGATGAAGAAAGGCAAAGTGAGTAAAGGAAGAATATATTGGAAAATGAAATGGGGAAGAGAAAATGGCAAGGCAAGCTTAGGGAGAGGAGAAAAGCAATTTAGAAAGACTATTATAGGACTCCACTAGGAACATATCTAAATTGGAAAAAACAGTGATCATTCATAAAAGCCTAGTATATATTTTTAAAAGTTACCACATGTACTTAACACACAGTAATCATGTACACACACACGAAATAATATCACTAAGAAACGCTTAGTCAAAGATGGAATTTTCCTTCCTCCTTGTAAATATTGGCAGAAACTCTTAATCTCAGATTAATCACCTGATGAGATCTTAACTGCTCTATATATTACCAAAAACAAAAACGCATACTACTTTTCTATATTTTCTGTGACTACTGTAGACTGAATGCTTAAGCCCCTTCAAAATTCATATGCTGAACTCCTAATCCCTGATGTGATGTATTAGGAGGTGGGGCCTTTGGGAGGTGGTTAGGTCATGAGAACCGAGCCCTCCTAAATGAGATTAGTGTCCTGATAAGAGACCCCAGAGAGCTCTTGTGTCTGTTTCCATCATGTGAGAGCGCAGTGAGAAGACAGCCCTCTGTGAGCCAAGAAGTGGGTTTTCACTAGATGCTGAATCTGCCAGCTCCTTGATCTTGAACTTCCCAGCCTCCAGACTGTGAGAAATAAGTGTGTGTTGTTTATATGCCTCCCAGTCTGCAGTGTTCTATTATAGCAGCCTGAACTAAGTCAATTAATAAAGCATCAGAGATTTTAGATCTTATGGGGGCTCAAGTTGTGAGCCGGGTTGTATTCAAGGCATAAGCCAGGAACAAAAAGTAATTTAAATGTCTTGATTGTTATTTTCAAAGAACATTAACAGATTCAATTCATAACCTGAAGAAACATTATCAAATCCCTTTTTATCTCTACCCTAACTTGATGTCTATGTATTCTAATTTGTCCAACCCTAGAAATTATCCAGACCATCTTTGCCTGTATTGTTTCTCTCTCCCTGACTTCCCACAAACGTTTTCCCATTCCGTGTTTTTATCCTTGCCAGGCCTTCATGGTTTCTGCTGCCGTTGGAGGGCTAGGGGCTTATCAGGGGGAATAGCAGGAAGACACAGTCGCTCTGTCTTTCCTGACCCTCTACCACCCCTGTTAGGAGTGAGCCTATGGAAACGCATGAGAAACATAGTTCTGATGTCCCATTAGGTCCCTTCTTGCAATTTCTGTGTTCAGAGAATGGAGAATTTCCTGCAGGTAAAATGGTAGTTGAAGGTTACAGTTTTCTCCTCTCGAAGGTCTGTGACCCTGGAAGGGTGAGAAATATTATGTACTTCCTAATTGATCTACCTCTTGGGAACCGAGGTCTACTAGTTGTTTTATTACTGCTCTAACTGAAGGCAGAGATTGTTCCAACTGTTAAAATTGTGAACAGCCTGGGCCCAGTTATTTAGAGTGTTCCTCCATGCAAGTAGAGAAAATACAAGGCAATGATTACAGCAACCCAACTTCATTGGGTGCAAGTCCTAAAATTCAGCCACCAACCTTCCAGGAGTCTGTCCCCAAATTGAGATGAAGGAGCTTTCTTACTGCACTTAGCTAGATCTTACTTGAGGAGGGAAGGTCTGTCTTCCAGAGACCTGATTTCCTATAGCATCTTGACTGCCTGAGTCCTCTTGGCATCACTGAGCAAAGTTCCAGTATTCTGCCTCATTTTGAAAAACTGGACATGAACTCCTTTCTCCATCCCTGGTCCCTAATTAGCTTCACTTACAGCGGGAATTCTGGAAATCCCTTGAGGTTACCACAAATTACAAGACTGCCTAGCGATTTTGGACTCAAATTTGTTCTCTTTGCTCCACCATTTTTTTGGTTTTGGTATTCTGAGCATCATTTTACAGCCCTGATGAAGAAATCACTCTTGGAGTTCTTCCACTCTGAGCACTTAGTTTTAGCAATTCTGCCCTGTCTACCAATACCAGGTCAAAGGTCAGTGTTGTCAGTCCCAGTCACTGCCTGCCTGCCATGCTCTTGTTCTGAGAAGTGTGGCATTTCTCTCTGGGGATAACTGTCTCTCTGGCTGGGAACAGCCCTGAAAGCGTGTGGGCTCTCCCTTGGCAGAAGCATATCTCAGCCTCATTCCAGCATATTGAAGCCATCCCCTTGGTTCTTCCTGAGAATATATTGCTTCTGGTGGAAGAAAATTTATACCAATGGGTTGAAGACCTGTTTCTCTGACGTTCCCCAGAAACAGTCCAGTCCTCAGGGAAACTGGTCTCACTGGGCAGCAGAGCCGTCACACTGTGCAGCCATTCTAAGGTCTGCTGTTGGCCTCCACTTGGTGTCCGTAAAGGATTTTGAAATCTTACGAAACTGAGCATCCATGGATTTCAAATTAGAAACTACATTCCTTTCCAACTTACAGTTTCATGCAAGGCTGTGCAAGTCTGCCTACAGAATCCTGTCTTTGACTATCTTCAACTTCCCACATTCCCAACCTACAACTTCCTTGTATTCCAAGAACCATGATGGCTCTAGTCTAAGGCCTACTGCCTTGCATCCTGTGTCCAAGTCAGGCAGACATGGTGAAAATGCACCCTTGGTGTAGATCTGTGTTGGTTTTGTTAATTGGATACATAGCTGAGAATTATGACTAAGAACGAAATCACAGGCAAGAAATGAAATCCTAAAAAAAAAATTTTTTTTTAAAACCAACCCCAAGGCAAAACACCCTGACATCTTATATGATCCAGTCTCTGCACAGCACTGCTGTCCAAAACATAGTCTAGGAAGTAAATGTAATTAAAGGAATTCAGTACTGATTAAACATCTTAAAACTGTAACCTGCAACCCACAACCGTGCTGTCACTCTTCTTTGCTACATATCCCTACTTTATTCTCAACTTAGTCTACGTCCCTCAGTCTCTCTTTCACCTTCCTTCCATCTTCCCCTCTGATCATAATGATGCATCAGCCACTGGCCCGAGTGACTGGCCACCCAGACTTCTGGGCCCTACTAACAGTCATTCCAGATCATACTGAGATGACTGTAGGACTCTGGTGTCAGGCCCCATCACCTCCCTATTCATGCACATAAATGCCCAAGGTTCCCTAGGAAATTTGAATTTTACCTCCTATGTTTCTTTTATAGGCAATTCACATGGAGCATTTTGGGGGGAATAAAATTTTATACAAAAACATATTTATATATTCAGAGAAAAGATGGTAAACCCCAATTGGAGATTGACCTGGAGTGCAGGATTTGGACCCTACCACCATGGTTTTCCCCAATTTTTGTCCTGATGGTGGCCTTAAGGATCATTTCACAGGTGACCTTAAGGATCAAAGTGTTTCTTCCACAGTCTGTAGGAATATTTAAAAATGTGCAGAAGAAGGCGGGGGCGGGGGGCGGGGCACCTGGGTGGCTCAGTTAGTTAAGCATCTCATTCTTCACATCAGCTCAGATCTTGATCTCAGGGTCATGAGTTCAAGCCCCATGTTGGGCTCCACAGCCTTAAAAGATGCGTTAAAAAATGCACGGAAGGATGGTTAACAGAGAAGGAAGAGTGACAACTGGAAGAACTGCAGCCAGGTGGAAGCCTGCCCAAGATGACAGGGGATGTGGTGGATGGTGCTAGTCTAAAGTCTCAACAGGCCTGCTAAACACAAGTAGGACAAAAGTAGCAGAAGCCAATCTGAACAAGGCTTATATGTACCTCTCCTGTTTTCAGCAAAGATCATAAAGACAAAGTGTAATAATAAGAAAAACAATGCTGTGGACTGCAGTGAGAGGAAGAGCCTTTTTGTAGAACATTGTCAAGAGGAGATTGACTACAAGCACTTGCTTCACAGGTGTTGAGAGCAGCTTCCCAGTTAGATTGTCAGACACACTCTGATGGATGGAGACCATGTGATCCTGCTGGGCCAACTAAGGATGAAGTAGAAGCTACATACTGGGGATTGAGTAAAGATATATTTTGAATCTCTGGGAATTTAGAAAACAAGCTTATTTGAGTTTAGACCAAGAAATAACAATATAAAGTTCTGGAATAGAGAAGATGAACCCTCTGGCATATTTTATCATGGGCATAGGATGGTGAGTTTTGGTAAAGAAACTAGTCAGAGACAGGCTATGTTACACCATGCATAGTAATGGGAAGAAGGTGTGCAAATCACACATTCATTCATTCATGCAAGTGTCTACTCAGTCTGTTCTCTGCCAGCCACTGTGGTAGGTGCTTGAGTTATCATTGAACAAAATACCTGTGGAGGAAGCAGCCATGACAAGTAATTTTAATAAACCTGTCCCACAGAAGCATAGTATACACTGAACACATCAAATGATAAACCTAAGAGATCCCAGTAAGTGTTGACAACTAAGTTGAGATATACAAAGTGAATAAAAACTGATCAAGTAAACAGGTAAGAGCAGAAGTAGAGCCCAGAAATAACTTGGCATCTAAGGACAACTGAAAGATGACTGAAAGGAGTCAGAGGAGAATGAGCAAACACAAGAATGATTTCAAACAAAGCTGAAAGACATAGGCAAGAAAGAGTATCGAAGTGTGAAGGGGTAAGAATCTAGCAGTAGCCTCCATAAATTCAGTAAATATGAATTTCGTTTATAACACGGCACAGACGGGCAAAGTTACGAAAATTTCCCAACACCTTTATTCTAAAGCAAAGGTCACACAACAGCCAGCTTCATGGACAAAGAGAATGATTCATGCTAAGAACATCGTCCAGTTGAACATAGGGATGATGCTCAGATGGTAGTGAAGCAGAATCTAGGTGGTTCAAGCTCTCCATAGAAATAGAGATGAAATGGTCATTTGACTTGAAGAGAGGAGTAATGGAAAACAGGAAGACAAGGTAGACCTGAGACACCAGAGAAAAGGGTAAGTAGGTGTACCCACAGCTGAGGGGTTCCCTCAAGAGGACAGTTGTCTAATATAAAATTTCTTCAGGAGAAGCAGGCCAATTTTTCTCACCCTAATATCCTTAGAAGTAGAAAGGAAAAAGATAAAAGACCAAGAAAAGTAGGTTAAAAGCCTACTTTATGAGAATCCCCAAATGCAATAAGAAAATAATAATGGCTAACACTTTGCTTACTGTAGGCATATTGGCCAGAGACCTACATAGGCATTGGAATATTATTTCATTTAATCTAACTAATAATCCTGTATTTAGGTACTGTTACTCTCCCCTTAATAGAAATAAGACTGAGTTATAAAGAAATGAAATAGCTTGTTCAAGATCTTGCAGCTATTAAACAGATCAGCTGGGAGTTAAACTCATTCTAACACTTAATCAATAGTCTTTTGCTATTCCTACGTTACCTTCCTGGGGAAGGAAGAAATACTACTGAGTAAATGCTAGATCAAAGAGCACCAAGTAAGGAGTCAGAGAAGGAGTAGTTAAGAGAGGTTGATGGGAACTTGGCAGATGTCATCAATTTCTTACACAATTGTTAGAGACTGTTTCTTGTTGAATGGTCCAGGATGCTCAGATGAACACTAATATTTTTTAAATACAAAGTTCACACGTTTGTGGGAGCCAATTAGTCCAGGCCTTTTCTAGATTAACATGGTGCAAAATGTGCCATCTGGAGTTCTGGAAGAGAAAAATAATGTGCTTATGTGGCTGCCTTGGCAGGGAGGCAATGAACTCCTTTCCCCAAGAGCCAGTGTTTGCATCCATTTGGCCAGGTCTCTTACAGACTAGTTAGAGAACAGACCTGTCATTTTGACCAAATTTTTTCTTTCACTTATAATAAGAGTTGTAACATTTTATGGCTTTTCTAACAAGATCAACTAACTGAAAGGAACATTGCAAATATGGATAACCTGACTTGTAGTACTACTAAGAATGTTGAAGTAACTTACGTGTGGACATGTATTTGAGAGTATTGCTGAATGTCAGGCACCTAAGTCTACAGTGGCCTTAAAATGTGGTTGCCTTTATTGGTCTGAAGAGCAAATCTTGACACTGACTTATCCAGTATCAAGTCAGTCATTTTATTTTTTTAATGCTTCCTTATTTTGAGAGAGAGGGCACATGCAAGTGAGCACAAGTAGGGGAAAGGAAGCAAGGCAGAGAGAGAGAATCCCAAGCAGGGTCCATGGCCAGCACGGAGCCCCATACAGGGCTCCATTTCACAACTGTGAGATTGGGACCTGAGTCAATATCAGGAGTCCAACGCTTACCTGCCTGAGCCACCTAGATGCCCCAAGCCAGTAATTTTGAATTAGAAAAATAAAAAGCATAAACAGGTTATGTATTGCTTAAGATTCTGGCACATACCAAGCCTGAAGGTGGGTGCTAAAGACAGTTAAGGCTTTCATGTAAAGTGAGTTCTAGAAGGCGAAATATTATCCACTGTTTTTCTTCTTTCATCTTGCCTCACCATTCAGTAGGTTCTTTGTACCCACTGGTTCATTTACTCAGCATGTTGGTGGTGCCCTGGTTAGCATGGGGCATACCAACAAACCACTAGTAGTCTGAGGAAGGATCTTAAAGTTCCTTGATGTTTCTTAAAATCATTGTTTCTGTAGCAAATATTTTTTTGTTTCATAAGTTTTTAGAATTCATCTCTGGATCAAGAATGAGCTAAGAATCCATGGTTCCTTCAGGAACACACATTTCAAGAGAACTGGGCGGATTGGTGTTTTAATCTGCTGACTTCCATAACAAAATACCATAGCCCAGATGATTTAAACAAGAGAAATTTATTTTCTCATAGTTCTTAAGATTGGAAGTCCAAGATTAAGGTGTCTGAGGGTTCTCTTCCTGGCTTTTAGATGGTTATCTTCTCACTGTGTTCTTACACGGTGGAGAGAGGGATTGAGGGGGAGAGTGAGATCTTTCTCTTCTTATATTGCCATAGTCCTATGGGATTCTGGCCCCACCCTCATGACTATATTTATAATTATCTTGTAAAGATCGTTTTTTCAGATACAGTCACATTGTGGGTTTGAGTGTCAGTACATGAATTTGGGGGCATACAATTCAATCTGTATTAGTTGAGAACACCATAAAAGTATTTGGCCTGCTTCCTACTTCAATTAAAACAGTATTTGACTCAAATCTTACAGGTTGACACAAACTTTTTGTTGAAAAGGATTTAAGATCGCCTGGTCTAAGGACACCTGGGTGGCTCAATCAGTTGACTCTTGGTTTAGGCAGGCTCAGGTCATGATCTCACACTTTATGAGTTCGGTCCCCCATCAGGCTCCGTGCTGACAGTGTGGAGTCAGTTTGGGATGCTCTCTCTCCCTCTCTCTCCCCTTCCTCTGCTTGTGCTCATGCTCTCTCTCAAAATAAATAAACTTAAGAAAAAAGTTAACCTGGTCTAATCTCTATGAAAAATGGAAGCTCTCTCTAATCAGAATGTTGCTGGAGTTATTTCAGGATGTCTTGATCTCTATGTTTCTGTTACCTTTTATTCTGTAAGAGTAAAAGTAATAACCTCTGTAATATCTTTACAAAGTCCTTCACTGTCTGAAAAAGACCAACATCACCTTGCATAGCCTACCCTTTAAAAATGGGAAATTTTATACTGTTTTTCAGATATGTGTCTCAATCGAGTGAAGAAAAATGTGGTACCAAATCCCTGTTCTTTTGTTTCACTTTCCCTTTCACTCTGGGGGATAAGAAACAGTACTAACTAAGCACTCTATTAATGGTACACTATCCAGGAACTGCAGTCCCCACTGTGCTGCCATTACAAGTAGTCAGAAAAGGTCACTGTGACTTAAAGTGAGCACCACAGGTGAAATGAGCTGGATCTGTGAGTCAGTGCTGATTCACTTTCAGATCATTCTGTCGTCTGAAGCTTAACCGTGTCTATCACAGGATGGATTTCTGACACGGAAAACTTCCACAGACATTCCAAGGTGTTCAGAATTGCTTCATCCGCAGTATCTCCAGTGTTCAAATTGATGGTTTGTCACACACAGGGATTGATCTCAGCCAGCAAATATTTACCAAACACCATCTCTGTGCAGTGGAGGACATGGAGATAAGAGGCAAACAGGACAGCCAGTGACTTCCATAGGAATGAGAAGAATCCTGAGGGCGCTGGCCAGTCCAGATAGGACCTCAACTCCTTGGCCTCCACACCAGCACTCCCAGAAACGTACCCTGCCCCCTACCCTCTGCTGGTATTCACTCTGTTTCCGCTGCTGGTCACCCAGAGCAGACTGGGACTGCCAAGTCATCAATTATCCTTGAGATACTCATTCCCATGTCACTCCATAGCGACCCCTCCTAACCCATCACTCACCCTACCTCAACCCCTATAACCCTCCCATTAGACACTCTGAAACTGAAAATCAATCACAGGCAAAACCCTCAATATCTTCAGACTCTTCTCCAAATGTTTGCTTTACTGTCTTGCTCTAACTGAAAACTGGGTCACCCTTAGTGCTCTGCTTCCCCTGCAGAACTTCTAATTGGTGGGTATTTTCTCTTGCCTCAAGCCCTCCTGCCAGTGTACTCCTTGCTCCTCAATTTTCACTTTATACTACTTTCCTTTCCTCTTCCCCTAATCTCCCTTCCCTGCCACACAGCACAGATTTATACTACACATCATTAGACTATAACATCTGCTGTCTGCTTGCCATGGTCATCCATGGATCCCACAATCCTCCCTCCTTCTTGCCTTCAGCTTTTACCTTCTAGCTCAGTGAACTCTTTCCATTCTATTCTTGCCATCATTTTTTGTGTGTGTGTGTGTGATTTTAATAGCAATGTGAAGGATTCAGGTAAGCCTTCAAAAACTTAGTCTCTCATTTCTTTTTCTTTTCTTTTTTTAATTTTTTTAATGTTTCTTTATTTTCGAGATAGCGACAGAGCACGAGTGGGGGAGGGGCAGAGAGCGAGGGAAACACAGAATCCTGAAGCAGGCTCCAGGCTCTGAGCTGTCAGCACATAGCCCGACTCAGGGCTTGAACCCACAAACCATGAGATCGTGACCTGAGCTGAAGTTGGATGCTTAACCGACTGAGCTGCCCAGGCGCCCCTAGTCTCTCATTTCTTTTGATACTGTCTGCTTTAATGATCTCTCTCAACTCTAGTTTAACCCATTCAACCCAAGGTCACACACTGACTTCTTGATTACCTTGAACTACAATGTATCTACATAATCCCAATCTCAAGCATCCCGTTTTCTGAACACAACACCTCCAGGATGTATCGTCTACTGAAACTTCGTTTTCATTGCCCAATGCTACCTCTGCATTCTCATTTCCCTTCTCACATAGCTTACGTTCCCGAGTCCCTCATCATCTTTCCTTACACTCTGCCCTGACTCCCTTGCCACTCTCTCCCTTTATCGTCTTCATCTGGGCAAAACCCCAACTCTTCTCCCACGCAGTAGAATGGACCTAGAGAAAAGCACACATCCTTGCCAACCATAATCATGTCTGTACCTGACCACAGCCCGGCAGTACATATCCTGCCACAGTACACATAGCAGCTAATCCTGCCAGTCTATTCGAGGTATGTATTTTAAACTCTTAACGGATAAACTGAGGCATATTTAAAAATTGATGAGTTTCAGCAAAAATCCACTTGAACTGGGTAGCATTCAATCTAGCAGATAGAAAGGAGCTCCAAGGAGTGCACAAGATGGAAGACTTATTACAGGCCCAAGGGGGCAGGAACAAGGAAGTTATACTAGGCAAAAAACCAAGTTGGTTATTTCAAGGTTACTCTCCTTTAAGGGATGACAGAGGTCTGTCAGGAAGATTATCTAGTTAATGCTGATCAGGCAATTCCTGACTGATGGTTTTAAAATTCCATTTTGGGGAGAGCTGAAAGTACAATTAAGTCTTGGTTTAGAGACAGAGATTAGCATAAGTGACTTTATTTTGAGTCTGTCGTCTTTGTTTTTAATATCTTCACTTCTATTAAACCTCTTTCTTGGCTAGTGGCATTGGATCCAATTCTGTTTGTTTATTGTAAGATTTATTTTTTCAAGATTGTTTATTTTGAGAGAGTGCATCCATGGGAGGAGGGAGAAAGGGAATCCCGAGCAGGCTCTGCACGGAGAGTGCCAAGCCTGAAGTGGGGCTTGAACCCACAAAACTTGTGATTGTGACCTGAACTGAAATCAAGAGTCAGATGCTTAATCAACTGAGCCACCCAGGCACCCTTGTTGTAAGATATTTTAAACTTTAATTCCATTATAGCTAACATACATTAGTTTCAAGTGTACAATATAAGGTTCAGTGGTTCTATGCATTACTCAGTGCTCATCATGATTAAGTGTACTCTTAATCCCCTTCACCCAAACTCCCCCCACTTCCCCTCTGGTAACCATCAGCTTGTCCTCTAGAGTTAAGTCTTTTTTTTTCTTTTTTTGCTTTGTTTCTTTGTTTTTTTTTAAGTTATTTTTGAAAGAGAGAGAATGCAAGCCCAGGGAGAGGCAGACAGAAAGGGGGACAGAGGAACTGAGGCTTTGATGACAGAGAACCCAATGCAGGGCTTGAACTCACAAGCTGTGAGATCATGACCTGAGCCAAAGTTGGACTCTTAGCTGACTGAACCACCTGTGTACCCCAAGTTTTGTTTTTTAAATTCTACATGTGAGTGAAATCATGTAGCATTTGTCTTTCTCTGATTTATTTCACTTAGTATTATACTCTTTAGGTTCATCTGTATTGTTGCACGTGGCAAGATTTTTTCTTATGGTTGAGTAATATTTCACTATATATATATACACACACATATGTATGGTGTGTGTATATATATGTATATACATATATGTATTCATATATACATATACATATATGTATATACATTACATATACATATATATGTATGTATATAGGATATATATATGTATATATATCCTACTCTTCTTTATCCATTCATCTAGCAGTGGATACTTAGACTGCTTCCATAATTTGGCTATTGTGAATAATACTGCAATAAACACAGGTATAAATATCTTTTTGAATTAGTGTTTTCATTTTTTCTGGGTAAATACCCAGTAGTGAAATTATTGGATCATAGAATAATTCTATTTTTTTTTAAGTTTATTTTTACTTACTTTGAGAGGGAGATAGAGAGCAAACAGGGAGGGGCAGAGAAAGAGAGAGATGGAGACAGAATCTGAGGTAGGCTCCAAGCTGCTAGCACAGAGCCCGATGTAGAGCTCGAACTCAGGAACTGTGAGATCATGAACTGAAGTCAAGAGTTAGACGCTTAACTGATTGAGCAACCCAGGTGTCCCAAGGGTAATTCTGTTTTTAATTTTTTGAGGAAACTCCATGCTGTCTTCCACAGTGGTTGCACCAGTTTGCATTCCCACCAACAGTGCAAGAGGGTTCCTGTTTTCTCCACATCCTCACCAACACTTGTTGCTTCCTCTGTTTTTACGTTTAGCCACTCTGAAAGGTATGAGGTGATA
The DNA here is from genome assembly GCF_016509475.1 of Prionailurus bengalensis. NCBI lineage: Eukaryota > Metazoa > Chordata > Mammalia > Carnivora > Felidae > Prionailurus > Prionailurus bengalensis. The sequence goes on along the minus strand of NC_057351.1, from coordinate 50,488,512 downwards.
GCTTATTTTTGATTTGCATTTCCCTGATGCGGAGTGATGTTGAGCATCTTGCCATGTGTGTGTTGGCCATCTGAATGTTTTCTTTGGAGAAATGTCTCCTCGTGTCTTCTGCCCATTCATAATTATTTGTCTTTTGGGTGAATTGTATCAGTTCTTTATATATTTGGGATAATAATCCTTTATGACATAGGTCATTTGCAAATATTTTCTCCTTGTCTTTTAGTTTTGTCGATTATTTCCTTTGTTGTGCAAAAGGCTCTTATTTTGATGTAGTCCCAATAGTTTACTTTTGCTTTCCTTTCCCTTGTTTTAGAAACATATCTAGAAAAATGTTGCTATGAAAAAAAAAAGAAAAAAGAAAAATGTTGCTATGGCTGATAACAGAAATTACTGCCTGTGATCTCTTCTAGGATTTTTATTGTTTCAGGTGTTACATTTAGGTCTTTAATCCATTTTGAGTTTATTTTTGGGTATGGTATGAGAAAGTGGTCCAGTTTGGATCTGATTCTGTTTAAAAACTAAGAATGTCCAGAAGAGAATTTGCCCAAGATTTCACGATCCTGTTGGTCTTTCTGCCTGTAACTGTATGAACTGCCCATACTCCTATGTAAGGCTAATATTTCACTGGGAAATGAACCCCACTCCATTTCTTCCTGAACTCATGCCAGTCAATATTATAATCCCACCACTCCACCAAAACTGCTTTGGTTTAGACTTTAAACCAACAATGATCTCATATTGTGAAATCTGATTTCTAACCTAATTTCATTAGTTGGTCTCTCCCTCTACCTTATAATATATTTTTTTCTTTGTTTTGCCACACCCTTTTGGTTTTCCATCTACTTACTTTACCAGTCTCCTTGTCTGGTTCCTTCTGATCTCCCTGATTTGGAAACATTGGTCTTTGCCTTTGTTACTCTTTTGATGATTACATTCAGTCTCAGGGCTTTAAAGAATTTATACACTGATGACTCTAGAATTTTACTTTCAGCTGCACCTTTGATGCCAAAAATTAAATCTTCCTGTTATCTTGTAGTCCTTCTAATATTAATTTGCCTACAACCATCCTCTTCCCCCAGGATAGCTGATTCCCTTTTTTCTATATATTATCATGTGACTGTCCATATATTTTATTTTTTTGTGTATTCAGACAGAGGAATAATAAAGTTTAATGCACTAGAAAAGAAGGTTTATCTGAGCAGGCAGTTTTTATTTCTTTTTAAATGTATATCCCTGTACATAACTAGTTCTTGGCATAAAATGGGCGCACAATAAATACTTGTTTTATGATTAAGGAAATGGTTGGCCATCTAATTGGGGGAAACGGTAAATTAGAATAATGAGTTTTTATTCCACCTTGCATAGGTGCACATTCTTGACAGCCCACTTTACAAACTTCATCTTTCACTTCATAGGAACACACAGTAAAACATGGATAACATTCATTCATCCTTTTTTGTTTCATTCACTCATTCAGTAGATGTTTTCAGTGCCTGCTGTGCTCATCACCACTGGTGTGCTAGGTACTGCATGTAAGGATAAGACAACCTCTTTTAATTCCAACTGTAATAGTTTCTCTCTGTGCATATTGTCCCCACTTTTACTCTATCCCCTATAAGAGGATTATATTCTCCCTACTCCTAAAACGTCTTGAATATACGATTTGTTTTAGCCAATGAAATGTCAACAGGGCATAGTATGCTAATAAGCCCCAGCAAAAGCTTTAAGAGCTGCATGGGATTCTATGATTGCCCTTTACCTCTGCTGTGGAGATGAGACAGGGCTGCTGTTTCAGTCCAGGTGCAGGAACGGAGGAGATAAGAGACCGCTTTCATATATGTGAGAGAGAAAGAAACACTTGTCACTTTAACCCACTGAAATTTGGGTTCCCTCTGCAGCACAGCTTAGTGGCTTTGGAGAAGTGTTATAGTTTCTCATGTACACACTGGGGACAATAATAATACCTTGTATATCTCATTTGTGGAGAGGAGCAAATGAGAAATATACATGTGAAAAGTTTCACAAGATTTTTGGCTAATCACATAGTTGTTGGAACTCTAATTATATGCTATTCCCAGCCCTGGAGGTATCCATGTTTTTTTCTCCCTACCAGTCTTGAAGTGGAAATAGAACACATGAGACACTTTGCATGGGCAAATGATGCTTTTCTCATTCTTATTTACTTAAATAAGGCTTATGTGTAGACCTTTAATGAAGGATATTAGACATAAAAACCATATCCTTAAGACATTATTCCTTTAAGGTGATGCCCGCCTCACCTCTCTGTCCACACACATTTATTACATAAATCTCACATTTCTTTTCTCTTTCCCCTCACTGTTGCATTATGTTGCACTTGAAGGATTTCTAGTTTGCGTCTGATGTCTTTTAACTCCAGGTTAACTTGATAGGGATCCTGAGGAGCATGCGTCCATGGGCATGAGTGGCAGGGGCTGCACATTGCTGAATTAGTGTGTTCACAAGGTTAAGTGCAGCTCCAGATGCTGCCCTCACTTCCCTAACAGAGGAAAGGCATGTCCGTGGTCTGGAAGGAGACCAGTGGGTTAATACCTGTGTTTGGGGGAGGCATGTATATTGTTTCATTAATCTTCACTACAAACTTACCATGCACCTGTCATTATTCCCATTTTACGAGCGAGAAAACTGAGGTTCGTGATGGTGAAATTTCTTATACACATTGGTGAAAACCAGAAGCAGCTCCACAACCCAAGGCTTTCCACTGCAAATTCCTCTGTCTTTTCCACCTTGTGATTTATCTGGACATTTCATTTTCTATGTGGTGTGAGCTAAGTGCTCATTTTTGGCCTTGCCGTTTAAACACCCTATTCTTTAGCATGCAGAGGAATCCAGCTTCGGCGAGAACCCCTGCATGTGGTTTTGTGGCAAGGGATTTGAGGAGCAGGCAGAGAAGGTTGGACGGTGATTATGGTTCTAGTTAGTGGTTGTAACGTGTAAAGTGAAACTTTGCTCAGATATGAGGGAGAGACTAAATTTATTTCCACAGCACAGCTGAACTGATAGGAAAATAGGAAACGTCATGAAGGACTGAACAGACTTCCTCTAAGATTAACGCTGGTCAGTATAGAAAATAAGACAATTCTTAAGAATAGAGTCAATGGCTTCTATAATGCAAGATAGTAACACTATTTGCCTCACTGAGGGACTACTCTCATATTCCCTGCATCTGGACTGTGTATGTCAGTAATCAGGTGATGGACCTCAGCAGTTTTGATAAATATAGAAATCTGGACTACATTAGCCTTTAAGTTACCTCAAAAATTGGCTGAGGCGGCTTTGGGCAAACCAGTATCCTCAGAAGGGAAATCAGAAGACAAAGACAATTTACATGGATGGAATGAAGAGAGCTGGAGATTGTAACTAATGTGAAGATGTTACCTTTCACCATACACGAGCAAATAAATTTTCTGCTGGAAGACAGCATGATGCAGGGAAAAAAGCTTTGGAGTTGAAAAGATGAGTTCAAATCCAGCCTCTTCCATGTGCTACCTTGGGATCTCAGGAAATCCCTTAAGTCTTTTGCCCTCTTATCAGTTAATATGTGAAAAGTACTTAGAACTTTGGTGCATAGTAAGCACGTAGCAAACGTCAGCTGTTATTTTTTTGTGTGTAATAGAGTTGTTACCATCTAGTTTATAGGGTTGTCTAAAAAGCCTTTTAAATAACTGATAGAGTACTGAGCAATGTAGTCGATAGGCTACCTCAGTATCTACTGGTTCCTTAGCTCCATTAAGTTATCCAAGTGAGTTTAATATGTACAGGTTTGGAAATAACCTAATACACTAAAAGCTGTATCAGGAAGATTAGCTATGGTTATATTTACTCAGCACGTACCATGTTTCTCTGTTATAAGATAGTGCTAAGTGCTAAAGAAAGTTTTAAAAATAGAGAAATGGTGTTTGTCCTTAAAAGATACTTAGTAACAACACAGGAAACAAAAGGTGTTGGCAAGGATGTGGAGAAAACAGAAACCCTGTTACACCATTGGTGGGAATGCAAACTGGTGTAGTCACTCGAGGAAACAGTATGGAGGTGCCTCAAAAAGTTAAAAACAGAACTACCCTACAATCCAGAGATTGCACTACTAGGTATTTACCCAAAGAGTACAAAAACAGCAATTTGAAGGGATGCACACACCCCAATGCATATAGGAGCATTATCAACAGTAGGATAGGCAAATTAGGGAAAGAGCCCAAATGTCTTTCGACTAATGAATGCATAAAGAAGGAGTGGTATTTATATACAATGGAAAATTACTCAGCCATAAAAAAAAATGAAATTTTGCCATTTGCAACGAGATGAATTGAGCTATATTGTATTATGCTAAGTGAAATAAAGTAAGAGAAAGAGAAATGATTTCACTCATGTGGAATTTAAGAACAAAAATGAACATGGGGGAAAAAAGGAAAACCAAGAAACAAACTCTTAACTATAGAGAACAAACTGATGGTTAACGGAGGGGGGGGGAGGGGGGCATGGGTTAAACAGGTGATGGGTATTAAGGAGTGCTGTGCTTGTGATTAGCACCAGGTGTTGTATGTTAAGTGTTGAATCGCTAAATTCTACACTTGAAACTAATATTAACTGTACGTTAACTGGAATTTAAATTAAAAGATACTTTCCAAAATAAAATATGATTTGTGCATTATATAGGTCAGACATTAAGTTCTACAGAGATTGAGAAAAGTTATAGGGTTGGTCCTACTAAGGTAGATGCAAATTAAAAAGATAAATTGGAGTGCCCTACTGGACCTGCCCTGAAATTGCTCATTGATTTTTTAATTCTACAATTTGCAATTCAACCTCTTATGGTTTTAGGAAAGGATTGGCTTAAACATTTTTAGAAAGATTGTCTCATTCCCCATGAATAGTGATTTCCTATAGAAAGTTAGCTCTAATTTAAAATATATTTATTTTTATCCTACGTATGAATAAAGAGAGATGTATCCAAGGTACTTCAACCACTTCCCAAAGAAGATTGCAATAGTCATTTATAACTAAGAAATGTTATAATATTTCATATTCATTGTAAGTCCTTATCACTAGATTTTACTGACTTATACTAAAGAGGAATTAGATTTGAGTCAGTATTTTTTGACATGTGACAAAATGTCTTCTATAATTGACAAAGAAAAACATTTTACTAACAGAAACAGAATTTTAAACTTGGATGGAAATATTTGTCACAAAGACTTACTCTGACCAGAATTCAGTCAGTGCAGCTTGAGAAAAGAAAATCCTTCCATAAATTTACTATGATGAAAATGAAGGGCTTTTGACCTACTCCTCACAAATATGCAGCCTCCATATCTGGGGACTGATTATAAAAGCTGATGACCAAAGAGTTTAGTGTGGTCTTGAAGCCCTTTTCTTGGAACTTTTAGTCCAAAATCAACAGAATTGGTTATAAGCCCTGTGAAAAAATTCAGTCATGGAAAATAAGAATCAGAAGTCTGCATTTCCTTACTATGAGTTCATTTAAGAAAAAACGAGTAGTGAGAGGAATTGAGTTCTTCATCTGACATGTTTTTCCCTACTGTGGCATTATGCTAATTAATCATGATACTGGATAGGAGAATAGTTTTTACCAAGGACAGTTATTTCCTACCCTTCCAAACAGACATACTTGGAGTGGAGAAGGATGGAGGGACTCCCACCTCTTGAGCCAGAGAAACTAAATCAATCCTGCTGAACAAGAAGTGACAGATGGCTCCTATGGAATGGTGCCACTTGTTGTATTGACCAAAGCTTGAATGTGACTCTGTAAGTGGGTGGTAGAAAATGGTGCTAGAAGAAATAGTAAGAAGTGAGGAAATTACAAACCAGAAAACTAGGCTGTTGTAGGATGGAACGTTAAAGTCACCAAAATGAGATTAGACATAGTTGATTGGAATGAAAGCCCTGGCCCTGCTTCTGCATGGAAAGCAGCACCATTTAAGCCACTTAACTGTTTGTTTTCTTTTTACCCCAGAGTTTTCCCCATCCAATGTTTCCTGCTGCTAAATTCATGTTACTGGAAATCATATTTTGACATTGTTATTCCATTGTTCACAACCTATTGTGGCCTCTTTGGTCCACAGGACTAAGAAAAAAACATTTTCTTATTCTGCATTTCTAGATTGTCTGAAACGCTTAACCTAGCCACCATATGTAAATTGGTTTTCCTACTATCTTTCTAATGTTTCTCTAAAACTGTAATCCTCATAGCAGGCCCTCAAAATTGTTGGCTCTATGAAGAAGTAAATGGTCAAGAAAGGCAGTACTAAGAATATTAAGATTCACTAGAAATTATTTTGAAGGAAAACTCTACAGAAATTAGTATATTGCTGACTGAATATGATAGGGAAAACTATGGTAGCACAGAATCTGTTGTCCACTATTTATTTTGACAGGTTTTTTTTTTCCTTTTCCAGGTCATAGCCCTTGACAAAATGTCAACAGATTCTTCTCTACCACCAAACTGTTTTTCTTTTAGCTGTCTATCTCTTAAGGTTCACAGGTAGGCTTTCCATAAGAGAGTGGTTTATTTAGTTCCAAGCAACTTGTCTCTCCATCCTCACCCCTACACTTTTTTTTTTTAAGAGAGAGCATTAGCAGGGGAGAGTAACAGAGGGATCCTCTCCTCGGAGAGAGAGAGAGAATCTTAAGCAGGATCCACACCCAGCACAGAGCCCGATGCGGGTCTCCATCCCACAACCCTGGGATCATGACTTAAGCTGATATCAAGAGTCAGATGCTCAACTGACTGAGCCACCCACATCCCCACACCCTTGATTTTTTTTTAAGTCTCAATTTTGGCTTCATTTATTTCATAGTTCTACATTACTTTCTCTCCATATATGATATCTGAGATTCTACATTCACTGATCCAGTTAGACTTATCACATTGACTGTCAATAATTCTTACCTGATAAACATTTAGCATATTTTTATGCCAATATACCTGTTGATTCTGAGGGGGGGGGGCAACTATCAATCTACTTTAGAATGGTCTTTCCATTAAACACGAAATATGTTTTCTGATTATAATTTTAATCTAATTCTATAATTCATTGTAGAAAATTAGGAAAATACCTAAAGTAAAAACAACATCACTAAATAAAAAGCCTCTCACTATCCTTGCACCCAATGATGAACATTATTTTGTTGTCTGCCTCTCCGGTGTTAAAGTTTTTCTACTTTTTTTTATGTAATAGGGTGTGCATTTAAGAAATAAAAAGGTGCTAAGATCTCTTTTCCCTACTTCCACCAAAAGGAAAAAGAATTGATTTTCCAGTTACTTCCTCCAAGCCATTTTGAAAGTCAAGAGCTTTTGGGTTCAGTTCTCTTTCTGAAAATTCAGTGTGTCTCTGAAGGGAGGCATTTGAGAGAAAGAGTCAGGGGAGGGTCACCTGGGTAGCTCAGTCAATTAAGTATCAGTCTCTTGGTTTTGGCTCAGTTGTGAGATCAAGCCCTGCATTGGGCTCTTTGCTGAGAGTGTGAAGCCTGATTTTGATCCTCTCTCTCTTTCTCTCACTGCCCCCCCCTCAAAATAATTAAATAAACTTAAAAGAAAAAAATGAGTCAGGGGAAATTGAGTTCTTCCCCTGAAGTGGAGAGATCTCCAGATTGGGAAATAGTTTTAGGATGCCACCTGTGTGCCAGTGGGGGAGCTGCTATGACCACTGTCCCTGAAACTTCCAGAAGCAGGAGTGTTTGCAAGACTAATGGTAGGGACCATACTTGATAAGAATATGGTGTGGCTTTAGGAGTAATGAGGAGATGCTAGCTATTGTGGATTAATAACTCGGTCCCTACCTATATTTTATGGCACCACTTAAATTCAGTATTAAGTTCCTTTGAGGTAGCAGGAGGCCATAACAATGATAACTTAAATTTTCTAATTATCCAGAGAATGGAGGCTTGGAGGATATTACATTAGAATTAGAAAGATATGGGAATATAGTATTTCCTATAGCCTCATGTTGGTATATAAAATATTCTTTAAAAAAAAATTTTTAATGTTTACTTTTGAGACAGACAGACTGAGCAGGGGAGGGGCAGAGACAGAGATAGAATCCAAAGCAGGATCCAGGCTCTGAGCTGCCACCACAGAGCCCGATGCAAGGCTCGAACCCATGCAGTGTGAGATCATGACCTGAGCCGAAGTCAGATGCTTAGCTGACTGATCCACCCAGGCACCCCAGCATCTAAAAGACATTCTATTTGTCTGTCTCTGACTTTTCTTTCTCTGTACGTGTGCGTGCACACACACACATCTGTATACATACATATGTACATGTTAATATGTATAAAACTAGTTTCAAGTTATAATTTGTGTCCCAATCTTCAACTTGCTTTAAAAAAATTTAATGATTTCCTGGTTCCAAGTACTCCCACACGCGATTATTTCATGGTTGCTTGGCTCTCTACTATCTATGTAGATGTTGCATACTTTATTATTAATTCTCCTAATTGACATGCTCTTAATGGTGGCGGAACATGGTTGTCTTTAAAATTCCCCTATTATAAAAGTGCTGCAACAAAGATTCTTTTCACATAAAATTTTGTGTATAGCTTTCATTGCTTATTTAGAATACATACACTCCTGGAAGTGGGATATCAAGATATCACTTGTTGTGCCTAATTCCAAATTACCATCAGGTTATTTGTAATAACTTCTATCACACCAACAGTGTGTGAGTATGCCATGTTTTCCCTCATTCCAGAAGGGATTGAAATTTGAACCACATCAGTTCTGAAGGAAACACTTCTGGTAATCTTTGACAAATTGTAACAAGCCAGAAATGTGGTAGAATAATGGATAAAATAATGGTGCTGTTGTTGTCTGAATTTTCAAGAAGTAGAATGTGATATGTATTCTGAAAACTGCTCAGTGAACTTGATGTTGATCTTTGGGGATGAATTCTAGAGTAGGTGCATTATTAGAAAGCTTATGACTCTGGACTTTCATTTGGCTTAGGCAAATATCTTTCAATGACTAATCACAGCGTTACCACAGCCAATTGAATGACATTTGCACCCCCTAATAGAAATCTGTTTAATTAAATTCTGTACTACTGACTATATCTATTTAAAGAATGTCCTTTAATCTTCTTCCTGGATTTGGCAATCCAGATAACTGTTGTTTCAAGATATTCTTGAGTCATGCAGGGTGTTAGGCAATGACTCGTTAATAAGATTGTCTGTGTCTTCGACAAGTCAGTCATGGGGACTGATTGGCCTCAAATAATAACAGCATGAGTAAAAATGGTGGGGGAGTAATATAAAAGTGAGTAACTGAGTAAATGTGATGATTCATTGATTGTCTTTAAAAAGCTATATTAGTATCAAAATAATATTAAAAGCTCATGTCTTATATGATTGTAAGGAACTTAAAAATGAAACCTGGATAAGTGGCCTATTACAAGATGTGAAAGAACCCTCTCTTTGGAAGGTTCTTGCTCCAGCTATGTGCTTGGCTAACTCCAACACTTCAAATCTTGATACAAATATTACCTTCTCAATGGAGCTAATACTAACTCTGCAACATGCCCCATATCCCAGTCCTTCCTATCCTGCTCTACGTTTTCTTTCCTCCACAGCATGTATCCATTTCTAATATATGATGCAGCGTGTATGTTTATTACATTTATTATTTATTGTCTCCACTGCTAGCAGGTGAGCTTCAGGACTACAAGAATCTTTCTGTATAACTCAGTGATACAGCCCTAAACATCAAGAACACTTAGAAGGCACTCAAAATATAAGTGTTAGATGAAGTGAACTAAGAACTAAAAGTTTAAGTAGTAGTTTGGGTTACCTTAACTAATATGGATTCCACCTGGCTCATGTAGTAAAGAAAGCCATTTCCAAATTCATTTGAACACTGTTGGAAATACTTTCATTGGACTTCAATTTATGCACTTCCATTTAAATCCAGAGAGAGCTAAGCTGTGAGGATGTTCCTTCAGTACCATTAAAAGTGTAATTAAAAAAGTAGTCAAGTGAGTAAAATGAATTCTTACATTTTAGATTACTACTTGCCAAGGACGAAAGCAAACAGTGTAAAATAAAAACAAGTTCTAGAATGTGAAAGAATCTTGTAGAACAGTGAGAATAAGTATACTTCTCTATACTGTTTCTAGAAATTATTTTAAAAATAGATATCCCTTTAGGACGCTTTTTGTAAAGTAGCAAAAAAAATTATTTGAAAATGATTTTGTTAAAATGCTCTGCTTTTGTAATCTAGTTTTAGAATATGTTGTTTTGTAGAATATGTTGTTTTGTAAAGCATGTTCCTAGTAGAAAGTTTATGCACTAGAATCAAAAGTCAGGTTTATTATTTAGTACTTAATACTAGACTTTTTGTAATAATGTAAAAGAAGTTATACATTCCCCATTAAATGTTTAAATAGCTTGCTTTTCCACATATGCACATTATACATTTTTAAACAAAGACTTAATAATTACATTTGTCAGTTTTTTGGTCACCAAGCATCAGAACCTCTGTGCCAAATATCTTTAATTCATTCCTCCAGATGAAGTCTCTACCCTTCTTTACCTGTTATCTGTGGTAGCAGTATATCTGCATGGACTATGTCAACATGTTCATATCCCTCTAGGCTAGTTTCTAGACCAGTTTCTGGTTAGGTTTATCCAATGGGAAGCCCTAGGAGGAGATCAGAATGAGGTAAGGGGGTGGGGTGAATATATTTATCTTGCCCAGCTCTCTCCCTGAATGACCATCTTGAGCTGGCTGTCTTCAATCAAAGCTACTGTGCCTTGGTCAGTGTTTCTCTCTAGAGTGATAAGGCTACCAAAATAGCTTATGTGAAATTGTATTTTGTTGGTTAAATCTACATTTCCTAGTGTTGGTTAATACGTAATCCCAGGAAAGTTGACCATTGTTTCACATTCCTGTTCCTTTGTTCATTTTTGTTAGGTCATGCGATTGTAAAGTTTGCCTAAAAATTCAAAATAACAATTCTTTTGGGTTCTATGCACTGCAAATAACTTATTTCAGTCTTTGATTTCTTTTTAAGTTCATTTGTGGGTTCTTTACAATGAATAAAAATTTAACTTTAATGCGATAATACAATACTAATCCGTTCCTTATGGTTTGTTCTTTTTCTGTGTTTTACTTAAAAGCTTCTTTCCTATCCATGTGCAAAATAAAGTTTCTATATTTTCTTCTTAAATTAAAATTTTGTTTTGTTTGGGCGGCTCAGTCGATAGAGCATCCACCTTTTGATTTTGGCTCAGAGAATGATCTAGGGTTGTGGGTCAAGTCCCTTGTTGGGCTCCGTGCTGTGTGTGGAGCCTGCTTGGGTCTCGGTCTTTCTCTCCTCCCCCTCTCTCTCAGTCTTCCCCCACCCCCCCATTCCTCTCCCCATCTCATGCTCTCTCTCTCTAAAATTAAAATGTGTGACTTTAAACATTTATTTATTCAACAACTCAATTCATCAGAAATAGCCATGAAGAAAATGGATAAAATATTGCTGTGTTATTTCCCTAGCACTCTTTCAGATCCATCTACTATATTGGGGGACTATATTGAATTTTAAAGAACATGAAACTTAGCATTAGAAGACCTTATACTTGATTCTAATCTGCCACTTAGCTGTTCTGTGTCTTTGAGTTACATAATCCCTATTAGCCTCATATTTATTCATTTCTAATTATAACTTCTCACTGGATTAAAATTAAATTCATGTGATTATGTATTACAAATTGTAAAACTACAGGTAAATTTTTTAAGGTTTACTTATTTTTGAGAGAGCAAGAGTGTGCATGATGAGTGGGAAGGGGCAGAGAGAAAGAGGGGAAGAAAGAATCCCAAGCAAGCTCTGCACTGTCAGGGCAGAGCCTGACAGGTGGCTCGAGTTCACGAACTGTGAGATCATGAACTGAGCCAGAAATCAAGAGTCAGACCCTGATTGAACCACCCAGGCACCTGTACAAAAACATATTTTAATGAATATTCTTTTTTGAATTTCCAAGCAGGGACTTCCTGTTAAAAATACTGACCAGTGCTCATGTTTCATTCATTGATGGAACTGGTATTTATTGATCGGCTTTCAAATGCCAATTTCACTCTTCCTGAGAGCAAATTTGAGAGCCAGGTTAGGTGAAGACAAGAAAAGCAACAGTCATCATTCTACTTCAAAATCACTACACATGAAAAATTTGTTTTGTGTCTCTATGAGATTCAATAACTAAAAATAGAAAAACATTAATTCTTTATCTGCATATTTTGAATATCTTTAATTTCTGCTGAGATCATCTACATGATTATCTACATGATTTTATCCTACTATTGGAGCCAATTACCATATGAGGCCTGTAGACATAGCTAGTGCACTGCTACTTTGAAAACCATATAGTAAATAAAAGTGGTCCACACTGATCTATAAGATGCCCAAAATATCCAGAGCTTGAGCAAGATCAACCAGCCTTTTTGGCTACCACATTAACTGATTCAGAAGGTCTGATGAGCAATTTTATGAACTCTGTGGGGAGCATATGTTGTTATAAATGAAAACGTCAGCTGCCAAGTGGTCTACCTTGGTCATTCAGCCTTAGATAAGAAAGCACATACAAATCAGCATGTTCATGTTGTTACCATGGTGACCATTCTGCTAAATGGATATCTTGAAAGATGCTGAGCATAAGACGGTTGTTTTAAAAGCAGGACTGGTAAAACCTATGTTTATATCACAGATTTGGTTTCAGTAGGAATTGAGTTGTGCCCCTATTGTGCGGCCAGATGTTTTATATCACTCTTTTCATAAAGCAGAAAGTCTGCTACACAGGCATTTCTTGTTTATGGATATTAGCATTCAGATGTTTCAACAGAATATTTTAAATTGGTTTCATGTAGTTGTTTGTATTGAGGGAAGAATCTCTGAAATGTATCAACCAAGTCTCTGAAATACTGTTGTATATACAAAATTTAGCATCTTAAATTTTTTGTTTATATTTCATTGAGATATAATAGACATAAAACGTGGAAGTTTAAGGTGTGCAGCATGTTGATTTGATACATTTATATATTGCACTATGATTACCACTGTAGCATTAGCAAACACGTCTTTTATGTCCCATAAGTTTGTGGTGAGAACATTTAAGATGTAGTTTTTTTAGCAGCTTTGAGGTATATAACATGGTGTTGCCAACTATAATCACTGTGTGCTGCATCAGATCTCCAGCACTTCTAATTGCAAGTTTGTACCCTTGACAAACATCACCGTCATTCCCCCCAGTTCGCAGCCCCTGGCAAACACTATTCTACTCTCTGCTTTGATTCCACATATACTTGATATCATGCAGTATTTGTCATTCTCTGACTTATTTCACTTAGTACAGTGCCCTCAAAGTCCATTCATGTTGCAAATAAGAGGATTTCCTTTTTTCTCATGGTGGAATAATATTCCATTGTATGTATATAACGCAACTTCTTCCTTAATCTGTTGATGAACACGTAGGTTGTTTACCTATCTTGGTTACCTTGAATATGCAGTGAATATGGGAATACAGATCTCTTCTTTGACATCCTGTCTCATTTCTTTTGGATGATATATACCCAGAAGTGGGATTTCTTGATCAAATGGTAGTTCTATTTTTAATTTTTTGAGGAAACTTTATTCTGTATTCCACACTTGATCTTAGCCAAAAGGCCGAGAAGCGATCTGTATTCTATAGTGACTGAACCAATTTCTGTTGATATACTGAACAGTGCACAAAGTTTCCTGTTTCTCCACATCCTCATCATCACTTGCTATCTCTTCTCGATAGCTAGTCTAACAGCGGTAAGATTGAATCCCATTGTCGTTTTGATTGGCATTTTCCCTGATTAGTGATGTTGAACATCTTTTCATGTATCTAACCTGTTGGCCATGTGTGGAAAAATGTCTGTTCAGTTTTTCTTTGGAAGACCTGAACCTTCTTTGGAAAAAGGTCTATTCAGTTCCTCTGTCAATTTTTTAAATTATCGTTTTATTATTGAGTTGTATGAGTTCTTCATATATTGTGGATACTAACTACTTATCCAATATGTGGTTTACCAAGATTTTCACCCATTCCATATGTTGCTTTTTCATATTGTCAATGATTTCTTTTGCTATGCAGAGGCTTTTTAGTTTGGTAAGTCCCACTTGCTTGTTTTTGATGTTGTTGCTTGTGCTTTAGATCTTACATTCAAAAAAATCATTGCTGAAGACCAGTGTTTTTCTCTGGTTTTCTCTGGTTTTTCTCTGTTTGCTCAAGGAACTCCACAGTTTTAGATTTTATGTTTAAATTTTAACACATTTTAATTTTTATGAGTGATGTAAGATACAGATTCAATTTCATTCTTCTCTGATTATCCAGTTTCTCCAACACCATTTATTGAAGAGACTATTCCTTTCCTGTTGAATATTCTTGGTTCCCTTAACAAACATCAGTTAACTGTGTATGTGTGGGTTTATTTCAGGGCGCATTCTATTCTATTTCATTGGTGTGCACGGGTCTATTTTTTATGCCAGTACCATACTGTTTTGGTTACAATAACTTTGTAGTATAGTTTGAAATCAGGAAATGTGATACCTCCAGCTTTGTTTACTTTCTCAAGATTGCTTTGACTATTTGAGGTTGTATGAGATGCCATACAAATTTTAGGACTTTTGTTTTTCTCTTTCCTTGAAGAGTATGTCTGATGTTGAGGGCTTACTGTCTTCTCATCAAGTCAAATGGCTTTCTCTAGTGTATAAAAGCAATAACACGTTATTTTGAAACATTTTTGTTAGTGTTTTTTGTCTAATTTAGGCAACTATTTAAATTGTCTAATGTATGAAATACTGAGAATGAAAAGTATATTAAAATTAAGTGCTATGTATATAAGCACCATTATGTGTTTTCATTTTTTTTATCATAAGTGTAGTTTTAAATTCCCTTCCCCCACCCCCACCCCCACCCACCTCTGATAACCATCAATTTGTTCTCTATAGTTAAGCTTGTGTTTTCATTTGTCTTTTTTTCCTTTGCTCGTTTTTTTCTTAAATTCCATATGAGTGAGACCATAAGGAATTTGTCTTTCTGACTTATTTCATTTAGCATTATACTCTCAAGCTGTATCCATTTTGTTGCAAATGGCAAGATTTTATAGCTTTTTATGGCTGAATAACAGTCCTTTGAGTGTGTGTGTGTGTGTGTGTGTGTGTGTGTGTGCGCGTGCGTGTATAAAACTTTATCCACTTATCTGGATGGACACTTGGGCTGCTTCCATAGTTTGGCTATTGTAAATAATGCTGCAATAAACATAGGGGTGCGTGTATCCCTTTAAATTGGTGTTTTTGTATTTTTGAGGTAAATACTCAGTAGTGCAATTCCTGGATTGTAGGGTGGTTCCATTTTTAATTTTTTGAGGAAATTCCACAGTGTCTTACATAGTGGCTGTACCAGTTTGCTTTCCTACCAACGGTGCAAGAGGGTTCCTTTTTCTACACATCCTCACCAAAACTTGTTTCTTGTATTTTTGATTTTAGCCATTCTGCAAGGTATGAGTTAATAGCTCATTATGTATTTTTTTTATTTTTTACTTTTTTTAAGGTTCAATTTTTAATCTCCCCACCCATTGTGTGGCTTGAATTTACAACTCTGAGATTAAGAGTAGCACATGCCACTGACTGAGCCAGCCAGGTGCCCCTTGTGGTTTTGATTTGCATTTCTCTAATGATGAGTGATGTTGAATGTCTTCACATGTGTCTGTTGGCCATCTGTGTATTGTCTTTAGAGAAATGTCTATTAATGTCTTCTGCCCATTTTTAAATTGGACTATTTGTTTTTTGGGTGTTGAATTGTATCAGGTTTTTGAAATACTCATTTATTTTGAGAGAGATCTAGAGAGATACAGTGCATGAGCAGGGGGCAGGGGCAGAGAGAGAATCCAAAGCAGACTCCATGTTATCAGTGCAAAGCTTGATGTGGGGCTCGAATCCACGAACCATGAGATCATGACCTGAGCCAAAATGAAGAGTCAGAAGATTAACCACTGAGCCACCCAGGCACCCGATTTGTAACAGTTCTTTATATACTTTGGATATTAACCCTTTATCAGATATGCCATTTGCAAATATTGTCTGCCATTCAGTAGGTTGTCTTTTAATTTTGTTGATTGTTTTCTTTGCTGTGCAGAAGCTTTTTATTTTGATGTAGTCCTGATAGTTTATTTTTGCTTTTATCTCCCTTGCTTCAGGAGATGCATCTGGAGAAATGTTGCTATACTGATGTCAGAGAGATTGTTGCCTGTGCTCTCTTCAACGTTTTTATGGTTTTAGGTCTCACATTTAGGTCTTTAATCCATTTTGAGTTTATTTTTGTGTATGGTGAAAGAAAGTGGTCCAGTTTCATTGTTCATCATGTGGACGTCCATTTTTCCCAGTACCATTCTTTGAAGAGACGGTCTTTTTCCCATTATATATTCATTCCTCCTTTGTCAAAGATTGACTGTATAATTGTGGCTTTATTTCTGGGTTTTCTTTTCCATTGATCTTTGTGTCTATTTTTATACTAGTACCATACTGTTTTCATTACTCCCACTTTGTAATATAACTTGAAATCTGGAATTGTGAAACCCCCAGTTTTGTTTTTCTTTACCAAGATCGCTTTGGCCTTTCAAGATCTTTTGTGGTTTCATACAAATTTTAGGATCGTTTGTTCTAGTTCTGTGAAAAATACTGTTGGTGTTTTGATAGGGATTGCATTAAATGTGTAGATTGCTTTGAGTGATACAGATATTTTAACAGTATTTGTTCTTCCAGTTCATGAGCATGTCAAGTCTTTCCATTTCTCTGTGTTTGAATTTCTGTCATCAGTGTTTTTATAGTTTTCAGAGTACAGGTCTTTTACCTCTTTGGGTTAACTTTGTTCCTAGATGTTTATTGCTTTTGATCCAGTTGTAAATGTTTTTATTTAACATTTTATTTATTTTTGATAGCATGAGCAAGGGGGAAGGCAAAGAGAAAGGGAGACAGAGGATCTGAAGCAGGTTCTGTGCTGACAGCAGCAAGCCCCATGAGGGGCTTGAACTCATAAACTGCAAGATAATGCCCTGAGCTTAAGTCAGAGGCTCAACCGACTGTGCCACCCAGGCACCCCAAAATGATTGTTTTCTTAATTTCACTTTCTGGTGCTTCATTATTAGTGTATAGGAATGCAACAGTTTTCTATACATTGATTTTATATCCTGTGACTTTACTGAATTCATTTATCACTTCTAGTTGTTGTTTAGTGTAGTCTTTAGGGTTTTCTGTAGATAGTATCATGTCATCTGCAAAAAGAGCTTCATTTCTTTCTTACCAATTTGGATGCCTGTAGGATTGTTTTGTATCTGTGAAAATGCCACTAGAATTTAATAGGGATTGCACTGAACCTATAGATGGCTTTGGGTAGTATGATACTATTCTATTATAGCTTAATCTAATGTTTTCTCTGCGTGTCTGTCACTCCCAAGACAAGTATCATCAGTGCCTAGTGCTGTTTCTGCATCGAAACAAGGAGGTTATAGTCGGTTACATATACTTCTAAGTGGAGCTCACTGCTACTAGGTCTCATTCCAACAAAAAATAATTGGCTTGTCTGTAAGAATGACTTGGGTCACAGTAGGAGGAATTTGTTTCTTGATGAGGGGCTAGGCAAGGATATAATTTATCATCCCAACAGGGTTGATTTTGAGAGTGAAAGAAGATGCAAAAATGATTTTAAAATTGTGATTTTTGAAATACAAACCAAATAGTCACATCATATTGATAAAAGTCTAAAATAGTTTTCTTGAAAATCTGTTTTCAAAAAAAAATGTTTAAGTACATAAATGGAGGAAAATATACCATGCTAGCACTACATTAAAAAAAAAACAGATTAACTATATTAATTTCAGAAAGAGTAGACTTGGGAGCAAGGAGACCTAATTCCTCACATGTATGTAACTGACAAAACAATGTCAATTTAAATGAGGCAAAAACTAATAGAATTGCAAGGAAAAACAGATGAATCAAGTATCCTAGCTGGAGCCTCATCATACCTTTATCAGAAGTAGACTGATCTAGCAGGCAGAATACCAAGAAATCAAGTAAAATAGTAGGCAATAATAACACCATCGATCTACTGGATATAATTGACCATCTATAGACTACTTATTCTGATGACAAAAGAACAATCCCCTCAAGCTCAGAACATTCTGGGCCATACGACCTACCTTAACAAATTGAAAAGAATACAGTGTCTGCCTCCGAATCAAAATGGCATTAAACTAGAAATCGGCAGAAGGATAAGTGGAAAATCCCAGAATACCTAGAAATTAAACAACACACTTCAAATAACACATGGGTTAAAAAAGAAATCTCAAGAGCAATTAAAATCTATTTTAAACTAACTGAAAATCAAAACATACCAATTTGTGGAATGCCCCCAAAACAGCCCCTAGTGGGAAATTCATAGCATATGATATATATATTAGAAAAAAAAAGGAAAAAAGAGCTAAAATCAATATTCTAAGCTTATACTTTGAGAAACCAGAAAAAGAGCAAATCTGAAGTGAGCAGAAGGAAAAATTAGAGCAGAATCAATGAAATGGAAAATAGGAACTCAGAGAAAATCAAGAATATGAAAAAATGGTTCCTTGAAAGGGTTAATAAAATTGATATGACCTGTTGGGTTTTTTTTTTTTAAGTAAGTGAATTTAAGTTAGAATTTTTGAAGACTTTCTATAGAACATATGGACAGAAAAATCTACTTAAATCACTATTTGAGTTTCCCCGAAGACCCGTAAAACTTACAAGTGATTTTTATCTTAGACATGGGTTTGGTAAGTCTGAGAAGAATCCTAGCAAGAGAAGTGCTTCATAGGTGAGAGATGTTGTTTGGGATTTTTTCGTTGGTTTTAAATAACATGAAAGAGAATAGTTGTACAAACTTAAACACAAGTCTGGCCAACACCACAGGAAGAGAAAAAAGGGTAATTATGTAGTGGCAACATGGTATAGTGCAGAAGAAGGGTGGATGAACTTAGGCAACTCACCCCACCTATCTGGGCCTTTCCTCATCAGTAAGATGAGAATAGTGTCCTACTTCTCATGTACAACTGCAGTGGACTTTGATGAATGTACTGTGCCAAGGTCATTAAAATTTTTGAGCAGAAAGGAAACACCATGCATCAGATGAGATGCAAATGTATCAGCCATAAAACACTTAGGATACCCTGTGAGGAGCTAAATGAGCCTGCCTTGGTAAAGCATCCTGTTTGAGGAATTTATCTTAACTTCTTCTCTGTGGCGTGTAGTCTTTTATTCTTGGTCCTTTTTTGGGTAATTTCCTCTCATGCCACCAGTGAGTTGACACATCAGAAACATGTCTCGTAGTACAACATTAAAAGATATTATGCCTGAGGTGGTGCCTGGGTGGCTCAGTTGGCTAAGCATCCGACTATGGCTCAGATCATGATCTCGGAATTCATGAGTTCAAGCCCCACATAAGGCTCTGTACTGACTGTGCAGAGCCTACTTGGGATATTCATTTTCTCTCTCTCTCTCTCTCTCTCTCTGCCCCTATCCCCCCCCCCCCCAAAATAAATAAATTTAGAAAAAAAGACAGTATGCCTGAGCTAGCTTGTTCTAATGCTTAATGAGAAAAAGCCCATTCCTTCTTAAATAATCATTGTTAGCCCTTGGTGTCAATACTAGGGAGTAGACTAAGGGTAGAAAATGAGAAGGCCCTAGGACATATTTTAACTAAAAATCTGCCTTACATGTTCTCAGGCCTTTCTGTTATATATCCTTTCTACCTCCTTTACCTGAGGTCCTTGGGAAGCCCGTGCTGTCAGAATGTCCTAAGACACTATGACGCTAAGATTTCTCAACCTGATCTGCTGTACTTCTCAAAAGGCCACAAATTCCTACCTCCCACTTCCACTCAAAACCTCCATGTTTTCTCTACAGCTAGCTCAGACCTGCGTATGGCAAAAAGATGCTGCTTAAACCAATTCACAGAAAGATTTAAATGACTGATCCTTAACAACCCCGCCCACCTAGCCAAGATATTTGCATTTGAGGAAGAGGAAGCTTGTTAACTCAAATAGGTCATCAGTGAAATGGTTAGATGACATATCAAAGGGAAGAGTGGGGGAGGGGGAATCAGACTTTGACAGGAAAAGAGATTTAGGGAATAATAGAAGAAATTAAACTCAATTTTGTCTGGCTGTCTGATTCCCAAGGGTGGTTTACTCTGGTTTCACAAATACTTCAGTGTATCAAGGTTAATACCAATGGTTCTCACGCTGCAATGCAAATAAGGGTGAATGTGCGTGCCCACATAGGTGTGTGAGTGTGTGTGTGTAGGTATAAAGGAAGCTAGTTTGATGACAGGGACAATAGTGTTGAATTCTTGTAGACTGAGGCCTGCCCACTTTTGATGCCTGATTGTGGTTTAAAATAAAAATCTAGAATTTACATGGAAGGTCGTAAATGTGAAAGAGACATTTTCTTCTGTTTGACTAATTGTGTCATGTGTCAGTAAGAGACAGCACAGGGCAACATTGGGATGACTGTATTGGTTAAGCTTTGCTGAGCAACAAACCACCCTACAATATAGTGCCTTAAAGCAGTAATTCTTCATTTTCTCATGATTCTGTGGGTCAGCAATTTGAGATGAGCTCTGGTTTGTATGTACTGATTTTGCCTGGGCTCACCTATAAGGCAGCAGTTGGATAGGGGCTGGATTGTTTAAGGCAGACTCATTCAACATGCCTTGGATTATGTGGGCTTTCAGCTGTATACCTTCAATGTCCTCCACATAATGTCTTCATCAGGCTAGCTTAGACTCATTCACATGATAACACTAATTCCAGGAAGGCAAGAATTGAAGCTTTAAAGTTGCTCCTGGCCGGGATGCCCGGGTGGCTCAGTTGGTTAAGTGTCCGACTTTGGCCTAAGTCATGATCTCATGGTCCATGAGTTTGGGCCCCACATCGGGCTCTGTGCTGACAGCTCAGAGTCTGGAGCCTGCTTTGGATTCTGTATCTCCGTCTCTCTCTGCCCCTCCCCCATTTGTTCTCTCTCACTCTCTCTCTCTCTCTCTCTCTCAAAAATAAACATAAAAAAAAAAAAAAAACTGTGGCCAAGGCTCAGAATATATGAAGTGTTACTTCTCACTTCTGTCACATTCTGTTTACCAAAGCAAGTAGCAGAGCAGCTAGAATGTAGGGATGGATGGAGAAAGAGCCCCACTACTTGATGAAGCCAGCTGCAAAGAGCCACTTTCTAACCTTAGAAATAATAGCACAAAAGGTTTTAAGTGATTTTCTATTTGAGGTGTTTGCTTTATTTTTTTCCCCATCCTCTCTTTAGTCCAATGAGATTTTCTTTTCATTTGTACAAAAGTCACAGTAGGAAGGCTCATGTTCCAATTATAAACTAGGCTTATGAGAACTGAGATGTTAGGTTGCTGATTATCCCATTTTAGGGAAAGTGAACAAAGCTAGACTTTATAGTTCTTAGAACATTACAGGAATGATATGTGATCTGTCTTTTCCAATAAATGGTCTCTAGTGGCACTCTTTGGAAGAAGTATAATCACTAAAAATTCATTATGTATCTCCTAAAGTTTTTATTTTAAACTGTTTGACCAGATGTGCCAAGTTATTTGCTTTACACATTTTCCAAATATTGACTTCTTTAAAGGATGTGTTTAGCTTGCATCCCTTGGGACACAGATTTATATTTCCCTACCACTCTTAAGGCTTGAAAGCTATTTTTTTTCTGTTTGAACATCTTATTTCCATTTTTCAGGGTAAAAGGAAAACTGTTTATGGGACTATTTTATTAGTGTTTGTAATGAGAACATGTATAAGAAGCATTGATTTCTTGTGGTAAGCTTCTGGTTGTGGTTAATTAGGGAATGAATGTCAGAGCTACAATTATGTTCTGAGAAGCTGATCTAAGTGTCTCCAAATCTAGCTTTGCATGACCTGGCTTTGCTTGTAAAATAAGGAATCAGAGCCTCGGTCTATGATTGGCCCTAGAATCAGCAGTTTTGAAGAAGAACAAATAACTGTTTTGAGTCTCACCTTCCAAACAATGGAGATAGGGGGTATAATGGGAACAGGACCTGTCGTAAGACAATAGAGCAAAAGAGCAGCCTCTGGATACCGAAGGGTCCTTGTCCCTTCAGAGTCTAGTCTTATACTGCAGTCTTTTCCATCTGTTTTTGTCCTATCAAAAGTACAATGCTTTGGGGGTAAGAGTTCTGATTACATGTATGACAACTTCTCTTCCCCATAATGCCAAATTTATCATTATAATCTAGTCCTCAAGGATTCTTTCATTCTGTTTCATTTTGTTTCCAGTTACATTTTCATGTGTGTGCTCTCTCGCTGTCTCTCTCTTTTTACTCATTTCTATTTTTGTTTTCTGTAACAATAAAAAATTTTTGATTAAAAAAATAAATGAATATTCCTCCTATGACTTGAGTTGGATTATATAGAAAGTCAACATGACCACCTATGCTAAACCATCTATTGTTCTAGCAAAAAGCAAAACTTCCAATGAATATGTATCATTTGCAAACCATATCTCAAAATCAAGAGAAGTTTTCTACTTGAGCTGATTTAAATAAATTTGATGTATATATTTTTTACATCGCTTAGCTCATTTGTTGGAAACAATGAGCTCAAGGAAAGTGAGTTCCTGTTGCCATTAGAAGTATCTGTTTCTCCAGCGTGTGCTACTAAATAAGATAATGTCTAATAAAGTTTCTGTGACTCACTGGACATTGTATACTTAAAAGACTCTTTGTCACAAGTGTAAATAGTTCATAATATCTCACACAAGATATTTATCATTTCATAAATGTCATTCTCTTGAGAAGTCCTAAAAAGTTGGTCGTCTTAGTTCCATTCTAAAAATATTGCAACAAACTTACTGAGATGAAGTATAACCATATGAAATTTTTTTCTTGATTTTACTTTTGTTCTTTATACATTTAATCCCACTACAAATGGTGCCACACACATGCACCTACTTTACTTCCTCAATTTAATTTTTACATTGTTATGGCTATGTCACTCTCAGTTGCAGCTGAATCCTTTGACATACAATGATGACAAGTCCTTTCTTATAAATGAACGTAACAGCTACATTTATGTTCTGAGTAGTTGACCTAGATGTCTTGAGCTCTACCTCTGCATGACCTGGCCATGCCTGTAAAACAAGATAATCAGAGATGCAATCTATGAGGTGTTATTGACTATAAGTTGTACGTATTTAAGGTATGTAGTGTGGTATATGGGGTGATGGGGTTATAGGATACAAAGTTTCACTTAATGATGAAAAACTTCGAGATCTCATGTACAATATGGTAACTATTGTTAACAATACTGTATAAAAGATTTGCTAAATGACTATCCTCATCTTGTGTCCTCACCACATGTACCAAAAATGGTAAATACGTGAAATTATGAATATGTTAATTAGCTTGATTGTGGTAATCATTACACAAGGAATCTTTCATCGTCCTGCTTCTATTCCAAATCTGCCTTTTCTTTCCAGTTCCTGTTTGGCTTCTCACATCCAAAATTGATCTTCATATTACCAAATCTGATAGTCATTTTTCTATGCTTGTTTTATTTGGCTTCTAAGGAACACTTAATATCACTGGTCACTGTATCCTTTCTGAAGTTTTTTCTGGTTTCTGTGATGCAGTCTTTCCTGGACTCTGTTTCCTTGTTAACTCAGTACTTCTGCTTGAACTCTGAATGCTGGCATTTCCCAAATCAGCCTTGCAATTCCTTTTTTTCCTAGCTTCACTCTCTCACTACACAGTCTTATCCACTTTCATGATGTTAAATGCCAACTGTGCCCTGACTTTCACATTTTTACCACTAGCCCTGGTATAATCCTGGAATTAGATTAGAACACTTCTACTTACAATTAGATGTCTAATAGGTGTCTTAAATCTAACAAGATCAAAACAGAACTGTTGAATCTGCAACCTGTTCCTCTCTCTGCTTTCCCCAATTCAAAACAGCATCATCCTTCTCCTGGTTTACTCAAACTAAAAATCCAGGCACCATTTTTTAAATTTTTTCCCCATCTCAAATTAAACCAATAACAAAGTTTACTTACTTTATCTCCACCATGTATTCAGAATCCATCCACACTTTCTATTTCAAAGTCTACCCAGGTCCAGTCTGCTCTTATCCCTTACCTCACCCACTATTGCATTGACCTTTTCTCCTTATTCCATGATTGGATACTATTTTTTGTTTGTTATCACTAGAGAAATTTTTTTTTTTTAACGTTTATTCATTTTCGAGACAGAGACACAGTGCGAGCAAGGGAGGAGCAGAGAGAGGGAAACACAGAATCTGAAGCAGGCTTCAGGCTCCAAGCTGTCAGCACAGAGCCCGATGAGGGGCTGGAACTCAAAAACAGGAGATCATGATCTGAGCCAAAGTCAGACACTTAACTGACTGAGCCACCAAGGCATCCCTCACTAGTGAAATTTTTAAACATACACAAAACTAGGGAGAACATTACAATGAATCCCCGTGAAAACTTCCTCTAGTTTCAATAATTGACACCCTCCCAGTCTTGTTTCATCTATTGCCTTCACTTTCTCTTTCCCAGTCGATGGAGTGTTGTAAAAGAAAGCACAGACTTTATTTAATTTCACTGTAAATATTCCAGTAGTATCAGTAGAAGAAAGTGACGTATGTTTTTGGCATAACTATAACACCACTATACACTTAACAAAAACACCAGGAATTCTATTACATCATTCAATGTTCAGCCCACTCTTAAATTTCCTAGGTAGTGTCCAAAATATCTTCGTATGGTTGTTCTGTTTTAATAAATCTTCAGGTAAGGTCCACACTTCGCATATGCTCCTTGGTGCACTTTTAATCTAGAATATCCTCTCTTTTATCTTCCATTTGTTAAACCAGTTTATTGGTCCTATAGTGTTAACTGCATTCTGGATTGGCTGATTGAATCTTCATAGTTCTTTAAACATACTTATCTCTCCATGTTTTTTTTTTTCCTTAGATTGTTAGATTGAAAGACTTGATTATATTCAGGTCCGGTTTAGTTTGGACCTTACAGGTGATGTGCTATGTACTTTCAGTTGTATCATACCAGGACTATCTAATATCTGGTTGTCCCCCTTGAAGTGATAATGAGATTAATCTGTGGAGCTCCCGTGATAACAGATTGGTCCACTAGTTATACAATTCCCAAATAACTTTTTTTTTTTTTTTTTTTTTTTTTTTTTTTTTTTTAGGATTCATCCACCTTTTTCTTTTTAGCCTGAAATGGCTACAATTGGATTCAATTTTTATTTGAGGAGAAACTATAAAACAATGTTTTTTAGTTTTTGTTGTTTGTTTGTTTTTTGTACCTAATAACTTTTTGCTTAAGTGTTCTAGGAACCAGGGATCGCCACTGCCTAGATCCATGATTTTAGTATTGGTTACAAAAAGCAATTTAAAGGGGCGCCTGGGTGGCGCAGTCGGTTAAGCGTCCGACTTCAGCCAGGTCACGATCTCGCGGTCCGTGAGTTCGAGCCCCGCGTCGGGCTCTGGGCTGATGGCTCAGAGCCTGGAGGCTGTTTCTGATTCTGTGTCTCCTGCTCTCTCTGCCCCTCCCCCGTTCATGCTCTGTCTCTCTCTGTCCCAAAAATAAATAAAAAACGTTGAAAAAAAAAAAAAGCAATTTAAAAAAATTTGTCCTTTTACCTGCATATGTTGACTGAAATTCCTCTATAAAGAACTTTCCCTCAGTAACTATATTATCCTGAAAGCCACTTTATATAGGAAAGATAAGATGAATGTTTGATCTTTGCTCTTTGTTTACCAATTTTCAGAATAATGAGCCAGTGCTTTGGAAACTTACAAGAAGAAAATTTTTAGATTTTTTTGTTTTTATTGTCATTATGAATTTGCATGTTTGATGGGTGTGAGTCTATGAAATCTACTTCATATTATTTACCCCATTACAATGTTACTTCTCTATTTTTTTAAGTTCATTCATTTTGAGAGGGACAGAGTGAGTGGGGGCAGGACAGAGAGAGAGGGGGGGGGAGAGAGAATCCCAAGCAGGCTCCACACTGTCAGCATGGAGCCCGATGGGGACTCAGACTCTGGAAATGTGAGATCATGATCTGAGCAGAAACCAAGACTTGGATGCTTAACTGACTGAGCCATCCAGGCACCCCTCACAATGTTACTTTTATAATACATTCACTGCCCTGCAGCCAGTGTGCTCTTTGAAAAATTCAAATCACATGATGCCTGTCTGTCACTTACTATTCTCCAGTGTTTCGCCATTACAATTGAAATGTTCCCCAAATTCTTTACCCTAGAAAGACCTACCTAGCCTGCCCTGCTTAGTTTTCTGACTTGACTCATACAGATCTCCCTCTTCAGCATTAGTGCTACTCTGTTTCTGAAATACCTGTCCTTCAGGGACCATGCCCTGTCTGCTTTCTCTGTCAGTGCTGTTATTCTTGACCTTTGCACATGTCTTTCTGTGGCCACCTAGTTATTTTCCATCAAATCACCTGCCATGTATTCTTGGTATAGAACTCCCTGATGTTTTCCTTAATAACCTTTTTTTCTTTTATCTTTGTTTTTCTCTCTCTCTTTTGGACTTTAAGTCCTATTGAGAGCAGGATCTTGATTATCTTGCCCACCATTGAATCTTTATTGCCTAAAAGAAGCCTAGCACTAGCCTCTTGATAAATATATTTTTAAGTGTTTATTTATTCAAGAGGGCACACACGTGCACAAGTGGGGGGAGGGGCAGAGAGAGAGAGAGAGAGAGACAGAGACAGAGACAGAATCTGAAGCACGCTCCAGGCTCTGAGCTGCCAGCATAGAGTCTGATGCGGCGCTTAAAGCCATGAACTTTGAGATCATGACCTGAGCCGAAGTCGGATGCTCAACCCACTTAGCCACCTAGGCTACCCTCAGTAAATATTTGAGTGACTGAATGAATGAATGAAGGACTCAGCCAATTTAAGGCTGAATCCCTCCGGAAAAAAGGACCCTTGAGGTCCACATACAGACTAGTGACTTCTTGGTGGAAGGCAAGTCTGCCGTAGTGCTGAGGAGGCTGGGATTGCCCCAACCCAAGGGTGCCAAGTGCCAACTTAAAAGTGAATAGAGGAAAAAAACCCTTTTTGAATAATTTCACATAAATAGAAAAATAAATCAAGGCAATTTATTTTTAAATCTTGTTAGTCTTTCACAACAAAAGTATAAACTTCAACTAATAGTAATTTAAGTTTTACAGTTGGAAAATTTGTTTCCTATTGTTAGCAGTGCCATAAAATTTGTTAAAATTTCATCATATTGCAGAGGAACACACAGATCTTTTGGTGTTTCTTATTTGTCACTGCATAAAATTTCATGTTGCAAGGAAATTGCCAAAAGACTTCTAGACTGACACGCTCAATAGAAAAAATGTCAAAAATAGAATAAAAAAAAACACTTTTATCTTTTGGGTTTTTTTTAGAGAGAGAGTATAAGCAAGGGAAAGGGGCAAATGGAGAGAGAGAATCTTAAGCAGACTCCATGCCCAATACAGAGTCTGACTTGGAGCTTAATTTTCATTTTAAACATTACTTTAAATATACTTTAATGAAGAAAGCATTTGTGTTTCCTACTGCAGCAACTATTTGAAGTTTAATTTTGCCCAGTTTGAAGAGGTGGTAATTGATTCTAATTATTAACAAGTTTCCTTTCATTAAAATGCACCAAAGCAAAGAGGGGGAAAAAAACTCATGATCTAGAAAAATGGGTAAAAATATCCATGAGGAGGAGGCATTTCATAGAGAAGGAAATATGAATGGTAAACCAGTACCTAAATAGCTGTGGAACCTCATTACTAACCAGAGGAACATAAAGTGAACACCATAGTAATTACACTTTTGCACACAGTATATTGGCAGAAGTTTAGAAGTAAAATTTCCAAGTATGAGCGAAGATACAAATCAAAGAAAATTCATAAGCAATTGTTGGTGAGTAAACTGATACACCACCTGTGGAAAACACCCAGGTGCTGTCCTAAAAAGTTGCAAATACACATATGCTCTTACACAAATTTCCCATTCCCACTCGTGTACCTTAGAGAATCTTGTGATGATTGACAATGAGACATGTAAAAGAATATTTGTAAAAACTTGTTTTAAGTATTTTAAAAGGCACTGATACAAACTACAAATGTCCACTGAGAAGAAAATAGTGTGTGTATATATATATATATGGAAAGTAGAATAAAGTAACAATGAAGTAATAAAGAATAAAATATAAATATATATTAATATAAAATTGTATAATTACATATAATATATAAATTTTCAGTGTATAATATACATTGAATATATTAAATATATAACATAAATATAAGAATTATAATTATGTATTATATATGAATACATAACATGTAATTATATATGATATATAAAATATATAATAAAGCAGAAAGAATAATAAAGAATAAAGTGGAAGGAATAAAAGAATTATAGCTACTCACAAGAACATGGATAAATCTTAAAACTACCGTATTGAAGGAAGAAGGCAAATCTTGGAAGACTACGTAAAGTATACATTTTTGTAAAGTTTGAAGGAAGCAAAACTAAACAATATGTTGCTTAGAGGTTTACATACATACACTAAGTAATTCTTAAGGGAATTCAGCATTGTGGTTACTTCCGGGTGATTGGCAGGGCATCATAGGACACAGGTAGGTTTAATTTTATCTGTAATATTTTAAGGTGGTGGATTCATAGGTTTTGTTTATTATTTTACTCCAAATTTTATATATGTTTCTGCTGCCAGGAATGGATAATAGGTTAAGATCAACTTTTCCATAGAATCTGTCCAAAATGTATAAAATATCTGACTGAAGTTACTGGAAAACTATCAAGGAAGTGGGAATTTTCAGGCCATAGTCTCTAAGAACAAGAAAGCTAAGAGAATTATTTAGGCACTTAGGATATCACTTACCTGCTAAGTGATTACAGATTATTTAGAAAGGATACTGAATAAAAGGTGAAAAGCTGGGGGTGCCTGGGTGATAAGTGTTTGACTTCGGCTCTGGTCGTGATCTCACAGCTTGTGAGTTCGAGCCCCGTGTTGGGCTCTGACAGCTCAGACCTGGAGCCTGCTTTGGATTCTCTGTCTCCATCTCTCCCTGCCTTTTCCTCTCTCTCTTTCTGTTGCTGTCTCTCTCAAAAATAAACAAACATTAAAAAGGAGAAAAACCAAGCATAGTTTTCATTAGTCTGTGGAGCTAGAAGGGAAAAGAAAGGAAGAGAAAGGGAAAAGAAACAGAAATCATGAAGGAGAAAGTTACTATTTCAAAATGAGATTCTGATGTGGTACACCATGTAATTTATGATGAATAGCAAATAGAATAGCTCTCAGAAGGACTGATGCCCATCTTTAAATCATCTCAAACCTAGTTCAGAAGACTCGCTCCAGCCTAGCTCCCTACAAGAAGCAAAATAAATTATTTCTGAAGGAAAATAACATCATACAGAACTTCAAATTATCTCTACAATTTTTGACATGTAATGTTCAGCCCTTAATCAAAAACAGTGAGATTTACAAGCACATAAAACTGATCAAAAGCCAAGGGACAGTAAATATTAGAACTAAACCCAAAAGAAATACAAATGCTGAAATTAGAAGGCACATACTTAATAAAAACACAAAATTATGCTTAATATGTCCAAGAAATTACAAGTGGAGAATTTAAAAAGAAAACAAAAATAGCATATAACTAAGAAAATATAAAAACTGAAGCTAATAGAATGAGTTTAATTGGGAGATAGGATTGACAAAAATCTAGGCTCAAGTATGAGGGACAAAGGCTGGAAAATAGTAAAGGGAGTCTAAGAGGCATATGAAACACAGAGGAAAGGTGTCACAATGACCCAGTTGGTGCTCCAGAAAGATAATAAAGAGGGCAGAATAAATATTTGAAGAGATAGTGACTAGTATCTTTTGTCAGGTTTGGAAAGTTATCAATCTACAGATTCAGTAAGTGCTAGTAACCTTAACTAGACCTCTAAGCAGAAAAATAACTAAAAACATGTGTAAGTGCATCATAGGAAAAATGGTAAACATTAAAGACATCTAAACTATTTTCAAAGCTGCCAGGAAACAAAAGAACATATCCTCTGAACAGGAGTAACAATAAGATTAGTGATGATTTCTCAACAGAAATAATGGCAGCCAGAAGACCATGGAATAATATCTTTCAAGTAGAGAATGATGCTGGACAACCTAGAATTCTATATCAGCAAATATAGGCTTTAAAAGTGAAAGAGATATAAAGAAATTTTCAGACAAGAAATTCAGAGCCTTTAATCACCAAATTCATACTAAAGAATATATTAAAGTTCATTCTTCAAACACAAGACAAATTATCCCCCAATGAGTACAAAGTTCTGCAAAAAGGAATAAAGAACAAAGGGGGTAAATATATAGTAAAAACAAAATTAATGTAGAGTTTATAATACAATAATATCTTGTGGGGACTTAATACATAAATTGCATGCAATAATAGCACAAAATCTGGTGAGTAGCTAGGTGATATGAATTAAATTATTCTATGGTACCTGCATTTTCTGGAAGGTGATAGATTGCTCATTTTATAAAACTTTGTAAATGAAGGTTATAGATCATAACTTCACCATAACCACTAAAAGAATAGTGAAAGAATATATAACTAATAAACTAAGAAAGGGACCAGGAACAAAAAATAATGATAAAACCACAAGGAAGAAAAGAAATCAAAGGAGAGATAAATAGAAAACAAATATTAAGATAGATTTAAACTAAAGTACAAGAAATATGGAATAAATAAATAAATGCTTCATTTATTTTTCCTATTTATTTCTGAGATTGAGTGTGTGAGTGGGGGAAGGAAGGGCAGAGAGGGTGAAAACAGGATCTGAAGCAGGCTCTGTGCTGACAGCAGAGAGCCCAACTCGAGGCTCAAGCTCCTAAACCGTGAGATCATGAGTCGAACTGAAGTCGGACACTTAACCGACTAAACACGAAGGCACCCCAATGCTCCATTTTAAAAATAACAATTGGGGTGCCTTGGGTGGCTCAGTCATTTAAGCTACCAGCTCTTGATTTCAGTTCAGGTCATGATCTCACTGTTGTGAGATAGAGTCCCATGTTGAGCTCTGCCCTCACAATGTAGAGCCTACTTGGGATTCTCTCTCCCCCTCTCTTTCTCTCAAAACAAATAATAAATAACTTTAAAAAAATAAATAAAAAGGGTTGTCAGATTGGATAAAAGGAAATATACATGCTTCCTCAAGAGATAAAATTCCAGTATATGAATACACGAAGTTTCAACATAACAAAAATTTACAAAAACTAAGAAAATTTATTCCTATACTGATTTGACTAATTAAAATAATATTAAATAGAAAAATAGAGGGGCCTCCTAGAACCTAGGAGGCTCAGTTAGTTGAGTGTCCGATTTCAGCTCAGGTCATGATCTTACAGTTGATGCATTTGAGCCCCACGTCAGACCCTGTGCTGACAGCTTGGAGCCTGGAGTCTGCTTCAGATTCTGTATCTCCTTCTCTCTTTGCCCCTCCCCACCCTCACTCTGTCTCTCAAAAATAAATATTAAAAAAAATTTTTTAAAGAAAATGGATATTCATAATGAGAGATCAATCTATCAAAAAGATATAACACTTTAAATTTTTTGTATGTAATGGAATAGTTTCAATATCTATGAAGCAAAAGTTGACAGAAATAAAATAGCAGTAAGATTGGTAAACATCTGAAAAGGTTAACAAAGAACAAATGAGAGAAGACATATATAGCCAACTCAAGAATGAAAACAGAAAGAGGACACTCAGACAACATACGATACTATATTTGAAAATGTGGATAAGATGGAGACAGGAGTAAATAGAACATTTGATTAGTCCTATATGCTTGAAGAAAATTTAGAGAATTTGTGAAAGAATTTGTAAAAATCTCCTAACAGAGGAACCCTCTAGCCCAGAAGCCCAGATGACTTTACTGGTCAACTCTACCAAATATTTACAGTAGAAGGAGCACAATCTTGCCCAAACTCTTGCAGAATTAATAGATAATACTTCCCAATTCATTTTATGACACCACCATCCCCAGAGAATGAGTGTATTATTTGTGTAATTAAAATTAACTTAAAATGTTTGCATTTGTAGAGGTTGAAGATATTTCTGGAAGGAGACCCAAGAAACCACTAACAGAAATTGACTCCAAAGAGAAGAGGCACTGGTGTAGGAGAAAAATTTACCCTTTATTATATATTTCTTAGTACTATTTGAATAGTACTTGGGTGTCACTGCTCCATCCTAAGAACTATTAAAAAGCTAAATAAACTAAATACTCAATAACTTTTCTTAGATCTGTAAGAAAAGAGAAGTCCTGGAGAAAATCACTGCTTCCAACATTCAAGAGCCTGGCAGGCAAATATAGTCACAAGTTGCTAGAAGAAAGTATTAATCAAGCCCACCTAACCTAGGGGATGAGAAATACCCAACTCCACCCACATAGCCATCATGTCCTACCCACCTAAGGGAATGGGGATACTGAGAAACATGTGTGAAGTTCGCAGTCCAGAGGCTAAGGCTTACCAAAAGACTGGCCCTCATCATAGGATTGCAGAAGGCCTCCCATTACCTACACTTTACTAGAACATGAGTAAGGCCTCTTAACAACAGTCAACTATTGACCTTGGGTGAGAATGAGAATGGGTCTAGATTCATGGCTGTAACAAATATATTATGCTGGTGGGGGCAGTGGGTAAGGAGGAGGCTATCCATGTGAGGGGTCAAGGAGTAATACTTGTACCTTGAGCTCAATTTTGCTGTGAACCTAAAGCTTCTCTAAAAAATAGTCTATTAAAATTAAAAAATAATTTGAAAGAGTTCCTTTGCATTTTTACTTAACTACATATACATGAATATTGAGAGATTGATTTAGGACTATGGATTCTGCTAGGTGCTCCAGGATGAGGGAAGGGTAGCTAACTGGTTGGTGGGTGACCTCAGCTACAACCTTGAAGCTGGAAAAGGCCAAGGGAACATAAATTCTTTACCAAATTCAAGGTCAGACTAGAGACTTGAGTCTTGCTGTACAAGTGCTGGTTCTGTGACCCAATACTTGGTGCCTGCTTTCATGGCTAAGACTCTAAAGGCACCAGTGTGCAGTTTGGTTGACGTTAACTTCTGGCCTGTCCCTTAAACAGAAGCTTAAGGAACTGCTGAAGCTTTTTCTGTCACCAAATGATGAATCTGGGTTCTTATCTCACTAATAAATGCAATGGTGTGTTAACTCCCCCATGATTTATTTGAGAGAGAAGTAGAAATTAAGATCAATGGATCGTTTTTATAAGCGTTATTTTGAATGCAATCATTTTCTCATCCCAAGATGATTTCTCAGAGTGAATAACTCCGAGCTGGTCTAATCACCTCTCCTACCCCCATTCCTAATGCTGTTTTTGGCAACTGATCAATTGTTTAGCATTCAGCTGTTTTGACAGCTGATAAGAAAGTAAGAATAAAATGGTCGGTTGAATGATAACTAGGGATTGCCAAATTTAGATTTTGAAATATAGAAGTAGGGGAGGTAAGAGTCTGGAAATGTGGAATGTGGAGGGTGGAAGGAATGCACGGGGCATGCAAATGACTGACAGACTGTGTATCAACTTGGAGAAGTGGAGACAAGCTGTCACCATATCTGACAAAGGCAAGTGTTTACAATGCAGCAAGAATTCAGGAAAGGGGGGGCGTGTGAAGTAGCCTGGTAGAAGTCCAAATAGATACTTAAAATTTCACATAGTGAAACATATTTTGTTTTTAGGAGAGCTTCAGGTCTATGGTCTAGAATTTTATATACAATTCAAAAAATCACTGTTACCCTGTATAAGAGCATATAACAAATCTAGATAGGGTACATGGACTTTTCTGTAGATATCCTACAAAAACACTGAACTGACCAACTAAAAATAAGAGTTACATAAAAAATGGTAGGAAGGGTTGCCTTGGTAGCTCAGCCTGTTGAGTGTCAGACTCTCGATTTGGGCTCAGGTCATGATCCCAAGGTCATAGGATCGAGCCCCATGTCCAGCTCCATGCTGAGCATAGAGCCTGCTTGAGATTGTCTCTCTCCCTCTCTGCTCTCTCCCTCTCTGCTCTCTCCCCAGTGTGCTATCACTCAATCACTCCCTCTCTCTCCTTGGGAGAAAAAAAAAAGGATGTGAGAACAAACCCATGAAACTTCAAAGTAGTGCAATTTCAGGTTATTTAGTATAAGGACAAAAGACTCAATCACTTAATTAATGCCTGAAGGCATCATTGAGTCAAAACTGCCAGAAATATTGATCCTCGGTCCATGAGGAGAAAAAAGAATTATGTTCACTATAGCCTATTTAAAAAGACAAAAGCACATGGAATTCTTTTAGAAATGATTCTATTTTCAGAATAATTAAAATATGAAAGTGCTGTCATTACAGACCAAGTTTTTCTTAAAAAGAAAAAGTAAAATCTACATTTATTGAGCACCTGTTTTGTGCCAAGAATGTCCTACATTGATGTTAATCCTCTCAATAATTTTGCAAAGTATCTCCTATTGTCCTCTTTAAAGGGAAACAGACTGAGGTTCAGAGAAGCTAAATTTTGTAGCTAATGGATGATCAAACTAGAATTCCAGCTCAGGATGTGCTCATGTGACCCTAAGGATTTCTGAGGCCTGAAGTCTTATTACAGCAACAAGTGACCCTAAAAATAAATGTAAGTTGTGGACAAAGCATTTTTCTTTCTTTCACATAAGTACGAGACCTTGCCAAGTAGTGTTAAGTGCGGCTCCTGTATCAGCCCGCCTGCGTGGGGGTACCTGTCCTGCTTAATACCAACACAGGCCCTGGTGCAGTACCCATTTCAAACCCCAGCGTCTCTCTTAGTATGATTTGTGCAGCAATAACACCTACTTAATAGAGACCAGAAGAGCTTCTCCATGTGACCTATTAACTGACATCATAGGATCTGAATAAATACTGGCTATAATACTATTTTACTATCAGACTCACATATTTGAGCACCTACTTCCTTCTGGACAATCTTCAAGATGATTATGGCCCCCATCCCTCAAGTAGCTGATAATCCACTGGAGAAGAAATGCAAACAAATATAATAACCTATTAGAAGGGATATAATAAGTGCATATACAGATGAGAGAAACCTAAAACACATTTAGTTTTTGTATTTACCCGAGAAGGCTTTCCAGAGATGAGTACCTTTCCATCTCGAAAAGTGACATGTGGTATCTAAATAAAGCAGCCCTTTCAGGACATATGGGCTGTTGCCTGCTTCAAATACATTTTCTTAGAATGGTTCACATATGGATGAGATCACTGCTTCTATTAAAATCCCTCAAAGTCCTTTCCCATTATCAGGTAGCATTAAAACACATTTTTGCTACTTATTTTGCTACTTGTTTGTACAAAAGAAAATGTCAGGTTATGATCAATTGAAATTCCTGTATTTCCCAGATGTAGTTCTTGGGAATCTAGCAGGAAAAGCAGAATCTGGTTTTAGTCCCCAAGTTGGTGTCACACAGAGCCAAGGGTAATGATGAGACAGGACTTCCTACAGTCAGGCACTGTACTGATAGAAAAACTAGATGCTGCTTGCTTCTGGTTACTGTAAAGTGGTGAATACCAGCATTTGAGATGAGGAGTCAACCTGGAGGACATGTGGCTACCTGGTAGTTAACCAGGTGCCATCCTTCCAAGGCTGTGCCGAAAGATGCATGTGGTCCTTTCACCTACACGTGCTTTATGGTCTGGGCAGCCCTGATCTTGGTTCCAGTTGGAAAGGCCTCATGAATTGACCCATCTTGGCCTGGAGTGGATTGTTTGTGCTGAATTGTCTGCTTTGGATTGCTTTCTACCTTGGTCAGAGTCACTAAATATTGGCCCATCTCCATTTCCTGTTGGGCTAAATCCCTCTTGAAGACAAATCTCAAACCAAGGAAAAGGAACTTCATGCAGTAAAGGGGAATCAGGGCCAGAAGGTGGGGCACTTTTCTCAGAGGGGAGAATGTCCCATGTTTAACCTTGAATAAGACAGAATCTGAAGCTAATAAAAATGATATGTCTGCAGGGTCGTGTCACAACAGAGGAGAAAGTTTATCAAGGAGGCACCTGAGGGGCTCAGTCAAGTGTCTGACTCTTGGTTTCAGTTCAGGTCATGATCTCACAGTTCGTGAGTTGTAGCCTCACATTGGGCTCTGGGATGACAGTGCAGAGCCTTCCTTGGGATTCTCTCTCTCTCTGCCTCTCTCATGCACACACTCAAAATAAATAAACTTAAAAAAGAATCCAAACTTCATGTCCTATTTCATAAATAGTTTCAATATCCAATATCCATAACCATGTCTATACTTGAACTTTTAGGAGGGCGTTTTCTCTCACCTTTAAACCTCTAGAATCCTCTGTTTTGTTTTTTAGATTATGCATATGAGTGAAATTGTCTGGTATTCATCTTTTTCTGTCTGACCTTTTTCATCTAGTATAGTACTCTCTAGGTCATCTGTGTTGCCACAAATGGCAAGATCTCATTCTTATGGCTGAGTAATATCCGTTGCATATATGGTGACAGATGGTGACCACCCTTACCTTGGTGAGCTCTGAGTGATGTACAGCATTGTTGAATCAGTGTTGTACATCTGAAATTAATATAACTTTGTTAATTTTACTTCAGTAAAAGACAAACCTATAGAATCTAGTATTCTTTTTAAATCTTATGACATGCAAACATTGTTTTCTGATTAAAGTAGTAGCAAATGCAATTGTACAGAATTTGAAAAATGCAGAAAAAAGTATAAAAACAAAACCAAAGTCATCCATAATTTTACTCCTACAAGAGAATCATACTTAAGAATTGTAGCCTTAGCGTTTTGAGAAAGAATTTTTAAAAGTCAACTTATTTAAAGAAATCATGTGATGGCTTGATTTTCTGCTTCACTTCCACTGAAATAAAAAATAAGGGCTGCCAAGCATCGTTAACATTTGAGGGAAGAAGGGAATGAACAGTTAAAAACCTCAGACTTCAACAAATGTATGAAAAATTCCTATTTATTTTTGCCCTCTGTTTTTCCTCCTCTAGGAGGCCCGAATGTTTTCTGGCTGATTGTTAGCACAAGTCGACAGGTAGAGGATAGGTAGCAAGTACCCAAATTATACACACTTACTTCTTCCTGTGCCAGAAATGGCCTTTCTTTTTCAAAAGGCCGTCTTTTAATATCTAGTCATCTCAGGAGCTGCACAAACTGGAATAAAGACATCAGCCCCACCTTCCCTTCAAAAAAAAAAAGACAAGATAGGAGCAAATTTTCATAATCTGTGAGAAACAATTTTGAGAAGTGTCTGCAAAAAAACATCAAGGAAAAAGTTAAGAGTAGCTGTTTGTGCATTGTTTTGTTTTATTTTGATTTTTTAGAGCATGAGGAGCAGATAGAAGCAGAGAAAAAGACAGAAAGAGAATCTTAAGCTTCCTGCTCAGCGTGGAGCCCAACACCAGCCTTGATGCCACAACTCTAGGATCATGACCTGAGCCAAAATCAATATTCATAGGCTCAACCAGCTGAGCTACCCAGGCACCCCTGTGCATTGTTGTTTTAGATTGTGTTTATAGGTGGTCTCTTGGGCTATAGTCCATCACATTTCTAAAGTGAAAAACCTAAATTTTAGGCACTGTGCTTTCTGAGGTCTAAGTGTTATAGCGTGTCTGAAGAGTTCTATTGATTCTTAAGGAGGTTCTTGATAGAATGTTTATGATCAGAGAAAAGCTGAGCATTTTCTGGGAAGAAAAGGAACTTACTAAAGTAGGAAATCTCTAACAAAAAATAATTTCCTCTGCTTGTTTCCTTAATTCCCATCCCTTCCTGAAACCATCAGAGAGGTCTATGAGGGGAAGGGAGGACTTGATGACCCAGAGCAGTGCCAGTGCATGAGGAAGGGGATGAAGAAGATGTCCATGTGGGGAATTGTGGCCCTCGCCTGCAGGACCCAAGCTAGAGAAGGGTGAGGAGGGCATCCATGCAGCCTAGCAGAGATACCAAAAATGAAGATTGAGAAGGGCATGCACAGGGGCAGTGTTGATAAATATTTGGGGAGAAAGAACAAGTTACATGGTCCAGGAATGCTAGGTTTCCAGGTCTTGTTCTCTTCAGGTCTGTTCAGAGCCTTGGATATACTAGCAGACATTTTCAAATCCATCATAAACTGATACTTTTGTAAAATGTAATAAAATCGAATTTGTAAAAGAATGAAGTTGTAGAGCAGCCTTCACAACTCAAACCTCCAATGTTGGTGAGATTCTAGAGATGTAGAATCATTCTGTCAAACTGGTGATTGTAAATGCCCATTCTCAATTTCTGTACTAACTTGTCAGGATCAGAATTAAATCATCTACACATGGGCACTGAACTGTGCTTTGAATAAGACACTATAGGTCACTCTCCCTCCTCTTGTTTTATAGATGAGGAGACTAACACAAAGACATAGAGGGACCAGTCCAAAGACATGCAACTCCAGATGGGAACAGCCATTACTAATGCCCTGGTCTCCTGATGAAAATAAGAATTCTGTAAATAACCTTTGTGTTTGACAACCTCTGGCCAGGCAAGGGCCAATACATTTCTCTTAACGGCTTGTCTTTAAATTAATTGACTATTGTAATGTTCATGTTTTCTGCACACTGGTTTATCTGTGCACATTGAGCCTCTTGGAGTCAAGGCATTAGAACTGTATCTTCTTTCATGATTTTTATACACCTAAGACCGTTTTAAGTAGGAAAAATGTCAAGCTAAAATTCAGAACGTAGAAACCTAAAAAAAAAAAATCTGGAAGGGAGGGCACTATGGGATGTGAGAGAGTGAGACGGGTAGATCATAGGCTCAGCTATTGTGTTTGTATTTTTTTTAAGTCTTTCAAAATTAAATCAGTATTAGGGAAAGTTAATTAAGCTCTGTCCCCCTCTCTGACCTAAAGCCAGGTGGCTGCTTTTAGATTACAGCAACAGACAGAAACAGTTTCATCAAAGGGAGAGCTGGTTCCCAAGAGTTAGAAGTCTTGTCCAAGGAATAATTAACACTTCATCATAAGCTGAAAAGGAATTTTTTTCACTCCGCTCCTCTTCCCCCAAATTAACGTATTTGTGAGAATGGTTAGCCAAGGGGAAAAATGTCTGCCATTAGTCTAAGAAATACAAATACCTCTATGAGTTTTGTTACTAGAATTAAGAACAGGAGGGATTTTGTGTCTTAGGACAAATGATTGTGCAGAAATTCTCCTTTACTTCTCTCTACCTTTAGCACCAACTTTAGGGACACAATGCAAGGTTCCTACTAAACTGTTTCTTCTTACAGCACCGCCTCTTTCCAGAGGCAACACAGGGAGTTTTGTTGAGTTGCAGTCATCACTGATCTGATGCAAAGCGTGCCTGTGTGTTCTCCTGAAACAAGGAACCCCCGGCATGTCAGTGAGAAAATAACTGTTTTGCCTAGTCCCACAGTTTATAAAATTGCATGGAAGAGCTCTTCCCCCTGCAAGTGTATTTATAGCCAGAGTTAAAGATAAATATTATCACTGTGGATTTGCTGCTGGGCTCATGCCTTAACATAAGCCTTCTCCGGCGCTGCTTTCCTCGCTTCTGGCTTTCTCTCCCCAGCTGCCGCCTCTCCATTCTGGCCACTAGCCCGAGGCCCAGGATCTCGGGAATCCTATGAAGGTGATAGCAAATAACCCCAAATCAACGGCTAAAAGCTAAGCAACGATCTACTCTCAGAGAGTACTCTGGAGACCAGCTATAATAGACTTAAATAAATGTTTCTCCCAGTATCTCCAACTATAAAATAAAAGTTTGGGGCTCAGTGATTCCTGAAGCCTCCTCCTACATCTAAACTATTACAACTCAATGGGATACAGTACATCTGCTTATTCAGAAATCAGGCTTTTTGGAACATACTAGGAGACACAAACATTGGGAGAAATCAAGTACTAAAAAATCATTATTTTGACAGTCTCTTTTAAATCTAGGTATTTTTTTTAATTTTTTTTCAACGTTTTTATTTATTTTTGGGACAGAGAGAGACAGAGCATGAACGGGGGAGGGGCAGAGAGAGAGGGAGACACAGAATCGGAAACAGGCTCCAGGCTCCTAGCCATCAGCCCAGAGCCCGACGCGGGGCTCGAACTCACGGACCGCGAGATCGTGACCTGGCTGAAGTCGGACGCTTAACCGACTGCGCCACCCAGGCACCCCTAAATCTAGGTATTTTAGTCTCTTAAATCTTTTCTCTTAATTACCATAAAAATCCTTAAACACGAGACTGATAGTTCTTTAATCACTCTGTATGTGCCACACACTCAGTTTATTTAGTTCAGTTCTGTAGAGGAGGCATTATACAGATGGAGAAATTGATGCTCAGAGAGGTGTTTTAACCAAGGTCCTTTAGTGATGCTTAACTAAGATTTTATCTACCATGTACTAGCAGAGCTAGATGCAAAACCAGTAAAGTGTACTGAAATAGCAAATCAAAATAATGTGGGGTTTTTTAATTATAAGATAAATATACGGTCATTGCAGGAATTTGGGGGGAAATACTAAAGAAAATTAACGATTCAGAGAAAACCAATATTTAGATGTATCTCCTTCAAGATATAAACATAGATAAGCATATAGATAAGGTTATTTTTTTTTCTTTATAAAAGTGTAGCCTATAATCTTTCCCCTACACGGCTGTACTTTGAGCTGGGTTTTTTTTTTTTGTTTTGTTTTTAGCATCATACTAAAGAGCAAACTGAAAGGAAAATAGTGGAGAACATAGTTAAAAGATGGAAAGATTGATAGAAAAATACATGGCATTGGTCAGCATAAAATTGTAGAAGGATAAAGGGTAAAGGGGAGAAACAGTGTGATCCCTGGACCGCACTGTTGCTTCACTGGTATGCATGTCCTGGAAGTATCAAGAAAAGGCTCAACCAAATTGTGTTCCTTTCAGAAGGGTAGTAAAATTTATAATGTTAAGAAATTTGTTAAAGAAGAACTAAGATTTAGGGGGAAAATCACTTTACCAGCTTCGGGTGATCTGGAACATTCTTCCTCTTGGTCCCCCTCATTTCCTGACAAATGTGACAATTTTCCCAATGGCCTTATGTAGGGTCTTTATTTTGGAGAAGGGCTCCATTATCTCTTGTCACCCTAAATCCCATATCACTTGTCTGTAGTCCCTAGTAGGTCAGAGTTTAGGGAGTAAATTACAAAAAGCAGTTTAGGAAAACACCACTTCCATGGTTGAAGGAAGAAGTAAGAATGGGATGTACGCTTCACCTTGTCTCTGGACATTTCAAATTGATTCAGGCAGTCACCTAAACCATCACTTTCTAATTCATGACCAGAAAGAATAAAATCTACCGTTATTAGCTTCCTGTAAACTAGTAGAAATTTACATACAATAGACTGGGTCCCCAAATTCTTCCTTTCAGTGACCGATCTCTGACATCTCAGTTCGGAAAATCAAGCTGTTCATTTTGGTAAATACTAACATACTAAAGTGATTGATGCATCTGAATTGCAGCTCTGGAATTAAAATTTTCTTTGGACATTCAGCAAATCCCCCACAACAAAGCAAATCTTCTTCTGACCTGGGGGCCTTTATGCAGGCATTATACATTGGCTTTCATGAAGCCCCCAGGGTCCTAAAGGAAAGATACATATCCAAAGCTGGGCTCACGAATGCATTAGAGATACAGGTACACCTTATTTCTCACGAGATGGGCTCCTAAAATTTAGTCGTAATTTGAGAATTATGCAGAATCATACATGCGATTTGTAAAAGGCATATCACTTAGCAGTGCTATAAACATTCCTAAGAAGATTTTTTTTTTCACAAGCACGACCAATTCTATTGTGATACAAGTAATCATTCCTGTTCTTTTCATTTTCTCTTTAAAAATAAATTCAAATTTTTATATAGTGGGTTTAGCAGACACTTGACTTTCTTATCGGTCGTATTTTAGCCAGCCTCTAAGAGGTATTTGTGTTCCAGTAAATCTTACTAAAAACTCGTTGCTTTTCAAAATGCACACAGCCCCACTTCACCATCTGCACCCCAGAAAGGCTAGCTGTAGGAGCATCTGGGTCACAAGCTATATCCAGAAAAGAGCTTCCTACTGCTCCAAGTGTTTTCATTTTCATTTGTGATGGTTTTTCTCCTTCAGCTGAAATTCACACTGTAAAATTACCCACAGCCTTCAAGGAGTAGCACATTTAAATCACAGTCTATAAATATGAGAGATGAAAGACGCTTTAGAAATGAGGAAGTCCAACTCCTGAAATTGGAAACTGAGCTCCAGAGAGATAAAGGTAAAGTGCCCGTTTTTACAGAGGGAGCTATCAGAAGAGCCACAGGGAAACCGAAGTCTTCTGATACTAAAAGGTGTGCTCTTTCCAATAAAAATTCTGCCTCCTCTACGGTACTTAAATCTCTGTTATCTACACCCATTCCTCTGTCTACATCTGTAACACATATGATTAGAAAAATGGCAGCGGAGTCCAACCCCAGCTCATGGTTTTCCTTTGAGTGTGTTTTCTAGGTTCACGTGAACTAGAACAAAAGGATTGGTTTTAAACTTCTTCCTATTCATAAAATTGAGAATTCATTCCTGAAAATGAATGAATTCACACTCAATGTACTCTCCAAATACAAAGATCCTAAAATGGAGGCTGGCTGAACTGTTAAATATAATGAAGGTCTTGCGCATGAGAATATTCTCCAGCTAAATGGTTTCAGTGTGCTTTGTGCTTCTGAGATCTGGATATAAGGAGATTATTTTCTAAAGATGAGCATGAGGAGTGCCTGACTGGCTCAGTCGGTGGAGCACAGGACTCTTGATCTCAGGATCCGGATTTGAGCCCCACATTGGTTTGTCAAGTGTACTTTTAAAAAGTGAGCATGAGACTGAACAGAAATGCAGATCTCCTCTTATCTATCTTGAGTTTTAGAGTCTCAGAGACCTTGTGCGAGGCTTTGGAAAGCTGCCCGGAACGTGCCACACACAGCCTCTTTTGCTGGTGCTACAAGGACGCCTCTTTCAACTGCAGCTTAACTGTTTCTCAAGGAGGCCACTTAAGTGAAACTGTCATTTGAGAAAGCCTGAGTGACCATGAGAATTTCCCCAACAACAAATTAGATAGGAAGAAAGTGGGCCCTGATGGCAAGTATCATGCAAAGATTTGGTTCTCAAACTTT
Organism: Prionailurus bengalensis; assembly: GCF_016509475.1. NCBI lineage: Eukaryota > Metazoa > Chordata > Mammalia > Carnivora > Felidae > Prionailurus > Prionailurus bengalensis. The sequence goes on along the minus strand of NC_057351.1, from coordinate 50,445,128 downwards.
GGGCTTCTCATTGGAGTAATCTGGAGTGCTAGCTGCCTACCAAGGGTGCAGGTATTTAGTGCTGTTATGGAAATTCATAAATATATTTTTAAAAATCTTACTGATTGAACTCCTGTTTGAATAGTTGATGCGTAAAACTCTATGCCTATCCTTGTTTTACTCCTTTTCTGCCTTTGGGGATGGGAGTTTCATTTTAGTTTACCCAGATCTTGATGCACAGACACTTCTTGATGATTAAGAATGGATTTCCTCTACTAAAATATCTTTCAACCTTGTGCAACCTTAAGCTCATTTTAGGAGCTTAAGAGAGGAAAAAAATTCTGAATCCATAGAGATTCTGAGTTCATTGGCCTGGAGCTGAATTACGGTTTGGTATTTTTTTAAAGCTCACCATAGTAGTTGACCTCCAAAATGGTCCCCACCTAGTGGTACTTGTATTCCGCTATAGCACTCCCACCCCCACATCGTACCAAGGACTATCCTATGTGACTAATGAAATAGTGCAGAAGGATGATATAATTAGGTTATAGAAGACCCTGTCATTTCCGACTTAATTGCTCTGTCTCAGATCATTTGCTCTGGGGAAGCCAACTGCCATGTCATGAGCAGTGCTATGAGGCAAAGGACTAAGGTCTCTTGATGATAGCCATATGAATGAGCTTGCAAGCCAACTCTCCGGCCCAGTCAAGCCTTTGAATGACTGCATCCCTGTCTGATAGTGCAATCTTATGAGAGACCCTGAGCCAAAATCACCCAGCTAAGTTGCTCCTAGCCACTCAGAAATTGTGTGAAAAAACAAATGCTTGTGGTTTTAAGGTGTTAAGTTTCGGAGTAATTTGTCATGCAGTAATGGCTAGGTAATATACTCCCCCATATGATTCTAATTAACATCCAGGGTTAAGCCAGGAAAACCATGGACGTTTCTAGATAGCTTGTTATTAGTGGTATCTAATTTAATTCCATTATGACAAGAATATATTGTATAAAATAGCCTTAAAATTCATTAGTAGTTTTATAGCCTATCAAATGGTATATTTTATTAAAATTACCATGTGCACTAGAAAACAACATGTCTATTTTGCATTTGTTTTGTGTAGTGTACTATAAATGTCTGTTAGATCATGCTGGTTGATAGTATTTTTCAGATCTTCTCTGTACTCTTTTTCTGGCTAATCGGTCCATCAGTTTCTCAGAGAAGATTGTTGAAATCTCCAACTTTGATAATGGATTCGTGTGTTGTTCCCTTTAAATCTGTCATTTTTAGCTTCATATATGTGTGTGTGTGTGTGTATGTATACACACACATATGTATATATTGAAGCTCTGTTATGAATGCATGAATATTTATGAATGTTGTGTTTTCCCTATATAGTCATCATTTTCCCTTATGAAATATCCAAATATCTCTGTCTCTAGTAATGCTTTTTGGAAAGCCTACATTATTTTGATTTCCTTTCTTTAATATTCCTAGCCTTCTTATGCTTATTATTTTCATGCAATATCTTTTCCCATCTTTTTACTGTCAATTTATCTGTCTTTATACACTTTCCGTAAGAAATGTTTTTAAAATATAGTTTGATTTTTTTTTGACAGTCTCTGACCATTAAAATATTTTTCCCCATTAAATATAATGTAATTATCAGTATATTTGAATTTAAAATGATTAGATCTCTGATTTTACTGTTTATCTCTTTTACCATTAGTGGGGTTTTTTCCCCCTTCTTTCCTGTGTTTGTTTAGATTTTCACATTTTAAAATATCCTTTTATCTGTTGACTTGTAAGCATTATCTTTTTGCCTATTTTAGTTGTTGCTTAGTGTTTACAATATTTATTTTTAACCTTTCACAGTCCACTTTAAATTAATATTATACCGCTTTCTATAAAATATAGAAATCTTGGGGTGCCTGGGTGGCTCAATGTGTTAAGTGTCTGACTTCGGCAGAGCCCTTCATCAGGCTCCCTGCTGACAACTCAGAACCTGGAGCCTGCTTCGGATTCTGTGTCTCCCTTTCTCTCTGTTCCTCCCCTGCTCACATGCTGTCTTTCTCTCTCCTTCAAAAGTAAACAAACATTAAAAAAAAATTTTTTTTAATATAGAAATCTTATAACCCCTTAAGGCAATTTACCTATAATTTTATGCTATACTTTTTCTATGTATTATATCAACATGCTTTTTCTTTTTTTTTTTTTTTTTAATTTTTTTTTCAACGTTTATTCATTTTTGGGACAGAGAGAGACAGAGCATGAACGGGGGAGGGGCAGAGAGAGAGGGAGACACAGAATCAGAAACAGGCTCCAGGCTCTGAGCCATCAGCCCAGAGCCCGACGCGGGGCTCGAACTCCCGGACCGTGAGATCGTGACCTGGCTGAAGTCGGTCGCTTAACCGACTGCGCCACCCAGGCGCCCCTGAACATGCTTTTCAAAAATTCACATAATAGTGTTTTCACTTTGAACAAGCATCTATATATTTTTTAATTAAAAGGAAAATATATTTTGTATCCCAGCTATTTATGATTTCTGATCTTCTTTACCCCTCCCTGAAGACTTGTGTTTCCTTTTCCTACCATTTTCTTCAGTCTAAAGAACTTCCTTTAGTGTTTTGGGGTTTTTTTTATAGTACAGGTCAGCTAGCAATAGATTTTTTTAGTTTGTATTGATTCAAAGTGTCTTTATTTCATCTATATTTTTAATGGATAGTTTCACTGGATATAGAATTCTCACTTTTACAAGGTTTTTTCTCCTAGAATTTTAAAATATTGTCCCCCAGGCTTCTGTCTTCCATTGATTCAGATGAGAAGGCAGCAGTTATCTCTGTTATTGCTTCCTTTTGGTAAGATAATGTCTCTGACTGCTTTCAAGATTCTATTTTTGTTTGTTTGCAAATTGACTATGATGTGCCTGTGTGAGATTTTTCTTTGTATTTACAACTGCTTGGGGTTTGCTGTGCTTCTTGAACCAAATTTTTCTTTCACCAAATTTGGAAACTTTTCAGTCATTCTTTCCTCAAAAATTTTTTTTCTGCCTAGCTTTCTGTTTCCTCCTGGGACTCCAGTCATATATATGTTAGATCTTTTGATACTGGCTCACAGATCACTGAGGCTCTGATTATTTGTCTTTCAATAATTTTTCCCTCTGTTCATCAGACTGGATTTTCAAATCTAGTTTAAATTTATTGAGGCTTTTTTTTCTTCTTTGCTCATAACATCAGCAGTTTTTAAAAATGTATGATACTGTGCTTTTCAGTTTAAAAATTATCTTTTGGTTCTTCTTTGCTGACATGTCCTATTTGTTCATTCGTCAGGACCATATTTCCTTTATATCTTTGTGCTTAGTTGTAACCTTTACTTTGAAATCCTTGTCTGCTAATTCCAACACCTGAATCAGTTTATGGTTAGTATCAGGAAATCATCTTTTGTTCTAGATACGGGTCCTCTTTCTTCTTTCTGTATATTCCGTTAATTTTGGCTTGTTTCCTTGCTATTTGGATGCATATATTATAGAGATTTGAGATTTTGCTATATTCCTCTGAAGAGTGTTGATGTTTTGTTTAAGCAGTCGGTATAATTTAATGGACATAAACTTCAAACTCTGTCTCCTGTATAACAAGCAGCAGCTAAAATCTTACTCCATATGTTTTACTCTTAGCTTTGCTGCTTGGCTTTTGCTTGCATGTGTGGGTAGTTCAGGGGTCAAATATTTGCGGAGTTGATATGTTGATTTTTGGGCTCCTTCACTGTTGTTTTCTTTTGTTTTTTGAGTCTCCTCCTCACTTTCAGTTGGTATGGTGGTCTCCAAATTCTATCTTCTGGGTGCTTAAGCCAACAAGCCTACTGATGTTTATCCATGTTGTATCAATCCTACTTGGATTCAAATGGGACCTGCCCTTTGACAAAAAGCCATTAAAATGAGAAGTTCAGAGGATCTCAGACAGTTCTCTTCCCATCTTCTATGTGTTGAGTTCCTTCCATTTCAGGCCTGTTTTTTGTCATGCTTCAGTTCCTTCAAGGGAGTGGCTTATGTATTTTGTCCAGTTTGTAGTTATCATTACTACTGTGCCATTATTTGACATGAACTCCATATTTTAGTTTTATTTTTTATATTTTAAGCAGAACTTAGTCTATCTGAAGTACTTGGAAATTTAATTATGCTGTTTGTTCCCTGTCACTCATACTTTTATTTTATGCTGTATTTTGTGATAGGTTTTCTCCTTCACCTGAAATTTACACTGTAAAATTACCCACAGTCTTCAAGTAGTAACACATTTAAATCAAGGTCTATAAATATTAGAGGTGAAAGATGCTAGAAATGAGGAAGTCCAACTCCTGAAATTGGAAACTGAGCTCCAGAGAGATAAAGTGCTCAGTTTCACAGGGAGCTATCAGAAGAGCCACAGAGAAACTTAGGTCTTCTGATACTAAAAGGTGTGCTCTTTCCAATAAAAATGATACCTCCTCTACAGTACTTAAATCTCTGTAATCTACATCCATTCCTATGTCCACATCTGTAACAAGCATGGTTAGAAAAAAGGTCCAATACCAGCTCATGGTTTTCCTTTGAGTGTGTTTTCGAGGTTCACATGAAATAGAACGAAAGGATTTTTTTTAACTTCATCTGTTCATAAAATTCATTCTTGAAAATGACATTCACATTCAAGGAACTCTCCAAATACAGAGATCCTAAAATGGGGGTTGGCTGAACTGTTAAATATAATGAGGGTCTTATAGTTGAGAATATTCTCCAACTAAATGACTTCATTTTGCTTTCTGCTTCTGAGATCTGGCCTGGGTTAAGAATATGATCCCCAAACATGATTTTCATTTCCTTTTGCTGATATCCTTGGACTGCTGTTAGCCTTGGACACTTTAATGTTTTATGTGAAAGTATTTTTGACCACAGGGGGAGCATAAACTTGAACTGAATTCCATATGAGGACAAGCTTATAGTTACAAAACAAACAAACCAAAACACCTTTCTATCAAAGCCCATGGTGATAAAGAAAAGTTTTATATTAGCTCCCTTTGCAAATCCGTAATTTTTTTTTTCTAATTCTCCTTTCCACTAGTTTCATCCTTCAGTGGTCTCAGCTTTACTCAGGAGTTTCGGTAACAATTCCCTTACTCTAGACTAGCCTAATTCTTTAACTCATATTTTTGTGTGGTTGCTGAAACCCAAGACCCTTGATATGGAGATTGCAAATGCCAACCATTTGGAAGCCCATTGCACAAGTATTAATTTAACACTCTGATGTTAATCTTTACTTTGTGGACCCTAGACGTTTCCCTTACTTTTGTGGAAGCTCACTTATGATTTTAAAAGATACTCATTATACTTACCATTTCGGAGTACTCTTTGGCCTTTTAAGTTCTTTATTTTGAATTCTCTCCTAAACATTTAAAGAGCAAGCCTCTTTGCTGTTTGTTAACTTCCATTTCAAAAGATCTCCACCTTATAAAATCAAAATGATATTGTACATTGACAGACTGTAATGCTCTAAATTATTACTATTGCTTTTTGGGTGACAGGATAGGCATGATGGTTTTACACAGGAAGTGCCTCTACTTGTTTGCATTTTTTGATCTGCGTAAGAAGGTGACCCTTTCTACTGCAATCACTTTATTTTTTTTTTAATTTTTTTTTCAACGTTTATTTATTTTTGGGACAGAGAGAGACAGAGCATGAACAGGGGAGGGGCAGAGAGAGAGGGAGACACAGAATCAGAAACAGGCTCCAGGCTCTGAGCCATCAGCCCAGAGCCTGACGCAGGGCTCGAACTCACGGACCGCGAGATCGTGACCTGGCTGAAGTCGGACGCTTAACCGACTGCGCCACCCAGGTGCCCCTCTACTACAATCACTTTAAACTTTACCTCCCATTTATAGAGTGAAGCAGCTGGTTATTACAGAAGAGAAAGGGATGCAAAGAATTTGGACAGCCAGAGAAGCATTATTTTTGAGAGGAGCAAAGCTTCTATAGAAATTGTCTCATAAAGGCTCTGAACTAAGTAACTCTACTTTGGTCAAATGCTTACATAAATTCAAGAATTCCTAAGTGATGGCCCTGAAACAACAGGTGACACCCTTATGCAGATTTCATGGAACAAAACAATGGCACAGAGTCTGAAAAAAGAAGGTTGAAATCCAAATAAGACTTTGCCCTTCACCCTTCTGTTGAACGATAGACACCAGTTCTTTCTTGGGGAAAAATTATCAATAAATACATTCTTTAAAATATGTCATCTCTAAATGTTTATTACACATTTATTTGGGACTGAGAGAAATGGCTTGACACATGGTCAAATCCTTTTGCCATGTTCTTAAACCTTGAGTTTAAGAATCTACATCCACATTTTTCCTTCCAGGAAAAATACCCTTTATTGTTCTCCTACAAGGCAAATCAGGCAAGGGGCCCTCCACAGAAGGTTTCATCTGAGCAAAACTTCTTTTTCTCCCAGCACATAGAGTGTCAATGATTACATAGGCAAGTGGGGCCCCGTGCTTTGGTGAGCCCTTGAATATAGCAGCTGTGTGAGTACTCAGTTGTTTATGCCACCATCAGACCAATTCAGGTGTGAAGCCACACTAGTAAACTCCATCACAGAAAAGGCAGTCAGATTTCTGTCGTCTTAAATTGTGGTAAAAAATACATAATATGAAATTTACTATTTCGACCATCTTTAGGTATGTAGTTCAATGGTGTTAAGTATATTCACATTGTTGTGCAACTGTTACCACCATCCATCTCCAGAACTTTTTCATCTTCGTAAACTGAAACTCCATATTCATTAAATAACAGCTTTAACAGCTTCTCATTTCCCGCCCCCCCCCCCCGCCCCCGGCTCCCTGGCAACCACCTTTTTACCATTTTACTTTCTGTCTCTATGAACTTAACTACTCTAGGTCCCTCGTAGAAGTAAAATCATACAGTATGTGCTCCTTTGTGACTGCTCATTTCACTTAGTATAATACCTTCAAGATTCATGTTGTAGCATGTGTTGGAATTCCCTTCTTGTTAAAAATTGCAGGAAAAAACACAAAAAAATTATCTTAAAAATTTTTTTCAGTGTACATTATAGTTAATAAAATGCCCTTTGTTGTACAATAGCTCTCTAGAACTTTCTTCACCTTTCATGACTAAAACTCTAGTCCTTGATCTATCTGTCATTCTCCATTTCCCTCTTCCGCCAGCCTCTGGAAACCACCGTTCTCTTTTCTTTTCCCGGAGTTTGATTATTTCAGATACCTCATATAAGTAAAATCACGCAGCCTTTTTCTTTTTGTGATTTGCTTATTTCACTTAACATAATGTCCTCGAGGGCCATCCATGTTGTAGAGTGTCACAGAATTTCCTTCTTTTTAGCGCTGAATAATGTTAGGCAAATTGTTTTGGGAATCAAAAAGAAATACCCATTTGAGAACAGGATTATGGCTACAAGATCCATGCCGAAAGAGGACATTTTCCCCCCTATTTTTCAATCTATTATCTTTTGCTTTTTTTTTTCTTGACAGGTGTGAACTTCTTCTGAAAAAGCTAATTGTAATAATGATGAAATTTATCATGGGCTGTGTGTTTGCCAGGCAGTGTTCGAAATGCTTTACACACATCGCCTGGATTAACCCTGATAACTGTACCATGTAGTAGGCAGTACCATTATTTCTGTCCTAAAAATGAGGACATCAAGGTTCAAAGACATTAGGTGACTTTCCTGAGACCAGTGTCCCACGGTTAATGTGAGAGCTGAGATTCTCACCATTTACTATACTCCCGGTATTACTTTCTTAAATACCACATGCAACACTTGCTTATAGTTTGGTCAGTGTGGTGCAGAAATTGTTTAATATTCTATCAGGAACACACTCATTTTTCTCATCCTCATTTTCTTGGCTGTATTGCTAGCTGCCCCCTCCCTCCCACCACCATACTTTGTGTTGGATATATACGGCTCTTCACAAATCTTCCTCTGGCCTCTTATTTCTTTCATTGCCCCTTTTCTTTTCTTTGTCTTTCAGTGGTAGAAATGTAAAACCATTACAAGCACAATGCAGCTTGAGCTCTAAGAATTAAATCATAAAAAAAAAATAGACTTGTGTGAGAGGTACTCTTGGGGGTTAGTAACAGCTGGTTTAACAAAGAAGCAGCTGTATGGAAAAAGGTTGTCTAAAGAAAGTATTTTTAGTCCTTTAGGATTTTCATCTTATTTTTGGAACTTTAGCATTAGTTATATTCTATACCATATGTTATGGAAATTTATATTTTGCAGCTGATTCCCAGCTTAAGACCATTCTGAACTGTCCCAGAGCCCTCCTGGAGGGAAGGTGGCAACAATAAGACTGATGGATTTATGTGTTCTTTAGCACCAAAGGCCAAGTTCTTATGCTCATACACATGGTCTACAGAGGATCTGGTGAGGTCGAAGTCTCATCTGGTAACAAAGTCCTTCCAGAAGCATTGATTATTCAAAGAAAACATCAAATCAGCTACTGGACTGTGTTACTACTGTGACCACAGTAGTGAAATGCTGCTCCACTCTAAAATCATTTTTAATGATTATTATTATCACCATTTGTTGTAATATATAATCTCATTTAATACTCCCAACAATTTTATGAATTTATAAGCCCCGTTTTATATGTTATCAAATTAAATCTCAGGTAAAGTATTCTGCATACGTTTAAAAGGCTTATACATAGCAGAGCTGGGATTTGATTCCAAAACCCTCTCCTGTCTTCAAAGCCTATAAAACTAAGCTTTCTGTTCAGATGCATCTGGAAAAGTTTCCTTACTTACAAAGTGAGACATAAGAGAAGACATTTTCTGGTGCCAGAGACTTCCTGTTTCTCCTCAATATTCATCTTCTTCCTTATTCTTTGTTAATAAATTCCTAATTTTTAACTGGACATGTTGCTGTCCTGCTATCAACCCACAAATCACAGACCAATTCTCTTGCTGTTAAGTGTGGCTTTATGGTTGAGTTTTACTCAGTGAGATGGGAGTAGACGCTTTGGGTGCATTTCAAGAACCTGCCCCCACAAAAGACCAGGGGTATATCTATTTTCTTCCTTCCTCCTTGCATTCCTGCTTAGAGGGTAGGTAAAACAGTTGGCTGTCCAGAAGTCATGTTCACGACTGAGGATAGGGTGGGGCCTCACCCTGGGAATGAGAGAAGTACAGAGCTGGCAGAAATCTGAGTCTGACAATTTCATGGAGACAAATCAGACTAACCCTTACTCCAGATTTCTTCTATACAAAAAAATAAATTTTTGGCTCTTTAAGCCATTATTATTTGGGCTATTTCAGCTATTGCCATTAAATCTACTCCTAATAAACTCTTACTTCTATAGGTTTTTTCATGACTGCAAGTCGTAGAATGTAACTTAAGTAGTCTTTTTGCAACCATGAAGACATAAGTACTACGTTAAGGATGACAAAAGAGATGTAAAATACCTAGTCTTTCAGGGCATTATCAAAGTGCAGAGTTGAGCATTTCTGGAGCTACCCTACTTCTGGAATTTATTATGTGAGATAATAAATCTTTCCTTTTTTAAAACTTTAGTTAGGTGAAGGAAGTCTATCATTTGTAGGTGAATGCATCATTTTTTTTATGTTTCTTTATTTATTTTAGAGAAAGAGTGAGCAGGGGAGGGGTAGAGAGAGAGAGAGGGAGACAGAGTATCGGAAGTGAGCTCTGTGCTGACAACCAAGAGCCAGATGCAGGGCTTGAACTCATGAACCATAAGATCATGACCTGAGCCAAATTCAGACACTTAACTGAGTCACCCAGGCACCCCTGTAGGTGAATGCGTTTTTAATGCCACATTACTATATATAGAATAAAATACAACCTTCTTACCCAAATCTCTATGGCCTCATTAACTTAGTTCATGCCTACCTTTCCTACCATCACATGTCACTTGCTCACTGTACTGCAGGAGGGCTTTTGTTTTCTTTTTCTGTGTCCTTTTTCTGTGTCCACCTAGAACACTGCCTGACACATAAATACCTATGGATTGAGTTAGTGGATGGATAGTGTTTCCCAGAAGTGATTATTTTGTTAGATTTTTTTTTTCTGAATTACTCTGGTTTTTCTTCCCATGTGAGCCTTTAAGTTTGAAAGCAGCATTGAAATTATTAATGCTTTATTTCTGTAGTCCCCAATACTCCTTCTCTTGTCTATCACTTCACTTTCCCCTTCATTCTTTGTTTTTATTTAACTTCTGGTTAACATACAGTGTTATATTAGTTTCAGGTGTAAAATTTAGTGATTAAATACTTCATACAACACCCATTGCTCATCACAACAAATGCTCTTCTTAATCCCCATCACTCATTTAGCCCACCCCCTGGCCACCTCTTCTCTAGCAAACCACAGTTCTCTATAGTTAAGAGTCTGTTTCTTGATTTGCTTTTTCCCCCCCTTATGTTCATCTGTTTCTTAAATTCCATATGTAAGTGAAATCGTATGGTATTTGTCATTCTCTGACTTACTTCACTTAGTATAATACACTCTAGTTTCATCCACGTCCATGCAAATGGCAAGATATCATTCTTTTTTATGGCTAAGTAATATTCCATTGTATATTTGTACCACCTCTTCTTTATCCATTCATCAGTCGATGGACATTTGGGCTTTTTCCATAATTTGGCTATTGTTGATAATACTGTCACAACCATTAGGTTGCATGTATCCCTTTGAATCAGTATATTTGTATCCTTGGGTAAATACCTAGTTGTGCAATTGCTGAATCAGAGGGTAGTTTTATTTTTAACTTATTAAGGAATCTCCATGCTGTCTTCCACAGTGGATGCACCAGATTGCATTCCCATCAACAGTGTGGGAGGGTTCCTTTTTCTCCACATCCTGGCCAACATCTGTTGTTTCCTGTATTGTTAATTTTAACGATTCTGATAGGTGTGAGGTAATATCTCTTTGTAGTCTTTATTTGTATTTCCCTGATGATGAGTGATGTTGAGCATCTTTTCTTGTATCTGTTAGCCATCTGGATGTCTTCTTTGGAAAAATGTCTATTTATATCGTCTGCCCATTTCTTCACTGGATTATTTGGTTTTTTGGGTATTGAGTTTGATAACTTCTTTATATATTTTGGATACTAATGCTTTGTCAGATATGTCATTTGCGAATATCTTCTTCCCTTCTGAAGGTTGTCTTTTAGTTGTATTTTTCCTTTATTTTGCAGAAGATTTTTATCTTGATGAGTCTCAATCATTTATTTTCACTTTTGTTTCCCTTGCCTCAGAAGAGTTGCTCTGGCTGATGTCAATGAGGTTGCTGCCTGTGTTCTCCTCTAGGATTTTGATGGTTTCCTGTCTCACATTTAGGTCTTTCATCCATTTTGAATTTATTTTTATGTGTGGTGTAAGAAAGTGCTCCAGGTTCATTCTTTGGCATGTTGATGTCCAGTTTTCCCCAACTGTCTTTTTGCATTGGATATTCTTTCCTGCCTTGTTGAAAATGAGTTGACTATACAGTTACAGGTCCATTTCTGGGTTTTCTGTTATGTTTTACTGATTTATACGTCTGTTTTAATTCCATTACCATACTGCCTTGATCACTACAGCTTTGTAATATTCCTTGAAGTCCAGAATGGTGGTAATGCCTCCAGCTTTGCTTTGCTTTTTGTTTTCAAGATTGCCTTGGCTATTCAGGTTCTTTTTGTGGTTCTATACAAATTTTAGGATTGTTTGTTCTAGCTCTGTAAAAATTGCTGCTGGTATTTTGGTAGGGATTGCATTAAATATGTAGATCACTTTGGGTAGTACAGACATTCTAACAATATTTGTTCTTCCAATCCATAAGCATGGAATGTTTTTCCATTTCTTTGTCTCATCCTCATTTCTTTCATCAGTGTTTTTACAGTTTTCACAGTACAGATCTTTTACCTCCTTGGTTAGGTTTTTCCTAGGTATCTTATGGTTTTTGGTGCAATTACAAATGTAATCGATTCCTTGATTTCTCTTTCTGCTGTTTCATTAATCGTATATAGAAATGCAACAGATTTCTGTACATTAACTTTGCATCCTGCAATTTTACTGAATTTATGTATTCTAGCAATTTTTTTGGTAGAATCTTTTGGGTTTTCTACTTAGAGTATCATGTCATCTGCACATAGTGAAAGTTTGATTTCTTCCTTGCTGATTGGGATGCCTTTTATTTCTTTTTGTTGTCTGATTGCTGAGGCTAGGGCTTCCAGTACTATCTTAAATAACAGTGTTGGGAGCAGACATCCCTGTCTTGTTACTGACGGCAGAGAAAAAGCTCTCAGTTTTCCCCCGTTAAGGATGATATTAGCTGTGGGTCTTTTGTATCTGGCCTTTATGATGTTGAGGTATGTTCCCTCTATCCCTACTTTGTTGGGGGTTTTTAATCAAGAATGGATGCTCAACTGTGTCACATGTTTTTTCTGCTACTGAGAGGATCATATGGTTCTTACCCTTTCTTTTATTAATATGGTGTATCACGTTGATTGGTTTGCACATATGGAACCACCCTTGCAACCAAGGAATAAATCCCTCTTGATCATGATGAATGATTCTTTTAATGTACTTTTAGATTTGATTTGCTAGTATTTTGTTGAGAATTTTATATCCATTTTCATCAGGGATATTGGCCTTTAGTTCTCTTTTTTAGTGCGGTCTTTGGTTTTGGAATCAAGGTAATACTGGCCTCGTAGAAGGAGTTTGGAAGCTTTCATTCCATATCTATCTTCTGGAACGTTCTGAGAAGGGTAGGTATTAACTCTTCTTTAAATGTTTGGTAGAACTCTCCTGGGAAGCCATCCGGCCTTGTACTTTTGTTTGTTGGGAGATTTTTGATAACTGTTTCAATTTTTTTGCTGGTTATCAGTCTGTTCAAGTTTTCTATTTCTTCCTGTTTCAGTTTTGGTAGTTTGTGTTTCTAGAAATTTAACCATGTCTCCCAGATTGCCTGATTTGTTGGCATATAATTTCTCATAATATTCTCTTATAATTATTTGTATTTCTGTGGTATTGGTTGTGGTCTCTCTCATTTGTGATTTTATTTATTTGGGTCCTCTCTCTCTTTTTATTTTTTTATTTTTTTATTTTTGGCACAAGTCATTTTATTACTATGCTTTGCTGGTATTTGTGCCAGGCACAAAAGTTTATTTATTTATTTTTTTTTTAAGCTTAGGTAACTTTATTTTTTTTATATATATATGAAATTTATTGTCAAATTGGTTTCCATACAACACCCAGTGCTCATCCCAAAAGGTGCCCTCCTCAATACCCATCACCCACCCTCTCCTCCCTCCCACCCCCCATCAACCCTCAGTTTGTTCTCAGTTTTTAACAGTCTCTTATGCTTTGGCTGTCTCCCACTCTAACCTCTTTTTTTTTTTTCCTTCCCCTCCCCCATGGGTTCCTGTTAAGTTTCTCAGGATCCACATAAGAGTGAAACCATATGGTATCTGTCTTTCTCTGTATGGCTTATTTCCCTTAGCATCACACTCTCCAGTTCCATCCACGTTGCTACAAAAGGCCATATTTCATTTTTTCTCATTGCCACGTAGTACTCCATTGTGTATATAAACCACAATTTCTTTATCCATTCATCAGTTGATGGCCATTTAGGCTCTTTCCATAATTTGGCTATTGTTGAGAGTGCTGCTATGAACATTGGGGTACAAGTGCCCCTATGCATCAGTACTCCTGTATCCCTTGGATAAATTCCTAGCAGTGCTATCGCTGGGTCATAGGGTAGGTCTATTTTTAATTTTCTGAGGAATCCACACTGCTTTCCAGAGTGGCTGCACCAGTTTGCATTCCCACCAACAGTGCAAGAGGGTTCCCGTTTCTCCACATCCTCGCCAGCATCTGTAGTGTCCTGATTTGTTCATTTTGGCCACTCTGACTGGCGTGAGGTGATATCTGAGTGTGGTTTTGATTTGTATTTCCCTGATGAAGAGTGACGTTGAGCATCTTTTCATGTGCCTGTTGGCCACCTAGATGTCTTCTTTAGAGAAGTGTCTATTCATGTTTTCTTCCCATTTCTTCACTGGATTATTTGTTTTTCGGGTCACCAAACTCCACACCCGAAAAACAAATAATCTTTATCTCACCTTCTATACTGAATGATAGCCTTGCTGGGATAGGGTATTCTTGGTTACATATTTTTCCCATTCAGCACATTGAATGTATTATGCCACTCTTTTCTTGCCTGCCAAGTTTCTGTGGAGAGATCTGCTGGTAACCTTATTTGTTTTCCCTTGTAAGTTAGGGACTACTTTTGTCTTGCTGCTGTTAGGATTTTTTTTGTATCTATATTTTGCAAATTTAACTACAGTATGTCTTAGCGTTGGCCTGTTTTTGTAGATTTTGATGGGAGTTCTCTTGTGCCTCCTGGTTTTGGATGTCTATTTCCTTCCCCAAGTTAGGGAAGTTTTTAGTTATAATTGCCTCAAATAAACTTTCTGCCCCCTTTTTCTGTCATCTTCTTGAAGGGAATAAATGAGGAATGGGCCTTCATGGGTCCCAATATCACCTCAAAGTGCCTTTTCCAGATGGTATGGAGTCACTGAGTTGCCTAAGTCTACATTGCTGATCCAATATTTTTCTTTCCCTCTTCTTTTCACCTTCATTATTTTCCATAATTTTATCTTCTCTATCACTTACTCATTTCTCTGCTTCTTCCATTCTTGTGGTCATTACATCCAGTTGGTTTTGAATCTTTTTTATTCAATTTTTTCATTTCATCCTGATTAGTTTTTAGGTCTTTTATCTCTGTGGTAAGGGACTCCCTGGTGTCTTCTGTGCTTTTCTCAAGCCCACCTAGTATCCTTATGATTGTTGCTTTAAGTTCTGGATCAGGCATATTACTTATATCTGTTTCGATTAGATCCCTGGCCATGACCTTTTCTTGTTCATTCTTTTGAGATGAATTCCTCCTCCTTGGAATTTTGTCTAGGACTCTATCTTCTTCTGTGTTAGGAAAGCCTCTTGTATTTCCTGCTCCTGAGAGTGATGGCTTTATGAAGAGATGGTCACATACTGTCCAGGGTCGGGCACTTTAGGAAGTGTCTCTGGTGTATGCTGTGTGTACTCTGCTGGGTTTTGTCTACTCTTTCCCTCAGGTCAGTCCTCTGCAGAATTTCTCCTCACCTCCAGTGGGGAGTGTTTGGACCTTGGCCAGAGTGTGGCGAGTTTTGACTAGGTATGTTCTGGTCTGCTTGTCCAAAGACATCTGGTGCCATTTCCACTAGAGCTGAAGCTTTGCAAAACTCTGTGGTCAGTAGACATGGTACATGCACGGGATTTGTGCTTGCCTTCTGGGGGAGAGGCCCACCGCACTGGTTCTCAAGCACACTTGCTGGAGAAAAGCCTCGCCAGCAGAGTGTGGGCAGTGGAGCTTTGTGTAAGCAGTTGAGGCTGCCTCTGTTGGCACTGTGCTGAGTACTGAAGTTGATTTATGCTGAGAATGTGGGAAGAGAAATGGTACCTGCGGCTCTTTTGTCCCTGGAGAGCCAATGCCACCTCTCCCAGATGTGTTCCAAGAAGGGGGAACTGTCTCTCGCAGTGCCTCCTAGGGCTTCCTCAGATCATGCCATTTCCCACCCGCCCCCCCCCCCCCCCATGCTCTCTGCCTTCCTCCACAGGAGCAGTGCTGCACCCATCAGACTCCACACTAGACACACTACAGACCTCTAAAACTCTGGTCTTTGAGCCCTGTTAGTTGTAAAAACAAACAAACAAAAAACAGGACAAACAAAAAACCTCACACAGATTAGCCTCTCTTGTTTTCTTGGTCATTGGCTTTGGGGAAGTGTTTTCCTCGTGCATTCCCCTATGTGCTCCTCTCTCTCGCCTCCCTCTCTGTGACCAGGGCTCCCTCCCCTCCTCACCACCTGCTATCCATTTCTCCCCCCCAAACCCGGTCCCTCCACCTCCTGCCTTCCACAGTGTGGCCTCTTCTCTTCCTCTGGTTCTGCAGTTTGTTTTGTCAGTCCTCATATTGATTTCTTGGGTTTTCAGAATGATTTGATATTCATCTAGCTGTGTTCGAGGGACCAGGCAATCCTGGTCCTCCTACTACTCCTCCATCTTTGCTCCAAGGACTCTCGCACATTCTTAAATGCAGACAGTGATCGTATCAATCTAGCAAAATTGGGGCTTTAGTATACACCTTGATGGAGTTAGATGAGAGTTATTTGGAATGTTCCTAGACTTACACTTAAAACATGTCACAAAATCTTACAAATCCAGGAAAATGGAATTCAAAACCTCAGAGAATTCCTTCCTTTAAGGTGAAAATATGTTCCCATCTGGGTAAAACTAAAAGTGATCAGTGCTTCCAGCTGTAAAACTATTGATTAATCCCTTTCCTATTTGTCCTTATGGCCTGGTAAGGCTGGGGACAGGAATATGCCTTCCCAGATGCTATTATATAGCCCAAGTGCCTCATTTTTTCTTGGCTCTGATTTAAAAACTACTTTGTTCCTGTTAGACGCTCTGATAAAGAAATCAAACCTCACACATTCAAGCCTCCCACAGCAGCACTTCATCACTTTGTAGGAGCTAAGAACTATCGTTGTGGGAAAGCATTGCTCTGTGCTGCTATCACCCTGGCTGCTTTTAGGTGGCCTGGCTCACCGCTCCCCAAACTCAGCTCCCATAGACTAGGCAGCAGATGACTATACTGACTTGAAAATACTTTAGAAATAATGGTACCAGATTGATACAGGGGTTTTCATATTAGTGCCAGTTTCCTTCTTTGGCAGATCACTACTTTGCAAGCAATATGTATTAAGAGGTGACCTAAGGCTTTTGCAATCATTATCTCCCCTTCAGTTCTCAAAAACAAAACAAACTTTGAGATAGGCACTTTTGTTCTGTATTTAATACAAGGAGATTGTTATTAATAATCATCGTTCAGTGGTGCCTGGGTAGTTCAGTCGGTTAAGCATTTGACTCTTGATTTTGACTCAGGTTATGATCTCACAATTCGTGAGTTTGAGCCCCACATCAGGCTCTGTGCTGGTGGTGCGGAGCCTGCTTGGGATTCTCTCTCTATCCCTCTCTTTCTTTCCCTCCCCCGCTCACGTTGCATGCATTTGTTCGTTCTCTCTCTCTCTTTCAAAATAAATAAACTTAAAAAAATAATCATCCTGCAGAATTTTTTCCGTTTGCCCTTCCACATCTACTCTCTATCTGCTCAGTGCCTTGGGAGGCTGCCTCTGGTCTGCATCGTGGGCTCCCATGTCCTGTGACTTTCAGCTGGCTTCAAAAGGGAAACACTGGCAGGAGATCAGAGGGTAGGAAAAAGGGTGGGTGGAGTATTTATTCTTCTGACACTTTCTTGCCAGGTTTCACAGAGCTCTTGTAGCTTGTTTCCACCCAGCGCACTAGGGGATAGTAGCAATATCCTTCATTTGACAGGGTTTTTATGTTCCTTGTTTATTTTTTTGTAATCCTCCTACAAGTTTCTAAATAATCTCTTTCTGAAACTCTCTTCAGTCACTTCAGTCATTTGTCTCCTGCTAAGACATGACTGATAGATTAGTCCCAGGTCTAGAGAGTAAGCAGTTAGTGGCAGAGCTGAGGTGACTTTTAGTCTGTCTGATTCCAAACCTGTGAGTTTATTCATGAAGTGTGAGTTTCTTCTTTCTCCTTCCTTTCTTCCTCTCCCAGGTGAGGAGAAGACTCATTTTGTCTAATTATGAGAAGAGTTGAATGCCATCTTTTCGTAAACAATATATTGATTTCCTTAGATGAAAGGAGGGAGGGAAGGAAGGCAGGTGTAGCAGGGAGGTAGGGAAGGAAGGTGGGAAGTAAGGAAGGGAAGAACAAAAGAAGGAATAAGGAAAGATGGGGTTCTATTGCACAAAAAACAAGAACAAGAGATACCTGAATATTATACAGAGTATAGTTGACCTATTTCCAGAAACACATGTTTGGAACAAAAAAGAAAAACTGGAAACTCATAAACAGAAGGAAGTAATTAAATATTCATTTTTAAATTTCTAAAATGTAAATTGTTTAACACTCATTACCTACTGGATTTAATAATATTATAGGATCACTGATGAGACTCAGTAGCAGCTACCCATCCATTTCCTAGTTTTTATTTTCATTTTCCAGTTAAATACTTCGCATGTAAGCTCTATAAATAACAGAGACTGTATAATTTAGGTACCAGAAATGGATGCTTAATGTTCCATTAAATTAGAAACTGAAGCAGTGTGATTTGGGCTGTGCCTTGCTGGCCAGAAATAAACAGAATCTAGAGAGATTACAGACACGTTTTGCTAGGTGCTTCAAGATTTGCCCGTCGTTCTAAGGGGAAATATCAATGTATATCATTTGGAAGTGTATTGGATGTTAAATTAAAACTGTGTGACTGCATGTGACTTCACATGTTGCCACAGCAGTAAGGTTGTACTAGAATTTTTTTGCAGTTGTGGGTTCTAGATAGTAACAGAAATTTCATGCTAGGCTATTAGGGAGCAATGTGGTAGAAATCAAGAGAGCATGCATCTGGGGTTTTATAATCTTTCATATGTGGGTTTGATTTCTCTCTCAAACAAAGGTCAAACTGAAGACCTTTGAACTGAATACCTTTGGGCAGATCATTTAAATTCTCTGAGTTTCAGATTCTTCATCAGTCAGATGGACATAATAATGTCGACTTTGTGGATTGACTTTTAAGATTATATGGATATAAACTAATTAACACACAGCCTTAACACTTAACACAGCATGATCAATTATTGCTAGTATTTCCTGATTCTAAGGACTTTTCCAGCTTTCATATTGCATGACTCTAATTTTCAACAAGCTGGAATACAGAGAAATATCATCCTGTTAGGCTCTTTTGTTCCCTGTTCCCTTTTTTTCTCTCACTATACTCTTAGTTATCCATTTGCCCCACTATTTTAACTCAGGCCTCACACTGTGGGACTAACTAGTTCTTGCCCAAGGCAGGAAGCACGAACTAAACAAGTGACTCAAAAGAGGTGAAGAGCAAGCTTCCTGTCACTCTGATTCCCTATACCTGTTACTTGGACCTTTGTGCAGATAGCTAGATGCGTCATCTTGAGCTTCTGACACCTTTTTTGCTTGGGACCATTTCTTGATTTCCTTAAGTTTTATTTCCAAGTTGCCTACCTTTTTCCTTGTGTGCTTCCTTCTCACGGAAGCATATGGTAGAGGTTGTAATCAAGGCATCTAGTGATAGATAATACTAGTCAGGAAGCAGAAAGAAAAAGATGTATTTGAGGCACCTGGGGGGTGCTCAGTTGATTAAGCATCTGACTCTTGATTTCCGCTCAGGTCATGAGCTCACTGTTCGTGAGTTCTAGCCCCATGTTTGGCTCTGTGCTGACAACATGGAACCTGCTTGGGATTCTCTCTTTCCCTCTAACTGCCTCTCCCCCTCTGTACATGCGCTCCTGGTGGGTGTGTGGGTGTGTGTCTCTCTCTCTCAAAATAAACTTTGAAAAAAAAAAAAAAGATGACTTCTCCAGGCTTTGATTTGTAAAAGCCCAAACTCATTCCCATGACTCTAGGAGAACTCTTTAAGTATAGAGCAGTACACATTTCCCTTATTTCACTATAAGGGAGAAAAAAGCAAGGGTGAAAGAGGGACGATTCTAAGAGAACAGCCAGATCCGAGGAGGCCATAGCAATTGGAATGAGGAGTTGTCTATAAGAAGTCACCACAAGAGATATTGTTTGATCACCAAGGCAGAAGTCGGAGCTGAGTTATTCATCCCATCTCCAAGGTCAGAGCAGTAGGTTTGTCTCCGCCTGTTGTGGGACACACCGTCCTCAATATGATCTTGATACAAGCCACTCCCATCTCTCTTCCAGGATAATCCTCTACATGTTATCCTCTCTCTGTCCTCTGCTTTCAACACTATTGTCTTTAGGGTCTCCTTTCTTCCTCTTTGTAAGTGTATCAAAGTTCCATAAACAAAATTGGACGAAGAGGAGTTCAGGTTTGAGCATGTTGGTTTTGCTGTGCTCGTGGAACACCGGACCTGAGGTGGGCAGCAGCCTGTAGCTTAATTACCCAAAATTTTGTTTTCATTTTATCTTCCACTCTAGCCACTGCTTTTCTTTCTTTATATTTAACACTCTATGATTCCATTCATGCTCTCATTCTTCCTTCAAACTTGTCATCTTGTGGCTTAACATTTCTTAAAGGAGAAGATACTGCAGTCCTTATCTTATTGGACGCTTTTTGTTGTCTTTCACCCTACAGGCAACTCTGCTTTTTGGGTACTCTTTGACTGTACTTTCTGTTGCATCAAAATCTCCAGTTCTTACCTCAATTGTACTTTCCCAGGCTTCTTAATAGACATTCCTTCCTTCTACTGCCCCACTAATGTTCATGCTCCCAAGTGTACCACTGATTCACAAACCAATACCTCCAGCCATCCCTTGATTTTGAATGTTACTAAACAAATACCTGCTACACTTTTACAGTTAGATGCCCCATTGACACGTGAATCTCCACTGTCTACACTTGAACTCTCCGTCTTCTCTTACACTTTTGTTCTCTCTTATGTGTCCTTTATCTTTGTTATAGACACATCCATCCTCCTGGTTACCTAAGGCAGAAACTTTGGAAATAAACTGGATCTCTTTGATCTCTTTATTCCCCTCCCCCTCCCTTATAATTACAGTTTCACTAAGTTTATCTTGTGTCTGTGCATGCGTGTGTATGTGAATATATATGTACATATATGCATATTCGTGTACATATGTGTATGACCCCCACCAATCCATTGACCACCTCATGAAGAAACTCATCTGTCTATTGTCATTATAGATTTCAAAGATTTTCCTTGTCAAGACCCCTTTTGAAAATTACCCATCACTGAATAAAATTTGAGCTCCTTGTCATGACATCGAAAGGTTTTCCATGACCTGGTTCTTTTGGCGCCTCCTTGCTTTTCAGTACATCAAACTGCTTTCATTTCCCCCCGAACACAATTATGTTTCTTGCTGCCTGCCTTTCCCCATTGTGTTCCTTCTAACTAGAATTCCTTTGATCTTTATTTTAGCTGATTCCTGAAATAACATTATTAGTTACAAATGTTTTCTCTTTAATTGCTGCTTTAGACCAGGACTGTGCTGCTTATTTTACACAAATTATGTCTATTTTACTATTAGGCTCATTTCAAAAATGAGGTTACTGAAGTCCACAGAGATTAAGGAAATTGCCCAAGCTCTATAACTGGCAGACTTAGGGCTCAAACCCAAGTATACCTGATTCCGAAGTCTTTATCATTAAACCCTGCACCAAGCTGCCTCTCCTCATTTTTGTGCAGCTCAAGATCTTGGTCAGACCTGATGTTCAATGAACTTAGCCCTGAATGGAAGATGGTTAGAATCTGCCATTTGTGATGACAAGTAAGTGCTACTTTGTCATTGTAGGCTTATTTGACCTATGCATTGACCTACACACGTTATCTCCCTGCCACTTGCAGTCAGCCGACACTCTCATCAAGGCATCTTGAAAATAGAAAGTATCAGTGTAGTTTTTAAAGAATCCATGCTAGGCTGTGGACGAGTGGGAATTTCATGGTCATTATTTGTTTATACGTCTCAAATGTATTAGCATAAGGATTAGTTAAATAATAACCATAATAATGCCATGTGGGGAGCATACTTGATTTTTTTTCTAATTTGATTTGTTCTTCGATTTTGATTTTGATTTTTTTCTTTTTGGAAGAATATGTTGATATTTTCCAAGAGACCTAATACTTCATATATTTTGTAAGCATTTCATGGATATTGGAATATAATTATTTGTCTATTTTAGGTACAAATTATTCTACAAATGGATAGATCTATTATACTGTCAAGCTTATACTGTACCAACACTGACCACCAGAAATATAATGAGTCATTTGTAATTTTAAAATTTCTAGTAGCCACATTAAAAGAAAAGTAAACAGGTGGGTGCACCTGGGTGGCTCAGTTGGTTGACTGGCCGACTCTTGGTTTCAGCTCAGGTCATGATCCCACGGTTGGTGGAATTGAGCCCTGCGTCCAGCTCCTCACTGACAACGCAGAGCCTGCTTGGGATTGTCTCCTTGCCTCTCTGCTCCACCCCTGCCCAGCTCATGTTCTCTCTCTCAGTTTCTTTCTTTGTCTGTCTGTCTGCCTCTCTCTCTCTCTCAAGTAAATAAACTTAAAAAGGAACAGGTGAAATCAATTAAAAACTTTTTTTTAACATTTATTTATTATTGAGAGACAGAGCAGGGGAGGGGCAGAGAAAGAGGGAGACACAGAATCCGAAGGAGGTTCCAGGCTCTGAGCTGTCAGCACAGAACCCGACGTGGGGCTCGAACTCACAGACCGCGAGGTCATGACCTGAGCCGAAGTTGGACGTTTAACCAACTGAGCCACCCAGGCACCCCAGGTGAAATCAATTTTTATAATATATTTTATTTTACCCAATCTATCCAAAATATTATTCTTTCAGCATTCAATCCATATAAAAATAGATGTTTTTACGTTATTTTTCTTTTGTACTGTCATTAAAATTCAGGTGTAGGGTTACACTTACAGCACATCTCAATTTGAATTAACCACATATCAAGCACTCAATAGCCACATGTGTCCAGTGGCTACTGTAATGGATAGCATACCCTATACCCTTATACTTATTTTGTTTTCTAATCAATATATTGATTTGAGAGAAGCCTGTAGAATCTCCCATTAATGGATTTCTGTCAGTTTTTATAACATTTTTCTAATAATTTTTACATCCTATGTTTTGAAACCATGTTGTAGAATGAATAAAGGTGGATTATACTTTTCTTCAATATGAAATATCTCCCCCTTGTCCTGTTAAGTTATTTGTGTTTGAGGTCTTGAAGTTCAGCTTGATATTAATATTTACACTTGGGGCGCCTGGGTGGCTCAGTCAGTTGAGCGTCTGACTTCAGCTCAGCTCATGATCTCACAGTCTGTGAGTTCAGGCCCTGCATCAGGCTCTATGCTGACAGCTCGGAGCCTGGAGCCTGCTTCAGATTCTGTGTCTCCCTCTCTCTCTCTCTCTGCCCCTCCCCCACTCACACTCTGTCTCTGAAAAATGAATAAGCCTTAAAAAAAATATCACCACTAACTCCTTGTTTTTGTGATTTTCATATGCTTATTTTATCTATCATCCCTGCACATTCCACATTTCTTTGTTATTTTTAAAGTGTATTTCCACTAAAAGAATAGGATGGGATTTTTTAATATAATCTGAGTTTTTCAACCTTTTTTAAAAATTTTATTTATTTTGAGAGAGAGAGAGAGAGAGAATCCCAAGGAGACTCTCCACTGCCAGCACAGAGCCCAATGTGGGACTTGAATCCATGAACCGTGAGATCATGACATGAGCTGAAATCAAGAGTTGGACAACTTAGCTAACTGAGCCACCCAGGTGCCCCTCAACCTTTTATTAGTATACTTTAATCCGTGAGTACAACTTTGATTACTCAAACATTTGAGCTATACTCACAATTTTATATTGTAGTTTCTATCTGCTTTCTTACCATTTTTGTTCCTTATTTATCTTTCATTAGATTGACTTATCGGTGTTCTTTTTTTCTACCTAGCGATTGGGAGGTTTCCAATCTTCTGTCCTTCGTACCCTTACATTTTTAACACAAAATATATAAACTTATATTTCCCTATCAGTGCCTAAAATTAGTGAGTATCTCTACACGCTTAACATGTTATCATTTCTTTTTCATTTTACCCTGTTTCTGCCCTACCCTGCTACCCAGCCATCCTTTCTCCTCTCTACCTGTTACGTGAAGATTAGCTAGTATTTGTTTGTACATTATGTATTAATACTTGTTTTGGATTAAGTGCACATTTTGTCTCTTCGTTCATTACTGTTTCTCACCTCCCTTATTCTTTTCATTTTTTATTTTGCTGCGATACATTCTTAAACTTTAGCAAAGTTCGTGGATGACCGACTTTGCAAATTTATATCTTATGGCATTTATGAATGCTAATGTGGCTGGATATAAAACTCTAAACTCCTTTTCTCTCAGAACTCTAAAGCTCATTTTCCACTGCCTTCTAATGTCTAAATCTATAAGGAATCTGATATTTATCTGATTCTACTTCTTTTGTAAATAAGCTTCTTTTCTTCCTTTTGAAATCTTTGAGAATATTTTCTTTACATTTGAGTATCTGAAATTCATCAGTATACTTTTCTATTCTATGTGTATCTACATGTCTATCTCTGTGTTTATCCCATTCTTCCCATTTTGGCTCTTGGTGATATTTTTCTTTTTTTCTTTCTTTTTTTTATGTTTATTTTTGAGAGAGAGAGAGAGACAGAGACAGAGACAGACCAAGAGCAGGGGAGGGGCAGGGAGAGAGGGAGACACAGAATCTGAAGCAGGCTCCAGGCTCTGAGCTGTCAGCACAGAGCCCAATGTGGTGCTCGAACCCACGAACCATGAGATCATGACCTGAGCCAAAGTTGGATGTTCAACTAAGCCACCCAGGCACCCCTCTTGGTGAGATTTTTCTGTCACTTTCTTTAGCTTGAAAAAATGATCATCTTTTAATTAGTCCTCTCACCACTTTCTAATGCTTATGTTTTGGAACTCCTTTAGGCAGATATTGGACCCATGGAATAATTTCCCACAAGTCTTTATTTTCTCCATTAGTTGTCTATTATTTTGTCTATCTGCATTGTCTCCTAAAGGAAATTAACTTCACTTTAATTTTCAGATAACAAATTTTATCCTCAGCCATGGCTCTAAATATTTTACATTTTTGGGAGTTATGTTTTTTTTTTTAATTTCTAAGAATGCTAGCTTATTTTTAATAGCTTAGTTTGCATTGCAATATAGTTTTATATTATGAGTATAATATATTTTCAAATTTCTCTGAGAAATAGAGTTAGTTTTAAGTTCTTTCCTATTTGCTAATTTATCTCTAATCAGTTCTGTTAATTGACCAAAACCTTTCCCTTTTATCTGTTTTCTCCCTTTTGGGTGTCTGATGATTCTTCTAATATATACACATGAATTAATTTAGCATCTCATTAATTAGAAAGAGACTGTTTAGATCTCCTTGGTGTTTGAACAAGTCTGCTTGGCCAGCAGTTGTCCCTTCCCTATATGGGAAAGGCTTCGTGTAAGTGGCATAAAATGTGATTCCACTGAAGGGAGAGCTAGTGAAAAGCAGAGTCAAGTTTTAGACCCCTCCAATTTTCTGAGTAAGGACTTTTCTTTCTAGAAAGAGAACTGTGGAATATTTATTTCTTGGATGGGGCTGTCTGTCTTTTTCGTAATCCCTCCCTATCCGTTTGGGGATTAAGAGTTACACCACGCTCTTTCATACTTCTTTCTCAATTGCTGACATTCATGGGGAAGGTCCTGTCCGGGCGTGTTTTTGCTTACTGTGTTGTAGAGCTCATACTACTTGCTCAAGTATGTAGATTGGGGACTAGAATGAATATGATGAACCCCCAAAGATTCCAAATTGATCTTCATTTGAAAATGTAGCTACGCTTTTGTATTATTCACTCTTGGGACTTTTGCTTTATTCTTTACAGAGCTTTGTTCATGTCTGGTAGCCTCACTTAATCATCTCAACAACTCAACAATGTGGGTAGAGCAAGAATTATTGTTCCCATTTTGCCAATAAAAACTGAAATAAAGAGAAGTAAGGAATTCACCCACAGCTGCTGTGGTGGAAACGAATCTGTTTTCTACCTCCTCAGCCATGGCTTTTCTTGACAACCAAAGCTAGAGAATCTAGAAAGAGCAATACCTTAGTTAAAAAGCAATGTAACGTAAACAATTCTGACAATCTGAATTAACCAAAAGGAAAAAAACTGAATCAGAGTGACCTCCTCGTAGCTTCTCTTTAGAAGATAGAGCCTGCTTTAGAACAAGGTTGGAATAATAAGGAGGATGAAAGAAAGAAAAATGAGCTTCTAAATTGGGATCCCTCAGATTTCCAGAAATATGCATGATGACAATTTGCAAAGAACATAAAATTGCAAGCAGTGTGTGTAGTTGCAATTTTAACTTCCCAGCATTTGTCAATTTTAAAACAGAGCAATTTCAATGGCATTCAAGGGACTGTCAGTGCTCATACATAAACTGAAAAGCATCTTTGATCTGGCTAAAGGTTTTGAAGATAATAGAAGTGTGTCCAATTATATATTTGGGTGAATTAGAGGAACTTCGTATGTTTCTGAAGTGTCTGGCCTATGCCAAACTAGACGGACCATTGAGGGAAAAGGAACAAAGCAATTCAAAATCATATGCTACTAGCAGATGGTGAGGATGACTCATGAATGTGCCTTTGGTTTCTTCCCTCTTTAGATCCAGGGTTATAGTTGAGCATCCCTGTGATGTTCACATTCTTCCTCCCAGGCTTCTGAGAAAACAGACTTGTGACCACCATGCCATTTTGAAAAGCACGTAAAGCCATGGCCCTGGTAAAGGGAGCTAGGTTCATTACTGGTGGCACAGCCAAGAGACATATCAATGTGAGAAGATGACTATACTACAGTATATCCTGCCTCGGCCCTTTAAAGGCACCTGCTCAGCCTACACAAGTGTGGGCATAAATTCTGCCTCTGAAATGTGTCCATCTACTTCGTGTTTTGCTGACTACGCCTTATTTTTTTCTTCCCCTTTTTCTCTCACTTATTTTTTACTTTGGGCTTTAAACTCTCAATTATTGTCCTGGAAATTCTTGGCTAAATAGTCACAATCCATCTATTACCCTGTCCCCACCTTTGTTTCCCCTCCCTGCTCCAGGGTGTGAAACTGGCCCGCTGACCTCATGCACTGACAGTCATGATAAAAGGCACTCCAGTGCCCTTCTCCCACTTTTCTTAACCCATAACAAACTGGTCCCACCACCTCTCCAGAAATGTGTAGCCTCCCGTTTCATGTGCATGTTGTTAGCTTGGCAGCCATAACGATGTATCATGGTCTGGGAGGCTTACCCAACAGACATTTATTGCTCATATTTCTGGAGACTGGGAAGTTCGAGATCAAGGTGCTGGCCCATTCACTTCCTGGTGAGAGCTCTCTTCCTGGGTTTCAGATGGCCACATTTTTGTCAGGTCCTCACATGGCAGAGAGAAAGACAGTTCTCTCTTTTCTTACAGGAACTCTAATACTATCATGGGGAACCCACCCTCATGATCTCATATAAACCTAATTGCCTCCCAGAGCCCTATATCCAAATACCATTATACTGGGGTTAGAGCTTCAACATATGAATTTGGGAGGAACACATTCAGTCCATTACATATACAGAGCATCCAGAATCTTGATATAATCTATCAAAGACTTCTCATCCTTTCATAGCCAGGTACAGCAGGATCATCCACTTAAGTGATGAAGAGGGCTAATGCAACACAAGTCATGAGGTTTTTAAAGTCTTCCCAGTGGTAGATCCCACAGTAACCTTTTCTGGCCTAGTTCTAGTCCTTAATGGGGCCGGGGGGGGGGGGGGCGGTAATTGACACAATAGAACTTACACTTTTCAGTATTTCCAAGTGATACAGGAATTAACCTGGCATATGACTTAAGAGACTACGGTCTGGTTCTCCCATTGGCCAACCTTGTCACCCTGACTGTATATACCACCAAACACTATTGTTCTGGAAATATTCCTATATCTCTCTCTCCACTGTGGACTCTGTGTTCCTGGGGTTTAAGAGCCAGCTTATCAGCACCTTGCATCCATAATACCAAGCAGGCAGCAACAAATTTTGTTTTAATGAATGAATAGGTTGAGGAATAAAGTGAACTCTAATGTAAAGGTTTCATTTTGCTTCCTTCCTTCCTTTCATTATGTACAAAATGCAATAAGAGCTAGAAGTACATGGATTAACTTGAGGACCCAAACTGTTGAAAAGCAGGAATGATTTCAAAAAGTAACCTCTAAGCTCATCCCAGTTCTAAAATTCTAAAATCCACCTATAAAGTTTTGGCCCTCTGGGAAACTTTTCTGGACAGATTATGTGGGTAAAAAGAATAATGAAAAACAAAAACCCTAAAGCTAGAATTACATGGCAGGAAGCTGAAGCTTCCTGCTTCAGGAAGGTTGGTTTCCTTAAGGAAAGGTTGGTTTCTAGTTACAGAAAGAGAATTAGAACATTTTTTTATTGTGGTAACATCTATATAGTAAAATTTGCCATTTTAACCATTTTTAAGTATGGAATTCAGTGCCACCACTTACCTGTTTCCAAAATGTTTCCATTGCCCCAAGCAGAAACTCTGTAAGCAGTAAGAGCTCCCCATTACCCCACCTGCAGCACCATATATAACCTGGAGTCTGCTTTCTGTCTCTGTGAACCTGCCTAGTCTAGATACCTCATGTAAGTGGAATCGCACAGTATTTGTCCTTGTGTGTCTGGTGTGTTTAGCTTAACATAATATTTTCAAGATTTACCCATGTTGTGGCATGTGTCAGAACTTCATTTTTATGTCTAAAGATTGTTCTATTTTGTGTATATTCCACATTTTGTTCATTTATCTTTTGAGACGTTACAGTTTCCACCTTTTGGCTATTCTAATAGTGCTGTAATGAATATTTGGGTACAAGTATCCGTTTTAAGTTCCTGATTTCAGTTCTTTGGGTTATACACCCAGAAGTAGAATTGTGTGGTCATGTGGTAATTCTGTGTTGAGTTGTTTTGAGGAACCTAACTATTTTCCTCCAAGGCCATGCTATTTGCATTTCCACCAGCAGTGCACAAGCTTGTGATTCTTCCACATCTTCCTCAGTATTTGTTACTCTGTTTTTTTTTTTTTTTGACTCCAGTGATCTTAGTATAAAGTGTCAAGTGATCATTGTGGTTTTGATTTGCATTTCCCTAATGGCCTGAAATCTGGAGTCTTTGCATTGCCTTGGATAGCTTCTCCCTCGATCACTCCTACCCCATCCTCCTATCAAGAACCCCATGTATGAATTGCAAGGAGTGGCAAATTACAAAGTATATAAAAATTTGTGACGAGCACTGTCATTACTAACAGCACAACTTTTGGAGTAAACGAACCTGGATTTAAACGCTGGGTCTGCTGCCCATTCACCTTGTGACCCTGCAAAAGTTACCTAACTTCCCTGAGCTTCAACTTCTGTGGAGAAAATAGGGATTGTAGTAGCTGTTTTGCAGGATTGTTGTGAAAACAATTTAATTGTGTTTGAAAGTGGCACAATCGAGTTTCCTTCTCGTGCCGGTCTTTCCAAACCCTACATATTCACAATGTACATCTATCAATGCCTAATGTAGCAAATAGCACACAGCCACTCAAAGATTATTTAATACTGTTATGGTTTTTGTGATTGCGGTTGCTAGTATTCAGAGAGGAGAATTTGTTAACCAGGCATGTTCAGTAAAATTTATAACCTGGAGACTTATTTTTTTTATAAAATTTCTCTGACAATGATATTAGCATAGCTGACATGGCAAGGAAATTTGGTGCCATAACATTTCCAATGACGATTTCTAAAATCTTGTCCTGATAAGAACAACCTTCCACACTAAGATACTGCTTCGGTGAAAATCCTAACATCTTAAACTTGGCGTCAGAAAGTCCTTCCAGTTATGCAAAACTTTTAATTTCTCCTTTTAATTCTAAAGATAGTTGTCATAGCAACTGCCGCACACTGCTGCAAATGGTACTAGAGAGATGTGCAAACATTTCCCAAAGACTTTTTCAATATGTTGCAAAAACATTATACAATATTTAGCAGGGATGCTGCAAGTCACATTGAAGGGAAGTCCTCCACGGAGAATTAAAATTATACTTAGCCAGGAGTTTTAAATGGGAAAGATTCCAGTATGTATTCTTGGGGGTGGGGGGGATTGTTAACAATTCTGGAAAATGAGTGAATTATTGGGATTAAGCAATGATTGACTCAACAATTAGGAGGCAAATGATAAAATGGGAACTGACAGAATGAGACTGGGAACAATTTCTTCCGTGTCCTCAGATTAGAACTTGCTCAGCTATTACCATCTGGTGATTATTACCCTGAATTCTTGTTATTTTGTGACAAAATATGTGCTCTGGGGAAAGGTTGAACCCTTGGGGTCTGGGGGCTAAGGCAAGGTGAAATAGACTGAAAGTAACTGTTTACAGGTGAAATCTGGCTGCTGGCGGGAACAAGCCAGGATTTCAGCCTTTTATCAGTCATAGTAACTAATTATTTCCCAAAGGAAATAATTGTGGGTTGTTTAACCTATTAGAAATCTTAGCATCTCTCAAACTTCTAGAACCTGTACATATCAGTCATAGTAACTAATTATTTCCCAAAGGAAATAATTGTGGGTTGTTTAACCTATTAGAAATCTTAGCATCTCTCAAACTTCTAGAACCTGTACATATTATATTCATTGTGACTTTCAAGAATGAAAGAGGGTATTGGTGTTTCCCAAACTTAAAGACCACAGTTCTCACATTTCTTGGAGAGTTTTGAAAAACCGACTAGTGTTCGTTGGACACATTTTGAGATTCAAGGCTGTTCTCAAACAGAACCCAAAGTCTATCCTCTAAAACTCCTTCTTTCTCTTTACCACATCGTACCTCAATACACCCCAGAGTTTTAAGTTTTAAGGTATTTATATAATAAAATGAGCTTATTATATAAATTTACCAAATGATCTCCATAAAAGGAAGAAAATATTTTCTTTTTCTGAAATTCAGCAGCTATGCCTGTTACGTATTTGTCATTCGTTGCCATATAACAGATTATCTTAATTTCATCATTAACATTATTTCCCTTTCTGTGTGTTAGGAATCTGGGCAGAGCTTCAATGGGTGTTTGGTGTTTGTTTGTTTGTTTTAAGTTTTATTTATTTATTTTGAAAGAGAGATAGAGGGAGAGAGAGAATCCCAAGCAAGCTCTGCACTGTCAGCACAGATGTGGGGCTCCATCTCATGAACAATGACATCATGACGAGCCAAAATCAAGAGTCAGCTGCTTAACTGACTGAGCCCCCCAGGCGCCCCTTCACTGGAGGTTTCTGACCTGAGGTCTCTGAGGTGGTACCATCAAGCTGGTGACTACAATTGCAATCTCTTCTGAATCCTCTTCTGTTTCCAAACTCACTTATGTGATTGCTGCAGGACTTAGTCACTTGCCACAGGGCCACACCTCAGGGTTGCCTTACAACATGGCGGCTGCCTTCCCCCAGGGCAAGAGACCCAGAGACTGTGAGAGAGAACACACTAAAGATGAAAGGCAGTCATTTTTATAACAATGTCAGAAGTGTCATTCCACCACGTCTGCCATATTCTATATATTAGAAGTGAGAAGATAAGTCCAAGGGGAGGAAATTAGCCCAGGGTGTGAGCCCCAGAAGGTAAGCATCACTGGGGCCCATCTTTGAGACTAATGCATATGTCCTAAGGCTTTCGTATAAGCACTACCTTTTAGTCAGTATCTGATACATGCCAAGCCCTGCACTTGCCCTGTATGCATAATCTCTAATCCTCACAATGACCCTACATAGCAGAATTGTTACCTCCAATTTGTAGAAAAGTAAAACTGAGGATCTGAGAGTTTAAGTGACTTTCTAATGACCTATTAATAGCAGGGGCAAAATTTCAGTAACTTTTTCTGACCCTGGTCTAGTAGTTTTTTCAGTCATGTCTCCACTACTTTAGGTACCTATGTCGCTGTATTATTTAAAGATGATATATACTTGTCAAGGTCTAAAATACAGATGGTAGAATTGTCGAATCAATATGCTGTATGCCTGAAACTAATATAAAATTGTATGTCAGTTACACTTGAATTAAATATTTAAGTTTTTTTAAAGAAGTCAATACCATGCATTTCTAGTAAAACAACAGGGATTTTTCTGGTAAAAAATAGATAGTAAAGGAATAAAAAGGGCAAAATCTAAAAGCACACATATGTATGCATATACACACAAGAGATCATAGAAATAAAGGAATATGGAACAGTAGTTTGAAAACCAGAAAACAGATAAGAGAGAACCTAAGTGCTTGCGGGGAAGAAAGGCAGTAAAGGGCAAGCATATTCATTCCACTGAACCTTGGGAAATTTCAGGAATAGAAAATATCAGGCCTCTGAAGCAAGGGGGAACAAGGGTCTGAAAAATCTGTGGAAGAGGAATTAGAACTCCAGATGGCCTCCCCTCCTCTAAAAGACAGCTGACAGCCTCTTCCTCCCACCTTCCTCCCACCTCCAGGTGAGAGGTTCACCTGACAGAGAGGTTGACCTACAGGGGCTTTTGTCCCAGGGGTACCAGGCACAGCTGAGGCTGAATGAATGAATGCAAATGAAATAATACAACTAAACATCACATAAAATATCTAAAAAGAAAAAGAATATTTCTGTTACTCTGTTCACTTAAAGTCTTGCCATGAGATTAAAATTCATTCCAGGTGGGGCTTTAATGAAGAGATATTTTAATTCTGATTCCTGAATAATAAAAGACAGATAAGAATTTATTTTGTGCTACTTTGTGAAGTCCAAATGCATGCAGCTTAGTCCAAGAAGCATATATTACATGGGTTCCATGGCCAATATTCCTGCCAGATATACTTTGTCAGAGAGCCAGGAGTTCGATTTTCACTGGAATTGGTGTAGAGCAGAAAAGGAGTGTTGTGTTTATCTTAAGAGCTTTTCTCTGTACTGTGTCCAGTTGAAGAGAACAGAAACAAATACTGTCCAGGAACAGAGAATGAGTTGAAAGTATCAGAGAAATGTATTTTTCTGTCATCATCACATCAGATTTCACCGGACTGAAATCATATACCAGAACGATGACATCAGTGATGGCAGAAACGTAACATGTTTACCAGCTTTGTAGATGACAGGTATGTGCTACACAAATCAGCTCAAAGTGTTCTGAAATAATTAGAAGAATATGTCATGAGTTGAAAAGAGAGTGTATGTTATTCAACCTAAGTTAAAAAAAATTGACACCATTACCTTTTGTAATTAATTCATTATTATAAAGGATGCTGAGTGCTGTTGTAGCCAAACTCAAGGTTTGAGGAGAAGCCAGAGCAAAACTAGGACATGAGTTAAATTTGACTTCTTTACCCTTCACCCATATCCCCATTGCTCCTGCCCTGTCTTCTGTATCCTTACAAACTGAGGCTCCAGGGGATTGATTACACTGGGTTCTCAACAACTTTCTGCTTCCAGCAAAAACTAACCTATTCTCAGTCACATCCTCTCAGGTTCTCTCTCTGCTAGGAGTTTTAAGAAGCACTTTGAAGCAAAGAATGTCTTAGTTGATAATGACGGAATGTTCTTCCACTTCCACTGCCAGCACAAACCCTTGTAGAATAAACCTCAGTGATTTTGTAACTGGTGATAGCGACCCTTATTTAGGTAAGAGTAACCTATTAAATATATTCCCCTCAAAGGGCTCGTGTGGAGGCCGATGATTTACTATTGAAGTCTATATCTGACAATGAGGTACTCCACCAGGTTAGCAAAAAGGGAAAGAGGGGAAGGAGGTAGTAGTCACAGTGAAAACCCTGACCAGGATTTAAAGTGAGCATCAGTGTTGTCTGCTTCAGTATAATAGTTGTTGATAGTTTTCTAGATAGCATCACATTATTAAAAATTACATTATCAAAATAATTGTTTTACTGGGAAAGAAGAGCTAGGAACTAAGGAAATTTTAACTCCCAATGATAATGTGATCTTCCCTAGAAGGAGTTTAAAAATGATTTTTTTAAGAATAGAAGTATGGGGGCGCCTGGGTGGCTCAGTCAGTTGAGCATCTGACTTCGGCTCAGGTCATGATCTCATGGTTCATGAGTTCAAGCCCTGCATCGGGCTGTGTGCTGACAGGTTGGAGCCTGGAGCCTGCTTTGGATTTTGTGTCTCCCTCTTTCTCTGTTGCTCCCCCACTTGCACTCTGTCTGTCTGTATGTCTCTCTCAAAAATAAACATTTTAAAAATTTTTACAAAAAAGAATAGAAGGATGTATCCTTATTTCAAGCTGATGATAATGTGTTGATGAACTTTGACTAGAACAAATCTAATCAACATTAAAAAGTCTGGGATCGTATATAAGATTGGTAGAATGTATTGATAAATTATCAAAATGGACTGCAGCACAGAACCTAACATCCATTGTAAACAATTCCAAGTGGGCAGCCACTCAAAATCAAGCAGTTCTATATTACCATGTCACATGCATGCAGCAACGTGTCCCCACCAAGCATTTAACTCAGGTCTTAAAAATGTTTTCTTTCTTCTCTGTTCCATTGAGAGGGCTTTAAAAGCCCCCACGTCGTCCTCGGGAATGGTTCCTCTCATTGAGACACAGAGGTTCCTTCCCTCCCAAAAGGGAATAGGAATTTAAAAACTCTCTCGAGTTAACATTCTTGTTATGGGGCAATGAATTTAAAGAGAAATTTGTGTCTGAGGGTCTCAATAAGAAGAGCTACCCAGCCTGGAGAGGAGGTTTCTCTAGTGGGAAAAGGAAGCATGGTTTCAGTCCCAGAAGCACAGGCGCCTGACCCACTTCTAACAGCACTCCTGGAGAGTTCAGCTCCTAGATGGGCTGAATGGCTGTCTCTGAGATTGAATGAGTCAAGAATTAATAGATGTGACCTGGAGAACCAAAATAAGGGATGCTTGGTGGCTCCAGGCACTGAGGGATTTGCATCATCACAGATTGCTGACCACTTGACCCTAGACAGTAAGGTGAATTTCCAACCGCAACTCCACAGGGCAGCCGAAGTGATGGCGGGGCCAACTGCTGAGATCTCAGGGCTTCCCCGTCCCCTCCCACAATTGGGTGTGGAAGTTGAGTACATCTTACTCCTCGTGGACTTAACAAGTTTTCTAGGTTTTTTGAGCATTCAAAGGAAGATGATATCCCCTCCCCATAAAAGAAATACTAAATCTGATGTCAAACTGAAATATCAAAAATTGAGCTTAATTTGATTTGTAAAATAAGAGAGATATGACTGAATTTAAACACTGGATTTGTATACCAATTAATACTTTGAAATATACCATTTTTTGCACCTGTTTTTTCTGTGTGAAGTAGAATAATCCCCACAGTAATCACTTGAGAGATCAGTACATTCCACATGCAAAACATGTTTCCTAATTCAATTGTCACATTTCAGCTAATATGCATTATTAAAATGCTTGTCAGTGCTTTCCAGGAAAATACCATTAGGAGCACATTCATAGTTGAGCAAGTCAAGTTTATTGCTTGTTGCAGTGAGGGAGAATGTACGTCACTGAACCGGGAAGAGGCTCAGGAAGAGGGTGTTAGAAAGGACTTATTACGAGATTTCAGGTTGTCATTGGGGAGGATTTTTGGAAATGGGGTCTTGTTTTGTATTAGATGCTCTGAGGAAATGGGAGTAATTTTAATTATTTTAATTTGATCTAGAAGGACAGAGGATGACTATAAGGGGAAAAAAGCTGTAATTGGTAAAGAAGTGGCAGTCACTAGTATTAGCCAAGACAGAGGCATACTTGGTAACCTTTGTGGTTTGGACAATGTCTGTATTTTGTTCTGTGTTCAGACATGATTATAGAGTGGTTGTGTTTTTGTTTTGATTCATCTTGTTCATAGCAGCTTTGTCTGATGTTGACGTTTTGTGAAATTATGTTCAACAAGAGAATACCAAGGCCTAGCTGTTGGTGCAAGACAGCTCATAACAACATCAAGGCCTAGATGATAATACCCAGCCTGCTCCCAGAATTCAGGGGCTGCTTTTCTCTTTCTCACATTTGTATCAACGATATGTCAATATTAACCCAAACTAAAAGAGCTAGGTCATCTAGAAGCAAGAAAATCAGGAGTCAGGAACAAGATGGATAGAACCAGATAGATGTAGAATCTGAACAGGAGTTGGCCAAAAATTAGAGGCTGGTGTTGTAGGTTGAATTTTTTCCCTCCAGAAAGTGTTGAAGTCCTACCCTCCAGGATCTCAGACTGTGACCTTATTTGGAAAGAGGATCATTGCAGATGTGATTTGTTAAGTTAAAATGAGGTCATACTGGAGGAGAATGGGCTCTAATCCAACAAAACTAATGGCCTTGTAACAAGGTGGCTATATGAAGACAGAGACATGCCGGGAGAACACCTGTGACAATGAGCTGCAAGCCAAAGAACACCAAAGATTTGCAGCAAACCGCAAGAAACTTAGACAAGGGAGGACTCTGTGCTCACTTCGGCAGCACATATACTAAAAAAAGACAAGGGAGGATTCCCTTTCATGTTTCAAAGGGAGCATGGCCCTGCTGACACTTTGCTTTGGGACTTCTAGTCTCCAGAAATGTGAAACAAGAAAAGTCTGTTGTTGAAAGCCACTAATTCGTTGTACTTGGTTACGGCAGCACCAGGAAACTAGTGTTGATAGATGGGCAGTTGCTGTTTGGGGCTATTCGTTTGTAGTTCCTTTCCTAGGTTCATTTGAGACATTTTCTTTAAGGAATTGCCTGGTGAATGCCAGGTTTAAGAGTGGTTTGCATACTTGGAAAACCTGGCATAGGGAATAGCAGAGGCACAACTGTAAGTATAATGATGTTTGTGTGTGTGTGTGTGTCTGTCTGCTGCTGCTGCTGTCTCCATCTATCTCTCTGTTGTCTCTGCCTCTCTGTGGACTCCTTCTCTATCTCCCCCATTATTAACCTTGATCTGTAGACTGTATACCCCAGCTCCCCCAGGCTCAGTAACCCATCACATTTGCAGCAAAAATCGTAATTTAAATGCCTCTGCATTTAGTTTACTTCATTGCAGGTCCTGTTTGGATTTTATGTCTGTATTGCTACATGAGGGCTCCTACTTCTTCTCTTAATTTACATCTTTGTGCCAAGGCCAGTGACTTCTCATTCATGACTGAAGGGTCCTAGAACCTCATAAATTGGCTGGTGCATATAAGCTCTCAGTAAATGACAGCTTTTACAGGAAGTAGATCTTATGATCAATATATAGATTGGAGATGATGAAAATGAGACTTATAATGCTAAGTGAACTAGCCTAAGGTAATACAATTAAGAAAGAGCATAGCCCAGGCTTGTGTCCAGTTCTTTTGACCAAAATCCAAACCATTTTCCAAAAGGCTGAAGATTCCCAAATGGACTTTCAGTTGCCTACAGCTGAGTTTGTTACAAGCCCTAGCACTTCTTGGTAAGAATCCAGTTTTTAGGACTTGGTCTCTCTTCAGCTGACCTTCCTTATGGCTAATTCCCGAATTTCCAACACTGGAAGCAAGAAGGTGGACGGATATAGATTGAACTTCTCAGTCGTGACCTCCCCCTCTTGAAAGGAAGCTCATAACCATATGTTTGGGAAAGCTGGAGTTCTAGGAACAATTTCAAATCCACAGAGTTGGAGCCTAGTTATGTGATCTAACTATTCATATGAATTTGGGTTGAGCTTATTACTGACTTTAACCTCCCACTACAGTAAACCACTTGCAGATCATTCAACATGCTGTAGTAGACAGCTACTTTTCCAACTTACCCTAAATTCTTGTCCTCTTTCTTTTGGTAACAAACCTCTGTCAATTTGCCAAATTGATGGGCACATGACCCAGGCTAGGCTAATTAATAAGGTTTATCCCAAGAACTTTCTTCAAAGTTTGGATGTTTGACTCAAAATAAACAGTCAGAATTTTCCCATGGCATTTTTTCAAACTAGAGCCAAGATGGAGAAATATTTCTCTCTCTGTTTGAAACGCCATAATTATATGAGCCAGGATCAGCTAGCGGCCAAATCTCCTGCCCCATGGGGAAGGCTGTTTTCAGAGAATGAAGCCAGGAGATGGAGAGAGAGACAGACAGATACAGATGATGGAAAATCTGCTTGCAGTTATAGCTTCTCTTCTTGAGACTTGATTTCCCAGCTCTTTCTTTAGCTAAATTCCAAGTAAATAAAGTTTCAAGTGAATTTCTTCATTAGTTTCCTATTGCCACTGTTACAGATTACCGCAAACTTAGTGGCCTAAAACAAAAATCTATTGTCTATCATCTCTAGGGGTCAGAAGTCCAAAATGAGCATTGCTGGGCTAAAATCAAGGTGTCAGCATGTTGCAATCGTTTCTGGAGGCTCCTGGGGAAGATTTGTTTTCTTGTCTTTATCAGCTTCTGGAGGTTGCCCACATTCTTTGTCTTGTGATCCCCCTGCATCTTTGAAGCCAGCAGAGGCCGGTTAAATCTTTTTGACTCTGGTTCTTATGATTCTGCCTCTCTTTTCTTCCTGTAAAGACCCTTGTGGTTACACTGGGCCTACCTGGATGATCCAGGATAATCTCCTTGTATTCATTGTTTGCTTCATTAGCAACTTTAATCCCATCTGCAACTTTAATTGCCCTTTGTCATGTGGACAACAGACTCTCAGGCTTCAGAAATTGAGATGTAGGCATCTTTGGGTGGTCATTACTCTGCCTACCTATCACAATTTCCAATAAAAATCCAATTTTCTTCTCAAAATAATTTTTTCTGATTTTTGTCACTTTCAACCAAAAGATATGAAAAAAAAAACAAAAACAAAACAGACATGCTGTGCTATTTTGTGCTTTACTAGCTCTCTCCTGACTGTAATACCGACTACCTTGAGAATGATGACTGGTCTTTCAAGAACCTGCTCAGGTTTCATGTATGTATGTTCCCTGACTGTATGTATATATTTCCTTACCAGTATGTCTTTTGGGAGCCTATGATTTACTTGCTGGTGGGGACTATGAATTATTCATCACTATATCCCCAGCATGTAATACATAAAAAGTTACTTGGTTGTTAATATTATTTGTTGAATGAATGGATTATATATGGTATGACGCTTCTTTCAATGACTTTAAGGCCAGCATTTTTCTCATGAGAAAAATAGCTGCAAAGTTAGATACTAAATCTGCAAGTGTCTTGTTTTGTCCAGAGAAATACTTTTTGTATATTAATTAAACAACCATTTTCCCCCTAAGACTTTGCCTAAGGACACAGTAGGATTAGTCAGTTTCATGTTGGTCATGGCTAATCTGATCTAGTCATTTAAATGATTAAAATAACTAGGCGATGTGCAGGGTTGCTAAGGTAACAGCATCAGGCCACTTGGTGATCAATTCTTAGTAATTGACCACTGTGGTGGCTGACAAAACCAAATTGCAAACAGAAATTGATTGATTATGTTGAGGAGCTGGAATGAAGTTATGCAGATAGAGGCCATCTCTTTTCTGTGATTGTCTTGATTATCCCTGTTCCAGGGGGAGCAACATAAACTCCTTCACATACAAATGCGAATGGACAGGTGTGCCCTGAACCTACCAGCTAAAACAAAACATCATCTCTTCACAAATACAAAGGAAAAGTCCCAGACACAGGACTGACAAATATGAGTTGTGAACAGTTGTGTGATAGATTCAAATTAGTTTAATGAATACATCAAAATAAATAATTTCAAATTTCCCTTTTTAAAAAAAAAGTTGATTTCAGTCATTTATGGTGGACTTCCTACTTAGTGTTGACTTAACAATTTAGAATAGCAGCAGGGCAATGAAACTTGAATCTGTTATGACAGGGCGAGGGATGTTTTAAAGGCAACTTTTGAAAAATAACATCTCTTCAAGGACCTAATGCTCAGTGATCTATCACGCCATCAAAGAAAAAAATTAAACTATCTAGATGATTTATATTACCAGGAGTATTTTGGGTGAAAATATGATGTTTGTTTTGTTGGGAGGTGGAACTACATCATGCCAGAAAAAGGTGCCCAGTGGCATCTCAGTGTCATTACTTGCAGAGTGTAACGTGTGCCTGAAGCCCTTTAACAGGGCTTGAGAGGACAGATTCCAATTCCTCCTGGCAGGTTGCGGGTGGAAGGGTGAGTGCAAGATCTTGACCAGGAAACTTCTCAAGTCTCATTTTTGGACATTCTAGCCCTGTTGCATACAGGGCTCCTTATTTCATTAGAGATTACAGATAACCCAGAGGAAATACAGCGGATCAGAGGATGAGACATTCAGTGTCAATTAGGTCAACATTAACAAACACTGCCGACATGTTGAACAATTCTGAGGATGCCATTATAATCTATGTGAATTATGTCATAATCTATGAATTGCACCTCCTTGCATTGTGCGGTGCATCACCTGCACAGACGGCCTTGGGTTCAAGGAAATGCACTGAAGTGTTTGAAATATAAGAAGCTACAATCTAAATGCCCTTCAAATGATAGATCAATAATAAAATATATATCGTGATGTGTATGCACATGTACATACATTTATGAATATGTATATCCATCCCTTGGCTCTACCATGTATTAACCGTGTATCCTTGGGCAATATTATAACTCTCTCTATGCCTTCATCTGTAAATGGGGATGATAGTAGTACTATCTACTTCATAGTCATCTTCAAGGATTGACTTAGTTAAGCGCTAAGAATCACATAGTCATTCATATACACATTGCTGTTCACCTCAGAGAAGAGCTCTGTGAGAATAATCAAGGAGCTGGTATCCATGTTTACCTCTGGGAAAATAATGAGAGAAAAGAGTGAGAGAGGAGAGGAACGTACTTTTTCATTGTATATCCTTTTGTACTGTTTGAATTCCTTTTTTTTTCTTTTTTGTCAAGTTTCTTTAAACTTTTTTCATACATTACCAAAACTAGGTCAAGAAGTAGATAAGGTGTGCCTTTGGCATTTCTCCTAAAATGTGGTCCCTGTGGCTTCTCAGCTTCTTCCCCTGGGGTCCACAAGCCTACTCTCAGAACCCACATCCACCCAGAACTTCCTATTATCATGTTACCACGAACCATTGCAAACCTGCCCTGTATCTTAGCCCCTCCAAGCCTCAGGTGTTAGCCTATTTACCAACAAACTGATCCACTCTGAGCCTTCAGAGGGATGGAATTGGTGAGCTGTCTCACAAGTTTCACATGGACATTTCATTCTTGGAAGCAGTGCCCCTAATTTTTTTTATCTGACCTATTAGTGTCTCAGATTGTGAAGATTTCAGGACAATGACCCAGTGAGGGGAATCATTTGGCCTTCAGACCATATGTTAGCAAATTACTATTAGCCTTGCTGAAAAATTATTCAAACGTAATAGGTTTCAAATGTTCAAGAAAGAAAAAAATGTGTCTCCTTTCTGAATAAGCTATAAAGAGGTTCTGCCAGAAGCAGCTTGCAAAATTGCAGGGCCTGCAGTTACAGAAGTTCTTCCATGCAGTAAAGACTCACAGAGCAGAAAAGACAGATAAGAATTTTGAGTACATGACTGACTGCAAGTTTCCCAAGCAAGACCTAGAAGGAATTTGATCCTGATGGGAAAGTGCACATGTTCCAGAGACTGCTGACATGCTCTTCCTTGCTGGGCTACAGCCAGGATGGTACAAATAATTAAGAAGAAAAAACAGTACTAATCATTGTAATGAGCCATTTTTTTAGTTTGATGTTTTATATGTAGTTAGTCATCATGATGACCTTAGGGGAGGAAAGGTGTCTATTCATGTTTTCTGCCCATTTCTTCACTGGATTATTTGGTTTTTGGGTATGGAGTTTGGTGAGCTCTTGATAGATTTTGGATACTAGCCCTTAGTGCGATATGTCATTTTCAAATATTTTTTCCCATTCCGTTGGTTGCCTTTTAGTTTTGTTGATTGTTTCCTTTGCTGTGCAGAAGCTTTTTATCTTCATGAGGTCCCAATAGTTCGTTTTTGCTTTTAATTCCCTTGCCTTTGGGGATGTGTCGAGTAAGAGATTGCTACGGCTGAGGTCAGAGAGGTCTTTTCCTGCTTTCTCCTCTAAGGTTTTGACGGTTT
Source organism: Prionailurus bengalensis (assembly GCF_016509475.1). Lineage (NCBI taxonomy): Eukaryota > Metazoa > Chordata > Mammalia > Carnivora > Felidae > Prionailurus > Prionailurus bengalensis. The sequence continues at coordinate 50,403,371 of NC_057351.1, read as the reverse complement.
CCTGTCTCACATTTAGGTCCTTTATCCATTTTGAGTTTATTTTTGTGAATGGTGTGAGAAAGTGGTCTAGTTTCAACCTTCTGCATGTTGCTGTCCAGTTCTCCCAGCACCATTTGTTAAAGAGGCTGTCTTTTTTCCATGGGATGTTCTTTCCTGCTTTGTCAAAGATGAGTTGGCCATACGTTTGTGGGTCTAGTTCTGGGGTTTCTATTCTATTCCATTGGTCTATGTGTGTTTTGGTGCCAATACCATGCTGTCTTGATGATGACAGCTTTGTAGTAGAGGCTAAAGTCTGGGATTGTGATGCCTCCTGCTTTGGTCTTCTTCAAAATTACTTTGGCTATTTGGAGCCTTTTGTGGTTCCATACAAATTTTAGGATTGCTTGTTCTAGTTTCGAGAAGAATGCTGGTGCAATTTTGATTGGGATTGCATTGAATGTGTAGATAGCTTTGGGTAGTATTGACATTTTGACAATATTTATTCTTCCAATCCATGAGCGTGGAAGGTTTTTCCATTTCTTTATATCTTCTTCAATTTCCTTCATAAGCTTTCTATAGTTTTCAGCATACTGATCCTCTTACATCCTTGGTTAGGTTTATTCCTAGGTATTTTATGCTTCTTGGTGCAATTGTGAATGGGATCAGTTTCTTTATTTGTCTTTCTGTGGCTTCATTATTAGTGTATAAGAATGCAACTGATTTCTATACAATGGTTTTGTATCCTGCGACTTTGCTGTATTCATGTATCAGTTCTAGCAGACTTTTGGTGGAGTCCCAGGTCACAAGCAGGCATCAGGGGACAGGATAGCAAGCACCTCTTACGGTGTGGTGGGGTGGCAGTAGCTAATTATTCACAGCACAACTCTGAGTGGGCACTTTAAAAGGGGCCCTGGGATGCCTGGGTGGCTCACTTGGTTAAATGCCTGACTTCAGCTCAGGGCATCATCTCAAAGTTTGTGAGTTTGAGCCCCACATCAGGCTCTCGGCTGGTGTGGAGCCTGCTTGGGAATCTCTGTCTCCCTCTTTCTCTTCCTGTCCCTCCCCTGCTTGCTCGCTTGCTCTCTCTCTCAAAAATCAACATTAAAAAAAATTGTTTTAGAAAGGTGCCCTGGGAAAAGCAAGGCCATTAGATGGGAACCCTAACTTGGGGTCCTTATCTAAATGTCCAGATTTAGGGTGAGAACAGGAGTGTCATAACATGAAATGCATGGGCAGCAACTCAGAATGGCTATTTTCTCCTCTCACAGGGTTATAAATGCCCAGCTGCTGCTTTTCAACGCAGGAAAACCCGGGTGAGCCCTTTAGCTGTGGGCATTCTGTAGGGCTGGCATTGTACCTTGACCTCTCCCTCTGCCCACTGCTGCCTCCTCCCATTCTTTCCACAGAATACACATGTCTCCGATATACATCCTGCAAGTGGCTCTTATCTCCTGCTGCTCACTTCTTTCCTTTTACCTTCCAGCCACCAGGAGACCCCTCCGCATTCTCTAGTGCCTCCTTTTCCCCAGAAGTGGTGCCTTTCCACCATGACCACCTCTGGCTCTGTTCACTCCGTGATTTCTGAACCTGTGCTTCATACTCCTCGGCTCAGGGCGGGACCCAGGCCTTTTGGGGATGAACCTCCGTGGACATTGGTCCATGTCTCTGACACTGAGAGTCCACTGCCATCTCTCTGATTCTGCAAGAATTCCCATCTGGATCTAAATTATTTTGGACTCCTGAGAGGATTTTGCTGTTTTCAGACATGTTCTTCCACCTGCGTGGAAATTGAAGTTTTGGATATTCTGTTGCCTCTTAAAGCTATAGCTGTGATGTGTGGAAACTTTTGTTTTCTCTCCTTGTTACTCTGTGTGCATTTTAGGAAGCTGGATAGATTCAAATTTAGGCAGGCTCTGTCATCCTCTCTAAAACCCGGAAGTACTCCCCCCTGCTTGAGTTTAAACTCCATGAAAGGTTTGGGCTTATTTTATTTACTAAAAGTAGGCTTTCTACCTAGAACAGTGCCTTGTTCATGATCAGAGTTGAAGTAATACAACTAAGATGAGAAAAAGTGAGAAAACCAAAACACAGCTACTAAATCAATGAGCTGAAATTCAAATGGGGGCAGACTGGCTCCCATAGTCAGCCAATAAATATTTGTTGAATGAGTGAGTGAGTGAATGAATGAATGAATGAATGCCTTTTAAACTTAGAAAACATAGTTGTGGTGCTATTGAATAGCAGTCTTCTGCAGTATGTGTCCTGGTGCATTTAAATTTTAGAAGCTAGGGGCACCTGGGTGGCTCAGTCAGTTAAGCACCCAGCTCTTGGTTTTGGCTCAGGTCATGATCTTACAGTTTCATGAGTTCAAGCCCCATATCAGGCTCTGCACTGGCAGTGTGGAGCCTGCTTGGGATTCTCCCTCTCTCCCTGTCTCTGTGCCCCTCCTCCTCTTGTGCTGTCTCTTTCCCTCTCAAAATAAATGAACTTAAAATCAATCAATCAATCCTGGAAGCTAAAATCTTTGAGAGTTGCTATCCTAAACATAAGAATAGGTGAGGAATGAGGGAAGACAATAGTCCATGCAGAATCCATAATGTCTGAAAGTCACATATGACCTTAGGGACGTCTGCCTAGCACTGTGGCATTTGGAAACTCTGTTAGATCAATAGCAGACAGAAAAGTAGGCTCAACAGAAACACATCTAGGAGCTCAACTGACAACTTGAACCACAGAGTCTGCCAGCTTCTCCACTGTTTTATACCAGGACAGGAAATCATGGAAAGCAGCACCTCCAAGGGAGGAATTCTGAGAAAACGTTTTCAGTGCTCTAGAACTATGATGTGTGAAGAGGTATTCTAAAATATCTGAAGTACAAACAGCAATGTGAGTTGTAGCTTGAAATGGAAATTTCTATGAATTCAATTTTTTCTCACATTTCAGTTTACACAGAAACGTAGCCACAGAGAAACTTTCAGTTCGTCTCTGAAAGTTACAAAGTTGTGTTGGAAGAAACGTTTTGCATAGAAGGACTTGAAAATTACGTAAAATTTTGCAACTATGCCATTTGTGAAAAACAACAAACAGGGTATTAAGTGTATTTGCTAAAAGTTGAAAAGTCTGCCCAAAGTCTACCTTCATGGGAAATTGGCTACTCCTGAGCTTGAAAGGCCACAAAAAGGAGATTTTTATTATGGTCAATGGAAAATTCAACTATGAGAGCATATAAGAGAGGGTAAAAAGCCATGTGGGCAGTTGAAACTAGCGAAGAAGAGCAAAACCAACTACTAGTTCCCTAGTATAAAAGATGAAATCTGGGGCGCCTGGGTGGCGCAGTCGGTTAAGCGTCCGACTTCAGCCAGGTCACGATCTCGCGGTCCGTGAGTTCGAGCCCCGTGTCAGGCTCTGGGCTGATGGCTCGGAGCCTGGAGCCTGCTTCTGATTCTGTGTCTCCCTCTCTCTCTGCCCCTCCCCCGTTCATGCTCTGTCTCTCTCTGTCCCAAAAATAAATAAATGTTGAAAAAAAATTAAAAAAAAAAATAAAATAAAAAAAATAAAAGATGAAATCTGTTGAGAAGACTTTGTCTAATATCTTTAATATTAAATACACTCATGCAATGGTGCCTGGGTGGCTCAGTCACTTAAATATCTGACTTTTGATTTCAGCTCAGGTCATGATTTCATGGTCTTGGGATCAAGCCCTGCATTGGGCTCCCTGCTGGGCATGGAGCCTGTTTGCTTTCTCTCTCCCTCTCTCTCCACTCCTCCCCCGCGTGCATGCTCTCATGTTCTCTCTCTCTCTTTCTCAAAAAAAACCAAAAAACAAACCAAAAAAAACCCCACAAAAAAACAAAAACAACACTCATGAAAACTGGTGATAAAAATTTTAGATAAATTGGCAGCTAACATAAAGAGATGATTAAAAATTATCCATGAAAAGTAAGCTCAGAAGATTTTTCAAAATGACATATCATTTAAGGTAATGCAAAACAGCCAGAAATAGCAATGTTTTTTTTTAAGTGCCATAATAAAGATCCAGTTAATCCACAAATATTGTCATAATCTTAATATATAAGACAGTCATTAGGTCAGAATTATTAGAGCAAAAATTCTTAGGGCAAAGTCTGTATTTTGTTTTTCATATATCGAATTCAACAGTGCTCTATACATATTAGGCAGACGTTATTAAATAAATTCATTAATAACAAAATATCATTGTATATGTGAGTTGAAAAAGTGATTTGCCTTACATGTGAGAAATATACAAATACATTATTAACAATATACAGAGGACTGTTCATGTTTTTCCTGTAATAAAATTAATAAATTTCATTTATCATTTGTTTTAAAATGTTTAAAAATGCAAAATAAAAGTCATATGTATTGATACCTAGGTAGATATATATCCTATATTAATAAATGTTTTAAAATAATTAGCAAATATTTACAAAATAAAACCCATAATAAGTCTTGTGAAATCATTGTTTTTGCGTATTTCTGAGGAGCAGCAATTTGGAAGTATATTATTTCTTATAAATATTTCTCCTCACTGACCTAGTGATTCCAATTCTGTGTATCTGCCCTAATTAAGTAAAACATAGAGAAATGTGTAACAGAAATTAATACGGGAATTATTTATAATGGCAAAAAACTAAACATAAATTAATGATCCAAGATAAATAAATGGTTAAATCAACCAGTGTATATTCACCTAATTAAATTCTTGAAAACCGTGTTTGTGAAGTGATTTTAATATAACATTAGAAAATCCAACTATGTTAAATAAACAAAGCTTATACATAGAAAAAAGGCTAAATGTCAATACAGAAAAATCACTCGGTATTTGTTGGATTGGAACTATGCATGTTTTTCTTTCTGTCCAAATATCTGTACTTCTAACTTCCTACAACAAACTACATTACTTTTATAACTAGAAAGAATAAAATTAAATTTTAATGCTATTTTCCTTACTGCATTAAAGTTACTTAAAAAAAGGAATAAACAACATAAAGTCAAAACAGTATAAAACTGCGTATGTCCAGCCCCTAAGTTTTTCACGTCTTCAGTAGAAAAACCACCTGCTGACAGAGAAATAGTCTGCCATTATCTAAGCACTGGCTTTGTGGATGGAGACAGCTCAATTCGTAGTGACGTTGTGACTGGTCAGTTTATGTGATCAGATAAGAATCATAGTCTCTGTGTAAGCTTTTCTTCTAAGTTCTTTTCACTAACAACCACCTCTGCTGCTATAATGGTGGATCAGGCAGAAGATTATCACCCATCACCACCACCACTGCTACATGGATTATCTTATTATAAAATGACAACATTGTGAGTTGTATGCTATTTTTATTGCTATTTTATAAATAAGAAAAGTGAGGCATGAAGCAGTTAAATAATGTCCTTAATGTGCATGGTGGGTTAGTAGCAGAGCTGGGATATGAACTAAATCTATCAGTTCTAAAGACCTTCTTCTTAATCTCTATATGAATATGACCTTAAATTATAGCAATTGCCACATATTGAGTATTGTGTCAGACATTGCTCTGTGCTTTGCATCAATTATCCCAATTAATCTTTGCAAAAGCCCTAGAGATACTCTTTATCCTTGTACATACATAAATGTTGGGTGATTCTGCAAAAACAAACAAATCCTCGTATTTCATTGCCTTAATACAACCCAAGGTATGGGACAAAAGACTCTCTTGTATTGCTTTTCTATAGAGGGTAATTCAGGGATCCAGGCTGCTGTGCCCTAGCAACTCCAGCTCTGCGGAAGAGAGGAAAATGCCCTGAGAATCTCAGGGCACGTTTTAGGGGCCATGCCTAGAAATATTCATTTCCCATTGGCCGGAACCTCTCTCATGGCCTCACTGCAACTACAAGTGGGATAAGTAAATATGGTGAAGCATGCAGACTTTCCTTTGGTATTTGATGAGCAGAAAATAGACTCTGCCACAGAAACTGAGGCTCAGAGACATGAAGTGACTCACAAGGCTAATGAAGAGTAGAGCCCAGATTCCCATCCAGGACCGTCTCATATCTCTGTGTCTGTGTCCTTAACCTCCAACTGCAAGGCCTCTACATATCATGGACTAGACACAGGTTTTAGGAATGTTATCCCACAGGGCCTTCCATTTGCAAACTACCAGGTTTCTGCCAAGTCCCTCATTTTGAGTCTGTCCTTTCTATCTCCCAGTTCGAGGACTGAGGTCCATTGTATTATTGTTCCCAAACCTTCATCCTTCTCCATATAAAAAGAGTATATATCACTATACCAATCTGCACATAGCTCGCAGGGCTTCTCAGTTGGTAGCAGATACTTCCTCAATCTGATGTCAGGCTTAGTCATGTGACTTGCTTTGGCCAATGGAATGTTAGCAGCTGTGACATATGCCCTATCTGAAAAGAGTCATAAAAGTGGTTGTGTGTTTAAACACTACTTCATGTGTTTCCTTTCCCACAAGGATGCCATGTCCCAAATAGGGGCTTCTCCTTCAGCCTGGATCTTGAAGTAAAGACGTGCTAAAGCAGAGTGGTAGTTGACCTAACAGCTAATATTTAATGTGCATAAAAATTAAGCATTTGTGATTGGAAACCACTGATATTTGGGGTCATTAGCACAGCAGAGATGATTACTACACATACACTTCCTGCCTCAAGTCTTCCCCCTTTGCCACACCAGATAGCTCTCTCTGGGGCATCTCAACCAGCTTTTGAGCCTTGAGCCACGTGCCAGTTCTTTATTCGGATGCTTTCTTAGATGATGATGACATCAGCTGAGTTTGATTATTCCTTAACAAATCCGAAATTCTGTTGATTGCCTCTGAATTAAACACTTTTCCTGTATGTAATTGCTTGATTAAATTCTCAGAAATTTATCATGGGCTACTATATTTGGTTTGCAATTTCTCAAGATGTGAGCATCTATTTAAATGTCATCCACTGTTCATTGTTCATTTTTTTTAATTTTGCCATTCTTACTTTATAAATCTTTGTCATGGAGATAGATTTCACAGTCCATCTTCTCTTAGAATCATCAGTGCATGTGGAAAAGTAGAATCTTTTCTTCATTTTTACAAAGAGCAGCCAGGTGGTTTTTTGACCTAACCAGCTCTCCATTTGTCCATCCTAGACTTTTTTTTTTTTTTTTTTTTTTTAAATTTTTTTTTTTCAACATTTTTATTTATTTTTTTGGGACAGAGAGAGACAGAGCATGAACGGGGGAGGGGCAGAGAGAGAGAGGGAGACACAGAATCGGAAACAGGCTCCAGGCTCCGAGCCATCAGCCCAGAGCCTGACGCGGGGCTCGAACTCACGGACCGCGAGATCGTGACCTGGCTGAAGTCGGACGCTTAACCGACTGCGCCACCCAGGTGCCCCCATCCTAGACTTTTTAAATGAAAAGAAGTGACAACCATGTTTGTCAACCGTGATTATTAATTTTAGATAGCGTCTTCAATAGCACACACCTGTGTAACTAAAGACTCCATGTAGTTTGTCTTTCTTATAGTAAGTATGGAAAACAGATATTTAAACTGGTAGATTTTTATGCTTTTTGATATCAAGAACAGTACTACATTCATTTATTTCATAAAAAGGTATAAGTGACTTCTGTGTCTGTCACTGTGCTGGGCACTGGGGCTATAATGGTGGGAAAGACTCACAGACTGGGGATATAGACAGGTAAACAGTGAATTTGAGTCCAAACTGTAAGTGCTGGGATGAAGGATGTTTAGACTGCTATAGGATCACCAAGGAGACGTGTTCAACTGGCTGAGGCTCAGAGAGGTGTAAGAGAAGTAGGCAGGACTCATGCCAAAACCATGGTGGAACTGAGGCCTGTAGGAGACTATGAATTGGTGAGTTGTGATGGGAAAGGAAATGGAGAACAGAAAGACATTGGTCCAGTCAATGGGACAGCAATAGTTGCAGGGGCCTGGAGGCCAGGAAGTACAGAGACTTCTGAACCTGGAAGTCTTTTTTTTTTAAAATGTTTATTTATTTTTGAGAGTGAGACAGAGTACAGTAGGGGAGGGATAGAGAGGGAAACACAGTATCCCAAGCAGGCTCCGAGCTCTGAGCTGTCAGCACAGATCTCAGTGTGGGGCTCGAACTCACAAGCTGTGAGATCATGACCTGAGCTGAAGTCAGATGCTTAACTGACTGAGCCACCCAGGCATTGAAAGTCATTTTTCTACTTGAAGAATAGACCTAAGGGGTGGAAAGGCATTTGTGGACAGTGGGGTTGAGATGTAGAGCAGACTGATGATATATGACACTGAAAAGAAGTAAAGCCATTGGTATATTTTTTATAAGAGGTGTAAAATTATAAACTTCTCTTTTTTTAAGTTTGTTTTTGAGAGAGAGAGTGTACACATGACTGGGGGAGGGGCATAGAGAGAGGGAGAGAGAGAATCCCAAGCAGGCACTGTCAGTGAGGAGCCCAGTGCAGGGGCTCGAACTCGCAAACTGTGAGATCATGACCTGAGCCAAAATCAAGAATCAGATGTTTAACTGGCTAAGCCACCCGGGCGCTCTTATAAAGTTCTCTTTTGAATAATCTCTCAGATTTCAGAAGGAAGAATGATGTAAAGAGAGGCCAGCCCGGTGAGCAGGGAGAAGGATATGCATTAATCTAGTCAGAGGTGACAGTGACCTGAAGTACAGAAATGCCACTAGGAATGGAGAGGGGTAGGCTGATTCCACAGATATTCCTAAGGTAAATTTTGACCGGGCTTGGCGCTCCACCAAACAATTTAATACATGAAATGTGAGCCACGTGAAGATTGAAATTCCCTGTGCCTGGGAAAGAAAAGATTAAATCATGTTTTATATAGTGCATGTGATTGTGCTTAATTTCTAGAAATGTATAATGTAATTATCAGTCAACCAGAATGGTCAATTAACTGTTAATGTTCGTTCCTTAATTCTTGTGACTGAGGTACAGTGTACATGTGTGAGCTGAGTAGTAACCCATATAATTAATGGAGATTCATGAAGTGAAATTGTTGTGGGCAGTCACTTGCAAATGATTTTGCTGGAAAAAAATTTACTTACATTCTAATAACACTTAAATGGGAAATATGTACAATAGGAGGAAGGGAAGAAAATTCTTAAATTCTGTTCATGAAACCAACTAAACATTTATCCCCAGTCACTAATAGAATAGACTCATGGACTAATTTACAGACATCTACCTAAAACATATGCAGAGAGTTTGCTACGTGTTCAGTAGTCATGGCATCAAAGTAAACATGGTTAGGGGCGCCTGGGTGGCGCAGTCGGTTAAGCGTCCAACTTCAGCCAGGTCACGATCTCGCGGTCCCGGAGTTCGAGCCCCACGTCAGGCTCTGGGCTGATGGCTCAGAGCCTGGAGCCTGTTTCCGATTCTGTGTCTCCCTCTCTCTCTGCCCCTCCCCCGTTCATGCTCTGTCTCTCTCTGTCCCAAAAATAAATAAACGTTGAAAAAAAAAATTTTAAAAATAAATAAAAATAAATAAAAAAAAGTAAACATGGTTAATATCTGAGATGGATTGAAATGTGAATGAAGTTTTACAAACGTGACCAGCCTTAATCCATGCTTTTAAAACTGTAACGTGTATATTTTAAGTAATAAAGATATGGACAACTAAAGGATATGTTACTACATAGTTTCCCTTAGTTGTGTCCATAGGTAGAGAAATAGATGTTACCAGGGGCACCTGGGTGGCTCGGTCAGTTGGGCGTCTGACTTTGGCTCAGGTCATGATTCTGTGATTCATGATTTTGAGCCCTGCCTTGGGCCTGGAGCCTGGAGCCTGCTTTGGATTCTTTGTCTCCCTCTCTCTCTGCCCCTCCCCCATACATGCACACACACGCACACACTCTCTCACTGTCTCTCTCTCTCTTTCAAAACTAAGTTTAAAAACATTAAAAAAAATTAGAAAAAACAAAACTAGATGTTACCAATATTTTTTTCGGTCCACCTTACATTATTGAATCCTAAGTAACCAAGCTGGAAAAGTCTGTTTTATGCTTGACATATATTGCCCAGATCTGGCCTCATTTAGCAGATTGAGAAAATGATTTTGAAAGTTGAAAGCTATTTTCATGCCGTTCATTTTTTTGCTTCTTCCACATGTATGCATTTATGTCTATGCGGGAGTGATCACTATTCACTCAATTGTACTTTGAAAAAGGTAACAAGCAAAATTCATTGCAAGGAGAAGAATAAAGTATCTTGCTTTCTTTGTTCACTCCCTAACAGCATCATCTTGTAGATGGAATTACTGGGCTCATGCAACATTCAGAAACTGATGAAGGTGGAATTCATGTATCCTTGAATTGATCTTCATCATTTCTGTTCAATTCACCAATCAAGGAAAGATAAAAAGGTGGCTGAGTTGTGGGCCTGCAATTTGTTAGCTATTTTAGGATGCCTGATTTTCAAAATTCAAATTGCTACTGTATTTTCAATCTTAAAAAAAAGATTTTTTAAAGAAATAATGACGGCATACATAGTGTGGTAGTATATTGTACTATTTAGGATTACAAGAGTACACTGGTGATATATAAATATATTCAAGGAAAGAAATAGTTTTTGCTCCTTGAGTGTTATTCATACATAAAGTTATTCTTCAGAGCCTCCTTGGAGGTGAATAAAAAATTCCAAACAGGAATATTGGCCCTATAGATTATTTCTGAGATCCAAGTATTTCGATATCATCAGCGTGAGGATTCACACACAGGGCACTGTCAGCATTTGAGCTGTGTGTCATAGAATTTATCAGAATTATGGACCACTGCCTCCCTGATCATGGTCTTACTTTTATTCCTGTTATCTCTGTGAAAAAAAATGTGTTTCCTATTCAAGATTCTGGAAGGAAACATTCAAGTGTTGGCACTGCTTCCTAAACTCAGCCAGAGCTGGATTTTTATTTTCCCAAGGTCTGCTCGGTCCTGGATCCTTGACTGCAGTGTTTCACTTGGCATTAGGGTAGACCGTGAGGGGTTTGCCCATCACCCACAGCCAAACTCTGTCTCTTGACTGGCCAGCTGCTTCTAAGGGGGCAGATACTCTGCCCTCTTGTACAAGGCTCACAGTTCCAAACCACAGAGTATGATCGCAGTGATAATTACAGCCCAAACAATTTTAATATGGGAGTCACCAATCACCCTTAGACTCATCAAAGAAAAAGCTTAATGTTGAACAGATGAAATCGTCTTATTTAGGGAAACACAATTTTCCTGTAAATACTCAGGAATAATTGCATTGTGAAATATACTGGATGGCCCAACCCTAGAGAGCTGGTAGTGTGACCCAGTGACATTCTAAAATATATCTGACAAAAATGTTGATTCCAGGTTTGAGAGGTTGATCCCAAACAATTCTTTCTGTTGATCTTCATTAGATAATAGAATGTACCCATTTGCAAAAGTCCCGACAATGAAAATATTTCATTCATTTAAATGAAACAAAACATTTCTTCTCAGCCTCATGGAAGTATCTATTCTCATTTCCAAGTAGCTTCAAGTTCAGAGACAAGTTCAAAAGAAGTCGAGTCTGAATAAAAGCTGCCTTCTATTTCTCAAAATTATTGGCTTATCTGTCAAGGGATAGTTTCTGATGGTTGTTTTTCTTAAGACCACATTAAGATTCACCCAAAACAAATGATCTCATCTAGATTAGCTGTCAGCTCTGCATTTACTTGCATTATCTCCAGAACACAAGCTGTTACTTGGTCGATTCACTCAAACAATGAATTATTTGAAGAAAGAAAAAATCAGTCAACCTGGTTTAGGGACATGAGTAATTGTTTGATATGACCGGGAAACAGAGTGGTAATGAATAATCCGAGAGTCCCAAATGCAAAGGGCCTCCGTGTATAATAGCTCCATGAATAAAAAGCACCTAGTTGCTATGAATACCAAGAAACGATGATTTAGTATAGCTGCAACTCTGTGTGAAATCAGCTAGACCCTTGTTTTTACATGATAATTTTTTTTAATTTGAGGGTTCATATTTGATTATTTTTTCATTTCACGGAATGTTTGCCATTATAAATTCTCAGCCCTGTTCATCTCTAAATCACATAGGGCCATGGTGTTTATGTTGGATGTGGTTAGGAACATTGGGGAGAGTATGACATGTAACTTCTTAAAACCCTCTCTGGAAGCTGGGGTTCAGAGACTGGGCAAAATATCAGCCACAGAGCAGCATTTTTCAAACTGGATTGTTACCCAATAGTGGGGATGAAATCAATTTATAGGGTGGTGCTGTGGACTGAATTATGTCTCCCTCCACCCCAACATTCATATGTTGAAGCTCTAATGCTCAGTGTAATGGTATTTGAAGATGGGACCTTTGGGATATAATTAGGGTTTAATGAGGTCATGAGGTATTTGTGCCCATATAGAAAGAGACACTGTAGAACTTGCTTCCTCTCTGTCTCTCTCTCTCTCTCTCTCTCTGTCTGTCTGTCTACTGTGTGAGAACACAGCAAGGAGGCAACCATCTGCAAGCTAAGGAGAGGGTCCTCACTGGGAACAGAATCTGACACCACAGAAATGTGAGAAATAAATTCCTACTGTTTAAGCCTGTTATGGCAGCCCAAGAAGACAAAAATAGGTGGCTATCACCATTTAAAAAATAGAAAATATCTGTTTGGCAAGTATGAAAGGCGATAAAGAGAAGTGATTTTTTCCAGCTGATGTGAACGAATAGGTATGTGAACACAGGGTTATAGTGGCAGGTGTACTTCTTCCTGTGGGATCCATTCAAAAATGTTTTGTACACTGACATGGGGAGGCATATGGTACAGTGGATGTAAAGATGAAGAGAGTGATAAGACCCTTCCTCCATATTTTGTTATCCAGATGGTTCAGATAACCATCCAAGTGACTTTGGTCAATAGAATCTCAAAGGCAAACAAAGGGTAAAATTCTAATAAAATATCATAGGAAAAGGAGGCTGTCACATTAGCAAAATAAGAAATAAGTCTTGGTGTTTGGCACTCAAAATGGTTTAATGTTGATAGCAAATCGATTGTTGGTCTGCCGATCTTCCTCATTTCACAAAGATTTCAGGCAGCCACTTACTGGAACTTACACCCTGTATTAGTTCCCTAGAGGCTGCCCTTACAAAGTGCCACAAACCAGAGGGCTTAAAACAGATACCTGTTGTCTCATATCTCTGGAGGCTAGACATCTCAAGTCAAGTTGTAGACAGGGCCAGACCTTGTCTCTGAAACTATCCTTGCCTCTTCCTAGTTTCTAGTGCTTGCTGGCAATCCTTAGTGTTCCTTGGTTTGTGGAGACATCACCCACTCTCTGCCTCCACCTCGCATAGCCATCTTCTCCCTGTGTGTGTCTCTGTTTTTCCATTTGCATTGTCTTCTATGACGATACTGGTCAGATGGGATTAAGGACCCAGCCTATCCCAGCATGACCTAACTTTGGCTAATTACATCTGCCATGACTCTATTTCCAAATAAGGTCACATTCTGAGGTATTAGGGACACAGTTCAACCCATAACAATCTTTCCTCTGCCCACCCCCAAAATTCTTGCTCTTCCCGTGTGCAAAATACATTCACCACATCCCAGTATCCCCTAAAGTCTTAATATTTTAGCCTCAACTTTAAGCCCAACAATTCATCTAAATACCTGTCATCTCAAAAATGCCAAATCCCATCAACTAAATCATTTACAAGTAAGCCTCAGGTTGCTTCATCCTGGGGCAGAATTCCTGTCCATGAAACCCAGGAAAGATGTTGTCTGCTTTCAAGATAGAATCCTAGGACAGGTGTGGGATGGGCATCCCCATTCTAATGGAGAAATTGGAAGGAGAAAGGGAGGTTGCTGGTTTAAAGCAAGTTCAAGTCTAAAGCAGGGAAAATTCCATCATATTTCAAGTCTTGAGAATAATTATCTGTGGCCCCGTGCCCTGTCCTTGTGGCCCAGGGCAGTGATCCTGTCCCCTCAGCCCTGGGTCGCAGCACCCCTCTGAAACAAGGAGGTGGTGGCCTCACCAGCTGGCTCTGTGCCTTCTGAGCCCAGTTGGTGGCAGGTGACAGAGCCCACTGACCTCTGCACCCGTGGCTCTAAGAGTCATCTTTCCTTTATTTCTTCCTATCTCTGTCTCTTTGAGTCCAGGCTGGCAGTGCTTCCGCAAGGATAAGGTTCTTAAAAACCTCATCAGTCTTCCTTGGACCTTGTAGGGAGCCACACGACAAGACACGACAATTTTCTACAGGTCCTTCCTGGAAAACTGCATCTTTTAGTGACTCCTGCTGAGATGGTTGATTGGATCCATACATTCCAGCCTTCCCACTTCGGTGAAAGTTTGTCCAGTTTCACCCTTGGCTCTGTCTCAGAACACACTATCTGAAAGGCTTAGAATTTTCCAAATCATCAAGTGCTGGTTCCTTTTTGCTTAGCAGTTCCTTCCTCAATTGGCCTCTTTCCTCACACGTTTTATTATAAACAGCAAGGAGGAACCAAGCTGCATTCCACCCTTTTCTTGGAATTCTTTTCAGCGAAATACCCATGTTCTTCTCTGGCAAGTTTTATTTTGCACCCGAGACAGTTCTTGTAATTCAGACAAGGTTTCTGCCACCTTATAACAAGGTTGTCTGTTCAGCCAGGAACGAGTAGCACACTCCTTGTTAGCATCTGAAGTCCTCACCAAAAGCATGTTTAATGTTCGTATTTCTAACAATCTTGTTAGTGATGATCTCTGTATTCTTTAAAAAACAGAAGTGATCCATGTTTCTGTGTCCATATTTCTACCAACAATCTGTTTTAGGCAATCTAGACTTTTACAATCAAGTAATTCAAAATTCTTTCAGCCTCTACCCAATTCCACAGTTACTCCCGTATTTTTAGGTACTTATTAGGAAATCTATATTTGTTTCCTGAGCTGCTGTAACAAAGTACCACAGGCTGAGCAGCCTCAAAGAACAGAAATGTATTGTCTCACAGTTCAGGAGTCTAGAAATCTAAAACAAAAGTATCAGTAGGAGCTTGTTTCCTCTGAAACCTGCAAGGGAGAATCCTTCCTTGCCTCTTCTGGCTTTTGGTATATTCTGGCAATCCTAGGAATTTCTTAGCTGATAAACGCATCACTCCAATCTCTGCCTCCATCCTTCTATGGCTGTCTTCCGTCTCTGTGTCTCTGTCTTTGTATGGTATTCTCCTCTTTTATCAGGACATCTGTCCTCTTGGACTAAGGGCCCACACTACTGCAGTATGACTTCATCTTAATAAATTACATCTGCAGTGACTCTGTATTTCCAAATAAGGTCATACTCTCTGGTACTAGGAGATAGGGCTTCAACGTATATTTAGAGAGACATGGTTCAACCCAACACTGAAGACAGTGAATCACCAGCAATGGCTACTCCTCTTCCTTTTCCTTTTTGTCCCCTAGTAAACCCCAAATATCAGAAAACAGGATAAGTGTTTTGATTTTCTATCCCTCAATTAATGCCTTTATGATCAACTAGTCTGCTACTCTGATTTTAACTGTCATTTCTGACCCTGACTGTTGGGTTACCACTGAACCAGAGGGTCATTCTAACAAGACTTCACTTGTATATAGATGGTAACTTAGAGTAGCTGTGCTTTATAAGGAAGAGTTATTTTGGGGCACCTGGGTGGCTTAGTCGGTTAGGCATCTGACTTTGGCTCAGGTCATGATCTTGCAGCCCATGAGATTGAGCCCCACGTCAGACTCTGTGGTGACAGCTCAGAGCCTAGAGCCTGCTTCAGATTCTGTGCTCCCTCTCTCTGCCCCTCCCCTGCTTGTGCGCTCTCAATCTCTCTCTCAAAAATAAACATGAAAAAAAAGAAGACGATGACTTACCCCGTAGGAGTGCTCTTCAAAGTGTGGTTGTCTGTGATGGGCCTGATTGCCCTGATTGCTCCTATAGTGGAGTCCCCCTAGAGGATATTAAATGACTCACTTCTTCATGAGCTCTTTCCACCAGATAATAGGAATGAGTCAGGATCTTTTCCTTCACCTAAGAGGGTTGTGGTGCTCTAGATTTAAGGTGAGTGGCCGAAGTTTCTAGGTTGGCCTTGAGTTTAAACCATGTTCTCTAATTAGAGATTTGCTTTGGGATAGCAAACATTTCCTCATATTAATAAAACGGCATTTCTCAGTGTGTTTGTATGTATACTTTCTGGTCAGAGGAAGATGAAATGAAAGAGGGACAGAGAGAAAGAGGAAGCTCTTTTTTTACAGCAGAATTCTTAATATTTTATGTGAAAAGATGCTTTAGAAAACTCACCATTCTCAATCACTGTAGTATTAATGGATTTAAGCAAGATTCCTTATGGATCTGTGGCTCAGTCAGTTAAGTGTCTGACATCAGCTCAGGTCATGATCTTGGTGTTCGTGGGTTTGAGCCCTACGTTGGGCTCTCTGATGACAGCTTGGAGCCTGCTTCAGATTCTCTCTCCCTCTCTCTCTCTCTCTCTGACCCTCCCCTCCTCACTCGCTTGCTTTCTCCCCCTGTCTCCCTCTTTCTTTTTCTCTCTCTCAAAAATAAAAAAATAAACATTTGAAAAAAAAGATTCATTATGGATTTTAGAACTATTGGCTAAAATATTCATTAAAGAACAAGATACTTTCCTAGTGTAAAGGTATCTCTTCACATATTTCTGCTAGTTACAGTAAGTTACTTTTTAGATAAAGTGCAGTAAATGTGTTATACCACTCTTCATTCTCTCTCTACTGTCAAATATTGCATTGCTTTCATTTTTAATCATATGATAAAACTAACATTACCAATAATGGCACCAAACGACCTCATAAAATGCCAGATGCAATGCATTGAGGAAGATACATTATTTATGTAGAATTTCTGCCAAAAAAGTCATTGCCTGGATATAATCACAAGGAAACCATCATACAGGCACAAACTGAGGGACCTTCTACCGAACAACTAGCCTGTGAATACTCTTCAAAAATATCCAATTCATTCAAATAAAGGCTGAAAATTGATCTAGGTATAAGGAGACCAAAGAAGCATCACTACTGCCCAGTGACTTACAGGAAAGGATTATGTCATTTACTAAGAAATTTTTTTAACCAATTCATGTTTTTAGTTCCTTATAGGGCTGGGGTGAGCAAAGAACAGTGGCTAGCCCTATGAGGTGCCTCTACATGAGCACACAAACACCATAAATACGTATTCTACAAAACCAGCTTAAAATTTTTTTTACCTGACATAGTACTTTGAAATTATTTTATTTTGAACAAAATGAAACTGGCAGCATGCCAAAATAAATTATCTGCTGTATCAATTGCAGGCACCCTATGACGTTTCTTCTAGGAAAAAAGCAAAACAAATAATGATGCGGTTTAAAAAAAAAAGTCAAGAAACAAAGAGCAAGGGGAAAGTGTTAGGAAAAGAAATAGGCTCTCTCGTCTCTCCCCTTCTCTGCCCCCCATAAGTAGATTTATGTGGTATACCCCTATAAATGTGTGTGCGTGTGTGACAAAACTGGCTGAAGAGCAAAGGCTCTCAATTTCACAATACTTTCAGCCCTGCCCCATTCCTAATCATATCCTGAATATTTCTACTATTCTGCAAGCAGGATTCCACAAGTGGTACCAAGTGATTCTGCTTCTACTGGCATCAGTGCCCCTCCCCCAGAATCATTCTAACTCTCAAAAGGAAAAGAAGTCCCTCATTGAGCATGGCTAAAGGATAGTGTTCCAACAAACATAAAATTATGACTCTCCTATGGGTATAAGATAAACGTGTCAAATTAATTTTGACACATTAATAAGAGAATAAGTAAGGTATTAGAATTGGTTCAAATGAAGATTTAATTTAGAATTATATTCTGTACTGCCCAAAATTCATTCTCATTGCCATGGTCAGGAATCATTTGCACAGCTAAGAAGAGGAAATATTTGCATTACCATCCATTTTCTTCAAGTTAATGTCTTTCTCTACAGAATTGTAGAATAGCCTACTGAAAGACAAAGATACATATCCCTATAAAATCAGACAATAACCCAGACTCCAGCATTCCACTGAGTGGATATCTAGGAATCTCTTGTGTCCAATCTAAAATCTTAGATTTTTCCTTACAGAATGGGCAAAAATAGATGATTGATGGGTAGGTAGATAAATAGGCTATTGACAGATAGGTGGGTTGATCAATCATTTGGAGGGTTTTCTAACTCAGAGGCTGCCAATTCTATCTTCAGTTGTTTATGAGAATGAATTCACTTCATTCTTAAAGTCATGTCTCAAAGATCTGTGCAAACAGTAAGGATTTTATACATCTTTCCCTGACCAAAGCTCAGTCCTCTCTCATAGTGAGGATGATTTTTCACTCTTCTTTTCTCCAAGGAGAATTATTTCCACATCCTTTAGGAAACTTACTATATTCTCATTCCTTTCTTCATGTAAAATGCCTGAGATATGTGCCCTTGATAGGCTCCATCTTACATTGCAGAATGTGAAACTAGTCATATACATGAGGAGATTGTAATTTGGAAAAAGAGAGCTCAAAGTTCAGAATTCCTAGTTATGAAAAATAAAAAGCATGGTAATAACCAAAAATTCATCTAAAGGTTGAACAATGGGGAAGAGCACAGAAGCTCTTCCACAGAAAAGCCTGGCTTTGCCTGGTACCAGTTCATGTGTGAATGTCTACATTAAAGCTGGATGACAATGACCTATACATTTCTCTATCCCTTTTAATTAGCATTCACTGAATATTATTTTTGGGAAAAAAATTAGTTTAGGGTGGGGTCTGTCTTTTCCGTGGGACACTTCCAAAATCTAAATTAAATCACTTTAGATGCTACATTAAAAATAACACCATGGTATGTTACCTTACCGCCATGATTCCTTTCTATGAAATTATCTCTGAATCACAAACTCTCTCTCTGCTAAGGAACTCCACCTCTGTAGTTCATTTAGTACGTCATAACTGTATCTTCTTTGAAAGCCTTGTGGATTTTAGCCCATAGCAACAACAGCAACACCCATAACAACAAAACCTTGGGGATATGCCTATGAAATTGGCCCATATTTCAAGAAATGAGAACTTATATTTTCAGGAGAATAATGAGAATAAGAGCTCAGCTCTCTGTCCGGTTGAAAGTAGAAAGATGTATACAGAATTGTAGCATCTTTTAAGAAATATTTCTCCCCCTTGTCAGATTCTGGCTTCTTCTATAATGGAAGCAATCACTATTATTTGATAGAAAATTGTATTTGTGATGATAAATGTCTTTTCAGATGCTCAACATTTCTCAGCTTCTCTCAAGTTACTAATCCATCTCAATTTATTGCTTCATATGATTTAAAAAATATAGTTAAATGCGATGTTAATGAATCCTAGTTTGACTATCTTGTATTTGATCTATGGGATGTCACTTTTCTGGAACTGATTATAAATTAGGCATAAGTGCCTTTTCTGAAGTCACAGAAACTTTAAAACCCTTATATTTGATTAGTGGTAAGTGACAGGTTATATTTCACTAAATTGTATGATTATTAAAAGGAATCAATCAGTCTCCCTATTTCTCTTCTTTATATGGCCAGAGATTCTGAGAATTGGATTTCAGTCGCCAGACTACGTGGTGAGGGATAATATAGGCAGAAATGCCTAAGTTTGCCTCCCCAGCCCTTGCCTGTGTATAGAGTGCCTCTGCGAAGGCCACATAGTGTGCCATAAAAGGATCAACAAGGGTTCTTCCCGATGCACAAGCACTTTCTACACTGGGAGGGAGATAGTTCAGGTGCATCTAAACCTAGGATTTATTCTCTTACCGAAATGCAGCAACTTTAGACCCCCAACACACACAGACACTCATATCGTGATAACATCACTCAGCCTAAGTCAGAGGATGTGCAGTGCAGCCAGAGGAAATATACAGCCAGTTATAGCTGACTGGCTATAGAGCATGCTCTGCAAGAGGACCAACCTTCCTCTTATTCTTATACCAAAGAATGGTGTCATTTGAGAGCCAGTTGAAGCCCTCTATGGAAAGCATGCACTTTGAGCGACTATGGAAAGAATTCTCTGTAGAACAAAGCTTAATCAAAATGAAGTACCCATTTTGACACAGAGAAGCATGGGGAGTGGAATGAACTGGGAAGAAGATCAGCAAATGATGAACATGAATGTCTTGGAAGGACGGTGACACGGAAAGATGAGGACGCATATGAGACAAGGTTAGAATACTTCTACCAGTTGTTGTGGAAGAGAGATGGAAAGTTAGCATCAAAACCATACTCTCCGTTGGATGTGATTTGCTAGGTTAATTGTATGGAACACAGCATGTAGCTCATACCATAGAGAGGGTTTAGTCATTCTCAGCAAACTCTTTTATTGTGCCCAGTGGAGGATCCACAACTGACTACAGTCAAAGTTCTGATTTCCAAGTAAGGCCAATACAGTGCTAAATATAGCCAGAGCCGTTCCCTGCCTGGGGGTGACACACAATTTCATAGCCCATAACAACACCTCGAACAGGAGAAAAGAGGTAGTCGTGATGGAATCTCCTGGATTGTAAGAAGGGTCTTGGAGTAGGTATGCTCCCATGAGTAATTGATAACACGATGGTCAACACCATCATGTTGGCCCAGCCCATTCAAATAAATGTCCCTATTTCAACTATTTGACCAGAAAAAATTATACACCCAGTGGAAATAAATGCATGAAGAGAAGTTGCAGAAAGAAAAGGATGGGAGGAGCTTTATAAAAATTTCAGCAAGATGGGCATACTAATAATTCATTTTTTTATTAAGAAATAATAGAATTGGTCCTGCTTTGCTTATTACACCAACAAAATGTTGTTAGTTCATCCAAGAATAGCCTTTCAGAAATATTAAATTAGGAGAGGAGGCAAACCAACAATAATAATCTTCTTTTCCCTTCAGTCCCAGGAATTCTCAAGGGAAAATACTCCGCATCATACAAACTCTGTGAAGCCATAGGCCTCACACAGATGGTTCTTTCTGTTGAAACTAATGAAATTACCTAGCTGTGCAATCTTCAAAGATGCCCTCTGGAATATGTCTCTCCCCTGTATTTTTCTGCCATTTGGGTGCTTTTATTATGTTGTATTTTTATTTCCAGGACTTGGGGGGAAATCTTATTCCAAAGTTATATTGAAAACAAAACAAAAACAAGCAAAAAACAAAACACACACACACACACACACACACACAAACCCAAAAACAAACAAACAAACAAACAAAAAAAACAAACAGGCACATGTCTCAGAGTCTATAATGGGCTCTGAAGACATTCTTGCACCTGCTCTGTACCTGTCTTCTGCTTGCCTTGCTGCTAAATACTCCTACCTAAGAGGGTTGCTCTGGAAAGAGGAAAGTGCTTGGTCTCACCACAGACGAACTGATGAGGAATCACAAATTCTTAGCTCCTTTGCCTCAAAACAAAATCTAAATCTGAGGCTTCACCTAAAATGGCCCCGTGCCTGGTGTCTTACCCATCCCTATCCTGCTTCTCTAGCTGTGGGGACATTTTCTTCTTAATCACTTGCACTCTGGGAGAAACTACCTCAAGCAGGGTCAGAAAGCCTGATCTGAAACCTGGTTAGACCCACCAGCTATGAGGCCTGGAAACCTATCATTTAACTACTAGGAACATCAATTTCCTCCTCTGTTTAAAAAAAAAAATCTCTCTCTCTCTCCTTAATTTGCAGGGCTCTTGTGAAGACGAAAGGAGGTGATATATGTGAAGTATTTGGCATGGGCCCTAGTGTACAATAGGCACTCAATAAATGTTAGCTGAATGTGAAGATTTCCTGGCGTGTCTTGGCTTCCACTATTTTAAAATCGACAGTATTATTTTTAGTTTTCCCTTGTTCCTCTCCAGCTGGTATGCTAGATTCATATTTATCGCACACAATTTGTATATCTTTTTCCTGAGTTACGCAGCTCTTATTCCCTTGTTTTCTCATTGTGTGAAACAGACTTGAATAGAGGACAAGATTCTATAGTCACAGGCCACTGGCTTTGACCTCTACATGGGGCTGGCTTATATGAATGACTCTCATCACTCATGCAGAACCTTAATATAAGATAACAAATGAACCAAAGAAATTCCAAAGTTGCTTTTGTTTCAACAAAGTGATGGCCGTGTCTCCTTATGAAAAGTGCAATGAAAATTTAAACAATTATCTGGGAAATTCAGGACCAAGAAAAGCTATTATCTTTAATTTTCTCTAGTTCATTACTTTTATAAATTGTGCCTTTAAAAAAATATTTGTATAATACAATCCTTGAGACCCTGAGACCCTTTGTTCTGGGGAATAGCAAAAAAACACAAAACAAAAACACCTTCCTTTATTTCGCATTGCCTTGTGTTCTGAGCTAGAGCCCTGAAAGCTGATACATACTCTGTGAACTTTCTTTGGGGAAAATTAGAGATCCGTTTTCTGCTCTTTGAGGAGATGCATCTAACATAAAATGTAGGCATCTGAACAACAGTCAGTGGTCTGTGAGCTTTTAGAAGTTGCCCCGGCTTATTTGCATAATTGTCTTCCCTTTATTGCTGGCATAGCTAGGGACAAAATCAAAAGAAATAATTATTTAATATTCTCAGGTCATATAATTTGGAAGGGCTTAAGACATCCTAGCAGCTTTGAAATGTCACAGTCCTTGAAATAATGTGTCCTGAAGATGGGCTTTGAGCCTATGTAGGGGTTTGATGGAATTGATTTTTCAATTCTATTATAAACACTCTTCCCTTTATGAATTTTATTAGCATGCATTATTCAAATATTGTTTTTATTTACCTTTAGCTGTTGACAGAGAACATAAAAAAAGGAAAGGTTTATGAGCATAAAATTGTATTTAAATTGTGATATAAACAGCAAGGAATAATGTTCCCTTTTGAGAAGATAAAAACTTTATATTTCAAAAAAAATTATCACAGGATCAAATTACAATGGCTAACTGTCTTGCCTTCAGTGAAGGGGTTCAAAACAAATGATAGAAAACAAACATTTGAGAATTGGCCATTATTGTTCTGGTTTAACCTCAATTTTTCACACAACATACAATTGATGGGGCATCTCATTTGACCATTTTTCTTTACTGCCAAGGCAAATTTCCACATCTCCTCATGGATCCAGAGTAGCCCTATTTGACCTGAAGTCTGCCTATCCAGACCTCATCACCATGGCCATGACCATCCTAGTCTCTCTCTCATCTTATAAAGAGGCAGCAGAACTGAGTGATTACACAAGGCACCAGTGACATTGTCCAGAGCCAGGATGGACAGTGTGAACAAGAGAGAAGGGACTGGCTTGGAGAAAAACCAAAGTTTTGAATCGTCAGGGAACAATCCAGGAATCTATGGCCAATTAAGAGAGCAATTACTGTTGACATTTTTATTGGGATTTGGGAGTAATGACCATAATGTCAATGGAGAGTGAAATCTGGCCATTGTCTCTCCTTCCCTGTGGTTTTGTTTGGTGCAGTGAGAATGACGTTATTTTATAGAAGCTGCATACTGTTCAGAATTCAAACAGACCAGAGTTCAAATTGCACCTTTGTTCATTCCCAGCTGTATGACTGTGAGCAAATTATTTGGGTTCTCTGGGCGTTTTGTAAAGTTTAAATGAGAAACATGTGAAGCTCTTAGCAGAGTAATGTGTTTTGGACTCAACAAATACACACATTGATATAGTTGTTTTTTTTTCTCAGCCAGCTTTATTGGATGGACTTTTCAATGTCATTGTTGAAAATGAGGAGGTCATCCAGAATCAAATCTTGAATATGCCTCATTTTAACTTTTTCAGATATAAAATAAGCGGACCTTAGTTATACTTGGTGCTTTCACATAAATAACCATCTTAAACTTGGGAGGTCAGGAGGAAGAGGAGATGATTATGGCAATGTATAATACAGTATCCAATAACTTAAAATTTACTGAGACTAACTACCATACACTAATCCCATGGTATTTGTTCTTTATTCCAAACACCTCACATATGTGCCCACACATGTACCGGTGACTTACTTATTTTGTGGAAGTGGAAGTTTGTACCTCTTTTTAAAAACCGAACCATGAGATTTCAAAGAAATGACATGTTTCCATCATCATCACTCAAACACAAACACGCATACAGCCTCCATCGTCCTGTGCTCTAAGTAGGAAAGGTTTGAGGAATACTTAATGTTGAAAACCTAGATCATAAATCTTAGCAGTCTCTCCTTTTCTTCTTTAAAGTATTTCTTTTTTGCCTTTGATAATACAGTTTTTCAACAGGTTTCCAAAACGGGAGGTTTCCTCTTCCATCAAAGAGGAACCTCCGATGTGGAGTCTGTAGTGGGTGGGGTTCACTGCTCTATTTGCACATATAGATGAGCAACTGAGGAAGACACAGGCACATCTTTCACTGAACTCTTTACTCCATCATTTCTGATTGTAGGAACAGTGGTTCTCTCTTCCCTTTTCTAAAAAGTGGAAAGATGTCCTAGAGAAGGGAATAAGTTGGCAATCCAAAGTCTCATGGTGTCGCATGGCAATAATCTGTAGTCCTAGACTGACTGATCGTCTGGAGGCAGAAAATGAGAGGTGGTGGGGAAGGTATTATAATATGAAAGAGTAGACTTGGAGGGGTGAGCAAGCTAAAGCCCCCAAGTTGCCCCGCTGGGGAGGGGACAGCAAGCTACCCTGGTGGAGGTCACATGGAGACAGACTGGAGATCGAGGACCCCACTGAGCCTCTTTTTTCTTCTCACCAGCTGAAGACAACTGTGGTAGTGCAGCCTCCTGCCTCAAGAGCGCACGCTCAGTTCCTCACAAGTGAAGTTTACTCACCTGTGAAACTTGGAATAGGCAACATTAGTGTTGAAAATGAGATCTTCTCCAGAGAGAGAAAGGATTTTCAAAGTTCACCTAATTCATCTTCACACGTCACAGGAGGAAAGCTTTGCTAGAAGCTGCAGTGGAAACAAGTAGTAAAGCAGTGTGAGGAAACTCCCACCTGACAGAAAACAGGTGAACGTTTTATGGTTCTAGAGCTTGGAGGTCTTTCTGCAAATCCTCCCTCTTCCCATAACCCTTTGAAAGAGAGGAAATGATATAACAGGCCTAGATTTGTAAGGGGTAGAGAGAGAAACAGCCAAGAGGCGGCTGAGAGAAAACAGCCTCAGAGGAAGCAGCACACAGTTAAATGGTGTGGGGGTTGGGGTGGGGGGAGTATTTGGGTAGAGAGAAGGCTGTAGAAAGGGCACCAGGAGTACCTGTGTCCTCACAGGAGACAAGTAGCTGATGGTTCTGGTCTAATAAATGTGCCCCGTGAGGGGTCACTGCATTGGGCAGATGGACCAAGCCTGATGTCTGGTCTGCAGGGAGGTGGCTTAGCTCCCAGGGCACAATGCTTGTGTCAGGAGAATAGGACACAAGTGTTGCCAGCCATATACATCAGGTAAGAGTGGGTCACTTAGTACACAAGGATTTTTCCATCAGAGATCGATACGAACTACAGGACATCATAAGAACCCGTACTGCTGATAGCTACCTCTGAACTCCAGAGGATATGCAAAATCTGCCATTCTTCCCCATTCCATCTTGGAGAGGGAGAGGATTTGGGATGAACCTTTGGAAGGCAAACACAGCCTGGTAGGGAAACGGACCTTGAATCCAAGAGATTGAACAAACGAGAGGAAACAATTTAATCCTAGCAGAGACTGCAATACATTGAATTGTCAAGATTGTTCCCCCACAACTTTTTCAGATCAAGTTTGTATATATCTTTCAGATCTTTCAGATTAAAATCGTATATATAATTTCATGGGGTGCCTGGGTGGCTCAGTCAGTTAAGCATACAACTCTTGATTTCAGCTTAGGTTGTGATCTGTCATGAGATTGAGCCCCCTGTCGGGCTCCACTGTGACAGCACAGAGCCTGCGCGGGATTCTTTCTCTTCCTCTCTCTCTCTGCCCTTTCCCCTCGTGTGTGCATGCGCACTCTCACTCACTCTCAAAATAAATAAACATTAAAATAACTAAAGGAAATGATAGCTCTAGCAATGGACTTCTTTCTGTCTTGACCCATTAACTTACATGAACAAGTTTAAACAAAATGAAATTCACAAATGGCACCTTAATCTAGAATTAGTTGTTGGTTGGTGTGTGTGCTTTTGCAAAATGTCATTTTCCCCTGACACCAAGTAGGATGTCAGTCCCCATTGCATGGCCATGGGCAGTGGGCAGTACAAAGCCAGAGAGCGTCAAGTTACCACATCCATAAAATCGCCCCAATTCTTTCATTTTACTGAGGAACTTAATTTTACTCTACTAGATTATCACTAATCTTTCTGCTGTAACAGTCTAGCAAATTATGATTCAGATATGATAGTGGACATTTTCTAGAGAAGAAGTTTTCTAGAGAAAACTGCTCCTTTTCACATATTTCCACTTTATTTGAAGGGTGATTTAGTTTCTTCCTTGTCTGAAGTGAACTATCAGATCGCGAACTGTTGACATTCTGTGCTGTCAAGTTATTTGAACTAAGTTAGCGATGGGGTCAGCTTCTCTATGTGGAAGCGTCAGTTGCTGACAATGTTCCTCAGTAAATCCCCCAATGATCAATGTGCTACCCTGCTGAGAAAATCTGTCAGTTGTATAACTCCATAGTTGCCATACGGGCAAGTGGGAATGATGGAGAGTATAACTTTGCACTTGAAGCTCCTTGCATACTACTGCACAGATTTTAGGCAACCACCCAGGATCCTAAAAGCAACTGTGAACTAAATTCCTATAAGATCTATAAGCCTGCAGAAGATTTGTTTTTCCAAAGCTGCCTCTCGTGTTTCTTTTCCATTGCCACTCTGTCCCTGTGTTCCCCCACATTCTTGACTATGAAAATAAGAACTTATGGCTGAAGTGAGAAAGATACACAGCCTCAGAATAACAGAGTAACATCCAAGGGACAGATAAGACAACTTTTCAAGGCTGCCCAATAAGAATATTCTACAGAAATTATCTCACCTTTGATTTTGAGAATTAGAAGGGAATTCAAGATCCTAAGATCTCCCAAAAAAGGGAAACCCAGATCCTCTCGATAATCCCTGCTTACTAGATGTGTCCAAGCTTGAGTTCCTCAAGAACTCACTTTTGGGGTGCCTGGGTGGCTCAGTAGGTTAAGCGTCCGACTCTTGATTTCAGCTCAGGTCGTGATCTCACAGTTTGTGGGGCTGAGACCCGCTTCAGTCAGCATGGAGCCTGCTTGAGATTTTTCTCTCTCCCTCTCTCTCTCTCTCTCTCTCTCTCTCTCTCTGCCCTTCCCCCTACTAGCATATGCACATGGGTGCGTGCGCTCGCTCTCTCGCTCGCTCGCTCTCTCTCTCTCTCTCTCTCACACACACACACACACACACACACATAAATAAATAACATTAAAAAGAACAGAAGTCCCTTTCACTGGAAACCATCCAATCTTGAGTCCCTTCTCACAGTTAGGAAACTCTTCATGGAACCCAGGTGTTCTCAGCATCACCATCCAACTTATAGTGCAACTGCAGTAACATTAATTCCATGGCACTTCTGCTTGGAAGATTCCCTCATTGTTCTTTAGCTGAAGATATTCTCACCGAGGGAGGAAGGTTGACTCTCCCCAAGGGTTTCTGAGAATCCTCCAAAGTACTTACACACAATCCAAATGTTTCCTAGGTCCCAGAGGTTGTAGGTCTTAGATACAGGCATCTTCCCTTCAGAGGTCCCTAGGTCAGCAAGTTGAAGGAGGCAGTGATACCTCAGCATATAAACCAAACTACTGCAACCATTTCTGTCATGTTCCCAGTGTCACCTGGAGTCACCGATGACCTCCTCCAGATCACCAGACACTTGTTCTCTGTGTCTTGGAAGGAGAAATATGACTCTGTTCCTTGAGGGATAGGTACCTCTTTCAGAGGGCGTTGCCCCAGAAGAGCCATTGGGATCTTAGTGACATAGTTACGTCTTTTATCCCATCACCCCAGGGACTGGATGCTGGTTTTGTAGGATGTCAGGCACCGGAAGAAACCATCAGAAACTTTCTTCTGGCATATTTACAAGGGGCACCCATATGAGTTGTGGAAGGGCTGTTATGGCCGCTGGGCAACGAAAATGCCTGGGCAGCCCGTGTTCCATCACCTTCTTACTTGGCCCCGATGTGTCAAGAAAATGTTGATACAAAGTTACAGAGTGTGAATCTTGAAGCTGCTGATTTGTGGAGAAGCTGAATCACCCAAGGAGGATATCCCAGGCCATCCAGGGAGAGCTCAGCTGAGGCTGTGCAATGGACTGTGAATGGCAAGCAAGTTTGGGTCACCTCTGGCTCTGAGGCGGTCTGTGCCTGGTGTCTGGTTGGGCAGATTTCAAACTCTTTTCCTCCAGACAGCTCACATCACAGATGGGCAGTCTGGACCTGGGGAAACTGACTGTGAAGCAGGCTCCCTTCTGAAAAACACTGCATCTTGGTAGTGAATCCCTCAGAGAGAGTACCGGAGACTTCTTCAGTAGCTGTCCCTCTAAGCATTTTTTAAAAATACATGTGTAAGACCAACTTCTACATACTTTTGTTGGTCTATGTGTGATATGCACATTTCTCTCTGTATCTGTAACCGGAGCAC
This sequence comes from Prionailurus bengalensis, assembly GCF_016509475.1. Taxonomy (NCBI): domain Eukaryota; kingdom Metazoa; phylum Chordata; class Mammalia; order Carnivora; family Felidae; genus Prionailurus; species Prionailurus bengalensis. The sequence goes on along the minus strand of NC_057351.1, from coordinate 50,374,785 downwards.
TCTCTGATCCAAGGACCTGCTCTTCTATGCCCACTTGATGGTTGCCTTTGGCTATTCGTGTATGTGCCTGTGTGCCGCTCAGTGTGCCTTCTGGAAAGGATTTCGAGTCTCCTCCTCACTTTGATCTCTCTGCAAACCTTTGTCTATTCCAGCCACATTCTCTTTCTGACTTTTCAGGAGTCTCTTTGTGACTATTCGAGAGACTGCAAATTAGGCAAATGAGGTTTTCTTCTTACCTTTAGGGTCATTTGTTAAATGTAATCAGTCAGTATCTATTTGGCACCTACTTGTACCCACCCATATGGTAGGCCCATAAGAAATACAAAGAACTAGAAAGTCTTGTCTTTGTACTTGAGAAAAATCTAGTCTACTTGGAAGAAATGTTTAGATCCAGTATAAGGAAATACATGATCAAGTATCCAGGGCTTCTTGGAAACAATACTTGATGCAGGGCTTCAAAAGAAATGGAGTCTACTGGGGATTTTTGGAGTGACCAAAGCTATTTCAAGAAAGAGGTGTGACTTGAGTTCAACCATGAAATTGGTTATGGGTTTGACCAATACTGGATCACGTGGAAGAGTAGAGCTTGAAGAGTGAGTGAGTTTGGGAAATAGACTTTGGTGAGGTGTTATAAGGGTCAGATAAGTGTAGGATAGTGAGTATACCTGAACCATATTGCTGGCAAAAGGAAGAAAGGCTGAGTGCATGTGGGGTCCGTTTCCCCCAGATCCACCCCTTGCCCTTGCTCTGCTCTGATGTGTCCCACTGTTTCATGGGCCCTGGTGTCAGCTGGCTTCTGTGTCAGTTTGGTCAGTGGAAGGACAGGCAGATGATTGTGGATTAGGAAAAAGAAAGAACTCTAGTTACTTTTTCCTCTACTGCACTGTCCCAGGCATTGTCTCAGCAATGATCATCTCTCTCCCAAATAGGCCTGTGGGTTCTACTTACCGACTGGAGCCCCTGGGCTCCAGTAACCCCAGTTCCTTCCTTCATCCCCACCCTGCCCCTGCCTGGGGTTGGTAAATGGCTTCTCCCTGTCACTAATCTCTTAGAGATCTTCTTGCTCTCTCTGTGGCTTTTAGCCTCCTCATGAGTGATCCCTATTCACTCTGTTAACTTTTAAATACAGTGCTTTTTTTCTTTTTTTCCTTTCCCTGGGTGGGTCCTGATTGATGTACACGGTAAAAAGGTGGATAGAAAACTTTATCAGGAAGAGGAAATGGAACTTGCTGTTTGATTTCATACAGAAGCTGAAGACAATTAATAAAATGGGCCTCAATATCATTGAAAGCAATCATTCTCAGTACCAGAAAACCAACATGGAAGATAGAGCAGTGAGTAGGAAATGAAGCCCACTATGGGCTTTTCACCAAGAAGTTGCTGTGATTCTTGGGCAAATTTCAGATCATCTCTACAGCAGACCATCAGACCAAGCATTTGACCAGATTGGAGGGAGGGAGGGAGACATAATAGTTGGTGATACCATAAATCACTTCAATAACATAGAAAAAATATCTGAGTTATCCAAGTTCACGTAAACAAAACTAAAAGAATGAGGATGACAAGAAATGACTTGAGAGAGACAAGGTAGGAAAAGCAGAAACTCAGCAGTGCTGGAGACAATAACATCTAGACCAGGGATGACCAAAGTACAGGTGGCAGGCCAAATCCACTGGCTGCCTGTTTTTGTAAATAAAGTTTTATTGGAGCACAGCCACACCCACTCATTTGTGCATTGTCTATGGCCGCTTTTGAGCTATAACAACAGAGTTGACTGTTGCAACAGGTAACCATGTATCTCTTAAATCCTAAAATATTTACCCTCTGATCCTTTACAGAAGTTTGCCAATCACTGCTCTAGTCTCACATGTGGTGTCCCACATGCCCCTCGCCATGAACTCCCAACCTTTCAAAGCAGAATTAATCCTACTTGGGTCTGTGCTCTCATGGCTCTTTTTATATACAGCTTTTATAACACCAGTCACATTGCAGCCTAATCACTACAGAAACTGTGCTTGTCCTAACCATCTCCCCACTGGATTATAGCAGATGCCATTTTGTTGACCCATTTCCATCCAGCCCCTGGGCAAACTGCCAGAATAATCTTTTAAAAACATGAGTCAGGCTATTTCAGTGTCCAACAATCCCAACCACCAGGAACTCCCACCAATTTAGGGTAAAATTCCAATGCTTAGCAAATGGTCCTGAGGTCCCTGCCTACATCTTTGACCCCATGTTCTACACAGTTCTGCTACAGCCACACAGGCTCACTTTTGGTGCCCCCAAACACACCAAGCTTGTTCTCTCAGGGCTTTTGAAATTACTGGAAGACTCCTCTTCCAGATCCTCACAGCTGGCCATTTCCTGATACTCAGATCTCAACACAGATGTCACACTCCCAGAGAATCTGTTCCTAATAATTCCGGCTAAAATACTACCCTCCCTACTCATTCTGTATTAATTCACCCTGCTTTATTTTGTTCATAGCATTTACGGCCATCTGAAATTATTTATTTACTTTTATTCATTAACTGTTTCCTACAATGCAAGCTTACCAAAGCAAGGACTTTGTTTCCCAGATTCGTTGTTGCATTCCCAAAGGGTCGAGTAACTCTTAGCACATTGGTGCTCAATAAAGATTTGTTGAACAAATGAATTAATGAATTGTATAATAAATTCATTGTTTGTATTTTGCCTCAACCAGACTTCAAGCTCTTACAAGCCAAGGATCACACAACTGTTATATCCTTAGCACATAATATGGTGCCTGGAGTTTCAGTTACTGTATTTAGTAAATATTTGCTGAACAAATAATTTAGCTGTTGAGTGAATACTTAAAGACAGCCACAGTGCATGCAACCGTAGAGAATTGATACTTCATCCTATAAATATGCAAACTACCATTGAATTAGTTTAAATACTAAGGTATTCTTATGAGATGACAGGTATTGATAGTATTCAACTTTACAAGCTTTGAAAGATTTCAGGTAATGGCCATGGTTCCAATCTACCTAAGTGGCCAATTATTTTTGCCTTCAAACTACCGCAAATGTCTGCAAACATCTCTGGTTTATTTGTAGTAGTATGTGTTCATCCACAGGTAAAGCCTACAAATTCTCTGAGTCGGTAAGAGACAAGATTACAAGCCTGGCATCTTCAAAAGTGGTGCATTTCAGACCCAATCATGGAGTTCGAGGTCTGACAGTATTGCACGGAAGCAAAATAAGAGTCTATTTCTCTCCAACTTCTCTTTGATGACACTAATCTTGGGTGCTTTTGTTAGTTCAGGTTCTGTTCAAAATGAATAGGGAATAGAGAAGACAGCTGAATGTCATACTCGTTTTCTTTCTGAAGTAATTTACCCCCTGAAGAAAGAGAAAAATCAGTATTTGCAGGTGCAAATTCGTTCAAAGTCAGCTATCCAAAATCCAAGTGTTGTAAGTGAAGATGCTATGCCTTGAGCTTCAGATCGCAGCTATTGAAGCTCATTATGAGTGAACAAAGAAGTTGGTCCTGCCATAAGAGAACCTTCAAAAGCCTACTTTATATCTGCTCCCATGCACATGTGTCCAGATCTGGTGCGGTCACACGCCAGCACTCTTGCAGTCAGAGAATGGGCAAATATGGCATCTGGGGAGGCAGCTGTCAGGCCTGGCAGGGCGCAGTCCCTTCTCAGGGTCACCGCATTCCAGCATCTGTTCCTCAGCTTTACAGATCCAGAAAATGGAATGTGTCAGTGTGCTTGTAGTTGATTAATCCCTGGAATTTACAAGAGACTGATGTACAAAACAGAGTGCCGATTTAGCAGTTTACACTAAGAAATGTAACTACCAAGGGGTTCAGAACGTTTATGTCAGCAGGAGAAGGCAGCCGCCTAATGGCGCAAGGAGGCAAATCATAATCACAAGTTTGCTGGTGGAGCATGGACTGGGAACAGGAGGAGGAAGTTGTGTGACCTTAGTAACAGATGTCATTAGGCCTGACACATCCATCTCCAAATTGAGATTTACCTGCCAGGAAGGCAGGACACCAGGATTCTCTGGCCAGTGCTGGAAACACACTGACAATTCTCGCTCACTGGCCTTTGTTTTTCCCCCGATTGCTTGCTGGACCCCCACATATCCTGTCTTCACACACGTTAATGCCACTCAACAGGTTATGTCTTTTATTTGTGTGTTTACATTCAATGAGTCTTCATTGCGAATAGTGATGACTGAGAGATAATAAACGCAAGATGTATGCTAATAAATCTACAGTCAATTCTGTTGAATTGCAGGTTTTGAAAACACGAACGACTGACATATTAGGGAACCATTTGCAAATAACATGAATTTCGCGTGCTTATGTACAATACTGTCTGGAAGAAGCACTGGGTGAAAACAAAACCTCTCACTCAGCTGAAACGAACCACTTAGGAACACACACTGTGCGTGCGCACACGTACATGAGGTGCCTACAAGCTGCCTCAGTTCCCCACCTGTCATGAGGCAGCCCATCCGTGTCCAGTGTCACCATATGTCATCCAACTTCAGATCCCCCCTCCACAGTAACACGCAAGCGGCAACCCTTCCGATACTCAGTTTCACAAACAAATGTCAGGTCTTTTTCCCAATACAAAGCCATATTTATTGTAGCATTCGTACATTAACCATGACTCATGTAAAATTGCACTGCCATTTTCTTTAGGGTCTTAGTCTTTGTTGTAATGTATGTCACTGATGGTTTAGTGTTATGCCTCCTCCAACCTCGCTTTTTCCATGAGCCCTGTGGTTTTTATTGTGCAATTTTGCACGGCACAGTGATTTTTAGAAATGCATATGTTGTGTTACAGCAGAACTGACTGTACCTTATTATTTAATCTTCCCAAAACAATCACTTTTCATAGGAGGAAATTGAGATTCAAGGAGTTTGAGTAATTTACCCCAGAACAAATAGCTGGTAAGTGGTCAAGCACAGATTCAAACCATCTGCTCTAACATGCGGTGAAAACCTTGGGTTTCTGATTTGATAGAGGAGCCAGCCAGCCTGCCTTTTAAGGTGGTTTTCACCAAGAACTAATACTAGCTATCATTTACTCAGGGTAGTGTAGTAGTGAGTGGTATGCCTTCCAAAGCCCTACTGCCTGGGTTCAGATCCTGGCTCTGTCACTCACGACCTGTGTAACAATAGGCAAGTTATGTAATATGGCGTGTCGTTGCAAAACAGTCCAAGAATCTCCCTGTCTTGTATCCCACCCCTTGCAATACAATTCGCCATCAAGAGGAAGATTTCATCTTCCTCACACCTTGACTGGGCTAGCCTTGTGACCTGATCTAATGAACAAATCATAGCAGAAATGATACTGCACTGTTCCCAAGGTTAGGCCTCAGGAGCCGTTGATGATTCACTCATTCTCGTGGAACACCACCACCACCGTGTGAACAAGTCCAGATGAGCCTGCTAGGTCACATGAGAGATCGCATGACTCTGTCACCCTGGTATGCCCCCGATCACAATGAGTGGATGCCAGAAATATGAGGGAGGCCATCATAGACTTCCCAGCCATCAGTGAGCCAACAGCTAATTGCGGATGCATGAATGAGGCCAGTGAAGATCAGGTGAGCCAGGCCCAGCTCAGCAGAATCATTATTTCATGCTACTAGATTTGGGGTTATCAGAAAAAAGCCACGAGATGCTTTTAACTTCTCTATACATCGACTGTCCCGTATGTAAAGTGGGAAGCATTGTGCTGTGAGGATTAAATGACTTAAGTACATAAAGAAATACTTAGAATAATACCTCAGGAGGTGAGCTCTGCCCCGGTTATCTGGTATAACAAAAATGATGGTATGAAACAATGATTTAATATTAATGTTTCTCAAGATTCTGAGAGTTGACTGGGCTCAGGTGGTTCGTACTTGGGCTCTCACATACAGGTGTGGGCAGACAATGATTAGGGCTTTGCTCATCTTGAAGGCTTCTTCGCTCATATGGGACCGGGGCTAGAAGGGTCAAAAGTTAGGGACTGGACCAACCGGGGCTCAATGGTTCATGAGAGCAAGCCCTGTGTTGGGCTCTGCCCTGACGGTGCAGAGCCTGCTTGGGATTCTCTCTCTCCCTCTCTCTTTGACCCTCCCCCACTCTCTCTTTCAAAATAAATAAACATTAAAAAAATTAAGTACTACTGTTCATCAAAAGGCACAAAACTGGAAGGATATATTTGTATTACATATATCCACACATAACTCCTATCTAAAATATTTAAAGAACTACTACAGAGCAATAAGCAAAAAGGTACATAACACAACAGAACAATTAGCAAAGATGTCACACAAGAAAATATCTAAATGGCCACTGAACACAAACACATACTCAAGTGCATAGTCATCAAGGCAATACAGATTAAAACTGTAATGTGATGTTATTACATCGTCACCACAGCGACTTCGATGGAAAAAGGTGGAAATAAAGTGTGGGCAAGGATATGGAACAACTGAAACTTTACTAACTAGTGTTTGGAGTCTGAGATGGTGCACCCATTCTGGAAAACTGGCAGTAAAACGCCTCTACTCCACCTTCTAAAAGCTTCCTAAAGCCGAATATACACAGACTCTGGGACACTTGCACTTCTGCTGCTAGGTATACATACCCAGCTGAAATTGTCGTGTATTCACTATAAGACCGTGCCAAGCAGGTTCATAGCACCATTATTTATAGTGGCAAAAAACAACTGAAAAGAATTGCGAACGGTCACTAATGAACCGGATAGCTAAACTGCCGAGATTCATTCAGTGATATACTACATGCTCCCTGCTGTACGGAAACCAGGATGCATGAAGTAACGTGGATAAGTGGCACAAACAGTATGGTAAGCAAATAAGTCAAATGCTGAAGAGTATGATTGGATTTATGTAAAGTTCACAAATGATCTAGGGTGATAAGAGTAAGAACAGAAGCTCCCCTGGGCAGAGGGGTAGTAGCTGGGAAGGATCTTCAGGTTGAGAGGCTTCAGGTTGATGTTAATTTTTCATGTTTTGATCTGGGTTCTGATGACACACATGCATTCAATTTGTGAAAATTTATTTGCACACTTTTCTGCATGGATATAACCATTGAATACAAAGTTTATTTTTTTTTCAGTGTTTATTTTTGAGAGAGAAAGAGAGAGCGAGCGAGCCAGAGCTTGAGCAGGGAGGGGCAGAGAGAAAGGGAAACACAGAATCTGAATCAGGCTCCAGGCTCCGAGCTGTCAGCACAGAGCTCGACGCGGGGCTCCAACTCATGAACTGCAAGATCATGACCTGAGCCGAAGTCGGACACTTAACCGACTGAGCCACCCAGGTGCCCACAGTTTAATTTTTTTAAATAAAAGTAAAATCAGTGGGATATAAAAAAAATGTAAAGAGAATTAATGGAAGAATAAGAGATATGATTTCCAAACTACTGCAGGGAAAAATTGCTCAGGGAAAATAATCACATAGAGCACAGAGAAGTGAGAAAGAAAAGCCAGAAGCCATAGAAACTAGATAACAAGACAATTAGAAATATCTAACAAAATTAAGTCCAGATATATTAGAAATTATAATAAACGTGATCGAATAAAAACTTCTGTTGAAAGACAAAGTTCTCGAAGAATCTGACTAAACACTGTCTACCTTTATGCTGTCCACAAGAGACCTAGGACAGTGACACAGAAAGCTTGAAAATAAAGCAAGGGAAAACACTATCGTAAGTCAACACCACCGAAAGGAAAGCAAGCACAGCGGTTTTAATTTTTGACAAAATGAACTGTGAGGTAAAACAGAACAAAATGAAAGCCATTAAAAAGAGAAGAGTATTTATTATTGATCATAAGGTGTGACCCATCAAAAAGTTAACAGTTATGAACATTTATATGCCTAATAACATAGTTCCAAAATACATAAACCAAAACTTGACAAATCCACAATCAGTATGGGAGTTTTTCACACAAAAAATCTTAAGTTTGTCACTTTGAAGGAGGCTTATTTTGCATACCCCTCTTAAAGAGGCTCTAATGCCTTTGATTAATACTGTCACCAACCTTGATCAGAGAGAGAAAACTCTGCAGGAGAAAATAGAGATTATTCTCAAATATATAAGGCAACTTGACAAAAAATTCCTTTAGTAACCTAGGAAGGAAATCTCAATACCGTCTACGTCAGAAGTCATGCAGGCTATCTTTCCTGACAATAATGCAGTCAACAGGGAAATCAACAAGAAAGGGATTTTGGAAAAAGCCCATCTAGCGTGAACACGTGTTGGATATTTAAGAATCCCTCACATTGTACAGCTTTACTGTTTATTGAAATCCATTTTATAGATAAGCCCATATGCTTCTGCTCATTATCTCCTCCCCAGTTCACAGTTGTGAGGTTGCAATGAGGACCCACCATTTGTGCAAGTCACAGGACTAGTGTGTGTTACAGCTGAAATTAAAACAAATCTTGTTTGTGCTGATTCGCTAACTCAGTCTTTCCCACAAAAGCCTCCAGATGGGTCAGGGTTGCCATATCCCTGTGAATTTAGGGTGTCTATGCCTCAAAACCATCTTCTGTGGTTAAGTCTACATTTAGACACCAGCTTATATTTGCCTCTGTTGCTAAAAGTAAATCTTACAAAACTACTCAATAAACCCCAAGTACGGCTATTAAACCTTTACCCTTTTGCCAAAGGTCCTTTAAAAGCATGACCACTTTTATGCCTTTAGTGAAAATTTTGTCCACAGAGAGCCACAAGTTACATCTAAGCAATGATATTATTTTCAATATTGGTTGTATCTTTCCCTTTTTTCCACATTTACAAGTTCTAGTGTCAAAGCCCATTTTTCTCTTTCCCTTCCTTTTCCTCCTATATCCCTTCTGGGGAGACTGTGTATTAAAGTTACTTTCTAAGCTGTAGAGAGGAAGTAGGACAGTGTCTATCCCTTTAAACACTTGGAGGAATTACCCTCCACACATCCACTTGCCTTCAGAAGGGAGTCCAAAAGGACAACTTAAAAGCTCTGCAGGTAGCTAGTGACCATGACCTCTTCCATGTAGTCTCAATGTGCAAGTCCCACAGTAGTCTCTATTTTTATACCAAAGTAATGCACTGTCTTTAGGTTTTCTTTTCTCATTTTTATTTTATTCTCTTTTATCTTCCATCTCATTTATATATTCTTTTTCATTTTCCCTAAACCTTTCTTCAGTACTATTCTGTAACTCTGCACTCATCTGGACAAGAAATCAGGAAATAACTAGGGGGCGGGGGGAAGAGGGGCAAGGAGAAAAAGGAAAAGACAAGAAACAAGAAAAGGTGCTTATTGTAATAAAGTATTTAGAGAAAGTAGGTAATGTGGGATGAGAAGAGCAGAGAACCGGGTTTTGTGTGGTTTTACTGTGCAGAATGGGAAGAGAACAGGCGACAGAGAAGTCAAAGGATCAAAGTGACAGTAAATTGAGCAGGAGAGTGAAATGGAGTTAGGATCTATTTGGTGGCTTGGTCATCAATTAAGTTTCTAAATTGTTACTTTTGGACAAACTGCTGACCTTGCAAAATGGTGTCAATAGAAAATGCTTCGGCTATGGCATATAACAACTTGTAACTTCTCGTTCGGTTTGTTACTTGTGTCTGATTCTGCTCACTTTGATAGAAACAGCTTTGAAATTGACACAAATGAACAGTAGATTTGATTGGGAAAGCAACCAAAACAACCACTCGTTTTCATCTCACATGCAAATCTTAGCACTTCACTGACAAAACCATACTGTTTTGCAATAACTTTCGCGTCTAATGTAGCATACATTGGAAATGATATTCCTCTTTGAAGCATATCAACACAATTTTTTCATGTTGGAACCTACCTGCCTAAGCACCTTCTTCTTTCCTTTTCTTCCTGTATTTTTGAAGTGGCTAATACATGCATACCTTGGTGTTTCACTCTAAAAAATGTCACAAAAATAAAGTTAAGTGAAACAGCCTTATTTTGCATACCCTTGCTTTAATCATAGTTTTTGAGAAAACAAGCAACAATGTAATCTGATTTACAATTGTAGTGGACCTATATTGTTTTTATCTTCTAGGCACCTTTTATTTTCTGGTAACAATTCCCCCACCCCCTCCTGCCTTGGAAGAATTCATATTCTCTCTCTCTCTCTGTCTCTCTCTCTCTCTCTCTCTCTCTCTCCAAAGAAATAAACTTAAAAAAAAACCACACACACAAAGGCTCTCCTTGATGATTATAAGCTGCTGCAACCATTTCGTGGGTGTGACATACGTGACCAGAGCACTTTACAGGCTGCAGGGCTCCGATTCCCGTTTTGTTTGATGGTAAAACTATGAATCTGATGCACCAAGCGTTTCAGCTCCTCAAGTAGAAATTGCTGGGTAAATTGCACTTTTTAAAACATTGTATTCTTTCAGATCATTTGAAAACCTCTTAATGAAAGTTTGCCTCCATGGTCAGGGTAAAAAATGTAACATTGTTTCCCAAAACATGTTGAAATTAACATTTTGAAAGCAGTGAGTTATTAAAAATCTAGCCTCTGGGAAGAAGAGAGGAAGTAGAAATTCTCTTCCGCTAAGGAGAGGAGACACTAACGGAATGTGCAGGCAGGAGAAAAGCAGTCCACTTACATCTGGGGCAGAACTTGTTAGTCCCTGGAACCCTCTTTCCTCCTCCCACAACTGCACTAAAATCATCCCTCAATCACGCTGCATTGTTTCTCACTCCAATGCCTTTGAACAGACTGCTCCTCACTTCTTGATGAAGTACTGTCTTTCAAGACCCAGCTGAGATGTGACCCCTTCTGTGGAGATTTCTTCAGCTCTCTAGCTCCCCCCTCTGCCCCCTCCAACTCTCTGTTTAGCTTCCATGACAGCACAGTGCACATGTTTGGTTTCATGGCAGCCTCCCCTGCTTGGCTGTCAATTACATGAGGGCATTTGTGTCTTTTCCATAGTTCCTAGATCAGTACCTGACACCCACAAATGCTGAAGAAAAGTGCTTATTCAATAAATATAAAAAGACTTGCTTAGTTAAATTTCTCTTCTACCGGACCCAATCTGCCTCTTAAAATGGCAACCAGAGAGGGCTAGGTGTCCCTTTGGGGTCCTTGACGTCACAATAAATCTGACTTTAAAGAAGGAACAGACCTGAGCCCTTGTCTGGCAGCTGCATTCAGCAACTTGCCAACAGAATCCTGTGACTGGGGTGCTGTGGTTTCCACCCAGGAAGAGACAGAAGAAACCTGAAGTGCAAAACCCAGGACTGTGTAACCAGCTAGGCCAAATGGCCGTTTTTTTTTTAATTTTTTTTTTCAACGTTTATTTATTTTTGGGACAGAGAGAGACAGAGCATGAACGGGGGAGGGGCAGAGAGAGCGGGAGACACTGAATCGGAAACAGGCTCCAGGCTCCGAGCCATCAGCCCAGAGCCTGACGTGGGGCTCGAACTCACGGACTGCGAGATCGTGACCTGGCTGAAGTCGGACGCTTAACCGACTGCGCCACCCAGGCGCCCCAAATGGCCGGTTTTAAAACCCAGGAATGCCAGTTGTATTCCGCCAATAGCTAGTGATCGAACCATGTGAGCGTTCGCAACAGCAGAAAGTTAACCTCTTTTCTCTAATTCTTAAAGATGCTCTACAGCATGAAGACACCTGCTTCAACCAAGAGAAGGTAAACCTACGCTAGTTGTAGCCCATTGCTCCATGAGTTTGCCTACAGGTGGAAGACATTTATGAATTAGGGGAGCACAGGAATCAAAGGTTGGGGACATCGCCCTGGATCCTAGTAGAGAGACTGTATAGGTCCCAGAGAGTAAGGACTGATGAGCAGTGTTGCTAGGACTAAGAGACCACAGTAGCCAGGACTCTTCAGGTACTGGTGATAAAATCCCAAAGCAAACGTAACTGGCAAAAAAAAAAAAAAAAAAAAATATGGAAGAGAGATGTTCCCCGTCTAGGGTCTCAAAGCACCCCCTATGGGTTTCTTTATAATTTATCATACTGTTTTCCCTTCCAGACTCTGAGCCCCTCACACAAAGCCACTTCAACTCCTCCTGTCTTTCTGTCTCCAACACCCACCAGGAGCCCAGTGTATTGTCTGACACTTAATTTACACTTCACATATTTCTGCTATTGAACAGGCCTCTAAGAAGGGAGGGTGAAAGCTAGACACTTCTCCAAAGTCCTAGAGCTAAAGACAAGATTTTAACCCACTGTGTTCTACCACATAAATTTCAGGTTACTTTTAGGTGTTCCTTGATTCTGTCATTATGAGGCATTTTCCCTTTAAGTTATGTATGGGGATGCCTGGGTGGCTCAGTCGGTTAAGCGTCCAACTTCGGCTCAGGTCATAATCTCAGGGTTTGTGGGTTCGAGCCCCACGTCGGGCCCTGTGCTGACAGCTCAGAGCCTGGAGCCTGCTTCCGATTCTGTGTCTCCCCTCTCTCTGCCCCTCCCCCACTCGTACTCTGTCTGTATCTCTTAAAAATGAATAAACGTTAAAATTTTTAAAAATTATGTATGAATACTAGAGCTTTATATGGTGTAGAAATAGAGCTATGAGTAGAGGAGAGAAAGAAATGCAGAAAGACTACTTTTTCTTCATAATGATATGTTCAGTGTTTTATCTAGTGCCTGAGAAAGTAAAAGCTTAATCAATTACACTGTGGTTTCGAAATGAAACGTGGTGCTCAACTGACTGTTCTTTGCTCCAGACCAGCTTGCATGTGCGGGCTGGTGTTTGGTGCAGTGACTCTGATACAGTGTAAGATTTCTGAGTGACAGAATGATATCAGCTTTGTGCAGAAGTTAGCTGCAATTTTATTGAAAAAAAAAATTATCTGACGAGATTGAGCAGTTAGGGCATATGCATAAAAATGCCCCGGCAAAAAGCTGTCAGGTATCTGCCTCATCAAAGTGACTTACACAATAGAGAGAGAAAAAAAAATCCAGCTTTTCTTCCAGCCTGATAGATCATTAAATGGGCACTATAAAATATCATTGCTTTCCTTTCTTGCTTTTTATCACTACCAGTACAGACGTTAAGTTTATCCTTAACACTAAATGGACATTCCATCCTATGGCATTTCTTCACAAGGAGAATGTCAAATTCTTACAGTTATCGCCTCATTTGTTGCACATGTATTTAACGCATTGATTGCCTATTTTGTGGCAGATGGAAGATTTGGATGTGGAAAGATGAGTAATAGCACAGCCTTATTTAAGGAGTACAAAGTGTACTGCAAAAAAAAAAAAATGGCCATATAATACCATAAATGCTGTGGTAAAGATTTTACAACATACTATATTATCATGGAGGGAAAAAAAACCCTCCAATTTTGCACCCCCCTTCCCATGGGAGGATGAGGATTTGGGAGGGTTAAGCATGTTTATAAAGAGATGCCATGGGAAATGTACTGCAGTACATTGGGAATTTTAGAGGCACTCTCCCTTTGGGGTCTCCTAAGCCCAATAGGTTTCTATTGGAATAATAAATTAGTAAAGAGTTGCTTGTTGAGTACAAAATTTACATAATTCTAAGCAAAATGGAGATCTGGAACTGACTCAGTTAGCATGAACCACACCCACAATCTGAGTGAAGCAAGCCAAACCAATCAATTATTAATTTAGTTCACACAAAGCAAGGTCTTTCTTCCCAATCTCCATGGAAATTATTTCTCCAGACTTCAGTCACCATTTCAGGTTTACTCCCCTCTAAGCACCTAATCCAAAAGGGGATGCAGGTGTAGTCATAAGAGTATAAGCTTTGAAAGGGTTAAAATTCATAGCATTGGGACACAATGGCAGTAGGAAACCTGGATGTACAACTTGGGACATCAGGCATAGCAATGGTTGAGAATAACACTCTTTGGAAAATTTTAAAAATGGTGTGTCTGATGGATGGGTGATATGGTTGGCTTTCCATTATATCGCTCAATACATGACTATTTGTTCTTTGATCCAGATCATGGCTACTGGACTACAGGCATAATGGAGGCAGGGAGAGAGTATACTGGTCCCATTCACAGAACTTAAGGACATTTTGTGGCTGTCAGAAATAAATATAGGAATGAAGATAGAGGAGCTTTTTCCTTACTGGAGTTCCCTTGATTTTTCTTTCTGACAATAATTGGTTCTCAGTTGCACCATCTCCTGAAATGGATTCTAAGGATCGCTACTCACTATCCTTACTAAACTGATTCACATGTGAAGTAGATCCCAGAACAAATCTTTCCGAAGAACTGATTCTGAGCACCAGATGTTCCCAATTTTGTAAACAGTTATCATAGGAGATACTCAAATAAAACATTTTAAGAATAAAATATTCTAATTTAAAACACTAGCATATATATTCCTTAGTACTCTGAGGAAGTGTATATTTAAAAGACATGTGAGAAGATACTGTGAAATGAGGAAGTGTTAAGATGTTACAACTGCAAAATTTTAGATTTTAAGGAGATTCCAATTCCACGTTCTAGTTATGCCCAGGATGGTTGCTGTGGCTTATTCTTTTGCTGAGGTGGACTGAGAAGCTCTGAGACATAGCTAAGAGGGTGGGGGAGGGCGATTTATTATGTGAGCACCACATGCTTATTGCAGAAAAAGGAGAGAACACCAAGATAAAGATAAAAGGAAATATCTTTTGCACCAAGCAAAAAGATAAAAAGGAAATACTTATGACCCCATGACTTATTAGATAACCTTTATTAGTAAGCTTTTAAAGTGTATTTTCTAGATTTTTTTATGCTTTAATTGCAAAAAAAATTATACTACATTCTATGATTTATGTAACCAATACCCTATTGTAGGATATTTGGATTGCTTCCAATTTTTCTCTACCATAAATAAGTCTACAGTGAACATCCTTGTAAATAAATCTTTGCGCACACCCTAAATTCCATTAGGATACATTTTTAGAAATGGGACTAGGGGGATGAGCAATGGGCACATTTTTAAAGATTCTCAAAGTATTGCCAAGTGTCCCTGCAGAACATTGGTATCCACAGACTCTGAGCCTGCTCATGTCCGTAGTCTGATTACTTGTACTTTGCTCATCCTAACTTGTCACTCATATTGCCACAATATTTCAGTAACCACTGAAGGATTCTTGGATGTTCCAAAGCTCACCACAGTGGTTGAGAACAAGGTTCATTTCCTTAGAAACCTCTTTCTTTTTCCTGAGTAGTTACATATGGCCATCATTTTTGGTTTTGTTTTTTATTTTTTTTTCAGATTTTTCCAATCAGTTAACAGCAGTTTAACACAACTGAGAACATTTCGCTTATCGATCGTCCTCACAATAGGCTACAATTTATGCTAAGCCATGTGCAAGATTTCTCGATGAGAACATTTATACTGAGAACAGATTTTGAATGATTTGGTATTTAAACACCACCACTCACACACACTGAACCATTTCGATTATGCAAGAACTTGGTTCGGGAGAGAGATGCTTCAAAAAAAGTCTTGTTTCTCTTTGAGGCCAGTGCTCGAACGTGTTTAAATGGTCATTTCATTAAGATCAATTAATTTGTTAATTTTCCCAGCCACAGAGGAAAGTGTTGAGAGGAAAAGTTGATTTTCAATCTGTGGGGAAATGATGGCAGTGCTGCTTTTATTTTTTTTTTAATTTTTTTTTTCAACGTTTATTTATTTTTGGGACAGAGAGAGGCAGAGCATGAACGGGGGAGGGGCAGAGAGAGAGGGAGACACAGAATCGGAAACAGGCTCCAGGCTCTGAGCCATCAGCCCAGAGCCCGACGCGGGGCTCGAACTCACGGACCGCGAGATCGTGACCTGGCTGAAGTCGGACGCTTAACCGACTGCGCCACCCAGGTGCCCCAGCAGTGCTGCTTTTAACAACCAATTACAGCAGTTGCCTTCTGGAACACCTGGGCTGCAGTCTCCAGCTAGATTCCTTTTGCTTCCCCCCCCCCCTTTTTTAAGAGTAAAAAGAAGAAATTACAGCAGGCAGTTCTAAGGAAAGGAAAGGATTCAAAAAGAGAAGGCTTCATTTTGAAGCATCCACAGGACACCGTGGAAAGCTCCCAAGCACTTGAAAAGAAAATCTCATTCTACAGACATAAATAAGGATAAATCCTCTTGGGAACAGCTTAAGACAGGGGGTGGGGGTGATAAAATCACATTTTTAAAGCATGGGCTTTGCGAGCTGCATGTCCTAAAAAAAAATTAAAAAAAAAAAAATAACTTTAAGGAACTGAAGTGAATTCAGCAGGTAGAGATTGAATCACTTCCTCCTATTGTTTTATGGTCTTTTACTTGTGGTAAAATCTGCTGTCTGACCTCAGCACAGTTTCTACCATTTTGGCTGTTTGGTGAGACATTTGCTCATCACATACATGCCAGCCCGTCAGTCAAGGATACAGCTTCCGTGACCCAGGACAGAGCTGGATGGAAGAGATTCATAGCTATCATGGATATCACAGCCAGTTTAACTAACTGATTTTCGAGCTACAGTTCTCTCTTTTTTTTAATTTTTTTAAATCTTTATTTATTTTTGAGAGAGAATGCGAGTGGGGGAGGATCAGAGAGAGAGGGAGACACAGATTCTGAAGCAGGCTCTAGGCTGTCAGCACAGAGCCCGACGCAGGGCTTGAACTCACAAAGCTGTGAGATCATGACCTGAGCCAAAGTCGGGCACTTAACTGACTGAGCCACCCAGACGCCCCTCTAGCTGCAGTTCTTGAATTATTCTGTAAGCAGCTTGCCCAATCGCGAATGTATTTCAAGCATTTTCTCTTTGCCAAAAGGGTTCTCTATTTTCAAAATCTCACAGACCCCAATTTCAACCTGAAGTCACACTTCAAATTATATTCCACCAAATTAAATTTAAACTTATAAATCTTCCAGAAAAAAAAGTGTCTAAATGTCATCAGATGGATAACACAATTCAGAATCTTTATACATGTGCTTTTTAGAATTAGTATAAAAATAACGCCCACATAAAATAAGTTCTTTTTTTACCTGCAAAATTGCCTCTGTTTCCATGATAGGAAAATAAAGGTAACCAAAAAACAACAACAAAAAAGACAGTAACTCCAACAACTGTGTTACATTTGTTTCCACAAGCTACAAAAGAGAATAAACCACTTTTAATCAAAATGCTATTTCTGCGGGCTGTAAAGATACCCCATATCATTTATCTCCGGCTCACTCGGGAGATAATTGTGGTAATCATCATCCCTTGTGTGTGTATTATATTAAAATATTTAACTTAAAGCTGTTTATTAGCTATTGAAGCTGCTAACAATTCTGTGAAGGATTATTTTTCCCCATTTTATATGAGTAAACGAACTCAAAGATGTTCACTTATTTTTCCCCATTTTATATGAGTAAACAAACTCAAAGATGTTCATTTATTTGCTAGCACGTGACAGAGTCATATGTGAACTCAGGTGTGACTCCAAAGCGTGCAATAGCTTATGTGTCACAAAGGCTATGTCACCAAGCTTTCTCTCATGGCTCCATGTCTCCATGGTCACCTCTGCATTCCTCTAAAATTGGTGATGCAGTTTAGAAAACACCCCAGAACTTCCTTTTCACCCATTTTTCTATTTATACATTTATTTTTTCAACAAATAATAAATGATTACTGTATTTGACACTCTTGAATCAAAATGACAAAGCATATGACCATGCTTCCTCAGTTTGGTGAGCAAAAGATAGACTTTTTTTTTGTATAGGAACACATCCTTTATTTTTATTATTTTTAAAATTTGATTTATTTTTTTAAATTTACATCCAAGTTAGCATATAGTGCAACAATGATTTCAGGAGTAGATTCGTTAATGCCCCCTACCCATTGAGCCCATCCCCCCTCCCACACCCCCTCCAGTAACCCTCTGTTTGTTCTCCATGTTTAGGAGTCTCTTATGTTTTTGTCCCCCTCCCTGTTTTTATATGATTTTTGCTTCCTTTCCCTTGTGTTCATCTGTTTTGTATCTTAAAGTCCTCATAGGAGTGAAGTCATGTGATATTTGTCTTTCTCCGACTAATTTCGCTTAGCATAATACCCTCTACTTCCATCCACATAGTTGCAAATGGCAAGATTTCATTCTTTTTTTTTTTTCTAATTTTTTTTTTTAACGTTTATTTACTTTTGAGACAGAGACAGCATGAACGGGGGAGGGTCAGAGAGAGGGAGACACAGAATCCAAAGCAGGCTCCAGGCTCTGAGCTGTCAGCACAGAGCCCGATGTGGGGCTCGAACTCACATACTGCGAGATCGTGACCTGAGCCGAAGTCAGACGCTTAACCGACTGAGCCACCCAGGCACCCCAAGATCTCATTCTTTTTGATTGCCGAGTAATACTCCACTGTATAGATATACCACATCTTGTTTATCCATTCATCCATCAATGGACATTTGGGCTCTTTCCATACTTTGGCTATTGTTGATAGTGCTGCTTTAAAAAGATAGACTTTTTAAAAATTAGTTAAAAGAGCCTAGGTAAGTGTATGTGATGGCAGAAGATCTTGTGTGCTGTGGGAGCCAGAGAAAAGGAGGAATACATCAAAAAGAGGAAAATCTTAACCAAGGAGACACCAATTTTGCTGGGTTCTGGGGCATGAGTAAGAGTTTGCCAGTATTTTCAACTCCCAGTCCTTGCCTCTTCAGCATGTAATTAGATTCCAAATATCTTTCACAAGTTGTGTCTTCTTTATGTAAGTTAAAAATTATGGTTGCAGTGGGTTTCCTTTGGTTATTTAAAGGAGTTGGAGTAAAGATAACTTGTTCTAGAAGGTATTGGAGTTCTTCAGGTAGTAGCAGTTGAGTCAAAAATAGCAGGATATTTCTTTCAGAGAAGGCTGGGGCCTTTCCATTCAAGCCACAGATTTGGGGTTTTTTTGTTGTCGTGTGTTTTGTTTCTTTGTCTAGAGTTCATTATCAGCAAAGTCTGGTTTCTTCAGTATCAGAGGAGCTGTCTACAGGGTTAGGACTAAGGACTGCATCAAATCAAGACAGGATAAACAATGTAGTTTCTTGAACAAAGTTGTATTTTGCTTTTTATATTTCTTTTACTCTACTAACCATTTGCTTCATGTCATGTTTTTCGAAGAGGGCAGTCTTTCTTTGGGTCAGCTGGGAGGGAACTCCAGAAGATGCAGAGATCACGTCTTATCCAAGGCTTTCATGCCTCGCATCGGGCTTTGCACTGTAGGTGCATAATAAGTGTAGGTTGACCAAATGGAAGGTCCCAACCCAAGCTCCCCTCCTTTCAGAGTTTATTTCCATTCTCAGACAAATTTGCCTACTCTGCCACCTGTTGGCAGGAGGAAACATTTTCAGGCTGAGTTCAGTCTAAGCACTCAAACCTCAGCTCAGATGAAGATCATTAACCAAGAAACTGGCATCACCATTACTGGTGTTACAGATCAGAAGAAGGAAATATTGATGGCAAAGAGGAGCTTGGACTCTGGAGGATTAACAGACCAGTTGCTTGTCTATGCATCACCCTGATTTTTCCTCCAGGAAGTGCTTCAGCTTCTATGAGTCTTAATTTCCTTTTATATCAAAAGGAGACAAGGTTATTTTCACTCCCCAACTCACATTGAGTTTGGAGACAAGTAAGATAAAGTTATGTGCCCAGTGAATTATTTATACCCTTTAATCTTCTTGAATCCTCCCTTCTCAAAAAAAAAAATCCTTAGAAATAGCTCTTACATTCATTTGCCTCATCTTCCAGAGGAGGTAAGACTCTAAGAGAGGAAACACTCCATGATATGTGAGTGAACTTGAAGACACAAATCACAGATCTCTTATGGCTAGAACTGAATAGTAGCTTAAAGTCTCACAACAGAAGAGCTGCAGCCCCTCACATTTTGTATTTTTACTGTGGCTCTTATCACATTCTGGGCCATGGTGTGTGTGTGTGTGTGTAACTCCTTATAGAAATATGTCTCATTATCTGAACAGTGCAGTATACAAGTGGGTGCTTTATAAATGTTAAATGGATAAACCGGTAAATGAAAACACTTGACAGATTACTTAGCACAGTACATTTACTATATAAATCGGTGAACTGAGGCCCCAGAAGTCTCACTAATTTGTTCAGTATAACAGAGTAAGTCAGAATTGGGGCCAGAAGGCACTCTGAAGTCTGACACGAAGCCTCTTACATTTTCCTCCATTGTTCCTCGCTTCCAGTGGGCAGTCCAGATGGCCTAAGTCACAAAGTAGATTGGTCTCCTCTGGTCCTCCTGATGTTCTAGAAACTCTTGCTTTCCCCAAAACCCAAATGAATCATTAATGGCTGTGTTGGAATGGGGTGGAAGGTGCTGCAAGAGTGGAGGGCTATGGGACTTGCCCTCGTATGACAGTAGATGGGAAAAAAACAAGCACAGGGGAACAGCCAAACTTAAAAATGGTGGAAGGCAGGGGGCTTGGTTTGTGCATGGCCACGCACAGCAAATATGATGACCTATGCTGGACATGACCAGCTTCAGTCTGGATAAATCCCAGCTCTAGTTGAAAATGTGCCGGTGGCTAACTGCAACTTATTTCTACCATAGGAAAGAGAATTCCAGGACTATCTTTTCTCAGTCATAGCCATGTCACCCACGTAAAGAAACAGCTTTATCATACGTATACTGTTAGCAACATCTCAGGGACTCTGGACTAGCTTTATTTCTGAAAGCAGCCTGTCCTAGTGTGCACACAAAGGAAAAACAAATACATTGTGCAGGTGGTGGGGCAAATTACTGTTAACTTAAGGGTCAATTTTGTTACTTTTTCTACATCTCTTTGAGCACAAATTAGAATATTGTTATAAATGGCATTGTGCTAAATAAATACTCTGTACTCCGTTTAATCATCACAACAGCCCTATGTACTTGATTTGTATTACAGATGAGGAAGCCGAGATTCAGAGAGATCTAAGGATTTGCCTGGGGATGTACAGGTGGGAAGTGGTAGGGACATGCATAGAATCTAAACTAACTGAGCCCTCACCTTAACCAATCGGCTATCAAATCCAGCCTTGAGTTTCTGTCACCTGTATACTTGACTGAGTCTTTCTACTGGACTGCAAGCTCTTGGAAGCTGATGATCAAATCCTACTGTGTTCCCTCAAAAAGTACTTGTCATAATGCTGCGCAGGAAGGTATCCTAGAGTGGCAGGATGGCCAGACACAGATTTTGCAATTCAATAGATAAGTAAATGGATGATAGGTAGGTAGAGAGAGGAAAAGTACACTTACTCGGAGAAGGAGGGATGGATGGAGGAAGAGAATCAGTAAACTAGCAGAGGGAAGAAGAACAGGCATTTCAAATTGAATACTTGAGTTCTCACATATCAGCCAAGTAATAAGCTAGTAATAAGACATGTCCTTGCAGAGAAATAGCTAACATCTCTCCTGATTTACACTTAAAAGGATTTATTGCTCTACTTTCCTCTGTAAAGCAATGTAAGATCAACAGGATTAGTGGCATTCTATTGTACTCTCTGCAGTGTTTAATGCCATTTCAGGCTGTTAAAAATTTATAGAAACAAATAAGACAGTCCGGTTATCAGCCAAAGCTCTAATCCCCTCAAAATAAAGAATAGCTTCTAGGTTACCACTTCCCTTGCAAATGTAAACTCAAGTGATTGCAGTGTGTAGACTGATGCTAACTTTCCTCTTGAGGCATAACTGGGACAAACCCAGCTGGGCATGTGTGGAAGAGTGACTGGAGACACCCAGGGTGTATCAGTGCGTCCCATTTCCTTTTTTATTAAGGCTGTAAACATAGGACAAGGAGGAGAGGGGTAAGAGTAAGACGATCCTTCCTCTCCAAGGATGAGACAGAATTGGAGATAAGATAAAACTGCCCTATGAACATTAAAGTACAAAATCATCCCATCAGAGTAGGTAGGCAAAATCCCTTGAAGGAGGCACAGTGGCTTCTAGGCCATTAATATTTATTCATGCACCCATTTGTGCATTCACAACATGAAAAACAAAATGTGTCTCTCAGAAGGAAGATGCATTAATAATAGAAGGCTAGAAAACCAAGTGTTTCTAAGATGAATACCCATGGCATCCCACCTAGGGAGCAGGAAATCTGTCCTGAAGACCATGACCTGTCTGGTCCTAGTGACAGTTTCACTGGCTCAGGGAAAGTGTATCCAGTCACTCCAACATGTGAGTCATTTTATTCTCTCCCCCTTTATCATACATGATAGAATCTAAGACTCAAAGAATGAATTCAATGATTTGCTTTATTGTATATACCACTACAGAAGAAAAAATAAGCCACGATTACACTATGCTATAGCTTTTGAGTTTCTATTACCTGTACCCTTGAGCTATCCCTTCTGCTAGTCTACAAGCTCTTATAAATCACTCTGATCATTGAGATCTGTTTGTATATTTTTTTAAAGCAAAGTGCTGGCTTAGGCTTTATTTCATATATTTTCCTATTGCCTACTACCCCTTCCTTTCTCCATGCTGTGTTTTGACCCAGAAGGCGGACCTGGCTGGTCTGCCTCCGCCCAAACCCCTGGGCCTCCTCCAGAGTTATGCAGGAGGTCTACAAGGTGCAAACTATTTTTACAATAATACTAAGACATTATTTGTCCTTTCATAGTGTTGGCATTTGAACCGACGATACAGAAGCAAAGGTGGGCAAAACTGCTGGAGCCTAGCAGGAATTCAGGTAGTGGCACCAAACTGGACTAGTGGTCATTACATTCTCCACTTGCCAACCGCTCTCAACTTAAAAAAAAGAAAAAAAAAGCTGATTTTATTTAAGAAAGTCCATGATAAAACAGCAAAAACAGTGTTAATTTTATTCAACCTCCGTCTTTGCACCCACATCTTTTTTTCTCAGCATCCATATATAAACTTATTTATATGTTTTTGAGAGAGGGAGAGAGAGAACACAAGCAAGGGAGGGGCAGAGAGAGGGAGGGAGACACAGAATCTGAAGCAGCCTCTAGGTTCTGAGCTGACAGCACAGAGCCCGACGCAGGGCTCGAACCCATGAACCAGGAGGTCACGACCTGAGCCGAAGTCGGACGCTTAACCGACTGAGCCGCCCAGGCGCCCCTGCATCTACATCTTTTTAGCATTGCCTGGAATGAAATGGGAATGTGTGTTCACTTCTGCACATCAAGGTGTAATGGCTGTCTCTAGAAGAAGCACGCACAACCCTGATTCTTCCGAATCACTTTTTGCCTAAGAGTCCCGCCACTGGTGTTTTTCTTCTCCATCCGTTGTGCCATCAAGGTCATGGTAAGTTCACGTTTCTTAAAAGAATTATCCACATTTGTCTCCAGATTTCCTCCCATTTTGTGAGCTTTAATGCTGGCACTTTTGATTTTACGCATATGCGCGTTTTACCAAGCCACACGTCACTTGCTGCCTGGCCAAGGTGATTGTCGAACACCGTTGTCTAATCTATATCATAATTCTGGAGATATTACAACGTGATAACATGTGTGTCTTAGAATGAATGAAATAGGATAGCTTAATTCCATGCTGGGCAAGTAACTTTCTAATTATTTGGCTCCAGATGACACTTCATCAGCTCCCAAATCCTTCCATTATTGTAACATTGTTGCATTCGGTTCCCAGGTGCTTAGAAATCCAGATCAACAGGTCAAATTATAAGGAATTTTGACATTCCCAGCTCTAGGGAAAGAGGGGAATTACTGCAAGTCCATAGCCTGGTCACCAGCTTGCACTTGGCATGTTCAGCTTTCGGTCTAGGCCTTTCTCTCTCCTGGAGAAGATAAGACCCCTCTTCTGGGAGCTCTGAGGATGCCTGGCCCCTGCTGGGGAGACCCCGTGGGTCTCCTGTCCCGGGCTCAGCCCCAGGCCCCTAAGTGGTTTGTTCAACCTTCAGGCATCCATACACAGGGAGTCCCTGGTCTTTCTCCATCCCACACACCCTAGTCCTGGGACAGATTGCACAACAAGATGCTGTCTTGGCATTTTTCTCCATTTTTGCCTAACCTTTACTTCTGATTCTCTCTGCTTTTTTTTTTTCTTTTGATTAAAACAAATATGCCATTCTGGATAGCCAGTACCACTGCTCTTAATTAAATGTATGCTGTTTACCTCAGGCCTTCTCTTCATAATCAGTCTGCATTGCTGCTTTCCAGCATCAGCCACCTTCTCTCCAGTTCCCTCTAAATCTAAGATGCAGAATCCTTGTTTTCCAATTCTTATCAGTACATTTCTGGGCCATCCTAAAGCCGTCATCCGCGGGGCCCTGTGTCCCACTGACACACATTAACTCATTTTTCGCGTAGTGAAGAAAGGGGTGGTCTTATAATCCAACACAAGGCAGCATTGTTTTTAACATTTATTCAGTGCTTACCTGGCACCGGGAATTATTATGCTAAGAACTATGCATGATTTCATCATATAACTCTAAAAAAAAAAAAAAAAACAAAACAAAACAGTAATAAACACTGAGGTTTAGAGAGGCTGATAACTCACCCCAAGTCACATAACTAATGGATCCAGCAGCCAGGACTGAGTCCGTTTCTGGCCACAGAGCCTAAACTCTAGGCTTTTGTACCTTATTTACGGAATACCTACTTTGGGCAAACCACTGTTCTAAGCACCCCGAGGAAGGTAGGAAAGCCGGGAAGATGTGGTCCCTCCTCTCAAGTCACTTAGGTTCCAGCAGGGGACAACAGCCGTGTGTATCGTATGACTAGCACTGGGTGGAATGCGATCTGCCCTCTGAAATCCAAACCAAACACTGCCAGAACACAGAGGAGGACTCCAGCCGAGGAGCTGGAATGAGGCTTCAAGGAGGATCTGGCATCTGAACTGCACTTGAGTGATGGGCAGCTTATAATGAGAAAACTGTTAAAAGGAGCAGAAAGGAGGCCGAATGCCTAAGGGTCTAGGGTGGAGAAGAAAGGGAAGCTGAGAAAGAGTTATTTATGACCACCTGTCACTGTTTGTGATTTTGCCTCTTAGATTCATGGTCGGTCCAGAGTCAGAACTCAGGCAGGCCGCCCCCCCCTCCCCCAAACGGCAGCCCGTCGGCTCGGTCTGCTGGCCGTTCTCCAACCAGCTGCAGCTCTGTCCCGGTGCCAGGGCCTGTCAGCCAATTCTTAAAAGGTTTCTCGTCTCCCCACTTGCAATCCCCTTGACTTCAGCTCACGCTCTGGCTGTCATTTCAGACTTCACACTTGCCCAGTCTGAACAAGGTGGACCGCGCTGTCACCTATGGAGTTATCACCACGGATTGTCAGAACCAGGGGCCCTTTTCAGGGTCATTGGGATCAGGAGTTAAGAAAAGAAAAAGGGAAAAAAACAAAAACACCCCCCTGGCAGCCTATAGACAAATTTGACCCCCCTGCTCAGCTGACACAGAGTATATAAAAGATTGGCATGCCTCTGGTGGGGCAGGGGCTCTCCATTCCCCAAAGTACCCAGCCCTGCCTTTGTCTTCTCCCCAACACTTCACACACTGACTTCCTCACAGAATTCCTTGGACCCCTGGGTATGGAGTTCTGATTCTGAACGACTCAACACCTGACTTTGAAAATAAGAGAATCAGTGCCCAAAAGCCTTGATCAAGATAATACATCTACTTAATACCAAAGCTGACTGTTAAAACCCAGAATTATCCCTCATTCCAATGATTTTCCCGGCTAAATCATATCGGTCAACCTTGTAAGTGAAGCAGGAGCTTATAGGATTAGCAGAGAAATCTTAACACGATATTCAAATGGATGTAGATCTTTTCTTTTCAAAGTTTATTTATTTTGAGAGAGAGTGTGTGTGTGAGTGAGAACTGGAGAGCTGTCGAGAGAGACAGAGAATCCCAAGCAGGCTCCACATTTGCCAGGGCAGAGCCCGACACCGGGCTTGAACTCACCAACCGTGAGATCCTTCTCTGAGCCACAATCAAGAGTTGGATGCTTAACCGACTGAACGGCCTTCAAATGGCCACAGATCTTATGCAAGGAACGAAGAAAATGTAACTCTGTCTTCTTGCTTATGCAGATTTGCCACTCTGTTGACAGTCAGCCATTTTCTTTTGTTTACTGATACCCAGCTATACTCCAGAAAACACTTACATTACCTTTCAAAGATCTATGAGGCACATCAGGACAACAAATAGGGGTACATGATGGAAAGGAAGAAAAGGGATCCCCTCGTAAGGAAATAAGGCTGACATAAAATACCTATCGTGAAGCACTGTTTGCCAGCCATAGGAAAGTGGCATGTGTGCCTCCCGATTTTCCAACAGTTGATGCTCTCTCCGTCAGATAACTCTGCTTCCCCAAGACCAAATCAAAATATCCGCCAAGAAGAAAAACAATGGCTTTTCATAAATAAAGCCAAGTTTCACCGAAGAGATCGGGCATTGTGTGATGTCGTGAACCAGGCCCTTACTCCTGTCCAATAGATTTTTTGATCTCCATCTGGTGATTACACAGCCTGATTAGCTTACGTTACCCCGTGACTCCTAACTCATGCACAACAGAGCCCTGGGGTAACTTGAAGTTTTTGCAAGGGTTCCCAAAGTAGTGCCCATACATTTATTCCATAAACAGGTGTCTCACTCAGCAACGCATGAAAAATGTTCAAATGTTGATAGATGCTATTGTGATTATAAAATGCATTTAATTTTAATTGGGCCCAGGATTTAGGAAGTCTTATTTTCTCATTCTCTTTTTTACAATAGACGTTCAAAGTACAATTATTGTCATAGTGTGACA
Organism: Prionailurus bengalensis; assembly: GCF_016509475.1. Lineage (NCBI taxonomy): Eukaryota > Metazoa > Chordata > Mammalia > Carnivora > Felidae > Prionailurus > Prionailurus bengalensis. The sequence continues at coordinate 50,348,105 of NC_057351.1, read as the reverse complement.
GTAGGCAGAGGGCTCCACATGACTTTGTGATGTGGGAAGGAAGTTCACTTTCAAAGACAGAACCAATACAATATAGTTGTTTGCAGCCATCATCCATCTGACGGGCTGGTGCCGGTGTTGTGCCAGTTGTCAAGTATCGACATTCTTGATTTCAATAAATACTAACTTTTATTACCTGCCTTGTTAAGAGAAATTGGGAAGCAATTATCTGGAGGACTTAATAGATTCTCTATCCTACAAGCTCCTCTCTGTAAATATTTTCTCTCAACTAAGAGTTTGAATAGAGCACCAGAGAATTCAGGTTTGTGATTCTTGACAGTTACCTGGCTTCGGGCACTTTCTTCTTGCTCCTTAAATTGGAAACGCTACCTTTCAACTTGCAGCTGAGCAAGTGGGATCAGTTGACATCTTTGGAGAAATTTGAGAAGCCCAACGTGGGTATTCACATCACCTCCATTCTGAGAGGGGATTTGGGCATTATGTGGGCACAAAGCTGAGTGTTAGTTCGTCCATCTTTCTACCTGTGTCTCTCTCTGTTAACACCACAGGCTAAAAGGCAGTCCATCCTGCCTTTTAAAAATACCACTCATGGAATGCCTAATTTTGAGGCATGTCATTTCCTGCTCTTTCCTTCAATGCGGAATATGTGCCAGGGGGACAGAGTGAGGTGACCTGCCATGTGAAATTACTAAATATGAGCTAATTAAAAATTAGTTACTCTCTGCAAACTGGTTTTCATTTTGGTGCACCCAATCTGTAATCTTCCTCTTTTGTAATAATTAGATGGCGTGTCAAGTTGTCGGCTGGGATCTCTCCTAGATCACAAAATTGAAAACACAGCAGCCTTAGATATTTAAAAAATGTTCATCCCAGTGTGTTATCAGATGATAAGAAACTAATTAAAATGAAGGGAAGTCAGACATAGCCAGGTTTTATCTCACTAGAAAAGCTTGCCTGTTTGATAAAGGGCACCCTTATTCACTTTGCGTCTTGTGGAATATTATATTTCAGATTCTATCCAAGCATCAGTAGTTGAGTGTTGGGGAAGAGAAAAAAGAAGGCTTTTTTCAATTGATTTAACTAGCTTTTTGTTCACAAACTGAAAACTGATGGAAGGTCGATAAAAATGACAGATAGTTCTATATTATTCCTGATAGATTTCTGCATAAAATGAATATATCTCTATAGAATAGTAAGAGTTAACCCCACTTCCTCCTTATCTACACCATTAGCTTGAGAAACTAGACTTACAGTTTCAAGAAATAAACTGGCCAAACTTAAGGCCTAACCAAATTGTGCTGTACCTATAATTTGCTAAAGGCAATTAAATCAGCAAGAAACATGGCCCACAATTCAGCATGTGTTCTGAACTTAGGCTGGTGCCGGCAGTATTTCCTAGGTGCTCTGTTTAGTTTCAGATTCATGATCACAAGTACTGAGGAAAAACAGGGAGTCACAGGTCAAGCAACTTGCTCTAAGTGGACCTGAGAACTTCAAGGCACAACTTCCATCTTCTGACATGTAGTCAATGGCTACATTTCCAAGCAATGCTGTCCTTTCTATGCCTTCCCTCCCTTGCTCTATCAAAAATACAGCATTACTGCAATGAGCTACTTCATACCATTAGGATGGCTAGTATCAAAAAGCAAAACAAAACTGAAAATAATAAGTGTTGGCAAGGATGCAGGAACGTTGGAATCCTTACGCATTTACATTCCTGATAGGAATGTAAAATGGTGCACTCCGTGTGGAAAACAGTTTCTTGGTCCCTCAAAAAGTTAAACATAGAATTACCATATGGCCCAGAAACTTTACTTTGGGATGTATAACCACAAGAATTGAAAGCAGAGACTTGAAAGATACTTGTACACCGATGTTCATAGTAGCACTATTCACAACAGCCAAAAGGAAACAACCCAACTGCCCATCAGCAGCTGAATGGATAAACACACTGCAGCGTATCCATACAATGGAATATCATTTGGCCAGAAAAAGGAATGGAATTCTCATACCCGATATAACACGGATGGACCTTGAAAATAGGCTGAGCGACAGAAGCCAGGCACAAAAAGAGAAATAGTGCATGATTCCATTTATATGCAGTAGTTAGAATAGGCAAATTCATAGACACAGAAAATAGAATAGAAGGTACTGGGAGTAAGGAGGAGGAGGGAATCCAGAGTTATTATTGAATAGGTACTGAGTATCTATTTGGGGATGACGAAAAGCTCTGGAAACGGACAGTGGCATAGTTACATAATTTGCTGAACGTGCCTAATGCCGCTGAGCTGCACACTTAAAAATGACGAAAATTGTTCATTTTATGTATATTTTACCACAATTTACAAAACTATACAGTGCTAGAAGTCACCAGGCCCGCTCCAGACTCTCCCTGCCCCTCATACAAACCATGATTCTATTAGCATTTGCTGTGTCCAATCTTAGGGCCACTGAAAGCACTCCCAGAATCCCTGGAACTCCCTGTCCTGGGCAATCCTGGCAAATCCCCTATGGGAAAAAGCATGTCCCTGGCAGGAAACTCCATGACGGCTCCCAAGTGATGGTTTCAGAAGGCCACTGGGCTCCTGGGTGCCATAGTTGTAGACCAGTTATCTTGAATCAATGGCTTAGATTGTGTATTGGCAAGAATTGTGCAAGTATTCAAATTCAATGGCCTTAATTAGGTCATAAGAGAATTAGGTTATGAGTATGTACCTGATGGAATAAGTTAAATCTTTAAAGCACTTCAATGCTACTTGCTGACAAGAATGGAAATTTGAAATAGTTGGAACTCCCAAACTTCCCACCCCCTAACTCTGGAAAAATTTGACTTAAGGAAAAAGTTGTCTATCAATAAATGAGAGCCTCCGTCGAGAAGCTACATTGGCCTAAGCAAAATAGGCCTTCAATCATACCTAAAAGGACAGGTAATGTGTGCCTGGATCTAAAGGAATATTCTTTGCTATTATCCAACCCTGTAGCAGTTAGAGATCAACCCCACCCTTCAGACCAGTGACTGCTCCATCACATCCCCGCCACAGATAAAACAGTGAAATCCTCTCTAATTTCCCCATTTCTCCTGCTCATCTTAGGGGTAAGAGGCAACATCAGGGTTCAGGAATGATAACAAAGTACACAAAAGTGCAATGGAATTACTGTGGTGTTTCCCTTTGCCACAACAAAGGAAGTGTTCTTTTTCATTGTTTGAAATGTTTATTTTTATTTTTATTTTTATTTTTGACAGACAGAGCTTGAGCAGGGAAGGAGCAGAGAGAGAGAGGGAGACACAGAATCCAAAGCAGGCTCAGTCTCTGTGCTGTCAGCACAGAGCCCGATGCGGGGTCGAACTTACGACCGTGAGATCATGACCTGAGCTGAAGTCCAATACTTAACCAACAGGGCCACCCAGGTGCCCCAAATCACCAGGTTCTTATTTACCTAATTTCTTACTATAAAACATCCTTTGTGGGGTGCCTGGGTGGCCCAGTTGGTTCAGCATCCAATTTCGGCTCAGGTCATGATCTCACGGCTTGTGAGTTGGAGCCCTGCGTCGGGCCCTGTGCTGACAGCTCAGAGCCTAAAGCCTGTTTCGGATTCTGTGTCTCCCTTATCTCTCTGCCCAGTCCCTGCTTTTGCTCTCTTTCTCAAACAAAAATAAATAAACTTTTAAAGTAAGTTTGTAGTTAAAAAAAAAAAAAAAGAAGAAGAACCATCTACTGACCCTCTCCAAGGTACATAAACATCCCAGTGCATATTAAAGTGTTTACCACCCAAGTGATATCCATGTGTCTTCCTCTTTTGCCCACAGTGGCAGTGAAGCAGGAAAAACTCCCCACCACATGTCCTGCTCTGAGGAGTTCTCAGTTGGTGTCCTAGCTTCTCTCAATGGGTTAAAAAAAAAAATCTGTAATCAATCATAATTCCTGTCCTGGAATAAAATGACCCCAAATCAACAGTTCTTAGAACCAAAAGGACCCCTTAGCCTATGTAGTCTCAGTCTCTCGTTTTTACAAATGAAGAATCTGAGGCAAGGAAAACTGAAAAGACCTGTCTGGGGTCACACTTTTCATTAGTGGTAAATAAAGGACTGACCCTGAGAAGTCTCTGCCCCTTGTTTCCTGGACTTTTCTCAAGAATGTTCTTCTGCTCTGGATGTAATAGAAGTGCCCAGCCTTCTGAAAGCAATCTTGGATTGGGTAGGTTTATTTCATTTGGACGATGACTCCAATAGAGGGAAAATGTGTTTTTCTCTCTTAGAGCTGTTTACTCTGAGTCATTGCTCAGGACAGTGGCCTCTGTTTGAATGATTCATGTCATGACAGCCATTACAGACTTGAAACTCTTAAAATGTCATTGGGCCTATGATGTATTGGATTCCACTTAAAACAGGGAAAATGCAAATTGTTCAGAAATGGTATTTTTCTACCCCTTTGTGGCTGGGATTTGATAAATAGTACCATAAGAAATTGCAAATGGCACCTTCCAGTTCTTTAATATCAAAATTTGACTAGTGATACAGATTTTACTTTCTAGTTTGTTTTGTAAATCCAGTAAAAGATGGCCACAATTGACTTTGTGGCCTAGGCTTCACCAGTTTACCAACGCTCAATGATTTGTCTGCGATCCCAACAGACAAGTCTTCTCAGCAGAGTCTCAGATGTTACAAAGAAGCAAAAGACTGGATTTAAGTCCATGCCTTACCTTCACCACCTCTGTAGCCTGAGAAAAACCACCAGCTTTTCTGTGCCTTGGTTTTCTCACCTCTGAATTTTTGATACCAATTCCAATCCTGGTCTACTTCATAAGGGATATTGTGGAGACCAGCTGAGATTGGCACATTCAAAAATGCCTTTAAATGAGTACTGTACACGTTAAAGAAAACAGACCTCTTAATTACTTCCCTGCCACGAGAAAGCTTGAGAAAATTATTCAGGCAGGTCATAAAGAACTCAAGCAATTTGGTAGGGTAGTTTCCTTGGGTGGAGAACCAAAAAGAAGTGTAATGTTTTCAGTAATTAAATCATCACGTATAAGCAAAGCATTTAGGGAAGCCGGATGTGGACTGAGGTTGGAGTTCAGGGACAGAAAAGCAGCAGAGGACCAGAGGCAAGTGACAGGAACAATAGTGTAGAGCTTGAGTAGTAAGATTACTCTAAGTAAAGGTCAGCCAAAGGAGAGAAAATGGAAACATATTTAAGATCAATTAATTAAGTAATAGGAAAGCTGGGAGAATCAGGATAGACAAATAGATGGATGCCTTCACCTGCAGACTCCCTTTCCTTGGTACTTCTTAGTCTTTAAACCTACGTTAGTAATTCGATTAATAAATATTTATTAAGAAGAACCAGTTGCATGCTGAGTGCTGCTGTAGGAAAATTAATGAATAAATCATGAAATCTCTGACCTCACAGAACTTACAGTTTAGTAGTGGTGGGGTGGGGGGGGGGGAGGAGAAAAGAATGAGCAATAAACAAATAACTAGGAATTTTCTGAAGAGGTAATTTCGGAGAGCCACCAGTACTGTAAAACACAAAATAGGGCAACAAGGTAGAAAATGGCAGGTAGCAGAAAGGGCATTAAATTAGCTATGTGGTTAAAGGAGGATTCTCTGAGGAGATGACATTGACTTCACAATTCTGCCAGTTGCAAGTGATAAAAATCAGTATCAAACTACATGAAGCAGAACAGAGATTTTATTGACCCAAGAAGGAAGATAGGATACTGGAGTAGTGTCAGGATTGAGTGAGCAATGACAGGGCCCGGGACCTTGGGGCCTCAGAGATGGGGAATCAAACCCAGAGAACATCCGAGCACATTCAAGGTGCCTTCTTCTCTGGCATTAAATTCAAAAATGCCCACCTATCAAAATGCCAGTATCTCATGTACAACAGAAAACACAGCCACCCTTTCCAAAGGGACAACCCAAATCACATCATCTGCTATATTGAATTCCAAGTCTTCTCATATTCTTGCCAAATAGTAAATTTAACCACCCCAACAGAGCCAATATAAAATTATGAAGGAGTACATAATGTCTGCAATAAAAACTCCTATTTTGGAAAGCACAGAAAGGAGAAGCAACGTCAGCTATCTGTGGTCCACAGCATATACAGCATATTTCTGAACCAGAAGATTAAGGCCTCACCTCCCTGGCCACATAGGAAGTCCTTGGATGAGTTTCTCTACTTGCCCCTGGATACTTGCCAGAAGAGTTGACCATAACCATTGGTGTCCTTGGATAAGCCTGAGACAGAATTAGGACTTGATGCTTCTTTTAGGAGTTGCAATGATTTATCCACTTCCCATTGGTACAATTACAGTGTGGTCGTGACCCTTAAATCTGGCCTCAGGTAACAATTTCTATATTTATCAGGACTCTGACTTTTAAAGTCCATTTAAACTTGGAAACTAAGGATGTGGCAACCTTTTCCCCTGACTTCAGCTGACTTTCCCTATGTTCCTAAAAATAAATGCACTTTAATCACTGCATTAGCCAGATCCTGTTCAGTTGTGAGTTTGATTCCTTTTATTACATTGACTTAAAGAAAAGGTATTTATTGGCCTCTGAACTAGAATATATTCTGGGGAAGGGCATGAGAACAAAACAGAGGTACAAGAATCAGGATCTTAAGACCCTATCTGACTTTTTACTTGGCTTTCTGATTGGCTCCACCCATAGACTCTCTGTAAGATAGTAGACAAAGTGGCTGTCAGGAGTCACATATCCAAATCTTTCAATACAATAACCCTATCAGAAAAGAAATGCTTTCTTCCAATTTCATTCCTGGTGAAGAGCCATGATTGGCCAGGCCTGGGTCCTATTCCCACCCCTCTGGTGGTTATGCAGGGAGTACAGGAGAGAAGAAAGAGAATCGGTTAGCAGAAGAAAGACTGAGACAAATTTTGTTGGACAAATACTTTAGCCACCAGAAGTTCACAAAAGTCATCAATTAATTAGAAACAATTATACAGTAGAAAAGAGATTGTGTGTTCCGCAGTTAAAAACAGACATTGCTGGGTGAAGGGCATTGAGGAGGGCACCTGTTGGGATGAGCACTGGGTGTTGTATGGAAACCAATTTGACAATAAGTTTCATATTAAAAAAATAGACATTGCTACAAAGATAGGTGAGTCCTTTTGTACTTCAGCTAGAGACTAAGGATGAAAGCAATGCCCGGGCCCCCATCAAAATTTCATTCATTCCTTCATTTTTCAACAAACATTTACCAAGTTGCTATCCACTCCCAAGCATTGAAATTAGGTGCTGTGCATCACTAAACAGCAAAGACATGGTCTCCACCTTCATAGACAGGGAGTCCTACAACAAAACAAGTAATCCCATTAAGTGAAGTAAGTGGCACCATAAGTAATATACCTGATTCTGTGAGAGAACACTGCGGGGGTGCCTAGCCTATTCCAGGCATGAGGATAGAGGAGAGGTGTTCAGGGAAGATGTCTTGGGAGAAGTCACACTTATGCTGACACCTGTAGGGTGAGTACAGGATAGCCAAGTCTGAGGGGCAGAGTGATGTCCAACTAAAACATGCAAATGGCCAATGTCAATGAGATCATGGCACTTGTGGAAAAATCAAAGAGTTAAAGATAGCTGCCATCCTATTTCTGCTCAATGGCATGATTTTCACTTATTCTCCTCTGAGAAGGAGCAAAAACACTCTAGCATATCTATTTGCACTTGTCTCTACTGCTTTTCCTCCAGGCCCCGTTTCATTATCCCTAAAGGCAGAAGTGCATAAAGGGGGAAATGTGGCAGTTAAGGAGTCAGTGGAAGTAACCAAACAGGTTTCCTTTCCATTCTCCTCCGACCCATCACGTCAGGTACTATTCTATCTAAGAGTCACTGCTCCTACAGTCCCGTGAAATGGCCTCTCAGTCTGGGAACAACAGATAGGCAATAGAGCTGGCATTTTCCCTAGAAATAGCTGGCCTTGCCTCAAATGTGACTTTCCCTGAAGCAGCTTGATGCTCATCAGGGCAGTTGACCTGCATCAGAATTGTGTCCTTTCCTGTGTCTCCTTGCTAGATACGAGATGAGCTGTTACTAAGCTCTGTCCAAGTCACTGGGGCCATGCATACAAAATAAATAATTGAGCATGACTAAAATGAATACTCTATTATCAGGTGCATTTGCATAATTAAGCTTGCTCCCAAAAATTGGCAGAGCACAAACCAGCCAAGTGGTGTTGCATAATATCCACCAAAAGCCCTGGAATGTGATTCTAGCAAAACACAACGAAGTCAGAGCTCTGTGTGTACAGATGAGATAAATGCATCAGCTCAGTGACTAGAGAACAAACTACATGCTTAGAATTTTTTTAATGTGGCTTCTTTTTGTTCAGAATAATATGACTTCTGACCAAGAATGAGAGCTTGGGAGAGGCAGCTTACACTAACAGCAAGAAACCAGACCAGTTATCAGAAGACCTGGAGCCCAGGCTCAATTGTATCTATGATGTGTTTCGTGGCCTCTATCCAGACACATTACCGTGCTTTCTTTGTTTCCGTCCCTTCATTTCTAAATGGTGTAACAGTGGTTCCTCTACCTACCTAATGGATTATAAAAAGCACGATGAAAACACAGAGGTAACCCCGCTGGTTCCCATCCCACTGTGAGAACACAAGAGCCTCGAGATGCCCATATCTTCATCCTGGAGTCAGTGGTGGGCACAGATCTGCTGTATGCTCTACAGGAATTCAACTGGAAGGGTTGTCCTTCTGACCTTTTCCTCAGCCTGTTTCTCATATTGGAGAAAAGCATTAAAGCTGGCAACAAGCAGAGGCCTGGGGCTCTAAGTCAGTGCTTCTTGTAAAGGAGTTTCTGAGAGGGAAAAATGGTTGAGAAAGGTGTGGTCTCCTCCAATAAACCTATGAAGTCAGAAGTCAGAGGGTCAAGGAGAATCTATGAGGGTATCCTAATACTGAGGGGAAAGCTATCAGCACAAAGAACATTCTGGATTTCTACATTTTCTTTTCAACTTGAGACTTTCTGTAACACCAGAGGAGAAAGCAGGCAACAGGCCAGGATTTATATTACCGCTGTTCCTGTTTGATTGTGTGAGAAGAAAAATTCTGTTCTCATATAAGCATGATCTGTGACATCCATCATGCCTGGGTTACCAAGGCTGATTTAGTGTCCTTTTCCTTTCTCATGCTTCCCACTGAAGCTGCCTTCTAGGTCAAAGATTGCCTTCTCGAATGAAGAGGACGTCTTTTCTGTCAATGCTGTATGATGTTCACATGTCACTAATTTAAATGGCACCATTTTATTCATTATTGTCTGCCAGCAGGCCTCAAATCAGTGAAAATGGATTCATAAGAGTTCATCTTCAAAGATCTTCTTTCCCTTAATTTCTGACCAAATTCAATGATCAAAATCAAGCTGTGGTCTTCAGGATGAAAATGCATGTCCTTCAGCAGAGTGAGTGGTTGTGGGGATACTGCCGTGGGGCTAAGGGAAGAACAAGAAGCAGGAGAGAGGAGGGCCACAATGAAAGTGAGCATGGGGTCTTCTTGAGACATGCAGAACCTGGTGGGGAAGGTCAAGACCGGAGGAGCCCCGGCTATAGGGTCAGAGATAAAAGGTCTACCCTCAGAGTCCTCCAGAGTGAGTCAGTGTCTTTTTTGAGAGAGAGACAGTGTCTAAAGAGGCTTTGTGTCAGCCTCTCAAAAAATATGGCCAGCAAGACACAGGTAAAGAATTGGAATGGGAGAAGCAAAAGGGAAGAAAAGCAGAAACAAATACAAGAAGAAAAGAAGTGAATATTGCTGATTTCTTCACAGTGCCTTTTCTACTAGCTGCATGAATCGAGAAGGAAGGGAAAGAAAAGGAGCCTGCTGGCGGAGAAGGGTAAGAGAAGGGCACCATTATATAAAGATTCACTGTGATGATCTAAATAAAAAGGGATACAAAGGACTGTGTGGCAAGACGTTACATGGTAGGAATGCCTATTATTGATTCCACTGGGATGGACCCAAGAGACCTGTTTGCAGTAATTCAAATCCCTGGAAATAAGTCATTCACTGTGCGCCACAGAGCATTAGAAAAATTGGATTTTGAAGAGAGCATTAAAAGAAAAAGAATGAGCCAATAAGAGAGCATCCTTTGAAAGCTAAGGTTAAAAACATGGTTTTTTCTCTCCAGGGAGGAAACAATTGCTGTGGGAAGCATTGTGACTGTTTTCAAAGGCATTATGATCAACTGGCAGTCTCAATAACAGGGGTGACTGACTTGGAGTCTGAACTTGGGAATGAAAAACTGAAAGGCAACAATGGGAAATGCTCACCAGACACTTTCAACTTAGGGGTCCAAGATTAAAGCCATTATTAAGGGGACAGTATTTATATGCTAGAGATGGGGCTTAAAGACAATCTGAGAGCTTTGTATGGACAGAAAGAATGTTTCTAGTGTAAAAAATATTCCTCCATGTTTGTACAAAATTCCTTCCTTCTTGACACTTATAGATTCTGGCTGTTGCGCGGTTTACCCTTTCTCATCACTGATCTATTGCTCGCCCCACCTACTCACTGTGTTCACTGAAGGTCTTGGCTGTGGCTCATGGTCTTTCTATCCATGTTGTGACGGACTATCATCCTGAGCAATTTCAGTTCCCTCCGTACACCTACAAAGTAGACAAGCCCTTAGCCTTCTCATTTCTGGTGACTTCAGCTCCTCCTCCATTCTGTCACACAGACCATGGCTTAGTACCATGATTAGAATTTTCTACCTGTGAAATTTCAATCGTTCATGTACTTGTTCATTTTACAAATGTCTATTGAATACATACCTTGAGCTAACCACTGTGCCAGTCACTTTAAGAGTAGTTATAGTTGAAAGTGACAACGTCCCTTCCTTTGTGGAGCTCATAAACTAGTGAAGGAGACAGAGAAACCAACAAGCACTTATGATAAAATGTCATAAATGCTTTTCTGGGGTATGCTGGGGCCCTTAGGTAGAGCATCTAGTCTGGGTGTAGGTTGTCAGGCAAGGCTGACAGTGATGTCTAAACTCATTAAGAATGAGGATGGACTAGCCAATCAACAGTGAGTGATGTGTGAACCATGTTCTAGACAGAGCAAATAGTATTCACAAAGATTCAGAGGTAAAAGGAGGGATAGCATATTTAGGGTTCTGAAAGTTGTTCAGAATGGCCGGCCTTGGTAACTGATGGGCTATATATGGTTGTTGAGGGAGAAGACGCACAAGGATGATACCCAAGTGTTGGCCTGAACAATTGGGTGAGTGTTGGTGTCATCTACTGACAAGGGAATGCCAGAGGAAAAGCAAAGAGTTTAATTTATGGTGTGTCGAGTCCTAACTGCCAATGTGGCATCCTGTGACTCTTCCTCACCATTACGCCTCCCCTCCACCTACGAAAACATGAGAACATGCAAATGATTCATTACCAACCTAAGTCCTCTCATCCTTTCAGACTCAGCTTAAGTGGCACTATTTCTAGAAAATATGCTGTGATGACCGCTGTCCATCCATGCTAAATCCATGCCATCCCATGTTCGCCTCTATTGGATCCTACTGAGCTGCAGTTTCTTCTTTGCTTATTCGTCTCCCCTTCTAGTCTGTAAATTCCCCAAGGAATGGGCAGTTTGTTGTTGTGTGTTTTTAATGCAGTAGCCTCAACAACTGTGTGATGTTTTTCTTTTAGTATTCACGTGTTACTTTTCTTTTTCAGCCCTTACACTAGTTGGGATTTCTAAAGCCTGCAACACATGATTTCTTTCTATCTTATTCTAAATCTTCCTTCTTAATACAATAAATACTAAATCATAGTACTGCATGCTAATAGCATTTCTTCAAACACTGTTCTGACACAACTTTTGCCTTTCTTTTGCATCCCATGTTTAATGATGCTAAGTAGGTACTTGTTAAAGTTTAATGAATGACTGATTACTTGCATGAATAAGCAAAGCAGAGATAATAAACTAGCATTTTCATAGCCTTTCAGGGTAGGAAACGTGAATCTGTATCCATTTGCACTTTGGAAGGAGGCACTGCAACAAAGAATTAGCTTCACCACTCTCCATACAAATCAAACAGGAATTTGGGGCTTCAAGCAGGAGGGAGAGGAAGAAGAGGAGGAGGAAAAGGAGACAGGTAGCTGAGCCATTAGGTGAGAGAAAGGGGCCTGGTGAGGAAATCCTGTAGGTGGAGTAACTGGATATGTTTTTTGAAAATAGAACTCACTACTGTATGATTTTGATTCATGACACGGATGCTGTGTCCAATCTCTCTGCAGGTTTAGCTATCCTCAAATGCTTTACTTGGGCAGATTTTGTGCAAATGTATTCCTTTTCTAGATCAAATTGCAGAGTAAAGAGAAGGAATAGCCATAAGAGAAATGTGTGAGAGAAGTAAACGAGCAAAGGCTTCACTGAGAACAGGAACTCAAATCTGTAAGAGACTAGGACAGGTGAGCCCTGTGGGATTCACCAGGACTTGGATACCTACAAGGTATAGATGAGCAGCTGAGGTAATTTTATTTAACTTTTTATGATGGTTAACTTTGTACATCAATTTAACTGGGCCACAGGTGCCCAGATATTTGGTTAACATTACTGTGTTTGTGTCTGCAAGGATGTTTCTGGATGGGATTAACATTTGAATTGGCAGACTGAGTAAAGCAGATTGCCCTCCCTAATGTGGGTGGATGTCATTGACCATGGGCCTATCTGTTGAAGTCCTAAAAAGAACAAAAAGGCTGAGTAAGGAAGAATTCATTCTCTCTGCCTGTCTTCTAGCTGAGATATCCATCTACGCCTGATTTTGAACTTGAAACTTACACCACAATCATGGCTCTCCTGGGTCTCCAGCTTGCCGACCACAGATTCTTAGGCTTCTCATCCTTCATGACCACATGAACTAAATTCCCATTTTATTATATATTAACATACATAATATATAAAAATATAAAAATATATAGTATAATAAAATATAAATAAAAGAAAATAAAGAATATATATACACACACATATACATATATGTGTGTGTATATATACATTTATTTATTTATTTATTTATTTATTTATTTATTTATTCCATTTCTCTCGAGAATCCAGACTAACATGCTCCCCTCCTTCGTAATCTCTGGACCTACAACGATCTACTAAGACAAACTTCCAAAAGTAAAGGGAGACGACCCAGAGCATCTGCATAAGCTGGGATCTCATTCTGTCAGCCCGAATGGAAGCAGAGAAGACACATGGGCCAATAAGAATATGTAGGATAGGCTCCAGGCACAGCTCAAGGAAATATAAGGAAGGAACTAGCTATTCAAAGAGGGAAATAAATAAAAGGAATAGAAGAAGAAGCTAGGGATGAACAAGAGCTACCATAAGAAAATGGTAGGGAGGAAATTGTTCTTGCAGAAGAAAGAAGACAAAAATACTTGCCTCTGCAGGAGCAGCTTTGTCAAAAACCCAGAGAGGAAGAATGGAAGTGGGGAGAAAAGGTGCAGAGGGATTAATGTAGGCAGAGATCAAAGATAATGTGAATAACAGGCCCCACTGTAGGTAGAACTTGAGTCCAAAACGATGTGGAATACCTGACTCTAAGAGAAGACAAAAAGCACAGCAAGTGACAAAGAGGGAAGAGTGCCCAGAGGAATACTCGACAGAGTAAGAAAAATCACCTGAACTTGGGGCAAGCATAGTTCAAAACAGGAACATGTAGCACAAGTGGCAAAGGAACTCCAGGGGCACAATATGTTGCCTCAGGGTCTCTGAGAAGAAAATACTAATGGAATTTTTGTGAAAGAAGCAAAGTGGAACATGAAAAAGGGAGTTTACTGCTCCCAAAGAACTATACTGGAGGCTCTTCACTTGTTAATAACATGACTTAGCCACAGTTCTTCTGGTGGTAACAGAGAGCAATTCAAGCTGGCTCAAGAAAGGGGGAAAAGGTTTTTATTAGGAGAATATTGAGTAATACACTGAGCCCAAAGATAGCTAGATGACAGTAAATAGTTACCAGGAAAATCCGCCATGCTCTCCATCCCTGCTTCTTGCTGAGTGTTCATTTCCTTTTCCCAGCACGGAAGGTGGTGGAAGATGGCTGCCTCACAGCTTTATGAGTAGACATCAGCTCATTTCAAGGCACCCACACAGGCTGACTCACAGAGAGAAAATATGACTGGACATCAAGATCAAGTGTTTTGGCAAAGGGCCAAAGGCACACAATACAAAATTGTTGCAAAGACCCCTCCCTTACAGGTGGGGACGATTGTTCAAGAAATGAAGTTGTTGTGAGCCTAGAGGTCACTACTTCTTTAGACAAATGGAAATATCAAAATGAGAAGGTAAAAAGGCAGAAAATATTTTTGAGGCATATATAAATAATACCATATAGATGCTATCGGAAGAAGAGATGTTGATCATAAAATACAAGGGGAAAATCATGTGATTAAAATCCAACAGTAAAGAAGCACAATATTTCTGCTCCTGCTGTCTGGTTAGCTGTGGCTCTTCAACTGTAAAACAATTCTACTTGGTGAAATAGAAGCTATCATTATCAAACAAGAAAAGACTGAGTACTTTCAATGCCAATCCTTATTCTCATGGTGATCCTGGTGCAAGGCTAGCATCCTCTGGGCTGAGGACCTTTGCTATGTCATCTTCATGAGACCAGAGCAGAGTCTTTGCCTCAAACAAACTATGCTAAAAAAAAAAAACACACACACACACAAAAAGTGATACAAGACTGAGAGATGGTTTGAGTCTCTCAAAAGAGGCTCAGAAGAGAATTATAAAGAGATATTAAAGACTATACTTACAAAATAAAAATGGATGGGTTCCTTAATAAATACACTTTACAGGATATTTACCAGAAGAATTAGAACAAAACAAAAAGCCATGTGGGATACCTTACAACACCAGTTGTTAAATCACAGTATATGTATTCAGCCGAGGAATACACACTTGCCAAAGGAAATGGACCAAAGATTTGGTACTCTTTGGACAAGGTCATGGAAATAAATGGCAGGGGTATACAAAAAAGGGTCATTTTAAAACAGATACCAAAAAGTAATTTAAAATTTTACATTCCATTATGTTCCAATAAGAATTTAAAGTGATTTGCGAAATTCATGAGCCAAAAGAAGATAAAATAGATTATTAAGTGGGTAACCACAAAGACATGGGGGAGCCTAAGCTGAGTCCAAGAATGAGGTTAATTACAAACCAGAAATGAGGTTAAATTTTGTAATTACTCATTTTCTATAAATGAGGCACAGACTTATCTTTGTGATTTTTAGCCAACAACAAAAATTGGGAAACCTGATCAGTTACATAACACATGGTGTTCACAGGATACAAACAGAACAACTTTCCAAGAGAAGCTCAACCATTCCCAGCAGAGTGTACTTGCATCTCAGGAGAATTTAAAATAATGTATATAAAATGAGTAACAAACTCCTACTTAAAAAAAATGTTTATTTCTTTATTTTGAGAGAGAGCGAACACTCTCGAGTGTAGGAGAAGCAGAGAGAGAGAGAGAGAAAGAAAATCCCAAGCAGGCTCTTCACTGTCAGTGTGGAGCCCACTGCAGGGCTTGATCTCATGACTCTGAGATCATGACCTAAGCTGAAATCAAGTGTCGGACGCTTAACCAACTGAGACACGCAGGCACCCCAAACTCCCACTTTCTGCACAAAATTTGAAGTAATGTGGTTTCCAAAAATTTTGCTGTCATTGAGAAAAAAATGTATATCATAATTTTTGTGCCAAGAAAATTATAAACTGTGTTCATGCCATCGATTACTAGTGGTGCCAATTTAGGCTGCAAACAGAAATATCCATTATCCTTTGTCACATTAAATTTGAGTTATGAGTATATCAAAATACACACAGGATTCATGGAGCATATGATTGTCCCAGTTCCCTACTGAAGCTGGCCTATACTAAGGCAAGGCAGGAATTTCTGTCTACAGCCCACATATAAAGACAGGGTAATGAAATAGACACTATCCTCAATAGCATCTTTTTCAGCACATATGACAGTGCATTATGTGGCCTCTCTCTTAATGGATCCCAATATATGTGCTGATTCCCTCACTCCAAAGTTTAGATTCTAAAAAAGGCCAAGGCAAAAAATCCAGGATTATAGCACTCTGCTCCTGTGACTGAGTTCAGGGATAAATATAAGATTATGTAGGAGAGAATATGAACTACAGATTTTTCAGACTATCTTCCATAATTAGCCAAGACTTTCATGGATATCACATGGTACAAACCTATAGATTAAAAAAAGTCTTTAGTGTCTATATTTTTCCAGATCCTTTTGGTTACAAGGCACTGAAACCCAACTCCAACTAATTTAAGCTCAGTTCACTTAATCAAACTACAGGATGGGTAGACCTGTCCTCAGAGACCAATGAATCCAGGAGTTAGCACGCCATCAAGATACTCTTCATCTCTGTGTCTTATCTCTGCATTTCTGTCCCTGTTCACTCACTGCATTCTCTTTGACTACTTTCTTCCCCAAGTAAAAGGGCCTGAACTCATATATTAAGCGCTCTACCTCCATAGATGGTCAGTATAGATGGGTACATCTATATAATATGACTGACCATAGATGGTCAATAGTTCGTTCATCATCCTTGTGTTTCCAAATTTTCTCCAACCAATATGTACTACCATTTTAATTAAGAAAAAATTATTCATATTTTTATAAAGTGAAATTCACCTGAAAACAGAGACAAATGAATAGCTCAGCTCTACCCTACCAAGCACAATTCGTTAAATTTGCCACGGAGCTCAAGCTAATTCCTAATGTACCCTGATATTCACAGTAAACCATGTTAAAGATGTATACCAGGTTAAACAAATAGAGTAACTTGCCGTGGAGATTTGTCTGTTTACTTAATCTGTATTTGTCGCATATCTACTATGCCCAGGGCTCTAAGCTAAGTCACAAGGGTGCAACAATGAACAATTCAAGCAAATTCCCAGCCTCATGAAATTTGTGTTCTGGTATGATGGACACGAGCAAGAGAATTGAAAAACAAAATGGCAACTTTTAACAAATGCTGGGAAGGGCAGAGAGTTCATCAGAAAGGATTACAGGATAACATGTGTTGATGGTTAGTGAGGGCCTCTCTTAGGTGACATTTAAGTTTAAGGGAAAGCCTGGAAGAGGGAGCAGCGTATGTAAAAGCTTGGAAGCAGGAATGTGTTCGGAATACTTGTGGCCCTAAAGAACTAAAGCCCAGGGAGCAAAAGGAGCAAGACAGGAATGAGACTGTAGAGACATAACATCCATAACCAGGTTAATATCTGAGTACCGACCGGGTTAATATCTGAGTACTGCTACCAAAGTTGTAACTTTGTTTTTAGGGTACTTGATCTGTGGCCCTTCTCCAAAGTGGGGCCAACTCTCTATTGAAGCTGCTGCTTTGACAATAAAGCCACTTTCCACCTATAAGTAACAAGTTTGTCAAGAAGTTTGGAGCACCACATTGGGCTTTGCACTGACAGCGTGGAGCCTACTTGGGATTTTATCTGTCTCTGCCCCTTCTCTGCTCGTGCACACTCACATATACATGTGCACTCTCTCTCTCTCTCAAAAATAAACATTAAAAAAAAAAAAGGAATGTTGATCTTGAAAGAGTTCTCACAGGTGGGCAGAATGCAAATGCTAGGGTAAAAAGAGTTGGAAGAAACAGAAAACAAAAAATAAAGAGGGGGAACAGAAGTAAAAGTAAAAGAATGAAACTTTTTTAAAAAAATTGAGTATTAGATGAGAAATGACAGATAACATCACAAGGCTAACCAGTGTGCACAAACTGTTTAACTGTAATTATTCTCAAATAATGTTCTCTTCTTTTTTTAATGTTTGTTATTTTATTTTGAGAGAGAGGGAGGGGGGAGCACTTGAGTGGGAGAGGGGCAGAGAGAGAGAGAGAGAGAGAGGGAAAGAGATAATCCCAAGCAGGCTCCACACTGTCAGTGCAGAGCCCGAGGCGGGGCTGTCACCCTTGACTCTGGGATCTGAACTTGACCTGAACTGAAATCATGAGTCGGACACTTACCTGACGGAGCCTCTGAGGCACCCCATAATGTTTTCTTCTGTCATCAACTTCATGTCTCTATAATACATTTGTTGTGTTACTAGGAGAGAGGCAGAGCAAAAATATTAAACATGGAACATACAATGTTTGGCTTTCTTTTTTTTTAATTTTTTTTTCAACTTTTTTAAATTTATTTTTGGAACAGAGAGAGACAGAGCATGAACGGGGGATGGGCAGAGAGAGAGGGAGACACAGAATCGGAAACAGGCTCCAGACTCTGAGCCATCAACCCAGAGCCTGACACGGGGCTCGAACTCACGGACCGCGAGATCGTGACCTGGCTGAAGTCGGACGCTTAACCGACTGTGCCACCCAGGCGCCCCTCACAATGTTTGGCTTTCTTATACACCTGAAGATGTAGAAGAAATGTTGAGTACATCATATGTAAATGTCTTCTCCTGTAATCCTCTGAGAATCTACATAAAAATTACAATATAATACATAAAAAAGTAATTATCAAATGGAAAGAAAAATGAAAACAAAGTGAACAAGGAGATTATTTTCCCACAATGCTTTCCCCCAGTCGCACCACCAAAAACCCTCTCAGGAACTTGACAAAAGAACAAAGTCCACCCTACTTTCCAGGTAATGGATACAAAATTCTGAAATACAAATCCCTTGGCTCATTAAGTTTTATATCAAAATCTTCCTAAGCTGTGCAAACTGTTGTTCAGATCCTAGTATCCTTTCTCAGTCTGGTTGTTTTGTTTTTTTTTTTAAGAAATATGAAATAATCAAGCTAATAAATTATATAAAAAGAGCTCATCTATTCATTGAGATCAAAAAGGCTAATTAGTGGAAAACACTGGAAGACAGTGAAACCGATCTTTCTGTATTGTGCTGCACCTCCGCCCCCCCACCAAAAAAAAATTAGCATGAGCTCTTAAGTCCTGTGCCAAAGAGAATTCTCAACTGGCTGGAAAGGAAATGAGACACAGATCTAAGTCTGCATCAGAATATTCTACTGCTCTTAAGGAATGTATAATACATACTCTGTGATGAAAGCTGGATGTGGAAGCCTCCCAAACGCAAACAGAAGATGGGAACTGAGAAATCAGCTAGTGACTCAACAGCCACTCCCATGAAACTGAAATATTTTTAGTGGAATAAGGAATTGTTAAGAAATGACATTAAAAATCCTCAGAGGGGGCACCTGGATGGCTCAGTCGGTTAAGAGTCTGACCCTTGATTTCGGCTTAGGTCATGATCCCACAGTTCGTGAGTTCAAGCCCCACAGATTCTCTCCTTCTGTGTCTCTCTCTCTCTCTCTCTCTCTCTCTCAAACATAAATAAGTAAACATTAAAAAAATCTTTGCGATGTTTAATATTAATAAGAAAGCCAAATAGGCCAGATTGCAAAGAACTTTCAAACCTCCCTTTTTCCCAGCTGTCTGCCAGGGTTCCATTAGGCAGAATGGCTGGAAATGGTCAGGCATTTCTATAATGTTATTTCTGTTCCCCCCAAATAAATGCCTTGAAAACTACTGTTAATATCACCTCTCTGATGAAAATTAGGCTGATATGATGGATTTCTGTGGCTTTGCTTATCATAGAAAAATCTCAGGACATGACAAGATTTCTGGATAAGGTAGAATCTGAACCCACCTCTTTTTTTTTTTTTTTTTTTTTTTTGTATGATTGTCACGATGTGTGGGAATTGGAGAAGGTGGGTGCTTGGGATTTGTGATATGCTGCCTTGAGATGAACATTCCCCAGGCCCTCCACTTAGGAGAAAATTAGGCTAATGTTATCTCTTACAAATCTTTCATTCCATTCGCCACAGGACCCCAAATGACCACAGCTACTAAAACAGGAGGAATAGGGACAACTAATGAAAAGAATTCATGTTTCTCTCTCTTCATTTCACTTCTAGTACCCAAGTCAAGGCTCTGCAGAAGAAAACTCAATATGGGAAAGATTAATGAATTTGTTGAACAAAACTGGCAGTCAATTTGCAGAATTCAAACCAGGCACCTTTAGTTGCCGCAAATAAATGACACAGGGCCCTTGGCATGTGGATAATTACTTGTACTCCCCACTTTTCAACATTGACGTCTCTCAAACGGAGTTGCCACAGGCCTACACTTGAGCCTGGTAATGCAAGTAACTTCCATGAGGGAGGAAGCTCGTGGGAACCTCCCACCAGGCCTGTGCCCTCAACCTCACAGTGGGCTCCGAATGTTTCAGGCCTCGAAGGTTTTGAATATCTCCTTATAAGCCTTCAGGGGAGCCCTCCTTTATTAATGCCTTATGCTGGTGGGATCCCAACTTGGAGAACCAGTATATGGTACTAAGATACCACTGGATTCCTTGAGTTCCTTGACTGCAGGCTTCTGCCATGCATGAAAAATAAAATTCCACATTTTAGTGACAACTTTGAAAACTGATATGCATCATAAAACAGATAATCAGCGCCCCAGTGACCATCCACCTACCTTTAGGCAAGTCTGATGTTTGATTGTCCAACATCTTATTGTAAGTCTACACAAAGAAAAACACCTTGGGATTGGCCACATGTGTGCAGTTATTCAAGCATTGATGACTTCTAGAGGTGCTCTGATGCCCATGGCACAACCTCTGGAGTTATAGAGATTTGGTCCATATTAAGCCTCTGAAAGATTATTTTATTCTTTAAAAAAAAATTTTTTTTAATGTGTATTTTATTTTTGAGAGAGAGACAGAGAGAGAGACAGAGAGAGACAGAGCACAAGCAGGGGAGGGGCAGACACAGAATCTGAAGCAGGCTCCAGACTCTGAACTGTCAGCACAGAGCCCGATGCGGGGCTTGAACTCATGAACTGTGAGACCATGACCTGAGTCTAACCAACTGAGCCATCCAGGAACCCAGGATTATTTTATTCTTAGCTACACTCATTGATATGAGGGTCAGAGGGTATGTTTGTTTCTGTTTTTATTATAAAAGGCAGTCCTGCAATGAAGAGGAAAATACAGAACTCCTTAAAAGAATTACCTGAAGCCAAGAACTAGGATCCTGAAAACTCATTCCTCTGAAGGAAGAGGACCCCCCTCCCCCTCAGCGAAAAGGATACTGAACAGGCTCTAAACGTTGGAAGCTTGGCATGTAGTGACACATGATACCAGTAACACAATAGAAGACTCATCCTAAAAGAAGTGTCTTGCCTAGAGCTTAGAGCTCACTTCTATCGTAATGCATTTGAAATCACTCAAATTCACTCTAAAGAGAAATTGAATATTTAAGGTCTATGAAGTGGACTCCAAGCTGTGACAGTTTCCCTTGAAAATATTTTCCTTTGTTCTAGATTCATTTTCTCTTGCCATGGCTTAGGTCCCTGGGTCTGACAAAAGATTAGAAGGTTCTGCCCAGGGCTCTGTGGCAATCTCTGCCGTTTGGGAGCAGGTTACAATGTGAGGAATTTAAAGGGCTCTTTAATTTAAAGGGTCTTGGAATGTAAAGGGTCTGGGTAGCAGACCCTACCCAGAATAACTTCCATTCTCCTTTCCTGGTGACCAATCACTTCATTTCTAAGGGTAAATTGGCTTACAAGGGAAAGCAATATTGACCTAAGTTCACTGTGGAAAGCTGTGAAGAAAGGAAAATGGGGAAACTCCTGAAAATTTCCATCCAGCCCATGATCTCTAGAATAGAGCCAAGCCAGTGGAGTCCTAGATGGTGTTTTAGATGTATTTTGTTTCTCTGTGCCTCATGTTTATGGCTTGTAACTGCCTTGCCCTGTGAAGATGTACTCTGCCAAATTATTAGGCAGAGTTTAGCCTGGTATTTGTTAAATGGGTTTTTTTTTCTACTAGGCTGCAGCTAAATGTAAATAAATGCAATCAGATGCATTTATTTATGAAATGGGAAATTGCCAAAACAAAAAACAAACTAACAACCAAAAACCCTAGTGTCAAAAATAACTTCCAGGGGATTTAGATTAATTTGCATCTACTCCCCCTGTCCCTGCTATATACTGGGAATGCCTGTGTCTTATCTGTAGTTTAAAAAAAAGAAAAACAACTAAAAATTATATTAAAGTATTTTATAGGTTATCTATCTGAGCCCTCCTGAGAGAGTATTGTCACTTTTTTAACTGCATCTAAATAAAATGACAATTTTTTCTAATTATCTTACATAATATGTTACGATCTTAGGGCTGAGAACCATATCTTTAGACTTCAACAGCAACACACTATCTATAAATTAAAAAGCATTATGGAAACAAATTAAGTTAGTTTCCCTTGCCAAAGTATATACTGACATTAATATACCAACATTAACTTAGTTTTAAATTGGTTTCTGTCCTCTTTTCCTGAGACACTATCTTGCTTTTACTTCTGTACTCAGAAGTGTCTTTTTCCCCCAGAGCACATGGTTTAATTATGCATTGGCATTGTTGATGCAAAAGGGAAAGATAGCATGTAAATTGCTATATAATCACAGCCTAGTAGCTCTTAAAATGGCAGTGGGTTGAGAAAAATTAATAGCAAATTTCACAAATGCAATAGAGTATGTAGGAAATACTCTGCCAATTTCCTTATCTAGACAGCATTTGAGCAGAAGGGTGGAATATTCTCTTAGATTCCATTGACTATACTATCCTGAATCCTACTGGGGACTTAATAAAAATTTCACTGAAGAGTTTACTAACAAAGGGATCTACTGAGGGACATGTTATTCATTCAGGGAATGTTTATGTAGTACTAAATTATACCAGACCCTCTTTCATGCAGGTTCAAGAGCCAACTTGCAGTAGAATCTAGAACCTAGCATGGAATCTATTTCTGTGGCTAGTCTGTTTTCTTAGAGGAGGGTGGGCATATTCGCCAAGTGTCATATGAAGGGAGGAGGAATTCCAAGAAAGGCAATGTTGTGGGCATATAGTAAGAGTGCCCAGGTCTAGATCATTGCTCTACTGCTCATCAACTGAGTGGCCTTAGGCAACTTGCAGAAACTTTCTGAGTTCCAGTTTTCTCATTTGTATGATAATAAAAGTACCTACCTCTTAAGATTCTTGAGCATGAAAAATGACCACATGCCTTTTAAGTTTTGTTAGCTTTTATTTTTCAAAATGCTTAATGGCATCCCATCAGATTCTGGGCCAGTGAAGCAGCACCTGTGAAGCTGTCTTATTTTCATGGTGGGTCTTTGTGTAGAGACAATTTAGACAGACTCAATAATGTATGTCTTATGCATCCCTCAGATTCTGACTTTCAACCCCTCTGGCAAGTTAGGGAACAGGGCTGAAGCCAGCCTATTAACCTCAGTAATTTTTATATGACAAAAGAAAAGGCTTGAACTGATGGGTAAGTGTAGAAAATGATGAGGTGCTCTATTATTTCAGCCCCTGAGCAGTCCTCTGCACAAACTTTCTCAGTTTTTAATCTCCAAAGCTTTCTGATTTTAAAAGGATTTAAAAGCTAACACACATACAGTGTAACAAAAAAAATTTAACCTCGGGAGTTCAAAATCATATATCTTTATCTTTATATAATTTTCTACAAAGGTTACATTTCATTGTCTTTACAAAATTGTTTCATATGAAGTTCAAAACCATTTCCATAAAAACTAGGTATTAGAATAGACTGGGCTGTGCCCAGGAGACATTACAGAGGATAGAGAACTTCCAGATCTATCCAGCTGACCATTTTTCAATCATCTGAAATATGGCTTGTAGTCTTGACCATGGTGGTGGTAGTTGTCATGAAGAAGACAGAAATGATTGATACAGACATAAACTATTTCCACACATACAGAAGGTAAAGATTGGACAATCACTGACCTCATTTTATTCAATAAATTCTTCTTAAACTCCTGCTCAGTACTAAGTGCAGTGCTGAATTAAAATAACATACAAAACCATGCCCTCAAGGAAATATGTTATATATATATATTATATATTCTAGGTCTGTGGTTCATGCAAAATAATCAACATGAATTAACTAGACCAGAAATGCAAATTAAGGGGGCATCTGGGTGGCTCAGTTGGTTAAGGGTCCGACTTCGGCTCGTGCTGAAGGTCATGATCTCACGGTTTGTGAGGGGGAGCCCCGCATTGGGCTCTGTGCTGACAACTCAGAGCCTGGAGCCTGCTTTGGATTCTGTGTCTCCCCCTCTCTCTACCCCTTCCCTGCTCATGCTCTGTCTCTCTCTGTCTCTCAATAATAAACGTTAAAAATTTTTTTAAGTAAAAAAAAGAAATGCAAACAAGGAAGGAACTTCTGCTGATCTGCTCATAATAAAACTCGGATAAAATGGTAGCATTAACTGAGCTGTAAAGGATAGCTGTAAACTATCCTTAAGAGCAGTGTTCTGATCCTATTCATCTTCATCCATAAACACCCCCTTAACACCAGCAATTATTTAAAGACTGAATGAACCTGGGGACAGACTTCGAAGAGTGGTAAGTCCTCTAATGATAACCCCAGCCTTCCATACTTTGTGCTATGATGTAGCTGGTTTTGGAAGAACACAAAATTAAATTGGAGGCCACTAGAAGAGCGGCTTAGAGAATGGATTTATTTATTCTAAAGCTTTCTACTGAGAGATGAAATCTCTGAATTGAGTCATATCATTTGAACCAGTTGATCGTGATTTATCTTTATTACTCTTGGCTCCATTTATACAAAGAGAGGAGAGGAACTGGGCAAAGGCCCAAAAGGTTGAATCAATGTCAAAAATCAATTCTGTATGCCTTTTTCTTCCCCTCAGTAGCAGATTATTTGTATTTTTCCCTGAATTGCTCACCTGACAAGGTGAAGTTTCTGTTTCACTCTTCCTGTGGAAGTGTTCACGGAAGTCACATCTCGCTACATGCACACACACCACCCCAGAATTCCAAGGTCCAAAAACATGTCTCAGAAAGAAATGCAGCGAGAATTACTGGTAACTATAGGTCATATAGATCAAGAAGTTGAGTTATTCAGACCAACAATGTTATCTGTCTCCATCATCTAGTGCGAAAAGAGTACTAGCACTTGGGCTCTTGTTTCTGCACTGCCGTTTCCCACAGTCTTTAAGACCCAAGACAAGTCATTGAGCTATTTATTCACTCAGTTTCCCCATTTACAGAATCTGTTTCCTTCCAGTGCTGAGATTTTATGACTCTAAAGGTGGAGTCTCTCCCCGGCAGCTGTCAAAATCAGAACTAGAGCTCCGGGCTTGCAACATTATGGTCCAGCCCATTATAGCAATCCCTGCTTTTTAATATCTCCCACATGAGGCTTCATTTTGTAAGCCTTTTCATCTGGAAGGCTTTAGAAACCAATCAGCAGTTTGCGTTTTTTTTTTTATTTTGAAACTTTTTTGGAGTTTGACGGAATTGAACAAGAAACAATTTTATGTAGCAGATAGCAGAGATAGATCCGTGTAGGCCTCAGCAAAACTATTAAATGGGCCAAATTCGTTTCACCCGGTTTATCTTCCTCCTGTCAGTGTGCATTTACGTAGATTTAGCTCTCAAGATATCATTTCGCCTAGTCTGCGTTACTCTTCACTTAACCCCTTAGTAGACCAGGGGTCTCCGTCTCACATGTTTGCCAGGTCCAGGAAGGTAACATGTTTAGGCTGAGAATACTTTGAGAAGAGGAAGCTGGGGAGTGGGTGTTGAGGTTCGTGAAGCACAGCCTTTAGACCAAACCTAAAGACATTTAAATCTATTTAAAATAAACAAAAACATGCCAGCCAAATAAAACAATTCTTCCTGTACAATTTGGCCAGAATTTATAATCCTGTTATAAACCCTTTAAAATCCCGAGAAGCATCCCTGGACGCTTAGATATGCTGACATCTAGTGGTGGGGGGAGGGATTGCTTATGACCACAGGGTGGAAGCCAGAAAACTTTCTTGCAGCCAACATTTGCCAAATGTCATGCAGGTGCTTCATGTTGATTAGCATTTAATTCTCACAAAAGCCCCAAGAATTAAGTACCGTCGTTACAACATTTAAAGTTGATGTTGGGGCGCCTGGGTGGCGCAGTCGGTTAAGCATCCGACTTCAGCCAGGTCACGATCTCGCGGTCCGTGAGTTCGAGCCCCGCGTCAGGCGCTGGGCTGATGGCTCAGAGCTTGGAGCCTGTTTCCGATTCTGTGTCTCTCTCTCTCTCTGCCCCTCCCCCGTTCCTGCTCTCTCTCTCTCTGTCCCAAAAATAAATAAACGTTGAAAAAAAAATTTTATAAAAAAAAAAAAAAAAAGTTGATGCAACAAGGTTTCCAGTCAGGCAATTTCCCAAGGTCAAAAGAATGGGTACTGAGATTTGGTTGGAATTCTGTCTGAGACTTATTCTCTTTTTTAGAGAATGCTTCTTAAAACTGCCTACTCTGGCTCCTATAACTCTAATGCTTTAATAGGGTGTCAAGAGGTCCCCCCCAAACAAAAAGTTGATTTAAACTCCTCCTGAGGCTTATTTCATGCCACAGTTGAAAATGGAGGGGAGGAGATACCTAGTCATGAGAAAGAAGGAGCTCCCTCCTTTTGCAACAACATGGATGGCACCTGAGGACGTTATGCTAGAAAAAAGCCAGAGAGATGAAAACTGCATGATGTCATTTCTTTGTGGAATCTTTTTTTTTTTTTTAAGTCAAACTCACGGAAACAGTGGAAAGGTGGTTTCCAGTGGTCGGGGGTGAAAGGAATAGAAAGAGTTTAGTAAAAGGGTTTAAACTTTCAGCTCGAAGATGAGGTCTGAGCATCTCCTGTAAAACATGATTTCTGTCTAGAGTTGAGAACACTGGATTATATCATTAAAATTTGCTAGGATCGTAGAACTTAAATGTTCTCACCAAGGGGGCAAAAAGATAAATATGAGAGGTGATGGATGTGTTAATTAAAAGGATGTGGAAGGGTCCTTTCACAATGTATCAAACCACCACAATGTACACTTTAAATACCTTACAATTTTATATGCCAATTATACTTCAATAAAGAATTTTTAAAATACAGAAAAAACAGTGGAGGAAGGAGGGAGGGAGAGCCTTTCATGACTTGTCTGCTTTTCCTTCTAGGTTAAAATTAAAATATAAATCCTCCAGACACCTCCTGCCTGCTAAACATCTGTTCACGCAGGTCAGAATGCCTTTTCTTGGGTCTTTCTCCTACTGGACTCTATTAATAGAAGTGTTATTTCAGTTGCAAGGCTCACATATCATTTGTAGAATTCTCCAGTCACAATGACCCTCCTCTTTATATTTCCCTTTAAAAAGAGACAGTCCTGACTTGCCTTCTCCTACCTGCTTCTTAATCAACAGACCATGATTGTAGGCAATTTCACAGCCTTCCTTAGCTTCAGAGCCCCCACCACCACCACCACACTGCCAACGAAAACCACAGAGTGCTTTTCCCCTAGATATCCCAAAGGAAGGCAATGTAACATGGCAGGCATGAAGGTAGACTTGAGTCAGGCTGATCTGAGTTGTACTCAGGCTCTCATTACTTCCCAATTATATGACCTTGAAGAATTGAGGTTCCTCTGGGAATTGAGGTGATGCTATCTCTCTCGTGTAACTATCAGGAAGAGCAAATAAACTCAGATAATGTTAGTAAAGCTCTCAATGGAATGCCTGGCCCATGGGCTGTGTTAAAGAGTAACAGACATTGTTTAAATGAACAAGAACAAAAACTTAAAAGTAAGCAAAAACAGCATCCCATCCTGTTGGAGTACAACAGAATGTAACACTTCTGAGTGTTTTGGAGTTTTGACCAAAATAAATTAGATTGTGATGTGTTCTGCCCTGGCCAAGAAAGTGCAAAACATCTGCCTTCCACTGAAAGCGCCCTGACTTCATTGGTCATGATCCCAGGAAGTCAGAGAGCAGTGCCAACACTTCTTGACTACTCCACACAGCATGCTTCGTGGTGTGAACGTCTGTCTCCCCCGTCCCTCAGATCCTCTTCCTTCCTTTCTGAAGCCGCTTGACAGAGGAGACTGCCATTTCTTTATCCACTAGGCTGTTCTCAGATCCACGTGGGTGATCCCATGTGTCCCAAGCCTTCATGTCCTCTGTCGTAGAGCAAAGACAAAGATGGATCTCTTCTTTGCTAAAACTGTTCACCTCTCATTGCATGATATCCTGGCTATGGTGCGCGTAGAAGGCCCTTTGCCCACCATGACAGAGAAGCTCATTTTGCTACAGCTATATTTAGGAGCATGGCCCACTGTATTTCCCCCAATCTTTTTCGTGATCTTTCTTCCCATTGCCCTCATAAACAATTTTGATTCCAGTTCTGTTTTGTGGAAGGCAACAGGAGGCTGTTAGGAGTATAATTCTAGTTACAAAAAGACCTGGATTTGGGTTTTTCCTTGCACCTCGGATGTCTCCTCTATAAAACTTGGCATGGCTACACCAGCCCCCGCTGGAGACCATCGGGAATTGGGGAAAGATCCTCAAACTTCCTGGTGGACAGTCTGGGGAGTGGCGCAAAGCTGGGTTCCAGGCTCTCCTTACTTCTTGCCTAACTGTAGCAGCCATCCTGAAGACAATATAGTGCTTTATAGGATGCCTTGAGCGTGAAATAAGATAACAGATATAAAATACCAGATAGAGCCCAGTGGCTGGTTTATGGCAAGCACTCAACATATAGTTACTTATTTTATTATTTCTATCCATCAGACAAAGCATTGCCCTATTCTCTATCTTCTCTCATCTCGTCCCTCCATTTCATCAATGAACAAATACTGAAAACCTTCCTATAAGTGGAAGGTTTTATTTATCAGCTCATCTAAAAAACTCCCTGAAAATATTCTGAATGTCATAAAATAAAACTGGAAATATTTATAAGAGGATTTCATCAGAATTTCCCCAAATTAAATGGCAGCAGAAAATTGATAAAGAATATATTTTTCATCACTTTCTGGACACTACAAAATAACCTGAGATTCTCAAAAGAAGACCATCTGAAGATCATTCAACAGTTCCTTGAAACTAAAATTTTCTTGAACAAAAGTTCTTATATGAGGTAGATATTAGATGATGTTAAGAAATTACTATTTTGTGTTAGGTATGACAGATATGGTGGGTATGCAGGAAACATTTTTGGAGATGCATGCTGAAAAATTTGGGGATGAAGTATCATGATATCATTAATTTACTTTTAAGCAATAGGGTATATCATGTCAAAAGTTTTAACATGTATATCATGTTAAAAGTTTACATAAAAATAAGTCAGCCTGGAAATGATTATGTAAAAACTGCTAGTGTTTGTTGGCTATAGGAGATAGATACCCTGTTTTGAAATTTTTCATTAACCAACAAAAAAAATAAGGTAAGAAACCGAGTGCCTAGTAAAAAGAAAAATAAAAAGAAATCAGTCCTTAGCTTCCAACTCTATCTCAGAAAGTGTTTAAACAACTTTGGCCTGTTTTATATGCACAGAGAAATCAAGATTCTCTGTCAACCAAAAAACAGAGTCCTCTAAATGGTGAATCTTCATAATCATTGAAAATAAGCAACAGTGACCAGATTGCCTCCATTATTATTCAATTATTATTGGTTCCATTCTTCTCGAGAGAGACTTATTCTCTCTCAAGCGTGTATTTTTATAAACCAATTTGTTTCATTATTGCCTGAATACCACTTTGTTTTTAATGTATTTTTTAATTTATTGTTTTAATTTGAATATGCTTGGGGTGTCTGGGTGGCTCAGTCAAGCATCTGACTTTGGCTCAGGTCATAATCTTGCAGTTCATGAGTTCGAGCCCCACATCCAGCTCTGTGCTGACAGCTCAGAGCCTGGATCCTGCTTTGGATTCTGTGTCTCCTCTCTGCCCCTCACCCACTTGTATTCTGTCTGTCTGTCTGTCTCTCTCTCTCTCTCTCTCTCTCTCAAAAATAAATAAACAGTAAAATAATAATAATTTGAATACGGTTAACGCATGTTGTTACATTAGTTTCAGGTGCACAACTTAGTGATTTGACAAGTTTATACATGATGCAATATTCACCACAAGTGTAGTCACCATCTATACCATTATTATATCGCTATTACAATATCATTGACTATATTTCTTATGTTGTATCTTTTATTCTCATGATTTTTCATTCCATAACTGGAAGCCCGTACCTCCCTCCCCCCATCACCCAGTTTGCCCATTCTCCCACCCCTGCCTCCTGGCAACTTGCATCAGTTTATTCTCTGTGCTTATAGGTCTGATTGTGCTTTTTGTTTATTTGCTAGGTTTTAGTTTCCATTTATGAGTGGAATCATATGATAGTTGTCTTTCTCAGTCTGACTTATTTCACTTAGCATAATACCCTCTAGGTCCATCCATGTTGTCTCAAATGGCACGATGTCATCCTTTTTTATGGCTGTGTAATGTTCATGTGTGTGTGTGTACCACATTTGTGTTATCTATTCACCTATTGATGGACATGCTTCCATATCTTGGCTATTGTAAATAATGCTGCAATAAACTTGGAGTGCATATATCTTTTTGAATTAGTGCAAACATTCTTGGATCATATGGTATTTCTATTTTTAATTTTTTAATTTTTGCACATTCCCAATAATAGTGTGCAAGGATTCCTTTTTCTCACATCCTTGCCAACACTTGTTACTTCTTGTCATTTTGATTCTAGCCATTTTAACTGGTGTAAGGTGATACTCACCATGGCTTTGATTTGCATTTCCCTTACGGTTGGTGATGTTGAGCATCTTTTCATGTGTCTGTTGGCCATCTAGATGTCTTCTTTGGAAAAATGTCTATTCAAGTCCTCTCCCAATATTTTAATGGGATGTTTGGCTTTTTTGGTGTTGAGTTGTAAAGTTCTTTATATATTATGGATATTAATGCCTTACCAGATCTGTCATTTGCAAATATCTTTTCCTATTAAGTAGGTTGTCTTTTTGCTTTGTTGATTGTTTTCTTTGCTGTGCAGAAGCTTTTTATTTGAATGTAGTCTCAATAGTTTATTTTAGCTTTTGTTTCCCTTGCCTCAGGAGACATATCTAGAAAAATATTGCTACAGCCAATGTCAGAGAAATTACTACCTGTGTTCCCCTCAAGATTTTTATGGTTTCAGGTCTCACATTTAGCCCTTTAATCCATTTTGAGCTTATTTTTGTGTATGGTGTTATAAAGTGGTTCATTCTTTTGCATATAGCTGTCCAGTGTTCCCACTACCATTTATTGAAAAGACTGTCTTTTCCCCATTGCATATTCTTGCCCTCCTTGTCTTAGATTAATTGAACATATAATTATGGGTTTGTTTCTTGGGTCTCTGTTCTATTGTTCTATGTGTCTATTTTTCTGCCAGTTCCATACTGTTTTGATTAAATTTTTTAAATTTCTTAACATTGCTTCATTCTACTTAATTTCATGGTTATTTTCCATTTATGGCAAGTGATTCTTATTTTCCATTTACATTCATTTCCTTTTCAAATTTAAGTAAAAAAGTGAGTTGATTTAAAATTGTTGGCAGAAATTATGAAGGTCATAACTGAATGGCTGAAGTTTGGGAAATACTGAGCTAAAGAGAAGAGAAAAAATTAAAATGAGTTTTAACAAATTATGTTCCATAAAACATTAGTTTCAAAATATGCTTCCGATGGGGGGCGGGGTGGGGGCAACTCTGTTCTGCAGTAAAATGAGTTTGAGAAACATGTATACTATATCACCCTCTAAGAGATTCGCAAGGCATATTAGCATATTAAAAGCTTGAAGAAGTTCTGCAATAAAGAAACTCATTTGATTTTAAGTCAGCAGTTCCCAAATTTATTGGACCAGAACTTTTTTTTTTTTCCTAAATAAACTATTAACATTGAGATCCATTTTAGGAAATACTGGTGATAAGGAGTTTTATGTTTAGGGAAGAAGGGATTGATCAGAATAAACATCAGCTGGGGCTCCCTTACTCCCTCTCTCCCTTTCTTGGTCCTTTCAGAGGATCAGAGGGCATGTAAGCTGACACAGTAACAGGGGAGGGCTGGTTTGGAAGAGAGAATACCCAAATAAGAGAAGAGATGTCGGCTAGCTCAACAGCGGGTCAGATCCCATAACAGAAATAACTCAGCAGGAATTTCGGAGGTATTCAACTCTGCATAAGCAAATGGGAGGGGAGAAGATTTTAAGACTGTGTTAAGGAAAAGGAGATGATGTGCAAATTTCAAAAGTAGCTCAGAAGAATTCAAGTTTTAGGAGTCTTGTTTGTGAAAGGTTTGATGAATTTCTAGAGTAAAGAAGTGGAATACCTGAGGAGGCAAAGTTTGTGTTAAAACCCAAAATACATCTATGCGCCAAACACAAAGTAAGTATGCTGTAAATGTCAGCCATTAATTCCTTCACAAAAACTATTTTGTCCAGTCCCCGCCCCCAGTATTTCTCAGTGTGATGTGCCTGGGAGGGCTTAGATTCTTCCATTATCTTGGCAAGAAAAAAGAAATAATACAACCTGAGAAATGCAAGCTTGCTTATTGCAGTAGACAGCAGCTAAAGAATTGGGGGAGCAAACCAATATTTTCCCCAATACGTGAATTGAAGAAACTGGAAGGATAAAGAAGAAAAAAGTGTCCCTTGGCTTTCCAAATGTGGTGTGCTAGAAGCAGACCACACTATGAATTACTGACAAAATGAGAAAACCAACAATGTTAATTGGGACCCTGCGCTGGTGGTAGGGTTTACGGTGAGATTGTGTCCTGCCTCTCCCACCTGTTCTGATATGGTTTTCTTCTTATTTGCCCACCCAATGTGCAGTTATCACTCAGCCAGCCCTTAGGTCTTGTCAAGAGGAAATTGTCCCATATGCAGCTGTGGATTCGCTGTGTCTGTGGGAGGAGGTGAGCTTAGGATCTTCCTACTTGCCATCTTGAACTGGGACTTCATAGATTTTTTTCTAATCAAAAAGGGAGAGGCTTGATCTGGATTACAGATTTTTGAATATAGATTCCATATAGCCACTAGGTCCATAAAGCCCTTGAAATTATACACATATAGATTTTCTGGAGCGAGGATCCATAGCTTCTATTAGATTCTCAAAGGAATCCCTGACCCAAAAAAGGATAAGAACTATCAGACTAGATTATTTCAAAGCCTAGCCCAGGTGAATATTAATCCAGAACCATTCAAAAAAGAAATTGGTTTATTTGATTTTTATCTTATTGGTTGATTTTTAAGCCATATGCTCCCACTAGCTTAAATGAATAGTTCAATTGAAAGAAAAAACTTAATTGTTTTCTTTAAAAGATTTTAAAAAGATAAAATTCATTTTCTCCTTCATGCTAAAAACCTCCCAACAGATTTGGCATGATTGGTAGAGTAATAGGAAGCTCAAAGCTCAAACAATTATCTCAATGAGTGCAGAATTGATTTTGAATTCTCAAATTAGAATTGAGGTTGCATGGAAAATTTGAAAGTGATTCTACTCTTGAGTTTTTAGCTGATTTCATTCTAAGCCTTGTTTAAGAAGAAGAATACCAAGTTGAATGAGTGAAGAATCTTTCCAACTCAAAAAGCATTCACAATGTGACCAGAAAGCAAAGGATTGAAGCAATGATGTAAATATATAAGAACTAGCTTAACCGAAACACTTGTCTTCATTACGCACTGGACAAAAATGATTTCTTCTTTAGGGGCTCAAATTGTCTGGTTGGGTTGTTTGTCCTGGTTAAATCAGACAAATAAATAGTTGCTCTCTACCTTACTCTTTCATGGCAATGACCTTAACATAGATATTTTTACAGATGTTTCTTCTAACCATTTACAGATAAGCTATATTGATTGGGTAGAGAAATATTTCTCTATGGAAACTCAAGTTCTTCATTTGTTAGGCTCTGGCCAGAGGGGTCATTTATGGAGGCTTCTGACCGTTACTTCTCTGTCATCCAGTTGAGTAGCCAGTACACAGGATCAGAGTGTCCACATACCAGACAGCATTATGGATTCGTGTACATTCCTGACACCACTCTTTATCACTTTTTGTTTCAGGTCTTCTACTCCTTTCTTGATCTTAACATTCCACTGAGCTGGTAGCGGTTACTGATATCCCTTTCAGGTGAAGCTACGGGATCTTACTTTTATTGATCTCCCAGAAAATAGACTGCATTTATTCCCGCAGAGGCCCAATGGGAACCACAGGGATAATAGTTACCTATTTCCTGTCTCCTCTATGGTCGATACGATTGGATGAGAAACTGACCCAGGTGTCTTCCTGAAAAGTATGCTTTCACACCTGATGGCCTTCTACCCCCTTAATTATCTTCTTTTAGGAGCTAGAGACACTGCAGTGGTTTTTAAAAGGGATGGGCATAATCAGTAGCTGCTGGTTGCACTGGCACCAGCTTTGGGTTGCTGGGCCCATCCCAGGTACGTGATCCCATCCCAGGAGTCTGAGAGGGGGAACTGGCCATCTGAAGCCCTGACAGACTAGGGCCGGTGGTCTTTCAGCAGTGCTGGGGGATCAGATGATGGGTTGTATCGTGGGAAATCCTCTTCATGATGGGGTTTTGTCCTGCTGGAGAGAGAAAATCATGTTTAGAAATGGGGGAGCAGGTGGTGATGATCTGAGACCCTCAAATGCTGGGATCTAGAAGGACATCCTGAGTGGACAACTGCTCAGCCACCTCAGCAAAAGGAGGTTTGATCCCCAAGAGAAGACAGAGGGGGATTGTTCCTTTGAATATTACCTAAAGGTCACCTCATTAAGCTTAACCTGAACACAGTATTTAAAATCAGACCCACTGATACACCTGAGCCTCCGTTTCTTTCTCCACTCTCCCTTTCCCACAGCACTTATCTTTTCTACAAATTGCGATTAACTTATTAATGACTTAGGATTGGGGTGCCTGGGTGGCTCAGTCAGTTGGGCGACCGACCGGCTCAGGTCGTGATCTCACAGTTTGTGAGTTCAAGCCCCGCGTCTGGTTCTGTGCTGACAGCTCATATCCTGGAGCCTACTTCGGATTCTGTGTCTCCTCCCTCTCTCTACCCCTCCCCTGCTCATGCTCTGTGTCTGTCTCTCAATAATAAATAAACATTAAAAAAAAATTTTTTTTTAATGACTTAGGATTGATTTTCATCATCATGTGTTTCCATCAGAATGGAAGCTCCACACAGGCAGAGATCAGAGATCTTTGTTTGGTTCATGAAAATTCAGTTGAACTGTATAAAAAGAAATTCCCACTTTGGGAGGTTAATACAGTGCTATGTCCCAAGATTACAGAACAGTGCCTGCTACTCGGTAGGCCCTCAGTGAATATTTACTGAATGAATGACAGAGAGTAGCACCGATTCTGCATGTCAATAGGACAACAGGAAAAGGATATGTGGGAAATAGTTTCATTTGTGGTTGAAATTTTCCTCACAAGCCTCTTCCAGGGAAAAGAAGGCTCAAAGTATCCATTCTGTGGCAAATATTTTTTTGTATGTTAATGTGCATAAAGTGCTATGTGAGGAATTGACGTTAACACCTATACCTACACCTCTTCCCAAAAGTCCTTTCAAACCTCCTGCTCTGTCTTGCCACACTGCTGCCTCCTTTATTCTGGTACTTCTGCTCCAGCAGAGAATAGGAGGACTCCATTCCAGTGAGTCTGCAGTTTTTTCCTTATTCATTTACCCTCTTATATCCTCGCTTCCATCTGTGCTCTTCATGGCTCACCATTATGATCAGTCCATTATAAATACCCTCTCTCCACCACACCTTCCTGGCAAACCCTCACCACTGCCTACAACAAACCCTCCACTTCAGCCAAGAAATTGAATCAATGCCTATGTGTTCATATATGGAAACCAGAGTTTAGAATTAAGAGATCTGTTCAAGGCACATATAGCTAACCGTGGAAGTAATATCGTTGTTTTGGTTTTTTTAGGTAAGCTCTACACGCAACATGGGGCTTGAACTCATGACCCCAAGGTCAAGAGTCACATGCTCTACCAACTGAGCCAGCAAGGCACTCCACCATAGGAGCCATCTTAATAATAATAACAACCAACATTTATGAAGCAAATGCTTTATGTCAGGCATTGACACAAACCTTATCTCATTTAATTTTCATAACAACCCTCTCCGCTCTGTAGATCAATATGGTAAGGTTCAGGGAGGTTGAGTAAACTGCCCAAAGTTATCCTGCTAGCCAGTAGTCTACATTTCAATCATTTGGCAACTGTTTCTTAAGCCAATAATCCCTTCAAGCAGTGTACTGGGAATTAAGTCTACACTGGTGAACAGAACAGACACAGTCTTTACCCTAATGATGACATAGTAATGGGCAATATTTATTAAGCTCCTACTAGGTCCTCGGCATTATTTTGTTTTACTCTCGCCACAACTTTGTAATACAGACACTATTAACAGAATATACAATTTTGAATGAGAAATTGAGTTTGAAAGAACCTTCCCCAAATCCTAGTGCTGGTACGTGAACTGGTTAGGACAGGTATATGAATTCACAAAATCTGACTCCCAAGTTCATTTTTCCTGGCATTATGCTATGCTTCTTCCTGGAGCTTGAAGTCTAGTAGGTGAGAAGGACACTAACAGTAAACCCTAAAAAATACATGAGACTTTCAGGCTACCTTATAGACCCCTTGGAAAAATCACCTAGGGCCAGTGGACCTCTTATTATGCTTTGATAACATCACCTTCCTCCGGCCTGCCAGGTCCATGGAGGTTGTGGAACTGTGTGTGTGGATGTCTGCCAGGTTGCTCATTCTTATAATATGCATGATGTCAAGCAAACCCAATTTTTATATCATGGTTTCTATTGAATGTAAAAAACAAAAACAAAAAAAACAAAAAACCTGTCAAGTTAAAAAGAAAGAAAGTACTTATAAACATTCCAAACATTTTGTTTTGTGTTGGCTGAAGTTGGAGTCTAAATAAAAGCTGCAAGTGTGACTAATAATTATAATCTAATTTAGTGCACTGAATTGGAAAGGAGTAATTACTGCTTAGGACTTTTTGGAGTAAATGATTTATGGTTGACCTACAGTAAATTATTATTGGAATTAATAGTGAGAAAGGGAGGAATTTGAATGCAAATTAATTAAGTTTGGAGCCCTTTCTGTTTAGGTTGATAGAATAGTGGAAAATCCCAGGGTCTTATGTTATTTGGCTGAATCTGGACTTGAGATAGATGTGGGATAAACATTCTGTTGGTGTCCGTAGGTCTTGGGTGTAAAGACACAGGCCTCGTGCCGGACCTAGAACTTTTCTGATCTGATCAGATAAGAGCCCTGAAGGAAAAACGATTTCCTTTTCCAAGAGAAAAATGTATTCTCATAGAGCGCTTACATGCCCCAAGATTGTTGTACTCTCTTCAACGTGTCGGTCTCTGGAGCCACCAAAGCCACCACCACCACCATGTATTGAGTGCTGACAGTGAGCCATTAGTTATGTCCAAGGTTTCCCAACCTCTACAAGATTAACGGATTTGTTGTGGGATGCTGTTCTGTGCGTGTGGGATGTTGGAAACCATCCTTTGCCTCTACGCCCTAGATGCCAGTCACATCCCTCCACCCCGTTGTGCCAACCAATATAATGTCTTCAGACATTGTTGAATATACCCTGGGGAAGAGGGCACAGTTATCCCCAGTGAGAACCACTGTGTAACACCCTTTATGTGCATTATCTAGTTCATTCTTTACAATACCCTATAAGGCGTGTGTATTAGTACCTGCTTCACAGATGAAAACACTGAGGCTTATACTTGGCCAGAGTCACAAAGCTAATACATGTTGAAGCCAGGGTTTAAACGTATCTGTATTGACCTAAGCCTCTGTTTTCAGGTGAGTGATATTTTTGATATTACAATCACCTCTGTCATTTTTAATGAATAAGCAGCAGTTAAGTGATTTGGTCAACATCATACAATTAATTTGTAGCAGAGATGGGGCTATAAGCAAGGCATCCTTAAACCAGCTGATCATAAGAAGTAGAAATTCAGCTGATAAATGAAAAGTGAACTCATAGTTGTGTTGCTGGTCTTAAGTTTCTTCTTGTCTCTGTCGAATGGTACTCCTTTATTTGTACTATTTAGATTTGGAATATAAGGGGGGTCTTTAAACTTCTGTCAACTAACTCTGAAACACATACTGAGATTTTAAAATCGGTTTCTTAACATTGGAAAGAAACAGACCTTTGAGTTGTTACTGCTTTACAATTATGTATAAAAGCATTTCAACCCACCCAAATGTTTTACCAGCCCATTTTCCACCAACAAGTAGAAAGAAAGCCAAACAATCCAGTGAGAATTCTGTTCTATTACTAGCATACTCTGGTCCTGCTGGTGGGCCAGTAAATAAAGGGGTAGGTAGCTGCATGACTATAATAAAACAGCACCAGACAGCCTTGGATTAGAACTTTTCAATGTCCATTCCAGCTAGCATTATTATTCAATTCCACATGTAACACAGTGGGACCTGATCTGAAATTTCTGCCCAGTGAGTGGCCACAGAAATCAATGTTTTCTCTACGGTAGACAGGCAAGTGCTTTCAGAATCTGTTAGGCTGAAGAAATCTAATAGAGAAATCTGCATAATTAGCTCTTCGACTAATCTTGCTATTGCCTTGGAGTAAGAGGCAATTAAGACTGCAAAACCAGTTTCAAATATTTGAACTGTGGGGGTAGGGGGAGTACAAGCTTTTCAGATCTAGAGTGAGAAGCTTATTCTCCCTGGAAGGTCTTCAACCTTTTGGGATATAGAGCTTTCCTGGGAGCAAGTAGGTTTCTTTGGGTTCTGAGGTGCTGCTGGGTTCCAATAAATCTATGCTCATGGGCTTTCCAAGGCTAGGGATCCCAATAATATATGTGGTCAGTGAGCAGGACTGGACCAAGGAAGAGAAGTCAGCAGGGCAAAGAACCAACATCAGCAGGCAAATAGTACCTACCTGGTGATAATAGAAGATGTAGAGAATAATTTCAAGATTTAAAGGCACAGGATAGCAGATATTTTTTTTAGACTTTCAGATGGACTCTGCTAGCAGGAACCACTACTGACATAGAGTACAGAGTTCAAAAGCCCATCCATGGACTCAGATCACCTGGGTTCCAATCCTAGCTCTCCCACTTACTGGCCGTGTGACCTGGGATGAGCTGTTCAATTCCTCTTGTCTTTGTCGTCTTCATCATAGGACAGGTTCATAGTAAGGGCAACCTCATAGAGTTGTCTGTAAGGCTTACCTGAGATAATGCCAAGAAAAAATCAGATCTGGCCATAAAACATAGCACTTAGTGAATTCTGGCTGCTGTTGTACAATCTAGCCCCTTTAGTAATGGGGTAACTAAGGTTTCAAAAAGTTGTGGCAAAGCTGGGCTCCATGTCTTCTCCGTCCCTAGAATCAAAAGGCTTTCTTATGAATCACTACAGGCTTTTCACAATATCTCGGCAGGGCAGGGAAATGACATGAAAAGACTCCAGCTATACAGTGGGTCTGGCGCACATGTGAGCTTTCAGAGCTCATGAAAAGCAGCAAACTCTTCTCTCCATCTGAAGGACATCCTTCTTCCACACAGTGACATCTAGGACATCTGTGAGCCATTGCTTTTGAACATGGGAAAAAGAAACATTGATATAAATCCCATCTTTGTCCATTTAGGATGCCACTGTATATACATATGTGTGGTTTAAGCTTTAGGATGAAGCAGAAAATCCTAAATGTCTACAGAGGGATATTTCTACCAAAGTGTTGGGGTTAATCACACCTTGAGGAGAGGTAAAATGAGATCCCTCTGCATATGTTTAGGTTTACTTGTTGAATACATTTGGATTTATCTCACACCTTTTTGAGTACCTAGAGTAAATACAGATTTTAACTGGTCAGCAAATCATGACCATAGATGGTTTAGGTTTCACTGTCTAATAGACCTGGTCTTTCTAAGCAACGTAAAACAGTTGAACTGATCATCATTAGACCTTCTTTGAACAGTCACTGAGAAATGAAGTCATTGAGAAGTAAACCTTGGTTTTGCTCACATTAGTGGGCATGGACAAAGGAATTAGGCCTATTCTGATAGAAAGAGCCAGCGGGCAGAGAACATGGACTAGATCATGCGAGGACTATAGGATGGTGACTGGAGGTCAACTAAATCTGTCCTCTGATTTCCTGAGACCCGGCCCTATTCTTCCAGCATTTCTCTAACGAAGTGCTTCGTGAGGCAGAGCCCAGCACAGCCTCATCACAGTTTAGAGAGGCCATTACCGCATCCATCACCAGCCATCCTCATCTTAAGAAATAGAAGGCCTAGGGGCGCCTGGGTGGCGCAGTCGGTTGGGCGTCCGACTTCAGCCAGGTCACGATCTCGCGGTCCGTGAGTTCAAGCCCCACATCAGGCTCTGGGCTGATGGCTCAGAGCCTGGAGCCTGTTTCCGATTCTGTGTCTCCCTCTCTCTCTGCCCCTCCCCCGTTCATGCTCTGTCTCTCTCTGTCCCAAAAATAAAAAAAATAAAAAAAAAAAACGTTGAAAAAAAAAAGAAATAGAAGGCCTAGATCACTGGTATATCCTTTACTGAGACTAGCACAAAAGAATAGGGAGAGGTAGATGGATGTGTTGCTTGTTTTCTCTGTCCACTTTCCTCTTTTAAAATGTTCAATTTGATTAGGCCACGTTGAGGTAAAGAGGGTTGAAGTAGCCCCAGATCAACGCCTCACTAACTCAGATGACATTTGTAACAAGATTAATACACATCCAGGGTGCAGATAAACTCTTTCCGAGGCTGAGGAAAAAACAATCACCTTGACCAGGCTGCAGGGGCGGGACTGAAGGTTATTAGAAACCTGAGGTATTTATGGATGAGGTGACACTTTAACTCCAGGAGACTGGAGTTTGGAAAAAGGATGTCATTTTTTTCAGATAGCTAGGACAGCTCTTGAGGACTCTGCATATCTCTGATGTGACTGTTTGGTGCTTTGATGAAAGGAAGGATGGTTTATTTATTCTTTTAACCTTTCCTATTTCCCATTTCATCCTTCCAACGTTAGGTTAATGACTTTTCTTCTTCAGTATTGTGGATGAATTAGGTTGTGTCACAGGGATATACACACAATGTGCAAAGTCATCATTTTTGGAGACTGTGGACATCAACAAAATTACTGACTTTCGGGAAAACAGAAAGGAAGACTATGATTTATGTTATATAAACTCTTTAAATTGAACATGCATACCTCTGAGTATGCTCTTAAGCTTAGGAAAGCAATTTGAGAGGTTTGCGAAATTTAAGGACAGCTTGTGCAATTGAAATTTTTTTAATGGAATTTCTTTTTTTCTAAAACAGTTTGAGGTATTTCAACATGGGTCACGTAGGAGCCACCAAAGATCATTACTGATCTTTAAGTACAGAAATCCCACGGGCCCTTGTGTCAGTGAGAGAAGTAAAATGTTACCTGATGGCTTAATTCAAGCATAGTAAGGTTTCTCAGCTCAAGGAGGAGAAGGACGTATTTAGAAGTAAAAGCACATCCAGTTTCATACACAGATAAAAATGAAACAGAACATAAAGATAACCAAATTGGAAATTATCGTTAGGGAACACATCACTTTCCTCACAATAAAACACTTCCAGGTTCTGACATTTTCAAGATGGGTGACCTTGGGCGAGGGGCTTAATCTCTCCATGCCCTACTTCCCCCATCTATCGTGCTAGGAGGCTTCATTGAGATAATGTATACAAAATGTCTGGCATTGTAACTTTCCCAAAGTAACCACTCTATAAGTATTAGCAATTTTTTTCTTACTTACTTGCAGTTTTTGCTATCTTACTCAATTTTAAGTGGCCACAGGCCACCTTTCATCTTTTGGGAATAGGCAAGAGTAAATTATAGATTAATCTGTTCATTGCGTGGCAGCCACAGAAATAGAGAATGACCCTTGGATGTGGGATGGACTATTGTATTTTTATGTCACAAAATCACCTCTTGTACTGAACCAGAATCAGGGACTTAGCAAGGGATGGGAACTGGGAGTGTCCCAAACTGGCAGATGGCTCAGATAAACTTCTGAGCAGATGGGCTAATCATATATCTGTTCTGCCCAGACTAGTCAGGGCTCATGCCTGTTGTCTTGGCATCATTACTTATAGCCCCCTTGACACTAAAGTGTTCTGGTTGGACAATAAAATTTATGGTTACCATAATGACTACTTCATTGAGATGTCCC
Organism: Prionailurus bengalensis; assembly: GCF_016509475.1. NCBI lineage: Eukaryota > Metazoa > Chordata > Mammalia > Carnivora > Felidae > Prionailurus > Prionailurus bengalensis. The sequence goes on along the minus strand of NC_057351.1, from coordinate 50,305,948 downwards.
CGGAAAGAGGACAAGTTGACACTGAGTGAGACAGGGGCCTTAAGAGAAGCCAGAAAACCGTTCCTGAGGTCTCCGCCTAAAGGTTGACCTGTGTCATCTTACAGAAAAGACATCTTCAATGTCTCAGTCCTAATGAAGATTTAAGGAGTTTGTGTGTGTGATTTCATTGAATATTTAAAAATACAGCTCCCTAAACACAGTCTGATTAATTAGGTCATTTGAGCCTTAACTCTCTGTTTTTCTTAATTTCAGTATGTTTGAGCTGAGAGCCAGGGATGTGAACAGGCTTTCTTTGGGTCCACTGGGGTGACTGAGCCTCAGTGGAGGTCCCTGGAGCTTGGGGTCTGGTCCTCAGCGGGGCAGATCCACAAATCGAATTTTCTAATGCAGTCGGACCCCAGGACTGAGTCCAGCAGGGGAAGAGCTCCTGGCTTCAAGGACAATGAAAATAATAGCTATCAAGTGTCACGGTCTATTCTGAGCACTTTGAAGAAGTTATTTGAACTCTTTTGTTTCTAAAGCATAGGGTATGAACAGAGTGTTCCTGGAGTATGACCTGTCTTAATCCCATAGCAGACACTTAGGGCCATGGGTCGTGTTGTGCCCAGGAGGAGCACAGGATTTCTCAGTAAGAGAGGTGTCCGTGGATTCCATAAAAACACTGCATGTGTTTTGTGTTTGTGACCTGTAGGGTCCTTTAGAGCATGGGACACAGGCCAGGGGCCCCTCTTGCTCAAGCATAAGGATAGAATTAGAGTTCAGGAATATTGTTATCTCCTATTTTGCAGGTAAAGAACTTGAGCCACAAGATTAAGAATTGTGTTCAGAGTGACACAGATTGCTAATCAGAGACAAGGTTTATAATCCCAGCTGTGTTATCCAGGAGCCTGTGCTTTTAGCTGCTTTGCAATATTTCTGCCTTAGGTGCTCCTGACTGGTTATTACTACATTTTATATCCCTGTACACACACATTCTTTGAGTCACAGGAAGCCACAATTCTGTTATAAACACGTGTGTCCATTCTCCGCTTTTTTTCTGCCCCGCATTCATTGTTCATTATCTATGGCCATCCGTGAATTCAACGTAATTGTGTGCCTACTCCGTCCCAGGGACTCTCCTAAGTTTTGAGGAAGTTTTGAGACACACAAAGTCTCTGCCCTCAAAGAGTTTTCATTCTATAGGAAGGAGGGAAAGAGAGAATGAAAATGTATGTACAGAATAGATACCTGTTTTTTTAATCATTTTTATTTTTTACCAGAGACACTTTGACCTTAGGCAAAATTTACCTAGAACACTAATATCATATATCAACATATCAGAAGGGATACTGTGGGGGGGAGGCAAGTGCAGAGCCCAGAGAGCAAGCCCCCAGCAGTCTTCTGTCCTCCTCAGCCCCCCGCAGTCCTCGAGGCCCCTCTAGAGAACACAGTTTGAAAGCCATTGATCTAGAATATTTGTTGTTAGGGAAATAGAATTCAAAAAAAAATTTTTTTTCTCTGAATCCAGAAACTTCTCCACAAAAGGTAGAAGAGAAGGAAAACAATTTTATTGTTGAAAAAGTATTAAACCTGGGCATGATGCACATCACAGGTGGTTGCTAAGACATTGCAGAGACAGAAAGAAACCTCAGCCTTTGATATAGCCAAGCAGATACCACCCTTCACATACATGGTCTCAAGACAAATAATAACTAGTCCTCAGGTAAGAAGTCTTGACACCACCATTGGTCACAAATAGTTCATTCTAGATTCACCTGTTAACTGGAGTGACTATTCATGTTAGTTAATTGGCTTTATCCAGAGGGAAAGCAAACATCTCCTATTTTTATGTGCTCCTACCTTACAGCTTAGAGCAAGGTGCTCATTGAAATTAGGCTCCTATCCTCCCACAGAAACTGGGAAATGGGGGGGTCTATTTCCCTTGATGTTTAGATTTCAAAAACTAGGTCCCGAGTTCTTGAGAAAGACTTCCTAGATCACAAAGTTGACAATAGGTTTATTTAGTTTCTAAAAAGATTTATATATACTTCAAAGAAACAGAAAAAACTTAGTTACATGTTTTATTTAAAATTAAATATTCTGGGGGCACCTGGGTAGCTCAGTTGGTTGAGGGTCCTACTGTTTTGATTTCAGCTCAGGTCATGATCTCACAGTCATGAGATTATGCCCTGCGTCAGGCTCTGTGCTGATGGCATGAGACTGCTTGGGATTCTCTCTCTCCCTCTCTGCCTGTTCCCTGCTCGCTTGCTCTCTCTCTCTTTCTCTCTCTCTCTCAAAATAAGTAAATAAACATTTTTTAAAACAGTAAATGCTCCAGGTAACAAGTTTGGGGGAAAAGTCTCTTCCCTTTTCAACAGGGGAAATTAAACTTATTTTTAGTTTGTACTTGTCCCTACATCCTTTAGATATAGGCAGCTGATTTTAAAAAATAAAGACAAAAACAAAACAAAACCTAAAACCCTGTTTTCCAACAGAAGGATGTGATGGTTTTGGAGAAATGGGTTCACAGGAAAATAAATGCCCTCCTGATCTCAGTTCACATCCATTGGAGTAAAGCAGATGTTTCTGACCCTATAACTGGTCTGTGATAAGCCTGCTTCAAACGTTTGGCCCACATTTCCCAAAAGCATCACCCAAAGGGTGAACCTTTCTTCCTCTGGCCCTGAGGACTCAGAAGTATTACCATATCCCACGCAGCTAGAATAAAAGAGTTCAAGAAAGGATGACGTTGACTTAGAATCATATATTGTTGAAGCCCAAAGGTGTCTGAGAGGTCATGCAGTCCGATGTTTACCAAAGGGTACACTGATGGTATGTGTGTATCTGAAGTCACTTAACTCACAAGTCAATGTCTACAGTAGAACAGAGGAAACAAGTAGACTATTTCTCATCTTGCAAACCAGCTCTGTGCCCAGATGCGGTATCTCTGGTCTCAGGTCTCTAGGGGTGTGGAATCTGGGAAGGGGCACAGAAATGCTGTATACGAGCAATTGCATTTGGGATTCAGTGCCCTCTCAGCTCTGCAGTAACTGCTCCTTCATCCCCCTCTCCTGTTATGTAAAGCAAACATGATGAAGTCGTTTTGCTGTTAGGGATTACAGAAGACAGTGACATCAAAAAGACTCTGGCTGAATTTAGAAGGCCTAATATAAAAGAAAAACAAAATGAAGAGAAGGAAACATCTATAGCATTAAAAACTTGGGAATGCCTAAAGACTGTCATCCATTCCCACTTTCATTTTGCAGATGGGAAAGTAAATGAAGAGAAACTATCTCCCTGCCTCTGCAGGGGCAGGTATATGGCTTTAAAGGACAAGCAGACCTTGGCTTGTAACATCAGACCATTCCAGATCTACAAGGTTGTTCAATTTCACTTGAACCATATTTGTTTTCTCTTCACTTCAGCAGTTCACACCCCCCTGCCCCTGCCCCGCCATCATACATGGTTGATATGATGTATACGGACCCACATATTGTTACCATATTGTAGGCCATACGACCACTGGGACCAAGCTTGCTGAAGACAACCTTGAGTTCATACCTACTCCAGTTGGTTGTTGAAAGATTATAAGATTTTATGGGGGTAAGTAGGCATCACTAAGGGCTCCTGATAACTCAAAACACAAGGCTCTTCCCTAAGGAACAAAGGGTTTGAACCCCATATGGGGCATCCCAACTTTTAAGACATACACTTGAGACACTATCCCCCAAAACATCTAACTTTGCAAAACCAGTGAGGCTTGTGTTCTAAGACCCACAAAACTCTAACAATCTGCATAACTGCTCTTACAGTACTTCTGGGCTCAGAGGCAGATCATCATTCCCAGGCTTAAAGTGAAGGAGGCTCACCTGCTTATATTAAAACATTATCCTGAGGGCAGGCATCTAATTTAACACATGCATCTAGAAGCCTGGTGGAACACTCTTCAGGGAGGGAGGCTGGCAGGCAACATCTCTGTGCTCTCCTTTTGCTGTGCTCCAGAGCACCAGCACTCTGGCAGGGGTGGGGGGGGGGGGTACTTTTACATGCATCTGTTGCCCTGATTTGTGTGGCCTCCATTTAGGGGATGCCTCTTGACTTCCTGGCTCTGGAGGCCAAGAAAGCTTGCATTTCTGGTCCCATGAGGCTGCAGTAATCAATGTCACCCAGAAAGGAGCTCGTACCCCTGTCTGGTACCCCAATTTTTGCAACTGCTACCAGGGGACACCTCCACATCACCTGCCTCTAATGGCCAGTGGGGCGTACTTCCATGGGCCCCCCAGGACTGTAACCAACAGAATTTTCAAACAGCTACCACCCCGAAGGCATAGCAGAAGTCAGCAGACCCAGGAACTCAGTCTTTCTGTGAAGGAGGCCTGTTAGGTAATCATCATGACTGTGGCTAGAAGGGCAGGTTTCTAACTCAACATGATAAAGGGGTCAATCCAAAAAGAAGATCTACATATCCATGTATATTTGTACATATCTATGAACCCAACATTGAAGCACCTAATTATATAAAGCAAATATGAACATACCTAGAAGGAGAAATAGACAGCAACATGATAATAGTAGGCAACTTTAATACCTCACTTACATCAATGGATGGATCATCCAGACAGAAAATCAACAAGAAAATATTGGCCTTAGCTGACACATCAGACCAGATGGACTTAACATATGTTACAGAATATTCCGCCCAGAAGAATATACATTCTTCTCAAGTACACATGAAACATTTTTCAAGATAGATCGTATCTCAGGCTATAAAACAAGTCTTGATAAATTTAGGAGGATTGAAGTCATAGTTCACCTTGATTAACATAGTTTCCCAACTTACTTGAACATGGAACAGTTTTTTGAAGACATGCCTATATGTGTGTGTATGTATGTATGTATGTATTTATATCCTAAGGACACCAATTGGGGAAACACTGCAGTTGTTGCCCAGACACATGCTATTATTGCCTTATTGAGCTTTTGACAATGGTGTTAGTGTATAAAGTTATGGCTAACATGGATCATATTATTTTCATTTGAAGTCTCGAGGGCACAGGATGGCACCAGGTCACGTCCCCTGCAGAGAGCTCGCTCAGGTTCCCCTTCCCCAAGCCTGGGGATAGGTTCTCTTCTGCAGAGACACCTGCCGAGGTATCTACCACTGCATAACAAATCATCACAAAATGTAGTGGCTGGAAACAACTTACTATATCCGATAGCTCTGGGAGTTGACTGGACTCTGCTGAGCAGCACTTTCTTGGGATTTGTCATGCTGTTGCAGTCATAGAGCAGCTGGGGCTGGATCATCTGAACACTTGACTGGGTGGAGGTCCAAAATGATACCTTCAGTTAACTGGAGGTTGCTACTCATCAGATGAAAGGTCTGCTAGGGCTGTCAACCAGATTACCTATCTGTAATTTCACCACCTGGCTTGGGTTTCTCATTGCCCGGTGACTGTGATCTGTGAGAGAACATCGTCTAAGAAATCCAGCCAGAAGCTGGTTTTATAGGGGAGGAAACATTTTCCTTCTACCCTTCTAGGTTTTGTGACTGGTCTAACCATTAAAATAACGTGAGACAGAGTACCAGGAGAAAAACAAATTGAATTATGTACATACTTCTGAAATCCCCCACAAAGTTACGAGGCTCAAAAGGAGCCGGGCAGTTGAGGCTTATCTAAAATCTTGAGCTAAGAAAAGGGATAGGGCTCTGGAGCCGCAAATGGAAGGAAGGCCATTCACAGGAAGGCAAGGGGAGGAAATGTTTGGAAAACATCTCTGGTTCCCAATTACACAGATAAGTTTCCTAAGTAAAAAGTTATTTCTGGTACTAAGTGTCTTTCTGGCACAGCCCCCCCTTTTAATGTAAATTTCCTTTGTAATAGCAGTTAAGCAAGAGGTAAAGAGCTTCTCCTGAGTCTGCTGGGTGTTGGTTACCTTTAGCTCAAAATAATCCTCATGCCAAAGTGGCAAATTTTGGGAAGACTTCTTCTGAACCCCTTCAGTTTCTTAAGCCCTAAGCTAAAATCCCTGAATATCATTCCCATTATGTTCTGTAGGTCAAGTAAGTCACTAAGGCCAGCCTATATCCACAGGTAGAGAAATTAGACTCTACCTAGCTAGACTCTACCCTTCATCTAGACTCTACCTAGATGAAGGGATAGCAAAGAACCTGTAACATTTTCTTTTATACCTATCAAAACACTTGGTACTTTGTATTACAGTTGCTTGTTTACTTGAACTTCTTTCCTATTACACTATCACCTCTTTCAGGGTATCGCTGTTTTTGGTGTCCTGGTCATGGCTGTATCTTACTAATTAGGAGTCAATGAATGTTGAATAACCAACTGATTGAAGGAGTGAGTGGTGAACAAAGGAAACAAGGAATGTAAGCTGACCTTTACAAAGTTAAACTGTGAACGTGATATCAATTTGTGAGATTTTTTACATTTTTATTTACCAAAATGAAATACACTTGAGCATATACAGAAAGACAAGAGCTAATAGAGAAACTGAAATTATAAGGAGAACGGAGGGTGGGTAGAGCCACGTTCTTTATGAGATCCGAAGGATAGGATCCAAAACAAGGTGAAGGAATTGGCCTTGTGAAAGAGGAGAATTATCTCCAGTAGCATACAAAGGAGAAAGGAAAGGCTGTGGGTGGTAGAGATAAGCTTGTGAGCAGAGAGGGAAGAACTGGGGGATGAGGTCTGATGTCTGATCCCCTGAAACAATGAAAAATATGGGAAGAAAGTAGACTTGCATTCTAGCTCTAAATTCCCTAATTTCTTCGGTGATTTTTCATTCAATATCGCTACATTGTGCCAACTATGTACACATGATGTAGCACTGTGCTAGTGATTTCCACCAATAGTGGAGTGAGCCTATCAGTCCCCAAACATTTTAAAGGACTCTTCAAACTTGATTATAGAAAATGAGTGATGGGCATTGAGGAGGGCGCTTGTTGGGATGAGCACTGGGTGTTGTATGTAAGCGATGAATCATGGGAATCTACCCTCAAAACCAAGAACACACCTTATACACTGTATGTTAACTAACCTGCTAAATTGACAATAAATTATATTGAAAGAAAACAAAACAAAAGAAAACAAAAGAAAAGAGAAAAAGAATATGAGCTTGGCGCCCAGTTACCTCAGTTGGTAGAACATACAACTCTTGATCTCGGAGTTGTAAGTTTGACCCCATGTTGGGTGCAGAGACTACTTAACAATAAAATCTTAAAAAAATTTTTTTAAACCTCACTCTAGTTATTTAAATATACATTATTTAGAAGCAAAATGAATTTGGGGAAAATCCTAATGACCCCACTACTATCATTCACCCTTCTCATGACTCCTATTTACTACCACAAAGTCACAAAGAAATTTACAGTTGACAGTAGCTTAAGAAAGAACAGAGGGAATGGGGGGGGGGGGGGAGTTGTTGAATTTGATTAATAACAAAAGACAGTTTGGGGCGCCTGGGTGGCGCAGTCGGTTAAGCGTCCGACTTCAGCCAGGTCACGATCTCGCAGTCCGTGAGTTCGAGCCCCGCGTCGGGCTCTGGGCTGATGGCTCAGAGCCTGGAGCCTGTTTCCGATTCTGTGTCTCCCTCTCTCTCTGACCCTCCCCCGTTCATGCTCTGCCTCTCTCTGTCCCAAAAATAAAATAAAAAAACATTGAAAAAAAAATTAAAAAAAAAAAAAATTAAAAAAAAAAAAAAAGACAGTTTGAAAGTAAAATATATACACTAAATTCCTCCTTCTAGAGCCCAAAGTCAAGAAAAACTTTGCAGTCTCTAATGAACTTATATTTTTCTTTTAATTGGTTAATGAAATATTTTTTTTTCTTTTTCCATCACCAATAATATCATCCCTTAACTTAGAATATGATTACAATAATTATCTCATCCTGAGTATCTACATATATACCTCTCCTTTTTGTATCTTATTTCTTGTATTTTAAAAATATTTTTATTGTCTTGCTTATTCAAACTAAGCGTGGAAGTTATTTCAAAATTGCATTGGAGGTATGCAGGGTACACATTCATTTTTAAATAAATGCTCAGCAGAAGTGGTAGAATGATCTGGTCACTAAGATAGTCAATCCATCAGCCCTGAAGCAATACTCATCTTAGTACAGCTCCACCAAGCTGAACAAGTAAGAAAAATGGATGAAATAGCACACCGAGATAGTTGCTATAGGTCATGTAAGAAATTAATTCATGGAGCTATCAAGTGTGGTAAAATGAAGAAATCTTCCAGAATTCTAGACAGTATTTGAAACAACTCAAAATGAGCTGTTCTATGCATGATGTCATATCTTCATACAAATGTCGGTCTGATCCTATAGAATCCACAAGATATTCTCCATTCAATTATAGGTAGAACAGATCATTTGAGGCTAAGACTGCAAACTAACTCTAAACATAGAGAAGCAATTATGCATAATTTATGGATTTATGTATTTCGCAACTATTTACGTATTAACCACTATGAACTAGGTACTGTACTGGGAATTAGGGATACACAGAGACAGAAAAAGACGTGATTTTTCACTTCATGGATCTTAGACAGTAAAAGAGCCAGGTATTTGATAGGAGGGGTGGTACATATAGTGGGCTAAATGGTAGCACCAAAGATATGCCCAGGTCCTAATCCTTGGAACCTGTCAATATTACCTTCTATGGCAAAAGATGTGATTAAGTTAAAGATCTTGAGAGAAGGAACTTACCCTGAATTACCCAAGTCAAGCCTACATGCAATCACATATGTCCTTATTAAAGCAAGGCGGAGAAAGAGAAAACAGATGCCCAGAGGAGAAGATAATGTAAAGATGGAGGCAGAGACAGGACACCTGGGTGGCTCAGTCGGTTAGGCATCCAACTTCAGCTCAGGTCATGATCTCACGGTCCATGAGTTCAAGTCCCATGTTGGGCTCTGTGCTGACAGCTCGGAGCCTGGAGCCTGCTACAGATTCTGTGTCTCCCTCTCTCTCTGCCCCTCCCCTACTCATGTTCTGTCTCTCTCTCTCTCAAAAATAAACAGTAAAAAGAAAAAAAGATGGAGGCAAAGATTAGACTGGCAGCCACAAGCCAAGGAACACAAAGGAATGCCTATAACTGCAAGAAACTAGAAGAGACCCAGATCAGATTCTGCCACAAAGCCTACAGAGAGAGTGCAACTCTGTCAATATTTTGATTTTCAGACACTGGCCTCCAGAACTGTGACAAAAAAATTGCTCTTGTTTTAAGCCACCAAAGTGGAGGTCATTTGTCCCAGACACTAATGCAGTATACAGATTACTATATAGTTGCAATTTGTGATAAGTATCAAAAATGAAATACACAGGATAATGTAAGAGTATAACATAGAAATCTACTTCACATTGAGTGTAGTGGGGTGGGAACCGTGGGGAACAAAGTAATTACAGACTCAGCATGTGGAATTTTGGGTGACTAATCATAATGCTAAACAGAGGCCCATATTGGTATGTGACAAAAAGAGCAAAAAAATATATATATAAAGAGCAAAAATAATACTACCGTGTTCTCCTCAACACAATACAATGAAACTAGTAGACAATAACAAAATTTAAGACCCCAAAACAAAAAAGGTTTCCCACCTGGCCTACATAAATAAATAAATAATGTGTATTAAACAACCTTTGTGACAAAGGAGAGATACAAAACAAAACAAAACATATCCGAACTTGTGGGGTATAGGGGCCCCTGGGTGGCTCAGTCGGTTAAGCGTCTGACTTTGGCTCAGGTCATGGTCTCACGGTGAGTTTGAGCACCGCATCAGGCTCTCTGCTCTCAGCACAGAGCCTGCTTTGGATCCTCTGTCCCCCTCTCCCTCAAAAATTAAAAAAATAATTAAAAAAAATAAAAGAACTTGTTGGGTATAGCTTTAAAAAAAATGCTGAGGAGGGGCACCTGGGTGGCTCAGTCGGCTTAGTGACTGACTTCTGCTCAGGTCATGATCTCATGGTTCGTGGGTTTGAGCCCCGTGTCAGGCTCTGTGCTGAACGCTTGCTCAGAGCCTGGAGCCTACTTCAGATTCTGTGTCTCCTTCTCTCTCCCATTACTCTGCTTATGCTCTGTCTCACTCTGTCTCTCAAAACTAAATAAAGGTAAAAAAAAATTTTTTTTAAATAAATAAATAAAATGCTGAGGACAATTTCTAGCATTAAATAAAATTTTAAAATAAAACAGCTAAACACATAATTCAAAAAGCAATACACAGAACAGCAAATGATAACAAAAGACACCAGAAAGAAGTAATTAATAAATATAAAAGAATTTAATGCTAGAAAACAAAACTGACAGTCAGTTGGTGAATCAATCAATCAATCAGTGTTGGAGGAGGGGGAAATCAGCAAAATGTGTAACAATTTCTGACTTGATTTTTTTAATGGTAAAGTGAAGAATGTACAAAAATAAGAAACAGAAAGAAAGATACAACTGCTGATACGTATTTTAAAAATCCCAAATGAAACCCTACTAAAGACAGAAATTACAGACCAATTTTCATTTTTTTTTCATTTTTTTTAACGTTTATTTGTTTTTGAGACAGAGAGAGACAGAGCATGAACGGGGGAGGGTCAGAGAGAGAAGGAAACACAGAATCCGAAACGGGCTCCAGGCTCTGAGTTGTGAGCACAGAGCCCGATGCGGGGCTCGAACCCACAAACCGCGAGATCGTGACCTGATCCGAAGTCGGATGCTTAACTGAGCTACCCAGGCGCCCCTCAATTTTCATTTTTAAAAAATGAGAGTGTTTTCAAAAAACTCCTTTCCAAAAAAAAAAAAAAAAAAAAAAAAAAAAAAGAAGGAAAAAGAAAAGAAAAAAAGAAACATGGGCCTGAATAGTTTCACAGGAAAATTCTGTGAAATATTAAAATAAATTAATCCTAAAGGTGTTTAAATTGCTCTAGAGTCTAGAGAAGAGAAAAAGGGAAAGGGCCCAAATTCTTTTTAAGAAGTGAATATAGGGGTGCCTGGGTAGCTCAGTCAAGTGTCTGACTTTAGCTCAGGTCATGATCTCATGGTCAGTGAGTTCGAGCCCCATGTCAGGCTCTGTGCTGACAGCTCAGAGAGAGTCTGCTTCAGATACTGTGTCTCCCTCCCTCTCTCCCCCTCCCCCACCTCTTTCTCCCTCTCTCTCTCTTTCTCTCAAAAAATAAATAAACGTTAAAAGAAAATAAGTGACTATAATACTGCTACCAAAACCAGATAAAGATGGCACTAGGCAAATCTGACTTACGAATACTGATACCAAAAAAAAAAAAAAATCTTACATAAAATACTAGCAAAGAGAATCCAAAATTACAATTAAAAAAATATCATTACCAAGTGGAATTAATTTCAGAATACAAAGAGGTTTTGACATAAGGGAATTCATTAATATAACTGGAAACACTAATAGAAAGAAAGAGAACACCTATTTCCACAGGTGATGAAGGACCTTTGTGTTGCTGGTGAAACTTTGCCAGATTGGTGTCCTATGAATATACGTTCTAGAATTCAGATCAGAGGAGAGCACTACAGATCTCTGCAGGTATCACCAAGATGAGAAAAGGTTACTGACACTTTAGAAATTAAAAAGTGAATTCAAAATCATCTAAAAATCTTCTAGATATCATAGAAGTCACAAAAGTCAACACATACAAGGAAAAATGAGCAAATATGTTCTGAGAGGTAGTTGAATCTCATTATAGTACTGTCTCTCGAGACAAAACAAAACCCAGTCTAAGTTGCATTCAAGGCATACAAGGCGCAGGGAAATAAAATCTCATAAGCCTTAGCATGAGTCAAACCCTTTTCAGGGTAGTGTCTATGTAGGTTAGGGGTCATGGATGGAGCACTGGAATGAGAATCAGGACCTGGGTTCCAGCTCTGCCTCTGTTACACTGCTGAGCTGTGTGATCTTCAGCTGGTCACCTCCCCTCTCTGGGCTTCAGGCTCTTCACTTGTAAGGAAATCTCTTAGATCTCTTCTAGCTCTTAAATGGTATATTTCCAAATTCTATATTTAAAGGAAACTAAGAAACATTATTAGCAAGGCAATAAGCAAAGTGAAAGGAGAGAGGGAAATCGGTTTGATACATTGTTTAGCCTGGAATAGGAAGACGAAAGGGTAAGATAACTGTCCTTGATAGCATTCTTCCATTTCCAAAATCACCATAGCAAAAGAAAGTGGGCTTTCTGAAGTGTGTAGGCTCAAGGAAGAAATGAATTCTAAGTACAGTTATTTGATCCTCAGACCGAAGAGTTAAGCTCTGGGTACAACTAGTTCCCCACGGCTCCTTGAACTTTCCGTCTAAGGTACCCCTAGCACTTGACAAGAATGAAAGCCCACCCCAAAGAGAACCAAGGACACAGGGCCAGGGCAGTAAAATCAAAAAGACTTCAGAATCTCCTGATTCGTTGTAAACTGTGAAATACTATTAAAATTCCATTCCATAATATTCAGATGTTTGTCTTAATTATAAGGCATGTTTTTAATTGTCAAACCTAGAAAATGCCCTTTGTTTATCCTGTGGCTCCCCTACTCCCAGCACTCCCCCTGGAATACCTCTCTCAGTGCGCCCCAGTGTACCCCAGTGTGGGAACCAACAACCAGAAGAAATAGGACTAGGCCACTCATAGGCTGGGCAGAATCCCATGGGGATAAGGACAGAAAGGAAAGCTCAGAGGCAAAGTGATAACTGGGTCCTCTCCTATGAGGAGTTTGAGAAGTTATTTTCAGCTCCCACTTATTCACGCCTGGGACCTCTGTGGTAGCCACTTATACCTCTGAAGCTTGTGTTCACACAGCTTGTCCTCAGAAACAAATCCTAATAGTGTCCCATTGGGGTTTGAAGGAAATAACAATTCCAAAAGTTGCAAATTGTAACATCTAGGACCCTCCCTGCCCTCTTATGCTCCATTTCCCTGTTCAAATGTATTTAATTCAACCAGGAAAACTTCCCACTAAAGTTCTGATGGACACTTAAGAAATTTTGAGCCCTTTAGACTGATTGCATTCCACCACCTTAATGAAGATAATAAGCCTTTTAACCAGCCGAGAACACTTCATCAGGAAGGCCATGCCCAGCTGACCTTGAACAATCTTTGGCTGTGGCTGGATTCCAGTCTCTTGACAGTGAAATGAGGAGTCTGGAAAATTCTTTTCTAAGATCTCTTCCCTAAGTGTTCACATATGTGCTACAGAGAGTCTACCCTCAACCCCTTCTCACCGCCCATCCCCCCCACCCCCAGCATATGTACATAGCACACCTACTTCAGGTGACAGAGGTGGGCATATGGCCCAGGTTAGGCCAATCATAGTACCCCAATCCCTGATTACATGAGCAGTCCAAGGAGAGGCCACCTGACCAATCCCAGAGCCCTTCCCTGAAATTTTTCAAGTAGAAGCTGAAAGAGAGAGATGCACTGTTTCCTCACTGGTTTCCAAGCTGTTAGAATACGGTCCTGGAAGTTGCCAGTAGCCGTGATCAGTGCCACAAAGGGAAAGTCATTTGACAACAGAAGAAAATCAGACCAACAAGCAGAGAGAAGAGACAGGCAAGGGTAAACTGATGGTTTTCAAGGCCTAAGTTTTATTTATTGATAGAAATGACTTCGATTTCTTTCTTCAGCTCCACAAGCTACTCCTGGTGTTGAGAAATGCAGTCTCATGCATGTCATTTGTCAACTCCAATCCAGCCACCTAAGAATAGGCCTTGGTCCTGGAACACTTCCCTGCCGAGAGATAAAGAGTCCCCACAGCCTGTGCTGGATTTATCACTTTGTGTGGGAATAACTTACCCTGTTTCAGACTGAATGTGTACTCCTTTGTCTTGCTTCAGCATGTGTGTTAAATGGCACCTGGCCAACCCCACTATTACATGTGTCCACCTTGGGGAGGAGATGGAATCCCTTCTACCACAGCACAGGAGTGAGTACAAGCCAATTGCCCGGTGTTGGTGCTAGGAGGACCCCGTTGGCCGTGGGGGACGGGTTGGCCGTGGGGGACTAGCTCCAACTATTGGAGCTCATCTCGCTCTGCCTCTTCTCTGGGGAGTGAAGTGATGTTCCATCCGGTGCTGGATGTTGTCTTCCTTGGAGACTCCAATACCAAAATGCAGTTGGTAGCAGTACTGGGGTTTCTGCTCCTGATAACAGGCAACAGACGTCCTTTGCCTGACACATACCCCTTCCTAGAAATCCCATTTTGGCTTTGGAGTAGATTAAGTCAGTCTGTGTCACTTACAACCAAAAGAATCCTGGTGGACATACCTATCCTTCTTTAGTGATCTCATGGCTTCTCGAACTCTGACGGAACTAAGGGTGGGTTCTCTCTAATTGGAAGGAAGATTCACCTATGCACCTGCTAGGTATAGAGGTAGAGGTTAATCAAGATAACATTAATAATCCTAATGACTCTCATTTGTTGAGAACTTACCATAGATCAGCACTTTCATGTATTAGCACATTTGAATCCCCACAGCTCTGCCAAGTAGGTAATATTATAAATTACGTTTTACATATAAGGAAACTGAGGCTTTGGGAGGTTCCCTAACTTACTCAAGTTCATACAGCTCACAAATAGTAGAGCTAAAACACAGATATTCCTCATTTCAGAGCCTTGGCGTCCAGCTACTACTTTATACTGCACTCAAGGCACCTGTGTGCGGTGGTCCCATCATTCTAGTGTTAATAATATGAAGAAGTTTGAATCGTTCTCTGTAGGTATGGTAGCAACCCCCAGGAAAGGAACCTGAGTGAGTTGGGGTGGCACTTTAGCTGCATAATTCCTTTCTCTTTAACTTCTACCAAAACAAACAAAAAACCAACCAACCAACCAACCAATACGCAGTCCCTTACTTTGGCCCAGAGGGGTTCCCAGGTTTTTGCAGGTTGATATATGTTCAGGCCCAATAGAAATAAACAAGATTCAAAAAGCCATTATTGTTTGCAGGCCAAACTCTGTCCTCATTTAGAGGAAATATTGAAATTAAATATTGGAATCCTGAGACACTGTTATTTTATTCCAAGTCAATTTTTTCTGTCATCTACTTTTGGAAAGATGACTCTCAAGAGAATGTGGAACATCTAGTTGAGTGTTTTCTGTAGGAAGTATTGGGAGTAATCAGAGTGGTTTTAAGCCAAAGAGAGAGCTTTGCTCTGAGCCAAGTGTCCTGAAATGATTCCAGTGATTTACTGTGCTTTAAGCCCTACATCCTAACACCAAGTTAAATTAACAGAATGAGATAAAATGGAAGCGTCTGTCTATATATTCAGGGTGTGTATGCCTGTTATTTGTATATAATATATAATACTCCTGTTACCTTACCGTCTTTGCTACAGCCAATAACTCAATAATAACTTTATGCCAGCTGAGGGGACCATAAATGGCAGACCTCAGTATATTTTATGCTACATTAGTGCATTGCTTCAGCCAGCTAATGATCCTGACTTCCCAGCCTACCTCCTTCATT
The DNA here is from genome assembly GCF_016509475.1 of Prionailurus bengalensis. NCBI lineage: Eukaryota > Metazoa > Chordata > Mammalia > Carnivora > Felidae > Prionailurus > Prionailurus bengalensis. The sequence continues at coordinate 50,290,485 of NC_057351.1, read as the reverse complement.
AATGAATCTGAATTTACAGGCAACAGTTTTCTCCTAGAGCACAGAACAGTTCCTGTGACCCAGAATATGTTGTAGCTTCACACCTAAATCAGTCACAGGTATGGGACCTTCACAATTTGGAGACTAATCCCCTTAACTTTTTTGGTACTCATAACAGCTTTCTCCTTAGTGATAAATGAGCTATTCATTTAGAACCTTTCTCTTCCTACCTTTTTCCTCACACTTACTGCAGCTCTAATTGTCTAAAATCTGTTTTCCTCATTAGACTATAAGGCACAAGGGAGTTGGAATCAAATCAATCTTGTTCATAGAATCTAGCCAGTGCCTGGTACACAGTAGATGCTTGCTAAACATTTGGGTGTGGTTTTTACCATTATGTGATGGTAAAAAATGCTGGATCACATTAACAGTCCATTTAAAAATACATCTGTGGGGGGCGCCTGGGTGGCTCAGTTGGATAAGCCTCCGACTTTGGCTCAGATCATGACCTCATGGTTTGTGAGTTTGAGCCCCGCATCGGGCTCATGGCTGTCAGCGCAGAGCCTGCTTCGGATCCTCTGTCTCCCTCCCTCTCTGCCCCCCACCCCCATGCGCGCTCTCTCTCTCTCTCTCTCTCTCAAAAATTAACATAACAAAATACATCTGTGGTCTTACTAATCCTGTCAACAGCCATTTAGCGCCTATCATGTACTACCCACGGTGCAGGGGGAAACCAGCATAAGTAAGACCCTCTCTTCCCTCAAGCTATTCACAAGTTTAGGAGTAACGAGCCCATTGTAGCAGCTATAATCCAAGGTGAATAATGTGGATGCTGTGAAAGACGGACAGAAGAAGTGCTGCAGGAGTTCAAAAGAGGCAACAGATATTGTACCTCATTGTTGCAATATGGGAAGGAGAAGGTGGCTTTTAAATGGAATAGAGAGGATGGCTAGGAATTCGAAGATGGGAAGAAAGGAAAAAACTAACCAGAGGGGACAGCAGGGAACAAAGCCGGAGAAGTCAGAAGGTGCAGGATCTTTTCAGGAAGGTCTGGCTAGCAGAAAGTTTGGGTGGTCGGTGGGGAGCAGCCGTGACAGTGTGGGGGTAAAGTTAGAGCTACATGTGGAGGCCCCGTATGTCAGGGCAAGGAGTGAGGAGCCCGGGCGTAACCCAGATGCACACAGCATCCTGCGTGATAATGGCCTATAGGGGACCACAGTCATCCTCAAAGCCTTGTTAGACCTGGATGGCCCTGGTTTGCCCTCAGTTGCTCCTTTCGGTAACAATGTTTTTTCTTAAAGCCAGACACCTCTGCTTCCTTCCCCACCAGCAGCAGTATCATTGCCTTTCTTTTCTGTTTTCACACTTACCATAGTTCTCAACTCCTGGATGCCTCCCATGAACGGTGAAAAACTCCCTGGTTTTTTTTTTTTTTTCTGTTGTTTCCTTGAATTGCTGTGCTCATAGTTTCCTTGGAGACAGGGAAGGGTTCACCGTGGGTCAGGCACGGAGCTGCCAGCCTTCGTAAGTTTGGCTTCTTTTAATTCTCACAACGGGCTAATCACTCGGATACTATCACCATTCTCCTTTCGGAGATTTAAAAAGTGAGGTCAGACGGCTGGTGAGAATCAGAGATGATTCAAAGCCGGTGTGTCTGCTTCAAAAGCTGAACCCGATCACTATGCCCTTTTGGTTCTCTTAAAGTGCTCATTCCTAGCAGCTTCCCATCAAAATGTGGTGCTTTGACAGTGGTTTTCCATGTCCCTGCAATTATCTCCACACATGAATGGGATTTATTTGGCTATATAAAGAGAGAAAATCTTACTGCAAATAAATTGGCTTATTCTGCCTGTTACACAAAGGATGCCACACTGGCCCTGCTGTTCGCACTGTCAAAGATTATTTTTAAGTCCAGGAAATTTTTCAGATCTCAAGTGCCGCCTTTAATTTCCCCCAAACCGAATAACAGCAACCGCCTTGCTTCCAACAAAAATAGAATGACAGAATTACGTTTGCTTCTGGTTTTTATTTTTTGAGATTATATCAGAAAACACAGAGGGAAACAATAGTCTCAGAGTAAATTAGGCAACAGTGCTAGATAATACATTTCTGAAAAGTAGTGGAAACATAGCCCTGCTAAATAAATATATATTGATTCAGTTACTTATTTATTCCTTATGCACTGGAAACACAAAAGGCTATCAACAAAATGTAATAACCGATTTGAACATAATATCTGGTTTGCTGTATTCCCTCAGTCACTGACATGAGAGAGAAATCCAATCCTGAAATACAGGTTTACCATTGGAAACCAGATGTATTTTATTAAGATAATGCTCTCAGCTGACAAAGCAGATGATGCTCAGTGTGAATCAAAACTTCAAATATTTACTATCTAAAGTGTAGTAGGTTTGTCACAAGATAGCTTTGTAAATCAGGAATTCCAAATGTTAAGGGGGATTCTCGGACTCTGGTGACCAAACATGAGTGGACATCAGGTTAGCCTCACACCTTGAGTTCACGTTATGGTTAGCCCTGGAGGCAGGGACCAGAATCGTGTCTTTTCTGAAATAATTATTCAGAGAAGGTAAGAATTTCCTATTTTGTTAGAGTCCAGAGTCAAGACACCCGCAGGAAATAATGACAAATGATTGATAACATTTCTCCAGCAATAGCGTGCTGGCAGAGGGCTGAGAAACAGAGCTGAGAAGCAGCTCTGACCTGGGCAGGGCACCCAAGTTTAAGATCCTACCTGAAGATCTCCTGAGGAATAAGCTTTAGTGCCCTCGCCTAACAGTTGCAGTCACAGAGGTCAATATCTAATCAAGCACGGGAAAGCACTCTGTGGATGTTATTGTGTAAGACAGGTGTTTGCTGCCCATCTGTGTTCAGTCTCCAGTTTGGCTAACCATGTTCACTAGCTGGAGTGAGCCCCAATCTTTCCAGAGTTCTAGGGAGTGCATTCATCTCACGCTTTTCTATGCCTCTTGCCTTGATTGATTGATTGATTGATTGAGGTCATTTTGTAATTATTCACATCATCTTGAGTTGGATGCTTGGTCCATTAATTTTTCGTCTTCCTTATCTCTGAATATGGGCTTTTTAGTCTATGATGTTGTCTCCTAAAATACCTATTTAGCTGCATTCTCAGGTTACTGCGTCTGCATTCCAGTCCATGCTAAATATTTTATAACTTCTGCTTAGTTTTCTTTAACCCATTAAGTATTTTGAACTGGGGTGCTGGGTTTCCCATTGTATTTCAGTGAGGGAGAAAGTTCTGACTCTGGCCATTTTTAAAATTGATCTCTGATTTATTACGTTGTGATTTAAAAATATAGTTAAGTAAAATATTCTTTGGAATTTGCTGAGACTTCCTTTGTTGCCTAGCATGTGTCAGGTTTTTTTATTTAAAAAAATGTTTTTTAATGTGTATTTTTGAGAGAGAGAGAGAAAGAGAGCGAGTGGGGGAGGGGCAGAGAGAGAGAGAGAGAGAGAGAGAGAGAAAGAGAGACAGAATCTGAAGCAGGCTCCAGGCTCTTAGCTATCAGCACAAGAGCCTGACACGGGACTCGAACCCACGAACCATGAGATCATGATGTGAGCTGAAGTCAGGCACCAACCAACTGAGCCATTCAGGTGTCCCGAATGTGGTCAGTTTTTTAAAAGCTGTTTCATGTTTGCTGTGGGCCCTGCCTTCCTTCTCCTCCTCCTGTTCACCCTGGTAATATATGGGTGAGGTGGGGAGTGGGGACCCCCAAATATATATCAGCCCAACAGCCCTAAGTCTCCTTTATTATTAGGAAACAAAAAAACCCCAATAAAACAACAAAAAATGGCATCATGAATATGAACAGCATTGTCAGATGAATTCGTTGAAGTGGGTTTTTTTTGTACTGTATCCTCAAATTTAATAGATTAATGTGTCTTGTAAACATAAAAAGAAAACCTCTAAAAAATAAAAAAATAAAAGCTGTTTCATGTTTGCTTAAGAAGAATGTGGGGGCGCCTGGGTGGCTCAGTCGGTTGAGCATCCAACTCTTGGTTTCGGCTCAGGTCATGATCCCACGGTTCATGCAATGGAGCCCTGTGTTGGGCTCTACGCTGATAGCTCAGAGACTGCTTGCAATTCTCTGTCTCTCTCTGCCCCCCTCCCCTGCTTCCTCTCTCTCTCCCTCCCTCCCTCTCTCTCTCTCTCTCTCAAATAAATAAGTAAATAAACTTTAAAAAATGAATGTAAATTTTCTATATGTTGGGTGAAGGAATCTGTGTGCTTGTATCTATTAAGTAAAACTTGCTAATTGTGTTGTTCAATTTGGTTGTTGACCAAAATTTCATCTTGGTCTTTCCTCATCTTGGTCTTTCAGTTTCTAAAATCTTCTACTTGGTAGCTACATTAATTTTGTCTTGCAGTTTTGTTAAATATTGCTTTATATATTTTTAAGATGTACCGTTCAATGCATACAAAGTCATTGTTACCATACAAGCCATGCAATATGCAGTACTTTCGTGTCGCACTGTTTTTAACTTCGAAAATGGTTATTATTTATTATTAATGCCTACTTACATTGATCCCAACATGTTTTATGACTTCTTACCTGATTGTCGATTCTTTCTTGCCTAGCTTTTTATTTTACAATAATTTCAAAATTACAGAAAAGTTGCAGGTACAAAATGCTCACAAATACCTTTCACCCAGATCCCACACTTCTTACCAGGCAACTATTTTTGCTTTACGTAAGTTATTTTTTTTTAAGGTATCACCTCACACCTGTTAGAATGCTTATTTTGCAAAAGATAAGAGGTAAACTGGCAAGGACATGGAGAAAAAGAAACCTTATACCCTGTTGGTGGATATGTAAATTGGCGTAGCCATTATCAGGAACAGCATGGTAGTTCCTCAGAAAATTAAATACAGAACTACCGTGTGATCCAGCAATCCCGCTCCTGGGTTGGTATCTAAAGGTAGGAAATCAGTATCTCCAAGAGATTCCTGCACTCACTCCCATATTCATTGCAACCTTATTCACAATAGCCAAGGTGTGAAAACAACCTAAGTGATTATCTATAGATGAAAGTATTTTTTTAAAAAAACTGAGATTACACACACACACACACACACACACACACACACACACACACACACACTGGAATATTACTAAGCCCTGAGGAAGAAGGAAGTCTTGCCATTTGTGACAACACGGATGAACCTTGAGGGCATTAAGCTAAGTGGAATAAATCAGAGAAAGACAAATGCTATATCAGTTATATGTGGAATCTAAAAAAGCCAAACTCATAGAAACAGAGAGTGGAATGGTGGTTCCCAGAGGCTGGGTTTGGGGCGGGGAGGGTGGGGGGGAATAGCAGATGTTGGTCAAAGGACACAAACTTTCAATTATAAGTGAATAGGTTCTGAGGATTTAATAAACAGCATGGTGACTGTTGTTAAAAATACTGAATTGTATACCTAAAAGTTGCTAAGAAAGTAAATCTTAAATGTTCGCACGCACACAAAAAATAGTAATTTTGTGAGGTGATGGAGGCGTTAACTAAACCCTACTGTGGTCATCATTTTACAGTATATAAGTGTATCAAATCAACATGCTATATACCTTCAACTTACACAATGTTATATTTCAATTATACCTCAATAAAGCTGGGGGTAGGGGGAGGCATACCCTGTCAGTTCATTGAATGGCTTCCTTTACTGGATCTCTTTTAAATGTTACGGGGAGGATTGTATGCTCATTTTGAGGACCCATTTAAAAGTACTTAATGAAAATTCATTATGTTTATATCCTATGTCTCCCAGGAAAAAAAAAACACATGTGCACAAAGAGACATGATAAAAATATAAAATTAATTTTAAAAATATTTACTGCAGCACTCTGTAATAGAAAGTCTGACATCCCCTAGATGTTCACCGATAGGAAATGAAAACCAAAATGTGATATATGTAAATGCCGGGGTTGCAATACTAAATGTAAAAAATTATGAACCAGAATAAGATGTTTAACACAATAACATTTATTGTAAGTAAAGACACGAGAGTGGATGCCTTTGATGGGGAGACATGAAAATTGGAACCGGGGATGATTAGTAAAGGAAACTAAATAAATAAAAAGAGATATAGATGAATGTATGATAGCTTTCCACACACCCAGAATTACAAGTAACCCAATTTTGTGCACCTGAGGTTCATTTTTTAAAAAATGAAGTGCAGCCACTAAAAGAACACAAATATAAAACCATCTGCTTAGAAGCTGCTGGTGCCAGGCCCATGGGAGCAGGCTTGCCGTAAGTGATGAAGACACAGCCAGCACTTTCCTGCTTCACTCCCATGCCAACTCACCTCATTACAGCATCGACCATTTTTACTAATTTAGGACATGATATGAGAGAGGTGTTCTTCATTCCTGAGCCGTATACTCAAACTGAAATGATAATACCACAGCCAAGCACTTAGCAAAATAAGTCTAGGGTAAAGACCCGGGAATCAAGTTTGTTTGGCCATCGCAATGTTATGGAAGCTTCTAATTTTAGAGAAAATATTTAAAATGTCAACCTCAGAATCACCAGTCCAAACATTTAATTTCCTACCAAAACTTGGGAGTGTTCAAGTAGGTGGAATTTTATGATTACAACGAAAAAACAAACAAACAAACACTTGGACAAATAAAATTTCAGCTTCCAGTAGCCAAAAAGAAGCCTTACTTATTAGTGTGCTTTCCTCTGGAGCTCATAGCACATAGCTGCACACTTAACCTGCTTACACTGAAGGACAATGGCTAACCAGCACAGGAAGCGGGAAAGCAGCCTTGTGGTTCTCCCCTCCTTTTTGGCCCATCTGTCCCTACTCACGGATCTCACGGCAGTTTTCTGACCTCTTTCTGCCCCAAATCTGCTTTCTGGTTATTCCTGTCATTTGGTTTAATTGAAATCCATTCCCGACCTGATCTTTCCCCCAGTTGGCATAGAAACCTTGGACTCTGAACTTGGCCCACATCACATAGGCCTACATGTCCCTAAAATAAATAACTCTACTCATGAATACTTTGCAAAATCTACTACATCCCAGCCTCCCCCAATTCCTAAACCTAATTTTATTCTTCACTGCCCACCATCTGGCCTCAACAAATTGGCCGACAATTTTTTTCTGTTACAATGCATATGTGCCCAAGTTTGGGTTTTGTTTTAATTATCAAACTTGGAGAGTTAGGATTTAAAGAAGATGCGTTTGAGACTGTGTGTACAATGTTTCTCACTAATGATTCCCCACTCTCGCTAGACAAGAAGAAAAGATTGAGTTTAAAGGACGTAATGCAATTTAAAGTTTAGACAGTGGCTCAAACACATCACAGATGAAAAGTAATCAGGCATTCTCCTCTGTCTGGGTCTTAAGAGAAAATAAGCCAGTGAAAAATAAAGCCTGTGCATGCACACATGAGCATACCCACATTTCCTCCCTGATGTGGCAACCTTGGAAGTGTGGGCCAGTGAGAAGCCGGGCTACAGAAGTTGGGGTGGGGAGATATGGGTTGGGCTCTACAGTTGCTTTTGCTGGCTTCCTATCAAGGCTATGCCCTAGGACCACCCTCCTTCCCCATGACTGGAAATATGAGCACCTGCCCTTCTAGAAGAAACACTGGCTTTCTAACTCCCGTAGCCTGTATCATTCACAAGAAGATGTGTCCTCCACACCTGTGAGAGCCTTTGACACCGGGCTTTGTTTCCATCCCTATCTTTCCTTTTTTATGTTTCCAATAAATGGGGTTCCTTTCCTGTTTTTAAGTGCATTGGGTCAAAGGATGCTTGGATAAATTGAGCCATGCAGGCGAGCTCAACAGAAATAAAATAAGTTGCAAACTATTAACTTTAATGCCCCCAAATCTATTACACGGTGTGCATGTCAACACAGCCTGAATCGGTTCAGTTTTGTCTTCCGCTTCCTCAGCCCTTCACTGCCTTTGGGGGGGTTCTAGGTGCAACCCGCCAGTCCTGCCCTGGAGAACACAAAGTGATCTGCAGCCTCTAGGCAGTGCCCAGTTTACCCTGAGACTTGTCCCAGTTTTAGACAACTCAAAAGCCTACATCCTCACCTGTGGGGCGCATGTTCCTTTCTCCTCTCTTATAATGGGCTGTACCGGAGATGCAGTCTTCTTTTCCTCCGAGTTTGCTACACGTGTATTCCGAGGAGGGCATGAGCCCTAGCAGATTTCCCCTCCGCTTCCCTCTGCAAGTCTGAGCGTGAGAGAGGAGAGTTTGTGCCATTCATTTGTTTGTTCATGCATTCATTTACTCAACACCACTTAGCAACCTGATACGTGACTGGTTCTTTGCCCGGTTGCTGGGTGTACAAAGAGGAAAGGCAACACAGAATGCTGTGGCTGTGCGATTGTCTGTTTACAGTCCATCTCTTGGCATGCGGAACCTAAACTTGTTTCTGATGATGGTTTACTTAACATCCTGCTAGATCACAATGCTCTACACGTAAGCACAATTCAAGGAACTTTGTGTGGGTGCCGATTGCACAGAAACCAGTGCGTGCATTAAGGGGATTCCAGTGACTTTTTTGAACTAGCAAGGCAGAGGACCAAAAAGCATCCTGGAGTAATCCTGATGGAAACAAGAGCCCTGGATGCCAGTCAGTCTCTTCTGTTTGGCAGACCTCCGCTCTGAAACTTGGAAGCCAGGGTCTCCCTTCAGGAGGGATGTGTGTTTATTTTTCTGCCGCAGGACTGTGTAAATGCTTTGTGTTCAGACTGTTCTGTGACTTCAAAGAGATCGGGGAAGGCAGAGTTAGAAGGGTCAGCTTTCAAACTGCAGTTTGAGGATAATATTTTGAAGGAGCTCTACATGAAAGGAAAGGCAAACCTTGGGAAATGTTGTGAAAATATGTTTTCCGCCTCACCAGCTAATTACCTCCCACTCATGGGAGCCCAGGGAGAGGGCTCCCGGTAAATGTTTACTGCAGTGGGTGCTCCCTCTTCACAGGGAACTGACAGTGCCTCACCCAAGTGTGCACATTGCCAAATCAGAAACGGAAATAGATTGTCCATGAGGCGTTTGATTTTGTTGCTGGTTTCTATGCAAAATCTAACGAAACAAGCCACCACCATGGAGTGCCCTGAAGCTGGCGCTCACATCTAAGATTTGACAGTCACGCTGGCTCCTCGCCAGTCCCCTCACCCAGTTATTCGGAAATGCACACATCTGTGCTTCTGACACCAGGGGTTGTGCTGAGGCTGAGCTGTCCGATGGGGGCAGCCACCAGTCACACGTGGCCGCTGATCATTTGGATTGTGGCTAGTCCTACCTGAGATGTGCTGTATGTATAAAAACACACACTGGGGCGCCTGGGTGGCGCAGTCGGTTAAGCGTCCGACTTCAGCCAGGTCACGATCTCGCGGTCCGTGAGTTCGAGCCCCGCGTCGGGCTCTGGGCTGATGGCTCAGAGCCTGGAGCCTGTTTCCGATTCTGTGTCTCCCTCTCTCTCTGCCCCGCCCCCATTCATGCTTTGTCTCTCTCTGTCCCAAAAATAAATAAACGTTGAAAAAAAAATTAAAAAAAACACACACACACTGGATTTTGAAGACTGAGTCCAAATAAATGCGTGTAAAATATCTCATTAGTAAATTTGATATGGATTGCAGGTTGAAATGATAACATTTTGGATGCATCGAGTTAAGTACAGTATTAAAATGGGTTACACCAGTTTCTTCTTTTTTTTTTTTAATGTGGCCACTAGAAAATTTAAGATAAAATATGTGGCTCAAAGTATATTCATGTTGGACAGCAATGTGCTAGTGTCAGAACTCAGGGGCAGAGAAGACACATACTTGCCTTTAAGGAACATCTCATCTTGACTCATGTGACAGACAAGTCAACAGGCAATTGTGGGCACTGACGAGAGAGGTACCTAACCCTATCTGGGTCAGAAAATGCTTCTCAGGTATGGTCGCAGAATAACGCCCCCGCCAAGGATATCCACGACCTGATTCTTGGAACCCTGTGAATATAGGTAGGGAGTCTACTTTATTCTTTTTGCCCACCTCCCCACCCCCCCCCCCCAGCCGCCGGCACCTACATGGGCACTGGATGAACCATTAGTTCTGAGGGTTGAGTATTTGGTCTTCCGAAGTTTTGATTCTTCTAACAGTGACAACTTAAGACACTATGACAAATAATGAGAGATTTTTCAGGCAAATGTGCTTTGGTGCCTCAAATCCTTTTTATATACAGCACGTGCTGAAAACAACTGCCTCCTTTGAATCCTGGATCCACCATTTACTAGCTGTGTTACCATGGCCAATTTCCTAGCCTCTCTGAGACTCTATTTCCAGACATGTAAGGAAGGTATAAAAGAATAATAGTACCCTTCTCCTAGTGCTGAGATACATCAGATAACACACAGAAAACACTCAGAACTGGGCCCAGCATGCAAGAAGGAGTCAGCAAATGTTAACTCTTATTAAAATTATTAGTATTGGGGCGCCTGGGTGGCTCAGTCGGTTGAGCGTCCGACTTCGGCTCAGGTCATGATCTCACAGTCCGTGAGTTTGAGCCCCGCGTCAGGCTCTGTGCTGACACTTCAGAGCCTGGAGCCTGCTTCAGATTCTGTGTCTCCCTCTCTCTCTGCCCCTCCCCTGTTCATGCTCTTTCTCTGTCTCAAAAATAAATAAAAACATTAAAAAAAACTTAAAAAAAAAATTATTAGTATTGAAGAAGATGATTATAATTACAAAGGCTAGTCTGAAGGGACCATTGGTAATTCCTACAGTCGTAGCTTTGAGTTGTAAATCTCAGGGGTGCCTGGTGGCTCAGTCAGTTAAGCACCCAACTTTGGCTCAGGTCATGATCTCGCGGATCATGGGTTTGAGCCCCGTGTTGGGCTCTGTGCTGACAGCTCAGAGCTTGGGGCCTGCTTTGGATTCTGTGTCTCCCTTTCTCTTTGCCCCTCCCCCCCCCAAAAAATAAATTAATTAATTAAATAAATAAACATTAAAAAACAGTTTTTAAATCCTTATTAAAACCAAATCTCAGGGGCTGAATTTTTGCAAATGAGAATTTTATTTTCTATGAATCTGTGCACCGTAGTTCATTCTTAAAATGTGACAGCACTACCTAACCTGCTGTAATCTGCCACAAGCCCCATTTAGTGGGCTCTGCTAATTATTAAGGTCGAAAATTCTGTTACCACCTAGTAAATTCCACCTCCTGGAGAAATGAGTTTAAAATGCAGACTCGCCGAAGTCTTCGTCATGTTTAATTTTATGTATCAACGTGGAGGGTTTTTTGGAATGGTATTAAAATTTAAATCAGTGAAATCTGAGTAGCACATTGCCCTCCATAACATGGGTGGGCCTCATCCAATCAGCTGAAAGCCTGACCAGATCAACAAAACTAAAAGGCAACCTATAGAATGGGAGAAGATATTTGCAACTGACATATTGGATAAAGGATTAGTATCCAAAGCCTATAAAGAACTTATCAAACTCAACACCCAAAAAACAAATATCCAGTGAAGAAATGGGCAGAAGACAGGAATAGATACTTTTCCAAAGAAGAAGACATCCAGACACATGAAAAGATGCTCAACATCACTTATCGTCAGAGAAATACAAATCAAAACCACAATGAGATACCACCTTGCACGAGTCAAAGTGGCTGAAATGAACAACTCAGGAAACAATGTATGTTGGGGAGGATGCAGAGAAAGAGGAACCCTTTTGCACTGCTGGTGGGAATGCAAACTGGTACAGCCACTCTGGAAAACAGTATGGAGGTGCCTCAAAAAATTAAAAATAGAACTACCCTACGACCCAGCAATTGCACTACTCGGGGTATTTACCCAAAGAATACAAAAATGTTGAATTGAAAGGGCACATGCACCCCAGTGTTTATAGCAGCACTGTCAATAATAGCCAAATTATGGAAAGAGCCCAAATATCCATCGACCGATGAATAAATAAAGATACAAGGGAATATTACATACACATACACACAATGGACTATTACTTGGATATCAAAAAGAATGAAATCTTGCCATTTGCAACAATGTGGATGGAGCTAGAATGTATCATGCTAAGTGAAGTAAGTCAGGCAGAGAAAGACAAATATCATATGATTTCCCTCGTGTGTGGAATTCAAGAAACAAAAGAGATGACTGTAGGTGAAGGGTAGGAAAAATAAAATAAGATACAAACACAGAGGGTGGCAAACCATAAGAGACTCTTAAATACTGAGAACAAACTGAGGGTTGTTGGAGGCGAGGTAGGTGGGGGGGGGGGATGGGCTATTAAGTGATGGGCATTAAGGAGGGCACTTGTTGGGATGAGCACTGGGTGTTATATTTAAGAGATGAATCACTGGGTTCTACTCCTGAAACCAGTACTACACTGTATGTTAAATAACTTGAATTTAAATAAATTACTTAAAAAAAAAAAAAGCCTGACTAGAACAAAAAGACAAGCCTCCCTGAGCAAGACAGAATTCTCCAGGAGGTTGTCTTCATACTGAAACTGCACCATTGGCTTTCCTGGGTGTCCAACCTACAAGCCCACCCTGAGGACTTTGAACTTACCAGCTTCTATGGTGACATGAGGCATTTCCCTATAATAAATCTCTTTCTATACACATACACATCCTATTGGTTCTGTTTCTCTGGAGACCCTTCACCAATATCATCTCCTGAGAAACTTTGTTATCTATGTTCCTTTTTAGAAAAATCTAGGTGTGCCCCGGGGGGGCTTAGTCAGTTGAGTGTCCGGCTCTTGATTTCAGCTCAGGTCATCATCCCAGGGTCAGGGGATCAAGCCCCAAGTCAGGCTCCACACCTAGCATGGGATTCTCCATGGGATTCTCTCTCTCTCTCTCTCTCTCTCTCTCTCTCTCTCTCTCTCTCTCTCCCTCCGCCCCTCCCCCCACTCTCTCTCTTAAATTAAAAAATATATATTTTTTAATCCAGAAATATAACACTTCGCTATCCAGACCTTTGCCTGGAGGCAGGGTGACCTAGCATGAAGACTTGGGCTTTTAAAGATGTGAGTTTAAAATTCTGGTTGTGCCATTTACTACATGACTAGCCTTGGGTGAGTCACTTCAAATCTCCCTCAAATCCCCCAACCTCAACTTTCTCATCTGCGGAATGAGAATCTATGTCTCACCCAGGGAGTGTGTGTAACAATCCGTCAATGCTTGGAAAGATTCTGGGCACATAATAGACACTCAATAACAGGTATTTAAACATTACTAATGAGTAAAAATAAGATTTTCTACCCTTCAGTGCTTACACTTGTCACTAACATGTCTAGGCCTCAATTGAGCTAGAAGAAAAGTACACTTCTTGAATCTCAAAGAAATCCTGGATTTCCTTCATTACTCAATATTCAGCCAAGGGCTCTGGCCTATTTTTGTCATTTCTCTGAATGCTGTAAACCTCAGGTAATCAACCTCATTGTTTAGCTGCTTTTCTCTCTACAAAGTTATTCATAACAAGATGGCAATCAGGTGCAATTATCTCCAGAGACTGAATTGTAATCACCACAGAATGGAATTAAATTTCTATATTAGAAAGAAATTTAGGAAGCGAGGCATCTTGACACCTTTGTCAAACTATTCATTTGCTTGTCTTTTTGCACAAAATTATAATCTGGAAAACCATTTTCCACCAAAACCCGATGGGACATCTTCCAGGTTTTCCCCTCAAAACTGGCATTTCCCTACATAGGACTCCTCACAGAGGAAGAATTTCAATTTCTTGAGCCCATGCTAAATTCCAGGCACTGTGATCCTAATGTCACTTCTTTCATCTGCTTTCTTCCTAACAGCACCTCCATAAACTGGCATTAAGAATCCCATTCTGGGGGCATCTGGGTGGCTCAGTCTGTAGAGTGTCTGATTTCGGCTCAGGTCATGATCTCATGGTTGGTGAGTCTGAGCCCCAAGTCGGGCTGGCTGCTGTCACTACAGAGCCCGCTTGGGATCCTCTGTCTCCGTCTCTCTCTTCTCCTCTCTCCCTCCCTCTCTCAAAACAAAATAAATAAATAAACATTGAAATTAAAAAAAAAATCCCATTCTAGGGATGCCTGGGTGACTCAGTCAATGAAGCATTGGACCCTTGATTTCAGCTCAGGTCATGATCTGCCAGTTGTGAGATCAAGCCCAGAGCTGGGCTCCATGCTGAGCATGGAGCCTGCTTAAGAATGTATCTCTCTTGGGGCACCTGGGTGGCTCAGTTGATTGGGCGTCCGGCTTTGGCTCAGGTCGTGATCTTGTGGTTCATGAGTTCGAGCCCCGCATCGGGCTTTGTGCTGACAGCTTGGAACCTAGAGCCTGCAGCCTACTTCACATTCTGTGTGTGTGTGTGTGTGTGTGTGTGTGTGTGTGTCTGCCCCTCCCCTGCTCATGCTCTGTCTCTGTCAGAAATAAATAAACATTAAAAAAATTAAAAACAAACAAAAAAAGAATCTCTCTCTCTCTCTCCCCCTCTGCACCTTGCTCTCTTTCTCAAAAAAAAAAAAAAAATCCCATTCTAAGGATTTGGAAATTCAGGCTCAAAGAGGTGAGGTAAATTACCTAATGTCTTCAGCATTCAGATTCAGTTTTGTCTTACTTCAGAGTCCACTGACACTGCTTCTGTCAGGCCGGTAGCAACTTATTCTTTCTTCTGCAAGCTGGTCAGTCCATGAGCCTAATGAGAATTCCACAACATGAGCAAAATAGTTGGTTCTTTTTCATTGTTGAGTAAACTTGTGTAAGGATAATGGTTGGCTATTTCCTTCCTGGTAAAAAATATAGTATAGTATAACTAACGTAATGCAATCTAATCTAAAATATCATATCATATCATATCATATCATATCATATCATATCATATAACATAACATAACATAACAGCTGGGTCAGTGCCTTTCTTCCCAGATCAAGGCCTTCCGGAATCCTGAGTCTAGTAACCACTTGAACATCCCATTCTGCTCTCCCATTTCCTGATTTCCTCATCTCCAGTGACTTCAGTGACTCAGTTCCATGGCCACAAGACTCATAAAAACTATTTTACCACTCATTCATTAACCATGCATTCCACCACCTGTCCACTTTCTTTTGCTTTAACAATGATTCCCACTTTGACCATTCTTTGACCCCTATGTGATCTTCAGTCCATCAATCCTTCTGATATCCCCCAATTAATTATCTGCTTCCTTTTTCCCTTCTTAATTAACTTAGAGTAACAGTCTATCATTTTAATTATACTCTTACTGATACCCTAAAATCTTTTGTCTCTATAAATCTATATAAACTAACTTAGAAAAGTGATGACAGTGTATTAAGTGGAAAAGCAGGTTTGAAACTCACTATGAAAGGGGCGCCTGGGTGACTCATTTGAGCATCCAACTTCAGCTCAGGTCATGATCTTGTGGTTCATGAGTTTGAGCCCCCTGCCGGGCTCTGTGCTGACAGCTCAGAGCCTGGAGCCTGCTTCAGATTCTGTGTCTCCCTCTCTCTCTGCCCCTCCCCCACTCATGCTCTGTCTCTCTCTGTCTCGGGAATAAATAAAGATTAAAATAATTTTTCAAAACCTCACTATGAAGAATAGCATTGCGTTCTGTAAAATATGTATATAGATGAGTGTTTAGCTAGCTAGATATAAATATAGATATGGATAAATATTTAGAATAATATTCACCAGAATATTAACCAAGATAATTTGGGGATTTATAGGTGAACTATATTCTGACTCTCTTTAACAAACACATACCAATCTTACAATCAGGAAAAACATTACTTTCAAAATGGAAACTTTTTAGTAAAGAACAGAGCAGGGATATTTTGACACCTCTTTTCCCTCCTTGGGGAGTCCGAGAGTACTCCTACTTGTTAGAAAAGTGTTTAACTAAACAGGCAGAATTCCAAGAGGGGCCTCACCCTGAGTTGTGGCTGTGAGGCAGGCAGACGGAATGTTGTCATTATTCGTACAAGAGGCAATGCTGTCCCGTGTTGAAGGTAGGGGCCTAGACCTCGACCATCTGCCGCTCAGTGATCCAGTTAGGGCCGCCTTGCCAGTCTTCATGAAGCAGGCTTTTGGTTTCCCAAATTCAACCCACCTGGGAACATTTCTGCTAACAGATCATCATTTGATAGAAAAATTTAGACATTTCTTGTTCCTTGGAAGCATGCTTTCTTACCTCAGGATTATACCCATACATACAACAAAATTTAGAAGCAGAAAGGACTAGGAATAAGGTCTGTCCTTTTGGCTGAAAAAATATAAGCCAACATACTTTCTCAAATAATATGAATGAGTCATAGAATCAAAGCATAATTTATCTCTTAGCTGACATGAGAGGAGAGAGCCTGTAACAAAAGTTGTAACATTTCCACCATTGCCTGTATCAATATCAAATAATGAAAAGACAAAAAGCTTTGGGGTCAGATGGACCTGCATTTAAATTCGAACTCTTACAGAAACTAGTTGTATGAACTTGTGAAAAGTGTCTACTATCCTTTCTGAGCTTCAGTTTCTTCATTCACTAAGTGACTATGACAGCACTCAGTTTGGAAGGCAATGGTGTAAAACTCCCAGTTCAGTGCCTGGGACATTATAGGTGCTCAGTGCACTATTAGTCCCCTATCATTTCTGTTCAGTCACTCTTCTTGAGAAAATCTCTGTGTCAATATGTGATAGATGCCTTGTTGCCCAAGATCGGAGGGTTGGATTGACCCCTTTATCAGTACTACATGTCTCTTTTTTTCCCATGTGGTACATCCTGCCTTAAAGAACAGTTTTCTGATGTTAGTATAATTATATCAGCGTTCTTTTGGTTTACGTGATATCTTTTTCCATTTGTTTACCCTCAACATTTCTATATGATTTTACTTAGAATGTTTTCCTGTAAGCAGAATATAGATTTTGTTACTTTTATCTAGTCTGACAGACTTAGTCTTTAAATTGAAGTATTTAGTTCATTTACATTTAATAGAACTACTGAAGTCTTTGGATTTAAACATCTTATTATTTGCTTTCTGTTTCTCCATTTCCTTTACATTTATATTTCTTTTTGTTTTCTTTTGCACTAACTTTTTATTTTTTTAATGTTTATTTGAGAGAGAGAGAGAGAGCGAGCAGGGGAAGGGCAGAGAGAGCGAGACACAGAAGCTGAAGCAGGCTCCAGACTCTGAGCTGTCAGTGCTAGATCATGACCTGAGCTGAAATCGGCTGTTTAACCAACTGAGTTACCCAGGTGCCCCTGCACTAAGGTTTTTTTTGTTTTTTTTTTTAACTCTCCCTCTCCTTCCATCAACTTGTTTACTATGCTTTATTTTACTATTTTTTTTAAGTTTATAAAACTTAAAAAAGGGGAGGGGGGCAGAGAGAGAGAGAGGGAGAGAGAGAGAGAGAGAGGGAGAGAGAGAGAATCCCAAGAAGGCTCCATGCTGTGAGCATGGAACCCAACACCAGGTTCCATCTCATGAACCACAGATCATGACCTGAGCGGAAACCAAGAGTCAGATCCTTAACCTACTGAGCCATCCAGGTGCCCCTGTTTTAGTATTCTTTTGGTGATTACTCTAGAGATAATAACCAGTATTTTGACATATTGTAGTATAATATAAATCAGTATTTTTTTTACCATTTTTAGACAATTCAAAGACTTCTCTCACCTTTTCTCATTTTTGTTGTGTTTTTAAATTCTCTCTCATTGTTGCTATTTCTATACAGTCAACATACATTTGTATTTACTCATGTTTTTCCTTTCCAATATTCTTCATTTCTTCCTGCATGTCTTTGCTTTCTCTGTCATCACTTTCCTTCTATCTTAAGAACATCCTTTGCTATTTCTTACAGGTCCACTGATGACATTTTTTGTCAGTTTGTGCTTGCTTGATTTTTTTTTTTCATAGAACCCAGGTTGACAGTTACTTCTCTTTCAAAATATTGATGCATAATTATTTTATCTTCCACTCTTTTTAACAACACATTAGCTGTAATTCCTTTGAAGATAATATAGCTTTCTTCTCTTGCTGCTTTGAAAATTTTTTTTTCTTTTTGTCTTTGCTTTTCACCAATTTTACAATAATGTGTGCAGGTTTGATTTTCTTTGTTATTATCCTATTTGAGTTCACAGTTCCTGGATCTGTGACTTTATGTCTATAATTAGACTCAGAAAAAGTCCGGTCCTCACCTCTCCATTTGTTGCTTCTGCCTTATTTTTTCACTTCTTCTTCTGCAACTATAATTGTACACTTACTAGGACATCTTACTACACTCTATCTGCCTTGTATCTATTTTTTGGAATTTCCTACCCTTTTGTTTCACTTTTTTTTTTTTAAAATTTTTTTTTTCAACGTTTATTTATTTTTGGGACAGAGAGAGGCAGAGCATGAACGGGGGAGGGGCAGAGAGAGAGGGAGACACAGAATCGGAAACAGGCTCCAGGCTCTGAGCCATCAGCCCAGAGCCCGACGCGGGGCTCGAACTCACTGACCGTGAGATCGTGACCTGGCTGAAGTCGGACGATTAACCGACTGCGCCACCCAGGCGCCCCTGTTTCACTTTTCTTTAGTCTGAATATTTTCTTCTGATCTTTCAGTTCACTAACTTTTTTTCTTTAGCTGCTAAACTTAATATCCTATTAAACCTATCCATTGAAATCTTAATTTCCATTATTATATTTCCTGTTCTACAAATTTCCATTTGAAATAGAATATTTATAGTTTCCTGTTTTCCTCTATCTTTTATATCTTTGTACATATTAAGCATGATAATTTGAAATCCCATGATCGAGAACTTCATTATCTGGATGCCTTCTGGAATTATTTCTTTTTGTTTCTATGGGTTTTTTTGGTCAAATATTTTATTTTTATGTCTTTAAAAAGCTTGCTGGACATTTATGTATAAAATTTTTAGAAATAATATGAGGAGAGATCTTGAAAAGAAGAAAGTTTGAGGGCTTCTACTACCAGAAAGTCTTATTATAAAGCTGTAGTAACCAAGGCAGTGAGTTATTGGCACAAGAATAAGCAAACAGACCAATGGAATAGAATAGAATGTCCAGAAACCGACTCTCACATACACAGATATTTGATTCATCATAAAGATGATGTCAATAGAGTGGGGAAAGGATTATCTTCCAATAAACTGTGCTGAGTCAATTGGATATTTATAGTGGCGGGGGGAGGGGATATAAATCTTGACCCATGTCTTGTAGAGTGCCGTTAATGTTCTGTTCTTGGTCTGGGTCCTGTTTTACATGTAGGTGTTTGTTTTGTGAACATTCATTGAGGTATATACTTTTTTGTATATATTTTATACTTTAAGGAGTATTTTTGAATTACCTGTGAAAGCCACAGGTTTTATACAAAACCACAAGTTCTTTTTAGATCCACATTATAAAAATATCAAATATTAGCTTCCTGAGCATGACCTTATAACCTTGACCTGAGTTGTCCAGTATGGTAGCCACTAGCTACATGTGGCTATTGAGCACTTCAACATGGCCATTAAGTACTTCAAATATGGCTAAGCCAACTGAGAAACTGTTTTCAAGTTTTTATTTAATTTTAAAACTTATCCTCAACATACTTATTAGGGAAAAAATGAGTGTGTGGTATGTGAACTTACTTTTTAACACAAAGTAAGTATAAAATGTTTGTATTGAAAAATCTTAAATACAAAGCAAGTATTCCTGATAAAAAAATGTAGCATCTGAATTGAGATGCACTGTATGTATAAGATACGCACTCAATTTCAAAGGAAAACCTGTAAAAATCTCATTAATTTATATATTGATTACATGTTGAAATTATAATATTTTAGATATAATGGATTCTGTAACACATTATTAAAATTAATCATACCTATTTATTTTAGGGTTTTTTTCCTGCACATAATGGGTTTATTGAATAATCTGATTCATTGTGATACATGTATAGAATTGCTTTGTTATTTTTCCTTCTTTTTAAAATTTTAATTCTAGTATAGTCAACATACAGTGTTATATTAGTTTCAGGTGTACAATATAGTAATTCAACAGTTCTATACATTACTCAGTGCTCATCGTGTTACGTGTACTCTTACCTATTTCACCCATCCCCCCACCCACCTCCCCTCTGGTAACCATCAGTTCTCTATAGTTAAGGGTCTGTTTCTTGGTTTGTCTCTTTTTATTTTGTGTGTTTGTTTTGTTTCTTAAATTCCACATGTGAGTAAATCATATAGTATTTGTCTTTCTCTGAATTATTTCACTTAGTATTATATTCTCTAGATCCATCCATGTTGTTGCAAGTGGCAAATTGCATTCTTTTTATGGCTGGGTAATATTCCTTTGTGTATATATGTCACATCTTCTGTATCCAGTTATCTAGCAGTGGACCCTTGGGCTACTTCCGTAATTTGGCTATTGTAAATAATGCTACAATAAACATAGAGGAGCCTATATCTTTTCAAATTAGAGTTTTCGTTTTCTTTTAGCAAATACTCAGTAGTGGAATTACTGGATCATATGGTAGTTCTATTTTTAATTTTTTGAGTGACTGCCATGCTGTTTTCCACAGTGGCTGCATCACTTTGCATTCCTACCAACAGTACACAAGGGTTCCTTTTCCTCCATAGCCTCCCCAACACTTGTTTCTTGTGGCTTTTTTATTTCAGCCATTCTGACAGGTGTGAGGTGACATCTCATTGTGGTTTTAATTTGCATTTCCCTGATGATGAGTGATGATGAGCATCTTTTCATGTGTCTGTTGGCCATCTGTATATTTTCCTTGGAGAAAATTCTGTTCATATCTTCTGCCTATTTTTAATCGGATTATTTGTTTATTTGTGTGTTGAGTTGTGTAAGTTCTTTATGTATTTTGGATACTAACCCTTTATCACTTAAGCCATTTGCAAATACCTTCTCCCATTCAGTAGGTTGTCTTTTAATTTTGTTGATCGTTTCCTTTGCTGTGCATAAGCTTTTTATTTTGATATAGTCCCAATGGTTTATTTTTGGTTGTTTCTCTTCCCTCAGGAGACATATGTAGAAAAGTGTTGCTATAACTGATGTCAGAAAAATTACTGCCTGTGCTCTCTTCTAGGATTATTATGGTTTCAGTTCTCACATTTAGGCTCTTAATCCATTTTGAGTTTATTTTTGTGAATGGTGTTAGCAAGTGGTCCAGCTTTATTCTTTTGCACGTAGCTTTCCAGTTTTCCCTACACCATTTGTTGAAAAGACTTTTTGCCATCATGTATTCTTGACTCCTTTGTTGAAGACTAACTGACCATATAACTGTGGGTTTATTTCTGGACTCTCTGTTCTGTTCCATTGATCTGTGTGTCTATTTTTATACCAATATCCTACTATTTCGATTACTACACCTTTGTAGTATATCTTGAAACTTGGGACTGTAATACCTCCAGTTTTGTTCTTTTTCAAGATTGCTTTGGCTATTCAGGGTCTTTTGAGGTTCCATACAAATTTAAGGATTGTTTGTTCTAGTTCTATGAAAAATGCTGTTGGTATTTTAATAGGGATGGCTGTAGATTGCTTTGGGTAGTGTGGATATCTTAACAATATTTGTTCTAATCCACGAGCATTGAATATCTTTCCATTTGTTTATGTCATTTTCAATTTCTCTCATCAGTGTTTTATAGTTTTCAGAGTACAGGTCTTTCACCTTCTTGATTAAGTCTAGTGCTAGGTATTTTATTGTTTTTGGTGTAGTTGTAAATGGGATTGTTTTCTTAATTTCTCTTTCTGCTGCTTCATTATTAGTATATAGAAATGCAGTAGGGGCGCTTGGGTGGCTCAGTCAGTTAAGCATCCGACTTTGGCTCAGGTCATGATCTCACAGTCTGTGAGTTCGAGCCCCGCGTCGGGCTCTGTGCCAACAGCTCAGAGCCTGGAGCCCGCTTCAGATTCTATGTCTCCCCCTCTCTCTGCCCCTCCCCTGCTCGTGCTCTGTCTCTCTCTGTCTCAAAAGTAAATTAAAAAAACATTTAAAAAGGTTAAAAAAAAAGAAATGCAGATTTCTGTATATTGACTTCATATCCTGTGATTTTACTAAATTCATATTTTAGTTCTAGTTTTTTCATGGAATCTTTATGGTTGTGTATATATAGTATCATGTCATCTGTAAGTGGTGAAAGTTTTACTTCTTCCTTACCAATTTGGATGCATTCTATTTCTTTTTGTTGTCTAATTGCTGCATCTAGGACTTCCAGTAGTATATTGAATGAACATAGTGAGAGTGGTATTTTAGTTTTTGCTAATGTGGCTCTTAGAAAGTTTAAAATTACACATATGGGGCGCCTGGGTGGCTCAGTCGATTGGGCACCCAACCTTGGCCTAGGTCATGTTCTCACAGTCCGTGGTTTGAGCCCCGTGTCGGGCTCTGTGCTGACATGCTGACAGTTCAAAGCCTGGAGCTTGCTTCTGATTCTGTGTCTCCCTCTCTCTGGCCCTCCCTCACTCATTCTGTGTCTCACTCTTTCTCTCAAAAATAAATAAACATTAAAAAAATTTTTTTTAATTACACATATGATTTGTATTATCTTTCTGTGGGACAGAAATGACCTAGATGAAATAGATGTGGAGAAAACATGAGAGAAAGTGTCTCTTTCTAATCTTTACTCGTAAAATGCACCAGCTTAATTAAAGATAACAAACATCAGTAAATATTCCTCAATTTGGACTTAATCCATACGTCAGATTTTTCTCAATCAAACACTTCTGGAGGGTTTTTTCTTAATGTAAAAAATGTTTTATATATTTTCCAACCTGCCAGGTAGAGTTTGTTTTCGCTTCAAATGTATTATTGTCTCCTTTACTAAACAGCAAGCTCCTTGAGACTTGAGACCAAGTTCTTTTACCTCTACACATCCTTAACACTGTTATTCTGAACAAGTATTAGGCACTTAATAAATCCTTGCTGGTTAATTTCCAGAAACCCTTCTGTATAAAAGCTGAAGAGCAGCCATTCTGTGAAAAGTGTTTTATTTGAAAAGCTGGGCTCTCATTCTTTGGTGCTGCCAGATTAACTGGAAATGGAAAAACCAGTATTTGCTGTTCTTGTCCAGAAATTTGTCTATTGCTGCTTTAGAGCCCTGTGAACTATAAAGCTTCTTCTGAAATCAAAGCCAAGGTGTAAAAGTAGATAATTGGATAATAGAGGAGACCTAGTAAAAGCCTACACTTCGGACTTTCTGTTTAAAATGTTTACAGATTAATTACTCACATTTACCTCTCCTCTTTCCTAAACCACCGCTATATTCCAAAAAAGGGATAAAGACATACAGCCATGAGGACAAAACCAAAAAACAAAAAACCAGAAACAGCAGACAAAGATAGCAGGCTCAGAACTTGGAGACACATGGAGATGGGGCGACTGTTTTGGCAAATCATGGAGTAGAACGCTAACTGCATGAAGAGCAAAGCCAAGAAGCAAGAGAATTTATAATATAGAACACCAAAAGTCTCATAAATTGGAGGTTCCAAAGACCTCTGAAGTATGGCAGGCACAGGGAAGAAGACACTGGTTGAAAGTCTGCACAGGGAGACTTGAGTTCCTTTTCTTCGCTGTCGCCTTTTCAGAGGAGAATGTGTTTAACTGATATTTGAGGATCCCCAACAAAACAGCAAGTCTTTGCTTGATAAACCTGTAGTAAAGCCAACCACTTAACCCTATGCATGTATGCTTGTGCGCTATTCCTCGAGCAGAACATCAATCTTAAACATGAAACGACAGCCAAGGATCAGAACACGTTTAAGAAAATCCTCCACATGAAAGGCAGATATTAAACAGAAATAAGTATAATGAAGAGACAAAGCATGAAGCAGAAGAAAATTTACCCCAACACACTCACAATTAATATGCAAGAAGGGGCGCCTGGGTGACTCGGTTGAGCGTCTCACTTAGGCTCAGGTCGTGATCTCATAGTCTGAGTTCGAGCCCGCGTCAGGCTCTGTGCTGACAGCACAGAGCCTGGATCCTGCTTTGGATTCTGTGTCTCCCTCTCCCTCTGCCCCTCCCCTGCTCCTGCTCTGTCTCTCCCTGTCTCAAAAATAAATAAAAAAACATTAAAAATAATAATAATAATATGCAAGAAGATCCCATCTCCATAAAATGAGAAGAGAAGGCTATAAAAAGGAATGAGAGATTTTTTTAAGTTTATAACTCTTAGGGTAAAGAGAAGATTCTAAGATCTCTCAGCAAGGGGACAATAGTCACCTGAAAGGATCAGTAATCAGAATTTCATCAGATTTCTCAATCACCGTGTAAGAAGCTGGATTGTAGAGGACAACATAGAAGGCAATGGAGCCACGCTTTCAGAGGCTTCAGGAACAAGATGCCCCCTGCATGTCTCTATGCAGCTAAACCATAAATTGCGAGCAGAGGTAGGAAAAGAAACATTTCCAGATATACGAGGTCTCAAATAATTTACCTCATAAGAACTCTTTGTCAGGAAGCCACTGCGAGGTATATGACACCAAAATGAAGGTACAATCCAGCAATGGGAAAGACCGAGCACCCAGAAGACAGGTGCTCTATCAGCAGAGTATTAAATAGAATTCCCAGGCCAGTAGAGAAGGAAAAATCCCAGGATGAACACTACGCAGGAGCCCAGATTCAAACAGGATGACAGAGAGCTCCAGACACTGGGGGTGTTTTAACATGCAGAGATGGGGTTTCCTCTTCTAGTGCAAAGTTTGGCATGAATGATTGATAGTAGCCACTCAGCAAAAAAAAAAAATTTTTAATGAAGCAACTGGTAACTGTAGGCAAAACAAAGTTTAGTCATTGCAGGAACTGCATGACTCAGCTCTGTATAATAAGGTAAACATTGAATAATGATTTGACCAAAATGATGACACACTACCTGGGGGTCAGGGAAGTGTGTGTGGTGCACGTAGAGCATGAGACAGCAAATTCTCACTTGTCAGAGTAGTTTTTTAATAGATAATAACATTGAAATATCAATAGGGCTCAGTGGATATCTGATACTGATATCAATAGATATCAGTAGAAACATGATGTTGAGAAATAATAGATTCCAGAACATACACTCCCAAAAGACTTCATAGCGATTGCTTCCGAGGAATCACCCCTGAAAATTGAGGGAAATGTGGAGGATAAGGGACTATTGGTTTCATTATGGGTTTTTTTTGGCGGGGGGAGTGGGGAGCAGAGGGAGAGGGAGAGAGAGAATCATAAGCAGGTTCCATGCCCAGCACAGAGCCTGACATGGGGCTCAATCCCACAACTGTGAGATCATGACCTGGGCTGAAATCAAGAGTCCGACACTCAACCAACTCAGCCAGCCAAGCGCCCCTGGTTCCATTATGTCTTCTAGTCAAATAGGACTATTTGTCTCTCGGCTTTGTATATGCATTGATTTCTCTTTAAAAGAAACTCTAATTTTTTTTTTAAGTAAAAACACATACATATTATTCTTCAGCAGTTTAGGAATCACATATGTGTCTCATTTGAACGTGACTCCACCCTTTGCCTCCTTGGAGTCCCAGCTTCATCAGTTGTATCCTAAACATGCCCCATGCTCCTGGTGCTGGACGAGATACTTTCCTGACATTCACTCATTGGACCCTCACAACAACCATATGAGCAAGTTCACTGAATTTCTCCTTTCAAATAGGGAAATTCAGAGCCTGAAACAGAATAAGAAACAATTTCCCAGAATTCCTTGAAGCTATGGGTGATTCAGTGACACAGTTCTGGCCAAGAAAATGTAAACAAAAGTCTGCAGGCACTTCCTCTTCCTTCTACCAGGAACATAGACGTGCTGCAGCCTTCTTAGCATAAGGAACATACAAGCCGCACACAGAGAATGAAGCCTGGAAAAAGCCTGGATCGCAGACCTTCTTAGTGAGCCACCAAGCCATTCAGGACTGTCTACCTCCAGACTTCTTGTTAAGTAAGGAAAATAAAAGTGTTTAAAAATACATAAGCTACTCTAGTAAGATTTACTATTGCACAGACTTGAACACAACCCAGCTGATACAGGCTCCAAGCCCCTTCTTTTTCCCAGATCCTGTTGCTTCTCAGGTGCCCAATTAAAACTGTCAAGAGGCAGAGCATGGTTCCAAGCACAGATTTCTCCCTTGTAGATGTTCTTTCACATTTCTCTCTGAAGGTGCATGAAGGTGGGAGTCTCCCAAGAAAGTATTGGTGGATTGCAGTGTCACAGGAGTAGCCAACTTCCTGCGACATGAGTCATAATTTCCCTGGGTTGGTGGGCTAATCAATAGAAACTTTCCTTTTGAAGCCTGTTGATGAGATCACTTAAGATGGCAGAATGGCATGAGGACGTGGCATGAGGGTGGCTCAGTCAGTTGAGCATCTGACTTCGGCTCAGGTCATGATCTCATAGCTCGTGAATTCGAGCCCTGCGTCAGGCTCTGTGCTGACAGCTCGGAGCCTGGAGCCTGCTTCAGATTCTGTGCCTCCCTCTCTCTCTGCCCCAACCCACTTGCATTCTGTCTCTGTCTCTCTCAAAAATAAATAAACATTAAAAAAAATTAAAAAAAAAAAAAAAGAATGGCATGAGGACAGTCACAGCCCAGAGCAAAACAGGAATCACACTGGACTTGACTTTTTTTTTAAAATTAACTTATTTTGGTATAAGTAACAAATGTAGGAATGATATTAAAAGGGTGAAGGAAAAAGTACCTTTTCTCTACCTCAAACATTTTCATTTTGAGTTTTGAGTTTATTTAGAATCCAAGTACCCATGTGTTCTTATTTTTCATCACTGTAACCATATATACAAATGGTCGCTTTGTCTTAACATTATCACAACAAACCATAGAAGTTTTTTCCATGCTCTTCATTTTAATAACATATTCTTTTAATAAATACCTACTATGTGATAAGCACTAATGTGAAAGCTACAAATTGACTAATATTCCATCAAGTAGGTATATCATGGTTTACTCAACCATTCCACTAAGAATGGGTATTTAGTTCTTTTCCATTTTTTCCTTTTATAGATTAAAGATGCTGCAGTTATCACTTTCATAAGTATGGCTTTTGGCTTCTGATAATTAGTTCCAATTTTGAGTAGTGAGATTTCTGGATCAATGGATAAGGATAATCTGAAGGCTCTTAGGAAATAGTATCATAAGGGGTGTCTGGGTGGCTCAGTCGGTTGAGCATCCACCTTCAGCTCAGATCATGATCTCACAGCTCCTGAGTTCGAGCCCTGTATCAGGCTCTGTGCTGACAGCTTGGAGCCTGGAGCCTGCTTTGGATTATGTGTCTCCCTCTCTCTCTGCCCCTCTCCCGCTCATGATCTGTCTCTCAAAAATAAATAAACGTTAAAAAAATTGAAAAAAAAGGGGCGCCTGGGTGGCGCAGTCGGTTAAGCGTCCGACTTCAGCCAGGTCACGATCTCACGGTCAGTGAGTTCGAGCCCCACGTCGGGCTCTGGGCTGATGGCTCAGAGCCTGGAGCCTGTTTCCGATTCTGTGTCTCCCTCTCTCTCTGCCCCTCCCCCGTTCATGCTCTGTCTCTCTCTGTCCCAAAAATAAATAAACGTTGGAAAAAAAATTGAAAAAAAAATTGAAAAAAAAAAAAAGAAATAGTACCATAAATATTTTCAAGGGGGACCTCAACTACCTGTACCGGAGTTGCACTGTGCTTCCTTCTTCAGATCTTTTGAATCGAAATCTCAAATGAGTGCCTTTCATTAGAAGAGCCCAAATTACATGTCTTTGCTGTAGTGGCAAGGAAAGTTGGAGAAGAAGTGACTGTCTAGTTTCTACCTTGAGACACTGAGATATATGGGGGTAAGGGGGTGGGGGGGAATTTCCCAATGTAGAAATGTGTTTAAAAAGTCCCAGCTAGCCAAAACTCATGCTATCATTTCATATGACTAAATTGGCTGGCTAGTTCTCCCAGTTGACCCTACAATATGGCTTCATATTTTACCACTCAACTGAAACTATTCTTACTAAGGTCCCACTTGCCCTTATATCCACCAAATCTACTGGCCACATTTTAGCCCTTATCTTGCCCAGTCCTCTCACTTTACTCGGGTAATTCCTGCTCCTCTTTGAAACTTAGTGCTTCAGTTTCCATGACCTTATACTTGACTAGTTCCCTTTCTTTGTATCAGACAATTCCTTCTTGGTCTCCTTTTTGATCTTCCTCCACTGAGCCCCAAGTATTGGTATTTTTTGACATTTCACATGTAACCATATCTCCTTGCAACTGGAGATAATTTCCTCGAGCAATATCAATTTCTCTCATCCATTTAACTACCATCTTGTATCAGGCTTTGGATAGGAAAAAAAGAAACCGCTTTGTGTATGTCAAATCTAAAGGGCTTAAATATAGGAAATAATGAATCTCGGAAGGGCTATGGGTGGTGAAATTCAGATAAGCCACCACAGATGTTCTCAGTGGTCATTTTGGCTCTTTTGACCTGAGTGAGTAGTTCTAAAGAGCTCTCCGGGGGCTGTTTTGAACCTCACATCTCCTCTAACATCTGCCTGCAATTGGCTCTGGGAAGTAATGGCCTCTTCTCTTCTGTCTTCCAAATCTCTGGTGCATCCCGTCTTGTATCTGTGTACTACTCTTTCTAGAGCAAGAGTATCTGGTCACAGAATCCCCAGAAAAGTTGAGATTTACCGTATTTGGACTCTTTTAGGTAACATGTTCACCTCTAAACCAGCCCCCAGCTTTATAAGTAATGCATGTGACTTGTCTACGCTCATCAGTACACGTCGTCCTCCTACACCCAGTGTGATTGGCTTAACTAAAATCACATGCTCTACCCCCATGGAGTCACAGGTGGAGTCAGCTTCCCCAGAACCAAATAGATCCCAGGTGAAATCAAAGTCTCCTGGAAAAGGGGAAGAAGGAAAAGAGAAACCCTCAGGTGTCCACTGTCCATCCCTACTCCCACTGTCTTCATTTTCTCCCGCAAAACCACAGTAGTCTCATCATAGCCAGTAACTCTTTCTCTACCCATTTTCCTCACTACAGCCAGAGTCACATATGTAACACGTAAATCGGACCCTGTCATTTCTGTGGAAAACCATTTGATGGCTCCCCTTCCCCTAATTCTAGATGAAGTCTCTGTGATCTGGTCCCACTTACTGTAAGCTCTTCTCTTTCTAATCCTGGCCTCCCATTTTGTGCTCCAGAAGCATCCAAATACAACATGCCTGGCACAGTGCCTGGCATGCGGTACGCGCTCTCCCAGTGGTTACTGAGTAAGTAAATGAAGGAATAAATGAGACTAGAGGAGATTATTTACTTTCATTCTAAAATAAAACTAAGGCTAAGGTAGACTTCTGGTTCTTTTGTATCTCACTTCCCTCCCATCCTGCGCAGGGGCTCTATGCACCGTGGGTGTTCAAAGATGCCTGTTAGCTAACAAAATTAGCACATTCATTTTACTACCCAAGAAAGAGCTCCATTGAATTTTGATTCCTGGCAATTTAAAAAGATTTTCTGGGTGTTATAATTATTGGCCTGTTGTAGGAAAAAAGTGAGTGAAAGGAATTCATTAGCTCATTAAAATACAATGAAAGGAACATAATTAAAACATTTAGGCAATTTCTGGATCACAGAAAATGAATAAGCAAGAGGTGCAAAACAAACTCTCCGCCAGTCCTTGGCTGCAGCAGGCGACACTTCCTGCTTTCTCATAACACTGTCAACTAGCTGGCTCAAAACACTTTCCTCTCCCCACCGTCCCAAGAGAATTGGCTTTAATGAGCTTTATTCTTAGCCCAGAGCCTGGAAGTAGAAGCAGCATAGGGCTTGGCAGGGAAGCCCTTGAAAACCTGAAGGGGAGAGCTGGGCTTTCCTACCTCTGTCCCTGCTCTGTCCCTGTCGTGTGTTTTTGGCCCAACAACTGTACCTGCCACTGGGCTCAGGACTTTACACACACCCCCATTTAATTCCCACAAATGAGATATATATAATTATCTTTTCGTCAACAGTGAGACTCAGGCTCGGTAATCTGCCCAAAGTCACACAGCCAGCTGATGGGGTCAGAATGCAAATAAATGGTTCCAACCAGACTCCCAGAAGCCCCTGCTTCTAATCACTGTGCAAACCTGAATAGTCAGAGGCTCTCCCTCTGTGATTTCAGTAGCATTTGGTCCCCCAGGGCCTGGAATGGAAAGATTCAGCCTCACCCCCACACCCTCAGACACAGCAGCTAGCTCTCTGCACATTGGACGGGTAGCTGATGTCATTCCTGTTGTCCTCATGAGTCCTACTCCTGGCAACTTTGACCTTCACACCTTCTGCTGTCCCATCAAATCTTTACTCCCTCACATGTCCCCTCATCCCCACCCTGCCCACAAGTTGCCGGCGATAGCCAAATGTCCTTGAGTTCTTCCTAGTGGCACGGACCCTCTGGAGATCTGATGGCACAAGAGGAACAGCAGGGTCTCATCTGAAGATGCTCAGAGGAAAAACACAGGCTTACAAACCTCTGGCAGCAACACCCAAAGGAAGAAGTACTGTCAGGCAGGTGGACTGGGACCAGGAAATGGGAACAAGTCCAATTTCTACTTTAACAGTTTTGAGGACACCTCATATTAGACACTGTGCCAGATGTTTTCATATGCACTATGTCCTATAATCCCACTGTGAAGCCACACAGCTCATCTGCTTACTCACTATCACATTGTCTGAGCCACAAGCTGAGATCTTGATACCCAGGGCAAGCCAGTCCGGTCAGTTTTATAAACAAGGCCTGGTTCTCAGTAGGTGTTAATAAAATCTTTTATCCTCTCATTTAGGTTAATTGTTCTTGCTAAGGAGAAACTAAAGCTCTTGTTCATGGCAGTATGTAACAACATTTTTAAGTGTGAGGTATTTTTAAAATATCGTATTAAAAAAATTATATGCCTCTGTTATTTATGCCCAGATATAGTTCTGAATCTCAAGGCACAGAATAGTGCCTGGCACAGGACAAAGACGGATTTACTCCCCTCAGCTTGACAAAACTTTTTTTTTTTAATTTTTAATGTTCATTTCTTTGTGACAGAGAGAGAGAAGGAGAGGGGCAGAGAGAGGGGACAGAGGATCCAAAACAGGCTCCATGCTGACAGCAGAGAGCCCTATGTGGGGCCTGAACTCACGAACTGTGAAATCATGACCTGAGCCGAAGTCAGAGGCTTAACTGACTGAGCCACCCAGGCACAACCTTGACTAACCTTTAGGTTTTTTCATGACTGCAGGCCCTTAACTTCCTTTTTCTTAGGGCACTGACTTTGGTGAACTTGCAATTGTAAATTCTTTTTCTGGCTCTTTGAGATATATATCTTCTCCCAGCCTGTTGCCAGTTTTACAACCCAGGAATATCTTTCTCAAGAACCTGGGAGCCAATCCCTTTGGAATGGAATCATGGAAAGAGCTAGCACCCCTATCTCCTGGTGTCTGTGAGCTGGTAAGAGCCTGTGTCAGTCAGGGTTCGGCAGAGAAACAGGAGGACACAATTCAGTCCATAAAATACATAGACATATCTTTCACACTCTTCTCCTTGAAACACCCCCAAAGCCTTCAAGAGAATAGATGGGAAACCAAGAGTGGAATCTGAAGACAAGTTCCATCAATCATCAAAAAGGCCAGAGTCAAAATTGCAGCTGCCTGGATTTCTGCCTGAAGTCTTGAAAAAAAAATAATAATAATGTGTCTGAAGAAATAATAGAGTTAATATCACAGACATTCAGTGAAGGTAGACATGCAGAAATGGCAGAAAGAAAAATCTATCAAGGTGAAAAGTGAGCGAGATTCTATTCTTCCAGAAGCAATGAATACAAGCAGACTGGCCAAGAGAGCTGCCCAACCAGGGATGGATCACCCAGCTCCCCCGGCACAAGGAATGCCTGGGCACCTTGGTTTTTTTTCGCTTCGTGCTTCTCTCCCCGACTACACAGCACCCATTAGATGCTAACGCTCCATCTCAAAAAGAACAAGGAAAGGAAAGAGGCAATAAAAGGGCTGAAAAAAATTCGAGTCCTTCAATGCAGTTTTGGGCAAGGACCAAACCTCCAGTTAACCAGGACAAAGGCAAAGCCAAGAGAAAGGGGTTTCCCTCCTGGTAGTCCTCCGATCTTCTGCTTGGTGGAGTCCAGGAGCAGAGAGCCCTGTCCCCCGTTGTTCATAGGCCTTCTGACATCACATTTCTCTGGCCCACTTAAGCTTCTCGGGCTCTGACAGCCATGATGGGCTGTGTCTGTTTCTCTAGGAATCATCCAATTGTTTGGCATCCAGTTTCTGCACCTCCCCTCCCTATGGTGGTGGCTTAGCACCACAGAAAGTTTGGCTCCATCCATAGTTCTCTTTTTTTTCTCTTGTTTTTTTTTTTTTTTAACTAAGGTACATATAATAAAAAAACTAAAATATTCCCCCAATCCTCCTGGTTTTCCTCCCCAGAAATCACCACGGTTCCTTATGCATCTGTACAGAGAAACTTTATATTTTAAAGCATTTAATAATCAGAAGAGATGGCTGCATTTTACACACAATGATACAACGATCTGTGCCCATGGCTGTGGTTATATGCAGACCCACATAACCATCTATTTCAGGTTGCTGTAATTTGTTTTACTATTATAAGCAGACACTGCCAGGGTGAATTACATTAAGGCTATAGCTATGAATCAACTTGACATTTTCAAAGTGCTGGACAAATATGTTATCATTTGTTGTTTGTTTTTATTAATAGGATTAAAATTTTATTTTAGTTCCCATAAAGAGTTCTACACAAAAATGAATGGGCTTATACTGCCAGCTCTTGTTTAATGGCACTTAAGTTAGCTGGAAGAATTATTATAGTGAAAACTGTCTACCACATTCCTCCTAATCCAAGCCTCATAACTGAATTGAATTGAGCAGTTTATAAAGAATAGTATTCTCATGTGTCATGTGTAATAAACAAAGAAGAAAGGGAGACCAACTTCCCATGTTCACCATAACTCCACCCTTGTCCCAGAAAAGGGTCCCTGTACAGACAGGACATTCTCTTCCTTAGAATGTACATGGCTGGTGGGGTACCTGGGTGGCTCAGTCGGTTAACCCTCAGACTCTTGGTTTCAGTTCAGGTCATGATCTCACAGTTTGTGAGTTCAAGCCCCATCTCGGGCTACACACTGACAGTGTGGAGCCTGCTTGGGATTCTCTCTCTCTCCCTCTCTCTCTGCCCCTCCCGTCTCGCTTGCTCTCATAAAATAAATAAATAAACTTAAAGAAATCTACAGGGCTGGTAACAAATGCGCCTTTCACAACCCTTCCTGAAACCTAACTCCGTTTCCCCCCACAAGGCTCCTGCTCAAGAAGGGGAGTCAGGGACATAGGATCAAGACTTGGAGCAAAAGAATGAGATACCTGAATTCAACAGGGTGTCCTCTCCTGTGGAGTTTGGTCCTGAAGCCCATTCACAGGGTAAAAATTGTGTATCGTCAAATTGCCCTTGAAAATCCATTGTAAAGGCATTACCCTGTTGATGTACAATCTCTTCTTAAGTCCAACAGAACAAATCACTGATCCCTCAGCCCAGCTCCAGTTAAAGTCATTGGGTTGTGTTTGCAGGCATATTCGAAAGGAATGCAAACCACTGGACAGGAGAATCCCTCTCCACACAGTGGCACACTCATGCCAGAAGAGGCACTTGGTGGGGGGCCTGGGTGGCTCCGTCAGTTGAGCGTCCGACTTCAGCTCAGGTCAGGATCTCGTGGTTCATGGGTTCAAGCCCCGTGTCGGGCTCTCTGCACTGACAACTCAGAGCCTGGAGCCTCCTTTGTATTCTGTGTCTCCCTCTCTCTCTACCCCTCCACCTCTACCCACCCCCCAGGCTCTGTGTCTCTCTCCTTCAAAAAATAAATAAACGTAAAAACATTTAAAAAAGGAGAAAGAGGAGGAGGAGGAGAAAAAGAAGAAGAGGAGGAGGCGAGGGAAAAGCAGATTCATGTCTTCCATTCATTCTTTCGCCTGGACATATACTCAGTGAGCACCATGGACAGCAGAATCACCAACACTGAAACCGTGTTTCTCCTGAGCTCTACTTTCTCCCACTTTCAGATTGCTTGCTGAGTTTGGTTGGATACCTAAGAGTTAAAAGCTTACAAGATGCCGCTCAGGTATTTTATAGTGCTCCCCAGACATCCTGCATTATTGCCCACCAAAGCCCCAATATTCTCCCTCCCCTGAACTGCTTCCTTCTCCCTGGCCTCCAATGACCCTCCGATAGAAGTGGCACCTAATTAGCAGTGGCTGAAGCCACCAGTTCTAAGAGTCAGCATTTTTATGACCAGGTCATGATAACTTCTACTTTATTGCTTCTACTTTATTTTATTTCTAATTATCTATTTCTAATTAAAATCAGCACGTGTTCTCCCTCTCCTCTCCTGTGACGAAATCATCTTTGAATAGTGTTCTGAAGGTGCTTCCTTTCATTTCTTCTCCTCCTAATGTGAAATAATCACAAATTGCACTTTAGGAAATCTTGGGGCCCCTGGGTGGCTCAGGTGGTTTAAGCGGCCGACTCTTGGTTTCAGCTCAGGTCATGATCTCATGGTTCTTGGGTTCAAGCCCTGCATCGGGCTCCATGCTGAAGGGGTGGGGCCTGCTTGGGATTCTCTGTCTCCTTCTTCTCTGCCCCTCCCCCTATGGCACTGTCTCTCTCAAAATAAATAAATAAACTTAAAAAAAAAAAAAAGGACTTTAGGAAGTATCCCTTACAGATGCAAGAGGGATTTTGTGGTCATGGGAGTGCACTATCAAGAGAAAATGTTTGTTTGCAAAGTACATTTTATTCTCTGCTAGACCTGATGACTGATCAGTAAATCTGAGCCTAATAAACAGAAAACTTAACATGAGCTATGTTCTGTGACAGTATTTCCCAAAATTAGTTCTTCGGAACACTATGTCCACATAACTTTTGTAGGTTAGAACAAGTAACTTTGGGACACTTTTTGGTTTTGAAGAGTTTTTTTTGCTGCAGGATGTCTCAGAGCCTTTAGTGTGCTAATATTCATGGTAGGTCTCCAAGAGGAGGATACAACATACTCCCAATGTCACAGAGCCCTTTTCACAGAACATCTCATGGAACTAGCATTCTAGGAGCACACTTCAGGAAATGTTGCTCTGTCAAGTATATTGGGTGTAAGCCAGGATGGGAATGGCCCAGAGACAATGGGATCGTTTTAGAAGTACCAGTATCAATGACCACTACCTTTCCAAGTCCATTTACAGAATTGGGTCCCGCCTCCTGGGTCTGCATGAGAAAACAGTAAATGTTTACGGGAGGTCTTGGATCTACATCAAATAGTTAATGAAGATGTAGGTCTTAGATCTACATCTAGTTAATGAAGATGACTCACCAGGGGAAAGGTCAAAAATCAAAAGTCAAAAAGGGTTCTGGGAAAAGAAAGGGACAGAAGCAAGATTAGAGGGGGAATGGCATTAAAAATAAGAAAAGCAAAAGATAGAGGACAGATGGAAAAAAGGAGCAGCTATGGAATTAATTCACATGTTATCTGAGGGCCCACCAGGTACTTCCCAGTGTACCTGCTGGCACTGGCCTATTTTTCTGGACTAGGGACCCTCTAGCTAGGCCGTGTTGCCCTTCACAGATCCCAGACAAGTGTCCCCCTCTTTCTCTGTAGCCCTGTTGGCTGACCACAGCTGGGCTCAATAATATGTGTTCCTAAAATCTTACCTCATCTCAGTCACAGACTGATCCAATTCAAGGCCAATGATATAAGCGCAGATTATAATAGTCATCTCTCCAGGACTCAAGATCGGCATGCCAATGATAAGATGTATGATTCCAGGTTGCTCCCCAAATGCCCTTTTGTCAGAGCAAGGAACAGAATCGCAAGGATAACTGTCCAGTATCTATGCCCTTCCCACACTGATGGACCTCAAATCATCCTCAACCCTCCAGCCCCTGCCATTGGCTCAGTCAAGGCTCCTTTCTGACCCCTATATCCAAGTTCCAACTCCATTCCCTTCCAGTACCCCCATCTCTCTTGGGCCAGAAGAGCCTTGACTTTTGATTCCTCAACCTCTGAGTAGGTACCATTTACCTGAAAAAAGTTCCAAAAATATCCCACCCTGAATTCATTATTGCCAGCCCCTTCTCACCTGATGGAATTTGACTATTTCATCTTGAAGGCCCATTTCACTACATCTCTGCCTCTCCACCAGGCCAGCGCCTTACATCTGTAACTTGCTCAATTGAGTCAGATCTCGAGAGCCTAAAAGCTTTCTGCGGTTTTCTTCTGCAATGTTGTTTTCCAAGAGTTTTTGTCTAGCCTTCCAAACTTGTCGCAAGATGCTAGAGTGTTTGATTAATCAAAGTTCATTGGCATCACTTTGATACTGGGACTCTCAATCTTTCTTCCAGGATAATGGAGTATCACTGTTCTCTGTTCAAGGTCCACACAGGGGTATCATAACTTTCCTAATGGATCTGGTATTTCCATTTCTGAGATTAAGCATTTGCCATTACCAAGCAAGCCTTTTCTGGAAGAACTGGGGCCTCAGTTCCCAATGGGCCTCAGAGTCCCATTATGATCTGGTCACCACCACCTAATTTACACTCACACAAAAGAAGACATTCACATCTTTTTGTCTCTTCCAGCTCCTTGATTCTATGGGAAAATATACAGACTTGATAATATCCCACAGCTCATTAAAATTCCTCCACAACAGGACACAAATCTAATACCAAGATACTACTGCATTGCCACTTACCTTAGATAAGGTACCTGACTTTTCTGAGCCTGATTCTTTTCCTATTAAATGGAGATGATAAAGTTTTTGGAGGATTCAAACAGATAAGGCATACAGAGTGTGCATCACATTGCCTGGCTCATGATTAACATTTGTTAATTTCTACTGTTTTTATTATTATGGAGAACACTAACTTCACATTTGTGGGTTTGGGGATTTCATAATTTGAGGTAATCACTTAAATTTCAAAGATGAGTAAGAAGCAAAACTCACAGTGATGGAAAGCCAAGTTGAAAAATGATTATCGATGTCACCTGACTCACTGTTTCTCTACTCCAAAGATTTCCTTCCTGAAAAACAAGAATGATGAAAGCAGCAAGCAAACCAGAAAGTGGCATATGTTTAGCATTACTCCATGAATTGAGGAGGAAGGAAGAAAGGGTTTTCAAAGGACAGGGGAGACCCTCAGAGGTTTGCTGTAAGGGGCCCACTAAGCTGGCTTGAAGAAGTCCCTGGCCAGATCAAAGGCAAATTCAGTTAAAAATTGGAAACTATGAGGGGCACCTGGGTGGTTCAGTCAAACATCTGACTTCGGCTCAGGTCATGATCTCGCGGTTCATGAGTTCAAGTCCCACGTCAGGCTCTGTGCTGACAACTCAGAACCTGGAGCCTGCTTCGGATTCTGTGTCTCTGTCTCTGCCCCTCCCCCTCTCCTGCTCTGTCTCTCTCTCTCAAAAATAAACCTTAAATTTTTTAAATAATTTAAATAAAAATGAAAATTGGAAAATATGAGTCACAAGTACAATGATGTTCTCCAAACATTTTGGCCATGATGGGACAAGAGAAATAGAGCATTTAAGAGAAATTACAGAATTGTAATGCTGTGTTGGAGTAAGAAATTAATACCAACAGTCCTGGGTTGTTTTTGTTTTGTTTTGTTTCGTTTTTCACAGACAGCTTGTTCCCAGAGTCAGTGGAAGGAATACTGTCATAGCAATCAAGACTTAGTTCCCAACTTCCTTTTCCATTTGGACAAATGGATTTTCCCCACCCCCCCTTCCATAGCACACGTAAGAATAAATGCTGGAAGCAAAGAGGAGAGGACTGGGTAGCCTGGTCTCATGGCTGCTCAGCTGCCACCGAGACAAGACAGACTGAAAGCACTGGGCCTCAGCATCACTTGCTGCAGCCGGTACCCAGCAGACGGGGCAAAAGAACACCCATCAGAGAGCCTCACTCCTCCTCCTGCTGTTTCCATACGTGGATTGTGTTGGGCAAGGATTTTCGTGGTGGAAACAGAAGCTAGAGGAAGAAGAAGAAATCTGGTTATGTTGCACCGGGGGTCCAGGCCTGCCCTCCACGGCCGCTGCAGAGGTGAAGGGGGTGTGCTTAAATATCAGTTTCTACAATTGTTACCAGTCTTGCATGCTCTACGTTTCATTGCTCTGAGGCACAGCCCCTGTTCACTGTCTAGTGGTAGAATGTCTTATGTTGTCAACAACTTTGGCCCCGTGCGATTCCCCAGAGCTGGGTTTGAACACTTGTTAAAATGCAGTAAACAGTTCCTCAGAACTCCCTGGAGATGTTGTTGCAGGTTTTCTGTTTTGACGGCTGTCACCTTAATGCAAGTCCTAATGAGCCCAGGCCTGAAACTTGCCAACTGCCCCTAATAAGCATGCTGGCCCATCGGCTGCCACACACAACCCACCTTTGGGGCCTTTTTTGCACACGCCCCCAGCCTCCTAGCTAACACTTCTCACCTCCTACGTTCCAACCCCCTCTCTTGTCTTCGGTTATGCAGACCTCCTTTCCGGGCACACCGCCTTTCCCTTCCACCTCTGTCACTGTTCCTGCCATCCCCCAGGCTGTGGCAAGCCCTTACCTCCCACTTCTCCATCAAACCACAACCCCCATGCCTTCAGAACTCTGCCTGACACTCATCTTTTTTTTTTTTATGTTTATTTATTTTTGAGAGAGAGAGCACAAGCAGGGGAGGGGCAGAAAGAGAGGGGGACAGAAGATCTGAAGCAGGCTCTGTGCTGTTAGCAGAGAGCCTAATGTGGGGATCAAACTTGTGAACCGTCAAGTCGAACGCTTAATGGACTGAGCCACCCAAGTGTCCCTGCCTGAGACTCATCTTTAATCATACGTGAACTTCCTCTTTTCTGTACTGTAGACTGGCAGAGCTGTAACTTAAACCCAGAGCTCCAAGAGACTCCTGGGAGATCATGCATTTTCTCCAGAAGTTCTCAAAATACACTTGCAAACACCTGCATCAGAATCACCAGGGAACTGGCTAAAACTGCAGATTCCTGGACCTCCTCCCCAGACCTACTACATCAAAATCTTTGGGGGAAAAGTCCCCAGATCTTCTTTTTAGCAGTCTCCTTAGATCG
Organism: Prionailurus bengalensis; assembly: GCF_016509475.1. Lineage (NCBI taxonomy): Eukaryota > Metazoa > Chordata > Mammalia > Carnivora > Felidae > Prionailurus > Prionailurus bengalensis. The sequence continues at coordinate 50,251,408 of NC_057351.1, read as the reverse complement.
TACGCCCTTTTGGTTTGAGACCCACAGACAATTCCAGTCTCCTCATTCAATCAATAATGACCTCCATTCACTAAACACAGTCTGCGAGGCATGTCGCACACATTCATTTATTTAATCCTTACAATGTCCTCATGAGAGGAGTGTCATTCTTCACTATTACTGTCTCCATTTTATAGATAAGGAAACTGAATCTTCTAGAAGATAATTCATTCACCTAAGGTCACACTGGGAGTGGCAGAGACAGGACTCAAAATATGAATGAGACCCAGAAGCAAACACTCCTAGACCTGAAGCTGCGGAATGAAAGGTGTGACATGCCTGGTGTGACCAAGCCTGGCCAGATCACACTTTAGAAGTCTACATTCTTATGCTACAAAAGCGGCACAGACATGCTTGCCTTTAGCTAGGAGAGGAGGAGACCGAGAGCACTTGATGGGTTCTAGATACTAGGCCTGGATCACTCAGAAAAACTCCTAACGTCGATGTTCCTTCAACAACAGAACCTTTGGTCTTATTCATTTCAGATTCTTGCCTCTACTTCCCACTTCTCTGGCTGCATAGAAATAGCCTCAAGAAGACTTTCAAAAGGAAACAAAACAAAACACCCAGCAAGTATTTCCATGAGGATCTTCATGCCAAGTAGAAAGTGTTTTTGTAATGATGAACAGTTTCATTGCCTCTTCAATAAGGAGGCCCTTTATTAGCAATTGCTTTTGAGAAAATTGCAGACTGGGGTTCAACGTAAGCACTACTCAGAGACATGAGCCAGGCTTCCCAAGTGTGATTCAGAGGAATCTGAGGAAAGCAAGCTTTCTGATGATACAAAGCCCCTCTGAAAATTATTCAGTGCACACAAGTTTTCTCCAATGACATTGTTTTCATCCCAGTCTACCTCTTCCTTGTGTCTTGCAAATAGTGTTTGATTGAAAAAGACAAAATGACGCCAACCTGGGTGGCTCAGTCAGTTAAGTGTCTGACTCTTGATTTCTGCTCAGGTCATGATCTCATGGTTCATGAGTTCGAACCCCATGTCAGGTTCCTCGCTGACAGTGCAGAGCCTACTTGGGATTCTCTCTCTTCCTCTGTCTCTACCCCTCCTGCACTTGTGCTCTCTCTCTCTCAAAATAAATAATTTTTTTTGAAAAAAGAAAGACAAAGACAAAATGAAGCAATTTGGTAGTTGTTTAATGAATTCAGTGGGTAGATACAAAGATCCGAAGTAACTGAATGAAGTATTACACAAATGGTTCAAACCAAAATGCTAAGAACTTTCACCTTAAACAAATTAAAACTAAAAACAAATCTAGGTTAGTTGGGACAGGTTTTGGGGCTCAGTGGGTCTTATTTTTATTTGATGGAAAGCAAAAATACATCATCATGTCCCTATGGAGTCCTCCTCTACCCATGAAGGCTGGGAGCGTGATACACCCAGTCCCTTGACCTAAGCATCACCATCACAAGATGGGCATTGGTGGGGTTCAGGCATTAGCCCAGGAGAGAACTTTGGATCTGGGAGAAAAGAAGCCCAAATTATAACAATTCCTTTCTTCTTGGGATTTCTGAGGTTCATTTATAGTAAGACTTTTCTCCCCCACACACTTATGATCTCTTTTGTAAATTATACTTCCTTTACTATTTCTTAAAAGTCAGTGGGTTTTGGCTTCTCTATACGTGGCCTTTTGGCCAATTTCATCTACTCTTAGGACATTAATAACTCCAAGTTAGGGGCGCCTGGGTGGCTCAGTTAGTTAAGAATCCGACTTAGGCTCAGGTCATGATCTCACTACTGGTGGGATTGAGCCCCACATCGGCCTTGTGCTGACAGCTCGCAGCTCAGATCCTGGAGCCTGTTTTGGGTTCTGTCTTTCTCTCTCTGCCCTTCCCCCACTTGTACTATGTTTGTCTGTCTGTCTCTCTCTCTCTCTCTCTCTCTCTCAAATATAAATATTTTATTTTATTTTTTTTTTTTTTATTAAAAAATTTTTTTCAACGTTTATTTACTTTTGGGACAGAGAGAGACAGAGCATGAACGGGGGAGGGGCAGAGAGAGAGGGAGACAGAATCGGAAACAGGCTCCAGACTCTGAGCCATCAGCCCAGAGCCCGACACGGGGCTCGAACTCATGGACCGCAAGATCGTGACCTGGTCGACGCTTAACCGACTGCGCCACCCAGGCGCCCCTCAAATATAAATATTTTAAAAAATAATAAAGTAAAATAACTCCAAGTTAATGATGCCCAAATCTTTGTTTCCAGAAAAATCTTTGTCTTCTGAACTTCAGATCCAAAAATCCAAATGCTTCATGTGCATCTCTGCACAGCCCGCTGGGCCTCCCTTTGCCACATCTGAACCCCATCTTCCCCCAGATACGATGTTCCTCGTTGATCCCCACTATCAGTGTAAGCACCTGAGCCAGGAATCTGGGCATCACAGTAACTCCTCTCTCTCACTGACCACGTCTTCCACCCAACCAGATACAGACTGTCTTTCCAGACCTGCCTCCCCCTCCCTTCCGTCCCCTTTGCCCCGTTGCAGCCCGGGACTCATCTTGCCCATCTCATTCTTTTCCATCTGTTTACTCTGCCATCCTTAGCACTGGCAAAATGACCAAGCAGTTCCAAGCATGATATCCAGAAATATCCAGAGGAACAGATGCACCGTCGTTTTCAGCTGTGTCTTTTATAAAGTGAAAGAATGTTTTCTTCACAATTACCCCGGAAGACTTCCCTTCATACTTCGTGTGCATTTCTAAACCATTGTGCCAGCACGCTGCTCAGTCCTGGGGCTCTAGTCAATAAAGTAATAAAGCACAGGGCCTGACCTCCAGGAGTTATCTTCTAATCAGATGACAGGATATCATGTTACTCTTCCCAAGAATATTTAGAAGTTTTTATTTTATTATTACAAATTTTTGTTATTTCAAATGAGTATCTAGTTTAGGGGGAAAATAAAAAGAAGGAAGAGACTATAGTTAACACCCAAGAAGTAATTAATAAGGTGGACATTCAAGCACCAAGAGTTGGTTTCCCCCAGAATTTCCACGGCAACAGCTATTTGTAAGTTGACCCTACTTGAAACCAGATCTATGGTCTGGTCAAACAACCCATCCTGGAGTCCAGATCTCTTCCTTTGCCTTAGAAAAAGGGAGGAAAGAGAAACATAGGTTGAGAGGTTGGGGGGTAGAGAACACAGGAGGAGAAATCTCTAAAGTTTACAAAAAGTCACAGCCCAAAGAACGATAGGAAAGATTCATTCTTCACAGCACAGAGAGCTGGCACAAGAGTCCAGATAAAGATACCTAGTCTTGATTCCCAAGGGAAACTAACAGCACCTCCTTACTCCCCCTGCCCACCCGCAGCCCCGGAAAGAGTAATATTCAAAATCATCAGAATCAGATGGCAGGATTTAGGAGCATCCCCTCATTCACTGCTTAGTGTGCTCTGCTCTGCAGGTGAGACAAGTACAATTAAAGGATGGAAAAGCAGCTGAGGTGTTGGGTGAATCAAAAGGCCTGGACTTGAAACTGGATTCCACTTCTCACCAGCTGTGTGACCTTAGGCAAGTCAGCTACCACTTCTGAACCCCAGCTTCTTTACAGGAAAACTTAGGGAAATCCCAACATCATACTTTTTGTTTTCTAAGATCAATGGGCTAGCATACGTGAAAGCTTGTGGAGAATACCATCCCAGTGTTCTTCTTCCTCTGAGTAGCAGGCTGGGCATAGGCTACCCAGACTTGCTTCTATTCTGGGCCCATAATGGGATGGTTATTAATGCCCATGCTTGGAGATGCCACCCGTTCTGCAGAGCTGTGACCTCCCTGACCTCTGTGGTCCTAACACATCTGTGCTGCATGGAAACTGCACATGGTTCACATCAGGGGAAATCTCTCTGTGTCATTGTATGGGAAGTTTCCTAGGTCATTTGTTTCAGGAGGCACTGGAGGACAGTCACAGCCCTGGAAGAAAAGAATGAGATTTTATGTTGTTTACAAAAGAATAGAATGACCCTGACTCCATCATAACACAGATTGAAATCTTTATTGCAGGCTACCACCCTTTCCAGACTTGTCTCAAAGAATCTCTAGAAGTTTATCATAAAAGACTAGTTACTCCACATTCTTCCTCTCTATGAACTGTATAACTCATCATATTTTCCAAAAAGTAAATATTAAGTTTATGCATATCCATATCATATTGGCCAGCTTCTCCATGCCTTTGATATCAGGAAGACTGACTTATATGAGCACTAGATTTGCTACCCAGAGCACAGACGTTCATACCACCTATCACCACCCACACATTGGTTAGAAGGTCAAAACAATGCCAGAACACCTTTGTAATACAGAGAAACTGCTGCAAAATGGGATTGACCTTCCATATTTCTATAGATCTTTACATGTGACCGGTCCAGAAAAGAGAGCTCTTTTTAGAGATAACTCCCCCTGATAATTGTTATGTCATAAGTTTGGGTTTGCAAAATTAGTATTTCATGGTCTCCTTACTCTGGAGGCCTAGTTCTGTAGCTCAGGTGCTAGCAGTCATGGGCCATCGTCTGCAACTGGCCATAGTCATGGATAACTGAATCACAGAAGACAAAGCAGATGTTCCCATATGCTTTAAAAAAATATATTAGGGGCACTTGGGTGGCTCAGTTATGCATCCAACTCTTGATTTTGGCTCAGGTCATGATCTCATGGTTCATAGGACTGAGCCCCATGTCCAGCTCTGTGCTAACAGCATGGAGCCTGCTTGAGATTCTCTCTTTCCCTCTCTGTCTCTGCCCCTTCCCCACTTGCATGTACACACACACTCTCTCTCTCTCTGTCTCAAAATAAATGAACAAACTCTTAAAAAATACATTTATTAATTAGTCTATTCATGGTTTATTGAAACTTTCACTTCTTTGGAGTATACACATGACAAGATTTATTTTTTCCCCAAATAATTTCCCCAATTATGTTATATAAACTTCTTATTTCCTATCCAGCAATGTCATTTTTTTAAGTTTATTTATTTTTGAGAGAGAGAAAGAGGCAGAGAGAGAGAGAGAATCTGAAGCAGGCTCCATGCTATCAGCACAGAGCCCATTGCAGGGCTTGATCCCACAAACCATGAGATCATGACCAGAGCCGAGGTCAAGAGTCAGACGCTTGACCAAATGAGCCACTCAGGCACCCCTCCAGCAATGTCATTTTAGGGAGATTCCATAAGTTTCAAGCCCAGTTTCATTTCACATCCCATTCAAAACTCTCTCTTCATCCCCATTGCAAATTAAACATGTAGCTTCAGTGGCTCAAAATGTCTCACCTTTTACATACCTTCCCCTCCTCCCTCTTCTAGGCTCTTCTGGGGTTAGGGCAGGAAAGAGAGATAGGAAATGAATTGTTGTGTCTGCATAACACATAACACTTAACAATAGTGATATAAAACTATCATAATTATATGTTACCTTTCAAAGTGTCTGTGGTACCAGAATGCAGGGACCATTTAGCTGGATGTTTCTAGCTCAACATTACTCATGAGATGGCAGTTAGATATTGGCCAGGATTGCAGTTATGTAAAGGCCAGACTCAGGCTGGTGATCTGCTTCCAAGGTGACTCACTCTCATGACTGGCAGCTTTGTGCTGGTTGTGGCAAGAGGCCACAGTCCCCCTCTTCATGGGCCTCTGAGAGCTACTTGAGGGTCTCACAGCATGGCGCTGGGTCCTCCATCTAAGTAACAAAGTACTTACCATCTAAGTACACCATCTAAGAAACAAGTGTGGAAGCTGAAATGTGTCTTATGACATAGTATAGTCCTTCCACAGAATTCTACTAGTCACACATATCAGCCCTGTTTCCATATGGGAAAAACTCCACAAGACTGTGATTATTAGAAGGTGAGGATTAGAAGGTTGAGGTTGGCTACCTCAACTGGAAAAGTTGAATGTCTCCTTACTTATCTGAGGGAGCTTTCACACTTCTCTTCTTGTTGATTTTCTCTTCTTACACAACACTCTCCAGCAATCAGTGTCTTCTGTGTGGTAGGCATCCTAAGAATATCTTGTGGAGTCCTGGCTGGCATTGTCTGGAGGTCCCTGGGGGGCCTCCCCAGTACAGAGCAACTTGAGACAACTTGTTTCTGGCTCAACCTCTTTAATCATTTCCACAGTATCTTCCACCAGCAGTCAATGCCACAATCTTCTACTGTGGTCCCTATTCCCAGAAAGCATCCTTCCCAGGTGTGGACAAGAAAACCAGGCCAAGCTACCTTCTATTGTGTCGGCCCAATCCTTAGAAAACTCTTGTCTCCTTGACATGGCAAGTGTCAGCATGCAGGTTCTCTGCTGTTGTCCTGTCTCTCTGACCTGCCTCCTTTCTCCAGTTCTCATTTCCCCTGCTCAGACTGGCACAGAAGCATAAGAGTAAGTTAGCAAAATGGGAAACAAAAGTAATTCAGTTTCCATTCTTGAAGACACCTAACTTCACAGATGGGTCTCTTAGAGTGCCATCTCCCCACTTGCAGAGAGGAGAGAGGAAATTTCCCCTAAGTCCCAGAAGACCGATGATCTTTCCCTCCCCCCAGACTTCTTTCATAGACCAGGAAGGTAATAGTGATTGGTGTTAAGGGGCTAATTTGACAACCTCTTAATAAATAAACAAACCCTGTAAGGAGTTTTCTGAATTCAACTCTAGACTATTGATTTGAAGCTCTCTCTTGAATGTGGGAGTATTTAGCAACTTTGGTGTTCCCTTTTGGCCCTGGCCATAATCTCATGGCTACACGAAAAGCTTCACCCAAGTTAAGCATAAATAATATTCAATCAGCTATGTAAAGGGAGCATACCCAAATTAGAGTAAGATTTTCTTTGTACCTGATCTTGTCTTTCTCCTCCTATGACATTTCAAAATACTTTTCAGATACTTGGACAAAGAAGCCTTTTGAGTCTACCTGAAAGCCTTCTTTGGTGACTTAAATTAAATCACAGAGATGAGCAAGTAGCATCTCAGATATCAAATTGTATAACTTTCACTGGCTACTTGGAAAACAGTACTGATCATTGCAAAACTAACTATAGGCTCAGTGGAAAGATGAGCCTTGATCAATTAGCAATGTCTTCCAGGGGTACAGACTGGAGGGAAGAGGGAACAGTCACATTAAATATTTGCTAGCTGTAATATATACTTTTCTGATATTGCAGTAGAAATTTCCCTGTTTACTTCATGTTTCTCTTCTTTTAGAAGCCAGCATATGTGTGGACAGTTTGCCCTGGAATAACCACATCCCTGTGTCTGGGCCCACTGATGTCCACAGTTTTGTTTGTTTGTTTTCTTTTTTTATTTTATTTTATTTTTTTTTTTTCAAATTTTCACCTAAAATTTCTTTGGCTTTTATTTCAAACACAATTATATATTCTGTGTATCTTTAGCCTGAATGCAGGAACCCAACTTAAATTCAATCAAGTCACAAGGAGTTTCTAAAATGATGTTCCAATTATCTTGCAGAAGATTGTCAATTATGAAGCCCATGAATAAAACCCAAAGCTTTATTTCACCTTGACATCAATCTGGAGTTTGTGTCAGCATATCTCTGGTTTCTTCTTAAAGGGAAAGTTTCCATAAGTATGAACCCTGGGAAAAATTTGTAAGACTTCCCCTTAAATAATTAAAGTAGATACAGGTTTCACTACAATCAGTTTTTTTTTTTTAATTTTTTTTAATGTTTACTTATTTTTGAGACAGAGAGAGAGACAGAGTGTGAACAGGGGAGGGGCAGAGAGAGGCAGACACAGAATCTGAAGCAGGCTCCAGGCTCTGAGCTGTCAGCACAGAGCCCAACATGGGGCTCAAACTCACAAGTGGTGAGATCATGACCTGAGCCCAAGTTGGACGCTTAACTGACTGAGCCACCCGGTGCCCCTCACTACAATCAGTTTTAACAACCCGGTACAAGAGCTGAGTGGCCAAAAGAGTGGGACATCAATTTGTAAGATGTTTCAAAATTTGTGAAATACTGTTTCTCAACCTTTTATAATCAGGTATTCTGATGTTCTGCCTTCTTCCTCCATGCAATTAATAGGCAGTGTGCTTATCAGCAACATAAGATGCAGAACCATGTCTTTCTTGCCTCCTCCCAATTCCTGTCTTCTCTTGTCACACCTACTGGGGAGGGTTTTTGATAAGAGACAGTGAAGAGAGTGCTCTTGGGATAATAGAATAACTCATCAAAGTTAAGCAATGAGAGCCCTTCAAGAGGAAGATTTGTTGATCTTATAACTGTTCTTCTCTGAAGACTTCAAGTGCCTACAGCCTGCTCCTTTGAAAGACAGCAAGGTCCTATCCTCTCCCTTCCAGGGCATGGCCAGTGATTATCACAACCTTGAGAACCATGTCGCCACCTCCAAGATGGAGACTGGACACCACTGCTGGGGAGGGTGGGGGTGCAGAAGTGTGAAAAGCGAGGTGAAGAACCTAAAGAGGGACAGACAAAAGATGGGAGCCAGCAAGAGAAGAGGATCCTCAATATGTACCAATGACAGATCCTGTAAAAGGTTTACGGCAACTTTATGGGAAAGGTGTTGTTTTTTTTTTTAAACCACATATTTGCATCATTCTTTGGACTGATTATATTTTCAGCTAGGTAGTAGTATGATTCTTTTCTTTCATTTAACCACCTGTACCTATTTGCTCTTCTAGAAGTTACAGGCGTAACTGAGTGGTTATACAAGGGGCTATCATGATAGATTCCTTGAGGCCTGAAGTTGACTGTGAAGGTACACTTTGAATGGGTTCCATTTGGCCAAAGGCTCCATCTTTCATGGAAAGAGCTCAGCACCCTCAATATACCCCACACAGTCAAGGACATGGGGAGCTCTTAAAGTCTCCCTCCCACAGTACCCCCTTTACTCAGTCATCTTTTTACCTCAACCTCTCAACCTTCCTACTTCAGTCTTTCCTGACATGTGTTAATCCTTCTGCTTTGGGTCAGGTCAAGTTTCATTTCTGGCCCTTCAGGTTTGATGCTTAGGAACATCTTTTGATTCTTCAGCCATTATTTGGTTTCTAGACTCAATTCCTCTTTCTCTGCCCTTGGCTGAGGGCTAGCCCCATACTCTACCCTGGGCACAGTCCAAGGACCCCTTTTAACAAGAGGACAATACAAGTACAGACACACTCCTGAAATATTGTAAATTTCCTCATTTCTACATTTTCTGGGCCAATATTGTGAGGAGAAGGAGAAGGAGAGGGAAGGAGGAAAAGGGGAGAGAGGGAGGCAGAGAGGGAGGGGGGGAAGGAAGGGGAAGGGAAGGCAAGGGAAGGCAAGGAAAGGCAAGGAAAGGAAAGGCAAGGAAAGGCAAGGAAAATTCACCCAACTATTTGCTATCCCTCCCTGTAGGACCCACACAGGACATGGATGAATTAGGTGAGTAGCTATTACTCTGATCTTTTCCAACAGAATTGCCTTTTGGGGGTCATTCTTCAGAACAGTCATAGGATCTGTTTGTCAGAGACTGTGTCTATACAACAGTGAGTTAACACGTTGGAAAATGAACCCACCAGTTGAAGTGTGGTCTTTGTCTTGACACATCAGCCAGTTTATTGTTTTACACTAAGTTGACTGAGCTGGCTTCTTTTGACAAAGAGACACAGCTTGAGAATGACTTGGCTTTGTTTGGTGACATGATGTGTTTATTACAAAACCAGCACTGAGAGGAAAGAGAAGCAGCATGGATTTCAAACCCACCCTTTTCCCAAAATTAGACCCTTGTGACTCATGTAGGAATGGGATGCAATCTCAGTGTTTATGCTCAGAGAGAACATGGGGAGTTTTTCCATGCAACATAAGAAAATTATAATAACATCACGGGGTAGAGCTGGTCATAGAAAGACAACCTTAATTAACCCCGTTCTACAACTGAGTCATTTGAGAGACTTCAACTGCTCATGTGGAAAGAAGTCCAAGAATTGTGATCAAGCATCAGTCAACAGCTGCTGAGAGTTTTCTCTGTAACCAAGACTGTAATAGGAGTTCCTGTGGGAAAGGGAAGACCCAAACTCTGACCTCAAATTGCCTGCAATTTCTTGAGCCAAGATAGACAAGATGAAGTATATAAGGGAGGAACACAGGATTGTATAGACCTCATGTAGGTATAAGCTCTTCTTTATAAGAAATTCAGCTTTATGAATAGGGGTGTTTCACAGTCCTGGCTGCCTGTAGATGGCATGTAGTATCTATAATCATATATGTATAGGGGTGCCTGGGTGACTCAGTCGGTTAAGCAGCCGTCTCCGGCTCAGGTCATAATCTCACAGTGTGTGGGTTCGAGCCCCGCGTCAGGCTCTGTGCTGACAGCTGGGAGCCTGGAGCCTGCTTCAGTTTCTGTGTCTCCTTCTCTCTCTGCCCCTCCCCCACTTATGCTCTGTGTGTCTCTCTCTCAAAAAAAATAGAATAAACGTTACAAAAATTTTAATCATATATGTATATATATAGGAACTCTTCACCATAGAAAACAGAGGTGGCTTCCATTTGTTCAGTTCTGTCACCTCAGTCTCTACTTCCATTTATACTTCCTCTGTTTCTTCGCACACTACCAAAGGTCCTGTCCTTGTGACACAACCACCCAATCGATCATAACAGTAAAAACTGCTGTAGATGTCTCTAGACTGCTCCATACTTTAGAAAGCTCTTCACACATGTAATTTCAGGTAATACTCTCAACAACCATTTGAAGGAATAAGTAACATTCCCATTTCACACATGAGGAAATTCAGGCTCAGAGACTCTGTTAATTGTTCTCAAAACTGGCTGAGCATTAAAGTCACTCAGAAAGCTTTAAAAAAAAAATTAAAATTCCCAGGCCAACTGCAAAGGCGTGGTAAGTTATTTTTCCATAAATTACCAGTCTCTGGGGGAAAAAAACCTCATTTGCCCAAGGACACACAACCCTTAATCTGGCAAAACCAAGTAACAATATTTTTATCTTTTGTGTTTTAATAAAACTAGACCATCCGATATCCCTGCAAATCATATAGCTTTCAGCTATACCTCATGTGATCCATTCTGTGCCATAGAGTGAAGGCGATGGTACATTTTGGTGGCTTACTGTGGGAAGGTTTGCAAGTGTGCATGTGAGTTCTATCAAACCCAGAGTTGGAAGGTGAAGGCCCAGATCTGGAAGGCCTTGAAAGGAACAAGATTTGTTCCAGTTTGTCACTATTTTATTGAAAAGCAATAAAGGAGAAAGTATTCCACAAGCTTCCAATGAAAAGAAGCTTTAAAAAATCTGTGAAAAACAAGGCTGCTGATGAAGTAGAATCTTACTTAATTTTAATTTTCCCAACCCCATCCCAGCATGAATTTGGAGCATGAAAGGGCTTGTGGATGACCAAGCGAGTCAAGGCCATCGTGTATGCATATGCCCTGCCCTAAGACACAAAAATACGAGAGACATTACACCCACTAACGTCAACCCTTATGGCCCATCTGTAATCCTGCCACCCCAAGGAGACACCGTTTCCTAATTAACGTTAAGTGATGGATGTGTTAATTAACTGGATGGTCGGAATCCTTTCACGATGTCTACGTATATTAAATCATCATGATGTACACTTTAAGTGTCTTACAATTTTCTGTCAATTATACCTCAAAGCTGAGAAAATAAAATCTTAAATTAAAAATAATTAAGATGCAATAGAAGTTAGTGAAGTACTTCAAAACGCTACTGTTGTGAATTATCTTGTGAAAACGCAGATTCCGATTCAGGTCTGGGGCCCTGAGGCTCTGCATTTCTAACCTGCTCACAGCCGATGCTAATGCAACAGTAGGCCTGACCACACTTTGAGTCGCAAGTCGCTAAAGTAGACCCGGATGCTGTTGCCAATGAGAAATGCCACTCCTACATAATGTAATTAGTTAATTGACAGGAATCACCAGACCGAAAAAAAAAAAGACAAAAAAATTTAAAAAAACAATTGAAACAGTTCTTGTGGGGGCAGGGGGGCGGATCCTTCGCATGTTGTTTTGTTGGAAATGTAGAGTGGGCCAAAGTAGAGTGAGCCAAAGGTGTTTTTGTGTCCCAGGCTGCCAGGGAGGGCTCTGGGGGCTATAAAAGTAAGGCAGTTTTCCTAGAAGTATACAGTTGGCAGAAATAAGCATCTCAAGCATCAACCAGTACTCATGCTCCAACACTTTCTTGGCTGGCTCCACACCACGATTTACCGTTGCAGGATCAATGTAGGGACAATAACAAGAAATCTCTGTAGGACTGGGATGTAAGAGAGACAAGGGAGCAGGGTGGAATTGGGAAATAAGATGTCTTCTGAGGGTTAAACTCTAAGTGAACTGAAAAATGGTCCATGAAGTCACCTTAAGAAGACAGAAAGCCTCCCAAGCCAGTGACACTTGACTCTACTCTAATTGTAGGAATTATTACATCTAAAGAAAGAATGTCTTAATCATAAGAAGGCTGGTCACCACAGAGGCCTGCAAAAAGCCAAGTCACAGAGATTAACTTTGTGTCTGTTTAACCAAGGGAGAGAAAAGCCTGATTCAAGAATATGAAGTCTTGTGGAAAGAGCCAGTGTCTCTATCAACACAGTAGAAATGGATATGTTAGACATTCAGGACCTGGTGCCACAGAACAGGGGTTGGTCAACCACAGCCTCTGGGCCAAATTCTGTTTTTGTAAATAAAGGTTCACTGGACTGAAGACATGTCTGTTCATTTACCCATTGTCTGTGGCTGCTTTTGCACTATAGAGGCAGAGTTGAGTAGCCTTGACAAAGGCCATATGGCCCACAATGCCTAAAATATTGACTGCCCCTTTACAGAAAGAGTTTGGTAACCCCTACCATATATCAACCATATAACAAATTCCCCTTGCTCTGAGTCTGAGCTCACTAAGCAAACTTCTGATTATAATTTGACTTTCTAGGTAGAATACAAACAAAGGAGAGAATGCTTTGGCCATTTGTTATTTCTAGCTGTACTTTCTTTCTAGGGTTTTTTGGATTTTTTTTATATCAATATCTGGGACCTCACCTTATCTGAATCATCCCATGAGTGATGGTTTCTTTCTAAATTTGCTTAAAAAAAAAAAAAGAAAGAGAAACATTTCATTAAGCCTATAAGACTGAGGGTTAGCCATCTAGATGGCGGTGGGTTCACTTTTCTCCATGTTAAAGTACATTCTTAATAATTCTGGTGAAGATGTTTGGGAGTTAAATGCAAACAGTGAGCCTGGGCCCAATCCCTCATCCCACAAGAACATTATCTTTGTTAACCACAGGAACAAAAGTCACAAAAGCTTACTTCTCCACAGGGAGCCTCATTCACTGCTTTGTGATTATGTTCCATTTCTGGTCTATACAGGTATTTACCTGACTTTTTAATTCAAACTTGCCTTTTTAACCCTTTTTTAAATTTATACTTTATATTGTCTGATATATTTGGAACACAAAAAGTGTCTTGTTACAAACATACTATGATATCTTGACCAAACCCCTCCCCCTTGCTGACCTCCAATAGGATTCTTTATTTAGGTTAATTGACTGGGTATTTTATCATTCATTGTTCAGCCAACATTTATTGAGCGTGTACTGTATCATAGGTACCATGTTCTACTTTGGGGATTCAGAGGTGACATTTACATGCATTTGCTGTTCTTAAGGAGTTCTCTGTTGGAGGTGAGCTCAACCACCTCTAAGACTGAACAAAGCTGCCAGATTGATATTTCCCCCGCTCAGACTTATTGGCCATTAGGACAAAACTAATCTTTCCTCTTCAGTTAACTTTATGTACCTCTTTGCTCATAGTAAGCCACCCAACCCATCAAAATTTACTTGTCATCTAAACTATTCTCATTTATGAATGTCCTAAATACATAGTTCTCCTACAGCACCTTTGATAACATATCCACAAATTAATGCTTTGATAACCAGCTAAAAAATAAGCAAAACTGAATCGTTAAGTTTACTACAGTGTCTTTGAGAAGATTTATATTTGCATCTTGTTGTTCATTCGTTGCCTTCTGCAAAGTTTAAGAAACAACAGGCCTCACAGCGCAGCATCCTTGAGCGGGGCGGGGGATGAAGGGGTTTTCCTGGGGTGTGCCCAGGCGATTGCTTCATACACTCATCTGCTTCACACGTAACCACTGTCTTACTGTCTTCAGCTCCCTGCGGGGGAAAACCCAGAGCCTTCCCTCCAGCTCACCATTCAGTTTGGCACATTGCTGACCATCAGGACATCCTACCATGGCTACAAAACAGTAATTTTGTTTTTAGTGCAAGGACGTGGCCATTCACTTTGAAGTATCATGGAGAACACTCTGCAATAACTTTCCTAATTTAAGAAAAATAGAAGGAACATGGTGAGCCCTTACTGGAAGCATAGTTGAATCAAATATGATCTCTTCTAGGATTTGCCTACAGAAAATAATGAAAAAGTCTTGGCTATTAAATCACAACTTATAAATCAAAATGTATGAAATTTCTTTTCACCACGTTTTTACTGATGTGAATAAGGACCACACTGTGTATATTTTGAATTAACCTTAATGCCATCTAGTGGTCATTCAGAAATTTTTATCTCAGAAAATTGGTAATAACTTTAGGAATTTTAAGAACTATTGGTAATAGCACTGCTGCTATTGAAAAACTTATGGAATACTTACAGTGTTCCAGGACATTGTGCTCAGCACTTTATGTGTCTTACCTCATTTTTCTCTTCACGATAATTTTGATACTATAGCTCCATTATACACACAAGGAATGTGTGTATAATACGCAAGGAACAGTACTCAGTAAATAGTAGACATTATTGTCAAGTGATTAAGCAACCAAGAAAGCTTATTTGTATATCTGAAGAGAACTGAAGAAAGTAACAAAGCAAATCACAAAGGCAAAATAACTTTGACTTTGACATTGACTTTCAACCCCACCCCTTCTGTCTTGAACTATTCACTGGTTTCTACCTCAGTATTAAGAGAGGCTGCAGTAAAAGTTAATGGGCATTTTTGTCATGTTGGAGAATCCCAGCAAGCCATCCTGACATCCCATTTGTGAAATGATGTGTCACATTAACACATTTTATGGGCTTAATCTGCCTAATTGAATAATTTAATATTTATACACTAACTTGATTCACACAATTACACACATGCATACACAGAGAGGAGTTGTAATCAACTACATCTCTGTTCTTCTTTACTTTGAACGTGCCCTGATGCTTTTCAAGTTGATATTTAGTGACACTTCTGCAAGCCAACTTAAGAGCCATTTGAGTTGCCATTTATGAGCCAACTTCCATCTCTTTGACATAGAATATTTATTTGATGTGCAAACAAATTTGAATGGGAACTTTTCTTCTTCTAAGTGGGTTCTGTTGAGTAGGTAAATGCCAATTTTCCAGATGCTCGGACTCTTGGACAGACTTTCCATAGAGAGACATTGACAAGAGATGGACAACACATGCATTGTGCCATGAGTAAGGACAGTGCTAGATGAAAGTGAGCTTTGAACAGCGGTGACTGGACCTTTCGGACCCTTCAACAACCCCCTCACTCCATGCCAACATCTAAAAAGCATGACTGTGTAGACTGATGCATGGTGACCACACAGATGGATGCCACTTTGCCTGAACCTGATGGAAATGGGATGTTTGGAGCTAATACTGACATTTCACAGTCACTCACTAGGTTTGGTTCTTGGATTATCCATACACTATTAACGCCCTAGGACAAGTAAGTTACTTAATTTTTGTAAGTCACTTTTCTTTTCTTTTTAATGGAGATAACAATAGTACCTATTATATGGGATTGTTGAGAGGATTAAATCAAATAATCCACTGAAAGCTCCTAATGGAGTGTCTGACACACAGAAAGCACGCAATGAATTATTATCATTATAACTATTATTCACTTATATCAATGAGTTAAATATTTTGATTCCATTAGATCAATCTGATGAAGAATGTAATTCTTAAACTTCCTTTATTCTTCTTTAATATGCTGTCAGACATCTGTTCACCCTGGCACCAATCTATTTGAAATGTGTAAGTTGTTGGAAGGGCCGAGGATAGGCAATGAATACCTTAACATTACCTCCACCTACAGAACTATTTCCTTTAATTCAGCCCAAAGCTCCATGAAGGCCAGAACTTTGTCTGCTTCGTTGACCTTCAACAAGAGCAATGCCTGGCATATAATAGGAACATGCACAGTATATATTTAAGTGGGTAAATAAATAATCCTAAAATAACTCCCCAATTTCACAGATGCCTCCTTCAGAGCTCAATTCAAGTGAACATAGTTTCTCTCTTTTTATAGAAGTCACCAGAATGGAACCTTTCCATCAAAGTCTTCCTTGACCTCAGATATGCCACTGCCCTCGGTAAACATAGGTAGTCTTGGCTATCTCAAGAAAAAGCACCGTATGTCAACCTCAGAGAACCCTGTGGGCCTAGCACAGGGTCCACAACATCTTTCTAACTTTCCAAAACAAGTAACACTCAGACTTCTTGGAAGTTGCCAACTTAGTAAGCAACTCTGCCTGCAAACTGGAGACTGCATTCGAAAGTTGAAATTTCATTAAATATTCTGTTTTCTGAGCCCTCATCCAACCGGGACATTTGTTTGTAGCACCCAGAGGAGATGAAATCCCCAAACTGTGGTTGGATTTTTATTCCAACCATTACAAGATGACATTAGGGCATTTCCCTCTAGCAACAGCCCAATCTGTATTATTTTCTACATCTCCCCTCCTCTAGCCAAACAACGTTCCTCTTCCCTTGCAAATCTCTCCTCCCTGTGCTGTGTTTTTTAGAATGCCCATGCCAGAGCAATTTATGGAGATATCTAAAGCACATTCCAGGACATCACCCTCCTTCCATAAATTCTGAAATAGATTTCCTGTGATAATATTAAAGATGCCCTATATCTGGGGTGGCCCTATATCTAAAACCTAGTTCGTTTACAACAGTCCTACTGTTCTAATTGCCCCAGAATTCCATACAGCTTAACATTTTTCCAAACTTTTTTCATCTGTAATGAAATACTATTAATAGTAATAGTTGCTTTGAAATAGACCTGGATGGGATTGGTCGACCTTCACTTTGAGTTTCCAGTTTCTGCCATGCTCTCATTTAGCAGCATGTGAGATGCATTTGCAGAAAAAAGAAAAGACCTTTCATCTTAACTTGTGGTTAAATCTGGAAGAAAATCAGCAATTTTTCTGACCCTTTCCAGACCCTTTCAAGGACAGCATGCAGGGTGCTAAAATGAAGTGTGCTTACTCCTTCTGGTTTCAGGAGGTGGCATTTCATATATTAAGTGCCAAAATTTTTAACTTTTGAAGCTTTTAGCAAATTGCAATTATTGAAAACAAAGCTGTGAGCAGGAAGACATTTAAATTGATCTTTATAAAAGAAAGGAACAAAACAATTTAAGCAAGGGGTCAAATGGTGTAGCAGATTTAATTTTGGAATTCTGTAATTGCACTTTGGAATATCTAACTTAGAGAAAGAAAATTTGACGGAGCCCTGGTGAGGAAAGAAGAAACAGCTCACATATCAAAGACAGCTAACCAAATAACAACCTCTCAGAAGCAATATAATTCTAAGCGGAAATCATTTTCAATCTAGAAATTTAACTCCTGAAATACTATCAATTAAGTAGGAGATAGAATAAAGACACTTTAAGACAAGCAAGCTCTTAGCAAATTTACCTCCTATGCACCTTCCCCTGGAAGCTACTGGAAGGTACGCTTCACCAAAATGAGGACCAAAAGAGAGAGAGAGAGAGAGAGAGACTTGGAACCCAGGAAATAGGTCATCCAAGATAGGAGAGGAACAAAGGAAATTCCTAGGATGAGAGTGAGCAGGCCCAGAACAATACTGTGTAGTTGGTCTCAAAAGCAATTAGCTCAGATTGGATGATGCGGGAGACTTCGGGGGCGGGGGAGGGGGAGGGGAATCCAAAAGAGAAAAAAATAACTGATAGATGACTTGATTTATTGCCTATATTGTGAGATTTTTTTTTTTGAGAATTTGAGGCAGATTTAGTTAGGTAGAATTAAAATAAGCATTAAAGAATGAGACATTTATTAACTTAGAAAAAAGCAAAAAGTTGAACCAGAAAGGAAAGGTAATAACAATATACTATATGACTGACCTATGTTTGCACCCAAGTGTGATCTAGCCATTTTGAGGGTTTAGCAGAAGTAGCGGGGGGCATGAGTAGGGGTTCTAAACTTATTAAACTAAGTTAATGGAAAAACAACAGATAATACTAAAATCAAAAAGCAAAACTAAATAGGCACATGAGCAGATTATTTAGAAATGGAGGTAAATGCCAGGAGAAACTGCTAAAATACTTGAAAGTGAGTGTGTCTGGGTGGCACAAGGAATTTAGGAAGAAAAGAGGCAGGTTAACTTTTTCAAAATTAAACCTTGGAATAGTCTTTGACTTAAAAAAGAATTATGTACGTGTATTATTTTGCTCTAAAAATTAGCACCTTTCCGATTTCTCCCCCCTGCCTCCCCAACCCTCTCCTTTCTTTTCTTTTCTTTATTTTTATTTTTATTTTTATTTATTTTTTTTTTTTCAACGTTTATTTATTTTGGGGACAGAGAAAGACAGAGCATGAATGGGGGAGGGGCAGAGAGAGGGAGACACAGAATCGGAAACAGGCTCCAGGCTCTGAGCCATCAGCCCAGAGCCCGACGCGGGGCTCGAACTCACAGACCGCGAGATCATGACCTGGCTGAAGTCGGACGCTTAACCGACTGCGCCACCCAGGCGCCCCAATCTTTTTTTTTTTTTTTTTTAATATTTACTTACTTTTGAGAAAGACAGAATGTGAGCTGGGGAGGGGCAGAGAGAGAGGGAGACACAGAATCTGAAGCAGTCTCCAGGCTCTGCGCTAACAGCACAGAGCCCTACACGGGGCTGAAAGTCACAAACCCTGAGATCCTGACCAGAACTTTAGTCCCATGCTTAACGGACTGAGCCACCCAGGTATGCCCCTCCCCCAACCCCCAACCCTTTCTCAACTAGTAGTGGATGAGGCACCTTGCATTGGTCTGGGGAGAGGCGGGAGAGGGGTTGAAAGGGATGAAAAGGAACTTGAGGCAGCCCTGAGGACAAGGGCAGGAAGCAGGCAATTGACTCCACAGTTAGCTTGAGGCCAGCCCTGCAGAGAACAGGATCAGAGCATCCCAGCTCAGAATCCTGGGCTTGGCACCCTCATCAGTACCGCCTTCCATGATGACAGCTAAGACAGGAGTTATAGCCAATCATCAGAGCTCCTTCTGCAAACCATCTGGAAGAGTGAACAAATACCTCAGCGGGCTCTGACAGTAGATCTTTGTTCTAACCAAGGTTGTCAGTCTGGTCAGGTACTCTCGTTTTTGTGATAAGTTCCTGCTTGTGTAGCTCTCTTCGGTTTCTGTGTGTCCCGTGATTTAGGAGGTAACTGTTGAAGAACAAGTTAATGGGATGTGAATGTGCGTCGGCATCTCTAGCTCAGCTGTCATCCTTCTTACGTCTCCAGCTATGTTTTATGCATTTTGATTTTTCCAGTGATTCTTCATTAATGTTTAATTGCAGGTAATAAGGGGGGAGGTCTCCCAAATGCTCAAGCAAGAGTCAGTTGGATTATTCGGTAGCCCTTGCGTAAAAGATTCCTTCCCATTCCATTAAGACAACACGTAATCAGCATTATGTGGCTGCTATAAGAAATTTAAAACGTGACAATCTGACCTTCATCCAGCTCTCTGAGGATGCACCACCTAAAAAGAGACATATATAGAACTATCTCTATCCACCAAAGTCTCTTCACTGCTAAGAGAATGTGGCTGGCCAAAGGCTTTGGGTGAGATCTTACCAGGGCCTTGAAGACTGAGTAGGATTTCTCAGTGGAGATGAGTTGCATGGAAACCAAATAGAAGAAAAAGGCGTGGGAAAATAGAGGGCTTTTGCACAAGGAAAAGTGGAAGGATATTGTAGGACACCGCGTTCCACAGCGACATGGGAGTATACATTGAAGACACAAAGAAGCTGAAAACAGAAACTCTGGGGAGCAAGGATAATAACTTCAGTTTCCTCTTCATTAAATTTTTCTTTTGTACGGAAGTCTTGTTGCCTGGGAGATTGAAAGAATGGCCAAGGCAGAAATAGATATGTGGGAAAGGGGCGTGGTCTGCAATTCAACTTTAGCTATGTTGATTTTGAGGGCATGGCGGTGCTTTAAATCCAGAGAGCTCTAGTGTCTGTAAATGTGACATGGGGGGGGCAGGTGAGAGGGTAGGGGTGAGTTTAAAGATGAGGTAGTCGGTGCTACAGAGGTGATAAACCACAGGAGGAATGAGCTCACCTGAGGAATAAGCACAGAGGGCAGAAGACCAAAAATAGAGGCTATTAGTGGACAAGAACCAATAAAAGGGGACAAAGAAGTAGAGATTAGAAGGGTCATCGGGCCCCTGGGTGGCGTAGTGGGTTAAGTGCCTGACTCTTGATCTCGGCTCAGGTCATGATCTCACGGTTCAGGAGTTTGAGCCAGGCATTCAGCTCTGCACTGATAGTGCAGAGCGTGCTTGAGACTCTCTCACCCTCTCCCTCTGCCCCTCCCCTCTTGGGCTCTCTATCTCTCGAAGTAAATAAGCATTAAAAAAAGAAGAAGAAGAAGGGTTGCAGCACTGCAGGAGAGAAAGAACGCATTGTGAAAACCCAAAATGCAAGGTTTGAATTGGCCGGTGGTCAGCAAAGCCCTCCATGCACAACTGGGTGAAGACTCAGACAAGACTGTCAGTCTGGGAATTAAGAGGTCACTAGTACATCGTGAAGGTCAAAGTGATTGGGGCAGAAGTGAGGTATCAAGGACAGGATGGAAAGAGATGAGAGGAGCAAGCGGTGTAAACCTCTTGTTTAAGGAAAGATTAAGTTGACAGAAACTAGACTTGGAACGAGCCCCTTGGTAACTGGGGTGAATTGCATTAAGTCTGTGGATTCAACGACAACTGTCAGCAAACAGACAGATGCCTCTTCCTGTGGTCGTAGATGTGTATTTCTCTTCAGTGTCTGTATCCTCTTACTTTACGGCATTCTCTGATTTTCCCTGACCTGTATTGATTGATTTCAGAGAGCTCCAGCCTAGACGATTTGGGGACTTAATGTAATTACCACCTCTTTTTTTACATTGCCCATTATTTAGCAATTTCATGCAGTTCAAGCCAATTAAAAGGGAGTAAGAAATTATTTGGGTCGTAGTGATGAGCAGGACAGTAGGTAGTTCAGGCACATTCAGAGCACCAGGAACTTGAGATTGTTCTGCTAGTTTTATGATCCACCGACCTTTTTGAGATTGGCCAGCAGATGTGCCTGGAGAGTGTGGAGACCAGCTGGAATGCAAGCAGGGAACAGAGTGAGTGAGGAGAGAGGGTCAGGGGAGGAGGTCACAGGGGAAAAGAGCCCCGGGCATTTAGGAAGAGCCTCACAGGCCACCCGAAGGACTTTGGCTTTGATTCTGAATGAAACTGTGCATAGCCACATATGCTATCCGGTTTCTGAGCCACATCTGTCTTTCGTATCATGTTACTGACCTTTCTGGAGATTTTTTTTTTCCTAGAGACTTTTTAAATACAGTTTTATTAAGTTCTTAGAAAATTGCCCGTACCCTTCTTGAAAGTTATACTTTATGATTAATAAATTAGAAGTTGTTGGGGTGCCTGGGTGGCCCAGTCGGTTAAGCGTCCGTCTTCGGCTCAGGTCATGATCTCCCGGTTTGGGAGTTCGAGCCCCGCGTCGGGCTCTGTGCTGACAGCTCAGAGCCTGGAGCCTGCTTCGGATTCTGTGTCTCCCTCCCTTTGCCCCTCCCCTGCTCGTGCCCTCTCTCTCTCTCTCTCTCTAAGAATAAACATTAAACATTTAATTTAATTTAATTTAATTTAATTTAATTTAATTTAATTAATTAGAGGTTGTTGACAACTTCAATTGACTCCTTTTTGTAGTAAAGAGCCGTAGCAGTTCTGACTGAGGAAATACTCTGGCAGTACTGGAATATTCAGTGAGTTAAGTGTAAATTCTACTAACTGTGATGTTCTCACCTCTAATTTTCCTCATGGTGAAATTTTGAAGAAATTTTGAAGCCCAGACATTTTCACAGGTTCATCCTTTTGCTTTCATTCATAGTGCCTGTTCCTTGACAAGTATTTTTACGAGACAAAAGTTGTTGAGTAACTTGTCTCCGCTTAAGAGTGTCCAGAATCTGTGATCATAGTGAGATGCTGCAACATGGTACATTGTATCCATGTCATTTAATTCTGGCATAAAATATGGCTTTGTCCTGTTTAGCTGGAAGCCCTTTAACTAATATATTTTAGCAACGATTCTGTGCCAGGCATTATGTTATTTCAGTGGCTTCACGATGATTTTTAGTATTGCAATTGACTTTGATACTGATCACCTGGAGTTAGGTCAAACTGGATAAGGGCACAGTCCCCCACTAGACAGCCCTCACTTCAGACCAGCCACGAAATCAGGGGCTCCCAGGCCACCTTTCTGACCAACCAGTTTGACAGCATATGTCTGGTTAAGAAGCTGGCAGCTTCAATCTCTTATATATTACTCATTTTGACTGCCAAGACTGCTCTTTTTATGATTCTAGCCCTTTTTATCTCTTTAAAAGGAGACAAGGGTAGGAAACAAGGTATCTTGAATTTGTGTAAAATGTGCACATCTTAACTTAGATTTCTCCAACACACATTTTTGCTGTCTTCTCCCAATTCTGTCCCCTCTTTACCACATTGTGGCCACCCACAAATTACAGCCATGGATGAAAGGATCTTTATGCATACATGGACTGACTACTGACTACTGCAGATTTCACCTTTATCCCAAGAGAAACCAACTCATCAGCTTGCTCACTCTTGGCATCCTCAGCGTCTGCTTAAGAACACAGGCTTTTGTGGACGTCTTTAGGCTTTGGGCCTTCCCAGATGCTCAGCATCATTAGGTTGGCAAGAAAATGTTCAGAATTCAGATTCTAGAGACAGAAGAGTTTCTATAGATGTAACAGATAATTGCTGGCTTGTGATTTATAGGTCTATTGCAGAATAGCAATGAGCAGAATCCCTGCCTATCACAGGAGCAGCAACCCCTTCAAAAATCCCCAGTGCTCAACTGGAAAACTTCAGTGGTTTCCCAGTTCTGTTGACATGATCATAACATTAGCTGGCAATCATATTTGCCATGAATAAAGTGCTCCACTGATGAGGGCCTTTGCCATAATTGTACACCATGACGAAGCCACTACTCAAAAATTCAAAATTCGTGATTCAAGAAATTGATGCCAGAGGGAATAGGCTGATTCATCTCTCATACTTCCTGCCCCCCAGACTAATGTTTTAGAACTTCAGAATTCAGAAGGCAAGAAGCTATCCTAGATGCAAACAAAACCTCTGCTCCCACTCCCTGCCTCACTCTTGCCCAGGCTGAGAAACCAAAAGGAAAGGAAGACCTTTCTAGGGATACAGTTAGGGTAGACATGGAGGTATAGTTCAACGAGAATATATATTCTTTGGTTTAGGAGGAGGAAGGGAATGTAGAACATGAAAGATCAAAGTGACAGTCACTAAGAAAACACTTACACAGGGGCTCCTGGGTGGCTCAGTTGGTTGAGCATCCGACTTCAGCTCAGGTCATGATCTTGCGGTTCACGGGTTCGAGCCCCACATCGGGCTCTGTGCTGACGGCTTGGAGCCCGGAGCCTGCTTTGGATTCTGTATCTCCCTCCTTCTATGCCCCTCCCCCGTGCTCGCACTCTTTCTCTCTCTCTCTTTCTCTCTGTCTGTCTCAAAAGTAAATACTTAAAAAATTAAGAAAAAAAAAAAAAGGAAAACACCTACAGAATTTGACCTTCACTTTGACATTATCTTTTTTAGATAGAGAATATGTATATGCACACTTCTGAATACTGTCATCTCTGTTAATTTTTCTCTTGAAGAGTCAACCCTCCACAGTCCATGGCAGTTGTGAGTTATCTTGACAATTTTTAAAATTTTTTTAATGTTTATTTTATTTTTGTGAGAGAGAGATGGACAGAGCATGAGCAGGGGAGGGGCAGAGAGAGAGGGAGAATCTGAAGCAGGCTCCAGGCTCTGAGCTGTCAGCACAGAGCTGCACGTGGGGCTCAAACTCACGAACCGTGAGATCATGACCTGAGCCAAAGTCAGAAGCTTCGCTGACTGAGCCACCCAGGCACCCCATACTGACAATTTCTACCTGACACCAATAACAAAGGACTCTGACACAAACTACTTTGAGGAGGTCCACAAAAACACCAAATTCTGTAAAAGAACTATTAGAAGAATAAAATAGGACAATTCAATTATATGTCACATTCTGATCATTTTTTTTCCTGGTTAATTCAAAGTGCCTGTCTACTCAAAATTGGAAATATGTTAAATATGTCTTTTAGTATCTTCCCTAGGAAGGCTCAGTCATTACACGGAGTCCACATTAGCCAGGCAAACCGTCGGGAAAAAAATGAAGCCATGTTGTGTGTGTGTGTGTGTGTGTGTGTGTGTGTGTGTGTGTGTGTGTTTTCCCAAGAACCCACAGATACAGAAGAAACTTCAACAAAAATAATTTGAGGAAAAAAATATATATATTGGGCTTGAATTTGACTGTGAATGAATTCTTCAGATCATGTTCTATTTCAGCTTGTCTGCACAAACATGGCCAATGGGTTGTAATGGAATTTTTTAATGTATTCCTTTGAGCTTAAAACTTGTCACTTTGTAATAAGTAACCAAAGAATCTGAAGCTCCATCTGTGAAGATGCGCATACAGGCAGCTGTGAGGCTCAGCGACACGCACAAATTCTAAGCCCAACAAGTGGGCCAGAAAGCGCAGAAGCCTCAAAGTGATCCAGCAAATCCTCATATAACAATTAATCCTAAAGAAATAATTAAAATGGGAAAAAATGTCTATTCAAGGAGATTCAGTGAACATTTTCTTAAATGGCAGCAAAGTTAGAAACTTCCTAACCGTCAGAGAATAAAAGACTGTTAAATAAAGTATGGAGCAATCATACAATGGAATACAGTCCAGCCTTTATAATACTGATACAGAGATACACTTACTCATATAAAAAAAAATTTGTTTTTATTATTAAGTGAGAAAAGCAAGTTACACTTTAGCTTGCTCCTATTTTGCTATGTGAGTTCTGTGATTCATTCACATAGAACACATCAGAAGAATGCACATAAAATTAATATGATCTTGGATGGGTCAGGATGGGTCAGGATCTGGATGGGTCAGATGGTTAAGCATCCAACTTCGGCTCAGGTCATGCTCTCACGGTTGGTGAGTTCAAGCCCCGCATTGGGCTCTCTGCTGTCAGCACAGAACCCTATTCAGATCCTCTGTACCCCTCTCTCTGCCCCTAACCTCCCTAAAAAAATAAATAAACATTAAAAATAAATAAATAAAATTAATATGATCTTATGTACAAGGTAGAAAGATGGGCAACTTTTTTTCCTTTTGCTATTCTGTATTTTCCAATTTTTCTGAAAGAAATGTAGAGCTCTCAAATAATGAAACTTTTAACATCTAAGAAGGATTAGAAATATCAAATAAAGGAAAGTGGGTGATGGGCAGGGAGGAGGGCACTTGTTGGGATGAGCACTGGTGTTGTATGGAAACCAATTTGACAATAGATTATATGTAAAAATAAATTTAAAAAGGGAAAAAAAGAAATATCAAATAAAGAATAGCTGGTTTCTTTAGAGAATTTGTAAGAAAGGACTTCTTTCTTCAGTGGATGAAAATAAATGATAATTCTTATCAGGAAGAACCTTTTCTTTTGCAACTCGCCCTGAAAAGCAAAAAGCTAATGTAGAAAATGCTGGTATATCTAGTAAGGATCACCAGCCACTTTATGCCTTGTTCAGTATTTCTTCAGCCACTCACTCAATGGTTTAGTCAACCCCTGACCCGTCAGCAGTGGAGGAATGGCAGCTGAGGCCTGATGGCCATGTGGGGGTGGTGTCGTCCAGGTGGTGGTGTCTTCTGGGGCACCACTGGTCAGTAGGGCAGAATTATCTTGGGCAATGCCTGCATCAGATCAGCATATTCTGAACTTGGCAAATCCCAAAGTTGTTTTTTTTTATGATACCCAAATGTGACCGAACCCTGAGAAGATTCTGTTTGCTAAAATTTACCCCAAACTGCAAGAGATGTAGGCAGCTCATTGATTGATTTACAGGAAACCCAGCCAAGCAGAGCAGAACATTCCAGTCATTAGAACAGTATGTGCTTTCCCCTTAGACACACTATATGGGAGAGGAAGTGACAGGGGCAGACAAGTGCAGTAGAAAGCACACCCTGACAGCTGTGCAGGATAAATTAGAGGGGTGCCCATATGCCCCATGTTGCCTGGGACAGTTTTTGTTGATGCCTGCCTTCAGAGTATAATGTTTAATAACACCCCGTCTCACTTTCAAAAGTGTCCCACTTTGGTTGACAAATTATGTCAGCCTAGTTGGAGAAGACAGTAGTGGGACCTGGGAAATGAGTTATTAGAAATCTGTTGAAAAATCCTCTAAAGAAACAATGAGAGCCTAACCCTACATTGCAGAAACAAAATTAGAGAGAATGAGATGACTTGAGGTAAAGCAAAATCTAGGTAGTAGAAGCTGTGGGAATTTGAAGAACCATCGCATGGGAGTGAAGAAGAGTAAGACTCGGATGTGATCTCAACATTTCTGCCTTGGGGAGTGGGTATATGGGGATTCTAAAAGGAAGTTTGGGAAGAAAGATTTTGAGTTTGGTTTTGAAGTGGTGGATTTGAGGTGTCTGTGGGATATGCAGGAAGAGGTTCCTAATATAAGCAGCCAAAAATAGGTGTCCCGAGCTCAAAAGGTGAAGTCTGAGCAGAAACACGTTTGGAGAGTCATCCAACACGTGCCATCTGTATATATGCCAGGAGCATCACAAGAGTATACTCTGGCATACAAGGATGGAGAACCGGGCGGCAGAGCCTTACAGAGAGAAAAATAAAAGAAATTGAGAAAGAGATAGTTGAAATGACTATATATATATATATATATATATATGTATATATATATATATTAAATATACAGCAAAAAGATATTCAATTAATTATCAATGTGTACTGATCACTAAATATGTGCCAGGGAATAATTATACACTTTATTCATAGTGTCTGATATTATCACATGACAACCCTGTAATGAAGGTATTATTTCATGAGGAAAGAGACACACAAAGATTAGAAACTTGCTCAGAATTCATTCCAGGCAACCTCGTCCTGACCCTAGGCTCTTCCCCACCACACTCTTCTACTTTCTCAGAGGACATCTGGAAGCATAATGCATGTGTTCTGTGCCTGCCTTGCGAAAGGGTACTGAATCACCAGTGTTTACCTGCAAAAGGCAAAATAAAGAAATAGTATCTGTCACTTCTGCAGAGACGATACACAAATGGCCAACAGCTAAACAAAATGATACTTACCATCACTAATCATCAGGGAAATGCAAATCAAAACAACAATGAGATATCACCTCACACCTGTCAGGATTACTATTGTTAAAAAAAAAAAAAAAAAGAGGGTAACAAGCATGGTGAAGATGTGCAGAATTTAGAACACGTGTACACTTTTGGTGGGAATACAAAATGATATAGCCGCTATGGAAAACAGTATGGAATTTCCTCAGAAAATTAAAAACAGAGCTATTGTATGTTCCAGTGAACCCAATTCTGGCTGTTTATCCAAAAGAATTGAAATCAGGATCTCAAAGAGATATTTTCAGTCCGTGTTTATGCAACATTGTTCATAATAGCTAAGATGTGGAGATAATTTAAATGTCCATTGACAGATGAATGGATAAAGAAAATGTAGGTATGGAACAATGAAATATTGTTCGGGCTTTAAAAAGAAGGAAATCCTGTATACGTGACAACATGGAGGAACCCGGAGGAAATCATGCTAAGTGAGATTAGCCAATCACAGAAGGAAATGCACAGAAGGATACTACATGATATCACTTATATGATGAACGGTGGTTGAGTAGGATAGTGATCGTCAGGGGCTGGGGCCAGGGGAGGGTGAGATGGGGAGTTGCTATTTACCAGGTGTAAAGGTTCAGTTATACAAGATGAGTAGGTTCTAGAGATCTGCTGTCCAACATCGTGCCTGTAGTTAATAATATTGTATTGCTAAAAGGGTAGATCTTATGCTAACTGTCCTTACTACAACAAAAAGAAAAGAAAAAAGAAATAGTTGCTTGGTCGTCTAAGAAACCAGACAGGTAGGGCTGGTGTTACTGGAAAGGAGAAGTGACAATTCAATTGACATAGAGCTGGAAGGACTTTTTGCCATTTGTAAGACTCAGTATTGTCCCTGAGACCTCAAATGCCACTGAGAAACGAAAGCAGCAAAAAGTTTCAGTTAAGAAAAAAACTATTCTTCCACCTGAGGTCACTCAAAAGTTTTCAGACTCCATGGATTCAATCTACCCACAATAATGGGTATTTATAGGGTTTTTTCCCCAACTTTACTGAAGTCCAGTTGGCAAATAAAAATTGCATAAAATGTTTAAGGTGTAGAACATAATGTTTTGATACACATATACATTGTGAAATGTTACCACACTCAAACTAATTAGCATATCAATCAGCTCACATACTTACATGTGTGCGTGTGTGATGAGAATACTTAAGATCTATTTTCTTAGCAAATTTCAAGTATATGGTACAGTATTATTAACTATAGTCACCATTGTAAACATTAGATTTCCAGCATGTATTCATCCCACATAACTGAAACTTTATACGCTTTCACCAACATCTCCCCATTTTTTCTACCCCCAACCCTGACAACCACCTTGTCACTCTGTTTTTTTTGAGTTTAACTTTTTAAAATTCTACATGTAAGTGAGGTCATGCAGGATTTGTTTTTCTATCTGGTTTATTTCACTTAGGATGTCTCCCAGGTTCATTAATGTCACAAATGGTGGGACTTCTTTCTTTTTTAAGGTTGAATAATATTCTAGCCTTAAAATAATGTAGTACAGTATCATAATATATGTGTGTGATACGTATTAATATAATATAATCACAGTGGAATGTCAATAATATATAACAACTGATTTTTGTATACTGATTTTCATCCTGCAACTTTACTGAATTCATTTATTAGTTCTGGCAGGTCTTTGGTGGAGTCTTCAAGGTTTTCTATATCATTAAAATTATGTCATCTGCAAACAGAAACTATTTTGCTCTTCCTTCCCAATTTGGATGCTTTTTCTTACCTAATTGGATCTTTTTCTTACCTAATTGCTCTGGCTAGGACCTCCAGTCCTAGGTGGCGCCTGGGTGGCTCAGTTGGTTGAGCGTCCGATTTCAGCTCAGGTCATGATCTCACAGCTCGTGAGTTCAAGCCCCTCATCAGGCTCTATGCTGACAGCTCGGAGCCTGGAGCCTGCTTCAGATTCTGTGCCTCCCTCTCTCTCTGCCCCAACCCACTTGCATTCTATCTCTCTCTCTCTCTCAAAAATAAATAAACATTTAAATAAATAAATAAATAAATAAATAAATAAATAAATAAATAAATAGAAGTCATGAGTGTGGGCACTCTTGTCTTGTGCCAAATTTTAGAGAAAAAGTTTTTACCTCTTCACATTGATCTTAGCCATGGATTTGTCACATATGACCTTTATTATATTGAGGTTCATTCCTTCTACCTGACGTTGGATGGAATATTCTATATATGTCTGCTAAGTCCACATAGTCTATAGCGTTATTCAAGTCTACTGTTTTCTTCTTGATTTCCTGTCTAGATGAACTATTGTTGAAAGTAGAGGGCACTTATGTTTTACAGATTTTTTGTTCAATTTCTTGATATAACTTTGTAGTAGGGGGTGTTATGGACTGAATATTTGTGTCCCCCCCCCCCCACCAAATTAATATGTGATGGTATTTGATAGGGTCTTTAGGAAGGAATTAGGTTTGAATGAGGTCCTCATGTAATTAGGGTTAGGTGAGGATGTGGCCCGCATCATGGGATTTGTGTTCTTATAAGAAGAGATAGACCAGAACTCCCTCTTTCTCTACCATGTGAGGACATAGTGAGAAGGCAGCCATCTGCAAGCCAGGAACCAAGTCTGCCAGCATTTTGATCTTAGATTTCTAGCCTCCATAATTGTGAGAAATACATCTGTTGTTTAAGCCACTCAATCTGTGGTATTTTGTTGTAGCAGCCAGAGCTGACTAACACAGTGTACAATCATGAAATTCTGAGACCGTAAGAAGTCTAGTAAAGGAAATATGCTACCTAATAATAGCTCCACATAACTACTTTGGGAAATCCATTAAAAAAAATGTTATGGTGGGTTGTCCTATGTATAAGAATCTGAAGGCATGAGTGTCAGTGAGATCACCAGAACATGAATATAGGCTGAGAGGAGAAGAAGGCTAAGGCTGGACCTCAGGAAATATCAGTTAAGTAGGAAAGAGCCAAAGGAGCCCCTCAAAAGATTTACAAGGAGTAGCCAGAAACATGGGTGAATAGAAATTGTTGGAATTCAAATATGAAAATTAGGTTAGCCTGCAGTATAAACACAACATAAGCCAAAGCTCAGTAGATACTCAGATCCCCTGGCCCTTTCAGGACTAAAACACTCTTCCCCCAGCTTCACGAAGTGTTGACAGCTCACCACAGAGCCCCACTCCCAGTGATTGCTTCCTGCTGAGAAATGTCACTCTGCCCAAAACCAGAGACCCTTTCCAGGGGTCAGCTCACATCCAAAGACTAGTCGATGCAAGGGTTCAAAAACTCAGAGCTTCCTCTAGGATCAGCCGAGGCCTTTGTCATACTGCGTCACAGCCCAGCTTCTCCCTCTAACTGGCCTACTTCCTCCACTTCCCCAAGATGTTGATCCCACAGGAGACCCCTGGTTGCCTTACTGCACACACACCTTGTAGCCTAGTTCCCAGGAAACCTGGCCTGTAACAACTGCCATCTCATTTATTAGAGAACAAAAATGTGACATATTTTGATCTCTTTTCATCATGAAAATAAATTACTGTAGGTAAGTGAACAGAAGACCCCTTGGCGATAGCAAACGGTCAACTGTGAGGACAGTAATCATAGTGGGTGCAGCACTTCTGGTGCTAGATTCAGCCCCTAGATAAATTTCAGAACAAGCCAGGCAAGGCAGAAGGCAACGTGGCCGCATTTATTTTCTCTCCCGATTCTGAAAATCGTTAAGACCAGCTAGTCTCATTAAAATGATTCAAAGTGAACTACACTTTGAACTGTAACTTCCAGCAAGTATATTTCTGTTTGAGTACTGAAAGACCCGGAACACTACACCCCACCCCCTCATCATGCAGTTTCAAGACCCCTTTCAAATGCCATAATCAGAAATACCAGGGGAAGAGAATGAGTTTTACCTAAATAATTCAAAAGCAATGCACTGCTCTAAATACCTGGTAGAAACAGCTTCACAAATAAGGCAGAATCACTTTTACTTTTCCAGTGAATCGCTGAAGCCCCATCCTCCCCACCATACCCCACTTCCTTTACACAGAGCAGAAAATTTTAAGGATGCCATCCTTCTCTTGAGTTGTCCAAGAGCTTGGAAACCTGAGTTGAATAACAGGCACTCAGTCCACCTACCCCACCAGGGTGAGAGGCTTTTACTTTCCTCTCCAACATGGAATCACTAATCGAGAGTCAGCTTGACAGAGGCTATCAAAGTATATCAGAAAACTGATCCTTATGCAAATAAACAATGAACACATGCCAAAGCCTTATTCAACTTATTCATGGGAAATCTGGGTCTAAGACCACTTGAAGAATTTGGGATGTTTAGGATTTGCTTTTTTTTTTTTTTTTAATGTTAGAATAAGACACTAGGTTGGATGTAAAACTGATAATGTCTGACAAGGAATTAAAAACATGACCTTAAAGATTATCTTTTCTACAAGACAGACCCATTTTTCATTTGTTCCAAACAAAATCGACTTGTTAACCTGAAACTTCAGAGAATTTGGGCTTTAATCAATAGAGAAAGGAAGGAAGGAAGGAAGGAAGGAAGGAAGGAAGGAAGGAAGGATGGAAGGAAGGAAGGAAGGAAGAAAGAAAGAAAGAAAAGGAAGGAAGGAAAGAAAGAAAGAAAGAGAAAGAAAGAAAGAAAGAAAGAAAGAAAGAAAGAAAGAAAGAAAGAGAAAGAAAGAAAAAGAAAAGGAAGGAAGGAAAAGAAAGAAAGAAAGAAAGAAAGAAAGAAAGAAAGAAAGAAAAAGAAAGAAAGGAAGAAAGAAAGAGAGAAAGAAAGAAAGAAAGAAAGAAAGAAAGAAAGAAAGAAAGAAAGAAAGAAAGAAAGAAAGAAAGAAAGAAAGAAAGAAAGAAAGAAAGAAAGAAAGAAAGAAAGAAGAAAGAAAGGAGGGAGGGAGGGAGGGAGGAAGACCCATTCCCCTAGATAATTAAGTAATGTTGGATGAACTTGTTAAGCAGTACTTTAACCGACATAGAAAGAACATGATTCCCTCCATTGGTTGTATATCCAAGGTTTGAATAATTGTTAACAGGTATGCGGCCAGCCCAGCTCCCTGCAAGGACCACGTTGGCTCACAGAGATGAAGCCCCCAGTTTCTCAGTGCTAGGCTTAGTCCATAACAACCCATGCTTGGGATCTCCACTCTCATGACCCCATTTTTCCACCTCACATACCCATCCCCATTCAGAGCATCAGCCTATCCAAGAAGTACTGTGCCCGCATTGAGTCTGGCACCACCATTTCATACACCTGAAACCAAAGCCTTTTGCTCTCCCATCATTGATGAACCCAAGGAAGCAGGTAGCTTCATCTCAACCTAAAGGATTTAGCTACACTCCCCTTCCCTAGATACATGCCCTCCACTGACCCCAGGGGAAGCTCCCCAGAAATCCTGAGTATTCACATCTTCCCTTCTAGTGTGTGGGACGGATTGTGGTTGGCTTTAGTGATTCCAAAATGATTTTTCTGGCACCTCTCTCACTAGAAGGGAGAGGGAAAAAACTAATCTCTGGAGGCACATGCTGCTAATGAAGGGAAATGAGGTTGTCCTCTGATTGCTCAACAGCACATAATGGACCAATAAAGAGAAATGCAAAGCCAGAGATAATCCTGGGCCAGCAAGATCTAACTTGTAAATGAAGTAAACAATTAATACACAGTAGAAGCTCCCTGTACTACCCAAACTTCCCTAATGCTGTGTGTACTGTATCTAACTGATACCCCAGCATACTGAATGCTCTCTTCTGGCTGACTAGCTATTCCCTAACATACCAGGTTGAGTTTAAGCATAAGAGTCAATTACGGTTTTTCCGAAACATTTATTTAAATTGGTGACTTAATGCAACACTATGTAAACTGATAATATCTGTGAAAAGAATCATTGTTGTTTCTATTAGGTTTAAAACTTTGGACAGACTGAGAAAGTTGAGTAGGAAAAGAAAATAAGGTACGATCAAATTAAGGGCATGTAAGAAAACTATAAAAACCCTGACGATAGTGAGAATCATAAAAATCTAGAACTATTCTGCCCTCAAATTGCTGCATAAGTGTTCTTGCATGATTGTAGCACACACAAGCCCAAGAAATCATAGAAGCTAAATAACAGGTATCATTTATGCAGCCCAAACCAAGAGTTTCAAAAAATGTGATATGATGGCCTTACATGACAAGACTAGGGGATAAATTTACATTGAATACCGTTCATTTTTTAAATTAAGTATACATGCATCATTTTTAACAATTCTTTAGTTTAGCCAGTTTTATTGTTTAATTGACCATATTTTGCTTGTAATCTCTCCAGAGAAAAGGAGATTCTACCATAATAAAAGAATGTATCAGTCCAAAAGGGAGTGGAGGATCTTAGATCAGCCATGGAAATGTGCAAGAAAGTTCATCAGAGGTGTGAGTGGTGCTGGTCTCGACAATGTCCAGAAAGTTCATCTCACGGTGTGAGTGGTGCTGGTCTAGACAATGCCCAGAGGAAAAGGTTCCATCATGGTTCAAGGATGTATCTTGATGGGTCCTATCACTAAGGGAGCCCTCATTAGGAAATGGCTGCAACACAATTGGCCATGATACCGTTACATTTTGAAA
This sequence comes from Prionailurus bengalensis, assembly GCF_016509475.1. Lineage (NCBI taxonomy): Eukaryota > Metazoa > Chordata > Mammalia > Carnivora > Felidae > Prionailurus > Prionailurus bengalensis. The sequence continues at coordinate 50,217,253 of NC_057351.1, read as the reverse complement.
TCGGATATCTAAACATCCCGATTCTGATTTCTCGACTTCAAGCGAACTTCTCCTAATGTAGGATTACAAGGAAAGAATACTCTGGTCTGGCTAAAAGAAATGCCATGTCCAGAAAGGGTTATAATTCCCTTATGGATTAACAAATTGGCATTCTGGATTTATACATTAAACTCATAAGCTTTGTTACACTGAGTCAGCATCATTGAATCCAGTCCACTCTGGGACACTTTGAGAAATACTGTAAGCCAGTTCCTTGGACACTAGAGATTTCACCAAGGCAAAGGCGACATTGTGAGGCCCAATTTGGGGTCTCCAGCCACCCCTCTTCCTCTGACTTGCCAAGTGAAACAGTGTCCTCTCTATTAAAAATATCCATAGCTAAACACACACACACACACACACACACACACACACACACATGCACGCACACACACACACTTTCATCTAAACATACCTCTCTTCTGTAACCCACATCAATCACATTTTAGTTGTGCTACTCTTGGGCCTTTTGTCACACTGAGCTTTGTGTCACAACACCCCTGACCCCTTCCATTATTATAAGCTATTTAAGGGCACAGCTAGGTTTTATACATCTTTCTAATCCACGAGTCCATTTTGTACCATGCCCTCAACATGAAGATTTGAATGCGAGTGAACGTGAGCCTATGAATACTTTATTTTTCCCCTATAAGCTCATACCTTCAGTTAATAATGCAAATTAAGGGGGAATGAATATGCATGAAATATGTCTTCACATAACTATTTCATAAATTTGCAGATGCCAGTATTCTTGTGCCATATTCTAGAGAGAGCTGTGTTCTCAAAAAACTACGATTTTCAGTTCATTTTCCTCACAGTAATGCCAAAATACCTTAATTTCTTGCTTGGAAAAAGAAACAAAAGGCTTGATTTTTTCCAACTATTTCGTATATCATTTCTGTCTAAATTATGTCAGTATAATTTTCTCTGGATAATAACACTCTTCATCTTAGCAAAGACATAAAATTACTCCTATCTAACCCAGGGCCCTCAAGGTAGACTTTTCCCTATTTATACCTGGAAGAAATGGTCCAAAGGAATCTTTAATATCTGTTGCTATTAAAGAGTCCCCTGTTACAAGAGAACAGTGGGTTGTAGGTCAGTTTTGTGGGCGGAGCACCTCAGCTATTTATTGTAATGCAATTACCATACCAACTCAACCATTACATGATACCGGGTCTGCTTCTCATTAGAATAAGAACATTTAAAAATAGCAGAGAACTTTGCAAAACCTGAAATCTTTTCAGGAAAGCAAAAATTCACAGGAAACAGTGGTGTGTTTTCTCTCCCTCCACCCTCCCTGCTGCAGCTCCCAGGCTGCGAGTTCATTATTTTGTTTGGCAAGGAGGCTCAGCAGGAAACAATGGGAACTTCTAAGAACACTACCAGAACAACATGAAATCAGCAGATTTCTTTCCCGGGACGCCATCTCTGGTTTCTTTTGGAATGGCGTTGTAAACAGCCCACAATAAGCTGATCTTCTCCGGAATCTTCCTTATGCTCAACCAGCAAGCTGGATTTAAGTCTCCACTCTGCTTCCTCTGGCTGATCTCAATGGAGGTCAACAGCCAGAACTGTTCTCATCAACCCAGGCCAGCAAACCAGAGCCAGAGGAAGAAGGAAACCCAGTAACTAGATGCAAGTTAGCACTAAAAGATAACTAAGAGTATAGATACAATGTTGGGAGGTGTGCACTTGTGTCTGCTAAGGGTGTAATTGGAGAAGAAAGAAACAAGGGCCATGAGACTTTTCTCTGGACTATCCTCCCATTTTTATCTATTACTTTCAGGCATGCATTTTTGTTTCCGGTGTTTAACATTTGCTAATATGCTTATGGCTCAAATGTAGAAACAAATGAATTCTTCAAATGTACTTCTCCCTTACAAATGCTATTTGGTGAGAGTTTGCAGATAAGAGTATCCCTGGCTCGTTTCTGGGCTGAAGCACAGAAAGTACAAGATGAGCCTGGGAGATCTCATTTAATGCCCAAAACAGGAAAATAGTCCGTGAATGATGTAGAAACATGTTACGAAGAGGCTCCCACTGTTCAAATTGTGGGCAATGTGAGCATCAAATCAATAATGAAAGTAACAAAGTACAAAGCACTGAATGAAATAGGAATCCATGGGTGATGGTTAATTTTATGTATCAATTTGACTGGATCGCAGGATGCCCAGATATCTGATTAAATGCGATTTCTCCGTGTGTTGTGAGAGTGTTTGGGAAAGAAGTTAGCATTCGAATTGGGGGACTGAGTTAAGCAGGTACCCTCCCCAGGGCAGGTGGGCATCACCCAATTCACTGAGAACCTCAATAGAACAGACAGAGGAAGGCTTGATTCACCCTGTCTCCATCTGGTTGTTTGGAACAGTAATCTTGTCCTGCCCTCCTTGGTGCTCCTGGTCTCAGGCCTCCATACTTGGACAGGAACCTACACTATCAGCTCTCCTCATTCTAAGGCCTCTGAACTACAGCACCAGCTTTCCTGGGTCTATAGCTTGCAGATGGCAGACTGTGGGACTCTTCAGCCTCCATAATCATATGAGCCAGGACCTCATACATAATAAATTAGAGAGAGAGAGAGAGGCTAGCTAGCTAGCTGTATATATTATCTGTCTGTCTATATTCTGTTTTTCTGGAGAACACTAATATACCATGGGTCCATGTATGTTAATAATAAGCTCTGCTCTACAGTAGAATGCCAACTAATGATGTCAGAAGAGTGATGGAAATGGTGAATCACCATTTGGTCCCCATCCTAGAAGTGGAGTAATATTGCTATGATCTTGGAATACCTCCCACAAATTCTAATTAAGTACAGAGGTAAAACCGGTGGACAAGCTCGGCAGATGCCAACAGGACCAGGTGATCAAGGTTCACATCATCACTAGCGAGATGGGTCCAGAGTCCTGATAAGATACCCTGAGAAGGGACTCTTTCTTGGTGTGTCCATCAGGAACAGGCAACCTGAGCCTGGTTGTGAGCAACACCAGAAGGCTGAGAGTCATCCTCCAAAATGAAAGGGCTGTGTTCTTTAAAATCATCAAGGACGTGGAGGACAGGGGAAAAAACAAGGAACTCCTCCAGCCTGAAAGAGACTGAACGCTAGTAACACTTCACGCGCCTGTGGGCTCCTAAGCAAGAACACAGGGCAAAAGAGCAAATGCAATGAAACAACATTTGGAAAATCTGGATGATGGGCATGCAGCAGTTCTTTGTGCTGTTCTGGAAACTGACCAGAAATGCTTCTACAGACAGAAGCTTCCTAACAGCAGCCTGGCTTTCCCACCCCACTCTATACCTCCCAGCATTCAGAGGAGTCTATCCAAGAGGAGAGCACTAAGGCTCAAACTTCATTAGCTTTGTGGTCACTCTGCCTCTGACCAAGAGACATTTCCAGAGACAGCCGCACATCTTAGAGTCTGGAAGGAAGGCACTACCCTCAGATGGAGAGTGTCCAGGCAAAGAGGGGTTGGAGGCATCTCTGTGCAGGAGCAGAACAGGTCTCACATAACACAGAAGACCAATGTCTGGGCACCGTCACAAGTCTTCCACTTCCAGGTGCTCTGAAGTCACAGGCGAGCAGTGATGGAAAACTGCCCCACTGGCCTCCCTTTCCCCGTGGCCTTCAGCGGGGACATTTATGTCACACAAGATAGCACACTCTTCCTTGTGAAGAATTGTCTTATGCACTGCAGGACATTTGCACCTGGGAACTCACTCTGGTCATTTTGGTAACCAAAACAGCCCCCACAATCCCAAACGCCCAAGGGGTAACCGTACCACCCACAGTTGAGCACTGCTCAGAGACTTAGGCCCCAAACAGCAAAAGCAGAATAACCTATGGGGCTGACCTTAGACGGGGACGGTGTGTGACTTCAGGGGACGCGCTGTCCCTAGAGCTCATAAAAGCCTTTCCTCTCCTGCTCATCAATGCCTGAGACATGGTCCCAAATTCTCTCATCCCACTGCCAGGAGTCAGGCCAAAATATAAATACTACTGAGAAAGATGACACATTGACTGTGCCTCTGACATCCCCAAGCATAATCTCAGTGATTCTCAGAACTCGGCTTGCAGAAGAATCATCTGGGGAGCTCGTGAAGAAACGTGGATTCCTGGCTCCCACCCTCAGAGATGAGGAGCTTTGGAGTGAGACCCAGGAGTCCACATTTTTAGTAAGGACTCCAGGTGATTCTGATGAAAGTTATCCTCAGAGCCCATTTCGAGAATCATTCCTTTGGTGGTTTAATAGAAGAAATTGGTTTCAATAATAATAATTATCGATAATTCTCACTCACTGAGCCCTTATTATACACGCATGAAGGGAAATAGGTGTTGTTAGCACGTTAGAGCTGGCACTGAGATGCAGGTTATGTCTGTCTCCATGGCCTCTTTTGACAATAAGATTGTTTCAAAATTTCTTAAAATGGTGGGGGAGAAGGATTTAGGAAGCTTGGGGGTGTGGGGGAGAAGGAGGCTTCACGGCAGTGAATGACAACGAGCACCAGGAAAAACTGACCGAACTTCAACTCTTCTTACGATCAGTCAGTCATCTTTATCTCAAACTGTGACAAAACTGAACAGGAGCAGGGAAAATTTTATGGCCTTTTCTGCTGAGCGTTAAGTGCAACCCCAGGGCAAACTTGGGTTGTTGTCCTTAGTTTCTTTGGACAGTTTGGGGAATTAACTCCCCTGGAGAGGGTCTGTGGGATTCCTGGATGAAACAAGGCATTATACAGCGAGGCCTCTCCTTGGTTTCAGAAGGTTTCCTGCTGCAGCTTTTCCACAGGGAGAAGGAGAGGGAGACTGTGGGAATATGTCCCAGGGAGAAGTAAAATCATGGTGTGCCTTCTCTCGTTCCAGTTTCTTCTGCGGCATTAAAACGCTGTGTAGGCATTCTCTCACAACCAGCGTTAGAGTAACACTATACATGTGAAAAGTTGAGCCCATCCATCGCCTTGCACCAGTTAAGTGAGCACGCCCATTTCTTTCCTATGTGTGGACTTGGTTTGTACTAGGATAATGGCTAATATTTATTGAGAGGGTGCTATGTGCCAGACGCTGCACCCAGGAGTCTATGTGTAAAGTTTTCTTTAATCCTAACATCACCCAGTGAGGCTCCCATTCTACGCATGAGAAAACCAAGGCTGAGAGGAGTGAGAAGCTAGCACAAAGGCCACATGACTGTCCCAGAACAGCAGAGCTGGAACCCCCCACTTGATCTGTCAGAGAACCTGGGTGGGTAACTACCACACAGTGCTGCCTCCTAGTCAGAGCCCACGGAAACAGCCACGGCAGCTGATGGGCTGGGAGCGTGCTGCCCGGCATCAATATTAAGGCAGCAAATACAGGTTTAGAACAGTACCTTGGCAGCTGAGCCAAATGTGTGGTCTCCTGAGACTCTCCGTGCCCCAGGAGACTTCCTGTCGGGCAGGCTCACGAAGCAGGAGGTGGGTGAGGCTCATGCTCCGTCCCGTGACCATCTATCTGCCAGTGGGTGGCGAGTAAGCAGGATTCTAACTACCTATCCCGCAGGCCTGTCTTCACCAGGGCTCTTAGTTGCAGGGGACAGAATCCCACCTTGATGTAGCTGAGGCAGAACACAAGGAATTTATTAAAAGAACACTGACCTATCTCACATAAGCAAATAGCAGGACGGACACAGAAATAATGGAGCCTTGGCAACCACGACAGCCAGAGATGTACATGCCATTAAAATGCTTGCTTCCCCCCGCCCCCTCACTTTGCCCTGGAACTTGTATCCCGCAGTGGCTGCCACCGAGAGAGACCGATTCACATTCTTTCTTGCTACAACTCAAAAACCCTTGAGATGGGATGAGATTGGCCCAGCGTGGACCGAGTGTCTAGCCTGGATCTGTCAGTTGTAGCCAGTAGAGATGCATCACTGGAGGCCTCTGGAGGCTATCCACTGCGAGCGGGCACCATCCCAAGGAAGGAGAAACCACCCTGACCTGGGCACTCACCCCTTTGCACGTTCGCTGCAAAGCTGGTTGTAATTGATTCTTCAATGCTGGCAGCTCAAATTTCATTCCAAAATGTTATGTCATTACACTGAAGCCTCAATTAAGTTATTATTAGGCAAAACATAATTAATGAAAACCGTAACGGTGCGCCAATGCCAAAGAAGTTCCCTGGGTTCTCTGTAGGGGATATTGGCTCTCTTTGATTTAAGAGAGTGTAGGTTCTTTTCTATATGAACTTCCTGATCAGAAGCACATTAACATATAAGCTGCGTGGATGCCTCACTAATACAGTGCTTCAAGACAGAGCATGAACTCTTGGCGTATGATTATTGAAATTCATCTAACCTAGGCTAACTACGCCTGGAGACTTTCTTCACCCCTAAACCATGCCGGTGGTGGTCAGATTATGGAGATAATAATTTTAAAATAAAATGAAACATAACAAATGGTGAGGACTGACTGAATGGATTAGATAATGGCATCTATTTACAAAATAAGAGATACCCAGACTGATAATGTGGCCAAAGAAGAAATCAATGATAATCGATAAATGCTTACTTACCTTTCATGGATCGCTTAGGCATTCGTTTCTCCAAAAAGCTTTCCCTGACCCCCTAACTCCGGGTTCAGCTGGTTCCTCATACGGTCTCAGCACATATCTTACTATATTGCAGTTGCCTCTTGATTTGTCTGTATTGCCCCGTAGCCTGTGTTTAGGCCCTCTGTTGACAAGGGCCACATGTATACAATTGACCGTTGTATTCTCAGGGCTTAGCTCGGTATATAGAATGCACTCAATAAGCATATGCTAGTAATCTGAGTATAGATCACATAAGTTAAATTAAGAGCTTGGGCAAGAAATATCATAGTCCTTGTGGCAATGTGACTACCCATTTCCATGCCCTTGACCTAAGAAAACTTACTCTATCCATAATATTATAGGATAATTAAACGAGAGTAAAATGAACACACTATTTGTTCAGGTATTATGGGATATAGATTTTAAAAATTATCCCTGAGGGGCACCTGGGTGGCTCTGTTTTGGTTAAGTGTCCGACTTCAGCTCAGGTCACGATCTCGCTGCTCGTAAGTTCGATCCCCGCGTCGGGCTCTGTGCTGACAGCTCAGAGCCTGGAGCCTGCTTCAGATTCTGTGTCCTGCTCTCTCTCCACCCCTCCCCTGCTTGTGTTCTGTCTCTGTCTTTCAAAAATGAATAAACATTAAAAAAAAATTTTTTAAGAAAATAGTTAAAAATTAGCCCTGAAAAGTCTTGGGAGGTCAGCAAAGAAGGGAGGTGTAGCGTCTATAAATGTCTTTGGGGCTCTTGGTTAATTGGGTTCATGGTCTTTTCCCTCAGACATGCCAAGTCAGGGGATGAATATAATCTAACCTCTTACTTAGTTAAAATGTCTCCTCTCTGCCTTGCCCCAGTGACCTCACAGCACCCGAGGGCACCACAGTGCTCTTGAGAAGGTGTCCTAGTGCAATAAAGAATCTTCAGAGAGCCAGTGGCCTGCTACGGTGGGCAGAGAGAGTAAGAGAGGCACCTTGTTAATGTCAAACCGGAAAATCATCAACATTCCTTCTCTGCTGTCCTCAGTGGAATAGCCCACAGTAACCACAAAGTTTTGCAAGAGTGTCTTTTGTTTTTGAAAATGTATTATTCCCCGCACTGGCAGCTGTAGCTGAAATAATCCCAATTCTCTTAACCTTTCTTCAGAAGGTCTGTTTAATCAATTTTTATTGCATTCCTCTGGGCACTCTCTGAGTCCGTTAGATTTTCTTCCATCCTGAATTGGACAAAGTGCTTTAATAAGGGTTGCCCCCCCTCCGCCCCCCGCCCACCGCTCCAGGAGTGGGAAGTGGCAATGTCCTGATGTGGAACTGGCGTGAGATACTGCGTGTGAAAGCATTTTGTAAACTCTTGAGCGGCACCCAAAGGGAAGAGATGACTATGAGACTGTACATCTCTAACCGAGCTCCTCATTCCCAAGAAGACATGACTGCAACATTTATTCATTCACCTGTGCCTTTACCAAAACTGTATGGGGCAATCCCTTTGTGCCAGACGCTGTTCTTGGAACAAAGGATATAATGATAAATAAGGTATGGCCTCCTTTCTCTGGAAAATAATGGCACTGGTGATAGAAGTCCTCAAAAAAAAAAAAGCGTAATGATACCGAGAAGTAGTCCAGATGTGTTTGCATATATCACATCATTCAAGCCTTACAACAAGCCGCGTGTAGGCATTTTTATTCCTGGTATCTAGAAGAAACTGAGGCTCAGAGAGAAGACTACCTAGTTCTATGCCGAAGAAGGTAAAATGTGAAGTTGTCAAGCTGCGGTTGTAGTCCTCTGGCTGATGTCTTCCTGTCTGCTCTGAGGATGCTACTGTGCTTGAAGCAGCCAATACCCTCGTGCTGGTCCCCAACACAGAGACTCCACCCGCACGGGGCCTGACCCGGCTCGTCAGGGCTCCACCCGCGCCATTCGCTGGAAACTCTCTTCCCAGAACTCTGCCCTTCTTCCCTCAACACCCTGCTAACCCTGAGCGGAGGTCAAGTGTCTAAGCTCTGGAAAACTACTGACAGGTTAAAGGGCTGAGTCGGTGGCTTCCTGGGATGTGTGTAAAAGACCCTGAGCATGTTGTCTAGGCCCTCCGTGGCTCTCTTCCCCCACCTGAAAAATGAGATAATCCTATTGACCTCATTCTTTTGTTGTGGTGATTCGTAAAATGCTTCCTACAACGCCTGGGTGTTCAATAACTTGAATTGTCAGTAATGGTGTTGGTATTACCGCCCTTGCTGCTGCTGTTGTTATTATTATGACAGCACTCGTAAATCAGACAAACCAAAGCCTCTTCATGTTTCCCTGAATAACTCTGGACATATGTGGCAGCACCGTGTGAGAGAGACTTATCAAGTACTAATATTAATATTATTAAACAGCAAATGTTACAACAAACGTTGAATACTAACAATATTTCAACGGCTTCAACTTCTTTCCTCTACACATTTTGTCTAAATTTGGAAAAACAGCCACCAGCCCCTTGTGGCCCAAACATTCTGGAATGTAAATTCACTGAACATGGCAGAGACCAGCCAGCTGTTCATCCGAGTGTTTCCCCCTGGGCACACGGCGAGGCTCTCATCCCGCCGCCTCTCTCAAAGTCAGTTGTTAAGATGTGACCATGTGACTCAGCTCCAGCAGGTGGAATGGGGTCGGAAGTAGTTCATGCTTCGCTCTCTGTATGAGTTATTTACTGCTGTGTAACAAATCACCTGAAGCGTCAGCAGCTGAAAGCAACACATACTTTTTTTCGAAAGAATGTCGAAAAATGTAGTAATGCTTAATGAGGAAACTACTAAGATGGTAAAGCTGGTGGTTCACAGAACATTTTGAGGAACTGGTGATTTCCAGGCATTTGAAAAGGAAGGTTAGAATAAAACATGGGTTAATGTCCCATGGAGCAAAAAAATACACAAGACATGAAGAAGCCGGGGAGGGGGGGCTTTAATCATCAGTAAGCAGAGCATTGAACTATGATGCATCCCCCTGAATAATTAAATAATTCTCAAAGGGCCTGGTAACAATTGAAAGCAACAAACATTTATTATCTCACACCACTTCTGAGGCTGAGGAATCCAGGAGTGGTCTTCCTGGGCGTTTTTGGCCCAGGGTCCCTCATGAGGGTGCAGTCAAGCCATCGACTGGGACTGTGTCATTCTACCATTGACTGGATCTGGAGGATCCACTTCCCAGGTGACCCCCTGACAGGGCATTTGGCAGGAGGCCTCGTTTCCTTGCTGGCAGTTCCCAAAAGGCCTCTGTTCCTCACCACCCAGGCCTCTCCACATGGCTGCCTGAGTGTCCTCGTGACCCGGCAGCTGACTTTCCCCCAAAGTGAGCAATCAGAGAAAGAGAGTGCAAACAGGAAGCTGCCAGGCCTCTATGATCTCGTCTCGGGAGCTACACCCCATTACTTCCATTTTTCTCTCTTCATGACCTCCACCCACACTCAAGGGGAAGGAAATAAGATGCCAGCTCTTCAAGCACATGGGAGGTGTGTGCACATGAAAAGATCCCAAAGTACATAAGTACACCTCACTCCTTCTCGCCATCTACGAGCTCAACAGAGAACCACAAGGAGCCCTAACGGGGGAGCTGTGAGACAGAAGGAGCCCAGATTCCCGAGTGCCCCCTGCCCAGACCAGTGCCTCCCTTCTGTCCATGTGAGGCCCTGATGAGTGAGAAATAAACTTCCATTATGTGGAACCCCTGAGTCTGAGGGAGCTCTGCCTCCCCTGACTGGCTCACGAAATTACAAAGAATGGAGCACATGTCTTTCCAGTAACACTTTGGCAAAAACATTTCATAGTATGCGAGTACTTGCTAATTACTATATTTACAAAAGTAATATACAGAGCAAGAGCTTTAAAATTGGATTTGACATAAAGGTTATATTTGTAACCCTGCCTGCCATTAGGAGCTCCAGCCCTTCGTTCTTTTTTTGTTTTGTTTTTGTTTTTCCACAAGGCCCTGAAGGACTGAGCCCCCCACCTGCGTGCCTTCACTGACCTCACCCAAGGCCCCCCAGGTCTTAAGGTCCTAATGAGTCTGCTGCTTTTCCCACTATGTCTAGCTTCTGCATCCTCAGCCTCTGCCTTACTGAATAATCCCCCCAAAGATTTTAGTTCACCTGACTTCAAAGCTCTATCTTCCTTCCGTGAGCCTTGACAGAAAGAAAACACATTGGTTCCTAGAGCGACTTTGCCAATAAAGAGAAGAATTTCCTCCTTTGAGCTGCCCTGCTCGGTTCCCTCAGCCTTTGAAGTGAGAGTTTGCAGAAATCTTAGTTGCTTCAAACTTGGATTTACAACTTTTAAGCCCTGGTTCTCTTCATTTACTGATGTTTGCAGACTAAAAACCTGCTATTGATTTTTTTTTTAGAAAGAAGATCATGCAAACTTATCAAAGCATTTTTTTAATGTGTGAAGGGAAAATAACACCATTATCCAACAGACAAATAAAACTGTTGTCTCCATAATTCCAATGTAAAAAGCCTTAATCTTTGGGGTAGATTGTATTAACCTATCCATGTCCATCAGAGCCATTTATTATTAAAACCTAAAGGATTGCTATTTAAGCCAACACACTTGGGACCATTTGTTACACAGCAATAGCTTCTTGATACAGACACTAGTGCCTAGAAGTGGGCACTGCTGTAACAAAAACTTAAATTAGGAGGTAGTAGCTTTGGAACTAGATGTATATGGAGGCTGGGGAAATGGCAAAAAAAAAAAAGTTGCTAAAGAAAGCTAGAGAGATGGTTAGAAAACGTATAGGAGGCTAAAGAAATGGTGGCCTGTTATGCAGACATGAAACATTTGGTTAAACTGTCTTCTATGGCAACTTGGAATATAGGAAATGGATCTAATAAACTTTGAACTTGCCCAAGGAGATGGACGCTAGCCTGAATGTGGAAAGCATCAGCTGGTTCCTTTTCACTCTTTATGACCAGGTATTACAAGAGAGAGAAGAGTACAAGCAAAAACCAGCCAACTTGCAAACAAAGCTGAGAGGGAACATAGACCACAAGTGCAGGAAACCACTAGTCTGAAAATAAAATGATTTCTCATAGCCGGTCTTTGCAACCAGGAAGAGATTCTCAAATTGAGATTAATCCTGAAAGCAAAGATCTAGGGCACTGCAGGAAGACACGCCCTCGGGTAAAGAGCAGATCAAAAATGTGGTTGCACATCCCTCCTTAAATCCTCTGGGAGAAATAAAGTATCATCTCAGAGGCGCGCGCACACACACACACACACACACACACACACAAATGCTTCCATAAGGCTTAGGAGATGATCCCACAGCAACCAGTTATGTCCAAAATAGCAGTAATTAAACCTAGAGAGGAAAACCTACCTTCAAAAGAAGTGCAGGTGTGGCCTTTGGCACAGAGTGAACTCAAATCAAATATATAGAAAACCCAGAAGTTTATAGAAAAAGGTCTGTTGGTGGAAGCATTGCCAGCCTGAGCTCAAGGAGACTGACCCTGCTCAAGTTAGGAAAGGATCCTTGGGTCCCCAACTTTCTCAGGGCAGGAAAAATGTACTGAAAGGATAGATTCCCATTCCATTTTCAGAAGTGGGCAACAGGTTTATGGAAAAGGAAAGGCATCTCTGAGGGAGAAGCCAGGAGGTATAGAGAACAATGACCTGGGAGCCCCACCAAGGGAGCAGAACCCAAGTCTTATCTAGGAATATTCTCCTACACTATGGGTGGGAGGACCTGGCAGCATTTGTCCAGTGAAATTTCAAACTTGCAGTAAACCAGTGATTACTACGTGCCCACTATTCTAACGCTTTTGGAATGGGTGAATTTCTTGTATATTAATAGTATTTATCTACTGAATATCTGTTAGAGAGCAGGACATTTGTCTCCTTGGTCTTTATATCAACAGGAGCCTCATCCAGACCTCTGGAAACGATTCATTTATTCACTCATTGCTTCATTCGGTGCATGTGTATTGAGTGCCTACCATTTACCAGATATTATGCTGGGAGCTGAAAAAAAAGTCACAGAGAAAGGGCCCATCTCTGTCCTCACAGAGCCATGTAGGAGACAGTTTAGAAGCCAGGCAGTGACCTTCAAAGGCCAGCAGATCTCCATCTGGAAAACAGTGCTTCAAGAGTACCTGGGAGCACCACCTCTCAGAGAAGACCTGTCAGGGAAGACTTCTTGGAGGAAGAGACATCTAGTCTGAGACATAAACTAACCAAGGGGAGACTGAAGCTGCATCTCTAGGATGCAGATCCCCCTGAAGAAGAAGCATTGACTTATGCATTCTATGACAAGAGGACTGGTACTAGAAGCTCTAAGAAACCTGTTTCTTGGTCTATAGTAAGAAGCATTCAGTCCTCAACGACCACTGTTTTGGAATGACAGAAACTTGGTTTTTCACAAACCTGACGTGTTCCCCCAGTGGCAGCCCCTCCTATGGAGAATATGAAAGCCATAGCAGTGACTCTCCCTCTGCTTCTACTGATTCATGCAGAAATTGCTAACTCTGTCATAGGAAGCTTAGAAAAATCTCTCAGGACTATGAAGTCCATGGAGGAAAGCTCGAGGACTTGCTAATCTAAGTGGAATTTATATATACCAACTTGCAGTTGAGAGTTGGGAATTTGTGTGAGAAAGGAAAAAGTGGGAAATGAACAAGTAGCTACATGGGGAAGGGGGTGGAGGGGTACAAAATATATTTCTACCTTCTGGACCTGGTAATGGAATGATGGGCTAAGGCCATGAGGCATCACAAAAAGAGAGAAAAGCTGTTTTCCCAGAGAGCTGCCAATGTGATTAAGAATTATAGAAACTATGGGAATGCAAGCTGGTCAGCCACTCTGGAAAACAGTATGGAGGTTCCTCAAAAAACTGAAAATAGAACTACCCTATGACCCAGCAATTGCACTACTAGGTATTTATCCAAGGGATACAGGCATGCTCTTTCGAAGGAACACATGCACCCCCATGTTTATAGCAGCACTATCAACAATAGCCAAAGGATGGAAAGAGCCCAAATGTCCATCGATGGATGAGTGGATAAAGAAGATGTGGTATAGATATACAATGGATTATTACTCGGCAATCAAAAAGAATGAAATCTTGCCATTTGCAACTACGTGGATGGAACTAGAGGGTATTATGCTAAGAGAAATTAGTGAGTCAGAAAGAGACAAATATCATATGACTTCGCTCATACGAGGACTTTAAGACACAAAACAGATGAACACAAGGGAAGGAAAGCAAAAAGAATATAAAAACAGGGAGAGGGACAAAACAGAAGAGACTCTTAAATATAGAGAACAAACAGAGGGTTGCTGGAGGGCGTGTGGGAGGGGGGATGGGCTAAATGGGTAAAGGGCACTAAGGAATCTACTCCTGAAATCATTGGTGCACTACATGCTAACTAATTTGGATGTAAAATTAAATAGATAGATAGATAGATAGATAGATAGATAGATAGATAGATTAAATAAATAAATAAATAAATAAATAAATAAAATTATCAAATAAAAAAAGTAGGTTTCTAAAATTGAAGATTTTCTGCCAACTAATAAAAAAAAGAAAGAAAGAATGATAGAAACTAAAAGTTAGGGAGGAGAGAGAAAATACCCAGATCTTTGTAAAACCACATAAAATGGGAATTTCCATGTTGGCAAAAAAACTGTGGGAGAGAACTCAGGAATCAACAGGAAAAAATAAGCTACATTGGAGTCAGGCATAGGTTTGAGCCATGATATGTTAGAAAGTGTTTAACAGTCAGCTCTTTGAGAAAAAAAATGTATATGTCATATGTATTCATAAAATCTTATTGTAAACTTTACTTACATAAAATACGTATAGCTCACAATTTACAAATAATAAAATACATGATACTTTTTGCTGTAAATTCCATCAAGCAAATGGATTCTGACAAAATGCTGTTGATTTTTGCTGAAGTCTTGGGTCTATATTCAACCTTTGGTCGCAAATGACAAATGAGCATAATCCTGAAAGAAATTTTGGTTGATGTTTTCATTTATACTGACAGGTGAGGACAAAAGCAAAACAACAAAGACATATGCTGGAACTTTACTCACATGTCAATGATGTGAGTGATTTCCTTGCTGAATTGGAAAATAGTCTTCAAATACTAGAAGAATATTTTCCCGTTTTTTACCCTACTCCCAGTGTAATGGCTACAGACACAAATGCACTTTTATGTTTAATGTGCATTATTTACATTTGCTCTATTGTTTTCTTAAGTCTGGATAGCCAACAAAACAATAAGTCAGTCCCTGACTCATGGTGTTTGCTGATTTCCATGCTGTGAATATTCCCAACATGGCCAACTTCAGGCTACCAACCTGATGTAATAAACAGGGTTGGGAAGAGATGGGCAGTCGTATCACACCATTAAATTGTATTACCACCATACAGGAACAACAGACACAGCCTTGAGAGTACAGCTATTGTACAGTATAGTATAGTAAAATGTGGTAAAAAATAATTTAAAAATTATATGTTTTTGAGTATTATCTTCATATTAAATTAAATTTAATTATATGTTTATATAACTTACTTTTTAATAACAACTATGTTTAACAATCAACTTGCAAAATTCCTGAAAATTCAACAGTCAATACAAATTAGCTCCATCCTTATGTATCTGTGGAAAAGAGACAAAGAAAACTTAAGTTTTCAACCCAAAGAAGGAAACATAATGATAGGGTTGTTAGTGTGACTTACTGGGGAAGAACTCAGGACAAGATGGCTGCCAAGTTCCTTGATTGAGTTTCAAGACTCTGTAAGATCTGACCTGAGACTTTCTAGCCTCATCTCCTGATACTCCCTGCCTTGAACTTCATGTTCCAACAACACCAAATGGCTTGTATTTCCCAGACCACATCATGATGCTTCAACCTCCATGCCTTTGCTCATGGCTTCCCCTCTGCCCAGAATACCTTTCCCCACCCCCTTGCCCCACCCTCCACTTTTACATAGCTAATTCCTACTTAGGGCTAATATCTACTCATGTCCATAGGTTTAGCTTAAATATCACAACTCCTGGGAACCTTCTCTTATCTCACCCCACCCCCCAAGCAGGGTCAGAACTGTCCCTAAGCATTCCCATGAGATTTGTGCCTCTCTTTGGCACTTAGAATATGCCCCCTTTGAGTATCTGTCTTGCTGAGAGGTCATAATGCTCCTGGAGAACTGAAAAAAAAAAGTATCTTATTTATTTTTGTGTCTCTGTGCCTAGCACACATTAGGACTCAACAAATGTTTCTTGAATGCATGAGTGAATGAATGCCATTCTCAGTTGGGATTGAGAGAAACGGGCATTTTTAAGGTGGAGCAAAGAATAGCCCTGAATGTAAAGAAAATGTATCTCAACCAAATGATGTACCATTGGTAAATACTATCGAGATAAAGTAACAGGAATGCAGCAAATTGCAAGCTTTCCAGCCATACAGAGAAAACGAAAGATTTGCGTCCCTGGTATAAATCAATTCTGACACAGAGACAAGATGGAGGAGAAGGAAATTACATTCTGCTTTAAGACAGACATTCTGACCAGTGTTGGACCTACTTGCTATCATGGTACCATCCCTTTGAAGATAAGAGAGTGGAAGAGCACGAGTAACTTAACAGCTAATTTTATCCAATTACGAAAAGCTAAAAGAAAATGAAGATGTGATGAAACTCTAGGAGAAAGTAACACTGACGTGTGTAAACTTACAGATTATCCTAGAGGAGAGCCATGGGCTGAGCTGGATATGTTCTGTCTTCAACAAGCAGAGAACAGATTTATAAACACTGAATATAACACACAATGAAAGAAGGGAAACAAGATACACATCTCTTATTCTGTGAGAAGTTGCACTCAATACTGGGGGACTTGAGAAGGCTTTACTAGAACGTTGAGTTGCGTCTTGATAAATGAATACATTTTCTTTTTTTTTTTTTTCAACGTTTATTTTTGGGACAGAGAGAGACAGAGTATGAACGGGGGAGGGGCAGAGAGATAGGGAGACACAGAATCGGAAACAGGCTCCAGGCTCCGAGCCATCAGCCCAGAGCCTGACGCGGGGCTCGAACTCCCAGACCGCGAGATCGTGACCTGGCTGAAGTCGGACGCTTAACCGACTGCGCCACCCAGGCGCCCCGATAAATGAATACATTTTCAATAGAGAAGAGTGGATAGAAAGGGTATTCCAAGCTCCAAAAATGGCAGAAGGGAAGGTAGAGTGGCATGTAATTGTTCAGGAAACAAAGTCTGATGAGGAACTTTGTTTAATAAAGGGATTAGAAAACAATATTAGCTTACCAAGATATATTGTTCATAAACCCTTGAGAATCTTAGTGATTAAAGTTTCCATTTCTAAATGTTCAGTAACTATCTTTCAATAATTTATTCTAGAGCCCTTCCCAATATGAGTCTCAAGGGCACCACGCTTTGGTCTGCAGATTCCATTCTCTTCTCTCTTTTGTCAAAGAATCAAATTTGCCCAGAAATTTGCTCTAATATTTTGGCATCTTTTCCATTTTCTGTTGCTCCTCAAAGATTAAAAACAGTGGGTAAGTAAACTCATCTATGAGCTCCAGCAAAACTCTAGACTATAGAACCAAAATTAATTAAGAGGTGAAAAGCCCAAACACTGTAGTCAAAAATAAACATAAAATACATCCTACTTCCTCTTATTCTATAAAAAATATATGGATGGATGGATGGATGGAAGATAGATGATTAGATAGATAGATAGATATGCATATAAATAGATGATGATATAGATATAAATATATAGAGATGACTTTAGTCTTAAGCTCCAATCCCCAAAGTTCTAAAAATGTGCAAGAAGTTCTCATAACTCGCAATTAAATTAATGTATGAAGGTTAAGGGGCGCCTGGGTGGCGCAGTCGGTTAAGCGTCCGACTTCAGCCAGGTCACGATCTCGCGGTCCGGGAGTTCGAGCCCCGCGTCGGGCTCTGGGCTGAAGGCTCGGAGCCTGGAGCCTGTTTCCGATTCTGTCTCCCTCTCTCTCTGCCCCTCCCCCGTTTATGCTCTGTCTCCCTCTGTCCCAAAAATAAATAAACGTTGAAAAAATTAATTAATTAATTAATTAATTAATTAATGTATGAAGGTTAATATGCAACTATGAACTATTTAAGGAAAAATCTTACAAAAGAACATATCCTTTGTTTAGTTCAATTCTAAAATAAATACCCCACCTTTTTAAATGATAGACTCCATGATAATTAATATTACTATATTTTGCTAGCACTGCAATCAAAAAGCAATTAGGTCCAGTCAACAGCTTTTGAAATGAAAAGGATGTTTCACATTAACAAGTAGGTCATTTGAATAGCAACATAAGCAATACTTTGGAGATTATCCTCCACACAATATTCACTTTATTGTCTTGGAAGAAACTGTTTTTCACTTTCCTCAAAGCAGTTGCTGAAAGCTTAAAATAAAAATAAAGAGAAATGGAAACCAAGATTCCTTATCAGAATAAGCAAATACAATGCTAACAAATATTAACAAATAAACACGCTCAAAAATCAAGTGTACATTAACCCCATGTTTCTCAGTGAGTGATTCACTGAACATGAGGCAATTCCCACAGGTTTTTTCTGCCCAAAGTATTCTAAGAGTTCCACATCACAGGCAATGGACATTTTGGGGGACTTAATGAAGACATAAGTTACTATGAGGGAATAAAATGTGGAGGAAATCAGGAGGCTGACCACAGGACCAGGAGGCCAAAGGCGATGTCAATGCCCCCCATTAGTCCAGCAAATGTCTATTATCCCTAAACACCGGCCAGGCACCATGCTAGGCAGCAAGGATTAAAAGATTACTAAGATGTGACCTCTGTGCATGAGGAATTTACAACTGAGTGTTTGGAATCATCTGAGCTGTAAAAACTGGTACGAATATAGGCTACAATACAATAAGTACAATAGAAACCCATGATTGTAGCGAGGGGGGGCAAGATCAAGGACAATGTTAGAGAAGAGGTCCTTAAGGGAGAAGTGGTTGTTTCCTGACGAGAAGATGAGGGGAGAATACCGCAGCAGGGAACAGGAGGAGCAAAGACCCAAGGCTGAGAAACCCTGGGGAGTGTTTGGGAAACAGAGTGCTGACAGGGGGCACCATAAGAACGAGGAGGGTGCCTGTCTGATTCATTTTATCCCTGATGCACAACACAGTGCCTGGTCCACAGTGGGGACCCGACACATATATGCTGATGAATGAGTCCACACTGGCTGAAGCCTAAAAGCTATGAGAGAATAATAACCTTCTTATTAGATGCTACAGGGACCTTGCACATCAAGCCAAGGAGCTTTAGCACTGTCCTGTAAGCAGTGGGCGGCCACGAAAGGTTTGCAAAGAGTTTGCCTTTATCTCTAAAGTATGAATGATACTGGTGGTAACTACTCACGTCAAGATAATTGTTAACAACTAAAAATGGTAAGCCGTCCACAAATACATGCTCAACACCCTGGGAAGTATTTGAGGAAGGTTGCGTCTCAGGTTGTGTGACTTGTTGGATGGGCAAATATGGTCACCTTTCTGACCGGGCTTCTCCACTCGGCCAAAATCACAATGTTTCCCCAGGATACTGAGCTGAGCTAGCCTGAAGACAGAATCTGGGCAGACTTTGTGCAAATATGCTTTCCTTCCATTCTTGTTCAGAGGTACCTTGCGGACTCCTCTTTGAGGGGAGATGCCCTTCTGATAAAGTTTTCTTTCAAGGACTCTTCCAGCAGCATACCTTGCTCAGGGGGATGATGTGACGATTAACTAAAGCAGCATCCACACTAAACAGACAATGAGCAGGCATTTGTTTGAAATTCCCATTGTTCCAGGTCAAGTTTGTTCACCCAGCTACACAGACTGGGCCAAATAGGGCATTCTCTTTGAGCAGACGCACCCACACGAGCAGACAGGAGAGTCATCAGTGCACGCCCGCTGCTGGATTTGAGTTCAGGCCATTTCCGCTGCCCTCTCTGAGAAACTGGGCAAGGAAAGGTCCTCTCATAGAGGTCAGCTTTAACAACCTTCATATTCACAGTGCTGGATATGTGTCAAATTTTATTTTTATGCGTGCTATAAAGTAGGACCATTGGTTTGCAGAAGCATTCAGCCGCTAGCAAGGTGATAAAGGGATCTGGATCTCAGTCCTGACTGTCACCAAACTAGCGGCATGACTTTAGTGAATCTGTTAATTTCTCGGAGCGGTTTCTAAAAAGGGAATAAGATGAGGCTCCTTTTAGTGCTCATGGGCTATGGTTTGCTTTTGCCCTTTGAACAGATCTGGGTAAAGGAGAAAAATTATGTGATCCTTTTTTGTAATCTCAAAGCTAGTCATTTTCAGCTCAGACAGTGTTGAAATACAAAAGGTCTTTCTTAAGGAAATGTTCTGGGAGTGGTCATTCATTCAGAGAAATGTGCTCCTGGGTCACGCTGAGGAGCCTAGGAGAAACTGTCACTCAGGTCCGGAGCACTGCTCACCTCCCCAAGGCTGGGAGAAGGGAGAGAAGTCACCCTGGTGTAGCTAGGGCAGTGTGGCTGCCCCTGCCCTCTGACTGGGATCCATACCAGCCCCCCTCAGACTCTCCCTTTGCTGAATAGGAGTGTTGCCACCATCACGCAGCTGTTCCGCAAAGATGGAGCACTAGGCAGTCCTCCCTGTCTCTATGAGAAGGCAGCATCTTCCCGTAGCCCAGGAAGGTCCCCCTGGAGAAATGTCTGTCTGAATCACTATAGTGCGGTTTTCTTTGTGTATTGTTTTGACCCACTTTTGAGGCCCAGGCTAGAGGCTGGTCACCTCCCAGATGAAGTCCATACCCCAAACACCTCTCCCGTGGGGGCTCTCATGCTTCAAGCCACTATACAACCACTCTAAGCGCCCAGGACCAGGTACCAGCCAGCCAGGGGCAGCCCGTATGCTACCAGAGCCCGCTGAAATTCTTCAAATGGGCCAGTCCTCACCTGCGTGTCCTGCCTCGCCCATTCCTCCCCACAGGAACCACCCCTCTCTCCCTCTGCCTCATGGCCAACCCTGGTACTTACTTCCCCATGTGGCCCTGCGTGGTGTGTGTGTGTGTGTGTGTGTGTGTGTGTGTGTGTGTGTGTGTGTTCTCCCCCGGGAACAGTGACAATAACACTTTCAAGTTTCTTTCCCTGACCTCACCATGCCTTACTCCAACTTGTACGGTTAAAACGATCACGTGTGCTTAAACATGGCTGAGCTTAGGATGGGTTCTCTGAGGCCTGGGTTGTCCAATGACTAACATACACAGCTATAGTTGGGCAACCCCTTGCCTCAGGATCGACTAATTCTGGGCCATAATTTGCGCTCCAGAACTTTCCCGAGGGATTGGATTGGAGACAGTCTCACGTCTAGCCTGGAGGGAGAGGAGGAAGCAGAGATGGGGATGAGGGGGTGGGGGAGGGCACACAGAGGGGACAAGGAAGGAACTAGAGTCACCCAGTGAAAGCTGGAGGCACAGCGGGCCTCACAAAAGCTGGGATCCTTGGAGAGAGATTTCTGCTGCAGGAGGCATTGTCCAAGGCAGAGAGGCAGAATTAGAGCTGGCTTCTCCCTTTCTCCCCACCACCATCTCCCACCCAGTGCCTCCCACTGGCAGGACCCAGGCAGAGCCAGCTGACGTGGGAGTCCAGGGACCACAGTGTCCATGATCAGAGTAGAGAAGGGGGCAACGCGGGGAGAGATCGGGGGACAAAGAAGACTGGCTGCTGGGTAGTCTCTGGAAAAACTGAGAGTTCACAACACAAGCCCTGTCGTTGCACCAGCCTCTGTGGACATGAGCGGGGCGGCCGCCGTGTTCCTCGGCCCAGACAGCGGCTCCCAACTATGCCTCGGTTTTGCACCTGTCTGTCTTCTCCCTGTAACTTACCTGCCTGGACTCCCCGGGTACGTGTCATGAAGCCCACGAATCAGAATAGGGGGACGGAGGAGACTGCAGGGACCATCTGGTCCAACCTTACCATGTTCCAGAGGAGAAGAGGGACGCCTCCAGGGGGGACCGGGGTTACCTTACTGCTAGGTGGGAGAGCCCAGCTGCTTTTTGCTTTGGTGAGTTTTCCTTGAAACACCTGTCTGTGGCAGAAGGGATTCAAAGTCCTCCCTCTAATCCCGGAGACAGTACCTTGGGGAATGACTGTGTTTTCAAATGCAAAAGAGCAATTCAGACTTTTGAAGAAAATGGTTGGTTTAAATCAGGTGGAAAACCCATTTATAAAACAAGTTTAATAAAAAACCACAAGAAAACAAAAAATACAACCTTCCAAACTTAATGTAAAGGGATCTTGCCTTCCTGTTTTTTTACTACATCTGAACATGTTCTTTTCCTCCTAAATGACTTTAGAATGAGTGCCTAATAACGAAGGCTATTACAACGAAGGTTTTTTAGGAATTAAAATAGCTGTTTTGTTGTTTCAGATGGCTACCCTGGTTCTCTCAGTATCTTATTCTATTAGGCACTCTGGCTTTTATCTAACACAAAACAAAATGGAGAGAGGGCGTCTTTTCCTGGCTACCATATTTTTCTATCTTTCGTATATTACACCACACACAATTTGGAGGAGCAGATGATTTGGGGCAGCTCAGGAAGTTGAATTTTAACAGCAAGAGTTCTGAATCTTCAGACTTACCAAAGATGTGTGAACTGGCTTTAACCAAACCTTATTTGCTTAAGTTGAAAAGCTAACAGTTATCACCATTCATCAGCTGCTCTCGGCAGGGTTCCCAAACCACTTCTCTAAATTGGCCCATTCCGGCCTCTAAGCACAACAATTTGCCTGGGGAAATTTCTGGAAATTCAGCCCCAGAAGGTCCACCCTCTTCAGAGCCAGGTAACCTCACAGCCTCCTCTCTTCTTATTTTCACTGCAGACTATTTGTGTCGGAAAATTAGGCTCGGAAATACGGTAATCACCACAAGTGTCTTATTAGTTGCTGTTTGCCGTGCTGTTTCAACAATAAAATATTAACACTCGTTTGGGTTCATTAATTCCACACTTCCAAGGCGGGGTTGGTTCCTAGAATTTTAAAAACAGAATAGTAACGTGAATATTTCAACAGACATCATTTCACAGTTGAATAAAAGGGGGGAAGAGATTCTGTTTGAAAGGAAAAGACTAGTTTTGTTGGTCTTCCCAGTACAGGTTTCCCCCACTATCCAGAAGTTCGCTTCATGCTACTTCACTTTTTTACAAAGCCCTGCATTAGTACCGGTTTTCACTAACTGACAGAGATCCCAAGAGGATTTTTGCTTTTACAAAATAATAATTGCTTCTGGTCTAAGAGATACATGTGAGAGTGGCCCAGAGTGGAAGAGCTCAAGAACAAAGATGGGGGGGGGGTGTCTCTGAATTGGTTGGTCTGTGTGTGCTTGCAGGCAAGTCATTTACAGCAAAGAGAGAGAGAGCTGGGGAGGGGCAGAGAGAGAAGGAGAGAGAGAATCCCAAGCAGGCTCCACACTCCACTCAGAGCCTCATGTGGGACTCGATCCCACCACCGGGATCATGACCTGATCAAGAGTCCGTCACTCAACCGACTGAGCCACACAGGCACCCCGGGAATATTCTACTTTCAAATAGCAGGGGGAACCTGCACATCTCTTTTGCTCAAGCTGAAAAACCTGTCATTTATGAAATAAGGTTACACATAAGCTCATGGGTTTTCATCAGTTTATTAGCCTCAATCTTTTTAATAATCTCACCGTTCTTTCTCAGACACTGATAGCAAACTGAAGATCACTTAGAGAGATAATTGACTTTCGCACAGTAACATGGTCACATTTTGAGGAATCTCTGAGAGAAAAACCCACTCACCAGCAAACAGCACCAGGATCCTACGATATCCGTCGAGCCAGGTTATAAACACTTCCAAGTCCCTCCCTTCCTCAAAGAGCTTCCTCTTCTCCACCAAACCCAAAACCAGAAATCTCAGACCACAACGTGAGACCTTCTTTCTCAGTGTTCCCAGCCCAAACGATGCTCCTCCAAGCAAGCATAGTGGTGCAGAACATGTGGGGACTTGTTTTAATCCAGTATGAACTGTCGTGAAGGAAGTTCATACTCACAGATCCTTAGAAACAGGAGGCATGGCATGTCACAGGTCATGATCCCACATGGGGAAGCATGGGGGTCCCTTAGGATGCAGAAAGGAGAAAACACGGGAAAGAGCCTTTATTGTGGTTCCTATAGGAAGGAATGAGTGAGGCAGATTTAGTTAGGATTGACTGTTTTAAATAATTTCAACAGGCTTTGGGGTGTGGTTCTGTCTCTAGTTGTCTCATACCTGGTCCTTGTATGATTAGAGTATGTGGACAGTGGCCCAGAGTGGAAGAGCTCAAGAACAAAGATAGTTTTGGGGGGGGGGTGGAGACTGGGGTGGGGGGAGCAGTCTCCGAATTGGTTGGTCTGTGTGTGCTTGCAGGCAAGTCATTTACTATCTCTAAGAATTGGCTAGCCCTGGGAGGGACAGTCTCTCCAGTCAGCAAGGTCCCAGATATCAATGCATCAGAATAAAGAGACACACATACCGCGGATAGTCTCAACTCTTCTCAGAAGGTGATTCCCTTCTCTCTCATCAGACAAGTGCTTAGCCAACCTCCCTGCCTTTACTTGTGCAATACCTCTTATTTCCAGGATGCTGTTTCCTTTCCTTACCACCTACCTTAATTGTGCTCACCCTTCAATTTTATTCTTCCCTGAGGTATTCCATGGCCCCTCTTGTCCTCACTGATCTCCCCTACATCTGAATCTCTACAATCCACACTCAAGCATAGACATCCATTGGCAATAGCTATTGGTAGCAACGTTGACCAGACTATTTCTGTGAAAATAAGGAAAGAACAGCAGATTGATAACCAAAACCTGCATAAACCTCTGAATTGGAACCAATATCCAGGCCTTTCTTTTTTCTGAACAGCACCCTGATTTTGTTTGGAGGCAGCAATTGCCTAGCCCCTGAGGATGAGTCATGGATGGCCATACCAATAATGGCAATCCTGTTCCTCATTTGCCCAGCTCCTTGAAATTAGACATGGACTTGTGACATAATTCTGGTCTAAGAGATACAGGTGAGAGTGGACAGATAAAGGATCATAGATACCCTGATCCTTCCCCCTTTTCCCTGATGGCTGGATCTATTGCAGCTCTTTTGCAACCATGAGTCAACAAACAGAAAAATGGAAAACTGCTTGCTAAGAATGACAGCATAGAAAGATAGGAAGTCTCTGGATCCCTGATGGCATAGTTGAGAGGGTGATCCTACACCAGTAGCTGCCTACACCTGGAATGCCAATGGGGGAGAGGTGGCGAAGGGAATCTCATAAATTCTATTGACTTAAGCTGCTAATGATGTTTCTAACTGCTATAACCTCATTCTCCCAGAAAAACACAAGAAACTTTCTTTAACTTATTCTTTTGTTCACACGACTGTGAATAAAACAAAGAAGGCATCTTGTTGTCCATATATCCTGTATTATTAAAACAAAACACACAGGATGAGGATTTTTACCGGTTTAACACATCTGCTGAAGTGTTTAATTTACTATTTTGCCAGAAAAATCTTGTAGCTGCATCCAAACTGTTTATTTGTAACATGAGCTGTTATTTGGGTGGCTGTGTATTTTATTTCCCAATTGCATTTTCTTTAATAGGTAAGATATCCATTTATAGAATCACTGCTGCTATGAAATGGTTTATTATTAAAGATCTAGATCCCTTAATTTATTCATGCATAATCCATTATGGTATATAACGTGGATGGGCTGGGGCCATAAAAATAAGTCCCTTTTAATGTCAGAGCAAAGCAAAACAGAACCAAAAAAAAAATCAATCGATTACAGAAACAGATTTGTCAGCCTTCATATTAAACTCCACATAAACTCTGCTTTACTCACCTCAAACAAGTGAATCAAGAATGATTAGAAGATAATGAAATCATTGTGCAGCACAAAGTAGGTGCTAGACAAAGTTAATGGCTCAAAAGAATATAATTCTGACTATTCCAGGTACTAGTTTATAGCGTTGGAAGTTTCAGCAAACAAGTTGAGTCCAAGCTGACTCCCAGCCTAACTCCATACCTTATATTCCATGATACATGAGTTCAGTTACCCAAAACAGACTAATGAAACCCAAAAGAATAATAAGCACTGTATGAATATTTCACAATCTGCCTGGGTTTTTTATAAAATCTCTTAGTGAATTAGTCACAAAGTTGTTGATAAACTGGTCAATTCGAGTATCCGGCTTCACCATTTCATATCAAGTGTCTCCCTTGTAGGATGATCTGGTAGGAGCAGTAAAGAAAGGCCACA
The DNA here is from genome assembly GCF_016509475.1 of Prionailurus bengalensis. Lineage (NCBI taxonomy): Eukaryota > Metazoa > Chordata > Mammalia > Carnivora > Felidae > Prionailurus > Prionailurus bengalensis. The sequence goes on along the minus strand of NC_057351.1, from coordinate 50,191,318 downwards.
AAATGGCACAGACTTCAGAGACAGATAGGCCAGGTTCCCTGCCATTCTTGGCCACTACTCACTGTGCATCCTTGGGCATGTCATTTCACATTCCTGAGCTGCAGTTTCCTCCAATGTTGGATGGAGAGAACACCTACCTTTCAAGATTGCTGTGAGGATTGTTTTGTAAACAGAGTGGTGGTCCCATGGCCCCATTCAACTTAACAGTAGAGGGGCGCCTGGGTGGCTCAGTCGGTGAAGTGGCTGACTTCAGCTCGGGTCATGATCTCACGGTCTGTGAGTTCGAGCCCCGCGTCGGGCTCTGTGCTGACAGCTCAGAGCCTGGAGCCTGTTTCAGATTCTGTGTCTCCTTCTCTCTGACCCTCCCCCGTTCATGCTCTGTCTCTCTCTGTCTCAAAAATAAATAAACGTTAAAAAAAAAAACAGTAGAGCATTTTTTTTTTAGAGAGAGAGAGAAAGAGAGAGAGAGAGAGAGCATGAGCAGGGGAGGGACAGAGAGGGAGAGAGAGAGAATCCCGAGCAGGCTCTGCCCTCGCAGAACAAAGCCCGACATGAGGCTCAAACTCACAAACTGAGAGATCATGACCTGAACTCAAGAGTCCGACACTCAACTGACTAAGCCACCCAGGTGCCCCTAAAGCATGTTTTAAAATGGCGGGGAGGGGGCACCTGGGTGGCTCAGCTGGTGAAGCATCGGACTCTTGATTTCGGCTCAGGTCGTAATCTCAAGGGTTCGTGGGATCCGGCCCTGCATCAAGGCTCTGTGCTGTCAGGGTCCCTCTCTCTCTCTGCCCCTGCCCCGCTTTCGCTTGCTCTCTCTCAAAATAAACAAGCATTTGGTTAACAGGGTCTCCTCTCCAGCAGATGACAGGAGACTATTTGTGGTACGTGCACAATTGCAGCTGCCGTGCTGGATGAAGTATCCTAACTGGCGTGGCCTAGACCCCGGACTTTAGTATGAAGTGATTGATCTGTCACATGTACTCTTCTCAATCCCCACTGGTACAGAGACCAAAAGCAGTTTGCTTTTTTGTGGGGAGAACAGCACTGTACATTCTCAGTCTTGCCCCAGAGCAAATCGCCTCCTCCAGTCTACTGTAATGGAGTCCAAAAGGACTTTGATCCTCTTTACTCTCTGCGGAACCTCACGCTGGCCCACAGTATTGACAGCATATGTTAGTTGGCCCTGCTAACCAGTAGTCCACAGAACTCTCAACATGGAAGTCAGAACTGCCATCAGATGACATCCTCTTCTGCTAGAGGAAGAGCTTGGTGACCTTAGGCCGGTTTTTTTGTAGCATCATTGAGTTTCAAGGTTATTTCTCTAAAACAGAGGGAATCGTGTCTATCTCAAGGAATTAATGAAATGAGCATCTGGATGGCTCAGTTGGTTAAGCGTCCGACTTCGGCTCAGGTCAGGATCTCGAGGTTCCTGAGCTCTCTGCTGTCAGCCCAGAGCCCACTTTGGATGCTTTGTCCCATTCTGTCTCTGCACCTCCCCGACTTGAGGGCTTTCTCCCTCAAAAATAAACATAAAAAAGAAGAAGAAGAAGAGAATGAAATGAGATAGCATACGTGAATAGATTTGGTTTAATGCCTAACATATAGGAGATACAAAGAAAAAAACCTAGTTAAAGAAATGAAAGTTTTTTATACTGATATTTTAAGAAGCCTTAAAGAGCCTTAATCCATCTCTTCCAGGGATGTGTATTTGTGTGTGTGTGTGTGTGTGTGTGTGTGTGTGTGTGTGTGTGTATCCCTTCTAAGGTTTTTGTCTAAGGTTTTTAATTCATATTTTTCTCATAGGTTTTACTAAATTAAAACCAGAATTAACGTTTAAGAAAAAAGCTCAATGTGATGTGACAACTGAGAGTTGCAGTTGTGACCTTCAGGCATTGTTGAATGTTGATCTCTAATCATTTTTATTTAAGTTGAAACTTCTTTGAAAATCCAGTCAAGTGACTACCATAGAAGACAAACCAATGTTTTTAAATAGCGCTTGAATGTCAAAGAGATTTCTCTGCCTAGGGCACCGGCTATAGAAAATTAACAGACCCTCCTCTGACGTGTCCAAGTAGGGTAATTTTAAACCTGAATAGTTCTAGGGAGCCTGGGTGGCTCAGACAGTTAAGCGTCCGTCCGACTTAAGCTCAGGTCATGAACTCACATTTCGTGGGTTTGAGCCCCGCCTCGGGCTCTGTGCTGACAGCTCAGACCCTGGAGCCTGCTTCAAATTCTGTCTGTCTGTCTCTCTCTCTCTCTCTCTCTCTCTCAAAAATAAACAAACATTAAAAAAAACCAACACCTAAGTAGTCCTACATACACAGGCAAAGCTTTTAGAATATCACAAATATTAATCTTGTAGTTCAAAAATAAACGTTCACACTTAAAAACAAAAGATCCTGTTCTGTTTTCCAGAGGTGGTATTCCAACAGCACACCAGTTCTGCATAGACCTTAATCACCATTTCAAAGACTAGCGAGAACAGGTTATTTTCCGCTGTAGGAGTTATTTGCTCACTAGGCAGTCCCAGCCTAGTTGGCAACAAGGCATGACAAGAAATATAAATAATTTATATCGAATTAATACATCCATATAAGAACCTATTCAAGGATTTTTTAAATCATTTTTATTTCCAGACAGAGGGGGGAAAAAAACAGAACAAAGTAAATATTTCAATGAATTTTTAAATGCTTAAACGATATCTACACTGGGGTACTTCCAGGGGCAGGAAATAGTATTAAAATTCAAACAAATTCTTTTCTTGCAACAGCTGAGGAGGCAGAGAAAAAACCTATCTCTACTCCAAAAATGTTTTCAGGGTATGGGGATATTTGAAAAGAAGAACGTAAAATTTGAAAAAATAATATTAAGGATATTTAAGTGGAAACAGATTTAATACTATTAATTCCCTGGATTAAAGTGTAAACTCTTCTTATAGTTTCGATATTTTTAAATTTTTTTTTTCAACGTTTATTTATTTTTGGGACAGAGAGAGACAGAGCATGAACGGGGGAGGGGCAGAGAGAGAGGGAGACACAGAATCGGAAACAGGCTCCAGGCTCTGAGCCATCAGCCCAGAACCCGTCGCGGGGCTCGAACTCACGGACCGCGAGATCGTGACCTGGCTGAAGCCGGACACTTAACCGACTGCGCCACCCAGGCACCCCTCGATATTTTTAATTATACCTTCTGGCACATGCATCTCAACAGCATTCCTCAAATATTTTTTTCATCCCCCAAACCTAAGGTTACACTCTCAGAAGCCAGAGTAAGTCTCAAAGTGGTTGAGTCTCAATCTATTCGAGGGGTGCCTGGGTGGCTCAGTAAGTGAAGCAACCAACTCTTGGGAGAAAACTGTGGTGTGAAAAAAAGTGTGTGGTGTGAGAAAAGTGTGGTGTGGGGGCTGGGGGAAGTTGGGGGGAGGGGAGGCTAGTTATGGGGAGTTTACCAGAAAAATCATGGCAAATAAAAGTAAGGTTTGTTATGCAGATTTATGTCACTGCCTTCTTTGTGGATAAGAGTTTCTGGAGATTTAGACTCAACCTTCTCTTCTAGGTACAGAGAAGGAGACAGACATCCTTAGAAATGGAGACTTCCTGTATAAGTGTAAATGTCCCTTAAGAAAGGGTTACTTGTACTCCATTTTGAAAGCTTCTCCTGTATCTCAAAATAATCTTTATGCCAAAGAGGCATATTTGGGGATGCCATATTCTGCCACCCTTCATTTGTAAAGAATTAAATGAGATAATATCAGAGAAACATCCAGCCCAAATGCCTTTGGCCATTCTTCATCTGCTATAGTTTCCTGATTGCTCATTTCCTTCCCCCATTCCAGTGCTCTGACTGGGCCTCTCTTATCTTACGGTGTATCTGAGTTATGATAGGAATCACTTAACATGTTCAACAGGTAAATAAAGGAGTGTCTATGGCTGATGGAGAATTTTGGGCCAGAACACTCTCATCCCGGACCCAAGAGTTTGCAAACTTTTTCTATAAAACCAGATAGTTAATACTTCAGGGGTTGAGAGCAACAGTCCCTGTTGCATATATTTTTTGTTTTGTTTTTGCCTTTGCTTTTTAATAACCCTGTGGCAAAGACAAACTGCACCAGACAATTAAGGTGATGGTTTTATTCAGGCTATTAGAATGGGGTTTATTAATGTTTATTAATGAGGAATGTCTCAAAGGAAGGGAAGGGGACCTGAGATACACAGGGGAATCGTCTATGAGTTTTATGGGAGTCTTGCGGAAGAATGGAGATGGGTCTTGTCTCAGAATATACCAGGATTGGGGTGCCTGGGTGGCTCAGTCGGTTAAGTGTCTCACTCTTGATTTTGGTTCAGGTCATGATCTCACTGTTCGTGAGTTCAAGCCCTGCATCAAGCTCCTGCTTGGATTCTCTCTCTCTCTCTCTCTCCTCTCTCTGCCTCTCCCAGCTCATGTTCTCTTTCCCCCAAATAAATAAGCTTTAAAAAAAAAAAAGAAAGAAAAAAGAATATGCCAGGATAGAGTCTGCAATTAGCCTTAGGAATATTAAAAAGATGGAGAGATTTTCTAACAGTTGCTTTTTTCTAGGAGCATAGGGCTCAGGTGAACTTCATACAGCATTATCACATTTAAAAATGTAAAAACCGGGGCGCCTGGGTAGCTCAGTTGGTTATGCACTCTACTTCAGCTCAGGTCATGCTCTCACCATTCATGAGTTCGAGCCTCACCTTGGGCTCCTCTGCTGTCAGCATGGAGCCTGCTTTGGATCCTCTGTACCCCTCTCTCTGCCCCTCCCCTGCTTGTGCTCTCTCTCTCTCTCTCTCTCTCTCTCTCTCTCTCTCTCTCCTTCTCTCAAGAATAAAATAAACATTACAAAAAAATTTTTTATGTAAAAACCATGCTTAGATTGCAGACCAGACAAAAACAAGCTGCCAGGCAGATTTGGTTCCCAGGCATATAATTTGCCATACCGTTTCCAGAAGATTGTTACATTCATAGTGGGCCATCCTACAGTGCGTACCCTCTACCCGACCTGCCTCATCCAGGCGCTAAATACAAATCACACTACTTGACATGTGGTGGGTTTTTCCCTGTCCATCACTATGCCAAGTGCTTTATGGGCACCATCTCACTCGGTCTTCATGAAAGCTTCTGAGGTAGGTACTGTTTCAATCCTTTTCTTACAGAAAAGAAACCTGGGGTGTAAAAAGATAACACGGGCGCTGGGGTGGTTCCGTAGGTGAAGTGTCAGACTTTGGCCCAGGTCATGATCTTACCGTTTGTGAGTTTGAGCCCCGCATTGGGCTGTCTGCTGTCAGCACAGAGCCTGCTTCAGCTCCTTGGTCACGCTCTCTCTCTGCCCCTGCCCAGACCACGAGAACTCAATCTCTCTCTCTCTCTCTCTCTCTCTCTCTGAAAAATAAACAAACATTTAAAGATAACAAAATGTGCTCAAGGCCACCTGGCTGCAAAAGGGCAGAACTAGGCTCCAACCCAGAAGTCTTCAACTCCAATGCCAGGCCCTTAACCACTAAGTAGGATGTCCCCTTCTAAATTCTCACCATGATTTGACCAGCCAATTGTCTCAATTCCCTGACTATTTTTTGCTGTGTAGACTCAGCCCAAATATGGCTTGGTTGTTTTCCTTTTTTTTTTTTTTTTTCCTTTTTCAATTTAACAGCTGCAAAACCTTAAAATGACTTCAATTTGAAAACATAGTTCTTTATTTCTTTAAACAAGCAAGAATTTGGTACATAACGCATTCACTCAGTTACTAAATTCAGAGAGCAGCATGTGATAAAAGTCCCAAAATGCTCTGTACTTCTTGCCAAAAACATCTTGGGTTCAGAGATAGACTTACAGAAAATTTAAGATATTTATGAGCATTATTTGTAGAAAAACATTGCCCTCAGCACGTTATAAAATGTTATCAGTGTTCCTGATTCCAATCATAAGTTTCTTTGAAGGATTGAATCTATCAGAGCTGAACTGCTATGCTTGGCACAATACCAAATCCAAGAGGCTCTGGTTCAGAAGGGAACTGGATGTAATTATTTCTCAGCTTTTTTTCTGATACCTACCAAGGAAGCAAACTGCCCTGTGAGTCATGGCCAAAGTATAGCTGTCCGGAGTCACCACTGAGCTAATTGAACATCACCCGTGGAAAGCTTCTATTAAAAATGGCATACCCAAGCTGAGCATGAAAAGAGAACTGTATTTGTGGGGGGTACAGGCAAGAAGAGGCTACGTGTAGATGTATGTTTTGACAGAAATCTAGTGTGTTATGTGTTTTACTTAGATTCTTCTATTGCAAGTAGCAAACACCAACTCAAGCTAGCCAGGAAAAAAAAAAAAAGAAAGGTAGGAATTTCTACGAGAGATACAGAGAATCTCATAGAATCCAATAGCAGGAATATAGCTGGGTCTGAAGAACAAACCGGATGAAGGGACAGGAAGGACATTAGGACTTTTTCCATTTTTCACACTCATCTGTGGACAACCTCCATGCCCCTCTCCACTCACTGCCGTTCTTTGCTTCTCAAATGAACGTGGTAGGAAGTATGCTTCCAAGTTTATATGTTTGTTAAAGGTCCAGCCACGTGAACAGCCTCAGTTTTAAATTCCCAGGAGAAAAAAAAGCCAAATTTTCCTCTATGAAGTTTCTGCCCTTTGTCCAGCCAACCAAGACCAGGAGACCAAGGGTCACATAGGACCAAAGTTGCAGCTTGGAAACCAGTCTCTATGAATTGTGGGAGAGAGGGCTAGTTGTCGGGAAAGATATGGCTATTCGTTCCTCAACTAAAACAAACAAGTCCAAAAGTTCTATACACCAGCCACCTCCAACATGTGTTAATTCAGAACGTACCAGGGTCTCAAAATGGTAGAGCATTTGGTGAGCCTTTCCTCAATTATTTTACTGACGTGACTAACTCCTCACCAAGCAGTGGCACATCTGCCAGTTTCTCCACCAGTGCACCTGTCAGCTCACACGTCGTCGTTGAGCCTACACTGTGAAAATTTTAAAACTTTTATTCCACCTGTTATGGACGAAACGTTTTTCTCCCCATCATCTCACTTGTTGAGTCCTGCTGAGTCTACCTCCTAAACATTTCTTGAGTCCATCACTTCCCTCCAAGCCCACCCTCATAATCCAAACTGCCATTCCTTCTCGCCTAGATGCCACAAAAGCCTTTATGCCTCTCTCCTATCTGTCCCCATCTCTAGTCTTGCTCCCTTCAATCCTCTTTCCACTCTGCAGCCATAAGGAACGTTCTAAAAACACATCTCTGATTAGATCATTCTCCTGCTTGAAGTTGTGCAGAGGTGCCTGCTGCATTTAAATTAAAAACCAAATTCTTTCCTATGACTTAGTGGTTCTCCAGAATCTGACTTCCTCAGCCTCTCCACGTTTACTCTCTGCCTCCCTCTCTTACCCTCCAGCCATGCTAAACTTCTTTCAGATGCCTGAACACGCCCTCCTGTCTCTCACCTCCAGACCTTCGTATGTGCTAGTCCCTCTGCCTTAAACACTCTTCAAGATTGCCTGTTTACTTAGTGTTCTCCTCCAAAGGGCCAGAAGCCCCATGACAACAGTAACCTTTTCTGTGCCATTCAGAATTATCTCCAGAGAGTCTGTGACAGACTGGGTCCTGAAGTGGTGATTATGGCATGAACAGCCTGAAATCTACCTGCACATTTCTATTTCTCTTGGGATGCAATCTTACTAGAGTCTTTTACCTCCCTTCCCCACAAAGAAGCACCCTGCTTCTCACTGTCTTCTGGGTATCTAGTCCACACACACTGACCATATGGGTCAACACCAACATCAACATGGTCAGCTGAAATGGCCCCACCACAGCTAGAGGGCAGCTGATGGGAGACACGTTTCATCTGCCCTATGCTTCTGTCCTAATCCTCCTCGGCTGCCCCCATCTCTAAGGCTAGATGTTCCATGCAGCACCCTAGGTATCCCTGAATGCAAACAGGGATGCATTCTCTGAATGCAAACTCTGCTCCTGAGAACACCAAAAATCTCTGACTTTGTAAACATCCCTAATGTCTTTTAAAGCCCCCTCAATATCTTAGAAATGGATTTGGGAAAATAATTTGTACACACACGTAGGCTTAGAGCTAAAAAATGTCTTTGATGGCACCCAATTCAGCTCTTATATTTTCTAGTCGAGGAAACCAAGGCAACACAGGGAAAAGATATGTCTTGTGTCTTGTCCCAGGTCATAAACTGTCAAAATAAAAAAACTTGGGGAGGCTCAAGACTAGAATTCATGACTTCTTTCTCTTGTGACTAGTGTAGGACTTTCCTAAGAAGAAAGCATGTTAACATGAACCTTCCACACAAAGTACTCCCTGAAAATCCCAGCCCCCCCATTTCTACGTGAGGCTCTCTCTCTGCCGTGATATGGGATACAAGTCCTTCCTGTCCTCCTCTTCAAAGAACTCAGTTCTCCTTGGCCACAGCTTTGCAAGCAGGTTATTTTTAAAACATTCTCTGATTGACAGAAACATTTTGCTGAAAAGTAATACAATTAAGGTACACCCTGGAAACCAATTTAAGGCGGATTCTGCCAAATTAACCTTTCTGAACAAATTGGCAGGTCACTTCAGGAAAATCACCAGTTAATCTTTTTTTTTTTTTTAACTGAATTCTCAAAGATAGAATTGGCTGCCTCTTTCACCAAATCTCTTTTAATATCATATTGGCTTACTGTCAATAAAAATAAAGCATTTTATTTCCCAAATCCTCATCTTATATTCCAGTGGGTAACATTCTCACTTTCTGAGATTTTTGAGGAGTTTATATGGCTTGTATCATTGTGCTAGGGATTTTTGTCTCCTTTAGAGTTGAAGGAGAAGTGAATTGGATTGACCAGTAATAGATTAAGTATTTCTGAAGTTTGATCAAGTTTGCACACAGTACTTGCCATTTAATCTTGAGGATCCAAATAATTTAGCTGTGAACAAAAATATGTAAATACATCTGCCTACACATAGGCAAGTAAACTTCAACCAAGAATTTAACATGGCATATGGGTATTCGTGTATGCATTCATTCAAAAAACATTTTATTGAGCATCAAATATGTATCCAGTGGCCCTGTGCTAGTGATACAAATAGATGAATATCATGCAATGCCTGTCCTCAAGTAGCTCACAATCTAGAGCCAAAAAGACGGTCAAACACCAAACAGTTCCAGTAGGTAGGACACAGAAGAGCAATTTCTCCGTGCTTCACTCTAGTGATCTTTTATTGCACATTTGTCCAGAGTAGGGTGACAGGGGCACCTTTCATTCTAGACTGAAACAGTAGCTCACAGTGTGAAACAACATGCCCAGAGACACTACTCATAGGTCCAACCTGTGACAAAGATGATCGCTTCGAAGATGTTTATATCTAGTTTTATCTCCGTTTCTCCCCCTCTCCACTCCTAGCTCCCATACAAAACTATCCATCTGTTCCCACTTGGCCTCAACTAGAAATAGTAATAAGAGCTAACATTTACTACTGTCTGGAAGGCACTGCGCTGTGTTCCTGACAGATGGTTGTGCTTTGCATCCTAATGGCAACTACTAGATAGGCCATGATCCTCCTGTCATATATAAGGAAAGAGAAAGAGACAAAAGCTAAGTAACTTGCACAAAGAATGTGGACCCAGAGAGTCTCCTCAGAGCCCAGTGACTCCATCTCATCATTTCCAGGAATCTGAAGTACTAAATCATTTCTCTAGCTCAGCTGCTAGGTTATGGGTATCCTACTCTCCCACCACCACCCCCCACCCCCAAAAAGTAATTTTCGTTCTGAAGGAGTTTCGTTCTGAAGGAGAATCCATTGTGTTGAAATCTCAGGCATTTTGTGGAATGATAGAAAAGTTAGTAGTTGGGGAGAGGCCAACAGATCTTAACACTGCCTCAAAAACCACGGAATCGTCATCTGACTTGTACTTTTTTCAGTTTTATTGAGATATAGTTGGCCTACATCACGGTATAAGTTTAAGGTATACAGCACGATGGTCTGACTACATGTATTGTGAAATGACTACTTAGGTGGCATCCATAATCTCATATAGAAGCAACAGAAAATATTTTTTGAAGTTTTTCCTTATGATAACTCAGGATATACGCTCTTAACAAACTGCATATACAGCTATATCATCCCACAGTGCTAACTACAGTCACCCATTGCACATCATATCCCTAGTACGTATTTATAACTGGAAGTTTGTACCTTTTGACCACCGTCTTGCAATTCCCCTCCCCCCAACTCCCAGGACTGGTACTTTTTTTTATTCTATTATAGTTAATGTTCACTGTTTCATTAGTTTCAAGTGTAGAATGTGGTCGTTCAACAAGTCTATATATTACTCAGTGCTCATCATGATAAATGCACTCTTAATCTTCACGTATTTCACTCATTCCTCATCATCTCCCCTCTGGTAACCGTCAGTTCGCTAGAGGTAAGGGCCTATTTCATGGTTTGTCTCTTTTTTTGTTGTTGTTCATTAGTTTGGTTTCTTAAATCCACATATAGGAGGCTTAGCTGGAAGATGGCAAAGTAGGAGGACCCAAAGCTCACTTTGCCCCATTGATACAACTAGATCACTTGCTCATTGATGTAAATAACCCAGAAATGATCCAAAGGCTGGAAGAACAAACTCCACGGCTAAATGTAGAGAAGGGGCCACATCAAATTGGGTAGAAAGGGCAGAGAGGTGGTGGGGAGCTAAAAGACCAAGGGACTGTCTGTGGGATGGAGTGACTCACAGGTGAGGAGAGGAGAGAGAAACAGGCTATCATAATAGGGAACCAGCATGCGGAAGACAAATCCCCAGAACATTTGGCTTTGAAAACCGGAGGAGCTGAATTTCATGAGTTCTTATAATCAGTGGGATTTAAAACCTGGAATTAAAAAAAAAAAATCAGCAGGCTCTGCTCTGATAGAGCCAGGAGGGCAAGAGGAAACTGAGGCCTTGCCCTTAAAGAGATAACACAACTAACAGTCCGTGGAGACTCACCATAGAAGCAGCAGTTTGAAAAACACCTTAAGTATACAGGAGGGAGAGTTGCTTACTCATCTCAGAGCATGTCCTGGAAGGACAGAGATCCTTGGGATCCTGTGTTCCTTGGAAAGTGTCATTTCCCTCCCTAGACACAAGGCCACCTGTGGGAACCATTGTGGTGCTCACACTCACTACCTAACTTGCTAACACCACGGGTCCCACCCCTCTTCTGCACTTCAGCAGAACCACCACCTCCAAGATACTCTTGACCAGAGTCCATCCAGGGCCTTGGAGAGAGGAAAAGATAGCCACATAAACCAGTCACGATGTGGCCCTAGCAGTTAGCTGGGAAGAGACAACTGGTCTGACTGCGGGCCCCACCCACCAATAAAAGCTTCTGAGGGGACAGTGCAGGAAAGGGCCTTGCACTTTGGTGCTACTGCATCTCTGGTAAATGCCAGGTCTGACTCAACTCAAGCCCAAAGCAGACCTGGACTGGCCCACTAACACCACAGAGACCAAAGACTGCCCACCACAGGCAAAGAGAGCTACTGTAGACGATTGGACTGAAGGGAGGAGTGGTTCAGCCACGACAGCAGGACACACAAAACACACACAGGAGACATCCATGAAGCACCAGCTTCTGGTGAACAAGGGATACTGCACTGCAGGGCACTATAGGAATTCTTCTTCATAAGGCCACTACTTTCAAGAGCAGAAGATGTAGCTAACTTTCAACACACACACACACACACACACACACACACACACACACACAGAGTTAGACAAAATGAAGACAGAGGAATATGTCCCAAATGAAAGAACAGGACAAAATCACAGCAAAAGACCTCAGTGAAAATTAGATAAGTGATATGCCTGATAGAGAATGTCAAGTAATGATGTAAAGTAATGATCATAAAGACATTCACTGGACTTGAGAAAAGAGTGAAAGACATCACTGAGACCAAATCAGAGATGAAGAACACAATAAATGAAATGAAAAATACACCAGATAAAATAAATAGTAGACAGGCTAACAAAAGCAGAAGAGCAAATCAGTGACTTGGAGGACAGAGTAGTGGAAAGTAACAAAACTTAGCAGATGAGAAAAAAATTATGCAAAATGAGAATAGACTTAGGGAACTCAGCAACACTATCAAGCACAATAACATTTGCCTTAATGGGATTCCAGAATAAAAAGAGAGAGAAAAAAGGGAGCAGAAAATATATTTGAAGATATAATAGCTGCAAACTTCCCAAACCTGGGGCAGGGAACAGAAATGTAGATCCAGGATGCACAGAGAGCCCCTGACAAAATCAACCCCAGGAGGTCCACCAAGAAGACAGATAATATTTAGAATGGCAAAAAAATAGTGATAAGGAAAGAATTTTTAAAGCAGCAAGATTAAAAAAAAAACAGTTACATTCAAGAGAAACTCCATAAGGTTATCAATGGACTTTTCAGCAGAAACTTTGCAGGCTAGAAGGGTGTGGCATGATATATACAAAGTGCTCAAAGGGAAAAATCTGCAGCCAAGAATACTCCATCCAGTAAGGCTATCATTCAGAATAGAAAGAGAGATAAAGAGTTTCCCAGAAAAACCAAAGTTAAAAGAATTCATGACCACTAAACCAGCCCTGCAAGAAATGTTAAAGAAAGTACTCTTTGAGTGGAAAGGAAAGATCATAAGTAAGAGTAAGAAAAGTAGGAAGCACAAAAGCAGTAAAAAAAATAAGTCTATCTGTAAAAATCAATCATCCATTACGTAGAAGGATGACATCATGTCCCTAAAACATGGGGTGGGAGAGAAATAATGATTGTATTCAATCTTAAGTAACCATCAATCTAAATAGACTGCTCATATGTGGAATTTTAAGAAACAAACAAAACAAAAGGGGCACCAGGGTGGCTCAGTTGGTTAAACATCCAACTTCAGCTCAGGTCATGATCTCTCTTCTAGGATTTTTATGGTTTCAGGTCTCATATTTAGGTCTTTAATCCATTTTGAGCTTGTTTTTGTGTATGGTGAAAGAAAGTGGTCTAGTTTCCTTCCTTTGCATGTAGCTGTTCACTTTTCCCAACACCATTTGTTGAAGATACTATCCTTTTCATATTGTATATTCTTTCCTCCTTTGTCAAAGAGTAACTGACCATATAATCGTGAGTTTATTTCTGGGCTCTCTGTTCTGTTGATCTATGTGTCTATTTTCGTGCCAGTACCATAATGTTTTAATTACTACAGCTTTGTAGTATAACTTGAAATCCAGGAATATGATACTTCCAGTGTTGCCCTTCTTTTTCAAGATTGCTTTGGATTTTTGGAGTCTTTTGTGGTTCCATACAAATTTTAGAATTGTTTGTTCAACTTCCATTGGCATTTTTTTTTAATTTTTCTTTTAACGTTTACTTATTTTTGAGACAGAGAGAGACAGAGCATGAACGGGGGAGGGTCAGAGAGAGAGAGAGGGAGACACAGAATCCGAAACAGGCTCCAGGTTCTGAGCTGTCAGCACAGAGCCCGACGCGGGGCTCGAACTCATGAACCGCGAGATCATGACCTGAGCCGAAGTCACACCCAACCGACTGAGCCACCCAGGCGCCCCCCGTTGGCATTTTGATAAGGATTGCATTAAATCTGTAGATTGCTTTAGGTATTATGGACATTTTCACATTTGTTCTTCCAACGCATGAGCATGGAGTGTCTTTACATTTATTTGTGCCATGGCTGGTGTTTTTAAGAAGCAAGAAGCTGAGCACATTTAGCTTTAGATCAATATGCAAATGACTCACATCACAATCAAATAGGAGATGCCAAAGTCTGTTCCTGACTCACTCCAAACTCTCTTGAGAGCTGTGTGGTAGGCTCCAGACACTCCAGCACAAACCCAATAATCTCAGCAATTACCAAGCACACATGAGTAGCATGAGTCACCCTGGCTCATGCAAGATGAAGAGGCTGAGGTAACAGGCACATTTTTAAGGCACTTTTAACTTTCTCAAGCAGGATTTTTGTTTTTTATTGGTGGTGTTTTATAGGGTTCTTTTTCTTTTTTCAGTTGGTTTGTTTGTTCATTTTTGCTATCATTGCATTTCTTCCCAGGTCAGGAGGGTAGTTATTGCAAGACCCATCCCAAAGATGAAGAATCTCAGGACGAGCAAAGCCATACCCCATATTATATGATTACCGAATGGCGGAGCCTGGCTCTTGATAAGAACAACTCTCCCCTGTAATGTGCTTTTGTCCTTGTGAACTATGTCTTATCCTTCAAAACTCAACTCAAATGACACATCCTCTGAGAACACATCCCTCCCCTCAGGAAGAATTAGTCACTCTCATCTGTGTGCTCCCAAATCTGGACAAATAGTGCCTCTGATGTAGTGGTTCTAATTGGAGGGACCTCGTTCATATACCCAAAGTGCTTAGTATGGGAGAGGGGTCAGCAAACTACAGAATGCAGGACAAATCCAGCCCACTGGTTTTTGTACAACTCTTGGGCTAAGAATAGTTTTTACATTTTTAAAGGGTTGTAAAAGAAAAAAGAGGAGGAGACTGTGCAACAGAGTCTATATTTGGCATGCAAAGTCTAAAATATGTCCTATCTTGTCCTTTACAGAAAATGTTTGTTGAGGCTGGACAGCAGGGGCACTATCATGGATCACTATGTGAAATCATTCATTATCAGGCCCCAAACTGCTTCTCTGTCCATCCTCTCATTAAATTTGATGCTCCAGATGTATAGAACCAACGGAATGTGCCAAATACAACAGACTTTTTCACACTTCGGTGTTCTTTGCTTATGATGGGTTCTCCCTTTTGGCTTGACTGATAGTGTGTGTGTGTGTGTGTGTGTGTGTGTGTGTGTGTGTGTGTATTTTGGCCTCATTTTATTAATTTATTATTGGTATGGCTAGTTCCATTTTGCTTTTCTTTTTTATTCAGGTACAGTTTATATCCAAAGAAATACACTGATCTTAAGTGTACAGAGCAATAAAATCTGATAAAAACATACATCCTACCTAGATATAGAACTTTTCCAAGACCCTTAGAAAGTTCCCTCCTGTTCCTTTCCAATCAATTTGGTTCCCTGCCCCAAGCCAACGGACAACTAATATTCTGCATTTTTATCTCCATAGATTAGTTCCATCTGCTATAGAGCTTCATATGAATCGAATCATATAGTATTTACTCTTTAGTGACTGGCTTCTCCACGCAGCATGTTTTTGAGATTCACCCAGTCGTGTGCTGAAACTGGCTTATATTGGTCCATAAGAGCTGACTGCCAAATTTTGAGAACTGGTTGTTAAAAACAACTATTATTAAAAGCTAAATTATATAAACATACTGTTAGGTAGATTATATGTAAAAACAAGGTAATACTCAAAACGCATTATTCCCTAATGTTTTACCACATTTCACTATTCTCTATTCTCTTGAGGTTATTGGTATCCATTCTGTCTGTATAACGGTGTGCTTCCCAGTTCTGGGTTCAGTGTCACCACACTGGTAGCTTGAAATTGGCTATAGGGGGAGTTACCTACACCATGAAAATCAGCAAACACCACAAATAAGAATTTTTTTTCACTTGTTGGAGAACCAGTTCTTAAGCACTTACCGGAAAACCACTAGATACATCTATGTCTGAAGGTATCAATAGCCCATTCTTTTTTGTTGCTGGATAGTACTCTATTGTATATTTATGTTACAGTTTTTGCTGTTGATGGGTATTTGTGTTATTTCGACTTTTGTATGTACAAAGCAGCTATGAACTCCCTTATATAAGAATTTTTATTAGTTTGTGCTCCCATTTATTTTGCGGTTCCCATTTTATTGTATCTTGGGTTTGCGTTATTTTGGAGATTTGAAGCATGGGTGGTATTTGACCTTATAAGTAAGCACCACGTTTCTGCCAAAGAGGTGGTGCCATTTTACAATTCCATCAGCAACATGCTGGATAGAGCCCCGGTTGTCTTACATTCTTAGTTACGTTGGTGTCATCGGATTTGGTTTCTGCCATTCTCCTAGGTGTGTAGTGATATTTCCCTGAGGTTTCTATTTTCCCTGCTGACTAATAGTGTTGAGAACTTTTTCGTGTGTTTACTGGCCATTTGTGTATCTTTTATTTTGAGGTTTCTGATCAAGACTTTGGCTTCTTTTTAATTGAGTTTCGTGTCTTGTTAATATTGAGTCAGTGTTCTTTATGCATTCTCAACAGAAGCCTTTTGTCAGCTATACATTTTAGCAATATTTTCTCCCCACCTATGGCATGCCTGTCTTACTATTCATGGTGTCTGTTGATAAACAGAAGCTTTTAATTTTGCTGAGTACAATTTATCAATTGTGTCCTTTATGGATTCTGCTTTCCGTGACTTATCCAGGAAATCATTGCTTACCTGAAATTCGTAAAGATATTTTCCGATGCTTACTTCTAAAAGTCTTATGGACTTTACATGCTGTATGATCCATCTTGAATTAATTTGTGTGTATGATGTGAGTAAGGTAGGGGGCAAGGTTCATTTTTTTCCCTCTATATATTTCTTCTAGCACTACTTTTCCTGTTTAATTCCTTCAGTAACTTTGTCAGAAATTAGTTGACTATATTAACGTTGGTCTATTTCTGGTCTCTATCCATTCACCAAAAAGTGTTTCTGCCAGAGTGCCTTCTTGTGCAGGGTCACCTGGCAGATCCCCCCACCCGGGCAGCACCAAGTGACCTGCCTCAGAACGATGAGAAACAGCCTTTATGAAACTACTCTGTTCAATTCAGAATTGAACAAAATCTAGTGGACTCAGGGAGGATCCATAGGAGAGCAGTTTAATAAAGGCTTAAACAGACCTTCTGAGGAAAGGTTAAAAAATAAAGATTATTTCAGCTCAAACAGAAGGTGACTATAAATATTCAAACAATGAAAGAATAGCATACAAACAAGAGTGGTTAGCTGTGAGCCAGATCCACAGAGGACAGAAAAAGAGGAAGCTGACAGCTTCAAGAGGGAGATATTTGCACTAAATCTAAGGAAGAGGGGCTCCTGGGAGGTTTAGTTGGTTCAGCATCAGACTCTTGATTTTGGTTCAGGTCATGAACTCACCGTTCATGGGATTGAGCTCTGTGTTGGGCTCTGTGCTGACAGTGCCTGCATGGGATATTCTCTCTCTCTCTCTCTCTCTCTCTCTCTGGCCCTCCCCTCCTCGCACATGCTTTCTCACTGTCTCTCTCAAAATTAATAAACATTTTCTTTTTAAATCTAAGGAAGAAATGGGAGGAACTGTGGTTTGGAACTAATAAGAATAATCCGACACATGGGGCTGAGTCGGTTAAGCATCCTACTCTTGATCTCAGCTCAGATCATGATCTCATGGTTCGAAAGATCAAGCCCAAAGTCAGGCTCTGTGCTGGCAGTGTGGAGCCTGCTTCAGATTCTCTCTCTCCACCTCTCTCCCCGTCCCCCGCTCACACACACTCTCTCTCTCTGTCTCTTTCAAAATAGATAAATATTTTTAAAAAGAATAATCTGACACTTACCAACCTAAGTAAGTCTGTGTTTACATGACACACATAACGTAGATTTTTTTTCTTAAGTCAGAAGAACTGTCGATTATTTTTCCGAATGTTTTTCATGTCCCTTCTACACATGTGGAAACTTCTTTGCAACATAAGGCAATATTTGGACATGAGACTTCCAAGGTTAAGACTGTCATATACTGAAGTTGGATTTTTCTAGTGTACTATGACCTGACTACCCTTAGGAGAGACTCACTTTATTCTACTTCCATTTTATCATGGATAATAATATTATGGAGATGTCAGGGAGTCTCTACCATGAAATTCGTGATCATCAGGCTGGTGAACCTGTAGCTGTCTATATATTTGTTCTGCTCTGAGAAAGATATAGTTACCTACCTTTGCACAAAAACATAGTCTACTGAAAAGTGCCTCCAAAATAGTTGCTAAGATACAGCTTTGACTGGGGCAATGAAAACAAGAATAAGTGGTTTCACACTGCAGAGGAAAACAGAAAATTCAAATCACTTCAATCTAGGAAAAGGAAAAAAAAATTCAGACTGACTTGGCATTGGGTGGGCCAAACATTGGAAAGATTAGCCAAGTCTTTTACATTTCATCCAGATGTTCTGAAACCCAAAAACGTTGGCCAATAATTTAAAAGCAGCTTAAAATAAAAAGTCTTGGAGACAAAACAGCTGCTAGGGTTTAATATAAGGCTCCGAATGCTGTGAGGGTTTCAATGAAGAAGTGATCACATAAAATTCTGTGAGTCGTGAACAGTGAGAGGCTTTGCTGCAGAGGCATTGGAGGCTCACTGAAGGATGCCGGGATGTTGGCAGGGTGGTAGCAATGCCGGAGACTTATGGACATTTACCTAGTAAACCAAGAATAACAAAGACTTTATTTGGGGACCAGATAGCTTTCCATGTGGCTGAATTCATGGTACATACAGTTACTGGAAGCTACAGAGATAAGTTGGAAACAGATGCAGGAAGCCTTGAATGACCTACCCAAGACATAATGAGGAACTTCCTTCAGAGAGTGGCTACCATGTCTAAGGCACACTGGGCAAAGAGCTTTCATCTTGAGCACCAATTCCCATGAATTGATAAGAAAGGACCAGAATTGTTTGCAGAGAGTGATTCTGAGGCCACGTGTCTGGACAGTGGGAAGGATCCTGTGATCAATTAATGGTGTCTGCCATGGTCCCTAAAAGCAGTGCTAGTTTAGATTCCACAGGTGTTTAGCTGTGTCACCTCCCTGGGCTTTTCTAAGATTCTAGGCCCTCTGAAAAGCATGTGTTTTTGTTTAGAACGTCATTTATTTCTTTGTTCTTACGGTTACTTTCCATTTCTGTTTTGTGGAGAGTATAATGGCCACACCATTGATTTGGTGTTAAATATCTTAACTCATTGAAATTCCGTTGAAGTCATAAGAAGGTGAAAGAAAGAAAAAAGATTGGAAAAGGCCGACTTCTGTCGAAGGAAATGTCTGAAAAATACCTACAGTTTCCTTTTTTTTCTTCCTTATATATTTTACATTATTTTTGGCAAGTGGCCTAGAAGAGAAAAAGGAATTATGTAGCCTAGTGGCCACTCCATTTATTCTATTTGCCACAGAAAGAGCCCTGCTTGCCATGGGCACCAGGACTCTGCTTCTCTAAACAGAAGCTGCTGGCAAAAACAAACAAACAAAAAAAAACAAAACAACAACAACAAAAGGAAACATTCACTTCCCAAAGGATGTGTTCGTCCTGAAAGGTAGTTCTCTGCTCAGCTGCCAATAAAAAGAAAGCTATTTTGGGGTGCCTGGGTGGCTCTGTTGGTTAAGTGTGGGGCTTTGGCTCAGGTGGTGATCTCAGGGTTCTTGAGTTCGAGCCCGCATCAGGCTTTGCACTGATAGTGCGAAGCCTGCTTAGGATCCTCCCTCTCTGCCTCTCCCCCACTCCCTCTCTCTCAAAATAAATAAACATTTTTTTTAAAAGTATATTTTTCAGTTAACAGCTCAATTTTTCAGGTATCAGAAATGCTAGAAACAATACAGTCTACAAGATCACGGACCTAGTGAAATTCTTTGCGTGGGTACCTTTTCAACCCTTCGAATTCAAAATAGCAACACATGGGGTTTTGTCCTCACATTTTTCCCTCGAGAGGTATTAAGTTCTTTCAGAACTGGAATGTGATCTTTAAAGTGTCTAGCTACCTGAAGTCAAAGTAGTAATAGTATATCAAGTCATGCCAGTGAAAGACCCCTAATTGTCCCCTCTTCTCCCTGCCTCCTCCACCCCTCCCCAGACTCACTTTCAGCTCCAGAAGACAGAACAACCAGCAATACAAAATACTCTTGGGAGGAGCACCGGGGTGGGTCAGTTGGTTAAGCGTCCAACTTTAGCTCAGGTCATGATCTCACCATTCGTGGGTTTGAGCCCCGCTTTAGGCTCTGTGCTGACAGCTCAGAGCCTGGAGCCTGCTCCGGATTCTGTGGCTCCCCCTCTCTTTGATCCTCCCCAACTCATGCTCTGTCCCTGTCTCTCTCAAAAATAAATAAAACCATTAAAAAAAATTTTTAAGACTGTTAGGAAACCCTTTGGATGTCACCCATGAAAAGAGCCTATGTATGTGGGAATCCTGACCACTCACCTCCCTCGGGGCTCATCTAAGCTGTGTAGGGAGTAGATTTAACTGTAAGTTTAATCTGCTTCCCGGAATGAGCTTGATGGGGTGGGGTGGGAGAGTCCCAACATTTAATTTCTTTGTGTGGGTCTGCCCATTGAGTCAAAAACTCACGTTTATTTGAAACATGTACTGAACCCATACAGTATGCTTGATGCTATGCGGAGAAGCTGAAGCAGGGGGTGTCCTGAGTTCAGCGAACTCCCAGTGTAGTGGAAGAAATGGAAACACACAACTGAAATATTTGGTCCAGTGCAGCATAAGAGTGGTCCCCCAATCCAATGTGGGCACTCCCGGTGGTCTTTTGGAGCAGGAAAGGCCAGAGCTGTGGAAGATCATTCAGAAATGAATGCTCAGCCCCCTGAATTCAAAATCAGGTGGGGAGGTCTTTGCCATAGAAAAACACCCTCGGGGCGCGTGGGTGGCTCAGTTGGTTAAGCATCTGACTCTTGATTTTGGCTCAGGTCATGACCTCACTGTGAAGTGCTTGGTCTCTGTGCTGATAGCACGCAACCTGCTTGGGATTCTCCGTCTCCCTCCCTCTCTGCCCCTCCCCTGCTCACACATGCATGTGCTCTCTCTCTCTCTCTCTCCCTCTCTGTCTCTCCCCTTCTCTCCCTCTCAAAAATAAACATTAAAAAAAAGAAAGAAAAATACCCTCAACATTCAAATACAGGGATCCGCAGTTCATCTACATGATGGAATATTGCAGTTTTTAAACATTTTAAGTTTCATGTATATATATGTTTACACACATTATATTTATTGCACATATACACATATGTAGGTGTGTGTGTAAGTGTACGTACATACATTTTTAATGGACAGGGGACTGTTCAAGAATATAAAGTAGGAAAATTATAACAGGATAAAAACTATATATGTGATATAACAACGATCATTTTGGGTCGGTCTCAGCCTGTAGATAATGATGCTATTGGCTAGAAATGCCTGCAGGCACTCACCGGGGCCAGTACCACTTGTAGGGAGCCCCTCAGAGCCAGTGTGGTGGCTGGACCAGCCCTTCTGGTTCTTGTTATGATTCCAAGACAAGTTCAGCAATAACCATCAGGAAACTGAAAAATCAAGGCATATTACTCACAAGTTTTGGAGGGTACACGGCATGCCTGGAGCCACCCAGGAGACCTCTGAGAGAAAGAGGAGGGGGGCCTGGGGTTCTTCCTTTACTGCCACGGAGGGTGGGGTGCCTCGCATTTCTTGATTTCACTATTGGTGAACTTAAAACATAAGATCCAGAATTAAATCCCTCGGAGGGAAAGGCAAGCGGCTAGATGTTTCCCCTTCCCCAATTCCTAGATACAGTTGACTCACCCTGTCATTCTTCCCCAGTCTGTGGAGGTCCAGAAGCCTGCCAAAGACTTCTGCAGCTGCCAGTGGGCATCAGTGCTCTTGGTCCCCTGAGCTGCGGCCTCCCCCACCCTCAGGTTTATGCTGCTTGTTTTGGTCTAGAAGTGAAATTAACCTCTTCACAGCACCCCCAAAATATCCATTCACACAGTGCAACATAAGCCTCTCCCCCATCCAGCTTCACCCCACTTCCAAAACCCTTTGGCCAGAGGACACCCAGCCCCCACACCCTCTCTCCTTCCTATACCAAAGGACAAGATGTTCTTCCACGCTGAATCCAGAAAATATATCAGTTTATTTTTCTCTGAAAAAGAAAGAATTTCACGCCAAAGAGGAATTCTGATGCCAGCTGTTACTTTAATTAAAAAAAAAAAAAAATCAACTCATTACATACCAAAATGCTAACAGAGGAATTGCAAAGTCCAGGCACTGTGGGCAGTTATTTTCTTGGTGATTTTCTGTATTTCCCAAGTTTTCTGTATATCCCTTTCCAAATAGGAAACACAAAAGGAAAAAAACGGTGTCATTGTTGATAGCACTCACTGATGAAGAGGGTGCAAAGGCCCCCGATGGAGGAGGAAAGGGGACCTGCCAGGGCAGGCAGGCTCCCTAGGGCAGGTGAGTCCGCGGAGCACGCCCCCTCGTGGGGCGTCCCGTTGGCGCCCTCCACTCTCCAGGGTCGGTTGGAGCTGCCTTTGCAAAGGTCACCCCAGGCGCCTCTTGGAAAGCCAGTGAATGATCTTGTCCCAGCCTCACCCTTCCCTGCGCACCCTGCTGAGGGGAAAGGGGAGAAGCTGTGGCATTCTGGTGTGCCAGCCGCCACCAGGAAGGGCGGGTCCTGGCTGCCAGGAGGACCGCCGAGCAAGTCCACTTCCTAACAGCCTGCTTTAACCTCCTGGATTCATTAACCTTAGTTCTAATTAGTGCAGCTCCAGCGTTTTGCTGCTGCTCACCATCACAGCTGCTTAATTGCCTGAACAGAGCAGTTTGCCTATTTGGGGCTACAAATTAAAAGGTCTTGTTTCAGTTTGTGTGTTTCCTAATTTTAATTTAATTT
The DNA here is from genome assembly GCF_016509475.1 of Prionailurus bengalensis. Lineage (NCBI taxonomy): Eukaryota > Metazoa > Chordata > Mammalia > Carnivora > Felidae > Prionailurus > Prionailurus bengalensis. The sequence goes on along the minus strand of NC_057351.1, from coordinate 50,168,715 downwards.
GCAGCATTAATCCTTTTCAAGATTCACTAGCACGCAGCTCCGCTGTTTGCTAAAGCAAACAGCCCCGCCTGGGGCCTCCCCACCACTCTCGCTCTGCCGCCCAGGGGAGCCCCCAGATTTGTTGGGGAGGGGAAGATACACTCCAGAGGGACTGGGAGAAGTCTCTCTCCTGGAGAGGACTGCTTTGGTGAGATAGCTCCCACCCAACCACCCGCACACCCCAACACCACCCTCCACAAGGCCCCCCTGGTGCTGCTCTTGGCCTCCAGGGGCCTTATCTCTTCTCTTAGCTCTCCTCCCCTCTTCATGGTCTCATAATACTGCTCTCTGCATTTCCGCTGTTTGCACCAAACCTCCGCTCCAACTGGGAAAGGGCTGGGGGTTACCCTGTTGCGTGAACACCCCCTGAACTTTTCTAGTGGCTGGGACTGGGGGAGGGAGGGACGCTCTCCCCAGGCTCCGCCCTCCCCTTGCAACCAGCCACTGAAAAGCCTCCTGCTCTCCAAGGTCTGCAGGACTCAAGTCACACGTCTTTAATAAAGATTGCCTCCCATTGTTCCGAGGCATCCCTTGGTGATGCCTTGATGACTCATTCAATAGCCATGCTCATCTGCCTGATGGCATCTTCTCTCAGCTTCCCCACTTTCCAAAACCATCACAGTGGGGGGTTAGGATTTCAATACATGAATTTCCAGGGAGAGGAGTCGGGGGACACAAACATTCAGACCGTAGCAGTATCTGTGACCCAAATCATAGGACTGGCTGAGTACTGGTTTGGTACTCTCCACTGTATCCAGTGGAGACAAATGTACTAGTTTCCCAATTATTAGCACAGATCTGGTGGCTTAAAACAGAAATTTATTCTCTCAAAATTCTGGAGGCTGGAAGTCCAAAATAAAGGTGTCTGCAAGGCCACACCCCCTCTGGAGGCCCTAGGGAAGAATCCTTCCTTGCCTCTTCCAGCTCCTGGTGGCTCCTTGCATTCCTTGTGGCTGCATCTCTCCAATCTCTGCTTCCGTCTTCATATGGCCTTCTTCCCTGTGTGTGTCTGAGTTTTCTCATGTCACTTAAAGGACACTGTCATTGGATTTAGGGCCACCCTAAGTCCAGAATGATCTCACCTTGAGATTCTATAAGTTTAATTACAAGTGCAAAGATTCTATTTCCAAATAAAGTCACATTCACAGGCACTAGAGGTTAGGACCTAGATCTATCTTTTAGTGGCCACTGTTCAGCCCACTGCAGAATGGCTTCTCACCTGGCCAGTCTTCCACTTGGAAGCAATACAAAGACGATTATGCAAAAGACACTTAAATCCCAGATAACCAACAAAGTGGGTACTTCAGTCTCTGAAAGTGACCCTACCCTGTAAAATCAACACTGTGGGCAAAGCCTGGTTTGTTTTAAAGCTTCACCAGCACGCTGAGGCTTAGAGCAGGATGCTAGAAACAGATGGCAGCACTTCCCTGAATTTTCTGGAGTTAACAGAAATAAGACAGAGAGAGATGAAGTGTGAAGAAACAGAATGTAAAGACTTCTTCCCATTCACTTTCCCCCTCTTCACTTCTGCTCCAACCACACAAACTACCTGCACAGAGAGACCAAGGCAGAGTAACCAGTAGGCATATATTTGACAGATGAATGCAGAAGTGAATCTATAAACAAGTTAATGGTTCTCATAAAGCTGTGAATTTCTCTAACATGTAATCACATGCAAAAGAAGCAACGAAGGTAGATAATTCCATTTAATTTGACCATTATTTATTAAATGTCTACTTTGCCTTCTGAGGCTGGAATTGAAGTGAGATATAGAAGAGCTTAGACCAGTGACGGTCGTTGAGCTGGTGGTAGAACATCAGTTAATATTCATCCATTCATTCATTCATTTATTCATCCATTCATTCATTCTTCACATGGTGCAGGCAATTTGCTTGATGCAGAGTTGTTATCAAAAACATTTTGGCAAATATGTGTGTCCTTATTAATGCATTACAAGGCAGGATCTGATTATTACCATAATTTCAAAGTAGCAGGAAGCATAAATGATATTTTGAGAAACTTGCAACTGTGATGTAACATGACTACGTCTATGGAGTCTATTGTGACAAAGTCATGGATTCTGCTCCTACTACCAGGTCTGTTGCTACATCCATAACTGAAGGAAATGCTAAATTTCAGTCAGAAGTTAACAAAAAGAGAGAGGTAGTTTTCCCATCCAGGTCTACAAACCACTTGATTATTATGAGCTCCTGAGTTTAAAGTTCTAGGTACAACCACGAGAGAGACTGAACACCGCCTGCTCCAACGTGGGGCAGGTGCCTTCACTGGCCCCCCAGGGGCCGTCCCTATAACATTATGAAACGTGGATTGAGGAAGGAGAGCCATTTCCACAAGTGGGCGGGGTGGGGAGTGCAAGGGGCAGGATGAGAGATAGACACCGTGTGTCTATTACACTGGAAAATTGCTTAAACTGAGCAAAGACTCATTTGGTTGATCACACACGTGTAATTCACTCCATTACTGTTAACAACCGAAATGTGGCTTCAGGCTGGACTATAATAAGAAATCAGTATACATGGCAAAATGGTTCATTTCCTCTTCTCAACTAAGCACTGGGACAAAGGCATCTTAGAAGAAATTAAAATCAGCAGGATGGAAAGTGAGAAAGAATTACTCAAGTGCAATTAATAATCATTAATAATTAATAACCATTCCGCCCACACACTGGGATCCTACCTTTATTGCTAATAAGCTAAGGACTCAAGGGTTACATATCGCTCTGTGTGTATTTGTTAATTTCTTTTCAAGCATTCTATAATTATTCTCAAATTAGCCTTCAGTGTGAGCATGAGTCTACAGGGGAGACTCTTATTCTTTCATAACATTTCACAACGTGATCCCAATACACCCCCAGATCCCCCTTTACCACTTCCCTACACCCACCATGTTCCAGCCACATAGAAAGTCTTGCCTCTTCCAGGTCAAGGAGATACATTTATGCTAAAAATTATTCACCGAAATTTACCTGAAATTCAAATTTAACTGAATACACGCTATTTTTATTTGCTGCATAAGTAAATAAACCCTACCCAGATCACACTTTGTACTTTCAAATGTCCTTGTCATTGTCACACTATCCTTTCCCTTAAGATGCACTCCGTTATCCCCTTGGCAAACTCAGTCTTCGAGAACCACCACAAGCACCCTTCCTCTGGAGAACCTTCCCTATTTCCCTCAGGTAGATCATCCCGAGATAGTTTCTTATACCTATTAAAGACTTGAACAGTGAATTGGCTACCCGTCTCCCCCACTGACCACAAACTCTTCAAGGGTAGCACTGGGTCTGGGTATCTTTGTATCTTCATGCCTGGTGTGCAGTAGAGACTTAATAAGTGTTTGTGGAAGGAATGAATTAACGAATTTGTTTGTAAATGAACTGCTGCTATTCCTATTAACAGCCTCCCTGCTCCTATTTCCCCTCGCCACACCGATTCAGCTCCTTAAAACAATATTTTTCAAACCTCAGGCCATTCCTTAGTAAGAATACAAATTAATTTAGAGGATAAAAACCAGCATGAAACAGAATAGAATGGGGGAGAGTAGAGAGGGTGATGCGTAGCAGAGTGAAGTGGAGAACAGCACAGCTCACACAACACGGCTAAACCTTGATGAGTTTCAGGCACATGCGTGTATGCGTGTACGTGCACGTACTGGGTTTCACCAGAAAATGTATTTCTTACTGTAACTGATGGTCAAAGTAGTATGAGAGCCCTGTGAGGAACATCGGGATTGGTTGTTGGCTGTGAGTCTCTGTTAACATTTCTTGTGATTTCTTCGCTCTCCCTCCAAACATCTTCGATGGCTCCCCATCTCCGACATTCGAGACCTTCTATGATCTGGCCTCAACCAAATGCTTAGGCTTTTCTTCCCACAACCATCTCCACAAACCGTCCACCCCAGATAAATGCCTACTGCATGCCCACCGCCCCCGCTTAAATGGACAAGATATACTCTTTGCTCCCCAAAGGCTGTTTGCCTTCTCCGCTCCAGCCCATCCCTTAATGGCCTCTCTCCTGCTTCTTTTTTCCATAGAATTACCCCTGCTTCCTGACATCCAATCCAAAGCAAACTCCAACTTCCCTCAACCCTCTACAAAATCACCTTTTAAAAAACCCCAAATCCTGGGCCACTTGGGTGTCTCAGTCTGTTAAACAGCCAACTCTTGCTTTCAGCCCAGGTCATGATCTCACGGTTCGTGATTTTGAGCCCTGCATGGGGCTCCACGCTAACAGTTCAGAGCCTGCTTAGGATTTTCTCTCTCCCTCTCTCTCTGCCCCTCCCCGGCTCGCTCTCTCTGTCTCTCTCAAAATAAACTTAAAAAAAAATTAAAAACACCAAACCCAAATCCTATAATAGTTTCTTTCTAATGCCTTCTTACTTAGAAGCCCCTCCGTTCCTTACTGGTTCCTCCAGTGGCCTTACTGGTACCACTACTGATGTGTTCCTGGTGGTCTTGGGCTGGAACGCATGGACAGTTGGCTCAAACTGGTGAGCACACACCTAATGTTTGCTGTAAAATACCATCAGGGTTTTTGTACCACCACGTGATTCCATGCTTTTCACATGGTGAGAAATGTCTGGATTGTGTGGTGAATGTCGTTTGCACAGAACATAAAGTTGTTTGCGTACACAGTCTAGGTTCGATATGTCAGGTTTACGTGAAGAGTGTCAGGCCAACTGCCACCTAAGAGTTCTTTTAATTGGCTATGGCGTGTTCTCACAGTCACACAAATGACAAATAACTGAAGATTCTGGCCCCATTACTCCATGATTGATGTCAATAAGCCACACAACACTGAAGCTGCCAAATACGTCTTTTAGACTTTTTGGGAAATGACTTCAAAGCCTTTTGAAGAGAGATGCAGCGTATAAATATATTTCAGAACAAAGAACGCCGTATGGCTGTGTTGCACTTCATAGGTTTCGAAGTTCTGTGACATCGGTTACTTTCTGGTGATGTCTACTCCCACCGGTCATGACTAAAAGCGGCTTCCTTAACCATGTGTGCCCATTCTGAAATGAGTGCATACAAACCCAGGAAGCAAATGTTTTCTTTTACCCAAAGATCTTGCATGTTCTTCACAAATGCTGAAAATCAACTTAGAAGCATTATGTAATCTATTCAACCTGCTCAAATAAGTTCTAAATTCAGTTCAATAACTCCCCCTCCTTTCAACAGTCTAGTGTGTAGCCGAGATCTAAAAAATAAATTGATACACATTTAAAAATCACGTAGAAGTATCTCCTACATACATCTTATTTGGTCTTCAGAGCTGCGTGCCAGCAAGGTACATGTGAGGAAATTAAAATTAAGGAGCATTTCAGTAATGGTCTGAATTGTATACCTCCCAGATTCATGTGTTGACGTTCTAACCCCTAATGTAAGCATATTTGGAAATAGAGCCTTTAAGGAAGTAGTTAGGGTTGAATGAGGTCATAAGGGTGGGGTCTAATCCTCCAGGAATGGTGTCTTTCTAAGAAGAGGAAGAGACACCAGGTCTCTCTCTCTCTCTCTCTCTCTCTCTCTCTCTCACTTTCTGTCTCTCTCTCCCTCACTTCACACACAAAGGAGAAAGCCAGTTGAGGACACAGTGAGAAAGCAGCCAGGAAGAGAGGTCTCACCAGAAACCAACCCTAATCTTGGACTTCCAGCCTCCAGAACTGTGAGAAAATACATTTCTGTTGTTTAAGCCACCCGGTCATTGGTATTCTGTTCAGCAGCCCCAACAGACAAATACAAATTCCAAAGTCAAACAGATAATAAACGCTGAAGATAGGATTTAAAACCAGATCTCTGGACACCAAGTCTAGCATTCTTTCTAATATACCAAGAGCAACATTTTGGATCGGACTTTAGACTAAGTTCTGAACTTCCTAGGAACTCAGAGAAGTAAAATGAAACCTGTCTCCTCTGTACGCAGAGCAATTACCGTGGTGGCTATTTTCACTACTTCAAGCTTGCCCGGCTTTGGGGAGTTACTCCCAACACTTTCTCTTAACTTTCATTTTAACTTGACCGTGTGGCAGAGCTCTGAGGCCAGAGGCCGTAGCATGGACAGGCCGGGATGCAAGGTTTGTTCAGTGTCAGAATCTACCCCAAACTTTCTTCTGCTTTTCTTTTTTACTTTACCCACTGGTAAGGGCCCTGAGGCTGGAGACAGAGGCTCAGAGCAGCCAAAATCTACACCTGGTCTTCAGGGTTCACCCCTACTCTCTACTACTTTTATCTTAGCTAGTATAAACAACAATAACCAAAGAACAGTATATTCTGCTTTTCTCTCGTGTCCTGTGCATTTTCTTATGCAACCAGTGAGCTAACTCCCTGGAAGGTGCATCCATCATTTCTAATTTCCATTGGTAACGTTTAGTTCCAGTAACTGATGAGAGCTGCCAGTCCATACCATGGATGACCCCGCCGTCCAGGAATCAAAAGTGTGTCAAGCCTTGCCCTCTCACCCTTTCTCTCTCCAAACCACGTGTTTCGGTGAGTCAGGGTCATTCTACTGAATCCTGCTTCTCTTGGCACCAACTACTTGCTGTTGGCCCAAATGGGAGGCTTGAGGGGATAGACCTTCAGAGTTGCCAAGTCTCCCTCAAACTTCTGACACTACCTGCAAAGATAGAGTCCACCTACGAAGTTAAAAGTCCATGGTTTCCATGACTTTTCTCACTTCTGACACCAACCACAAATTCCAGGGGTTCCCAAAACCACCCTCAGTCTCAATCATGCATTCAAAGGATTCACAGAACGGGCTGAAAGCTGCAATAGTCATGGTTAGAGTTTATTACCGAGAAAGGAGACCAGTGAAAGTCAGCCAAACAAGGAAACACATAGAGAAGAGTCGAGAAGGTTCCTAAACACAAAGCTTTCCATTGCCCTCAAGACATATTACCTTCCCATCACCAGTGTGTGACCATACACATGGAGCATCGCCAACCAGGGAAATTCACCTAGTCTGCAGTGCCTAGAGTTATTATAGGAGCTTTATCTGCAGGTATTATTGATGAGCCATGGCGTTTAACTCAGCATTCAGCTCTTTCCCGAACCCCAGAGGTAGGGTTGATAACATGTGGCCCAAGGGACACACCATGCATCACCTCGTTAGCATAAACTATCAAGTGTGACCTAAGAGGCCACTATAAATAAAAAATACATTCCTGGCACTTGGAAAACTCCAAGAGTTTAGAGGTTAACTCCCAGGAACCGGGGACCAAGGCCAGACTTGTCTTTGAGCAAGGCAAGTTCTTTACTACACCTCTTTCACCTGCTTTTGCCTCCTAGAAATGCCCGACAAAGACGGAAAAATAAAAATAGTAGCTCTATTGAGAGTATATTAGCTGCCACTATACACTTATTTTTGCCTAATTCTTAAAATCCTATACAGTTGGTGCTGTTAATCCCATTTTACAGATAAGAAAATGAGGCTCAGAAAAGTTGCTGCCCCCAAAAAGTAAAGTTGCCCAAAGTTTTAGAGAGGTAAAGTAACAGATTTGACCTTGGTGACACAGCATACCCTTTGGGCTATTACGTCCATGTTGCCAATTACCTTCACTCATTCATTCTACAAACATTTATTTTATGTCTACTAGGTACCAGGAACTGTTCTAGGTGCTGGAGATATAGCAAAGAACAAAACAGACAAGAATAACTGCTCGAATGGGGTCGATATTCTAATGGGAGGAAAACAGAAAATTAGCAAACAAGCAAAATACATAGTATTTTGAATGGTGATATTACTATGGAAAAAATAAAGCAACATATACACCTTGTTTAGATCTTTATTTAAACATATCAACGGTAACAAGACGTCTTTGAGACAAATGGGAAATTTGAATAGGGACTGGTGTTGTGATACTATTGATGTTGTTAGATTGGACGACGGCATGATGTCTATGTTCCGAAAAAACAGGTATTTATCTATTAAAGATTTAGGCTGATTAGGGATAGAGTAAGATTGCAAAAAGTGTTGATAATTATTGATGCTAGATGATACATACGTGAAGGGCCTTTATACTAATATTTCTAATTTGGAGTAGGCTTAAAATTTTACAGAACGCAAAGTTTTTAAAAAAGAAAGCAAGCAATGGATGGGGGTGGCAGACAGGTCTTGCTACACAGCTTGCAAGATCAAACGGGCATATTGGAGAAGACCTTGCTAAGAAGATGACACTGGAGCAGTGCAGGGGAGAGGGCTATGAGGCTCTCTAGGGGAAGAACATTCCAGGCAGAAGTAGGGTCTAGTGCAGAGCACTGAGGTGGCAGTTTGCCTGATAGGGCATGTTCAAAGGAAGAAGTCCATTTGCTGGGAAAGGCACGATCAACTGATTAAAGTAGAAGGTGCCACCAAAAAGTTAACAGAGATGGGATGCGTGGACCGGAGAGGAAGTAGAGGCATGGCCACATCCAGCCAAGAATCCATACCCCCCAAAATGAAGAATACCTACAAACCAGTAAGAAAAATGCAGGTAACCCAACAGAAAAATGGGCAGAAGACAGGAACAAGCACTTCACAGAGAAGTAAATGGCCAATAAGCATATGATGCTTATTGAAGTAGGTGCTCTACTTCATTAATCGTCAAGGAAATGCAAATTAAAACCACAATGCTACACCATCACACACCCACAGAAAGATTAAAATTAAAAGGCAGGCAATGCTAGGAATTAGTATTGAGGATGTGTAAGTTGCTACAAATTGCAGGGTCTACTAACACCCAACATATGCATACCCTTGAAGCAATCAATTCCATTTGTAGGTATATATCCAACAGAAAACCCTGTAAATGTTCACCAAAGACTGGAACAAGAATGCTCACAGCAGCACTGTGCTTAAAAAACTGAGAACTGGGGTGCCTGGGTGGCTCAGTCGGTTAAGCGTCCGACTTCAGCTCAGGTCATGATCTCGCGGTCCGTGAGTTCGAGCCCCGCGTGGGGCTCTGGGCTGATGGCTCAGAGCCTGGAGCCTGCTTCCGATTCTGTGTCTCCCTCTCTGTCTGCCCCTCCCCCATTCATGCTCTGTCTCTCTCTGTCTCAAAAATAAATAAACTTAAAAAAAAAAGTTGCTGAGGATTCAACTCAGTTAAAAAAAAAAAAACAAAAAACTGAGAACTACCCAAATGCCCAGTAACAGCAAAATGGATAAACAATGGGCTACAAAAAAGCATTTAAAATAACAAAATAAACCATATATATGAATCTCACAAAAAAAATAGTGAGCAAAGGAAGCAGACACAAAGAATACTGTGATTCCATGTATGTAAAGATCAACAACAAGCAAAACGAATCTGTGCTGGTAGAGGACAGGTTGTTGCTTACCACTGTGGAGAAAGTGACTGAAAAGGAGCATGGGAGATTGGGGAAGAGCTGATAATGTCCTGTTTCCTGATCTGGATGCTAGTTAAGTACATGCATTCGATTTGTGAACAGCTACCAAGCGGCACCCTGATGAGGTGTGCATTTTTCGGTATATTACGCTTCAACGAAATGTTTCTGAAAAATCACGTAGGGCCATCTTGGTTCCCTCCTCCAAGATAGTAGTGACATGGCCAACATGCAGATGCCCCTCTCCTGCATCCTATGCTACAGGAAACGGGGGTTGTTGCCGGAAAAAGAGCAGAAGACCTGCCTTCTCAGCTCAAAGTTGCAACCTCACTGGTTAAAGACACAGAAATGGACATGGCAAGTTTTTACTCCCAAGAAATGGGGCAGAACCGTAAACAAGAAAGGAAACTATGATGATAGCCACCTTCCCCTCAGCATTACAGATGTTGGTAAGGTACCTGATTGTATCTTATCTCACAGAGTATTTTTACACAAGGTCACGATGCCAGTTAAGTTGTGGCATCATTTTGAGGCCAAACTGCTCAGAGTTCAAAGAAAAAGAGATTGAATGTTGCTAAGTGTAGACGTTATGAACTCTTCAAAAGCCAAAAATTATTACAGCTTTTCAAGCTAGATATGAAAAGGCCAATGGATCATCCTGCAGGTTTTAATTTCTAATACAGTAAATACTGATCTCTGTAACCTACATAAGCAAAAAGCTCTTTGCATCCTCAATAATTTTTTTGAAGAGTAGAGGATCTTGAGCCCAAAGGGAATAAATCACTGTGGAAGGTCCTCAGCCACACTAGGTTCATTTCTTCCTATGACCTCATACGGAGCTACTGTTCGGGGATTCTAGCAACCAACTAAATTTCTGTCTGGGCCTAGGTTACCATTCCTTCTATTCCTTCTGGCTCAGGAAGCTGCTTTTCAGTGAACTGGAGACATTAACCAACCTTAGCTTTTTCCTCCTCGGCATTGTGAGTTTTCTTTTTTGTTCGTTAGTTTTTCCCTTTTTTCTCTATTCTTTTTTCCTCATCCTTATTCCTTTTTATTCTTTTATTTCTACTCTTCTCTGTTTATTTTTCCTTTTACGTCATTTTTTTTTCTTTTTAAATTCGTTTGTATCTGTTCAGTTTGGGTTTTGGGTTTTGGAGAGGGGAGGGCTCGTCTGACATTGCATTTTGACTCCATTACCAAGACCAGTTCCCCAGGAGAACTTCGAACTGGTTTTCTTTTGAGGTCATCTGGACCAACCTTATCACCAGCTTTTCCCAAATGTAAGCCGACCTTAGGACACCTTGACTCCAAGTGCAGCATTAAGCCCAACATGCTGCGGGGCCCCCTCTCAGTCACCTCTGCCGAGGAGAGACTCAAACAATGGTGTCCTGAAGCCATTGGCCAGGGTAACGGGGCTGTGGTGAGGCTGGCCCAGCACGTCCTGACCGGGAAAACGATGGCCGTGAACATCACTGCTGAGACCCCACAGAACTCCGCCAGCCTCCAGAGACTACCCCGCAAAGCAGGAATCGTGAAGGGCAGATCACCTCCACACGGCGAAACACTTAAAGTGACCGGGGCTGCGGAAACTGCAGGCCTCGTGAGGAGCGGCACTGGTGGAGGAGAGGTGTTCGAGCACCCGGTGGCCCACGGCAGTAGGAGAGAGAAGAGGCTGAAGGCTTTAGCAACAAGCTCACCTTTTTCAACAAGCCGGATGCCTTCTGTGGCAGCCCCCCGTGTGCCGCCCCCCGCTCGTCCAGGGAGTCCTTCAACACACACGGGTCAACACATTCCTGCCTCTTGAGGGACAGAGCTCCAAGGAGCTATGCCAGCCGGTGCTGAGCAGAACAGAGCACCTTCCATTCTAGCCCGTGGAAGGTGGAAATCTGCTGGAGAAGTTGCTCTTTCCCACCCAGTAAGAGGGAAAGGTGGGGGATACTAGGAAGACTCCGTGGGTTACTGTGGGTCATGAATCTGAGGGCCTGAAGGCCCAGGTGGAGCCCCTCTGTGACTACACAGACCTGGGCCGGCTGAATTCGGGGTGCCCGTGGGTTACCCCGGAAAGAGAGACCCCAGACTCACTCACAGGCCAGAAGTGCGATGAGGCCATGGCCACCTACCTGCTCCTGGGGGGTGAGAGACCCGAGGGCGACCTCCCGCCCTGAAGCCTGAGCCTTCAGCTGATCTAACCAACAGCGGCTCCTGTCCCTGCCTCCGAGGGACGCACAGGGGTCTCTGCCAACCCGCCTGAGGGGAAGACCACCCTGTCCCCGCTGCCCTGTCACCAACCTCTCCACCAGCAGGAATCAGGGCAGGAATTCCTCACTTTGGGAGAGAGCGGCCTGGGCCAGGCCTCCATGCAGGACGGTCAAGACAACCTAAGCCAGCCGGGGCCCCGGGCGGAGGATTTCCGCTTCTGCCACCTCCACCGTCCCTCAGGGCCCCTGCAGGAACCCCAGGCCCAGGCAGGCCTCTGGGCTGCGCCCTTGCCGAGTCCCCTCGAGGAGCCACCGTCCAGCACGGCCCCCCAGCAGGTCCCGGTGGCCTCAAACCTCCAGGAGGAACCTTTGTCCGAGTGTGGCCGGTTGGAACCTGAAAGAACCTGAAAGGGGAAGACCCCTCGCTCCTGGCGCGGCCGCGGAGCTGGTGACACCGCGGGAAGGACCCGCCGGCGACCGCGCGGCGCTCTCTGCACTGCAGGTGCAGAACGGAGGTGACACAAGTGACAGCTCCGCCGCCCCCCCCCCCCCCAGCTGCTTTGGGAGGAGGCCGCCGGGACGGGACGGCCACCGCAGTCCGGGGACACTGCTCCTCCGTCGCGTCGTCTCCGCCGCCTTGCGCGGAGGGCAGGCGGCCCTGCGGGGGGACAGACACGGCTCCAGTGAGAGCGCACAGCCCAGCTGGGCGGCCCCGTCGCCTCCCTCCCTGCGTGTGGCGGCGACACCAGCAACCGGGACAGTGGGGAGCCTCCCGGTGCAAAAGGAAGGCCCCACTGTGCACGCTGGAGGCCGTAGGCCAGCAGCCACCGAGGCCCCCGGTCTGCTAGCCTCGCTCCTGGTGTCGGAATGGATGGTTATGGCCGCCGGCTGGTGGCTGCTGCATCCCTCGTTATTTCTCGGCTGTTTCTGTCCTTGAGAAATAAGGCTCAGATCTAGGGCTCCCCTTCCCCACCCTGCCTATTCCTGCTCTGTGGAGCTTCCCCCATGCTCCAACAGGTCCAGGAGGGCATGGCCTGGCTCCTGGGGCACCCCAGCCAGGGCCCCACCCCACCCAGCATCCCTCCAGCACTTAGTTTCTCCTGAGGATCGAACAGAAAGTAAAAGAATATTTGGGTGGGGGAAGGGACTCTGTAAGACTTTTAATCTGAGAGGAATCGGGAGACACTAGAGTTTTCACAGAGAATTGACATAAGCTGACTGATGTTTCAGTGGGATCCCTGTGTCTGGTAAAGTGTTTAGGGGACCAGGGCAGAAGTGGGGAAATACCAGGAAATATTGCCATGATCCAGGTGAGTGGAGATGGTGGATTGGACCAGGGTCATGGAAGCAAAGGTGAAGAGGAACATGGCCCTGTGACTGGCAGCTTGTACCTGCTGAATTAGCCCTCGGGGCTTGATGTCCCAGGGGCCTCCTGCAGGGCCCTCTGCCTCCCAGGCCCAGTATGGCCTTCCATCCTCTCCTATCTCTTCTCCCAGACCCCCTCTTCCAGCTAATATCAGAAGGGCCAAGTAGCAGAGGCCAAAAGAAGTCATCTAAGATGCAGACTGTGAAGTATAGAGCTAAAGGAGACACATCACAGAGGAAGAGGAGGCCCGTCGGTTCATGGTCTCAGCTGTAAGCAACAGAAACCAACTCAGATTGATTTCGGCAGAAAAGGGGTTTATGACCATGATACTGAGCGGATCACCAAATTGCCGGTGTGCATAGAGAGTCAGGTTCTACGAAACACCGGATCAATGCCCACTGCCCCATGGCACAACTCATCAGGTGTGGACATCCCTACCACCACCAGCGAGGCAAAGACTCTACAGCTTGCACCATCCACCCCCCCAGCACTGTACCCTGCATCCCACCCCGGCCCCGCGGCCACGACTGCCCTAGGAACCCAGTCCAAGTGGAGGCTCCCAGTCCCTACCTCTTTGAGTCCCTGACTCCTGCTTCCAAGTCAATGCAAGTCACCTGACCATGCTGTAGCTGCAAGGGAACCTAGGGAAGGAACCATCTGTCATTTTCCTCTCCCATCGGGGGAGGCACCCTCTGCATCCCACTATTGCTAATAAGGTTGGGGAAATACCAAACATACAAGGGCCCGTGGATGCTAAGCAGGCTTAAAACAATATACACACAATTGTCCATAAGAAAAAGTGTATCGGATGGGGCCCAGCAAATGTCCTATGATTAGGAGATTACCAGACTGATTTCCTTCTGTGGCTCTAATGCGCACTACCAGAAGGAAAATTCAAGAGAAAAATTATTAAAATGTCCCATTCTTTTAGAAAGTGACTTAAACCCCTGAGAAATTGACTTTAATTAACAGTGATTTAGATACTTGTTTGACTATTATTGACAACATGATACAATTTTCATTTTAGAAATGTTTGGGGACACCTGAGTGGCTCAGTCGATTAAGCATCCCACTCTTTTGATTTCGGCTCAGGTCATGATCTCGTGGTTATGAGATCGAGCCTCATATCCAGCTCCATGGTAGGCATGGAGCCGATTTAAGATTCTCTCTCTCCCTCTTCCACTGCCAATCCCCCACTCACGTGCATGCTGTCCCTCTCTCTCTCTAAAAAAAAATCTTTGTGTAATTTAGTTGTATCTGTATATGCATACAAATATATATATCTATCTATCTATATATAGATAGATATAGATATATATATATATATATATCTATAGATAGATAGATAGATAGATATATATAGAGAGAGAGAGAGGCGGGAGGGCATCAGAACCCTGATCATCAGAACCCACCTGGATCCAGCTATATCTAGAGCTGAATAAACTTCTAGAATTCCTAGGAATTCTAAAAACTTAATTACCTTTTGGGTTTCAGTTAGTTTGAGATGAGTTTCTGTCACTTGTACCCAAGAGATTCTAGAATAAAAAAATACATGTATTTAAATATTATCGTAAATAAATATTATTGACACTTAACCTTAGTTGATTTTATTAGTTGGGACTAAAGACATAAATAGGCTTATATAAGAGAACCTTAAATAAAATGAGTACATGGGGTAATACAAACTTAAAGGATTATAGATTTATTTTTATAACCCTCATATCCAGAGCTATGACAAATTTTATATTTTTAAATTTCCCATCGTTTTTATAGTCTCAGTTTTCCTAATGTGTGTAGGAGGGCCATAAGCATGTTTAACAAAAAGAAGAAAGAGGTCCTGATGTATTCTGAAGAAGTATTTTTAAGTTCCAAGCAAGACAGATTCTATTATTCCTGGAAAGGAGCTTGCTTTGACATAGATGTAATGTCAGTGTGTGAAAGAAAGAATAGATTTTAAAACTTAAGCTATTTATAACGTATGTGGGGAAAATGAGTATCGAAGATTAAATTTGTGATTTAAATATAGGAATAGCATACAGTTAAGGCTCAACTAAGCATCCAAGTCTAGCACTGATGCCCTCTTATCCTCAAGACACACACATGGCAAAATAGTTACTTTGCTCTAAGGGATCTAGGGCACTAGATTACACTTAAATAATGAAGTAAAATGTAAGCATTTTGAGACACTTCCCACCAGCCATCAAAAAATGGACATGGACATTTACCTCCACTCCCTCCTGTAACTCCACTGAAATATAGTAAAGGGATTAGATTAAAAGGTCAAACCACAAGGCTAAATAGAAGTGGCAAGGAGACAACAGCAATAACAATTCGGAAGCAAGAAGTAGGAGTAGTGACGTTTTAGCAAACGTGAGGAAACCAAAGCCCAAGCCAGCAGCGGCCGAGCTCCCCTGAGCAAGCTCCTTCCTGCCGCAGGCCCCTCCCAAGCTCTGAACTGGAGGCATCAGGGACCCTGGGGGAGGGGGGAACAGGTGGTTGAAAAGTCAGGGGAGTCCTTGGAAGTATGAATACAGAGTGGTTAGAAGGCCATATCTGCTCCCCACTGACAGAAGACGGGAGGTTTACTCTCTGGAGATGTACATCAAACAAAACTCTGGACTTCAGGGCCCCAGGTCCCCATGTTGGCAGTAAACTGAGCTGAAAACAGGGACAAGTGAGCATCAGACAGTGAGACCCTCCTGGCCCCCTTGTCCCCTAGCTCCGTGAATGCCGGTAGTTAATTTAGGATGTTATTTTCAGGCTACCTTTACTTTCTTCTTTCTAATTATAACTATGTTTTTAAATTCCTACCGTAAGTATGTATTTGCACATAGTTAAACATAACTTAGGAGGTGAATTATTTCCAACCTATAATCCTATATCTAGCCACACTATCCTGTCAGCCAATTAGGATAGATTGAAGGATTGATCTGACATGTAAATTTATCTCCCAAACACCGTTTATCAGGAGCCCTCTGAAATGTACTCTGTTGAAATGAGGGGGGAGTAAGAGGGGGGTAAGGGGGCCAACATGAAATCTCAGAAAATGGAGGATCCAACATATGAGAGAAATGAATAGAATTTTCAGGATGAAGATAAAGGGAGATGTCAGGACCTAGAGAATAAGGAGGTTGGAGGAGGTGAAATCAGGGCTCTTGGAGTGACAGACACCCTCCAGCAGGGCCAACTTACCCATGAGGGACACTGCACACAGTGCCTCGGGCCCATGATACATTTAGGGACTATCAGAAATGTATTCTTTTTAGTTTCCCTAAAATCAAGAGCCAAAGTTAATGTAATAACAGTGGATATACAATAATGAATCCAACCTGGATTATATTCATCTTTATCCCAGTGCAGCCACGAAATGTAATTTTTAGTATTTGTTATAGAAGAAGGGGCTCACAATGGCAAAACCGCTAGGACCTACAAAAGTCATAATGTGGCCCTGACCTCCCAGGGGAAAAAAAAAGAAATTGGACAGCTTTATTTCAACATATGGAAAGGTGGTTTAGATCAAGTGGGTTAGTCATAGGTACACAGAAAAAACTAAGCAAAGAAAAATCAAGACGATGCATCGTAAAGGGAAAACAAGGTCTATACGTAAGGAGATGTAATCCTAATATATATAAGAACAGCATGAAAACCCCATTGTCAAAATAGACACTGAAAGCTGATGTAATAAAATACATAGCTCTAGATCAGGAAAATGAGAGAAGGGGAGAAATGTGCCCAGTGGTAGGAGAACTAATTCCTCTTCTCTAGTAGGAAGGACGTAGAAAATACAGAAAGTTAAAAATTAAGAAATGTATTAGAGGGGCGCCTGGGTGGCTCAGTTGGTTAAATGTCCGACTCTTGATTTTGCTCAGGTCGTGGTCTCATGGTTCGTGAGTTCAAGACCCGCATCAGTCTCTGCGCTGACAAGTGCGGAGCCTGCTTGGAATTCTCTCTTTCTCCTCCCTCGCTCTCTGCCCTCCCCCAAACAGAGTCTCTGTCTCTCAGAATAAATAAATAAACGGTAAAAAAAACAATAAAAATAAATAAACAGTGTTAGAGACATGTTATAGAAAAGTGAAGATACATAATAGAGGAAACAGTTAAAAGAGATGAACATCAGAACCTTCGGGAATGAGGATCAAGGGAGGTGCAGATGGGAACTGGATGCCGACCTGCCTCGGCTGACTTAGAGAACGTTTTGGCTTCGTGAAGGAGAACCTTTGCTACTTTAATAAAATTTAAGATGAAAGGAACTATATGCACCCCTGTGTGTTAATATACTTACTTGAAGAATTTTCTATTTGCCTAAATGTTTATGTATTAAATTTGTAAAAGTTTAAGAAGTCCAAAAATGATGGAATTGCACGCTGCGACACTTAGAAACCGTGAAAGACATGCTCACGGGACAGTATGTATTGAGGAGACCACGAGGCCGGAATGAAATTCTAACGTGATTGAGATGAACACACTTCAAATAGACAAGAATTATGAGGAAAGCAAAAAATGCTAAATCTAATCAAACAGATGCCAGAAACAGTCAATACGTTAGAGTCGCTAAGGCAGAATATAAAATAGGTTATAAATATGAGCTCTCCATGACAAGACACTGAGGGAAGAAGTAAACCACAGAATAAGTTCCGGAATATTTTATCAATAGCTATTGTGATCTGTGAAAATGCGTGTTAGGTAGGATATTCATATATAAAAAGCCTTGAAGACATTTGAATATCTATTCCCAGAAGTTACTCCCCACTCCCTGCTTCAGAATGCGTTTTCCATGGATTCTTTTAAATTCATAGCAACTGGGGCACTTGGGTGGCTCAGTCGGTTAAGCGTCCCACTTTAGCCTCAGTCATGATCTCATGGTTCGTGAGTTCGAGCCCCACGTGGGGCACTCTGCTGTCAGCTCAGAACCTGCTTCAGATCCTCTCTCCCTCTCTTTCTGCCTCTCCCCCGCTTGTGCTCTCGCACTCTCTCTCTCAAAAATAAACATTTAAAAATGAATAAATAAATTCATAACAACGGTCCAACAGCATTTCCACTCCACTGTGCTGTGCTATCTACTCCTCCATGAACGTTACAGCTGAGTGATTTTAAAACGGAAAAAAAAAAAAGAAAAGAAAATGGCAAAGATACCCTTAGCCAAAACAAAATCAAATAGTTCTCTCAGACATGAGTCAAAAACTTAGATATGCATAAAATAGTGTTTAAAAAAGTTCATGTCGGGCCGCCTGGGTGGCTCAGTCGGTTGGGCGCCCGACTTTGGCTCAGGTCACGATCTTGTGGTCTGTGAGTTCGAGCCCCGCATAGGGCTCTGGGCTGATGGCCCAGAGCCTGGAGCCTGCTTCCGATTCTGTGTCTCCCTCTCTCTCTGCCCCTCCCCGAGTCATGCTCTGTCTCTCTCTGTCTCAAAAATAAATAAACGTTTAAAAAAAAAAAGTTCATGTCACTTTATAGAAGTAGGGGGGAAACGTTCTGCTGACCATAACATAGTGAAGACAACAAAAATCCAGGAAAAGCAAAGGGTTAAGATGAAGATATGGTTGAGCAGTGAGGTACAAGCCAAAATGTTTCAGAGCACCCTCTCTATAGCACGTGAGGCAATTTGGCACTTTCCAGGGACCAGCACGAGTGTAGAGGCCCAGGACACCCTCAAACGCTGCACAAATATTAAAAAATAGTTTTCCCTAATAAACTCTTTAAGCCAGATACTGAAAGCAAGTTGTTCATGTTCCTTCTCAGGTCACACCCTCTTATTTGAGAATCTGAGTAGTGGATAAATAATAGGTAGAGCTATCACGTATCGTGTGCTTATTAGGGGCTAAGTACATGTTTTAGGTCCTTTGTTAAGTCAGCACAGATGTATTGAATGTCTTATGAGGCTATCGTGATGACCAAAGCAGACCCTTGCCTACCTTCCCAGAGTTTCTGGTCTATCAACTTCTAGACTGAGACCTCAACACATGATGGGAGGAGACAGGGAAGGAAAGTCCAGAGTGAGGGGAAAGAGAAGCAGAGAAAAGTCACTGTCCAGTCCTCCTGAAGTAGTCACGTGGAGGGAAGCTGAGAATTTGCAGAGCAATCATGGGAACAGCACATCCAGCTATAAGAACAGGACATAGGTGGGAGCTGGTGTAGAAGCCCATGGAAGGCTATTGCCTCTGCATCAGATGGTGGGCCTGGGGTTGCTGCCGGTCTGCAGGGCAGGAGGGGAGGAAAAAAGGGCTGGTGGCAAAACAGAGGAGGGCAAGGACAAGCTTAGAACCCTAGACCAGCCTGTGTACCTGCCTCTCACTGCCTCTAGGCACTACCTACAGGGAAAATAGTGGCTGCTTCATTTCCCTGTCCAGAGCTTGCACACGGACAGGGTGCAACCTGTCCAACCCTGACGTGCAACCCTTTTGACCAACCTTGACATGCATCCATAAAGGAAATGTAGCTCCAGCTTAGGCCAGCCCAGCGCTATACTACCCCTCGTCAAATTGGAATCCTACTCACCTCTTTTAACCATATTGAACTTCGAGTAGCCAAGTCCGGCTTATACCTAACCTGATGCAATTATTCCTGGTACAACCAAAAACACCCTAACCCTCACTAGCCAAAAGAGGATAGGAAGTCCAGTATGTCACTTTATCTTTGGGGAATGCCCATTCCTTCTCTTGCTAAATGACACTCCCCTTTTATAGCCTGAGAGAGACGCTGAACTACTACTCACTCTTTTCATGTTCACTAGGAGGAGAATGGGGAGGTGAAAAAAAAAAGTTGATAATATATAATATAATTTGCAAGGTTGGTACCCAAAATAGGAACCAACCCTTCTCTGGGAATTATCGAATGGTTTCTGATGGAAGTTCACAGTGCGATTGGCTTTTTAGATGGCGATTTGGTAACGTACCATTGTCATTAATGGCTGGATGGGCTGGAGTGGGAGACTGCAGATGGGTGGAGTCCCCGAGTCCCCGTGTCCCAGCATCCCCGCCTCATCCCTGCCGCCCTCCAGCCTCTTCTTGATGTTCTCTACGGATTGGAGCCCCAGCTCCAGGGAGTCTCTCCTTGAAGTGCCAGGAGCGACTTCTACACTACAACCTACAAGCTTTCTTTTAAGAACTTCAGCCTAATGAAATTACCATGAATGAGTAGCTTACAGTGGTTTTTACGATTGGAAATAACCTAAACACCCAACAGTAAGGGAGTTGGTTAAATAAATTATTATACTTCCAAGGGGCAAAATCATAATGCAACCATTAAAATATTTTTTAAAATAGTGAATGGCAAAGAAAGATTTCCATTATTAAGTGGAAATAAAGAGAGACACCTAAATTATATGCACAGTATGAGCACATTTTTGTTAAATTATATATGCAAAGGAAAATAAGGTTGAAAGTACCAACAAGGTACCTATATTGAACTAGCATAATAATAAGTCACTAATAATAATCAATTTACAGAAAGGAATTTACTGCGAGGAAAAAATGAATAAGCAAACTGAAGAATATTTGCAAAACATAACAGGTAATCTCTTTAATAGATAACTGATTTTCTTCAAACCAATAAAGATGAACAATCCAATAGAAAAATGGCATTTAGAAAAGAAAATAAAACTGATTTTTGTTTTTAAAGTAAGCTTCATGCCCAGTGTGGAGCCCAACACAGGCCTTGAACTCCAGACCCTGAGATCAAGACTGAGCTGAGATGAAGAGTCAGAAGTTTACAAGTGACCCCCCAGGCACCCCCAAATAAAACTGATTTTTAAAGGTATGAAATGTTTTATCTCAACCATGGTAAGATAAAAGCAAACTGAAACCAAATCCAAGTACCATTTTTCAATATATAGTCTTGGCAAAGACAGAGAGTTTAACACATTGAATTGTCAAGAGTATAGGAAAACAGACACTTTGATGTGTTGCCCGTGGCAGCACAAATTGCTAAAACATCCACGAAGGGAAATAGTCAACTCAAAATTTTGAATGCATGTGCCTTTGAATACAATAATTTTACTTAAAGGAATTTATTCCCTGGTTGTATTCGATCACGTGGTAGTGGCATAAATACTATTTAGGGACTGGTTAAATTATGACATAGCCATACAACGGAATATTCTGTGATAGTTAAAAATAGTAAGGTACCTCTTAATGTGCTTACATGGAAAAATCTCCAAGATATATTACATGAAAAATTCAAGGTATATGACAGTGTGATTGAACACTACTATTTTGTAAAAATAAAATAAGAGATGTGTGTATGCATATGTGTGTATGATCTGTGTGAACTTCCACATGGCTATGTGGCCACAGACCATCTCTGGAGTGGTACAACGAAATAATTAATAAATTGCTTTCCTATAATGTTGAGGGAGGGTAGACAAGCTCCCAACAGCTAATTAGTTCTTATTCTTTGCCTCCAACTTGCCCCTCCTTTCATTTCTTCATTTCCAAAAAGGTACTACCGCTTATCGCACTGATTATGTCCAAAAAAGTGGGAGTTGGGTTTGCTTCTTCTCTTTTTGTCACCCACCCTCTCCATTAAATTACTCATCAAATCCCACAATTTTACGTCCAAAACATCTCTCAATTTTTTGTCTACTTCTGTGCCAGAAGATGTTGGTTATCTCCCATGTTTGTTGTTCCCTTTGTCCTTAGTCACAGAATCCTGGCTTTTCAACCGGTCCTGTAGTTGCCCAGAATAATCTTGCCCAGAATAATTGTCTTAATTTCTCAACTCTCCTTGCAACCACATGCGGCCATGTGACTAAGTTCTGTTGAATGAACTATAACTAAAAGTGTCATGTGTAATTTCTAGAAATGCCCTCAAAGAAAAGAGACCCATTTCCTCCCTTCCTCATTCATGTTGGCTGGAATGAAAACAACGTCACTGGAGTTAGGGCAGCCATCATGGACCAGGAGGCAGAAGTCACATGTTGACAAACAAGATGGAAACATCTGGTACCTGCCATTTGTGAAGACACCAAACTACTTCTAGGCTGACTATGTGCAGCCTTCAATTATGTGAGAGAGAAATAAACACATATATGCCCAAGCCACCCTAATATGGGACTTTCTGTCACAGCTACTCCTAATCCCAAATGATAAACTGTCTCTCCATTTCAACCACCAATGCTTTGGTCCAAGCCCAACACTTCTCACTTGAACTACTGCAACAGCATCCTGACCTTCCAGCCACATCTGATATTGATCTCTCTCTCCGTTCAATTCTATACACTGCAACCAGAGCCTGCTTAAGACTCTCTTTCTCTCGGGGTGCCTAGGTGGCTCAAAATGTTACAAAAACATTTACATGATTAAATCTCTCCTTTGTTTTGTTTTGTTTTTTAATTTTTTAACTTTTTTTTTGTTTATTTTTGAGACAGAGAGAGACAAAACATGAACAGGGGAGGGGCAGAGAGAGAGGGAGACACAGAATCGGAAGCAGGCTCCAGGCTCTGAGCCATCAGCCCAGAGCCCGACGTGGGGCTCGAACTCACGGACCTCGAGAACGCGACCTGAGCTGAAGTCGGACGCTTAACCGACTGAGCCACCCAGGCGCCCCTAAATTGCTCCTTTGTTTGCAGTCCTTCAATGAATTCCCATTAGTTTTAGGACAAGTTTGAAATTTTCAAGATGGCCTATTCAGTCTTACATTGGCCAACAAAATTTCAGCTCATCCCTTGCTACTTTTCCATCTCACTCTCTGGGCTCCAATCACATTAAAGCATAATATATCATGTACTCTCTACCGCTGAGCTCAGTTTAAATCTTTTCTCTCCAGTCCCCACTGCCTGACTAATTCCTAGTAATCTTCCAGGTCTTCAGTAAAATATTAACTTCCTCAAAAATCATAGTGAAAAGCCATTACCATACTTCTTCATGATGTCTTGCACTTTTCTTTATGGTCCCTCTCTCATTTCTACCTACATAAGTATTTGTGCGATTATTCATTTAATGTAATTCATTAATGAATGAATTCATTCATTCATTCATTCATCCATCTCAAATGGTATGTATAGGTCTAATGCGTCTATAGTGCATTCCATGGCCTGTGCAGTTGTTAGGGTTATTTGGTTTGTTTTCATTAAATTTAAAGAACTTTAGTGAGTATATCCTCTTTTGGGTTTGCCACAGGATCTACCAGTTCATATCATTTGACCAACTTAAGTCCCTTTCTTTCTTTTCTTTTTTTTTTTTAAGTCCCTTTCTTGTGTCCTCTAGGCCTTTGTATCTTTGGTCTGTCTTACCCACTACGCTGGAGACTCCATTAGGGGAAGGATGCTGCCTGTCTTCCTTGATATCCTATGCCCTCCGTCTGAAAGCACTTGGGACCTATTAAGGTGCCGTAGAAATCCCTGTCCGGTAAATGAAAGCAATGAATGAAACTCCCTTGCCACCATTAGTAGGGAGCTTTTTCTTCCCTTGGGCTTTTTTTTTTTTTTTTAATCCCAGACACCCTAGGGAGATCAATGTGGAGAAGCATCCATTTGGTAATTGCTGCACTGCAAATTTTGAACAAATTTAGTACAAGATTCTGAACCGTAAAGCAAACTTCCACCCTCTTTTCTACTAATGGACTAAATAGAAAGTAAAATCATGTATTTACATTTTTGAAAGTTTTGAGACAAAGTTTTGATACAAAAACATTCCATCTGGACCATTCTAGTTTTGCTCTCAAGGCGCGAAGCCCCTCGCTGTCAGCACCCCCGATTCCCTGTTGGCTTTTTCAACTCAAGACGCTCCAACATGTATGTTTCCATAGTCTGTCCTTACCAATGGCAACACCAAAAATAAATCCAGAACATATTGCTGAAAATTCTTACCATAGCAAACATAGTAGATTAGTATAACTCAGGAACGTTTCAATTCTGTCAACAATTAAAAATAAAGATACAAAATAGCCATCCCTGTTCTGGCCAGGTGCTTAATTTTTATGTTTTATATTTCCTTGTCCCTTGAAATGGCAACAGTTTGAGGCTTTATTTTTTTTTTTTTTTATTCATGAGGTTATGAAAGCCAGAGACTTTTCTAAAGCCCAGGGCCTCCTACAGTTTGACTGAGAACATGGGGGCTGGGTTACTTCTAAAAATTAAATTCCGGGTTCCCTACCCCTACACATCATTATACATTTTCATTGCTTTGAAAGTTGCTTCTTATCGCTTCACACACACACACACACACACACACTTTGTTTCACTTGATGAAAACTACAGTCGTCTTAATATCTCTAAGCATTTCAGAGTTGTCTAAGATGTAGATGAAAATACTAGAATCCTTTTTGTGGATTTTTACCTGTACTGAATGAAAGCAAAAAAGACAGAGAGAGTGAAAGAGAGAGGAAAAAATCAGTTAATCTTGAAATATAATGTTCAAAATTGAAATTTAAAATAGAATATAAGGGTGCCTGAGTGGCTCAGTCAGTTGAGCATATGACTCTTGATTTTGGCTCAGGTCATGATCCCAGGATTGAGGGATTGAGCCCCATGTTGGACGCCACGCTGAGCACAGAGCATGCTTAAGATTCTCTTTCTCTTGAGGTGCCTGGGTGGGTCAGTTGGTCCGGCACCCAACTTCGGCTCAGGTCATGATCTCACAGCATGTGGGTTTGAGCCCCGGGTCAGACTCTGTGCTGACAGCTAGGAACCTGGAACCTACTTTGGATTCTGTGTTTCTGTTACTCTCTGCCCCTACCCTGCTCATGCTCTGTCTCTCTCTCTCATTCAAAAATAAACATTAAATTTTTTTTAAAAAGATTCTCTTACTCCCCCTCTGCTCCTCCCCCCTCAAATAAAAATAAATAAATAAAATCTAGTTTCTTTAACAAAGATCTGGATGGATGGGGCGCCTGGGTGACTCTGTCAGTTGGGTGTCTGACTTCTGCTCAGGTCATGATCTCGCGGTCCGTGAGTTTGAGCCCCACATCGGGCTCTGTGCTGACAGCCCAGAGCCTGGAGCCTGCTTCAGATTCTGTGTCTCCCTCTCTCTCTGCCCCTCTCCCATTCATGCTCTGTCTCTCTCTCCTTCAAAAATAAGTAAACATTAAAAAAAATTTAATAAAAAAAATCCAGATGGAAAATGTTTCCATAAGCAAAATAGTAAGAATAATTATTTTCTGTTATTAAAACAAAGTCAAAACACTGATGTTAATGAAAGTCAATCATACACTTGACAAAATGATGTCATGAGTTTTTTTTAGTCAGTATAAAATCTTACCAAGTATGTAAACCAAAACATCAGACCACTAAATTCGTTCTATGCTTGTTCAAGTAGCTAAATGCTTTGGTGCAACGTTGCATATTTTCCTATTTTTCTTCCTCTGTGTTCTACGTTTCATTCTTAGTTGAACTGATTTGAAGACCAAAGGCAATCACCTCTAACTTCAGCTCTCCATTTTGAAATATCTCTATTCAATTCATTGAAAAGACAAATCACAGTGTCTCAGAGTTATGAATTGTGTGCTGCTGTGCCTGTTTCTTTTTTGCTGGGAGCAATCTGTCCAACAACCCTGTGCCCTTCAAAAAATGAGTTGCCACAAAACTCGGAGTTCTCTAAATTACCCTCACAACAGTTCTCAGATGATAAGTTTTTCCATGGTTCCATTAGATGTCTCAGAAAACCCAAAATCACTTAACACTGTCATTGATGCAGTCACTCGTAATAAGAATAACCACTATTGTGCATTGAGCACTTACTCTCCTCCTCCAGGTACAGCATTAAGCAGTTTATACATGTAATCTCATTTTATCTTTCCGATAACTCCCTATTAGTCAAGAACTTTTGGTTTGCAAGTAGCAGAAATCCAACTCAAACATTTTTAAGTAGAAGTAAAAAAACAAGCTCCCATACCTGCAAGTCTTGGAGTCTTGTTGGCTGAAGATGTGGCTGGATCCACATCATCAGGACGCCATTTTTTCTCTCAGTTCTATTCCCTCTAAGCAGCTTTATTCCCAAGCTACCCCTATATTATTATGAGATGATTGCCCTTAGCTCCATGCTTGCATCCTATCAACATAACAACCTGCTACGGAACGCTGGTGTACCTCCCTTCCCCCACCCCTCACCCCCACCCCGCCATTCATATGCTGAAGCCCTGACCAACAAGGTGGCTGTGTGTGGAGTTAAGGCCTTTGAAGGTAATTAAGAGTAAATTAGGTCATGAAGGTGGAGCTCTAATCCGATGCGACTGGTGTCCTTAAAAGAAGAGATTGTCAGAGAGGTCCTCTCTCTGGGATGTGAGCATGCAGAGAGAAAGGAGACACCTACAAGCCAGGAAGAGAGAGGCCTCACCAAAAACTAACCCTACTGGTACCTTGGTCTTGCACTTTCAGCCTCCACAATGGTGAGAAATTTCTGTCGTTTAGGCCAAAGGTATTTTTGTCATAGCACCCCACTGACTAATGCAGCCCTAGAAGGGTTTTCCCAACAACCTTAGCAAAGTCCCAGACTCAGGCCTTGTTCAGGTCACATGTCCACCACTGAACCAATCACCGTGGGGAGGCCTGGGTCACCTGCTGACCCTTTGAGCTGGTATGTGAGATTAGTCTTCCTTGATTATTTGGGAAAGCGAACGGGCGGTCATTCCTAAAGGAAAATTATTGCCAAAAGAAGCAGAAAGTGATACACAGAAAAACAAAAACACAACAGGAGCCGGTGACTTCCAAACACTGTGGAGAAGGTTCTGTTGTATCTCTTATTTCTGTAAGGGGAAACAGGTTGAACAGAGTCAAGTGATTTGCTGAAAAACTCATGTCTGTACATGGATGCGCTTCAGACTCTCCAACTCTAGACTCTGAGCCACTTCTTGATGATAAAGCCCTTATAAAATGGTGTATAACGCTATTTCACCTCTCTTCATGGCCAACCTGCCCCAATTCCGTTTATCACAGGGAAGTTTAACAGAATGCTAAGTAATATGCCTCTGTCTCTATAATTTTTATCAAAATGATTAAAAAAAAAACCCTCCAGCCAAAATGAAAACAAGAACTTTTCTGGATTGGATCAATGGTGCCCTCGGCCTCAAAGCATCTTCAACAATACATTTGGGATGTATTTTGCCTCTGATTATAATCTTAATAGGAACCTCGTTTCCCAAGCATTTCAGGGTCCTTTTATTTCTTTATTTTAAATGTTTATTTTTTAATTTTGGGAGACAGAGAGCATGAGTGGGGGTAGAGAGAGAGAATCCCAAGCAGGCTCTGTGGCAGAGCCCCACACGGGGCTCAGGCGCACAAACCAGGAGATCCTGACCTGAGCCAATATCAGGACCCAGATGCTTACCTGACCCAAGCCACCCAGGTGCCCTTCAGTGTCCTTATAATCACGGCTCTTTTGTCCATTTTTCATCTCATACTATTTCTCTTGGTTTGCCATTCGCCACAGGAAATAGTATTTCCTTTTATGTATCCTAAGCATCCTTCACTTAAGCTGCAAAGAAGTCTCCTCTCACCTCCGTTCAGGACTTGGTGCAACGGTCTCTAATGATATCCAGACCAGACCGTTGACCTTAAAGGTTTGCTGGAAGGGTACCTCCTCCTGGGTGTCGCCTCGTCCCTAGGCTAGATCTTGGGCAGTTGAGCTTATCCTCATGAGGCATCCCTCCCTTGAATCTTTCCTGAAAAACTGCACTTGGGCCCTTGAACATGGCTGATGATCATTTAAGGGAAAAAAAAATTCTTCAAGACAGGGCTCCAGTAGAGGCGGGGACTTGGCCATCCCAGTGTCTCCAGTCCAGGTCAATTAGGAACAGAAAGCACACTGAGGGGTGGAGGAGACGGTGAAGCAGCAGGGAGGGGGGTGGTAAGAGTAGGTAAGAGGAGATCCTCATCCGCTGGATGTGATAAAGCCGGATTCCGCAACAGAGATGCAAGTCTAGAACGGTTATGAGCGCTGCCAAAGTCGATTACATACGACAGTCTTACCACAAAGGCAAAAGCCTCTAGTGAGGCAATCAAAAATGCACTCTTCATAGGAAAATGTTACAGGGAAATACCAAAAGAAAGGAATACCTGTTACAAGTTCCTAGACTGGTGAGTGTCAGTCAGCAGAGTGGACGGGCGACCGGCTTCCCAGAACAAGACTTCGTTCCTTTAATGTTTACCAGAAAATTACTTAAGCGTTTTATCAGGAATGTTCATGTCTTCCCAGAATGGAGGTTGCAAATGACTTCATGTAAAAAGTTTTCTTCCCACACCAGGTTTGTGGCAAGTTCTCTTTAACAGTAGTCAAGAGTGTTTAAAGGCCATGTTTAAGAAGCGGAAGCAGGGTAGCAGACTGGTTCTGAGTGTGGGTTTTGCAGCCAGACAAACCTGGGTGTTCAACCTTAAGCCTTAGTTTATTCATGTGTGAAATGAAGGTGATAATAATGACCTTCTTGGGGAGGGAATATTAATATTATTTCATTCTTATTATTTTCGCCGAATTTTTACAATTGATCACTTTTATACTAACATGTTTATGGTTATAATAATAATAAACCATACTTACTATTATTGTAAAAGTCTCTAAGTAGCCAGGACCTATGTTCCACCTGCTATAGCCCCTTTCAAGGCCCTGCGGCAACTCCTGAAAATTTGGAAAATGTTTGGGCACCAGGATCTCAGGAAATACTGAACCCTGAGTTCCACACACTGCACGAAGGAGGCGGTCCTCGACCGAATCCAATTCTCGGCCAAGTTTTCACACACACAAATGGGCAGAGGATTTGAACTGACATTTTCCCAGAGAAGACATACAGATAACCAACAGACACATGAAGAGATGCTCGATGTCACTCACCATCAGAGAAATGCAAGTCAAAACCACAGTGAGATGGCACCTCACAGCTATTAGAATGGCAGTTCTGAAAAAAGCAAGGGATGAGTATTGGTGAGGAAGGGGAGAAGAGGGAGCCTGGAAGCGTTGTTGCTGGGAATGCAGGCTGGTACAGCCACTATGAAAACAGTACTGCGGCTCCTCAAAGAATTAAAAATAAAACTACGCTGGGGTACCTAGGTGACTCTCAGTTACGCGGGGACACTTCATTCCGGCTCAGGTCATGATCTCACGGTTCGTGGGTTCGAGCCCTGCGTGGGGCTCTGCGCTGACCGTGTGGAACCTGCTTGGGATTGCCCTCTCTCCCACGCTCTCTGCCCCTCCCCCACTTTTGCACTCACTCTCCTGCTGTCTCTCTTTCTCTCAAAAATAGACAAACTTTTTAAAAAAATCAAAAAATAAAAATAGAACCACCCTACCATGCAGCAATCCCACTTCGGGGTATGTATTTGAGGGAAACGAAATCACTACCTCACAGAGATACCTGTACCCCATGTTTATTGCATCATTATTCATAACCAGCCAAGACACAGAAGCAACCAAAGTCTCCACTGATGGATGGGATGAGTGGATAAAAAATGTGCAATATATGCATAATGGAATATGATCCAGCCATTAAAAAAAAATCCTGCCATTTTGCAGCAATGTGGATAGACTGGGAGGGCATTATGCTCGGTGAAATAAGAGAAAGATAAATACGGGATGTTTTCATTTATGTGTGGAATCTAAAAAAGCTGAACGGGCTGGGTTTGGAGGAAATAGGGAGATATTGGCCAGTGGGAACAAAACTTCCAGTGAGAAGATGAATAAATTCCGGGTGATCTAACGTGCAGCATGATGACTAGAGTTAACAACCCTGCATTATATACTTGAAAGTTACTAAGGGAGTAAATCTCAAATTTTCTCACTACCAAAGAAAAATGGTAATTGTGTGAGGTAATGGAGGTGTGAACTCCTGTATTGGGGTTATCATTTCATAATACATGTGTATATCAAATCATCTCATGGAATGCCCGAAATTTACATGAGGTGCAGCACCCCCTGCAGGCAGTACGAGGAATGGCTGTTGGGGATGAGCAGGGCAGCGCCCCTACAGAACACTCACAGCCACCGAGTCTCAGAAAAACCAAGGCATGGGCTCCCTGCACCCCAGAAGTGCTGTGATCCAGACCTTTGCGGCTCCTGAACAACAGACCCGGGGAACCAGGACAGTTCTGGAGCAGCCACTGACTCTGCACTACCAGGCGCTGAGCATTGTGCCTGTGAATCCAGACATATGTCCAGGAAAGTCACATCTAGGAGAGAGAAGGGGTGCACTGGATATGCATGCAGGTGTGCAAAAATGGAATGCTCTAGACTTACTCTAAGTTGAAGGTAACTTTTCAATCACATCATACCTCAGAAATGTTTAAAAGCCATCGTCCTTTACCCCTTCAAACATCTCTCCTTCCAACTCCCCTGAGGTGGCCCCTTCGCCGGGGCTCTTTCTCCACCTTCTCTTAGGTCCACTCACCGCTCCATTTTAAAAGTTAATTGAGGGGCGCCTGGGTGGCTCAGTCGGTTAAGTGTTCAACTTCGGCTCAGGTCATGATCTCGCGTTTGTGAGTTTGAGCCCCACATCGGGTTCTGTGCTGACAGCTCGGAGCCTGGAGCCTGCTTCTGATTCTTCCAATTCCGATACTCTTCTCTCTCTGCCCTTCCCCTGCTTGTGCTCGCTCTCTCTCTCTCTCAAAAATAAATAAACATTAAAAAAAAGGTAATTGAACTGGGAGAGCAAAGCCACACCAGAAGAACGAACCACTTTCCATGTGACTTCAGGTCTTGGTGGCTTGCCCGCAATGGGAAATTTACAAACAGGAACTGTTTCCAGTATAACCCAGCTTATCTCAGCTGACACACCTGCATCGACCTGCTTCCAGTCCTCAAACTCCTGGCAGAGAGGACCTTAACCTGCCAGTCAGCTTGACTAACCTTTAGACTCTCTGACTCTAGGCCCCTGAGCCCCTGACCAGCCTCCCTTTTCTTAGACCACAAACTTTAGAAAATTTGCAATTGTAAATTTGTTCTTCCACTTCTTGGAGGTAAAAAGTCTTCTACAACCCAGAAATCTTTCTCCAGGACCTGGAGCCAGCCCCTTTGAAATATAATCATCAAGAAAGATAGGACCCTCACGTCCCAGGCTCTGTGCATGGTAGGAGCCTGATTTCAGTAAACATCAATTAGCAAATGCAAATGGCCTCATCACATGACCGACCTCCTCCCTGACATCCTCCAGTATGTTCCCCCTACCTAGTTCACCTCCATGTTTAAGGTCCTTCGGCTTTCGTGTCAGTGGAGACGAGTTCACCCACCTTCCCCTACAGAATGCTACGTTCTGTGTATGTGTAGAAATAAATTTCCTTTCCTTTGTTCTTGTATCCTGTCGCCGAGATCTGGCAAAGGGACACCATGAAAGAGGGAAAGAGTAGCAGGTTCTGGCCCTGGGTCTGCTGCCCACCAGCTGGTTTAGTCTTTGGAAAACGTTCAACCTTCTCTGGATATTCTTTCCTTTATCAGAGTAGTGAAGTAGAACTGAGACAGAGGATTCTCCAACTTCTATTACTTACGTCCCACTAATGACCAGGTCAAATAACCTGAGCACCTCCACCCCCAGGAGAGGGACCAAACACTCTCTGAGGATAAATAGTCACAGGGCCCCCCTGGCGCTGTATTTATCATCTTCTGTGGGTTTACACATTGCAATGGCAGAGCCGAGAATAAATTTTATTGCTATCATTACTGGTTGCAATTTGTAATAATTTCATTGACACATATGTTATCGCTACAGTAAATCTAAAACGTAAACGTGTTTTTAAATTGTAGTCGCATTATGGATAGTAATGGGAGGGGACTGATTAAGAGAAATACGAGCTAGGAGATGAATAATCCAGCACCAGAGATCTCAAACTCGTCCATGAACCTGGGGTTTGAGTAAGCAAGCTATCTAGCAGGGGCGGGGGCGCAGAATGAATATTCACACTGTCTTCTCCTCCTCCAACAATTCCAACTGGCGCTGCACTGCTCCCCAGCCCCCCGGCCCACCCCCACTTCCGTGCTTCATGACGCAGGTGGTCAGAATGGTGAGAACTCAGCAGGAAAGCCTGGATTTCCACAAAAAAAAAGGGAAAATTAATGATGAGAGAAAAGAAGGCTCGGAAGGGGTGGAGAGAAACGAACCTGGGCTTGGAAGAATATCTAGGGTTGGGAGTTGAGAGAAAGCCAGAGCTTCTGAAAGCGTCTTCTGTCCGTGAGGAGTATCTTAAGAGGGGCGCTGATCAGGACAAATACTTTAGGTTCTGCGACACACTAGGAATATTCTCTGCCCCCTCCTTAGTCGGAGTACATTTTTCGGTAAAATTACTCCTTTGTGGTTGTTACGGGTTTCCTTAAAATCATCCCTTTATACAACCTGTGCACTACACAATCAAGAAGCACAAGAATACCTTGTTTCGTTCAGGTTATAGTGATAGACTTTTTCTAATCCTGAGTACCACTTTCCTGCCATCGATAATCGATGTGAAATCCTGCCTGCCCCTGATCTGGGCTCCTGGAGCGGACCTTCGTCCCAAGGGGAACACCAGTGCAAGTGCGGCAGCTCGTGTCTGAAAGGCTGTGATGGACAGCCACACCTCAGAACTGTCTCAGCCATCTTTGTCACCCCCAGATAGTGGTGATGAGCTATGGACTTTAATATGAATGCTCTTCAAGATGTGCAGCTGCACTGTAAGTATTACAAAGGCTCTTCCTCCTCTTGTAAGAGCTGTCAGCACAGACCCTGATGCGGGGCTCGAACTCACAAACTGCGAGATCGTGACCTGAGCCAAAGTTGCACACTTAACCGACTGAGCCACCCAGGCGCCCCCTACTCAAGGGATTCTTGACGTCAGTGCCCAACTGTAAAGTTAGCCAAATCCAGCTTCCAGAATATTGCCCCGTTTTTCCTCAGGGACCTTTCAACCAGGTATGGAGACAAAGATTCTCTCCTTGACCAGACTAGTTGGGCTCCTTTGAGCTCTTTTTCAACTGGAACCTGTTCTTGGGCATGTCCTCAAAAGCCCAGTTTTGGGGCATGTCCTCAAAAGCAAGAATCCTGCTTCAGTCAGTTTAGCCAGAACTTCCCATCCCCCACATCCGATCACTCTCAATACCCAACCAGATTCTTCATCCTCCACCATCCCTCAGGTGATGTCTGATCATCCTGGCCTGCCTTCAGTGAGAATCCCACTAGGTTGATTAAGCCAGAATCCCCCTGCCCTTAATGTTTCCCCTTAGCAATTTTCCGTCCACCCCCCGCCCACACACACGTACTGTTCCTTGGCTATAAGTTGCTACCTTTCATTATTGTATTAGGAGTTGACCTCAATCTGTCTCTTCTACAGTGAACCCCCACTGCATTAGTCCCTATACCTATCTCACTAGTCCTGAATAAAGTCTGCCTTACTGTTTTAACAAGCATCATGAATAATTTTTTTTCCTTAACAATGGCCAGAGGATCTCAAAATGGTCAGATCTGGTCGTTTAGGGGCCTGTTTGCTATTAAATGTGAGTATGTGCCAGGATATCTGGTCTGAAACTTGCTTTCATCATAATCTCGTAGGGAGTTGTAAAGCAGGAGCAAATAATCCTCCCCAGCTTCGAACACTGAAAACCACGGACGTCTGCCAAAAAGAACCTGATGGCTGTACATGAGCAGATTAGTTTGGGTCACTTCACAACATCCACCTCAATGATGATGCAGATCGAGGGTCAGAATCTCGAGGATCTCTCCAGCGGCAACATTCCTCGATTTTGCAACTTGCCTAAAATGTGTGCAGCATCTACCTCCCAGGCCTGGAAGCAGTTATGTAATCATGAAAGTGTTCCGTATCTTTCAATCTTCACTTTGGTATTGATCTTTCCCATCAATAGCAGATAAAGAAACCGACTAGATTTTTCCAAAGCCAGCCATCCCTCTTTTCAAAGATGCTGCTAAGTAGTGAAGGCATAATTGAATGTCAGCAGCCACTGGAATTCAACAATGAGGCTCCCAAGAGAATGAAGTAGATTTGTTCTCTTGCCTCCCTATCCAAGGAAGCTTCCCCACTGAGTCCTGCCACCTGAGTGGAGGTATTGTATGAAGAATGAGGCTGGTCCACTACCTTCCTCCTTACTTGTCTGGATTGAAAGCCTCTTGCTGATGTCTCTTCCTGCTCTTTGATGGAGGGTCCTTTCTCTGGCAGCAGGAATTCTGCCCCTGTGGGAGAAAACCAGCTGGAGACCAGGAAATGGGATTTTAAACTCTCTTTGGATACCTGGCACTGACAGGTGGAGGTGCCTACATGAACCACGGGTTGTGTTTCCATGGAAACGTGAGGCAGTTTGGACAGGCGATGTTAGCATTAACCAGCACTGCTCCACGGACAAGCGCTCCTTCTCTCTCTCTTTCAAGGAGTCCCAAATTCAACTGAAACCAGTATTTCATTGAACAACTAGTATAGGCCGAGCACCAAGCTCCTGCAAGTATGAAGGTAAACAAAATAGACATAGTCCTTTGCCTTCATGAGACTCCGGTCTAGCTGACTGGAACGTCGGTCAGAACAATCAGAACATGAACTGAGCCAATTAAGCCATTCCTTGAGGTGTGAAATATGAAACTCAAAAGATGGGCAGGACTAACAGACCTTTATAAGTAAATGCATCTGCCTACGTTGGAGGTGTATATTTTTCACGTTTTTTTCACTGCGAGGGGTGAGTGGTCAAAAACGTTCGAAGACCATTGCTCCAGAATAAACGATCCCCAAACCTCACTGCAGATTAGAATCCCCCAAGGCACTTATTAAAAGAACAGATTCCAGATTCCCAGTCCTCACCCGGGATAACTATCTTCGGGAGATCTGGGGTGAGGTCCAGGAAACTGTTTAGTAAACACTCCAGGTGATTTTGATGAGTCCAGCTCTGCCAGATCTGTTCCCTACAAAGCTAATCTATTGCCTCTGCCCCAAGCCCCAAAGGAGGTCTTTGTCTGTGGCTAGCCCACATTTTAATTTAGGGCAGGGAGTGAGTTTGTTTCGTGTCTGTGTGTTTGTGGCCTTTGATTATTTTGCTTATTGGTTATACGAAGTGGCCTCAGTAACTGCTTCAACTTCCGGGCTTCCCCAATGGTTGACTAATTCTACTTTGTGACTCTGGGGACTTACGTCAAGCGGCTGACCCCCTCCCCAGACTTCCCTCACCCCTGACCCCAGCCTATAGCTCTAGAGTCCACTGAAGCTGTCTCTTTCTCAGTGCTTTTTGTCTCAGTCCTTTCCAGTTTGGTGACCGATTGTCCCAGTTGGTCCAAGACAGAGAGATTTACAGGAAGGCAGACTTCCATTAATATATTTGGGAAAAGTCCAGGTAGACCAGAATGAGCTGGTCACCGGAGCCAGCAGCTTGGCTCTCAGTAAATGGGGCATTTGAAGAGCTCCAATGGTGAGCCCAGTTCATGCTTCCCAGCAGTGCCAGTTTCTTTAGCCTAACTATTTCTAAGCCTTCTTTGTTTTCATCCATCTAACATCCACCTAGATCCATGGAAACAGGAACAAGAACAAGGCTATTAACTAGAATTTAAAACTCCCTTGTCAATTGTAGCTGCAGGCTGCCTGCGGAGACTTTGGAAATGCCAACTTCTACATGGCCCTCCTGCTGTTTAGAGGGGAGAATAACCAATAAGCCGGGGTCCACGGTGATAAGTGTTGTCAGTCAACCCCATCAGATCCAGCTCTCTCTGGCTTCAGGTAACCAGGAGTAACGTGTCTCCAGCCCAGTGGCTTGGAGAATTGTAGTGGATCCAAACGGCAGCCTCCTGCAGAGCCCAGCTCCCTTCCTTGCAATCTGTGTTAACGCAAGAATTAGAAAGAGGGTTAAGTGTGAAATCCCTTTCCCTCCAAGTTGAGTCTAGCCCCTGCACACCCCCACACTCACTAGATTACCTAGAAGGAAAGTGTCACTCTCTGCTCGGGGAGGGGAAGAAATGATCCAATCTACCATCTATGGGTTAGGACCTGCCATAGCCATTGTAAGAGCCCAATCTCTCTCTGTCCTCACATCAACCCTAGGAAGAAGGCATTTACAATTTCCTTTGAGAAAGGAGGAGCTCCATGCACCGAGGATTTAGATATCGTCGACCATGTCCCATGGCTAGAAGATGCAGAGAAGAGATCCAACCAGCAGAACAGGACTGTGCTCTCAGCGGCAGCTTCTCCTATACCTGGCACGCTCTGCTTCTCCCCGCAGGGTCCCTGCTCCTGTCCCATGTTCAGTTTAATTAACATGGAAAAGGCAAGGAGGGAGCTTTTGAAAACCCAGATCTCGGCAATGGAAGTTCCCAGGATCTCTCGCTTCCTCTGAGCAGCACCTGGATTCTCAGGCAGCTGGAAAGCATGCAGCCACTCTCTCAGCTTTGTCTCCCCAGGAGAAGCCCATTTTGGCCCTGATGTTTCCTGACTCTGGCAGGGATGCCACACCGCCTTTCTCCCAGGTGATTTTCCTTTTGCCGAATCCCAGTCTCCTCCCGGTCCTCCCAGCTGCTCTCCTCCTTTTTTCAGCTGCTGGATGTTTCCAGAGCGTTCTAAAAGTTCCTCTGCGTCTGAGGTTATTCACATAAAGGATCCCCGGCCATCATGACCCTGCTTTTTATAAGGCTTAAGAAAAAATTGTGCTTCTACCTAGATTGGCTGATACATGGAAAAGCTGGTTGGTCTACCTATAGTTCGCCAGCCATACGTGGTCCCTAGAGCTTAGTCAGAAATTAATCTGTGCAAGCCCATAAAATGCCCCATTGACAAGCTCTCCCTGGCTTTTCAGTAAGGTAGAGCTTCGGTCTACTGACTCTGAAACTTAGGGTTCGTACCAGCTAAGGAGCTCATCCTCTTCCAGCCAGAGGCCAAACTCAGATACCAACTGGGAAACCTGGAAGCAGTCCTCATCCTCTGTACATGCTCTGTATCCCTCTTCCCCCAGAAGCTGAGGCATAACGCAAATGGCATTGGCCGGAGGAGCTCCGAGTACCTGGTCATCGCCCCCAGGTAAGGAGGGAAATGTAACCTTCATTATAATTGTGGTTATCATAAAATTCAAATGGATGTACAAGCCCTTTATTTCAACTGTCTCTCTTGCGTCCCGGTTAGGTCTTGGGCTCGATAATCAGGCAGAGATTTCCAGATTCTTATATTGCGAGGGCCATGGAGAAGAAGCGCAGGAAAAACCTCCCCCCACAAACTAGAGGCGAAACTTGTACTTTGGCTCTGTTTGTTGATGGACAGTTTACTCTCTGCGGTGACACGTCACACCCGATCTAAGTCTTAATTCACATCGTTCAAGTTTCTAAAAAAGCCTTCCCTCCTCCGGTACTGGGTAGAAACACTTGCGTCAAATTACATGATCACTAGAAATTACCTGCTCTTCTTTTTAACTTGGGCGTGTTTTTACTCAAGCTGATCTTGTCAGCAGAAGATGCCTCGAACGAAGAGTATCTGGCCTACAGGTTGCCTCCTCCGATACACCAGCTGTCTCTTGAACAACAGAGACACTTCAGACAGCATCCAATTCAGAGCAAAGGCCCGCCCCTTTACACCTGCCCCCAGATCACCTACCACAGGCCCACGTTTTGTAAGTTCATTCAAAGACCTCTCCTTTCCTGCCCCGGCCATGTTTCTCTGTGTCATTCATTGTCCCTCATTACAAGTCAGAGAGTCCGATTCTGTTTGGCTGGTCGTGCCGGTAGCTTTCCCCTGGAGGGTATTGAGCAAATGCGGTCCCGGACCAACTCCGCTGCTCAATAACTAATCCTTGAATAAATCACTCCCTTTTTCTGGGCCTCCTTTCTCACCTGAAAAATTGGACAGCAGATGCGACATAGGTAGTCATAAATAATCGCTGTGCAGGCATAAAATTCACTTTATTTTTTATCAATTTTTCTGTCATGAGTATTCATTCCCTCTCAGAAACGACAAAACTAGATTTAAGCCAATCTGAAAAACTTGGCCCAATCTAGTAATTTTCTTTTTATCATTTGGGATTGATTTTTTTTTAATTTTTTTAATGTTTATTTATTTTTGAGAGACAGAGAGAGACAGAGTATGAGTGGGGGGGAAGGGCAGAGAGAGAGGGAGACAGAATCCAAAGCAGGCTCCAGGCTCCGGGCTGGCTGTCAGCACAGAGCCCGATGCGGGGCTCGAACTCATGCACCGTGAGATCATGCCCGGAGCCAAAGTTTGGGCGCTCAACCAACCGAGCCACCCAGGCACCCCTATCATTTGGGATTTAAAATGTCACTTTTTTTTTAATGCTTATTAATTTATTTTGAGGGAGACGGAAGGAGAGAACGTATGCAGGGGAGGGGCAGAGAGAGAGGGAGAGAGAATCCTAAGCAGGCTCTGTATTGTCCACATGAACTGTGAGGTCATTACCTGAGCAGAAATCAAGAGTCGGACTCTTTACCAACTAAGCCACCTAGGTGCCCCCCAAACTAGATTTAGGCCAATCTGAAACTTTTGGCCCAATCTACTAACTTCCTATCGTTTTGGGTTTAAAATGCCACTTTCTTAAGTAACGTCATCATTATCGTCAGGCATCACGCAGTGCTAACTTCCTGGCCTACCGTGCCACCCCCTAACAGTCTGTTGGCTTCCCGGGGGCCTCACACCTGACTGAGTCCCACAGTCTGAGTCTCATGGTGGACCGTCCAATCGCCTAGATGCATAGAGGTGATAAAGATGTCACTCATCAAATTTTTGCTTATCCCTCTACTAATTTCCTCACCCCTGGTGAGATGTCATGGGTGGTTCTACAGAGACAGTCCTATTTCCTCCCCCATCAAACCCTGTGAGTGGCTCCAGCCTGACCTACTGACCACACAGGCCGCTAGCACTGATAAAAGGTGACAAAACTGTCCCTGCTCCCCAGTCACTCCCCAGCTCGCTCAGGACCCACAGCAAGCCTCAGGTGCACCTGCCATGCCATGTAACGGGTCAGGGCGGGCCCCCCCTCCCCTGCTCCCTCAGCTGTGCCTCCACATGACCCACCCCCACCCCAGTTAGCACTCCTGGGGTTCCCAACTTGGAGCCAGCACCAGCCCGTATCAGCTCCCACCCTCTGGGGGATTCTCTTGGGCCCCCCTGCCAGGCCCAGCAGCTGCCTCCTCTCAAAAAAGGAAGAAAGAAAAAGAGACTAGGAACCTCGGGTGAAGACACGACCTCTGCTTACTTCACAAAGCCCCTCACTTCCTTCCAGCACCTTCAGATCTTCTTCTCTGGCAGGACAGAAAAACAAACCAGCTCGGGTCCCTGCCATCATCTCTGTCTCCTGCTCCCCACCTGGGATGACCCCCAAGATGCTGAGGCAGAACCCTAGGGTCACAGAACCCAGCTTAAAACCCAATTTTTCCATCCTCTGCTAAAATTGTGAAATGAGCCCTGAGACTTCCTGACATGACCCTGCTTAGCGCCCACCTTTCTGCTCACAGCCGGAGACAGGAGCCAGCTGCGTGGTCCTTGATCTCAACTCTCCTCTCTGTGAGAGCATCGCTGGGGACTCGGAGCTGAGGCGAGTGTCTGCACGGCACAGGGTGAGCATGAGCATGTGTGGCGTGAGTCACGGCGAGCGGACAGGCTTCCCTTCACCACAATCTCATGTGAAGCTCAAGTTAGGGGCCTTTGTCATCCTGCCATGCTCTCACGCAAGAGACGGGAGTAACGATAACGTTGGAAGGAGAAGGGAGTGGACGGCCCTGCCTTCCTTCCACCTGCAGAACTGGAAAAAGTGAGTCATGTTCATCGGGCGAGCTCTGCGGGCACAGCTGTGGTTTAAAGGCGACAGAAGATACGGGACCGACAGGGGCAGGAGGCAGGTCCTAGATGGCGAGGAGGCAGATAGCCAGGGACTGATTAGCAACATCACGAGCAAGTCTGGCCAAAACACATGGTGAAACCTGGCTGTGATCGTAGGTTCCGTGTAACTATTTTCTCTGCAAAGTGACCTAAGGAAAGCAAGCACTCCTGTATGTTAAGCTAGAGTTCCAACTCTGTTCAGTGCAGCCTTGTTTTTAGTAGCAAAAACCTGAGAACCCTAGATGACGGAGAAAACAGGGCAGGCGAAATAAATTATAGCCCCTGCATCCGATGGAACACCGCACAGTCCTTAGAAAGATTGACGAAAAATAGTTAATAAAATCAGAAGATGCTCACTATAGATTGTTAAATGAAAAAACAAGGCACAAAGCCATAGATACTTGCTTCTATTTTGTTGAAGAAGAAAATACATGGGCAGAGAAATAGTCCAAAAGGATATCTTGGGTGTTCATTTCCCATCCCCGCCCCCAGAAACAGATTTCATATTATATAATATAAATCATATATGAGTATATATGATCTTATATATGATTTTCATTTACTTTTTAAAAAATTTGCATACATTTAAACTTTCTGTATCAATAGATATTATTTTGCAATCCATGGAAGAAAAACAAAAATGTTTTTTAAAAAGTAAATCCAAATAAAAAATAATAACTGGTCTTTTTTTAAAATTCTTTTTATGTTTATTTATTTTTGATAGAGAGAGAGACAGAGCATGAGTGGAGGAGGGGCAGAGAGAGAGGGAGACACAGAATCTGAAACAGGCTCCAGGCTCCAAGCTGTCAGCTCAGAGCCCGACGCGGGGCTCGAACTCACGGAGAGGTCATGACCTGAGCTGAAGTCGGATGCTCAACCGACTGAGCCACCCAGGCGCCCCATAACTGGTCTTTTAGAGCCATGTCAAAAGGTTGGTGTTTGTTCAAACACGCACCTGAGAGTTTTCAATCTCGGAGAGACAAGGACAGAGCTGTGGGTTCAAAGCCCTTGCTGTGAGCCCTAGGGCAGCTAAGATGAACTCTTGCTGAGCCATGCAAAATATTAAAAGAAAGGGACAAAAATAAATAAACGTTAAAAAAAAATTTTTTTTAAAGGGGCGCCTGGGTGGCTCAGTCATTTAAGTGTCTGACTTTGGCTCAGGTCATGATCTCAGGGTTCGTGGGTTCGAGCCCTGCATCGGACTCTGTGCTGACAGCTCAGAGCCTGGAGCCTGTTTCGGATTCTGTGTCTCCCTCTCTCTCTGACCCTCCCCCACTTGCACTCTGTCTCTTTCTGTCTCAAAAATAAATAAACATTAAAAAAAATTTAAAGAAAGGGAGAGAGAGACTTGGAAACAGAAAAGGGCTGTGAGGTAGATGTGGGATGAGCAGAGCTTAGGTGAGCAATTAGGCACGGCTGGGAAAGAGGGGAGGAGAAAAGTCAGGGAATCCTGCAGAACAGGAAATGGCTAAATGTGATAACAGCCTCAGCATGTGCATGGGTGAAAATGACAATAATGTCCAAAACGACCAATTCTACCACAGACCTGGGGACGCATCCCTGTGGGAGGAGCACCTTTTTGGGAAGAACACGTTATGACTTCATCATCCCACGTTGAGCCAAGACAGCGCTTCTTATAAATAGTAACATCCTAAATCAGCTAGACAAATTCACAGATAACGACAAGTAGAGGAGTTGTCTTGTGTTTTAGAAAAACATTCGAAAGGAGATAGGTTGTGACGAGAGCAGATGGAAAGGAACGAGAATTGTGAGTTGGAGTAATGCTCACGGAAGTATTTTTAACATGCCTACCACATAGTGAATCCCCATCGGTACGAGTGTGATTACTTGCACGCAAGGTGTAGCTTTCCTACTCAGTGAGGAGGTCCTTCTGAAGTTTCCCCCTTATTCTCCCTCCGAAGTGTCCGTTGAACACATCGCCTTGTGGGCAGTGAGTGACCAACCGTGCCTGTTGAAGAAATGAATGAAGGCAGTTAATAAATCTGGTCCTTCCTAAATGCCACGTTTGTTGCTAGTAACATTTGTCTTTCTCTCCGCAGCCTTCGCCACAGTAACTAGGGAAGAGCGGGTGCGATCACCCACCAACGGGATCCTCGCTCCGCGTGACATGATTCACTTGGACTCGGAGACTGTCACAGGTAGAAGGGATTTTAGAAATCACCAAGTCCCATGGGTTTCAAGCTGTGCTCAGTTCTACCACCTTGGGGCGCGAGTGAACCGTACTCAGCCTCAGCAGCAGTTACGCTCCTACCTGTTTCACGTGGCGGGCTTTCTCATAAAATTTCCTTCGTGCAGATTTGAGACTAAACAAACTCTGAGAA
Source organism: Prionailurus bengalensis (assembly GCF_016509475.1). Lineage (NCBI taxonomy): Eukaryota > Metazoa > Chordata > Mammalia > Carnivora > Felidae > Prionailurus > Prionailurus bengalensis. The sequence goes on along the minus strand of NC_057351.1, from coordinate 50,126,753 downwards.
CCGTGGACCCCGAAACCCTCTCATTTCATAAGGAGACAGCAGCTGCAAGATGTAAGAGCTGTGTGGCCAGAAACCAGTCCGTCGGACATTTTTTCCGAAATTCTTGCTCACACGCAAACAGCCCCTAAATTGGGGTATGTTTTTTCAAGTCACTTTTGTGTAGAGGTGCCAGATAAAACATCTGACGTCCTTTACATTTGATTATCAGATAAACAAACCGATGTCTTTAGTATGTCTCAAATACAGCTGCACTTGTCCAGCTGTCCAAACACCAGGGTCCACGAATGCTTCATCCTAGGAGCTGCTGTATGTAGCACCTGGGCTCTCGGCGTGTTGCTGTCAGGACCCTATTATTTATAAACTCTGTCCGAATGAGAAAAACCCAGCCCATAAATCATACGCTCCAGCAGCTATTATGGATGGAGTCAGGACCAAACAGCCATTACCACAAGAATCGCAACCATTCATTAGGGTAAAATGAAGGCTCTCTTATTGTAAGTGGAAGGTGTAATTGGTCAGCTCTACCTTAAAGATCGTGCCCTGCACACGTTCACAATCCAGTAGATCAAGTGCTTGCGCCCGTCTGTCGCTGATGAAAGCACGTGTCTGTGTAAGGGAGTCATAACCTCTGTGCTGTTGACTTTCGAGGCCAGTTGGACAATCAAACCATAAATCATCAGTTGCTTCCTCGTCTGAGGCATCACATCACATTTCTTCCCAGGTAAACTAGTATTTCTCCATTTCTGGTTCCATTTCGTGGTGAGCTCCATCACAAATTGCATTTGCCAAACATACTGCTGGACAGGGAGAGGAGTAAAGTACGCCCCCTGTCCTTGACGTACCCACCTTCTAGAAAGGCAGGCAAATGTGAAATGTAGTGTAGTACTGAGTGCTATAATGAGGGTGAATAAGCATGAACCACTATGAGCACGGGAGGGCCGTGGGAGACCAGCAAATTGGAAGTCAAAGATGAGAAGGTGAGGTAGAACCATATAGATGGGACAGCAGGATCAAAGTCTCAAACGTGTGAAATGCCATAATAGTGTGTTCAAGATACACTAGTTGAATAGTTTGGTGTTGCTTGGGTGTAAAATTCGAGACAGAGGAAAAAAATGATGAGAAAAAAAAAAAGCTAAGCTGGTGGGTGATGGGCATTGAGGAAGGCACTTGCTGGGATGAGCACCGAGTGTTGTATGTACGCCAATTTGAAATAGATTATATTCATTAAAAAAAAAAGCTAAACTACCAGAAAATAGAACAGAAAATAGAAAATAGAAACATAAAATAGAAAACTACCAGAAAAGCTTTAGGCAGAAACGCAGCACGGTCAGATGCAGGTTTTGGATAACGCTGTCTGGAGCAGTCTGGGAAGGGATGGGGGTGGAGTGCAGGGCAAGGGGAAAAGTGAACAAAGTCTGGCATCAGCGGCGCATGGCCCATACAGAAGACAGAGACAGTCTCGCCGAGGGTAATGAGGAAGGGAAAGAGGATCGGGGTTTGTGAAATATTTACAAGGTCAGATAGGCGAGATGTGGCTCCCTGTGTGTACACGGTAGGAGGGAAAAGAAAAGAACGACGGCCCGTTTTCTAGCTTGGATGATCAGGTGGGTGAAAATTCTGCCAAATGAGACAGGAGGCCCCCTCCGGTATTCTCAGACCGCATCCTGTGTGCATTCCTTTGTCATCCCAGATTGAAATATGTCATTATTGTGTGCTTACTTGTTCAGTGGCAGCCTGCCCCTCTGGACTGAAAACGCAGGGGCGGGCGGAACCGCGTGAGGTCTGCAAGCCCTGGCGTCACCAGCATTGGCACTGGGGGGTGGCACGGAGTCAGCACACAGTGACTAGTCGGCAACGAGAAAGACAAATACTAAGTATGTAGAATGTTAAAAAAAAAAAAAAGGAAAACAGGGACAGTGGGGAGGGCAAGAGACACAGGGAGACAGGGAGAAATTGGAAAAAGGGTATGGATCTTTTGTAAGATAAACAGGGTCTGAGGATCTAATGCACAACATGGTGACTGTAGTTGATAACACGAGAGCATGTAATCGAAAGTTGCTGAGAGTAGAAATTCAGTGTTCCCACACAGACAAAAAAGGTAAATATGTGAGGTGATAGACGTGATAATTAATGCAGGAATCCTTTCACAATGCAGACATGTACCAAATCATCCTATACCTTAAATACCTTGCAACTTTGTTAATGAGATGTGAACAAAGCTGAATAAGTAAATAAATGCCAAAGATTACAGATTGAGAAAGGGAAGTACAAGAAAAAAGATACCAATGTAACAAATTGCTTTCTGGACACGGTCAGTCTGAAATGACTGTGCAAAAACCCAGGTGTGGATAATCAGAGGCAGCAGGCAACAAGTCTGAATCTCGAGGGAAGAATAGGTTTGGAGATAAAGATGTGAGTTTCTAGGAAGCGATAAAAAGCATGAAAATGAGAAGAGCGTCAGGAGCAGACCTAATGAGATTCAACAGTTAAAGGGATTTACTTCCTCCTACTTCGTGGGCAATTACCTTTGCCTTCACTGCCCCCTGGGCTGCTCACAGAGCTGGCATATGAGAGGCTCAGGCACACATTTCTAGGTTGTGCCCCAGGGAGGGTTCACCTGTGCCTTTATGACCTTCCCAAGGCAACACTGTATGCCTATAATATCTTTCTCCCCTGTTTTGCCAAGCCAGTTCTCCCAGGTTCTTTAAACAGCCCCTGAATTCTGTGAAATTCTCTTCCATGAAATCCTCCTAGGAACCACAGGATAGCAATTATCCTGAACACCCTAACCATCGAATCACAAATTGCCATTCTGCTTAATCAAGATGAACAAGTCTTATGATCTACCAGTTCTTTTTCCAATTAGATATCTTTGTTTGCCATTTACCTTTAAGATCAAATTGGGCCTGTGTTGATGTAAGCACCTGTTGTCTGTTGTTACTTGGTTTTTTGTTTCTATTCTGTTGTTTGTGCATTTGGCCACAGCAGGGGTCTGTGTGCTTTGACCTGGGGCTGTACCCTGAAGAAACCACAGGCTACGTCAGGTAGGGTAACAGAACATCCTGGATTTTCAAGCACTGTTGTGCTGAAAATACCCTGTAACCAGGTGATATGTCAAGCTCTGCATTTTGGCTTGGAAAATGGGGTTAGGGCAGAAATGCTCTGTAGATTGTGTGGTATTTACAATTAGGCATTTAACATACGCTTTTTAGAAATAACCAAAACAAGGGGCATCTGGGTGGCTCAGTTGGTTAAGCGTCCGATTCTTGATTGTGGCTCAGGTCATGATCTCACAGTTTGTGAGACTGAGCCCTGTGTCGGGCTTCCTGCTGACAGTGCACAGCCTGCTTGGGATTCTCTCTCTGCCCCTCCCCCGCTCACACGTGTGCTCCCCACCCTCAAAAAAAAGAAAAAAAAAAAACTTAAAAAAAAAAAAAAGAACCAAAAAAGGAAGTTGAGCTTCCAAATTCCTAGCTTTGTCAAAAGCCGACAGGGTTTCTTTTTTAAAATATTTTTTTAATTTTTTTTTCAACGTTTATTTATTTTTGGGACAGAGAGAGACAGAGCATGAACGGGGGAGGGGCAGAGAGAGAGGGAGACACAGAATTGGAAACAGGCTCCAGGCTCTGAGCCATCAGCCCAGAGCCTGACGCGGGGCTCGAACTCCCAGACCGCGAGATCGTGACCTGGCTGAAGTCGGACGCTTAACCGACTGCGCCACCCAGGCGCCCCATTTTTTTTTTTAATATTTTTTTTAATTTTTTTTTCAACGTTTATTTATTTTTGGGACAGAGAGAGACAGAGCATGAACAGGCGAGGGGCAGAGAGAGAGGGAGACACAGAATCGGAAACAGGCTCCAGGCTCTGAGCCACAGGGTTTCTTTACCTAGAAAGATTAAAAAGAAAATAATAGGGGCGCCTGGGTGGCTCAGTCGGTTAAGCGGCCGACTTCGGCTCAGGTCACGATCTCACGGCCCGTGAGTTCAAGCCCTGCATCGGGCTCTGTGCTGACAGCTCAGAGCCTGGAGGCTGTTTCAGATTCTGTGTCTCCCTCTCTCTGACCCTCCCACATTCATGCTCTGTCTCTCTCTCTGTCTCAAAAATAAATAAACATTAAAAAAAAAAAGAAAATAATAGAGAAGATAATGTCTAAGGTCACTATGATAAATTTGTTTTTATGTCTATATGGCAATATAACTTTTCAGTGATGGATCAGTCAGGAATAAATTTATCTGCAAATCACAGGAAGCCTCCTTTTCCCTCATAACAAGTTCAGAGATAGGCAGTCCTTGTTAGCATAGTCGTGCCCAGAGGGACCCATTGAGACCGGGGTTCCTGCTACCTGTCCTCTCTGCCATCCTTAGTTATACTGCCTAGTCCTTACTTGTCATCTCATAGAGTGATTGCTGGTTGCTCCAAGTTTTGTATCCCGAGGACAGGGCGAAGGGGGTAGAGCAAGAGAGAAAAAAAACTTGTTTTAGGAAGGGAAGTCCTCCCCAGTGACTTTGACCTACATCTCACTGACCATTCCAGCTACAAGAGGACGGAGATCAAGTTTGTAGCTTTCACAGCTTCCACCACAGAGCCTGGCAAGAGGTGGGAGAAATAAAAATTGGGAACTGTCAGTATTTCAGACTTAATAAAATCTAAGTCACATTATATCTGCGTATTTCCTAAAATCTTGGGAGCATATTTTAATCTAATTTACATGTGCTGACGATTTCTATCTGCATAATTCTTAGAGTGATCTCATGTCGAAATTTCCCCCTCTATATGAGCAATATTACCCTCCTTTTCTATATGGTCTACTTTATCAAAGTGGGCTAGGAAAAGGATTAGAAAATATTTCCAGATGCTAGCTCAGGTAATTGGGTGAATAGGTTTTATTTTTAACCACACGGTATTTTTTAAATTGGTTCCTGGAATTTTCCCCAGTGGTGGCAAGAATATCTTTGGTTGGCAAGCAACGGTACCATGGATAATTTTACCTATCTTCCCACATGTTTGCCCTGCTTGGTACGTTACATAAATTGGAGTACAGATGTAAAGTCAGAGAATGGGTTTTGTTTGTGTGGAGCCTTTTGCACAGAGAAGTGCTTTGTCTCCATCTAGCGGACAAACTCAGCAACGTCAGCCGTGGTTCTCAAGCCTGCTGCACTTCAGCATCACCAGTGGGGCTTGTAAACAATCAGGATACCAGGCCCCTCCCCAGACCAATTCAGTCCGGTCTGAGAAAGGACCCAGGCTTCAGTATTTGTGTGTGTGTGTGTGTGTGTGTTAGGTATATAGGTAATTCTAATGTGCAATTAGCGCTAAGAACCACTGAGTTAGAAGAAGCTCTAAATTGGTGGATGCTGGACAATCATCCTTCCTCTAAGATTGCCATAAAGGAAAAAGAATAATCTATGCAGGTAAATTCTATACTATTCCAGAGGCCTTTTTCCACCTTCCAGAGAACTCGGCAAGTCGATGCTAAGAATAAAAGAAATCTAAATTTAAATTCCTTCCTGTATGACTCTCCATATGAGGAGACAGAATGTGCCCTGTCCCTGGGCAAAATTGGCAAGCAGTCTCAACCTTATTTTAATAACTTATGTGTTTACAAATTTTACATACTTTCCCAATTCTCTCAAGAACCTATGAAAGTAGGTCTTCCTTCTGTGAGTGTCCACACTCATCCAAGACCAGATCCCTAAAGCATCTTAAGTGCCCACTCAAACCCTGTTTTCCCTTTAATCTTCTCTCATTAAAGCTTACTTTGCTGAACAGCACTGTATTGTATAATTGAAATTTCCTACTAGAACTTCAACTTGCTCACCAAAAAGGGGGAGAATATGTGAGGTGAGGGATGTGTTAACACGTTGGCAAGGGATCCTTTCACAATGTATACCTATATCAAATCATCACTTTGTACACTTTAAATATCTTACAATTTTGTCAATTATATCTCAAAGCTTGAAAACAGAAGGACCTGGGTAAAGATTCTAAAAGTATTTCATGTAATAGTCATGCAAGTTTTCTGTAATCTTGAAATTATTTACAAATGAAGTTTTTTTTAGTTTTTAAAACTTACTTTTCCAAGATCTGCTTTCTCAGCTTGCTTTTATTCCCCGATTACCGATTTACTGAATGTGCACTTGTCAAACACACAGTTGATAATCTTGCAAGGAAAATATATCAAAGGCATATATATAGGAGTTTTTCGTATACACATAGCATGGAGGATGCATCTTATTGCTTTTTACATATTCCAGAAGACATTCATATGAAGATAGATTCAAACTGGCCGCTCTAATTCCCACTGATTTCTCACGTCCTCTGATCCCATCTCCTGACCACAGCCTTGAAGAAATCACTAGTTTTGCCTCTACTTTTGGCTTTGTCTTCCCATAACTAAAGACTTGAGTATCTTCTCATATGCATATTGACCATTGCTTGTATATTCTTTAGTGAAGGATCTGTTCAAGACTTTTACCAGATTTTTATTGGGTTGGTTGTGTTCTCATTACAATTTTATATATAATTCTTGTATTTCTCCCAGTGGCTCATATGCAATGTGTTTTTCCTACGATTTTCAAGATTGTGATTTCTCTTTCAAAATTTTCTCTTTACTGTTGGTTTTCAGTAGTTTCACTATGATCTTCCTAAGTGTAATCATTGGATTTATCTTAATTGGGGTTTACAGTTATTCGAAGTCCATGTTTCCTCATAAAACTTATACAATGGCCATTTTTCTTCAAATATACTTTTTCTGCCCTATTTTCATTTTTTTTAACCTTACGAATCTCCAATTAAATGTGCGTCAATCCATTTGATACTATTCTATAGGACCCTGAAGCTCTGTTCTTTCTTCAATCTCTTTTTTCCAGCTTGGGCAATTTAAATTGATCATTCTTTTGACATCTCTGCTGCTATAGCTCTCCAGTAATTTTTCATTTCACTTATCTTTTCTGATGTAACAACTCCATTTTCTTTTTCTTCATTCCTTCCATTTCTCCGCTGAGATTCCTTATGTCTACAGTCATTAAGATGACATTTCCTTTAAATCCCTGAACATGCACTTATGAGGTGCTTTAAAGTTTTTGATGGGCCGTGTCAAGCTTTGTTTTGACTTTTGTGTCACACGTTATAAAACTTCTGTTACAGAACTTCTGTATCGTATCTTTCTCTGAAGGGTGTTGATTTCTGTCCCAGGAGGCATTTTGATTACTACTTTCAACCTTACATAGGCTTGGTTCTATGCTTTGTTAGTATGATTCTTTGGAAAGTACAAGGTGTATCTCAAACCCTTCTAATTTGGTAAACTCTGTCTCCCTTGCAAATCTTGTTGAGGCTTGATTTCAGACTATATTCAGGGACGCGGACACTTGTCTACATTTTGAGACCTGAAACAAGAAGGCAGTGTCACCTTGTTCAACCGTAGCTGGGAACATGCATCTTGGGCAACTAAAATTTTTTGCCACTCTGCACATGCCTGAGAAAGACTACAAAAGAGCCTAGAGTACTGACTTTGGAGTTACAAGGAAATTTTAGCAAATAGCAAATTTCCAAACATAATCTGTGAATGAGGATCAACTGAGGATATATTTTTAGCGTAATGAAGCCAGGTAACATAATAAAACATATTATTGCTTTAAAAGGCTGTGTTAACTATTTTGATGGAAATTTTTCCTAAACATGGTGTTGCTTGCTCTTAAGACTAAAGGTAACTTTTTTCCCCAAGTCAAGGTCATCACTATAATAAAATGAACAGTGATAAAATCCAATGAAACCTTTAAGGTTTTAGATATATAAATGTATGCTCTTAGATTTAAAACCCCATTTGGCAACAATTCTTGAGGCCTCTGCTTTGTTTTTTGCTTATTGATTTTTTTTAAAACCAAAAGCTCAATATACCTTAGCTATATGATCCCGAGAAAAGTAAACTTTATGTCTCAGTTTTCTTATCTTTAAGAAAATGCATTTCTAAGGTCCTTCCAGGTCTAAAATTTTGTACTTTCTAGCTATCAGTACTTTTTGGTCTCTAGATGCTTCCTTTCTTTCTGCTTCTGATCTTCTGTGTCCTAGAAAAAACAGGATTACTAACAAGACATTACTAACAAGACATTATAATTAAAAGACTTGAGATCTTTTCTAAATTATGTGCCTACAAATTCTAGCAGTGAGGAGACCTGTACACCCTACTCCTGGATCTTAGCTATAATCCAGACATGTAAAATCAGTTGTGTTTCCTAACAAATGAAGTAAAAACAATTCATAAAACACTGTTAAATAGAAGTAAACCAAATATCTGACCTGCGATGTATGTAAAAAAACCAAAAACAACAGCATCTTTCCCAGAACCTCACTGATCCTTATGCCTGAGATAAAAGGAAAATGCACACAGTTTGAAAAACTGTTATATAGCACAATGTATAAACTTGTCAAATCAGTAAGTTGTACACCTGAAACTAACGTCACATTGTGGGTCAACTATACTCAAACAAACAAAAAAAAAAAAAAAAAAAAGAGAGAGAGAGAGAGAGAAAGAAGAAAAGCTATTATAAAAAAGTCTTAGAGAAGTAGACAAATTGAGCTGTTGACATATTGTCTTTATTGAATTAAAATTATACTATGTATAAAATAGCAATGTGTACACAGAGGGATTTAATGCATCATCATATATACAATTCTCTTTGAAAAGTTAGCATACAAATTACAATGATTATGAACATAAAATTTATTAAAACATCCTCCAAAAGTGATTTATTTGGCCGTTTTAGTTCGAAGCCGTCGTTTAAGAATCTGATGATCACTCTCCTTTACTTTATGGTCCATCAAAATCTGAAATTAACAATTCCACAATTTTTTATAAATAAAAGCTTATTTATAATTTAATAAGATATTCATGTGCTTAATAACTGGAATAATAGGTACATTTTAATATTTTTTTGTCCTCTTGGCCTGCAGGTATACTAACCTTCAATAAAAAAGCATCATCTAAAGTAACAGATTTTGTAAAGATTCTTTCAACATTACCTAACATAGAATTAAAATCATCTACCCTTTATATTGCATTCAGGACATATATATCTTGAAGTAATAACTGAAATATTTGGAGAGAAGTACCTTAAATAATTTTTAAGAAATTATCTTTCACAGCAACAAGTACAATAATCCCCCCTTATCTGTGGCACATATGTTCCAAGATCCCCAGTGGCTGTACCAAACCCTACGTATGCTGTTTTTTCCTATACATATACATACCTGTGACATAGTATAATTTGAAAGTTAGGCACATTATTATATTGACAATCACTAATAATGAAACAATTACAACAATATACTGTATAGTAAGTTACGTGAATGTTATCTCTTTCTAAATATGTTATCGTACTGTCCTCTCCCTTCTTCTTGAAATGACCAGAAATGATAAAATGCCTACGTGATGAGTGAGGTGAATGATGTAGGCATTGTGACATATAGGCTACTACTGACCTTCTGATAATACATCAGAAGGAGGATCATCTGCTTCCAGACTCCAGATGACCGTGGGTTACTGAAATCATGGAAAGTAAAACAAAGGATAAGAAAGGGCTACAGCATATAACTCAGAAAAGTAGAACGAGTATTATATTCCAACTAAGAAAAGAAAGAACTTCAGTGAAAGGAAGAAATCATGAACTAATCAGACAGATGGTGAAAAGTGACCAAGAAACTAGGATTTCCAACAGCATGTCCTAATTGACACCAATTCTTCACCATCTGCCTTCAAGTGTCTTGTATCTGATCACTGCTGTTGCAAAAAGTCTCTCTCTCCCCTGATTTCTCTGAGCCACTTCCTGCAGAAGCCTCCTCCTGTAATTACTTTTCTACTGTCACTTTCATCTACTGGGCAAATGCAAGCATGATGGGAAATTAGAACTCTCCCTGTAATAGCACAGACTGTTCTGAGTGAAGAGAATGAGTCATCGAGTCGGGATGACAAACTACAGTCTTTTCTTAAAAGAACCTGGAAGGCTTAGAGAAAAGGTGGGAGGAAATGACTGAATGTCAATTCTGCATTTTTACCAGGCCCACTTAGGCCAGATTTGTACAACTCCTGTGATAAAGTTAACAAGAAAAACAGGTGTTAGGAGCAAACAAATTGCTCGACAGTGATAATTCTGTTGATGGAATTAAAATTCCTCTGATGAGTTTACAAATGTAAATACATGACACTTGTATACGTTAATGCAGCACTTGTTTTAATTATTACAAATTTAACACATCACATAGCAAAAGTGTAACACTTAAAGCATTTCAGGAGATGTGATCTAAAGAATAAAAATTCGAACCATTGTAAAATTCAAACTGTATGAATACTTCAGAATTAAAAAGAGCATGAACAGTTTTACTTTCAAGAAAACGAAAGGAGTAGCTTACCACTTGGCCAGATATATCAATAGGAGATGAAATTTCATTTGTGTATAATTTCCGCTTGGCCCGTTTTGGTCGAGACACATTCTCTTTACTCACTTCTACATTTGAGAGCTTTGAAGAGCTCATCGTTTCAATTATCTTCTTTGCTATGAAAAAGAAAAGTTTAAATCCTAAAATAAATAACTTTCTAACTGGAAGGGTTTGAAATCCTTAATAAAGAAAAAAACATACCAAAGTAAAGAGAAAAGCACTGTAACTTAGAAATGGTGAAAGGACATGACTTGACAATTCACAAAGAAAAAATCAAGTGCCTCATAAACACATGGCGTAACGATGAACAGCAAAAACAAAAAGGCAGATAAATAAAACATCATTTGACTAATGTTCAACATGGTGAAAGGTTTGGTAAATTACAGTACAACCAATAAGTGTCTTTAATGACTCAAAGAGGCTTATGCTGTTATAGCAAAAAGCAGGATCCATATATACTGGACCATGCAGCAGTACTCACGTGTAGAGATATCCACAATCAATATTAAGTCAAAGTAGTTTATAATCGTGAGCCCTTTGCTTATAGTTAACACACACACACACACACACACACACACACACACAGTAAAAGAAATCAAATTGTTAATGGTTGATTGTTTCTGGGAAGTGGAAAAAATTTTCAATTTCTTACTGTGTACATTTGTTTTTCTTTCTTTTTTTAAAATGTTTTATTTATTTTTGAGAGAGCACAAATGGGGGCGGGGGGCAGAGAGGGAGGGACAGAGGATCTGAAGTGGGCTCTGACCTGACAGCAGTGAACCTGATATGGGGCTTGACCTCACAAACTCTGAGATCATGACCTGAGCTGAAGCCGGATGCGCAACAACTGAGCCACCTAAGTGCCCCTATTTTTCTTTTTTCTTTTTTTTTTAAGTTTATTTTATTTATTTATTTTGAGAGAGAGAGAGAGAGAGAGCAGGGGAGAGGGGCAAAGAGAGAAGCAAAGACAGAATCCCAAGCAGTCTCTACACTAAACAGCACAGAGCCCGACACACGGCTTGAACTCATGAACTGTGAGATCATGACCTGAGCCAAATCAAAAGACACTTAACCAACTGAACCACCCAGGCATCCCTACATTTGTTTGTTTTTCAACAGGTACATATTGATTTTAATAGAAAACATACTTCCAGTTAGGAAACCTGCTGGATAGAAAATCCATATACATACGATATTAGCTATATATTTTTTTTAATAGAAAAAAGGTTGAAAAAACATGCTAAATTGAAAGTCTCCTTGCTAAGGGTTAGGCTGGGCTTGAAAGAGCTGAGCTGCCAGATGTCAGAGTAGCCAGTTAAGTCAATAAGCCAAAATGAAAGCAACACTTAGGCCTTTAACCACTTACTGCAATAGAATAAGCAAGAGGCAAAACCTGCGAAAATGCGACTCGCACCCACCTTCCATCTTTCCCCAGGTGTGGTCTAGGTCAGAAGGATCGGCACACAAGTGGGGAGTCCTCTCACTGCCAAGGGAGTACTGAACAAAAACCTCTTGCCTTTGCTATTTTATGGACCTTAGGGCTGGAGACCAGAAGGAAGGGATAAGAGTGGAAAAGTAAAGTCTGAGTGGAGAAAAGTATCTTCCAGGTTCCCTCCCTTTTCCTGTCATGAGAAGGTCCTAGGAAGAGGTGCCTGAGGAATTTCTCTGCTGAGGGGCCCTAAAAAGGAGGCTCTGAATGAAGGCACCTCGGCGAGGACTGCGGGTATGTATAAGGGGATGGCTGGCCAGGGTCCTGAGTCCTTGACTGTAACTCCCTTCAGAGACTGCACTCTGCATGGGGAGGGCAGCCTTTCCCACGACAAAGCCATGAGGCCTAACAGGTAAAGATTACCTAACTGCCTATGGGTCAGCCTAAAAGGGGGGAAAAAAATCACACATAGGATTTTGGCCTGGAGCCCCAAACTCCCCACTACGATGTGCCAGCCACTATACTATAAGGGCTGAGGATGTAAACCACACAAACACGTGGCATTTGTGAAGCTTATATTGCAGTGGAAAAGATAACACAAAAATTGTAGTTTAAATAATTCAATTTGCAGTTTGAAAGATCACTCTGGTGGCCATGCACTAGCGGGACAGGAGAGAGACAAAAGGGAAAAGAAGGAAGACCAATGACACCAAGGAATGAAATAACAGTGGTTATCAAGAGCCACAGAATTCTAAAAATTAATCTCTATTTTCCCCCCTAGATTTCTAAGTGATCGACAACAGACACATAGGGTAGTTATAATCCAAAATTGGGGTATCTTATACTCCTAGAAGTAAGTTTCTAAAAATCCACACTAGGGGCATCTGGCTGACTCAGTCGGAATAGCATGTGACTCTTGATGTCAGGGTCATGAGTTCAAGCCCCATGCTGGGTGTAGAGATTAAATGAATGAAAAAAAAAAATCCACACCTGCTGTACAGGTAGGGAAGCTGTTAGGAGCTGAGTCAACCAAGCAAGAAAGTCAATTACCATATGTGTGCTCCTTTCCTTGAAAACTTATTTTCCTTTACTATGTAAGTGCTATTCAATATAATTTAAACAAAATACCTAAGAATCTAAAATAACAAGTCCTACCGCTCTACATTTAAACATTTAACAGTTGCTGTTTGTCCCTCCAGATATCTTCTATGCCTATACTAATTATAACTTTTAAAAAAGTACATGTCTTATAAAAAAATACATATATACAAATGAGGTTTGGTAAGTCTAAAATTCCCATACTGTGCATGAAGCCAGCCAGACTACAGCAAACTCACAGGAGCACCTCGAAATATTTTAAATTTTCAAAGAAAACAGTGACACTAGGGGCGCCTGGGTGGCTCAGTCGATTAAGCGTCTGACTTCGGCTCAGGTCATGATCTCGCGGTCCGTGAGTTCGAGCCCCGTGTCGGGCTCTGTGCTGACAGCTCAGAGCCTGGAGCCTGCTTCGGATTCTGTGTCTCCCTCTCTCTCTCTGCCCCTCCCTCCCATGCTCATGCTCTGTTTCTCTTTGTCTCTCCATAATAAATAAACGTTAAAAATTTTTTTCAAAAAGAAAGAAAACAGTGGCACTCGATAGCTCAAGGTAGTATTGTTTCAAATGGTAACATGTTACATTCCTTTTGATGATGATGTAACTTTACAAACTGGATTTTCAGAAGCTGAATTTTCAGTGGTTGTTTGGCCTTAGCATTAATGGATAAAATATTAGCTGTTTCTTTTTGGGTGTAGGGGAACAATGAAAAAAATTACCTAGACGTTAAAGGCACTGTGAACCAAGAAAGTTTGGGAACCTGTGTATTAAGTTTTTACAGGAAGTGTTTTTCCACAGCCTATTTGACTCAACTCAACTATCCCCTGCTTTTAATTTAGCTCAGTCCCTTTCCCTCATTCTCCTCACCGGTAGTCTCAATTTATCCCACAACTACCACTGAGGTTAAGTTGACGAAAATCCACTCCTCTGCCTGCCCCTTGTCCCCAGTAACCTCTCCACACTCTCCAAGCCAGATGCATATTACGACCCAGAATTGCCTACACATTCTCTACACTTTCCTGGTACTCTACCTGTGTTAAAACTGTTCCCTCTGGTAGATGTGTGTGTGCACATGTGTGAATACATATAAATGTATGTTTGTGTTTATGTGTGTGTGTATTTAGAAAAAGTATGTATCTTAGTATATATTTATACACAAATAATATGGCTATGTTATAAAGAAGAAAGCATTAAGCAATTGAACTCAAGAGATATTTATAGAAATACATATATTTTTGATATATTTTGATATTTTTGATATATATGAATGGATAATGTTTGTCAATGCATAGAAAAAAATACTAGTAAGAATATATACCATAACAGAGTGATTATCTCTAGAGGGTGTAATCCTGCCAGCATTTCAATCCCAAGTTAAATCCCATCTCCTCAAAAAAAATAAAAATTTCCCTTAGCCTCTGAATCAAAAGAGCTCTCTTGCCTCCAATACTACAAAACTTTCTTGGATCCCTGTAACTACATTAAAGCAGACTGTTCTGGATGAAGTACAGTTGATCCTTGAACAGCACAGAACTTTGGGGTACCGACCCCTCCATAATGTTAAAAATCCACGTACAACTTTTGACTCTCCAAAAACTTAACTAATAGCCTTACATTTGATCAGAAGCTTTACTGATTAACATGGATTTTGTATGTAGTATATACTGTATTCCAACAATAAGCTAGAGAAAACAAAATATTAAGAAAATTATACACTTACAGTAACACAGTTAGCAAAAAACACCCACACATAAGTGGACCCATGCAGTTCAAGCCCATGTTGTTCAAGGGTCAACTGTACGTACGTACAGTTCTTTCTCCTCCTCTACAGCCAACACCTGAGCACACATCCTTTCACGCACCCTCCCATCGTACTTCACACAGGACAATGTCTATTCGAAATACGATAATCACTGTTGTTGAGTTTATATGCCAACCAGATATTAGAAAACACCTTATACCTAACATAAAAGGTCTTTTAATTAGTTTTCTGCAAACCTTTCGATTGAAGAATTGTTGGAGAATGTTGTAAGAAGTCTCCAAATTTCTGTAGTGTTCCTTCTTTTTTCTTAGTGGCCACGTTTGTACTAACTGTGGATGCCTGACTCCGTAAAGAGTATGTTTTTTTAGATGATGGGCGTGTGGAAACCTAAGGAAACAAACATTTTTTGTTACTGTTGATGAAAAATGTTAGAAGGAAACAGTTGTGACCACAGTGGAATTAAAGAGGCCAGACCCAGGTCACATTTGCAGGCAGGAAGCTCAGGATTAAGGGTATGAGGAGACGATGAAAGAGCCCAAGAATGGCAAATGGGCGGACTCAGAAGTATCGAGAAGGGCCCGCTACTGGCCAAATGCTAAAGTTTATATTCTAAGCTGAATTAGATGAATAGGAAATGGAAGATAAATGAGTTATAACTGGAGAAAACTGAATTTCTGGGTAATTACTAATTAAATCTGACATTTTTATTTTTATATTTTACTTTATAACTGTAAGTTAAGAAAATGGTCAATTTTGGATGAATGAAAAGACAAACCTTTTGATCCTTTTTGCCAGAGGAATTTCTATGCTCAGAAACAGGAGAGTTGAAATTAGTTCTGGGTGTAGCATTCTTCTTATTTTCATATTTCACCAAGTCCTAAAAATAATGAAATTCAGCACTGGTTAATTCCTTAACAATATTTTCTTTCTCTAGACTCAAAAGAAGAAAGATGATAGTTCTTAACCAAGGGTGATTTTGACCCCAGAGGACACTGATAATGTCCGGAGTTATTTTTGGTTGTCGTTGCTGGGGGGAGGGGGTTTTACTGGCAACTAGTGGTAGAGGCCAAGAATGCTACTAAACATTTCTACAATGCACAGGAGAGGCTTCCAAAACGGAGGTATATAAGCCTGAATGTCAATCACGCTGAAGCTGAGAATCCCTGACTGAAGGTATGACTTTCCCCCCCAACTTTATTGAGGTATTACTGACTATAGTATAACATATGTTGAGTTTAAGATGTACAACATGAGGATTTAATACACACATATATGGCAACGTGACTGAACACATGAATTTTTCACACACACACATCACAAATAACGAAGCTATATAAGCTAAATAAAAAACAGTAGAAAAGATAGCATCTTTTATTTGAACCCCATTTCCAAAATACAGCAATACACCTACACTTTCCTCAATTCGCAAATCATTCAGAGCATCTATGTTTGGCAGCATCAAAAACAAAACAGAACAAGATCAAGTGAAAATCTTCAGTATAAGCAGAGGCAAAATGCTAAAATCAAGAAATATAATTTATCTTCCCTATTAAATAGACTTGACATATTACTTTTCTTTTCCCCACATCACCTCTCTTAGGAAAACGTCTCTTGTGGTATATTAACCGAATCAAACTGGTAAAAATCCTGGTTGTACCAAAGATCGTACGCGTAAAACGAAAAACAAAAAAAGGCAAGAAGAGAAGCAAAGATCATGACCGAACCTCAGAATTCAAGTTACAAAGTAGACCTCATAAGGGTGATAAGAAGCAGACCTCCTGAAAGGGGAAAGACAGATGGTAATCAATGTAAAACAAATGAAGAGTAAGAAGTCCCTCTTACTTGTAGTGTGCAAAAAAGAGCTCTCTGGAGTCTTCACTGGATTAGAATATAGCACTGCATAAATGATTTTCATGAGGACCTTATTATAACACTCAGTTTCTTAAAGCATTGAAGAGCTAGTAAACATCAGGAACAAAATTTAAGTTTCTACATAATTCTACATCTACAATAATCTGCATATCTATTCTAAAAAACACATGGGGAGTATATTCCGATAGTAAAATGAAAAAAATAATTGTGTTTTCACCCTGAGTACACAACCAATTTTTCCTTTTCCTTCGAAAACAATGAATCAAGGAAAAGTCAACTTAACACAGATCATAATGAAACTACTTACTGTTTTAAAGTTATCTAAAATTTACTAAATATAAATTAAATATTGAATACAAAGTTAAGACTCTATAAAACAGTCACTAAAGGTGTTCTAGGTGTAGCAGGAAATATGCTAAATAATATTCACTTGGCAAATTTATTACCTGACAGAGAGCCTCAGGAGTATGGTTAATACTATTTCTACCCTTCCACCAGCTTGAAAATATACTACTCTTTAGACGGGTAAAAAAAAAAAAAAAAAAAAAAGTTGAAGAACAAGTTATTGTGCTAGAGAGTTTATAATTAGTTTTAAATTTAAAACAAGTTACTGTTAAAATAAATACGACCATTTATTATGTACCCACCACATGTGGAACAAAAGCTAATAAGCATTTTAAACATATTGTCTCTAATCCCGTATTTCCAAAAGAAGAAAACTGCGGCGCAGAAGTTTATGTGACTGGCCAAACCTGCTTGGCTAGGAGATGGCAGGAGGTTTGGTAACCCTACAATCAGAAATCTTTAGTAAGAAGAAGTAAAAAGTTTTTATCCTACCACTAAATAGAGGCCCAAATTTTAATATACTGGCTAACAGAAAAAGTCCCTCTTCCAAAACCTACTATGACCATAGAGACCTAAAGATTTTAGTTAAATAACAAGATTATACTCATGCGGTTTAGCCATTCAGTTTCTCTAATTTCTTTGTCAACTCTCTTCTACTGGAGGGAGAGTCACTAAGTTTGAAAAGGACTGGTATACTGAAGTAGCTCTCCAGTGAAATCCACCATCACTTGACCTATCAAAGCTTCAATGAAACAAGAGGTAAGCCATATATTTTAATAACCGCAAGCTTTTTGTTTGAGGACTATCAAACTACAATAATATTCTTAAAGAATATAAAATGTGCCATAAATTATGATTTTGGTCTCTAACAGCAGTGCTTATGAACAGGAGGACAGTATAATAGTTTAACTATATAATAACTGAGCTTAAGGTTTGCTTGTTAAATTCACTCATTAGTTAAGTACTTACCTCCTCCATTTCATTACTCTTCCTCTTCCGGGCCTTGGAAATCTTAACCGTCACTGGTAAGGCGCAACCGAGGTGTTTCACTGCCATTTTGTTTGGCCGTAAAGGTGTAAACTGAATCTCTAACTCAGGTTTTGGAAATCGAGTTGTTTGATTATTTTCTGTTGACACTTCACAAGAGTCAAGGACTACAGAGCCATCCTACAACAGAATTAAAAAGAACACAAATCTTATTTGCAGAATATGAATTTATGAATCGCAAAGAGTAAACTCTTTCAAATGCCCATCAAAGACAATGAATTGGAAACATTAAAAGTGCGCTGGGTCAAATTTACCACAGCAAGTACAAAAAGATGGAGTTACCATCTGCCCTCTCCAGATTTATACATGGTATATTAAAATCTAGGGAAACAGAGTAACAAATTGTTTGGAACATTCCTTTATAAATTTATATTGCTGCCCTAAAACCTCCTGATTCCAATTCCTATTTGTTGGACTCCAACAAATTGAGTTGGAGTCTCAATCCTTCCTTGAATCTGGGCTATCCTCATTAATGACTTCCACAACCAATAGGATGTGGTGGAAATAACATCACCATTCTGAGGCTTGACCGTAAGAGGAAGATTGTACCTTCCACCCTGTCCTCTTGGAAAAGGAACTTTCAGGACACTCCCCTATCTCAGAACCCAGCCACTGTGCTGTGAGAAGCCCAAGCACAGGGGGAGGCCGCAGGTAGGTCCAGCTAAGCTCCCAGAATCAACTATCCCCAGAATCAACCATCAACTACCTGAATGAATCATTTTATCAGACTTTAAGACAAGAGAGCATATTGGGGCGCCTGGGTGACTCAGCCAGTTAAGCATCCGACTTCAGCTCGGGTCATGATCTCATGGTTTGTGGGTTCGAGCCCTGCGTTGGGCTCTGTGCTGACAGTTCTGATCCTGGAGTCTATTTCAGATTCTATGTCTCCCCCTCTCTCTCTGCCCCTCCCCTGCTTGCACTCTGTCTCTCTCTCTTAAAAGTAAACATTTTTGGGGCGCCTGAGTGGCTTGGTCGGTTAAGCGTCTGACTTCGGCTCAGGTCATGATCTCACGGTCTGTGAGTTCGAGCCCCACGTCGGGCTCTGGGCTGACAGCTCAGAGCCTGGAGCCTGTTTCAGATTCTGTGTCTCCCTCTCTCTCTGACCCTCCCCTGTTCATGCTCTGTCTCTCTCGGTCTCAAAAATAAATAAACGTTAAAAAAATAAAATAAAATAAAGTAAAAAAAAAAAGTAAACATTTTTTTAAAAAACCTATATTTAAGACAATAGAGCATATTGATTTCATGAAGGCAAAAAAAATATACAAAATAGCATTAACAATACCATTCCCCCCAAACCGTGGAATATACAATAACTGCTGAAACTCTTAATAGGAATTGGAATCAGGAGGTTTTAGGGTAGCAATATAAATTTATAAAGAAATGTTCCATAAATGATTGCCTTTGCAGGAGTGACTAAGTGGCTCAGTCAGTTAAGAGTCGGACTTCAGCTCAGGTCATGATCTCATGGTTTGGGAGTCTGAGACCCACATCAGGCTCTGTGCTGACAGCTCAGAGCCTGAAACCTGCTTCAGATTCTGTGTCTCCCTCTCTCTCTCTGCCCCTTCGCCACTAGTGCTCTGTCTCCATCTCTCTCAAAAATAAATAAACATTTAAAAATTTTTTTAAAAAATAACTGCCTTTGCAATCAAGATTAATCTTATTTATGAATCCACTCCAAACTTTTCTTCAAATGATATGATCTTAGTCTCTAAGGTCAATGCTAATTATTTGAAACTACCAAAAACTATCAAAGAAAGGCCAAGAGAAAAAAAGCGTCATGCCATTTCTCCATTTTAAAATGCCCTTCTCTTCCTATTCTCAGCTTGGTAAAATTCTATTCACCTTCAAGACTCAGTATGATGTTACATTCTCTAATCCACATCCACAGCCACTCAGGCAAAATTCATCATACCCTCCACAGGCAGGGTTCCTTCTTAGCAGTCTCTTCATGAGTCTTAGCCCATAAGATAAAGTCAAACAAATAGTCATTTATGTATCCGTTTTACTAGATTTTTTACTCCTTGAGGACAGCAATGTCTTGTGTTTGTAACCTCAGTGTTTAACAAGTTTCCCAATACTCAATGCTCCCAGTAATTGTGTTTAAAAAATAAACGTAAAAAAGGGAATTTCATCTTCAAAACTTTAAGTGTCATAAAATTTTTATCTATTGCATATATAATCTGAGAATCTCTATATTATCCGAAGTGATTCACAGAACCCTAAACCCACTGCAAATTAAGGAAACTCACCATGAGTTACTGAGATTTGGTACAAAGTTATTAAATGGGCACAAAAAAACCCCACCCAAACCACTATTTGAATAGAATGCTTATTATAAGGACCTCTTGGGACACCTGGGTGGCTCACTGGATGGGTGTCCAACTCTGATTTCGGCTCAGGTCATAATCTCACAGTTTGTAAGGCTGAGCCCCACATCAGGCTCCACGTTGACAGCACAGAGCCTGCTGTCAGGGATTCTGACCAGGGATTCTCTCTCAAAATAAATAAACTTAAAAAAAAAAAAAAAAAAAAGAAAAAAAAGGACCTCTTATGAGGAAAAATAATCATATTTTATCTTTTGTGGGATTTCCTATTTCTGACCACCAAGTCTGTTTATATTAACAGATCTGTTGTTTGCAGTAAGTTTCATTTTGAGAGATTAATATCATTTGGGGATCTAATCTCCCAAAAGAATTTCACTTCTCAAAAGCCTTTAGGTTTTCCTTCCCACAGCCAAGAGCACATATAGCTAACTGCATAGCAAGGCACCTACTAACAATTGATTAAATTACACTTGCAAGTGTTATTTATTAATTAATGCTCACTGGTAAAGAGGGTAAAAAAGTAGACTGTGTTACCAAATGCCTACCTCTACATCATTCCTAGAAATTTCAAAACTTGCTGACTGAGGTTCAGTTTCAACTCTGCCAGGATCCACTGAACTTGTATGTCTAAGCTTGATATCCACGTCTTGTTCTTCCTAAGTAAGGAAATATAAAACAACAAGCCACTGTAACCAAAAATACATTAAAACACTTCACCTAAAGAATAGAAAATCAAGATTTTCTTCAATGACCACCTAACTCTCCTTCCTCCTCTCTTTCATCATCAGAGACTCAGGAAAGGTTGGGCAACTTGCCAGCCTCTGAGTCTGGCTAGAAGAGAAATCTGAAAAATCACTTTTAATTTCCAAGGTGTTTTACGTTTGTTTATTCTCTCATTTTACTTTCATTGGAACTCTCTCAGCTAGATTTGTCAAGAATCATTATTCCTACTTTCTAAATGAGGAAACAGGGACCTAGAGATGTTAAATGACATGACCAAGGTCTACACTAAGCTTGAAGTGTTGGAATGCCAACTGCTTTGATAACGCCATTGTGAAACACTAGAGGAGTCTTGAGAATAGAACTGTGGTATCAGGGGAGAAAAGACCATATTGATAGCTAAACCTTCTCTTGCTGCACACTTCATCCCATTTTCTCAGTTACAGGATATGTTCTACTGCTAAACCCTACTTAAGGAATCTATAAAGAAGAATCAGATTACATTTTTAAACTCGATAAAATTCTAACAGTGGTGGCCTTCTCACCACTGCCATCAAAAGCAGAAGTCAAATATAAATTTATCTCTTATGCCATCTACCCATTATTGCCAAATAAAAAAGAATCCACTGAATCCGTAATGCGGAAAGCAACCAGCATGTATTGACTTCCACTGTGTTAAAAACTGCGCTAACTGTTTTACAAATACTTCCAATTTTCACAACTCTATTAGGAAGACATTACTATCTCTGTTTTAGATAAGTTCGGATATGATAAGTGATTTTCCCAAAGATCCCAAAACCACAATGACAGCAACAGATACCCAATTTTTCTAAGTTTCTAGTCTATGCTATTTATACCACATATTACTACCTCGTTTTTTAGCAGTCTTCCTCTTAGAATCATGAAGTCTTTTGTTGTGACAGACAGGCACACACATTCATTTTCCTATAGTCTGGAGGCTTTAGAGCAGCAGATTTTTGAGGTAGATCATTTATTCTGGAAAGACTAGTTTCAGATGTTTGATTTTACCAGGAAGTAACAATTCTCTGTGAAATGCAATCCTCTCTCCATGCAGGGTTCCCAACCCCAACGTAACATTACAAAAGTAATTCCTGAATGACTCACCATTGTGCTTATTTTCAAAACAATTCATACCTTTATATAGCAAACTTAGAGTGGGCCCAAGTACTTAAATATTACCAAGACTAATACTGAATCACATTTCCACATTTTAAAGGTAGATTAGGGACTAAATCACAAATTGTTTATTTTTTAATTACTCTATCTGGAAAATATGACCAAAATATTTCAGAAAGTACTATTTCTCAGTGGGTCACTGGCAAGTCAGTCGTAATGATAAACTCTGAAAACCTGAAATACATGAAAACTATCCAAATAATTTTTCAAACTCTGATTGCCCTGTGACCTATTGAAACTTACTTTTTTGTCCTCTAAGAGTTAATCAATTATCTTGAAAAATTCCTATGTTCAATAAAAAGAGGCACAGAAAGAATAAGATTCTATTCACCGTTTCAGAAGGCTTCAATGTGATCTTTTTTAATTGTTCAATTTCATTGTCTTTCTGTATGTTACTGGAGAGCAGTCCCTTCAGCTGTATTTCTAAAGCTGCGACCAGTTGATCGCGTTCTTCTCGCCACTTCTGAAGGTTATCATCTTTCTCTGCCAGTTGTACTGTAAGTATTTCCTAACCAGAAAATGGAGCAAACGTTATAAAACTAAAAATTTTTTGAAATTTTTATTAGAAATAACACAACCATGAATAAGACATGTACCAAATTACATGGTTTTGGCTAGATGCTTGTAAAACAAAATACATAATGCCTTTAAATATATTTAATGTCCACATGCTGTATTTATCACTATCCCACCTCATTTCAAAAATCAGCTTACTGGTCACTTCTTTCAATTCTTTCAACAATTATGGCTTTTAAACTAATACTAGCATTTCCCCCAATATTTTGGAAGTGAGAGGTAAAATTACAGTAAAACAAATGACAAAACTAATAGCAACAAATAACAGAGAAATGAAAATTTAAAATATCATTTTCAATGTCTTCAAAAACCATGAAATAGTGGTGAAGTAACAAAAATACATGCAAGACCTAAACATGAGAAGCTGCAAACCACTGCTGAGAGAAATTAAAAATGCTTCAATAAATGGAGAGATAATCTGTGCTCAGTGATCAAAAGACTCAATAATGTTAAGATGTCAGTCCTCCCTAAACAGATCTATAGATTCAGAGCAATTCTGATTGAAATCCAGGCAGGTACACATGTGTGTATGCATGTGTGCATGCGTGTGAGTGTGTGTGGAAACGGGAAAGCGCACTATCAAAGTTATGTGGAAATGCAAATGATCCAGGAGAGTCAAAATTATTTTGAAAATGAAGAACAAAGTAGGAGCAAACACATTGTCATTTCAAGCCTACTATGATAATCAGGACAGTGTGATACTGGAATACACTGTGATCAGTGGAACAGAAAAGAGGGTTCATAAGTGCATGGTCAACAGACAATCTACAATAATGCCAAAGAAAGAACAGTCTTTTCAACAAAGATTGCTTACAATAGCCAAATGGAAAAAAACAAAAACAAAAACAAAAACCCAAACCTAATCTCATCCCATATACAAAAATTAACACTTAGCCAACTGATTTATGATAAAAGTGGCAGAGCAGTGAGAAAGAAACAGTTTTTTTCCAATGAATACCACCAGGAAAATTGGTAATCCACATTAAAAACAAATCTGGATGCCTCACTCGCTCCAACACAACACTCAATACTGGAATCAAAATATGAAAGGTAACACCTTAACAGGAAATGGTATGAGAACATCTTCATGTCTTTGAGGTTAATAAAGGAAAAGATTGGGAAAATGAACTGAAGAATATTTAAGAACTTATATTCATAAAAAGGCATTAAGAGAGTAAAAAGTAAACCAGAGACTGAAGAAAGGCACTTGAAACACATGACAAAGGGCTTCTAACCAGAAAGTATAAGGAGCTCCTATGTATCAAGTAGAAAAAGCCAAACAGTCAGATAGGAAAAAGGCAAGGGGACCTGTATGTAACCTTCAACTTCATTAGTACTCAGGGAAAAGCACCTTAAAATCATAAGAAATAACCAACACCACCATATGTTGGTAGGAATATACAGCAACTCCAGTACTAGAATATAAATGGGTACAGCTACTTTGAAAACCTGACATTCTACCAGAGTCCCACACATGTATACCCTATCATCCAACACTTCTGTTCTTGGGTAAATATGCAATAGAAATGCATGCACATGTGCACTGAAAGAAATGTGTAAAAAAATGTTTATAAGAGAATTTACTCATAATAGCTCAAAACAGAAAATAATACACATATCTTCAACATTAAAATGATTAGGCCGTGGTATATGCATACACTGCAATATTCAGCAAAGACAATGGACTAATTCCAGCTCCGTGTGGCATGAATAATTCTCACAAACATAATAGTGACAGAAGCCAAGTACAAACAAATGCATCCCATACATTTCCATTTACATAAAATTCAAAAATGGTCAAAACTAAAGTACAACATTAAAAGACCCAATAGTTGGGGCACCTGTGTGGCTCAGTCAGTTAAGCATCCCATTCCTGATTTCCGCTCAGGTCATGACCCCACAGTTCATGAGTTCAAGCCCCGCATCTGGCTCTGTGCTAACAATACAGAGCCTGCTTAGGATTCTGTCTCCCTCACTCTCTGCCCCTCCCCCACTTGCGTGCGCGCGTGCGCGCTCTCTCTCTCTCTCACAATAAATAAAAATTAAAAAAAAAAAAAAGAAATAGAAGACGACCCTTCTGAGGTACCTCTGGAGTAATCTTCCTTGAACTGGATGGTACTTAAGTAGATACTGATTTTACAAATATTTCCCGAACTATTGTTTGTTTACTTACTGTATTATATGTGACAATTTTAAAAATTAACAATTTATATACCTTAAAATGGGAGAAACATACATCCTAGATATGATGGTAAAGAAATGTATGGGAGAAAGAAGGAAGCTAGCTTTCTCAAGGATTGCAAAGTAGGTTTCCTTGCTAGCATTGCTGCCAATGACTGGGACCACTGACTGAGAAAGAAAATAGCCCTGATTCCTGTTTTTAAATTGGAGTGACTCAAAGCCAGTAGTTTGATTTCACTTCTTGCCTCTTACTATTGCCCAGGAAGGAATGATGGGCTATGGGACAGGAGCAGAGAACTAGAAGCAACCTTTCCTTTTAAGACAAATGTAGCAGCAGAATCCTGCTCAACCCACCACTTCCTGAGGATACCTTCAATCACATGGAATTGGCACATGAAATACATTACCATCTCAGAGCCGCAGTAACAACAACTGTTAGTCTCACACGATTTAGCATATGACCAAAAGAGTCAAGACTCTAAGGAAATGACAACTAATGTCATATTGTATTCCAGATGAGATTCTGGACCCAGAAAAAGACATTAGAGGGAAAACTGATGAAATTCTAATAAGGTCCACAATTTAGCTAACAGCACTGCAATAATGTTAATTTGTTGGTTCTGATCCTTGTACTGTTGTTATGTAAGGTGCTAACATCAGAAGTTAGTGGTTAAGTATACAGGAACACTCTGTATAAGTTTTGCAACTTTCCTATAAATAAAATGATTTCAAAATAAAAAGGTAAAATTATTTTAAAAATTTAGTGGGAAAATCACCCTTACCTTATGGAAAATTAACATCCTATTTTTATAGGAAAGCTTAGCTATTATCTATAAAATTCTGTCATAAACAAAAAAATACCAGCAATGACAATGTGATACTGCCCAGTTACTATGATAGTAAAGAGAAAACGAGGTTTTCATTTAAAGACAGTGTCAATGTGTCGCTCAAGAGTTTTCCTAGGACCAATGATGCCTTTTAACTTCTTTTTTTTCTGTTGGCAACATAACGTGCCAAACATACTAAGCAGTCAATTAAAACAGGAGGGGAAGAATAAGCTAAGATAGAATGCTGTAAGAGCTACAGCTGGTCAATGTAAAACTGAAGGTCATTTCTACCTGTAGTCTTCTAGAAACTATTTGGTTGGCTTTTTAAAAGTCCTGATAAAATCAGCTTATGAGGTAAAATACACACACCATGTTAGTAGAATCTACAGTTGAAAATGCAAAATCTTATAATATAGTAAGGATCACCACTGTAGCAATCAAAAGGAAGAGACGTTTAAGTTCTGTATCCAGATACTGAGATGTAATTAGGCATTTTCCCAACCTGCTAAATGGGCTCAAAAAGTTAAAATAAGAACATAAGTGAACTTCAAAATTGGGACAGAAAAGTCATCTTACAAATAGACTGCTTTTTAAAAAAAGCCAAGAAAATCAGGCAGCCATGTAAAGACTGATAAGAACCCCAGGGATAAATTTAACAAACCAAAGAAAGCTGGTAAAATACATCAAAGATAAAGTATAATTGTTACCCACCAGTTCATTTTGTTGCTTTAAACAACGCTCTCTGTCTTCAGCATATTTTTTCATCTCTTTGTTTCGTAGATTCTCAGCTTCTTTTGCTTGAGTGATAAGCATCATTTTTTCTTCTAGCCATTTCTTTCTATCAGCTTTATATTTATGTTCAGATTCCTATATATATAAATAGTACAAGTAACTATCACATGCTGAATAAGTAATAGTTGGTAAATGTATTTTTATAACATATTCATATAACCCATCACTTTTTTTACTTTTTGAAAACTTAAAAATAAGCATTTTTCACTAAACAATGATAAGAACAGAGTTTATTTTGGATTATAGAATGAATGCTGCTGGTTTCCTTTTCTAAATGGACTTCATTTTATAAACTTTATTTTGCTATGAAGTCCATTTAAGGACTCTCCTTCATCAGTGACCTTAAGAAATAAACAACTTCTATTTCTGAAAGAGTTACAAAGACCCAAGTCTTTCTAAACACCAGAAAACAAACAAAAAAAGAGACTTGGTTTGTGATGGTTTTCTTTTTTTTTTTAATTTTTTAATATTTATTTATTTTGAGAGAGAGAGAGAGAGAGTGTAAGCAGGGGAGGGGCAGAGAGAGAAGGAGACACATAATCTGAAGCAGGCTCCAGGCTCTGAGCTATTAGTACAGAGCCTGACACGGGGCTTGAACCCACAAACCGTGAGATTGTGACCTGAGCCAAAGTTGGACGCTTAACTGACTGGGCCACCCAGGGGCCCCCATGATGGACATTTCTAATTGCATGATATCAAAAATAAAATATTCCTGGGTATACAGGATGCCAAATAAAAAACAACTTGTACAACAGGACGTTTATTAATTTGAGGAACACTGGGAATAGCTAGACTGAAGTAATTTCCTTTCCAGAATTAGAAAGTTTACAATCTAAGATATGTGATTACGTCATTTGAGGACAACATAAAATAAACCAATATGAACTTAATATGAACATTCTCAATATAGTTAATATATTTTTTCATAAATAATGCAGTATTTACTTTGTTTTAGCTGCTTTGGGGTTTTCCCAACAGCAAGGGTAAATTTTAGAATACAAATTAACAGTTAACAAAAGAAAATATTCTTTATTTATTCAGTATCTGATTATATATGTAGCATGAGTTTAAGAAAAACATTTAGGTACAGCCAACTTTTAAAAATCATTATTATGCTTTCTTCAATTTTAAAACCAGTCCTTTCTAATCAAATGTAGAAAATTTTAAGTAGTATTTGGTAAACCCCATTAGAAAAATATTTCCCCCATATGTTGTATGCCTTACAGTATTTAGAGTTGAACATGGAAAAAATATAAACACAAAACAGAGTATCTTCTATATGATGCAGTTTCAAATATATTCCAGTGTCCACATACACAACTGTATTCTTTTCCAACTTCATAACTGAAAATTAAAATGATTATTTACAAAATAATCTTCCTAACAGTCCTCTTCCCCACAGCAGAATTTGATGACTCAGAAGCTTAAGGAGTAGAAAAATAGGTACAAACACATAAGAAGTTGTGATTTAAGAATTAGATATATAGAATGTAAAAATGAACACCCAACCACTGTATTTTCCTAGGCACTAACAGTGATTTGTATCTTGAGAATTTCCACGCTATGTCATTTCAGTGTATATTGAAAAATTATACCTATATGCTAACATTTCCCAGGAGTATTTCACCCATATCTAAATTAATTATAAACTATTTGCCAAATTCTCTCTCATGAGAAATACAAAGGAGAGATACATACACACATAAAATCGTACCTGTAACTCATCCTGAAGCTTACTGAGCTTTTCACTAAGTACATCTGTGTTATCCTCAAGTTCTTTATTTGACCTTTGATTACTTCTGTCTTCCAGATCTTTGCATTTTTCCTTCCATTTTTCCAATTCTAATTTGAAAACATAAATTTATTTTTTAAAGCATATGAAAAAGTTATACCATACAGAGATACCTGTGGCATGAGACACAGACAAGAATCAGCAGAACCCAGAAGAAAAAACATAAACCCAGATGAGAACAGAGCCAATTCCAAGGACTTCATTTTTAAGAGTTCTTACCAAATCCAAATTCTTAGAGAAGAGAAAGTACAAGGACCTCTCAAGAACCCACTGAATAGTGTTCAGAGTATACAGTGTTAAATACATCTTAACCTTAATTATGTAGGAAACTTCTCAAAAATAAAAAATAAAATAAACCGTGATGGTATTCTGAAGGATAGAATCAGGGTATTTACTGACATAAACATATAAGATGATACTAAAAAGCTGGACAGAGGTGAAACTCGATTGAGAAATTTATTCTTACGTCTGGGAAACATTACAAGCTATCATCCAGTTATTATGAAAGTGTCCTTATTCCTTCTTTACTACATATAATTTTACTTAGACAAAACAATTTTCACCACAATGGAAAACAGCAAGTGATAGGACATTAGGAAAACACGCCAATACTTTTATTATACTCAACTCCTTCTAAAAGGGAAAGAAATCTAGGAAAATACAGAGAAGAAAATACAGACCTTGAGATATTTAAGCAACCATGTTTTACCTGTGGCCAGTCTTTCGGCTTCCTCTAACTTCACCTCGAGCACTTGATCTTGTTCTGCCTGAGTTTGTTCCTGTTCTTCCAATGTCATTCGCATGTCCTCAATTATTTTCTCTTTAACATTTAGATCTAAAAATTTGAGGAGAACATTTTAGAAACTACTAACATGTACATCTAGCTATCCAATTTTTCTTGAGTTCTTCTAAAATTAAAATACACTTTTATTAACTATAATAGAATCTGAGTTCCACATAAAAGCTTTGTCTTGTTCACTGCTGTACCTCAATGCCTAGAACAGTACTGGCAGATATGAAGCACTAAATAGGTATCTGACATACAGATAGATACTTGAATGATTCCAAGAATGGATGGATGGAAAAGAAACTCTTTTCAGATAAAATTAACAATTTTTTATAATATCAAACTATTGGTACTAATAAACACAAATCTCGGGGCTTAGAAAAACCATTATTTGCAAAACATTCATTTTCAGTATAATATTCTCAAACCAAAAGTAAAACATTTACCCCCTAAAAACAGAAAGGGCTCAATCCCAATTTGACTTTTTTTTTTTTTTTTAGATCTCAAGTAATTATTTTTTTCTACAAAAATTGCCAAAGCCAAATATTTACTTCTAGTATTTTTAAAAAAAACAGCTCTTCAGGGGCACCTGGGTGGCGCAGTCGGTTAAGCGTCCGAGTTCAGCCAGGTCACGATCTTGTGGTCCGGGAGTTCGAGCCCCGCGTCAGGCTCTGGGCTGATGGCTCAGAGCCTGGAGCCTGTTTCCGATTCTGTGTCTCCCTCTACCTCTGCCCCTCCCCCGTTCATGCTCTGTCTCTCTCTGTCCCCAAAATAAATAAACGTTGAAAAAAAAAATTAAAAAAAAAACAAAAAAAAAAACAAAAAAAACCAGCTCTTCAGGAATGACTGTGCTATTAGCCTTACCAAAATTGTTTCTGGCCCTTAAAAAATGACAATAATGACATAAACAATTCTATTTTAATGCTGCCTGCCAGAAAGAGGGAAAAAGGAAAACGTGGCCTCTGGTGACGGCCACATTTGTAGCAGGGCACTACTACAAAACTTACCAAAACTATTACTGACGCCAGAGTTAATAAACCTCTAGATGCATACAGTTCAACCTCAGGTCACTGAACATTAAAAATGACAAAAATCTCAAAAGGCCTTCTCAAAGTGCACATAAAGCAATTAAGAAAATAAAGACAAAACACTAAGAAAACATTATATGAGTAATTTTTAGTATTTCTGTCCATTTATGTAAGCTGCCAGGAGTGCTAATAAAACAGAATTCCTCCTAGGATCAAAAGGAGTCTTAGTATTATTATCTAAACTCTTTCTTTTAAAAAGTATGATTTGCAAATATATTCAGATTATACAATTAATTAATTAAAAGTTTATTCAAAGAACCCCTTCTCTCTTCCACCCTAGATTTTACTCTAAACTAGAAGGCTAGAAAGAAAAAGGTTTAAGTATCTAGTTACCAATTAGGAACGTCCCAGGACACCAATGACAATTTCACTAATGACTATTATTATTTGAAAGGTAGGTGCAGTTAAAAAAAGAAAGAATTATTTTATCAGTCACTACCTCCAATAATATACACTTCATTTCAGGAAGCAATCCAGAAATACACAACTAATAAAATGAAATAAAGCAGCATGAGGACAGCTAGGAGACAGCTATCTCTTCACTGCTATCTAAAGATAGCCGTGAGCTGCCACCGCTAAATAAATGACTGTCAAATAAGCCAGCAACCAAGCATTAAGCATTGAGGGGAGAGCGTCACTAGAGCTATGGTGTCCTAGGAAGGCTTCAAAGAATAAAGGCTTCAACATAACATTTGTGAACAAGTAGGAAGTAGAAAAAAGGGCCATCACGTACATGAGGCCAGGGAGAGAAATAAATATAAATGCCATCAAAGACTCCAGACTAGAAATACTCACTTACTGATAGTTAAAATTTATTTCAGAATATATACCAGATGTACACGGACCAACTACAGAAGCATGAAACCACAGGACACCAGTTTCACATATCACACTGGCAAAAGTCCGAAGTTTGGTAACACCTGATACTGGCAAAATGTGGGGAAACGGGCATTCTATACACTATTTTACTGTGAATATAAACTAGTTTAATCACTTTAGGGAGCAATTTAGCAATATTTATCAAAATTTCAAATACTCATCATTTGGGCCAACAATTACACTGCTGAGACTTTTCCTTACAAATATATTTACATGTATCCACACTTTTGTACAAATTTATTCATGGTAATGTCTATAATAACAAAAAAACAATGTCTGAAATAACCAAAAGTATTTTTTTCATCAAAAGAGTTCATATTACTGGACACTAGATTATAAATGTGTTGTTAATTTTCTTAAGTATGATACTGTACTTAGGTAAGATGATTCCTTACCTTATGAATTTCATGATAAAGTATTTAAGCGTAAAGTATCATTGATGCCTGCAAGTATCTTTCAAGTTGCTCAGTTTTATACATGCATATTAGAGAAAGAGACAAGAGCCAGAGACAGATGCAAATGTGACAAAATATTTAAAAACAGTGAATCTAATAAAGGGTATTCAGGTGATCTTTACTTTCTGATTCCTTCACAAATGTTTATTTCTTAATTAAAATTTGAGAAAAATAGGAATAATGATTCCTACTTTATAAGCAATTGAAATTGTACCTTAAATTAGCATATAATATTCTCTACTAGATTTTGACATTATGTTTCATTTAGGATCAACACCATATCTTCAGGCAAATGAAGGACTCCGCTCCTTGCAACAGTGTATATTAAAATCAGTTTTATCTCCTCTATCCTAATAAATTTTATTACATTACTTAAGGCTTTCTTTCAAGGGAATAAAATTTTCTTTTCCCATTAAAAAAGGGGGGGGGGTGCCGCCTAGGTGGCTCAGTTGGTTGGGCGTCCAACTTCGCCTCAGGTCATGATCTAACCATTCGTGGGTTCGAGCCCGATGTCAGACTCTGTGCTGACAGCTCAGACAGCAGCTTGGAGCCTGCTTTAGATTCTGTGTCTCCCTCTCTCTCTGCCCCTCCCCCACTCTCTCTCTCTCAAAAATGAACATAAAAAAAAGGTCATATTAAATACAGTATGATATATCAATATCAATAAAATGTAATACTATTTAGCCTTTTAAAATAAAGGTTAAGGGGCACCTGGGTGGCTCAGTCAGTTGAATGTCCGACTCTTGGTTTTGGCTCAGGTAGTGATCCCAGGGTCATGGGATGAGCATTGGAGCCTGCTTGGGATTCTCTCTCTTTCTCTCTCTGCCCCTTTCCCCCAATCTTTCTCTCTCTCAAATAAAATAAAATTACAAAGTTAAAAAGGGGGGGGGGGGAAGGTAAAGTAAGATCTGTGTGTGATTATATGGAAAAATTTCTCAAAACTTCCCAAATATGTAGAGACTTATTGTTTTAGTTAGTGATTTCTTCTGGGGTATTTTTCTTGAGATCATATATTTCCAAAGGAAATGTGTGGTCTTGTATTTGCCTTCTTTATCACAGGAATAGAGGCAAATAGAGCAGGTCACAATAAGAGAACAAAACAAATTAGTCTGGATAGAGCAGTAAAGTTATATTAGGCTAGAAAAAGGTAGACTAAAATCCCTAGCTAGAGGGTAAAAGTTTGTGTAGGCAATATGAAAGGATTGAAAATTTTTAATAGGAAAATGACAATGAAAGAAGAGTTTTAGAAAAATCGAATCTAGCTGTGTTGCTATACGAGTGAGTTTGACATAAAACCTGGCAACGAGCTAGGACAAATATGAGGAGTAAAAAGAAGTAAAGTAACTTAGGTACTACTTCTGAGGGTGTGGGAAGACAATATTATTTAAAGTCTAAAAGCAAAGATAGTCAAACATTTTCTGCAAAGGGTCAGATAACAATTATTTTAAGGGACTATAACAACTATTTACCTCTGCCGCTGTAATATAAAAGCAGCCAGACAATACAAGAGAATGTGTTGCTATGTTCCAAAACTACTTAAAAAATTAGGCAGTAAACTGGATTTGGTCAGAAGACTTCCATTTCCTAATCCCTGGTCTAAACAATGGAAATCGTAGACATCAGTAACAGAGATCCAGAAAGTTAAAGCAGTTTGAGCACAGACATTCACATTCAGAATTTAATAAGACTTCAAAAACTTCAGCATAGGAAAAGAAAATTGTAGACCAATATCCCATATGAAAATAGTTGCAAAACCTCAACAGAGTACAGCAAACTAAGCCCAGCAACATATAAAAAGCATTATACACCATGACCAAGTGGGATTTATCCCAGGCATGCAAGTTTAGTTCAACATATGAAAACCAATCAATGCAATACACCTAATTAATTAAGAATAAAACCATACAATTGTCTCGATGGGATGCAGAAAAAGACATTTGACAAAATTCAACACATTTTAATCATAAAAACACCCTATGAACTAGGAACAGAAAGAAGGGAACAAACTTCCACAACCTGATAAAAAGCATCTACAAAAACCCAACACCTAACATTATACATAGTGGTTAAAGAATGAAAACTTTCTCCCTACAATCAGGAATAAGACAAAAATGTCCACGCTCATCACTTTTATTTAACACTGTTCTGGAGGTTTTAGCCAGAGCACTTAAACAAGAACAAGAAATAAAAGTCAAAAAGAATGAAAACAAAGAAGTAAAACCACCTTTATTTGCAGATGACATGATACTGTACATAAGAAGAGACAGAAAGAAAGAAAACCCTATTAGAGTTCATAAAGTAGTTCAGCAAGTTTACAAGATACAAGATAAATATAATTAAATCTATTGTGTTTCTATATACTAGCAATTAACAATCCAAAAAATGGTATTAAGGAAACAATTCCATTTTCAATAGCATTACAAAGAATAAAACAGTTAGAAATGAATTAACAAAAGATGTGCAAAATGTATACACTAAAAAATAAAAAATATCACTGAAAGGAATTATAGAAGGCCTAGCTAAATGAAAAGATGTTCCACATTTGGTTGACAATTTCCCCAAACAGATCCTCAAGATATAACACAATTTCCATTAAAATTCTAGCTGGCTTGTTTGCAGAAAATGACAAGCTGATTCTAAAATTCATGCGCAAATGCAATGAACCCAAAATAGCCAAAATAACACTTCCTAATTTCAGAACTTACTGTAAAACTATAATAACAAAACTTTCAATAACAATGGCATTGAAAGTCCAGAAATAAACCCTTACATTGATGATCAACTGATTTTCAACAAAGGTGCAAAGACAATGCAGTGGGGGAAAGAAGAGTCTTTCCAAAAATTGGTTCTGGGACAACTGAATCTTCATATGTAAAATTAAGTTAGACACCCCTACCTTACACCATATACAAAACTATAACTCAAGTAGATTAACTCAAAATGAATCAAAAATCTAAATATAAGAGCTAAAAGCTTAAAACTCTTAGAAGAAAACACAGATGACTTTGGATTAAGCAACAGTTTCTTAGACATGATACCTAAAATACAATCAGTCAAAACAGATAAATGGGACTTCCTCCAAAACTTTTATGCATCAAAGGACACAATCAAGGGAGTGAAAAACAACCCACAGAATGGGAGAAAACATTTGCAAATCTATCTGATAAGTCATGTATCCAGAATATATAAAGAAGTCTTACAACACCATAATAAAAAGACAAATAACCCAAATGAAACATGGGCAAAGGACTTCAATTTCTCCAAAGATATACAAGTGGCCTATAGCACAAGACAAGATGCTCAATACCAATAGTCATTAGGGAAATGCAAATCAAAATCACAATGACATAATACTTTATACCTACCTGCATGTTAGGTTAGTGTCCCCCCCCACAAAATTCATGGCCACCTACGATGAATAGGACCTTATTTGAAAATAGAGTAGTTGCAGATATAAGCAAGTTAAGAATAAGGTAAACTAGATTAGAGTGGGCCCTAAATCCAATATGACTGGTCTTCTTTTAAGAAGAGGGTAATTTGGACAGAGACACATAGGGAGAAGACACCAATACAGACACACCAATAAGAAAGATGGCCATGTTCCCTATCCCCACTCATCACGCTCTCTCTCTGTCTTAAAAATAAGTTAAGCATTAAAAAATTTAAAAAAAAAAAAAAAAAAAAAGGGTGCACCCGGATGGGTCAGTCAGTGGAGCGTCCTACTTGGGCTCAGGTCATGATCTCACAGTTTGTGAGTTCGAGCTCCGTGTCGGACTCTGTGCTGACAGCTCAGAGCCTGGAACCTGCTTCAGATTCTGTGTCTCCCTTTCTCTCTGCCCCATCCCCACTCATACTCTGTCTTAAAAATAAGTAAAACAGGGGCGCCTGGGTGGCGCAGTCGGTTAAGCGTCCGACTTCAGCCAGGTCACGATCTCACGGTCCGTGAGTTCGAGCCCCGCGTCGGGCTCTGGGCTGATGGCTCAGAGCCTGGAGCCTGCTTCCGATTCTGT
This sequence comes from Prionailurus bengalensis, assembly GCF_016509475.1. Lineage (NCBI taxonomy): Eukaryota > Metazoa > Chordata > Mammalia > Carnivora > Felidae > Prionailurus > Prionailurus bengalensis. The sequence goes on along the minus strand of NC_057351.1, from coordinate 50,091,146 downwards.
GTCTCCCTCTCTCTCTCTGCCCCTCTCCCGTTCATGCTCTGTCTCTCTCTGTCCCAAAAATAAATAAACGTTGAAAAAAAAAAAAAAAGTAAAACATTAAAAAAACTAAAAAAAAAAACCAAAAACCAGAAAGATGGCCATGTTAAAACAGAGACAGATTGAAGTTATGCTGCCATAAGCCAATGAACACAAAGGACTGCCATCAAGCATTAGAAATCAGAAGAGACAAGGAAAGATTCTTCCCCAGAACCTTCAAAAGAAGCATATCCCTATCAATACCTTCAGATTTCTTGCTTTCAGGGCCGTGAGAAAAGAAACTTCCATTGTCTTAAGCACCAAGTTTGTGATACTTTGTTAGAACAGCCCTAGGAAACTAATACTATAAATTTTTAAATCAAAAATAACAAATTCTGGTAACCATTTGGAGAGCTTTCATTCACTGTTGGTAAGAATGTAAAATGGTATAGCCATTGAGGGAAAATTTCATAGTTCCTCAAAAAATTACAGAGCTATCATCGTATGACCCAGTAGTTCCACTCCTGGATATATATCTCCAAGAGAACTGAAAACATATGTCCACCCCAAAATTTATACACAAATAGTCATAAAAGCCAAAAAGTAAAAATAACCCGTGTCCATCAACGGATATATAAATAAAATGTGGTATATTTGTTATGATGGAATATTATTCAGCCATAAAAAGGAATATAGTACTGATACATGCTACAGTATGGATGAAACTTGAAAACATGCTAAGGGAAAGAAGTGAGACACAAAAGGCCACATATTGTATGCATCCATTTCATGAAATGTCTGCAACAGGCAAAGCCAGAGACAGAAAGTATGTTAGTAGATGACAGGGACTGAGGATTGACAGCTAATGGGTATAGGGTTTCTTTTTTGGGTGATGAAAATGTTCTGGAATTAGATAATGATAGTGATTGTACAACCCTGTGAATTTACTAAAATGCATTCAGCATTACACTTTTAAAAGGTAATTATTAGGTATTATAGCTCAATTTTTAAAACAAGAATTTTATACTAAGATAGCTAAGTAAATCGCACTCAGTGTTTAAATGGACATATAGAAGCCAAAGTGAAAATGCCCTTTGTGTTTGTTGGGGAATGAAATCACAGGAGTGAATGAACTCTCAAGTGAGAAAACAAAAGGAACAAAGAGGATGAGGCCTTCGTTAGGAAAGTTGCCACAGTGGCTGAGGCTCATTCTGAGACACAGTCAGCAACTGGTACAGAACATATCACAACAGCTGAGACAAGTCTCAAAAGGGCGGAAGCTACATATTTACCATCTTATTTAGAAAAAAATATACTCACACACAATAAATGGTACATAAAAAATGAAAAGGAGGAAAAGGAGAAGAGTGAATAATTATGTCAAAATAAAAGAAAGGACAAAGGAAAGGAGGGATTGCAAAAAGCTAATAGATTTGAAAATACGTAGGTTATAAGTGACTTGGGAGCAAGTTTCAAGAGCATGGAAGTCAGATTAAAGTTGTCAAAATGGGCCTATGCCACAGTTCTCAATACTGTGCAACGAGAGGAAAAATTAAAATATGATAGAAACTATATCCTGGTCCAAGGGCATGCTTTTTCAGAATAGCTAAGATCTATTCACATTTATCAACAATAACAAAAGAGTCAAAGTAAAGAAAATCCCTAAAAGCATTATAGAAATAAGAAATGTTAAGGGACAAAAGCCTAAAAAGGCAGGCAGGAGAAAATAGGACAGTGTGCAGATAGATACACAGTATATTTATGCATACACACACTCAAATATTTGATCCTAGTTAATCCCACAAATGTCCAAATCATCTAAACAAATAATCTGGTTGACCTACCCCTTCTTTTTAGTCGGCCAAATACAAATAGCATGAATTAGTGAAGAGAATCTGAAACTTAAGAATGAAACAGACCTACGTTCAAATCCCAGCTCTACTAACCACACAACTAAGAGATTGAGGGATGAGTGACGGGCAGTAGAGGAATGCACATAATATCACAAATAGAAAGATGGATCATCTACAAAGGTAATTTTACATTTCAAATTTAAAAGTAAAATTTGAGTAAAAAAAGCACAATTCAGCACATAAGATGTGAAGCTGAAGTACTTCATGGTTTTTAAAAACTTTTTAAAAATATTTTAATTTTAAAGATGTTTTACTTGACATATATTCTTACATGATTTTGCTAGAAATCTATTCCATTCATTGTGACCTATGTAACCGACTTTGTTTTTCAGAAAATGGCGGCCATTATCTAGAAATCAATATTCCTTTAACTGAGCATTTTTTAATGTTTTATTTTTCTAAGAATAAACTTTACGTTGACAAGTTACTTATTAGGATCAATGCTTTTCTGTGGCGCCTGGGTGGCTCAGCTGGTTAAGCGTCTGGGACTCTTGATTTTGGCGCAGGTCATGATCTCATGGTATCGTGAATTCGAGCCCTGCATCAGGCGCTGTGCTGACTGCACAGAGACTGCTTGGGATTCTCTCTCCCTTTCTCTCTCTGCCCCTCTCCTGCTTGTGCTCTGTCTCTCTCAAAACAAATAAATAAACTAAAAAAAAAAAAAAAAAAAAAAATCAATGCTTTTCTCTTTTGATACAGTTACATCTTATGTTGACCTTACTTTATAATTTTCAGAGGAAAATGCTAAATCAATTGTTATGCAGTTATTTTAGTACCGGAAATAGAGATTTGCTCCTGACCTTTGCATACTCTCTCATACTGTTGTATAGCTTCTTTCACATTCTGATTATTTAACTGCTCCTGCAAAATGAAACAACAGGAATTAAATGCAAATGTAACTAAAATGCACACCAATATTTAATATTGGGATTTAAAAATAAGGTTCAATGTTAGGTTTGAAATCTCTCTCCTACAAGGCTGATTACTAGTCTCAAACTTCCAAGTTTTTTCACCTTGGAGAAAAGGGCAGGGTGAGAGTAGTAATAAGAAAAACAAAAACAAAAACAACTTGATACCTTTAATCTACCTCAAAGTTACTGCCCAGTCATTTTATTTACTCAATATTTTAAGCTACCAGGTTTCTCTTATACACCACAAAAGTAGAAATGAGGATATGGAGGCTCACTATACATTTAACAATAGAAGGAACAAGGAAAACCATAAAAAAAAGTTCCCTATCAATAAACTTAAAAAGCTGAAAAAATAGGGTCCTCCAAACCCTCTACATAGAAAGTAGCTGGGAAGTTTGAAAAAAATAACAGAAGCCACAAAGGCAAGACTAAATTATGGACACTGGAAATCTTCCAATTCTAGTTTTAACCTACCTGGTAATCCTTCATTCCCTGTCTCATTCAGTGTCAACACTATCTCCTTACTTTATAAATTTTACAATGAATCATTACAGAACCTGGAAATCTCTGAATCCTATTATGAAAGTACAGGCTGCTTTATTAGGATTACATTCAGTTAAAAATTAAATCATGTGTTGGGGCACCTGGGTGGCTCAGTCAGTTGAGCATCTGACTTCGGCTCAGGTCATGACATCGTTTGTGAGTTCCAGCCTCGCGTCGGGCTCTGTGCTGACAGCTCAGAGCCTAGAGCCTGCGTCAGATTCTGTGTCTCCCTCTCTCTCTCTCTGCCCCTCCCCCTGCTCACGCCCTGTTTCACTCTCTCTCTCTCTCTCTCTTTCAAGAAATAAACATTAAAAAAAATTTAAATCATGTGTTTATATCTGAATATTCATTGGTTTGCTTCATTTAAAAGCAAACATGCAAAGAATACAACAAATCCATTCTTTTTATTGTTGCCCAATCTACTTAATTGATGTCAAGCAAAATATAATCACTTATAAAGGGATTTTGCTTTTTAAGTGTCCTTTTGAAAAATATTTTTTTTAGATCATGAGCTTCACTTTCTTTTTACTTTTTATTTTGAAATGATTTTAGATTCACAAAAGAGTTGCAAAGATAGAAGAGATCTCCTGTATAACCTCCATGTAGCTTCCCCTAATGTTAACTCTTACATTATCAAAGTACATTTATTTAAAAATTGCAAAACACTGGACAGAAGAATGAGCAGTTGAGTCTCCATTCTCTATTATTTAAAATATGGAAAAAATCATCTTTGTATGAAAAAAGAAATTAGCACTGATGCAATAATGCTAATGAACACTACAGACTTTATTTGGATTTCACCAGTTTCTCCAGTGACATCCTTTTTCTCTTCTAGGATCCCATACAGGATCGAAGATTGCATTTAGCAATCATTTCCCCTTAGTCTCCTCTATTCTGTGAGAATTCCTTGGTAATCTTTTTCTTTAATAACCTTGACACTTTTTACTGGTCGGGTATTTTGTAGAACATCCTCAGTTTGGGTTTGTCTGATGTTTTCTCCTAATTAAACTGAGATTATGGATTTGGGGGTAAAATACCACATGAGATGGCCCTGCCCTTCTGGACACATCCTATCGGGAAGCACATGGTCTCAACATGACTTACTACTGGTGACGCTATTCTTGAACACCTGGTTAAGGTGCTACCTGCCAGGTTTCTCTACTGTAAAGATACTACCTTTTCCTTTCCGTACTCTATTCATTAGAAGCAAATCACTATGGCCATACTTAATTTTAAGTAATTAAAAAAAATTTTAGATTCCAGAAATAGCCAAAAGAGAATTTGTTGTAAGAATGGATACATTTAAGTAGATACTAAAATACACCAACAAAATCTACTTAAACTATTTTAAAAACAAAACTGTTACCTTGAGTTGCTGAATGGTTCGCTGTTTCATATCTATTTCCTGAGAACACTGGTTTTTCTTTTTCTCCAGTTCATTGATTTTCATTCTCAGCAATTTCTCCTCATCACGCATTACAGATACCTACAAAGTAATGTTTATAAAACAAATTAAATGTTTTTTATAATACTAACTGCTTTTTGTTGTTTAAAATTCATGGCCACTGGTTCAAAGATTCATATCCTTTAAAACCCATTAGAAAAATTACAGAGTCTAACATACTATGATATGGCTTCAAATTATAGAAAATGTCTTAATACACTAAAGGAGAGTGCATATGAAAAGATCACTTTCTTCTTATAATATTTTAAGAATTTCAAATTCTCTAAGTGCTCTAAAAAAGAATCAACATAGCACCTTGCAACAGCAAAATCATTATCACAGAAAAATCAATAGAGATACTCTATGAGGAAAATACTGGCTCAGGTTTCCAAGGTTTACTGAGTAATGGGATCAGTAATACAAGAAATACTTTAAAAGCTAACAATGGCCCACAGAGGATGAAAATGGAACAATCATAAGATCAAAAGTTATCCGGGGCGCCTGGGTGGCGCAGTCGGTTAAGCGTCCGACTTCAGCCAGGTCACGATCTCGCGGTCCGTGAGTTCGAGCCCCGCGTCAGGCTCTGGGCTGATGGCTCAGAGCCTGGAGCCTGTTTCCAATTCTGTGTCTCCCTCTCTCTCTACCCCTCCCCCGTTCATGCTCTGTCTCTCTCTGTCCCAAAAATAAATAAACACGTTGGAAAAAAATTTTTTAAAAAAAGATCAAAAGTTATCCACGCAAGTGAAGGTCAACTGATTGATTACTGGTAACATAATTCTACAATTCTCTACCAATCCTAGAGATCTCATAAAATGAAGGCTATAAACTGAAAAAAGCTCCCCTTCATAAAAAGCATGGAAATACCATAATAGTAGCTCTGAGTGGTTTGGTTTCAGGGAATTTTTACATTTCTTTTTAGGCTTTCTGAATGTTCCAAATTTACTACACAATAGATACATATTACCTTTATAATCATACATTAATATTATTTTTATTTTGTTTAAAAAATATGGGACTTAGAGTAATAAAACCATCCTTACCAATTTTACAGCCATAAACTATCAGCCAACAAGAAATAAAGACTGTGTGCTGCACCAATATGCACATAAGGACCACCTTAGTTTCCATCCTGGCTCTATCATTTGTTAGCTAAGTGAACTTGGACAAGTTAGATCTCTCAGTACATGTTTCCTTATCCATTAAATGGAAGTTAAAAACAATGCCTACCCCTAATATGTCTGAGAATTAAATGAGATGTTATATGTAAACTCAGAATAACTGACCCAGAGTAAGCTATTATTGTTGTTGTCATTATTATTATTTACATTGACACTACATATTATTTTGAAAAAGAAAAAATACCCTTAATAACCATCATTAGGGTAACAGTGGTCATCTATACAATAAAACATAAAAAGAGATACCCTTGTAAATAGTGGTGTGAAAAAAAATCTCAAAACTAGAGTTAAAAAGCAATATATATATATACATGATTCCATTTATAAAAATAGACACATACAAGCATACACAGCAGTTACATACATATATTAAGTCAAATGCATACACAAAGATCTAAAAAAACATAGATGGACTGGCAAGAGTGGTCATGTTTAAATGGAAGAGAGAAATGAGAAATGTTAAGAAATATTTCCAAATAATATATACAATTAAGTTTTTAATTAGAAAAAGGAGCTATTATTTAATTGGAAAAATGAGCTATTATTTAAGTAGCTGGTTCCATGTGAATAGAAGTTAATTATACCATCCTTGAGAATGTTTACTGATAATCATGGTGCTCAGAAATAGTACCTTAAACCAGGAAGTTATGTGTCTAGAAAACGAAGGATCCAAATCTTCTGAGTAACGAACAAATGCTTTTCCAAATTATACCACATTGGTTTTAGCTTACTGATCTAAGAATTTTCCTATTATCTAATTATAGTTTAGGTCATCTTTACTGTCTAACATTCCTTATCTAATCTACCATTAAAATATTTGTCACGTAACTTCGAAATTTTCTGTATATACTTATATGAAACTCCATAGGTTTTTACATTTTACCTATGGTGGTATGATTTATATTTTCCTTCCACTGATTAAAAACGTTGTTATAGGGGCGCCTGGGTGGCGCAGTCGGTTAAGCGTCCGGCTTCAGCCAGGTCACGATCTTGCGGTCCGTGAGTTCGAGCCCCGCGTCGGGCTCTGGGCTGATGGCTCAGAGCCTGGAGCCTGTTTCCGATTCTGTGTCTCCCTCTCTCTCTGCCCCTCCCCCATTCATGCTCTGTCTCTCTCTGTCCCAAAAATAAATAAACGTTAAAAAAAAAATTAAAAAAACAAAAAAAAAACAAAAAAAAAACGTTGTTATATTTCCCTTATTATAATGAATACATACTATAAGATATTAATAAATGCAACAATAGAGCTTTAAGAGAGTTACCTATGCCACTGCCTAAGTTAATCAAAATATGTAGTATTTTTATATATTTCCTTGCAGTCTATATTTTAATGCAGATTGTTCACAAACATTTAATCTTACCATATACACTTGACCCTTGAACAATACAGAGGTTAGGGATACATATCTTCTATGCAGTCAAAAACTGACATATTACTTTTTAATTTTCTTTATGTTTACTTATTTAATTTTTGAGAGAGAGAGAGAAAAAGAGAGAGAGCAAAGAGAGAACAAGCCAGGGAGAGTCAGAGAGAGAGGGAGATTGAAATCCCAATCAGGCTTCACACTTTCAGCACAGAACCTGACACAGGGCTCGAACTCATGAACTGTGAGATCATGACCTGAGCCAAAACCAGGAGTCGAACACTTAACGACTGAGCCACCTAGGTGCCCCGACATATTACTTTTGACTCTTCAAAACCCTGACCATGGGCCTTACCAATATCATAAAGTCAATGAACACATGTGTATGTTATATGTATTATATACTGTGTTCTTACAATAAAGTAAGGCTAGAGAAAAGAAAAAAGTGGACCTGCACAGCTCAAATTTATCTGTTTAGGTTTGACTATATATAAAATTGGGTTCACTTTCTATTATTTAATATTATAACACAAGCATTTTCCCATATTATCATGAAAGCTTAGCTCTTAACTTTGTACTTAAATCAGAATCCTGCTATTTATACTGATGATTCTGAAAACTTTATAAATTATAAATTGTGCTGATGAAACAATGAGAAATACAATTTACACATCTCTACAAATCACTATAAATGAAGAAACAGAACTTAGGCCAAAGCTTCCAGGCATCACAGTGCTTAAGGAACTGGCAGAGAAAGAAAAGAACCTCTATCCATAAAAAGTGCAGAGGGGAACTGGGTCCATAGCAAGAGCTTCACTCCCCCTTCCTTTTCTTTTTTTTTTTTTTTCTTTTTTTTTTTCAACGTTTATTTATTTTTGGGACAGAGAGAGACAGAGCATGAACGAGGGAGGGGCAGAGAGAGAGGGAGACACAGAATCGGAAACAGGCTCCAGGCTCTGAGCCATCAGCCCAGAGCCCGACGCGGGGCTCGAACCCACGGACCGCGAGATCGTGACCTGGCTGAAGTCGGACGCTTAACCGACTGCGCCACCCAGGCGCCCCACCCCCTTCCTTTTCTTTACTAGACAGACCTAATGGTCATGAAAATTGTTGCTTACTTAATCAGAAAGTTCATATCCATTCTAACTTTTTTATTCATATTTAATTTACATTAATGCTATCTTATTATGGGAATTTTTTTACATTAAATAATAAACTATTCCAGAACTTCAATTTCAAATGGTTTAGAATAAACTAACCAATCCTCTGTTGAAAAAATATATATATACTGGATGAAAAAAAAATAAATTTAATCTTTTTAAATGCATTGAAGAATTAGCAAAAAAAAAAAGTTAAATACAGAGATAAAAACTGAGTGAAAATAAGAATCATAGAAATAAGTGGAGCACTGACAGATGCTGGCTTTTAAGTACATTTGAAAAATGAAGTGGTCTGGTTTTCAAAAGAATGGTAAAAAATAAAACTATTAAAATAAAGAACTTCAGGCTCAGACAGTTAAGTGTGTGACTTCGGCTCAGGTTATGATCTCACGGTTTGTGGGTTTGAGCCCCACGTCGGGCTCTGTGCTGACAACTTGGAGCCTGCAGCCTATTTTGGATTCTGTGTCTCCCTTTCTCTCTGCCCTTCCCCCACTTGTGCCCTGCCTGTCTCTCTGTCTCTCTGTCTCTCTCTCTCTCACCCTCTCTCTCTCTCTCTCTCAAAAATAAATATTAAAAAAAAGATTTTAAATAAAGAACTTCAATCATCAAAAGACGACAAAACAGAAGATATTTGTGACGTATTTAACTGACAAAGAATCAAGAATAAAGAAATACTACACACTAATTTAAAAAAAAAAAAAGCACAATTAAGAGAAAATATTAACAAATGATTTCACAGAGTAGTTAGTAACCAGAACAGACAAATAGCCAATAAACACATGAATAGATGCTGGACTTCATTAATTATCAGAGGAATGCAATTCCAAATGGCAATAATACCCCTTCACATCGTCTGATGCAACAATTCCACCCCTTGGAATAGAAACTCTCACACAAGTATATGCACAGGCATGTATAAAAGAGGAATGCTGCTTCTACAGCAAAAAAACAGAAACAAAAAACAAACCTAAATGGCAATAGGAGAATGGATAAATAAATAGCAGAAGGTCACACAAGGGTGTATTATACAGCAGTAAAAGTGATTATTACAATATACATAAATGAATCTCAGAAATATGATGTGAAAAATAAAAAGTCTCAGAAAAATACAATATACTTAGAGATAAAAAATAAATATGGTTTTAAATTATATTTTTAGAAGGTAAGAAAGATTAAACACAAAACGTTCAATGTAGTAACTTCTATGGAGGTAGGAAGCATAAGTAGGGATGGGGCCCACAAGCATTTGCTATATCAATTTCTTCAGACCAGACACATTTAAGTATTCTTTTTAACTAACTCAAAGTAATAATAAAAAATAATTCTTTAAAACCATTTCAGCTTTGGGGCACCTGGGTGGCTCAGTCAGTTGAGCACCTAACTTCCGCTCAGGTCATGATTTCACAATTCATGAGTTCGAGCCCCATGTCGGGCTCTGTGCTGACAGCTCAGAGCCTGGAGCCTGCTTCAGATTCTCTGTCTCCCTCTCTCTCTGCCCCTCCCCTGCTCTCACTGTCTCTGTATCTCTCAAAAATAAATACACATTAAAAAAATAATAATAAAAAAATTAAAAATTGTTTCAGCTTTTAGGGGTGCCTGGCTGGCTCAGTTGGGAGAGCATGCAACTCTCAATCTTGGGGTTATGGGTTCAAGCCCTACACTGGGTGTAGAGATTACTTAAAAATAAAAAGCTTAAAATTAAAAAAAAAAACAAAGAAAACCACATTTATTAAAAAAAAAAACAACTTTCAGCTTTAGAAAAACTCTAGGTACAAGACAAAATCAAGAAGTCATGAAAGAAAAATAAATAAATTTAAATACATGAAAATCAAAATTTGCTCTAAGGCAAAAAAAGAACCCTATTAAGAAAAACAGCAATGAGGAGAAGGGGTCTTCAATCCATATCTTTAAAAAGGCTAATTTCGGGGCGCCTGGGTGGCTCAGTCGGTTAAGCGTGGGACTTCAGCCAGGTCACGATCTCGCGGTCCGTGAGTTCGAGCCCCGCGTCGGGCTCTGGGCTGATGGCTCAGAGCCTGGAGCCTGTTTCCGATTCTGTGTCTCCCTCTCCCTCTGCCCCTCCCCCGTTCATGCTCTGTCTCTGTCTGTCCCAAAAATAAATAAACGTTGAAAAAAAAATTTTTTTTTAATAAATAAATAAATAAATAAAAAGGCTAATTTCCTAAATATGTAATAAGCTCCTATAAAGCAAAAATAATTGAAAAAAACAGAAAAATCAATAACCCAAATTAAAAGGCCAAAGATATGAATACACAGTTCATAGAAAAAAATATAAATGGCTTTTAAACAAAAACATGCTCACTCATAATTAGAAAAATGCAAATTAAATTACTGTGAGATACATACTTTATCTGTCAAATTAGCAAATATCAAAAAGTATGATAAAATACTACTTTGTGGATTAGGGTGGAAAAAATATTCTCTTATTCTCATAATTACCTCTGGCTTACAAATTGGCATTGAGAGTATCAGAATTACAAATGCATCAAAATTACAAATGCACAAACCAGTGAATCATAAATTCTACTTTTGGGAATTTATGTATCACAGAATTTCTTGTAAATGTTCAAATGACTTTGCTGCATAAGCTCAATCAGCAGAAGACAAAATTATCTGAATTGTCTAATAATACAGGACCAATTAACTAATGGCAAATACAGTTTGTAGTCATAAAATAGTTCATTTGGAGATTCTTTTTTTTTTTTTAAATGTTTATTTACTATTGAGAGAGAGAAACAGAGTGTGAGGGTGGCAGGACAGAAAGAGAGACAGACACAGAATCCGAAGCAGGCTCTAGGCTCTGAGCTGTCAGCACAGAGTCCAACGTGGGGCTCAAACCCTTGAACCATGAAATCATGACCTGAGTGGAAGTCGGACACTCAACTGACTGAGCCACCCAGGCGCCCCTGGAGATTCTTGACATTATCCTGATATGAGAAGACAGCCAAGATGCACTATTAAGTGAAAAAACTAAGATTCACAACAGTGTCTATAGGATATTTTCATTTTTTTTTTTTTTTTTTTACAGAAAGAGAAGAAAGAAGGCTAGAGAGAGGAAGAAGTAAAGAGAAAGTAACTGGTATCGTTTGATGCCTTGGAGAGAAACTTGATGGCTAGGAAGGAGGGAGTTTTTTTTCTCACTGTATATACTTTTGTGTATTTTGTACTTGCAATCAGTGATTACATTTCCTATTTTAATATTAAACTAATAAAAACTTGTGACAACTATACTGCATACACTTATGAATATTATCTGCAAACAAGTTTCATTTTTACTTCTGGGGGAACTTGAACTTGGCAGTGCTTAAAAGAAAAAAAGATTCTAATCCTATATGAGGCACATTTTTTTCTTTTTTTGAGATTTATTAAGTTTTTTATTTTAATTCCAGGATAATTAACATACAGTTATATTAGTTTCAGGTGTACAAAGTAGCGATTCAGCAATTCTACACATTACCCCGTGCTTATGATGATTAGTGGACTCTTAATCCCCCTCACCTATTTCACCTATTTCCCCATCAACCTCCCCCACATATTTTTCTTAACGTTGAACATTCCTGTTTGTTGAAGCTGGCTAAATTTTCTTCTGTGAAATAAGTTTTCTCAGCATTTTAAGAAAAATTATGGAGTTGGTAAATGTTCTGTTTCATTCTAAAATCTGTGTCTAAAAAATGTGCCATGGAAGGGAAACAATCGTTGTTATTTAAGTTGGCCATACAACTTTTGAAATAACCTACCTCTTTCTGTACTTGCTCAATCTGTTTTTTCGCATCAGCCAGTTTCTCTTTCAGCTCAGCATAGTCTTCTTCCTTCCTCTGAAGATCTGCTTTCAGATTCTGGGTAAGAGCAGCGCTTGCAGAGAGCTCCTCTTTCAACCTAAAGAACACAAATCATGTTCTATAGTGACCACCACTAGACACATACGATCATATGTGTAACTGCTAACGATCTACCAAATTCTCTATTTTCACAAACCTGGAATGTCCAATGAGTCCTTCAGAGAGGATTTCATGTGATTTTATAAACAGATTTTTGCACATAACTTTGGGTTCCAAAGGTCTATTTGAATAAAGTTCAAGTTCTGTACTCATCATACATGCTATATTGTATTAGATTAAGTTATGCCCATCTATTATTTAAAAGCTACATAGGAAAACCAATAAAATAAATGCTTTGCACATTTTTAAATATTTTAATAACATTTATCTTACTTTTCTGCTTTTTGCCGGTGGGTTTCATTTTCTTCTTCCTTTAACTGAAGTGAATGCTTTGCATCTTGCAAATTATTTGTTAATTGTGCGATTTCTTCTTTCAACTTGATTTCCTTTTCACTTAAATCTTTGGTGTTTTTAATAGAATCCTGAAGATTTGCTTGAAATTCCTTCAGACTTCTCTCTAGCTTTGAGATGATAGATTCCTTTTCCAATATTTCTTGTTCTAACTTGGCTGAACGACTACATTCATCTTTGTGAGTTTCTAAGATTGCTTTAAGTTCCTTTATTTTCATCTTATAGCAAGTAACATCTTGTGTAAGTTCTGAAAGTGCTCTCTTCCCTTCAACTACATGCCGTACTTGAACATCAAGAGAAATGTTTTTTTCTTGCAATTCTTGTTTCAGCTGTTGTATAAGATTTTCTTTTTCTTTCAGTAGGTCACCTTGATTTTTATTCTCCCTCTCCTCTGTTTTTAGCCTATTGTTTTCATCCATACAGCCTCTTAATTCTGCCTGTAATTTTTCTATCTGTTGTTCCAATTCCTGGATCTGATGACTTTTTTTGGAAGAGGCTTTTACAATCTCCTTACACTCTTCCCAAATGGCCTCAATACTAGAGTGGAAAGAACTTTCCCTACCGAGTTCTTGAATATGATATTCGTTAACCTGCTTACTTACCAAATCATCATTATCTAAAAGGTGTAACTGTGTATTCTGTAAATTATCCTCTTGAAAGCCACTTGACAGATCCCGGAGATTGAGTAAATCTATGTTTGCGATCTGAGAAACTGAATCAAGCATTCGTAGTTCATCTATTTTTGCTTGCATTGCTTTTATTTGTGAAACATTAGTTGTGATATTTTTTCTAGCGGTTTCTATTTCCTTTGACATTTTCTCAATCTTTTCCTCCTGTTCTTGATTTATACCTCTCAGCACATGTAATTCAGAAATTGCATTATCATAATTTGACTGAATTTGCTGGACCTCAATATTTAAAGTCAAACTCTTCTTTTCAGAAAAAGAAAGTTCCTGCTGCAAACTAATGATCTTTTTGTTTAATTCTGCTTTTTCTTCCTTTTCATTTTTAAGTTCATTCTCAGCCATGAGTAGACATGTTTTCAGTTCTTCATTATTTTCTTGTAAAATTCTAATGCCTTCCTCATCTTCTGAAATGGTCTTCTGCACTTCTTCACTTTTCTTTTCATCTTCAGTTGGAGTTACAGGGATAGGTCCTTTAAAAATAAGAAAACTGTTATTAATCTAGCAAACATTAATAAAACCAAAAAATTACCCTATGGGCCAATATTAAAACATACAAAAAATATGAAAGCAAACTTTTAATGAGAAACAGAAACAGGGCATCGAGTGAAAAAGTAAAAACAGGTTGCAAAACATACACCCACATAAGCCCATTGATGTAAAAATTATAGTTCCTTAAATTAATGCAGAAAGAGTTAGCAAAGGAAGCATGCCAAAATAGATGGTAGCTACCTGAGCAGGATTACCAGTTATTTCTCTTCTTTTTATAACTTTCAATATTATCTACATTTTCTACTACAAGTCTTTGTTATCATTATAACATGGGACAGAGGGAAGGAAATCACATAATGAGACACTTAAGGTGGACATCCCAAACCTTAAAGAACAATTTTAAAGTACAACTGTATTACAGATCTACTGAATTAATGACTTGAAAACTGAGTACCTTATTTTAATAGCTAAAATTAGGGGGGAAATCGTTGAAATTCTGAGAACTCTGATATTGCCTTACCCTTCTTCACTAGTTGTATAACTGTCAATAAACTCCCCAACCCTAAGACCACTTCCTCAAATGTAAAGCAGAAATAATAACATCACCTATCTCAGTTTCGACAGTATGGATACAAAAACAAGCCTTATCAGTAGATTTCTATTTTTCAAATACAATCCGTATTCATTTCCTTCACCTAATTGTCTAAATGCTCTTGGGTAACTGTGCAATCTCATTTCGGAATCCCAAGATCTTTCTTTAATACAGACTAATTTTAAAAGCACACTGAATAAGGTTTTATTATCTGTAACTCACATTGTGTCCTCTGCCTCATAGAGAGGGTGGGGAAAACATGGCATTACCCTTGCTGTATAGCCTCACTATCTTAAAAGCTGCTTAGTTTATTTTTGAAGCTTTTCTTATGTTTGTAGTTACATTTTCCCAATTTACTGCCTCAAGATTCTTAATTTATTCTAAGGATTCCAGCTACTCTGGAGTCTTAAAGATTTACCCTATTTTTACAACAAACTAGCCCACTTCCTCTTACGGATTTTTTTTTTTAAATAATCTTCAACCAATATATAATTCTTCCATCTGAGTGTCTCCTAACCTTTTACAAAGTTGGGGCAAGTCGTCCCAAAGTGGAATTATCCAGTCTCCACTGGTTCAGATTTCTGTTTTACTTCCCATTTCATGTAATTCTCTACTTGTCATGCTATATTTATACCTATGACTTCATCAGTGGAAATGACTAATTAAAAAAACTAAATGAGGATGATAAGAGTCCTGGACTTTTTTTTTCATAACTTAGAAATGTTTTTTTTAAAAAAAGAATCCTCCTGCCCTTTAAAATGACAAGTTATAAAATTGTGTGAACCCTTCATGAGGAGAGATGGGATCTAAGCAAGTTTAAAATGAGAATAATCAGAAATTCAGAACTCACAAATAGATCCTATCTATCCTAAGTTGAGAAATTTGAGTCACGCATACCATATGGATATAGTCCCTAAACCTTCAAGTGAATACAGAAAGCTCAATAAAACTTTTGTGATCAAATAATGTTGTTCTTTTAATTTTACTATATTTCAAGACTGGGATAATTACATAACATAAGGTAAATCAAACGAATTTGTTTTGTACCTGATTTTTTTTTTCAGATACTCATACTGTTCTTCCAGAAAATTTTAAATGTTTTCTATCAAAAGATTTATACAACATATTCAGAACTGCCTTGTCAGGGAGAAATTAAAGTATTAGTCAAGCAACAGAGATGGGAAAAACTCTTCAGTATCTATTGTTAACTTATAAAAACTACACATAAACAATAAGAATGCAGTTAACACTTTAATTCAGTATTTACACTATACTCAACTTATACGTATACTGCTTACTGTATTTTGTTATAACAGGTACAGTTTTGATTGAACAATTGCAAGTAAGCAGACTGTATCATGTCTCTAGTTTGCCTCCTTTATTGCTACCTGAAGGCTTATTTCTTAGACTGTTTACATGGTTACCAGCTTTCCCAAAGTACAGATACAGTGACCTCAAACAAGCAAGTTCACTTTCATAGGAAAATTGCTTTGCATTCCTTTTTAAGAAGAGAAAACATGCATCTATGAAATACTATCAACTCCCTGATCCTATCCTAGTGGTTACAGGACTCACATATTTTATTCCAGAGATTTTAGTAGAA
Organism: Prionailurus bengalensis; assembly: GCF_016509475.1. Taxonomy (NCBI): domain Eukaryota; kingdom Metazoa; phylum Chordata; class Mammalia; order Carnivora; family Felidae; genus Prionailurus; species Prionailurus bengalensis. Next base: position 50,074,944 of record NC_057351.1, on the reverse strand, counting down.
GTTAAAGGGGAAAGATGGTGGTTATAACTATGATTTTCATAGGGTACCTTACATATATATTCCTTGTAGTCTCTAATAACATAAAAAACTGAGAAATGGCCAAGTGGTTATGAATTTAAGGAGAAAAAAATATTTTGTTGTATTACATAAACTTACTTAAATCTACCCATATCAAAATTATTTATGCCTAACAACTACAGTTCTTAAATACTCTTCATGAAAAGGTTACCTTTAGGATTAGTCCCACTGTGTGTATTACTTGCTCCTGGCCACTTCCACTTCCTAGTGACCTACTGATCCTACGTTCTCAGCTACTCTATGGCACAGACCAAAGCGAAAGAGGGAGAGGAACAGTGTGCTATGGAAAATCACAGCAAAGGCATCCCTCCTTCAATGCATAACAGAAGGCATATGTTTATTATGTCTTGATCTATTAGCTCACATGAGCACCACACATCCTATAAACCATATATCTAATGTTATATTATCCTCTAAGGCATTTACTTTTGTAAACATGCATTTCACTGAGGTTCTATAAGGTTTATCATGTTGGTATACTACCCACTGCCTTCATCTTTGAAAACCTCAGGAGGCAGGTAGTACTTATTTTATTTTGCTAATGACCAAAGTTAAGACTTAACTTACTCCTTTTCTCAAGGTGAAACAGTTAGGCAGGTTGGTTGCTAAAGCTAAAGTTTATAAACCTTTCGTAGAAAGCCCTTACGCCCTGTATCATACTACAAAAGTTTTCCAAAAAAAACAATGATTTTCTTAGAGAGAACATAAAAGTTGATATATTCTTCCACATAAACAGAGACATACATTATACAGTAAGCATGCACCCACTTTTTAGTAATTCTACAGTAAATGCAATAACTCAAGCACATTTGTCTTTGGTACTGTTCAGCTCGAAGTCTTACTGTCAAATGTCCTTTTATAGAAGGAATAAAGAATGCAAAGGGAGAAAACAGTGTGGAGAGATTTGGGCATGAAAAGATACTGTAATTATTTAGTAAAGAAGACTACCATTAAGCACAGAAGTAAAAAGAATCATAGGCATGCAAAAGAGTGATAAAAACACAGTATCTAAAATTATTTTATTAAAATAAAAGACAGCTGTAAATACGCACACCCATCCTCCAGGCAGTTTATAATGTTAGCATTAAAATCAGTGACATTTACATTTCCTCAGGTTTTTTCCTTAGATAAGTAAATTTCCTGTTTGCAACTCTGTCCATTACTGGTTTAGGAATTAACTTTCTGAAAGTCCTCCTGCTGACAAAGTAGTACCTTTCTTTGCTGGCGGTTCTTCTGGTTGAAGTTCATTTTCATTTTGTCTTTTTCTTCCCAAATCGGTTTTGGTTTTGTCATCCTCAAGCACCTGAACTGTCTCACTATAAGCCAATGTATTGCTTGTTATTAAAGAAGAGGTACCAGCCTGATCCTAAAATAAAATAATTAAGGTTAGTTCACATACAGAAAGCTACAATACATGTAAAAGCTATATAAATGTTTCAGTGGTGTATCATAAAAATTTTATTTTCAAATCAGTAGAAACATTTTCTAATTTATTTCTTAAATCTCACCCTAAAATAACTGACGGCTCTGGCAAATGAGTAATATTAACTAACTTGTACACTCTCTAAGGAAAACAAAAATACTTATCTTAAAGTCAGTTAAGCAAGTAGTTTCACCCTGATACCGAAAATCAAATTCATCATTAGTGGGTTTAGACCTGCATGGGGATAACTGGAGAACCCTAAAACACTTACCTTTAAGTCACATTCCAAATGTGCTTCGAAAAGAAAAATACAAAAATACTACCACAAAACTGTTTCTTACAGATGGCTAAACTTAAAATCTTGAGGTCCCCCTCTAGAAACTCTGCAAGTTTTGTTTTGTAATCAAAGCCTCTCAGAGATAAGCAGTACCTTCTTATCTTTAACAACTCCCAGAAAAATAGTTTAGGCCTTAGCTTCTAAGCCTATGTATATTTAAAGATACACAGTCCACATACAGCTTTAAAACTGAGCCCCCAGTTTATCTAAACAATAAAAATCACTTAGATTTTTATTTTTTAACACAAATACTATGCCTCCCTAAAAGGTGAGCAGAAAACAAAGATTGAATATACTGTTCTCCAGAAAGAGGAAGGATGAAACTCCGTAGTTAGGTCTATAAAGTAATCAAAAGTATGGTAAAGGCAGGGACTTTTTTTTTTTTTTTTAATGCAAAGATTACTTAAATCCCTATATGCTGGTAGCAATCCATGTTGGGGGGAAAAAAGTGTATGAAAAAAACAAAATGCCATTTTATACCATAAAATAAAACATTTTATTCAGAAGATATAAATGAGATGCCTTTTTTAAATTACAAAGTAATGAGGTTTTTTTTTTTAAGAAGTTTTTTTTTAGCTATCCCTAAACAGAGGAGGATGTCATGACGAAAAACCTCCACGCGTTTTCACAATTAGTCCCCTGGTGTCACTGAGAAATAAAAAAATCCTGGAATAGGCAGATCACACGGCTGACAGAGCCTGAGAGTTTTCATTCAAACACTCCATAACAGGATCAAGTTGGCTCCTTCCTCACTCTTAGACCTATCAAAATGATATGATCATTTTTTTCCTCCTTCAAAGGATACAACTTCCACCAAAAAAAAAAAAGAAAAGAAAGAAAAGAAATCTATCCTCCACAACTCATTTACTGAAGAGTCTTTTCTGCCCCTAGAGTATGCTTTTGGATGGAAGGATGATCAAGAACCGACATTCAAGACAAACTTTTTTATCTTTCAGAAGAGTCTGCTTTCAAGACAAGCTTTGGAACAGTGACCCTAGATTAACAGTTTAACAGCACATTCAGGCTAAGTCCCAAATTACTTTGCATTTGTTTACATATTTATGTGAACAATACTGCACACTGTTTTAACTTGGTTGGTAACACAATCTAGAACCCATCTAAAAAGTTTATTTACAGGCAAGGACTATTAAATTAGGAATACGGCTTATTTTATAGTGCTTTCTCACTATTACTTAAACATTACAGACACACTGTGGTATACAAACATACTACAGAAATAAACATAATTCTGGGGCGCCTGGGTGGCGCAGTCGGTTAAGCGTCTGACTTCAGCCAGGTCACGATCTCGCGGTCCGCGAGTTCGAGCCCCGCGTCACGCTCTGGGCTGATGGCTCGGAGCCTGGAGCCTGTTTCCGATTCTGTGTCTCCCTCTCTCTCTGCCCCTCCCCCGTTCATGCTCTGTCTCTCTCTGTCCCAAAAATAAATAAAAAACGTTGAAAAAAAATTAAAAAAAAAAAAAAAAGAAATAAACATAATTCTACCTTAAATTTCTAATAATTCTCTTGGAAGTGGTAGTCGCCAGTGTGATCTATCTCTGGCTTTTTTTTTTTCTTTTTTGTATTTTCCATCACCAAACCAAATAAGACTTAAAATCCAAATGAAGTGATTAGAGCAAAAGCATGTGGTGACTAACCAAACGAAGGTGCTGAGAGAGTCTGGAGGCCCAGCAATTCAGTTACTGTAAAAAGTCAAGCCCCAAGTCCCAAAAGGTCTTACCTCCCCTTATTTCACAAGTCCATTTTCTCTTCTTAATCTCTATCACCACTATCCAATTACCCTTAAACAAAATTGTCATCAACCATCACCTGACTCTTCCAAGATGCTTCTCTGGTCTCTCTGCCTCCAGTCTAACTCCATCCCAATCCCATCCTACAAGTTTCCAAATACATCACTCAAAATAAAAAATCAACTTTGCTACTCCTCTCCTTAAAATTAACGACTCCTCACTGCCCATAAAATAAAATCCAAACTCTTTAGTGCAGTATTTAAGGACTTCCATCATCTTACCCCAACCCACCACTCCCAGATTCATTTCTCACCTCTCCTTGCTTTTAAACTTTCTTCTTGAATAAATGCTTGTGCTTTCCTACAGTGACTGAAAGACTTCTCACTTCCATGACTTTGTACATTGATTCCTAAACCTGAAAGGCCAGCCTATTTTCTTGTCTATCACAGCTACAAACTGTCCCCTCCCCCTACTTTCAACTGGCTGAATTTTAGTCACCCTTTATGGCTCAACTAAATCATTTTAACCTCCAGAAAGTATTCCCTAAACCTCTACCTAGTCTCAGCTTCTTGCATATAGTGACTACACTGCACATTTCATTGTAATTATGTTTATATGGTTTCTCTCTTACTGAGGAGTCATTAAGGGGACTAGTTTTTATAAACCTATATAAGTCTCAAAATCTAACAAGGTACCTGGCATCCAGTAGACACTCACAAGTGTTTCTTGACTAAAATAAGCCGTTTTATGCTTCTTATCCTTTCTGTCCTCCTTATTACAAGGGTGTCTTTCCCAGTTCAGGTACAAAAAGTCAGATAGCCTGAATAATGCATCTAATAAATAACAAAAGACAGGCCTGCTACCAGAGATTAGACAGAAGGTAAGCTACTCTTCCTATATACCTATGCAGTATCAAAAGCCCACCTAATGTTGAGATGATTCAGAGAATATTGGTGGGTAATGGACCTTGACTGTAAACATACAAAGGACAGTCAACAGTCACTTTTTACAAGACACCAACCCTGACTCATCTGGTCAGAGAAAAAGACCTACAAAAGCACCTCCAAACAAAGCAGAGAGGTTTGGTATTAGTTTACTCAGCCTATTATGTTATATGTTCTGACTTTTTTAATTCAAAAAATAATCTAAAGGAGTTTACAATAAAAAACATAAAACCAGAAATCATTTTTTTAAACAAAGGATTAAAAGGCATGCTGATTATCCTAAACTAACTAAATATGAAATTACCTAAGTTTGTATGTATCAAACCCTTAAAGGCTTTGTATGGCACACAATACACGATGTAATTTTTTAAAGAAAATATCCTTGCTATTATTAAGCATACGAACATTAGCAAAAATGCATATAATAAAAAAAAAAGCCTCTAACAAAAAAACCCTAATTTCAATGATTTTCATTTTTTTAAAATGTTCATTTATTCATTTTGGAGAAAGAGTATGAATGCATGCGTGGGTTCAGGGGAGAGACAGAATCCCAAGGAGGCTCCACACTGTCAGCATAGAGGTAGGCATGGGGCTCCAACTCATGAACCATGAGATTGTGACCTGAATGGAAATCAAGAGTGAGTTGCTTAATCGACTGAGCCACCCAGGCAGCTTCCACCATTGAATTTCATTTAAAGTTCTATAAAGAGATACAGAAATATAGATACAGTGATGGAAGTCTTTATGATCTGAAGATATCTAAGCACATGAAGTTCCTTTTGCCCCAGAGCTCCCCTTCCAAGGGGCTATGTGTTCTTCTCTCTCATACATGTAAAGTACTGCCAGCATAGTCTGTGGGATATTATGTTCAAAGAGGTCAAATGTTCTCCTGCAAGTTACTCAAAAATTCAGATTTGCACAAGAGTAAACTGAATTTCAACACCCAAATAAACAATTCGACATTCTTAGTAAATTATTTTTAGCTATATGAGCTATTTTAAATTATTTTATTTTGAACCAAAACATAGACTTTTTAACGTAATTTGTAAGGCAGACAAAGTTAAATTCTTACGCTGCTTATAAACGTGTTATCCGTATGAAATTTTAGGTTTTGAAATTTATTGATTGTATCCTCTTTTTGAGCAATCATATCTCCCAACTCTTGAATTTTTTGATTCTGCATAAGTATTGTCTTTAAAGAGAAGAAAAACAGCAAGGTTTAGTAAATATATTTTAGGATAGATAAAATGCAAATAGGATATAATTTTAGAATTCCTTCAAATTTAAAACGAAGTAAAAATACCAGTAGCAACACACCATGCATAGTATGACCTTATTTTTGTTTAAAAATAATATATATTTACATTTAAAAAAAAAAGAAAAGCAATTTAATGAATTGAGTAAGAGGAATCTGGAATCAGACCATCTGAGTCCGAACCCTAGCTTCTCCACCATCTAGTTGTATGATCCTGGGCAAGCTATTTTATGTCTCTGTACAAATAAAAAATAACAGTATCTACATCATAAAGTTGTTCTGAGATGTAAAGCACTTAAAAGAGTACACAGTAATGTTCTATACAAATAAATACATATAAAGTAAAAGTCTAAAAAAGATACCAACCAACTTGGTTTTCCCATTTTTATTTAGGACAAAGATTATGGGGGATTTATTTTCTATTTTACATATAACTGAATTTTCACAACTAGGATCTACTATTTTTATAACTAGAAAAAATAAAGGAAAAGATTAGGAATCATCCAAACACTAGCTGTAGTGTCTTCTGCTAAGTACATTATTTTGGTTATTTCTTCGAATACTGAATATTAGATACCAAAGATCTTATTTATGTCTAATCATATCTTAAAATATTTAGCTCTTTAGAAGGATAAATATAAATTGATATAAGACCCATGCCAGAGAAGGTCAGGAAAAATAGCAAGTTTAGAGCTCTAAGTTCACTACATGTGCATGTATGCTTGTAATTTCATATTTAGACCTATCAATGTCAAATCCATCTACAACCACTTGGAATGATTATCTGATCTAAAGATACAAGGTGCCGACGATCTTCAGAATTCAATGCTGCACACTGATCAAGCCATATCTCATATTTTACAACAGTAATTTTAGGTGAAATAAACACCATTTAAATGCATCCAACTAACACTATGCACCCACCGAAAGAGTAACACAGATCTTTATGTGCTGATGTACAATTACATCAGCATGATCTCCAAGACACCTTTTGACGGAAGAAAACAAGACACAAAACTAATTAATCCCATTTGTGTAAACTTTTCAAAAGATGTGTGTATGTGTTTTCTATATATAAATAAATATCTTCTGCAAAGACTGAAGAAACTTTCTAGTTGCTATCACTAAGAAAAGGCCTGAGAGTGAAAGCACTTATAATTTTCAATTTTTTTAATCACATTCATTTATCATTTTTTAATTATCTTTAAAATAAATGTACCTTGTCATAATTCATGCTCCTTCAATTGCTTAATTATTAAGTTCCTTATCAAGACAAAATAAAACTTGAAGTATTACCTTATTAGATTTCTCAAGCTCTTGAACCAATGAATTTATGTTAATTTCTGATTCTGAAAAAATAAGAATATTGAAAACAAATATATAAGCATCTAAAAAATATATTACTGTATAATCATTGACACATAAGCTTCTATAGTTGACGTAACACTAGTGTTACAGTCAGGAAAAATGATTTTCACAGCCACTAGAAGCACCCAGGACTCAGTTACTAATTCTACCACCAGAGGGCAAGGTTTCTGTAAAAGCCACTTTCAAAATCCAATCCAAGGTAAAAATGAATGACCTATGTTAAATAGTGAAAAATTTCTGGTGTAATTTCAGAGATGAAAGGAAAATAGAAGCTTTTCTATTTTCATAATGTAATGTATGAAATACATTCACAATGTAAAGGCACCACTTACATGATATTTTCTACCCATCTTGTTTCACACAGAAAAGGGCAGAACATGTCCTCCAACACTTTTAAAAACCAGATATGACAAGACATTGAGTGTGTGTGTGTGTGTGTGTGTGTGCGTGTGTCTGAGCTGGAATGGAGCACCAATGTAACAAACTTAAAATCACTCCATAGGAGTTACTCTATCCCAAACTTACAAGCCCAGAGCAGAATCTACCACACTATGACAGAACATAAAAAATACAGAACAAAATTCACAGCTTTACAATTTCCTAAGATTTCTTAATTTGCTGATAAAACTAATGCTTCATTTGGTGTTTGTTGTTCTTGTTGGTTTTGAGGGGTCCACTTTCTACTTTCTATTAATATTAGCCTATAAGTAAATGAAGGCAAAAAAAATTTTTGATAGTAAATTAGTACAAAGCCATTAAAATGTTAAAATATTAAATGTTGCCTAGATCAAAGAATTTTCTAGTCAGTACAGTAAATACGTAAATAAGCATCTGTTTTACTCACCGACTATGTTTTTTATGCATTTGTAACATCTAAATATGGATAAAATACATCTACTTACCATTTTCTTTCTTTTTTAACTCTTCCTGGATTTTGATTAATTCTTCTTTGGTTTTAGCTAATTCAGCTTTAACTTGATTAAACTTTATTTCTAAACAAGCAATAGCTTCCTGGGGGTCAGCAAGAGATGCAATATATAAGTGAGCAATTTCAGCCTGTTTCTTAATATCAGTGACATCATCTTGAAGGGAATCAATAATATCTTCAATTCCTACATAATTATGTGCTTCCTAAAAACAGCAAAAACCACATGCCTAATGTTAACAGTGGCTTTCACTCTTGCAATGCGGCACTATCTAATTTCGACAGTTTTAAGAACACATAGCAAAAAAATTCACAGTTTAGAATTTTTTTCAATAAATTGTATCAAAGTATCTCTAATTATTAAAAAGCTGTGTTCCATTACTCATGACTATTTTATGGAACATGAGACACAGTTTCCCATAAAAAAAATGTCATAAGTTGTGAGAAATCCTTCTAGAACAATTATGACTGTCAGTTCAGGTATACTTTGTTATATAATGTCTCATAAGGGCTCTGGTGGGACAGCTAAGGAAACAAACCTCCATCATCACAACTCAGACCAAGAGCCAAACCATGTCTAGGATACATAAACATGATCTGACAGCAAGAGCCAGGACATCACCATCCCAGGCCCCTAAACTGAGTTATTAAAAAAAAAAAAAAAAAATCAAACAACCCCCAAAAGACATCAATTTCAGTGGAAGCAGAAGAAGGGTATGTTTCCTCAAGGGCAGGGAATGGTCAATCAGCCAACAAGAGCAATCCTGTTTACATATAAATGATTTTGCTTTAATCAGAGCAAAATTGTTTAAAATGGACACAAATGAGGCTAAAAGGAATCTACCTACAATCAATACATCTAAAAAGCAACACAAAAGGAGATATAAACATGACACATAATTTCTCTCTAGTCTAATAGCTATATTTAACTAATTGTGCTTACATTACTAACAAAGCATGCTTAATTATAATAAAGCTACATAGTAAGTATTTTAATTCTAAAGTATATTAGTGTTTCTCGTCACTGATGTGGTACACTACACACAGATCAAACACCTCACTGGACTTCATATTTCAGTTAACATACTTTGTTTTCAACTTTCATGACACAATCTTCATTCTCTGGTTCTTCTTGAGAGTCACATTTACCAACCAAATCCCTGAAGATAGCCAAACGACATTCAGCATTTTCCTCAAGTATCTCTCGTTCCTGAAGGAGAGTTTCCCTTCATAACACAAATTAATCCCATTAGGAAACATAAAAGCACAACTTTGTGTTTTTGTTTTGAATTTGTAAGATTAAGGATACATGCACCCTATGTTTACTGCAGCATTATTTATAATAGCCAAACTATGGAAGTAGCCCAAGTGTCCATTGATAGATAAATGGATAAAGATGTGGTGTGTACACACACACACACACACACACACACATATATATATACAATGGAATATTATTCAGCCATAAAAAAGAATGAAATCTTGCCATATACAACAACATAAATGGAGCTAAAGGGTATAATGCTAAGCTAAATAAGTCAGAGAAACACAAATACCATATGATCTTACTCATATGTGGAATTTAAGAAACAAAACAAACGAGCAAAGGAAAAAGAAAAAAGAGAGACAAACCAAGAAACAAATTCTTAACTATACAGAACTGATGGCTACCAGAGGGGAGGTGGAAGGGGGCATAGGTCAAATAGATGATGGGGATTAATAAGTACATTTATCAGGGCACCTGGGTGGCTCAGTCGGTTAAGCATCCGACTTCAGTTCAGGTCATGATCTCGCAGTCTGTGAGTTCAAGCCCTGCATCGGGTTCTGTGCTGACAGCTCAGAGCCTAGAGCCTGCTTTAGATTCTATGTCTCCCTCTCTCTCTCTGCCCCTCCCTCGCTCTCTCTCTCTCTCTCTCAAAAATAAACAATAAAAAAAAGTTAAAAAAAATAAGTACACTTATCATGATAAAAAAATAAATAAGAACTAAATTTCTAAGATTAAATTATTATAAATTAAAAGCAGAATTTAAATCATTCATGTACAATTCAGAACCACTGTCAAGATTAGCAACAGCTACTCTCAAGGCTGAAAGAAGAGGTCAGAATTTAGAAGCCACTTAATATAAAAAAAGTAAATAAAAAATTCTGTACAAATAAAATTCTCAATTTTTACTAGGACATGAAATAAGTAACTTACTTAAAATCAGCTTCCCGCTGAGCTAAATACTGAGTAAACTCCTGTGTAACTTCATCACGAATTTTAAATTCCAATGTTAACTTTTCCTTTCTTTCAGTTATCAGTTTTTTTTTCAAGTCTTCTATTAAATCCAACAGTTTCTAAAACATAAACATTAAAATCCTAAGAACAAATATATCCCAAGGGAAATATTACTGTCCAAGTATTCAAAAATAACTCTTTAGTTGACTATAATTATGCATCCTTTTAATAATGATAATATTCTCATTGAAAATTACATATGTGCAGAGACTCAGTAATCTGAAAAGCCTCTCTACATTTTAAAAATACACTTACAGTAACTCAGATGTCTCACTGTATGGCCACACTAAGAAAAAAAAGGACAAAAAATCTGAAGATCCATTATCCACCAGGAACTACTCTGGGGAGTTCATATTCGATGCCTTTCAATCCACATAACCTTCTGTGAGCGTGGTAGCAGCATCCACACTTTGTAGGTGGGGAAAGTAAGGACCAGGTTTGTGGAAAGTGGTAAAGGCTGGATTTCAACTTAGTCAAGATTTAAAGCCTAAGTGTTATACAGAGTAGTTACTGAGAATCCCAAACACATTCCAAAATGGAAAAAAGATATGTTTCATAAACTTATTTGGTGAGCAACAACTCCAAAACCCTGGAAAAAGCATAATATGTAATATGGACAATGAATAAATAAGGCAATTAACACTTGACATGGCCAGTATAGATCTGTAATAAAATATTATAGCATAACAGCCTGATAGTCTTTTAAGATTTCTACTTAAACTTTCTCAACAACAAATTACCCAATAAACTCTCTCAAAACTACAGATCTTTCAATGTCTCAATTTGATATTGAAAATATTTCCATAAATATCCTAACTTTGAAATCCTGGTTCTAAGAACCTACACCGAAGAAATACTTCTATACCAGGACCCAGTGTTCTGGCTGTGAAAATGGTTATCAGTGTTGTTGTTTTATGATAGTGATTGTACTTAATTAAAGGAAAAGTGAAACCCAACTCAACAGTCAAACAAAAAAGATTGGTTCAATTATGGTACGATCATACAGCAACCTACTGTAATGAACAATGACATATTAATGCATACTTTGTACCATTTTTTTTTTAAGTGAAAAAAGTCAGGATACAAAAGAATAATGGATAGGGGCGTCTGGGTAGCTCAGTTAGTTAAGTGTCCAATTTTGGCTCAGGTCACAATCTCACTGTTCATGAGTTCAAGCCTGACATCAGGTTCTCTGCTGTCAGCACAGAGCCCACTTTAGATTCCCTGTCCCCCTCTCTCTGCCCCTCTCCTGCTCACACTTTCCCTCTCTCTCTCTCTCAAAATAATAAACAATTAAAAAACAAAAGGGTAATGTATAGTAAAAATCCATTAACATGAGTGGTATATAGAGAGATCTTTATATTTAGTTTCCTTTTCTTTTTCCAGATTCCATCATGATTAAATAATACTTTTATAATTTCAAATGACTACATTTTCCCACTGTTAATTTTTTTTTAATGTTCATTTATTTATTTTGAGAGAGAGAGATCTCATGAACCAGTAGATCATGACCTGAGCCAAAATCAAGAGTCAGACATGGGGCACCTGGGTGGCTCAGTGGGTTCAGTGTCCGGCTTTGGCCTAGGTCATGATCTCACCATTCCGGAGTTCGAGCCCCGCATTGGGCTCTGTACTGACAGCTCAGAGCCTGAAGCCTGTTTCAGATTCTGTGTCTCCCTCTCTCTGCCCCACCCCTATTCCCTGTCTGTCTCTGTCTCTCTCAAAAATAAATAAACATTAAAAAATAAAGGAGCATCCTCGGTTAAGTGTCTGACTTCAGCTCAGGTCATAATCTCATGCCTTGTGAGTCTGAGCCCTGCGTGGGACACTATGGTGACAGCTCAAAGCCTGGAGCCTGCTTCTCTCTGCATCTCCCCCACTCGTCTCTCTCTCTCTCTCTCTCTCTCTCTCTCTCTCTCTCTCTCAGAAATAAACATTTAAAAAACATTATTAAAAAATACCACTGTTCAATTTTATGCATTTACCATACATGTAAGACAATCAACCATCCTGTTTTTGAAGAAATAGAATAACTGGTACTAGGCAGACACTTTGAGTGCTTTTACCTGACTGCAAAGTAAGTTTGGTGGATTATGCTAAAATCACTGAGTGAAAGGATACTAAGGAAGAAGATACTCACATGGTCTCAAACTATCATCCCGCAGATGATACTTTTAAAATATAAAGACATCTGAAACACAATACCTTAACCAAATGAGCAAAACTTAGCATCACCAAGAATGGGGGATTCAGACATCATGTGTCTCCTGATAGGATGCAATGGAAAATTTACAACTTGACCTAAATAATAGGATGTGTATAGTGTAAAACCTGAATCATGAGGAAACAGTCAAAGAAACTGAGATTGAAGGTGCTGTACAAAACAACTAGCCTCAACTTCTCAAGAATATCACTGTTAGATTACAAATAACTAAAAGAAACATACCAATCAAAAACAATGGTTAACTTTAGTTGAAGCTCAAAAACATAATGGCTGGGCACCTGGGTGGTTCAGTCAGTTAAGTGTCAACACTTAATTTTAGCTCAGGTCATGATCTCATGGTTCGTGAGGTCGAGCCCCACATCATGCTCTGCACTGACAGCCCAGAGCCTGCTTGGGATTCTCTCTCTCCCTCTCTCTCTGCCCCTCCACTGCTCATGCACACAAGCATGGGTGCCTACATACACTCTCGCTCTCTCAAAATAAAATAATTTTTAAAAAATGACTATAAAGGACATACTGGGACCACCGAATAAATCTCAATATGGACAATATAATAGATTATATTATTATATCAATGTTAAATTGCCTAGGTATGAAAATGGTGTTGTGATCATAAGGAATATGTCTACATTGTTAGGAAACACATGCTGAAGTAGTTAGTTGTAAGGTGCCATTATGTCTACATCTTGTTTTCAAATGGTACTGGCAAAAAAAATGTGCATTCACATACACACAGAGAATTAAACATGGTAAAATGTTAACAACTAGCAAATTCAGGTGAAGTATAAATGGGTTTTCATTGTACTAGTCCTACTGTAGGTTAAATTTTTTCAAGACATAAAGTTGAGGGGCGCCTGGGTGGCTCAGTCGGTTAAGCATCCAACTTCGGCTCAGGTCATGATTTCATGGTTCAGGAGTTCAAGCCCCGCATCGGGCTCTGTGCTGACAGCTCAGAGCCTGGAGCCTGCTTCAGATTCTGAGTCTCCCTCTCCCTCTGTCCCTCCCCTGCCCCGCTCTGTCTCTCAAAAATAAATAAATGTTTAAAAAATTAAAATATTAAATATATACACATATATATATACATATAAAACTGAGATACATAACAAACTTAGCATGTTGCTGAAAAAAACTGGAAGAGAGGGAGTTGTAGGTATTGTTAACCCTAACTTTCATAATAATAATAAGCCAAGCTTAGAAATACGAGTTCTTAATACATACCCTCTTCTCCTCATGGCTACTGAAAGCCTTATCTTCCTCCAAAGTCTTATCTAGATCTTCATCAGTACGTTCACTTTCCACACTTTGGTTTTCTTCACCTTTTTCTGGATCCTCAATTAAATCTTCATCTTCCACCAGGTCTTCTAGACTACTTTCCCATGAAATCGTGGATCTTTTTACATTTAGTATTTTATTAACTGAATTATTAATGTCTAGGGATACATCTTGAGAAGATTTGACAGGTCCAAATGGTTTCTCTTGAGAAGAATTTAAAGCGTCTGGAACACAAACCTGTAAAAATATCCAATGTGACTTTTAAAACAGAAAAGGAAAAACTGTCAACCAGAAAAGAAATCCATAAATTTGAGTCAAATAAAAATTCTAGTGTTTAAAAAAGACCTATCTATGCAAACAAACATACAAGAAGGACTCCTAGCAGAAGGGCTTCCTGATTAGCCATGAAGTGAACCAGATGGATGGCAGAGCAGACGGACAATTCACAATAATACTCGTAACTTGTAATGAGTGTGTATTATGAACTCTTATTACTAAGGTTATCCTAATACTAGCAAGGGAAACTTTCAATCTTTTTAATGCCCTCTTACTTGATCAAATATTCACATTTCTAATTTTCAATTATTTCCCAGGTTTTCAGTTATAAGTACAAAATGGGTTAGTTACACCAAGAAAAAATGGTTCATATTCTGGTAAGAAACTTAATAAATCCTGCAGAAATTTGAATATATTTACTTTTTGTGCAATGGCTGAGAATTTCAACACATTGAGGGTTTCATCATAGGCAAAATAACACTGGCTGATGTTGACAATCATGCATATTTTCCCTTTACCATTAAAAAAACTTTGAAAATAGTGAGTCAGTTTACTTTCCCGGAAAGGCACATGCTGTTGAAACCTATGGAAAAAATTTTCAAAAAACCATAAGTTAAAACAAATCTCATAAAGTCAGAATGCTGATAAAATTTACAAAGAAATAATTAATCTAGCTATCACAGACTTAAACTCTAGGTTAGTGATTAGTTCTGCCGATAAAAGTCATTTTCTGTTTACTTATGTTCTTTTCTTTAAATACTACTACTAATACGAAAACTAACAATAACTCAGTATGCAAAATGTTAAGAAAATCACATTGAACTGGGTTGTATTTTCTAGGGTAAAGCAATTATACAAGATATGCCATGAAACACATTAACTAAAAATGAAGGCTAATTACAATTTACTAAGCCTAAAGTGTAATTAACGCAGAAATCTTATCACATCTAGAACACAAGGCATTAATTAGTAAGAATACAGTGGTTTTAGATGCTAAACCAGGATCATAAGAAGATTATCTAAAGTGTTTGTTGACATATATTTGCTAAATATTTGCTAAGTATTTGGAAAATACTGTTTACTTGATGAGTCACTGACATCAACTAACAATATTTTTTACTTCAATTTTTTAAATCCAAGAACTCTAAGTATTTCAATTGTAATCCATATATAGTCATCACATACGAAGCAGGTTAAAAACAAAAAAGAACTTTCTAAAACTGGAGTTGAAAGTTTAAATATTATAACACTTAATATGCTAACAGCACTTTCAGCAACACTTACTTTGACTTTTCACTGTTTTTCAAAACATTGATACACTTTCCCAGAGTCAATAAAGAAGTATTGATGTTCCCAGTCTCTCTTAACCTTTCCCCTTCATTCTGTGTCTTCAGGCTTCTTTCTGAACCAGCAAGATCACATAAACACAATCTGAATTAACCAAAAAAACAAAAAAAAAACAAAAAAAAAAACTATGAAAAGTTCTTCAAAATGAAACAATTCAAAATAATTAAGAGTTAAAGAATGCTCAACTTACTCACTGACTCGCATTACACGAGGCATTTCAGAATCTTCAATCTGTAATATTCTAATAGTGAATATGCTGTGACTAAAAGAAATATACAAAAATCAAATGTTATCTTTCATTTTTAATTTCTGCATTCCATCTGGTGAAACCAGCATCCAAATAGACATCTATTTACACCCTAATACTAGCCATACCTCCAGCACTGCATTTTCCAACCAGTTGCCAGGTATTCCAATCCCATGTTTCATTGTTACCTAAATACCTAACTGCCTAAAATCATGTATCTTGTCTTTCATTTAGCCCCAAATTCCCTGAACCCTCTCCTTCTCTTAACATTCCACTTCTATTAGTGGAATCATTTACAATAAAATTTCAATATACTTGCAAAGATCATATTATTAGTTAAAATGGTACACAGACTGCTAATCTTCTACCTAAAGCAAAGCATACATTTGGCCCAAATACAGGCTTACCTGGATCATATACTATCTTCATGCCATACTAAGTATGGGAGACAGGGCTCTTTCCCCCTTAAGAGACAACCTGTTTTAAATATCTCACTGTTTAAACTTATTTCCTTTTGTCTCTCAAGTCCCAATTCCTTCCCTCAAAAACATCATTCTTTAACCTTGAGATGTCTATTGTAGGCAACTCTTAAAAGAGAGCTTAGATATTCACATAAAGAGTAAAAATACCTAAGCGACTTTATGTAAATTAGTAAATTTTATGTTAGAACAAGAAATAGTCCAGATAATCTTCTGTGCTTTAGTGCTCCTCAGTTAACAGAATACTTTTTATGCCTATGAATTCATCTAACATATCAGAGAGACTACTGCCCAGTTCAATCTTAAATTAGTTGTATTTATAATAGCACAGAATACCCTGGGTACTTCAAGCTCACACCACAGTGTTTCTTCTTTACCTTCTACTAGAAGCATTGTTCAGCTTTGTGAAGGCAACACTCTGGTGCTTTATTCCTAGTTTTAAAAGTCTATATGCTTCTTTGGAATCAGATACTTGAATCCATTGTAGATCTTTAAAAAATAAAGACGACACATCAATTTATAAAAACATAGCATTTGTTGTACAATGTAATCTCTTTAGAGATTTGTAACCTCTTTTCCCAAAGACATATAATGAAGTGTTTTTTTAAGTTTTTTAAAAGTTTATTTATTTTGAGAGAGAGAGACAGAGAGTATGAGTGGAGGAGGGGCAGAGAGAGGAAGAGAGAGAATCCCAAGCAGGTTCCACGTCATTAGCACAGGCCCGACACGGGGCTTGATCTCATGAAGCGTGAGACCATGACCTGAGGTGAAATCAAGAGTCGGATGCTTAACTGACTGAGCCACCCAGGTGCCCCTATGATGAAATCTTTTAATAACACCCCTTATGTGGAATCCACTCAGCTATTCCATATTCCACTAGAAAAGTGAAATATAAGGGGAGGCGTTACAATTACTTTCTAATATTTAAGTTACACAAACACAGACAAAAGTTTTTCAAAAGTAGGTCAAAGGGAAAATTAAAAATAGAAGAGATTCCTTAGAATTAAACATCCAGGAAAAAAAAAAAAAAAAAGACAAAAGACAAAGCACACTACGGATTAACCCTACAAAATTACCTAGATGTGAAACACTGCAGGTTGCAATTCATTAGTGAATCATCAAGTCAAATTTAGTCATAACCATCATTTTATTAAAATGAAGTAGAATACAGAAAACACCAAAGTGCGTTCCTTGTACTAAGGATAAGTATAATTCACGAAACTTCTGAGTTGTAAATATACGTGTACGTATATACACATGCAACTACTAGATCATAATGTTAATATATGTAAGTACTTCCTACTTTGAGTAGTGACTGTAAAAAGTTGGAAAAACACACTGTGGAAAGCTCCAAAGTTTGCACACTGCTGCAAAGCAGCATAATAATGTGAATATAAACACACACAGCTTTTCCCACCACCCCCCCCCCAATCCCCTGCAATGATACTCAAGGAAAACAATATTAACACTGACCCCTTACATTCAGGTTTACTTAACACACCAAAACATACCTGCAAAGCACAAACTTCTCTTATTATGTTGATGTTAACAATTAATATAAAAATTTTCAATCTCCAGTTTGCTGTAACAAAGTCTAGAAAGAAACTTTGGAGCAATAAAATAAAAAACATTCATTACTATACCTTTTATAAAAGAATAGCCCTTTACATCTTGCGAAAGGCGTAGCATCTTTCTCTTTTGGAATTTAGATGATACAGGAACAAACAAGTCATAAATACATTCATTGTAAATCTCAAAGAAAGAAACCCACACAGAAAATTTTATACTATTATCCATATTCAAGCTGGCTTGTTCACAATCTTTCATGGATTCTTCACACTCTGGGATATTCAAAGAGTTTATTAAACTTCCTACAAAAAATAAAAAAGGATAATCAGAAAATTAAGAAATAGACTAAAAATGAGATAAGACAGATCAAGACTTGTGGACTTGAAAAACTAAGTATCCTTAATCTTTACTTTTTTTGAGAGGGAGCGAGCAAGCAGGGAAAGGGAGGGAAAGGGAGGGAAAGGGAGAGAGGGAGAGAGGGAGGGAGGGAGTGAGAGAGAGAGAGAGAGAGAGAGAGGGAGGGAGGGGGGGGGGGAGAGAGAGAGAGAGAGAGAGAGAGAGAGAGAGAGAGAGAGAATCCCAAGCAGGCAAAGGGCAGAAGGAAGGGGAGAGGGAGAGGGAGAAGGAGAGAGGGAGGGAGGGAGGGAGGGAGAGAGAGAGAGAGAGAGAGAATCCCAAGCAGGCACAGGGCAGAGGGAAGGAGAGAGAGAGAAGGAGAGGGAGAGAGGGAAAGAGGGAGGGAGGGAGGGAGAGAGGGGGAGAGGGAGGGAGGGAGGGAGGGAGAGAGAGAGAGAGAGAGAGAGAGAGAGAATCCCAAGCAGGCACAGGGCAGAGGGAAGGAGGGAGGGAGAGTGAGAGGGAATCCCAAGCAAGCTCCATGCTGTCAGCACAGACATGGGGCTCAAACTCATAAACTCACAAACCGTGAAATTACGAACTGAGCCAAAATCCAGAGTCCGACACTTAATCAACTAAGCCACCCAGGAACCCAAGTATCCTTAATCTTTTATTCAGCAATGTTAAACACTTTTTGGACCAAAGCAGATATAAACAAAATTTATATTTTATATAAATATGACTTATAGAAATAATATAATTTATATTAGCCAAAGTTTGGCTTCTTTTTATCTTTCTTTTCTTTTTGAAAAAATGCCAATGAGCCAAATTGAAGTTAAAGGTAAAGGACAAAGAAAAAATAGTAGCTCTCTTGAATTCTACATAAAAGTTGTAAGTGAGAGGGATTCTCTGTGACATTAAATCCAAAGAAAACTTTACAGTGACTGATATTTCATATAGTTATGTACCATTTTCCAAGAATTGCTATCTCATTAAAAAAATTAAATCACTAGGACTGATTCAAAAATTAAAAGCTATTCAAAAGTATGTCACGTAATCAACATTCGAAAAGTGAGAAAGGAAACCTTACCGTGAAGAGTATCATAACTGTCATTTTGCATCGCAACCTAAAAAGGAACAATTTTTTTTTTAAGTTAAAAACCATTTTTAGTTAAGGTTAAATAACCATTGTATTAATTATCTATCTATCCAAATAAGTCGCCAACCAAACCATAACCTTTCATCTACTCAATCCAATGACCTCTATTAATTCTTTGTCCTAGTTAAATAATACATTCTCATAATAAGAAATCTGGGATACTATAGAAGACTATTAAAAAGAGTATCATCATATATGATCCCTATCACTCAGAGGCAATTACTATTAATATTTTAACACATGCCTTTCTATTCTTTTCCCCACACTCGTTACCTTACCTTGAAAGCTTTTACTTTTACTTGCTATGATTAAAAATTATTTGTAAGTATTTGATGGCTATGGGGCACCTGGGTGGCGCAGTCGGTTGAGCGTCCGACTTCAGCCAGGTCACGATCTCGCGGTCCGTGAGTTCGAGCTCCGCATCGGGCTCTGGGCTGATGGCTCAGAGCCTGGAGCCTGTTTCCGATTCTGTGTCTCCCTCTCTTTCTCTGCCCCTCCCCCGTTCATGCTCTGTCTCTCTCTGTCCCAAAAATAAATAAACATTTGATGGCTATATAACGGAATAGATGTGAAATGGCTTAATTACTGCCCTGTTATTGAACATTTATTTACAAATTTTTGCCAGTAAAAGTAATACTAAAATAAATATCTCAATTTGTTATTTTTTTCTTCTGCATTCTAATTATTTCCTTAGGATATATCCCTAAATCTGAATAGTGGATGAAAAGATATGAAAATATTTGTCTCTATAGAAGAAAATGTGCTTTTTAAAAACACAGTTTACAATCAATGTATGAAAGCATGATTTCATTTTTTAAATATTTTAACAATTTCATAGCAAAATAATGTTTTAACTGAATAACTCATTAGGGAGATTTTTTCATTATTGACCTTAATATCCTCTAAGAATTACCTGTGCAATCATCTACTAATCTCTGTAATTCTTATTTATACTATATACTAGCTTACTTTCAGAGATCATAACCATGGACTCTGAACTTTAAACTCCACTGAGCAAAAATCAAAAGGTATGAAGATATATGCAACTGTATATATGACTGTGTTTGTGTATATACAGACGTTATAGAAAGCTCTAAATACAGATTTTGTTTTAGAAAAGAATCAAAAACTATACTTTCCAATATGTTAATGTGATTTTCTCTTCAGAAATAAAGCCACGAGAAATTTTCCCTTTATATTTCTCACATTCCCTTTAGATCTTGTGTGCACAAATTATTTTTATAACTAAAAAAATTTTTTTAATTTGAGAGAGAGCATGTGAGCAGGGGAGAGTGGCAGAGGGAGAAAAAAAGATTTTTTTTTTTTAGTTTATTTATGTATTTATTTTGAAAGAGAAAGAGAAAGAGAGGGGCAGAGAGAGAGGGAGAGAGGGAGAGGGGGGGAGGGGGAGGGGGAGGGGGAGGGGGAGGGGGAGAGAGAGAGAGAGAGAGAGAGAGAGAGAGAGAGAGAGAGAGACAGATCCAAGCAGGCTCTGTGCTGTTGGCACAGAGCCCAATGTGGACCTCTATCTCATGACCCTGGGATCAGACCTGAGCCGAAACCAAGAGTTGGACACTCAACTGACTGAGTCACCCAAGCACCCTAAAAAGAAATTTTTTAATCATTACATCAAGGACAGTAGTGTTTCAACAACAACCGAAAGAAATTTCGGAACTATTTACATTTGAATTGTTTAAACATTTCTGCTATTTGTACAATATAAAGCAAGGACAAGAAAAACTTCAAACAAGGTTATAATACTTTCCTAAAAAAAGAAAACACAACCATCACCATCACCACCACCACAAAATATTCCAATATAGGCTAAAACAAACTAAAGAGCTTATACAAGGTCATGACATTTATATATCTCACATACTAGACTCCCACCATACCTCTTTAATTTGCCGGAGCAATGTAACTTTGCTAGCAACCTCTTCTTTCTCTTGGTCTGGTGATAACCGTAAGAATTCTCTAGATCTATGTGGTTTAAGGTTCATCTTTGCATACAGTCTTTCCTGAAGACTATCAAATAATACGTTCAAAGTTCGCGGCAGAATACCAATATTTTCTTCTGTGCCTGTGAAAAGAATTTTTGTTTTATATCCTTTCAGAGTATTAGCAAAGTGGAAATGTTCCTGGATTACCAAGACTCCTTTTATATCACCAACAGGCAAAAATAAACACCTAAGACAAAAGCGAAAGAAGTTGCAGCATTAGTTTTCCATCACTTTGGTCTTCATTGTAGAATGGACATTTTATCAGCTATTATTGAAATTTTACATTCAGATCAGGCCGTAAGATTTGCAATCACCCATAATCACATAATGGAAAAGTAAAATAAAATTTAAGATGCTTCCCTGGTTATCCATGCTTAGTTCACTATGTCACATAAATCCTTTTTCCAAATTTTTATCACCTAATTCTCTATCATATGGGTAAAGTAATTTCCCAAATGAATTAAATCAATCTGAATCAAAAGCCATCGGCGATACACATTCACGATGCTATCAGTATTAAAAGTGGAGCAAATGTACTAGGTAATGGAAACATAACTACATACAAATATTATGAAAATTAGTGAATATTACTGCTTTTTTCCTTGAAATGTAAAAACAATACAATTTACCTTGAAATGTATATGTTTTTCCTGAATTGGTTAGCCCGTACGTAAAAATCAGCCGACTCTGTCCTTTCAAGAGGTCTTTTACTGGCTGCATAATGCAACCCTGGAAAAACTCCTTCTGTGTAGTTTCTGGGCCAAAAACCTAAACAAGCATTTTTTAAAACAAGTCTTTTTAGAAAATTCAAGTAAATTTTTACAGTAAGTTCTACCCTATAACTCATGTTTTTAAAAACTTTTTTTTTAACTTTATTTATTTATTTAAGTAATCTCTACACCCAGCATGGGGCTCAAACTCATGAACCTGAGATCAAGAGGTACGTGCTCCCCCAACTGAGCCAGCCAGTTCCCCCTCGTGTTTTATAATTTTAAAAGATTTCTTTTACAAGATTCATACTTAAGGGAGGTGCCATATCCCCAACTCCCACAAATATACATGATAGTTTAACTACTGTCAGAAAGTTTTCAAGATAGAAATCTGACCTAGTCAATCAAGTTTTCATCTAAATTTTGGAAAGAACATCTCTTTAAAAAGATTAAAAAATTTATCAATTTAATAATAAATTTAGCAATAAATTTAGCAATTTATTCATTTCCAATTAGATGTTTACAAACCTAAAGTTTGAGTTCCACTCTAAGAAAAAATACCAGTGCCTAACACCTAAGTTCCATAAGTACAAGACATATATAGTTCATTATATACAATAATGTAGCAATTTAGCCTAAGCCAATTCTCTTTTACTTAAAATCTTTAGTTTCTCATAGGACTTACCTTGGAAAAACTGAATTTCTGTGCCATCTGCCCAGAGCTTTTCTCACTTAACCGACCAAGAATGCTTTGAGGATCTTTTAGCAGAATAGTCTGTGAGTCTAGAACATACACACAGCCCTAGAAGACATCAATCAATCAATCAATCAATCAATCAATAAAAGCCCACAATAAATAAATAAAAACAATGGCATTTTGCCCATGAAAGTAAGACCCAATTAAAGTCAATACAAACCTCAGACTCATGCTCTTTTTCTGACTGTGTAAACGGTCTTATTCGAAGACAAACCTGGAGATAATCTTTGGATTCCAAACTATTTCCCTTAAAAAGAAGAACAAAATAACTGTATTTAAAAAATACAAAATATGGCTTTTCAGAAATTACCTTTTTTTAAAGTGGCTATTACATAACCATTTAAGGTCATACAGAACCTCTAAGCAATCAGTGATTCTTCTGTTTGTAACCATTTATATGTCTAAAGAAAAGCAAATCTGCTTTAAAAAAAATAATACCACAAAAGACTCGATTTCCTCTACCTTCTATATTTATATTTGAAGCTTATAATACACCTCTTTTCCCTAAAATCCTAACCTTTGCAACTAAAAACAAAAAATAGGGCTCTACGTCACTAAAACATAGAATTCCAAAGTAAATTACAAGCAACCAGAATAGCCCATTAACCCAAATGTTCAATTCTATTTAAAAATTGTTTGCTATACAGCATTCTCTTTACTGTTTCCTTTGGGGGAGAAATTAATTCCTTTTTTAAAATAATTCTAGGGGCGCCTGGGTGGCGCAGTCGGTTAAGCGTCCGACTTCAGCCAGGTCACGATCTCGCGGTCCGCGAGTTCGAGCCCCGCGTCGGGCTCTGGGCTGATGGCTCAGAGCTGGAGCCTGTTTCCGATTCTGTGTCTCCCTCTCTCTCTGCCCCTCCCCCGTTCATGCTCTGTCTCTCTCTGTCTCAAAAATAAATAAACGTTGAAAAAAAAAATAATTAAAAAAAAAAAAATTCTAAAGAAGTGTGTTTTTTTAAGCAAAAAGGAAACAATTAGATACAATTTACTAAAAACAAACCAAAAAAACTAGAAAATCTGAACAGACTGATATTTATTAAAGAAATTCAACTAAAAAAAAAAAAAAACTTAACTTAAATTCAAACAAACAAAATAATCCCACAAAAAACTCCAGGCCCTGGTAATTCATTACTAAATTCTCTCAAACACTTAAGGATGTAATCATACAAATCATAGATAAGCCCTTTAAGAAAATAAAGAGAGAGAACACTTTTCAACTAATTTTGAGTATGACATAACCTTGACACCATGATCTGAGAAAGATATCCTCAGAAGAAATTACAGAACAACCTCTCTAATTTAGATGCAAAAATTCCCTAACAAAGTATTAGCCAATATATAAAATAGAATAATACATCCTGACGAAAAATGTTTTATCTCAGGACTGCAAGGTCAATTTAGCATTCAAAAATCAATTTGGATAATTAACCACATTAAAAGAATAAAGAAACATTTATCTCTAATAGATGTAAAAAAAGCATTTGATGACAGGATATTGACATATGTATTCAACATCCATTCATAAAAATTCTCAGCAAGTGGAATAGACAGGAACTTCCTTCTGATAAAGAACATTTACAAAAACCTGCAGCTAACATCATACTTAATGATCAAAGACTGAATCTAAGATAAGTAGCAAGTAACAAGACAAGGATTTCAGCTCTCACCACTTCTATTCAACTCTGTACTAGAGGTTCTAGCCAATGGTAATCAGGGGGAAGGAGGGGAGGGGAGAGAGAAAGAGAAAGGAAGAAGAAAGGAAGGGAGGGAGGGAGGAAGGAAGGGAGGGAAGGAAGGAAGAAAAGTAGTTAAGAAAGAAAGAAAGAAAGAAAGAAAGGAAGGAAGGATGGAGGGAAGGAGGGAGGGAGGGAGGGAAAGAAAAAGTAAGCAAGGGAAGAAGAAAGAAAAGGCATCCAGATTAGGAAGAAATAAAACTGTCTCCATTCAGACATTAGCATCTACATACAAAAATCAAACAGAAGCTACAAAAACATCTCTAGAACTATTAAACGAGCAATGTTAACGTGATACAGGATCAACATGCAAAATCAATTATTCTTTTATACACTGGGAAGAAACACCAGAAATTGATTTTAAAAGCAATATCATTTGGAAGAAATCAAAAATCATGAAATACAGGATAAATTTGACAAAAGATGTGAGAGACCTACACTCTGAAAACTACAAAACATTGCTCAGAGAAATTAAAGGAGACCAAAAGAAATTGAGATACACCTTGTTCATCATTTGGTAAACTCAATATTGTTAAGATGTCAATTCTTCTAAAACTGATCTACATATTCAATGCAACTGCAATCAAAATCCCAAGAGGCTTTTGTTGTGGCAATTGACAAACTCATCTAAAAATTCTCACAGAAATGCAAAGTATCTAGAATAGTCAAAACTATGAAAAGGAAATTGGGTGCGCTAACACTACCTGATTTCAACACTTATTTCAAAGCTACAGTGATCATAACAGTGGGGTACTGGCAGAAAGACAGACAAATCAATGAAACAATATTCAGAAATAAACTCCCATAGAGAAGGACATTTGATTTATAATAAAGATGCAAAGGAAATGCAGTACAAAGAGCATAGCTTTTTCAGCAAATCATGCTAGAACAATTAGATATCTATACATAAAAAAAAAAAAATAAGGATTTGGATACATGCTTCACATTGTTTATAAAAATTCAAAATGGATCATATCCTAAATGTAAAACTAAAACTGTAAAACTTCTAAAAGAACACATAGAAGAAAATCTTTGTGGACTTGAGTTAGGCAAAGATTTCTTAGGTATCACACCAAAAGGACAATCCACAATAGAAAACATTGATGAAATTAAAAACTTCTCTTTTCCCCTCTTGCATTGTTGGTGGGACTATAAACTGGTGCAGCCACTCTGGAAAACAATGTGGAGGTTCCTCAAAAAATTAAAAATATAATTACCCCATAACCCAACAATAGCACTACTAGGAATTTATCCAAAGGACACAGGAGTACTGATTCATAGGGGCACATGTACCCCAATGTTTATAGCAGTGCTATCAACAACAGCCAAATCATGGAAAGAGCCCAAATATCCATCAACTGATGAATGAAGACAGAAGATGAAGATGTGGTGTGTGTGTGTGTGTGTGTGTGTGTATATATATATATATATACAGAGAGAATAGAATACTACTTGGCAATGAAAAAGAATGAAATCTTGCCATCTGCAACAACATGGATGGAACTGGAGGGTATGTAAGTGAAATAGGTCAGTCAGAGAAAGACAATTTCACTCATACGTGGAAATTAAGAAACTTAACAGAACATTGGGGGGAAGAGAAAGAAAAAATATATAACTACAAACAGAGAGGGAGGCAAACCACAGGAGACTCTTTAAATACAGGGAGTAAACTGAGGGTTGATGGGTTGGGGAAAATGGGTGATGGGCATTGAGAAGGGCACTTGCTGGGTGGGATGAGCACTAGGTGTTGCATGTATGTGACGAATCACGGGAATCTATTCCCAAAGCCAAGAGTTAGCTAACTCTTTTTTTAAAAAACAAAAAACAGGGACGCCTGGGTGGCTCAGTCAGTTGAGCGTCCGACTTCAGCTCAGGTCATGATTTCACAGTCCGTGAGTTCGAGCCCGGCGTCAGGCTCTGTGCTGACAACTCAGAGCCTGGAGCCTGCTTCAGATTCTATGTCTCCCTTTCTGTCTGCCCCTTCCCTGCTCATGCTCTGTCTCTGTCTCAAAAATAGATTTAAAAAACAAACATTAAAATAAAAACAAAAAACTTCTGTTGTTCAAAAAATACTGTCAACAGAGGATAGGCAACCCACAGACTAGGAAAAAATATTTATAAAGCACATATCTGATAAACAAATGCATCTGAAAAATATAAAGAACACTTAAAATTAAATAATAATATAAAAACAAACAATCCAATTTTTTTAAATGGGGAAAGATTTAAACTGACACTTTACCAAAAATACACTAATGACAAATAAGCACATGAAATCATATTCAACACATTTAGTTATTAAATGCAAATACCAACTTGATACCAATATATATCTATTAGAATGGCTAAAACTAAATTTAGACTACCCAGAAAAGCCAATATAAATTAAAGACAAGAACAAAGTTGGTGGACTGCCACCATCCAACTTTAAGACATTCTATAAAGCTACAGTACTCAAGGCAGGGTGGGGCGCCTGGGTGGCTCAGTAGGTTAAGCATCGGACACTTGATTTCAGTTCAGGTCATGATCTCATGATTCATGAAATCAAGCCCAGCAGCTCTGTGCTGACAGGGTACAGCCTGCTTATGATTATCTCTCTCCCTCTCTCTCTGCCCCTCCCCCAGTCGTGCTCACTTACTCGCTCGCTCACTCTCTCTCAAATAAATAAAACTTTAAAAAATAAATAAAGTTTACAAAGACACGAAACAAACAGTGGTAGTAGCTACGGTGGTAGAAGGAAGGATTTTTACTTTTTAAACACTACTGAGTTAGCTTATTTTAAGTAAGGCATGCAATTCCTAGGGGCATAGTGGAATGTCTTACATTTTTGAGGAAATCATGGCAGTACTTAACATGTTGAACACCGTGAACTATTAGTTCAAAATAGTTCACAGTTGCCACCTTAGATCATACCATTTCTTTTGATGTCATATCTTGGTGAAGCTGGATTCTTCAGTGGTTGCTATGATAAAAAACAAGTACTACCCCAAAACACTGAAGAACAGGAAATAAGGTTGGCAATATCTAATCTGATTCCAAAGCCTGAGAAGCTATGATGTGCACAAAAGATATACATATCCTTACAGCAAATAACTGTGGTAATTAAAGAAAAACAATTTTTTTTTCATTTACGTTAATATTTTTCAAATGGCTCTAGGTTAAGGTATAGTTATATATTAAGCTGCTCGGACCTACTACTTGGAAGAGCTGGCATGCATTTAGGGCACCATGAAAAAATTACCGAGATAGAAGGTTGCCTTAAACCCACAAAGTCTGGAAAGCTCTGGTCATACCTGTCTGCAAGTGTGTGCACACCACACACATTTCCACTCAGTCAGCATAATGCTTTCCTCGTACTTACCTCAGTATTTGAAGCAACTAAGGAAAATTCATGAGAGAGATTAAGCTTAACGCCATCAAAATTTATTTCCGACGGTCTTCCAATTGGGTCAGCACTAAAAACATAGGATGGTCTAGGCACTCCATCTTGATTTAAATTAGATTCCATTCTGCAAGAATAACAGTAATTTTAGATAATTTTAATAAATTAGCATATAAGCCACTCATAGTTTAAAATGTCTGAGTCCAGCCCACTAATAACCCCCATAAGTAGATTTCTAGAGAAAGGAACATTACATCTATAACACGATGATGACCCACGGAAAAGACAAATGATCAAAATTATAAAGATTCCGAATCAAGTAATATTGAACAGAGCCTGCCACTACTATTCATACGATCCAACTTACAGGTCGATTCAGCCAGAGATTTCATGAGTAAAGGTAGTCCATTAAGTAAGACAATATAAAACATTCAATCTCTCCCTGAAATCCTCTCCGAAATCAAATAATTATAGAGTAAATAATAATCTTGTGTTACTTTAGTTATTTAATGTCTTCTGAAAATGTTAGTTATAAGCCTTCGTAATGTTTTAGCATTTACAAGTTAAATTCAGTTATGTGGACAATTGAATTCTTTCAACTGAATTCTTCCAAATAATGCAAGTGAAAAGTGAAATAATGTATGTGACCACATTCAAAACAGTACCTGACACATTGTAGGTGCTAAAAATTAAGGTGAATATGGAATAATGTATCAAAGTATTACAACTAAACATCAAGGCACTAAACTTAAACGTAAACTTACAGGTAACTTTAACTAAAAAAAATTTAACATTCAAATAATTATTGACAATCTACTAGGTGCATAATAGCAGGAAGAAAGAGAGCTCCTTGATGTTCTTTGACAGTATTATGAAATAAAAGAACAGTGATTCCCAAACTAGGGTTCCTGGCTCAAGAAAAGAGTAATGGGCATCCATACATATTATATAAATAAGCCAAAGATGGCCCCTGTATATTGGCCCTGTGTTGTTTACTTCTTCACAGAACGCCAGGAATGTTAGTTCAAAAACCTATTAGGTGCCAAATTAAAATTTTTACACATCAATTTGCTTTTAATATAGCCCAAATAATCTTTTTTCTTTTTTTCAAGTCAACCAGAGCATAACTAGTTTGCACATCCCACGAAACTGCACCCAACTTCTGCTCGCAGAGACAAATTCAGGACTATAAAAACCCAAGCCAATGATGCCCCTAGGAACTGGCTGACTCAGGTACTCCCCACTGTGCTTCTGAGTAACAACACCACTTAAGACCATAAATCCCCAAGTCTAATTCTCCTCTCCGTCCCCTCCCAACCCCCTAGGTTCCTTTACCTTTTCCCCCTTCTATGTGGTGGTCCTTCACTCTAGCTTCTGAAAGATTTCATGCTGGGGTGGACCTCTCTCCCATTTAATCCTGTCAAAGTGCTATCCCAATAAAGTTCCTGTGTGATACTGACATACTGTGGTCATATCTTTTTCCTAGATCAGCCCTGAAACCCACAAACGCAATACAACAGAGTTGTTTTTGTTTTTCTGTTTTTCCTAAATCTCAAAAAGACAAAGGAAATTATTTACCTTCAACAAAGCCCAGGAAACTGCAGGATCAACCAACCATACACTTTAGTATCTTGGTTGCTTTTGTCTTTATTGTATTGTCAGTGATAAATACTGTGATAAATAAAAATGAAATAATTACTTAAAATGCAGTTTGATAGAATATTTCAAACACCCAATGTATGGGTGAAAATTAAGAAAAAGGGTATCCGATAGAGTGGAAATAACCACTGATCTAGAACATAGAGAAGTATGCAAAAACATTAAAGCACTGGCTTGACATTGCATAAGTCAGATTTTACAGAAATACCCAGGAAATTGGAAGATAAATTTCATTCTTTGCCTTCAATTATTAAAAAAAATGATAAGCCTTCTATTAAATTACTGAATCAAAAAGAATATTTATACCTCTTTTAAAAAGCAAGGTTATAGTAGTTTGTACTTGTTCATAGTTCAGTTTCAATGAACTACCTCTACCATTTATAAAATTGTTGACATATACTGTCACAACCTGAACTTCTGGTTAACTTGTATTTAAGTGTGAGAAGTTAACTTCTTCCTAACTAGACTAGAAATCTCTTGAGGGCAAGAAGAACTACTCTGTATCCCCTACAACATATTCAGAGATGTATGAGGATAAAAATTCCCTAATGACTTAAATTAGAATAATAAAATCCTCTATATCAAAAAAAATTGGTACTACTTTTTTAGTGATATTATGTTTAGCAACAGCAGGGTTCAAGACCTGTTTCAAAGGCTGTTCCCACGACTGAGAATGTGAATCTTTTTATCTTCTCTCCAGTGAGATTCCATGGCTGAACACTTGTGAAAAATAACAAATACACTACTGAATGAGGTTTCTGAATGCCATCCACAAAATACAGTTTCAAAAGAACCCTCCTCCTAATAGAGGAATCCTTTATAGGATCTTGCAACTTGAAGTCCTGGGTTGTGGAGATCTAATAAAATACATAGACTGTTACCGCGGCTTCTGGGTAAACATGCTACTTCCTTTTAAAAGCAAAAGTAAACCTTGGGTGCCTGGCTGTCTCAGTCTGAGCATCGGACTCTTGGTTTCAGCTTGGGTCATATCTCAGGGTTAGTGGGATCCAGCCCCACCTGTAGGGCTCCACGCTGACAATAGGGAGCCTGCTTGGGAATCTCTCTCTCCCTCTCTCTGACTCTCCCCTGCTAGCGCTCTCTCTCTCTCTCTCTCTCTCTCTCTCTCAAATAAACAAACATTAAAACATCCTTTTTAATTAAAAAAAAAAAGTGAATCTGAATCTGATCACCTTAAG
Organism: Prionailurus bengalensis; assembly: GCF_016509475.1. Lineage (NCBI taxonomy): Eukaryota > Metazoa > Chordata > Mammalia > Carnivora > Felidae > Prionailurus > Prionailurus bengalensis. The sequence continues at coordinate 50,044,243 of NC_057351.1, read as the reverse complement.
CAAAGATTGCTTAAGGCATGAATTTAGGATTGTCAACTAATCCTTCAGCAAGGAACATTAGAGTTGTGTCAGAAGGAATCACTGAAGCAGGAAGTAGAACGAGTTGGGGGAAACATTCTCAACTGGGGGATGACAGTAGTCTCACATTTGCCACACACACCCTCTTCCGCTTGGTACTAAAAAGCCCCAAAGGGCAAACCCCTGGTAGTGGAAGCAGCGTGGAAATAAAAGCACCTACAGCCAGACAGGGCTTCCCCACACCACCCCCCCCAAAAAGAGGTCATATCATCTGCCAAGCAAACTGCTCACCTCCGGGATCCAGAAAACTAGGCCTGGCAATGGAGGCCAGCGCCCCAACAACAGCAGCAGCAATAACAAAAAACACTAATTGCAAACACTTGGTGCCTACTATATACTGGCACCGTTTCTAACAACTTTACATATTATTTTATCTTCACAAGAGCCGTAAGAGGATAAATGTTATTATTACTACCTCTTTTAACACATGAGGAAACTGAGACCCAGAGAGAGAAAATACGTTGCCTTGCCTCACTCAGCTAATATGCGGTGGAGACGACATTTAAGCCCCAACCCAAGTAGTATGGCTCAACCCTGCGATGCGCAGGCCGTGCCCACGGTGCCCTAGGAGCACCCATCGCTCTGCAACCCAGTTTCCCGAGAGTAACCTCAGGGGCGTCGGGATCCCCTGGGAAGGTACTCACACTGCCAGCACCGTTTCCCAGCCTCAAGTCTGGTATTCGCGCAGTCAGCCACCTCGCACCCTCACCTGGGCCCACCTCTTCACCTGCACAAGTTGCCAGACCTGCCAGATCTGCGAGCAGCACCGCGATGTTTCCTTTTTCAAATTCAAACAATGGCGGCCAAGCCACCGCACTGCACGCTGGGAGTGGGCGGGGCTTCCGGAACGGCGCCTAGGATCGCAGAGGCTCGAGCCGTGGGCTTCCCACTAGGTCCCGGAAGGAGCTTTCAAATCTGGGGCGGATCTCTGATCGCCCGCAAGTGATGGGCCACGGGGCCGGTGGGTGGTCTGCGTGCAGAGGGTCGGAGCTTCCCGCAGAGCCCGCCGTGCCGCGAGGGATGGGACGCTGCCTGGTGGTTGCGGCGGGTACCACCTCCGTTGGCACGGACGCCAATCTCGGATACCGTCGTGGAGACGAGACGTAGCGAAGGCCTGGAGGTGAGGCCGCTGCCACCACACTTAGCCCCGCGACTCCCCCAGGGACGGGCCGAGGAATGGGGGCTAGCCTCTGCCCGGTCCGGTCCCTGCAGGCGGGAGCAGACCTACTTGTCCCGAGAGTCGCTTAGAACTAGCGCTGCCCGCACCCGAAGGGCCACTTCCCTCGCTGCGTGACCCCATATGTCATCCCCAGCCGCCCTCGTGGACGAAATGAGTTTTTCCCAGAATAGACTCGTATAAGCATTTTCTTTCTTTCTCTCTCTCTTTCTTTTTCTTTCTTCCTCTTTCTTTCTTCCTTCCTTTCTTTTTTTCTTTCTTTCTCATTCTGAGAGTATAAAGCACCAACCGCTGCGAGGCGCTGTGCTTTGACAGTCTAAATTCCATGCATAGGCAAGGTCTTTGCCCAAAATGTTCAGAGCCAGTACAGCCTCCTCTGCCTCTTTTAAAGTGATCCTCTTCTTCCGAGTGTGGTGCTGTAATATTCATGTCAAGCATTTATTACTGAGGCCGTCTCTCCCTGGTGTACTTGATTTTAAAGAAAAATATAACTGCTAAGGTTAATTGAGCGTTTACCTTGTGCTGGTGCTAAGCATATAAAATGGATCGTCTTACCGATCCTGAGAACAACCTTTTGAGGTAAATAACATTATCATCCCCATTTTATAGATTCTGAGGAAGCTGACTTCATATAGTTAAGTAATTTGCCAAAAAGCATATGGTTATTAATGGGGGAGCTGGGATTTTTTTTTTTTTTTAATTTTATTTTTGGGACAGAGAGAGACAGAGCATGAACGGGGACCTTTTGAGGTAAATAACATTATCATCCCCATTTTATAGATTCTGAGGAAGCTGACTTCATATAGTTAAGTAATTTGCCAAAAAGCATATGGTTATTAATGGGGGAGCTGGGATTTTTTTTTTTTTTTTTAATTTTATTTTTGGGACAGAGAGAGACAGAGCATGAACGGGGGAAGGGCAGAGAGAGAGGGAGACACAGAATCGGAAACAGGCTCCAGGCTCCGAGCCATCAGCCCAGAGCCCGATGCGGGGCTCGAACTCACGGACCGCGAGATCGTGACCTGGTTGAGGTCGGACGCTTAACCGACTGCGCCACCCAGGCGCCCCTGGGGGAGCTGGGATTTAAACGCAGCTGAATGAGGGGCGCCTGGGTGGCTCAGTCGGTTGAAACTTCGACTTCAGCTCAGGTCATGATCTCACTGCTCCTGAGCTCAAGCCTGGCGTGGGGCTCTGTGCTGACCGCTCAGATCCCGGAGCCTGCTTCAGATTCTGTGTGTGTCTCTCTCTCTGACCCTCCCCTGCTCACGGTCTCTCTTTCTCCCTCTCAAAAATAAATAAACATTTTAAAAAAATGTTTAAGAAAATCATATTTATATTTTTTAGTAAACAGATGCAAAAGAATATACAAAATACACTAACTTTTGTGTAAGAAAGGAAAACTGAAACTCTACATAGATATATACCACACACACACATTTTTTTCTTGTTTTTTAAGAGATAAACTCAAAAACTAAGTAAGAAAATTAGCTGAAAATGGTCACCTATATTGGGAATGTTATGCAAGGATTAGTGATGGCAGTTTGATTTCTCTGAATAACCTTTTGTTTTTTTAAATATAGTTTTGCCCTTTCAAAACATTAAGTCTAAAACAGTGGAAATAAAAGCAAGCCCTAAAACTTAATACAAAAAAGACCTGAACATACCTGTGTATCAAAATGCCAGCACAACCATACAGAGTTCATTCAATTACTTGAGTACCGTACTCCATGAACTGGGGTTAAGAGTTCTGGAATACAGCATAAGAGCAAAAAGTGCAAAGAAATCAATAACTTCACTTAGTAAGTTTGATGTTGAAAAGGGTATTGGTAGAGTAGTTTTGAAACTACTATGCATGCATTATTGGAAAAAGCAAACGAGTGAATATACTCATGTTGTTTGGAACCAAGTTTCTCACTGTGGGAGAAGGGAGATAACAAATATGGAATGATAGAAGCTAAGGAAGAATCCCAGAGTGTTGGATTTGAATCGGCATTAGTAGAATAAAGTTGTGATTTCCTTTTTTTTTTTTTTAATCTCAGTTGGTCCATTGACAGGGCTTAGAGGCATAGAAACTCTGACACCCCAGTAACAATGAGCACACTAGCACCAAGCCGCCCAAGTGGTTTCTAAATACCATTCTCATCCCTAAAATGAATCAGTGCTCCTTGGAGAGAAGGCTGCTTCTCATCCGGAGCAAGGAATTACAAAGCAAACCTGGAACACTCTTGTCAGAAAGCAAAGAAGTCCTTAGAGATTCACAGAGTCATTTCAAAGGATACTGGACCTAGCTTAAAGGAGCCTCTGTTGACCATACTTGGAACAATTTGAGCATCAAAAAGAATAATGATCGCGAGAGATTGAAACAGATTTCATTTTTTTAACATTCTTTCCATGAGAGACAGAAGGAGAGATGGAATAAAAATGAAAAGTTCTTTACACAAGAATGTCAATTAATGAATACAAATGAAGCAGTAAATGGGAAATCTCCATTTTGCAACTCCCAATGTAAAAATTGATAGGAGTAAGCCTTATGAATACATGCTAAAACAATGGATAAAAGATGCTAAAATCATTGGCTGGAAGGTTGTTGGGGAACAGGACATTAACACTATCTCAAAGAATGTCCTAGAGAGTAATTCATAATTAGAAGGGAAAGGGGAAGTTTACAATGTAGAGGTTTATTTATTGGACATACCTTAACCAAATGAGGAAACTTTAGCATCACCAATGATGGAGTGATCTATCACCTAATGATACCTGTGCCAGAAATGTTTAAGTCTAATTATGAAGAAACAAAACAAAATGAAAAGAATATAGAACACTTTACAAGACAGCAGGCCTAGGTTCTTCCAAAAGCGTCAGGGAAAAAATGTCAGTGTCAGGGAAAAAGAAAAAAAACAAGGTAAAGGAGTGCTTTAGTCAGGAGACAAAACTTACAAATGAAATTCATAAATCTTGATTGGTTCACAGATTTTTTTGTTATCTTTATTTAATTTATTTTTTTAAATTTACATCCAAGTTAGTTAGCATATAGTACAACAATGATTTCAGGAGTAGATTCCTTAATGCCCCTTACCCATTTAGCCCGTCCCCCCCCCCACAACCCCTCCAGTAACCCTCTGTTTGTTTTCCATATTTAAGAGTCTCTTATGTTTTGTCCCCCTCCCTGTTTTTATATGATTTTTGCTTCCCTTCCCTTATGTTCATCTGTTCTGTCTCTTAAAGTCCTCATATGAGTGAAGTCATATGATTTTTGTCTTTCTCTGGCCAGTTTCGCTTAACATAATACCCTCCAGTTCCATCCACATAGCGACAAATGGCAAGATTTCATTCTTTTTGATTGCCGAGTAATACTCCATTGTGTGTGTGTGTGTGTGTGTGTGTGTGTGTGTGTGTGTGTGTGTGTATACCACATCTTCTTTATCCATTCATCCATTGATAGACATTTGGGCTCTTTCCATACTTTAGCTATTGTTGATAGCACTGATACAAACATGGGCGTGCATGTGTCCCTTCGAAACAGCACACCTGTATCCGTTGGATAAATGCCGAGCAGTGCAATTGCTGGGTCGTAGGGTAGTTCTATTTTTATTTTTTGTGGAACCTCCATACTGTTTTCCAGAGTGGCTGCACCAGTTTGCATTCCCACCAGCAGTGCAAAAGAGATCTTCTTTCTCTGAATCTTCGCCAACGTCTGTTGTTGCCTGAGTTGTTAATGTTAGCCCTTCTGACAGGTCACAGATTTTTTTTTTTAAAGAAGTAACTACATGGGAATGCAAGCTGGTGCAGCCACTCTGGAAAACAGTATGGAGGTTCCTCAAAAAACTAAAAATAGAACTACCCTACGACCCAGCAATTACACTACTAGGCATTTATTCAAGGGATATAGGTGTGCTGTTTCGAAGGGACACGTGCACTCCCATGTTTATAGCAGCACTAGCGACAATAGCCAAAGTATGGAAAGAGCCCAAATGTCCATCGATGGATGAATGGAAAAAGAAGATGTGGTATATACATACAATGGAGTATTATTCGGCAATCAAAAAGAATGAAATCTTGCCATTTGCAGCTATGTGGATGGAACTGGAGGGTATTATGCTAGGTGAAATTAGAGAAAGACAAAAATCATATGACTTCACTCATATGAGGACTTTAAGAGACAGAACAGATGAACATAAGGGAAGGGAAACAAAAATAATATGAGAATAGGGAGGGGGACAAAACAGAAGAGATTCATAAATATGGAGAACAAACTGAGGGTTACTGGAGGGGTTGTGGGAGCAGGGATGGGCTAAATGGGTAAGGGGCATTAAGGAATCTACTCCTGAAATCATTGTTTCACTATATGCTAACTAATTTGGATGTAAATTTTAAAAAATAAAACTTAAAAAAAAGAGAGGAAGAAGTAACTACAAAGAAGCATTTCGTGGATAATGGAGAAATTTAAATATGGACTATATATTAGGTGATACTGAATCAGTATGAGATTTTTTTGCATGTGATAATGCATGACTTTGTAGAAGACTGAAGAAGATACTTGCTTTGGTATTCAGCAACTTACCTTCAAAAGATTTGGCAAAAAAATGAAACAAAACCAAAATAGAACGTGAGAGGGAATGAAAGAATAGAATGGGGAAAATAGGACAAAAAAAAGCAAATGTGGTAAAAAGTTAGTAATTGGTGGATCGAGGTGAAAGGTATCATCATGTACATTGTGCCATGATTTCTATTTTTAAAAATAACTCTGAGACTTTCTAAAAGAAAAAGGAAAAAATTTCTAATTCTTTACCAGGCCTTGCAAGTGTCACCGTCCAGCCAACCTCACTCTTCTCTTTGTGCATTAAGGGAATCTGCTCTGGGCACCTTAAACACACGAGGTTCTCTCTAGTATATATGAACCTTTGCATAGCTTGATCCCTCTATTCTGATTTCTCTCCTCCCCATCATTGTGTGGCTCAGTGCTCTTCCTCTAGATTTCTCTGTAATGGTGTGTTCTTAGAGAAGACTTCCTGTCCACCTTATCTCACTGGGCCCTCTTTTTTATTTGCATATTTGTCTGGGTTGTGTTGTTCCCCCACTTCTTCAAATATAAGCTCTATGAGTACAAGGAACTGTTTCTACTGGTCTCAGTTATATCCTCAACGACAATGTAAATCCATGGTGATCAAATAAATATTTGTTGAACAGTGAATGAAGGCTGATGTGGCTGAGTTGAAGACCCTGGGGAGGGATAGCCAGAAGCAAGTTTGGTGGGAACAGGCCAAGGCTGGATCCTATAAGATGCAGTCAACAAAGTACTGATTTGGGTCCTTATTCTAAAAGCAATGAGAAGCAAGTAGACCGTTCTCGGCATGAGCACAATCCAATCCGATTTGCCTCTGTGTTTTGAAAAGGTTAATCTCCTGGAGCGGCAAACAGAGACAGCTAAAGAAGAGTCACTGAACCAGTTAGGAGACTTGCAGCCATCCCAGCAAGAGATGATAACGTGGACTTGGGACGTGGCAGAGCTGATACAGAAAACTAGAAGATTTCAGAGGTATTTTTTCCTGTATTTGCCATTTCGGCACCAGCCACTGCGTTTTCCCGTAAAAACAGAGCCAACTTAACTGGGAAATGCTTCAGATTTAGTCCCAAGTCCAAATAATTCCATTTGTCCCCTTGAAGTGATCATTAGCATAAGAGGGAATTGTTAAGTTACATCAAGCTGATTTCCTTCCTTCGTCACAGCCTCTGCTGGTAAGAGCTACCAATCATAGCTAACTTTCCATGTGCCAGATAGTATTCCGAGCACTTTTATACTCAGTCTTAACAATAACTGGGTGAGGTATTTTGTTGTTGTTACTATCCCCACTTAACAGGAGAGAAACTGGGGCATGGAGCTATTAAAGAATAGTAAAGTTGTCGTAGAAGTTAACTTAAAGGTGTTAAGTTTAATTCAGGTACTATTTGTAAAGTACTTATAAAAGCGCCTGGCGTGTGTGAAATAGTCACTTTTTAAATATACATCAACAGTAAACAGTGGGGTCGGAATTGGAATCTGGGTAGTCTGGCAGTTAACCACTGTATTCTACTGCCTCTCAAAGCTTAGATCAACACCCCTGTAATTCTATTAAAAGAAGACTGAGTGCCTAGCTTCTGTGCAAACCCACCTCCAATAATAGGACTAACATAGTTTTTCAATCCAGAAACTGAGTATGTATTGATTACAGAGGTTTGAATGACAGGTTTAACCAAAATTTGTCAAGCACATGCTATGCAGCAAATGTTGGTACCCTCAAGGAGCCTTCAGTCTAAAGCAAGGCCTTATCAGTCTGAGATTTCAAGAAAGATTTAATCTTTAATTTCTTAAGTCACCCAATGTGTGAATGCATTAATTTCTCTCCTGTGCATCTAGTGTGGTACTACTTTTGTACCATCTGATAAAATAGTCACACAAATAACTTTTTATGCCCTGTGGTTTATGTGGGGAACCTCGTGCACAATTTCAAAACAATATGACAAACGATATGATAGAAGTGTACAAAAAGTATTAAGAGCAGAGCGAATACAGCTTTGGAGTAACAGCTCTGAAGTCAGACAGATTTGAGTTTCAATAGAAGCTCTGTTATTTACAGGAAGTGACCTCAGGAAGACTATTTCACTTCTTCAAGTCTCAAAGTTGTGAGGATTAAAATAGTGTCTGTGAGTTATTTAGTAAAATAGGTCTCATAATGGTAGTTATTTTTATTAAGCCTGCTTCTTAAGTCACTAGAATATGAGCTCATGGGTATATGTCTTGGTCCACTATAGCCCTGACATCTATGACCGTGCCTTGCATGAAACAGCCACTCAAATATTTTTTGATTTAATAAATGTCATCTACCAGGGAAGATTTCTTTTTTTTTTAACAGATTTTTTTTTTTTTTAAGTTTATTTAGTTCAGACAGAGACAGTACATACAAGCAGGGGAGGAGGAGAGAGAGGATTCCAAGCAGACTCAGTGCTATCAGCACAGAGCACAGCACGGGGCTTGAACCCATGAAATCGTGAGATCATGACCTGAGCCAAAATCAAGGGTAGGATGCTTAACCAACTGAACCACCCAGGTGCCCCAACAGGGAAAGATTTCTTCAAGTGCCATGTAGGCTAAAATGAATGAATGGGATTTGCAGTGAACCGCAGAGGGAAGCCATTTTAGGCAATGAAAACATGAGGCAACGAGAACAAAGACACGAGCACACAAAAGTTTCCAAAAACTGTGAACACGTAGTTCAGTAGGACTGTGAGCGTCACTAACATGAATAACAATAGGAGGTGAAAAAACTCGTCTGGGCCTCGATCCTAAAGGGCCCTGTGTGATATGTTAAAGAGATGCAGAATTATATTCTGTGAGCCATAGGAGGTTGTAGAGACATGGAGGGAAAAGTGGAGGAAGAGAAGCAACAGGAAGGGCCAGGTCTATAACATCTCAGTCTTTCTTACAGTGTGGGAGTCCAGAGATGAAGGATCAGGACATAGAAGTTTACTATGTACAGGTGCAGAGGTAACCAGTAGAGAAAGAAAGAATAACCATAAGACTCTTGAGCTAAATGTTTGTCATTGTAGGAAGTGAATAGTTAATATCTATAATTATTACAAGAAGAAATAACATCTTTGATACCTATACATCAAAGATATGTATGGTAATTACCAAAAGAAGTAAAAACAAATTGTAAGAGTGGCTGCCTCTGGGAAGCAGGACTGGAGTTGTGCAGCGAGGGAGGGCATTATAAATTCTTTAAATTTATAATAAACATTTTTTAAGGTCATATGTCAGAGGAAAGATGCATTCCTTTCTTAAGCACTTATTGTGTGTCAAGCTATATGGCCCCATCACCTCCTTAGTGAACGAGGCTCCCCACTTCTGAGCCTGCAGAGACGGTGCAGTTGGCCGTCTTTCCAGAACACACTGGACTAGTACTTGTCTGAGAGCTTCTGCACTTTTCCCTCTATCTGTCCTTTCCAAAGGTCTTGGCATGACTAACTCCTTCTCATTATTCAGCGCTCATCTCAAACATACCTTCCCCAGTGAGGCTATCTTGCCCACCCTACCTGAAGCTGCTCCCTTCACCCCACCCCCAACCAGTTACTTTCTACCACAGTGGCCTATTTTACTTTCTTTGTAGCACTTACAATAACTGAAATTACCTTATCTGTTGATGCTATGTCTTCCCCACCACAGTGTAAGCTTACGAGACAGGGATCTCATCCATCTTATTCACCACTATATCCCTAGTACCTCCAACAGTGCCTGGTAAATAGTAGCTGCTCAATAAATACTTGTTCAGTGAATGAATTCTCGCAGGTGTTCTATGCACCTCTAATGTCCTATAATGTCCCTGAAGACAATGATGGTATAGCTTTTACTTTTTCTTTTTCTTTTTTCAGTATCCCTAGTACTCAGGCACAGGGCCTGGTTCAAAATATGAGCTATTATAAGTTTTCATTCGGTATTCAATAAAAGTTTATTATTTGAATGTATACATGAATTAATGCTGTGTACATTCTTATATGCCATCTCATTAGTCTTAAGACCCTACTATTTGCTAATAAAAATATATACACATTTAACCAGGAATGGGTTTCCCACTGTCTAGACCCTTCCAAGTGCCAAAGCTGGGGCTTCTGCTTCTATTTCATCTTCAGTGTCCTCTGGTGGTGAAGGAACTCACAGTGTTTTGAAAAGTGTGTCCTATTGGCAAGGGTGAAATCCACAGTGAGCAGCAGTTCAAGTTGGAGCCTAGCAAAATCTTAGGGCACAGGTGGGCATCCTTCACTTGGGTGATCCAGGAAGCCAAGTGCAAAGGCCTGCCGGTGATCACAACAGGACTTAAGGCTCCTCTACACAGAGTGGCATGCTCAGTCAAATGTTGGGGGTGGTCTGCAGTCACCAGCCAGCAACCATCTCTTCACATGAGCTCTCTCTTTTTAACTCTGTCCTTTTTTGGAAGTCAGTCAATTGGATATTAACTGTTTCCTTCTCTTTGTATCCCTAATCTAACAATCTCAGTTGTCTACAAGTCGATGCAGATAGATCTAACTACATGGAAGTGTGTGGCAAGAAAGAAAAGCTCAGCACTAACATTTCAAGACCTTTTGTTTCTGCTTATAACATAGCAAAGAAGAAAAACCACAGCATTCCATTGCCAAAATGGAATTACTTAAAGCCAAAACGGCACTATTTATAGATCATATCTTGCATTGTTTTGAAAATAGCACAGGGCAGTGCTAGTGGACCTCACATACATATTCAACAATAATTATAGGCTTTCTGGTGCATTTATCTATGCCAAAAAGTTTTATTTTGATGAGCTATTTCAAGATTCTAGTTTCCTCAGAAGGAGAAAGTAGGATCACGCCAATATGATCTTTTTATTATAGAAAATATTGTGCTTTTCAGATTTCAATTACTAGGGAAAATAATGATGGTATGAATAGTATGACTATTTTTGGTTAAGGGAAGCCATTACATTACCATAATTAATTGATAAATAATGAGACCAATTTCAATAAGTTCCTTAAAAAATACAATCTTTGTGGGGCGCCTGGGTGGCGCAGTCGGTTAAGCGTCCGACTTCAGCCAGGTCACGATCTCGCGGTCCGTGAGTTCGAGCCCCGCGTCAGGCTCTGGGCTGATGGCTCAGAGCCTGGAGCCTGTTTCCGAGTCTGTGTCTCCCTCTCTCTCTGCCCCTCCCCCGTTCATGCTCTGTCTCTCTCTGTCCCAAAAATAAATAAATGTTGAAAAAAAAAAAATTAAAAAAAAAAAAAATACAATCTTTGATATACATCAACAAGGCCTTAGTGATATTGGGAGGAAGGAGAGGGAGGGAAGATGGAAAATGAGAAGGAAGAAGAAAAATGCATACTTATATAATTTTTGCTTTCAGTTATCTAAAGGAATATTTCTGAGCCTTTGGTCACAGAGGTATAGAATATTAGGGACATAAGGGGCCCAATGATCTGGTTCAAATTTTTCATTTTATATGAGGGGAAAAAACAACGTTCTGAAAAATTAAGTGACACACCCAAGCATTCATCATTAGTAAATGGCAGAGCCAGAATATGAATACACAGCACAAATAGCCAATTTTTAAAAATAGATACGCAAGAAAAAATACCAAGTTATAAATAATTAGTATAGTATGATCTCATATTAGCAACTTCAAGACTAGCACACATTTTTTTTTAAATACATGAATAAGCTCATCTTTTGCAATCAGAAAATTAGCATTGTTTCCTTTTTATTTCCAGAACTCCTGTTATTCCATTTCTCCCAGAATTTTACCCTAATATAAATTTACCCTAATGAAGGGTTTGTGTTCAAAAGGCTTTTATTAATACCTTATCGTGTCTCTCAAACAAAAATTCTTATACAGATTTTATTTTTTTTATTCCCTCTAAGTTAAAAACACACTTCTGTAGTTAACATGATTATTATCATCATCATCATCATCATTATTATTCAAGTAGTTAAAACAATATAAATACATTAAATATTTTTGGTAGTTACTAAACAACTAAGTAGAATCTTTCAGAAATATACCTCTTATAAGGATTAATGGGGATTTATTTTTCCATTAGTTCATGTGCCCATGGAAGAATATTGTATCTATAATGGAAAAGAGTACCACTTCTATTGCTGTTTTTCATTTTTATATATGTAAGCATATAATTGCCTTGTACACAAAAATAATGTAGGAGTAGAAAGACTTTATGACAACATCACCAAATTGTTTAAACTTCTTTCAAATTACATGCCAAATACAAGAGTGACTCATTATCCGAGATTATTTTTAAAGACTTATCACCTAACAGTTCAATTAGGTCCTATTTTAATTTTGTTGAAAGCTATAAATTAGCTCTCTCTCTCTTTCTCAAAACTAAATAAACATCAAAAATTTTTTAATTATGTAAACCTTAAAAAAAAGAGTTTTATTATACAGACGTTAGAGTCTCAAACTTTTTTTTTTTAATGTTTATTTTTTAGAGAGACAGAGCGTGAGTGGGGAAGGGGCAGACAGAGAGTGAGACATAGAATCCAAAGCAGGCTCCAGGCTCTGAGTTGTCAGTACAGAGCCTGATGTGGAGCTCAAACTCACAAACCGGGAGATCATGACCTGAGTTGAAGTCAGACACTTAACTGAGTGAGCCCCTAGAATCTCAAACTCTTAAACTACACCAAAAAGGCTTTATCAAAAATGAACAAGTGACTATTAATTGCATCTTTTACTCTTTTACTCGGCACCACTCATTTAAACCAATATACTCAGTAAAAATGGAAATATTTCAATGTCTGTGCAAATGCAAAATTTTTTATAAAATTTCTTTCATCATATGTTTGAAATATATTTATGTCAAAATCTTTAAGGTTTCATTTACTGAATGTTTGGAAAGATGTCATATAACATAATTGACAAAGCCAGTCCTCACTGTCAGACTTATCAGTTTGTATGAACATTGTAAGATTTATTTTGTCAGAAAAAGTCTGATTTTATTTTTCAATTTAAATAACTGTCTTGGGGCGCCTGGGTGGCGCAGTCGGTTAAGCGTCCGACTTCAGCCAGGTCACGATCTCGCGGTCCGTGAGTTCGAGCCCCGCGTCAGGCTCTGGGCTGATGGCTCAGAGCCTGGAGCCTGTTTCCGATTCTGTGTCTCCCTCTCTCTCTGCCCCTCCCCCGTTCATGCTCTGTCTCTCTCTGTCCCAAAAATAAATAAAAAATGTTGAAAAAAAAAATTTTAAATAACTGTCTTAACGTCTGTTTTAAGGAATAGTATCAAAAACACTGAGAAGTAAGTTATAGAATCTGTGTTGTATATTTCCAAAAGCAATCAGTATTAAAATGATACAGGTCTAATATAATTAATTTTACATTAGTTAATTGAAACAAAGTAGTACATTTTTTATTCATCTACAGTTTTGGCAATGTAGTATCTGGCTAAAACTAGAAGTTACTGATGAAGCAAGAGTAGGGGAATAGGTGTGATATTCTTTAGGAAACGTACAGATGTATAATTTGAACTCTGATATTAAATTTTTTTTTAATTTTTTTTTCAACGTTTATTTATTTTTGGGACAGAGAGAGACAGAGCATGAATGGGGGAGGGGGCAGAGAGAGAGGGAGACAGAATCAGAAACAGGCTCCAGGCTCTGAGCCATCAGCCCAGAGCCTGACGCGGGGCTCGAACTCCCAGACCGCGAGATCGTGACCTGGCTGAAGTCGGACGCTTAACCAACTGCGCCACCCAGGTGCCCCTAAATTTTTTAATATAATACAAAGCATGCTTAAAACTCAGAGATAGTCATTAATTGCATTAGACATCACAACCAAACTTTTTTGTGTTTAATAGAAGATAAAGGTATATGCTAATTAGGGTAATTAAAGCTAGCTGCTGTAAAACAACAGCTCCAACTGGTTTATTCCTCATTCATTTCATACATAGCCCCGTTGTGAGTAGGGTGACTGTGCTGGGCAACTGCCTTGAAAATACTGGCTTGGTTCCTCTCAGTGGGTAATCTGCAGTATTGACCTCTGCGGACCTATCTGAAGGCAAAGAGACCGCTTGAATAAGGGTGCCAGAAGGATTTAGAACTAGGCCTGCAAGTCGTGTACATTCCTGCTGCTCATATTCCTTTGGAAGGAACCCAGTCTAACTGCAGGGGAGAATGAGAAATGCGGTTTTCCTACACACTGAGATTCCTACACACTCAGGAAGAGGAAACCCAGTTGATGAGCAGATAGCCAATGTCTGTCACATAGCTAATAACTAATTGGTCCAGCAGCTGGCAAATTCAGGTGTTGTTATGGGGAGATGGTAAAAAATAATTCAGAGGATGAAATAAAATAGGAATTGAGTATAATCAGAGTAAATATCTCATGATCCGGTTTGATAAAATAGGTTTCACTACTTTATTGGCTGATATATAACTAATCTGAGAGAAACCTTGTAAAAATTTTATCTGTGAGTGCTACCCAATGTCTCTTTTAAAAATTGGTATTTCTAAAAAACATTTGTTACACTAAGAAATACTCAGCATTGCTACCACTACTGTTCAGGCTATTTGGTGATGCTTTTCTTTCCAGCTAATGACAAGTGCTAAGGTGGGCTTTTTTTTAAGCTCTTTGATTTGCTGTCATAGAACTCTCTCCCAAGAGCATTCTTTGATAGACTCCAAAAAGAGCCAGAGGCACAGTCATTTCACTGTCCATTCTAATTTAATTCAGAATATCCCAACACTACTGGCCAAAATACTCTGGTTCCAAAGTAACGCTTAACTCTTAATATAAATCCATAGAAGAAAGACAAGCATCAGGTAGGTTTCTATGTGTTTTGGTTAATTGTTCAAGGAGGCTTCCCCAAAACCAGTCATTTGAATTGTTCTTTTGTTGGGCAACCAGGAGATGTTTACTCCTTGGAACAATGCACCATAAAGTAGGAAATTAAACTACAGTGAAGGGAGAAGTGAGAATGCAGAATGTTTGGTCAAGAAAAAGGAAAGAGTATGTTGAAGTAAGAAAAATAGGTAGGGCGTTATAGTCAAATAGATGGGTGGATTCCAAGCTCTGTCAGTTTAAAGTTTGTGACATTAGGCAAGGTCAACACACCTTTCTGAATCTGATGCTTCTTAAATGCCAGGTTCTCTCTGTGCCAGCCTGGCAGACAAAAACACCCATTAAATAGTAGTTATTATTACAATCTAACAGGAGAGACCAGTGTTGGAAAATAATAGGAGAGTGACGTAACCCCACCTAACGAATATGATCTCTTCCACTCCTAAGGGAGAGAATCCTCATTGGATTTTATACACTCTCGTATTTATCTAGTAGGTTGTATAAACTCTTCTGGGATGACAGGACCTGTGCTTTAACTCATTCCATAAACCCCTCCGCCCTAAGAACCATGCTTGTACCTAACGGGAAAAGAGAGAAGGACTTGGGACCAAATCAAAAGTCTTCAGCCTTCTATAATACAGGCACGCCCCCCCCCCCTTTTTCAAAAGTTCATGTTTTGCACTTCACTTTTACAAAAGATCTATATTAGCACTGTTTTCACTAACCAAAAGAAATCCAGAAGTGGCTGAGTGGCTCAGTCAGATAAGTGACCAACCCTTGATTTCTGCTCAGGTCATGATCTCGGGGTTCAGGAGTTCGAGCCCTCAGTCTGACTCTGTGCCCCTTCCCTCTCCCCCACGTCCTCGTGCTCTCTCTCACTCTCTCTCAAAATAAATAAATAAACTTAAAAAGAAAAGAAAAGAAATCCAAAGAGGATTTTTGCTGTCATGAGAAAAAGCGAAAATAGTGTTCAGCTGTTTGGCAGTTAAGCCCTTACAGAAGCAGCACGAGCCCCGGCAACTAGAGTGGCGCCACCAAGCGCCGTCTTCAGGAACTACACTCAGCATCTCATGGGCCGTAGCTTTGAACTGTTTGGGAGCATCTGTGCTTCATCTAGGTTTATTCTGTACGTTTGACAGCTATATCCTAAGGTATCAGAAAAGCCTAAGAGAGGTTATTTCTGGGGTCTGGGAACACTCAAAAAATTTTCCATATAAATTAATGGTAATTGTTTCTATGCTTTATGCCATTTGGCTTTCAAAAGATTTCATAGGAACGCTACTTTCAGATAGCAGGGGAAACCTGTATGTAGTTCGTATTAAATGTTTGATGAGGATATAAACAAATATGGAAATGATGGGAATGAGTAAGAAAAGCTGGCTATCCAAAAAGAACTTATAAAATAACATGTGACATAGGGCCCAACCCACAGAAGTCCTTCAAAATTCTCATGAATTCTGAGTTGAAAGAAATATATTAGTAGAGTGCCTAAAATATGTTTTAATTCTGAACTTGATTAACAATAATTCTGAGTCACAGTTGGGATATATAATTTGTAGAACAGTTAAAAAACAAACCAAAAACCTTTCAAATGAGTGGATATTTAAGGGAAATTTGTGGGAGTGTTTGGGATGTAATCGGAAATGAGTGGTTTTCTTTCATCTTTCCTGATTGCTCATTGTGGGGCAATAAGTAACTAGGCACATAAGTACCAAACAGATAATTTGGTACAAAAAGAAACATCTATATTCAATGACTATAAATTTAGCATTTGTAACCATTTCTTGCCAAGACATCCTCACATTATTCAGCATGGGGCTCAGTTATTGACTGTGCCAGTCAAACAGCCAAGAGTATCAAGTTCCTTTGCTAAAAATATTTCAACCCAAATCATCCTGGCAGACAATAATACCAGAACAAAAGTCCTTTGTCCAACAAAGTGATCAGATTTTAGAAGACTGAATAGAGGCAGAAAAGACAAAGCGTGGTTGCATTGCCTTGGGCAAGTTACTAATCGAGCCTCAGTCTTTTCATCATTAAAACGATATTTTTAATACGAGTTCATAATCTGCACTCTGCAATTCCTAAGTAGGGTTTAAAAAAAAAAAAAAAGGCAAAAACTCTCTGGAACCCGCAAGTATTTTTGTCAGCTTGGCACCGGGACTGTTTGGCAGCAGAGGTGGCCATGGACAGACTTGAAGCCTCAGTTATGTCTCAGCACTCATATTTATCACACACACCCTCTGCTGTTTGCTGACACTCTGTGACTTAGGGATTCATTTTACTGTGAACGTTCCCCAAAGCATTAAAGATATGGGTAACAGTGAGAAGAAAAGGAAGCCATCAGGCTTTATCAATAGCTCAGAAAATGGAAGATCGATGATGGTGTGTCTGTGAGACATGTTACTGAAGACTGTGCTGCGGAAACCACCACCTCTGACTTAAAGAAACAGAAAGGCGAGTTGTTGAAATTGTGTGATGACAGTCAACACCAGGAACTAGTGAAAAATAGAAACACATGGCCCAGGGCCAAAAATGAAGATCTTGCGTGTGTGTTGATTGAATGCATCCAACAGCAAAGAAGTAAAGTCACGCCACTGGCTGGCTTGTTGGTTGTGAAACAAGCTAGAATGTGCCATGGAGAACTAAACTTTGAAAGTGAGGATGAATATTCAGAAGGCTGGCTGCAGAAATTTAAAAAGTGTCACGGTATCAAGCATCCTAACATATGTGAAAAAGCTCCTACTGATTATGAAACCCTTGAAAATTGCATTGGTGGGTTCGCTAAGGTGACATCTGATGAAAACCTTAGCCCTGAACAAATGCTAATGAAACAGCTCTGTACTGGCACTATGTTTCTAGAAAAACCTGAACAATGGCTCACAAAAGGGCACCAGCAGATTTCAAAGATGCCAAGCAAAAGTTGACTGTTGGGTGTGCTAATGCTGCAGGCACACACGAGACAAAATTGGCAGGGACTGGAAAAAGTCTGTATCCAAAATGTTTACAGGCTGTGTGCAGTCTACCTGTGCATTATTATGCAAACAGGAAAGCATGGGTAACAAGAGAAATCTTTTCTGATTGGTTCAGTAAGTACAAGCTCCCAGCAAGCAAGCTGGACTGCAAGACAATTGCAAAATTTTATTGTTTTTAGACAACCATTCTGCACTTCCCCTTCCTGAAATTCTTGTGAAAAGTAATGTTTTTGGCATTTACTATCCTCCCCGCCCTCTAACATGACATCCAAAATACAGCCTTGTGACCAAGGAACCCTATGCCCTAAGAAGAGCTATCACTTTTTTTTTTTCGCCAGCACATTTGCTTCAGTTAACAAATGCCCGAAAATTCAATACTTAAAAAAAAAAATTTAGTCTTAAAGATGCCATCGACGCGTTGCTAATGCTTGGAATGATGTTGATAAGTCAACATTAACTAATGCTTGGCACAGGCTTTGGGCTCCAATGGTGTTTGAAAATGACCTGGCCAGTGAAGATTTTCAAGGATTCAGAGATTATGATGAGAAGATGTTATCAAAACTCATTACTGATGCCAAAAGTTTATCAGCCAGAAGTGTAAGTAAGTTGGAAGAAGCCGACATGGAAGAAATGCTGTACATTGAAAATGATGTATCTGTTGTGTGTTCTTTCAGTGATGGGAAATTGCTGAGATGGTGTTAAGTACAGGTCAGGGTGAAGACCATAGTAATAATGATGATGACGTGAGTGTGGGCGAAAAAAGTCTGAAAATGTGTGATCGATTAATTGCTAGCCTTGAACAATGTGCATTTATCAGTGAGCAAGAGATCATGGCCGTTTATTCAATTAAAGAGAAACTGCTTAGACGGAAACCTATGTTAAGGAGACCAGTGAGAGTGGGGAAAGTCTTTAGAAAGGCCCTATGTGGTTAATGCCTCTTCATCACTTGAGCATCCCATTCCTGGCTCCTCATCAAACGTCCAGCTCCAACCTGGTTTCATAGGTAAGGATACCACCAGTGTAACCTCTTCTCCAAGATTCTCAAACAACTAGAAGTGATAAATATTTATTGTGTGTGTTATCGGTTAGTTTTCATAAATATAAATTTAAAATATTATTTAAAAGTATTTTTAAAATTTTTTAGTGTTTATTTATTTTTGAGAGAGAGCAAGAGAGAGAGAGAGAGAATGAGCAGGGGAGGGGCAGAGAGAGGAAGAAGCAGGCTCCAGGTTCTGAGCTGTCAGCACAGAGCCCGATGCGGGGCTCGAACCCACGAACTGTGAGATCATGACCTGAGCTGAAGTTGGACGCTTAACCAACTGAGCCACCCAGGCACCCCTAAAAAATATTTATCATAAGCAACAAAAGAAATAAGAAGCTTACGTACTTATGGCCTATATTTATCCCGCCATTCCATTTACCAATAAATTTATTTACCAACAAATTTCATTTGCCAATGGATTTATTTATCTAAATAAATTGTAACATTATTTATGGCCTTTATTCCATTTAGTGTGAATTTTCATACATCTCTCTGCAGAAATAATGAGTTTTGTAACCATTTGGAATGTTACAAAATTAATAGCGTATGTACCATATTCCCAATTTCTTTATAAGTTCCAAAAAGTTTCATTTCCAAAATACATCTGGTCCCCAGGGTTATGGATAAGAGATTGTGGACCTGTACTATTTACCTTCAAGTTTGTTGTGAAGACCCAATAAGATAATTAATGTAAAATGCCTGGCACAGAATAAATGCTCGTTAAATATAATTGCTATCATTACTATTCCATTCCCCTACTCTTAAAAGGAAAATGTAGGACAAGGTCTTTTTGAAGTTAATAAGTTGACCTTGCACAGTAATAATAAGCATTCTTCAGATTTTATCAGCTTAAGAGATCCTTTGGCAATATGCTGCTGATAGGTACTAGAGTATCTCTTAAATCTTCATCCAAAAGATTGGAGCATTCCCAAATTGGAGGATAGAAAATGTTATGCTACAAGTTACACTGGTTTTATAAAATACATACACCTCTAATTAGCCTTTACATTATTCGACAAAGAGACATAATTGGTTATCTGTCTGCTAACCATTTCCTCAGTTCCCTCTGCCATTCACCCCATAAACAATATTTTAATCTTCCTTGTGAGTAAGGATTTATTCCTAATCCTCTGTGTATATCCTCAGCTGCTACCATAAAACCTTGAAGATAGCTGAGTGAATAAAATTGGCATTTTGTTTTACAAATAAAACTATTATTAGCCTGATGAATGTCAGTTGACCCCCTATAGGTTGGTCTCCTTTTGTTTTGGTTTCTTTGTAGTGTCTATAAGATTTATTGCTTTTCTTTCATTATAAAAGGCATATGACAACTATGTAGAATATATGGAAAATATTACTTATAAAGAAGAAAATAAACTCACCTTTATCTTACAACCTGTGATAATCACTCTTAACATTTGTTTACTCTCTATCTATTGTCCTAAACTGTAAACCCTAGGAGGGTGGACACCATGTGCATTCATTCCTGTTCTCTACTCTGCTCAGCATCCCACAGTAGCAGGCATATAACAGATACAAAGAAAATACTCACATACTCAAGGATCAAACTAAATTCACAAGGGACTTTTGACCATGTTATTTCTAATTAACACTATATTGGGAGCATTTTCCCATATCTGTCCTATTTGATCTAACCAAATCTGATTTCCTATACTGCACTCAGCTTATCCTCTTTGTTTCTAGAACTTGCTACTTCCAGGCCCTGGGTAACATTATCCTGCAGCCTCTCTGCCACACCAGCCTTCCTTTCCCTGTTGTCTTCAGTGCTTCCCCATCAGAACTGCCCCTCTTTTCCCATTGGCTCATGACCCAGCTCTCTACTGGCTGCTCTTATAAGGAATAGTTGATCCTCACCATCGTGTGAACCCATATATACCCCGACTGACCATTGGTTCCCATTCTCCACGGAGCGCTGCTTTGGGATTGGGGTGAGCGAAATCGGGAAAGGCATGCAATGCAAGGGACAGAGAGTCTCAGCGAGGAGGCAAACAGTAGCAGCTCCATCTTGTAGGGATGGGAACGGTGGGCTCTCTGTTGTCCGTATTATCCAGTCTCCTGTGATCAGTCCCTGAAACAGTCTCAGTGAACTGAGAAATGCCTGGAGTCACTGTTCTGCGCTGGAAATCTCAGCCAGGCACATGATTAAAGGTCTGTCCCACTGATATATGTCACCAGAAGACACCTTACTTTGTACTGGGAACCAGACCCTAGGAACTAGATGCATGTAATTGAATTTATGGACCCTATTCCTATGTTATTTCAGGATTTTTCTGTAACTTTTACAAAATTCTAATGAAAGATAATATTCTTCCTCTCCCAAATAACACGCCTTACATTGACTGTTAATTTCCTTATCTAGAGATAATTTTTTTAAATGTTTATTTATTTTTGAGAGAGAGACAGAGCATGAATGTGGGACGGCCAGAGAGAGAGAGAGAGAGAGATACAGAATCCAAAGCAGGCTCCAGGCTCTGAGCTGTCAGCACAGTGCTGACAGCTCAGAGCCTGACACAGGGCTCGAACCCACGAGCCCTGAGATCATGACCTAAGCCGAAATCAGATGCTTAACCAACTGAGCCACCCCGGCACCCCTATATAAGGATAATTTTTTAAAATATCATCTATCCTTAGTTTTCTAAAATGTTACCATCAAATGTCTAGGTGTGATCTGAGGGTTTTTTGTTTTTCTGTTCATTCTAAGTGGCATTCATGGACCCTTTCATTGGGAGTTTCCTGTCTTTCATTGACAATGAGATATTTTATTCTTTTTTTTTCTTTACTATTTTCTCTCCTCCATTCCCTTTAGTCTGTCCTTCTGGAACTCCTCTTTGATTTTCTTCAAATGTTTGATGATTCTTCGTTGTGTCATGTTTGCATTTTCAATTACCTATTAGCCTGCCCATATGTCTGAGCGCCTTTTTTTGCTTCTTATGGTTCTAGGGGAGAGGTAGGACATACTACCTGACTGAGTAGATCATTAGCAACTTCTGTAGGCATTGGAACTCCCATTTTCTTTTGGGGGTACAATGCCCCTTGGGTACTTCCCTGCTGGTAAGGCCCAAGTAGTCCTTTTCATTGGAATTGTCTTTGCTATTTGCTGCATAGCACAGCTGGAAGAAGGAACCTGACTGTACCTACTGTACCTAACGTAATGTTAACCCAAATCATACTAAATGTTGGATGGGGACTGCCTCCTGTTCCCCATATCCACTTTCCCCAAGCTGAAGCCTCTCTCACAGTTTACAGGTGCCGTCTTCACTAATACTGGACAATGGTTCCCTCTCCATGTCATCCCAGTTCTATTTTCTGTCTTTCACCGGTTCCTGCAGAATTTTTAGTCCATTGAGAGTAATTAAGTCATCTTGTAAGTCAGCATGATCTTCAAATATCTGTATATATATTTATATATGCACTTTAGATTCGTTTTAGGGTTAAGCCCGGAGAGGAAGTCTAGATGAACATGTGTTTGTTTTTACCGCCATCTGGATCCAACCCCGTTGTAGTTTTCAAATGTGTTTAACAGACATACTACATTTCAAACAAAATCATATCTAGAGGATCAATATATTAAACAGGTAAAAGCAAAACTGATGTAGTTGAAGAAGAGAAGGTGACCCTGAATATGAACTTATTGGTCTCCCTTTTGCTCTCCACTGCAGCTCCTGACCCCCTCCACCGAATCTCACAACTCCGCAGAACAGTTTAAAAACCACTGACATGATTTATAGTCCAGGAGTGTCTGACCCATAATAGGTTCTTAGTAAGTGGTAGCTATCGTAACTATTAAAAACATTGCCTCTTGACCTTCCCTAGCCCAAGGCCTTCCATAAGTTCTGGTACCAACTTCTGCCATTTGTACAAGCAATCTCATCTTGGAAACAAGTAAAAATATATAGATATATTTCAGAGAATCAGCGGCAACTGAGGACCTAATAAATAACGCTTAAGCATTCTCTGGGCCTCACCTGTTAACCTCGCTTAATCCCCTCAACCTGTGATACAAGTGTTTTGATCTCCAGGACATGATGAAGAAATAGAGGCTCAGACACACATAGCAGGAATATGCACAATACCAAATGTGTAAGAAATACCCATTTAGTTTATTTTTTTAATTTAATTAAAATTAGCATGATTCCACTACAATGGTAGGAAATGACATCCAAACCATTCAAGGGGCTTTCCTCGCAAGATTCTGGATCTTGCCCAGCGTGCTGAAGCATGGAGAAGGCCTGTCCTGTCATCCCTCTTCGATTTGCACAAGAATCTATCTGCTAGATGCCCACTTTCCGTACCAGAAAAATTTCCGCTGGATTGGGACACACCGCAGCTCTGTGCGACGTAGGATGTCAAAGATCTTTGAGAGGTTGGAGTCCCAGTCCCTAGGGTTCAGAATCTCCAGCCGCACAGCCATCCTCTCTGAGCACTGGCTGCCTCCCCGAGCATCCCTTTTTTTTAGTGACAGGGAGGTGTTTGTCTCTTCCTTCCTGTTACCCTCAAAGAGTCTCCCTTTCTCCTCTCCTCCTAGGGACACCTAGCAGAATCTAGCAGAGTTTAAACTTTTCTAAAATAAAAGCTGCTCCCTGGAAATGGATGCTTTCCTTGTGCAAAAAAACTCTGAGGCAAGAAAATACCAAGACCCTTCTTGGCAAGGGAGTGGTGAGGATATGGAAAATATGAGAAATTGATTCTCAGTAAATTTTCCTGCCACAAAAACGAGGTCACTGACTGATCCAAAGCCCACAGTAGTAAGAGGCAGAGCTAGGATCCACAGCATTCTTGCAGTTATGCAGACCACCTGAAGAGAACCCCTGGGCGCCCCCAGTTGCTGCAGGGCAGGTGCGCCTGGGCAGGGGAGAGCAGCAGCTGCAGATCCCAAATGAGAGTGGCCCCCTGGCTTCTCTGATGGAGATCACCAGTGGATGAGATCCTGGGACTTGAGTCTTCACAGAGATGAGCTTGCAGTCCAAACCCAGACCTCTCTCACCCACAGAGGGACGATCCGTCATGTTATACTGATAAACACAGCGTGTCCCAAGGATAGAATCCAAGTTATTCTAATCTCGGCATTTCCATATGGTTTATGCTTATGTAAAGCGGTGCTTGCCAGAAACACAGTGACAACACTGTCAAAGAGCATTTAAATGGAACAAACCCAAGCACCTTCTCGAATTTGTAATACATACATTATGTAAGGGAGAAGTAAAACAAAATGACTTTTTACACATGGATGTGCTTTCAGGGGATTTTTGAATTATATTCCTTTGAACAATAATTTCATATTTCTAGATGCAACACTTGTTTTAATCCTGTTCCAACCAAGAATTTTATTTTGTTCTAAATTAATTTACTTGCGGGGTGCCCGGGTGGCACAGTCAGTTGAGCATCTGACTTCGGCTCAGGTCATGATCTCACCACTTGTGGGTTCGAGCCCCATGTCAGGCTTTGTGCCGACCGTGCGGATTCTCTGTCTCCCTCCGTCTCTGCCTCTCCCCTGCTTGCACTCTCTCTCTTAATAATAAACATTAAAAATTTTTAAAAGTAATACTAATAAATTAATTAATTTACTTGCAACTTTTGTTATTACTCAAATCAATTTTCTAAAGGCTAAGGAGTTAAGTCACTGAGAACACAGCCACTTAATTTTGGGTCTTTATTTTTCTGTGTGCAGTAGTATTTTTATACTGACCTCGACTGTCAAAAACACACTCAAAATAAAAAAGCAGGAATGGGGGAGGTGGAGTGAATCCTCTGAACAGCCAAAATAGGGGTTGTAATGTTCAGGTTTACATTAAGGGAGACCCTGGGACCCACAATCTTTGTGTTTACCCCAGTTCACTTTCCCTTATGAAACATTTTAAACATATCACATAAATGGTGGGGAAAAAAAAATCAAAAAAATTGAAAGTACAAAGAAAAACTCTCCTGCAGATATACCACCCAAAGAATACCGCTGTTCATATTTTCATCTCTTTCTTTTGGGATATTGTATACATGTGTTTCACATTTCCACCATCATTCCGTTGCCCATTTCTTTTGTAGTAATGGTCAACTATTGAATTCTCTTTTTTCTTTTTTGTTTATTGTTATAAAATAAGCATTTCCCCTATTTAAAAAAAGTAGAAATTCAGAGGTACCTGTGTGGCTCAATCGGTTGAGTGTCCAACTTCGGCCCAGGTCATGATCTTCTGGTTTGTGAGTTCAAGCCCTTCATCAGGCTCTCTGCTATCAGCACAAAGCCGGGTTGGGATTCTGTGCACCTCCCCCTTCTCCCTGCCCCTACCCCGCTCACATGGGCTCTCTCAAAAAGAAATAAAAACATTTTAAAAATTAATTAATTTTTTAAAAAGTCACTTAATTAGTTCCCTAGAGAGACTATCTTCCAGAAAATCCATTCGTCTAGATTCCGTATCTTGCCTCAAACTGAAACAGTGGCATATGTGGCTAAGTGCCAGGGGTTTGAGGATGTCATAAGATAAATATCTTCTTATAGGAATTTTCCACAAAATTGAAAGAGAAGATTCACTCTAAAATAAACCCAGCCCAGACATAGGAAGTAGAACCAGAAATACATATGAATTTTTAAGATAAAACAGGAAAAGGATTTCAAAAATGAAATGTAGTTCAAGAGAAAATGATTTCGTTGACATTTTTATGAATTGTAGATGCAACCCGCATTGGTAGCACTTGTGGTGGTCTTTTGTGGTACTTAAGTTTACATCTTCCAGATGTATACATAAGAAAACAGTGTCTTGGGTGCCTGGGTGGCTCAGTTAGTTAAGCATCTGACTCTTGATTTCGGCTCAGCTCATGATCTCACGGTTGTGAGATCAAGGCCCATGTTGGCTCTGAGCTGCACATAGAGTCTGCTTGAGGTTCTCTCCCTCCCCGTCTCTCTGCCCCTCCCCCACTAGTGCTCTCTCTCAAAAAAAAAAAAAAAAAAGGCAGTGTCTGCATGAATATATAAGAATATATAAGAATATGTAAGCAAACCTTGCTTTGCTTTTAGCGAAGAATTTCTAGGACATGTATCTGCTTCCACGCTCCATTTTAAGTATGCGTATCATGTGCTTGTATTTTGTATAATACAAAAAGAAAACAGTCCTTTATCACTGAGCATGTTGGCATTATTTTCCTTCTTTTTCTTTTTCTTTGCAATATTTGAAATGAGTTTTATTCCTTTTTTATCTTTTCTTTCTTTATTGGAAACATATTTTATGTTTAAAAATGGATTTTTTTGAGGAGCTACTATAACCTGCTTTTTTCCAAAATTGAAGATTGTATTGTGATGGAAAAAGTGCGTGACATAAAATTTGCCATCTCAACTCTTTTTAAGCATACAGTTCAGTAGTGGTAAGTATATTTACGTTGTTATGAAACAAATCTCCAGAACAGTTTTATCTTACAAACCTGAAACTTTATACCCATTGAACAACGCTTCCTTCCCCCTGCCCCACCCCCTGGTAACCACCATTCTACTTTGTTTTTCTATAAATTTGACTATTTAGATACCTCATATAAATAGAATTCTACGATGTTTGTCTTTTTGTGACTGGTTTATTTCATTTAGCATAATGTTCTTAAGGTCCATCCATGTTATAGCTTGTGATGGGTTCTCCTTCCTTTTTAAGGCTGAATAATATTCATATATATGTATATAATATAATATACATATGTGTACATATATATACACACACTATATATACACACACACACACACACTCAATTTTTTTTTGTTTATACACACACACAATTTTTTTTATTCACTCATCTATTGGTGGACATCTGGGTTACTTCTACCTCTTGGTTAATGTGAATAGTGCTGCTCGGAACACAGGTATGCAAATATCTCTTTGAGATCCTACTTTCAGTTCCTTTGGATATATACCCAGCAGTGGGATTGTGGGATCATCTGATGATTCTATTTTTAACTTTTTGAAAAACCTCCATACTATTTTCCACAATGGTAGAACTCATTTTTTAAAAAAGAAGAAATGGCGGGGAGCCTGGGTGGCTCAGTCGGCTAAGCTTCCGACTTGGGCTTAGGTCGTGATCTCACGGCTGGTGGGTTCAAGCCCCCGAATGGGGCCCTGTGCTGACAGCTCAGAGCCTGGAGCCTGCCTCAGATTCTGTGTTTCCCTCTCTCTCTGCCCCTCCCCACCTTGTACTCTATCTTTCTCTGTCTCTCAAAAATAAATAAACATTAAAAAAAAAAAAGTAGAAATGGCAAGAAAGCATCCTGTTTGTGGACGGTCATGTCAGACCAACACCCTAGATTCACAGTGGGCAGGAATTCACTTCCCAGCTTCCATTGTCACCAATTCTTTTCCTGACAAAGCCCTGGTTTTGGTCAGGTGTTTACTCTTCCATCAGAAGATTCAACAGAATTTGACCTTATCCTCAGCTTTGGAAGTATATCTCACTCTAAACCACTCTTGATAATCCCACTACATTGCCATTGAATAGTTTAGGAACTCAGACTTCAGTCATACACAGTACAGTTTTCCCTTGAGGAGTGTTGTTGCTAGAGGAGTGAGCAGGTGACCTAAGTTGCATCAGATTGAAGGGAAAGGTTTCTGTAGGACAACTGGGTGAAAGGTTTTCTTTTTCTCCTGTGGAATATGAACAAAGTAATGTAGGTCCCCATTGTTTCCTGTAAGTCACTTATTAGCCATGAGAGTCCTAGTCTGGAGACAAAATTGTTGCACAAAGAAAGACTAAATCAAGAGAATACTAAATAAATGGAATGGAGCCCTCATGGCATTGGGCCTGGAACCCTTCTGAACTCTGGATTTGCCTATTAATAAACATCATTGTTTAAGCTAGTTTGAACTCAATTTTTCTGTAACTGGCAGCCCATAGCATCCTACCTGATATAACTCTCCCTGCTGTTCACCAACCCTTGGGGAAAACTTTGAGAATCACCTATCCATCTCACAACTCTGAGGTCTAACAATTGCTCCTGTTGCAATTCCTCTTTACATATTGGCTGGTCCCACAGCCAACCTGGGGACATCATGCCTCAGGACATTGTAAAATCTGACCGAAGGTTTCCATTCTGTTGCTGAGGGTTGGATGAGGAAAAGGGTTATCCCTCCTGCCAGGAGATAGCCTGTGATGAGAGCTAATGTAGAGGAAGAGAGGTTGTACCCTTGGTGGTAGCTTTGGAAGGAATGGAGTGCCTGCAGGGCTACCACTGGCTTATAGTGTTCTTTTATGTGAATTAGGGGGAAAAATGCCCTTCCCAAGACACTTTACTTCCATATGACGGTAAACTGTCGTAATACATTGATTTTGTTAGCACAAAACATTTTTCTTTCATTTGCCAGAAAATTGTCATAATGAATATACAAATGTATGCTATCTAGGGTGTAAATAGCTCTCTCTTAGATCTGGCACCATTGAGCATGACACCATCTGGACAAAGGAACGTGACAGCCTATTAGAGACAGAACACAGAATGCGGAACAGACGAGAAAGCTGGTGGAGACGTACTTATAATCCATTCACTTTTAGCTCAGACATGATTTTGATAGGTAAACAACTTTTAACAAGTCAGCTGGGGAGATAAGGCTTTTCTTTTAACTTTGTATTTTAAAATAATTTCAGACTCAAAAAAAGGTGCCCCCCCAAAAAACAAACCCAACCAACAACGCATCACCAAAAATAAAAATCAGTCCTCATATATCCTTCACCCAACTTCACAACTTATATAAAGAGAGTACAATTATGAAAATCAGGAAATTAACTTTGATATCATACCACTAATATACAGAGCTTATTCAGATTTTACTAATTGTCACACTAATGGTTTTTTATGGTCCTGGATCCAATCCAGAATCACACATTGCATTTAGTTCTCATATTTTCTCAGTCTCCTTCAACCTAAGGTAGTTCCTCAGTGTTTGTCTTTGAGTACATTGACACTTTTGGAGAGTACTGGCAGTTATTTTGTAGAATGTGCTTCAATTTGGGTTTACCTGATGTCCTTCCTAATGATTCAAAATTCAGGTTGTACATTCTTGGCAAGAATACCACAGAAGTGATGCTGTGCCCTTCTCGGTGCATCATTTCAGGAGTCGCATGATGTTAATGTGTTAACTTTATATGCGATTTAGGTGGTCTGTGCCTTGTTTCTCCACTATAAAGTTACTCTTACTCTCTTTATAATTAATAAATATCTTGTGGTGAGATACTTTAAAAATATACTTAGGGGCGCCTGGGTGGCTTGGTCGGTTAAGCGTCCGACTTCGGCTCAGGTCATGATCTCGCGGTCCGTGAGTTCGAGCCCCGCGTCAGGCTCTGGGCTGATGGCTCGGAGCCTGGAGCCTGTTTCCGATTCTGTGTCTCCCTCTCTCTCTGCCCCTCCCCCGTTCATGCTCTGTCTCTCTCTGTCCCAAAAATAAATAAAAAATAAATAAATAAATAAATAAATAAATAAACGTTAAAAAATTTTAAAAAAATTAAAAAATATATATATACTTATATCCTGTTTCTTATCAAACTTTGTCCCACCAATTTTACCACCCATTGGTGATTCTTACCTACAGAAATTACCAGTGTGGTATTGGCCAAATAGTGAGGTCAAGATTTCAACTTTACTTTTTAATGTTTATTTATTTATTTTTGACGGTGGGAGAGGGGCCAAGAATCCAAAGCAGGCTCCACACTGTCATTACAGAGCCTGACGTGGGGCTCAAGCTCTCAAACTGTGAGATCGTGACCTGAACAGAAGTTGGACACTTAACCAATTGAGCCACAGGCACCCCCAAGATTTCAGCTTTGGAATTAAATTTGGAAAGACTTCCCAGAAGTAGGTGAGAAACATCTTGCAATCTGAGTGTATAATCTACTGACCAAGAGCAGGAGTTTTGCAGTCAGACAGACCTAAACTCAAATATTAGCTCCACTGGGTATTAGCTGTGTGACTCTAAGCAAATTAACTTCTCTGATCATTAATTCCCTTATTGGTAAAGTAGAAATTATGGAGTCTACCATATAGAGTTTTTATAATGAATATAATAAATATAAAGCACTTTGCATAGTGTCTGGCACATGATAAATGCTCAGTGAATTTTAGTTATTGTTATAATTGTTATTGTAATGAAGCGGTTCAGGACAAGTCTTCCCCAAAATGTGCCACTTTAGCATGTGGACTGTTTTGAGCTGAAGGTAATTAAGACCTTGTGGGCTCAAGAGAAACTTTTTTTTTAATTAATTAATTTATTTTGAGAGAGAGAGAGAGAGAGAGCACGCGTGCATGGGCGCAGGTGCACAAGCGGGCGAGGGGCAGAGAGAGAGGGAGAGAAAGAGAATTCCAAGCAGGCTCCATACTGTCAGCACAGACCCTGACACAGGGCCCAAACTCACTAACCATGAGATCATGACCTGAGCCAAAATCAACAGATGCTTAACTGACTGAGCCACGCAGGCACCATTCAAGAGAAACTTTTGCCCCTCTTTTAACTATGTAGAAAAATCTTCCCTGGGCGCCTGGGTGGCCCAGTTGGTTAAGCATCCAACTTCGGCTCAGATCGTGGGTTCGTGGGTTCGTGGGTTCGTGGGTTCGAGTCCTGCATCGGGCTGTATGCTGACAGCTCAGAGCCTGGAGCCTGCTTCAGATTCTGTGTGTGTCTCTCTCTCTTCCCCTCCTTCGCCATGTCTCTCTCTCCCTCTCAAAAATGAATAGACGTTAAAAAAAAAATTTTAAATAAAATGGCTCAAATGGTAACCTTATAAAAGGGGGGAGGGCGCCTGGGTGGCTCAGTTGGTCAAGCATTCAACTTTAGCTCTGATCATGATCTCCTGGTTCATGAGTTCACGCCCCAGGTCGGGCTCCATGCTGACAGCTCAGAGCCTGGAGCCTGCTTCAGATTTTGTGTCTCCCTCTCTCTCTGCCCCACCCTGTTCATGCTCTGTCTCTCTCAAAAATAAACAAGCATTTCAAAAAAATGTTTTAAAAAAAGTGATCTTTCCCAAAATAAAAATATTAGCAGAGACAAATTTTATTTGAAGGCCCCATCTGTATGGCAGGGCAAACATCTAGTATGGATGAAATAATTCCTATCATAGAAACAGAGTACAATCAAAGACATTTCAGAACAGTTCCTGGTCAGAGAAAGGAATGCCTGCTCTATAGCTTTGGACCAGTGTTGACTTTATGTCTTTCATTTCTTCCCTTTCCAAATAGGACACTGAGGTTATTTGTCTCTGCTTGCTACTGTATATTTGGGAATGAGAAAAGAGAGAGGACAGATAGCTCTCTTTTTTTTTTTTTTTTAGCTTTTACACAACCAAAAAGAACCACATGTGTACCAGATGGAGATGCCTGAGCATCTCCCAGGGCTTTTAGCTGGATTCAGTGACTTTGGATAACATTCTCAGGGGTAGGGTGGAGAGGGATCTACTCTATATATGGGAGGAAGAGTAAAAGGGAAATTCATTGGCCAGAGAGCGAATTGTAGCAGACTGACCATGTGTTTTCCAAGCTCATTTTTTTTTCCTCCTAGGTACTAAGTTAAATTACATTTCTCAGCTTCCCCTGCCATTAGAGGGGGGCCACTTGGCTTGAGTTCTGACCAATGAGATGGGGAAAAAGCTATCTGATACTCCTGGGCCTAGTCCATAGCCCACAATCCTCTGTGCTCTCTTTTGTCTCCCCTCAGTGAGACTGATGTCAACATCTAGGGCAATACTAGGTTCTGAAAGACTGCACAGAGCAGAAACCCCCAGCTGACCACATTGAACTCTTTGTGAACAACGAATAAATATTTATTGTATTAGGCCACTGAGATTTGGAATTATTTATTACACAGAAACTAGTGTTAATTATGCTAAGAAAATCTCCACCGTACTAATTTAACATGCTAAATGTTACACAACAATGGGCAGCTAAATGTTTATTCAGAGATTCAAGATCCATTAAATACATTATTTCCGTTGGATGATT
The DNA here is from genome assembly GCF_016509475.1 of Prionailurus bengalensis. Classification (NCBI taxonomy): domain Eukaryota; kingdom Metazoa; phylum Chordata; class Mammalia; order Carnivora; family Felidae; genus Prionailurus; species Prionailurus bengalensis. Next base: position 50,012,655 of record NC_057351.1, on the reverse strand, counting down.
TCTGACCAGCCAATTTGGTAAATACATTTTAATTTTCTAAAGGTTGCCTTCAGAATACAAATATACCTGCCCATAATGGAATAATGGATGTCATAACTGAATGTGCCCAAGGGGTGGGCTAGAAAAGGATACCAGATGAAGTAGGTAAAGCCTTAAAGTGGGTAAAGCCTAGGTCCAATCCTGAGTCAAGATCAGAGACAGTCTCTCATCCAAGGTTCAACCAAGCAAAGAGAAACCACCATGGGTGTTTAGAAGAGAGACTCTACGGTGAGAGAAAGAGGAAGAGGCAGAGAAGCTAATCTGAGGACAGTGAAGCAACATAGACATTAGCAACAGCACAAAGCCACCACCACCCTTAGACTGAAAAACAGGGAAAAGGTGGTTTAATTGGAGCCCAGGAGTTATGATCACCCAGCAGAAGAGGCAGTCAAGGCAAGCACATCCCCCAAAGATGCAGGAGACTTTGGAAGAAGGGCAGCAGTTTTGGAGATGCCACCCAAGGAAAGGAGAGTAAGATTCTACCATTCCGTCACTAGTGCCGCCCAATGGCTAATGCCAGCTGGAATCCAAGTGACTCAGAGGCCTGAGAAAGACAGCCTTACAGGAGCCAGTCCACCTGCCTTACTGAGCAGGGTAGGCAGGCCACAGGCAAAGGATCTGAGCACACGAAAGTGTAGGACATGCAGAAACTCTAAGGAAGAGATGTAGAACACTCTATTCTCAGTAAAATCAAAGCTCAAGGGTTAGAGCAACTTAAAAGAGCATTGCAGTCAAAGGTGGGACATTTTTAAATGTTCTTGCTTCTCAGAGATGCTGTTCTACTTGTTGTGATTAAAGTCACCACTTTTTTATTTTTATTCTAGGTCATGAAAGAGCCAGCATGTGGGGGAACTTTATTCCTATGTCCAAATATGAAATCTGTTCAGATGTAGCTTCCTTCTCCTTCAATTTTTGTAAGCAAATTTGATTAAGTGTTTGAAAACTGCAGAAATGAAAGGTGGAACACAGTCTGCCACTGCTAATTCGCAGCTCTGTGATATTGGGCAAACCACTTAACTGACTTCTGCGGTTCTATTTTTCTCATCTCTCAGATGGACACATACCTTCTTCCTTATCTCATTGGCCTATTGGAATGATCATAGTTTTTGTTTGGTTGGTTGATTGGTTTTAATGAGACAATGTGAAATACTGGTATACAGAAAAGCATCGTATAATGTAAAACATTATACATATTAATATGCTCTAAATCTATCCCACCATTCTATCCTTTATTTTGCGGGTCAGCTTTACTGAGATATAAATTAAATACAATTAATTTCATTAAGGTAAGTAAGTGTACACTTCAATGAGTTTTGGCCAATATATATAGATATGTAACCACTGCCACAATCATGATACAGAATATATCCATTGACCCCCAAATTATCCCTGGTGCCCATTTACATTTTTATGTTTTGAGTCAGTACATACTCAAGAGAAATGAAAACATACATCCACACAAAAACTTGTACATAAATATTCATAGTAGCATTAGTCATAATAGCCCCAAAGTGGAAACAGCCCAAATGTCTATCAACTATCAAATGGGTAAGTAAAACATGGTATATCCTTGCAGTGGAATATTATTCAGCCATGAAAAGAAACGTACGGACGAAAAGAAACCAGTCACAAAAGACCACATATTATATGATTTCATTTATATGAAATGTCCAGCATAGGCAAATCTATAGAGATGGAAAGTAGGTCAGTGTTTCTCTAGGGCTGGGGGTTAAGGGGAAATGGAGAGTGACTGCAAATAGGTATGAGGTTTCCTTTTGGCGTGGTAAAAATGTTCTAAAATTGATTTTGGTGATGACTGCACAGTTCTGTGAATATACTAAAAAACCATTGAATTGTACCCTTCGAATGGATATATTGTATGGTATATGAATTATGTCTCCACTAAGCTCTTACCAAAAAACTAATTCAGGAATTAAAGGAAATCTAAAACAAAGGCAAAATTCCAAGCGCAATATTTCATTATAGTTTTTGTATACTATTTTTTCTTCAAAGTTACAAGAGCATTTCTATAAATTAATAACAAAGGAAGATCGCATCCACAATCCTAATAGCCTAAGAAAGCAAACTATTTGATTATTTCATATCCCTTCTTCACCTCATCGTTGAGTATGTTTGCTTGATTTAAAGTCATAAATGGTACAGACTCGATTAGTAGGTTGCTTTCATCAGTTAACATTTTTCCATATTGCTACATAGTTTTCACTGTGATCATTTTGAGAAATACATGACATTCCACCTAACCGACCACATTCCTCCATCCACTCAGACACCCACGCCAGAAAGCTGAGCTATACCTATGTTGCTCTTGTCACTACCCTAGTTCAGAACAACGTACTCTCTTGCCTAAATTACTGCAAATGTTTTCTAACTGGTGCCCTTGCTTTTTGTGGTCTACCAATCCATCCTCCACACAGCAGACAGGCCTGAAACTGGTGTCTTCAGTGATTCCCAACCAACTATGCATGAGAGGCCAAACCACTCCAATGGCTCACAGACCGCTTCAGGCTGGGCTCTTGCCTGCATTTTCAGCCTCATTACCCCCCTGTCCCCTACCCCACTCCATATCCCCTGTGTCCACTGAAATGCACACAGCATAGCGTGTGGGGTTTACTCTGCCCAGAATAACTCACCCACACTGCCCCCTCCTGTCCACTCGGCAAACTCCTACTTCTCCTCTAAGGTTTGGCATAAACATTGCCTCCATGGAGGAGCATCTCCTATCCTCCCCAGGAGGGAGGTACTCCCACCTCCATACTCCTAGATACCTTCGTACATATCTCCATTTTGTATTGTACTTCCCATGCATGCTCTATGCCTACCTCTCTCCCCAGAGTAGGAATTATGCTGTCTTCAGCTTCCAGCACTTCAGCATCTGGCACATAGTACGTCCCAGGAAATGTCATTTCAGCAATTTAAGATTTATAACTACTGGGGCGCCTGGGTGGCTCAGTCGGTTAAGCATCTGACTTCGGCTCAGGTCATGATCTCCCGGTTTGTGAGTTCGAGCCCCGTGTCGGGCTGTGTGCTGACAGCTGGGAGCCTGGAGCCTGCTTTGGATTCTGTGTCTCCCTCTCGTCTCTCTCTGCCCCTCCCCTGCTCCTCCTCTCTCTCTCTCTCTCTCTCTCTCTCTCTCTCTCTCTCTCTTGTCTCAAAAATACATAAACGTTACAAAAATAATAAAAATTAAAAATAAAAATTATACCTACTGTGCTAATTCACTATTTCCAGGCACTATTCAAATCACTTTCCACATATTATCTATTTAATCCTCTAAACAACCTTACAAGGTAGGTATTATTATTATTATTATTATTATTATTATTATTATTTTAAAGATGAGAAGACTGAAGAAGTTAAATAAGTTGCCCCAAATCATTACAAAGCTAGTAAGTGACAGGGTCAAGATTTGAACTTAGGCAGTGTGATTCCATGCTCCTGATCACTACACTGAACTACCTCTTGAAGAAATAAGCCATTCTTTATTGCCATATGCATAGGTTACTTGTAATCTGTCTATCCCTCCCTCCCTCTCTCCATCACTCTCTCTGATATAGATGGCACTGTAATACACAATTGTGTGTATAGCTTATTTTCCTTATTTTGAATTTGGCTTAAGATAAATCCCTATGAGTAGAATTTAAAGATACATTACAAGATGACGTTTTTGGATCTTCATATGTCCAATAACAACTTTACTTACCATGACATAGCTTGTGCTGAAGAGGTGAAAGTGTCAAGGCCTCGGGCCATCCCAGCTGATACAGGATCAGGCAGATGGGGTCACGTACTCTGAAGGCTGAAGATGGCTGCCGGGGAAGTGCAAGAAGGGGCAAACTGGTATGAATCTGCCTCGGCTGGCAGCTGGCCTAACTTCACAATATAGCCCTTGATCTAATTTTAGGATGAAAGAACGGAAAACACTTCGATGTTGCTTCTCAAAATGTCCAAGTATTAATGACTTAGTGGCCAAATTACAGCACCAGTCCTCTCAATGACACTCCTTTATGCCATGAAGTAGGTTAACACTGAGCCGTACGAATATACATGTTTGAAGCCAGCCACCATGTAAGTCTGACTGCTCTGTGACTCTTGTGAGGAAGCCCAAGCTAGCCCAGAAGAGGTATCCTGTGGAGAGTGACGATCAGCCCAAGCTGCTCCAGCCGTCCCAACCTAGGTGCCAGACATGGAAATGAAGGAGCTACCTTGGACATTTTAGCTCCAGAAGACATGTGTGGAGGAATAACGGAAGAAACAAACTGTAACCCGAAGTCAGGCCTCAGATGTATGGCTGCAGTGAAACCAGCCCGGCCATCTATGGTCATTTGAGCCATCCCAGCCACTTAGGCATCATCATGAATAGACGAGCTGTTTCCCCTGAGTGCTGTCCAAACTCCAGATCCACAAAATTAAGAGCATAACACATGCTGTTTACTGCTGCTAAACAAACAAAACCTTTTTTTTTTTTTTATCCACCCGGAAATTTGAAAAAGATCATTTGAATGAGAAACGCTGGCTGAAAATAAGTGCTCTTCCTCCTCTACCTAGCCGCTGACTTGGCTCCCATGTAAAAGCAGCTGCTCACCATTGGCAAGGATTTGATCCAGAGTCACACGTGTGACCTCTCAGAGCAGCAGCAGCAGTGGCTGCTGAAGGCTTATCCTGGCAGTTTTCTTCCTCTGCTTTACCCCCAGAGGACCAGGGGTGATCCGTGAAAGCTGGCGCTCCTCGGACTGCTGGAGGGCGCTCCAGCCACTCGGCTGCCTATGCTACAGGGCTACCTCCGCCTGACAGAGGAGGGAAAATTCTGGCTTTCACCGTAACCCAACCTGGGGTCAAATCCCAGCTCCATCACCTAAACTGGTGATATAATTCTGGCCGTATAATTCTGAGCAACTTAACGAATGTGGAGGCCCTGGATTTTCTCCTCTTTGAAATGAGGACAGTAACACCTAACTTAGTAAGTGTGCTTTCAGGGTTAAATGAGCCTTACCTCCCTGGCATTCCATAATAATGACAGCTACTGTTTACTGAGCATCAAAAATGACTTCAAATTCCTTATCACCATCCTCAGGTGGTTGCTCAACACTGCCTGGCAGTTTCAGAAATGCTGCCTGGCAATTTCAGATGTAAATTGGATGTTGCACTATTTTACATTCACATCCTTCCTCTCTCAAGCTTCCCTCAGACCCTTGTTCTCATCACTCTATGCTGATGACCTCACCGCAGGTTTCACGGATAAAAGAGAAGGAAGCTACCTCCTCTTTCGGTCATCAAACCTAAACTGCCCCCTGCATCTGCATTTACTTCTCCTTTCCTCTTTCAACAGTGGAGGAAGGGCCCCTCCTCCCATTGCAGGCCTGTCCATCCATTTGTGTTCTAGATTCCTTCATCTTTCCCCTCTCCACTGATCATTCTGTCAGCACTCAAATAGGCTCCACTATCTCCCATCTTTGGAAACCTTCCTTTGAGCCCTGCACTCCCTCCAGGCACTGCCCTGTTTCTCTGCTCCCTTTCTGGCAGACTCTCGAAGTTTCTACAGACCCCATCTCTACTCCATCACCTCTGCACTCACTAGCTCACTCGGATTTGGATTCCAGCTTCACCACTCCTCTGAGATTGTTTCTGTCAGGGTCGCCAATGGTTTTTTATTGTTAACAGCAATGTCTACTTCATTGTTCTTTCCACTTCTCAACAGCATCAGGCTAGCTTGGACTTTCTGAAATATTCTCCTCTCCTACTTCCAGTGAAACCATAATCTCCTGGCTTTCCCCTTCTTTTGTGGGGGTCTCCATCCTCGGTCTTCTTTCTCAACACCATGTGTCAATGTTGATACTTCTCAAGATTTGATCCTGGCTCCTCTTTTCTTCTATTCCTACATGTTTCCCTAGATGACCTCATCCACCACGAACTTGAAATACAATATTATGCTGATGCTTTCAAATGTGTATCTATAGTTCAGGCCTCTCTCATCCACCTCCAGACTCACGTATCTGCCTGCCTAGTTCATGTAACTACTTTGAAGCTTACCTCTTCCAATTCCACTCTCTTGCTTAAATCAAGAAACCAGAAGTATCCTAGACCTGTTCCTTTTCCTAACTCCCTACATTAGTCTAATAATTTCTGTTAATTTTACTTCCAAAATAGGTCTCAGAACTGTCCCCTTCTGTCCATCTCTGAAGCCATACTCCCATCACTCTCATCTGAACGGCTCCCTCCTGTTGGATCTCTCCCTGCTTTTCCTCTTGCCCCTGCTCCTCCCCATTCCCTATGTAACATCCAGAGTTCTCTTTCTCAACATAAATAAATCAGTTATTGTCACTTGTCCACTTCAAAACTGTCAGTAGTTTCCCATTATGCTTAGAACAATCCAGACTGTTTGCTATGGACTGCCAGGCCTCTGGCCCCCAAACCCTGCCTACACCTTCAACCTCATCTAAACCCACTCTTCTCCCTTGTGATGCTCCAGCCACACTGGCCTTCTGGAAGTTCCAAACATTCCTATCCCATGGCCTTTTGACTGTGGTGCCCTCTGTCTTACTCGTCACCTAGATCGCACCTTCTCATATTCTGGATCTTTATCGGTTATGAATGGTCTTTCTTGCCAGCAAATAAAAAGAACCTCATCTAAGAAAGGCTAATACACATGGAAGCTTTTCTCTTATAACAAAATTTCCAGAAGTCAGTATTCTAGGGCTGGCACAGCAGCTCCATGAGATGAGAGGAACTTGGCCTCTCCCTAGATTTCATCTCTACCATCCTTCATATGCTGACCTCCCGTGTCTGGCCTCATCCTTGCTGCCTCATGGTCAGAAGATGGCTCCTACACTTTAAGGCCTTCACTCCATATCCCAGGCAGAAGAAGGGGAGCTAGGGGGCAAAGCCTACTTCTTCTCTAACTTTTCATTACACAGAATTTCAAACATAAAAAATAGAATAATATAACAGCCCCCTCATGGATCCATCATGCAGCCACAATAATTATGAACTCGTAGCCAATCTTGTTTCGCCTCCCCACACACTTCTCCCTTTCCACTTACTATTTTGAAGCAAGTCGCAGACGTTGTATTATTTTTTCCCAAAATGTTTCACTATATATCTCTAAAAGACAAAGCTCTTCCTTTTTTAAATATAACCACGATACCATTACCACACAAAAAATGAACAATTCCTGGATGTCATCAAATATCTGGATTTCAAATTTCCAGTTGTCCCAGAAGAGTCGTATTTTTTGTACTTAAAAGTATCCAAATAAGACCAATACTTGCCATGATGTGTTCTTGATGTCTTTTAATCTATAGGATCCCCTTTTATCTTTTTTTTCCTCTCAATTTATTTTTGAGAAATCAAGTCATTTGTCCCCAGAGTTTCCCACAATCTAGATTTTCCTGATTTCATCCTGATGGTATCCTCTGTCTTCCGTGTCTTATAAACTCACAGTTGGATCTACTGGTTTCATTAGACTCAGGCTTGGTTTTTTGTTACTGTAGCTTTTGTTCATTTGTTTGTGTGTTTGCTTGCTTGTTTGTTTGGCAAGACTGCTTTGTAGGAGGTGATGTGTTCTGCTGTCTGGAGTCACCTAATATCTGATTGTCTCTCTTTATGTAATATTAGCAGGTTTTGATGATTAATGTCTAGATCCATGAATTCATTAGGTTATAACATGTTGGTACATTAATTCAATCATTCTTTCTTCATTTATTAGTTGGAATACTTTTATAAAGAGAAACTTGCTCCCCCTATTATTAGGTTACCCAGTGGGTACAGACAATAAAGGAAAGGTAAAATACTTGATTCTTTTCTTTAGTTTGCTAGTTTTCAAAATAATGAGTTGACTCACTAGCACCCTCCAATGATGACCACTCAGGGATCCTTTTTTAAAAAATTGTCTTTATGGAGGCGCTTGGGTGGCTCAGTCAGTTGAGTGTCTGACTTTGGTTCAAGCCATGATCTCGTGGTTCATGGTTTCCAGCCCCACATCAGGCTCTGTGCTGACAGCTCAGAGCCTGGAGCCTGCTTCAGATTCGGTGTCTCCCTCTCTCCCTGCCCCTCCCCTGCTTGCTCTCTCTCTACATATATCTCAAAAATAAATAAACATCTAAAAAAACTTTTTAAGGAGTCTCTCAAAAAAATAAAATAAAAAATAAAAAAGTTGTCTTTATGAACTTATAGATTTAAACATATTTGACATATTTTGACATACATTGCAATTCTCCATATTGATGCTCAAATGGTCCCTTCTCTGACCTTTGGGAGTGTCCTTACATTGGTTCACCATTTCCTTTTCTATGAGAAAAACTAAAGCTTTCTTGAAACATCACTTGGCCAGTTTCCACGTCTGTCTCACTGGCCAGAGTTATGTCACATGGCCACCCTGAGCTTGATGATGATGGCAGACAAAGTTTGAGTCATTCATCATCTCTTCCAAGAGGCTTCCCCTGGTGCCCTATCTAAAGAATGCACCCCCCTATTATTCTGCGGAACTCTATCCTGTTTACTTCCTTTACACTACCAACCAGAAACTATGGTTATTTTATTTGTCCATTTGTTAAGGGTCTGAACTGCATCACTGGGCTGTGAGCTTCATGACATTTTCCCGAGCACAATACCTGCAGATGTACACAGAAGATACTCAGTAGGTATTTGTTGAATAAATAAAGGTAGGCACGTCTATTATCTCCATTGTATACATGATATACAGTGCTGTCCAATACCGTAGCCAGTAGCCACATGTTGCTATTTCAATTAATGTAGTATAACTACTGTGGAAAACAATGTGGAGGTTCTTCAAAAAATTAAAAACAGAACTACCATATAATCCAGCAATCCCACTTCTGGGTACGTATCCAGAGGAATCAAAATCAGGATCTTAAAGAGCTCTCTGCACCCCTGTGTTCACCACAGTGCTCTTCACAGCTGCCAAGACATTGAAACAAACTAAATGTCCATCAACAGACAAATGGATTAAAAAATGTTGCACACAGATACAATGGGATATTATTCAGCTTTATATAAGAGGAAACCCTGCCATTTGCAACAGCAAATGAACCTAGAAGACATTATGCAAAGTGAAATAAACCAGACACAGGACAAATACTACATGATGCCACTTCTATGAGGAATCTAAAATTGAAGCTCACATAAACAGAGAATAGAATGGCAATTGCCAGGACCAGGAGGACAGGGAAATAGGAAAGTGTTAGTCAAAGGGTACGAAGTTACAGTTAAGCAAGATAAGTCTTAGAGATGTATGGCATAGATGGTGCAGCATAAATACCGTATCCATACTTATAAATTTGCCAAGAAGGTGGTTCTTATGTTAAGTGTTCTTACCACATGATAAATGATAATCATCATCATAATAATAAAGAGGGCAGAAGGAAGCTTTTGCAGGTGATGGATAAGTTTATAGCATAGATTGTAGTAATGGTTTCATGGGTCTACACTTATGTCCAAACTCATCAAGATGTAGACATTAAATATGTGTAGCTTTTTTATATGTCAATCATACCTCAATAAAGTGGTTTCAAAAATAATTACATAAATATGCAAATTAACTTAAATTTAAAATCCAGTTTCTTAGTCACACTAGCCATATACTGACTACTCAAAAACCACATCTGAATAGTGACTACCACCATGTAGATCTAGTGCATTTTACCTCATCACAGAATTCTACTGGAAAGTGCTGGATAGAAGAAGAAATTGGCTGAGAGGTAAATTAGCCAAGGTCATACAGCTACTAAGAGGAGTTGGGATTCAAACTCATGTCTGAATGACTTTAGAGCTAGAACTCAACACTGTAACACAGTCATCGTTCTGTTATTACTTGCTTACTCCTGCTTTCCATTTCAGACCCTCTAAAGGAATTTACAGGGAGCTTCAAGCCTGGCTACCTCACAGAGTGACCAACTGTCCTAATTTGCCTGGGCCTGAGGGCGTTCCCGGGATGCAGAAAAATTCTGGGCAAACCGTTGTTAGGAAACAAAATTCAACCAGGTAAATTTGAAGATCCAGTTGGCTTTATTAAGCAATTCATGATTTGGGCAGTATGCCATCTAGCAAGTAGAAACGGAGCTCTGCGGAGTATACAAAATGGAGGGTTTTTACAGGAAAAAGGGTGGGGCAAGAAGCTGTTCACAAAAAGAAAAGGTCACCTTCCCTTAGCGAGAGGGATGGTGGGTCTTATCAGGTGAATTACCTCAGCTTTCTGTGGGGAATGGAGAAGGTCCCTGTGACAAATTACTTTATTGGTGCTTACCAGAAAATTCCTGACTGACTGGTTAAAACTACATTTCTGAGAGAGGTTGAAACTGTAGTTAGGTTAGGTGTCAAGCCTATAGCATAAGTGACTTTATTTGGGATCTGTGGTTTTCTTTTTTTTGTTTTTTAAGTAGGTTCTATGCCCAGCTTGGGGCTTGAACTCATGGCCCTGAGGTCAAGAGTCACACTGGCTTTCTTCGAACACTGTGCTACCTAATTATCAAAATTCTCTATTGAGGTTTGTGACAGGTAAATAGATGGTCTCACTCAACTCCATTTCAACCCTTGTAATATGTGCCCTATTACATGCTAGAAGTGAGAAAATTGAAGACTTCATTTCCCAGAGTCCCTTAGAGCTTGGATCCCATACATAGTCTAGCTCTGGCCAAGCAGATGCACTTGGGCAACATCCAGAAGGCCAGCTTGAAAAAGAAGATGCATTTCTGCTGTTTTATCAGCTAGGCAGTTCTGGGGCAGCAGAGATCTGAGCGTATTATCTTGGATGTCATGGCTTTGGAGAGACAGAATACGGGCATGCATTTTGCGGTGTAGATTTAGCCTGAGCCAGCCAGTCCTGGAACTGGCAATAGTAGCAATGACTCCCTGATTTCTTGGTTTACTGTTGTATCAGAAGCGGCAGCTCCCGAATCACTATTCCCTGAGTAAGCGTATTCTGTGGTGGAATCCTGAGCGTCATTACTGGGAGCCCAGCCTGGATCCTGCTCTTTCAGCCTTTCAAGGGATTTTTATCCTCTTAGCTCTCTGTGTGAATTCACTTTATGCTGAAGGGAGTTAAAGTGACTTTTATTATTTGCGGCTGAAGAACCTTCACTATTCAGCAGGGACTTCCTCTGGAAAACAAGGGAGCCTATATAACAAATCTGAGTGTCCTGAACACTGGGACCCTAATATAAAACTCTCCCTGACACTGCTATCCTTCTCTAAGGAAGGTGCATACATCCTAGTCACCAGTATCCTCCAAATACTGGAACTTGGTTATGGAGAAACGTACACACACACACACACACACACACACACACACACACACATTTTTCCTCTTCCATATGCTGGAATGTTCTTCCAAATCTCTTTACATGACAGTTCGCATCTTAATCTCTCTACCTTCAGGTACCAGCATCAGTTGTGGCTTCCTCAACTTCCCCAATCTAAACTGGCCCCCCTCTTCCAGTTATTCTCTTTCACATCATTTTGTTCAATTTTTATGTTACTTTACACAGCGTGTATTTATTTACTTGTTCATTTTCTGTCTTCCCCTGTCCCCACCTTTCTCCCTGCCCAGAAGAATGTATACCCCGTGAAAGGAGGGACATTTTTTTTTGCATTGTTCATCACCGTAACCTCACCGCCTTGGAACAGTGGCTTGCACATGGTAGCATCATTTAAACATATTTGTTGAATAAATTACAAAATAGAGATTGTTGTAGCTAGGACATTTTTTAACAGGGGGAAATGTTCTTGTGTGAACAAGACTTAACTGAGACTGCAAAGAAACAATGAGAAATAAGGAGACCCAACAATTGTGATGAAAGGCATTGTTGTGCAGGTAGCGGAGTATTAGAGCGGACATTTGCAACCACGGTGTAAACTCTGGGTAATGAGAGTAATACACTGACTTTTGGGAGGCACTTTGGTTGAGTTATGAAGTGTGCAGTTTCTAGAGCCACCTAAACATGAGTTCAAATGCCAGTTCCACGTTTCTGCTGTCTGAATTTGGGCAAGTTCATGAGCTTCTCTCAGTTTCCTTCCCTCATCTGGAATATGAGGAGAATAACAGTACTCAACACACATGCCTACTGTGCTGATTAACAAGATGACACTTATAATGTGCTTAGTACATGGCCTGTGTATGTAGCATATGGCCTATGAGGACTCAATAAGTATTAGATAATAAGAGTATTATAATTTTGCTAAACCCAGCTCCATTCCTGAAATTATGCCCAATACTTGGGGTTACTCTGATTATAGCCTATTACATTTCTAGCAGCCCAACCCTATCCCCCTTCACCAAATCATAATTAGTAGGTGCTCAAAAAATATTAGTGACTGTCAGGAAGTTTGCTCATGCGGGGTATATTCCATTCATGTATAAATAGTTATTATTGGTGGTGCTGATGCTATATTTTTCCATCTCTGTTGACCAAAAACAAAACAAAACCAAAGAGAAACTTAAATAGGCAACAAGAATATTGGGTAGAAAATACTCCATCATCAGAGAGAAGAGCAACCAATATAAAAGAACATTAAAGAGGAAAGAAGTGGCCTAAACCTTTCCAATGATTCATTCCAGTGATTAATTTTCCCTACATTTGATTTGTCCTATTGAGAGGGACAGGGCCAATTCATTCTTTCATTCAGCAAGTATTTATGAAATGCCTACTAAATTTATGATGTAGAAAGAACGGGCTAGGAATGCCTTCTCTAAATTCACCCCAACCTTGGGGCGCCTGGGTGGTGCAGTCGGTTAAGCGTCCGACTTCAGCCAGGTCACCATCTCGCGGTCCGTGAGTTCGAGCCCCGCATCAGGCTCTGGGCTGATGGCTCAGAGCCTGGAGCCTGTTTCCGATTCTGTGTCTCCCTCTCTCTCTGCCCCTCGCCCGTTCATGCTCTGTCTCTCTCTGTCCCAAAAATAAATAAAAACGTTGAGAAAAAAAATTTAAAAAAAAATAAAAAATAAAAATAAATTCACCCCAACCTTGGTTAGCTTCTACTCAATATTTAGAATTCAGCTCAAATACCATTTCCTCTGCTAAAGCTTAAAACTAGGCCAGGTCACCCTGGTGTGTGTCCTCATGGCACTGGAAGTCTTACCTTTTCCCCACTTGCTTTTTTGGTGATTATGTGCTTAATGCATGTCTCTTCTGTAGTCTACACAAGGGTAGGGACTTTGGTTTTATTCAAGAGTATATCCCTGGTACTTAGCTTGGGGCCTGCTACATAGTAGTTGCCGAGTTTTCTGAAGAGAGGAAAAGATTGAGGCTTTGAAGAAGGGGTCATCAGAACCTCACTCTAACACTGTTCATTCACCAGAGCAGCTTTTGCTTGTTCGTGGTGGCCTCCGACTCCCCCAGGCAGCTCTGCTCTTAGGACCCTGCAGAAAGCAGTATGGAAAATCACTGTAATCGAAAATAACACTACACTCAAAAATAGTCTCCTATACCTCTTGTAAGAGGTGGCCTTGTGGCAAATCTCTAAGCAAGGCACCAACGCCTATAACAAAAGCAACAATGAAATAAGGAAGTTCATATTGGGGCAATATTATCCTGGCAGCTAAAGTTCTAGGAATTCTTTTTAAAGATTTTATTTTTTTTAAGTAATCTCTATATTCAACATGAGGCTTGAACTCACAACTCACAGAAACACAGGGAGTAAACGTGAGTGGCAGGAGATTAAGGCTGAAGCAGGCAGTGTATGAAGGACCTGGATGTACCCTGCTAAAGAGTTTAGAATATTATGAATTGTGGAGCACCCACATAGGAATTTAGGTACAAAAATGTCAGAATCAGATCTACATTTTTAAAAGATCATCATTTTTTAATTTTTTTAAATTTTTTGTAATGTTTATTTTTGAGAGAGAGAGAGAGAGACTGAGTGTGAGCAGGGGAGGGGCATAGAGAGAGAGACACACAGAATCTGAAGCAGGCTCCAGGCTCTGAGCTGTCAGCACAGAGCCCGACGCAGGGCTCAAATTCACAGACTGCAAGATCATGACCTGAGCCGAAGTCGGATGCTTAACCGACTGAGCCACCCAGGTGCCCCGAAGATCATCGGGTTTTTAAAAAAAAAAAACAACTGTTTATTTATTTGTCTTTTTATTTGTTTTGAGAAAGAGGGAGATAGCAGGGAAGGGGCAGAGAGAGAGTGAGAGGGAGAGAATCCCAAGCAGGTCCTCGATGTCAACGCAGAGCCCCATGTGGGGCTTGATCTCATGAACTGAGATCATGACCTGAGCTGAAATCAAAGAGTTGAAAGCTTAACTGACTGAGCCACCCAGGCGTCCCAAAGGTCGTCCTTTTTAAAGTGTAAGACCCAAAGAGAATATAGGCAGAAGGTCTTGGTCCTTTTCTGCCGATTTCATCTTGCATGTTGAAACCACTACATCACCAGTTGGCCAAACTGGAAACAGAAATCACCCTAGCCTTACCTCTCCCTCACCCTCCAAATGCCCACCAAGTCCTATGGATTCTACCCTTAAAAGTTTCTTGAATCTACACAATGCTATCATTCCCACTCCTATGTCCTTTCCTCAGACCCTTATCACCGCTTATCTGAACTTTTCCAATAGCCTTCTATCTGGTCTTCCTCCATACGGACCTCCTCCCCCAATTATTTGCTAGGCTGCTACAGGAGATTCTTCCAGAATGCAGGTCTGGTAGTGTTTCTATAACCTAAAACTTTTTAGTGTTTTCCCGTGAGCCTTAGGAACTCTTTCCTACTGGCAGAAAGCCATCTAAGATTTGGACCCATCTAACATTTTCAGCTGCAAATGCTCACCTCCTCCCTTGCAAAGCTGTCCTTCAGCCTTGTTGAACTCCTGGCAGATTCCCAAACAGGCCAGAAGGCTTCAAACCTCCCACAGAGTCTCCATTCCCTCCTTCTGAATGGATTTCCTTCAACCTTCCCTAAAGAAATCCCATTATTATTCAAAATTCAGTTTAAGGGTTATTTCCTCCCTGAAGCCAGGCTTTTTGTTTTTTAATGTTTATTTATTTTTTGAGAGAGAGAGACAGAGTGCGAGCAGGGGAGGGACAGAGGGAGAGGGAGATACAGAATCCGAACCAGGCTCCAGGCTCTGGGCTGTCAGCACAGGGCCCCGATGCAGGGCTTGAACTCACAAGCTGTGAGATCATGACCTGAGCAGAAGCCAGACGCCCAACTGACTGAGCCACCCAGGCACCCCAAATTTTAAACTCCGTTTTAGTACCACTTCCCTTCTTTCTCCTTCCTGTAGCTCGCTGTCTGGAGTCCTCTGGTTACTTCCATGGCAGATGTCATTGTTCGATGTTTGTCCAAGCAAGGACCATCTACATCATAATCTCTTTGTTGTTGGACTTTTTAAAATATTTGTTTGTTTGTTTGTTTGTTTGTTTGTTTGTTTATTGAGAGAGGGTGCAAGTGAGTGAGGGACAGAGAGAGAGGGAGAAGGAGAGAGAGAGAGAGAGAATACCACGAGGGGCAGAGAGAGAGGGAGAGAGAGAGAAGCAGGGCTCACCCAAAGCAGGGCTTGAGGTCATCCGGTGAGGGCTTGAACTCATGAACCATGAGATCATAACCAGAGCCGAAATCAGATGCTCAACTGACTGGGCCACCAGGACCCATAATCTCATTTTTTGAAAAGTTTTTTTCTACTGTTTTACTTCTTTAAAAAATATTTATCATCACCATTGCAGATTCTTGTGCTCCAAACCTACTAAATCAGTCCATGGACCTGGGTGAAGAATTTGCTCTTAAAAAAATCTGCTAGATTACTGGTCATGTTCTGTTTCTTGATCAGGTGCTAATTACACACAGTGTTTATTTGTGTGGAATTCACTGAGCTCTGCCCTTAGATTATGTATACATTTCTGTATGTATGTTACATTCAATGAAGAGTTAAAAAGTAAACACTCCCCAGGCTATTTTTATAGCACTGATGGAGAAGCACTGACTTCTCTCTTGCTATTGAGTTGTAAGCTTTTAGAGGGTAGTGAGGGTATCTATGCTGTCTCTGTATTCCCACCATCTGTTTTAGTGCCTACAGTATAGTACACACTTAATGAATGACTAGTAAATAAATGAATGAATGAACAAAGGGAGAGAAGTGGCTTGAGGGTTCCTTCCTCCCTCACTCTTTTCTAAACATTGTTCCATGCCCCTGCTGGAGCACGTGAGAGCTCCTACCTCGGAGTTAAACTTCCCAGATATATCTCCCCTGAATAATCCTGTGAGATGCCACCTGACTTCCTCTCTACCCCACATGCTTGGTGTGACTGATCCAGGGCACCAGCCTGACAAGGGCGGGAGAAAGGAAGCAGGTGGAGGACGTTCTGTCCCCAGTACCAGTACTTCTGCCCTGCCTGGGTCTGAGCCACCTGGCTCAGGCGTTCCTCAACATGCCCGGGAATCAAGCTGGAGAGAGCATGTCCTTGGAGATACTGCATTGCTAAAGCTCCTACTTGCACCTCTGATATAAACTGCTTCCTAAATTACTCAGCTTAAGTTATGTGGGAATTTGAAAATCTTTGAATATTTAGGAGTAGCAGTAGAGATTTTTTAGCAGATTTACAGCAGAAAGTGAGAGACACCCTGGGTGAAATATCATGTAAGTCATTTATTCAGTCACAGGTAATTACCAAAAGTTTCCTAGGGATACAACGATGAACAGAGTCATCTGCCTTAATGGAGATCACAGTGTGTGTTTGGGGGGGCGGGGTGCCGGGGGAGGGGGTGAGACAAATACTAATATTGAAAGAGGACTTCAACTACCTCTTTCAATATTACTATTTTGACCTCCAACTTATTTGTCGATTAATTTCTTCTTTCCAGCTTATCTCTTTTTTTTTTTTTTTCCAACGTTTTTTATTTATTTTTGGGACAGAGAGAGACAGAGCATGAACGGGGGAGGGGCCGAGAGAGAGGGAGACACAGAATCGGAAACAGGCTCCAGGCTCCGAGCCATCAGCCCAGAGCCTGACACAGGGCTCGAACTCACGGACCGCGAGATCGTGACCTGGCTGAAGTCGGACGCTCAACCGACTGCGCCACCCAGGCGCCCCTAAGCTTATCTCTTAACCTCAGGCAAAATACCCTGTGGGCAAAGCATCCCCTAATGAGAACCAAAACTACCCACTCAAGCAATAAGAACCACCCTGAGCCAGCAAGACCCTGCTTGACTGACCCCAAGACAATGATCAACCTCACCTTGACTGCCCAGCTGCATGTACCCACTGAAATTTGCCCCCTGTTTTCCTTATATAAACCTGGAAGTATTGTCAGCACTTTTGAGACAGTCTTTGACATGTTAGTCTGCTTTCTGGTATTGGCCTCACCGAAATCAATTCCTTTCTTGTTTCCCCACTACTTGTCTCTTTGCCTTTTGGATTTTGTCAGTGGCAAGTAGCTGAACCTGGTCTGTTTGGGACCCTCACAGCCAGGGGCTCCTGCACCCCTGTGCCCTGGCTACAATATCTAGATTTTTCAGAGCAGTTATGATGTGCTGGGTGCTTCACATATATTAGTTAATTTCATCATTGTAACGACTTAGTTGATGTCCTATTAATATCCCCACTGACAAATAAGGGAACAGATGCATCGTAGAGTTACAAACTGATAGAGTAAGGAAGATACGGTGTAGGGAGTAGGAAAACCTGATCTAGTCCCAAGGGTCAGGGAAAGTTTCTCTAAATATAAGAGGTTGAAGCAGGATCTGAGGATTGAGTCCAAATCTAGTGGACAAAGAGGTCTGGGGGAAGAGAATTTCAGCCAATGGAAATAACAGATGCAAAGGGAAAATAAATTGTTTGAGGAACTGGCAGGCTGCCCTATAGCAGGAGCACAGGGAGCTGGAGATGAGGCAGGAGAGGTAGGGGCCACAGCCCCAAGTTTTGTTTTGTTTTTTTCCTCTGTGTCTCAAATAGTATGACAAAGTCAGGGATAGAAGATTTAGGATTTCGCCCTGATTTTGCTCTTAACAACCTCAGCCATCTCTCTGTGGCTGTTTCCTTATCTGGAAAAATGAGTGGGCAGACCAGAGTTCTAAAGGGCCCCTATGGTTCCCAAGCTGTGGTTCTGGGTAGGGTGCTCCTGGAAGAAATTGCCAATTCAAGGCACAGGCCCTGGCTGCTGCTGAACGCACTGAGGCCCAGGGGCTTGGCAACCCAGTGGCCCAGGCAGCACTTGCTGGCCTCTGAGTCCTCTGTAGGTTAGGTAAATACAAATGATGGAGAACATCACATATAATAAATCACACAGTAAATATGGCTGTGAACATGGTTTGTTCCTCTCACTCGACATGGGTGAACTGCTAATAATGTAGTAAAGATTACCACCTGTTTGAAGCATTTCCTGTGTGCCAGGATTGTACCAGTTACTTTAGATTTCTCACAACAGCTCCTTGTTAGATTCAAAAGCTGAAGCCTCAAGGGATTACATAACTTTGGTAAAGTCCTCAGCACCCAAATTTGCCCTGCCTACGGAGCATGTCCAGTCCTGTTTCCTATTGCCAGGTGTGCTCACTTGAGCAATGACTCTCTCTGGGTTTGCTCAGTGGCCGAGTTGGAATCTGAACCCAGCTCAGACTCCAAAGGTTATGGTGTTGACCACCGGGCCATACTGCCTTCCCTTCTTAAAACACAGGCAACTCCTTATTCTATAAATAGGATCACTTTGTCTCTTGAAGTCCTTTCTGGGTGAGGAAAGTGCTTTTTATAGCTTGGGACTGCTTCTGCTTTCTTGGTCTCTTCCAGCACCTGTTAATCCTGCGTGCAGCTGTGTCCTTCACTGTCCTTACACTGTATTCCTAGGTTTCCTCCCTGCAGAAGACAACTCCGGGAAACCACATGGTGTCTGTCTGTGTGCCAGTAAAGAAATTTCACTCCCCTCCCTCCCCAAATCGGCCTACCTTTCTATAAATATTCCCTCTCCTCCCTCCACTCAGGCCTGTGAGTAGTTTGGTCACTTAACCAAACACACACACACAAAGCAACGAGAGGAGGGGTGTTGGAGGAGACAGCGTGAATGACCTTGCAAAGGTGTCTAGCTCTCTGGGGACAGGATTAGCAAACTTGAAACCTCAACAAATATTTGTGTGCCTCCGTATTCCTCCCGAAGCTACCTGCTCCTCTTGCGCCAGCCTCGCTCAATCCCCTCTCCGCCTCTCCGAGATACAAAGCTCAACCCGCCCATCTTTTTGCAAACCCAGAGAACTTCAGTCCCCTAGTTGAAACTCGTCTGTGGCGGTGGCGGGCAGCACTGGGCATGCTCAGTAGTGGGGACAGGTCTGGAAGGCTAGGAAGCCGCGTTTGAAGTCGCGCGGCCGGGGGAACAGGGGGAGGCGAGCCGTGGGGGCCCCGGCTGGGGGTCCGCGGGGATCCCCGATTCCGCGCCCGGAGCTGGCATGCTCCAGGCTGGCGCGGCGGGGCGGGCGCGCAGGGGGCAGAGCGCGGAGGAGAGGGGGGAGCCGGTGGGAGAAGGGGAGGAGCGCCGGGCTCGCCATCCCCCGGCGCCGGCTCTGCGGCTGCTGAATCGGAAACCGCAGGGAGGATCCGCGGAAATAAAGACGCCCGAGAATGACCTCCAGCGAGGCTGCCTGAGCCGGGGCCCGCGCGCCGCCGCACCAGCCTCCGGCATGGGCGACCGGGGCGGGCGGCCCGAGCACTCGGCCACGCACGCTCCGGGGCCCCCCGCCGACACCGGAGCTGCCGCCGTAAACGGGCTGCTGCACAACGGCTTCCACCCGCCGCCAGTCCAGCCGCTGCTCCTCTGCAGCCGGGGCCCCGCGGGCGGTGGCGACGCGGCACCCCCGCGCCTCCAGCTCTTGCCCGAGCTTCAGCCGCAGCCACCGCCCCCTCAGCACGACTCCCCCGCCAAGAAATGCCGGCTGCGGAGGAGGATGGACTCCGGGAGGAAGAACAGGCCGCGTAAGTCCCATCGCGAGCGGAACGCTGGCGCGAGGCAGGCGCATCCCGCGCGCCTACCACCCCGGGAGCCGCGGGCAGGCACCGCAGCGCGACTGGTGCGCCCCAGCGCCCGCTGTCGGGGGAGTGTACGGAGGGGACTCCGGGGACTGATTCTTTCCCCAGGGGCGCCAAGCACTAAAGATCGCTGCCTGAGCCTCACGCTTGCTTGCTTCCGTCTGTAGAATGGGCCGATTCAATGCGGATCCTGCGCTGCTCCTTCGGTCTTGGCTCTAGGCAAGGCCAGCGTACTGCCCGCCTTCCTAATTGGTCGGTGGGAAAATGCACGTGTGCGAACATTTCACGGGTTCCGGGAGTAGGCGTAGAGCGGGAGGGCCCTCTCCCTTCTCCTCGCCCCTTTTCCTTGTCAGAGTTCGTCTTTCTGGGTTGGCGCTCAGGCAGCCACCTTGTCCTTTGAATCGCAGAGTAGCCGCCAGTACCTCGGGTCTATTGGCAAACGCAAGGCCTGGAGGCGTGGAGTTTGACAACCCCCCAAATCACATCCTATTAAATGCTCTTTCCTCGCAGCCAATGAGAGGACCCGTTGGCGGGGGCACACCCACTGATACCATGTGGGCCGGAACTATGTGGACCAATGAGAATTAGAGGTGGATTTTTTTTTTTCTGGGAACTGGGGAGGTAGAGTTGAGGGTTTCTAATGGTAGCTTGCGGCGTAAAAAGCTGAAAGGCGTTATTTCACAATCTAAAGCGTGTATATATGATGTTACTTTATAAAGAGTACCTTCCCTGCATGACGTTGTGGGATGTAAATTCGTAGATCGAGTTTACAACTGTTTTTTCCTATCTGAGCTGAACCTCCTTCTACTGGTTACCTCTTTCTGGGTGTCTTTAATGAAGCTTATAAATGGCAAAAAGCAAAGTAAGTAGAATGCATACTAATTAGTGATTGCATTCAAACACCATTTGCGTATGGGTTATTCTGTCTGATACGGAGAAATTGCTAGTATAGGTTTTGGATTTATCTGTAAAAGCTTGATATTTGGCAAACTTTTTTGTTTCTCTCTTTAGACTCTTAGGTTTTCTGCGCTCAGTTAAAATCTCTGAGACTTTGGAAAGTACTGATGTGGGACGGGATGACTCTGATGCTTGTATTTTGTAGATGTGAAATGTTTAGGCTGAAAGTTAACTTTGAAGCCACACAGCAGATTTGGTGATTGTTGTAAGGAAGGCATCTATTTAGCACTTGAATTTGTACTTATTTTTGTTTTTCAGACTTGTTAGAAAATTACCTTCTTTATGGACTTGATATTGATTACTTATGATTTATTAACCTGTTTTACTTCTTTTGAAACCACATTTTAGTTATTTCTCTGATCTATGTTTACAAATCACAGAACAGTTTGCAATGTAAATAGCTAAAGTATATCGAAAGAGAACTGTTTTGAGTTTTTGTGTAGTATAGCTAGCCTAAATGGTCTGTGAGGGTATATAACACCTTTAGAAATAATTTTTGAGGAATTAAAAGTACTCTCTCTTAATAATAGATTGGAGGCAGAGAAAAAATAATTTTGAGGCTTAACTTGAGCTTGCAAACCCACAAGGATTTTTTTTAAGTTTTTAATTATTTTTTAAACGCTTATTTCTTTTTGAGAGACAGAGAGAGACAGAGCACGGGCGGGGGAGAAACAGAGAGAGAGAGACACACACACACACAGAGAATCCCAAGCAGGCTCCAGGTTTGAACTGTGAACACAGAGCTCCACAAGGGGCTCGAACCCAAGGACCTGAGCTGAAGTCAGATGCTTAACTGACTGAACCACCCAGGCGCCCCAACAATTATTATTTTAGAATACAAGAAAATATAACTTTATGCCTGTGTATTTGGTGTCAGAAATTAAAGTGGTTTGTATTTTTTACAAAAATTAAAACCTTAGCTATTTTAAGTCCAGTGACCATGATACTTAACTTTTAAACTTTTAAAAGGGATTCATCAAAATTTACTTTTCATTATCCTACCATGTTTTCATTTCTCAAATTTGAACAAGCATTTCTGAAATAAATTTTACATGTTCTGAGTGGCATCTGCTGTGTTCACTACCAAAAGTTCTCAGTGAAAACTAGGGCAACATCTTTAAGCCTTGTCTATTAATGTTTAGGTATTTTTTTATAAAAAAAAGATAGTGCTCGGTCAATTCATATTTAGATTCTCTAATCTAATCTAATCTATATCTTAGTTAGATATACTAAGAGTTAAGTATATCCCCATTTTCTAACGATTGATAGATTTTATGTGAGCAACTATTACAAAGAGTATTTGGGTGCTTTAAATAAAATGCAGGGGTATTGTTGTTGGTGGAAGCATTGAAGCTGAACAAATAATTCCTATTTATCAGTTTACAACGTCAAACAACCTGCTTCCGTCTAAACCAGAGGTGTGTTGAAGACAGCCAGATCTCAGTGCTCTCAGATAGGCACTTGGAATGCTTATGTGAGTGGGTGTGTTTCTATTTGGTAATATCGTGGATAGAGTGCAATACACATAGAAATACTTAACGTTTGAAAACGATGAATGCAGTGAAACAAACAATTCAGTAGTTTCTGATTGTTTTAAAATTTTAAATCTCAACGCAGGAACTCTTTACAAGCTTGTAAGCTAAACATCAGACCAGTGGTAGGTTAATTTTGCTAAACCAGGAGAGGGGAGTGTTGTCCACTTTTTATCGAAAGTACCATCACCTCACTCACCACTTGTCCTTGGAAAGCTTTTGTAAGACTGCTTCATCGGTCTTCCTTGGTTACTTCACCTACCTCTGCTATTTAGCTGTGTAGCCTCAACCAAGTTACTAGCTCTCATGTTGAGACAAAGGGTTGTTCCTTGTGTCTTCCAAATTCTGGTACTTCAGAGCTATGACTTCTATGCTAGTTATCCACTTTGCCACACGACTTAGCATTTAATTGGGTTTCTTCCTCCTCCTCCTCCTCTTCTTCTTCTTCTTCTTCTTCTTCTTCTTCTTCTTCTTCCTCTTCTTCTTTGTGCCAATTGTTCCCTGTGTGTTGTCTTATTTCCTCAATTAGGTTAGAAGTCTGATTGCAGATGATATAGTTTTTTCTCTTATGCCTTGCACCTCAGGTCCCTGAACATTTGACTGATGTCACAGGAGAAAAGGTACAAGTGACATTATCACCACCTCATTGAGATAGTCATTTCCATCCATAAGATAGACTTTGGCAAAATCTCTTCACTGGAATTTCCACAGAGTATCAACTGGGAGATTCCTTTGATCTGCTCCTTGATGATTTGATTCTTTGAAGCATGCATAAGTAGCACCTTACTGAGTCAGCTCACTTCCCAAATATTTTGAAACTAATGATAGTCCTAATAAAATGCTGTGAGGGTCTAATGTGTTGTAAATGGTGTAGCCATTCAAACCCCAGAGGGCTTGTGTTTGGATAGCTGCTGGATGGCCTAGGGCCAATAATTCACCTATGTGTCAGTTCCAGGATGGAGATAATCATACTTCTCATTGGGTTGATATGAGAATTAAATTAGATAATGTATATAGTAAGAACCTAGATCCCTGCTTGGCATATAGCATTTATTCAGTAAATGCCAGCTCTCATCACCCCCATACAGAATACTGTCCACTGTTAATCCAAAGGACAGGACAATTGAGCTGCCAGAGATTGACTTCCTTAAAAACAAACAAAACAAAACAAAAAACAGGCTTAGAATAAGAAAGACCAAAATGTTTTATTTGATTAGCTATAACACTCTTAGTCCTTCAATTATTTTTTTACCCTTCCCCAATACAAATAGTGGATAATAAAAAACTGTAGAGAAAAAGCAGGAAAAAGTACTTACAGTCCCATCACTTAGAGAAAACAACTGTTTACAATGTGCCATATTTTACAGGTAATTTGAGATCATACTAAGATGAGATTTTGCTAGCTTTTGTTTTTAAAAGTTTTAGCATAAGCATTTTCTTATGGCATTAAAACTTTTTTTTTTTTTAATTTTAGAGAGAGAGGGAATCTCAAGCAGGCTCTATGCTCAGTATGAAGCCCCATGCAGGCCTCGATCCCACGGCCCTGGGATCATGACCTGAGCCGAAATCGAGAGTCAGACACTCAACTGACTGAGCCACCCAGGCACCCCAAAACATAATTAAAAAAAAATTTTTTTTACGTTTATTTATTTTTGAGAGACAAAAAGAGACAGAGCACAAGTGGGGGAGGGGCAGAGAGAGAAGGAGACACAGAATCCAAAGCAGGCTCCAGGCTCTGAGCTGACAGCACAGAGCCCGACACAGGACTCGAACTCACAACCGTGAGGTTGTGAGATCACGACCTGAGCCGAAGTCGGTTGCTCAACAGACTGAGCCACCCAGGTGCCCCAAAACATCATTTTTTTTGGTTTTATTTTGTTTTGTTTTTTTGTTTTTTTGTTTTTTTTTCAAAACATCATTTTTTAAATGGTTGTATTATATCCCCAAGAATTTATTTAACCTTTCTCTGGAAGCTTTAGGCTGCAGCGAGGGGTCTCTACATCATAAACATTGCTGTAGCAACAACTTCATGTGTAACTCTTTGTTCTTTTTTTTAATAAAGATTTTTCTTAAGTTTATTTATTTTGAGAGAGAGAGAAGGATCTGGGGAGGGGCAGAGAGAGAAAGGGAGAGAGAGAGAATCCCAATCAGGCTCCGCCCTGTCAGTGCAGAGCCCGATTAGGGACTCAAACGGGCTCAAACTCACCAACAGTGAGATCATCACCTGAGCCAAAATCAAGAGCCAAACACTGAACCAACTGAGCCACCCGCGTGCCCTTGTCCGTGACTCTTTCTTAAGTTATTGTTGATGAGATGGGTCGACACATACTTTTTGGAAGAGGAACCAAAACAGCACAAAGTAGTATTTAGATGTTTCCTTGAAATGCTGGATATTTTAGACCACAAGGACACTGTTAGATGAGCCACCCTGGTGGAGTGAGGAGAGAAATGCAAAGGAGATTGTTGGAGTCACCAAACACTATGCTGCAGAAAGGCAAGTATTTGGGCATCCTCAGAAGACTGGAGGATCAGTGCTGCCCTCTCCCTTCCCTCCTCTGTTGCTTGGCAACAGGCAGGAATAAAGACTGGATCAGGGAGGGCAGCCTCCTGTGGGGTGGGCATTCTGGCTTCTCAAATCATTTAGATAGGATGCTACGAGCAGAAAATGGGTGAAAATCCATTGCACCCATAACATACTCATAGGTACAAACCAAAGAAACCTAAATCTGTCACCCGTTTCAGCTAGTCAGCATGGTAAAAGTATGAGGCCTCAATTTTCCAAACATTGGGGTATTTAGCTTTGGCATTTGGGCTTTCCACTTCCTATGAGAAAAACCAGGATAAAAAAGATCATAGAATTTTCTGGTTGTATCTGCACAGAGGGTAGATATATATGCTTTTTTTTTTTTTGTAAAAAAACTGTACTCAGTACTTCTACATGGATGGGAAGCATTGCAAATTCAAGAACACAAGACCGAAATGGAAAGCAAGGGCACACTGTAGTATTCCTACCATGTGGGACGTGGTCAGATTCCCAAGTTTGTCCATGAAGTTATGAGTTGTGCAATGCACATTTAAACCGAAGATTAAGACTTTAAGACCCAAGTGGCCTGCATCTAAGTGGTTAAGTCAGGTATCAGAATGTGTTAGGCATGTGAACACTTTTCCTCAAAAGACCAGTAAGTGAATTTCAACCTTAATACGAAGGATATTTTGCTTGGCACAGTAACCAAAGATGGAAAGGGTGCTGTTAATGTTTAGCATGTGGGGCATTTAACAAGTGAATAAAACAAAACCTGTCATGGTTTTGGAAATAGAATTAGTAGAGAAACAAAGGAGTACTGGTTTTAATTGACAGGTTTTGGGGTTTTGCTTTTGTGATAGCTTGACTTGTGTGTAGGTGTGTGTGAGTGGCTTTAATACAAACCAATTGCCTTGAAAGTAAAAATAAATCAAGGTTTGACTTCTATGATATTTAATTACATGTGCTTTAGCTTTAATAAGTAAGCCAGTATTCACCTTGGGACGGCAGTATTCTGAATCAGATACAGAAACTGTTCAGTGTACCCAATGTGGCGCACAGAATTTCTAAGAAGACCTTTTCTGTAGGTGATGGAGCTGTCGAGCGTGGTATCTCATTACTTAATTCATGACATCTCTTAGATGCTTAGACTTGGCTAATCACATGTGTGTGTATGGGTGGGTGTGTGTGTGTGTTCGTATTCTCCTTGGGAATACATTTGAAAATAACAGATGATTCGAAGGGGTGAGGTAATGTTATTTTTAGAGGCAGTTACATCAAAATAATGATCCGGACCTCCAGCAGGTTTCTCTACAGTTTGGAAAGAGGACGGAAAAACTTATGACCATAGTGAGTACTTAACAGTAGTCACTTCCAGTAGAGTAGCTGTTATTGAGCAACAGCTGTGTACATATTGTTCTGTACGTGTTTTGATGAAAGCATGCACATTACCAACCCCACTGTCCATTTTACAGATGGAGAGAGAGAGGCTCAGAGAAGTGAGGTATCCTGCCCCAAAGCCTGTAGTCCGTGAATGACCGGGCCAAAATTCAGACCCAAGTCTAAGTCCATTGCCAGCTAGCTGGCTCTCTTCTCTGCCCTGATAAACTTATTATTTATGTTGGGAAAAGGAAGTGTGTTCTGTAAAACTTTAAGAAGAGATAAGTGTATGCAATCTGTACACCTTTGGCAAAAAGCTCATCCGTGTGCCTGTGGAAGTAACAGCGGCCAACATTAAAGGGCACTTACTATGTGCAGACACTAAGCTAAACACTTTATATGGATTATCTCAGCAAACGCTCGCAGTACCCTGTGAGTTGGGTACTGCTATAGATTGAACGCTTGTGTCCCCCCAAAACTCATATATTGACATTCTGACCCCCAAGGTGGTGTTATTAGGAGGTGGGGCCCTTGGGAGGTGATTACGTCATGAGCGTAGAGCCCTTATGATTGGGATTAGTGTCCTTATAAAAGACCCCAGAGAGCTAGAACCCCCATCCCCACTTCTGCCATGTGAGGGGACAGCAAAAAGATAGCCATCTAGGAGGCTGGCTCTTGCCAGGCGCTGAATCCACCAGTACCTTGATCTTGGATTCCAGAATTGTGAGAAATAAATTTCTGTTGTTTATAAGATACTGAGACTATGGTAAGACAAATCATATGATCTTCCCTCGGCAGGTGAAGAAACTGAAGGATAGCACAAAGGCTTGGGGCAAAACTGTCTGAGTTCAGATTTTGACTCTGCTGGGCTAGACTTGGGTAGTGTTCTGTAGTGGAAAGAGCTTTGAAGCCACCAGACCTGAATTCAGAGCCTCACTGTGCCATTACTAACAGTGTCCCCTTCAGGCGAGATCCTTAACTTCTCCAATAGAGATAATGGCGTCCATCTTATTGGTTGTGAGGACCAAAGGCAGAAAATGGAGATAAGTTGTAAAACAGAGTGACTGGACCCTGCTACGTGCACAGTAAAAGATATTTTACTTGCTAACACAAGGAGGACATTTAATATTAATATTACTGCTGTTACTTAGTCACAGAGGCTTTCAAAACTTTGTGAAATCTCAGGATTTCCATGAACTCATCTTGCCCCAACTGAGACTGGGCTTCATTCAAGGTATCTTCCAACCTGACCCAACATCACATCCTGAATGGAAGTGCCCTAATTCTGACGTTTCTAGAGGCAGGACACACGGCCTGTGTCGCAATTCTTGACCTCATTGTCACTTTCATAAGTTGCCCCACTGCAACTCCTGAGATGTACAGCATGACCTGTCTGAGGGTGATTTTGGCAACTTGGTGACTAAGAAGACTGTCATTTGTTTTACTGTTAATCTAGTGCCAGGACAAAGTTGGTGGTTTTTTTTTTTAATGTTTATTTACTTTTGAGAGAGAGAGAGAGAGAGAGATACAGAGTGCGAGTAAGGGAGGGGCAGAGAGAGAGAGGGAGACACAGAATCCGAAGCAGGCTCCAGGATCTGAGCTATCGGCACAGAGCCCGATGAGGGGCTTGAATTCACGAACCGTGAGATCGTGACCTGAGTGAGACACTTAACCGACTGAGCCACCCAGGCACCCTAGGACAAAGTTATTTCTAAAAAAGGAAGTTTCTTCCTTTGATCTTTATGGTTTGCTATGTCAGCCCCTGAGTGAAGCAGATAATGCACATAAGAGAAAAGGATTAGGAAAGTGAGCACCTTTTCCTTTATGAAAGCTGCAGGAATCAAACAAGGCTGCAGAATTCAGAACGGATGCTACTTCTCAGGCCTTCTTTTTACCCATAGCCTAGCAAACCTTGTTCTGGCAGATGAGGAGATGGATATTTCTGGGCACTTGTTGCCTTCGAGACCAGCACGTGAACCTTCTGGAATGCCTGGCCCTGACTCAATGCTGAATCTGGGCCACTGGGTCTTTAGCTAGCGCCTCTGGACAGACTGAACTTACGTGAATCTCTGTGAGCTGTGGCCAGCCTGGGCAGTGCCAGTTGCTAGGAATCCTCTGGGCCTTCTGGACAAACAATTCCTTTACAGCCTGAGGTAGGCAGTCCAGGAGGGAACGAGGCAGGGGTGGATTTGTGTGACTTCAAGCTTGATATGGGTCCACAGTGTAATGAGGCTTCCAGCAAAACATAAGCACCCAATAAATGTTAGCTGTCATGGGTGGTGGTGTTAGATGCCCTTCCTTACTTACACTTACTCCTATAACTTCTGCCTTGACCCTACAGTGTATCCAATCTCTCTTCTGCATGACAACTCCTTAGACATTTAAAGACAGCTATTTAACTTGACTTTTCCATGGCGTCCTGCCCTCTGAAAAACAAAGACCCACACACTCACCTGCCAGACTTCATCATCCTTGTGAGCCAGTACTGGTTGTGTTGAGTTGCCAAAGTATTAAAGCTTAGATGGGAGAATGGCCTCTTGGGGTTGTCATAAAAGGGATCAGGTAAGTACTGACCTGGGTGACCTTGAACGCCAAGATTTAATAAGCCTGTATGTCCCACAAGGGCTAATCCTTTTTTTTTAATCTTTTAAAAATGTTTATTTTTTCATTTTGAGAGAGAGGGAGGGCAAGGGAGGGGCAGAGAGAGAGAGAGAGATTGGGAGTGAGAGAGGATCCCAAGCAGTCTCCATGCTCTCAGAGTAGAACTTGACTCAGGGCTCAATCTCACAAACCGTGAGATGGTGACCTGGGCCGAAATCAAGAGTCAGATGCTTAACTGACTGAGCCACCCAGGCGCCCTGGAGCTAACCAGTTTTTATTCCTGTGACCCACGCACTGTGCTAGACTCTGCATGGGATACTCGGCTTCATGTGATTCCAAGCTGGAGTGTAGCCTGAAGCCAGTTGCCTGGCTTGATTTTAGTCAAATCTATGGCATTTCCAAGTCCCTAAACTCTGTGCGTATAAGTCAGAGGACTTGAACAAGTTGAGGCTGTCTGTTTGCCATCCATACTTTCCCAACTACCAGTGTTTGATGAAAAACATCTAAAAACATGCTACGTATTTGGGAGAAGGAAGGTAATATCAGTTTGGTCAAGGAGATACCACATCCTACCTTTTATGGAAGATTTTTACTATGAGGAAGTGACCCAAATGTGATTTATTCTTTGGAGTGACTGCATGATATATCGTCAACACTTTTAAAGAGTGGTAAGGGGTATCGTGAATAATTATGCCAGGACCACAGGCATAAACTGGGATCATCCTAGGAAAACCACAAGTTCCCTTAATTTGATGGGGCCAGCTCCTACGTGCTCAGGGGAGCTGGTTGTACACATTTCTCCCTAATTCTGCATCCTATGTCCTGGTGTTGGCAGCTTGAAATTGGCTACAGTGAGTGTATTTGCCCTATGGAAATTGGCAAATGCTAAAAATCAAGGTTTTCTTCTTAGGCAGCCAGTTGCTAAACATTTACCAGTATGTCACTGACTAGAATACAGGTCATGGGTCACGCAGAGGAAAGTCCCAGACAGCATCAGTAATACGAGCTGAATAATTAAAGCCTTTGATTCAGAGAATGGGAGAAAAAGACTGGCATGTCCTTTGCTAAGTAGGATAATGCCAGAAGGTGAGGAGTCAGACAAAAGAACTTCATTCTCAGGAAAGAAAGTATTCCACACATATTTGAGGGCCCGCTATGTTTTAAGGGTAGAATTTAGAATCACATTGTTGTCTGCCTCTCGTTCTCCCTCCTAAATTCCTACCCCAAATACCGTTGGGTTCAGTGCCAGATCACCCAGTAGGTAGAACAAGCAGGTGTTAGTGTACCAACAACGCAGCAGGAGAGAAGAAAGAAAGAAAGAAGAAAATAATATACATGACTTTATGTATATATA
The DNA here is from genome assembly GCF_016509475.1 of Prionailurus bengalensis. Classification (NCBI taxonomy): domain Eukaryota; kingdom Metazoa; phylum Chordata; class Mammalia; order Carnivora; family Felidae; genus Prionailurus; species Prionailurus bengalensis. The sequence goes on along the minus strand of NC_057351.1, from coordinate 49,982,301 downwards.
CATGCATGCACCAGAGTACTAACTACAGGAGAACCATAACTTTAGGCTTCTTTACACTCATTTTATGATTCACTCCTGTTTTTATTTTGAATGACTTGAGTTGTTTTGAGCTACATGTTCGTTACATGTGGACTGGGCAACACCAATATTTTTCCTTTAGATAGGTGTAAATCTAGCCCCAGTGAACCTTGCACCTTTCTAGGGTGATTTATAATTAATTTACTGTTGGTGACATGGCAGGGCGGAGTTGCCGGAGGATCTCCATTTCATGTTTTTGGTTAGGGCGGGCAGGCTGAAATTTGTCCCAGCCAAAAGGGAAGGGAGGTTGTTTGTTTGTTTCCAGAGGTAGGATTTGTGGGGCAAAAAAAGGGACTTCCCCAGTTCATTCCCATTAGAGTTTTACTCCAAAGGCTACTCGTGATGCCCCACTGTCCTCTCACAGTCTTGCATGAGTATTTAGAGAGTGTTGGGATTGTAAAGAAATCTTTTTACTGGGGAAAACTTCAAATGTTATATAAAGCCAGAGTGTACATCAAATAACTGCCCATCACTCATCACTCAGCCTATCTTTCCACTCATGTCCAATCTTATTTTTTCTGTTACATCCAAACCTCCCCTTTCAAACTGGATGATTTGCAGCAAGTCTCAGATATCTCAGTTTAATGGTAAGTGTTTTTATATGTGTTTCTAAAAGATAAAAACTCTTTTTGAAAGCATAACCATAATCTGTTAATTGCTGGAAAAAGTTAACAATGTATTATTTTCAGTTGAAGCTATATAGTATTTTATGATGCACAGAGGAATAAATTCAGTTTATGGTTAAAATCGTTGCATCCTGTTTGTTGATAGATAGATGAGAATCTGATATTGTGTTTCCTGGGAGGATTTAGTTTGGGGGTTTTTTTGGTATGTTTTTGTTTGTTTGTTTGTTTTTGTTTGTTTTGCCAGTACCTGCTACTGCCTGTTTATGATTAATTTTTAACCATATCTTCATGGTCTGAGATTTGAAACTTCATTCTCGTAATGAAATAACCAGGTGCCAAAAAAGGCGCTTTGGAATCATCCCAGAATCACTGGACTAGAAGTGATTTGTATCTCCCATGTAGTTTCTGTCTTGAGAGGGAGAGACTGGGAACAGGATTAAAAGAATTCCGCCTCTGCAGTCACTAGGGTGGGAACAGGCAAGCTAGCACTCATTCTGAAGACACCTGGGAAGGAGGACTGGGCTCAGACTGGAAGTCTGGGGGTACTGGATTCAAGGTTGAACGTGGAGTTTACCGGAGGTTACCAGGAGGGGTATTGCTGAAATTTGTGAGATTTGCCGTTCCTTCATTTCAAATGAACCACAAGAACAAAGAAAAAGATCCTGAATCTCTCTAATATCACTCTTGTCTGTCAAGCGTTTTTGAGGATCAAACCACTTCAACATCAGTGAGTTCTTATCTGTATAACTGCCAGGATTGCCTTACTCTTGGCAGTTTTATGAGTCTTTCAGTTTTATGCAAAATGTGCTCCAGATGCATTTTATACTTCCTTGCCTTCTTGGACAGAATACTGAGTATCGTGATATTTTCTAATAATTTAGGGATATGACTAATATCTGGTTTTATACTGGGCTGTAGAAGTCACGGTGTGCGAATGGTCGCTCTTTTGTTTTTTAGGCAATGGATACTTGTTAGGCACCAGCTGCATACAGATGAAACTTTTTTAAAAGGGTCCACGTATTTAATTCAAAATTCTTTAAAAATATTTTTCTCTATTGAAAAGCCATAACTGAAACGCATGTTGAAAACCCCGTAACTAATGTTTGGGTGAGTTCCTTAACTTCTTTCTCAGCCTCAGTTCTGTCATCTGTAAAGTGGGCATAAAGAAGAATACCTACCTCGTTGGGTTCTGAGAATTAAATTAAACATTGCATGTAAAGCTTCTAGCACACACCCTGGCACATGGTAAGCCCTTAATGTTAGTTGGTACAGTGCTGCTGCTGGATTAACCCATTTTTTGTAGACGTTAGAAGAAGCTTCTTCTGGATTCTTTTTTTTTTTTTTTTCAATTTTTTAACGTTTATTGATTTTTGAGAGATAGAGGGAGACAGAGCATGAGTGGGGGAGGGGCAGAGAGAGAGGGAGACACAGAATCCGAAGCGGGCTCCAGGCTCCGAGCTGTCAGCACAGAGCCCGATGCGGGGCTGGAACTCACAGAGGGCTAGATCATGACCAGATGCTCAACCAACTGAGCCACCCAGGTGCCCCATTTTTTCTGAATTCTTATAAGCAGAGCATTGATTGGCAAGTTTATAGCTCTGAAGTCTTCTAAAAAGTTTGGCCTGGGCACGTATATCCACATAAAATTGCACAAGCTAATATACCACTTCAGTACACGTGTACCACACTCAGTTACATTCTAGGCAAGGCTTAGTTAGGCATATTTGCTTTGCAAATGCTCTCACTCTGGCATAGGTCAGTTATATAATAACAAGTAAATGAATAACCCCATCAAGTTTAGAGTTTTAGCACTTATTATAAGGTTTAGAGGCTTTTGTTTGATTTTTATATTTATTACAAGCAAACTGAGGAGCCGTTAGTTATTTTTAGCGTTCAGCTTTTTGGTGAAACATTTTCAGTAAATCTGTCCAAGCTACTGAATCAGTTTTGATTCCAGAAATCCCCGGATTGCAAGGAAAGCTGTTCAGAAAACAGTTAGGATTTGCACCTACTCCCTGTGAGTCAAACTTGTCTCCATATTGTGCAATCCAGACAAAGTACAAAAATAAATTGGGTGCTGAAGTTTATGAGACTGCGGCTGTCATCCCTAAGTGACAACTGTCCAGCCTTTACACATCAAAACAGTGTTGGTCTCATAGATGGACTTTGCATTAAATGTGTAATATTTTTTCTAAAATGAGCCAATGTTAAGTAAGGTGTTGCTTTTATCTCTTCCTTCTGTGAGTTCCATAGTTAAGATGCAATAAAAAATTCCAGGGCTAAGTTGTTTGAAAATCTTACCTGAATGATAGAGAAGGGCACTCAGTCCCCAAACTAATTGGCACCAGATAAACAGAATACTTTGAATGCTCATGTTTATATTTTTAAAGTTTTCACCTCTTTTTCCAGTTAGATATTACATCTAGCTGTGCCTTGGATAAAAATTGTTACAGTAAAAGAAAACATTTAATACTAATTACAGTGACTGTCACCTCTGGAAACTTGCCAGCAATAAGCCAGAAGGCAGCTGAGAACCTGGAAGGAAGCAAACATGTCTGAGCAACCAAAATCAGTGTTGGGAAATAAATAAAATTGGAGACGCTTTTGCATTCTACATTTAGTGTACTTCCTGTGCTCTCTCTGAGTCTGTTTACTCTTACTAAAGGAACAGTGTTAACAGACATGAATTTTCTGGTTTCTCTGCATTCATATATAGCAGGTTTGGGGTAGATGTACTGCAGTAACATTGATAGCAGCAGGAAGTTAACAGGATTAGCCTAAAAGCAAGACATAGAAAGCCATAATAGAGACAAAAGAATACTTAAACCCCAGTAGCCTTGGAAGCAGAGAGAGGTTCATGTGGTTCTGAGGGCATCACTATATAGTGGGCACAAAAATTGACCCTCATATGCCCATCAGTCATCAGGAAGATCTAAAATTTTCTTGTGCTTATTTTCTTTAAAAATATGGGAAAATCTGTAGAAAGACTTTTCAAAAGCAATTATAATTTGGCATTTCTATTTCAAAAGCTATCTATGAAATGAAGGGTTTAGGTCAGAGCTTTATATATGCATGAAATCTGCTTTATTAAGATAGAATGCACATGCAATTCACCCACTTAACGTGTACAGTTAGGTGGGTTTGAGTGTATTCGCAGAGTGCAACCATTACCACAATCAATTTTAGAATACTCCGTCACCCCCTTACAAAACCTTATTTAGCAGTCACTCCTTTTTGCCCCCACAACTCCTGAAACCGGGCAACCACTGATATTTCGGTCTCTACAGATTTACCTATTGTGGACAGTTCATATATTGGAATCATACTATCTGTGCTTTTTTGTGATTGGCTCCTTTCATGGAGCATAGTGTTTTCAAGGTTCATTTATGTCTTAACGTATATGAGCATTTAATTCTTTTTTATTGCCAAATAATACTTCATAGCCTGGAGACAGCATGGGTTATTAATCCATTCATCAGTTGATGGACATTTGGGGTGTTTCCACTGCTATGAACATTTGTGTACAACTTTTTATGGGGACAGGTTTTCACTTCTCTTGGGTATGTACCCGAGAGTGGACTTGCTAGATCACATACAAACTCACGTTTAACCTCCTGCAGAACTGCCAGACTGTTTTCCAAAGTGACTACACTATTTTATTTTATTTTTTAATATTAAGCTCTTTTTATTTTTTAATCTTTTAATGCATATTTATTTTTGAGAGAGAGAGAGAGAGAGAGAGAGAGAGAGAGACAGAGTGTGAGACGGGGAGGGGCAGAGAGAGACTGAGACACAGAATCTGAAGCAAGCTCCAGGCCCTGAGCTGTCAGCACAGAGCCCGATGCGGGGCTCAAACCCACGAACTGGGAGATCACAACCTGAGCCGAAGTCAGATGCTTAACCGACTGAGCCACCGAGGCACCCCTAACATCCAGTGATTTTAAACTTTTTGTAGGTTTGAGTGTCATCTCCAGTTTAATTACAAGGTTCTCGAATGGCCAGGAAGTATCAGGCTTTACTTTGTGATGGTTATTGTACCTAAGAGGGAACCCTGCTTAGAGCTGCCATTCATAAATACTAAAAGACTGTTTTAAAGATTTAATTTTTTAAAAGTAATCTCTCTACACCCAAGCTGGGGCTCGAAGTTATAACCCCAAGATCGAGTCACATGCTCTACCGACTTAGCCAGCCAGGCGCCCCCTAAAGGATTGTTTTAATTAAGTGAGGTCTGGTCCGCGAATAATGTGGATTTCACTCCTAGCAGTTTTCACTCGTTCCTGGTTGTTCTTGATTAACAATCGGTCCTTGCAGACTGGAAAGCAAGTGCCAAGAGGGCAGGTACATTGCCGTATCCCGGCTCTGTGCCACGGTGACTTTCACGGGCATAAACATGTGTTCATGAATCACTGGGTCCATAAGCATGTGGTTGTTCTCAGATTATTTGAAGAGGGACTTGTGACCCCCTCTTTCTTCCAGCTTGCAGCGCCATGTGAGCAGTTGGCACGTCTTTTCTCAGTCCCCCCACAACACCCCCCAGCTCGACTTTAAAGATCTGCCAGGCTCTTGCCATCAAGCTAAAATACATGAACAAAGCCCATTTCTGGTAAACCTGTTGTTCCACCCGGCGGTGCCACTTGGCAATGCTGTTCTCCCCAAAGCCTTAATTAACCACTCCCTGGTATTAAATCGTCGGTAGATCCCTGGAGTAAGTAAGCACACTCTGGTGGCTTGTCAAGACAGAAAGCTAAACCTCTTGGTGGTTTAAACTGGGATTTGTTTAAGCAGGTAATGAGATTGCCATCTTGAGCTTCAGTGCAGGACATTAGGTAGCTGGAGGAGCCATTCCTGGGTGGATGCTCGGGTCTATTCTGGGTGCTGAAATGATCACACTGGAGCCAATCTTGAGTGGCCCTCAAGAGCCACTGTATGCTTGTCCCTTGGCATGTGTCTGCAGAGTCCAAACTACGGAATCTTCTTCCAGGGACCGTACTTCTGATGATGAAGGTGGCATAATCAAAGCCGAGGACTACGTGGAAGGTTGATACTCACCTTCTGTTCCCTCTAGATTGGGCAGGACAGACAGGTTCTTGGTGAGAAATAGGGACAATGACCTTAACTGTCTGTAATTGTATTTCTGCTCCCCCCCCCCCCGACTTCCTCAGCCTCACAAGATGACTGCAGAATGGGAAACAGTTTTCATCTGTCTATTATTTCCCCTCCTTATGACCTGGGACAGAAATCCAGGGCTTGACTGTGGGGGTGACAGGAACAAAATGAGCTCGGTGGTCGCTAGAGTGACATCCCTTTGTCTACTCTGATTTTCTCTCGGAAGAGTGGCAGGGAAAAGCTCTCGGACCTTGGGAACGAAACTGCACCTCCCTGAGCTGCTCAGGGCCTTAAGGAAGAGACCCAAGGAAAAGGCTTTTTAACCTTATGGGTTTGACCTTTTGGGTCCCTTCACCTCTAGCTTCATCTTGCCCCTGCTTCCTGCTGGCCTAGGTCCAAGCTAAGACAAGCTAAGAATACATTTGTGGGTGACACCAGAATGCCCCCCTGCAAGAGATTTTTTTTTTTCCGCCTCTCAAATCTTAACCTAAAAAAAAAGTAACATAGCTTTCACGATGGTGTTTCTGTTTGTTGTTCTGATTTCACATGGTTGTCTGTGTCAAGGTCAACCACATGGGTTGCAAATCAAAGAACATCTGCCTGCCTGACCTAAATACACCGGTACTGTTGTCTGAGCTGACTTCCTTATGGAGAAATGCATGGTTACCTTAAAAATGGGAGTCGCTGGGAGAGAGGAGCACATTGCCAAAACTTAATCATATGTGGAACGTTTCTAAACCCACGGCTAGGCGCTTTCGTTGTGGATGGATGATACCTGGAAATCCAAAAGCTGTATTTAAAATTAAATACTGCGGCACTCATGTTATAAATTGCCCGTAAATAATTCCATTAACAAGCAGTTAGATGCGTTCAGGTCCTTCTGTTTCCAGAATGGGAACCTCTTCCAGGTCATTACCAGGCACCACCCCGGGGTTCCTCCTTAGGGCTCCCTCACAGTTACAAGCAAGAGTAGCCCATTCAAACTCTGATCTCTCACTTTTAAACTGTGGTCTGGCTACTTACAGCACTCATTTTGATTCAATGAGAACAGTGGTTTTGAACTTGGCCAGTAAGGATTACAGGTCCCCCTCGTTGAAAATATTTTCTCCAGTCCTGCTGCATCCCAATCTCCAGGCCATGGCCTGGGAGTTCATATTTTTAACAAGTGCCTTAGGCAGTTTTTATAATGAGGCAAATTTGAGAACGAATGTGGTTGAATATAGCCTGTCATTTTTAAATAAATGTAATTTAAACAGTTAACTTTAAAATTTAGTGCACTCTGGGGCACCTGGCTGGCTCAGTCAGTAGAGCACGTGATTTGTAATCTCAGGGTTGTGACTTCAAGCCCCATGTTGGGCATGGAGCCTACTTTAAAAACAAAAATAAAAATAAAATTTGGTTGCATGAAGTACTAAAATGAAGTTGCTTTAAGGAAATAAAATTGTAAATAATCCATAGGAATCCAGTTCAAATTGCAAATGCAAAGCAGACTCTGGTCTGATGTCTTGTCAGTTCTGACCTGGGACTGGGTGTGGAGCAAAATGTAAATAAACACAGACTAACTCTCATGGACTCCTGACACTTTATGGGTTCCTTCCTGAATAAAAAAAAAAATTTAAGTTATAATTTTCAACTCTGTTGGTAGAAAGATGAATGTGTTGAGATGCCATATGACCACATTTTCTTCGACCTGAAAGTTTAAAAGAAATTACAATATTTTCATTCATGAGTGCCCAAAAAGATCGCAGGCCCTAGGCCTGGAGCCTATTGTGTGTCACAGACCATGGGCCTGCATGGCGGAGTTGGTGAAATCGGGCCTTAGTTCTGGTGGCTGATGTGATAATACTTATGCCTGCCTCAAAAGTGCTACAAGGAACTCCTGCTATTCTTTCTCCCTCTCGCAGATGTGAATATGATCGGCATTTTTTTTTCTTTAAATCAGCCTTTTTGTTCCCAGCCCACCTGCCAAGGAGAAAGTTGACAGGAATCGGAGGCCATGTGCCAGTGGAAGGCAGGTTTTTGTCACACGTGGATGTGTGACCTTTCCCACCACGATCCTTTCCCCCAAACATTCCTCTGCCCCTGAAGTGTGTTTTGAATTGCTGACTTTAACTTACAGGTGTTGCGCTGACAGTAAATCAGGTGCGTAAATCAGGACTCTTCCTACCCTAAAGTCGCACCTGAGGGATGTCCAGTATCTAACTGGTTAAACAACTTTGCTGAGGCTTTCCTTGTCATTGATCGCCTGTGTCGAATGGATTTCAGTATCAGGCATGATATGGGCAAGGTACTGCCTGAGCAGGGGAGGGGCTGTTGAGATGGGGAATGTAGGCACACTCTTTCCCATGGGCAGGACCACATCTGCCATCGGTGCATTGAAGCAAAGAAAACAATTTTTTTTTCTTTTGCATTTTTATAGTGCAGTTTTTGAGAATTCTAAAGTAACTCTGATTATTAAGATTAAATGTATCATTGTAAATAATTGAAAAGCATCTTCAGAAAAAACAGAAGAAAAAAACCCACCCTCCTCCATGACCCAGAGATAACAGCTGTTAATATTTCAGCCTGAAGTTTCTAGTCTTGTTTTCTGTGCACAAAGAGCTGTTGAATTTTTATCCAAAATAGTAATCATACACGTGTCCCAGTTAATCACCTGCCCTTTCACCGAACGACATATAATGAACATTCTCCTCACATCATTAAATGCCATCCTACAAAGTGGTGGCCTTTTTTCCCTTTGTGTGAATGGACAATCATTTATTTAATTTACCTACCGACTCTGTCATTTTGGACAGTAATTAATTTTCTAGTTATTAGTGGTAAAAGTTCAGTGATTTTTTTTAAGATAAATTTTTGAATGCGTGCATAACTATTTCTTTAGGGTAAAGCAGAACTGATGTATTAAAGAATGCAAGAATCTGGAGCTTTTAAATAGGTATTTCCAAAAACCCCCGTGGAAAGATTGCACCAGTTTACATTCCCGTTGGTACTCTATAAGTTCTTATGTCCTTCTACCCTTGCCAACCCTGGGGATTGCCATGTGACTAAAATTCAAACTAAAGGAATCTGGTGTGCATTAATTTGCAAGAAACCGTGACTCAAGTTTCTTTGCACAGAATATTTAATGTTTAGCAGATTGCTCTATGTGCAATAATTACAGGTTCCTTTACAGTGTTATGGAAACCCTTTTATTAAATTTTACATGTATCACTTTCTGCAGGGTCCTTAAATAGTTCTTAGGTTTTCAACTCTTCCGTTATATGCAGTTAAAAGTGTGGTTTTGGAGGGCTTTGTGTGTGTGTTTAGGATGGTGGGACGTGAGAAGTGGACAGAACTTCAGTAATCAGTGAGCCCATCTCTGCCTTACAGCTTAGTCAATGGCTCAAGGAAGAAACTTGCCCACGATCATCCTATCTGTGGGGGTGCTGTCATTTCAAGTGACAAGCCACCTAACTTGGACAAGCCTTGCAAAATGGGGAGCTTGCTAGCTCATGAAACTGAAAACGGGTTCTGAAGCTATTGTGATTGACCTTGGACAATTCCTTGATCTTTCTGAGCCATAATTTTCTTATCTGTAAACAGGATGTTGGACTCGACCTAAGGTCCCTTTCACCTCTTCAAGTTAAATGTTTCTATGAATATATCAGCAAAGATTACATTATAGTACCAACTACATTTAGACATGGTGAAGGGAAAGCTAGCCCTCAGAGAACAAATACTTTAAGAAATACAATTCTATTACACACTCGGATCTAGATTAACAGTTTTTGTTTGTTAACATGTAGAGGTCCTTAAGCAACTTCAACATAATTAGTATTCATGTAGCGTCAATATCAGTGCCTTAAAAGTCTTTTCTTTTTTCTGATTACACAATACTCAGATATCTTTTCTACCCATTAATTTGTTCAACAAATCTATTCACAAACAGTGGGAAAAGAAATTCAGTCCTTCTATTCACAATTATTTCATCCAATTCCAGCTTGGTGGAACCTCAACAAATGTGTTAAACTGTGCAGGACAGCAACTGGTTGCTAAGTCAAACTTGTGCCCAAAGGAGTTACTCTTACATACAGGAAGAAATATCGGTATTAGTGAACTTTGCCTCACCAAGAACACCTTAAAGGTCTGGCTGTTGTTCAAGAGGAGGTAGATTTTCTAGTATCAGGCTCCCTTAGCCCTTTAAAATAGTTTCTCTGACCTTTTCTGCATTGTGGTTGTTGGGGGTTTTGTTTTTTGTTTTTTGTTTGCGGGGGCGGGTGGGGGGGAGTCTTTGCTCATTGATGCTATTTGGTCACTGTATAAGGTCATTGTGTAACCCTTGACATTTACTACAGGAAGCATAGGTGTCTCTCAGAGACTATTCTAGTGCTCCAAAAATGTCTCTAAGAAACAGGCTTTGTTTCAAAGCCATTGATGACCAATAAAACTTGTAAATATTTTCACTACAGTATTTGGAATACAGATTCATTTCACAGTTTTAAATTACTACCAGAGTGCCAATCTTGGTTTGTGTTTTTAGAAATTTTTAGACAGAGCTAAATACAACAGGACCTACATACCTTTTTATTAACACCCAGCTACCACATGTTTATCGGCGATACTGGCAGTCCCTCGATCTGGTTCTGCAGGAGAGGGAGGGTTGGGGGAGGGGGCGGGGGTGGATTTTGAGGTAGAGTATATCAGTGAGGATATGCAAATCATTCTGCATAACAGCCCTTAAATCCCAGTGCCTTAAAACAACAAAGGTTTATTTCTCATTCACACTATAAGCCCATCAAGGAGGTGGTTCGGGCCCCATTCTGGCTCCCGCTCCCCCTGACTCATCATTATCTTGGATCTTGCTGGACATGGTAACAGAGAAAGAGCTCTGAAGGGTTTCACCCCGGCCGTAAGTGCTCTTGCCTGGAAGTGATGTACCCCACACCCATGCACAACTTGCTGACTACATGAGGCACATTGCCCAGCTCAGTTATAAAATGTCCAGGGACTGCAGTCTCACCCCATGAGACTAAAAGGGAGAGAACTGGAAATATTTGGCCAGCAGCACTAGTGACTATCGCAATTTACTTTTCTGATTACCAAATAGCTGGCTTGCTCTCCGAAACCGCAGGTGAAATACAGCCATTCGCACCCCAGAGCAGACAACCCTGTAGCCTCACCCAGTCGTGGCATCTGGATGATGTACAGTAGGATCTAAATGAGGGGGTGATACAAAGTTGTTTCGACATCAACTCCAGAGGTGGGTCCTCTTGAGCTAGAGACTTCTGAACTCAACGAGGCCACTTACCTGCTGTGCTGTGTCCCCTCCCCACATTGTATGTGAATATGTAACGGTGAAAAAAAGATTGGAAACCTCAATATACACTCTTATTCAGAAAGGAGGTGAACGGGAGACATCCATTCATTGGTCCTCAATCATTCTAAACTGCTGAAGCAATTCTGAAATCCACCTGGTGACCAGTATGTAGAGGGTGTTCCTCTGGGGTCCTGATTGTTGTCTCGGGAAGGGGCTCCCCAATCCATTGCTTCAGGTCTTCGTTTTTCCCAATAACCTCCTTGATCACAACTAAAGTAAGACGGAAGAATATGCCCTCTGTAGGAGCTGAGCAGCTCTCCCAGCAGACTTTAGAGGGTTGGGGGACTCAAGTGTTCAGCTTTTGGTTTCTCTGGCAGTACGACTCTTTTCAAAAGGAAATCAGTTTCCTATCTATTTAGCTCTAGTTTATTTCCATATGCCAAGCCCTCAGCCCTTGGCATGCTTCTGTTCACTGTATGCCTTTGTGGTTTTGCTCCCAACCTTTCTTTATTAACTTAATTGGTGATACTTTGAGCCTGTCAGCCTTTGGTTGGGAAGCCACACCTCTGGTCTCTTTTTCCCTGAGGTATTCTAATTGAAAGAATGAACTAAGGAGCCATGACGTCAACTGCTGCCGACACTCTGTAACCCTTTCAGAGTGTTAAGATTGAGCGTGATAGCCCTTCTCTTTCACCCCAAAGCTAAGTGCTAATTGACCTCTTCCCTGCAAAGACTTTTTCTCATTTCATTGTTTATCTCTTGGGAAAGAGAAGCGGCTGCTTTTTCCAACCCTGTGAGTCTGACTTAATAGACTTGATTCCCTTTTCTTTTGGTTTGTAAACCAGTCAATTACTTTCTAAGCACATCTCTCTCTCTCTCTCTCTCTCTCTCTCTCTCTCTCTCTCTCTCTCTCAAAAATGAGTAAACAACACACATAAACAGAAAAGACATGAACATAGGTAAATGAAAGCAATTTCTCTTGCCATGTAAACTAATACTGATCTCTATTCCCTTACCTCAAACAAAACTGCTGATACAACATTTAACGGAATTTTCAGAGCTCTACACTTTTTTCCACCATTCTGTTGAGTGGCCAGCAAAAGCTTTGAAATGAGCAGGAGGTGAGGCAGGAGGAAGGTAGCAGGATTCTAAATAACATATGAAATGTTTAGGTCCCCTGTCACGTTTTTTAAAAGTAAGACCTCTTTGCGGATGCTTGTACTTACCAGCATCCACAAAAGACCACGGAGGGACCCTTCATTGCAGAGGGCTGGGGGCAGCTGTGGCTTCGTGAATCCTGGATTTCTACTACAGAACTAGGTTATTTTCTGGGTTTCACACAGTGTGTTCTGTCCATCCTGTGCTGGGAGGTCTCCTATTTTTCACTGTCACTGAATTATTCTTATATTCTTTTTTACTTCTGCATGTACCAAAATGTCTGAGTGTAGAATTTTCTCCATCCCCTCCCCCAGTCTCTAGCTTCCACCCATACAACCTGCTTACCTCTGCCACCTCCTAAAGGTATTAACAACCTGGAGGGACTGATAGCCTTCCATATCTTTCAGCAGATATATAATCATATAATCATAAACCTACGGGTCTCCTTTCCACCTGCCTTCTTTCCTGCCTTCCTTCCCTCCCCCTTTTTTTTCCAAACCAAATTATTTACACTTCTGGCTATCTCTTACTTTTCTCATGAACAGAAGCTTAGGGCTGTCTCTCCAGGCAGCTGGTATAGATCTCATTCATTCTTTTCAGTGGCTGCCCAGTATTCCATGATTTGGAAAGAATACACTGTGTTTTCCTGTTACTGGGTATGCAATTTGTTTTCTGTTCTGTTTTTGTTTTTGTTTTAATTTGGCCACTGCAAAGGGTGCTGCAAGAATATTCTTATACCTATCCCCAAAATGCTGGTGCTTTTTGAATACGGTCCAGGAGAGGGATTAGCTGGATTAAAAATGTACTAGTACTTTTCATTTTACTAGCTGTTGCCACAGTGTTTCCAAATGAGTAGCCTAGCAAAGTTCCAGAATACCCTTCCCCCATCCTGTCCAGTGGTAGGTGTCTTTCCTACTATGAGAAGAAAGGATTATACCTGCAACACTGATTGCATAGTCCTGACACCTGTTGACACGGCACAAGTATTTCAGTGGAGGTTGAAATTAGGGCTCTGGTCAGCCTACGTGGTTGGGGGTGGTTGCGATTTTATTATACTTCTGAAAGAATCCGTAGGAAGTTTGTAGTAGGAAGAGAACTGGAGACCATTATACTGCAATCCACTCCCTCCACAGATGCTGGAAATGAGATCTTAGAGAGGTGGAGGGAGTGACAGTGAGCTGGTTACTGGCTCCTGCGTATGGGAAGCAGTTGTGAATCCTGATTTGAGGCTTTTCCTATTACTTATACTGACAGCGAGTTTTAGAGACCAGACCAAGAAACATCACCTGTGAGTTGAACTGACCAGTGGTGATGAACTGTTTCCGGTTTTCTGCGACCTGCCGGGACAAGCGTTTGCTTTGCAAACTTCCGTAGTTATCACAGGACTTGGTCTTGTCACCTCGGTCTTGTCAGTGGAATCTGCTGCTCTTAGTGTTTGGGCGAGTTTGGGATTTCATTTTTCATACTGTTAAGGGTTAGGGTTTCCAAGTGTGGAACAGCCGGCTTGGATTACAGCTAAGATAACAGCAGCGAAGCACCGGAGAGAAAATCGCACGTGCGGGGATGGCTTCCTGCTGTGTTCCTCTCCTTCCACCCTCCCCAGCCTACTGATGTCGAGGGCAAAGTAGTAGGGCAGCCCAGAAAAAAGAACTTCTGTAGTCTCACTTATGCTCCTGGCAATGTGACCTCTGGGTGTGGCATGCACAACCTGACCAGGGCTCATATGGATGTTCTCTAGGGCGGAATAAAATAAACTTATGGAAAGAAGTCATTGTATCTCCCTGTATCTTTTTTTAAATTTTAATTTAATTTAATTTAATTTAATTTATTTTAAGAGATGAAGACAGTGCAAGTGGGGGAGGGGCAGAGAGAGAAGGAGAGAGAATCCCAAGCAGGCTCCGCACTGTCAGCACAGGGCCTGATGTGGGGCTCGAACTCAAAAACCGTGAGTTCATGACCGGAGCCAAACCCAAGCATCAGACGCTCGACCGACTGAGCCATTCCAGGCACCCCTGCTCCCTATATCTTTAAACTCAGTTTTAATATTACAGTTTCAGATTTAGTCCATGGAGTCTACTGATGGAAATGAAAAGGGAGACCCCAGATTTTGGAATCTCATTTGGGTTTGCTCTGTGTTCATTGCAGAGCATCTGACTGCACAGCGTTAACTTTCTAGGCTGCCTCTGAATGAAGTTAGCCAGTTCAGGGAGCTCAGCCTGTTCTTTTAATAACAAAAATAATTATGATGGAGATTTGTTTTGTTATAGATAAACATCTCCAGGAGGCTTTATAGATACACACACACACACACACACACACACACACACACACACATCTCCTAAAGGCTTGCCTTAGGTTGCAGACCTGGTCAGGAGCTGTGTTCATTTGTGAGCTTGCCTGTCAGAGGCCATGGTTCTTCCAGTTTAGTGATTCCCAAGCCTGCAGATTGGAACCACTGGGGAACTTTCAAAAAATACTCATGCCCAGGTTGCAGCCTTGAATTAAAGTCAGAACCTGTGAGAGAGGAGACCAGAATTGGGATGCTAAAGGCGAGTCCGACACACCGCTGGGTTGAGGACTCCTTAGCAGGCCATTTGAGATGAAGAGAGTGACTTTGCTTAATGCAGAAATGAGCTATAAGAGGAGCTATAGCTTTTTAGAATTCTGTCACCATAGGATCATCATCTCTCATCACCCACTTTCTCTCACTTTCTCCTTCCTGCCTATTCTGTAGATTAAAGCAGTGGAGTCGGCTCATGGAGGCAAAAATTGAATACTCTATCAGTTGTTACTGCAAAGTGCCCTAGGGGTGTGCCAAGTGGGTTAGAGATCATCACGCCTCGGGTACACCTGGCATAGCCAGATTTGCCCCTGGCATTGGAACAGATCACTGTTTCTTTGACTGAGATTCTGATAAGAGAGCATTTGAGAGCCATGGTGCCTGCAAAAAGAAATCTTTAAATATTGGAGTTGCGCTCAGCTTGGGGAGACACTCGAGCTCTGAGAAGCCCTGGGAATTGAGACCAGCCTAGGGGACTGCAACGTCTTAGTTTTCTTCTCAACCTCAGTTCTGAGGCACAGTCTGAGTGGACTGTGGGCAGACACATGGGCACCACTCGAATGGTGGATTCCCCCTTGCCTGTCTCTTCTTTTAGGCACGTCTGGTTGAATTCAGGTGGCGTGGATATTAAATGCACATTCAGATGTGACACCATTGCATTTCGCTATTGAATATTCAGAAATTGAACGTCTCTCCCAATGCATGGGATTCACCAGTACTATCTTTATGTCCTCTAGCCTTCCCGTGGTTTGGGATGGACATCGGTGGAACGCTGGTTAAATTGGTCTACTTTGAGCCAAAGGATATTACAGCCGAAGAGGAGCAAGAGGAGGTAGAGAACCTGAAGAGCATCAGAAAGTATTTGACTTCTAATACGGCTTATGGGAAAACCGGGATCCGAGACGTCCATCTAGAACTGAAAAATCTGACCATGTGTGGGCGCAAAGGGAACCTGCACTTCATCCGCTTCCCCAGCTGTGCTATGCACAGGTTCATTCAGATGGGCAGCGAGAAGAACTTCTCCAGCCTCCACACCACGCTCTGTGCCACGGGAGGTGGGGCTTTCAAGTTCGAAAAGGACTTCAGAATGGTATGTCAGGTTTGTACTTGTTAAACAACAAAACCACCTGGCCTCTCATATGGAAGAGCTAGAGTACTAGTCTTGGGCTCTGGACAGGTTTACCTCACCTTGTCTGTGCCTCCGTTCCCTCCTGTGTATGAGTAGTTCCTACCTCCTAGGGTTGTTAAGGATTCGATGAGACAGTAGTATGTCCCTGGCATTTAGTAAATGCCCGTAAATATTAGCTATTGTCATCATCTTTGCTACAGCTACTGTTGCACAATATGCCAAAGATGAGATGGTATCGATCCCTGTCCGAAGTATCTTTGACTTTTCCACAGATGCTTTTCACGGTGTCGCGAAAAAAGCATAAACAGCATGCCGGTTTTCTAGCTAGAGAGACTGAGGCCCGCCAGAGAGGCTTTCTATACATCCTGCGAACATTTTTTACTGCCGTCTACCTACTATTTGCTCTGAGTGTCTTTTTTTGTTTTGTGACTGTCACTCAGAAGTTTTGTTCGAGACAGAAATGAAACACCTGATACTATTTATAGGTGACTTCCTTTATTAGCGAGTAAGATTTGGGGAGCGTGATTTCACGCACTAAGAATAATGCTGTCTCCCAATGGGCAGTCCATACCAGCTCTGCATTGCTCATTTACATTTGAAAAAACTGGCTAAATGGAGGACACGGATGAGTAAGATATCTCATGTTTCTCTTTCTTTAGCAATCTTTCAACAGCTGTGTGTTCCAATTTCCCCATCTCTGCAGTCAGGATAATCTCTATACCGCCCAGCCTCAACCCGCACGGAACAAAAGGAGGATAAAGTGAAATAATGGACGTAGAAAGTAAAGAGAAAATCAGGGAAGCTAGGCTCGGCAGAAGTGACTGGACATTAGAGACGAAAGGGTTGGAAGACTTGGGGGCTAGCCTTGCCAGAAAGTTGAAAATGTAGTGAGATGAGTTACAAAATACACGTTTCCAAAGCCTGGGGTATAAAGTTCTGGCATTCTGTCATTGGAACTAGTGTAAATCCGGTCTTGCCACAACGTCTGTCATTAGTGAAAATTAATGAATCAATATATTATTCATGGCATTTAATAAAGCTATAAATGCAAATTTTATTTGCATCATCAAAAGTAGCATCATTTATCCCACTAATTGTACAACGCAGTTTCCAGGAATGCTGGCATTGGAGTCCTAGCACAGTATCCTAAGTGAGACTGATGATATCAGCTTTTGGCTCTTTCTTCTGTGTCCCCTTTCCCGATCTAGCAGTAGAATTTGGTGCTGCCACTTACCTAAATGATTCATGGCATCTCTTTCCCACCAAAGGGACCCAATGATCAAAGAGTTTGGAAACTGAAAAGGCTGAGATCCAGGGGCATGAAAATTAAATTTGAATTCATCATTGGAAAAGCATTGAACCTGAATTTTAGTGTTGTCTCTGCATTTAACTAGCTGGGTGACTTCGAGCAAGACATATCCCTTTTTAGCTTCATCGTCTGTAAAAAAGTGGCAGGAAAATGAAGAGAAGAGGGAGGAGTTCTAGGACATCAGAGCCTGAAGTCACCTTCGGAGACCAGAAAGTATAGCATTCGTGGCCCACATGGATAAGGAAACTAAAGCTAAAGAGAGATTAAGAGGCTTCAGTAGTGGGCACCTGGGTGGCTCAGTCAGTTAAGCATCCCACTCTTGGGTTTGGCTCAGGTTGTGATCTCACATTGATGACTTCGAGCCCCATGTCAGGCTCCATGCTGACAGAGCAGAGTCTTCTTGGGATTCTCTCTCTCCCTCTCTCTGTCCCTCTCCTGCTCACTCTGTCTGTCTCTCTCTCAAAATAAATAACCAAACTTAAAAACGTTTTTTAAAACGAAGAGACTGTGGTAGTGCCCCCTTGTAAGCACTAGGGTGTCAGCTCAATTCTGATTCAGGAGAAAATGCTGAGCCAGCCCTAGTGCTAGGAGCTTCCTTGTGTCACCCTATCTGAACACCTCCACTAGGGAGCTTAAAGGGAAGCAAGGTGACCTAGAGCATTTGTGCAACATCCCTCAATGCCTCCGTTCCTCCTTCTGGGTAGTGCACATTCTGAGAGAAAGTTACTCAATATATGTTAGCTGTGGGCAAGTGTGTTTCTCAAGGTTCTGAACTAAGCAAGGTCATACCTTATTACCACCAGAGTAAAGAAGGCGCTGCTCCTTCAGGCAGGCTGTTGGAGCCTAATGAATAGATTGGAGCAGGGAGCAAGTCTGGAGTATTTGCCAAACAGCCTGGCCAGCTGGGGGCATACATCCATAAAAAAGTAAATGGGTTGCCTTCTGTTTCCATGCTCAGTCTCAGCCAAAGCGAAGACAGAATTCATCACTTCCCATAGCCTGTTTGCCAGGGTGCTGAGTTATGTGCCCCTATCCTTCCAAAGTTTGTGAGGATGAATAGGTCTTACCATCCTCTGTCCACAGTACACAAGTATGTATTGTGCTCCTTCTGGGCGTCAAGTACTGTTGGGAACAAAACAAAGCCCCTGCCCTTGAGGAGCTACCTTATAGTGTGGGGAGATGGTCAGTAATTAAATAAGCAAGTGAATATAGAATGTACCGCCACTACACACACACACACGCACACGCACACACACACACACACACGTATATGTATGTATATTATGGAGGGAGGAAAAAAGCAGAGTAAAGGAGATAGGGAGTGTTGGGAGATTTTAGTGTGATGAGGTAACATTGGTGCAGGAACCAAAAGAAGTAATGAAGCACATCAGACCAGTATCTGGGAAAGGGTATTTTAGGCAGAGGGAACAGTAAGTACTAAGACCCTTAGGTGTGCTAAATGCAAGCTTTTGTCTCTTCCCTTTTCCAGAGTAGAAAATTGAAGGTGCTTACGTGGTTGGTTGTAAATGATCAATATATATACTAAGGAATCTGACAACATAAAGCAGTGTGTATATATATATATATATATATGGATATATATATGGATATATATCGAGATATATATATCAAGATATATATATCGAGATATGTGTGTGTGTGTGTGTATATATATATATATATATACACACTATAAAGTCCTGTCATTGTTATTGTATAAAATTACTGATTGGGGTATAATACAGCTTTGCAGAAGTGTGTTTTTAAAGCCTGAGTAGTTAGAGCTAACTGAAAGATGTTCAGCAGACCCTGAATAGTCAGCAATTGTTAT
Organism: Prionailurus bengalensis; assembly: GCF_016509475.1. Classification (NCBI taxonomy): domain Eukaryota; kingdom Metazoa; phylum Chordata; class Mammalia; order Carnivora; family Felidae; genus Prionailurus; species Prionailurus bengalensis. Next base: position 49,963,208 of record NC_057351.1, on the reverse strand, counting down.
ATCTAAGGACTATATCTTTTTCATTTATAGTAAATATACTTAAATCCTTAAATAATATCAACTAGCCTTCATCCAATTTAGAATGTACAAGAAAGAGCTATACACCATGAGACAAGCATTAAGTTAGACCCCCGTGTAGAATACTTTCAACTGAACAAAGCTGCAATTCTTTCTTCCTTTTTTCCCCCCTTCTTTCTTTTCTCTCTTCTTTCCTTTTTTCCTTTCTTCTCCTTTTAACATTTTAGGGTCACTGTCACAAATAAACTTCTGACACTCAGAAGTTAGCCTTCTGAGTTAATGATACACCAAAATGGAACGCAGAAGAAAAACTTAATCTAACTACAAATGGTCTAAAAATTGATAAGCCAGTGAGGAATCCCACCATTGAAGAAAGTGATCTTCAAGGAGAAGACTTGTCTATCCCCTGTCTCTATTCTGTGAGTTTTCTTTTGAAGAACTCACTAGAGGGGCACCAGGGTGGCTCAGTTGGTTAAGTGTCCGACTTCAACTCAGGTCATGATCCCATGGTTCACGAGTTCGAGCCCTGTGTTGGGCTCTGTGCTGACAGCTCAGGACCTGGAGCCTGCTTCAGATTCTGTGTCTCCTTCTCTCTCTGCCCCTTCTCCACTCATGCTCTGTCTCTCTCTCTCTCAAAAATAACTAAACAGTAAAAAAAAAAAAAAAAGTTTAGTGGAAAAATTATCAAGAAGAGGGAGGACAATTGTGGAAATGTGAAAATCTAAATCTAAGTGGATCATTCAAGAACATTTATTAGCTTGGTTCCTATTATTAATCCAGGGACTAATTTGTGATATTGCAGCAGCATAAGGTTTGGTAGACAATGTCATTCTCCACTTGTGACTGGCTTGATGCTATGGCCTCTTTATTATTGGGTGCAGGGAGGAAGAAGCCATCTTGGAGGTTTTGTTATATTTCTTACTCACAGAACATGTTTGAAATTCATCTGTCTCTGGTCTCCTAGGTCTTCTTTGAGAAGAAAAAAGAGCCCAGAGTGAAATTTGTAATTCAGAATCAACCCTTTTATATGCAAATTATTCTTCATTTCTGCCATTGGTGGTTTCTGCATCTTCCAATATGTTTTATGGAACCAGTGTCCTCAAAAGCACCCTTGGGAAGTGTAGGGTATCATCCAGATGTGTATTTTATTCATGTCTAAAATACAATTTGGTGACTTATTTCTCAACTACAGGGGAGTAATATAGCTGGTTTGGGGCAGGTCCATCAAATAACCCCATAAGAGTGGATATGGAACCTCTTGGGGTGTTTTTGGGTTTTTTTTGGTTTTTGGTTTTTGTTTTTTTACCAGATTTATCTATTTAACTCTTTATTTAGTTATTTTTGACAGACTGGGCTGAAGCACATAAGGAGAACCTTTCACCTAATTGTATCCTGAGCATGCCTTGTATTTAGGACCCACATTTTTTCTAATATTAGCATAGAGGTATCATAGAACTCCCTCTACAAATTAGGGTCTTCATTGTGGAAATAGTGTTTCCAATAGTGGAACAGTGCATTTCAACTCAAGAGAAGAAGTCCCAAATTATTTTATTTCTCACATAATTAGAACCCATGTGTATAGTTCTTTATAGTAGCCAAAACATTTTAACACAGGTGTCTCATTTGATTTTTTTTTTTTTTTTTGAGAGAGAGAGAGAGAGAGAGAGAGAGAGAGAGAGAGAGAGAATCTCAAGCAGGCTCCATGCTTAGTGCAGAGCCCCACACAGGGCTCACGCCCACGACCCTGGGATCATGACCTGAGCTGAAATCAAGAGGCGGATGCTCAACCAACTGAGCCACCCAGGCGCCCCTCATTTGATTCTTGAAGATAATAGCTCTATAAGTTAGATAGGGCAGGTGCTATTAGGGAGAGTATGTGACCTTATTGAACACCTGTACTCACTGTTCTGGGGTCATGGACTCATCCCAGCTCTTCAGCTCCTAATACCGTGTGGTCCAAGGCCCAGCAGCATCAACATCACCTGGGATATTGTTAGAAATACAGTCAGAATCCTTGGGAGTGGAGCCCAATGGTCTGTGTTTCAACAAACCCTCCTGGTGATTCTGATGGGTCCTATAGTTTGAGAATCCCACCACACCCGTACGCTTGCTCGGGTGACTTTAGTACTGGGCAAACAATGTGAGTTCATCATAGTTGTAAGTTTGAAAGTTTTTTCTACTCTACCTCTTCCCCTACTTGCTAGCCTTGGGATCCGAGATAGGTCACTTAACAGCTGACCCCTGGTGATGCATTTCATCTGCAAAATGAATAATAATAATAATAATAATAATAATAATAATACCTTCCCTGCCTCAAGTCCTACAGATGAGATCATACAATTTTTTACTAGCTTCCATTATTTACACAGAGTTTGAGTCTTAGGACAAGCTTAGGTTTGTTGCTTCTATATTTGGGGAGTAGTTTAAGCTTAATTATTTAGGAATTGGCAGAAGCCATACTTTCTGAAAGTGGTGAGGAGACTTACAAGCAGTGGGGTGCTGGGGCCAGTTCCTACCGGCTTAAGAGAGCTCATTGTGTGCATGTCTTCTCAACTCTGTGTTAGTGACATCATGTTGGGAGCTTGAAATTAGCCATTGTGGGGACGATTATGCCACAGAAATTGGTAAATGCTATAAAACAGGGCTTTTGCTCCCAGAGAGCTGGTTGTTAAACATTTACCAGCACACCTTGGTTACAAGGTGATGTTCACATTAGTTATAGCTTCATCTGTGTGTTTGCTGGATCTGATGTTTCAGATCTATCATCATTTAAGACCCATTATAGAGATGAGCATTAGAATATATATAAAGCTAGTAGGATAGAAGTCAGAATCAGCCCACAGAAATGTTTGGTTGGCCTGCAATATTTTTAAAAAGTTAATTCGCTGTCAGATAATTTATCACACTGAGCCCCCTTTACCATAGGGCAACAATGGGCTGCAGGCGAATTGTAAATATGTGTATATTGTCCTGTGTGCAACAATCCCCATCATCCTGTTACTTTACAGCCACTCAAGGGCTTCACTCTTCATGTTTTCTTACTGTCTCCTGGAGGTATTTGCATTTGTTACACCCGATATAAAAAAAACTAAATGTGTTTTTTGGAGAATGAGTGTTTTTCCATAGCTAGGATCTGAACGTGCTGTTTTAGGCTTTCCACAAAGTTAATATAGTTGTATTTACAAAGTAGAAAGTCTGGGGAGTAATTCCCATCTTGTTCTGAATTTCAGTTGGTCTGTTTGAATATCCAAGTAAGGATTTGGCCCATTGCTTAACACTTGGGAGCCTGGACTTTTTCCTGGATGGTGAAGACTTTTGAGGGAGGTCTCTACAGGTCTCCGAAAGTGACTAATTTCTGTTTCCCAGTTTGGGGATGCATGACCTGGGCTTTGGAAATATCCACCCCTCAGTAAAATGTATAGCAGAGATGTTTATTCGCTGCTGTGACTTTATTTGAAAAATTTTTTAATGTTTATTTATTTATTTTGAGAGAGAGAGAGAGAAGAAGTGGTGGGAGGTGGGGGGCAGAGGGAGAGGGAGAGAAAGAACCCCAAGCAGGCTCAGCACTGTCAGCGAGGAGCCTGACACAGGGCTCAAACCCACAAACCATGAAATCATGACCTGAGCCGAAATCAAGAGTTGGACACTTAACCGACTGAGCCACCCAGGCGCCCCGAAAATGATTTTGATGGGAAAAATGAGATAACGATGTTTTCTTTCAGATCAAAGTTTGTATGTGCTTAGTTTATTTGCCTTGAGGTTTTTCTTTTTCCACAGCATAAAAGCTGTGCCACACTGTGTCTCTACATTTGTGATGTTGGCTCTGGGCATGGCTGTCAATATGGTTGATGGACCTCTGATTAATTTTTAAGCAGGTTAACCTATGGTCCCAAGACTGGCTGATGAAATTGATACTTTTCAGTTTGGTTTGACCCAAGAAGCACTAACTTTCCCTGTCCCATTGAAAAAATGTTTATTAAACAATTACGATGGGACAGGCCTTTGAGCGCTGTGCTCAGGGGCACCTGATGAACCATAAACAAAGCCCGGGTGTGGTTAATGCTCTAAGCAGAAGAGCATGGGGTTTCATGTCTGTCATACAATCTTTTCAAGTCTCCAGGTAGTTTTCTACCTAAAGTATTACCCCCTTAAAACGTATGTGATTACTTGCATCACATCCCAAATTTTCACTTGGTAAAAAAAGGAAATGTTTGGAATCATGTATGAGATAGGTTTACTTTATCAGCAAGTGTCATTTAGGATGATTGTTTCTGGGGACCTCCTTTCTACTTGTTGGATGATATGCTGCCCAATTCATGAATCATCGAACAAAGCCAATTAGATCTTTAAATTAAAAAAAAAAAAACAACAGAATAATTCTTTGTATAAGAAAACTTGTGCCACCTTGCTGGTAACCTGTTCAAACTAATTCTGCTCTCTAGGTATAGATTTAGTGGGTTTTGTTGAATGGGAAAATTCAGATGGGTGATATGAAGTCAAAAGTTTTCTTCCAGCTGCTAACTTTTATAATGAAAACGATGCCTTTCTGGCAAAATATCTAAGTACAGCACTTGTATAGGTTGTTTCCAGATCCCAGAAGTACTTTGCATTGTGGAGACAAGAGAAGAACAGGGAGTCACTGGGAGCTGTTTGCTAGTTGTATCACCGAGGGAAAGTTATTTAAGCTCTGGGAGCCTTAATCATAAAGGATAAAATACCTACTTTTGGGTTCCCTGAGAATTAAATGATCTACTACAAGTTCTTAGCATGTAATACACAATAAACACTAGCTATTATTTTCTTAAAGATTTTTTTAATCTTTATTTCTTGATCTTTTTGAGAGAGAGAGAAAGACAGTGAAGTCCGTGAATCTGTGACCTGAGCCAAAGTTGGACGCTCAACCGACTGAGCCATCCAGGCAGCCCCCCAAAGATATATATATTTTTTTAATTTAAGTTAAACCTGACAAATTATCGTCTTTCACTAGTTCAGTGTCATATTGATGATTTTTAGATTTTCTTTTTTCTTTTTTTTTTTAGTCCATAGGAAATGATCCTCAACTCATGTTGATGATTATTAGATTTTTTTCTTTCTTTCTTTCTTTCTTTCTTTCTTTCTTTCTTTCTTTCTTTCTTTCTTTCTTTCTTTCCTTCCTTCTTTCTTTCTTTCCTTCTTTCCTTCTTTCCTTCTTTCTTTCTTTCTTTCTTTTTTTGTCCATGCGAAATTATCCTCAGCCGAGACATAGGGACCAGCAATAATACGACTCTTGGGGGCCATGAATTAAACTTTTGAGGATGCAAAGGAGCCATTCTCCCCTAAGCCTGCCCCACAGCCAACTCATTCCCATTTTGTTTTTTCCCCCTGTACCTGGGAGAATGGGAGTTTTTGTCTCAGAGGAGCATGAAAAGGCACTTTAGGACCACCTCCACTATTAATAAAATAGCCAACATCTTTTGAGCCTTTTGTACATGTATTATTATCATGAAATCTCTACAACAACATTGTACAGTGGATATCATCCCCATTTCACAGAGAAGCAGCCTGAGGCTTGACAAGTTAAATAGCTTGCCCCACATCCCTCAGTTAAGTGTTAGAGCTAGAATTCAAAGCCAAGTCTATCTAAACTCCAAAGCCCAGGCCTGGGAAAAGGAGAGCTGGATTTCGAAGGCTCAAAGGTGTTTGTCTCCAGCTCCTAAGCTCGCTGTGCCTCCCTAAGGACCTCATTGTGTCAAAGAAGTGTGGGATTCTCTCTGCTCTCAGAACATTCTCACTCTCTGCCCTGCAGGGGAGCCCCGGTCTTAGCGATGCGCTCTGTTCATTTCCTGTGGCTGCTGTAACAAATTATCCCAAACATAGTGGCTTAAGACAACAGAAATGGATTCAGTCATAGTTCTGGAGGCCACATGACCCAAATCAAGGTGATGGCAGGACCACGCTTCCCTTAGAGGCTCTCGGGCAGATTCTGTTCCTTGCCTCTTCCAGCTTCTGGTGGCTGTTGGCGTTTGTTGGCCTGTAGTGCAGTACTCCAATCTCTGCCTCTGTCTTCACCTGGCCTTCTCCTCTGGCCATCAGCTCTTTACTGTGGTCTCATAAGGAAACTCGGCAGTGGACTTAGAGTCCACTCAGATAATACAGGATGTTCTCTTCATCTCAGGATCCTTAACTGAATGACATCTGCAAAGACCCTTTTTCAAAATCAGGTAACAGTCACAGGCTCTAAAAATTAGGACATGAACATACCTTTCAGGGCCCACCAGTTCAACCCATGACACATGCTATTGGATGCTTTCCCGGCAAGCAGGCAATTTCCTGTCCCTCATTTCCCACTCTGGGCAGACACGATGTCCGGCCAAGGTGCTTCTCTGGCAGAATGACTAATTACAACCAGATTTCACAACTCAGTGTTTCAAAAATATTGTCATGCTTTTACTGTTAATAACACATTTTTAAGTCCAGCTAAAAGCCTACGGGGCTTCCCCGGAAGTGGTCATAGCCTCTCTCATGAGGTTCTGTTCTCTTTCAGATTGCTGACCTGCAGCTCCATAAACTGGATGAACTGGACTGTCTGATTCAGGGCCTGCTTTACGTCGACTCCATTGGCTTCAATGGCAAGCCAGAATGTTACTATTTTGAAAATCCCACAAATCCTGAATTGTGTCAAAAAAAGCCGTACTGCCTTGATAACCCATACCCTATGTTGCTGGTGAACATGGGCTCGGGTGTCAGCATCCTAGCAGTGTACTCCAAGGACAACTATAAGAGAGTTACAGGGACCAGGTAAACATGGTTTCTACTAGAAGAACCTTTCTGTACTTAAATCCAGGCGTCTCTCTTGAAGACCAGTTTGTAAAAAGATTCTCTGTACTGAGTACATTTTTAAAAGAAGGATCTTACGCTCCTCAGCCAACCAGAAAGGATTTCTTGCATGATATGTTAAAAGAGTAGAAGGATGCTTTATATAAAGGGGAATAAAACACAGTCCTTACCCTGCTGGAAACTGGTCAGGTTGAGGGAAGGACTAGCACACACCAAACAGAAGGCAGTCCATGTTAAGTGCCAAATGAATGGCAGGGACAATAAGAGAGTAGAATTCAGAAGAAAGGATGCTTGGGATGGTCAGAGAGGGCTTCGGAAGAAACCTTCTCTTGGAATTTCCTTGGTGCCTGGCACAGGATGCATGGCTTGAAATAAATCACCACTGCAACCAGTAAAGCAAACTGGGTTTACAAAAAATGGTTGTTTTTTTTTTTTTACCCTGAGTTAAATGCTCCAGCTGAAAGCCAGAATGGTTGGCACAGGGCACAGGGTCTCTGCAAGTGCAGCTGACGGGAAGACAGTGCCGCAGCTGCACCGGGGCGGGGCGCCTTGCTTTTAGCGCGCGCACGCCCAAGGGCAGTTGTGCCCAGCTTCCTGTTCGTAGGGATTCCACAGGGGCAAAAGAATCCAGTGTCAGAAATCTCTGAGAAATGCTAGTGTAAACAAAATCTAGGAAGTTTCTCTTACTTCTAAGTGAAGGATTCGGTGTGAAGTGTTTCTCCCACCAATTGGAGCACAGAACCCGTTTTTGGAGGAATAACTTAAGGAAACAGTGCCAGGTGGAATGCATGGTTTTGGACATGGTATCAAACCCATCGTTGTTAATAGATGAAGATATCGTGGAACTTCTCTGGGCCTCAGTGCCCTTGTTTGTGCCACAAAGGGGGTTGTTTCTTAGGTCGTTTCTATGGGCATTTCTAGTGCTGAAATCCTCCACTATTACTTCCCCATTAGGAGAAGAGCACTGTTTTTCAGACGTATTTCTCTGCCCTGTGATGGGTCCGCATTAGTCAGTGTGATTCACCACTGGGGAAGGGAAGATTTAATCCTTCAGGAGACTTGGGCAATGTCTGGAGACATTTTTTTTTTTTTTTTTTTTGGTTGTCATAATCGGATGTGGGGTGTGACTGGCATCTAGTGGCTAGAGGCCAGGGACACCGCTAAATATCCTACAAAGCACAGGGAAGCCCCCAACAACAAAAAGGTACTGAACCCCAAAAGTCAATAGTACTGCTGTTGAGGAACCCTGGCATGTGCGTGCGCACACACACACACACACACACACACTCCGACTGAATCCTGCTTGTGTTCAGAATATCGAATGTTAATCGCTACTCGGCACACATTTTCTCAGTGAGCATACAGAACTAAGCTTCCTTGCTCACAGAAGAATCACAGCTGTCCCACGACTGTATTAAGACTGTCAGGAGTGTCAAAGACAAATGAATATTTCGGCCAAGCTGGTTTTACCTTAGAGAGTGATCTCCTAATACAAGTACAGTTTTGAAGAAACTACAGACTTCTTCCCAGAAGGAGTCCTTGATTGGTAGGAGCTAGTCCCAAGGTAACAAGCTAAATAAACACTTTTCCTCAGTTAGAGATATTTATAATTTCGTTGATTAACACTTAGCAAATTCATGCATCACAATCACAATTCTATTTTCTCAAACTTGGAAGTTCCAGGAATCTAGATCATCTTCTTGAACAGCTGCTAATGAGCTAATTGTGGTGTTTGGCTTCTATTACATGTGTAATCATGCTCATGAATTCCCATTATTGGTAAATGCCCATGAATGACCGGTGTGTTGCAACCATCAACAGACCCTGTCTGGATATCCAAGTTACTCTGCAAATGCTTTTCGACCAGTAGTTTGGGAAACATGCTATAGCCGACTGAAGGTTCATAGAGAGCCCTTTCGAGGGCTGCCACAGGTAGGGGAAGGAAAGGAAACATCAGTTCTGTGGGCTGCAGCTCCTCCTTGGCCAACCAGAGTTGTTCTGCCAAAGGCTTCCAAGTTACAAAAGCACCGATATAAATAAACTATTATGGTCGGCAACAAACGTCAGTTTGTAAAACACACTTTGGGAATCACTGATCTAAGCAAATGGCTTCAGCTTTAAGTTTACTACTGCTATTGTGAACTGGTGGCTATAACCCCAGGTTTTTTGTGATTATGTTATACTCTATTTTCTCAAACATTTTTATTTTTAGGAAGCCACATCATTACAGGAGATCAGTTTCTTTTAAGCATATGACTTTATTATTTTTTTTAATTTTATTTTTTATTTTTTTTAATTTACATCCAAATTAGTTAGCATATAGTACTTTATTATTTTTTTAATGTTTATTTATTTTTGAGAGAGAGACAGAGAGAGGGGAGGGGCAGAGAGAGAGGGAAACACAGAATCCGAAGCAGGCTCCAGGCTCCGAGCGATCAACACAGAGCCGGACATGGGGCTCAAACTCACAAACTGCGAGATCATGACCTGAGCCAAAGTTGGACGCTAAACTGACTGAGCCACCCAGGCGCCCCTTAAGCATACGATTTTAAATGGTTCGTTTCATGTTATGTGTAATTTTATCGCATCCTAGATGAGGTAGTGACCCCTTTTTTGTTCTATTGACACTACTCCAATTTTATTGTAGAAGCTAAAGAAAAAAGAGGACTTTACAGCTGACATCATTGGAATGTGCAGATTATTAAAAGGGGAATGTAAAGAATTTTGGAACTTAGGTGAAAGCAATAGCGCAGCTCATCTCATTGTTCTGGAATCTATTTTAAGGGCACAAGCCCCCAGTAATTGAAGGTTTCTTCTCCTTTTCCCTAAAATCCCTCACTACAAGGTTGTTGGTTTTTGGAAAAAAAAAAAAAAAATGATGATGATGCTATTCGACAGCTGCTCCCTGGCAGTATGTTTTTGTCTCCAGTTTGCTGAGGGTCTTACCGTGTCTATGGAAACAAACTGATGTACCTGATCATGAGCGAGAGAATCACTTTGATTAAATCCTGGTTAGCAGGTTGAGGATATTAATAAAGTGCTCTTCTGCGACTGTGCGTCCTTTCCTCCCATCTGCAGCGTGCCAGCGACGCACATGCATGCTCGCTTTCCCCACGCAGCCCCGATGCTTTGTCTGGAGCCACGGGTCATCTTCCAGCCACACAAAGCACTCGTCCGTGTCCACTCATACCAACACATCAGTTGACGATTTGCCTTCTTTCTAAGTCCGCCAATGTCTCCGGTTGCCTAGATCGAGAGTAGGTTGTTGACTGCCTTGGTTGACAGGAATACCTGATGTTCAAAGAAAGGTTATGAGCATGGATGAAAGCAGCTAGAAGCATGAGAAATGACTTAAAAACATACAGAGACAAATCCAGATGGCACGCAAACCAAAAATTGTCCCCACTAAAATATACTAGCTTTGGAGGGCAGACTGAAACCGACAAGGTGTGTGCCACACCGTGTTAAATGTAAATAAGTTTTCTTAGAGGAAATCCAAATGTCTACTGTGACGGACTTGCCAAGGCAGGGATGTCCATGAGATCTTTATTTCCTCCTGCTACTGTACCTTCAGTGTGGGTAGCTGCCTCTGGTGGTGCCTAGCTACATAATTTTCCACAAGGAGCTATAGTTTTAATCAAGTATGTATTTTTGTAAGAATCACTATTTAAGAAATATCACATACAGTTTGGTTTTAGATACAACTTAAAGAACTGTGTGCCTGTCTATAATCTGGCACCTTCTTGTCGACAGTTATTGACAGAAAATAGAGTTTCCCCTAGAGTTTCTTGCTTCAAATTTAAATTTAAAATAACCTTCACCTCCACTTGAATTTTCTCTTAGAATTAAAAAGCCAGTACCCAAACACACATGGGCTTCCCAGGGCCAGCAGCTCGTGGAGCTCGAGGACAAAACTGACATAAGCAATTGACTCTTCTGCATTTGCTCGTCTACGTGGTAGAGTGAAACCCAGGCCTGGGTCAGTGCCTCTTTCCCTGCCCGGAGGTCACTGGTGATAGCTCCACTCCAAGCCTGCTTCTCTTTCTGTCACGTAACTTTGACATTAAGACGCAACTAAATTCATTCTCAACTACCATAATTAGTTTCTAATTTTGTCTAAAGAGACTATTTTAGAAGACTTTTCCCCAAAACGACTGAAAGCTTTTAAAACATAGCTGAGCATTGAAACTGTTTTATGACCTTTGTTACAATTTTTTCACTACTGGGTAGTAAGTAAAATATTAATAACCTTTTCCAGAGTCTACCAGAAAAAAATCCAGTATGTGAGCCATCAGTAGTTTCCATTTAGAAATTTCTAAGAAGGTTCAATGAGATTATGTCTGCTAGAGGTCAAGGTAAAAGATAACAGCTTCTGGGCAGGCTGTTCCTCACAACCCTAGGTCAGTCTGGCTCTGCACTTGTGAACTTCGTGTACACAAGGTTTCTTTTTCCAAGTATTTGTATGAAGCTACACTTTTTTTTCATAGCAGTCACTTCTCTGGTTATTTGCTGCTTTCAGACCACTTACATAAGAGAGATCCTGATTCGCCCCATTTTATAGGTGAGAAGACTCAGTGAGATTCTTAGGTTAGTGGCTAGCTGAAGGTCTCACAACGGAAATCAGTGAAAGTCTTTCTCTGGTTTTATTCTTCAATTCAGGGGCAAGTTTTCCTTGGTGTTTCTTTTTAGCCTCTGCCCTTTTTTTTTTTTTTTTAATCCAATCTACCCTAAAGCTATTTTGCACCCTCCACAAAATTCAAGTGCCCCTTTGTTTTTCTTCTGTTTTTATTAACCCGTATTAGTGACCTTGTAGTTGGGGACTCGGATGGGCATATCTTAAAGTAAAATTTAAAAATAAACCTTATTGTTCCTTCAGTCTTGGAGGTGGAACATTCCTAGGCCTATGTTGCTTGCTGACTGGTTGTGAGACCTTTGAAGAAGCTCTGGAAATGGCAGCTAAAGGCGACAGCACCAATGTTGATAAGCTGGTGAAGGACATTTACGGAGGAGACTATGAACGATTTGGCCTTCAAGGATCCGCTGTAGCATCAAGGTAGAGACGAAGTAGCTAGGAGCCATAGTGTTTAAACAAGGCAACCTCTCCACCCTGGCCATTCACTTAGTTATCTTTAAAAATGTCAACCCACCAGCCTGGTGCAAGTATCTATGGTTATTGGAGCTTAGACTTGATCTCCCACCCTTTATAAAGCACTGAGATGTTTAGCCTTTGATGCTTGTGCTTAAAATAGGGCAGCTTTGAAAGAAGGTTCTGGAAAACTGCAACAGTTTCCCCTGTTCCATTCTTGTCAATATATCTAGAGAGCATTAAAAAAATTTTTTTTTCCCATTAATAGTCATGCTACTTTGCCCCTATTTAAAAAAAAAAAAAAAAAAGGGCAGCCAACCATTCATATCGTAATCCTGTCTGCTTGTAAACCATGGTAGCCAAATCAGGTCATTTGAACTTGAACAGTTATTCGTAAGGCTTTCCACAGTACTTTGGTGAAAGCGTGGGACCTGCCTGAGGATGATTTTGAACACTCTCGCTAATATTTCCAACATAGCTTTGGCAACATGATGAGTAAGGAAAAGCGAGATTCCATCAGCAAGGAAGACCTCGCCCGAGCCACACTGGTCACCATCACCAACAACATTGGCTCCATTGCTCGGATGTGTGCGTTGAATGAGGTAAGGCCTTAACCCAGAGAAAGACTTGTGTCATTCATACACATCATCTTTAGCAGTGCGAAACTGTTGACCCTGACAAAATTGTAGATCCTTGGGAAGCCTGCCCTTTGTCCTAAATCACATCTTGTAGAACATGAGGGGTGTGTTTTGGGAAATGGAAAGGAGCATGTGTCTTATTTTTAAGAGGCACTGGATAATAAATGGTAAGCCATCTAATCATGGAAACCAGGTAAAATTTACCACACGTACCATAGCCTCTCTGACCATCATTATTACCACGTACCTACTGAAATGTGAGGGAAAGACTGTGCATCCTTGCAAATAACTGCAGGTAAGGTGTTCCACTTGCAATAGTTGATATTCTCTCTGCTTTCAGCTTCTTTACAGTGTTGCCTTGTGGCATGGAGTTCAAGCAGCATTGTACAGGGCTATCAAAGCATAGAGAGCTTGCTACAGCCGAGGCCAGCCAGAGCCCCAGGCACAAAAAGGGGTGGGGCTGGTGACAGACAAAGTTTTGGTAACATGGTTTGAAACACTGCAGAATTCCTGCAGGAAAATAGAACTCTTTTCTGAAAGACGAGACCTGTAAAGTAGCATGGCTCCCACTGAGTTGTGTTAGGAAGACAAGAAAGGGGTCAGGAACATGTAACACGCAACGGGTAATAGAAGTTATATTAAAGAATCACAGTCGCATCCGTGATAAGAGTTCTTAAAAATATAATTTTAATAGAAATACATACAGAAGACAGTCAAATCCTAAGTGTACAGCTTGAATTTTCACACACCTGTATAACCACCACTCAGATCAAGAAATAGAACATTACAGGTACTGCAGAAACCAGCCCCTGTCCCCTCCTAGTTGAACAGTGGGGTTTTAAACACGGTAAGAGGCGATCTTTATGAGGGGTGGTGCCAGCCCGGCCTTTGAGCTCTGGGGTTACAACTTTGAAGAGAATATGCCACTGGTCTGTGGCTCAGGGTCACAACTTTTTTAAGTCCCTGAGATGGAGTTTAAATGAAAGGCCAGGAGTTTAAATGCAAGGCCGAAGTGGAAAGAAAGAATGTATTCCAGCCATGTGCCTTTCAAAGTCCACTGCAGTCATGGGACTCATTTTAACAGAGGATTTATTTTTTGACCTTAACCTTTAAAGGGAGTTTTTTCCAGGTAGCCAAACAAAGCCTGACCAGTATGTGTGTAGTGGGCTGTCCTCACATACTCACAAAGGTCAGCTGGATGGCAATGTCCCTGCCCCACAGGGTCATAGATGCCCTTTCTCCTGCTTTCCATGCACTTTGAGTGAGCCAGCAGGTCTTTTTACAGAAATCATAATCACTTTAGGGGGAGGTCGACTGGTTTTATTTTTCACTCTTGATCTCAATTTCCTACCATTTATTGTTGGAGTGTAGCAAAAATGGTGGGTTTCTTTTTTAAGTATGGCCGATGAGAGGAATCACCCACCCGGTGACCTTGGGCAAGGGCTTTATTAGCCGGTGACCTGCCAGCGCAGGCTCCCTGTGGGCACACCACAAAGTGGCGGCAGGGTTTCCTGTCAGAGCCATAGTGTGAGCTCTTCAGTCATTGCTTAGCGTGCTGGAGTCACAGAGTGGAGAGCCCTTGAACTCGGCTACTTCATAGAGGGGCACCACGTTTACAGATTCTAAAATATTTTTGCTGTGATTATTGGAATCCTGTAAAATGCTTCTCCACCAACATCAAACTTTTTATTCATGTTATTGGATAGAAAATACAAACACATGGGGCGCCTGGGTGCCTCGGACCCAGCGTCGGACTTGGGCTCAGGTCATGATCCCATAGTTCGTGAGTTCAAGCCCCCCATCAGGCTTTCTGCTGTCAGCACGGAGGCCGCTTTGGATCCTCTGTCCCCTCTCTTTCTGCCCCTCCCTTGCTCATGCACCCATGCGCACGCATGCTCTCTCTCTCTCTCAAAAATAAACATTAAAAAAAAAAAAAAGCACCTGACACAGAGTTCTAAAGACACCGAAAGGGTATATGAGGAAGTGAGTAAGTATTTCTACCTGGAAATTTCCATTTCCATCTGGAAATGTTAGCCTCACTAGAGGTAGCCATTGTTCTCCACTTTTGGGGTTTTATTCTATCTTGTATGCAATAAAGGAGAAACATTTCCTTCCAAAGGCAGCAAACTCTACAACATTCTTTTTTTTTAACAACACTTTTATTGAGATATAATCTCACCTCATACAATTCACCCTTTACATATTATTGTATGTCTTGCTTTGATTGTTTACCAACTTTTTATTATGAAAATTGGTAAGCCTACGTAAAGGAGTAGAATGGTATAAAGAACCTCCTTATATCTATTAACCAGACTCAACAGTTATCAAGACTTTGCCACACACACCTTCTTTTCTTTTCTTCTTTTCTTCTTCCTCCTCCCTCTGCTCCTCTCTCCTCCTTTTGTTCCTCCTCTCTGTTTTGCTAAAATATTTAAAAGCAAATACCAGACGTTATATCAGCCTACCTCATATACTTCAATATGCACTTTCGGGAATATTGCCTCTTGCTTTTTAACATGAGAATACATGTGAGTGTTATATCTTTCCTACTGCAATGTTATTTTTATTTTTATAAATGTTTACTTACTTATTTTGAGGGAGGGAGGGAGAGAGAGCAAGAGAACCAGCATGCACCTGAGTGGGGGAGGGGCAGAGGGAGAGGGAGAGTCCCAAGCAGGCTCTGTGCTGTCAGCGCAGGCCCAACTCGAGGCTCAGTCTCACCAACCGTGAGATCATGACCTGAGTAGAAATCAAGAGTCAGATGCTTAACCAAATGAGCCACCCAGGTGCCCCGTCAACATTATTTTTTTAAACTAATTTCCTGAGATTTTCTCTAGTCTTTCTTTCTTTCTTTTTTTTTTTCATAGTCATATCTTTGGCTCACTTGGAATTTATTTGAAATGAGGACTGTCCATCAGCTTTTATTGTCATTCTGTTCCTTCTGGCTCATTACCAGCGTAATGCAGGACTGGGGCTTTGGTCAAGTCCCAGTTGGACTTCCTTGTTTTAGGTGAAAAGGCAGAACTCCTAAATTTCATTAAATTCTTCTTCAATCTGAGTTTCTTACTTTGAGTGTTTCTTGTCGCATCTCAGTCTGAGCAGTTTGTAGCTACCATTGTTATTTGTGGAAGCTTATTAAAACCACCTCCCACCTGTCCACCCATGGAAAATTTTCACCGTAATTAATGGGCTCATCAACTTACACTGTCAAAACTGGTGACGGTTAAGGGGCCATGTTCCTAGATCCTGATTATTCCTGATAGACTGAACAGAAAATAATGTCAGCTTCCAAGACTCTCTTCCATTTGACATAAGTGACCATAGCAACTGGCTCTGTGAATGAGTGGTAGTGACCAACTTCTGCATGGTAGTCAGGCTGAGCTCAGTGTTAAGTGTGTGTGCAGAATGCAAATCCACATCCATGTCACCAAAGCTACAAGCATATTTTTCTTTTCCATATTTTAACCCACATGCTGACCAAACAGGATAGTCCACCATACATCCTAAGGGTAGAGACTGGGAGTTGTTTCTTTTTGTATTCCTGGTGTTTGGTACAGAGCAAATGGGGCAAACCTGTTGGATGAATAATAATACCATTGCCGTTTTATTTATGAGTTGATTATAATAATAATTTATAGCTGGAAGTTTGAGGGATTGGAGGAATGCATAAGCAAATTTAGCTGAATTAGACTCCAATTACAATTTTATATATGTGTGTTGGTAGCTGAATTTCATATCAGACCTAAGTCAATCTAACATAATACCTGCAAACAAGCCCAATAGAGGTCTCTGCCTCGCCCAACCAGAATCTCACCCTCTCATTCTTGTGGAATGCGCTATGACGTTTGTTCAACTTCCTCTCGGAAATGCTGAAACAATTTCACTTAAAAAAATTCACTGTTGAAGGTCCTGGGAGCACATGGAATATGGAACACTGGGTCTTTGCTACATGCTACTTTTATACTATCATTTCATTGTTTTCCTTTAATTTTTTTTCCAGAATATTGACAGAGTTGTGTTTGTTGGGAATTTTCTCAGAATCAATATGATCTCCATGAAACTGCTAGCATATGCAATGGATTTTTGGTCCAAAGGACAGCTAAAAGCTCTGTTTTTGGAACACGAGGTAGGTCAAGTCTACATGGACTTAGTCATCCTGCGTGGAGTGTATTGGGTGTTGTCTAACTTTCGAGTGAGTCCCTCCGTTTTAAAATCGGTCAAATAGAAAGACTTGCCATTTAAACTTTGCACTTAGACAAAGGATAAAGAAGAACTATATATAACATGGAAGCTTTCTTCTCCAACAATCAGGACTTGTAGTTGGTTAGTAATAATTTTAAAAATCAGGTAAAATGGGTAATCATTAAAAAATATCTCTCTACTTTAACCATTTTAATATAAAAATCTATCAATGTTCATTCACCCACAAATTTTTCAGTGTAGGACCAAGGTTTATTTTGAGCATGGATTGGAACTGGAGCATGGATTTCTGCTGATTGGAACTCTGCTGTTTTGCTTTCTGTTTTTTTTTTTAAGTTTATTTATTTATTTTGAGAAAGAAAGAGAGAGAGAGAATCCCAAGCAGGCTCTGCACTGGCAGCGCAGAGCCCAATTGGAGGCTCGAACCCATGAACCATGAGATCATGATCTGTGCTGAAATCGGAGGCTTAACCGACTGAGCCACCCAGGCGCCCCTGCTGTTACCCTTTTTTTCATAATCTGCAAGTATTATATAGCTTCTTTGATGTCTGATCTGTGTCTTTAAAATGGGTTAAGAAATTAAAGATACGTATGAAGCAATTTGTTTGCATAATCCTAGATTTTCTCCTCAACCTTTCATATTTCGTATCCACCTACGTAGAGAGGTTTGTGACTCCTTTTTTCAGTCTTTTTCAAGAATTTAACTGGGGGTTCCTGGGTGGCTCAGTTGGTTAAGCATCCAACTTCAGCTCAGGTCACGATCTCACGGTTCATGGGTTCAAGCCCCACGTTGGACTCTGTGCTGACAGCTGGGAGCCCAGAGCCTGCCTCACCTTCTGTGTCTCCCTCTCTCTCTGCCCCTCCCCTGCTCACACTCTGTCTCTCTCTCTCTCTGTCTCTCTCTCAAAAATAAACATTAAAAAAAATTTTTTTGAGAATTTAACTGGATTTTCATAGAAGTGTCCATTTATTTTGTACTCTTTTTATTGGTTTAGATGATACATAATTAAATTAGATTACGACATTAACAATAAAAGTGTCCTAAACAAATCTGAGGATAAACACAGCTGACTCTTGGCAAGCAGACAACTCTGCTGGCAGGAACGGAAGTGCCAGGGCTGCTCAGAGCAGCCTGGTGGCCCAGAGAGGCTGGTGTCCCTAGGCGTTAGCAACCTGTTTGCATAGGAAGCGGAGATCAGTTAATTCAGAGAGTCCCATATATGGAGTTTCTATAATTCTATACATCAGAGGTTTCTAACAGTAAGCGAGGGGCCTCCCTCTCTTTTGCCCACTGCCTCCACCACCACCTTTAAAATCAGTACTTTAAGGGGCGCCTGGGTGGCGCAGTCGGTTAAGTGTCCAACTCTTGATCTTGATCTCTGCTCAGGTCGTGATCTCACAGTTCACGAGTTTGAGACCCGCATCAGGCTCTGCACTGATGGCAGATGGCATGGAGCCTGCTTGGGATTCTGTCTCTCCTTCTCTCTGCCCCTCCCCTGTTTGTGCTCGCTCTGTCTCTAAATAAATAAACTTAAAAATAAAATAAAATCAGTATTATAGAGAGCGACAGTTTATTTATCACAGGAGGTAATATTGTAATCCCTGGGGTATATTGTAGCAGAAAAAACTTTGAGAGAACCAATATTGCAAACTTGTAATGAATAAGTACTGTGGCATTTTTCTCATCTCCAAACTGAATTATTTATTTGAAAAGTTGCTGATGCATTTATAAGTTACTTACAGTTTTCTAAGCCCATATTTTGTTTTCTTAAAGCAGCTAAAACAGTAAGAATTTAACTAGGAAAGACTTAAGGCTTAGTGATAGAACTTAATACTAAAGAAAGCCGGTTTTTTTGTTTTTTGTTTTTTCGGCCGACCTATAGCATGGAGTGATAGAACTTTGGGGGAATGGAGTCCGAGAACTTTTACCCCCCTCCCCCTCCAACCAGAGCAGCTCCCTTTTGATCTGCTTGTTTATCGTTTCCACCTAAGGTTTTGTTTGAAAAAGAAGAAAGCACCTCAGCTTTAAAAAGGCAATTAAAATGAAAAAAGAAAACCACTGTTCTAGTTCAGCTAGAGTTGCCATATTTGGTGATTAAAAACACAGGACACAGTTATTTTATCTGGCATTTGTCTGTATTTTATCTGGCAACCCTAAGTCCAGATTCTCTTCAACTAAGGCAGAAAACAAACCCTGCAAGCCATCGGGAATTAAAAGCCATCTACAAGGCACATGGGTGTTAGTTGGTGGTAAAACAGGGAGTGAGATCCATCATTTTGGGGAAAGTCATTTCCGTAGGTGAAAATGTAGTCACCTGTATTAGTTTGTACAATCCTAGGCCTCTGTGGACTACGGCCTTGCTTTGTTACGTACATATCGTAACTTAGTCTTTATGGCCAATGAAAGTGGGGCGTTTTTATAGTCCCTTGTAAATATCTCTCAGAAAATTCTCTGCTTCTTAAATTCACTCTGGCTTAGGCAGGCCTTCCTGGAGGACACGGTGGAGAGAGAACTTTTGGGAGGTGCCGGTGAGGTGATTTTCCTGCCCTGCCTCAGGGGTCCTCATTCACTCCTCATTTGTTCCACTAGCAGGATCGAGAAGTGGTCAGCTGAGCAGTTAAGAGCACAGCATCTTAACTGACTAGGAGAACTTAGACAATAACTGTACATCTCCATCTTTGTGTGAGTCTTCATAAAGTGGGATGATAATAATATTTATCTCATAAAGTTATTGTGAAGATTGAATGAGTAAATTCGTGTAAAGTGCTTAGAACAATGTTTAGCGTAGGAGTGCCTGGGTGGCTTAGTCAGTTGAACATCCAATTTTAGCTCAGGTCATGATCTCACTATTGGTTGGTTCGAGCCCCGTGTTGCAATTTGCGCTGACAGTGTGGAGCCTGCTCGGGATTCTTTGTTTCCCTCTCTCTCTGTCCCTCCCCCACTCGTACTCTCTCTCTCTGTCTCTCTCAAAAATACATAAACATTTTTTAAAACTTTTTTTAGAAGAACAATTTTGGGGCCGCCTGGGTGGTTCAGTTAAGTGTCTGACTTCGACTCAGGTCATGATCTCGCCGTTTGTGAGTTCGAGCCCTGCATCGGCCCTGTGCTGACAGGACAGCTCAGAGCCTGGAGCCTGCTTGGATTCTGTGTCTCCCTCTCTCTCGGCCCCTCCGCCATTCGTGCTCTGTCTCCCTCAAAAATAAATAAACGCTAAAAAAATTTTTTTTAAGAACAATTTTTAGCACATTATGAACCCTCAAGAAATGTTAGCTGGTGGTAGCAGAAGCAGGGATCCTACCATGTAGTATTACCCCTGGCACGTTGCCTCCCATTTCCACTGGTGACCGTTGACTCAGCAACACGAGCGGAGCCGTCTACCTTTTGGAAACCAAGTTCTCTCAAAATTTTTATTTTTCATTTCCTCTCATTTTCACAAAAATATGGGCTTTTATTTTCCGGGTGAGCCAAGTGAATCTCGGGCTGATTTAGATGCCATTCCAAGATCTATGAGGGAAGCTTAGCGTTCTCTCCTGTGAGACACAACCTTGAAGTCAGACAGGCTTGGGGTTGAGCCCTGGCACAAGCGTATGACGCTGAAGGGGAAATTTACTTTATTACCTTCCATTTCTCATCGGGTAATAATAATGAATTTTGCCATGGCAAGAATTAAAACACTAACACTTATAATTGTAACACTAACAATTCCAGCACTCATGTAGTACACACGAAGTGCCAGACATTTTCCTAAGCACTTTATTGACATCAGCTAATTTATTGAATATAGAAAACCAGGTATACGAGGCGTCTGGGTGGCTCAGTCAGTTAAGCGTCTGACTTCGGCTCAGGTAATGATCCCAAGTCTTCTGAGTGCAAGCCCCACATCCGGCTCTGTGCTGACGGCTCGGAACCTGGAGCCTGCTTCGGATTCAGTGTCTCCCTCTCTTTCTCTGTCCCTCCCCAACTCGCACTCTGTCTCTCTCTCTCAAAAATAAATAAACATTAAAAAAAAAAGAAAAACATGGATATCTTCTAAATATTATTATCATTGTTCTACTGTGCATGACAGGGTTCAGGTTTGAAGTTTTTCTTATCTACAACATTAGGGGGCAGCATTCCCAGAATTATGAAAAACAGGAGGTATCTGGCTGTTTAGAGATAACCGTGCACAAGTTTCCCCATTGCTTTTGTAGGGTTATTTCGGAGCTGTTGGGGCACTGCTGGAACTGTTCAAGATGACTGATGACCAGTAGTGATGACAGTGGATAGAAGAGCCTTCTGTGAGAACAGAGACCTGAGACCTGTCGCTGGAGAAGGTAGATGTCGCTATGGGACGGAAGCCAAGCCATTATGGCAGATGAACCTGCTGGATTTGTAAATAATTTAAAATCCTTCTAGCTGATCTTTTACTCTTGGGTTTTGAGCTTATGATTCACAATGGGGAATACAAGAGTTTTTTCTGTATACTGTATTTTTAAAACACACACACACACACACACACACACACACACACACACAATTTGTGCAGAGAGGCCAAACCTATGAATTTTATGCATTAACCTTGAAAAGTTGTATGAGGTTTAAGAAGGACCCGAAGTGTAAGTGCTGTTTATTTTTCTTCTGGGGTTTACTGATCAGTGTGGTAATTTTAACTTCATTTAGTAATTACTCTAGGAGATCTTACCTTTACTTATATTCATCATGACGTTTCATGATTTGCTGTTGGTTTCAAATGAAACTACAAATCTGGCATGCTTTACTGTGAACACTATTTTGTTTGTTTGTTTCTTTACCTTTTTTTTTTTGTCTTGTTTTTTTCTGTTTGAATGTCTTATGGAGAAAGAGAGTCCTTCCCCCTGTTTCTGTCGTCAGATGACTCCCTCTCCTCTCCAATACCTTTCTTTAATGTAATTGTTTGTACCAATGAAGGGGCTGATCAGCTCACTAAGAGTGAAGCACGAGATCGAAAGCGTTCATGAATTTTATGAGTCAGGCAACAGTTGAAAATGATATACAGTGTTTTGTTGGATTTACTTTACGTTAGGTTATATTAAATTGTGTTCTCTGATGAACTGTCCTCATTCATACCCACCATATGAGTGGCAGCAAATCCTTATGCAGGACATTGGAACTTCCCGGGTGAAGTCTCCCAGTAGATTAACCGTTCACATTGGGAGATGGGGGAGAAGTCATGGGTTGACGTGTCAGGTAATCACACCTATTTGTTTTGTACACGTATGTACATAGGAGCTTTGTAACAAGCCATCTTAAATAATACTTTTTTGATTTGAAGTATTTCAAACTGAAAACTGCATTTCAATCTCAGTTTCTAATATTAAAAAAATCATGGTACTGATCTATCTATACATATTTTTTTTCTTTTTTGAAAGATGTCATTGGCACCGATGGGTAACTTTCAAATGAGAGTCTTGTACAAATACTGAAACGCATGAGGTCTAATGACTTAGAACTGATTAATCCTTTGAACTGAGCATATTGTTGAAAGGGATCTTTGCAGGCACTATGATTACTCCGTGGTGAATCTTTCCTTCTCTGCCTCCTGAGCACCGTCTTTAATTGCCATATCTTCACGTCTTGGAGAACTCGATGTTAACTGAAGTATTCACTTGTCTGGTTGAAATAAAGCCTGTTTCTGTTGTGATGTGTTTAGTGTATATGTTATTTTCATTTCTTAATCTTCATGTTCATATTATCTGCTTTTGTGCCATAAAATGAGTGTGTGTTGTATTTTAGCTCCTCTTCATCTCATAATTTGAGGCTTTCACATAAGGGTGTCTTCAGTTGAAGCTTGTAGCTCTAAGCAGGGATTTTTTTAAAATACCTTTATTGTTCTTATACAACTGATTCATTGCCAGAATATCATTACTATCTTTGGTAGTTACCCCTCCCCCCAAATTTCAACATTTGGTCATCACAAATACATCTTATCAACTTCCACCTGGCTTTAAAAAATTCAAGCAACTAAGATGTTCTTGAAAAAGATAAATGTAAAAATGTACATATTAGCTACATTAGTGCCTTTTTTTTTTATTATTCTCCTCAATCAATCCTACACTCCTCTGTCAGGGAATAGCAGACCTTGGATTATGGTTCTGCAGAAGAAATCAGGGCAAGTTAGTATAATTATATAATTTTTTAATTATCTGGAATCACTTGATCTTTCACTGCAAATGTGTAAAACATTAGTTTAGCTGAGGAAATCAATTATTCCATTATACAAATATCGATAAATGTAGGCTACATATAGCCAGCCAGCCTTTTTTTATAATGAGAAACTCGTAGCTCAAGGATTTTTATATTCACTTGAATCATAGACACTTTCCTTTGGCTCAACATTGAAAAGAAACTTGACAAGACTAAGGAATTTTTATCTTGAACTGTATGAATTCAGGACGGTCAGGTGTTCCAGAGCACGGCTTTTGATTGTGAGACAGCTTCAGTGTGGATCTAGCTTGGCCATTGGTTAGCTGTGTGGGTAAGCCACTAAACCCTCTCTCTAAACCCTGGTTTCCTTGTTCATAAAATGGGGCATACAGTTTTTACCTCCATATCTAAAGAGCTTAGCACAAAGGCTGGCATATAGGACATGTTAGCTGTACTGGGAAGAGAAAAACAGATGTCTTAAACGAACATGTGATATCAGTGGTATCTAATCTTCTAGAATGTGGGGAGCCCATTGTAGCACAGAAATACAGATCTTCCTATGCTAGTACATGTCCATAGCCCTGTGTCCGCAATTCCAAAATTCCAAACTCTTAAAATGTATCTTGATAACTCACTTGACAGACAAAGCTGACTTCAGGATTATTCATCACACTCTGTAGGACTCCTCATGTTTTGTTGCAAAGCTACTGATATGTTTGATTACAGGGTACCACCCCAGACCCTACCAGGGATGTTAAGTAGCGAACAATTCTGAATTTTGAAAAACATCTGGTGCCAGGAGTTTTAGATAAAGGAATTGTGGAAATATAGTTGTATTCTTCAGCTTAGGTAGCATACACAGATCCAGAGTCCCCTTCATGGGAACTGTTATTTCAGGTAATTTATGCTTGACCTCATCCAGTCATACAGGGAATAAGAAGCTACTTTGCGCCAGGAAGGAGCTGAGGAAACCAACAGGAATTGGCTATAACTCCTGCTGTTCTGCAAGGGAGATAAGTCTCAGACCAATTTGTGTCAAAAAGTGTCACGGGTGTTATTCACAATATTTACAACAGAGAACAAAACAAAAACCTACCCTCCCAGAGCTTACATTCCAGAAGGAAGACAGACAGATAGATAATCACTAAATAAATAATGGTAGATCAGTACTACAAAGAGAAAATGAGGTGAGGTAAAGGGCGAGAGAGGGGGTAGTTCCATTTAGAAAGCGGAAGGGGAAAAACATCGTTGGTAGAGTGGTCAAAGACAACCTCTCCTCCAAGGAGATGTTTGAGTGGAGTCAGATGAAGTCGGGAACACACCGTGTGAATCCCTGGGAGGACATTGTTTACTCCTGGCAAATGAGAATGGAGATTTTGAGGAGCTGCAAGGATTCCAGTGTGTGTAAACAATGGGAAGAGCGACAGGAAATGCAATTTCAGGAGTAGGTGTGGGCCAGGCCCAATATGAGGTCTGTACGGGAGGGGAGAGGGCTGCATCTGAAGGAGGAACTGGTCACTTCTCCTAGAGGAGGGGATCAAGAAGTTTTCATAGAGTCCCAACCAGTGAGTACAGACCACTTGAGTGGGCCAGGGCGGGGAGGGGGGAGGGCAGGGCTTCCCAAGCAGAGAGAGCAGGGTGAGAGAAGCATTGAGAGAAGAAACAGTTGGGTTTTTCAGGGAACTAGAAGCTGTTTGCTTCAGCTAGAGCCTGGGTAGTGCCAGAGAAACCAGATACCAGGAGAGAGGAAATCAGCCAGATTATGGAAAGAGTTGTATTGCATGCTAAAGATTCTAGTGTTTTGTGTAGTCAGGGCCGAGCCATCAAATGGTTTCAAGTCAAGTGAAACTAGAATTAATCTGGCTTCAAAGTGGTAACAGAGCAAAATGTGCGACTGAGGTAAAGGAGTAAACCAGTTATTATGCTTTTGAATATAGAGCACCATTTTATTCTCATGTTTGCTTCAGTTCCTCTGTTGTGTCGGACCTCATGCAATAGCTGCTTAGTGGACCACGTTTCTCTGTAACTAAGAGGGTTATATAAGCTCTTGAGAAATTTCCCACAGGGCAAAGGCTGCTAATAGCTACAACCCTGCTATGATTCCATTTAGTGATTAGGAAGATTTCAACACCAGTGATCACCATTAACTCCATAACTTGTGAGAACTGTTTGGAGAGAAGGCTCTTTTGCTCCCAATGATCAGAAGACGTCCCCAAATTTGTGAGGAAAATTGAACTAATGCCCATATTCTACTGGGTCTACCAGGTGCTCGTTATTCACTCCATCTATTTAGTTTTGACAAATTTAATGAGTTTGAATTAGTTTTGACATAATTAATTTAATAATGCCTATGATCTGGGAGGCATTGGGTAAGTTCCGGGATGCGTTCAGTGGGAGTAAGACAGCAAGGCCCCTCCTTGCATCGGGCTTACATTCTCACGAGGGAGGTGGACTTTCAGCACATGAACCGACAAACAAACAGGAAAATAGCATTTAGTGATCAGGCTGTGAAGACAAGAAACAGGGTGATATGGCGGAGAGGGAGGCAAGGGACTTCCTTAGTAAGATGGGCATAAGATACAAATATGAAACGATGGCCTCAGCTCTTGAGGAACGACCATTAGGTTTATCTTGCTGTCATTCACTACCACCTCCACGACAAAAATGGGAGATGTGTTTGGGAAACAGTTTGGAAGTTAATTCATTTTCCTTTTATTTTACTTAGAATAATCAATTTAGTTCCCATACGAGTTCAAAATCATTATGTGACATGAGATAATATTCATTTAGTAATGCACCGTTTTCACTCCTCTCTCATTTCATGAAACAGTATTATTTGAGCTGTTCACTTGAATCTTTATTGACAATGCCTTTGTCATTATCAGGGTCATTTAGTGGTTTCCAGAGCGCGCCAAGTCTGACACACGGCACTTTTTTGCATCTACTTGTGATATTGAGACTGGATTATTTTTTAACCAATCCACAAGCACTTACTCCCGCAATGACCTCACTTATTTGTTTCATTTTTCAAAAGTGTTATATTGGCGATGCCATAGTGTAACCATTTATGTAGTGCCTTTTATGGTACACTTTCAAAGGTTAGTTTATGAGTATTCATCACTTGCAATACAAAAATAAAAGATAATAATAAAAGATAATTAAAAGTCTTTGCCTCTTTTTTGTGCTCACTCTATCAGGTAAACACCAAACATTCCAAACTAGAATGAATTGAGATTATTTCACTTAACGTTGTCACCAATTCTCAACGAGTTTGCAGTGAGAATTCATCTTCCTAAGCATTCTTGGGGTGCCTGGGTGGCTCAGTCGGTTAGGTGTCTGACTCTTGGCTTCAGCTCAGGTCATGATCTCAAGGTTTATGAGTTCAAGCTCCGCATCAGTCTTGACATCCGCATCCACTGACAGTGTGGATCTTGCTTGGGATTCTCTGTCTCCCTCTCCCTCTCTCTCTGTACCTCCCTCACTCGCTCTCTATCCCTCTCTCTCAAAAAAAAAAAATATATACATAAATTAACTTAAAAAATTAAACTTAAGTAACTTTTATAATTTTAACAAGTTTGACATGCATATAATCTAAATTAAAGTTAAGAAAGCTCCAGAAGACTGAAAAAAATAGCAGTACCCATGTTTTCTTTTCTTTCTTGTTTTTTGTTCCTCTTTCTCTTTATACTTTATTAATGACACATGGTACTTCCTCAGTGTGTACAGGCAAAGCCAAGGGCTGGGAAAGGGCACTTGGATATGTCAGACCACCAAAGTTGTAGCTAATGTGCAGAGCTACCGGAACGATCCTGACTGGAGGATTATGGGGAGGGGTATGTTCAGCATTCCAACCAATGCCTGGGTATATTTTTATCAGGAACTCTTTTTTCAACATTGGCTGTTGTTCTTTCTTGTTTTATCTCACTATTCTGAGCAAAGCAGCTTCCCAGATAAGCGTAGGGTGACAAGTGAAAATTTTTTGGGTAGTTGTATGTTTAAACATTTCTAAAAATATTTTTATTCTATGCTCATACCCAATTGATAGTTTGACAAAGTATAAAATATTAGGTTAGATTTTTTTTTCCCCCAGAATTCTGAAGGCGTAGCCCTGTTATTGTCAAGCTTCCAGTGTTACTGTGAGAAAGCCTGATGTCATTCTGACTCCTGATCTTCACATGTGACTTCTTCCCCCCTCTTTTTCTGGAAGCTTTTGGAAACTTATCAACTTCTGGCTTCAGCCCCAACCTGTAAAGAGCTTGGAATTCATCACTCCCATCCTTATAAGAAAAAAGCTAAAAACTGAAAATCAATAACTTTTCTTGGGCTCATCAGAGAACTGAGGTCATAGGGCAAACTGCCAGCCTGAAATCTGAAGAGACAGAAAATCACAGCTGAAATCAATTTTCCTACCTCCCATTAACTGGTGGGTACACTTACATGACAATTTTGACAAACTGGTGGAGGATGAGTGTAATCTAGCAGAAGAGAGAGAAATTCCTGGGGCCTGCAGTCTTAGGCAGGGGTCTCCACACTTTCATGTGCCTCCAGGAACTCCATCAGGCTCTCATGGTGAAGAGCTGAGAAAAATTCTCTTGTGTCTCTGGCAGAGGGACAGTAAAAGTAACCATTTTGAAATTGGTCTAGAGTATTCTCCATGAAAAAGGGCTGGTTTCCAATGGTCAATATATTTTTTTTTAATTTTTTAATGTTTATTTAGTTTTGAGAGAGAGAGAGAGACAGAGTGTGAGTGGGGGAGGGACAGAGAGAGCTGGAGACACAGAATCCGAAAGAGGCTCCAGGCCACCCAGGTGCCCCTCCAGGGGTCGGGATTTTATCAGAGATTTATCTCACCTGGGCAGGGGTGGGGTGGGGGCGGGGGGTGAGAAATTCCCTAACTTCAGCTTCCTTTTGTATCCCTATCTCAACTAAGGCTGGGGAAGGAAGAGGGAGTACAAGAGGAGGTGGGAAAAGGGGAATTCTGAGAAACATGAGCCCACAGCTCAGGGACACAGGCCCACTGCAAGACGGAGATTTCCTCTTAAGATTATGAATGTTTCCCCTCCTTACCTCCTACCACCACATCAACATGGCTTCAGTATAATAACAGTGGATTACAGCTCAAAGAGAGCTGTAAGGTGCAGATTCTACTTAAGAACTTATTAGGGAAACTCAAAGACAACAGAGGAGTTACAAACAAGGACACAGGGGCATCTGGGTGGCTCAGTTAAGTGTCCAATTCTTGATTTCAGCTCAGGTCACGATCACTCGGTTTATGGGTTCGAGCCCCACATCTGGCTCCACGCTGAGAGTACAGAGACTGCTTGGGGTTCTCTCTCTCTCCCTCTCTCTCTCTCTGCCCCTCCCCCACTCATGCGCTCCCTCTCCCTCTCAAAATAAATAAATAAACTTAAAAAAAAAAAAAGACACGAGGAGTTTGAAGCCTCTGCAGCTACAGCTACAGCAATGTTAAACACAGCCCAACTCCTAGCCAGATTCACATAAATCTCACACGAAAAGCCATTGTACCTCAGTTTCTATTACCTAATACATCCTTTGTAGCTTTCAGCAAAAGATTATACAACATGCAAACAGACAAGAAAAAACAGTCTGGAGAGATCAAGCAAGCATCAGACTCCAATATGACATAGATTTTGGAATTACCAATCAGGGAATTTAACATAAATATGTGAAGGGTTTTAATGGAAAAGGTAGAACAAGAACTGATTGGCAATGTAAACAGAGAGATGGAAAATCTAATGAGGAATCAAAAGGAAACGCTAGAAATTCAAATGCTGCAACAAGAAGTGAAGAATGCTTTTGATAGGCTCATCAGTAGACCAAACTCGGCTAAGGAAAGAATCAGTGAGCTTGAAGATATGTCAATAAAATCTTCTAAACGAAGTCCAAAGAGAGAACAGAATACCCAAGAGCTGTGGCATAATTTCAAATAATATAACCTACGCATACTTAGAACACCAGAAGAGGAGAGAGAATGGAGCTGAAGAAATGTTTGAAGAAATAATGGCTGAGAATTTTCCAAAATTAATGACAAATACCAAACCACAGATCCAAGAAGCTCGAGGATCTAGACAAGAAAAATACCAAAAAATCTACACCTAGGCATATCCTATTCAAACTGCAGAAAATCAAAGACAAAGAGAAAACTCTGAAAGAAGCAAGGAGTTGGAGAAGGGGGGTCTTACATATGGAGGGAACAATGCTAGGACTTAACCACTTACCACTTACAGTGGACTTCTCCTCATAGACCACACAAGTGATAAGAGAATGGGCTAAAAATATTTAAACTATTGAGGCACCTGGGTGGCTCAGTCAGTTGAGGGTCCGACTTTGGATCAGGTCATGATCTCACCTTTCATGAGTTCGAGTCCCACATCGGGCTCTGCAGTGCAGAGCCTGCTTGGGATTCTGTCTTGCCCTCTCTCGGCCCCTTTCCCACTTGCTCTCTCTCTCTCTCTCTCTCTCTCACTCTCAAAATAAATAAACTTTAAAAAAATATTTAAACTATTGAAGAAACTTCTCTCCTTCACCAGTATTCTGAACATGTATAATGATAAGCCTTAGTGTGAATGTATTTTTATTGGCTAAGCTGGTTACATAATGGATTCCTTCAAACTGAAAATTTGTATCCTTCATCTCTGAGAAATTTTCTAATATTATTTCTTTGATAATTCCATCCCCTCTCTGATCTCTTGCTCGGGAGCTACCCTTGTTTGGATGTTGGACTTCCTGTATTGGCTGTCTAATTTCCATATTCCTTTTTCTTCTAGTTTTCATCTTAATCTTTTTGCTCCATTTCACCTTTATCTTCCAGCTCTTCTATGAAGTTATTATTGCTACTATTTCTACCATTATGCTGGATTTCCCAACAACTATTTTTATTGTCTGATTTTTTCATAACCTATGTTTTATTTTTCAAAAAAATATTTTGTCTTTTATGTTTTTACATGTCTGAATAGTCTCTCTTCCAAATTGCTTGTTTTCTATGTGCTTTGGTCTCTGTCTTTCATTTTAGAGGCTTTCCCTAGATGTCTTGTGATCCTTGTGTGACAAAAAGTTAATTGAAGGTTTAAGTAAGGGGTTGAACTTGATGATTGGACTTCACTGTAAGGTGATCTGGCTCAGCCGTTTCTTTGGAGACACCCATTGTCAATATCTTTGGATCTTTTCTCCAGGATTCGTGATATCCTCCAGAGAAGGTGTTTCCCATCTCCTTTCTGGAAATATAAGCTTGACTGCAGAGCATTCTGGGAGTGGAGTGAAGAGAGGAATCTGAACTTCTAGAATAAGAGGCAATGAGGTATAGGTGGTACTCTGGAGCCACCTGCTGTATGAGCTTAGACAAGTTAACATCTCTGTGATTCACTTTCCTCAGCTGTCAAATGCAAACAAAATTTGTTAGGAGAATTAAACCGGTTAGTATATGTAAAATGTTTTAAAGACTACCCAAGCACCAGGTAAATGTTGGCTATCATCATAAATAGACCAACTTAATTCCCCTATTTCAATACCATACCCTATCCACAATAATGCCAAATGTTGATCCATCCAGGTGTCTCTCTCTCAATCTCTCACTCTCTCCTGTATGTGTGTGTGTGTGTATAGTTATTTATTATTTTGTTTTCACAAAATTATTAATCAAAACAACAAAAGCAGATTTACAGAGCTACGTATCAATAACAAAACAAGAATGAAACGAAATGTTTGAGAGACATCTTGGAAAGTTTCAAAGGAATACACGTCAGGCTAAAAGTCTACAATTAAACCATGGTTGCACAACAGGTTATATTCATTCTTGCATTTTCTCATTAAGTTCTTATATTTGCCTTTCTCTTTTCAAACTTGTCAGGATTTGGCTTTGCATTCAAGAATTTTTTTTTTCTGATCTTTGTCCAGTTTTAGCCTAGTGAGAACCACCTCTTAGGGGTGAGAAAATAGATCTTGCTTGTGTGAATGCCACATGGAGAGTTGTACCATTAGCCTTCTCATGCTGTACCCACTCCATGTAGATGACATATATCTTTCTGTACACTTGGACTAACTTGCCAGTTTGGTGACCTTTGCAGTGTCCTTGAACCACCTGGCCCTCATCATCCTTGTTACATGGGCCTGGCACATTGTACTTTTGCTGCAGCTTCTTGGACATTGGGGAAGACAGGATCTTCCTGTGCATGTGCAAGGGGGCACTGAGGGGGCGTTTGAGATTTTTGCTGTGGTCCAAGGTCACAAAGGAGTTGAACTTCATGGTGACCATCTACCTGGGCACTGGGCGGTCTCCTTTAAATTTTATTTTTTGAGAGTTACTGGCAATTTGCCCTTCCAAACAGCAGGAGTATACACATTGTACATGATTTTTGGTAGTGCTTACTTTCCTACACACTCATCCGCACTAGGTATTATCAATCCTTTCATACTTTCCAATCGTATAGATGAAAAATGGTATCTCCTTTTAATATGCATAGAAAGTCTTTGAGATCTTCCTGATCCAGAGCTTTTGATTCTAATATTGGGAATTACAATGAACTTGTCAGGTCAAAAGAGAAGCTATCTTACAGTCTTTGAGAAGGCAATGCAGTTGAGCGAATCAGAAAAAAAAAAAAATTCTGCAATGAGCCTGCTTTGGTTGAAGCCTGTCTTTAAGCTAGAGTGTGACTGTGGGTGAGTCCCCTAACCTCTGAAAGCCTCAGTTAGTTCATCTGTAAAATGGGGATAAAACTAGTTATTCCCTTAGATGATTGTAAGGATTAAGTGATGATGAAAAAGAGCTGAGAACTGTGCCTGGCTCAGGTGCTCATGCTCAGTAAAAATCAGTCCTGGGCAGTCCCCGAAGGGAGCAGCCACTCACACTGCCTCTGCCTCTGCCTCTGCCTCTGCCTCTGCCTCCAAGAATTATGCGTGTGACCTGGCACATTATCTTTCTTTTTTGGTCTTTTGCAAATGCTGTTTTTTTGGTGTTTTTTTGGTGGTGGTTTTTTTTTTTTTTTTTTTGGTCATATGTGAGCAATCCTTTTCTCTAAGTACTGTAGGTTATAAAAGTGCACTTGTTAAGAACATTTAATGTTCTAAGTGTCTCATTGGCTAGTTTATCCTCATGATATCCTCATGAACTAGGCAAACAGGCGATGTTATCTCTACTTTACATCAAGAAAGTCAAGGCAGAGAAAGCAAAAGAAGCTTCTCTAGGTTAAAAGAATAAGTTGGATGGGGCGCCTGAGGGGCTCAGTGGGTTGAATGTCTGACTCTTGATGCCGGCTCATCAGGTCATGATCCCAGGGTTGTTGGATCGAGTTTCACACTGAATGTGGAGCCTGCTTAAGATTCTCTCTCTCTCTCTCTCTCTCTCTCTGCCCCTCTCCCCAGCTCACTCTCTCTCTCTCTAAAATAAAAGTGAAAAAAAAGAAAACTAAAAGAATACGTTGGTAGCAGATTTTGGATGAAAATCTCAATTTTAGTAGTTAGGAAATGCCAAAGTGTGGCTTTATTCCAGGGGAGCTAACTTGGTGTAATATATGAATGCCTACTCTAGTAAGTCAGTAAGGATGAATTATAATTAACATAAAAGTTATTCATAGACAAACACTTCATTTCTAAAACATCTAATGGTTATTGGAAACTGCGCAAATAGTTAAAATATTACAAATGCATTGGAATTAATATTAGCAGCACACCCATCTTGTAAAGTAATGAACAAAGTTGCTGTTATATTTGTGTTATAAAGTAAGGCAAATTAACCTAATTTTGCCTATTGTTTAATAGGAGGGATGGATCCTTAAAAATAGTTGTCAGTTCTGAGTCTCATAAAGCTTCCTGAAAATTACCTCAAAAGAATTGAGGCACAGATATATTACCAAATGAGAAAAAAAATTTATAATTAAAAACAAAATAATAACCTACTCCCAAATTACATGAAGCAAAAATGGGTATAACTGAAGGGAGAAATAGAAAATTCAATAGTAGTTGGAGATTTCAAAATCCACCTTCCCATAGCAGATGGAAGAATTCGTCAGAAGATCAATAAGGAAGTAAAAGACTTGACCAGCACTGTAAACGCCACAGACCTAACAAGGCATCTATAAAATACTCCAGCGGAACACAGCAGAACATTGTTAAAGACAGCAGCAGAATGCACCCTCTCCTTAAGGGCCCGTGGAGCAGTCTCCATGATCAACCACATGCGAGGTCATGCAACCGGCCCCACGAAGTTTAAAAAGACTGAAATCATTCAAGTTATGCTGTCTGAGGACAGTGGAATTAAATTAGTTGTCAATAATAAAAGAAATCTGGGGAATTCACAAATACATGAAAATTAACACACTCCTAAACAATCAATGGGTCAAAGAAGAAATTACAAAGGAACTCAAAAACTGCTTTGAGATCCATGAAAAGGACAACACAAATGTCAAAACTTCACTGGATGCAGTTAAAAGTGCTTTGGTTATGGCTGTAAATATTATTTGGCTGTAAAAAGGGATGAAGTGCGGGACGCCTGGGTGGCTCAGTTGGTTAAGCGACCGACTTCAGCTCAGGTCATGATCTCCCAGTTCATGAGTTCAAGCCCCACCTCAGGCTTTGTGCTGACAGCTCAGAGCCTGGATCCTGCTTCAGATTCTGTGTCTCCCTCTCTCTCTCTCTCTCTCTGCCCCTTGCCAGCTTGTGCTCTTTCTCTCTCAAAACAAACCTTAAAAAAAAGGCGGGGGGAATGAAGTGAGGAGGCTCATGACATGGAAAAACCTTGAAAATAATCTGAGGGGAAGAAGCCAGTCACAAAAGACCACACATTGGATGATTCCATTTGGAAAAAATGTTCAAAATAGTCAAAGCTATAGAGAAGAAGG
The DNA here is from genome assembly GCF_016509475.1 of Prionailurus bengalensis. Lineage (NCBI taxonomy): Eukaryota > Metazoa > Chordata > Mammalia > Carnivora > Felidae > Prionailurus > Prionailurus bengalensis. The sequence continues at coordinate 49,929,434 of NC_057351.1, read as the reverse complement.
TAGATTAATGGCTTCCTAGGGCCGCGGATTTGGGAGAAATGAAGTTTCGCTGTTAATAGATATCAGGCTCCTTTTCTGGGTGATGAAAATGTTCTAAAATTGATTGAGGTGGTGGTGGTACAACACAACTAGAAATCATGGAGTTATGCGCTTTATTTTTTTTTTTAATTTTTTTTTTAACGTTTATTTTTGAGACAGAGAGAGACAGAGCATGAATGGGGAAGGGTCAGAGAGAGAGGGAGACACAGAATCCGAAACAGGCTCCAGGCTCTGAGCTGTCAGCACAGAGCCCGACGCGGGGCTCGAACTCACGGACCGCGAGATCGTGACCTGAGCCGAAGTCGGCCGCTTAACCGACTGAGCCTCCCAGGCGCCCCAAGTTATGCGCTTTAAATGGATTAATTAAATGGTATTCGAATTATATTTCGGTAAAGCTGTTTTTCAAAAGCAAGTTAGATGTGAAGATTGAAAAAAAAATCCCGTGAATGTTGCACAAAAGCTAAATTATGTATGTTAATAATTGGATGTTCTTTTTCTTTTTTTCTCTTTTTCTTTTTTCTTTTCTTTTTTTACCGGACAGGCATTATTTTGAATTTTGTAAAATAGTCTCATCTTGAGACTAACAACTTTTTTAGTTGTTTTACTTTTCCACCTTCTTTTCCCTGGACATTTCTTGACTTATCACATGTTTAGACACAACCACCAAGGGCATGCAGTCAAATTTGTGTAGCCCAAAGTTGATGCGGTGACAGTAGGAACACTGTGACATAAAGGCAAATAGTCTCAGCCCCAGTTGTGTAAATTACTGGGTGTTTTAAAACAAATTCCCTTTTAATTTTTGCACTTCCAGGGGTGCCTGGGCGGCTCAGTCAGTTAAGCGTCCAACTTCAGCTCAGGTCACGATCTCATGGCTCGTGAGCTCGAGCCTCGTGTCAGGCTCTGTGCTGACAGCTCAGAGCGTGGAGCCTGCTTCAGATTCTGTGTCTCCCTCTCTCCCTCTGCCCTTCACCTGCCCATGCTCTGTCTCTCTGTCTCTGTCTCTCTCTCAAACATAAACATTAAAAAAATTAATTTTTGCAGTTCTAGCTTAAGGAGAGCTTTAAATTTTCCCTTAGGTCATAAAGCAACAGGAAAGAATTGGACCTTTTTTTTTTTTTTTTCAACGTTTATTTATTTTTGGGACAGAGAGAGACAGAGCATGAACAGGGGAGGGGCAGAGAGAGAGGGAGACCCAGAATCGGAGACAGGCTCCAGGCTCTGAGCCATCAGCCCAGAGCCCAACGTGGGGCTCGAACTCACGGACCGCGAGATCGTGACCTGGCTGAAGTCGGACGCTTAACCGACTGCGCCACCCAGGCGCCCCTGGACCTTTTTTTAATATTCGATCTCTTCTCTTCTCTTCTTTCTCTTCTCTTCTCTTCTCTTCTCTTCTCTTCTCTTTTCTCTTCTCTTCCTCCCTTCACACAGCTCAAGGAGATTTACTGTTGCTATTTAAACCAGGTTCAGCATCTGAAGAATTTATGCCATTTGGCTTCCATGACGTGGCTAAGGAATTATGTCTGGTTTAGCACATTCCATGAGTGAGACAGGTGGATTTTGTGCATCCTTAAGAGATCTTCTTGTGTATTTTTAAGAAATACTTAAATTTTAATTTTAAAGAAAACTTAAATTTTGCAATAATTGTTTTCCATTAGCTACTCGAGTTTCTTTACCCTGACATAGGAAATATCTTCTCATGGCATGTTCTCAGACTGTTTGTTTCTAGACTGTTCTTTAGCCTTTATGTTGTGTGTGTGTTTGTATATACATGGTGTATGGGGAAAGAGACCCCAAGTTAATCCTGCAAGTAATGTATTTAGAGTTGATGTCAAAACTGTAATTTTAGCAGAGTGTATTTTTAAATTTGATATTTGAATAGTTTGTCAAATGTCACATTATTTTAAATATAGACCGAAAGTGTTTTTGTATTAAGCTCCATAAGTGTGTGGGTTGAAATCAGGCAAGTTAAATGCAATTGTGAATTTTAAACAGGAACATTTTTAAGCATTCTCCTTTGGGGTTTGATTACTATTTATACTGGATTTATAAATTTTGAAATGAGCAGTCACTCTTGTCTATCTGTTCGTGTGCCAACATCAACATTGAATATATCAAGTAGTTATTTATGCAATATTTAGACAAGCAAAGGAGAGGGAGGCAATTATTATCTGTAGATCCTACCCACACAACTTAGAGTAACTTCAGAGAAAATGGTTTAGTTGTCCACACAATTGAGTTTTTGTTGGCTCTGCCCTGACCATTTATTTATTTATTTATTTACTGTTTATTTACTTACTATATTTATTTATTTTTGAGCTAGTGAGGGGGGTGGAAGAGAGAGAGGGACAGAGGATCCAAAGAGGATCCCATCCTCTCTCAGAGCACAGCCCAATGTGGGGCTCGAACCCACGGACCCTGAGATCATGACCTGAGCTGAAGTCAAGACGTTTAACCGGCTGAGCCACCCAGGCGCCCTTCCCGTGAACATTTAGTCGATGACACAATTCTTCCTGTTCTTCAGCCTGTGTCTACTGTCTACACCCGACCTCTGCCGTCCGCGGCAGTCACAGCGATGGTGGGGAATTAGGCAGGAGGTCTGTCTCAGCAAAATCAAGCTGTAGGGATCTCTGTTCATTACAAAACTTGGTCTCATAGAACCCTAAGGCCCATTTCTGTTTTGGTGGCCATCGAGAAATTGCCAGATGTAACCTCACTTGGATAGAAGAAATTAACCTTTTTATAAGGGTATAGAGAATTAAGATTGGTTTTAACAAGAGAATACCACACTGCCAAGCAAATTCAAAATACGCTGGCATGCAAACTCTAAGGTGTAGAGACTTAGAAACTCACTATATAATGCTAACTACTCATTAATTACCACTCATGTTTGAATGTCAGCTCTTATTCACTGATTCAGTGCTGCAAAACAGCTTGAGTGGAAGCAATGAGTCTTGCCTTTCAACTCAGGAGAAGTTAACTTTGATCAGTCAAGTGGTAATTTGCAAAACTATGATAAAGGCCTTGCCCAAAGCAAGGTTACCAAGTATAAGAAGTGGAAATTAGACACTCCACTGTCTTTCTGACTTAAAAATTCCTAAATAAATGTTAAACATCTGCTTAGAAAATATTCATTAGGAAGGTGCCAGATTATTAGGCTGCTTTGAACTCTCTTTTTTTTTTTTTTTAATTTTTTTTTTCTTTTCAACGTTTATTTATTTTTGGGACAGAGAGAGACAGAGCATGAACAGGGGAGGGGCAGAGAGAGAGGGAGACACAGAATCGGAAACAGGCTCCAGGCTCCGAGCCATCAGCCCAGAGCCCGACGCGGGGCTCGAACTTCGGGACCGCGAGATCGTGACCTGGCTGAAGTCGGACGCTTAACCGACTGCGCCACCCAGGCGCCCCAAACTCTCTTGAACTCTCAGAACAAAGTTCTAAGCGGGCACAGAATGAAGAGGGAGGGCTTGGAATGGAGATGATCTTTAACACCCTCCAAGCCTGAGCTTTTGTGATTCTGAGTATCAGGCACTGGGCCTGCCCTTTACAAAGCTAACACATGGAAATAAAACATGTTTACTCCGAAAAGAGTTCCTAACAATGACAGCACTGACAAATTAAGCCTGTCACGTGCTCTGCGCTCCTGCAACATCCTTGCACGGTCTGCAACATCCAGACAATGAAGGAGGTGGGGGTTCCTGTCTTCACCGAACAGGAGAAAAGACTGAGGCTCCAAGAAGGTAAGGAACACACCCATGATCACGTGCCAATAACCGAGAATCCTGAACCGGCCTTCTGGAGAAAATCTAGGTTTCTTTGGGTCCGAACGATCCTGATGTTTGCTTCCATTCTCCAAAGGGGATTGTGTATGGAGGCAATGCCTGTGTAACTATCGAGATTTCTTCACAATTTCACATTGGCTGATCTGAGGTCCTAACTCAGGTGCCTTCCTTCTCGGTTATTCAGTTAATATTCACATGCTTCCCTTCGGCCTTCTCTCATTTTCCACATTCCACACCAGCACTGATGGTCAGTCTAGAGCGCTTCTAAAACAAACAACAACCAAAAAACTTATTCACTAAACTTTTATGTGGTTAAAATAATAAGTATTTTGCCTTGTCCAGGAAAAAATCCTTGACTTTACAAAATACTGACTTGACATTGCAAAGATCCATGCCGAAATTATATTTGAAAAATGGAATGATTATTGATTTTTGTATCAATTTTCTGTCTCATGTATTGAAATAGATGGTTTCTATTTTATTCAATAACTTGCATTCTTAGCTCTGATGTTACTTTTGAATATTTATATTTTTCATAAAAACCAGTTCATCTTGATGTGATTTCTTTTTTTTTTTTTTAACTAACCTTTCAATTATACATTTGGGGAGAGAGGTATATAAAAATTATGGTATTTGGCTTTCAGCATTTCTCATTATATTTAAATTTTTTAGTGGTAATGCAATCTTTAGTTTCAGTGAGTAAACCTCTTTTTGATAGCTAATTGATTTTTTAAGATTATTTATTTATTTTTATTATTTTTAAAAAATTTTTTTAAATATTTATTTTTGAGACAGAGAGAGACAGAGCACGAACAGGGGAGGGTCAGAGAGAGAGGGAGACACAGAATCTGAAACAGGCTCCAGGCTCTGAGCTGTCATCACAGAGCCTGACACGGGGCTTGAACTCACGAACCACGAGATCATGACCTGAGCCGAAGTCGGACGCTTAACCGACTGAGCCACCCAGGCGCCCCTTTATTTTGAGAGAAAGAGAGAGAGCAGGAACACAAGTGGGGGAGGGACAGAGAGAAAGGGAGAGAGAGAATCCTAAGCAGGCTCTGTGCTGTCAGCATGAGCCCCATGGGGGGCTTGATCTCACAAACCCTGAGACCATGACCTGAGCTAAAATCAAAAGCCCGATGTCCAACCGAGCCACCCAAGTGCCCCAATATCTAATTTTTTAAATGGCCTATCATTTTGTCGTGATTACAATTTATATTATAAAAACCTTGTCTTCTAAGTCCATTCCTGTCCTTAAAGATGGCTTTAAAAAAGAATTTTTATTGAATTATATTTATTCCTGTTCAATTTTTTTTTTTCCCCAGAAATGATGTAGGCCGGTTTTCTTTTTGTAAATCAAATTCTTTGGTCTCAGTAACTTAGCCCGGTGTAATTGCTTAAGTAATAGTAGCATCTCAGATGTCAGATGGCTTTTATTGAAGAAGATGCTTATAATATGGAGTATCTTAGTGTGGCGTAGGCCAGCATGTCTCAGAATAACCTGGAGGGTTTGCTTAAAGGCCTGTTTGGGGACCTCTCCCAAGACCTTCTGAATTCAAATCTCTGGGGTTGAGGTCCCAGAATGCATTTTTTAAAATCTCCCCAGATGATCCCTAACCACTTAAAATTTGAGAATCACTGTACTAAAGGGTATATTACTACAAGCATTAAAAAATCATGTCCACACTTCAAATAAACCGTCCTGATTCTCTGGTAGGTTACACCCAATGGTGAAGACGGTGTCCATCTTGTCCATTCATATGGGAACACACAGACTCCAGGCCATATCACCCACAGGCACTGCAGGACAGGCTCAAGGGATAGGAATGTCAGCTTACCACTCAAAGGAGTCTGTAATACAAGCAGTTAATCAGCACTACCCTAAAGATATAATCAGCAGATGTAAAATAAAGATATTTTTCAGATTCCAAGCATTTCGAGGTGGAACAAACCTCCAGGAGAGCAGACAAAGTGGCATCAGAAGTTATTAAGTAACATCTGCTCACATGACCTCATGGGCCTGCAATCAACACTGCTGCCTTTTACCCTGAAAAACTCTCACTGGCAAAGCCAGCAGGGAGTTCGGCACCTTCGAGCATTAGCCCCTCGGTCTCCTGGGTGGCACCACACCAGTAAAGAGACTATCTTTCTTCACTGCAAAAGCCCAGGGTCCGTCTTCCTGGTCTTGCGGCACATCGGGCGGATGAACTCTCGTTGGGTTCAGTTGCAAGTGTTGGAAAGCTGCGTTGTTTGATGAGCATCGATTGATGAGACACACCCGATCACTGATGATGGCACCACATCAGTCAACCATGGCTACTACAGGATGGCTGGCTGCCCCTAGAACAATACACGAGCGAGTCCCCCACATTATGTTGAAACAGATTTTGCAGGCACAGTTTGGTAGTCTAGTTTTCAGCCTCTGTTCCACTCTCACGCTTTTTAAGCACCTCCTCTGGCCTCAGAAGGGAATGTTCTCGGTTCAGTTTGCAGGGGTGAAGGGATCTCTTAGTGGGGCAGTTACTCTGCTTCAGATGGTCCGAGGTCGGCCTTGGGTGAGCCACTAGCCTCTCCCCAAAAGACATCTCCGTAAGTTCAGCGTCCACTCACTGTTGCTGTCATCTCTGAGTACTCAACAGTTTGTGTTTTCTAAGCATGCTGAGCACACACTGGAAATTTTAAGGACGAGCTGCATGGAAACTTAAAAGAATCCACTTTTTCCGAAAAGATCATTGTGCTGAATGGCAAAGGCAGTGTTGTGGTATAATTATTTTAGGCTATGGGAAAACAGCAATCATACCTTGCGGTCACCTAGTCTTTTTTCACCTAGGGATCCTCCAAACTTTCCCCAACAAAAACGGCAACAAAAACCTCGCTTTTCTAACAGGGAATATGTTTACAAAGGTTGCCATGACAGAAGGTAAGCGAAATCCTATTTGTTGATCTCCATTGCACAAAAGGCTTGTTAAATTCAACAAGGATTTATTAATCACTTCTTGTGAGCTGGGTGTTGAGTTTAATCCCAAAGGTCATCTTTAGGTTGGCACAATCTAGAGCCCTCTCGTTAACTTGAGAGGTATCTATCCGTTTCCTCCAAATTTCAACATAAAAGTAATTGAAATTAATTATTTCTTCTTCTTCTTCTTCTTTTTTTTTTTAATAAGTAAGCCACTGTGGCAAACAGTATGGAGGTTCCTCAAAAAATTAAAAATGGAATTACCATAAGATCCAGCAATTTCATTACTGGGTATTTACCCAGAGAATATGAAAACACTAATTCGAAGGGACACGGGTACCCCTGTGTTTATTGCAGCATTATTTACAATAACCACATTGTGGAAGCAGCCCAAATGTCCATCGATACATGAACAGATAAAAAAAGATGTATGTTGGGGGGCACCTGGGTGGCTCAGTCGGTTAAGCGGCCGACTTCGGCTCAGGTCATGATCTCGCAGTCCGTGAGTTCGAGCCCCACATCGGGCTCTGTGCTGACCGCTCAGAGCCTGGAGCCTGTTTCAGATTCTGTGTCTCCCCTCTCTCTCTGACCCTCCCCCGTTCATGCTCTGTCTCTCTCTGTCTCAAAAATAAGTAAACGTTAAAAAAAAAAAAGATGTATGTTGTATATACAATAGAATATTATTTAGCCATAAAGGAGAATGAAATTTTTCTACTTTCAACAACATGGATGGTGCTAGAGAGTTTAATGCTAAGTGAAATAAGCTAGTCAGAGAAAGACAAACACCATATGATTTCACTCATATGTGGAATTTAAGAAACAAAACAAAAAAGGGTGCCTGGGTGGCTCAGTCAGTTAAGCGTCAGACTTCGGCTCAGGTCATGATCTCGTGGTGCATGAGTTCAAGCCCCACATCGGGCTCTGTGCTGACAGCTCAGAGCCTGGACCCCGCTTCGGATTCTGTGTCTCCCTCTTTCTGTGCCCCTCTCCTGCTTGCGTTGGGTCTCTCTCTCTCTCTCAAAAATAAATAAAAACATTTTAAAAGTTTTTTTTTTTTAAAAAAGAAACAAAGCAAATGAACAAAAGGGAGAGAGAGAGACAAATGAGCCAACCAACCAACCAACCAACCAAACAAACAAAAAATACCCAGACTCTTAACTATAGAGAACAAACTGATGGTTACCAGAGGGGAGGGGAGCTGGAGGGATGGGTGAAATAAGAGATGGTGATAAGGAGGACACTTAGGTTGATAAACACTGAGTGATGTATGGAATTGATGAATCACTGTATTGTATACCTGAAGCTAATATGACACTGTATGTTAACTACCCTGGAATTAAAATAAAATTAAAATTAAAAAGGGATGCCTGTGTGGCTCAGTCAGTTAAGTGTCTGACTTCAGCTTAGCTCATGATCTGACAGTTCATGGGTTCAAGCCCCAGCATCGGGCTCTATGCTGACAGCCCAGAGCCTGGAGCCTGCTCTGGATTCTGTGTCCCCTCTCTCTGCCTCTCCCCCGCTTGTGTGCGTGCTTGTGTGCTCTCTCTCTCTTTCTCTCTCTCTTCCTCAAATAAATACTTAAAATAAAATAAATAAAATAAAATAAAAATATGTAGTGCTCCCCATGAACTGAGGAAAGGAGGGGGGTTATTTTAAATTCTTCAGACTCTGGAAGGCCAAATTTCCCAAATGACTGCAAATCACGTTCTCATCTGGGTATTTAGGTATCTTCACAAAACTCTCAATTTCTAGGACACTCTGAAACCATGTTACTTTGAAAACCCTGTACCTCTTTTCATGTGCCTGTTGGCCATCCGGATGTCTTCTTTAGAGAAGTGTCTATTCATGTTTTCTGCCCATTTCTTCACTGGGTTATTTGTTTTTCGGGTGTGGAGTTTAGTGAGCTCTTTATAGATTTTAGATATTAGCCCTTTGTCCGATATGTCATTTGCAAATATCTTTTCCCATTCCGTTGGTTGCCTTTTAGTTTTGTTGGTTGTTTTCTTTGCTGTGCAGAAGCTTTTTATCTTCATAAGGTCCCAGTAATTCATTTTTGCTTTTAATTCCCTTGCCTTTGGGGATGTGTCAAGAAATTGTGGTTTATATACACAATGGAATACTACATGGCAATGATAAAGAATGAAATATGGCCTTTTGTAGCAACGTGGATGGAACTGGAGAGTGTGATGCTAAGTGAAATAAGCCATACAGAGAAAGACAGATACCATATGGTTTCACTCTTATGTGGATCCTGAGAAACTTAACAGAAACCCATGGGGGAGGGGAAGGAAAAAAAAAAAAAGAGGTTAGAGTGGGAGAGAGCCAAAGCATAAGAGACTGTTAAAAACTGAGAACAAACTGAGGGTTGATGAGGGGTGGGAGGGAGGGGAGGGTGGGTGATGGGTATTGAGGAGGGCACCTTTTGGGATGAGCACTGGGTGTTGTATGGAAACCAATTTGACAATAAATTTCATATATTGAAAAAAAAAACACCCTGTACCATATTGAGAGCGGGGATGGGCTAAATGGGTGATGGGCATTAAGGAGGGCACTTGTTGGGATGAGCACTGGGTGTTACATGTAACTGGATGAATCACTAAATTCTACACCTGAAACCAATACTACAGTATATGTTAACTAACTTGGATTTAAATACAAATCTCAGAAGAAAAGAAAAAGAAAGAAAAAGAAAAACCTGTGCCATATTAAATTAAAGATTATTAAAGTAAACATATTGTCTTCAACTCTTACTATGTAATTACTGAAAATTTTCTCCTCAGGCTCTCTTAATTTATCTAGAACTAGAGACATGGTTTTTCCTCACTTAAGGAGGTGATAATGAAGTGCAAATACAAAGAAGAAAAGCCTACTTTTTTTTCACTCTGTAAATATATGCTATATTATTCTGAATAAGGTCCATCAATCTGAAAGCTTAAGCTATATGAAATCATTTCATTGCAAAGATATATGCATATATCTACATTTAGGTCAATGTAGCCGTTTCATGAGCTTACAATGTGCTTTTATGGACGGATAGTGTATCTTATCGTTAATAAACATTTATATCATATTAAAAACTCTATTCAAAGTGCCCTTTTATTATTTGTCGCGTTTCATGCAATTAAAACCTCCTAGAGCTTCCTTGGTGTATTTCAATAAAGAGTTAACAGGGGTTTGGGGCGCCTGGGTGGCGCAGTCGGTTAAGTGTCCGACTTCAGCCAGGTCACGATCTCGCGGTCCATGAGTTCGAGCCCCGCGTCAGGCTCTGGGCTGATGGCTCAGAGCCTGGAGCCTGTTTCCGATTCTGTGTCTCCCTCTCTCTCTCTGCCCCTCCCCTGTTCATGCTCTGTCTCTCTCTGTCCCAAAAATAAATAAACGTTGAAAAAAAAAAAAAAGAGTTAACAGGGGTTTACAAAATCCCAAGTGATTTTGACATTTGAACCAATTACATCACTGGAGCCAAGGCTGATTGTTCTTTAAAAGGGCGGCTCACTGGGAATGGCTGAAATGGCTGGCAATCACCCCCCCCCCCCCACCCTTCTCTACTAAGTACAGATATTTGTTAAGACTTTTACATTTAATATTTTTTTTGAAAGAGAGAGAGAATCCTAAGCAGGATCCAGGCTCAGTGGGGAGCCCCATGCATGACCTGAGCCCAAATCAAGAGTCTGATGCTTAACCTAGGGGGCCACACAGGAACCCCTATTTGTTAAGACTTTAGAGGCATATATCCTGCTTCCAGAATCAACACTACGTAGTGATTATTTCTCCATTTCCCTCCCTCCCTCTGTCTCTCTCTCTCTGTCTTACTACCTTGTTTGTTTGTTTCTTTATTTTCAATAATACTTCCCCGAAGGTATTGATAGGGAGAATGGGGTACAAGACAGATATCACTTCTTTCAAAAAAAAGTTAAAGCTGGGTGTTTTGTTTTTGTGTGTGTGTGTATGTTTGTTTTTTTGTTTGTTTGTTTTTTGGGGTTTTTTTTGAGAGAGAGAGAGAGACAGAGGGAGCACGAGCAGGGAAGGGGCAGAAGGAGAGGGAGAAAGAGAATCCCAAGTAGCCTCCATGCCCAGTGTGGAGCCTGATGCCGGGCTCGATCTCACAACCATATCATGACCTGAGCTGAAATCAAGAGTTGGTCGCTTAACCAACTGAGCCACCCAGACACCCCTAAAGTTGGTATTTCACTCAATCAAAGGCAGACACTATAAAGAACATTCTAATCACATGACTACACCACATTTTCCTGTTTAAGTCAAATCGGGGTTATGATCGTGATTAATGACACACATTGACTAAAAAAGTCCACTGGTGTGATTATGAAAGGCAAACCTTTCTGGTTTTAGGGCAGAAGCAGAATAAGCATCTATTTGACCTTTACACTCCGTTCTCCTGGAAAGGCTTTCTAGCCTTTTGAAAAATCTTTATACTTCTGTTGCACATCAAACTTGGAATCATATGCTTTGAAAATACGCTATTAACAAAAGTTCATCTTGGCAGCTGGTTCAAATATTTACTGAAGAATATGTAACAGCTGTGGCACTCATGATTTCAAACAGATGGCAGGACTATACTGGCACTGTGCATTCATAACAAAAGTAGTCTGTTTGAATTTCCTTAAAATTTTGCTGCTTTGAAGTTTGAGGGGACATAATTTACCCACTTTTCCTGGGTCCTTGGGAGCACAAGGAAGGTTTGGGCTTCCAACTCGGAAGTTAGGACTCTGAAGGTTTGCACAGCTATTCAGGAGCGCGAATGGAAGTGGGCGGTACCCTCCGGATTCTTGCCCCACCCCCTCCCCTTCCAGCTCACTCACTCACTCTGTCCTTTGGTTAGGGCATTGTCTTCGTTTTCTGGGTCTTTGGAGACTTAGTGCTAAGTCAATTGTTTTAAGTCAGAACACGGAGATAATTCATTTTCTGCATCAGAAAAGCTTAAGAGGGGTGCTTGGGTGGCTCATTCGGTTAAGCGTCCAACTCTTGATTTTGGCTCAGGTCATGATTTCACTGTTCATGAGTTTGAGCCCCACATTGGACTGTGCTGACAGTGAGGGGCCTGCTTGGGATTCTCTCTCTCTCCCTCTCTCTTTGGTCCTCCCCTGCTTGTGCTCTCTTTCTCTCTCTCAAAATAAATAAATAGGGGCGCCTGGGTGGTGCAGTCGTTAAGCGTCCGACTTCAGCCAGGTCACGATCTCGCAGTCCATGAGTTCGAGCCCCGCATCAGGCTCTGGGCTGATGGCTCAGAGCCTGGAGCCTGTTTCCGATTCTGTGTCTCCCTCTCTCTCTGCCCCTCCCCCGTTCATGCTCTGTCTCTCTCTGTCCCAAAAATAAATAAACGTTGAAAAAAAAATAAAAAATAAATAAATAACTTTTTTTTTTTTTTAAGGAGAAAAGGTTAAGAAAAGGATAGAGGCATGTATAAAGGCAAAACACATGTTGCCACCATTTCTCTCCTCACCTCAGCTATTGCAAACCAAAAGTCCTTATCTTGGTAGAATCTTAATGACTGGTCCTGGCCCAGAACTCGCTAAACCCTGCACAAATGAATGTTTCCACCAGTTAGACTTTCTTCAGCTTATTTGGGCTCACTGGTAATTTTTTTTTAATTGTTCAGTTATTTCACCATTAACCAGAAGATATTTCCTGAGAACCTTCTAAGTGCCCTTGACAATGCAAGGAATTTGACAGATAGTTTGCCTGGACATTTTATTTCTACCCACAAGATTTTATTTTAAAAATAAATATCACTTAGGGGTGCCTGGGTGGCTCAGTCGGTTGAGCGTCCGACTTCAGCTCAGACCATGATTTCACGGTTTGTAGGTTCAAGCCCCGCGTCAGCCCCTGTGCTGACAGCTCAGAGCCTGGAACCTGCTTCGGATTCTGTGTCTCCTTCTCTCTCTGCCCCTCCCGTGCTCCCACTCTGTCTCGGTCTCTCAAAAATAAGTAAGTATTAAAAAAAATTTTTTAATAAACATCACTTAATTTTCCAAACATTTCTTCTATTTAGTAATCAGTAGTTTTCTCACAACGCAAGATACTTGTTTTGCTAACGAGGCCAAGAACCATCTAGATGTCTCAGTCAGGTGTTAAAGTTCTGCTTAAATGTTTGGTCTGTGATAAAGCCATTAATGAGCTCAGGAATCACTTGTGAGACTTGGTGGGATGCAGGTTCCTTGGCCCAGCTGCTGAGATTTCAATTACTTCATCAGGAAATGGATCAGGTGGTCAGTATTTTTTTTTAACTCTCCCCACGTAACTTTAAATGTGAAATCAGGGTTGAGAGCCATTGGATTCAAGGCAGCAAAGACTACTGAAGGTAAGTACTCACAATATCTCAACATCAGTAAACATTAGTGACAGCTTCTGGCTGAAGGACGCTGTGTGAGGTGAAGGAAAGTAGTGAACGTTTTTCTGAGCAGAAGGATGATGTGATCTAAACCACGTTTCGTTTTCGTGGTTGTTGTTTGCCAATTTAAACATTATAAGGGTAGGGATACCTGGCCAGCTTAGTCAGTAGAGCATGTGACTCGATCTCGGGGTTGTGACTTTGAGCCCCGCGTTGGGTGTAGAGATTACTTAAAAAAATAATTAAAAAAACTAATTTAGGGGGCGCCTGGGTGGCTCAGTCGGTTAAGCGTCCAACTTTGGCTCAGGTCATGATCTCATGGTTTGTGGGTTCGAGCTCCACTTCGGACTCTGTGCAGACAGCTTGGAACCTGGAGCCTGTTTCGGATTCTGTATCTCCCTCGCTCTCTGCCCGCCCCCCCACCCTCAAAAATAAATAAACGTTAAAAAAAATTTTTTAAATAAAAAATTTAAAAAATAAAAATGATAAAATGTAACCTCTTTGTGATAATTCAGTAGCACATCTAATGAGAGTCCCACTTACTCCTGTCTATCCTCTATCTTCCCAGAAGTAAGCACTGATATCAGTTTGGTCTATACATTTCCATTTTTTTCAATTCATTTGCATGTATAGGTATTCATGGAAATATGTATTCTTAATACTATAGATTGGTTACGGATGTATACTTGTATATTAGAAATAATAACATAGGAGTAATAAACATGAAATTCAAGATAAGGTTATGAGAAGGAAGAAAGGCATAGATGAACATGAGGTGGCTTCATATGTTGAGAAATAGGATGGGTTTGGGGTAGATGAGTGCCTTTCATGTTATTCTATATTTCTCTAGATGCATGAAATATAATATAAATCCATACTTTTATTGTGTGTTGAAATACACGCTTAAATATAGTTTTATTTTAGAATATTTTATTTTTTTAACAATTTTTAAAAAGTTGGGGCACCTGGGTGGCTCAGTCGGTTAAGCGTCCGACTTCAGCTCAGGTCACGACCTCACGGTCCATGAGTTTGAGCCCCGCGTCGGGCTCTGGGCTGATGGCTCAGAGCCTGGAGCCTGTTTCCAATTCTGTGTCTCCCTCTCTCTCTGCCCCTCCCCCGTTCATGCTCTGTCTCTCTCTGTCTCAAAAATAAATAAACGTTAAAAAAATTTTTTTTAAAGTTGTATTTATTTTGAGAGAGAGAGAGAGAGAGAGGGAGAGGGCAGGGGAGGGACAGAAAGAGAGGGAGAGAGAGAACTCAAGCAGGCTCCATGCTGTCAGCACAGAACTCACGAACTAGGAGATAAGACCTACACTGAAATCAAGAATCAGACGCTTAAGGGGCGCCTGGGTGGCGCAGTCGGTTAAGCGTCCGACTTCAGCCAGGTCACGATCTCGCGGTCTGGGAGTTCGAGCCCCGCGTCAGGCTCTGGGCTGATGGCTCAGAGCCTGGAGCCTGTTTCCGATTCTGTGTCTCCCTCTCTCTCTGCCCCTCCCCCGTTCATGCTCTGTCTCTCTCTGTCCCAAAAATAAATAAACGTTGAAAAAAAAAAAAAAAAGAATCAGACGCTTAACCGACTGAGCCACCCAGGCGCCCCTATTTTAGAACAGTTTTAAGTTTAGAGAAATAAAAATGGGAAGATAGTGTAGGACTCCCATATACAGTGCACCATTTTTCTCTCTGTTAACATATTAGCATAATACATTTGTTACAATTAATGGACCAATATTATTAACTAATACTTTATTCAGAGTCTTACCTAATGTTCTCTTTCTGTTCCAGGATCCCATCCAGGATACCACATTACATTTCATCGTCATGTCTTCTTAGGCTCTTCTTGGCTGGAACAGATTCCTTTTCCTTTTGATGACCTTGACAGTTTCAAGTACTGGGCAAGCATTTTGTAGAATGTCCTTCAGCTGGGATTTGTCTCACGTTTTCTCATGATCAGACTGGGGTTATGGGTTTAGGGGAGGAAGACCGCAGAGGTAGGGTGCCATTCTTATCACATTATATCAGTGGTCCATTCTATCAGTGTGACATCGCCGATGAGGCTGGCCTCAGTTCACCTGACTGAGTCAGTGTCAAGTTTCTCACTCCTAAAGTGTCTCTTTTCCTTTCCTTTGGAGAGTGAACTATTTGAAAGACAAACCAGGCCCCTTTTCCCTTTGGAGGAAAGAGACACCTTCGAGTGGCTATTGCACTCTTTGGAAGGAAGTTTCTGTGAAGCCCACACATAAGAAGTGGGGTGCTGTGCTCCACCCCTAAGTAATTTATTTGGAATTCTTCGGCGCAGGAGACTTGTCTTTTCTCACCCATTTATTTTTTCATTCCTTTATTTGTATCACTATAGATTTAGAGATATTTATTTTACTCTTTTGGTTATTATCCATACTGCTTTATTGCATTTTGTTGGTCCAAATTGTTCTAGCTTTGGCCATTGGGAACTCTTTCAGATGATATATTTGGTAAATTGCCTTTTAAAAACAGCTTTAGGGGCACCTGGGTGGCTCAGTTGGCTAAGCATCTGACTCTTGATTTCGGCTCAGGTCATGATCTCACAGTTTGTGAGTTCGAGCCCTACACTGGGCTCTGTGCTGGCGGCACAAAGCCCGCTTGGGATTCTCCCTCCCTCTTTCTGCCCCTCCCCTGCTCATGTGCACACGTGCTCTCTCTCTCTCTCTCACTCTCTCTCTCTCTTAAAATAAATAAACAAAAAACCTGCTTTATAAATTCTACTTCTGAAACCAATATTGCCCTATATGTTAACTAACCAGAATTTAAATAAAAACTCGAAACAAAACATTTTTTAAATAAAAAAATAAAAGCAGCTTCATTGAGACATAGATTACCAACCATACAATTCACCCATTTAAAGTATGCAATTCAATGGCCTCTAGTACAATCACAGGGTTGGTTACCACAGTCAACTTTAGAACATTTTCATCACTCCCCCTCAAAAACCTGTACGTATGAGCAGTCACTCCCCATTTGCCTCCAACCCTTCTCGTAACTACTAATTTACTTTCTGTCTCTGCAGATTTGCCTGCTCTGGACATTTTCTATAAATGGCATCATGTAGGGCGCCTGGGTGGCTCCATCAGCTAAGCATCCGACTACGGCTCAGGTCATGACCTCTAGGTTCGAGGGTTAGAGCCCCGCATCGGGCTCTGTGCTGACAGCTCAGAGCCTGGAGCCTGCTTCAGATTCTGTGTCTCCCTCTTTCTCTGCCCTCCCCTGCTCATGCTCTGTCTCTCTGTTTCTCTCTCTCTCACACAAATAAATATTAAAAATAAATAAATAAATGGAATCACGTAACATATGGTCCTTGTGACTTTCTCTTAACATAATGTTTTCAGGATTTGTTCATGTTGTGCCAGAAATCAGTACTTCATTTCTTTTTATTGCTGAATACTATTCCCTTGTATGGATATACCACATTTTGCTTATCCATTCATTCATTATTTGATGAGCATTTGGGTTGCTTCCCCTTTTTGATTATGGTGAATAATGCTGCCACGGACATTCCTGTACAAGTTTTTGCGTGTGCCTGTGCATTTAAGTTACCAACAGTATATACCGGTATTATTCTGTATTCTGGCTGTCACATCCGTGACAATTCTATCACAGGCTTAAGCTATTTTATGTTATCTTTTAATGTGATTATGATTATTTACTTGTTTATTTTTGAGAGAGTGCAAACGGGGGAGGGGGAGAGAGAGAGAGAGAGAGAGAGAGAGAGGCTCTGAAGTGGGCTCTGTGCTGACAGCTCTGAGCCTGATGTGGGGCTTGAACTCCTAAAACCACAAGATCATGACCTGAGCCAACGTCCAACACTCAACTGACTGAGCCACCCAGGTGTACCTACAATGATTTGTTATTAAAAGGAAGGGGTGTTGGATTTAATAAGATTGGGGAACACTGGTTCTTTCTCCCAATCATACTTAGGGGTTCCTTTTCCTGAGCACCTCTGTGTATATTACCACGAAAGCAATTATGTGACCATATGATCATTGTTAACAGATCAGTTCTTCAAAGACTCTGAGCCCTTTGTGAGCAAGAATCCTGTCTTTTACTTTCATATTTCCAAGATCTGGACAGTTTCTGGCACTCAGTAAATACTTACTGCATGATGAATAATGGGGAGTAATTGAGATGATCACCCAAAGACAGCCAGGCAGAGAAAAGTACTAGGTGGGAAGGAGGAATGAACATTGTGTGCTGACATCGGAGGCCAGACTCTGCTTCCTCACTTCTGGTTGAATTCTCCCAAGTTGTCCTGCCCAGAGCTGGGCTCTGAATCCATCAGGAGGAACTCCCCCAAGCCACCACCTTTCACCATCACCTGCCCCAGCTCTGGGTGGCGGGGACGACAGACACCGCTTCTCCCCCTCAGCAGTGCAGGGCAGTGGGAGTTCACCTCCAGCTATTGGCTTTGTGCCCCCTCGGTGAGTGCTGCCTTTCAGAATCTTACTGCTCTAGAACAGGCATCAGCCAGATGCACACCGCTGCATTTGATGGGCTTTGGTGGCAGCTCATTTAAATTAAAGCCGAGGTTCTCTGCACCTGCGTGTTGGTTTCCGTTAAGCTCCGGCTCGGAAAACTTTCCCAGTGATCTTTGCTGCATGGCCACCCTGCCTTGGCCCCCCACCCCCGAAGCGTTGTGCCCTTCTCCAATTCACCAGAATAGTGCCACTTACCGCATGCCACTTTCTCCAATTGCTATTTGAGCATACGACTCTTTACCGCTAAATTATAACTTTTATGGAGAGAAACTGGGTTACGCATTTTCATATCCTCATAGCACTAGAGGGTTGCCTCAGTCAACAAACGACAGGACAAATATGGTTTATTATATATTTTGTGTAAACGCAGCTATTACAGGTTAATATGTTTCATATATTTATTTTATTAAAAATATGTCTTGGGGCGCCTGTGTGGCTCAGTTGGTTAAGCGGCCAACTTCCACTCAGCTCGTGGTCTCACTGTTTCTGGGTTCGAGCCCCACGTCAGGCTCTGTGCTGACAGCTCAGAGCCTGGAGCCTGCTTTGGATTCTGTCTCCTTCTCCCTCTGCCCCTTCACCCACTTGTACTCCCTCTCTCTCTCTCAAAATAAATAAATATTAAAACAATTTTAATGTCTTAATGAGAAATTCACATAACAAAATTAACCATTTTAAAGCAAGCAACTCAGTGATATTTAGTACATTTACAACCTTATGCATCCACTATCTAGTTCCAAAACATTTTAATCACTGCACAATAAATCCCCCTGCTTACTGAACAGTGACTCCCGATTCTCGCTTTTACCAGCCATTGGCAAGCATGATTGTGCTTTCTGTTTCTATGGATTTACCTATTCTGGATATTTTATATAAAGGCAATAACACAATATGTGACCTTTTGCGTCTGGATTCTCTCACTTACCACAATGTTTTCAAGATTCATCCATGATGTAGCATGTATCGGTATGTCCTTCCTTTTTATGGCTGAATAAATGTTGTGTATTTTATTTGCAATTTATCGCAGGTACCTGATGTTACCACTAGATGGCACTGCTTCCCTAGGAATTTCCTCGTGGTTCCTCCTGCAAGTTGGTGAAATTAACTAAACTGAAATTATATCAGTTCAAGGACTGCTTTCATTGGAAAGCCTAATGAAATAACCATTATGGGTGTTTTGACAGCACACCATACAAACTGTCACGGATCTAGCCATTATATGCTCCTGTAAGCTACAGTGGCTTCTGCTAACGCAGGTATTATTTCCAGATCTTTTAAAAAGTATCTATTTCATATTGCATTATAGTAACATAAATCTTTCTATTAAGTTGCCAATGAATAACAATATCCCTGTCAAGACTTAAATAACAAAATGCAATAGAGAAGTTTGTAATGTAGTTATAAAATCTGCATGATTCTCGGCTTGGTTTAGACTCCAGCTCTACCTATTAGCTAAAGGATCATGAGCAGAGAAAGGTATCATGGGGAAACCTCATGGGTTTCCTTAACCACCCAGAAAAAAAAAGAAAGTAAATGAACACCCTCCTTCAAGGGCTTTATGAGTAGCAAATGAAATATGTCTGTGAAAATGCCCTGCTATCTGGGAAGCGCTATGCTAATTGTTACTAATTTTGAAGATTTAAAAATTCACACTCATTAGTATTTACATCGTGCATAAAAATGTTATTCTCTTTCAGGTAGTGTAATTAGGCTCAGAGTTTATCAAGAATTTTAATAATTTGGGGGACGCTGGCTGACTGAGTTGGTAGAGCAAGAGACTCTAGGTCTCAGTGTCGTGAGTTTGAGCCCCACGTCGGCTGTACAGGTTACTTAGAAAGAAATAATTTTTAAAAATGTTTATTTATTAATTTTTAGAGAGAGAGAGAGAGAGAGACAGAGAACCCCAAGCAGGCTCCTCACTGTCAGTGCAGAGTGGGACAGAGCACTTGATCCCATGAACCATGAGATCATGACCTGAGCTGAGATCAAGAGTCGGATGTTTGACTGAGCCACCCAGGTGCTCCCAACCCCCCAAAAAGAATTTTAACAATTTAAAAAGCAATTCTATTTTGAGCATTTCTCTGAGACTATCATCAGAAAGAATGGTTTGAATGCATTCTATGAGGAAATGACAATTTTGAGTAAGTGACCTCTAGTAGTGGATTCCTAGTTTATTTAGTTTAGTTAGATGAGGTAACTTTGAATTGACTAACAATATTTCTTAGTACCAGAAGCATATGTCCTATCTGGTGATAACTGTTCAAAGCTTCTTTGTACTTTTAGTGCCCAGCAGAGTTTGACGTATAATAAGCCTTAAGTATATAATGATAAACAAATAAATGAGTTCTAGTCCCTGTATTTCCCCCTTATTTGACTAGGAGGTTTGTGTGTGTGTGTGTGTGCGTGTGTGTGTGTGTGTGTGTGTGTGTGTGTTTAAAGTTTTATTTTTAAGTAATCTCCATACTCGACGCAGGGCTCGAATTTACAACCCAAGATCAAGAGATCGAGCCAGCCAGATGCCCCTGACTAGGAGTTTCTTCAAGGTAACAATCATTTTATTTATTGAATTTTCATTACCAAATAGTGCCTGGCCTTCAAATAAAAAATAAATAAATAAAAATAAACAAAGATGAAGTGCTTATTGGATGCATAAGTGAATAGATGAATACATTAGTACTAAAATGCAGAGAATACAAGTTTCAAACCGTTGGCTATGTTTTAAAACTATTAGAGGTCCATTTCAAAGTCACAGAGTCTCCCCTAGTTGATCTAGCTGCTTAGCTAAACGCTACACAAACAGTTAACATCTATAATCATCTTTTGACAGATAAAACCAAAGTAAGCAGGTGGTGTTCATAGGCAGGCTTGCAAATGACTCGTGTGACCTCAGCTTCTTAAAATGTAAGCAGTACAGAGTTCTTTGCATGTGTAGGAAGCACTGGGATTTTGCAAGGAGAATGGGCGGACATGTGGGACAAGTGGATTAAAGGAGATTAAATCCACACAAAGCATTCATTCAACTCAGTACCTGGCTCCTAGCACCTTTGTGCTAATTGGGCAAACACCTCTCCCGGCAGATTCAGCTTGGGCCCACAGCTTGGCAAGCTCGGTGGGGTTTAGATTTCTGTCCCCAAGC
The DNA here is from genome assembly GCF_016509475.1 of Prionailurus bengalensis. Lineage (NCBI taxonomy): Eukaryota > Metazoa > Chordata > Mammalia > Carnivora > Felidae > Prionailurus > Prionailurus bengalensis. The sequence goes on along the minus strand of NC_057351.1, from coordinate 49,908,676 downwards.
TTCCTTGTGGGGCAGCCTTGTATAACGAACGACCTGCAGAGCTATTTTTGGAGGTCCTGGGGCTTGCTTTGTCATGAAAAGATGGCATGACATCAGGTCATGATCTCGCGGTTCGTGGACTTGAGCCCCGCGTCGGGCTCTGTGCTGACAGCTCAGAGCCTGGAGCCTGCTTCGGATTCTGTCTCCCTCTCTCTCTCCCCCTCCCCCCCCCCTCAAAAAATAAATAAACACTAAAAACTTTTTTTAAAAATAAGCGGCGGTGCTCTCCATCCCTTCCTCTCAGATGATTACTTATGAGTACCTCCCCCAATACTGCAGCATGCTGAGGCATATTCTCCCGTATGTCTTAGGTTCGCACACCTCCGCTTTCTTCTCAGGCATGTTTCCGTTCTGGAATGGCAAGGAACACCAACAAACACAAGAGGTCTTGGAGTGCATTCTCCTGGATTTTGAATAATAGTAACATTGCTCATCATAGACTTAAAAAAAACCCGAATAGACACTATTTCTGGAGCAGTTTTGGGTTCGCAGCAAAATCGAGAGGAAAATGCAGACGGTTCCCTTGTACTCTTCCTCTGCCAGGGCACAACACCCCCCACACCAGCCTCCTGCCCCGGGGTGTTACGGTTGGTGGACCAACACCCACACATGGTTTTAAAAAATGTTTATGTACTTATTTTGAGGGGGGAGGGGCAGAGGAAGAGGGAGAGAGAGAATCCGAAGCAGGCTTCATGCCCAGGGTGGAGCCCAACGCGGGGTTCGATCTCACAACTGTGAGATCATGACCTGAGCCCGAAATGAAGAACCGGAGGCTTAATGGACTGAACCCCCCAGGCGCCCCTTGTCACATCATTATTGACCAAAGTCCACAGTTCCCATTAGTGTTCACTCTTGACGTTGTACATTCTGTGGGCTTGGACACATGTATGATGACACCTACCTACCGTTACAGTTTCATACAGAACAACAACAACAAAAAAAACCCTTTGCTTTGGCTATTCATCTCTCCCTCCCCGGGACCCCTGGCAACCACTGACCTTTTACCCATCTCTACAGTTTTGCCTTTTCCAGAATGTCAGAGAGTTGGGATCATACAGCATGTAGCCACTCCAGACTGGCTTTTTTCACTTAGTAATGTGCGGGTTTTTTTTTTTTTAAAGTTTATTTATTTTTGAGACAGAGAGAGACAGAGCATGAACGGGGGAGGGGCAGAGAGAGAGGGAGACACAGAATCGGAAGCAGGCTCCAGGCTCTGAGCCATCAGCCCAGAGTCCGACGCGGGGCTCGAACTCACGGACCACGAGATCCTGACCTGAGCTGAAGTCGGACGCTTAACCGACTGAGCCACCCAGGCGCCCCAATGTGCATTTAAAGTTCTTCCACGTCTTATCAGGGCTTGATAGCTCATTCGTTTTTAGTGCAGAATAATATTCCGTTGTATGGATGTACCACGGTGTATGTATCCATTCACCTACTGACAGGCATCTCGTTTGTGTCTCCATTTGGGCAGCTAGGAATAAAGTTAATATGAGCATTCACGTGCAGGTTTTGTGTGGATGTCAGTTTTCAAGTCCTCTGGGTAAGAACCAAGGAATGGGATTGCTGGATTGTATGGTACTAATATGTTGAGTGTTGTAAGACACCTCGAAACCGTCTTTCAAAGGGGTTACACCATTTTGCATCCCCACCAGCCATGAATGAGGATTCCTTTTGCCCCACCTCCTCACCAGCATTTGGTGTTTGTGTTTGGGATTTTAACCACTCTAATGGGCGTGTAATGGTAGCTCGCTGTTGTTTCAATTTGTAGTCCCTTAATGGTGTATGATTTTGGCCATCTTTTCATCTGCTCAATTGCCACGTATATATCTTCTTTGGTGAAGTGTCTGTCCAGGTCTTTTGTCCGATAGTAACTGGATTCATTTTCTTATTGAGTTTCATCTTGATTTTTTTTTTTTTTTTTTAACAGTGGTGGAGACTCTAGTAAATGTAGAAAAGCACAGGGTAAAAAAAAAAAAAATAGAAACTTCCATAACTTAGAAATAACCAGAGCACTGTTTTATACTCATTGGACCAGTTTCCTCTGTACATAAATAAATGTTATTATACACGGTACATGAAAAATTAGGATAACGCTCAACAACTGTACAAATGCCAGATTCGTAAATGCTCCCCGGCAGAGTTAACACTCCTGCAGGATCTAAAGTCTTCATTTGCTCAACACATCACTTCAGTTCCAGATGCTCCTCCTACTTTCCTTGTTGCAACCAATGTCAGCATCTTCACAATGGCTCAGTGATTGGCAGGTGGCCTTCCATCTTTCTTCCTTAAAAACCACAGCGATGTCAAGCAATGTAAATACAGTATGGAAAGGGTTTCTGTAAATCTCTTACAGATGATAGTTATTTCTCAAGGAACTTGGGAAAGGATACCAAATCCAGTTCCTAATTCACACGTGTCCAATCTACAGCTTGCTGTCGTTTGGGATAAATAAATCTGGGTTCAAATCCCGGCTCTGGGTGGTGGAATGTAAGTTTTTTAGCCTCTTACCCATTTAGCCCATCCCCCCCTCCCACAACCTCTCCAGTAACCCTCTGTTTGTTCTCCATATTTAAGAGTCTCTCAGGTTTCCTCCCCCCCCCCCCGTTTTTATATTATTTTGCCTCCCTTCCCTTGTGTTCATCTGTTCTATGTCTTAAAGTCCTCATATGAATGAAGTCATATGATATTTGTCTTTCTCTGGCTGACTAATTTCGCTTAGCATAATACCTTCCAGTTCCATCCACGTAGTTGCAAATGGCAAGATTGTGTTCTTTCTGATTGCCGAGTAATACTCCATTGTGTGTGTGTATATATATATATATATATATATATACCACATCTTCTTTATCCATTCAGCCATCGATGGACATTTGGGCTCTCTCCATACTTTGGCTATTGTTCATAGTGCTGCTATAAACATTGGGGTGCACGTGCCCCTTTGAAACAGCATACCTGTATCCCTTGGATAAATACCTAGTAGCGCAACAAACATTATCTATCTTAATGATCTATTATGGCCCTATAGGTATTTATGCGTTGAAGATATTGAAAAAAGAAAAGAAGGAAGGAAGGAAGGAAGGAAGGAAGGAAGGAAGGAAAGAAAGAAGGAAAGAAGAAGCTTCTTGCCCTCGAGAAGCTTGTTTTCTAGTGCATAAGGCAGATAAATAAGCCACCAGCCAGGATGCAGTGATGGAACTAAGTCAGAGTTGTACACAGGGTGTGAAGGTATTCTGAAGGGATGCTTGTCTAATCAGGGAGGCTTTCCCGGAAAGACCATGATTAGGCTTCCTTTCAGAGAAGGCTTGGAGGGTGAAGGACTACAATGTACTTGCAGAACCATAAATGGCTTGTACGAGGCAGTAGTGTTGCCTTGGGCAGCCGTAGGAGATTAATCCAAGAGGTAATTTCAGCAGACATCGCTATCTGGCATTGTTTTCTGACCCCACCTCATTTCCTACAACTCCCTCCCTGTTCCGATCCCACCGGCCTCCTTGCTCTTCCTCCCATACCCCCAAGCACACTCCAAATTCAAGGTCTGTTCCTTTGTCCCAGGCTCCTTTGGAATGTTCTCCCTGCAGATAGCCGCAGGCCTGCTTTCTCAGCTCCTTTGGGCTTCTGCGTAAGTGCCACTTCCCTGACCACCCCGTTGACCACTTTTCCCTGTGCTGTCTCTCTCCCCGGCACTCATCACCACCCGACACGCCATGTACTTTACCCATTATTTGTCTGTTGTTTATCTCTGCTGCTCTACCCCAGTGATACGAGCAGTGCCTGAGCTGTGCCAGGCAACTCACATATTTTTATTTTTAAGTGAGTGCCACATGATTGCTGTTAAATTGAAGTTGACAATACATCTCTTTGAATGATACTTTTGCTCGTGTTTGTGCATTTGTTTTTGTTTTATAGTCAGGTAAGGGCGAAAGATACACAGAGTTCTTACCTAACTTTTTCTATGTACTAAAGCAGCCAGCATTATGATCAAAGTCATTTAAGTTGATCCTAAAAGACGCTCGACATCACTCATCACTGGGGAAATACAAATCAAAAGTACAACAAGATCTCACCTCAACAACTAAAAATCAAACAACACAGGAAACAACAGGTGTTGGCGAGGATGTGGAGGAAGTGGAACCCTCTTGCACTGTTGGGGAGAATGCAAACTGGTGCAGCCACTGTGGAAAACAGTATGGAGACGCCTCAAAAAGTTAAAAATAGAACGGCTCTACGGCCCAGCAATTGTACTACTAGGTATTTACCCAATGAATACAGAAATACTAATTCAAAGGGATACATGTACTCCAATGTCTATAGCAACATTATCTACAATAGCCAAATGGACACAGCCCCAATGAACATCGGCAGTAAATGGATAAAGATGTGGTATATATATGCAATGGAATATCGCTCAGCCATAAAAAAAGAACAAAATCTTGCCTTTTTTCAATGACGTGGATGGAACTAGAGAGTATTATGCTGAGCAAAATAAGTCAGAGAAAGACAAATACCATATGTTTTCATCCATATATGGAATTTAAGAAACAAAACAAGTGAGCAAAGGAGAAAAAAGAGAGGGGCAAACCAAGAGAGAGATTTCATTTTTTTCATGTTTGTTTGTTTGTTTAGAGAGAGAACAGGGGAGGGGCAGAGAGAGAAAGGGGGAGAGAGGGAATCCCAAGCAGGCTCCTCACTGTTAAGCACGGAGTCTGAGTCCGACAGTTTGTTAACAAACTGTGAGATCGTGACTTGAGCTGAACAACCGACTGAGCCACCAGGGTGCCCGTAACCCGTCACCCGGGTGCTTAACTATAGAGAACACACTGATGGTTACCAGAGGGGAGGAGGAAGGGGGTATGGGTGAAACAGGTGATGGGGATTAAGGAGTGCACTTGCTGTGATGTGCACTGGGTATTATACGGAAGTGTTGAATCCCTATATTATACACCTGAAACTAATATTACACTGTAGGTTAACTAACTGGAATTTAAATAAAAACTGAAAAAAAAATAATTTAAGTTGATCCTGAGAACTGCTGATGGAGACATCTGTGAGAAATTTTCTATTCCTTTAAAAGGGGCTCATGCATTACTCATATTTAAGAAACACTATTATAATATCTTAGATTGTGTATGTGGGTTTTTTTTTTTCAGTTAGTAAGGAATATAGGAGTTAAACATTAAATTTCTTAGTACCACCGCTTACTCGCTCTGTGTTCTTGTGCTAATTATTTATTTATGAACTACCTGTCTATAGTTTTTGAGAGGATTAGATGAGCTAATGCTTACTACAGTGCCTAGGCATAGAAGGCTCTCAATAAATTGAGTTATGTTGTGCTAATTATCTCAGGAGGTGGGGACTAAAGCTGAATCATTTTCAAAGAACCATATCCTTTCCTCCAGAAGAGTCACCGCGGTTTGACATCCCATACGGACTTGAATCCTAAGCATATGTCTCACAAGATCTCAGGAATCCTGTGGGTTTTGCTCATGACTGCTCTCTAGCACCTAGCCAGGGGCCTGCTGTGCCAAAGTGTTGATTCCGGAAGTCCATGTATAAAGGCGGTGTAAATCCCAATAGTGAACACATGGGGGTAGTGTTGTGCCATTTATCCCCAGCCTGGCTCCATTCAGAAAACTTGATTGAGGAAAGGGCATGTTTTTAAAGCCTAGTTTTAGTCAAGAAAGCAAGTTCTTTATTTCTTTAAGGCTCAGGCTCTCTGATTTTGCTTCATTACTGCCTGAAATATATACCTATCCTCTCCATGGAAATATAAATAAAATCTAAAAGCTTGGCTGTATTTGTACCCAAGACTTAATAAGGAGTTTTAAATGTCCAAATGTTTAAATCAAAGAAATTTAAGCTGGTTATCCCTCTCTATTGGGTAACATAAAATATAATGATATTGCAAGTAAGGTGATTAGAAGTGCCCTCTTAAAACATTAATTTTCTCGGTTAATCATTGTGGACACTTTCCAAAGGTAATCGCTAACCCTGAATACTTCATTCTACAAATATTTACTGAGTGCCTTCTAGGTGCTAGGGCTTTTTCTGAGTGCTGGGAAATTGAGGAAGGCAGACAATGGTTGTATCTTTGTGTTTAGCCTGCCAGATATTCTGTCAGGAGAGGGAGGGAGGGAATTAATCTGCTTGCAGAGGCTCAGCACTCTTGAAAGAATATCTTAGAAACATTTAGATGTGTTCAGAGGAAGGGGGATTTAGAGATTATCTTGTGGAAATGCCTAGAGGGGCCAGACAAATAATATGCATAAATGAAATGGGACAGGTGGGAACTGCCCTTAAATGAAGAGCAGCAGCCAATTTAAAAAAATTTTTTTAAATGTTTATTATATTGTTGAGAGAGAGAAAGAATGTGTGTGTGCAAGCAGGGGAGGGGCAGAGAGGAAGACACAGAATCTGAAGCAGGCTCCAGGCTCCGAGCTGTCAGCACAGAGCCCGATGCAGGACTCGAACCCATGAACTGTGAGATCATGACCTGAGCCAGAAATCAGACGCTCAACTGAATGAACCATCCAGGAGCCCCAAGCAGCATCCAATTTAAAGGCCACTCCCTCCCAATTATCTCAGGCTAGAATTTTCTTTTCTCTCTCTCTCTCTCTCTCTCTCTCCATCAGCACACACACCCCTTTTTCCTCAGGTCACCAAACAGAAAGCACTGCTCTCAGAAAAGTGGATTCCGAGAACCAGAGACAGGGCATCATCATCTTCAGGTGCTATTATCAGAGGAGGGATGAGGTGGGCAGCTGTGCCTTCCTCCCTGTCATTTGCGAATGTGAGAAGCTTGTGAGATGTGGAAGGGAGTCTCTGAGGCCAGAGTTTTCAAGGGAATTCAGATTTGGATTTTGCAAAAGAAACCAGAAATACGAAATTTCATGGGAAATCTCCCAACTTTAGAAGGTTGCCTATGACTGAAATTTTTGTCAATGCTACGGAGGGCCAATCCAAGCTCAGCGGGGAGCTAAATGTGCCTCCTTGCCCCATAGTTTACTCTCTAACCTAATTCCATCCTCTAATTTCATGGACCAAAGAACAGACTCGGAGAGGGGTGCCTGGCTGGCTCAGCTGAAGAGCGTGAAATTCTTAATCTAGGGATTGTGAGTTTGAGCCACACGTTGGGTGTAGAGATGACTTAAATAAAAAATTGGGGGCACCTGGGTGGCTCTGCCGGTTAAGCGGCCTGCTCTTGATGGCAGCTTATGTCAGGATCTCATGGTTGGGAGATAGAACCCCATGTTGGGCTCCGTGCTGGGCACGAAGCCTGCTCGAGATTCTCTCTCTCTCCTCTCTCTCTGGCTCTTGCTCTAGTTCTCTGCCTGTTCCCCCACTTACATGTGCATGCATGTACAAGCTTGCTCTCTCTCTCTCTCTCTCTCAAAAAAAAAAAAAAACCCACTTAAATAGACTCAGAGAAGCGAATGACTTGCCCAACATCCATATTCTCTCCCTGTAATAGGAAAATGGCTGGGAAAAGTGGAGGAGAGGTGTGACAGCTACCAGACAGCTCTTGTCAACTTTAAACACGCGGGGGCTTGAAAGGGAGCCGTGCTGCTTGGCAACGTTGGTGTTGAGACAATTCAGAGTGTGCTTTATCCTAACAATGAACGTAGTGCCTAATGTGGAAGATGATGATTATCGCGGAGGGGCCAGGGAGCCAACCAAAATGGGCTCCGTGGTGGTAAGCTGGAACACCACCGCGTGCGGGAGGCCAGCTGCGGGTTAAGGTCGGAAAATTCCGGGTAAGTCAGACATTGTATTATTTCACAAACCTAATAAGGGGAGCGCATGTGGGTTTGACTATTAAGTGAAGAAAAAACACGGGAAACGCAGTGAGCTTGGGGGTGTGGAGGAGGAGCTCGCATGGATGAGGACACGAAGGTGGCTGGGGCTTCCAATTCTGGGGGCATTTCAAATGCGGGCATTTCGTGGAAACGGGAACTAAAAATATTTTGGTACCATTTGAGAAAGTCCCATGTCCTCGATTGTCGACTCCACACGGCTGATTCTTGTGTCTTGACGTTCCGAGGGGAGAGCCAAGGGCTGACGTCAGCCTCCGGCTTCGTGAAGTCTAGTTCACCTCCCAGTTATTCTGTTGGGGCAGAGTGGGTATCTACACGTGCACTGTCACATTCCCGGTGAGGCCTCAGGCACTCACAAGACCCTCTGTGACTGCGTGTTTCGTTGGGCTGAAGTGACTTCGCTGAAATGAGAAGCCATTGGAAGGGACCGTAGAGCTAGATCTCATCGTGTGCACCCACTCCCACCCCTGCGAGTGTGACAATGCTCCTTCCTGTCACACGGCCGCTCCCGTCAGCGATGGGACACGCTATGTACTGTTGCCATGGCTGGCCAGCAGCCAGATCCAACTGCTCGAGACCCTCCCCAGATGATGACGCCTCACTCCAAACTAGATTGTCATGATGTTCTTGGCCAAAAGCCCATACTTTTATAATGAGACTTCATGTGATTCATGGGTTGTAATAAAACCGTAATAAGTATTAATAACACATGCCGTCTAATCAATTGGCATTCTCCCACGAAGAGCTCAAACTCTTCTTATTTCTTACTGTGATATCTTTGTACTTACGGACGCACGTCAATAAATCTCTCTACATAAGGGGAAAAACAAGAAGTTTCCAGGCAACAGTGTGAGTTAGCTCCACTAGGTCGGAAGAGCAACGGGGCTTGGGAATTCTATTGTTTATTTTTATTTTTAATTTTATTTTTAAGTAAATTCCGCCCACACCCAACGTGGGATTCAAGCTCATCGAGGGTCAACACAGTCTCCTGACTGAGCCCACCAGGCACCCTGTGATCTTGAAGCTTTTAGATCAATGGTCACTGAGATTACTCCACAATGGAGTTTAATTTCTCAATGCACGTTCTCACGCCACCCAAAAATGAAAGTTTCTGACCTAAGTCTGGGCCTTGCACACCTTGAACACTTTGGGTCCTTTTATCCATTCATCCAATAATTGAGTTCCTACTGTGCACCGGGCACCATGCAAGTTAACAGAGACACAGGATGAGCACCATGGACGTGATTCTTGTTTGCACTGAGCTGTTACTTCAGAGCCAAACAAAATGAAAACAAATGGCCTCGGAAGGCCTCGGGGAGATGACATTTAAGCTGAGGTCTTTGCAAAAAAAAAAAAAAAAAAAAAAAGTTGCAGCGCTTTCCAGGCAGGAGGAAGGGACACTGTAATAGACCTCCGCCTCCTTGGCTTGGTGCTGAGAAGAAAACCCAGCCATGGCCACAGCTATAGCAAGCAGGAGATGGGGTGCCAGATGACGTAGAGGGGCGCGGGACTCTCGCCGGTCATGCTCAGAGGAGCCCAGATTTTGTTTTAGGGCGTTGGGAGCCACGGAGGAGTTTTCAGCTGCGAGGCAATGCGATCTACTTTAAGTTTTGAGAAAAATGTTCTTGGTGTTGTCATGGGAATGGACTGCAGGGGGCTGAGAGCAGACACAAGTACATGGATTAGGAGGACACTGTGGGAGAGAAGACCAGACGGCTGGCTGCATCAGGCTGTTGGCCCTGCAGATGGAAAAACAGTGAGGCAGATTTAGAGTTCTACTTTGATGAGGTAATTGACAGGACTTGCGGATGGATTGATGTGGGAGGTGAGGGATGAGTCAGGTTTCCGGCTTGATGAATGGAATGCATGGCATCCCAATCTAATAAGACCATAACTAGAGCTGGTCCACTTAAGGAGGAAGACAAGGAAAAGGAGCAGCTGGTCCTGTCTGTTGGGGTGCCTTCCCCTTTTCCAACTGCCTTTGGGTCTCGCTCCAGTACTCACGCATGGCTCTCAATTTTTAGGGTGCTGAGACACTTGGAAAGTTTATTCAATACTGGTTTCTACATAGAATATTACTAGAGCAAAGCACTTAGAGCAGATACAGAGCAGAATGGTGAATGTGGACGTGTCTGCTGATAAGAACTATGTATCCACTCCTTTCAACTAACCTGCAGAGTGTTGGTTGGAAACACTTTTAAAGCAACTGGCAAGCAGTTTGCTGGTGGACTTATGGCTCCTTTTTGTATGCTTTTTCTTTTTTTAAAGGAGATTTTGTTTGTTTGTTTTTCTTTTTACTTTATGTTTTTCTATTCTTCGTACTTCACTGAAATAGAATAGAACCAATGACTATTACTCATATTCCTAGAAACTCTACCAGTGGTTCTTCCAGTGGTTGGGATGAATTGTACTTTTTTTTTTTTAAAGCAGGCTCCACACTCTCTCTGTTGATTGAACTCATGACTCCGAGATCAAGAGTTGCATGCTCTACCAACAGAGCCAGCCAGACGTCCCTGAATTGTACTTTTTTTTTAATGTTTACTTATTTATTTTGAGAGAGACAGAAAGTGCGAGTGGGGGAGGGGCAGAGAATCCCAAGCAGGCTCCACGCTGTCGGCACAGAGCCTGGCGCACTGCTCCATCTCATAAACGATGAAATCATGACCTGGGCCAGAATGAAGAGTCAGATGCTTAACCAACTGAGCCACCCAGGTGCCCCTGAACTGTACTTCTGTAACTTAATGATGTTATCGTAGCATCATCTCTAACCACAAGAACTAAGCAATATGGATGTGCAAATATGTGTCTCTGCTCAAAGCAGTAGATACAATAGTATCCTATAGTGCAGGTTATATAACATTTCAGATATACTTACAGCACATAGAAAAAAACTAAAAAGAAACTAAAAACGGTTGACGCTTTATTTATTTGGATTCGACTTACCCTCATCAAATCTTTTCTTCAATTTGCACTTCCCGAATTTATGAAAATGAATAAAAGTGAAGCAGAAATGTGCTAATTAATCCATTCAGAAGATTGACACCGAGGGTCAAAAGGGGGCAGATCAGCCCCAGACAAAGCTAGCTGGGTTTTCTTTTTCGTTGCGTGGCTTTTGTTTTTGCAAATAAGTGTCATGAGTCTCCTCTGTGTTTCTGTTGTTAGCAGGTGACCTGTCCAGCCGGAACCACGCGTCCCTCCGAGTGACTTACAGAAGCTGGGTGGCCCTGCTATGCGCCACAGGGACAGTTTCCGCTCTGCCGCTCTGTCTCCCTTCTCTGAACGGTGATCACACTTCTGTGACCCCTCTGGCACGCACTACATCCTACTTAGCACTCAGCTCTGCCTCTTTCTTATCTGCCCTGCTAGACATTACGGACATTCCCCGAGATCCAGGCCTTGCCCTTTTCCTCTGGTTTCATCTCGGCTTGCTTGCATTGAAGATTTTCAAGCCATATCTCTAACTTTTACCTTTCCCCTCGGCCCCTGACCTGAATTTCCAACGGCCTGCTGGGCATTTCACTCCCAGCTCAAGCTCCACGTGTCTAACATTGAAGAGTTCACCAGCTACCAGCTCTTCTCTCTCTGTTAATGATCACCATCCTCCTGGCTGGAGACACACAGGCTCCTCACGTGTCTTCCACTCCACATCTCATCAGGCACTTTGTCCTATTGATTTTTCTCTGTTCTCCTCAAAATGACTTATTTACTCTCTGCCAAATACACCTTGCACTTTCCCTCTGCTGATATTATAACCTGTAGTTGCACCTGCCAAGACGGCCCTCCTACCTGCTTAGTGAAAGGCTCCAAGAAGGAGTTCCAGCCCCACCTGTAAAGTCCAGCCTTCACCTGGGCGGTTTGTCTGCCAAGCATTCCACTTCGGAGCTCTCCTGGCAAGTGCTGACGTCCTTTTTCTGAACGAGCAGGCGATCATGCGTCTTGTCTTTTTGAGACTGTAAGGGTGTGGTGCAGGTGTTCTTGAAGTCTTTCATGGTTATTAAGCTTCTCTCGGTTCATGAATACTTACATTTCTTTTTTTTTTTTTTTAATTTTTAATGTTTATTTATTTTGGGAAGACAGAGAGACAGAGTGCAAGCAGGGGAGGGGCAGAGAGAGAGAGAGGGAGACACAGAATCTGAAGCAGGCTCCGGTCTCCAAGATGTCAGCACAGAGCCCGACACGGGGCTCAAACTCACGGACCGCGAGATCATGACCTGAGCCGAAGTCGGACGTTTAACCGACTGAGCCACCCAGGCGCCCCATAGTGTTATTTATCTTTGAGAGAGAGAGAGAGACAGAGCATGAGTATGGGAGGGGCAAAGAGAGGGAGACACAGAATCCGAAGCAGACTCCAGGCTCTGAGCTGTCAGCACAGAGCCCGACACGGCTCGAACTCATGAACTGTAAGATCATGACTTGAGCCGAAGTCGGATGCTCAACCAACTGAGCCACCCAGGCACCCCTAACTTTCAATTGCATTGTAAATTCCTTGAAGACAGGAACCTCATCTTAAAACACTTTGCACTGGGGGCCCCCGAGTGGCTCAGTCGGTTAAGTGTCCAACTTGGGCTCAGGTTATGATCTTGTGGTTAGTGAGTTTGAGCCCCACGTCAGGCTCTGCACTGACAGTGCGGAGCCTGCTTGGGATTCTCTCTCTCTCTCTCTCTCAAAATAAATAAATAAACTTAAAAAAAAAAAACACTTTGCACTGTGCATAGTGTCTATACACACTCGACCCTCAAAACAACTGGCTGATGTGTTCGCACTGGATTTGTCTGACGATAGAAACGAAGGAGAAACACACTGTGGTTGAGTTTCCAATTTAGTTGTTCATTCAATCGGCCCATCAAACAAAAATAATTTCTAATATATTGCTCACAGTATGTTCCCCCCCCCTTGAGTAATTAAAAAGAACAAAATAGCATGATAAAAACCGGGGAGGGGCGCGGGGGAGAGAAAGATTTCTGATAGGTATGTTTGTAAAAACGTATCCCTTCCTACAATTGTCGGGTACGTACAAGATCTGCGGGCATTGTGAATGTATACTTTCTCTTGGTAAAGTGATGCTGCATGATAAGCACGACACCCCAGTGGCTACAACAGTAAAGCTTTATTTTTGTGTATGCGTGAGTGGGTTGGCTGGGCAGGCCTGATCTGAGCTGTTCTCAGTGGGCTCCCTAGTGCACCTGCAGCCTGCCATGGGGATGGTAGCAGTTTCCCTGATCTTAGCTTGGCTCTCCCGGTGTCTGCGGCCTTGGCTGGGGTGGCCGAGCTGACTGGGCTCGGGCCCTGTGTTCTCCCATCTTCCTGCAGGCTAGCCCGGGCTTGTTCTTCCAGAGAGGCAGGGTTCTAAGAGACAGCCGGGTGGAGGCATGGCCCCTTAAGGCTCAGAAGTGGCTCGCCACTCTTCGTCTTTCCCACTGGCTGAAATAACGAACAGACTGGCCCCGATTCAGGGGGTGAGGCAACAGGCCCCACTTCTTGATGGGCAGATACAAATTCACACCACAAAGGATATGGAAACCCAGGTGGAGAGAGTCCCAGCTGTTTTTGTATCCAGTCTACTCCAGATTTACACCAGGCTTCACATACCAAGGGCGCTGTTACCTAGTTGCACAATGTTGCACAATTCCTTTCACCGCTCTGCAGGGGCCGAGGGCAGGCTGCCCCAAGATGAGTCGCTAGGGTGTAAAGATTATTTTGAGCTGAAGGCAGTTGAGAGCCTACAAGCTCAAGAGAAACTTTTGCCCCTCTGTTAACTACATAGAAGAATCTAAACTGGAGGGGGGTGTCTATCCCAGAATAGGGGTTACTGGCAGAGGTAAATTTTATCTAAGTGACCATCTGCATGGCAGGGCAAACGTCTAAATGCCAAACATCTGTTCTTCTTATTTCCCTGTGAATCACATTCCTTTCCCCTTCTCCCTCGTTCAAGAAGACAAAGACACCTCATTTTGCCTGACTGGCTTCAGCATTTCCACGTCTGTGTGGACTCCCTGTTAAGTATGTTATTAAATTTGATTTTCTCTTGTTAATCTGTCTCATGTCAATCTGAGTCTTAGTCCAGCCAGAAGGACTGAGCAGGAGGAGGGATTCCTGTTCCCCAAGAATTCTGAGCCACCTTCCTGCACTTGAAAAACGGGTGCTGTGAGACTGAACAAACTATATTTGTCTAGAACACTAGAGGAGTTCCGTAAATCCATCATACTCACCCTCCAGCCATTCAGGGGTGGGAAAGAGGGGTACACCAGCTATGAACATTAACGGAAGTTGAATAATTTTATTTAAGTTTAATTTGGAGAACCAAAATGCTAAAACCAACACATACTTCAGAAAAAAAAAATGATATAGAAGTTTGAACAGTAATTTACAAGATTTTTGAATAAATTAACTGGGAAACAAAGCTCAATGTTACTAAAATCAGTAGGGGCCAGAGTACCCGGGTGGCTCAGTTGGATCAGGTCACCATCTCACGATTCGTAGGTTCGAGCCCCGCGTCAGGCTCTGTGCTGACAGCTCGGAGCCTGGAGCCTGCTTCAGATTCTGTGTCTCCCTCTCTCTCTGTTCCTGCCCGCTCGTGCTCTGTCTTGCTCTCTCTCAAAATAAATAAACATTAAAAAAAATTTTTTTTAAATCAGTAGGGCCTGTGTGCTACTTTAACGGGAGCAAGAAAGGGTAGGTCATGAAGTCTGTGGGTCAGGCCATGGTGAATTTCTCATCTCTTTTTTTCCATACTCCACTCTGGTTGGTTGCTAAAACCAGTAGCTTTTTCTCTCTGTCCCATTCTTCATGGAAATATGCATTTCCATTGCAGATGTGTTCCCCAAAGGAGTTTTAGCTTGGTCAGAGAACTGTCAAAACTGCACACACAGTAGCTCAGAGCAGGGGAAACCATTGGCTTCAGGGAGAAAAGTACCGGGTTAGGTCTGAGGCTATCGTGATCCTGACCATGGTTGCTGACTTTGTTCGGAGTAAATGCTTCGTAAACAGTAACTGGATGAATCTATCAGAGGAACAAAAGCAGAGGTGAACAACCAAGGTGACATAGCTACAATCACTCATTCTGCAAAGATTTCTTAAAATTCCTGCTTTGTTAGCATTGGGAGAATTGCAAAGGAGACAGAGAGGGTCCCTGCCACCAAAGAGCTTATGCTTTATGTGGAAATTTATGTGTTTGTATGTGATTTTCAGCTAACATTTATTTTAATTTTTCCCCCAGCTTTACTGAGATACGATTGACAAATAAAAACTGATCTAGGGGACGCAATGTGATGATTTGATATATGCATACATTATGACATTATTACCATAATCAAGCTAAGAAAGCATCCATCACATCACGTAGTTACTTTTCTTGTGTGTGTGGTGAGAGCACTTAAGGTCTACTCATTCAGCAAATTCCGATATATAATAGAGCACTATTAACTATAGTCACCACGCTAAGTAAAAGCTTATATCCTTTGACCAACATTTTGCCATTTCTTCCACCACCGAGAATGGCAACGGCCATACGACTCTCTGCTTCTGTGAGTTTGACTATTTTAGATTCTACGTGTAAGTAAGATTATACAGTAATCGTCTTTCTGTGTCTGGCTTATTTCACATAGCATAATGTCCTTCTGGTTCATCCACGTTGTTCCAAATGGCAGGACTTCCTTTTTTATGGCTGAATAATATTCCATTTTATAAAAAGATACCACATTTTCTCTACCCGTTCTCATCAACAGATAGGTTGTTTCCAAATCTTCTTAGTGTAAATAATTCCACGAACATTTGCCAAATACTTACTATGTGTCAGCAACCGTGCCAGGCAATTCAGGAGTTACGTGTCTCACTTAACCCTCACAGCGGTCCTACAAGGAAGGTGTTGTTATATAATTTTATAGACGAAGAATCTGGAGTTTTGAGTTGTTACGGAACTTCCTCAAGGCCCCCCAGCCAGCGAAAGGTGGAGCTGGCTTTGAACTCAGATCTACCTAATAGCAGAGTCTGAATTCTTGATTACTATGGGTTAGACGGAAAGGCTTTGATATGTTTGTTTTATCTTTTAAAATTTTGGGGCGCCTGGGTGGCTCAGTTGGTTGGGTGTCCGACTTCAGCTCAGGTCACAATCTCGCAGTCCGTGAGTTCGAGCCCCGTGTCGGGCTCTGGGCTGATGGCTCAGAGCCTGGAGCCTGCTTCCGATTCTGTGTCTCCCTCTCTCTCTGCCCCTCCCCCGTTCATGCTCTGTCTCTCTCTGTCTCAAAAATAAATAAACGTTAAAAAAAAAAAAATTAAAATTTTTATCTCATTTATTTTTATTATGACCATTTTCAAACAGAAGAAGTTGAAAAATTATACATACACTGCTCCTCGATTCTAGATTAACATTTTACTACATTGCTTTAGCATGTGACTATCCATCTCTCCCTCCCTCCATCCAACCATCAACCTATCTTTTTTTTTTTTTTTTGATGCCTTTCAAAGGAGGTTACAAACATCAGTAGAAGCTAGGATTTGAACTGAGCCTGGAAGGATGTTATCAAGTCTATAAAGGCAGAAGAGATAGAGGAAGCAAAAGTCCATGTATGGGGAAAAGTGTGGGTGAAAGAACAGGGGCAGGAATGTGCATGATGACTTCATAGAACAAGAAGGAGGCAATGACAGAGGGTGACATGGGGGGGGGAGACAATGACAATGAAGGATGGGTAGGAAGGCTGGATGGAAGAGAACTTGGGCAAACGAACAGAGGAGTTCCACTTCAACGAGAGTAAATAGGGGAAACAGGAACAGCCAGAGTTTCCAGTAGAAAGAGCGCAGGTCATAAGCCGTATCGGGAGGGGTCGGTGTCCAGAAGGGCAGGAGTGAGGGAACACTAACCTAATGGAAGGCTATTAGTTGTAGCAAACTACGCATAAGGGAACCTGAGTCTGGAGAGCAGTGGGAATAGATAGGGAGAGAACAAAAATCACCAAGAAAATGTAATATAAGAAATTTGTTTTATTGTTGCTTAAATTCAAAAGCAATACTTTCTAGGATAGAATAATGTAGAACAACACAATCTAAATTAATTTTTTCTAAAAATGTTTTTCAACTGTGATCTTTGGAAAACCTGTCCATTGACAGAGCTCATGGGTGAGCGGATACCCACGTCCTGCAGATGTTGACCTAGTCAGGCTCTGTGCCGGCTGCTTCCTGTACATCGTCTCCTGGAATCCTCACAGACCCGCAGGGGAAGGCACTGACGCTCCTCCCAGAATTCCTCTAACCCTATGGGTGCCAACAGGAGGCAATTTTGCCCCTGCCCAGGGGACATTTGGCAATGTCTGCAGACAATAGCGATGGTCATGACCAGGGAGGTTACTATCGACAACTGATGGGTAGAGACCAGGGTTGTTTCCGAACATCCTTCAATGCACAGGGCAGCCTCGCAATGAAGAATTATCAGGTCCAAAAATCTAATTAGTGTGGAGAGTGAGAGTCTAACCTAATTAGCGCAGAGGTTAAGATAAGTAGCAGCTCAAGTCATAATTTTTGACAGGTACCGTTGGTCTAATTTTATTGATGAGAAACACAAGGCTTAAGAGGGTTAAGAAAATTTCCTAAGTTCACACTGCCAACGGGTGGCAAAAAACAGGGTGTTTACTTAGGTCTTTTGATGCCAAATTCAATGTCTTTCAGTTATACCATGACTCCATGAAGAAGAAAAAGGGGTTAAAATCATTCCATGGCTTCAAGTCACGGGACATGAGAGAATTTTAGCGCCAAAGACCAGGGCGGTGACATCAACGAGAAGAAAACAGCAAGTCTGGGGGCAACTAATGGCAGCGTGTACCTAATAAGTCCAGTTGCTGACAGGTCAACGTTGGAAGTGGCGGGGTGGGGAGAAGTTAAGTGACAACGTCCCCTGGGGATCTGGCAAGAAGACCCAGAGGTCAGGACCGGAAATTTACTGCCTCGAACAGGCAGCTGTTGGCTACAGGCATGACAAGAGGGGCTTGGGAGATGGGTTAAGTGAAGAGAGCAGAGGAATTGGGGCTGAGTTCTAAGACAATGCCCGTAAGAAAAGAAGTGCAGGAAAAGGAACCAAGGAAGACAACAAGGAAAGTGGAACCCGAAAGCTGCCCACAGGGTGTGATTTTATTAAAGAAGGCCCAAGAATAGGAGTTCGGGAAGGTCGTGTTTCTTGGCGTGTTGGGAAGAATTTCCCTGTATCCCATTCCATGTATCATTTGTATAACTAATTGGTAGAACTGACAGCAGGTAATACTTGTTTCTTTTTTGTGCTGTTTGTAATTATTCTTAGAATCTGTGTTAGCCCTGAAAAGAAACTTTCAACTTTCATTCAGGCAAAAGCCTCAGACTGCCAGCCCCAACCCCCAAGCTTCTGGTAGCTTCCAGTCTGACGTGGACACCCCAAATATTACTTATCTGGAGCCAATGTTCTCATTTCTCTCTGCTGAGTCCACACATCCTTGTTTGACCAAATAACAGGAACAAACAATTCTTTCCATAACGGATGTACCCTAAGGTGTCACGCTTCTGAGACTCTCCACTGAAAATTGATTCCCCTGAACTACGGCACGGTATGAGTTTTGTTAACACACTTGTTACTTATTGGACACAAATGGTAGGCGTTGGAGCAAATATGCCGAGCCCCCGGGGTTGGAATAGTACAGGTAGTGCCCAGCTCTGAGCAGGGGGGAAGAGGGGAGGGGAGGGGAGGGGTTGGAGCGCAGCTATAAATGGTAGCCGTGGTACCAGAGCAGCTGACCACACCAGCAAAAAGTTATTGACTAATAAGGATGTAACTGTTGTACTATGTGTCCCCCCAGCCCCCGCAACAGCTTTGTTTCTTTTTTTTTTTTTTACTGTAAAATGACTATTAATGCTTATACTGGTTAAGATTTTTTTGCACGTTTACTATAGGCAGGAATTGTGTCCAGCACATCGTATGGATTACCCCATTCTGACCCTCACGAGGACTCAGTGATCTTGGTTTAATTATCAACCCCTCCACCCACCGTAGGCCAGATGAGGTTCTGACAAGGATTTGGGACAGCTGGAATACCGGGGCTCACTCCCTCCTCAAAATCCTGCTGCACACTGAAACTTTCTGCGCTGAGGAAAAGCTTGATATGCTGTCCGGTGTTCGTGTGGAGCGCTTGAAACTTGGTTAGTGCAACAGACTGACACTCAAACACAAGCACACACGCACGAGACCTCTGAATTTTAACTAAAAATGTAATTACATTTTAATTACGTTTGTATTAATGCATTTCAATTACATTGTAATCAAAATTATGAAATGTGGTAAAAAGCCACATTTCAGAGCTGTATGGACCGTGCAAATGCAGAACGTTCCCACCCCGGAGGAACGTTCTATTAGGTAGCACTGTTTAGGAAAAAATGCTGCCTTTTTCCTTTCCTCCCTGGTTGGATTCCAGGGCAAGCACACAGGTCTTTCTCCTCCCCTTCCTTCCCCAGCTACTCCAAACCCCCAGCCTCTGAGAAAGGAGATTCCTTTCTTCTTTCCATCTTCCCTTCTTCCCCACGGCCCATCCCAACCGCATGGCATCAGCCCGTTCAACGCCCTGCGTAGGCAGATGGGCGTGACCTTTCCGAATCAGGCCCTGCCTGCAGCATTACCCTCCACATCATCAACAATCTGCAATTACTCAACTTGCAAAAGACGGAAATCATTCTGCCAGAGCTACCTTCGGGCAGACCCAATCTGAACATTCCAAGAATCACAAACAAACCCAAACACACAGCATTTAATGAAATAAACAAAATGCATGCTTTCGGCTTTGCTAGAGCCTCTCTGTAAGTGATGACTTTGGTTAGAGGGAAGCCTGTGAGGTTTGTTTCTATTCTCCAAAACTTCTTAAAAGAACTGGTCGTCCTACATTACTTAAATGGAGAATCGGCCTTATTTGCCACTGAAAACAATGTTCTGAAATGCAAAAGCCCTCAAGCCTTGAACCTAAAGACCTTCACAGATGAGAGCTCCGGCGCTCCAGCGCTCTACGTTTAGAAGTCCATTTTCAATGCTAATGAATTCTTTTACGAGCCATATTTTCTAATTCTTAGGTGTGTTTTAGACGTAGATTCGCTAATCATTACTTAGATGCAACCCAGAGGTTTTTGCACTGAAAATGGGACGTCAGTCCAGATTTATAAAGAGCAGGCGATTGCGGGAAGGAGAAGAAACAAAACAGCCAGAGGGTAAAATGAGGAAGGACTTGACTTAGCCTGTTTTTTAAATATCCTAAAGTACCGTGTGGCTACTGCTCAGTAACTTTGCAGTCCCCTTCTCAAATTTTCCAAAAACTCCAACTCTTTCTGAAACTTCCTGAAACCGACTAAATGACCTAGGGATGCTTGTGAAGATGGAGATTAGGATTTAGAGGGGCCGGGTTTGCATTTCTAGCAAGCTCCCAGATGACAACGATGTTGTTGAGTAGCAACGGTGTAGAGCCCAAGAAGCTGGAATCAGACTGGCAGCTGGAACCTGCTTCTGCCCGAGTGAGTTCCAGAAAGGTTAGCCTAGAATCTGCCTTACGTGGAGGTACCTCTGAGCAAGCTCGGGAAGCTGCTTCTTCAGGCCTTTGAGACGGCCGCCTTCAAGGCGAAGTTTGAGGACCTGGGCGAACCGCAACATAATCAACAGCAGTAACGCCTACTGGGGGCGAGTTAGACACGGGGCACCTGCACCTCCTTCGTTCGGTCCTCTAGGCAAACCCAGGAAGTGGGCCCTATTATTATTCCTGTTTCACAGGTGAAGAAACTTGAGGCTCAGAGACTTAAGTAACTTGTGCAAGGTCACAAGCTTTTCAGGAGATTTGAATCCAGGTCCACGTAACTCCAAGAGACAAGGCCCCGAATGGCCTCAGTTTCCGGTGCTGTGAAATGGGAAGCGCTGGCCGGCAGAATACAGATCCGTGCCAGATGGTCTAAGGGAGCCCTCGATTTTCCCCTGGAGACCCTGCTCGCTGACGCTGCAGGGAAAAGTTCTGTTTGAGAACACCGGGCCCTCTCTGCTTGCCTAGGTCAGGGGCGCGCAAGGCTGCTAAGGGTCACGGCGGACCCCGGGGAGGGTAGGGCAGTCCTGGAGCGAGCTGGCTCGGGACACAGCGGGCCGACCCGTTACATAACCGCCAGGCGTCCCTCCGCCCCCGCGCCCCTCACCCCGCGCCAAGCCGCGGCGCGCAGAGCGGGCGGCAGTGATAAACCCCTCTCGCCCGCCCGACAGAGTCCGCGGCGGAGCTGGCGCGGCGGGGGCTGAACCTGCCCGTGCGCTTCGGCACCCGGGCGCTGGGCTCTTCCCGGCCGCTCTCTTCTCCTCCTCCCGCGCTGCCCGCGGGGCCCCCGGCCCCAGCCCCGCCGGCGCCTCCGCCCCGAGCACTCCCCGCCCCTCCTCGGAAGCGCGGACCGTGGCGGCTGGGGCCCGGGACGGGGGCCACGGCGCAGGGACACGGCCGGGTGGGTGCGCCCCGGGGGCATGTCCGCGCGCCACGGCCCGGGATACAGCGGTCCACGCGAGGTGAGGACGCGGCGGGGCCGGGCGGAAGGGGGTTCGCGCGCCCTGGGCGGGCTGCGGGGCGCCGGGGTCGGCCCCGCTGGGCTGCACCAGGGGCACCCTCCCGCCGGCGGCTCTGGCGCCCGGAGCCCCCTCGGCTTTTCTTCTCCCAGCTCCCCGGCGGCGCGGGGCTCAGTTGACCCAGGCATCCTGCGCGGCGGGGCTCTCGGGCTGCGCTTGGTGGAGCTGGCGGAGGGCGCTCCGTCGGCTGCCGTGGCCCCCGCGCCCAGCCTCGCTCCGGGAGCCCCCACCCCAACCCGGGTCCCTCGGGACGCCTGCAGGGTTAGGAGGCGGACGTGTGCCCGCTCGTCGTGTCGGTGTCGGTGTCGGGCCAGCGCTCTGGCAGTTTCTGGGCAGGTGGCTGGAGAGGAAGCGGCTTTGATCTCCATCTCCTGTGCTTTCCAAAGGCGGACTGCCCGATATAATAGAGTTTCAGTGTCTTTTTTTAAATCTTCGTCTGTCTCGGGTAATAATATTTATTCCTCGTGGGCGGTGTACTAACAACACACCAGCCTCAGTTGATTGAATTTAATTTTTCAGCTGTTTCTTGTCCTCAAGGAAAGTAGTGCGGACTCAGGGTCAAGTGTTGGCAAGCACAATTTTAAAGCACGATCCCAGTAAAACCTGGGGCTATTTGGTTAGCCTTCTGTCTTCACAGCCCAGCTTTCTGACCATCTTATAACTTTTTTTTTTTTAATGTTGAGACGGATGGAACCTACTAGAACACTGGTTAAACCATTCCATTCTGATGGGCTCCTCATTTGTGCAACTTAACTTGTTTCTTGGCTGAGAGCGGGGTACTCTGAAGGCGCAGCCAGCTTAACCCAGGAAGAAAAGACTTCAGGCCTGACAAATTTAGAAATACACTGTCTCCATAGGTATCTGAGGTCCCTAGCTTTTAAAATCAACCGACCCTGCGGAGTTTGTCTCGCCCCTCCCCCCCCTCCCCCAATGTCACACCAGACTGGGCTAATGGTGTCTGACCCTTCCCAAGGTGCCCAATGTATGTTTGTTAAAGAAAACAAACGATTAAATAAGGAGTAATTAAGTGACTGGGATTTGCTCACCTAATCACAGGATCTTGGAAATTGCTAAGGGTTTTAGAGATCATCTCTTCAAACCCTTCTCCTTGCAGGCCCGGAAGCTCAGATTCTGGTGGTCAAGGATTGGCTAAACTCTTACTGGTAACTGGTGATGGAACCAAGCCCACAATCCAGGCTTTCTCCTTCCCACTTCCTTAGACTTTCAAAGCGTATTGCCACTAGGCATTTTGTTTTTTGTTTGTTTGTTTGTTTTGTTTTTTTAAATATTTATTTATTTTTGAGACGGGGAGAGACAGCATGAACGGGGGAGGGTCAGAGAGAGAGGGAGATACAGAATCCGAAACAGGCTCCAGGCTCTGAGCTGTCAGCACAGAGCCCAACGCGGGGCTTGAACTCAGGAACCGCGAGATCATGACCTGAGTCAAAGTTGGATGCTTAACCGACTGAGCCACCCAGGTGCCCCAACCGCTAGGCATTTTGAACTACAATGATAATACTGGAATCACTTATGATCATATCCTTTTCCTCTTCTTATTTATTTATTTTAACTGGTGTGATTTTGAAATAAACGAGAGGTTGATTTAGTCAAATTGTATTTGGAGTCCAATTTTAAAAAATGTGAACCCTTAATTTTAAATAATATTTACATTCTACCTGAACAACGATGAATATGCAGATATGTCCTAGGTGAACATCCAGAAAAGCAAAGCAATCAAAACAGGTGGACTGAATTTACCATTTCTCCCTGGAACGTCTTCTGATTCTCAGCTCCTGATGGCGACGATTGGTTAGAGGAAAAGGTGTAATGTATGATATTGGAGCCAACTTGAGGATCATTTGTGTGTTACAAGGAACACCACGACCATGTTGTAGAGCTGAGACGGGAACTTTAAGCTGACTTCTTTAGTGTTTTATGCATTGCACATTTTTTTATGTTTTTCAGTTTAGTTCAATTTAACAGATATTTACCTGCTGCATTATATAATGCCTACTATGTGCCTGGTGTATTCTGGGCATTTGGGATAGATCAGTGAACACAACAAAGAAAGTTGTTCCTGCGGAGCTCAAGTTACAATTCATTCATGAGAATTTTTTCCAGATTTTGTTTGGCAGCTAGAAGAGAATTTCAGGGGCACCTGGGTGGTTCAGTTGGTTGAGCATCTGACCATTGATCTCAGCTCAGGTCTTGGTCTCCAGGTCGTTGGTTCAGGCCCTGCATTGTGCTGGGTGTGGAGCCTACTTGAAAAAAAAAGAGAATTTCAGTTTTGCCTAAAGTAGGGAAATGGACATAAATGTTCCAGATTATCTTCCTTCCAATCCTATGATTCTGCTGATTTTATAATCACTGAAAAGAAAGAAGCGAATTCAGTGAAGTTACTTGGACTTCTATAAACCAATACCCTCCTATACACTCACGAAGAGCAAGTCCCACATTTGGTTATTTTATGGATGTTCATTCGGAGTCTCTTAAATTACATTATCTTTGGTGCAGGGATATCGCCGCCTTGGTGACATTAAACTTAAACATGGAAGGATTAGTTTTCTCAGTAGTGTTAGGGTACCCGTGTTAGTGTTACATACTGTAATTGTACTAGTTTGTAAGATGTAGCTTCTTATTTATTTATGAAGATGGTGTTCTGCTTTCATTTTTTCTCACTTTACATTTGTCTCCCATCCCCCTGACTATCCCATAGGCCACACAGTGTTGTGACTTCTTGGTAAATCTGTTACCAGGGAAGTTTTTATTCAGACATTCCAGTTTTAAGCATTTTCTAATTCTCTCACTTGCTTTTTCTTCAAAATGGCATGGTTTGCAAGCTTAGGCATGTTTATTGTTTTTAACAAAGGCTTATCAAAATGAACTTGGCAGTTTTTCAGTCGTATACAGCCAAAAAAAGTATTCAGTGCAGCTTTTGGAGCTGTTTATACATTCCTTAACTAACCAACTGCTTTGCTTTTAAAAATCGCTAATTTGGAAGCTATTTGCTTATGAGAGAACCTTTGTCGTATATCTCAAAACTCACCCCTTAAAGGGGTATAATAATTGAATTGAGAAAAACCAAATCCACATTTGATGTTGGGAGATTCCAAGTACAAAGATGTTCTCTCTGTCTGTTTCTAATTTGTTCTACATCAAAGGACTTCGGGAAGTGTCATTATCTAACAATGTCCTATTTGAAAGTGGTCTCTGTTAAACACTTGGAGGAGAGTCACGATTTCTGACGGCTGCTAGGCACCCAAGATGAGTTGATTTTCTTCATCCGCCCACCACTTCAGACACCCATCAGGTACCCGTCTCCTTTACCCCTTCTTTTACTCCACACTCATGAATGGGATGAGTTGCTGTAACCAGGTAGGAAGTTACACGCCATTAATTAATTATTTAATGTGCTCCTTCTTTACTTAATGAGTAAGTAATTAACACTTATCACTGCTACCCCCTCTGCATGCCATCCCCTCCATCCCCCCCCCCCCCAGTACTCCTGGGTAATGGAGTACTGACCCACACTAAAACAACACATTGGGTTAGCCAGTGCCCTCCTTCCCTCTGAAACACCTGTTGGTTGCTGCTCAGAGCACAGGGGCCACTATGGCAAATAGCTATCATCACAAGAAACTGGTGTACTTTGCTTTTATCAGCCCAGGTGTATGCTTACAGTGGCGTTTGCTCATAGTCCTGTTTATTCCAGCAGAACTTGCTAGTGTAATTTTGCAATTTAATGACGTGTCACATAAAGCGAAGAGATGGAAATGCCAAAGAATGCCTTTTCTATAAAAACTAAATTGATTGCCGTATAGGCGCATAAAAGTAAGTCATTTTTTTTTAAGTTTATTTATTTATTTTTGAGAGAGAGAAAGTGCAGGTGGGGGAGGAGCAGAGAGAGAGAGGGAAAGAGAGAGAATCCCAGGCAGGCTCCACACTGACAGTGACAATGCAGGGCTCGGATCCATGCACTGTGAGGTCGTGACCTGAGCCAGCGCTTAATCTGCTGAGCCACCCAGGTGTCCCAAAAGTAAGTTATTTTTAAAAACAGTATCAACACACGCTACAACACGGTTGAACCATGAAAACATTATGCTAAATGAGAGAAGCCAGACACAAAAGACCACATGTTGTACGATACGCCCACCATAGGCAAATCCATAGAAACAAAAAGTAGTTTCGTGGTTGCCGTGCTATGGGGGTGGGGAAAGTTGAGGGTGACTGGTGAGGGTTATATGGTTTCTTTTGGGGATGATGGCTTTGTTCTCGAATTAGATAATGGTGATGGCTTTGTAGTATGTGAGTGCACCGAACTGTAGCCTTTAAAATGATTAAAACAGTAAATTTTGTCTCAACCTCCTCCCCCAAAGATAATGAAGCTAAATAGAGAAAGAAAAGTCAGCAAACAGGCTGCTACTATTTAGGCATGGAACCGACAGCTATAAATGATTGGAAAACTATAATAAAGCAAATCCAGAAAGATTTTGCACTCAGGTTTTTCCACAAGTGACTTTAAGGTACAAGTGCTTTTAAGAAACAGAAGCAGGAAATCTGGGTGTGGTTTCACCAAGAAGGCAACCCAGAACTCCGGTCGTGACCTGATAGCTGAAGGTTAGTGAGTGATTTTGCTTGTATTTATGTGACTAATGTTGAAATACAATGTTTGAAATATGTCGTATCAACTTTTTGACTCTGCTTTTACTGACTTCTGACTGCCCCAGTTAAGAGAGATCTTAATTTTTCAGTTTCTTAGAGTACCCGTGTATCTTGAAAATAGCTCATCCCTCTGCTTCTGGAGAGAAATTCCATGTTTATAAGCCTCTCTTATGGATGTAATGTTAGCTACTCTGTGCCTCTCTTATGGATGTAATGTTAGTTACTTCCTGTTTATAAAGGGAACCTGAACCTAGTCTTCAAGCTTTAAATCCCCATAAAAGTCACTGTCTGTCTCCCCCCAAGATATCTTATGACTACTATATGTAAACAGAGTAGCCACATAAAATCTTAACCACCCCAATACTTAAACATTTGTTAACTTTATAATTTTTCAAATATTTCTGAGCGCAATCCACCATTTTCTGGTTTATTTAGCACATTACAGATTAAAGCTGTAATTACCTATCTGGGAGGCCAAGGGGTGTTATTTTTGTAATTTTACTTTTTTGGATGGGATACTTTCCACGGGAGTAAGCTCATATTTACCTACTGAAACCAGTCGTGTTTCTTGAAATAGTAATTTCATCGTTCTAAACTTGTGACTTCAAAACACCTGCATTCATAGCCCATGAAGGAACTGCCCCCCCCCAAAAAAACCCCCCAAAACAAACAAAACCCAAACCCACACTCACAACTAAGTTAGATCTGCTTGAAGGGAGAATAGAGAGTTATTTCTTCAGTCTGATGTTGGTCAACCAGACAACTAGCAAAAAGCAATCTTGACCATCATTATTAACGGGTCACGAATGCGGAAGCCCACTCACAGGCATCACTGCCATCAAAAAGAAGGTGTTTGTCCCAGGGGTACCTGGCTGGCTCAGTGGGTAGAGCACACGACTGTTGAACTTGGGGTCATGAGTTTGAGCCCCAAGTTGGGTGTAGAGATTACTTAAGGAAATTAAAAAGAAAAGTGGTTTGTCCAGGTTGAGGCCTGACTACTGAGTGATCAGTCACTTGATTCAAGACTATATCAATGGTTCTCAGCGCTAGCTTCACATTAGAATCACCTGGGAGGGAAGAACAGTATTTGTGCCAAGGACCCATCCTCAAAAATTCTGATTCACTAGGTCTGGGTTAGGGCCAGGGCACCAGTGGTTTTTCAGTCTCCCCTGGTGAACCTCCTGTGTAGGCAGGGTTGTGAACCTGATGTATATAATACTTAATAATTTTACACTTTTTCAGAACAACTTTTATTGAAACAAAGTATGATTTCTTTTAAAAAAAATTTTTTTTTCAACTTTTATTTATTTTTGGGACAGAGAGAGAGACAGAGCATGAACGGGGGAGGGGCAGAGAGAGAGGGAGACACAGAATCGGAAACAGGCTCCAGGCTCTGAGCCATCAGCCCAGAGCCCGACGCGGGGCTCGAACTCACGGACCGCGAGATCGCGACCTGGTTGAAGTCGGACACTCAACCAACTACGCCACCCAGGCGCCCCGATTTCTTAACATACTTGATGAAAATACTAAACATGAGACTTTTTTCTTCTTTTTAATTAGTACTACAATTTCTCTATATGGTACTCACTCAGTATATGGGAAGCTTTCCCAATGGTCGAATGAATTTTCACTGATTTTCCTCCTGTGGGAGGAATTCACTGAGCTTATGTCTGTACAATGTCAGAATAACCAAATCAAGGGGTGCCTGGGTGGCCAAGTCAGTTGAGCATGCAACTCTTGATTTTGGCTCAGGTCATGATCCCGGGGTTGTGAGATTGAGCCCTGCCTAGGGCTCCTCGCTGAGCATGCAGCCTGCTTGAAATTTTCTCTCTCTCCTCTGCCCCTCCCCCCTGCTCACATGTGTCTGTGCACCCTCTCCCAAAAAAACATAAAAAAAAACCCAAAAACAACCCAAAAACAAATCGACCAAGTTGGTGTTATTACAGTCAACCAACCAATAATTGATCAGTCACCCTACTTGTTCTATGTTTTGGTGATTGTTTTTCTTGAGGACAGTAATTTGGCCTTTTCTACAACAATCGGTTTCCTCTATAATAACTTAAAGATGTGTCCTTGTTTATTATGCATTTCCTCAAGTTGATAGGAATCTTAATGTTCAAACTTGTTTCTGAATACTTTTTGTTTAACTGTATCAAAATAAATTTTGAAAAAACATGGTTTCTATGTAAGAAATACCTAAGACTCGTAGAAGCAAGCAGCTTAAACCTTGCCTTATGTGACTTAAAAAAAGTGTCTACTTTAAAAAAAATTTTTTTTTTAATGTTTATTTATTTTTGAGACAGAGAGAGACACAGCATGAACGGGGGAGGGGCAGAGAGAGAGGGAGACACAGAATCGGAAGCAGGCTCCAGGCTCTGAGCCATCAGCCCAGAGCCCGACGCGGGGCTCGAACTCGCGGACCGTGAGATCGTGACCTGAGCTGAAGTCGGACGCTTAACCGACTGCGCCACCCAGGCGCCCCAATAGTGTCTACTTTTAAGTTTTTCCTTACCATTAAGATTTACTGTCTTTGAGAAAATGTGATAAGGTGATAGACACAGTGAAAGACGCTGATCTAGTGCACTTCTTAGAACTGACTTTATGTTTAATGACATTTGTTCTTATTTTACTTCTAATACTGTTGGGAATTCTCACCCACTGTTACCAGTTCGCTGTCCCCAAATGTGCTTTCCCTGTTGATTTTTGTATTAAAAGTAGCACCTTCATGGATGTTGGCCGGTCATTTTTGAACCGTGTTTTGCAGATTTCTGGGAGTTTCAAGGAGTCGCAGGGGCTGTTATGGGGCATGGGGACAATGAGGGGGAAAGATGTCCTGCATCCAGTTTGGGGTTCCCTTTGGTGGTCTCGACTGCAACCTGAGCAGGTGTGCTATTCTTGGTTTCGCATTTTGGATTTCCAAGTCAGATTTTATCTGAACAAAGGCTTTCTTGGTGAAAACAAGTTGGTAAATGATTAGGCCACGTGTTTGTAAGTTTCTGCTTCTGCAACCCTGCCAAATTGGGTTTATGTCATTCTGGTAGCTCCTTACTGTTTCTAACTGCTACTGTGCACCTGTGTTGAAAAAGCCTGGGAAGACCTTGGTCTTACTAACTTTATATCCTCTGTGCCTGTGCAGACAGACAGCCAAATGCGCAGTTAGATATTCTGGGCAAGAAGCATAGATCGGGAGTTATCCGCGTAGAGACTCAGTTTAAGTCCCGCATATATGGAAGTAGTCGTCCAAGGAGAGCGTCTATAGGGAGACATGAGGTGAGTCAAAGATGAAATCCTGAGGAATGGCTGTTCTGGGTCAGGTACCCTCTGTAGTCACATTTTGGTCAATGGAGTTTCCTCTTTCCTTTGCCATTTCCCCACGTATACTTGGGCATAACTGTCAAAAGAGTTGGAGTATGGCTGTATATGTGTGTGGGTGGGGGTAGGGGATGAGGTCAGAGCACATAGACTGTGGAAACCATCCAAGGATGTTTTCTGTTTCTTTTAATACCCTACATCCTAGAGGGCTTATTCTTTTTTTTTTTTTTTTTTTTTAATTTTAGAGAGAGAGAGTACACGCATGTGCAAGCAGAGGAGAGGCGGCGGGGAGGGCAGAGAGAGAGAGAGAGAGAGAGAGAGAGAGAGAATCTTAAGCTCCACACTCAGTGTGGATCCCAACGTGGGGCTTGATCCCACAACCCTGGGATCACGACCTGAGCCCAAATCAAGAGTTGGCCACTCAAATGACTGAACCGCCCAAGTGCCCCACCTAGAGGGCTCCTTCTGTATGTGTGTTGATGAACAGAAGAAGAAGATAAACTTGAGTGATTGCCTCATGGATTTGGTAGTGAGAGAGCCATTGCAGAATTTTTGGCCTACAATGATTTGTTAAGAAGCATTATGGTTTCTTGACTTTTAAAATCCAGACGTTGCCCCCACGTCTTCATTCTCCCCTCTGGAACGAGAGAGTGGTGACTGCTAGGCTCTCGGTAAGGTCCCACTGAAGCCCCAGGGTGAGTCTGCATTCCAAAGGGTCTGAAGCTTTATTCTGTTTCATTGACACAGACCCTGCCTTCAGTGCTGGCCAGCTGTTTGGCAAATTTACTTACAAGTCTCAACAGGCAACGGTGTATTAACATAATTTATTAACTCATGAACCCTCTTAGAAAAGCTCAAAGTACCATGGTAAAGAATAAATAAATGTTCATAAATAAGATACTGGCAAAAATATTTTGCTTCATAGTTAGGGGGTTCCAACAATAAGGAGGTTGGTCGTTGTGTCAAAAAATTAAGCACCACACATTTATTTCCTCTCATTTCTACTTCTTTTGGTTGACTTCTTCCCCACTCAAAAAAGATAAAGTACAGAAAACCATATATTCTAATTTTATTAGAGGTGAAGGTCTAATTAAAATTTCAAATGACACTGAATAGCTGCTGCATCCAAATCAGCATCTTGGAATTGTTCTGGCACATTCTGCTTTCTTCATAAACTCTTGCATGATGGTATACGTAATGGGTGGCATATACAGGCAACGTTAAGGTAATGGGTTTTTTAAATTTTAAATTTAAATTTTTAAATTTTTTTAATTAAATTTTTTTAAATTTTTTTAATATTTTTATAAATTTTAATAGTTTTTTAAATTTAAAAAAATTTTTTTTTTAATTTTAATAGTTTTTAAGCTGGGAAGAGACATTTGAATTAGATGAAATGGAATTCATTACTTTTAAAGCCCCTAATAAAAAACATATTGGGATTAAGTAATGTTAAAATAACTCAGTGAGTTTACCGCTTCCTCAGGCAAGCGTGTGCTGAGTACTTGTGTGCATGTGCGAGGTACTTGTGTCAGATGCTGAAGGCCCACAGAGAATAGAGAGGATTTTATCCAAAGGCTTACAGTCTCCTAAGGGATCCGGATGTGTGGACAAATAGTCACGGCATTGTGAAGAGCCCCCTAAAGACCACCTGCTACCTGGTTCAGAGCCAGAGACACTTCATGCTGCCTAGGTTGATCAAAGCATTAAGGAAGGGTAGAAATTCATGAGGCAGACAACAGGTGCAGGCACAATACGTGCAAAGGCACTGGGGTGGGAAAGTCACACTGTGGATGGGACCTCAGGGCGGTTAGGTATGGCGGACCTGCAGTGTATGCATATGGCTAGATGCTAGATAGGACCAGAAGAACTGGCAGGAGCAAGATCATTTAGGGTCTTTGTGTACCACACCACTGAGTTTCAGTTTTGCTTTTGTTGCTAAGAGTAGTCCTTGGAGGCCTTTAAACAGGGGGGTGGGGTGGGAATGGGGGTTGGGTGACAAAATTAGCTTGTGTTTCAAACATGTATGTCTGAATGAGGCTTGAAGAAAGGTCCCAGAGGGTGACACACTGGGAGCCTGTTGAAATGGTACAGATGGGAAGTAAGGTTAATGCCTCACGTAAGACTTCTGCTTTATTCATATTTATATTCTCCGTGCTTGCTGCCCTTATAGGGATGTGGTGGAGATGGCTGGTTAGGCAATTTGATAATCTGGGCAAGCAATCCAGAAAGTGGGCATCACCAGCCAATAGGCTCAGTTGAGCATGACAGGATTGGATGAACAAGACATAATTGGATGTAATTACCCGGGGAGCACGTAAAGGATGACGTGTGAAATGGGTCCAAAAATTGTGGAGGATAACTGGGGTGTGTTCGTTCGTGTTATACCCAGGGCACCTCTTGGTCATCATGCCTTTCTTTTTCCACTCTAGTTACATGTTGATCTTTTTCACTAGCCCGACGGTGAGGGCAGAGACTATGTCTTCTTTACAGTGTCACTGCCATTGTTCACGGTTTAAGTCCTGTGTGTGGAAGTAAGCACCCAAGGAGAGTGTTTATAGAGAGACGTGAGATGGATCAAAGATAAAAATCCTTGCACAGTTCCAGAAAGTGCCACTCACGTGTCTGAGTAGTTGCGTCTCACGGTGAATAGTGTCTTCTGGACTTGTGCTTCAGCTGTGCCTGCCTTACTTGTCCCAGCGGCTGTCACGGTGCCTAAGACATGGTAAGAGTTCAGTAGTGTTTGTTGGATGAATGAATAAATGATACGCCATCGAATGAGTGGTCAGAGGAAGAAGGATCTAGCAAAAGAAAGTAAGAAGCATGGGTATGTAGGGAAGAAGGATACACAGGGAGGACTCCTGTCACGGAAATTCAAGGAAGAAAGGGTTTCAACAACGAGAGAGTGCCAAATGCTGCCGAGAGGTCAATGAATTACGGATGGCAGAGTTACCACTGGCAATTAGGAGTCATTGGTGACGATGTCTAACACGGTGTGAGCAGTATGTAGGGGAGGCAGAAGCCAAATTCCATTCCATTGAGGAGGGAGTGAGAAGAGGGATGAGGAGACAGTGTAGACAGATCATTAAGAGGCTGGGTTTGTGAAGGGACAAAAGCCACTGGGGGCACCTGGGAAGGCGGCACGGTTGGAGGGGGGTTTCTTCCCTTGTCTTCTCTTCCCTTCTTTCCCCTCTCACATTTCTCCTTCCTGCTTTCAAGATGAGAGATACTTGAGTGTGTAGGCTAAAGAGGATCCAGTATAAAAGTCTAGGTTCAAAATATAGAAACTAGAAGAGGGGATACTAACCTGAAAAATATAAAAGGACATGTCTCTCTTTTGAAAGGAACAAAAGGGATCAAGGATGTGTGTGGATAGGGATGAACTGGAGGAATAAGCTGAAGGGGAAAAATGGAGTAAAAGCAGCCCCCATTTTCCCTCTAAAATAGTAACAGCATTTTTGGGACAGTTTATATGTTCTAAGCATTGTTAAGGCTACTTTACACGTGTTAATAACTCTCTGAGTTCTTGCAACAATCACGTGAGGAGGAAGTTGTTATCCCAATTTTAAAAACAAGACAACTGAAGCCGGGAGGGGTTCAGCATCTTGCTGAGGTTGTACAGCTGCTAAGAAACAGAACCAGGAAGCCCCTAAAGCTGTTCGCCATCCTGCTGAGGGGTACATGGAGTACTTAAGATTCTGAATAACCATTGTGCAGATGGAGCAGGTGCTGATATTGTTGCTGAGTCACTTCGAGCACTTAGTTTACGTGTTGGAAATCATAACTGTGCCATTTAATTTGCAAGGCTGAGAGATTTCCTCTAGCAAAACTTGCCTTACCAGTTATAGGAACGGACAAATTTGGATGGTCTGAATTGATTCAAAATTGGGGATTGGTGGTTTGGAAGGAGTGGGGGTGTCAGAAAAAGGGCAATTGACATAACAGAGAACGAGCTCTAGCCTCTAAGGAGTGGGACAAGCTGAGGAAATGGGAGAAAATGGAGAAACCAGGGACGTGGGCGCTCAGGGAGGTTGGAAGCTAGGTGCAGTAGGAGTTAGGGAATTGCTGTTGGATAGAAGGTTGGGGTTTGGGAGGGATACTGACATCTCACAACAACTGTAGATTCCAGAAGTGAGGATTAGCACTGGTGATGATTGATGATGTGGCTTTGGGAGTACATGGCTAAATTAAATGGAGGTGAATCTTTTTTTTTTAACTTTATCTTTTTTAATTTGCATCCAAGTTAGTTAGCCTATAGTGCAACAATGATTTCAGGAGTAGATTCCTTAATGCCCCTTACCCACTTAGCCCATCCCCCCTCCCACAACCCCTCCAGTAACCCTCTGTTTGTGCTCCATATTTAAGAATCTCTTATGTTTTGTTCCCCTCCCTGTTTTTATATTATTTTTGCTTCACTTCCCTTATGTTCATCTGTTTTGTCTCTTAAAGTCCTCATATGAGTGAAGTCATATGGTATTTGTCTTTCTCTGACTGGCTAATTTCGCTTAGCATAACACCTCCGGTTCCATCCACGTAGTAATACTCCAATACAGTAATACTGCCGAGAATGCCCCACATCTTCTTTATCGAATGGAGGTGAATCTTAAGGCTTGTGATGAGCTCAAGGTTGAGGCTGAGATCAGCCAAGATGTTGGGGACATGTTGACTAGATCCTTTCTCTTGTTGGAAGATGGTGCCCACTAGCCCCGTGGACTGGTCTGGACTTTAGAAAGCTGTAAGACAAGTATGTTACAGTTCTAGGGAAAGATACGAAAGGTTGACTAATATCCGGCATGCAATAAATATCACTCGATCTCAATAGAACGTTGTCAAAAGACAGTTGAATAGCTTCTATTTTGCACTGTCGTTTCTGAAAAACTAACTTGCAAGTACCGGTTGGCAAAACAACACATTTCACAAGTAACTTCTGATGCTTTCGCCAAATCGTCCTTATCAACCTGCCAAGAAAGGACTGCGTGCTCTCACGAAACCCCCTCTTCCTCTTCCTTCTCCCTCCTCTTTCTTTTCTCTGGTAGTGTGCAGTACAGCACTCTGTGGGCGGGGAAGCAACTGGGGATCATCAGGCTTCCAGCTGTCGAGCTTTGTTGTGATTTGTGGGGGTGGGGGTCATGGGAGAGGGGCCAGAAACTTGAGTGGGACTCAGTGTGGTGTCTTTGCTTCTATAGTTAGCCATGTGATGGGAACCAGCAATATGCATTCCCTTTGTACAGCTGTGCATACCACTGTCTGCTCTCCTCCTCTGCCCATTCAGGATTTTGGAAGTCAAAATTAGATCTGATGTAAGCTCAGAATACCCACACGTGAGGATCTGGGGCTACTGCACAGGGGACAGGACACGTGTGCTGGGCCCCATGTGTAAATGGCGTTTGTAGAGAGTATATCAGGTGGGCGGTTTGGAGGTCTAAGAACGGAAACTCCAACCTGGCCCGGCTTCACTGGTAAGGAAAAGGATTCTTTGTGCGGTGGAAAGTCCAGGAGCAGAAATGTCTGCGCTCTGACTTTAGTTCTCTGTGATTCTCTTGGCTCTGCCCCTGCCATGGTCCGCAGATGGCTACGGTTGTTTGAAGGGCCACATGGAAGGGGAGCGACGGCATCTTTCACGTCTGCTCAGTAGTGATGAAATCTTTCCAAGAAGCTCCCGAAAGACTTTGTTGTCACTGGCAAAGTTTGGGTCACTGCCCTTTCCTTAAATCAGTCCATGACTGGCTGGCGGAACAGGATTGCTATGATTCTTGATTAACCACTTGGGATGGACTGGGATGTTGGGAATCACGTCCATGATAGAGAGAAGGCTTGAGGCCATTATTACAAAATTCCAGCCTCCTCAAGGGGAAGGGGCCTTGGAGGACCGTCAAGTCCCCAAGTCAACATTTGCTGGCAGTAAGGACTTGGACAAATTATTCTGTGAGCTTCTGTTTTCTCTTACAGGATCACCGTGGGACTCGAAAACACTTTATGTAAACTTTAAGGAGCTATACAAATGCTAATTTTTCATTTAATAATAATGATGATGATAATAAGGATAACAGTTTCATTTACTGAGCACTTACATGTTCCAGGCACTTGCAGAAGGCATTTAATGCATTTTCTTTATTACTCACTAAACACAGATTGAGCAACCATTATACTCAAGGCATTCTCCTAAGTGCTTTATTTCTGATCTCTGTTAAGCTGAGATCTGGAACAGTAAGGCTAGGGACAGAGAAGTGGTGGTGGGGGGGAGGTGCTCCGTTTCATGTACGGATTTCAGTTTTTCGGACTGCGTGACTGAGAAGTGGCAGCTGGCTTGTGGTGCCTCTGACAATTGCTCTGTTTTCTGCCACTGATGGCCTTCGGCTAACTAGTGCAGGGCTCCCTGAACCGGGGATTTGCCGCACACAGGTGTGCATGTGCTTTTGATGCTTTTCTTTTATAAGCATTTGCATGTTTCTGCTCTTGAAATAGAGGGATTTATAAGTGTTTATTAGGTGCTTGTCTGTGCTGCCTCATCTGAGCCTCATGAAGTCAAGCCTTATTTTGTATTTGTACTGAGGCTTAGTGGTCATGAGATCCTCAGGTAATGAAGTCTGTAGGTGGTGGGGCATCGGTTTTTTGATGTTGCAAATTGCCCTGCTGTGAACATCATTGCAAAGTGAACTTTTTTCATATTTTGGTTTTGTGTCCTTCAGATAGTTTCCCTGAAGGAGAATCTGGGTCAGAGGGTCTGAACTTTTTATACAGATTGCGTGATTGGTTCACGGAAGGTTTTTGAATGGTGAAAATGGCACACTTGTAGTGTTTTGTTTTGGTTTTTAATGTTTGTTTATTTTTGAGAGAGTGAGAGCAAGTGAGGGAGGGGCAGAGAGAGAAGGGGACAGAGGATCCGAAGCAGACTCTGCACGAACAGCAGTGAGCCTGATGCAGGGCTTGAACTCACGAACCGAACCGTGAGATGATGACCTGAGACGAAGTCAGATGCTTAACGACGGACTGAGCCCCCCCAGGCGCCCCGGCACACTTGTAGTGTTACTTGGGGATCATGTGTTTTCTCATTCTACGGTGTTTTATTATGCCCGGGATCATAAGGTATTTCCAGAAAATCTGAACTGTTCTAATACCATACAACTTACATTTTCCCGGGTCCCCCCTTGCAATTATAATAAAAACAGTGTTACTGTGGCTCAGCCCCTACTGGATTTTGAGGAGGTCCCGCCTATGTCAGTTCCTCCCTATTAGTTCCTAACATCCTGGGGAGAAACTAAACTTCTCCATCTTGATTTATCCTTTCCTTAGTGTGTGAGTTGCTGCTCTTGCGGCTTCTTGATCTGCATGCAAATAGACTCCCTGCAGGGCTATCTTTGATGCACATCTGCTTTTTATTCGTAGTTCTGGCCCTCATGCTGGGAGCTCTGCTATACTCTTAGACAATATGTGAGCAAATTGATGGGGAAAATGAAGAGATATACTGTGTTTTTTTTGCTGATGCAGTATGAATATGGAAAATCTATTTTGGTGTTGTGGGGCAAATAGAACGACTTCCATTCGGATGACTTGACCTCCCCTGTAATTCTCTCAAGGGTTCCTAAAATACTTCTCTCCGCAATTCTTCCTACCCCACCAGATCTATTGATGAATGAAGCTACGTAGCCAATGGAAAGTCAGGGGAAGAAACCACGGCTATTCTTAAATAGATTTAAAAAAAATCATAATTGTAACCATAGCCAATTTGTATGTGTATTTTGCTCTTTGTACATTTCCTCAGCTAGTTTTTCACACTAGTGTGTTGAGTGGGATAATAGGAAAAAGCAAAAGAGTGGGACCTTGCAGGGGACTCTCAACAGAGCACACAGTGTGACCAGGGCTGGAGGGGACACAGAGAGTGCCGTGGCAGCAACTAAGTGGTTTGAGGGAGGGCCCAGGACAACCCTATGTAGCCCGTAGGACACTGGAGCCCCAGGAGGCCACTCCTACCTGGTTGGTTACACAGCAAGTCAGTGGGAAAGCCTGGATTTCAAACCAGGTCTTTCTACATTCAAATGGCACCTTCTTTATTTGCTTTTTTTGTTTTCTTTTTCCAGATTTGAATTTTCAAAATTACCTCTAAAATAATTCAGACTTCACAGAAGGGAACAAAAGGGCATACTGCTTCCCCCACCTTCTCTCATATCTGAGGCT
The DNA here is from genome assembly GCF_016509475.1 of Prionailurus bengalensis. Lineage (NCBI taxonomy): Eukaryota > Metazoa > Chordata > Mammalia > Carnivora > Felidae > Prionailurus > Prionailurus bengalensis. Next base: position 49,871,101 of record NC_057351.1, on the reverse strand, counting down.
TATGTTATTTTTTATTATTTTAATTCTAGTATAGTTAACATATAGTGCTTAGTTTCAGGTGTTCAGTATGGTGATTCAGCACTCCCATATGTTACCAGTGTGGACAAGCACACTCCTTAATCCCCCCAGCCCCACTCACCTCCCCTCTGGCAACCATCAGTGTGCTCTCTATAGTTAAGTATCTGTTTCTTGGGGTGCCTGAGTGGCTAAGTTGGTTAAGCGGTTAAGCGTCTGACTTCAGGTCACAGGTCATGATCTCACAGTTTGTGGGTTTGAGTCCCATGTCTGATGGCTCAGAGCCTGGAGTCTGCTTTAGATTCTGTGTCTCCCTCTCTCTCTGCCCCTCCCCTCTTGTGTTTCTCTCTCTCTTTCTCTCTCTCTCTCTCTCAAAAATAAATAAATGTTAAAAAAAAAAGGGGGGGCACCTGGGTGGTTCAGTTGGTTGAATGCCAACTTCGGCTCAGGTCATGATCTCACAGTTCGTGAGTGTGAGCCCCGCATCAGACTCTGTGCTGTGACAGCTCAGAGCCTGGAGTCTGCTTCAGATTCTGTGTCTCCCTCTCTCTCTGCCCTTCCTCTGCTGATGCTCTGTCTCTCTCTCTCTCAAAAATAAATAAAAACTAAAAAAAAGAAAAAAACGAATCTGTTCCTTGTCTTGTCTCCTACCCTGTCCCCCCTTGCTTGTTTGTTTCTTAAATTCTACATTGTGAGTGAATCAAGTTTACAGTTTACATTTTCAAATCTCCCCCTTCCACCAATAGGACTCAAGAAGCTATTTTCATTTTGAATTTTTAAAACATGGCTCTTGGAGCGCTTGGGTGGCTCAGTGGGTTGAATGTCCTACTTCGGTTCATGGTTCGTGAATTCGAGCCTCACTGGGCTTGCTGCTGAGGATGCAGAACCCACTTAGGATCTTCTGTCCCCCTCTATCTCCACCCCTCCCCCGCTCCCACTCTCTCTTTCAAAAATAAATAAATAACATTAAATAAACCTTAAAAAGACTCTTAAACCCTTGAATTTTTCTCGAATTAGGCCTTGGCAAGAACTATTTGCCTATTGGGGTGCCTGGGTGGCGCAGTCGGTTAAGCGTCCGACTTCAGCCAGGTCACGATCTCGCGGTCCGGGAGTTCGAGCCCCACGTCGGGCTCTGGGCTGATGGCTCAGAGCCTGCAGCCTGCTTCCGATTCTGTGTCTCCCTCTCTCTCTGCCCCTCCCCCGTTCATGCTCTGTCTCTCTCTGTCCCAAAAATAAATAAACGTTGAAAAAAAAAATAAAAAAAAAGAACTATTTGCCTATCATGGATTTAGGGGGTTCCTCACCCTTATTGGAAATATCAGTTGGCCCCCAAAGTCTCGTACCTTAGACAGAAGGTTAACCCAAAAGAAGTGCTAAAATTCAAATGGGAAATTACAGTGCCACTTAGTTCCTGTGATTTGCCAATTAATAGGAGGGGATTAAAAACTATTACTCTCTTCCTGTCCAAGTAGAGTTCAGTTTGAGAACCTTCCAGTAGTGAAGACTGGTAGACACTGAACTAAATTTCCCCTTCCAGCTTGATTCAACCAAGCTGCCCTAATTACAAGTTTGAAGGAGTTTATAATCTAGTAGGAAACAAGGTAGGCAGTCACCTTGCCAGGTAAAAAACAGGGTGCAGAGCAAATAACTCCTGGAAACAAGATCACAGAGAGAATACATCTATTCCAAAAGAAATCTTACCAGTTATTTACAGTATCCGTTCACAAGGAAATGGTCGGTCATGGCAGTTAAACCAGGGGTTGCAAAATCGCCCCTCTTTGGGAACTCAAGCGTGAAGTAGCTGAGTCTTGACCTAATAGGGAGGGAGCGGGCTGTCGCCAAATTGAGGAAAACATTCTTTTGCCATTGGACAGATCCTCAAGTTCTGTTCTTCGTGCCAGGGATATATCAGCCAACAAGGCCGACAGAAATCCCTGCCCTTCTGGAGTTTACATTCTAATTTGTCACTGCCTTGAAAAACAAATAACCAAGCCAGTTAGACTTCTCTCTAGAGTAAAAGTCAATGAGTCAGACACATTGGTGTGTTCCTGTAACCAAACTGCCCAGATCCCAGCTTTGTTTGCCTGGAGGCCCTTTTCACATAGCTGATGTTTCTGGATAAGTGAGATTCTTGTAATTACAATAGACGTTGAGGTGGCTAATTTTTGGTATTCTGCTCATTCTGTTGCCTTAATTTGCCAAATAACCATAATTATAAAATACCTTTGGCTCTACAGGGCAGCCCCTGGTCTATTTCGTTCCAGTTTTGCTACTGAATTGAAAATAGAGCATTGGGAAAAAGGCCATCTGTCCTTGCATGGATTGTGTTAATTGGTGATGCCCTAGTGCCGTTGACAACCACCCCAGCTCCCTCGGGGCTCCCCTGCGCTGGGAGCTCCCCCCATCCCCACGCCCACCCACCGGGAGCCGTGTGACTCTGATGAGATCACTAGAATAACACGCTTGAGAGAGCTTGGACCTCAGAAACCATGTGCCTTTTCTTTGAGCTTCTTGTGGGAAAATGGGGATAAGGAGCATTTGTGACTGCTCTTATCTCATTTTTGCAGATGGAACTTCTGCTGGGTCTGCAAAGTGAGGCGAAATTGATAGTTTGGGAGAGAGAAAACGCTGGCCACTGGCAGGGATTAGAGTCCTCTGTTCTGTTCAGCCTTCAATGCCTGGGAGACTGTCTTTAGCAATTTAATGGATATTAAGGATGTGAATGACTGTGGCCCGGATTCCTGTCTCAGGAACTTCTTGGCGTGTGTACCCACGAGCTCCTGCTTGCCTTGCATGTGGGGGGGTGCTGTGCTGAGCCCGGAGGCAGTGATTTTGCCACGCCAGCATCTCAGCAGTCCCGACCTGGGGCATGTTCCACTGGGGGGACCTGAGAGTCCCGACAGGCCACGTTGTATTACAGAAGTGGTCTTGGGTTGTTACCGCGAATCTGTGTGCCCTCAAGTAATCCCATCACCCACTGAAATGCTGCCAAACGCCTCATGGGCATCTTTACATCTACACAAAGTCCAGTGGGCACTGTTGGGAGCCCAACGTTTGTGTCTCCCCTGCATATGTCGAAGCCCCAACCCGCAATGGGTGGTCTTAGAAGGTGGGGCCTTTAAGGTGTTAAGTTTAAGTGAAGTTGTGAAGGTGGAGCCCCGTGGTGAGATTAGTGTCCTTAGAAGAAGAGGAAGAACCGGGAGGGCTGAGGAGAGGCCATGTGAGCACACAGCCAGAATTTAGCCCCCTGCCAACCCCAGGAGGAGAGCTCTCACCAGAGCCCCACCATGCTGGCACCCTGGCCTCCGACTTCCCGCCTCCACAACTGTGGTATTTTGTTACGACAGCCCGAGTGGACTAGGACGGGCTCAAGTGCCTCTTTTTAGAGTCTTACCTGATCTGCCAGTAGGGTTGATAATGCTGTTCCTTTCTTCTTTGACCTCTGACCCCGTGCTCTCCTGGATTTATCTTTACCTTTCTCAATTTCCTTGCAACCTCTACTTCTCCTGACCCTCCTTGAGAGATTGAGATTCCTCAGAGTCCTGCTTTCTCTCTTTACTCTCTCTTCTCTTCCACCTACCGTCAGGACACCTCACTCCTCAAATTGGGGTCTGTGGACCAGCACATAGGCCTCACTTGTGACTTTATCAGAAATTCGGATCTCAGGCTCCACCTCAGACCTGCCGAATCTGAACCTGCTTTTAACAGGAGACACTCACAGAAGTCTGAAGGGCCTACTCTTTAACGTCTCAGTGACCAAGGGTGCTCCCCAGCACCTGTGTACATGTGGACACCAGACCTCTCCCCTGGGCCCTAGACCAGTCTCATAGGGATAGCAAATGCTCCCTGTCTAGAGCTTTGCTCCTCTTTTTCCAAATAAGCACCTATTCCTTCGGGCAACCAATAAAATACAGGGGCTCTTCAAAAACTTAAACAAAATTGTTTTTTAATGTTTTGTTTATTTTTGGGAGAGAGAGAATGCGAGTGGAGGAAGGACAGAGAGAGGGGGACAGCAGATCTGAAGTGGCTATGCACGGAGAGCAGCAAGCCCGATACGGGACCCAGACTCACAAACTGCAAGATCCTGTCCTGGGCCGATGTCAGACACTCAACCAACCCAGCCACCCAGGTGCCCGTCTTCAGGAACTTTTACTTTAGAACTTCCATTTAACCTCATACTCCTGGTTAAATGGTTCCTTTGGGGTTAAGAGAGCTAATCTAATAGGCAATATGCTCTGATCCGGCTGACCCCATTGTTCAGCTGGCCTCTCCTCTGAGTGATCCGTGCAGCTAACAGCCTTTGCTAAATATTTTGAATATTGCCCAGGGTATCATGTTCAATTCATACCTTGTCTAGCTTTCTCCCTCTGTAGTAAACTTGAAAGTATACAGGTACTTAATAAATATTTTTAATTAGTATTATTCATTATATTTGTTACTAACTGTAACATATTAAAGGTATTAGGACTTAATAAATATTTTTAATGGTGAGCAAACATCAAGTTCTCTTGAGTGAAGTGCAAGCTTTCCAGAATATTTGTGAATGACCCTAGGTAGGGTTCCCTGGGAATGTAGTGTGACCTGATATGTTACATGATTGAATCATCCAACATCTTTTTGGGACAAGAAAAGTCAGAGGCAATGCAACTGTCTGACAACAGAGGACATTAATTATAGTAAATTCACACAAATACTTTGCAGCCATTACAATGATTAGAGTACATTTATTAACATTCATGATGTCAAACTAAATGAAAAGAACAAAGTAAAGATAAAATGATTACAGTTTTGTATTTTTTTTTTTTGAAAAAGAGCAAGAACATAAGTGGGGAAGAGGTGCGGGGGTGGGGAGAGAGAGAGAGAGAGAGAGAGAGAGAGAGAGAGAGAGAGAGTCTTAAGCAAGCTCCATGCTCAGTGCAGGGCCCTACACGGGGCTTGATGCTACTACCCTAGGATCATGACCTGAGCAGAAATCAAGAGTCAGGCACTCGACCAACTGAGCCACCCAGGCACCCCAGTTTTGGATTTTTTTTTTGAGGTATGGTGAAATATATGTACTGTACAGTTTACCATTTTAACCCTTTTAAGAGTACAATAACATTAAGTACATTCCTATTGTTAAGCAACCATCACCATCGTCTATCTGCAGAACATTATTTTTTAATCATTTCAAACTGAAACTCCATACCCGTTAAACAATAACTTCCCGTTCTTTGTCTGTCCAGCCCCTGATAACCACCATTCTTTGTGTTTTTATGAATTTGACTCACATAAGTGGAGTCATGTATTTGTCACTTTGTGACTGGCTTATTTCCCTTAGCATAATGTCGTCAGGGTTCGTCCGTGTTGCAACATGTGTCAGAACTTCCTTTTTAAGGCTAATATTCCATGATGTTCATAAACTTTATTTTGTTTACCACTTGAGTTGCTTCTACCTCTTGGCCCTTACGAATAACGCTGCTATGAAGATAGCTGCACAGATATCTGTTCGAGCCCCTGCTTTCACTTCTTTTGGGCATATACCCAGCCGTGGAACTGGTCGGTCATATGGTAATTCTATTTTTAATATTTTGCAGAGCCACCATACTGTCTTCCAACAGAGGCTGCACCATTTTACATTCCCACCAGCAGTGCCCAAGCCTTCCAATTTCCCTGTGTCCTTGCTAGCACTAGTTATTTTCGGGTTTTGTTTTTGTTTTTTATAGTCGCCGTTGTAATGGATATGAGGTCTCAGTGTTGTTTTTAAAAAGATGTAGGGAGGGGCGCCTGGGTGGCGCAGTCGGTTAAGCATCCGACTTCAGCTCAGGTCACGATCTCGCGATCCGTGAGTTCGAGCCCCGCGTCGGGCTCTGGGCTGATGGCTCAGAGCCTGGAGCCTTGCTTCCCATTCTGTGTCTCCCTCTCTCTCTGCCCCTCCCCCGCTCATGCTCTGTCTCTCTCTGTCTCAAAAATAAATAAAACGTTAAAAAAAAATTAAAAAAAAAAGATGTATTGACAGGCATACATAATATAGAAAAAAAAGATTCTCCAAAGGATTTACTCCAAATAAAAACAGTACCTATTGGGTGGCAGGACGTAGATGATTTTTGTCATCTTTGTAGATGATTGTTCTCCTTTTGCTCTATGCTCTCCTTTTTCTGCATTAAGGATGTATAATACGTGTAATTAAAAATGCCTGAAACTCAGAGTCAAGGTTTATCAGTTCAGATGTTGGCAGCAACTTGTTTGCCTCTGGCTGTGCAGCGCTCACGTGGGTCCTCATACTTGCTGATTTTGGACTTGAGGCTGCCCCTGTCACGTTGCCACTCTTCACGTTGAGGCCCTCCACGGATGCTCCAGTGCTTGGGGCCCGGCTGCTGCTCATTCCTCTGCCCAGTGAAGCAGAACCAGGTTTTCTTGGCATTGGATGAGATGCAGGAAACTATTCTAACCAGGTGTCAGCTTTCTGGTGCCCTAGGCCACTTCCTCCCCCATTTGGATTTTTAGCACAAAGAAATCTCCTTTTTGGGGGTGTTTACTCAGCAAGGTTTGGGCCGGTCGTCTTAACTGATTGCAAATGGAAGGGAAAGTTACTTTCTTCCTATTCTGTGAATTATACGCTCTGTCATTTTCCAAAGAGTTTCAAGGCTCATACATAAGATTGACTCTGTGTCGGCTTAAAAAGCAGTGAGGGTTGCATGTGTACCAGTTCAGAAAGAACCAAAAGAAAAGCTTTCATGGAGCAAATTACTACCTTTATGAAAATAAGGGCTGTCCAGTTTACAGTAATATAATTTATTCCTTTTTTTTTTTTGCTTACTGTATTTGTTGATGTGGTAGCTGAAAGGATGGCTTTCTGCTTGTTTTTTTTTAGGGGTGGAGAGGGAGCCAGGGACGGGTATAAGGAGAGGCTTCAGTTAAAGCTCTCTCTACTTGTAATTGGGTGTTTTAATCAATTACCAATGACCTTTCGTGGGGACCTTCTTTTGGTCGTTTTGCTTGGACGGGACGATTCTGGCTGCCGAGTTCGAGGGCCAAGATTTTGAAGCAAAGTCCAAGAGACTGTTGGAACAGTCCAAACTTGAGCTGTTAGCACTTGTGCTGATCTTGTGCAGATAGGAGACGGACTGGTGAGATCCGACAACTGAGCCTGGGGCCTCGTAGAGATGGAAGGAGTGGAAGCTGAGGACAAATTGTGTATCGGGGAGGCGCGAGAGCAATTCCACATCTTCATCATGTTACATCTGGATAAGGCATCGCTGTTGCTTTTATCTCCACATCTCTTCCCTGTGCTCAGATTTCTCACAGACCTCTCAAGAGAGAAGCCGTCGATAACTTCGGGTTTGGCTTTCTGCCACCTTCTCCCCTCACTTCCAGCTTCCTCCATGCCTGCCATTCCTTTCTGTCAGCATAGCCCCAGCCTGGTGCAGGCCTTGGTGGCCCAGATCGTATGGAGGCAACTTCAGACTCCACTGTAGGCACCGTGCCTGCCCACAGCCTGACTGTGGGCTCATCTCTGGTTACTCTGGGCACACCCACCCCTGACCCAGCTGGCCCCGTGGTCTTTTTCAGGTCACTGCCTCTGACTCACCTGCTCGTGTCTTTTTCTCTAGGCACATCTAGAATCCATGTGCTCCAGCACCCGCTGCACCCTCCCTCCCCTCTCTCCCTACAGTGCGTAACCACTCATTTTAGTCTGTTTACCATTATGCGCATCCGCAAGGAGAAGGCAGGCAGCCATTGAAAAGAGGTCCAGCACAGGTTGATGGGAGGGTACAGGGACCTTTTATAATTCCAAGTGGGATCTGGATAACAACTATGGGTTAGATGGCGTACATTAATTGTTCCTGAGTTTTCTTCTTACCAAAGTTAAGTCACCACCTCATTTTAAAACCTTTTTTAGGGGCGCCTGGGTGGATCAGTCGGTTAAGCGTCCGACTTCAGCTCTGGTCACGATCTCACGGTCCGTGGGTTCGAGCCCCGCGTCGGGCTCTGGGCTGATGGCTCGGAGCCTGGAGCCTGCTTCCGATTCTGTGTCTCCCTCTCTCTCTGCCTCTCCCCCATTCATGCTCTGTCTCTCTCTGTCTCAAAAATAAATAAAGGTTAAAAAAAATTTTTTTTAAACCTTTTTAAAATAAAACAAGGCCATGTTTACATGTTGAGGTTAACCACGGACCCACCACTTAAGTAAGACATTTTTAATATAAAAAGAAAGTAATGAGAAAAAAGGTGGAAGCCGGTTACATGAGAAGTAAGCCATTTCGATGTATTTGTAATTTAATAACGTTTGTTATGCCAAGAGAGAGTTGCCCTGTCCTTTTTAAAGCCTGTTGTTGAGTGATGTGGGGCTGCTTTTGAGAACATTCACTGGAGAGAAATGAACTGAGTGCTTGTCTGTCATTGACAAGGTACAAACAGGAACCCCCTGACCGTGACCTCAGATAGTAATTTTAATTGTGGGTAGAACATGTGTTTCCTATAAGCTTTGCCAGGCACTGTTGCTTCTTATTTGTTCAATTTCTGCTGAAGAGGTGAAAGAGAGACGACTGCTGGCTTCTTTGGACAGATGGAGGTCTAATGGATATGAAGTCGGGGAATTCCTGATCCTTTGCCAAATTAATATTCATAAGCGTCATGTTGGTCTCAGTCTGTGGCAACCCGTGTGATTTGGCAGCTGGAAACTTTAGTGCATGCTCCTTATGGAATGGGTATTGACTTTATCGATGCCCGGCAGATGCAGAGCTAAGATGAGTGATGTTTATTTGCTTCTGTAATCCCAAGGGCTCAAGGCACTTGACACATTTTTGATAGCCCTCCAGAGTGTGGCTCCGAAACCCTGCAAACCCCTGGGCAAGAGGCTGAATTCTCAGGAGCGTTGCTCGTCCGCTGGTGAATGCATGCAGCATCCAGTTCTCTGTCGTACCAGGAATATTTTGGTGGGCATCACTCCTGCCTGAATCCTGGCATCAGATGGAGGTTGTGCAGGCTGTATACCGCCTCTACTCCTCTTGTAAGCAGTTGTGAATCTGTGAGTAGCCAACCTACGTCACTGAAATGGAAAGCAACGCGGTGAGGATCAAATTGTCTTCTATTTATGAGGCAATGAATCTTGCATTTTCAATAAATGTTGGTTGGGGGTTTGCTGTATGTTAGGCTTGTTCTAGTTGCTGGGAATCCAGCAGCATTTAAGTAAGATAGGCGAGATTCGCTCCCTCATGGGCTTACAGTTTTGTAGTGAAGACAAACAGGAAACAAGTTAATGAATGAGACAACTTCAAATAGTGGTAGCTACATGAAAATGAAAAAGCCTAATTAGTGCAGAGTTACTAGGATTTGGGGGGACAGGGAACGTCGTAAATTATTATGGTGGGGAGGGGCTATCTTAGAGGCATTTGACCTAAGATCTGAATGGTAAGAAGGGGCCATCTATGTGAAGATACGGCATGAGGGGGCTTGCTGGCATGTAGGGGCTTTCTAGGCATGAAGGAACAAATGCAGAGGTCACGAGGCAGAAATGAATTTGAATTTGGCAAGTTCAGAGAGCAGAAAGAAGGATACTGCTCCTCCCATGGCTGAGAGGAAGAGTTCTAGAAGGTGACGTTTGAAGATTGAAAAGGGTCGGATCATTCAAGGCCTTATGTTAGAAGGATATTAGGTCATATTCTCCGGGCAAGGGAGAAACCATTAGAGAGTCTTAAGCAGGGTCTGATAAACAGTGCTTCTTTCTACCCAACTTTATAGTTATAGTCTATAGTCTTCCCTTTTTATATCCTGACTTTTTACTATCTAATGTTCCAGATTAAAAAAAAATTTTTTTTTTAATGTTTTTATTTATTTTTGAGACAGGCAGAGACAGAGCATGAACAGGGAGGGTCAGAGAGAGGGAGACACAGAATCTGAAACAGGCTCCAGGCTCTGAGCTGTCAGCACAGAGCCCGACGCGGGGCTCGGACTCACGGACCGCGAGATCATGACCTGAGCCGAAGTCAGCCGCCTAACCGACTGAGCCACCCAGGCACCCCAGTGTTCCAGATTTTTTATAAATACTTATATATATTTGATAAACAAAAAAAGAGATCATGCCTAGTTTTACAACTGAATTCATCCACATATCTATATATCTGGAACAACTTCCCTGGTCGGTAATTACATGTTACAGTCCATCGCATATGCATCATAGCCAATGTCATTAACCCCAATCAATTGAACTAGTAAGGGTTACTGTCTTTGTTTTCTCTGGTTATAAAAGTAATAGTTGTTCCTTGTTATATTTTTTGTTTTGTTTTTTGTTCTTATATTTTTAAGTAGTACAGAATTAGATAAAATAAAATTGTACCTATTTCTAACTTCATTTTATGTCGTCTGAGTGCCCAAGTTTACTATTTGGAGGGAATAATTACCTAGTTAACATATGTACCTAAAATATCGTTTTGACCTCAATAAGAAAATGTTAGTTTATGTATTATTGAAAGGGTCTTTTTTAATTGACAGAGACATGCTCTTAATGAAATAATTTTGGGTTTTCTTTTTCTGCCTGATGTCTATACCCTTCTAATTCCTTTTTTTTTAAATTACATTTTTTTAGTGTTTATTTTTTGACAGAGAGAGAGAGAGAGAGAGAGAGAGAGACAGAGTGCCACGAGGGAGGGGAAGAGAGGGAGACACAGAATCTGAAACAGGCTCCAGGCTCCAAGCTGTCAGCATAGAGCTTGACACAGGGCTTGAACTCACGGAGTGAGAGATCATGGCCTGAGCTCAAGTTGGACGCTTAACCGACTGATCCACCTAGGCACCGCCCTCCCCGTACCCTTCTAACTCCTAAATCAGTAATTGCACACAGGATAGCAATAGCATATAGTAGGATGTATGCTAGATTAGGAGTTAGGAGATCTGAATTTAGTTCCACTCTGCCTTTAACCAGCTGTGCATACGTAGACAGATTGGGGCTCCGAGCCCCTAACCCAGTGCTCTTTCCCCTGCACCATGAGGAATTCTCCCTTGTGCTTTTGCCAGGGACCCCTGTTGCACCATCGTGCTTTCCTCCTGAAGCTGAAAAGACCTGGTCTTTGAGTTTTCAGAAATCGGATGCAAACAATGCAGTATACAATAGTTTGATTTAAGAATGATATACATTTCTTATTGGCATAAATAGTAAATGTTCCCCTGAATTTCTTTGTTTCTACTTCTACTCTTTAAGAATACATAAATAAAACCGAAGAAGCTTGATACCCAAGGAGAACGTGTTGATCAATGTGGCACATGACCAGATGGATGGGTTCTGAGTGGACTCAGCATATCCATACAGTAGTACCCCCCCCCCCCCGCCTTATCCTCAGGGGATACGTTTTAAGATCCCCAGAGGATGCCTGAAACCAAGGGTAGTACCTAACCCTATTTATACCATGTTTTTCCCTAAACATACATGCCCATGATAAAGTTTAATTTATGAGTTAGGCAAAGTAAGAGGATTAACGGCAATAATTATAAAATATAACCATTATAATAGTATACTGTAATAGAAGTTATATGAATGTGGTCTCTCTCTCTCTCTCTCTCTCAAACTATCACATTGTACTGCACTCATCTTCTCCTCATGACAGTATGAGATGGTAAAATGCCTACGTGCTGAGATGAACCAAGGGGAATGATGTAAGCATGGTCTTCTTAAGGCTTAATTGTTTTGCTTTTCATATTTTAGTTGTATAGCACACCAGAAGTTGATGTTTGTGAATAGTGTGAGATGGGGGGCTGTGGGGTTTTGTGTTAAGATTTTTGCACACTCACATGTGGGGTATGTTTTCATCATATATTTTCTGTGTTCAGGGGACACCTATTGTGAACATTGGATCTCCTGAACTAATCCAATAATTTTCTTATGTCTCCACTCTAATATTCTATGTCTTTGTGTTTTTGTCTGCTTTTTGGGTAGACAAAGCTTTACTTTCCAATTCTTCTATTACGTTCTAAATTTTTTTTTAAATTTTTTTAATGTTTAGTTTTGAGAGAGAGAGAGAGAGAGAGAGAGAGAGAGAGAGAGAGAGAGAGAGCGTGTGAGCAGGGGAGGGGCAGAGAAAGAGAGGGAGACACAGAATCCAAAACAGGCTCCAAGCTCCAGGCTGTCAGCACAGAGCCCTATGTGGGGCTTGAACTCACGAACTGCAAGATCGTGACCTGAGCTGAAGTCAGATGCTTAGCTGACTCAACCACCCATGCGCCCCTAAATTCCAACTTTCCACTATCATTATTTTTGATTCCAAGAGGGTTTTAGTTCCCAAATGTTTCTTTTTTAAAGACTCCTTGCGTTGTTTCATTTATGCACTTTTTTGTGTGTCTGAGGATAGTAACTATAGTGGTTTTTAAGTTGAAGTTTTTTAAGTTTATTTAAGTTGTTTAAGCCTTTACGTTTATTTATTTATTTTTGAGATAGAGCGCCCACAAGCAGAGAGAGAGGCAGAGAGAGGGAGAGAGAGAATCCCAGGCAGGCTCTGCACGATCGGTGCAGAGCCGAATCCGGGCTCAAACCCCAAACTGTGAGATCACGACCTGGGCTGCAACCAAGAGTCGGACGGACATTTAGCCGACTGAGCCATCCAGGCGCCCCATCCTTGCCTTTTTCTTTTAAGCTCTGAATTATCCTTATTTCCTCTGAGTTCATTCCCCACCCTCCTCCCCTTCTGAATCCCCCATCCCAGCTCTTATATTAGAGGCTTTTAATTAATCTGGTGATCTTTGGTTGTCTGTTCATTTAGGAATGAGACACTAAGAAGCTGATCAGAAGGTCTTATGAATTGGCAGCTGCATTGTGAATGAGTTTTGTTGGATCTGGCAGTTTTGTTGGACTTAGTTCCTGCATCCCCCGAGTGACAGTGCCTTTTTCCTCAGCGTGGTCAGTCACTCCAAAGATAGAGCTCAGTCTTCTGCCTGGAGGTTAGAAGGCTGACTGCTAGTCTAATGGGGCCAGGGTGTTTCACCATTTAGCATGATTTCTATTTAATCCCCTGTGTTCCTGTGGTGCCTCGCCTCCCCGCTCTATTCTCCTGTAGTCTGCTATCCCCAGTAGGTGTGCAGCCTATCCACAGAGTAAAATCTAGCTTTCTTCCAGGGAGGGGAAGGCTAATTGTCTAGGGGGCAAGAACTTTTAAAGACCTTCCATTAATCCTCCTATTTTTAACCCCATCCTGTTCTGGCTGCCTTTAGAAATCCTCTGTTCCTTCATGCCTGACACTTTCTGAGATTCTGCAGTTGGCTTACTTTTTATTGTATTCCTTCCCTGTTGGTTCGGTTCTCTGTCTTGCTACATTGTATATACCATCTGTTGGGTCACTCCCAGCTTCCCCCAGGTGGTTCACCTCTTTAACCTGCTGTTCCCTTCTCTCCTTTCCCTGTATCTTTGTGGCTTCTTTCTTAATTTCTTTACTATCAGTGGTGTTTTAGGAGAGAGCAGATATAAACCTGTGTTTTCAACCTGCTGTATTAAATCAGAAGTTGTATGTACCACAATTTATCCAACTGATTTCCTGCTAATGGAAACTTATTCCGTTGTGTTTGGAGTTATAAATCATGCTAATGACCGGGCACCTGGGTGGCTCAGTCGGTTGAGCCTCCAACTTCAGCCCAGGTCACGATCCCTTGGTTTGTGGGTTTGAGCCCTGCGTCGGGCTCTGTGCTGACAGCTCGGGGCCTAGAGCCTGCTTGGGATTCTGTGTCTCCCTCTCTCTCTGCCCCTCCCCCACTCTGTCTCCCCAAAATAAATAAACATTAAAAAAATGTTTTTTAAATAATGCTACTGTGCCTTTATACAAACATATCTGAGCACATGGGGGAGTGTTGCTCTATGACATTACAAACTGTAGAAGCCTTGGGTCTGAAGTTAAGTTTGTTTAAAGTTTTGACAGATACTGCCTAATGTGACTCAAAAAAATTGAATCAACTAATACTCCTATCAACAGTGTGAGACAGAACACATGTTTTTTTTTTTAAATACAGAAAGATTTATTTATTTTTATTTTTTTTCAATATATGAAGTTTATTGTCAAATTGGTTTCCATACAACACCCAGTGCTCATCCCAAAAGATGCCCTCCTCAATGCCCACCACCCACCCTCCCCTCCCTCCCACCCCCCATCAACCCTCAGTTTAGAACACATGTTTTTATTCATGAACTAGCTATATGTCCTCCTTGATCCTTGACTGACAGATTTCTCTGTGGGGTTGAAAACATTCTATTTAATAATTTTGGCAGATTTTCGCATTAGGTAACCGAAAAATTCAATACTGAACATTATAGTTCTTCAAGACAAAAAAATGATACCATGTGGGTGATTAAATTACCAACAGGAATGGAGCCAGTATGATTGCTTGGATTTTCTTTATTTCTACTCTATTCTTGTGGCTCATAGTACTTCAGTTTCATAGGCTTCCAGAACTTTAAGTATTAAAGGAACTGATGATCGATTTGGTAATAGTCTGCTTTCACAAAATTGCTTTAGTGAGCATCCTTCATTTGTCTGCTTCATGTCACAGACTCATTCTCCTGATCCTTCTGCTTCTGACATGGCTGCTGGCCTATCTGATTACGTGAGTGCTTATGCAAAAAGAGGTAAAAAATGCAGTTAGGCCTGTAGAACGCTGGTAGTATAAGTATGTGGGATAGAGAACCAGCTGAGAATTGGGAAGAGCCACAGACAGGGAGTTTGACAGCTTTGGGTTTGCATCCTGGCTCAGCCACAGATCATTGCATGATCTTGGAAAATCATGTAGGCCCTGAGCCATATTTATGTAAGACAAGAATAACAATGGTTACAAAAACTAGTAAGGATTTTTGGGTGCAGTGAAAGAAATTAAATTCAGCATGACTAAAATCAAAAAACAAATTCATTTATTTACTTAACAGAGAACCCCAGGGATAGAATTTAGACATAGCCGAATTCAGATGTTTACACAATTCCAGAAATATGTATTTCTTTACCTCTCGCTCCTTCTCTTTCCTGGGTTGGCTTCATTTTAGGTGGGGGTCTCTCAAAGTGGAGAGAAAAATGGCTTACCACGGGCGCCTGGGCAGCTCAGTCGGTTGGGCATCCGACTCTTGGTTTCGGCTCCGGTCATGATGTCACCGTTAAGGGGTTCGGGTCCCTCGTCAGGCTCTGTGCTGACAGTGTGGAGCCTGCTTGAGATTCTCCCTTTCTCTCTGCCCCTCCCCTGCTTGTGCTCTCTCTGTCTCCTAAAACAAATAAACGAACTTAAAACAAAATAAAACAAAAAATGGCCGCCAGCAGCTCTTTATATCCATTCTGGGTCTTGGGAAGCCCATGCAAAGAAAGCACTCTTTCCCAACTGTTTCGGCAAATGTCCCGCAGCTGACTCTTAGCTCTAGCTTGGCACGTAAGTGTCTGGTCAGTCAGTGTCTCCAGCTGGCCAGGCCTCTCCAGGAGCGTGTAGGTTCTCAAGGCATGTGAACCGAGAATAGATAAGATGCCCAAGGAAAGCTGCTGCCGCCTCCAGGTAAGGACAGGATGCTGGGCAGAAAGAAAACGAGAGCTGTTTTTCTCACTGGATGGTCTCAGGCTTAAATACCGTAATATTTTGAATATAAGCTCCATAGCGCATATAACATAGTAAAGTATTCTTTTTGTCCCATTTTATGGATACTCAACCCACGTAAATTATTTGTAGTTAATTTTTGCAAGTTCTTTTAGGCCTGGAGGGCCTCATGCTTATTCCTAAACTACTCTTGTCCCAGGCCACATGACCTGAAGGATAACTTTAAGGGAACGTTAATAACCTTTAGTGGATAGTCTATGTGCATTTATCATCATCTTTATAGAGTCTTGTTTAAAATGCCTTGGTCAGGGGCACCTGGGTGGCTCAGTCGGTTAAGTGTCTGACTTCAACTCAGGTCGTGATCTCATGGTTCGTGAGTTTGAGCCCCGTGTCAGGCTGTGTGCTGACAGCTGGGAGCCTGCTTCGGACTCTGTGTCTCCCTCTCTCCCTGCCCCTCCCCTGCTTGAGCTCTGCCTCTCTTTCTCTCTCAAAAAATAAATACACATTAAAAAAATATTTTTTTTTTAATGCCTTGGTCAATGAGATAATGCTCACGATAGATTATTTTATCTTGGTATATAATGGTTATGGTCAATTAAGACATGCACAGTTTTAAAACATTGAAGTTGACCTTTTGTTTGCTTGTTAGTATGACACCGAAAACAGAAGAAGCCATTGGGAGGACATGGTTATCATATTAGTGCAAAGTATGACAGCATCTTCCAAATATTCCCTGTTTCTCTTGGTAGCCAATCTTGACATTATCCGTGAACTGATCTAAACTTTTCTTGAATCTACTTATACCTAAATTGGTATTGCCTCCGGAGATGAGAGCCATAATTTTTTTGTGGGTCCTTTCGATACACCTCATTTTGTGTGATGGTATGTTGAGTGAGTACTATTTACAGAATATAATAAGCTGCAACTGTATTTTTCATCTCCTGTTTTCCTTTAGAACGTGTTCCATAGGGAATAACCCTCTGCCGTCTCTCTAAATGAAAACGTGGACAGGTCCCATGGCTCTCTGTTCATTCTTGGGTAGCAGGTGGCCCCATGGCCACCTCAAGTCCTGAACATGGTCTCGATTCAGACATTAGAATAGCTAACCCATGCAGGTAGTGGAAACATAGAATTGAATTTAATGTCAGTCCTCACCTCCTCCCCCAGGCAAGGCTACTAAAATGTTGGCTGTTTGTAGTGGCAGAAGAAGGCATGATTCTTTCCCCTTCCCCAGCTTAATGTTTCTTCCTCACTAGCTTGCTGTAATTTTTTTTTTTTTTTTTTAACTCCTTGGGACCTGGCTTAAGTAGGAGAGGGGATTAGGAGAATAGGGCACAATGTTACACTCGTCAGCTCTTTATCTGGCGGGTGATGTTTGTTTGTTTTTAGTTCTTGTTTTTTGTTTTTGGGTTTTTGTTGTTTTTCAGCCCTTGGAGCACAGCGCCTGTGAGGCATGTAATACTTCTCATCTGGCTGCCTGCAACCCCCTTGGCTCCTGGTTCTCCAGGGATTATGGACCTTTGCTGTTAGAGAACCATCTCCCATCAGGAGGCCCTCCTGGGCAGAAGTGTAATGGCTCTAGACAGTTCTTTCCTCAGCAGGGTCTGTGCCTGGCCCAGGGGAAACTATGTGGCACCTGTTGAGTCACCTTGAGGGACGGGGGAGTTCTGTCTCCTTCATGCCAAGGTCAAACCCATGTATTAGCCACTCTTGGGATTCCCTGGGCCTGGACTCATATCTCCCTCCTCTGTTCTCAAATGCAGAGTCCAAGTAGCTCCCCCCCACAAGGTTTCACTGATACCTTACTTTTTCTAAACTTGAGGTAGGGTGGGGGTATCCCCTCATCTCTAAGGAAATTGTCTTTAAAAACTCCTATTTATTTATTTATTTATTTATTTATTTAGATAGATAGATAGATAGATAGTGAACAGGGGAAGGGCGCCCAGTGTGGGGCTTGAACCCATAACCACAAACGAGATCACGACCTGAGCTGAAATCAAGAGTTGGACACTTAACCGACTGAGCCACCCAGGTGCTCCCCCCCCTTCAAAATGCTCTTTTAAATTTCTAACTCTCAGTTCTTTTGTATTTTCAAAGCTAGATGAGGAGCCCAAGAGTTGTGGGATGAGATTTTTGTGTGTAAGTTCCGAAGACAGTCATCTGGCCTGTCACAATAGAATTTCACATTTATTTTACTTGGGTGTTTCAGATAAGACTTTAATGTTAACAGACTTGTAGTATGATAAAAAAAAAAATTTTTTTTTTCCGTCTCTGTCCCTGGCTCCTGGCACAGCACTCCTAAAACTCTTGGCATTTCCTGAGTGATAGGGGAATGTCTTTTGTTATTCATAAGGAACCACTTCTTAGCACACTGGAGTGTGCTAAGGAGGTGACCTAGGGTGGGGCCCTGGGTAGCCTCAGGATGGGGCTGGTCACCAGAATGACCATGTGATTTGGACTTGCAGCCACACTCACTAATTTCCTGGGAGCAGCAAGAAGTGGGGCTAGAGATTGGGCTCTGTAGTGAGTCAGGTGGGAGTTTGTTTTTTGGTTCTTGTTTTTTGTTTTTGGGTTTTTCATTCTTGTCGCTCAACCCTTCGAACACAGCACCTATGAGGCATTCAGTACTTCTCATCCAGCTGTTTGCAATTCAGAGAGCTTCCAGGTTGGTGAACACATCCACATGAATTCATCCGCCAGGAGGGTGGCCCGCCCCAAGTCCACAGACGGGAGCGCCCGACTCAGGACCCTTCTGGTCCTTGCCTTATGTACCTTTTCATCGGTTTCCTCTGTATCCTTTATAATAAACCCGTATATGTAAGTAAAGTGTTTTCTTGAGCTCTGTAAGCTGTTCTAGCAAATTAGCAAACCTGAGGAGGGGGGCGTAGGAACTCGAGTTTCTAGCTGGTCAGTCAGGAGTACAAGTGGCCCAGAATTTGAGATGGCGTCTGGAGCAGGGGCAGTCTTGTAGACGAGGCCCTTAACTTGTAAGTTCTGATGCTAACTCTGGGTTGATAGTGTCAGAATTGAATTGTGGACACACCGTTGGTGTAGGATTGCTGGAAGACTTAAGAATCAGAGAATA
Source organism: Prionailurus bengalensis (assembly GCF_016509475.1). Taxonomy (NCBI): domain Eukaryota; kingdom Metazoa; phylum Chordata; class Mammalia; order Carnivora; family Felidae; genus Prionailurus; species Prionailurus bengalensis. The sequence continues at coordinate 49,852,482 of NC_057351.1, read as the reverse complement.
CTGTATTACACATAGGCCACCGCAGTCTCTTCTAGCCTTCCGGAATTGCTGGCAGGTTCTGAGATTTGTTGCAAGTCCAGATTCATCATACCTACTCGTCGTGATTTTTTAATCTTCAAGCCCATTAACCTTTGATCTATTTCTTTGCCTACTGAAGAAGAGCCCCACGTTTTCATTTCTCTTCCTATGAAGATGTCTTGAGACACTGTAGTCATCTTTGGTGGACCCTTCTGAAATTGTTCTATTTTTCTTGATTTTCAAGTGAATGGAACTGTAGCATTATGGATGCTGATGTTTGATACAAGGGGAATTACATTTTTTTAGTTTGTCCCTATTTCCCCTTGATGATGGCCAGAAATTATATTGACTCTCTTGATCACAGAAGCACTTGAACTGATGATACCTTTAGGGACTATTCAATAATAGATTTACACCTTTTTTTTTTTCATCATTTCTGAAATAACAAACATTATTATGTGTTCACAGGTTTAGATACATGTAATACACTATTGACTCAAAAGGAAATATATATCCAAATGATATTATCCTCATAAAAGTAGCTACCTTAGGAAATTTTAAGGTCAGCCTATTGTTCACAATATTTTAGAGCCTCATGTTTTGAAACTGCTTTAAATCTTTAGCATATTCTTTTGAATGTCCTCAACAATGGCTATTCACTCCAAGAAAGTGACTGATTTTTGGAAACATCAAAAATCATTGGAAACCACGTCTGAGTGTGATATTGATTATTCATTTGAGCAGTACTGTTAAGGTCAAAATAGTGTGTCTATAAAATGGTGGGCCTGGTTTCCTTATTTAAATGAAAACAATACCAAGAATAATTGTAAGGCTTTTTTGACAATGATAATTCCATTGATATTGATATACCCACATTTTGTAGAGATAACTGTTTAAAAGTAACAAGTATAATCACTCTTTCTTTCCTCATGAAAGACTCCTTCCATGAGGCTGTAAGATATCTAGTGCCGACAGGGAAGTGGGCCACTCTCTAGTCACTTTCCTGACATATCAGTTCTCATTTTGACTCTTGTCACATCAAAGCTTCTACTTACCCTGATACTGTGCAGAATGATCTCAACCAGACCTTGCCATGTCTGGCTATCGCCTGTATCTCAGTTCCCCTTGAGCTTTTTCCATCCTGGGACATATCCTTCCTCCTTATTTCTTTCATAAGTGGGAAGTGGTCCTTTGGGAATCCATACTGCTCAGAAAAGGAGCATCTGTAGATTTGTAAGGCATCATTTGGTGGAGAACTGTCATTGTAATTGGTTTGTTGCTGCTGGTATCCCAGGCGTACGTATTGCAATGCCCAAATTAATTAAAGCTAGATTATTTAAAACATTTTTTAAGTTCATTTATTTATTATGAGAGAGATGGGGAGAGAGACAGAGAGTGTGGGGGAGGGGCAGAGAGCTAGGGAAAGGGAGAGAATCCCAAGCAGGCTCCACATTGCCAGCGTGGAGCCTGATGTGGGGCTCGAACCCACAAACCTTGAGATCATGACCTAGGCTGAAACCAAGAGTTGGGTATGTAACCTACAGAGCCACCTAGGTGCCCCAAAGCGAGGTTATTTTCAAACCTCACTGACTCTCGCACAGTCTATTCGAGGGTGAGGGAGTTTGGTTGCCAAGCTCTCAGCACTTCTGGAGGCTTGGAATTAATTCAGAAAGGAAAGGGAAATTCTGCTATGCAAAATCAAGGTACCATGATGCCACCGACAGTGAGGAGCAGGTACCCAGATCCTCTTCTGAAAGACTATATTGCGTATGTGACTCCCTGAGCACAGTGCCTCGCCTGTGGATCAGCGCTCACAAAATAGTAGCTTGTTGCTATTTTGATGATATTCATCTATAGAATTAAAATGCTGAGTTGTCTTTTGGCCACACCATCCTGGGTATTTCCTTTAAATACCCAATTAGTCAAATGTTATTCCCCCTTAGAGAAGTCTTGTTGCCTTGCCCAGGATGGCCATGCTCGTTTGGAGGAATCTGACCCTTTGTACAGATCCCACAGATCTTCCCAGCCAGCTGTGAAAGGGATTGATGGTGGCCCTCCAGCAGCTTTCTGGAGCACTGCCGCCGGGCAGTAAGAAGGTCTTCATTTCATCCCATACTTCCAAATTTCATCCTTGAGCGTCTTTTGACCTGCACGGGTCCATTCACTGCTAGGAAGCAACACGGATCTCTTCTGGAACACTGTGTATCTACTGCTTTCTGACCTAGGACCTTTGAACTGCCAACTGCAAAAGGAACTTTTCCTCAGAATTACATTATCCATACTAGAAGCTGAGTCGAGAAGAGGAGAAATAAGGGATCTAGGAGGCCTCTGTTTTTGTAACATTGGTTTCCTCTCCTCCCTCTGTTTCTACTTAGTACATGTCACAGTCACATAACTTACATATGTAAATTACAAATTACATTTGGCTCTGGTTTTTCAAATCTTTCTTCCCCAGAAAGAGTTAATGATCCTTTTTTTGTTTGTTTGTTTTTAATCCTAAACCTCCTTCTTTGTCTGAGGTTGAGGGGATGTCCATTTCTCAGTCTTTGTGGACTTCTTGGTTGTTTCATAAACCACAGGAGGCGTTTCCATGTAACCCCAGATGCTCACCCATGCCAGGCAGTGAGCTTGCTGCCCACCAACCCTGCAAGACACGCATCAGCTTCCCCTTCCATCTTCTGGGGACCAAATAGCTCATTAGGAACTATTTCAGCTAATTGCCACAAATGCTAGAGATTTCTGCCTCTGCTCTGGTTAATTTTACAAAATGACTCCAGGCTCTTGACTTTTTCTGGGTCTTTTCTTTTTTTATCTTTTTCTCTTTGTTTCTTTTATTCTAGGTTGTCTCTGTTGCTCTCAGACTGTCAACAGTGATCTCACACTTGGTTACAGATTTGTCTGTGATACCAACCCCCCCACCCCGCCAACACTATGACTATTGCTTACCGTTGGTGGGCCTGAAACCCATAACTTGTTCATGTAGAAGATACAGTGGAAACACACTGGCCTTTGGAACATAGACTTCAGCCATTCATCAGCCTTTTTTTTTAAAGTTTATTTATTTTTTGAGAGAGAGAGAAAGCAAACGGGGAGGGGCAGGAAGAGGGAGAGAGAGAACCTCAAGCAGGCTTTGCACTGATCGTGGGATGATAGCCCCAATGCGGGACTGGATCCCATGAACTGTGAGATCGTGACCTGAGCTGAAATCAAGAGTCGGATGCTTAACCAATTGAGGCACCCAGGCGCCTCCCCCCCATCAGCCTTTTTTGCTGTGTTCTTAATTAGTTGCGTTTTTGAGAAATGAGAACCAAGTAAATTGAATTTATATTATTCAACACTCTATTCTAAGTGAGGAATACCAGTTTAAGACATGAGTGATTAAGTACCTGCAAAGCCGTACTTCTCAATCTTATAGACGATTGTCTTGTAGAAATCAAAATGTTTATTTTCTTGGTTCAGATTATTCTCATTCCAAGATCCTGCAAGTATCCCATATAACTCAAGCCTTTATTTATTCTTACTTTGAAGATGTTAAGTAACTCCTTCCCTTGCCCCCAGAGAAGACAATTCTGTCATTGTCCACATTCTTTCAAAACACAGGTCAAAGAAGACCGAATGAGATTCTTATGGGAGCCTAGAATGTCCTGAGCAAGAACGTCCGATTTTCATTCCATCCAGTACAGTTGTTAAGGTGGACATGTTCATTCCCTGTTATTTACTCATCAAATATTGCATCACTGAGGTGTCTGGGTGGTTGTCGGTTAAGCATCCGACCTCAGCTCAGGTCATGATCTGGCGGTTTGTGGATTCAAGCTCTGCATCAGGCTCTGTGCTGGCAGCACAGAACCTGCTTGGGATTCTCTCTTTCCTTCTCTCTGCCCTTCCCCTGCTGGCACGCATGTGGGCGAGGGCTCTCTCTCTCTCTCTCCTCCCCCCCCCCAAAATAAATAAATAAACAACAAATATTGCGTCACTTTGTAAGAGGAGAACAGACTTGGAAATTATAGTGAAAGACCATGCTGGAATAAATTTATTTTACATACACACACCACACCATACCACATACCCCACACCGCACATACACATACATGAAAAGAAAAACAACAATAAAAATTAAACTCTGCCAATTGAATTGTTTCCTTAGACAACCTTAAAATATGATCGGAAAGCTTCTCTTTCCACAAATAGATTTCTTGTTTTCAGCCTGTTGGGAAGAAAAGAAGTGAGGGGTACCCTTTAATTCATGTGTGAGAGAGTGGTCCCAAAGCATAGCCCTCTCAGGTATTACTGGAGGGAGAAAGATCTTGACAAGTTTGAATAAGGACAGTAAACATAAGCGTGAGAAACATAATAAATGGGAAATGTTATCTCTGTAAAATATATGAAAAAGCATATATAAATGTATGGAAAATGGAAAAACCCAGCTCACTTAGTTACAACTGTGTAAAAATGGTTTTGTTACTGTTTGTGAGAAGGCTATGAGTATTATGAGACTTTCAAAAAATACACGAAAAGACCATTCATCATCTTACTTTCCTCACACAGCTACTTTCTATTTTTGTACATTCCTGTCTCATTTTGTCTGTATGCATCTGTATTTTCTGTAGGTGTGCTCAGAGCACGCACATTTTGTGTTCTGACTTTGGGTTTGCCCAGCATAGGCGTGTTTTTGGTGCTGCCCCAGTCCTCATGACCATCATTGGGAAAGGCTTCATAATAATCCATGGCTTGGACGTGCCCTCCCCGTACCTCTTAGGAAAAGTCATTAAAAGGGAAGAGAATGTGGCTACGGATGTTTGCTATACAGGTAATTGCCTGCAAAGAATTGCTGTGTGCACTTCAAAAGGACCAACTAAATACTGCAAAGAAGTGAAAATTGGCTTACATGTTCAAAAGACATTGCATTTCTTGGATGTATTGTTTCCTCTTTCATTTTCTCTGCCACTCTCTCTCCATTATTTACTCTTTTGTATCGTCTCTGTAGCATAAGAGAAAGTTGACATAGCAACGTGAAGTCATTGGGTGGCTCCTTGGCTTTTTTCCTCTGGATACTCTAGCAAAAGAAACATGGGTACTTTCAGCTATAATGAAGATACTCATTGACTAATAATTTGCTAATCATGTCACTACTGGAACTAGTAACTGGTATGAGTTTAACTTAGGTAAGTATTTTGTGAGTGTGTACTGTGTTAATACGTGAATTTTTTGGTCGGCGCTAGGTGCTTTTACGTGTACTTCGCCCTTCAATCCTCATTAAAGCCCTATTAGAGAGGAACTATTAACTCCCACAGACACAGCGGTAGACTGTGATTCAGCAAGCTAAGTCCCGTGGTCAAGGCCACTCAGCCAGCAGTTGTCTGAGTTGGGTTTTTCTAAGCCGGAGATGTCTGGCCCCGCCCCAAGCGCACTGTTGTGCATGCTTAAAAATGTGATCCAGCGTTTGTATTTGTGGCAGTTTTAAAGACGTCAAGGTCAGTAGTAGAGGGAGGAGGGAACCCCTGGAATCCTTTAACGGGGGAGATCCTGTCAGAGGAATGTGGATTTCTTTTTGCTCTTAAAAATGTTTTTCTGGGGTGCCTGGGTGGCGCAGTCGGTTAAGCAACCAACTTCAGCCAGGTCACGATCTCGCAGTCCGTGAGTTCAAGCCCCACGTCAGGCTCTGGGCTGATGGCTCGGAGCCTGGAGCCTGTTTCCGATTCTGTGTCTCCCTCTCTCTCTGCCCCTCCCCCGTTCATGCTCTGTCTCTCTCTGTCCCCAAAATAAATAAAAACGTTGGAAAAAAAATTTTTTTTAAAATGGTTTTCTAGGGGCACCTGGGTGGCTCAGTCGGTTAAGCGGCCGACTTCGGCTCAGGTCATGATCTCACAGCTTGTGAGTTCAAGCCCCGAGTCCGGCTGTGTGCTGACAACAAAGAGCCTGGAACCTGCTTCGGACCCTGTGTCTCCCTCTCTCCCTGCCCCTCCCCTGCTCGTGCTCTGTCTCTGTCTCTGTCTCTGTCTCTCTCTCTCTCAAAAATAAATAAACATTAAAAAATTTAAAAAATAAATAAAAATGTTTTTCTAGGGGCGCCTGATGGCTTCGTCGGTTAAGCATGACCTGACTTCAGCTCAGGTCATGATCTCACAGTCGTGAGATCGAGTCCCACGTTGGGCTCTGTGCCTGCTTAAGATTCTCTCTCTCCCTCTCTCTGCTCCTCTCCCTCACTCACGCTTTGTCTCAAAAAAAAAAAAAAAAATTTTTTTTTAACCGTGTTATGTCACTATGTCCAGCTGCATCATGGCCTAAGAGCCTCTTGTAAGCCTCCTTCTCAGGGAACTGCTCTTTGAGAACATTTTTCACACGCAGCCTCAGAACACACATATGTGCTCCAGTGTGAAGTCTCTGGAGAGGGGAGGATGATAGGTCTTCTTTTGCAGTTTTTGAGGTTCCACTTGATATAACTGTTATCCCCCCACGCTATCTCAATATAAAAAATTATAATAATCAGGGCACCTGGGTGGCTCCGTCGGATAAGCGTCCAACTTTGGGTCACGTCATGATCTCACGGTTTGTGAGTTTAAACCCCACATAGGGCTCTGTGCTGACAGTCCTCTGTCTCCCTCTCTGCCCCTCCCTCCCCTCTCTCTCTCTCTCAAAAATAAATAAACATTTAAAAAATTATCATAAAATATTGAAATCTTATCCCTCTCCTATGGCTCATGGAGGCAGTCTGTAACAATTAGGGTAGTCATAGCTAACATTTATTTGAACGCTTGTGCTGTGGGGAGGGTCTATGCTTCGTGACATAATATGGGTTACTTATTTCATTTTCCAAATAACTCCACGAGGTAGGCATTGGGATTTGAAAGGATCAAGAAAAAACACGCATCTTTTCCCTAAATTCTGAACCAGTGTAGAGGTAGAAGCGGATATCCAACAGAAGAAGATCAAAATGCCACCTCCCGTGCTAATGATTACCGATAATTGGGGAACGAGGCTTGGGACTACCAGCCAAGTAGGATTGCAATACTTTCCCCATCAACAATACAGATTTACCTAGTCGCAGTCCCTGCCAGCCCCGGACAACCACAGGCTTACTGGCAAGGGCACCTGCCCCTATCTCATTTATAGTGTGGGAGACCCGAGAAGGATGAGCACGGTCTACTAACAGGCAGATCCCAAGTGGAGGGGCGGGGGGCGGGGGAGACAAGGGTGAGAAAGGCGGAACTGAATATGTGCAACTGTATCTGTTTCTCCCAAACTCACAAATCAGGTAACTGCTTTCCTCCTATGGAGAAAAGGAAGTGAGGAGGTTGAGACAGGTTAAGGACGTCACGTCTGCTGGAGTCCCTGACACATGGAATCAATCGAAAGAAGGCCTTTGTCCCCATTTGTAGGTATTGTACATGGATCTGTCCTACAGATATGGCAGCTGGGGCACTGAGACACTAAATAAGAGTTGCGAGTAGTGAGTAGCAGAGAAGTCTAAATGGGGTCACTCTGTAAGTGATGGATGGAGCCAGGAACACTGGGGTGGGCTTCAGTGTGGCTCAGGTACAAGACAAAGGGAAATTCAAAAGGGAGGGCAGATGTGAGAGGCACACAAGCAGAAGCCATGAGTTGCACTCGCTGGTTATGAGAGCTGGGGAGTTGTCAAGGGGACTCAGAGTGTTCTAGTATGCCTAGTTGGAAAATACTGAAGGCATTAAATGTGTGCGTGCGTGCGCGTGCACGCACGCGCACACACACACACACACACACACACTGTGTTTCCAGGGGAGAATAGCCTGTCCTCTTTTGGACATGTGAGTTTGAGGTACCCCGGAGGCTATTGGAAGTTTGAGTCCACAAGTTGAGGAATGTCGGCAGCAGAGAGGCAGATTTGGGCATTGTCCCTTTAAGGGTGAGTGCTGGCTGAAACTAAGGGGGGACTAAAGTAAGAGCAGCAAAGGAGGAGGTCAGTTTCACAACTGAGTTTTGTATTTGAAATAAGCCAAAAGGTTGGAGTTGGTAACCTTGAGCGACTTGCTCTTGTCTAAAGGCAGGCCTGGCTGCGGTTCAGGAATTGACCTCATCTTTTAACCAGAGCCCCGGTGCATGACACAAGCTTACAGCCCACACTGGTGTGCCGGACGGCTTCCATTTGTCCAAGTTCACTGTTTATCCATTTCCACCCTGGGAGACTGACGTGTGGGCTGCATTAAATGGGTCCCCCTTGAGTCCAGCCACTGAGAGGACTTGGAAGGCATCTGGAGTGCGAGGCTGGTGCATTTGTGTCCTTGGCTCTTTTACTGTCTGATCCTTGTGGACTGGCTGCTTTCCTTTGCTCAGGATTTTCTATGGTGACTTTATAGAAGGTTCCAGTAACTGTCCTTCAGACCTAGAGGTGGTAATATCTTCCACTATCACTACCCCCTGGGGACTCTACTGACCTTTGTTAGAGTTTATGAACACAGCTCACATCTTTCTAAATGTCTTTGTGGAAGCCTCCCCAACTTCCTGGCCTTGGATAGAAAGGACCTTGGATAAAAAAACAAAACAAAACCAAAAAAAACACCTAGTAGACCAGAAGGAATTTATGGTCTCCAAGGCACCAACCCTACCCTTAATAGACAGAGAGGGGCTTCTAATCGGGGGGGTCTCTGACCTGGAAGGAGACAAGAGAGTTAGTACAGGATATGCAAACCCACATGCACACGCAGCATCCTCATCCATAAACAGAGTAATATCTTACACAGTTGTCAGGCTCTTTCAAATGTTTGTAAGTGCCTTAGTGATTTGTAAGATGAAATATATTTGAACATACCGTGAGATTCATTTTAACTGTTGTCTTTATATATTTTCTTAATCAGTAAACATATTAAAAATATAACCATTGCTAGAGTGCCTGGGTGGCTCAGTCGGTTGAGCATCTGACTCTTTTTTTTTTTAACTGTTCTTTTTAATGTTTATTTATTTTATTTTTGAGAGAGGGAGAGAGAGAAAGAATCCAAAGCAAGATCCGTGCTGTCAGCACAGAGCTCAAAGGCAGGGCTTGAACCCATGAACCGTGAGATCATGACCTAAGCTGAAATCAAGAGCCGGGCATTTAACTGACTGAGCCACCCAGGCACCCCAAGACACCGACTCTTGATTTGGCTCAGGTCATGATTCCAGGGTCACGGGGTCGAGCCCCACATCGGCTCTGTGCTGAGCATGGGGCCTGCTTGGGATTCTCTCACTTGCCCCTCTCCCCAACTCGGGCTCGGTCTCTCTCAGATAAAATGAGCACATATGTGTGTGTGTGGCCATGTTTGGCTAAGGAAATATTTTATTGATTTATTTTAGGAAATATTTTTAAACGTTTAGTGCAAACTCACACATGAAGAAGTTGGCAACTACTTCCAAGGCCTTTGCTGTTAAAATTCACCAGACTTTTCCTTGGGCCCCAAACTAGGAGAAAGTAGAATGAACTGGTTCCGTTCTAACTCATTCTATCAGGATCGAGACAGAGGTGACCACCCACATCTTGAAAGAATTTTTGTAAAATCCTTTCCAAGTTTTTTTATTTCCAGAAAGAAACTCAGGTCCTCGGTCTTGAACCAAAAAGTACACCACATTCTCAGCCTTGGCAACACCTTGTCCTTTGCGTGACCTACTGTGGCTCAAGCAGTGAGCAGAGTCTGCGGAGCGCAAAAATAAACATCTCTAAGGGCCTGTGGAATTTGATGGCCTGTGCAGTGTGTGAGGCAGACCGTGGGCTGAGTGCCAGGCCCTGTAGGTGAGCCCTCCAGCAACCCGTGTGCATTTTTAGCCTCTCTCTTGGTCACCAGAAAGGCCAAGCCTTGATTAGAAGCGCGGGATTTTCAGCCTCACACCCACCTCTCTTTTTCAGAGAAGGGAGAGGGGCTGAAAATGGAGCTAATTGACCCTGTCTCTGCGAGGATGTCTCCATAAATTCCCAGTGGTGTGGGGTTCGGGAAGCTTCTGGTTTGGCGAACGCATGTAGGTGCTGGGAGAGCGTCATGGCTGGAGACAGCGTGGAAGTCCCGCGGCCCTTCGCACATACCTTGCCCTATGTGTCTCTTCCATCTGGATGCTCATCTGTGTCCTTTATCGTACCCTTTTACAGTAAACTGGTAAATGCGAGCAAGTGTTTCCCTGTGTTCAGTGAGCCGCTCTAGCAAAATAGTTGAACCCAAGGAAGAGGTCATTAGAACTGCCCGTCTACAGTGTGTTGGTCAGAAGTTCAGATGACATCCTAGGCTTGTGTCTGGTGTCTGGAGGTAAGGTGAGAGGCAGACTTCTGGGCCCGAACCCTCAACCTGTGGGAGCTGACACTCTCTCTGGGTTGACAGTATCAGAATTGAGTTGAATTCTTATTGGTGTGGGGGAAACCTCCACGTGTCTGGTGACCAGAAGTGACAGAAGTGTGTTTTGTGTGGGAGGTTAAGGAGACTCATAGGAGAGAAACACCCAGAGGGAAGAACCAGGTCTTCCCTACTCAGGAAGGAAAAATCTGAGTTTTTATATTATACTAGCAGTGAAGTTGTGTTTCCAGGTTTAGCCTGGTAGGGGGTCAGGATCTGGCCATGCTTGGTGTACTCAGTGAGATACATTCACTTAAGGCTCTGTTACCCAGATTCTGGGAAGGCTGGTCAACCTGGTTTGACAGTGGGTAAAAAGAACAAAGAATGATGGGTAATTTCTTCCCCCCATTCCTCAAGCTCCCCTTCCCCCTTCCCCATGCGATTTGAGAAAATGTCCAGAACGTGAGAACTGGGGATATTCATTCCCTAAGTATTTATTGAGTGCCAGTGTCCAAGGCACTGAAGCGTCAAGGGTCCCCGCTCCCAGGGAGTTCACACTCTGTGCAGACTTCACTGTGGCTTTCAAACAGCCATTCTCCACGACCCTGTATGACCTGAGGGGTTAAGTTCTAGCCCACCAAAATAACGGACTGGTCGCCCCTCCCATTCCAACCACATGGCAGCAACAGCGATTACAGAGCGAGGAAAATGTTGTGGTATAGACAGGTGGCACTGTGCTCCAATAAAAGGCTCTCTGTCAGCTAACAGAAAGACCCTATGAAATTCATCACAAGCCCCGAGGTTCTCCTCTGCAGCCAAGAAGCCTCTGTTATAACATATTCTCACCTAATAACTCCATATGCCGTAAGAGTGCAAAATTAGACTCCGCAAGGCCACGGAGTTAGACTCCAGGATTTATTCACTGAACCACACAAATGTTGAACTCCAGCTTCATACCAGACACTGTCCCAGGCCCAGGCATCTCTGACTGCATATTGTGTGTGTGTGTGTGTGTGTGTGTATACATACATGTACACACACACATATTTTTATCAACGTTTATTTATTTTTGGGACAGAGAGAGACAGAGCATGAACGGGGGAAGGGCAGAGAGAGAGGGAGACACAGAATCGGAAACAGGCTCCAGGCTCTGAGCCATCAGCCCAGAGCCCGACGCGGGGCTCGAACTCACGGACCGCGAGATCGTGACCTGGCTGAAGTCGGACGCTTAACCAACTGCGCCACCCAGGCGCCCCCACATATTTTTATCAAAGAGGGCTACAGCTCAGGCCTGTCACTTCTTTTACATGCCCTTCCAAATAGGAGAGAAAAGAACTCCCTCACTGCAAAAGAAAACAGTAAGTGGGAGCAAGCTCCTGGTTATGAGTTGCACCATCAACAAACTATTAGACGCAGAAGTAAGCATTTTTTCTGACGTTGCCTAGACTCAGCAGCTTCTGTGGGTTAGGAGCTGGCGGCGAGGGAAAGAATGTTGCTTTCTGCTCTCTGCGCCTTACGGGAATCACAAGTCGTACCTTTTTCTCCCTTGTGTAGACCAAATACTATATAAATTGCTCTGCTGTTTATTCTAGGTCTTCTGTAACGTATTCCTGTCCCCGAAGTCTCACACAAGGTAGGAACTTGAGCAGCTGCATTGCCAGAAGTCAGAATTTCTCAGTTTAGTGCCCAAAGGTGCCCAAGGGACAGCCCCAGCTTTCTGGTCGAAGTCAGTAGTTGTACTCCCCTGTTACCAGGATCTGTTGGAGGACTAAGCAGAGAGAAGCAGAGAGGAGAGGGGGCAAAAGCGAATCACTAGTTTTTCTTTACTAAGAACAATATTTTTCATAGCACACATGTGATATCATTGAGCAACAAAAATAAATAAATCCATATGCATTAGGAGTCATCCCTAAGACCCAGAGACTCCGATGGAAAAAATAGGTGGGTCCCTGAGCCACAGACTGTGCAAACCCAAGCAGAGAGGACTTTCTTTAACTTCCCTCCCCATTCAGTCCTTGTCAGAGCTTGTGTTTGGCCCAGGCTACAAGTCTGCAGGGTTACCAGCTGGAACGCTTTGCTCCACTGCTATAAAGGCTATAAATGCTGTGCAGAAAAGTGTTGGAATCCTCTCATGGCATACTTGGAAGATTGCCCTTCGGTGTACCTGGCGCCCTCTGTGATTCCTCGCCACTGAAAGGATCAGTCAACTTGGATAGATTTCGGCATCTTCCGTGGAATGAACGTGGTAGCTCTCTCTCTCTTTTAGGCATTTATAAACCGCTCTCAGCACTGTTTTGGAGTTTTTAGTGTAAAAATAATGCAAATATTATGTCAAGCTTGTTCCTGGACATTTCATGGTTTTTGATGCTACTATAAAGTAGCATTTTTAAATTTTAATTTGTAATTGCTCACCCTAATATATAGAAATACTATAATTGACTATACAAGACAAAATAATAAATTCCTGTTCGTCAAAAGTAATAGCTTCTGTTCTTCAAAATACACCACTAAGGAACGAATGGGCAAGCCACAGAATGGGAGAAAATATTTATAATACATAAGTCTACAAAGGACTTGTATCTACAACATACAAAGAATTTTTATATCTCAATAAAAAGACACCCCCCCCAATGTGCACGATATTTGAATAGACAAAAGAATATGTATGAGTAGTTAATAAGTACATGAAAAAACTGGTTAGTATCCTTAATCATCAGGGAAGCACAAATTAAAACTAAAAGGTGTGGGGCATCTGGGTGGCTCAGTCGGTGAAGCGTCCAACTCTTGGTTTCAGCTAAGGTCATGATCTCATGGTTCGTCTGTTCGAGCCCTGCATCAGGCTCAGCACTGCTGGTGCAGAGCCTGCTTGGGATTTTCTCCCTCTCCCTCTCTCTCTGCCCCTCCCCTGTGCTCTCTCTCAAAAATAAATAAATAAACTTAAAAAGAAACTACAATGTGAATCCATTATACACCGGAGCATCTGGACTTCTGATATATTACTAATAATATTGTACAGCCATTTTTGAAAAAAAGTTTGGCAGTTTCTTCTAAAGTTAAGTATATACTTACAACATGACTCGTTAATTTTATTCCTATGGATTTACTCAAGAGAACGAAAATAGATGTCCACAAAAAGACTTGTATAGGTGATGTCACAGAAGCTTTGTTCATAATCGTCTAAAACTGGAAACAACATGTCCATCAACAGATGACTACATAAATAAATCGCAGTATATCCATTATATAGGTTACTATTCAATAATAAAAAGGAATCTACAGATGCACACAGCAACCTGGATGAATCTCAAAACATTATCGTGAGTGAAAGAAGCTGGAAACAAAATAGTCCCTGTTGTGTGGTTCCATTTTTATGGAATTCTTGACTGACAAAACTAATCTATGTCGGACAGAAAGCAAATCAGTGGGGGCGTGGTGCTGAGGTTGGTTGAGACTGACTTCAGAGGAGCACGAGGGAATATTTGGGGTGATGGAAATGTTCTATATCTTGGTTGTGGTGGTTGTGGTTATGTGAGTGTATACATCAAAAAGTCATCAAAACAAAGACTTAAAAATGGGTGTGTTTTATTGTGTATGAATTGCACCTCAATTTCAACACGTTTCTAGCAGCCTTTGCAAGTTGAAAGTACTCTCTTGCATCTTCGCTCAGTCTTCTGGGATCAATATTTAGCCAAATCCAAGGTTAATCTCTAAGTAAGTGTTGTTTCTCCTTTCTGTGGTGTTTATCCCTCCCTCCCCTCTATGCCTGTCTGGCTTCGGGGAGAACTCATGCGTAATGGTGGAGGAGGTGGTTGGCATGCAGGTCCCTGAGTTCGTACTAGCCTAGGCACAGCTTTCCTTGGTGTTGGTGCCTGGGCGTCCTGCCCACGACTCTCATCTGGCTGGTCTCTGGGTGTTGGCTTCTGTCCTCACTGTGTACCATGCTGACGCATGTGCTACTGGTGAAACTTACAGTCCGTACTGCCTTTATGGCCAGGACCTGGGGGGATTCCCCATCTTTCTTGTTGCAGATCCTCGTGTGAAGATCAGCCATGATTTCCGTTTGGCTCAGCCTGTTTCCCCTTTGCCACAGCCCTGCCTCTCATCGCTTAGATGTATTTCATGTCTCCACTGAGAATACGAAAGAGCATCTGGGCCACTTCTGTGTCACATGGGAGGTGAGGGACGGTCAGTAGGCACTGTCTTTGGCTTTCTCTCTGCCCTGACACATCACAGGCCAAGGGCACCCAATGAAGTTGGGTCTTTCCACAGTTACCCACAGGATACATAGCACAAGCCTCCTTATTGCAACCCTCTGCCCCAAATACCCAGTTTAATTCTTCGCTGTACCACTTACCTACCCCTGCTCAGGACTCGAGAGAATGGGAAAGGCAGCTCATCACTCTTCCTTTAAAAAAAAAAAGGGGGGTGCCTGGGTGGCTCAGCCGGTTGAGCATCCGACTTCGGCTTAGGTCATGATCTCACGGTCCGTGAGTTCGAGCCCCTCATTGGGCTCTGTGCTGACAGCTCAGAGCCTGGAGCCTGCTTCAGATTCTGTGTCTCCCTCTCTGTGACCCTCCCCCGTTCATGCTCTGTCTCTCTCTGTCTCAAAAATAAATAAACATTAAAAAAAAAAAAAAAACCTTTCCCCTTCATCTCTGGGCAGGCTTCTACTTTCCCTTTGTGTGGTGGAAACTTCCCCTACAGCACAATCCTATGGTTCCTTATTTATGGATGAAGTTATTATGGACAGGACCCATCTTCTCGTTTCCTACAACAATAAACTTCTGGGCTTAGCCTTAATGATAGAACGGGGCCAATGAGAGAAAACCAGCTTGCCAACCTAATATCAGATATTTCCAAAAATTATCTGCAGTAGAGGAATATTTTAGAAATGCCGAAAAAAAAAAAAAAAGACTGGCAAATTTCATGATTCTTAAGTAAAAACAAAGAGTAGAATCAATCCGAGTTTACTGAGAGTGTCTGGACTACCAGGTAACTCACCTATGGGGGAAGAGGTCCTTAATAATCAGTCACCTGGTTTGAAACATCAGTAATTCAACTCCCTGGTTTTATAGATCAGGAAATGGTAGCAGAGAGGAGGTGATTTGCACAGGGTCATTACTAAGTAGTATCAGTTGGACCCAATGGTCTTGATTCCTGCTCTTGATATCTTTCTCCCACACACCCTTATCTGTTTTGTGGCTGCAAAGCAATTAATAAAGAAGCGTACTTGATGAAGGTTAAGGCACTGGACATAGAAGGGAATGGAGGAAGGAAAGAATAATAGACCATGTTGGGAGCCTAACAAAATGAGTGGTTCCAGGACCACTGTGGACTTTTCTCTAGCAGTGTCCTGACTGTAAGAAATATGTGGGTCTTCTGACAGAGGAGATCACTTCAGAAAACTTTACTGAAGGCAACATGAAAGATTTGCCCCCAAAATGTAGTGCCATATTGGAAAGTCATGGACCATTGGCAAGAATTCTTTGCAAATGTCTAGATTTTTGAAAGCAAGGAGGATGAAGTGAAATTGAGCATATAGCCTAACTTGTACTGTGAAGGAGTAATCTTAGTGGGATATCATAATATGGAGCCTCCTTTGTTCCAAAAAGATTTTTCTGAAACCAGAATGAGATGCAGAATGCAATTATATTTCAGTGGTTGGACGTCAAAATGAAATAAATTAGAGGCTGATTGGGGCGCCTGGGTGGCGCAGTCGGTTAAGCGTCCGACTTCAGCCAGGTCACGATCTCGCAGTCCGGGAGTTCGAGCCCCGCGTCAGGCTCTGGGCTGATGGCTCAGAGCCTGGAGCCTGTTTCCGATTCTGTGTCTCCCTCTCTCTCTGCCCTTCCCCCGTTCATGCTCTGTCTCTCTCTGTCCCAAAAATAAATAAAACGTTGAAAAAAAAAAGAAAAAAAAAAAAGAAAAAAAGAAAACAAAAAAAAAATAAATTAGAGGCTGATTAGTAAAATGACGAACTACGTGATGGTAACATGCTTCCTTTGCATACTGTTTTAGGTATACTGTTAGCTCAGTAAAGGACTTTTTCATTATATTTGTGCCATATCGGGCCAGTTAATTATTTATAAGAATGTGCAGACTAATACTGTAGGGGACCTGCAGGTTGCTCCAAAGTCTCTATGAAACTAGGTTAGCCTGGTCTAACTTGTGCTCTTCTGAAGGCGTATAAATCTAGTAAGTGACCTGTTTTGAAAGAAACACGAGTTATTTTTTGGGCAGTATACCCTTGTGTTATTAACCTGTGGGCTCCCTCCCCTTTCTTTCGTCATGAGCACTCACACGAATGGGTGCTCAGCCTTCACCATTATTTGCACGGCTTGTTGAAAGAAATGCCCAATAGCCGCTCTGAAATCTGGAGGGTGGATGGGCAGGCGCACCGTCCAAAATCCGCCAGACCACGCGTCTCCACCTGCATCTCCGCATAGCGCTGCCAGGTGAGTCCCTTCTCTTCTCTGGGCTTCAGCATCATCACGGTGAAGGGGAGAAGCCAGTGCCCAGCTCTGAGGCTTGGGAGGCTCACGTGTGCCTGCTCAAGAGGACTGATTAATCATAGGACTGCACACCGATGCTTTCAGAGCTGTTTCTCCCCACCCTGGAACCCCGTGAGAATGTTCCTGGGTCTGTGGTGTTACCCAGGTTGACTTTAACTTAACAACAGACCTCTCTGTTCGCTGTGCCGTCAGCTCGGCGCTGCTTGGGAGGGTTACTCCCCTCTTTAATTTGGATTCATGCAATTGTATCTTTTGAGAGATCCTCTCAAGTTGGTCCTGAACTCCTAGGTTGTGGGAATGCCAGGGAGAAGCTGCTCGGCTGAAACAAACGGAGACCGCAGAGGCGAAGTAAAAGTTAATGATGCTTAATGTTTTTGTAATGAAACGGAACATTTTCTTTTGCCAGGCCTTGTTACCTACATCATATCTTCTACTGAACAATCACCTAAGTTTCATTGTGTTGCATCAATAAATGATACAGTTCTTTCTAGTCCTCGAGAAACTATACAAAGAATTTTCGTGCGCATGTCCACGGTGCAGGAGTGGATCTGAATTACCTAAGAAAACTATATATAAAATGGTATCAAATACAGTTTTGAAAGTGAATCATAACAGTCATACTGGCTGTATACTTTTCTGCATAGTCTTTCCAACTGCATTCCTTCTGGCACAGTCTTCCTACTCTTTGTGACAGTTACGAATATACAACTTTTACGTGAGTTTCATATCGCTTCCTTCCCAATGCACACACAATATTAGTGGCGGCTTTTTGCCTTACCATTGCATCATAAATGTTTTCCCATATTACAATGTTATCTTCTTGTTTATGGCTTTAAAGGGGTGGATACTGTTCCATTTGTTGCTTGTGTCATAGCTCTCGAACACTTCCCAGTTGTTGAGCACTTAAGTTGTTTCTGCTTTATATATTATTCATAATGCAACTATTATTTTTCACCCATAGTGTCCATCTTCTCTTAAATTGTTTTCTTAGGATAACTTCCCAGCAATGAGATGACTGTTCAAAGAATTTGAACAACTTTTTAATTCCTGATCTATCGCGCTGTATTATACTGCCTCCTTGGGCATTCTATTTTTTAATTTTTTAATGTTTATTTATTTTTGAGAGAGAGAGAGAGAGAAAGAGAGCAGGAGAGGGGCAGAGAGAGAGGGAGACACAGAATCCAAAACAGGCTCCAGGCTCTGAGCTGTCAGCACAGAGCCCAACGTGGGGCTCGAACTCTAGAACAGTGAGATCATGACCTGAGGTGAAGTTGGATGCTCAACCTACTGAGTCACCCAGGCGTCCCTGTTTGAGCATTTTTGAACAGCACTGGGCAGCACTGACTGGGGATGGTCCTTACGCTGGACATTTATGGGTTCGTGGATGTATAGTCTTTTTTTTTAATTTTTTTTTAACGTTTATTTATTTTTGAGACACAGAGAGACAGAGCATGAACGGGGGAGGGTCAGAGAGAGAGAGAGAGGGAGACACAGAATCTGAAACAGGCTCCAGGCTCTGAGCTGTCAGCACAGAGCCCGACGCGGGGCTTGAACTCACGAACCGCAAGATCATGACCTGAGCCGAAGTCGGACGCTTAACCGACTGAGCCACCCAGGCGCCCCTGTATAGCCTTAAATTGGAACACAGCTTACCCTTGGGGTTATTTTAATGGGAAAACCTATGAAGAGGCTAGGACCGAACCAAGGCAGAGGTTTCTGAGTTTTGCTTTTTGACTCGTACAATTGATTCTGTCATTTCATGACACTTGCCACCTCATTATGTCTAAGCAGTGAGTTATTTCGTTGTGCGCGTGCAGGTGTGGGCAGAACTTCAAATGCTAGTCCCATTAAAATTGTGAGAGAGAGACGTGCTGGACGAAAAGTATCCCATAAATGTGACCCACATGTGGCTGTTCAAGAAACTTGGAGTTATGGCAATGTGGTACAGGCAGACGTTCAAAATCTGTTGCAGGAGCCTGTCAGGTGTCGTATACGAGTGAAACAGCAGGGCTGGGCGATACAGGAGGTCAGGGACGGGGTGACGTGGGGAATACGGGCCTTATCCAGGAATGTGCTGGTACTTGACTCCCTCTGATAGCTTCAACAAAGGAATGCCAGCTCCATATCTTTAGCACTTCCAATTTTTCAAGAGAGTTTGGAAATCTAAAGTTTTAGGTGTCTTGGTCCATTTGGGCGACTGTAACAAAACTACCACAGACTGGGTGGTTGACAGACCTTTATTTCTCACAGTTCTGGAGGTGGGAGGTTCAAGATCAAGGTGCTGGCAGGATTGGTGTTGGGTGAGAGCCTGTCTCCTGGTTCCTAGACAGACTTCTTTAAGCTGTGTCCTCATATGGCAGAGGGGGTAAAGGAGCTCTCTGGGCCTCTCTTATAAGGGAACTGATCCCATTCACTGTGAACTCACAGGCCACCGGTTTGTTCGGGTGGCTTTAAAGAGGCACACCTGTAAGGTTCTACCGTGAGCCGTTTCCTTCAAAAATTGTGGTTTTAAAGTAAAAGATATCTTATTAGTTTGATTTGCCCATCACTTACCAAGTGGTACATAGCCCGTGTTCCAAACAATGCGGGCTTCGCCATATTTGAAATGGTGTTGCATTGAATTAATATTATTTCAGATTTCTTGCGGTGACCATGATACAATCGTACCGACCACTGAGTGATTTGCTCAGTCCAGTGGAAAATGTATCTGTCCTGTCAAAACTCTTATTTTCGCCTCTTAAATAATTCATCCCTAATGGTAATTTAAGAAGTCTGTTTAATATACTAAAAAACACACTGAGAAACACCTTACGTCACCGTTCCTGTGAGGCCAGAATCCAGGACAGCTTAACGGGGTCTTCAGCTCAGGGTGTCGCAGGCCGCGGTCAAAATGTCAGCCAGTCTGTGTTCTCAACTAGAGGCTCAGTTGAGGAATAGAGGAATAGAGGAAAAGAAGTCGGCTTCCGAGATCACTTAGGATGTTGGCAGAATCTGCTTCCTTTCTGTTGTAGTACTGAGAACTTCAGTTTTCTGCTGTCTCCTGGAGGCCGTCCTCAGCTCCCAGCAGGCTGGCCACAGTCCCCTGCACGTGGCCCTCTCCATAGGCAGTGTGCAGTGGAGCAACTTGCTCTTCAAGGCAAGCAGGAGAATGAGAGCTTTCATTTCTAGCATGACTGAGCCTTACACAGGATGCCATCATCGTGGGATTCCTGTCCAGTCACCTGTGCCCTACTCTGGTTAGGAGCAAGTCACGGGTCCCACCCACACTCAAGGGGAGGGATGATACAAAGTCAAGAACACAGGAGGAGGGACCATAGGGGTACGGTAGAGTCTGCCCACCATAGGATTTCCAGTGCCCTAAATACTGCCTGGCGCATGGTACACAGTGAGTGCTGGTAGTTGATTGAATTAATGTTGCAGCCATTACTTTTTGAACCACGTATTGCTATCTTTTTCCCAAGTCTGTGGTTTATCATCTGGTTTTATTTATTACACGTTTTGATATGCAGGAAAGGTTAAATTTTAATTTAGACAAATCAACCAAATTTTCCCTTGGTTTGTTACGTTACTTTACATCTCCAGGGGCCCTTCTCCTATCTAGCGATCAGAGAAATATTTGCCTCTATTTTCACCTAGATTTTTAATGGTTTTTCTTTTTTTTTTACATTTAACTCTGACCTATCTAGTAGGTTTAGAACTAGAGGGAGAGCTGTAACATGATACAGTGAGTAATCCTTTTTTTCTCCACTAATCTTTGCTACCTTATTTAGCTATATTGAGTTATTATATACTTGCTGCTGGACTCTCTATTCTGTTTCACTTATTTGCCATTCTCTTCTTGCTTTAATTACACACTTACGAAATACAGCATTGACAAAAAATTTTTCATGAAAAACTAAAAATTATTGCATCACCAATCAGAAATGCCAAAGAAGTTACTATCAGACTCATTCAGTGTAAGAATTAGGTACGTGGCCTAAGCTGTGGTAACAGAGAGACTGAGAATACAGAGGCTCAAATAAAATTGAAGCGTTTTGGTATTTTGTGTAACTGCGCAAAGCTATGTGTAGTCCAGAGCTAGAGAGGCAACCCTTATCCACCGTCATCTAGGGACCCAGGGTCCTTCCACCCCATAGCTGTCCAGCCCCCAGGGCGCTGTCCTGTTGTGTGTGGGCATAGCTGTCTCACCCTTATATCCATGCTCCAGTCTATGGAAAGGGAGTGGTGGAAGTCTTGGGAAAGTGCCTTGGCCTTTGAGCTCATGAGCCAGAAATGGCATATTATTTTTCCTTGCATCCCTTTCATTTAGACTAAACCATGTTATAAAGAAGATGTGGTGTGCATGTATGTGTGTGTGTGTGTATATGTGTATATATATGTGTATACACACACACACAATGGAATATTACTCTGTGATAAAAAAGAGTGAAATCTGCCATTTGCAATAATGTGGATGGAAATAGAGTGTATTAAGCTAAGCTAAATAAATCACAGAAAGACAAGTATATGATTTCACTCATGTGAAGTTAAAGAAACAAAACAGATGAACATAGGGGAAGGAAAGGAAAAATAAGATTAAAAACAGAGAGGGAGGCAAATTATAAGAGACTCTTAAATACAGAGAACAGGGGCGCCTGGGTGGTTCAGTTAAGCGTTAAGCGTCCGACTTTGGCTCAGGCCATGATCTCACTATTTGTGAGTTCGAGCCCCGTGTCGGGCTCTGTGCTGACAGCTCAGAGCCTGGTGCCTGCTTCGGGTTCTGTGTCTCCCTCTCTCTGCCCTTCCCCCACTCACAATCGGTCTGTCTCTCAAAAATAAATAAAACATTAAAAAATTTAAAAAAATACAGACAACAAACGGAAGGGGGTTGTCTGGAGGGGTATTGGGCAGGGATTGGGCTAAATGGGTGATGGGCATTAAGGAGGGCACTTCTTGGGATGAGCACTGAGCATTACATGTAAGTGATGAATCACTAACTTCTACTCCTGAAATCATTAGTACACTGTATGTTAACTAACTTGCATTTAAATAAAATTTAAAAATTTAAAAAAATAGGCTAAACCATGTTGCCACATCCACCTTCAAGAGAGGTTAGGAAATATGGTATCAAACTGGGCGGACCTGGATTTGGCTAAAATTTAGGAGGATCTGTTATTAAACAGAAGGAGAAGGGGTATCAAGGACAGCTAATGGCCTTTGCCCCGGTCCACGATCCATAGCTACAAATAACCGTTTTTAACAGGAAAAGAATGATCATTTTTGTCAAGTGAAAAATCAGCCTTTGGTTATGACCATAAAATATAAATATGTCCTGGTTTTTGGTTTTAGATGGCCAGTAACCCGTGTGCCAGGTAGCATTCTGTGCCAGTCTTGAATGCCAGCAGGAAGTCACTGGACAGCAAACCTCTTCCAGGATCACAACTGGGCTATTGAAGTAACTCGAAAAAGAGGAAAAAAAGAGCTGAGGCCATGGCAAAAAGAAACCGAGTTCGGTCTACCTCTCCTCCAGATGGAGGCTGGGGCTGGATGATTGTGGCTGGCTGTTTCCTTGTTACCATCTGTACTCGGGCAGTCACCAGGTAGGTGGGATTTTCTTCGAGATTTATTAAGATGATCTGGCTTGTCTTTTCTTCTAAGTCTGCTTCGTTCTATTTCTGAACCCCTCATTGTGAAAATATCTGTGTATATGTACAGGGTGTGTGTGTGTGTTTGCGTGTGTGCGTGTGTGTGCGCGCGCATTTCCTTTGCTTGGATATCTTTTTCTTTGCGAGGAATGTGATTTTCTAATACCTGAAAGTCCTGGATAGTGGTGTCTTCTATAACATCTGGCACATACACCTGAAATGTGAGGCCATTTTTAGACGAAATGTTGTGGCTATTCCAGCCATTTGTTTTCGTAAACAGCTCATCCCAGAAAAGAAAAATACATAAGGTCAAAGCAATCCTTGAAAACCTCTTGGCTCACCAGATACTGAGCTGTTGGAAAGCTTAATACCTAGAATTTAAATTCTTCTGCTTCCTTTTACATTTGGCTGGAGGCTAAGTTCTAGGTTGAAGGAAAGTAACAGCGTAAGTACAGGCTTCTCTCATTCTTGTTCATTTCTCCTCGTTCTTTTATCCAAGGCCCTATTGTTGAATATGCTTAAGTTAAACCCATGTACATTGGGACTCATTCATCTCACTTATATTTGGAGTAAATGTATGCTTGAAGTCTGCATGTGCTAGCTCTTCCCTCTACTAATACCTCATTGAAGTAGAACTCTTTATTCTTCTCTGGCAACACACCCTTAGTGACCGAACGTAATTTGCCCTGAAAACTTTATTTGATGACATCATCAATAAAAGCATCAGTAACAAATATGTAACGCAGGAAATAAGCAGGCTCTTTGTGTTTGGTTAAATAAGAGTTGGTTGATTATGTATCATAGAAACCTATAGATTTGTTTAACATAATATGGTATTGGGTCTGTTTTTTTTTTTTTTTTTTTCCATCTCTATCATGGGTCTTGTGTTGTGGGTGTGAGGAGTCATAGAGTTAAAAAGGAATCTTTTGGTTCTTACGTGCGGAAGCTCCCATCATTTCCATCATGGAAAAGTTCTGGAAGTGACTTCAGTGCTTTATAAGGAGGTTGATATCTTTATAAGGAGGTAGTGGAGTCTTCATGACCCCTTTTATTTATTTATTTATTTATTTATTTATTTATTTATTTATTTTTAACGTTTATTTATTTTTGAGACAGAGAGAGAGCATGAACGGAGGAGGGTCAGAGAGAGAGAGGAAGACACAGAATCTGAAACAGGCTCCAGGCTCTGAGCCATCAGCACAGAGCCCAATGCGGGGCTTGAACTCACGAACTGTGAGATCATGACCTGAGCTGGACGCTTAACCGACTGAGCCACCCAGGCACCCCTCATGACCCCTCTTAGATGGAATAGTTTTATATATCCCCACGAATAGATTAGGACACTGGTGCTAACATAGGTTAAGTGACTTCCCTACAGTTTTGGTCTAGTGGGACAGAACTGGACTGGATTTCTAGTCTTTTTTACTTCTTGTCTTGTTTACTTGCCATTGCATGTGCGCATATAATCCACCAACTCTTTCCAACACAAACCAGATTATCTTCCTACCTCATTATTTCTCACACATGCACCGTATCTGCCCCATCTTCCATACACATGTATATATTCACACACATATCCTCTCTTAGTGCCTTTTCATTGTGAGAAGTGACTACTTCAGTCTTCACCTTTGTTCTGCTCTAAGATGTAGGCACTTTGAGGAAGTTCTGTGGCCAGTTCCTTGTCCCCTGAAACACTCTGCACCTTATCCTGTAGAACAGTGTGGTATCACCAGATGTAGGTTTTTAAAAAATTGCCTTGGTGGTGGAATCGTTGTCTCAAGATCTTCCTTCCTAATCTCCATATGGTTGTCACACCAGTGATGAGAAGTCATGGTGCCAGGGGACAGCTGTTTCTAAATTTTTCTAACGGAGGCTCTCTACCCTCCTTGTCCTGTTGGCAATTAGTCATGTTAGTTGTCACCCTAATTCATGTACAAACAACTGCACATTAAGGCTTGGAGACATCTGGATTGTTTGAGTGTTGTACTCTGAAACTTTGGAAGTGACTTGGGGCAGGTGTCTGTAGAAAATTGAGGACTTACCTTAAGGACTCTGATTTCTTGATGGTCTTTTATGCTCATTAGCACCTTATATGGCTTGTCTTGTTTGGCAGGACATTGAATCTCATTTTTTTTTTTCTCAATCACAGTGGAATTGCTGTGGAACCCATGACTGTCACCCAAGGCTGAACATCTTGCATATTTTTTTCGGTTGTATCCTTACGTTTTCAACTTCAAGTTAATGGAAATCAAGTTCCCTAATATCTAGCTATACGTTCATTGAGGACAATGCTCTATCTAGGTGTTTTCCAAAAACACAGAGATGCTGGAACACCGCCTGGTAGGCTCGGGCACAAATAACTGAAATCCAAATCCAAATGGGCTAAGTATACATCGGATAAAAACAGTGTGTAAAATAACGCTGGTGAGAGAGGGGTTAATTCTGATCTGGGAGTTCAGGACAGCTTTCAAGAGAAGTTGTCCCTGGAGTGAAGTCTTGAAGAGTGGATAGTGTTTGGCCAGGAGGAAATGAGAGGGAGAGAGGTTTCAAGCTGCATTAGGTGCATGTACTTTATCTGCTTTCCTCACTTTGTGATAACAGTGGGCAGTCCCCCTTCCTGAACTGCTAAGGGTTTAGCCAGAAACCAGAAGAGCGTTGTGGCAGGTAGCAAAGACCTGTTCTCAGAGGTTAATGGGAGAGGCTGAGAGGGGCATAGCTGAGCCGAATTAAGTTTAGAGGAGAAAAGTGCAAAGGCACGGCCAGCATTGGAACTCAGTGTCGTGAACAGGCAGCAGCCAATAGGACTGGAGATAGGGCCAAGGAAAGCGGCCCCTAGGGTGATCTGTCAATTCAGAGGATCAGTGCCTATTGTGCAATTAAGTCTTTTTTTCCCTGTTTAAACTGTATACTTAAAAATTAAACCATACTTCCAGGTGCTAAAAATTTGAACAATACAGAGATGCATCAAATAGTCTTTTTCTCATCGCTGCCTGAATGCCAGTTTCACTGCCCAAAGTTAACCTTGTTATTAGCTTCTTCAGGCGTGCCCCCCCCCCCAATTTAAGAACCTTATATCCATCTGTAAAGCATATTATTATTCTTTTCCTTGACACCAATAGGATCATACTGTACACACTGTTTTGAACTTATTATTATTTTTTTTTTTTGCTTAATGATATCTCTTGGAAGTATTTCCATATTCAGCACATACAGCTCTACCTCACTGAAAAATAACAGCTTAAGATTCCATCACAAGGATGTGTGCATAATTTATTTAACACATTTTGATTGAAGGACTTACATTGTTCCCTGGGTTTTGATTTACAAACAATGCTCCATACAGTCATGATCCAGACCACTTTAAAATCAACTTTCAACTCTTGCCTTGTAACTGACGATGCTGCCTTACACGTAAAGTTTACATAAAGCTCGAAGTTGTCTAGGCTATTAAAGCCGTCACTCTCATTTATTTATACTCTCTGTTCATTAATGTGTGTTGAGTACTTATTTTTTGCCTCAAGATATCTTATTACCAAACACATTCTCTATTTCAGGAATCACATTTCATCGTGAAATTATGTGACATTCTGTTTGTGAACTGACAGCTTGAGTTGGAGTTGATGGTTGAAAAAGCAATACTTGATTTGAATGTTCAAAGAAAACCTCCAGCTGTAAGACCTAACTTTTCTCAGGGCACCTGGGTGGCTCAGTCAGTTGAGTGTCTGACTCTTGATTTCAGCTCAGGTCATGATCCCAGAGTTGTGGGATCGAGCCCTGCATCAGATTCTGCACGGAGCTTGGAGACTGCTTAAGATTCTCTTTCTCTCTCTCCCTCTGCCCCTCTCCCCCACTCACTCTCTCTCTCTCAAATTAAAATAATAATAAATAAAATAAAAAATAAAAGTAGTACATGCTCATCAAAAAAAAAAAAAATCAGAAAGTAAAAGGAAAACAAAAGTTCTATAAAAAAGAGCACCTGGGTGGCTCAGTTGGTTAAGTGTCTGACTCTTGATTTCAGCTCAGGCCATGATCTCATGGTGCGTGAGTTCGAGCCTCACACTGGGCTCTGTGCTGACAGCACGCAGCCTGCTTGGGATTCTTTCTCTCCTACTCTCTCTCTGCTCCCCCCCCCCCCACTCTCAAATTAAATATTTTTAAAAAGTTATATTAAAAAAAGACCTATTTTTCTTGACATCTTCTGGATCCAAATTAACTTCGTTGCAGTAGATGTCTAGAGTCCTGTGGAATTGGGGAGCTCTTTTAACAATGGCTGAATTCCTGTAAATAGTAGCTAATGTTAGCTGAGTACTTGTTCTGTGCTGGTTAACATTGTCCCAAGCACTTTTCATTTATTAAATCATTTAGTCCTTGAAACAACACACAGAGGTCGAATAATGTGTCCAGAGTCACAAGGGTAGTCAGTAGTACTGCTTTTAACTACTAGGCTACACTGGCCAGTGGATCACTTCCACATTGATGCACTGGATGACTTCATCAACTGGAGAACCGTCTTTCCCAAATACCGGATGTTGTCAACATCTAGCTCTATAGGAGCCAGAGAAGAAGTTTTATTTTTTAAGATTATTTTTTCTTTAAAAAAATTTTTTTTTAATGTTTATTGATTTTTGACAGAGAGAGAGAGAGAGCTCAAGTGGTGGGGTGGGGGGTGGGAGGTGGGCAGAGAGATAGGGAGACACAGAATCCCAGCAGGCTCCAGGCTCCGCACTGTCGGCACAGAGCCCGACACAGGGCTCAAACCCGTGGACCGTGAGATCAGGACCTGAGCCTAAGTCGGATGCTCAACCGACTGAGCCACCCAGGCGCCCCAAGATTTTTCTTTCTTTTTAAGAAATCTCTACACCCGACAAGGGGCTCAAACCCACAACCCCGAGGTGAAGAGTCGCATGCTCCATCAACTGAGCCAACCAGGTGCCTTGAGAAGAATTTTATAGCAGAGTGGCAAGATGGAGATACTAGGCATGTTGGCCCCTTGAGGGAGAGTATCTTTGAGAATGGTATTTCATACAGATGACACTTGCGTGATAATTTTGTTTCCTTATTCTTAGGAACAGAGCTTATCAACCACTGAAGGATGATACTTGCATGATAATTTTGTTTCCTTATTCTTAGGAACAGAGCCTATCAACCACTGAAGGATGTTAGGAGTTGTTTGCTACTGAGCATGATCTAATGAATGCATTATGACTGATCCAGTTATGCTGATCAAACTGCTTATTTCAGAAATGAGGAAAAGAGACTCTGAGAGATTAAAGCTTTATCCAAACTCTCAGTTACTCAGTGTGAGGATCAGCGATCAGGACCCAGCTTTCCTGACACATCAGATGCACAGATTTTCCAAAGGACAATAAAAATCATTTCTGGAGTGAGAAGCACGTGTGCTCCCGATAACATTTATTTTCTTTAAGGTCACGCCTGTGTTTAGAAGCCATAAATCATGGAACTTTTCCATTTGAAAAGTACTTTTTTCCCTTTTGAGAACAAGTAAGAAGTGGTACTTGTTTTTTGAAAGTCGCAGTCAGTCAGAAGCATGTTCATGGTTATTAAATTTTGCCTCTGGCAAGCCTGTTCACATGGTTAGATAAGAATCTCGGGTATTGTTTTTGAACTTTGCATACCTAAAGTTTGACTGATATGACTAATCAGGTCAGTTAAGAAAACCATCAATCAGAAAACTAAACAGCAATAAAACAAGGTAAAAAAGTTACAAGAGACAAACATAGTCGCACAAATACGAAATCCCTCAGAATGATTTAGTGAAGAGAAGAGACCGGCGTACCATCGCAAAATGTCTTCTCATCATCTGGGACCCTTTTTTCTTAGTCACCCCGTGTTCTTTCCCATCTCTAGCTTCGGGATCTTCCTCCTACTGATACTGCATTCTGCCAGCTTATGGACTCAGATTCTTCACATCTCTACTTCACCTTATCCGGCTACACGTTCCTGGTCAGCCACCCTCCAGTCTTCCTCTTCCCTTTCTCATTCATGTCCTTGAAGTTGCTGTTCAACCTTTTTTACTTCCTTCACTTCTAGTCACTTCTTTACCAACGCTAATCCTTCCTTCCTTCTTTCTTTCCTCCCTGCGATACCTTGAACCTTGAACAATATTTAATGAACACCCAGGTAATGATATGAGATCCAGTGCAGACATGGTCTTTGCTGTGACAGAGCAACAGTCTAGTGGAGAATACAAACAAATGCAAAGGGAATCGCCATATCCCTGTAGTGTGGTAGGTGTCCCGCACGGCATGTAAACACTTACGAGAGGTATTAAGCTCAGACTCAGGTTGTCAGGGAAGCCTTCCTGGATGAGTTGACCATTAATGTTTATTTTTGAGAGTGAGAGAGAGAGAGAGACAGAGCATGAGCAGGTGAGGGCAGAGAGAGAGGGAGCCCCAGAATCTGAAGCAGGCTCCAGGCTCCGAGCTCTCAGCACAGAGCCCGATGCGGGGCTCAAGCTCCTGAACCGTGAGAACGTGACCTGAGCCGAAGTCTGATGCTTAATCAACTGAGCCACCCAGGTGCCCCTGGAGGAGTTGACTACTATCTTTAGACTACAAGAATGAGGGCAGCTGAGAGAGCAGCCTAGAAAAGAAGAAAACTCTTTAATGCTCAGAGGTGTGAAAAAGTATGGGTGGTGTGTTGAAAGTGATGGAAATAAGTTCAGTCTGGCTGAAATGAGGAATGCATGGTGTAGGTTAGGGGAAACACTGAGAAGGGTCAACTCCTGCGGGGTCTCAGAAGTCATGGTAAAGAGTCTGAAGCATCAGGATCTCTTTTGCGTTCTAGTAAGGTCACTGACCATTGCATATAAAATGTACAGAAGGCAGCCAAGTGTGAATTCAGGGAGATGAGTTAGGAGGGTTTGGGCTGCAGTCCAGGAGAGAGGTATGGGCATGCATTATGAATGATAAGGGGAATGGAGAGCTGTGGAGGCATTTGAGAGCTATGTATAAGGTAGAATAAAACCTGACCATAGATTAGATCAGTGGTTCTCAACCAGGCTGATTTTGACCTCCAGGGGACAGTGGGCAATGTTTGGAGACATTTGGGGGGTGGAGACCAGGGATGCCACCAAACACTGTATGATACCCAGGACAACCCCTAAAACCAAGAGTTGTCTTAGTTAAAGATGATGGCCAAAATGTCAGTAGTGCTTGGGTTGAGAAACCCAGGCTAACGATCACTTAACTATTTTGATAATGAGGCGATGTCTATGAAATTATTATTCTCTTTTAAGTTTATTTATTTATTTTGAGAGAGAGAGAGAGAGAGGGAGAGAGCATGCATGTGCACACACGGGCAAGGGGCAAAGAGAGAGGGAGAGAGAGAATCCCAAGCGCTCTTTGCGCTGTGAGTGCAGAGCCCGAGGTGGGTCTCTATCTCACAGACTGTGAGGTCATGACCTGAGCTGAAATCAAGAGTCGGATGCTTAACCACCTGAGGCCCCTCCCCCTCCCCCCCCCCCCCCCCCCGCCCAGGTGCCCCTTCATAGAGTTTTTAATTTGCTCTTCGGTGTTCTTACTAGCATGAGTTTACCTTTCATCTTTACATCCTGCAATCCCAGTTTTGAACACAAACGTGAGCGTTGAACTCATGCAGAATCACTGGAGCTCAGGCACGTGTATGTATTTCATTTTCACCAGAACAGGGGAAACCCTGCACCAAAAAACAAAACAAAACAAAACAAAAAACAACCTCCACCGTTTTCACTTCGTTTCTTGATGCACTCACTTTCTGTCAACATTCTCTATCTTCCACTTCCTGATGAATAAGGGAAGACAGAGAAGGAAAGGGAAAGGAACAGTGGGTAGCCCTACCTTTCTTTTTTCCTCCATGTCATGATTTTCAGCGTAAGTGGTTGGCTAGTAAAATACTGAGACATAACCTGAGTCGGAAAGGATATGGGAATCCTCAGTGCTTTGTGTTTCCTAGAACACCGTTGCTTGCTTTCTGCATTTGAAACAAGTTCTGATTTGAAAGGAAAGCATGGCCTCTCTCAGGAGTGAGAGCCTTCCTCTCCCTACCCCCATGCTTATTCAGTTGTCAGTGTAACATAGCTTGCACACACTCTGAGTCTAACCCAACGCCCACACATTGTGAGTCCGCCAGAGTTTGCGTGTCTAATACCACCCGTGTCCATGGGAAGGCGGAGAGTCGCAAACACACGTGGTGCGTGTATCTCCTCTGCTCGCGTGCATGCCCTGTTGCTCCTTTGGACTTTACTTACAAAACATGAATTCAAAGATGAGCGTGTTAGAAATTTGAAGACCGCGACAGCTGAAATGCTATGCTTCTGAGTGCCAGATTCTGTGCGATTGCCGAGGACGCACGCTGGGAAAGCTGGCCCTGCCTGACACAGTTGTCCCGGTTCTACCTGATTCTCCTCCTTCTTCTTTTTCTCCATCACCCGCCTTCACATCTAGCAGCAACTGGAAAGGGCTGGGGAGAGAAATAACAGGTTACTGCGGGCTGCTGAAGCATGATGGGTTAGACGGTAGCCCTATCCAGAGAGACGACCTCCTATCTCATCCTCACCAAGACCTGATCCTTCCCTGGCTGTAATCGAGTACTAGAAGCTCCTGCCCTGAATTGGGAAACTTGCTAATCTGTATGACATTCATTCAAACTTGTACAGTGATACAAATCATTGCTCTAAAATCACTTACATCTTTTTTTTCCTAATTAATTTTTCAGTGTAAAGTTTCTCTGTCTCTGTCTGTCTGTCTGTCTCTCTCTCTCTCTCTCGTGATTATTTATAATGTCACCATTCACGTATAATGACTGGGTACTTTTTTGGTTTTTTCTCTATTTATATGAACTATGATTTTATCAAAATAAGCCTTTACTATATAAACTACTTTGTTTTACTTAACATTGTATTGTGAATTTTTTCCCAAATCAATAAATACATATCAAATCATCGTTTTTAACACCTAAAAATATTTCATGTTATTGATGTCAAAATTTACTTAGCCAGTCCCTTATTGATGGGCAAATAGGTTGGTTACAATATTTGACCTTTACAAATAGTTCTTTAAAATATATCCTTTTGGGGCGCCTGGGTGGCGCAGTCAGTTAAGCGTCCGACTTCAGCCAGGTCACGATCTCGCGGTCCGGGAGTTCGAGCCCCGCGTCAGGCTCTGGGCTGATGGCTCGGAGCCTGGAGCCTGTTTCCGATTCTGTGTCTCCCTCTCTCTCTGCCCCTCCCCCGTTCATGCTCTGTCTCTCTCTGTCCCAAAAATAAATAAATGTTGAAAAAAAAAATTTTTTTAAATAAAATATATCCTTTTATGTGTATCTATTATTACTATTATTATCATCATTTGATTATTACCTTTTGTTAAAACCCAGAACTGAAATTGCTGGGAGAGGAGATGTAGAACTCCTTTTTTTGAGAGAGAGAGAAAGAGAGAGCAGAGGATGGGCAGAAAGAATCCCAAGCCCCGACATGGGGCCCGATCCCATGAATTGTGAGATCGTGACCTGAGCCAAAATCAAGAGTGGAATGCTTAACTGGCTGAGCCACCCAGGCACCCTGAGAGATGTATAATTCTTAATTGTCAAATTTTAACTTGTGTAACAACCTCTTAAAAGTCACAGATGTTGGTGAAATATGAAGATAAAAAAGAACCCATATTTTTGACCTGCCATATTTCCCATAAAACCTTCCCTACAGCAGTGATCCTCATATCCACTTGGCTTCAGCAGCCCTTCTAGTGGATGAACATTCTTTCTCATCCTTTAGAGTGGCTCCGTAGCCATTGGCCCATTCTGACTTCCTACTTACTATGGTCCAGCAATGTACCACTGAAAACCAATTAAACCAGCTGAACCAGAATTTGAACAGCTGAACCAGAATTTGAAGCTGTGGTTTTGATCCATGCTCATTCATTTTTTTTTTTTGTATAAAATTCTTGCACTGTATTTTTCAGATGTATTTCCATTTTTTTTGTGGAGTTCCAGACATACTTCACTCAGGATTATGCACAAACAGCTTGGATCCATTCCATTGTAGACTGTGTGACCATGCTCTGTGGTGAGTATCACCAGGGCTAGACAATTATTGGTTACTCTTGAACTGTACGTGACACTGGCCTTCCACTGCTTCTGTTTACCAGCTTTTTATGAATAGAAGGGCTTTGCTAAAAGTTGGCTAAGACTATATAAAAAGAAAAGACCGATCCTACCTTCAACCAAACCCAACCAGACCTGCCCTTGGAATTAATGGTCTTCGCTGAGGGCAGATAGAACAGGTGATTAACACTCTCAAAAAGACATACTATTTGGTGCTCCCATATAGAGATAGGGTGCTGGACCTCACAGGACTCATCCTGATTTGGGAAACAGTTAACCATACAGTATATGCTTGACCTCTCTTTGCTAAATGCTATGGCCCCTCATTCTCCAGTCATGAAAACGGTCATTGGATCGCACTATGAGCCATTCCTATATGATCTCCTTAAGCAAATGCCAACAAAATCTTGTTCTTATTCTGTTCCCTTCCCAGAGGTTCAAAATGTGGCTCATGGATTTTGTTTTTCATGTGTAAACCTTCATTCTTAGAGAAGTATGAGGGAAGGATGGGATGGTACAGTCATGTGATCAGCACGTTCACCGTCACTATAATTTCATTCAGGAAACCCCAAGGGTACTACAGAGGACGTACAGAGTCGTCTCAAAATCCATGGAATCTCTCAATCCATCTATGTCGTAGAGGAACGCTAGTCTTGAGATTTTTCTTTTCAAACGTTTTAAACCAAAGTTCTTAAATGAATGTCTTAGAGAGTTTCTGAGATTGGGACAAGTTGGAATGATCTATTTGCAGTCTAGACCCATTTAATCATTTCATTTAAATGAATCCTTAGCATTAAAAAAAAATACTATTATCTCTTCAGGCCATGTCTTGTGGCAAAAAGGAAATCCCATATTATTTAATAACTTATAAATAACATCAACTGATTCCACTCTAGGTACTGATTCATACTTATTTTTAGAAAAAAAAATGGACATACTCAGGAATAAGTTGAATTGTGCTGAAATGTATTTCCTTTGTTGGGAGGAATTTGAGAGCAGTTCTAGGACGAAGAGTACGTTTCATGAAAAGGCTAAGTTGACTCTGTCTACTGATAACCCTGGAAGGTCTTAAGGGATCAGAAAATAATATCTTTGGGTTTTCTACCCTGTTTTCTTGTTTGTTTGTTTGTTTTGTTTGTTTTTTTAATCAGGAAGATTATCAGTTGGTTTTCAGGGTCATGTTATTAGTCGCAGCCTTTGTATGCCAAGTGAGCCATGTTTATCTTTCTCAGATGACACAGGTGACTCATTTCCCTCACTGTTATCTTTTGGAGAATATTTATAATCCCCAGAAGAAGACTAAATGGCCTTCGGTGACCAACAGGATCACAGTGACTGTGTGATAAAGCTGGGTCATATTAGATGCAGCATTTTAAAATTCAAGGACTGGAGGCCATGCAAGGACTTGAGGCCTGTTGGATCCAGTTTCCATGTACCAGTTTCCATGTTGCTCATCTGGCAGGAGATGGAGAAGAGGCTGCAGACACCCACTGGGGGCACTTTTCATTGAGTTTAGTGTAAGTTTTGTCACTTTCCAATAGCCATAGCGGCAGTAGCCTGGAGAATTAGATATATTCTCAGGAGTTTTGCTCCTTCCTGTTCTCCAGAGATTATATAGGCACACAGCCACTGTTTTAACTAGGCAGGAGACATCAGGCTGACGACTGGTTCTGTCACGTACATTTGAGTCAGGCCCCAGTTTCAACCTGACCAATACAAAATTATACTCCACAGATACCCGAAGAACTTGCTCTTCTGGTCTTCGTACTAGGAATACTGCTCAGCATGAGTTGTTCCATAGAAAGAATTCTCATGCTTTCCCCATGTCTCCTCTGCCATCAGTCTGGGAGGCCCAAGGAGACAGAGTAACAGGGTGAAATAACCCTGAACTTGGTGTCAGGTGCCCTGAGCTATACTTGTTGGTGATCTTGGACATGCCATAGTCCCCTGAACTTCAATTTCTCCTTGGTCTATTCCAGCTTAATTCATATTCTATAAACCTGAAAACTGGCACAATTATAACACATTGTTAAACCACAAATAGAGTGAGGCCAACCCAAATGTCGCTACGGATGTGAGGCATTTTGCTAGATTTTCTGGGTTTTGATTTCTCATCCACAGGGTTTCCTAAAGCCTGAAAACAGTACCAGATTGTGGAATGGTCTTTTTCCTTGGCCTTTTCCTGCATAACACTAGTGGCCACACAGTGTTGCCACTTTCCTTCCCTACTGGTTAACTGTGATAATTATTGCTAATGATGCATGATTAATACTATGTGAAACATACAATCCACATCCCTGTGTAAGTGGCATGTAATTTAAATAAGGAGCTGATTCACTATTTAAAAAAATTTTTTTTTCAACGTTTATTTATTTTTGGGACAGAGAGAGACAGAGCATGAACGGGGGAGGGGCAGAGAGAGAGGGAGACACAGAATCGGAAGCAGGCTCCAGGCTCTGAGCCATCGGCCCAGAGCCCGACGCGGGGCTGGAACTCACGGACCGCGAGATCGTGACCTGGCTGAAGTCGGACGCTTAACCGACTGCGCCACCCAGGCGCCCCTGATTCACTATTTTAAAAGCACCTCAAGCCCTGGAATTATGACTATAATAGAATGGAGAAGCGAAGGGCGCACGGAAATGCAACTCAGCAGAACCGATCCTAATTCCGGCTTTGCTACTTGTTCTCCGTGTGACCATAGACAAGTCATTTCCTCTGTTCTCAGTTTCCAAATATGTGAAATGAGCGAGACGGGCTTGATGCCGTAAAGGTCAACCATTCTCTGTTCTGTCAACGCAACCCCACAGCCTTTCCACAGTGCCCTCAAGGCCTCTCTGCTGAACCTATTTATTATTGTTTTTGAAGCTCCACTTGGGAGTGTCATCAGTAACCATTTATCCTGTCAAGTGGGAATCATGCTGGGTGGCTTGCTTGCATCGACTGGTCTCATCCTGGGCTCATTTGCCACCAGTCTGAAGCATCTCTACCTCACTCTGGGAGTTCTCACAGGTAAGGGCTCTTTGTACCGCTTGTCTCCCCACCCCCTTCAGGTGTTGTCAAGCAATCAACAGAACTGTGTTCCGTAAAATAGTCATCTTGTTAGATGCGTAACGTAAAATTTTTTTCATGTTTATTTATTTCTGAAGGAGAGAGAGAGAGCATGAGCAGGGGAGGGGCAGAGAGAGAGGGAGACGCAGAATCCAAAGCAGGCTCCGGGCTCTGAACTGTTAGTACAGAGCCGGGGCTCGAACCCACAAGCGGTGAGATCATGACCTGAGCCAAAGTCAGACGCCCAACTGAGCCACCTGGGTGCCCCATAGTTGCATAATTTAGTTGACTTAGCTTATGTCCACCTACCTAGCAGTTAAAAGAGCTGGAAATGCAATTGATTGCACTCCTGGAATGAAAATGTATCAACTCCTTCAATTCAGCCACATGATAGAAGTGATTTCCGGCTTCCCCTCTGGTAGCGGTGGATGGCTGAGATTCTGTACTCAGAAGCAATGAGATGTTAGCCAGGGCACCATAAATTTTCAGCAGTCATCATTCTCCCAACATCTTTGCCGAGACACCAAAACACTATCTGCGCTCGGCCTGAGTTGCCCCTGCTTTATAGTGAGTGAGGAGCATCATCCAATAAATAGGGGTTTACAATTTAAAAAAGAAAGCCCCTTATTGTGAAGATTTTTACATTATGCATTCTCTCTCAATGTGATGGAATTATGCTTTAGAGAATTATGACGAACCCTGCAAGAAGAGAAGTAATCTATGTGCATCCCATAAATCATACCTAAGGGCACTGCAAAGCATCAAGGTGGGGTCACTCGGTGGCACTGGAGTGGCATTTTGCCCCATCACTCAAAGGAATGTGGAATAGCACTAACTCAGTCTGGGCCGTAGGGGTAGCATGATCTGGTCAATGAAGGACATAATCTCATAATGATTTTATAAATCTGGCTCTGTCCGCTTAAAAAAAAAAAAGGTATCTGTTCTATGTAACCCAAAAGTCCCAACTGCTAGGTGTCCAGTCATCCCAGTTTACCAGGGAGTGCCCTGGTCTTAGCACTGAACATCTCATATCCCGGAAACCCATCAGTCCAGGCAAATCTGGATCATAGGTCACCCAGCACTGCAGATGGGAATAGGAGCCGAAGGTCGTTCTGTTTTTCCATTTAGATGCCATGAGTTCAAGGTTTTACACTCTTCGGATTTTCTTGACTTAAAAGGAATAGAAACTGAAAATCCTTAAAAGGCTTTCTGCTGACTTTAAGGAATATGTTCAGGTTACTATGTGTACATGCTGTGTTCATACACAAAGTTGGCATGAAGTTTCCCCATTATGTGAAATTATTCTGAAACTTTCATGGGGTCATATATGCTATTTAAACCCAAATTCCATGAGTGGTCCAGATGATCAGAGTTGTGTTTTCATAGGCAGTGAAGAGTTGAAGTAATCCTCTGGATAATTCAAGATAAAAAGAGGTATTGGGTGGGGAGAATAAGTTTCTTGGGTCAGCATTATCTTCATTTTCCAGTTATTCAAATTCAGTTCGCGTAATGATTTTTTAAGCTCTTCCTTTCATTTTAATATTTCACATATTAAAATATATTTCATTTCATATATCTCTATATATCTATATCTATATATATGACTTTCTTCTTTGGAAGCAAACCTTAAAAAAATATGGCAGATATAGATATCTGTAGATATCTATCTATCCATCCATCCATCCATCCATCCATCCATCCACACATACTATGCTTCCCAAACTGTGAATGACGGGTCAGGGAGACTCCTCTTCAGCTTGGTGTAGAAAATAGTTTTAAAAGGGTTTGACAGAAGGCCAGATTCTCTTTAATCCAAATAAATTTATTCTGAAATATTTTGTTTCATCGGCTGCTCACGGTATACCAGAACTCATGTACTTCTCTTCATCCTTAGGTCTCGGATTTGCACTTTGTTACTCTCCAGCTATTGCCATGGTTGGCAAATATTTCAGCAGACGGAAGGCCCTTGCTTACGGGATCGCTATGTCAGGAAGTGGCATTGGCACCTTCATACTGGCTCCGGTGGTTCAACTCCTTATTGAACAGTTTTCCTGGCGGGGAGCGTTACTCATTCTTGGGGGCTTCGTTTTGAATCTCTGTGTTTGCGGCGCCTTGATGCGGCCTATTACTCTGAAAGAGGACCCTACGACTCCAGAGCAGGACCACATCTGTAGAACTCAGAAACAAGACTTTAAGCGAGTGTCTCCCTGTGCAACTTTGACTAAAAAATGGGTGCAGACCTGCCTCTGTTGCTCTTTGCAACAGGAATACAGTTTTTTACTGATGTCAGACTTCGTTGTGTTAGCCATCTCTGTTCTGTTCATGGCTTACGGCTGCAGCCCTCTCTTTGTGTACTTGGTACCTTATGCTCTGAGTGTCGGAGTGAGTCACCAGCAAGCTGCTTTCCTTATGTCCATACTCGGGGTGATTGACATTATTGGCAATATCACATTTGGATGGCTAACTGACAGAAGGTAAAATCCGTGAAACCACAGTCGGCGCCCTACCAGGGGACTCCCAGCTTTGAGATCCCCCTCATCCCCTTACCCTGAACAAAACCTACATCTGAGTGACGTCAATGAGTTTTCAGTATCTGAGGGCAACCCCCCTGCTGTTTCTTCTAGGTAGAGGTTGGAAACCTTTTCCCGTAAAGAGGTAGACAGTAAACGTTTTTGGCTCCATGGGTCATGTGATCACAAGTATTCAGTTCTGCTGTTGTAGCACAAAACAACTATAGACAATATGTGAAGAAATGAGAGTGGCTACGTTCCAGTAGGACTTTACTATGGATACTGAAATTTTAATTTCCCAGATAATTTTCACACGTTGAAATAGTATTGTTCTTTTGGTTTTTTGTTCCAACCACTCAGAAACAGAAAACGCTTCTTAGTTCACAGATAGTGCAAAAACAGGTGGTGATCTAGATGTGGCCATGGTTTGCCAACCTCTGTTCTAGACGGTTCAGGATGATGGGTATGTCTAAATTGCAGAAACCTGTGGTAACCACAAGTTCTGGTGACACATTTCATTCCATCCGAAGTCAAGTCAGTGCTCAGGCTGGGTGTTGCGGTTTTAGTTTAAAGACAAAACAAAACAAAACAAGCAAACAAACAAAAAACACAGAGGCTGGCTGGAAATGGAGAGAGGAACAGAATTGAGTCCAGGCAGGGAGATTAGGTGCAAAACTAACACATTATTTATAGCCACACATTTGTGTTTGACCATGTGGATAGCAAATGCTTACAGTATGATTTTAGGCTTAGAAACCCAAGTTGTAACAAATCTACTAGGTAGTTTCTTAAGCTAATGCTTACTGCTTGGATTGAAGAAGAGTGAGATACTCAGATTCTCTTCACACTCGAGCTGTGACCTGGGAGAGCAATCATCATGTGGCTTCTCACATGTTATGTCTTCGGTACTTACTCAGTGTCCAACAGCCATTCTCCAGTGCTATGAGTATAATATTTAAAGTTAATTCCAAATTTAATGGTTAAGGAAAAGCGGGAAGAGCTGGGGTCTCTATCTTGACCACTAACACCACAAGAAGCAGCCCCAGTGTAGGTTTGATAGAGGCATCTCTGCTCAGGGGCTATACCAGACCTAAGTTCTTCTGCTGGCTCTGCCCCTTACTATCCCTGTGACCTAGGGGAAATTAGTGACCCTCAGATCTTCAAGGGTCTTCATCTGTAAAACAGGCGAGTGCAATATTTCTCTGTTGACCTCTTAGCATTTTGTGAGGCTCAAATGAGACTGCGGGTTGAAAAACATTTGTAAAGCATAAATGGCCGGGGCTGATACTGTACCGAGTCTTTGAAATAATTGGTATCAATGATGAGTTTGGAGCCATAGGGGGAAAAGGTAACGGAAGTACCACTGGGGAGGTCTTGAAAATAACACTTAGTCCTAGTACAAGACTGACATCATCTCTGGCCAGTCATTTTAATGTCTTCATATTCTAGCTTCTCCCTTGTGTAACTTGGGTTATTGACCACATATGACGTAGCAGACACCAATGGGTGACGTACCTGAAAGCATCTAATATGGTAGACGGCTAGAAAATAGTCTCCTGACACTCGACTTGTTAGTTTACAACTATCCTTAGGGTGACCGTATGGGATAGGTAACCTTCCCATTATACAGCTTAAAGAAATGGAGATTAGAGTTAAGCAGTTCGTAGGTGACAGAACTGGATTCAGTTCTTTCTTTTTAGTTTTAGAGCGTATTTTGTGCCACACCATGTTTCCTGGGAAGATGAAGTCTTGTGTGTTCCTATACCAAAAGAAAGATAGGTAGACGACACGGATAACGGGAAGCCTTCTCTATAAATAACTGCAGTGCTTATCGCTGCATGGCCATGGTTCCAAAGCTCTTTGATAGAAGCTGTGCATTCTGCACTCATTCTTGGTCTTCAAATCCACAGGTGCCTGAAGAATTACCGGTATGTCTGCTACCTCTTTGCCGTGGGACTGGATGGGCTTTGCTATCTCTGCCTCCCGATGCTCCAGAGTCTTCCCCTCCTCGTGCCTTTCTCTTGTACCTTTGGCTACTTTGATGGTGCCTACGTGACTCTGATCCCAGTAGTGACTGCAGAAATAGTAGGGACCACGTCTTTGTCATCAGCCCTCGGTGTGGTGTACTTCCTTCATGCAGTGCCGTACTTGGTGAGCCCACCCATCGCAGGTAAGTTTCCAGAGAGATCCCCCAGACGCCTCTTCTGTTTGTCATACTGATGTGAAAACTGTCAACTCACACACAGACAATGGGGACTGGAAGTTAAGTTGGGAAGAGCGAAAGAGAAAGGGATTCAAGAGCCACCGAGGTATCATGGTCTCACTTGTGTCCTTGTTTTATCATTTTCTTCCAGCCAAGTGGAGACTTTAGCCTACTTGGAAAGAAAAAGTCCAAAATTAGGGTCTTGATTCCATTCCACACTAATGATGGGAGCAATGGAATGGAGCAGCTGTCCAGGCTTATAAATAAGTCAGGCACATTCAGAGGGAAGTCTGGAGGGAGTACAGGATTCCACTTGGGGAGAGTGGGCAGTGAGGCTGAAATGGTAAGTGGGTGTCATAGCGGAGGGTCTTGAGTGCCAGCCAAAGGAGCCAAAGGGGCCCTATATTCTTAAGAGACTACGGATAGTATTTTTATTTTATTTTTTTTTTAATTTACATCCAAATTAGTTAGCGTATAGTGAAACTATAGAATGATTTCCGAACCCAGCCATTGCTAAAGCAGCCAACTAGGGGAAACTGTGGCTGTTTCACAGCTGCAGATAAAAATTCCTGGTCAGGGGTGCCTTGGTGGCTCAGTCAGTTAAGCCTCCGACTTCAGCTCAGGTCATGATCTCATGGTTCGTGGGTTCGAGCCCTGCATTGGGCTCTGTGCCAACATCTCGGAGTCTGGAGCCTGCTTCAGATTCTATATCTCCCTCTGTCTCTGCCCTTCCCCTGCTTATTCTCTCTCTCTCTCTCTCTCTCTCTCTCTCTCTCTCTCTCTCTCTCTCTCA
This sequence comes from Prionailurus bengalensis, assembly GCF_016509475.1. Lineage (NCBI taxonomy): Eukaryota > Metazoa > Chordata > Mammalia > Carnivora > Felidae > Prionailurus > Prionailurus bengalensis. The sequence continues at coordinate 49,811,411 of NC_057351.1, read as the reverse complement.
AAACTAAATAAACATTTAAAAAATTTCCTGGTCAGTTTAAATTCTGTGATACAGGACCATCTTTTTAGTGCTTCATTTTTTGGAAACTGCCCCCAAAAGTCCCCCAATCCTCCTTTGGTAGCCAATTTTTGTGTTTACCAACCTTGGAGGGAGCAGTGTAATTCAGTTAAAAAGTCATAGTGCATAAATGAAATTTGGATTCCTGGATCCTTTTTTTTGATCCATGGCCTTCATTTGGCAAATTAGACATTCTCGTTGCCAGGCATTGGAGGATTAGGGTGTAAGTTCTTACCATAATACTTCTCTTATTTAATTACTGTTAAAATGACATCTCTCTACTCAGTCTCTTTTGTTTGGTGCTACAGAAATGCATAAGCAAATCACAGGATAACTAAAATATTCGAGAGTAGTTTGAATTACAGGAAACTTGGTGGGGCTTGTAACAACTTCTGCATACCGTTTTTGACTAATGAAGTGGGTGAAAGGAAAAATCATATACTTTTCCAGAGGATTTTCTTGGCATAGAAGTTTAGAGGAGTTTTTAAAAAACTTTTTAATCGTAAAATAATTGCCTGCCAAGGTCTAATTTGATGCCATCGATTCTCTGATCATTGTGGCCCATATTTTGCATATCATATGCCCTGGTTCTCCTCAAAATTTAGAGCGGGAATTGATATTGGGATTAATTTGTTGCAAAAGGAGATAAAGAAAAGAAGAAAAAAAAAAGCCATGATTGCAGAATGATATCTTGTGATGTTTGCGTTGGCCGCATCTAAGATGGCCCAAAGTTCTGATTTTCACTGTATGGGGTACAATGACTGGATCCAGCCGAAAATTTGGATTCTTCTATATCCAGGAGCATGTTAATGTCACTCAAGATAGACAGTATGTGGGTGTTGGGAATACTACCAGCATTTGGTACAATTATATTCTCTTAACACCAGAGATAAGTGATCCCAACATCAATAATTTGATGCTATTTTTTATCTTTTCTACCATATTGTCTAGGATTAATAACAATATTTATTGTGCGATTACTAAGAATGGGACACTCTTCCAAGCACTTTACCCAGCGATGACAATCCATTTAAGAACTTTTCCTAGAAAACAGAATGCATTTTCAGTTGCTGCACCATATTTTTAGATCTGCTTCTCATGTCAAAATTATAATGGTGGTGCTACCAATCTATTGTTCTTATCCTTCGAAATGATTAGATTTGGGGCACCTGGGTGGCTCAGCTGGTTAAGTGTCCAACTTCGGCCCAGGTCATGATCTCACAGTTCGTGGGTTCGAGCCCCACGTGTCAGGCTCTGTGCCGACAGCTCAGAGCCTGGAGCCTGCTTCGGATTCTATCTCCCTCTCCCTCTCTCTGCCCTCCCCTGCTCACACTCTGTCTCTCCCTCTCTCTCTTTCTCAAAATTAAACATTAAAAAAAAAAAAAAGAAATGATTAGATTTGAGAGTAGGTAAATAATTGAATTGTCAACTCCACAATGTAATTTCGCTGTTGCTTATTACAGGATGGCTTGTGGATACGACGGGCAGCTACACTGCAGCCTTTCTGCTCTGTGGATTCTCAATGATATTTAGTTCTGTGTTGCTTGGCTTTGCTAGACTTGTAAAGAAGATGAAAAAAACCCAGCTGCAGTTCCTGGCCAAAGAGTCTGATCCGAAGCTGCAGCTCTGGACCAATGGATCGGTGGCTTACTCTGTAGCAAAAGAGTTAGATCACAAAGAGGAGGAAGCTGTCACTGTCGCAGTGTCGCCCACATGACCAGTGGCCCGGAGCCTGGGAATCTTCAGGGCTGAGAGAGGTGGGACCACCAGACCGTGTGTGTCTCTGAAGCATTTTTATTTTGGCAGAAGCACTGCCTTCCAAGGAAATTATTATTGTTGTTTTATTAACGCGTTTATAGGGGAAAATAGCAAATAACAAAGCACGTTGGACTGGCTCAGAGTTTCCTCATTTGGGATTTGTACTCACAATTGAACTCACATCTTTCAGGCAATGAGCATCACTCCGTGGAGAATGTTAGGACATAGCGGATGCAGTTAGTGGTAATTGGGGGTAATTTCAAGGCATGACCAAAGAAGATGACATTGGGAAGCTTTGTCTCCAACTCTCTGGCCCTCCATCTTCCTCAGTCAGAAGGTAAAGAGAAACAATGACGTGTAGGTGAGCTTACTTTATGCTTTTTTGGAGAAGGGGGTCTGTATGAATCACTGCCTTTTGAAGAATCTAAAGTATTCTTCAACGACTCTGTTTAAAGCCCTGACGAGAATCTCCACTGTGAGGAAGGGTTGGCATCTTCACCTCTCCACCTCCACTGAAAGCCTTCTTCCTAAGACTGAGCCCCTCACCTCTGACCCGGCCCTCACCTCTGTTCCTATCACATATAATACTGAGTTTAGCAGAATACGCCAAGTCACAAGGGTGATTCCTCAGTCTCACCTGAAATGTTAACACCAACCCGTCTTTAGAAACAAAGCTTTTATTGAACTTACACACACATTCCCGTTAGGAACTGAAAAATGTTGGCAGTATTCCAACTGGGCAGGAATTGAATTCTCAAATCAGCAGGGGTCTGACGGGAGTTTTCTTTTCAGACCAGACATTTAGGTTCATCATTACCCAAAAGGGAGGTTTGCCTGAAAAAGATTGTTCTAGAGATATTCCAGAGGTGAGATTCCTTTCTGCCTGTGTTAATTCTTGTTCCGATGTCCACTGCCCTTTATCTCTTGATGGATAATCGTTCGGAACTTTATGGGCCTCTCCAGATGAATGAGAAGGCTTCAGGGGTTAACCTCAGCATCCTAGCCCTCTCATTAATCAGAGCTTTGTTCAGGCGAGAGGGAGGAGAAGGTTAAGAAGGCTAGAGGTGTGGTATTTTACAGTTCATAGAACTCTTTCACATACCTTCACTCCTTGGATTAGAATAGTTTACTCATTCTCAAGTACTCTATTTTCCTATAGTTTGGGACAATTTCTGACACTTCGGAGGGAGGGTATCAAAGAGAAGAGAAAGGCCAGAGCCTCCAGCTTGTCTCCAATAGCTTTTAAATCCACAAAGTGATAGCCCTGAATCGCCAAATCGTGTCATACCTGTAAATTAGGAGAAAATTACACAATCGAAAAAGGATTTTAATTATAGAGAAATTTTAAATCTGAACCTCAAAGAAATATTTTTACCCTAAAGGCCATTTAATCCATTGTCCCTCAGGCGGTCTCACAAATGCCTGGTGGGCACTGAGGAGGATCCTAGGTTGACGAAGCGTGTTCACCAAGAGTCTTCGCCTATAACTGGATTATTTCATAAAATTGCATCTTAATACCTTGCTTTCAGAATGAAATACTGACTTGATTTAATGGAAGAAAACTGTAATATTTCACTGCTGCTTTCCAAAGATAAATTTGAATGTCGCCTGTTATCTTTTTACTTAGCTCAAGAATTAAGTTTTGAACCCACTTACTAGATCATTTGCAATCTACAAATAATACTTGGAAAATATCTGTAAAAAGTCAAAGTTATGATGAACTTATGTGTGTTTGGAATAGCACTTTATACTAGATATCGTTTCTTGAATCTTCAAGCCTAAAGATTTTTTGAAATATAAATAGTTCTAAATATTCCTAGACATATTTTTTCCTAGCGGCCAGAGTAAAACTTTCTTTCTCCAGTTCTGCAGTATGATTTCTCTGAAGTATTCTAAGTGTTCCTGAAAAATGAGTATAGAAACCAGAGCTTTAAAAAATCTGTTTAAAGTATTTGGGATATTTTTACTTTCTACATGCATAAATTTGTATTTTACTTGCCCATTTGGAGCGCAATTTTAGAAAACCAGCAAGGAAAATGTAGATCTTAGACTCCACCATTGTATCTCCACAAAATTTTACTGTTAAGGTTCCATGTGCCTATACTGTTTTTTCCAAAAGGGAGAGATTCGTAGGAATGATGTGTTTTGTGGAATCAAGAACAAAATTGTGGTAGGATGATTCTGCATCTTAAAATATTTCTTCATATCACTGTGAGCTCTACTTTGAAATTGAGTAGAAAAGCAAAAAAGCTAACTTCTATCGATACACTGTACCATTGGGCCTTTTTTTTTTTTTTTTCAGATTGTGATTTTACTAGTAGATCAGATATTTATGCTCATATTTTCTTATTTCAAAAGCGTAATAAAATGAGTTTATATTTGTGTTTGGAAACACATTTTTCCCTGTACAAGGGGTTTGGATTGAATGGCGAGTGAGCTTGTCTGGATTATGCTAAAATGTAGCTGGCGTATAAAGATGTGGTAAACAATCAAATAATTTACAAAAGCCAAACCCATGTATTGAGTGTTTTCAATGTATTAGCTGCTGTGCTAAGCACTTCCTATGCATTGTATTATCTAATCCCCATAACCTCTATTGTCACCACTTGATAGATGTGGAAACTGGGGTATCACATGGCCACTGCATTTCCATTGCCTCCAGGGAAATCCGGTAAAGCCAGGAATCTATCTGATGCTGGACCCTGCCTCCTTCCCCTTGTGCCTATCTGGGTTATCTTATGTGTGTTGAAAAGCCATTGGGAAGCAGGCCCTCCCTTGAGAAAAATTTAAAATTTTTTTTTTCAACGTTTTTTATTTATTTTTGGGACAGAGAGAGACAGAGCATGAACGGGGGAGGGGCAGAGAGAGAGGGAGACACAGAATCGGAAACAGGCTCCAGGCTCTGAGCCATCAGCCCAGAGCCCGACGCGGGGCTCGAACCCACGGACCGCGAGATCGTGACCTGGCTGAAGTCGGACGCTTAACCGACTGCGCCACCCAGGCGCCCCTCCCTCGAGAAAAATTTTTAAAAAAACCTTTGGATTATGCTTCAATCTACCAATTCCTATAGATAGGAAGATTCTAGAATGGAAATTTCCAAGAGTTTTCCCAAGAGTCTGGTTCTAGCAAGACCACTACTTCCAGGCTAAGTGGTTTAATTTGCTGTCTATTGATCCAGGCCTCTCTTGGGGAGCATTTACGTGTGTGTAACAGGGAGCAGGAGAAGGTTGGGAAACATACTTTGTCCCAAAAGAGAGTTCCACCTTCTGCATTACCAGAGTCATGCTTTCTCAGTCAACAGTTGAATTCGTTCTTAAGTGCCTGCACCATTGCCCAGTGATGACGGAGATGGTAATGTCTATCTGGCACTCACCTTCCTCGTCTCGGTGGGTCTAATTCTGAAATTGTTTACTGAGCTGAGATAGTATGAAACATCAAGGTAGATATCTGAGTTTCTCTTCTCATACTTCAAAGTTCGAGCCTTTATTTTTTTTTTCTAAACCAAACAATAGATTTTTATACCTGTTGCCAGAGCAGCTACTAGTGAGAGACGACTGGGATTTTGTCCCATAACACAGAGAAATATTTGGCCGGGGGGAATGGGAAAATACTAAATCACGATCAAAAGACTGACATTTAAAACAAAACATTTTATTATGGAACTTTTCAAACGTACAAAAAAAGAACAGTAAAATGAACTCGACATCACTACCACACAGCACCTACGATTATCTATCTTTCACCCTCCCCCTTGATGAACCTATTTGAAATACATTAACATGCTGACAGGGTATGTCTTCCTTCAGCTGCCAAGGAATAACTGAACCTGGCAAGAATAATTTATTCCTGCAAGCAGAGGGTCTGGGTGGTTTAGTATCACCTATTAATGGACCACGTCATTACAAAGCTGATTGGGTCCGCTTTCTTTCTGTGGACTTTGGGCATCCAAGTTACAGGTTAAAATTCTTCCTCTGTCTTTCCCCAGCCCCCACGTGATCTATCCACCTGAAGCTTAAGGAGGTATCATATAAGTGAAAGTGCTTTTGAATTCTGGAAAAAAGTGATGATTATTACTGTTAGTTATTTTAAGTGTCAGCAACCTCTTTCAGGAGTAAAAGCACTATATGTGTATACATACATACGTATGTTTATTTATTTATTTATTCATTTATGTATTTATTTTTGGGAGAGTGCGAGTAGGTGAGGGGCAGAGAGAGGGGGACAGAGGGTCCGAAATGGGCTCTGCACTGATAGGCTGACAGCAGTGACTCTGATGTGGGGCTCGAACTCACTAACAGTGAGATCTGACCTGAGTTGAAGTTGGATGCTGAACCGATTGAGCCCCTCAGGTGCCCCTATTTTTAAGGAATTAATTTATGGCCCACTTAAGATTTAGTTGGCATTAAAAGGTATTAAAATTAACATTTTACAAGATGACCCTTGGGGCACTTGGGTAGCTCAGTCGATTGAGCCTCTGACTTCTTCAGCTTGGTTCTTGAGTTCAAGCCCCACATCAGGCTTGCTGTTGTCAGTGCAGAGCCTGCTTTGAATCCTCTGCCCCCTCTCCTGGGTGGCTCAGTCGGTTGAGCGTCCAGCTTCAGCCCGGGTCATGATCTCGTGGTCCGTGGGTTCGAGCCCCACATCGGGCTCTGTGCTGACAGCTTGGAGCCCGGAGCCTGTTTCGGATTCTGTGTCTCCCTCTCTCTCTGACCCTCCCCTGTTCATGCTCTGTCTCTCTCTGTCTCAAAAATAAATAAACATTAAAAAAAAAAATTTTGAATCCTCTGCCCCCTCTGTCTGCCCCTCCCCCCCTTGTGCTCTCTGGCATGCACGCGCACTCTCTCTCTCAAAAACAAAAATTAAAAAATAAAAAGGCAACCCTTTTAGTTTTCCCATAAAATTGTTTCGCTTGTGATGGCAAGTTAGGTGTTCTCTCACTAACACAATGACGGGAGAAAAAGAGAGGCCCCAGTGCTAGCTGTGCTGAAGACACATTCTTATTCCCAGATAACTTGTTTCTGCAACTGGCCCTGAGCAGAGTCTGGGTGTGGCTCAGGGTGGGGAAGGAGATGTGAGTGAGGGAAAGGGCCGTGTGGTTACCTGAGATTCCATCAGACTCTGAAAGCCTCTGGGTCTAAAATTTGCTGATCCCTGCCCAAGCAGAGGTGGAAGAATTTGGACATCTGACTCTAGTTTTCAAAATTCAACAGGGGAGAGGAGACCCTGTTTTGGAATCACAAGTTACAGGCCTGGTGTGAGCACTGGGTATGCACACTGGAATAGGGCCTACGAGGTCGCGCGGGGTGTAGCTCCCACCTAACTTCCAGACCCCACGTTGGGCTATACTCTCGCTGCTCATTCTACTGCAGGGCCCGGCTCTCCAGGTGCCCTAGGTCATTTCACGCATGTTGATCCTTCACTGTCATGTCACTTTCTAGACACCCCATCTTTAACCACTGCCCCATCTAAATTACATATCCACACCATCACCACCCTCGTTACTCATTTTCATAACACTGTTCTTTTCCTTTAAAGAATAGAGTTTAGGGGTGCCTGGGTGGCGCAGTCGGTTAAGCGTCCGACTTCAGCCAGGTCACGATCTCGCGGTCCGTGAGTTCGAGCCCCGCGTCGGGCTCTGGGCTGAAGGCTCAGAGCCTGGAGCCTGTTTCTGATTCTGTGTCTCCCTCTCTCTCTGCCCCTCCCCCGTTCATGCTCTGTCTCTCTCTGTCCCAAAAATAAATGTTGAAAAAAAAAATTTAAAGAATAGAGTTTAATTATAATTAATACTCATTTGTGCGTTTAAAATGTCATCCCCACAAAACCATAAGCTTTCTGAAGATGGGGATCACAACGACTGACTATTCACCGGTCAGTCCAGTGCCTAAAATGTAGCAGGCACTCAATAGATACTTGGTGAATGAGTCAATGAATGGAAAAAAAAAAAAAATCAGATGAAAACAAGAAGGAATGAAGAAGCTGCTCAAGAGAATTGTAACACAGCAGGGATGGGGCTGATTGAAGGGTTGGGTTTGCTTGAAATTGCCCTTGTGCCCAAAACAGATAGGACATGTTAGATGTTCCCCATTCGTTGGCCTCAGTAAGACACCGGTGAGAAGTGTCATATGAATAGTAGAGCTCCAGAGCACGGGGTATCATGGGGCAGGTTTGCGAAAGCAAATAAAGGTGGCAAAGAGCAGGGTTGGCAGATGTATATTAAATAACCAAACCTTTCGATTGAGGCCCGAAAGTAAAAATGATGTGATTGTGTTCAACCCAGACAGGCTTACTTGGAAAGCTCGGTTGTGTTCAAGTTGAGTGGAAGGCCCGGGGGCTGGGGCAATGAACAAGGAGCCCTGGGACATTAGGAAAAGGTGGAGCACGTGTGCCTCATGCACGAGAAGAGGGGATTTCAGGAACAGGCACCACACAAGCCGCTTTTGCTTTACTGGAAAATGACACCAGTATTTGGCCAGGAGCAGAAGTCTCCAATTAGTCTTTTGCACAGTCCCTATGGCTGGCCTCTTAACTCATAGGACATTACTGAAAATTAGCGTGCTGGCAAATATGTTTAAGAATTGGTGAGAGGAATTTAATCAACTAAGCTATGTATTAAGCGCCTCATCAGGATTTGATATTGTGTTTTTCTGGTGGGGAATTGAAAATACACGGAACACAGCCCCATGAGTTCAAGTTAATTGCCTAATTGGTAAATTGAAACCATCACCATGAGAACAACACCATGAAGTTGTTAAATGCTGACCCGAGGCTCAGGGCACCGTAAGCAAAGGAGTTAGAAGAGGAAGAATTCATTAAGGGCTGGAGAAATTTAAGGCTGGTCCAAGCAACTCAGGTATAGGACCGAATGGGTTGGAATTGGCCTCTACTCTTTTTTTTTTTTTAATTTTTTTAAAATGTTTATTTTTGAGAGACAGAGCATGAGCAGGGGAGGGGCAGAGAGGGAGACACAGAATCTGAGGCAGGCTCCAGGCTCTGAGCTGTCAGCACAGAGTCCGACGTGGGGCTCTAACCGGTGAACCATGAGATTGTGACCTGGGCCAAAGTCGGACGCTTAACCAACTGAGCCACCCAGGCGCCCCGGCCTCTACTCTTTTTAAGGTAAGAAGCTGGGAGTAGGGGTAAGGGATATGCGGCAGCTGCTTCATGTGGCTCCTTGAGGTTCTAGCAGATAGATATCCGAGGCCAATGCAGCACTAAGTTAACACTAACAAATATTCTGATGAAGGGATCCATAACGGTGTCTGGGACTTTGCGGATTGCTGGGATTTGGGGTTGCATTTGGCGTCTCTAATTTGAAAACGGGAATTTTCAGGGAATGGGGTTTATATACTTCGATGTTCACTTCTCAACTCTGAATAGGAACCATTTAGGGGAGCCTGGCTGGCTCAGCAGAAGAGCATGTGACTCTTGATCTTGGAGTCAGGAGTTCAAGCCCCACGTTGAGTGTAGAGATTACTTAAATAAATGAAAACTTAAATAAGTAAAAAGGAATCATTTTGTAAGTTTTCTATCTTAAAGGATCCACAGCTTCCGGAAGTTTTTTGTTGGCTTGGTTTTGTTTTGTTTTGACATGTTATGCGGTACTGCCATCTGCTGGAATTATGAGAGCACCTCCCAGAATTTGCTGACTCCTCCAATTATAGCTCAATTGGACAAGGACAGCCTTCAAATAAACATTGACGTTTATTATTGTTTCCTTCTCCTCCAGCCCCCAGTTCCCTGCTCATTACCCATCCCACATGTATCTTGCAGCACACATAAATACAGGTATAAAGATGCTATGTTGTATTTTTCAGCATTTTGATTGTCTAGGTCAGTTTTCTGTGTGGAATATCAAAGTTGATATATATGAACGATGGTTTTTGATTGATTTGACTAAAGATAGCAATTGGTAAATGTAATGTAGAGGAACTGTTTTCTGAGTCTTCTTGTCTTCCTCAGGAATCCAGATAGCCATTCTGGGTCCCCTTGCCAGTCCCCTACTAATATGTTAATTGTTTTGATATGAGTTAATGAAGTGTTAGAGTGTGAGACACAGAATCTCAAACACCTATCAGAAGTCAAATTTTGAGAAATGTTGAAACCAAGTGATATAGAGGAGTGTATTGTGTCAATTTGGAAACGTAAAACATCATGCTTATTGTATTGTACACAAATTACGAGACTCAGGGATTGGATTTCCTTAAAAATGTGTAATTCCTATGAAATTGTGAGGAGATGCTATTTGTGTATAACAACAATTGCTTTCAAAGGGAAGTATATTTCTGTTAAAGACCCTTTTATTGAACTAAGCAACTTGATGAGTTTGGCTACGTCTCAGTGGGTCTGTGGATGAGGATGAGTTAGAACTGAATTGCTGTTTAAGAAAAATGGATGAATTGGTTCTTATTTCAGAGGGAGAAGAGAGAAAGGGAAGAGGTAAGGCCCAGAATCATGGAAAGAGGCAGGGTCATCAAGAAATGGTTGAGGGTGTTTCCTTCTTCTCCCTGTCCCTCAATCCCTCTCACATTCCTTTCCTTACTTCTTTCTCTACCCTGTCCCTCTTTCCCTCCTTTCTGTCAAAAAAAAGGGGGGATTATCTAATATTAAATTTTAAGTTGTAGATTCTTTCCTCCTGAACCCTCAATGAAGTGTTTTTGTATACAAATGATATATAAGTGGTTTATATTTTTTTTGGATTTGTTTTAGTTCTTATGTTGTTGTTTGTGTGTTTTGGTAAGATTGGCACATAAGGTTGCTGGAATTAATGTGATGTGAAGGAAAGTCATGTGAGGCTACTCTTAAACTAAATCAATGTTCAGTGGAATTAGGGCTCAGAGCCACTTTCCAAAATCCACAGCTGGGAGGCCCAAGGCAAACCCAGGCCATCTTAAAGGGGAGGTGGTCCTAGCCTACCTCTGGTTGTTACATTTTTACAGCACTCTCCTTCCCTGCCTTCTTGTGCTGTTCTCCGCACTGGGAGAAGGTTCTGACTCTGGTTGGTGTGGAAGACGTATCCTTTCTCCCAAGGACGAAGGACTGGGTGTCCTGGCTTCTAATTGTCTACTGGTTCTCCAGCCTTCCAAAGTAGGCTCATTCCAAATCTCGGTTTTCCAACATCCACCTTGAGATAGGCCTCTCCCTTAGATTGAGTTCCTTGATTTCTTAAGGCCATTCTTTGGAGTTTGAGAGCAGCTTTGAATCCCACCATCAAAGGCAGCTAATGCGAACAACCAGTTCTTCTTTATTCATAATTCCGTCTGGGGAGTTTTGGGACCCTATGTAAAACAGTGTTGGGTGACCTATGATTGTAGAATGTCTGACCTCGGTGTGATCCTCTGTAGCATTTTCCTACAGTCTCTGTAAAAATTGGTCCTATCTTCCCACATCCTTCATTACCAATTTTAAGACTATCTTGAAAACACTATACAGTGGTTAAGTGCTAGATTCTAGAACCAGACATTTAGGGTGTGAATCCCTTTTCCACCTCTTCTTAGCTGTGTGATCGTGGGCTAACTTAATTTCTCCAAATTTCAGTTTATTCACATGCAAAGGAAGGAATAAAAATGCTATCTGTAGGGATTTTGTGAGGATTTTATATGTTTAATACATGTAATGTACTTAGAACAGCCCCTGGTACATAGTGTGTACTAAGTAAGAGTTAGCCGTGATTATTCATGAGTCACCAGCATCTAAGATTGGCTAAACTGGCATTCCCTTTTTCTTAGGGCTTTGCTCCAGTCTGATGGTTAGTTAGGGACATGTATAGAAGGAACTCATCAGTAGACTGACATCTGAACTCTTGCATTTCCTCTCTTTCTTTCTTTACCTTTACTCCCTTTTACCCCGGGTGTAGGAATGGAAGAAGCTTAGACAGAAACGGCTTTTCCTGAAGAAGAGGAAAGGCCAGTATGTTCAGTGTTTTCAGTATTCAATCCAAATGACACCAATCCATGCTTGTCCTTCAGAGTTTATCTGTGAGGCGTCTATGTCCTGTCATGAGATACGGCTTCCCCAAAACTTACACATCTCACCTTATTTCATTGCTTACTCTGCCTAGGTGCCAACATGAAAGGAGATGATGAGAATTCTAGCTCATCACTTATAAAGACCTCTAGGTTCAGAGCAGATATGGGAATACATACATGGCATTTCTGTGCATGTTTCTAGTAATTAGATGCTGTTTTTTAATTCATTTGTAGTGAATGGCAACAAATGCTTAATGAACAAATTTATTTTAGGAAATATGAAACTTCCAGAGAAGGTGGTAGTTTTGTTTGGGGTAGGATGAGGGATATATGGCGTGATCACAGAGAAAGAGGAAGCTAAGGAGAAGAAACCACATCTCAAAGATGCAGAGAACCTTGGCTAAGAACAGAATTGGAGAGGCACGAGAGCCTTGGTCCTGGGGGAGAAGTGGGGAAGAAGAGAGGAGGAAATGTCAGAGTAGAGAGGTAAGTGATAAAAGTGTGGCCATTGGATATAAAATAACTCTGTTGTTCTGAGGGGAGGGAGAGAGGAAGGTCAGGTTTAGGGGAGGAGTCCATATTAACCTACAGTGGGTGCCTGTGGTGGGCTTACAATGCTATTTCTTGATCTATTTAATGTAGACTTTATTGATTGCCTGCTATGTTAAGAGAGGACTTAATTATTGAATTTGAAGAACTCCTATTCCAATTCCTCACAGCTTTGAGACAGTTATGGCTCAATTCTTAGTTACTTTATCAATTAGTTTTATAATGTACAATAAAATATTTAAACCTTTATTTCTTCCGTCAGGTTGTAACTCAATGTCTTGACTTCCCTTTTTGCAAGATAAGGTCTTTTTTTTTTTTTTTTTTTTTGGTTTCTACCCTCCGCTAACCTCATTCCCCCTTTCTTTTCCAACTCAAAAATTACAAGGTTAGAAAGATTATGTTCTGTTCTTTAACCATATTACTGATCCAAAAAGTTGAAAAGCATTTAATATTAGGTAAACATGATTTACTCGACAGCCAGTTAGAGTCATCTAATTGTATTTCTTTCAATAGGTGAGTTAATTTGACCTCCAAAAGCATAGGATGGAATACAAAACATAGGATTGAATACAAAATCCTAGGACTTTGAATACAAAACATAGGATTGAATACAAAAAATTCATTAGGGAAACACATGTGAGAGAAAATGAACTGGAGCAAAGAGAGGCTGGAGGGCCATCTGACTGTGATTCATGTCTGTCTCCAAGTGTAGGAGAGAGAGAAGGAAGAAAAGTTGGGCAGAAGCATCTTAGAGTACAGTATAGGTTTGGTTTGTTTTGTTTAAAGATTTTATTTTTTAATCTCTACACCAAACGTGGGGCTCAAACTCACAACCCCGAGATCAAGAGTCACATGCTCCACCAACTGAGCCGGCCAGGTGCCCCGGGGTACAGTAGAGTTTTAAGTAAAATTTGGCAAGGCTGATCGAGAATCCTCGAGCCGAAGTCATCTGTCAGAGGAGTTGTGTGTCTCCCAGGTCAGGGCCCGAGTTGGTGTCCCTGCCATGGCAGCAAGAATGGCCTCCGTGCAAATTCAATAATGGATGTCAGTGTATAGCAGATGGGACCCTCAGTCTCCATGTAGCTGGAGATCTTAGAGGTGCTTCTCATGGCCACCACACTAGGGTTACAATGTTATTGCCCCTGAACTATTCAGAGGAAACTATTCTAATTGTGAAGGCCAAATAGATTTTCATTTCTTATAATCAACCAATTATACAAAAGCATGCTACATTTTCATTTGTTTTACATTTCTTTCATGTTCTTTAATCTCAGCAATAAACACATTCCATAAAAGAACCATCCTTGGGCCTGCTTGTGTTGTGGTTGATATCATACAGGCATAGGCATATCATGGCCAAACTGTCAAAGCTTAATTGGTATAACAAATGTTACTGATTATAGGTAGAAACTGTCAAACAGTGAAGAGTGTTGCTGTTTTCAAGGAGCAAGGAGAAGAAATCGTAGTCCATAACTTGTGAGATCTTAAGTGACATCATCAACTAGGATCCCAACTTTCTTATCAATATGTTTGGTTAGAGCAGGGTCCTCCTCGTTCCAAAGTTCTGTGGGTCTATGCAGTTTTTCTTGAACTGTGGTAATTTGCATCTTGGACTTTTAGAAAAGAATATTGCCCGGTTTTATTGTCATTGAAAGTCCAGCAGAGGGAATGTGATCAACTGCTAAAGTCAGCTCTGCACCCAGAAAGGACAGAAAATGTTTTGTTTTGTTTTTTAATGTTTACTTACTTTTGAGAGAGAGAGAGAGAGAGAGAGAGAGAGGGGCAGGCAGAGAGAGAGAGAGGGAGACAGAGGATCCAAAGTGGGCTCTGTGCTGTTAATGTGGGGCTCAAACTCAGGAACTGTGAGATCATGACCTGAGCCAAAGTCAGATCCTTGACCAACTGAGCCACCCAGGTGCCCCCAGAAAATGTTTAAAGCTCCATTACTCTGAAGCCGGTTTTCCTGCCAGCTGATTTGCCTGTTGAAAGGGTTTATCTCAGCTTTTGTGAGGCTTGTAGCATAGCTTTAGTGCTGAACAAAACAGCTTCCAAGAGCACCTTCCATCTCGGAGAGAAGCATTTCTGTCTTCCTGAAGGGGCAAATTACCTGAAATCAATTACAGTCACTTTCCTTGAGTGTATTTTTTGGTTTGTCTAATAGGCAAAGAAATAAACTCAGGCCCGATAATTCTGGACTTTATCAGGCCAAATGATGAGCTTATCTAACTAGTCTGATTTTAGACCCATTTCACAGGCTTTGAGTCAACTAGTAAGGCCAGCTTTCAGAGGTGGGGACAAAAACTATGGAATTCAATTTAGGCAACTTTTATTAGACCTATTATATACCAAGCACTGTGTTATATACTGAGAAAGTCAAGTAAAAGCAAGATACTTGAGGAAATCTAGGATACCCAGAATTAAGTCTATTAGCCTAATTAATTTTATTCTCTGTTTATGTTTTCCATATTGTAGACCAGAGGCTCTCAAACTTTGCAGTACAATAATTTCACCTAGGGAACTTAAAAATCATACTGTCAATTTAGTCAGCCTCTGAGGTGGGACCCACACACCAATAGTTTGTTTAACTTCTCAGGTGATTCCAATGTGTAGCCAAATTTGACGAACAGTTTTGTACACTCCTACCTGACAGCAGTGTTGTTATTAGTTGGGATCTTGCAGAATCTCAGACCCTCTGTGACATCTACAGAATCAGTATCTACCTAACAAAATGCCCAAGTTATTTGCAAGCACATTAAAGTTTGATAAGTGTTGCAGTAGGCCATGTTTCCCAAAGACTTCTGCGTATAAGGCAGCTCTTGTTTGCTGATTTCTAAAAACAAGTTAGATGAAATGAATACTCTTTTCTATGACTCACTCCCAATGGCACCTGAATATGAGAGTTTTCTGAATTAGGTGGCAAATGTTGGAGTTACTATGTACTTTAAGGTAAAAGAACAGGATGGCTCCATAGTTCATACTGAGGTCCCAGAGAAAGGCCATGGGGAGGGGGAAAGAGAGAGCTGATCCTGAAAATCCAATTTCGCAGTGGAAAGGGCTAAGGTATATATGCACGTGAGAGAGAAGGAGAGATGGAAAGTTTCAGTGGGCAACTCTGATGGATTTTGAAGAGACTCTTAATATAATTGATGAGATAGAATTTTGGGAAGAGATTCAAGGTAATCCTAGGTTATCTGATTCTACTTTAGCAGATGTGGCTCCAGAATTCTAAGTTAGGCTGACATTCTGAGGCAAGACCCTTCCCAAACCCGATTGATCATTATTCTTGCTTTTCCTTCAGTTATTTCCCCTAACCTCTTTATTTGGAGAGCTTGCACATAACAGGTTGAGAATTGTGTCTAAATTTGGACTGTTAACTTTCACCTAACACATATACAGTTGCCCTTAGGATTTCTAGTTGCAAATGAAATGCATAGGATATAGAACAACAAGGCCACCCACCAGTGGTGTTGTAGGCTGTAATAGCCATTTCCCTACCTGGCTAATCCTCAGGATCACTTTGGGCGCTTTGTAAATATTTAAACTTCCAGATCTCACCCCTAGAGGTTCTAGTTTAGTAGTCTGTGGGGGGAACCTAGGAATTTTATTTTATTTTATTTTATTTTATTTTATTTTATTTTATTTTATTTTATTTTATTTAAAAAAAATTTTTTTTTCAACGTTTATTTATTTTTGGGACAGAGAGAGACAGAGCATGAACAGGCGAGGGGCAGAGAGAGAGGGAGACACAGAATCGGAAACAGGCTCCAGGCTCTGAGCCATCAGCCCAGAGCCCGACACGGGGCTCGAACTCACAGACCGTGAGATCGTGACCTGGCTGAAGTCGGACGCTTAACCGACTGCGCCACCCAGGCGCCCCAGGAATTTTATTTTTAAAAAGCTTAATCAGTGACTCTAATTTAGGGTTAGGGTTGTGAACCACTGATACGATGGAGAGAGAGTACACTACAAATTTAGGTTGGGTCTGGTTTTAAGTCCTAGTCTCATCACTTAGTAGCTTACTAATATAGATAGATTAGATAGATAGATAGATGATGGATAGAGAATATATTCTCTGTCCTTATTTTCCATATTTTAGGCCAGAGGCTCTCAAACTTTGCAGTACAATAATTTCACCTAGGGAACTTAAAAACCATAATGCTAATTTAGTATATATCTCATGTATGTAATCTGTTTGGGCTTTGATGTCCAGATATTTCCATGCCCACTCTTATTCTCTACTTTTGTCACCTTGAATTTGAACTAGTCATGTTCAAGACCTGGAGACCTCACAGCAGCTGGTGAATAAGCTGGTGATGGCCCTTTCAAGGGCTGCTCAGCTTTACTGGATATAGTTTATTCAATTAACACAGTCCATAATGCCTCTGGTTGTTTTATTTTTTGAAGTTGTCTGAATTACAGTTGGTAGCCATCACTACAGTGTGAGTTTGACTTCTTCCTTTCCTCCATCTTCCACATACCACCCCCTTACCAGGCTGCCCTCTATGATGCCAAGGTGGAGTGCAGATCTGAAGGAATAAAGAAGAGGAATTAAGAGAACCAGAATAAGGAGACACAGCACTTCGGATCCCATCAGAAAGTTTACTGGGGGCTTCAGTGATAAGAATGACTCTTAACTCCTTTCCAAAATATTTTACTTGCTACCGAGAAATGTATGGAGTTAGAAGGTATTAATTTGAATCTATATACCCATGGTGTTTTGGCTGTCAGTATCCACTACCAATTTTCCTGAAAATTTCACCCCTGCAGCTTGCAATCCATATGCTTCTAGGAGAGTCCATTTTCTCCCCATTCTTCGTTCAGGGTCAGCTATGTGTCTCAGGCCTAACTAATGAGCATAACTTCCTCCCTGGCCATGATGACTGATTTGAGAATGGCACATCACTTAAGGCAGTCCTATCAGAGAGCAAAGCTAGACTTCTTAAGCGGCTGGGAGAGCAAATACACTCTTTCCCACTGCATTGGGATAAGAGTACATGCGGCAGCCATCTTAGTATCACAAAGATGGAGCTTTCTCAGAATGGAGCCAAATCTGATCAGAGCTGAGTAGAGTGATTATGTCTTGGTCACACCTCTTAAGATTAGGTCTTGCTTGAAAACAAGATTTATTTCTGCTACTATTTTAAAGATAAGTTAGGATTCAATATCTGTTGTTATTTGCAATGAGTAGCATTTTATATATAAACTTTTCCTCAACTTTTTAAAGAGGTATGGGTTATCTGAATTGAAGTGCTGAATGCTACCAAGTGACATAAAGCACTTTTAAAAGCCAAATGCTCAGGTAGAGGATATGAAAAACATACCTTTAAATGGCATGGGTGGAAAAACCTACACATGGGTAGATACCAAGGAGATATTTTGGTTGGGGCCACATTAATAGGAGTATAGTTCATAGAAAAAAGAAAGGATCATTCTACTATAGTCCTAAAACCTCAGTTTGGGTATTAAGTTAAACTTTGAGCACAAACCATTAGCAAAGGATAGAGACAATTTGGAGAGAACTAAAACTGACCATGATGGAGATGGGGGTGGGCTGAAAGAAAATAGCATGCTTAACTTAAAGAATTCTTAGGGGACAGAGAGCAATTGTCTTCAAATACTTTTAGACATATATAGTAGACACTTGGTTTTTGGCTACTCAGCATCACTTGACTTACAATAATAGCCACTGATATGTATTTGGTGACTCGTCCCTCAAATTTATATGAACCTAGTACTGCCCCTAGACTATTAAATTACAATAGCCATTACATTCCCATTTTTGCTTAGGTCAGTTTGAGCTAGGTTTTATGCCACCTGCAATCAAGAGTTTTGATACAAAATGTCACCTCTAAAAAGGATTAGATCTTTGAGGCCCCTAAAGACAGACCAAAATGTATACACTTCAGGCCAAAAGTATGCAGTTAAATGGAAGGAACAAATTTCTAAGATTAGGACTATCTGAAGATGAAATTATCATTTAGGAAGATAATTCAAGCTCCAAGTTTTGATGGTTAATTGATAAAGGTGAATGAACTCTGAGGTCTTTTTAAAACCTAAGACTCTCTGAAATTATCTCTAAATAGTTTTAAATTTTAGGAAGGCAAGCCCAAAATTAGTGACAAAACTTACAGTTATTATAAGCATACTAATTTTAGTTCAGTGTTTTATAGAGTTGTATTTTTCATATACCAATTTTATACTTTCTTGGTGTTTATGACTTCTTATATGTTGGTATGTTATAATATCTAGTAAATTTTATTTATTTTTTTAAGAGAGTGAGCATGAGAGAGAGGGGCAGGGAGAGAGACAGAGAGAGAGAGAGAGAGAAAGAATCTTAAGCAGGCTCCACACTCAGTGTGGAGTCCCACGTGGGACTCTATCTCATGACCCTGGGATCCTGACCTGAGGCAAAATCAAGAGTCAGATGCTCAGCTGACTGAGCCACCCAAGCGCCCCTCTAGTGAATTTTAAAGTCACTTAATAGACTCTATTTAAGTATTTAAATAGAGGCTTATAGTTGTGTCATTGTTTTGATATCATAACTGTATTACATTGTGTGCAAATTCCTTACTTGGGAATATAACCTTAATTACATTATTCCCAGTGGGGGAAAATGACTTGCTGCAAAATAAAATATTTGCTGCAGAGTATAACACAAGCTTCTACTGATAGGTCAGGACTTCAGTCCCAAATTTCTGAAATACTTAAGTAAAGATCATTCCCTTCCCATTCTTCTTTCTTGAATAAGCAAATGAGCAAAATAAACAAAAACAGCAGGGGCTTAAGTAAAACAAACATTTTTAAAAATTTAATTTATGAAATACATTGTAGTATGGATGTATGTTTGAATATGCATTGAAAAAATATCTGGAAGGATACATATTAAATTGTTAACAGATTACCATGGGGGCATAGAATTAGGGAAGGGTGAGGGGAGTGCTCTTATTTTAAATTCATATGCTTCTGTTAAGTTTGAAATTTTACAGTGAGAATTCATTACTTTTATAATAATCAAAACCATAACAGGAAAAAAAATTTAAAAAGTAACAAAAAGTAAAAAAACACACAAACATATATACAGTAGTTTTCAGAGCTACAGTAGAGGTATGGAGAATTAAATCACATAGCACACTTTCCCACCAATACTGTGGTGGTAAATATAATTGTGCAGTCCATAATCAAAGAAGCAACATTAGAGATGCTACTTTTAGCAATATCCCAATTAACAATGTCCCCTGGGGTAAGCGCCCTTAAGCAGTGACCCTTCAAGATGGATATTAAAACTGAAAGGATCTATAGGAAAACATGTCAGTCTGAAAACTTTAGACAAAAGAAAAAGATTCACAGAAGTAACTTCAGAATACTAAAATAGTGAACCAAAGATCAGAAATTGGAGGTATGAGAATGATCCAGTCCAGACCAAAACCCAAATCACTGAAATCTTGTTAATCTAGGGATGTATGTTAGGAACATCTATTTTACCCATTTGTCTATCATTTCTCCCAATTTCCCAATTAGTCTGCTTTCAAGCTTAACGATTTTAAACTAAAAATACTGCAATTTTAATGTGAAAGAATAAAATTAATTTCATCTAGATTAGTTTAAGTTCATTCTTCTAGTTAAAAGAACCAGAGAAACTTGAGATATGATTTTCCATTCATTTTTTTTCTCACAACTATTTCTAGCTAGTTAATGAACATTTTGGGAGATAATGCTTGTGATTTCTCATGGGTCCCTTAGTTCTGTATTTAAAGAAATTTTTTTTCCTGTTCTAGATTTTTCTCCTTTTATTAAAGTCACCATAGATAACAAGTTTTTATTATTATGAACATTTTTCTTTCACCAAAGAGGATTCTTTAGGTGACTATCAGGTTCTCAAAGTGAGAACATCTGTAACTGAACGTTCATCTTCTGCAAGCTACACAGTTAAAAGCTTAACTAATATAATTCTGCTGAAAGAATATTCCTGACCTAGGTGTCAAGCGTTTATGCAGAATTTTACTCACTGTGTGAATAATATGGGAAATTTGATAAAATTTAATAAAAACTTATTATAAATAACAAAGATAAAGGGTATAAAGTCATAATGACCAAACCATTTTTAAGAGTTATAAGAGCTGAAATGTTTCTGTTTCTCAAAGGATTATATGAATTTAAAAGAGAAGAAAACAGCAAAAAGATTCATCATTACGTATATAAAATAGTATTTAGCATAATGCTTAGTACATAATAATCATTCAAAAGAATTGGCTCTATAATGGACAATGGATTAAAATAACAAACAAAAAATACAACCCAAAATGGAGACAAAAGCTTATAACTAATCTCCTAGAGTATGTGTTTAAATAGAAAGTCGAAGTTCACAGAGAGCGGTAATGAATTCTGCATTTTCTGGATCTACCTTTTGGGCCCTCTCATAGTACTCAGCAGCTTGCCTCTTTTCTCCTTCCAGCTTGTAAACAAACCCTAGGGCACTTAAACTCTGCACATCTGAAGCATTGTGACCAAGTCTCTTGATAGCTAATTTCTTCAGAGCACTTGTCAATTTGGTGCGTAAGGACGACCGGTCTTTGACCTTTAAGGCTTCTAAATAATGGTGGATAGCAGTACTTTCCGATTTGCGGTGAAATTCCTGAAAGCGGCCATAGTGATAGTGGATCTGATGTTTGTGATCATCAGTTATGTTCTCCAGACGAAGGGCTTTCTGGAAAATGTCTTCAGCATTGCTATACTGGCCTCCCTCAGCATACATGTTGGCCAGATCTGTGTAGGCAAATGCAAACATAGAGTCTCTTTCCACAGCTGCTTTGAAATGAGATATAGCAGATGTAATTAGCTCATCAACTTTTAGTTTATCCTTTCCTTTAGGTCTGTTGCGCGTGGCCTTCTTGATTTGGATCATTTGTGCCCTATAGCAAAGTCCCATCTGGTGATGCAGGAAAGAAGAGGTTGGTGTCACCTCCAAGGCCTTTTTCAAAAGTTCAAGAGCTTTGTCCCAGGAATTTTTTCTCCTGTAGAATTTGGCTGCATAACGAAGGACATAAGGTTGGGATGATATTTGGTCCAGGATTTCTTCAATATACCTTTCCCCTTCAGCTTCTGCATGTACATCTTGAAGCTTTAGTGCCAGAAAAACTTTAATGTAGGAGTTATCTGGGTTCAGGGTAACAGCTTTCCTCAGAGGACCCAGAGAAAAGCTCTTTATAGACCCCTCTCTGTCAGAATCATCCAGCCGATACACCGTGATGGCATAGCCAATGTTAAATTCTGGATTGTCAGGTTCCACTTCCAAAGCCTTCTCAAAAGCTGCTTTAGCCTTTTGGTAATACTTTCCTCCAAATTTCAAGAGTGCCCACCCTTTTTCACAGTCAATCTCAGGACGCTCCAACTTGTAGTTAGAAGGACTAGACAATTTCTTACAAACGTTTGCTATCTTGTCTATATACTTCTGAGCTTCTTTGAGCTGGTCCATGTGATAATATACCCAGGCATAGTTTCCCCAAGTGACCAGACTTCGTATTTCCTCTTTGTCTGAATGTTCTCGCCGGATTATTTCTTCTGCTTGTTCCAAGCATTCTAGGGCATCTTGATTTTGGCCTTTTAGGTGTTTCACATAGGCCAATAGGTTATAAAGAGTGAGTCTGGATTTTGTGGTAAGAAATTCAAGCTGTTGCCCAATTGTATCTTCCACATCAAACAGGTCAATGTCTTCCTTAAGTAAATTCCATGTAAAGTGACATTCTAACTCCAACAGAAGGGCCTTCAAGGAGTCTTTAGGAATTTCACTGCAAAGATAAAATCCTTTTTAACTTTGAAGAAATAAAGGAAATAATCAATCTTTAAACCTTAAATACTGTTTTTTGCTTAACAACACTTCTATCTTTTATTTGATCTTACAGTTCAAGCACTAGTCCCCTACAACTTTATACTAATTTCCTTGGTGTAGAGTTAAAGTCTAGAAATATTCTCATTATTTATTGCAAAAGCAGCTCTGGAGAGATGTCAGGGTTTTCTATGTCACAGAATATATATTTCCTTTGGCAGTCACTAACCCACCAGTACCTCCAATTTTTACAAAAGGGAATTTAAAATGTTTTTATTTACTTGCCTTAAAAATTAAGAATAATAACTATATACACAGTCAATAATTAATATAAAAATTACACTTCTGTATTATGAGTAGGAAGGGGGAGAAGAGGAGGTGAGAAATAAGAAAAAGCAGCACACTGGAGGAGACACAGAAGCCATACCAATGCATCATTTTTGTGAAAGAAGGAAGGACGAGAAGGAGAGAGAGACGAAGGAAAGGAAGGAAACCCCACAGAGAGAAAAGTCACAGAAACACACAGTAACTGGTATACCACAAGATGAGGAGAAGCATAAGTTTGAGACAGATAAAAGGAGAGTAACAGATATTTCCAAATAGATGGGGAAAAGGCAAAAGGAAATTTAGTAAGCTTAGTAAATTTGATATTAAGTGCTACATCCTTCTGAATTCTGGGGTTGTGGGCAACAATAGCTAATACTTATTATTACCCTATCATTGCCCCTAAAATTCACTTTACAATATTTGTTGAGCTCCCTTTGTGCAAGGCACAGTGGAATATCTGCAGGGCACACTGGAAACACTGTCTCTGAAACTAGGAAGATGAAGGGGAAAGGAAGAACAAGGAAATATTTATTAATTACTGAGAACCTTTTATGTGTAAGATTTTCTAGATAACCCTTGGTATGTAACTGCGAACAAGACACAGCCCTGCTTATACAGACCTTATAAGTAGTGAATTACAACTCAGCATGAAGTTTCTTGCAAGTGACCCAGGAAACATACGTAATCCGATGCTGTGGACATCTGTGGTTTTTACTTGGTAAGGATGCCTCTTTTGGTTTCCATTTCTGGAACATCTCCCTCTACTCTCAATCTATGTGATTTGAAATGGGATGTCTACTGCTTAGTCTGGGAAGACACATGATATTCCGGCCATCACCTGGTCCCAGGGATTTATTCAGAGATAGTCCAATTAAAATACAATTGTGCTGAAATGGGACTTTGATAGAACTATCCACCTTCCTTCTAAAAATTTTAAGTTGGTAGGATATAAGCTTAGATTTGCCGGTGGACATCTTTCCAAACTCGGGGAGAGTCAGCCTGCTTGAGAAACAATCTAACAGAGAGGAAAGCACAGCTTAGATGGGAAGAAAGAGAAATTGTTCATGACAGTAACTAGTTTTGCCTGGATCACCTCGTCTACTCTGGACTTCTATTTACTTAAGGAAATAACCTCTCTCTGTCTGCTTAAGCCACTCTGAATTAGGTTTCTACTGTCTGCAACTAATTAACATTTCTGGCTTTATTCATTTGTTTTGCTGATAGTGGTGGTGTGGCAGTCAGGAAAGACTTTCTAAATCGACTATTAACTATAATTAAGAAATGCACAGAAAATAAATTCCTTAAGTCTTCTCTCAAAGACAAAAATGCCCTAATTATGGGATGAACAGTACACAGGGCATGTGTGTGTGAATGTATGTTTATTTCCCTTTCTGATGCACACAGAATCCTCCACCCACTTGTATGTGAAATATATAGTTATATAAATGTCTTTGGGAATTATAGTAATAGTGCCCTCAAAACATTTATTGACCACCTCATGTCATATATGCCAGGCAATATTCTAGTTGTATGGATATAGCAGTGAACAAGTTAGAAAACGGCCCTTTCTTCGTGGCAATTCCATTCTGGGAGAGGAAGGAACAAAAGGAGTTGATGGAAAACAAATATGTAAACAAATCAATATGAAAACAAATGGACACTATAATTCCAGATAGTAGTGTTAATTAAGCTAAGAAAAAAAAATCAGAGTAATGGGATTAAGGGTGATGGTGGTTGGGGGAGTACTTCCGTTATAATTGTGAATGAATAGCCTTTTTGAAAGGGGCAATTTGAAGTAAGAGTTTTTAAAAAAAAAATCCCTCTGGCTGCTCTGAGGAGAATGGACAATCAAGCATCAAGAGAGGAAGCTGGGAAACTGATAGGGAAATTATTTATTCAACCAAGATGTACTAAGAGCCTACAATGTAGAGGGCACTGTTCTAAGTGTTGGGATACACCTGTTAACAAAAGTGAAAAAACAACCTGACTTCATGTAGCTTATAATAGATAGGGCAGTGGTGTATACCAAGAAAAGACAAAAAAATAAATGGAAAAAAAATAAATGAAAGTATAGAGTATGTGAGATGGTAATAAAAAGAAAAATATAGCAGAAAGGGTGGTGGGGGGGGGGAATGGAAAGTTGGCAGAGGTTCTGAGAAGTGGTTAACATTTAAAGAACATGGCCAGAGCAAATCTCCCTGAAGGAGACATGAAAGAAGCTGTAGAGGAAATCCAAGGAGAGATGATGCAAGCTTACACTGTGGTTGCAGTATGGGGTTAGTGAGGACTGGACTCGTTATATTTGAGGCAGAGTTGACAGGTCTTTCTGATGGACTGGGTGTAGGGAGGGCCATAAGGAAAAGAGGAAATGCAGGATGATGCCTATGCTTTTGACTTCAGGAAGTTGATAAATCAAGAGGACTATTTGGAAATATTAATTTTGAGATGTCTATTGCACACTCAAGTGAAGATACCAAGTATGAAGTTGGATATTAATGAAGAAAATACCAGGAACAAGGAGTGAAGTTAGAACTACAGATATAAAATTGGGAGTCATCACATGCAGATGAACTTTAAAAGCACAATATCTAGAATGAAATTACCTAAGGAGTGAGCATAGACAGAGAAGGTCAAAAACTAAGCTGCAGGACACTCTAAATGAAGCAGAGTAGAATGACCAGGAAAGGAGGCCAAGAAAGAATAATCAGTGAGGGAGCTGGAAAACTAAGAAACCTAGTATCAATGAAAGCCTAAGGAAGAAAATGTTTATTTTGAGAAAGAGAGATCAATATGCAAGTGTACAATGATTCTAAGAGATTGAGTAATCGAGGACAGACAGGAGATCACAGTTTTAGCAGGAGTAAAGCTGTGGAGGACCATGTTAAGTGTTTCACTAGAATGGTAGGGATGAAAATATTACTGGAGTGGGTTGAGGGGATAATGCAAGGTAAAGAAGTGGATATGGGGAATACAGGCCACTCTTATCAAGGAATTTTGCTATGAAGGAAGTAGAGAAATAGAGCTATATCTGGAAGGAAGGTAGGAGGCTGAGGGAATCGTCAAAATAATTTGTACTCACAATATTTTTAATAACTTAATGATATGCCAATAGGAATGATCCAGTAGTAAGGGAAAAAATGATGCTTGGGGGAGAGAGGTGAGGATAACTGCAAGAAAGATGGAACATGACGCAGAAGCAAAGCTATACATTGTTATTATTCAAATCTTTATCTCCAGTCTCAAACTCCTAACCATGTCATCCAGCCCTTGACTACTTCTCTGGCCTCATTTTGTACAACTTTCTTCCCACTCACTGCACTCCAGCCATACAGTCCTTTAAAAAAATTTCTTTGTTATTTCTTCTGCAAAGTACGTATCTACCTAAGGGCATCTGCATGTACTTTTTATTCCCACATTCTGTGAACTTTTCCTAAGAGAGTTCTAGGGCTTACTTATTCTCACAATTCTTGTCTTGGCTCAAATGTCAGCGCTTTAAAGAGTGGTACCCCTAATCACCTTAGCTAAAGCTGCACCCCCACCTTGCCAGTCATCCTAAAGTCTAGTCTATCATATTTCCCTTTCTGTAGAGCACTTACATCAATATTTGGTGGGGGGTGAGGAGGAGAAGAATGCTTTAAATCACATATGGTGGGGCGCCTGGGTGGCTCAGTTGGTTAAGTGTATGACTCTTGATTTTGGCTCAGGTCATAATCTCATATGCCAGGCTAGTGCTGGGTGTAGAGTCTGCTTAAGATTCTCTCTCTTCCTCTGCCCCTCCTCTGCTTGTGGATGCATGTTCTCTCTCTCAAAAAAACCCAAAAAATATGAGATTGAGGTTTTAAATGGAATCAGACAGAGTCTTTAGGAACTGGAAAGGGGCTGTCCTAATAGCAAAAAGTAACAGAAGAGTTAGAGAACTGAATTAATTGCACATTAGTAGTAGTGATTGGAAAAATAAAACCATTTCATATTTATAACTCAAATACTACTCCATGAATTGTTTTCCAATTTTTATAAATACTAAATGTAAACATAAATAATTGACTTAATATTATATTTAGGGGGCATTTAAGTTTATAATTAATTAATAAAATTAAATATACAGGTCTCACATTTTAGCATATGTAGTAGGTTCTACACCAGAGCTTTCCAAAAGAACTTCCTGCAATGATGGAAATGTTCTTATGTGTGCTGTATAATATGACACACTGGCCACATGTGGCCACTGATTACTTGAAATTTGACTAGTACAGGTAAGGAATCTAATTTTTTATTTACTTTTAATTAATTACAATAACCACATATATGACTAATGGCTACTATATGGGATGGGAGAGTTAGAGACACTGGGCCTACAGGGCTTAACAGATAAAAGCCCAACAGGTTAGAGCTTTCCTTTAACTTGAAATTTCTGCTATTTATTCAAGGTGAAGAGCTAAATTAAATGACAGACAAGGACATATTTAAAAAAAACAACTTAAACAAAGGACCTGGGCTCACTGCAGATTCAGTTTGTTAGTATGAATGTTATATTATTTCTAGCATACTATCTAGAATCAGATGAGTACTCAAAACAAAACGAAACAAAAAAACCCTGAAGCTGGGGCTCCTGGGTGGCTCAGTCGGTTGAGCATCCAACTCTTGATTTTGGTTCAGGTCATGGTCTCACAGTTCGTGAGTTCGAGCCCTGAATCTGGCTCTGCAATGACAGTGCAGAGATGCTTGAGATTCTCCCTCTCACTCTTCCCCTCTCCCTATGATCTCTTTCTTTCTCAAGGTGAATGGATAAACTTAAAAAAAAAAAAAAAAGCAAATACAGAAACATTAAAAAAAAAAAAAGAAGAAAATAACAACCCTGAAGCTACCATTAATAGTTTACTATATTCCAGGCAGTGTGCCAAGCTCTTTATACGAATTATATGTAATTTTTCTAAGAATCTTTTATTATTTTCCCAATTTTATGGATGAAGACAGGGAGATAAGAGTTTAAAATACGTTTCCAAGGTTACACAGCTATAAACTGGCTGAGCCCAGATTCAAACCTAGTTCTGCCTGACTGAAAAGCTTATGCCTTTCGACCATAATGGTATACTACTTCTTTAATATAAAAATTAGAGGTTGTTTAAAGAAGAGCTTGCTTTAAAATATGTGATATATATAATGTATTTAAAATTCACTTTGCCTCAGGAGGACCTAAAAAAATAAAAATAAAAATAAAGGGATTTTAGAGAGCAGCTTAAAGAGCAGGTAAGAAGTCTGTGTGGCTGCCCATTAGAAAGGATATGTCAGATATTTACTTAAAGGTCTCAGGTTAAGAAAACAATGGTTTCAAATACGAACCCTCATTCTAAAGTCACAACATTGTACATTGCTGCAGTTGTTTTAGATGAACTACTTCTCGCCAGGACTTGCTGTGCACAGTGCTTTAGATAAGGAGTGGCAGAGAGATTTACTTAAGGATGATTAGTGATTCTCTCAAACAACAAAAAAGCTGGGTAAAAATATTTTAAAAATGAACCAGGGGTGCCTGGGTGGCTCAGTCAGTTGAGCGTTCTACTTTGGCTCAGGAGTTGGGCTCTGTGCTGACAGCTCAGAGCCTGGAGCCTGCTTTGGATTCTGTGTCTCCCTCTTGCTCTGTCGCTCTCTCTCAAAAATAAAGACTAAAACATTTTTTTGAAATGGTGCAAAGGAAGGGCAAAACTCTTAGTTATCAAGATCCAACTATCATCATTATTAAGAGAAGTGAATTAAAATATTTTTTCCCCACAATTCAAGACTTTCTAACGTAGACCTGATGATCTTCCAATATATTTCTTTGATCTCTGATCTTTGCCCTAAATTCCAAACTTAATGACTTTTTTTTTTCAACGTTTATTTATTTTTGGGACAGAGAGAGACAGAGCATGAACGGGGGAGGGGCAGAGAGAGAGGGAGACACAGAATCGGAGACAGGCTCCAGGCTCTGAGCCATCAGCCCAGAGCCTGACGCGGGGCTCGAACTCACGGACCGCGAGATCGTGACCTGGCTGAAGTCGGACGCTTAACCGACTGCGCCACCCAGGCGCCCCACTTAATGACTTTTTATTCACATCTTCAGTTAGAAGTTCAACTGGCATCTCAGGAGCACCTGGATGGCTCAGTCAAGCATCCAACTTTGGCTCAGGTCACGATCTCACAGATGTGAGTTCAAGCCCCGGGTTGGGGTCTATGCTGACAGCTCAGAGCCTGTATCCTGCTTCTGATTCTGTGTCTCCCTCTCTCACTGTCCCTACTCCTCTCACACTTTCTCTCTCTCTCTCAAAAATAAACATTAAAAAAAAATAAACATTAAAAATAAACATCAACTGGCATCTCAAACAAACATAGCCAATCCAGAAATCTGGATTCCTTGAGCCTGCGCCTCAGGACCTCATCTTTTTTGGCACCTCTTAGTTCCACAGGCCAAATAATCTAGGAGAAATCTGATTTCTCTTCTTCCCTCAACCTCTCATCCAATACAACAGGAAGTCCTGTTAATTCTATCACCCAGATACATCTCAAATCCATCCACTTTTCTCCATTTCTACTCCATTTCTTCCTAGTCTAAACCACAATCACCTTTCCTTTGAGGTGGAGCAAATATCTGGTCTCCCAGCATTGGCTCTTGATCCCCTCAGAGTACTAGTAAACTTTTGAAAATGTGAACCAGATAGGTCAGTCTCATGCTTAAAATCTCCCAATGGCTTCCCAACACCGTTAAATATTAATCCAGCCCTTGTCATGTCCTAGAAGTCCCTAAAGGACTTGTTATTATCTATCCGTCCAACCTTTTCTCCTCCTACTTTCCTCCTCATTCACTGTTTTAGACATATTGACCTTCTTTCTCTCTCAAACATATCAAATTCAAGGACTTTTATCCCTGTTGTTTTTATTCTTGCAATGTTCTGCTCCTAAGTCTTTACATGACTAGTTCTTTCCTGTAACTCAGTTCCAACATTCCCTACCCAGGAGGCCACCTGTGGCAGAACTATCTAAAATAGCCCCCTCCATTCTAGATCACTTTCTTAGCCCATTACACTATTTTATTTTCCTTGTAGCTCTTAACACTTTCTGTATTGATCTATTGTTTATCTATTTCCCCCATTAAAGGCAATTTTTTTAAATGTTTATTTATTTTTGAGAGACAGAGACATGGCACGAGTTGGGGAGGGGCAGAGAGAGGAAGACACAGAATCTGAAGCAGGCTCCAAGTTCTCAGCTGTCAGCACAGAGCCCGATGTGGGGCTCGAACCCACCGGCCTGTGAGATCACGACCTGAGCCGAAGCCGGATGCTCAGCCGATTGAGCCACCCAGGTGCCCCTATTTCCCCCATTTTAAATTAAGCCCCATAAGAATAGGGACCTTGTTCTGATTTTTGTATTTCACTACTGTGTCCCTGGAATTTATTATTCCAGGCAATTAACAGAAGCTCAATAAATATTTGTTGAATGAATGTAGTTACATGCTGGCAACTTCTGGCAAGTCCAGCCCAGAGGTATAGGCGATCAGCGTAACAAGTACCTGGATTCCAGAGGAGGGAATTCTTACTAGTTCTTCGCTTCCTGCTAATGGCTCCAAACTTTTCTCCCACTGCAGTTCTCCCTATCCCACTTGTCTTTATATCTTGGCATACTCTCTGTCTGGCTCCATGTTTTGATTCTGAAAATAAACTTTGGACTATTTCCTATGGTGCTGACTGGGAAACCTGGTATGGCTGTCCCGTGGTAGTTTGTTCCTTACTCTGGTGTAACTGCACCAAACTCAGAGGCAAGACATCTCCTTAACAGCCTGCCCAGATGGGTGACAAATGGGCTAACCAGCCCCCTGTCCATCCACAGAGTAAAATGAACATCTGCTTTTGTTGTGAAGGTTTACACCAGCCCCCCCTCAAGAACGATAAGGAGGGCTGCCTCAGGTTATTCGAATGTGGTTGTGAGATCTCAATGGGCTATTCAGTCACTGAAGTGCCTTGCCCAGGCTCTGGAATTTATGCACAACTTGATGCCTCGAGAAATGTTATTTTTTAAACTCTGCTTAATTTTTAAATTCAGTCTCTGGGAAGCTGGCAGAGAGAGGCTATTGTGTCTGAAAAGGCAACATTTATCTTTAGGCAATTTGGGGCTTTTTCTCAGGAAGAAGCAGTCTTTCATCGTCCTTGGGAGAAAGTCCCCACTGGGGTCCACCCCTCTTCCAGCGCATCCCGCATACACATACAGAGCACCCCCCTTTTCCTCCTCGTTTCTTCAGGCACCGTCCTGATACCTCCCTCCCTTGTTACAGATGTGAGAAGCGAGGCACTTATTAAATTTCTTTTTTACTTAAAATAATAGTAAACATTTGCAAATATTAGGTACTACGCCGTGCATTAAGCCCACAGGCCTAAGATTTGGATGCCAGTAATTTGCACAGATAAGGAACAGACTCAGAGCGTGGAAGCAACTTTGCTTTGGGTCACCCAACTAGTAGATGTTCAGAGTCAGGATTGAGAAGAAAGGGCTTTCAGCTTCAGGAGCCCCAAATCTCACCCGTCAACTTATTAACTGCTTCACTAATCACGCACCGGGCAGGGTGCCAGCCCCCGGGGATACGAAACGGGACCCCACCACCAAAAGGCAGTAAAGGAGACAGATGAAGACACCCCCGTAAAATAGCGGATTGGGGGGAACAATAAGAATCTGGACGCGGCACAAAGGCAGCTCCCAGGAAGGGAAGGACTCAGACCCAGAATCGGAAAGGCAAAATGGCAGTAGTAGACCTAGGTGACAACTGCAGGGCTGCGGCCAAACCGCGTCTGTCCACCTCGGGGGGAATGGCAGCTGCGGTCCCGGGAAGGGGAGGAAGGCGACGGGCCTCAGGCGACGCGTGCCACGTAGAAGCCGCCCGGGAACGGCCCGGGGGCGGACGACAACCAAGCACGGCCGTCGCCGCCGCGGAGAAAAGCCGCAGGGAGGGCACAGGCTCCCGGGGCGCGTCGCCTGGCTCCCCGACCCGACAGTCCTGACCGCGGACGCCCTGGAGGGTCGGAGCTCCCGGGAAGCGCGCGCGGTCACCCTCCCCGCCAGGCCCGACTCCAGACGCCCGGGACCGGGACAGGGCTCTCGGGGAGCGCTCCGAACACGACGCCCGGCTGCAGGACGCAAGGGGCTCGGCCCCCGGCAGGGCCGTGCCGCTGCGCTGGCAACGGAATGAAAGAAAAACACCGGCTTGAAACAAAGGCCTACGCAGTCTGAGAGCAGAAGCGGGGAAAGCCCTCACCTCATGGTGGCTGGGCGCTGCGGGCCGTCCGGGAGGGGGGAGAGGGGCGGCTGTCCCCTCGGGCTTTCTCCTCAGGACTGGGATCCCCAGCGGCCGAGCGGCGGGACGCGCGCGGGCGGGCGTGTGCGCGTGCGCGGGGAGTGCGGGCGGGCGGCGCGCGCTTCCCGCGGGGCGTCGGCGGCGCGAGGTCGCTGCCCAGGCGTGGGCTTTGTTAAACGCAGGACCCGAGCGGGAAAAGGAAACTGAAAAGTGAATCTGATCCCGGACTAGGCGGAGTCCAGTTCCAGGAAACGGAAACTTATGCGAGAGCTGAGTGGGGCCCCAGCGGGGCTGAGGAACCCAGGGTGGGGGTGGGGGGCACGTTTACGGACCTCGCGGTGGTTCGGTGTGGAATTTGCAGCTGGCCCTCTGGACTTTGGGCTCTCCCCTGTCTCGCTGAGCCTGCGTGGCGCTAGAGCAACTTCATTTATTTTTAAATAAAACGCCAGGAGATCGTTCAGCATTATTTTTGTCGTAAGGGTGGCAGCGATGCTCTTTCCAGCTTCCCGCATCCTAAGCTGAAACTGAAGCCCCTGCTTCCAGTCTTGATTCAAACAAACAAACAAAACAGGTGCAGTGCTGTGCACCCGTGCCATTATTTCCGTTGGGCAAATTTAAAGAGATTTGGGGGGGGGGGCGCCTGGGTGGCGCAGTCGGTTAAGCGTCCGACTTCAGCCAGGTCACGATCTCGCGGTCCGTGAGTTCGAGCCCCGCGTCAGGCTCTGGGCTGATGGCTCGGAGCCTGGAGACTGTTTCCGATTCTGTGTCTCCCTCTCTCTCTGTCCCTCCCCCATTCATGCTCTGTCTCTCTCTGCCCCCCCCCCCAAAAAAAAAGTTGAAAAAAATAAAGAGATTTGGGGGGTATAATGCATATACATTTAAAAAGTTGATAGGTATTGCAGAATACCTTTGCAAAGAGGTTTATACACCTCCACTCACAGTTGTGTGAGAGTGCCTGCTTTCTGTGCCTTTGCCAACTGTGCTCCGTATAATAAGATTCATAAAGATGGGGGTGGTATTTGTAGTCTAAGCAGAAAATGCCAAATACCCATAAACCAAAATTTTTGCTCATCTCGGATTTATTCGTTCATTCATTCAACGAGTTATATTGAACAACTGCTAAGAACCATTGTTCAAGACACTGTCAATATAGCAATGATGAAGATAGAGGACCTAGCTTTATGGAAGTTATCTTCTAGTATGGGAGATAGAAATAATAAAGAACAAATAAAATATTATATATCAGATGGTGCTATGGAGAAAAAGCATAGAGAGGTTTTGACTCCAGGGTGATTTTTGCTAGTATAAATATGTTCATAAGGGCCAGTTTCATTGAGAAAGTCACAATTGAGCAAAAATCTGAGGTGGGTGAAGAAGTGAACACTGTAGATATGGAGCTAGAGAAGAATATTCCAGACATGGGAAACACTAAGTACAAATCGCTTGAGGTGGGAGCACACTTGGCATGCATGGATGGTGTGGTTGGAGTGGTGAGAACAAGGAAAAAATCATAAGAATATAGATCAGAGAGGTAATGTGGTGGGCCTGAAGGCTATTGTAATCTTTATCTTAAGTGGGAAGCCACATTTTAGAAAAAGTACTGAAAGGGTTTTTTTTTTCTTCCAATTTTTAATTTAAATTCTAGTTAGTTAACATGTAGTGGGATATTGGTTTCAGGAGTAGAATTCAGTGATTCATCACTTACATACAACACCCAGTGATCATTATAACAAGTGCCCTCCTTAATCCCCATCACCCATTTAGCCCATCCCCCAGCCACCTTCCTCCATCAACCCTCAGTTTGTTCTCTTATGATTTGCTTCCCTCTCTCTTTTTTTTCTGCTCCCATATGTTCATCTGTTTTGTTTCCTAAATTCGACATATGAGTGAAACTATATGGTATTTGTATTTCTCTGACTGACTTATTTTACTTAGCATAGTATATACTCTAGCTCCATCCACATTGTTGCACATGGGAAGCTTTCATCCTTTTTTGATGGCTGAGTAATATTCCTGTGTGTGTGTGTACATACATACCACCTCTTCTCTATCCATTCATCAGTCGATGGACGTTTGGGTTCTCTCCATAGTTTAGCTATTGTTGACAATGCTGCTATAAACATCGGGGTGCATGTGCCACTTCAAATCTGTATTTTTGTTTCCTCTGGTAAATACTTAGTAATGCAATTCCTGGATCATAGGGTAGTTCTGTTTCTAACTTTTTGAGGAATCTCCATACTGTGTTCCAGAGTTTGCATTCCCACCAACAGTGCAAGAGGGCTCCCTTTCCCTGCAACCTTGCCAACATCTGTTGTTTCCTGTGTTGTTAATTTTAGCCATTCTGGCAGGTGTAAGGTGGTATCTCATTGTGGTTTGATCTCCTGATGAGGAGTGATGTTGAGCATCTTTTCATGTGTCTGTTAGTCACCTGGATGTCTTCTTTGTGAAGATGACTATTCATGTCTTCTGCTGCCCATTTCTTAACTGGACTGTTTGTTTTTTAGATGTTGAGTTGGATAAGTTCTTTACAGATTTTGGATACTAACCCTTTATCAGATATGTCATTTGCAAATGTCTTCTCCCATTCCCTAGGCTGTCTTTGAGTTTTGATGATTGTTTCCTTCGTGGTACAGAAGATTTTTATCTTGATGAGGTCCCAATAGTTCATTTTTGCTTTTGTTTCCCTTGCTTCTGGTAACATGTCTAGTAAGAAGTGGCTACATCCACTGGTGGATGGAAGGTAGAAGGTTGGAAGGTGGAAGAGGTTGCTGCCTATGTTCTCTTCTAGGATTTTTGATGGTTTCCTGTCTCACATTTAGATCTTTCATCTATTTTGAATTTATGTGTATGGTGTAAGAAAGTTGCCTAGTTTCATTCTTCTGCATGTTGCTGTCCAGTTTCCCCAACATCATTTGTTGAAGAGACTGCTTTTTTCCATTGGATATTCTTTACTGTTTTGTTGAATATTAGTTGACCATATAGTTGTGGGTCCATTTCTGGGTTTTCTGTTCTGTTACATTCATCCATGTGTCTGTTTTTGTGCCAGTACCATAACTGTCTGATGATTACAGCTTTGTAATATAGCTTGAGATTCAAAACCATGATGCCTCCAGCTTTGCTTCTCTTTTTCAGGATTGTTTTGGCTCTTTGGTGTCATTTTGTGTTTCAAATAAACGTTAGGACTGTTTGTTCTAGCTCTGTGAAAAATGCTGGTGGTATTTTGATAGGGATTCCATTAAATGTGTAGATTGCTTTGGATACTATAGACATTTAAAAGATGTTGGTTCTTCCAATCCATGAGCATGGAATGCTTTTCCATTTCTTTGTGTCTTCTTCAATTTCTTTCATAAGTGTTCTATAGTTTTCAGAGTATAGATCTTTCACCTCTTTAGTTAGGTTACTAAGCATCTTATTGTTTTAGGTGCAGTTATAAATGGGATCAATTCCTTGATTTCTTTTTCTGCTGCTTCATTATTGATGTATGGGAATATAATAGATTTCTGTACTTTGATTTTATATCCTGTGACTTTGCTGAATTCATCTGTTAGTTCTAGCAAATTTTTACTGGAGTCTTTTAGGTTTTCTACATAGAATATCGTGTCATTTGCAATTAGTGAAAGTTTGGAATATAAACATTGGGGTTCATGTGCCCCTTTGAAACAGCACACCTGTATCCCTTGGATAAATACCTAGTAGTGCAATTGCTGGGTCATAGGGTAATTCTATTTTTAATTTTTTGAGGAATCTCCATACTATTTTCCAGAGTGACTGCACCAGTTTGCATTCCCACCAGTAATGCAAAAGGGTTCCTCTTTCTTCACATTCTCACCAACATCTGTTGTTGCCTGTGTTGCTAATTTTAGTCATTCTGACAGGTGTGAGGTGTTATCCCATTGTGGTTTTGATCTTATTTTCCTGATGATGAATGATATTGAGCATTTTTTTCATGTATCTGTTAGCCATCTGGATGTCTTCTTTGGAAAAGTGTCTATTCACGTCTTTTGCCCATTTCTTCACTGGATTATTTGCTTTTTGGGTGTTGAATTTGATAAGTTCTTTATAGATTTTGTGGATACTGACCCTTTATCTGGTATGCCATTTGCAAATATCTTCTCCCATTGCATCGGTTGCCTTTTAGTTTTGCTGATTGTTTCCTTCACTGTGCAGAAGCTTTTTATCTTGATGAGGTCCCAATTGTTCATTTTTGCTTTTGTTTCTCTTGCTTCTGGAGACATATCAAGTAAGAAGTTGCTGCAGCCAAGGTCAAAGAGGTTGTTGCCTGTTTTCTCCTCTAGGATTTTGATGGCTTCCTGTCTTATGTTTAGGTCTTTCATCCATCTTGAGTTTATTTTTGTGTATAGTGTAAGAAAGTGGTCCAGGTTCATTCTTCTGGATGTTGCTGTCCAGTTTTCCTAACACCAGTTGCTGAAGAGATTGTCTTTTTTTTCCATTGGATATTCTTTCCTGCTTTGTCAAAGATTAGTTGGCCATATATTTGTGGGTCCGTTTCTGGGTTCTCTATTCTGTTCCGTTGATCTATGTGTCTATTTTTGTGCCAGTACCCTACTGTCTTGATGAGTACAGCTTTGTAATACAGCTTGAAGTCCAGAATTGTGATGCCTCCAGTTTTGGTTTTCTTTTTTCAGATTGCTTTGGCTATTCAGGGTCTTTTCTGGTTCCATACAAATTTTAGGATTGTTTGTTCTAACTCTGTGAAGAATGCTGGTGTTATTTTGACAGTGATTGCACTGAATGTGTAGATTGCTTTGGGTAGTGTTGACATTTTAACAATATTTGTTCTTACAATTCATGAGCATAGAATGTTTTTCCATTTTGTGTGTGTGTGTGTGTGTGTGTGTGTGTCTTCTTCAATTTCTTTCATAAGCTTTCTATAGTTTTCAGTGTATAGATCTTCACCTCTTTCGTTAGGTTTATTTCTAGGTATTTTATGGTTTTTGGTGCTATTGTAAATAGGATAGATTCCTTGATTTCTCTTTCTGTTGCTTCATTATTGGTGTACAGAAATGCAACCAATTTGTGTACATTGATTTTATATCCTGCAACTTTGCTTAATTCATGGATCAGTTCTAGCAGTTTTTTGGGTTTTCCACGTAGAGTATCATGTCATCTGAGAAGAGTCAAAGTTTGACTTCTTCCTTGCTAATTTGGATGCCTTTTATTTCTTTGTGTTGTCTGATTGCTGAAGCTAGAACTTCCAACACTATGTTGAATAACAGTGGTGAGAGTGGACATCCTTGTCATGTTCCTGACCTTAGGGGGAAAGATCTCAGTTTTTCCCCATTGAGGATGATATTAGTGATAGGTCTTTTATATATAGCTTTTATGATCTTAAGTTATGATCTTTCTGTCCCTACTTTCTTGAAGGTTTTTATCAAGAAAGGATGCTGTATTTTGTCACATTCTTTTTCTGCATCTATTGAGAGGATCACTTGGTTTTTATCCTTTCTTTTATTAATGTGGTATATCACATTGATTGGTTTGCAAATACTGAACCACCCCTGAAGCTCAGGAATAAATCCCACTTGATCGTGGTGAATAATTCTTTTAATGTACTATTGGATTTGATTAGCATCTTGTTGAGAATTTTTGCATTCATGTTCATCAGGGATATTGGCCTGTAATTCTCCTTTTTAGTGGAATCTTTGTCTCGTTTTGGAAACAAGATAATGCTGGCCTTGTAGAAAGAGTTTGAAAGTTTTCCTTCCATTTCCATTTTTTGGAACAATTTGAGAAAAATAGGTATTAACTTTGCTTTAAATGTCTGGTAGGATTCTCCTGGGAAGCCATCTGGCCCTGGACTTTTGTTTTTTGGGGGAGATTTTTGATTACTGATTCAATTTCTCTGCTGATTATGGGTCTGCTCAAATATTCTATCCTTTCCTGTTTCGGTTTTGGTAGTTTGTATGTTTCTAGGACTCTGTCTATTTCTTCCAGATTGCCCAATTTGTTGGCATATAATTTTTCATAATATTCTCTTATAATTTGTACTTCTGTGGTGTTGGTTGTGATTTCTCTCTTTTATTCATGATTTTATTTATTTGGGTCCTTTCACTTTTTGATAAGTTTGGCTAGGGGTGTATCAATTTTACTAATTATTTCAAAAAAGTAGCTCTTAGTTTCATTGATCTGTTCTGGGTTTTTTTGTTGTTGTTGTTTCTATAGTGTTTATTTCTGCTCTAATCTTTATTATTTCCTTTCTTCTGCTGGCTTTAGGCTTTATTTGCTGTTCCTTTTCTAGCTCCTTTAGGTGTAAAGTTAGGTTGTATATTTGAGAACTTTCTTGCTTCTTGAGGTAGACCTGTATTACTTTTTTTTAAAAAAATGTTTTAATGTTTATTTTTGAGAGAAAGAGAGAGTGCAACTGGGGGAGGGGAAGAGAGAGAGGGAGCCACAGAATCTGAAGCAGGTTCCAGGCTCTGAGTTCTCAGCACAGAGCCTGACGCAGGGCTCAAACTCACAGACTGTGAGATCATGACCTGAGCCGAAGTCAGCCGCTTAACCGACTGAGCCACCCAGGTGCCCTGCAGTATCCTTCAATCTTAGGACAGGACTGCCTTTGCTGTATCCCAAACGTTTTGTTTTCATTTTCCTTTGCTTCCATGTATTTTAAAATTTCTTATTTAATTTCCTGGTTAATCTGTTCATTCTTTAGTAGGATTTTCTTTAACCTCCATGTATTTGTGGTCTTTCCTAATTTTTTCTTGTGATTGAATTGAAGTTTCATAGTGTTGTGGTCTGAAAATATGCATGATATCAATCTTTTTTCCTTGTTGATTTGTGACCCACTATGTGATCTACTCTGAAGAATGTTCCATATGCACTTGAAAAGAATGTGTATTTTTTTGCTTTAGTATGAAATGTTCTGAATGTATCTGTTAAGTCCATTCAGTCCAGTGTGTCATTCAAAACCATTGTTTCCTTGTTGATTTTCTGCTTATATGATCTGTCCATTATTGTAAATGGGGTGTTAAAGTCCCTTACTATTATTTATTATTACCAATGAGTTTGTTTATGTTTGTGATTGACTTATATATTTAGATTTATTTATAGATTTATTTATTTTTTTATAGATTTATTTATATTTAGATTTTATTTATATATTTTAGATTTATATATTTAGACATTGGGGGCATAAATATTTACAATTGTTAGATCTTCTTGATGGATAGACCCCTTAATTATAATGTAATGACCTTCTTCATCTCTTGTTACAGTCTTTTGTTTAAAATCTAGTTTGTCTGATATACTTATGGCTACTCTGTCTTTCTTTTGACATCCATTAGCATGATAGATAGTTCTCCATTCCTTCACACTGAATCTGCAGGTGTCTTTATATCTAAAATGAGTCTCTTGTAGGCAGCATGTACATGGGTCTTATTTTTTTTTACCCATTCTAATACCATATGTCTTTTGATTCAAGCATGTAGTCCATTACATTCAGAGTGATTATTGAAAGATATTAGTTTAGTGCCATTATGTTACTTGTAAAGCTCATGTTTCTGGTTATCTTCTCTGTTCTTTTCTAGTCTTTGTTGCTTTTGGTCTCCTTCACCCCCCACCCCAAGAGTCCCTTTTAATATTTCTTGCAGGGCTGGCTTAGTGGTCACAAAATCCTTTAGTTTTTGTTTGTCTGGGAAACTGTTTAATTTATCCCTCTATTCGGAATGAAAGCCATGCTGGGTAGAGTATTCTTGGCCACGTATTTTTCCCATTCGGCACATTCAGTATATCCTGTCACTCCTGTCTGGCCTGCCAAGTTTCTGTGGACAGATCTGCTGTGAACCTGATCTGTCTTTCCTTGTAGGTTAAGGACTGTTTTCCCCTTTTTGCTTTCAGGATTCTTTCCCTATCTGTGTGTTTTGTGAATTTGACTGTGATATGTCTTGGTGACTATGGTATGTCTCAGCTTTTGTTGAATTTAAGGGGAGTTCTCTGTGCTTCTTAGATTTCAACATCTGTTTTCCTTCCCCAAAGTTTTCAGCTATAATTTGCTCAAATAAACCTTCTGCCTCCTTTTTTTCTCTCTTCATTTTCTGGGACTCCTATGATACAAGTGTTATTATGCTTTAAAGTCGCTGAGTTCCCTAAGTCCACATTTGTGATCCAATACTTTATTTCCCTCTTCTTTTCAGCTTCATTATTTTCCATAATTTCATCTTCTATATCACTGATTTGTTCTTCTGTTTCATCCATCCTCATTGTCATGGCATCCATTCACATTTACATCTCAGTTATAGTATTTTTTTAAATATTTATTTATTTTTGAGAGACAGAGAGACAAACAGAGTGCTAGTGGGGGAGGGGTAGAGAAAGGGAGACCCAGAATCTGAAATAGGTTCCAAGCTCTGAGTCGTCAGCACAGAGCCCGATGTGGGGCTCAAACTCATGATCTGTGAGATCATGACCTGTGCCAAAGCCAGATGCTTAACCGACTGAGCCACCCAGGTGCCCCTCGGTTATAGTATTTTTAATTTCAGCCTGATTAGATTTTAGTTCTTTTATATGTGCAGTAAGGGATTCTTTAGTGTCTACTATGCTTCTTTCAAGCCTAGTTAATATCCTTATAATTGCTTTAAATTCTAGTTCAGACATCTTACTTATATCTGTATTGATTAAATCCCTGGCCATTACTTCTTCCTGTCCTTTCTTTTGGGGTGAATTCTTCCATCTTGTCATTTTGTCCAGAAAAAAGAAAAGAAAAAAAATCTAGATCTTAGGTGTGTTTTGGTCTTCTTGCTAAAAGAAGCTAGATCCAAAAAATAAAATTTAAAAATTAAAAATTAAAAAATAAAAATCTAAAGGAAGCGAGATCCTATTTTCCCTACAGCTGGCAGCACTCTATGATCAGTAAACTTGGTGCATGTGAAGGGTTTGTGCTGGTCTTATGGGGAAGGGGCCTATTGCACTGATTCCCAGGTGGACTTGCCCTAGTGGAGATGCACCTTCAGGGTGCAGGGGGCAGGGTTTGGTGTAAGTGTCTTGGTGGTGCTGTTTTGTT
Organism: Prionailurus bengalensis; assembly: GCF_016509475.1. Taxonomy (NCBI): domain Eukaryota; kingdom Metazoa; phylum Chordata; class Mammalia; order Carnivora; family Felidae; genus Prionailurus; species Prionailurus bengalensis. The sequence goes on along the minus strand of NC_057351.1, from coordinate 49,770,600 downwards.
CACTGAAGTTGGTCAATTGCCTGGGTGTCTCATCCCTGGAGTGGAGAGTTCACGCCCACCCACCACTCTTCAGGAAGACTTCACAGAAGAGCAATCACCGCTCTTGTGTCCCCAGCTTCCATCAGATGCCTGCCTTCACCCTGTCTGTGAATGAGCTGTCTGCCTAGCAGGTGGCACAGTACTCCTGTGTTTTATCTCAGGCGCAGGGCTGGATTTCAAAACTCCAAATTTTAGGGACTTGTGCAGCGTGATCCCTCACTGATACTCCGGTGGAGGGTCTCACCACACTTTTACCATTTGCCAGTTTCTCCCAGAAAAGCAGCTGCATGAGCGTGCAGCAGTTTGGAGTTTATGGTAAAGCGCAGCAGAAAGCTGGCATCAAGGCTCACTGACCTCAGCCAGTGTCTCCATTCCTATGCTGGGGAACAGTGTAGCACATTGGCACCACCAGTTCTTCTGTCCCCAGATAGGCCATGCTGCCACTCCCAAGGGCACTCCAAACTGGGGAACTGTTTCTCCCTGTGTGACCCAGGGGATCCTCAGACCACACCACCTGCTCCTCTTGGCCCTCCTTCCCCACAGGAGCACCACTAAGCTGGCCAAACCCAACCCAGTGATGGTGCAGACTTCTAAAACTTCAGATTTTACACTCCACTGCTTATAATAACTTGCAGTAGTCTTGTAAACAGGGCTCTCTCCCCTCCACAGGTCCCACAGTTCTTATCAACTCCCCCAAATCGACTCTGTGCAGCTCCAACTTCCATGAGGTGGTCATTTTTCTACTTGTAGATTTGCAGTTTTGTTCTCTCAGTCCTCAGATAGATTTCTTGGATGTTCAGAATGGTTTGATATTTATCTAGCTGTGTTTGAGGGATGAGGCAAACTTAGGGTCCCCCGGCTCCTCCACCATCTTAACTCCTCTCCCCTGAATGTTTTACTGTGGGCAGAAAAATAAAACCAGAATTTTCTCCTTCCCACGGAATTAGAAAAATCTGATAGTGGTCCAGTGTTTGAAAAAATTTCCAGAGCAACTGGGTGACACAGTTGTTTAAACATCCAACTGTCCAACTCTTGATTTCAGCATAGGTAATGACCCGGGGTTGTGGGATCCAGCCCCGTGTTGGGCTCCACTCTGAGTGTGGAGCCTACTTAAAATTATCTGTCTCTCTCTCTGTCTCCCTCTGCCCCTCCCCCTGCTCTCTCTAAAATGAAAAAAAAATTTTTTTTTTTTAATTTCCAGTGTGTTGATCATGTGTTTCCTTCTTTGTTCCTACTTCTTTTCCTTCCTTTCTGTCAGCTACTTTTGGGCCAAGAGATGGTCTTTACTTATTGAAGTTTAAATGGCTAGCAACTAAGCAATCAGAGGTAAACATCAAAGGAAAAAAATCCTGGATGTCTACTTATATTGTTGGGAATTCAAATTCAGAAAGGCAAAAACCATCTGTAAAAAATTTAAAGAATATACATTTTCAGGTTTGAAGAGAAACAAAGACCTGACTGGTGGGTGGGTGTTGAACATATTAAAATTACTAGATGAAATTTTTTTTTCACAGAATGTTGGACTGGGTGCATTCTTGGGAAAATCAGTAACGCATTGTCTTTTGAATTTATTCTTATCAAGATGTGAAACACAGAAACTAGAGAAAAAGGGAAATAGAAAGTGAAACATGGCAACTATTCTGAAATCTGCTTGAGAAACTGAAAGTTAAGTAGTAGCTCCTCTAAGAAATAGATATAAGGCAGAGTTCTCAACCTTGGAAACTATTAATATTTGGGCTGGATAAGTCTTAGTTGTGGGAACCTGTCCAGCATTGTGGGATGTTTAAGAAGCATCTTTTTTTTTTTTTTAAGACAGAGTTTTAACCCACTAGATGTCAGCAGCACTCTGAAGTTGTGACCAAAAAAAAAAAATTGTCTCCATAAGTTAGCAAAAGCAGCTTTTTTATTTGCTCTGAGATACAAAATCCTCCTCTCCCCTGTTATGTCCCACTCCCATTGAGAATCACTGCTGTAAATAATACCCTCATTTATACACCTAATTTATTTGAATTGATCATCACAGCACAGTCTGAAAGGCCTAGGAAGTGGGCTTCAGGTAGGAGAGGAATGGATGAATACAGATAAAAGCAGTTGGGGGTGCTTCTGGAGGAGGCCTGGGTGAAAGGAGAGATATCAAGGGGAATGTCTCAGGAGGCCTAATCCCTTCACCATGTACTCCAGGACTGAGGTGGCTGTATCACATTTGGCATGGCTGGTGATAAGCTACAGAGCAGTGGACTCAGACTGAGCGTGGGTCATTCAAGTTGGGCAGGCTATAGGCAGGGGCCCTTAGTCCCAATGCATTTCCAGCTCTAACAGCATCATAGAAATGAAGACACTGGTGGCTAGGGTGATCCCCAAGGAGCTAGAGCCAGTAGTAGTGTGTAGATAGCAATTAGCAAAGACCTGGGCTGGAGTACCTTAACAGTAGTGAATGGCAGGAACTGTGGTTTGGCCTCATTTAGGAAAACTTGAGAGATACTCCCTGCACACTTGGAGAAATTTTTGAGTGGGGGTAACTTTAAACAAGGACACCAAACAAAAGAAACAATCAACAAAACTCAAAGACAGCCTAGGAAATGGGAGAAGACTTTTGCAAATGACATATTTGATAAAGGGTTAGTATCCAAAATCTATAAAGAACTTATCCAACTCAACATCCATAAATAAATAAATAAATAAATAAATAAATAAATAAATAAATAATCAAGTTAAGAAATGGGCAGCAGAAGACATGAATAGTCATTTTTCCAAAGAAGGCATCCAGATGGCTAACGGACACATGAAAAGATGCTCAACATCATTCCTCATTAGGGAAATACAGATCAAAACCACAATGAGATACCACCTCACACCATCAGAATGGCTAAAATTAACAACACAGGAAACAACAGATGTTGGCAAGGTTGCAGAGAAAGGGGAAACTTCTTGCACTGTTGGTGGGAATGCAAACTCATGTAGCCACTCTGGAACAGAGTATGGAGGTTCCTCAAAAAGTTAAAAATAGAACTACCCTATGATTCAGCAATTACATCACTAAGTATTTACCAGAGGACACAAAAATATAGATTCGAAGCGGCACATGCACCCCGATGTTTATAGCAGCATTGTCAACAATAGCTAAACTATGGAGAGAGCCCAAACGTCCATCGACTGATGAATGGATAGAGAAGAGGTGGTATGTATGTACACACACACACACACACACACACACACACACACACACACTGGAATATTACTCAGCCATCACAAAGGATATAATCTTGCTATTTGCAACAATGTGGATGGAGTTAGAGTGTATTATGCTAAGCAAAATAAGTCAGAGAAATACAAATACCATATGGTTTCACTCATGTGTGGAATTTAGGAAACAAAACAGATGAACATATGGGAGCAGAAAAAAAAAGGGAGGGGGAAGCGAATCATAGAACAAACTGAGGGTTGATGGAGGGAGGTGGCTGGGGAAAGGGCTAAATGGGTGATGGGGATTAAGGAGGGCACTTGTTATAATGATCACTGGGTGTTGTATATAAGTGATGAATCACTGAATTCTACTCCTGAAACCAATATCCCACTGCATGTTAACTAACTAGAATTTAAATTAAAAAATTGGAAGAAAATAAATAAATAAAAAAGGACACCAATGGGATGCTGTCAGTCATGTGCATGGGAGTAACAAGCTCATGAACTTCAGCTGTTAATCTAAAGAGACCACTTGTTAGTTCCTGGAAATATTCATGTGTAAGCTTAGCAAAAGCATTTTCAATACCAAAGAGCATCTGTTTTCCTGGATTTGCTGCTTGTTGTCATTCTCTGCGGACATCCAGCCTGTCCCACACTTTAGAGTTATTGAGCCCTGGGAAGTGCAGAGATCTCTCCCAGAATAGGGAAGGACGGGACAGAGACATGGTATTAGGTTATAAGACACTCTAGTGACCATGATCTGTGGAGATTGTCCAACACACCTCACACAAACACATCACATAATCCAGAGATTTATTTTACATCAATGAGCTCTGCTTTCTGGGTGCAAAAGATATATAGCAATACCGGAAAGAGTTGCCTGATGAAGAATCAAGCAATCATCCAACAATTATTTACCTTTAATATTTCTCACTCTGGGAGAATTGGCAACACACAGGATTCTTCCCCAAACACAAGCACTTTAAGATATCATTCTTGTTAAAACTAACAAATCTCTTGGGGCGCCTGGGTGGCGCAGTCGGTTAAGCGTCCGACTTCAGCCAGGTCACGATCTCGCGGTCCGTGAGTTCGAGCCCCGCATCAGGCTCTGGGCTGATGGCTCAGAGCCTGGAGCCTGCTTCCGATTCTGTGTCTCCCTCTCTCTCTGCCCCTCCCCCATTCATGCTCTGTCTCTCTCTGTCCCAAAAATAAATAAACGTTGAAAAAAAAATTTAAAAAAAAAAAAAAAAAAAAAAAAAAAAAAAAAACTAACAAATCTCTTGTTTTAGTGATAAAAAAGTTGGGCAGATGGCTTCTATTTGACTCTGATGCCTACTCTCAATGATATAAAGTTTACTTCCCCTGTAATTCCTGTAGAATTTTAGTAGAAACCCAAAATCCTATCAGATATTTCTCTGAATTCCTTGGGGACTTGTAATCTTGTGGATTAGGGGTCCCCACCAAGAAATGTAAGGAGCTTCTAGAAGCTGGAAAAGGTACAAGAACGATTGTCCTCTAGAGCCTCTGGGAGCGGTGTGGCTGTGCCAACACCTTGATTTCAGTCCACTGAAACCCATTTCAGTCTTCTGACCTCAAGAACTATAAGACAATAAATTTGTATGGTTTTAAGCTACCAACTTTGTGGTAGTCAGTTACAGCCACAATGGAAAATTAATACATCCTCCCCCAAAGCAAATACAAAAATGAGAAAACAGTAACATTGTTTCTTTATTTTTTTCCTTTTAAAAATATTACTTGGTGTGCAATGCCTTTTAATAAAATGTCATAATCAAAGGTGATTGCTAGTGATGATCTCTCAAATAATGTAGCAACCTTTTCATGTTTTCTTTGATGCAACTAAATCAATACCAGCAAATGACTGAATAAATAGTGCTTCAAACCAGATGGCATAAAACAAGAGAACTGCTTAGCACAATTGAACAAATTACATTCCAAACTTCTTTATGGAGAAAGCTGACCTTTAATTGACTCTGTTCTTGTTTTGCTGTTTTTTCTCACTAGATTGTTAGCTGCATTAGGTTTGGGGAAAATGTCTGCTTTCTTCACTGAAGTTAATTAACTTCAGTTAACTTGAGGTAGACCACATCTGTCCATTCCTAGTTCCTAGAAGAATGTGCTGACCCTCCTGACATCTTATGACCACAAGATATGGTTTAGATCCATGTGTTCATTTCCAAACCCAACGAATCAAGATTACCTAAATAACAAGCATCTCAATCCCACTCCCTAAGTGTGCCTAATTATAGAAGTAGGCTATAAAACTCTCCGAGCAAAATGAAAGCACAGAAAGGGAGAGTAGAACTACCCAATGGAACAAAAGAAGGGGGACCATGGCCAGGCTGACCCACTATGGAAGCCTAAATGCACTTAAAGGAAAGAGTGGCTATTAGACAAAACTTTTTCTTCCTGGAGGTGAGAACCTAAGCCATTAGAACCTCTTAGACCTGTCCCTTGACAGAACTACCTGATGGCTGGGGATTTCTCAGACATACACCATCTCACTTATTTTAGGGCAATGTGTGCTGCGTACAAGAGCATAAAGCTCCATCACAGAACAATCTTTATTGCCAGATAGAAGGCCAGTGAGACATTTTTTCCTGAGATTCCTTTCACTCCTTCCCAGCTGGGGCACAATGAAAAATATTAAGACATTTCAACTTCATTTGCTCTTGTGTTCACAAGACACAGTGGCAAAAGCCACCTGGAATCACACTGGTTTCAATATTGAACTTGCGGCCCGCTGTGTGATCATAAGCCGGTTGGTCCACCATTTTTTTAAGGTTGTTTGCTTGTCTGTTTGTTTGTTTATTGTAATCTCTACACCCAACATGGGGCTCAAATTCACAACCCTGATACCAAGAGTTGCATGCTTTTCTCTCTGAGCCAGCCAGGCACCCTGGTTCACTTTTCTAAGCTACTAAGCTATTCAGTAACTGTGGGTTCTATTTTCATGACGTATGATACGTCCCTCCATCTGTGCAGTGGGAAGTCTGCGCTAACCTCCAGCTGCAACCCTTCCCCATTATGATTTGGGGGATTATGTCACGTCTCTGACTGTGAAGCCGCTAAGGCAGAGCACTCTGCTGTGATCCTCAGGCCAGGGCAGCCTAGATCTTCCCACCTTAGGGCCCAAGTCAGGAAGCCCTGGGCACGCCCATACATGGAGACTGGCAAAGCCTCTTAGATGGCAAGCATCCAGCCCTTCCCTTGGAGGGACTGACTTGTGTGGGGGAGAAGAAATTTTGGAACAGGGATCACTTCTCAGCTCTCTCCTCGTTCTGTATCAGATGGGATGTTTCTAGCAGACCAATTGAATTTTCAGGTGAAAACATTTTCTGCAAGGCACCATCTCTGACCTAACTCTGAAATAAAGGCATGGAAATGTCAGCAAATACTGAAATAAAGGCTGGAAGGGCTGTTTGCACTAAGAGCAGTATGGCTTTGGAATTTTTTGCGCAATAATATTGCACATAAAAATTATTTTTCAATTGAAGTAGTTGACATATTGTATTAGTTTCAGGAGTAAAACATAGTGATTCAACATTTATCTACGTTATGTAATGATCGCCACAGTCAGTCTATACCATCTGTCATCATACAAAGTTGTTACAATATTATTGATTATATTCCCTGTGCTGTACTTTATATCCACATAATTTATTTGTTTTATAACCGAGGGATTTAACATCCTCATCCCCTTCACCTATTGGCACCTAGTGACAGTGTGCCACAGAAACAGAGCAAGTGTTACCTTGTGATCACTGTGAATTTGGCAGCAGTCCTGGTTCTGTGGGGCTCTGACTTAGCTGATTAGGTATGCAGAATATTACCCACTGTGTCTTTGGCATAAGCACACCCACAAACTACACAGGACAGCAGCATTAAGGAGAGAGAAAACAGCCATTATAAATGGGTCTGTGTGTATGTGTGTGTGTATTTACAAGTAGGAAAGAGCAATGAAAACTAAACAGGGAAATTCACTTTGGACGGATAGGGTTTCTACTTGAAGAAATGAAACTTACGCATAGAACTATGAGTCCAATATCAGAATTCCAGGATCACTTCTGTGTTGGATTGACAAACTGGGTGAGTCAAACTCTAGGAGTTCCCTTATCAGTTAAATAAAGTGGTTAGCTTTGGATAGTGGTTTGCAGCCCTGACTGCAAACTAGAAAACTCCTTGAGAATCTTTAAAGAGGAGAGGAGAGGAGAGAGAAGAGAGAAGAGAAGAAAAAGGAGAAGAAAAAACTGACATGTGAGCTAGTCTCTAGTCCAGGGAATCAGAATCTCTGGCAGTGAGGACCAGGGATCAGAATTATCAGTAATTTATTTTATTATTTTTAAAGTTTATTTATTTATTTTGAGAGAGTATGCAAGCAGGGGAGAGGCAGAGAGAGAGAGGGAGAGAGAGAGAATCTCAAGCAGGCTCCACACTGTCAGTGCGAGCCCGATGTGGGGCTCAAACTTACAAACCATAAGATAGTGACCTAAGCCAAAATCAAGAGTCAGTCGCTTAACCGACTGAGCCACCGTGGCACCCCAAAGATATTTTCTAATTGCAATTGAAGTTTAGAATTCTACATTGGGCTGAAAAGCATTAGTTCCACTACTCATGTCATTGTCATAGCTCTGTGAAGCCCTCAGATGTTTAGGGAGCCTGCAGTTCAAACATGTTGCTGGCTTGTCGGAGGTAGCCTTCATTGCCATTAGCTCCTTATTTTTTAAAAAATCAGCAAGCCACGGACGATCATTAGTTATATGCATGCTGCTGTTTTGGTACCTGTGTATGACATATTTCCTCTTCTCAAGTGACTTGCTATCTAGGCGGAGAGACAGATTCATAAGCATTTATTCAAATGCAGTATATGTTGGTTGCCCTAGGTACAGAAAAAACCCTTCTTCAATTAACTCTTGATCTTTTGGCTGAAGCATTTGGCAGAATCATAGTCCTGCTGGCTCTCTATTTACAGAATACTCCCAAAGGAATATTCTCTGCTAAGGGAGGTTGAAGGTTTGAAGCGACTCGTGCAATGTGCAGTGATGCTGGCAGCACATACTAAAGTTTCCAGAAGGCCCTGGCCTGGGACCACCAAACCAGATCTGTATGTCAAGTCACAGTAATCCTGCAGAAGCAGGTAAGAGGGAATATGTGTCTGTGAAAGTGCCGGCTGACAACCAACTTGGTATTCTAGAAATAGGAATATATAATATATATAATAGGGCCTATTAGATAATAGGGCCCAGTATTTGGTATATGTCCTTAATGTCCACTCGAGCATGAGTTTGTTTCAGGTGTCTTGGTAGTCGTAGCTCCTGAAGGTCATCAACTGTTCAATGGCCTGTAGGTGAGATCTAGGTCCTTACATTTCCAGGCAAATACCATCTGGGAACAGAATAGACTCAGAGAAGCAAAGGTACAGAGCTAGATCATACCCATTCCCTCTCAGGGATCAGGTACCCTCTATGGTGCCAAAATTGGAAGCAAAATTGGATGTTTTTCAGCAGGTGAAGGGATGAATAAACTGTGGTACCTCCATACAATGGAGTATTATTCAGCAGTTAAATGGTCTATCAAGCTACAAAGACCCAAAGGAACATTAAGTGCGTATTGCTACATGAAAGAAGCCTCTGAAAGGGCTACACATGGTATAATTCAAACTATATGACATTCTGGAGAAGGCCAAACTATAGAAATAATTAAAAGGTCAGTCCTTGCCAGAGGTTTAGGGGGCGTGGTTGAGGTGGAGCACAGGGCATTTTTGGGCAGTGAAACTCTTCTTATGATAGTGTAATGGTAGATACTTGATGTTATGTACAATACAAAGAATGAACTGTACTGGAAACTATGGACTTTAGGAATAATGTATCGATATTGATTGGTTCATCAACTGGAGCTAATATACCACACAAATGCAAGATGTTAGTGTAACAGCACTCCAGCAGGTCTTAAGGATTAACTTGCTTCAGGTTAACTCTCCTTACTTGCTGACCTAAATCCCTTGATCTTCAACAGAACTAATTTTCTTTGAGATTTGCAGACCACTGTCCTTGACGAATGAAGAACCAGAACTTTTCCCAGGCCCAAAAAGCCAGCAAGTCTGTCTGAGGCTGACTCAGCTTTAGGATTAGCCCAGCAATTTTTTTAGTAAAATGTTTTCCTTTTTTGGTCACACAAATGATTTTACTGACTTCCCTTTGTGTATCCATAGACATTGCCTTCCTTTGCAGAAAGAACAGAGTACTCCTGTACATAATAAAACAAGAACCAGACTCCCTCACACAACCCCCAAGTACTAGGATAACTTTTGTAGCTGACATCATGGAATCTGCACATAATCAAGAAATGTTGCAGGCCGCTACACTCCCTTTGCTGATTAACTACCCTAAACCCCTTTAAAAACCCCTGAGCCAGGCAGAAACCTCAGAGTACCTTCTCCCGGGGTTGCTGGTCTCCTGAATCTTTTATTCTCAAATTCCTTTCCAATCAAAAACTCATCTCTTTTTCTTTCTTTCTTTCTTTTTTTTTCTTTTAGAGGGAGAGAGCACACAAGCAGGGGAGAGGGGCAGAGGGATTGAGAGAGAGAGAATCTTAAGCAGGCTCCAAGCTGGGTGTGGAGCCCAAATGTGGGGCTTGATCCCACGATCCTGGGATCGTGACCTGAGCCAAAATCAAGAGTTGGGCTCAACTGACTGAGCCACCCTGGTGCCCCCAAAACTTGTCTCTTGAGTAATGGCCTTTCTAGGGACTGGCAGCCAAACTTGGGTTCCATAATGTTAATAATAAGGAAACTGTAGGAGGGATGAGGGTGTGGAGGAAGCAGGTATATTAGAACTCTGTACTTCCTGTGCATTTTTTCTACAAGCCTAAAAGTGCTCTAAAAATAAAATGTATTAAGTGAAAAAGAAAAAAAAAACCTATTGCAGTAAGGGAGGGTGATTACTGCAATGGAAGAGGGTGATGATGGCAATAGGGAAGCAGCTCTGAAGATCTGCAAATGTCTGAAAGAGTAGTCACAAATTTGTGTGTAAGTACACAAATCACACACACACACATATACGTGTGTGTGTGTGTGTGTGTGTGTGTGTGTGTATTTACAAATAGGAAAGAGTTCATAGAGTAGGCAGTTAGAGCTGGAGACAAAGGTAGGGATAAATAGATGACACATTAGAAGACTGAGGGCACAACATCCTGACTTGTGGCTTTTAACATCCTGGCTTTAGGGATTCTAACACCCCAGGACTGAAGAACTAAGAGTCACCCTCAACCTCTGCCCCAGGGTAACCTATGGTTTCATTATCATATATTTACATTGTGGTTTCAACCCACCCCTACCCAAATGGGGGAAGATGGCCAGGATAGTTCCTGCAAGAACCTTATAGGGTCCAAAACTCTGCCTCCCAACTGGCAGGAGTCCCTTAGACGAATAGACACAACTTCTGTCAGAGACTGCCCTAACTATGACCCATAACCTCTGCAAACACAAAAAGAAAAGATACCCTTAATCCCCCTGGGGTTGCCACTTCAGGGGCTGCCCAGTCTCCTCCCTTTTTGAGAGTGTACTGTCCTTAAACTGCTTTGGGTTTGCTACTTTCCTGTCTTCATTGGAGTGCTGATCCTCAGGTAAATCTTTCCTGGGTAATCCAAGAACCCACATCTCCATTCACACAATGCAGACTCCCACTGGTAGCAGAGAAATGAAAACTAAAGAGGGAAACTCATTCTTTTAATGGAGGTGTAAACAAGGCTAGAAAGAACTGGATGTCAGGAGCAGGGAGTAGGTGGCAAGATCAGGAAACAACTTTCCTTATTGTCAGCCAAGTTTTGAGAGGGATTGTTTGGCATTCCTATACTTGTTAAACCTTAGTAGGAAGTCAAATTTCAGGATGGTGTGGGGGAGAATAGAAATTAAGTTAAATTTGCAGGTATTTTGTTCTGATTAGTCATGGAGACAAATTGTTCAGCTGATCATTTATGAGACATAGAATGGGAATTTTAGGTTGTGTGTCTGCTTTTGTAGCAGGTAAATGGGTCTATGGCGAGTTTTATTTAAGTAATATGGGAAAAGGTGGTTCTTTGCAGTTTAACAAAAGACTACAAAAGAAATTGGAATAGACATGTATGTTACTCAAGGCCCTGGACCCAAGTGGGAAGGTCAAGACAGGCTGCAGAGAGAGAGAGAGAAGGAGGCATCACCTGAGGCACAAGCTTTTATTGTGTTCTTTGAATAAAATGTCTTGGGACTCCCGGAGTAAAGCTGGATTCAAACCAAAAAGAGCAGGCGGCAAGGGGGGAGTTTGGTAAACACCCTCAAAAGTGCGGGAGCAAAGACTTATGGGAAATGTAGTTTTCACTCTGGTGTTGGCTTTCCGGGCTGACTCTGCGCGTGCTCACTGCCTCCGGGTCTGTAAATCTTTCCCCCAGGGTACACCTTCTCCTGGGTGGCGCTTCTCGGATCACCGAGTCTTTGCGCTCCCTAGGGTCCAGTGCGACAGGACAGGGGAGTTTGGGGTTGGCCGAAGGCAGACGAGCGTCCGCAGTGCTCGGGAGCCGGCGGGTCTGGGGTTGTGTGGGGACCCCACGGCGGGACCTCTGGCACTTGAGCCCCCCCAAGGGCGGGTCGGGGCAGCCTCATCCTGGAGGAGGGACGACCGGGCCAGGGCTCCTCTCTCAGCGGAAAGGGCCGGCTTCGCGCGGGGACGTGGGGACGTGGGGAGGCGGAGGCGCGGGGGCGCGCGTCCTGGGAGGTTGCGCGCGTCCGTGCGCAAAGGCGGCTGCTGCAGCCGGGGCGCGGGCAGCCGCGGGCGGAGCTCGGTTCTAGTTACTGAGCAATCCTGGCAAAGACTTTCAGTTTTCTGCAGAATGAGAATGTTTTTATACCTGACCCACGCGATTGTTCTGCGCTGCTAATGTCTATGCTAGATATACATAGGTTTTCGCCATCAAAGGCTCTCACGGCCATATTTGAGGTAAGCTTAACTGTCTCCATGTTAAGAGAACAGTAAACCAGGCTCAGAGGTGAAGTGCCAAGACCACACAGCAGCGGTGGGAATCTAGTTTTCAATCCATTTTTCTGCACGTCTCATGTTCCTTCTAATAAACTGCCTTGCCTAAAACCCAGCATTGTTATTCACAGCACTGATAATGTCTGATACTGTAGTATCAGGAAAATAATTATCAGGTATATGGGGACTGCATAATGTCTTGGCCTTGGGTTTCTGGGATATTTGATTATTCTTCTTATTCTTCTGAGCGCCTGCGTCAGGTAGCACAATTTCTGGGTCCGGTCTGTCCTGTCTAGCTTTTGTCTTTGGAGAACTTCATTTGAGTTTGTTGATGGCCAAAGCTCTTGATTCTTGGGGAAAGTATGTATTAGAGTCAGGTTGGGAGCCCTGTTTGAAAGTTCCAACTAAATTTAATTTGTCCCCACTGCCCAGGTCCCATCTCTTTTGGAGCAAAACAGCTCTTGTACTTTTTAAAATTTTTAAGAAATGTTTATTTATTTTTGAGAGAGAGAAAGCGAGCACGCCACGGGGTGGGCAGAGAGAGAGGGGGACAGAGAATCCAAAGCAGGCTCCACACCGACAACAGTGAGCCCCATGTGGGGCTCAAACCCACAAACGTGGAGGCTTAACCAACAGAGCCACCCAGGGGCTCCTGGAGCAAAACAGCTCTTGAGGTGAGATGTGGGAAACAAAGGCAGAAGGAAATGGCAGATAAAATTGAATTTCCTTATAACCTGCAGCCCACTGACAAATACTTGAGGCTGGCAGAGTAAAATGTTTCTCCAGGAACTTCCTACTGTCTTCTTTAGCATATGAAAATCTCATTGGAAACTTCCCCTTGATTTTACCTCCCCTAACTCCCAAGTATGTAACCAGTGTCACTTTATGGTCCCAGGGCAGCTCTTTCTGCCAATGGGTCCTATCTCCATGCTTTAATAAAATCACCTTTTTGCACCAAAGATGTCTTCAAGAATTCTCTCTTGGCCGTCAACTCTGGATCACCCCCAAAACCTTATCACCCAGGAACCCCACCTGGAAAATCACCCCTTGATCTAAGACCTCTCACCAGAGGCTCGAAACAGAAACAGAAGAGGCCCAGGAAAGACTATATCCTCAGACTGCCAGGACAGAAGTAATTCTTGGTCCTTCTACAGAATGAGCAATGCTTGGGTGATGTCACCATATCCAGAAATCATTGCAGGCTGTCCACTGATCAGCTTTAAGAATTGAAATAAAGCTGGCAACATGAGCAAAGGGTAGGCAGCACAGCAGAGGGTAACTCACAGGAAGTTTGTGAGGACACAGTTCAGGGAAAGGAATCACCAGCCACAGGAGAAATTGACCTTGTTCACCCTCATCAGCCATACTCCCTTCACTGCACTTGCTCTACAACCTAGAGGGTGCATCATTCTGTTCTGATAGTAAAAAATCAAATAACTAATGTATAAAGAGTTTGAAGATTTTAAAATTTTGTCTGTATTTAAGAGGTGGAAAAAAAAGGGCCTAGAAGATAAGGGAGTGACTTGTCTAGAGTAACATAATTTATTAGTGGCATGCCCAGGGAACTCCTTGCTGTCTATCCTTAACAATGATGTCACATCAATTTTTTTTAATGTTTATTTTTGAGAGAGAGAGAGAGACAAAGAGACAGAGCACAAGTGAAGGAAGGGCAGAGAGAGAAAGAGGGACAGAATCCAAAGCAGGCTCCAGGCTCCGAACTTAGCACAGATCCCAACGCAGGGCTTGAACCCCCCCAATGACAAAATCATGTACCTGAGCCCAAGTTGGATGCTTTACCCACTGAGCCACCCAGGCGCCCCTCAAATTTCTAATGAAAAGATCCTTTTGAGAAACCATAACCAAGTTAGAATAAACAAAGTACCCCTGCACTTTCCAGGGGGATGCTGATGAGGATTTTGTAACTCAAGGGCCAGACACTTTCCCTAGGAATGCAGAGAAATAAAGGCAATGTCTTCCTGTGTTGTTCTTTGTTTGATTAGTCCTTGGTTGTTACTATTTATTTATTTTAGTCACTATAGAGGGGAAGGTAAATTCTTTTTAGCAGGAAGTTAGTAGGAAATGTTTATATTCACCTAATGAAAAATCGCATTCTGAGCTGTGACAGGTCAGAGTCTGCATAGACAATGGGTGCTTCTCCATCAGCTCTGCTCTGCCCTTAGGGTTGAAGCGCATGGCCCACGGGGACTTTGTATGTAGCTGCTGTGTGAAGCTTGCTAGGCAGATAATTCTGCTCGGCTCACCCGGTTGCATAGGACCTCATTTTCTTTCCTTCTTTCCCAGCTGTACCTTTGCAGTTCTCTTCAGTTTTCCAAGAGCAGCAGGAAATGACTGAATCACAGGTAAGCTGTTTATTCCTGCTTTGTTTTGCAGTGGATTTTGTGAGGTGTGTAAGGGAACAGAAATTAAAATAGAAAAACAGAAATAGATGAAAATCAACATCAGATTAACTGTAGACTATCAGGTCAAGAGTTGAGCAGTCAGCATATAGATATAGGCTGGTCCTGTAAAGTCCCAGAATTATCAAAGTTGAACAGCAAGTTTGCCGTTCTGATCTTTCTGACAGCAAAGGAGAACCAGAAAAATGAGTCTCTTAGGGCACTAACACACTGGCACTGCGGTAAGAAATTATCAGAGACTGGGGGTTCAGCAACAAGCACTTATTTCTCATATTCTGGAGTCTGGGAAGTCCAAGATCAAGGTGCCAACACATTTGATTCTTTACTGAGGACCCTCATCCAGTTTGCCCATGGCCCTCTTCTCATTGTATCTTCACATGGTGGAGAGAGAATAGAGGGCCAGCTCTCTCGTGTAGTTTCTTCTAAGGGCACTAATGTCATCAGGGCTCCATACTAATGACCCAATTACCTCCAAAAGGTCCCATCACCAACTAAAATCACACTGGGGATTAGGGCTTCAACATGTGAAGTTTGGTGGGGGGACACAAGCGTTCAGTTCATAACAGAGTTTGAGGACACAATTTTTTTTTTTAATTAAAAAAAAATTTTTTTAACGTTTATTTATTTTCGAGACAGAGGGAGACAGAGCATGAACGGGAGAGGGTCAGAGAGAGAGGGAGACACAGAATCCGAAACAGGCCCCAGGCTCTGAGCTGTCAGCACAGAGCCCGACGCGGGGCTCGAACTCACGGACTGTGAGATCATGACCTGAGCCGAAGTCGGACCCTTAACCGACCAAGCCACCCAGGCGCCCCGAGGACACAATTTTCTAATGGTCTTGTTTGGTCCAGCGGTGTAGAATATCTGGAAGACAGCTGAATGGTTGACATGCCCTTTAAATGGCTCTGCATAAATATTTCCCCCACCTAGACTGTAGCACTGTAGTATTTGTGACTGTACTTAACCGCTACTTACTTGCCTGTTCCTGGCATTGTCAGACTTTAGATTTATTGTCAATCTAACTTCTGAGAAAAACTCACCATTTTATTTGCATTTCTGAGATTGCTGATGATCTTGTACATCATATATCTATTGGCTTTTCATTGCTTTTGTGAATGATTTCATTTTTAATCATCTCTTATGTATTAATTTTAAAGAATACTTTATGTATTTTGGACAATAATTCTTTGTCTGTTACATTTGTTGTGAATGTTTTCTCCAAGTCTGTCCCTTGACCTTTACCTCTAGAGTGCCTCTGGCCTTATTAGAGTTTTATATTTTTCCATAGGCCAGTCTTTTTAACTTTTCTGTTTTCTTTTTGAATTTTAAAATTCTTCCCTAACTTAAGATAAGGATATTTAAAAATTTTTGCTTAATTAATATTAGTACTATTAAAAATATTTAAGCCTCGAGTCAATCTGGGAATTGTTATTGTAGATAATACGAGGAGGGAATCTAGTTTTATCTTTTAACACATAAAGCACCAATTCTTTATTAATGTTTTTCTCAATGAATTATAATGGCACATCTATCCAGTATATTACCGTGTCTGCACACATCTGTTGCTGGACATTCTAATTCATTGCATTAGTCCTTAATTCATTCTTCTTTAGATTCATCATGTTCTTTCTTACACCTTTTTCAGTCTTGCTTCATGAAACCTGGCATCCTTACCTTGTGCCTGATTTTTCAAAGATAACTCAAGAAGTGTTAGCCAACGCTGGAATGGTCTTCGTGGGTTTTCGGTACACACCAATTATCCCATTAAAGAAGTTTCTTCCTACAGCCTAAGTTTTGAATGTCCATGATGCTTAGCGGTTTTTCTATCTGCCTTAAGGATAGATTTGATTACTATTTAGATTGAACTTCTTGGTTCCATTTTGGACACGTTTAAAAATTTTTTATTTATTTTGAGAGCGAGAGAAAGCGTGAACAGGGGAGGGGCAGAAAGAGAAGGACAGAGAGAATCCTAAGCAGGCTCCATGCTGTCAGTGCGGAGTTGGGCGCGGGGCTCGATCTCACAAAGTGTGAGATCATGACCTGAGCCAAAATCAAGAGTTGGACACTTAACCGAATGAGCCACTTAGGCGCCCCTTAATTAGTTTAATTTTTATCATTCTGAGAGTTCTTTATATACTGGATATAGACTGTTGTCAGATATATAATTTACAGATATTTTCTCCCATTCTTTGGATTGTCTTTTCACCTTCTTGGTAATGTTTTTTGAGGCTTAAAATTTAATGATTTTGTTGATGTCCAATTTATCTTTTCTTTAGTTGCTCATGCTTTGTCGTATCTATGAAACCATTGCCTAATCCAAAATCTTAAAGATTTAACCATGTGTTTTCTTCAAAGTAACAATTTTTGTCTTAAACTATCTTTTACCTGATATTAATATAGCCTTCCCAGCTGTCTTTTGGTGACTGCGTCGAGCAGAATGCCGCTCGCAAGTTGCCAATGCCAAGACTGACCATGATGGAGATAGCAAACATCATCATTATGCCAGCGTACAGGAATAAAAATTTAAATACTCCTGCCACTGCATCTTGGTTTCAGAGTTACCAAGGAAGACACAATGGAGTCAAGCATTGGATGGAACAGTGCTTTTATACACTTAAGAGGTAAAGCAAGATCAGTTCTGATAATATGCGATTGGACCCCCAAGGCTAGTGGGTGCCCCCAGCATCTGATGCAGGGCAGTTGGCCTATGCACACACCTCTTATGCCACAGCAGGAGTCCAACCCTACTACTGTCGAATCCAGAATACTGAAAGCTGAGGTTGTGCCAGAGGGGCATTTAGTATATGCTTAATCAGAACAGAGGAGCAATTAAATAAAAGATATTCTGACAAGGTGAATGGCTTATATAGGCTGTGTGGTCTCTTTATCTCTTGTTAAGGAAGGTTCCAGACCCAAGGCTCATTCTTATGTAGCTGAGTGGGGGTTGAAAGACCGTACACGTGAGACTGTCTTTCTCATTCATCATGGTGTACCTTTGTCCATCCTTTTTTCTGTTTATGTCTTTGGATCTCAAGTGAGTCTCTTTCAGACATTATTTATTAGTGAGTCTCTTTCAGACACTATTTATCACGTTTTTGTTTGTTTTTTTATCCAGTATGATATCCACTATGCCCTTTAATTAGAATGTTTAAGCAATTTACATTTAGTGTAATTCCTGATAGAGCAGGATTAGGTCTGTTGTTTTCTTATTTGTGGTCTACAGCTTTTTGGTTCCTCTATTCCTCCATTACTGCCTTCTTTTCTGTTCAATAGATATCTTTTAGTGTACCATTTTAATTCCCTTGTCATTTCTTTTGCTATGTTTAGTTATTTTCTTGATGGTTGCCCTGGGATTTACAATTAACATCTTAGTTTTTAACAGTCAGGTTTGGATTGGCTTGCACAGAAGTGCCATGGCTGGGTGGGAGTCCCTGAGTGGGTGTGTTGTGGTCAGTGTAGTCACCAGTATGCCATCGTTCCTGCTGTCTGTGGCAGTGGTGTGCTCGAGCAACCAGAACCGGAGCATGGAGATGCATGACATTCTCAGCAAACGGAGATTCAGCTTCTGGTCCTTTGGAACAGGAACTCATGTTAAGCTCCCAGGACCGGCACTTGACAAGCCAAAAGTTTACAATTTCAAAACTACATATGACCAGATGTACCACAATCTCCTTAGGAAGGACAAAGAACTCTATATGCAGAATGGCATTTTACATCTGTTGGATAGAAATAAGAGGATCAAGCCCTGGCCAGAAAGGTTTCAGAGCTGCAGAGACTGTTTGATCTGATTCTCACCTGTGAAGAGAGAGTGTACAATCAGGTGGTGGAAGATCTGAATTCCAAAGAGCAAGACACCTGCCAGCCAGTGCATGTAACCAATGTGGACATCCAGGACAACCATAAAGAGGCCACCCTGGACGCATTCCTTATCTGTGAGTTGTGCCATTGCATTCAGCACACGGAGGATATAGAGAATGGGACTGATGAGCTGCTGTAGGAGTTGGAGGAGAAGAGGAGCAGAGCCTTACTGCACACGGTCTGCTCCTACTGACTAGCCTGGCCACTCTCCTGAAGACATCTTTTTGAGCTTCCTTTTGTTAATACTTTTTCCTTTCTGATATTTGGTTTTACTTGTATCTATTCTGCTGGTGGTGGGTAGTAATACCCAGTTAACTGTACGTGTGAAATGAAAGGTACACATAAACGCCAGATTAAAAACAATCGAGTTTTTTCTATTCCTCTTCTACTTGTGAGTGGAGAATTGACTATAAGGTTTTTTTTTTCTTTAACCAGGAAAGTAAACAATGATTTACAGTACATTTCACCTATTAAAAAAATCAAATTTGGATTAATATCAACTTAATTTCAATAGCATATAAACACTTAATATGCTATATAGCTCTATTCCTATATAGCTCTATTCATCCCTTTACCCCTCCTTTGTGCTTTTATTGTCCTGTAGATCTTCACGGATTGTGTGCCATCAACACAGATTTATATTTTTTTTCTTTGCAAAGTGTCTTTTAAATCAGGTAGGAGGGGCGCCTGGGTGGCGCAGTCGGTTAAGCGTCCGACTTCAGCCAGGTCACGATCTCGCGGTCCGTGAGTTCGAGCCCCGCGTCAGGCTCTGGGCTGATGGCTCAGAGCCTGGAGCCTGTTTCCAATTCTGTGTCTCCCTCTCTCTCTGCCCCTCCCCCATTCATGCTCTGTCTCTCTCTGTCCCAAAAATAAACAGACGTTGAAAAAAAAATTTAAAAAAAAATCAGGTAGGAGACACAAAGAATTACAGAATACATTCATTTATGCTATTTTTTACTCACATAGTATTACCTTTACCAGTGCTCTTTGTTTCTTCATGTGGATTTGTGATGCTGTCTAATGTCCTTTTATTTCAGCCGGACGAACTCCTTTTAGTACCTTTTGTGAGGCAGAGATGGTGGCAATGAATTCTCTCAGTTTTTGTTTATCTGGGGATTTTTAAAATTTCCTCCATTTTTCTTTCTTTCTTTCTTTCTTTCTTTCTTTCTTTCTTTCTTTCTTTCTTTCTTAATGTTCATTTATTTTTGAGAGAGAGAGAGACAGAGGGTGAGCAGTGGAGGGGCAGAGAGGGAGACACAGAATCTGAAGCAGGCTCCAGGCTCTGAGCTGTCAGCACAGAGCCCAACGTGGGGCTTGAACTAACGAACCACAAGATCATGACCTGAGCCAAAGTCAGGTGCTTAACCGACTGAGCCACCCAGGCTTCCCTCTCCTCCATTTTTCAAGGATAGTTTAGGTTGATAGTCTTTTTCTTCCTACTGCATTCTTGCCTCTGTGATTTCTGAAGCAAAACTAGCTGTTAATCTTATTGAAGATCCATTGTACACAATGAGTTGTTTTCGTCTTGCTGCTTTCAAGATTCTGTCTCTCACCTTTAACAGATTATGATGTGTGTGGTTAATTGATTTCTTTTAACTTTTATTTGTAGTTTGTTTAGCTTTGTGGGTGTATAGATTCATACCTTATGTCAAATTTGGGAAGATGTTGGCCATTATTTCTTCAGCTATTGTTTCTGTCCCTTCCTCTTTTCTCTTTCTGGGTCTCCCATTATGCATATATATTTTCTTCATTTAACCATTTTTTAAATTGTTTATATTTTAGTTAGTTAATATACAGTGCATTATTGGCTTCAGAAGTAGAATTCAGTGATTCATCACTTATATAACAACATCCAGTGCTTATCACAACAAGTGCCTTTCTTAATACCCATCCCCCATGTAGCCCATTTCCCACCCCCCTCTCTCCATCAACCCTGAGTTTGTTCTCTATTGTTAAGAGTCTCTTGTGGTTTGTTCCCCTTTCTTCTCTTTTTCTCTCTCTTCCCATACATTCATCTGTTTTGTTTCTTAAATTCCACATATGAGTGAAGTTATATGGTATTTGTTTTTCTCTGGTCGACTTATTTTGCTTAGCATAATGCATTCTGGCTCCATCTGTGTTGTTGCAAATGGCAAAATTTCTTTTTTTGAAGGCTAAGTAATATTCCATTACATATATATATATATATATATATATATATATATATATACACACACATACATACACACACCACCTCTTTTTTATTCATTCATCAGTCTACGGACAATTGGGCTCTCTCCATAGTTTGGCTATTGTTGATTAATGCTGCTATAAACATCAGGGTGCATGTACCCCTTTGAATCTGTATTTTTGTATCCTTTGGGTAAATACCTAATAGTGCAATTGCAGGATCATAGGGTAGTTCTATTTTTAATTTTTAATGCATTATGCATATGCATATGCATTATGCCTATGTTTGAATACTTGATGTCCCACAGGTCTCTGAGGCTCTGTTCAACATTTTTCATTGTTTTCTTTCTGTTCTTCAGACTGGATAAATTCAGTTGACCTGTTCTGTCTTCAATGAAGTTTGTTCATTATTTCTTCTGCCACATCAAATCTTGTGTCCTTCTAATGAATTTCTAATTTCTGGTTATTGTACTTTTCAACTCTAGAATATCTTTTTGTTTTTTTTAAATAATTTTTATCTCTTTATTGATATTGTCTACATGGTAAGACATTGTTCTATTACTTTCCTTTAGTTCTTTAGATGTGGTTACCCTTTAGTTGTTTGAACATACTTAAAATGGCTGATTTAAAGTCTTTTGTCTAGCAAGTCTAGTATCTGCACTTCCTTAGGGACAATTTGTATCAATTGTTTTTTTCCTTCATTGTGTCAGATACTATTCCTTGTTTCTTTGCTTGTCTCATAATTTTTGTTGAAAATTAGACATTTTAAATAATATTACTTGGCAGCTTTCAGAGTCTCCCCTCACCAGTGTTTGTTGTTATCGCTGTCATTGTTATGTTGTTTAGTGAGTTTTCTAAACTGATTGCGTAAAGTCTGTATTCTTTATCATGTGGTGTGGCCACTGAAATCTCTACTCAGTAGGCTAGTCAGCTAATGATTTACCAGATTTCCTCAAATGCTTGGAGTTAATAAGTCTCCTGGTCTGTGCCTAGGTGCTCTCTGTGCATTGGTGGCACACACCTTCAACACTCAGATGTGCTGTTGACAACTCTGCCTTAGTCTTTACTTCTGCATGTACAGAGCTTCAAGGTCAGCTGAGAATAAGAGCTTAGGGTCTTCTTAGGTCTTTCCTGAGCAGGTGCATGTCCCTGGGCATGTATGTGGCTTTCTAGATTCCTAGGAATATGTTGAAGCTTTCAAAGTTCCTATGGGCATTATGAGATTTTCCTTTTTTAGCTTTTAAATTAGCCTCTTGCTTGCTCCAACTGTTATTCACCACCTCAGGTGGCTGCGAAGTTAATAACTTTCCTCTAATTCTTTTCCAAGCACGTCCCCTGGGGAAAAGGCTGTTTGTACTGTGGAAGCTCCAAGCTAGCTTAAAGACAGTAGAGTCTTCCAAGGAACCATCAGACAGGTAAATAATGACAGTTCTCTGGGGATGAGGCTTTGAAAGAGCTCTATCCCTCTTCTGCTCTCTCTGGGGGCTGCCTGGTTGCTGCTTTTCACTGTGATTACAAGCTGTTTGTTTTTAAGCCTCCCGTGGAGCTGGATGGTAAAGGATGCAAATGGAGCAAGTTAAAATGCCACAAACCTCACAAACCTCAAACCAGCAGTGCTTATTGAATGAATGCTCCCTGGATTTATGCAAGACTTTGGTTAGTTTCAAACTTTAAAAAAAGCTGATTCTTAGAATTTTTGCTAGTTTTCTTATTTAGTTTATGGAGGAATTTTTGGAAGTCCTGACTCTGCTTCTTATTACTTTTGCTTTTCATCGTGTATAGCTGCATGGTTTCCACTGTATGTATTTGTCATCGATTTTTTTAATTAAACAATTATTGATTTATTTTGATTGAATGAGAGAGAGAGAGACAAAGAGAGAGAGAGTGTGTACGAGCAAGGAGAGGCAGAGAGAGTGGGAGAGAGAGAATCCCGAGCACACTCTGCATTGCTAACACAGAGCCTGACATGGGGCTTGATCCCATGAACCATGAGATCATGACCTGAGCCAAAATCAAGAGTTGGGCACTCAACTGACTGAGCCACCCAGGTGCCT
Organism: Prionailurus bengalensis; assembly: GCF_016509475.1. Classification (NCBI taxonomy): domain Eukaryota; kingdom Metazoa; phylum Chordata; class Mammalia; order Carnivora; family Felidae; genus Prionailurus; species Prionailurus bengalensis. The sequence continues at coordinate 49,747,857 of NC_057351.1, read as the reverse complement.
CTATCATTGATTATTTAACCAGTTTGCTGTTGAAGGATATGTATGTATAGTTTTTTGCTGATACTAGCAATGTTTCATTGAATAACCTTATGTAAATGTAATTTTGTATGTGTGAAACTTAAGGAAAAATTTTCTAGAATTAGAATAACTGGGTCTGGGGCGCCTGGGTGGCGCAGTCGGTTGGGCGTCCGACTTCAGCCAGGTCACGATCTCGCGGTCCGTGAGTTCGAGCCCCGCGTTGGGCTCTGGGCTGATGGCTCAGAGCCTGGAGCCTGTTTCCAATTCTGTGTCTCCCTTTCTCTCTGCCCCTCCCCCGTTCATGCTCTGTCTCTCTCTCTTCCAAAAATAAATAAACGTTGAAAAAAAAAAAGTTTAGGATAACTGGGTCTTAGGTCCAAATTAGGCCATCTCATAATTTTCACAGATACTACAAAATTGCCCTGAACAGTGGTTGTATCATTTTGTACTTCTGCTGGAAGTCAGTGTTATCCCTTAGTTCTTTAGCTGTCAACTGAGCATTGCTTTTAGCTAGGCAATATTTTATGTGTTCAGGATACTGTCAGTGGTGTGCAGGTAAATGTTTAACAACTAGTTCTCTTAGGAGAATCCCACCCCCTGGTTTGTCGTGTTTTCTAATGTCTGTAGTGTTAATGCACCACACCATAGCCATTTGTAGTGACATGGGGTTGGGGAGAGATATACATGTCAACCCTTTAAATACTTTTTTTAAGTTTATTTTTTTATTTTGAGAGAGAGAGAGAGCGAGCGAGAGAGAGAGAGCATGCACAAGCAGGGGAGGGTTAATAACACACCAAGATTAATTTCTTAATTTTAGTAAATATATATGTTAATTAAGATCTTAACATTGGGAAAACTGGGTGAAGGGTATGCAAGAACTCTACAATATATACAACTTTTCACGGAGTCTAAAATTATTTAAAAATAAAAAGTTAAGAACTGCAAAGAAATCTTTAACTTAGTAGATCTGTTATTGGTACTGGATTGGTACTATAATTTCTAAAACTACTTTGTATCAGTTCAATGGGTAAATATATTGAAGTGCTTAGAAACCAGGTTATATTAGAAGGGAATTACAGATATTGAATGGGAAAATGTTGTTGGATATGAATTGGAGGAATCGATATCCACTCATGATATTTTAAAAAATGAATATTTTTTTGCTCTGGCTTCTGAAAGGGCCTAGAAGCACTAGCCCATCTGTTGCATACCTAATAGCCAAATCTTGGTTTCCAAATACTCTTTTTTCCACTGAAAGAAATCTAACTCTGGAACATGTAAAGTATAAATTAATTCTGGAATATAATTTTATGCTAGAAACAAGATGTACTGAAAGGATTCATAAAAGGACACAGAACCCCATCATTGACCAAATTGGAGTAGCTTAGCACCAAAAAGAGTGACTGGTTATTATTACACAGTGACCAAAAAAATGTCCATGAGTTTCTAATGATACAGACGAGAGAAAAAGACATAAGAGGAAGGGGGAAGCTCTTCTTTACTTAAAAAAAAAAAAAAAAGCCAACTAACAAATATGGAAGAGAGAGAGTAAAAAAATCACCATTTTGTAAGCCTTAGGGCAATAATTAATTTGGCAGGAATCATCCATTGATACTAAAACCACTGATTGAAAGGTTGAAAGTGAACAGGATAATTATATGGCCTCAAAATATTGCTTTGCTGCCCATGGATTACTCACCAGTTACTGGGAAAATATGCCTTTACAAAGGAGAGAGCTGGTGACCACCACTTTAACCAAACGATCATACTAAATTTCACCAAGAGAAGGACAATGGGATGTTTAGTCCCCTATATGTTGCAGTAAGAGGCATGTGATATCATCTCTTGTTTTTTTGTCCAAAAGATAAGAAGTTGCTCTGCATTTGATCATAAACAATCAGACAAATCCAGAGAATGGGATATTCTATAAGGCAACTGGCCTGGATTATTTAAAAAAAATCAAAGTAAACAAAAATGGTAGAGAGGCTCATTCTAGGTTAGAGAACATGGAAGAATCATAGGAACCAAATGGGATGTGTGAGAATTGATTGAATTCTGGATTGAGGAACTATTTTGAAGCACTTGAGAAATTTAAATAAGGATTGTGTTTTAGACAATTCAATTAATTTTAGTTTCTTTAGGTGTGAATGTGGTGTATGAGAACATGGCCTTATTGTTAGGAAATATATGCTGAAATATGGAAGAGTGAACTGTCATGATAGCTGCAGGTTTCAAATAATACAGCAAAAGATACAATTATATATGGGAAGAGGTAAAGCAAATACTGCAAAAAAAGGATTTAGGTGATGATAATTCAAGTGTTCATTTTATGTGTTTTTCAACTTTTTTTTTCAGGTTTGAAAATCCGAATTAGAAAGTTAGAAATAAAAACCATATCATGGCATACGTGTATGGTCTAGAGCTTAGTGTCTAATACCATTCCCCACTAAAAGGAACCAGGGCTCGCTCTTTAGAGAAATGGCTGATTCCAGGGCTGGGCAGGGTATATATAAGATGAGTGTGGAACATCATTTTATGCCAGAAAGTAGAGAAGCACTTAAAGTAATCATGTTGGCATGTCAGCTTGAAGGGGCTTTTACTGGCCAAATCTGGGACAATGTGAAGACCAAAATAATTAAGTACAGTAATCAATTGTAAACCATTGGAAGAAAACAGAAATTCATGAGTCTATACTTAAATAAATGGCGCTGAAGAGAGGCTTCTTGCTTATGGTACAATGCTAAGAGCTAACTGGTAAATGTGGAGGAAACGTAGGAGTTAGAAAAGCAGCATTTTATATCTGTCACAGTAGAGATCGCATCAGGCGAGAATCCTCAACTGATGCTAAACGTAGGAGACAGTCTAATGAGGATTAAGGGATTTACACGGTCTTAAAATCTCCCTACAGACTGCTTATTTGTTCTCAGGGAGATAAAAAGGCAGTAATTACACAGTGGAGAGATCAAACAACTCATTGCCTGGATGATGAGAATTAGCATTTCCATTGAGGGACAGATGACAGCATATGCCACGGATGGGATACCTGTGAAGGAAACATGAAACATCACCTATGGACTTCCCAGTCTAGATCACATAATCTAAATCTAACCACGAGGAAATACCAGGCAAACCAAGAGTGAACGTGCTATTTTTTTCAAAAAAAAAAAAAAAGTGGAGAACCATATTTTTCAAAGATGCCTATGTCCAAAGATAGAAGATATGGAAATGTTCCAGATTAAAGGAAGCTAAAAAAGACATGACAACAAAATGCATGGACACTAGGCTAGATCTGTACTGGAAGGAGGAACATATGCTGTAAAAGAGGTTATTGGGTCACCTAGCCAAACTGGCATAAGAAAGGTTACTTAGATAAAAGTACCATGCTAATGTTAAATGTACTGAGTTTGATAATTGCGATGGTTATATATACACCCTGAATTATTTAGGAGTAAAAAGCCATGATGTGTATAATTTCACCTTCAAAATGGCACAGAAAAAAAAAATTGTGTGTGCGTATTTTCTTATTTTTGTGTTTGTATGTAGACAGGAAGAGAATACATGCAAATGATAAATGGAGTCACATGTTAACAATAAGTGAGTCTGGGCATATGGGTGTTCTCTGTGCATATTTTATTTGCATCTTTTCTGTAAGTTTGACATCTTCCCATTTTAAAAATAGCATTATTGAGCCTGGTTTATATATTTTCTAAGGTGATTCAAATGTGCTATCAGAGTCGAGAACCACCTTTTCTAGAATGTTAAATCTGAAATCCAGATTTATCTGGATCATCCAGGGCTTATTCACATCTCTTCACTGGTTTCATGTTTTCTGGAATGGGGGTCTCCAGAAAGGAAGGTAGACATCCCAGGAAGTGTGCAAAGCTATCCTATCAGGGTCTCTGAAAAATATGTTACAATTTGCATTTTATTTTTATCTAAAATTAAGAAAGTAATTAAGAAATAATGCTTGGATTGTCATTAGATGTACTTATATACATAAGTACAAATAGTATCACTTGAAATGATGGAGTGGTGATCAAAGGGTATTTGGAAACCATTGATATATAGGAACTTGTCCAAAATTATTCCATATCTGGCCCCTGAATACCTGTTGAGTATTTTTTTCTTACCATATCTGCTCATCCTGTTCATCTAACACTATGCTATTTGCTTTCCCCTATACTTAACTTTTAAAATACTTCGTGCATTTTACCATGTGGAGGCTAATGCATATTCTTGCAAAGATTTTCAGCCTCATAGCACCGACCTAGTAACATGAATGGAACTGACTTTTCCCTCTTTCTGTCTACGCTATGTACCTTGTGAACATTTCTAACCTAGCTCCTGTAGTACCTTATTGTAAAGGTGTTTGCATATCTACCAGAATGTTATTGAGAACAGGAACAAACACATCTTGATTTTTCACAGCAACAAGAGTGTTTCTATATACAGGTATAGAAAGCTCAATAGGCCTTCCCTGTCTCCTAGCAATTAGTATAGTGACAAGATATTTGTAATACAGTATTTATTTCTCCCCTAAAAATGAAAACAGGGTGCATTATATGCATCAAATAGATTTTTTTTATAAGCTCTATCAATGCATGAAGCAAACATTTTGCACATTCCTCGGTGGTTAATTCAGATTAAACAGAATGTACTGTTTTTACAGGGATTAGTATCATTCAAGGATGTGTCAGTCAGTTTCACCCAGGTGGAGTGGCAGTGGCTGGACTCAGGAAGATTCTGTACAGGGATGTGATGCTGGAGAACTATAGCAAACTGGTTTCAGTGGGTAAGTAGAGTTTCCCAAGTAACTTCCTAGAGCATGAATTTCCATTCTGAGTTGATGAAACATGTCATACCTCTAAAGACTTGAATTGTTTTTATTTTTATTTTTACTTTTTTTTGAGAGAGAGAAAGAGAGAGAGTGTGTGTGTGCACGAGGGAGGGGACAGAAGGAGAGAGACAGAGACAGAGAGAGAAGGAGAGAGAATCCTAAGCAGGCTCCATGCTTAGCAGGTAACCTGATGCAGAGCTCGATCCCACGACCCTGGGATCATGACCTGAGCCTAAGTCAAGAGTCAGATACTCAACCAACCGAGCCACCCAGGCAACCCCTTTAATTTTTATTGTTTTATTATATATATCTATATATATAATTTGAGTATAGTTGACATGAGTTGAATTGTTTTTATTGCTAAGGGTTTGGTTAAAAAAAATACTTAATTGCTTTAGGCCTTCAGGAAGGATGTCAGTGTTTTCACCTCTAGTGAGAGGTACTGCTCTGCTGGGGTTGAAATAAGCAATGTCATCATGCATGACAGTCCTTAGGCATCATGAAGCACAAGGTGTGTAGACGTGAGTCTTGTGTCATTTCTCATTGACAGGGTGTCTTACAATCAAACCAGATGTGATCTCCCAGTTGGAGCAAGGAGAAGAACCATGGATAATAGAGGTGATGTTCTCAAGCCAGAGTCTTCCAGGTGAGTTATTGTGTACCCAAGAGATGGAAGCTACTGGAAATCAGATCTTAAAGTGGACAGTTGGTTACTTGGCACCTGTAATATTTTCCCATGGCCGTTGTAATGGAATACCACAAACTGGGTTACTTAAAACAACAGAAATGTATTCTCTCACTTCTGGAGGCTAGAAGTACAAAATCAGGATGTCAGCAGGGCCATACTTTCTCCAAAGCCTCTAGGGGAAAATCCTTCCTACCTCTTCCTAACTTCTGGTGGTTGCTGGTAATCCTTGGCATTCCTTGACTTACAGCTGACTCTAATCCCTGTTTCTGTTATCATCTAGCCTTCCCTCTTTGTGTCCTCCCCTAATTAAGGGCCCACCCTAATCTAACATGACCTCATCCTAACTAATTATATCTACCAAGACCCTAGTTCCATATATCACATTCTGAGGTTCTGGGTGGATATGAACTTTAGGGACATTATTCAGACTACTGTGAGATCTCTGAAACATTTTTGGAAATCTCATTTTAGAGACTTCATACCTTCACAAATATTGAAGGATGTCTGACCACCATTTCCAAGATGTTTAAATTAACATTTTGTAATATCACCTTCCTCTTAGAATGTGCTCATTCTCTACTTGATATTTGTAGAGACACTTTGCACTCTGACATTACCCAAATCTAATTTCTAGTTACTGTATCTTCAATATTTATTTCTTCATTATTCTTCAGTTGCCCAGTTTCTTCCCATTTTTATATACTCCTTTTGATTTTCATCAATTTTGGATATAGTCTCTTTTTTTAAGTTTTTTTTTTAATTTTTTTTTCAACGTTTATTTATTTTTGCGACAGAGAGAGACAGAGCATGAAGGGGGGAGGGGCAGAGAGAGAGGGAGACACAGAATCGGAAACAGGCTCCAGGCTCCGAGCCGTCAGCCCAGAGCCTGACGCAGGGCTCGAACTCACCGACCGCGAGATCGTGAACTGGCTGAAGTCGGACGCTTAACCGACTGCGCCACCCAGGCGCCCCAAGCTTGTACTTTTTTAAAAAAAATAGTGTTTATTATTATTTTGTTTTGAGAGAGAGAGAGAGACAGATAGTGAGCAGGGGTAGAGCAGAGAGAGAAGGAGACAGGATCTGAAGCAGGCTCCAGGCTCTGAGCCATCAGCCCAGAGCCCGACGCGGGGCTCGAACTCCAGGACCGCGAGATCGTGACCTGGCTGAAGTCGGACGCTTAACCGACTGCGCCACCCAGGCGCCCCTTTTTAAGTTTTTTTAAGTTTTTCAGATCATGACCTGAGCTGAAGTTGGATGCTCAACTGACTGAGCCACCCAGGCGCCCCAAGTTTTTTTAAATGTTTATTTATTTTTGAGAGAGACAGACAGAGTATGAGCGGGGGAAGGGCAGAGAGAGAAGGAGACACAGAATCCAAAGCAGGCTTCAGGCTCTGAGCTGTCAGCACAGAACCTGGCGCGGGGCTCGAACCCACAAACTGTGAGATCACGACTTGAGCTGAAGTTGGACGCTTAACCAACCGAGCCACTCAGGCACCCCAGTTTCTTCAGGAATAGCTAAACGTTTAGTGATTTACAAACATCTGTGCTCCATCATGTAACTCTGCTCCTTCCTTCTATCCTTTCATGGTGAAGTGCCTCATGTTTTTCTGTGTTCTGACTCACTATCCATTTTCTCTTTTGTCCCTGCTGCTAAGATTTCATAGCCAATGGGTTTTTGGCCCAGAATGATAATTGCCTGTATACCTTTGTGCTTTATTTCGTAGTGCTCAATATTCTCTCGAGAATACACCTAAATTTGTTTTTGGTAAGTAGAACTAATTTGGTCACACCTACCTTCTTTAACTACTTATCCTTCTGAAGTTTGTCTAGTTTACCACCCAGCACCAGGGCTCATCACACTGCTGGCATACAGAAAATATTAATTAAATCAATAAATCTTGATTTATGCAACCATTCCACTCAATCTAGGATTTTTTATTTATTTATTTATTTATTTATTTATTTATTTATTTATTAAAAAAATTTTTTTTAATGTGTATTTATTTTTGAGACAGAGAGAAACAGAGCATGAGCAGGGAAGGGGCAGAGAGAGAGGGAGACACAGAATGTGAAGCAGGCTCCAGGCTCTGAGCTGTCAGCACAGAGCCCGATGCGGGGCTCGAATCCACGAACTGTGAGATCATGACCTGAGCCGAAGTCGGACGCTTAACCGACTGAGCCACCCAGGCACCCCAATCTAGGATTTTTTAAAAGGCTTTGTTTCATACCTCCTACTCTTCCTAGATGTTTCAAATCTATTAATCAATTTTTAAGGCGTCACCTGTCTTTATGTTCATGGCTCCAAAACTGGTGGCAAAATTACAATCATCGTAGTCAACAGCCTGTTGTGTTACAGCCTGTGATGCGCAAGGCACCGTTCTAAGCAGTTCACATGTATTAATTCATCTACTTCTCACAACCGTCCCCTGGGACATATACTATTATTATTTCTGTGGATAAACGAGCTGAAGTCCCAGGAGATTAAATTCCATGCCCAACGTCCTCCAGTAAATAAGTGGTGCTCCTTGATTTCATACCCAAGTTACCTAGTACTAGAGACCATGCTCGTTAAAACTGTTCTGTGCTGCCTGTCGTCTCTAGTATACTTTACTTCTGCCTCACAGAGCAGCATTTGGCCTGTTGGAAGGTCACTTCCAGCGAGAAGTCCTACTTGCTTCATCCTCAGAATGTCGGAAACTGAAGTCATTAACTTTCCATTTTACAATGTCTATTCACTTTCCAAATTCTCCTTTTAGTCCTGGGCTCTGTTGTTCTCCTGTTTGCATGGATTGAGTCATCCTGAAATTTTCAACTCTCCCATCCTCTCATACATTTTATCTTAGTATCTTGTTATTATTATGCTTTCAGTTCCCCCAGTGTGCTCAGTTATCATGAACTTCGACCAGAACCATATTGTCACACAGGTGAATTCTTATTTGTGTTTGTCAGATTTCATTACCAAAATTGTGACCTTTATCTTGATACTAACCTGAGAAGATAAATCTGGTACTTACTATATAGTTCTGAAATCTACAACTTTGTTTTACGTTTATTTATTTTTGAGAGAGGGAGACAGAGTGCAAGCAGGGGAGGAGTAGAGAGAGGGAGACACAGAATCTGAAACAGTTTCCAGGCTCTGAGCTGTCAGCACAGAGCCCAACGTGGGGCTTGAACTCGTGAACTGTGAGATCATGACCTCAGCTGAGGTCGAACGCTTAAATGACTGAGCCACCCAGGTGCCCCTACAACTTTTTTTTTTTTTTTTTAAATAAGGACTATCATGATAGCCTTATGTTGCCTGTCCAGATTTTATTTTTCTCTATTTTCCCAAAACTTATCCTAAATCCCATTTAATCTGTATTTTTAAATATCCTGAAACATACCTAGATCTTTTATTGAACTGCGTTTTGCCTCCCTAGAAACTTTAATTTTATTGCTCACATTTTATGCTCAAATCCTAACTGTTTTCAAGAAACTGTTCCTTACCACTCTAGATGTATGACTTTAGACAAGCTACTTAATCTTTATATGCCTTAGTTTCCTCATCTGTAAAATGGGGGCAGTAAGCGAACCTATCTGAAAGGGTTCTGAGGATTAAAGAAATTAAGTGTGAATTAGTATTAAATATGGTTATTGTTTATTAGCATCAGACGTTATTGTTTTCTCCCTCCTTGTTTTCCACTTGCACATAGGTGTTCTGCCAAGACTTATGTGTGTTGATTCATGAGTTTATTTCTCTCAACTTACTTATGATTTTGCTAGATAAGTGCCTTTTTCCCCCTCTTGCTCATGTTTATGTGTACCAGAACTATATATATTCAGTGATTACCTAATTAGTTGGTAGAGGAGCCAGTTGAGGAAAAAACCTTTTTTCTTCCCTCCTAGAATTAATAGAAATTACAGATGTGTGAACTAAGCTATTAGCTCGAGTTAAGAAGATTATGATAAAGCAAGACTTTGAAAAAACCCCAGTAAGTTAGAATGTTGTAAAGGGAAGAAATAGGAATTCATGATTAGCGTAGCTTCAGTATTAATCAGCACTGATGAACTAAAATAACTAAATCAGCATTCAAAATAAATCTATTAATTTGGCCTTGATGCAAGGATCACCACTTGGTCTACATATTTCTTACTCAATGTTAAAGGTCACATTTGGACAATACTGAAGGTACTTGTATTTTATTGTCTTCTCTCCTTTTTTGATGCTGCAAAAGGTTCTTTTCCATAGATTGATTGATCAATAGGTGGAACATCACCAGTTATGAGGAATTTGCCTTTTCTTCTTCTGGGAGACTGGTCTTGAAGCCAAAACTCAACCACATTTAAGTACAATTAGAGAGCCAAGTCATAACCAATATAATTCATCAGATGTGATTAATTTTCCTTTATTCCAGAAAAAGTCTGGAGAGGCCAGAACATCCAAGACCATCGATCCAGGCAACTTATATTAATCAAAACAAACAAACAAACAAACAAGCAAACACTGATTAATGACAAAAATACTTCATGTGGGAAAGCAGTTAACATGGGTATGAATCCTATAGGTTCAAGAACAGTTCACTATAAATGTGACTCACAGGAGAAAAGTTTGAAACATATTTCAGAGTTAATGATTGGTAATAGAAACTGGGTAAGAAAGGTGATTGATGGATGTGATGTATGTGGAAAGTCACTTTTCAATATTAAGCTTGAAGAAATGTCTACTGAAATTAATGAATATAATCAAAATGGGAAGGATATCTGTCTCACTTCCATTAGTATGGTGGCTGTTTCAAGTTCAACAGAAAAGACAGAGACTGATCTCCACCTCTTTAATTAGCATATGAGAAACAAAAATGCACCACGCAGAAAAGACAGGGATTGCATATCCCTGAAACTGTAATTGTGTTGAACCTCCTAGACATTTACTCAAAATCTTTTATCAGTGCATTCTCATTTCACAGAATAAATGACTACTGACATACTACAGAAAGAAACAACAAAATACAAGAGGAATACATAGCCCAGCTTTCAGGCCCAAGATGAGAATCTGAGTCTTTGTTAGAGTTACAATATATTTATACTGTACATTTTCAAGAGCTCTCTGAAGACAGAGCTCTCCCCCCACCCCCCTCCGCCCCCCAGAATTAAAACATCCCTTTTTTTTTTTGGTCATAAGAAGCTGTATGAACTAGTACCAGATAACAGTTAATAAAATGTAGAACTTAGGGGCACTGGGTGGCTCAGTCAGTTGAGTGACCAACTCATTCTTGACTTTGGTTCAGGTCATGATCTCACGGTTTGTTGGGCTCTGTACTGACAGTGTGGAACCGGCTTGGAATTCTCTCTCTCCCTCTCTCTCTGCCCCTTCTCTGCTTGCGCTGTCTCTCACTCTCAAAATAAATAAATAAACTTAAAAAAAAAAAAGGAAAAGTGGGACTTACAGTCCTGATGAGGAAGATTGTACAAGTGTGAATATTCCAGTTTTGGGTGGAAATGAGCAGGGTTTTATAGGATTGACAGGTGGGGAAGCCAGTGCTGTTGAATTAGCATTTAGTCCTTTAGAATGTGTGTCTTGACAAGGTAGAATACCTTGATCATTTTTACCATTTATCTTTTTGGTACAATGAAAAAAATATAGTATCAATTTCTCATGGTGGTTGTAGTTGTGAGATCATTACCACCAAAATGATAATGATCACTTAAAATATTTTAAAGTGAATCTTGCAAGGTTGCAGTGGCAACCTTTGCTTAGTTTGAGCATTTTCATTTTCTGTCATTTCTATTAACTAATTGGTATTTCTAACGGTTCCTATCTAGAATATTTATAGGTAATTTAGCACAGGAGCAAATTTGGAGCCAGCTTGAAAGAAAAAAGGAAGTTCACTGGCCAGAAAGCTATATATAAAACACAAAAACCCCATGATAAGTGATAAGCAGCATCCTGCTACAAATTTCCAACCCAGTAAATACTGGGGGTATTGGTCAAGCTAGCTTTAAGCACAATAGAAAGAAAAGATGAGGCTTCTAGTTTATTCATCTACTTCCTGCTTCCATAGTTTAAGTGCTGAGAGTATCCTATAATTTAAGGGATTCTTAGTAAATTAATCTGAGGAATTTCTTTTTGTTCTAGTCTAGAGCAAATATTTGTTCACTGGGAAATATATAACTTTTTTTACCATCTGCATAAAGTTTGTCAGCATCTACCTGTAAAGAGATGAATACAGGCTGATGATAGTCTGTTGCTATAGGCTCCTAACCCAATTCAGTGGGTGTTGTAGAGTCCTGGTTTGAGCTGTCCCATGCTGAGTGCCTAATAAGATTCCAAAAGGGATATGTAGATTTGCCATTACTCAAAAGATTATTTTCAGATTTTGTCGGAGGAGCCTTCCTACAGTAAAGAAACACAGAGGTGCTAATTGCCAGCAGCTTTGTATAGTTTTATGATTTTCCACTTTTGATGCCCTAGTGTAAGAAATGAATAACTTAATAAGTTGTCTGGTGTTCTGCAATTATATTTACATCTTACCTGAGAGAGAAAGAGATCTTTATTGTCCTCAGGTACTGAGAAGGTGATAGCCAAACACACTCTTCTTAAAGTGGCTTGTCTGTTTGGATTACCATAAAACACCATTTTAGCTGACACCAGTATTTGGTAGATACTTTACCTTTGAGTCCTCCCGGAAATGGTTGCTCTCTCCATCTAAAAGTAAGCTTACAGAATCTGAAAAATTAATCTGTAGAGAAGAATTTGTTCCTAGGAGGCATTTCCATTGGCTTTTAAAAAACAGCTTCATTGAGGTATAACTTACATACCATAACATTCACCTACCATATGTACAATTTCGTGGTTTTGGTATATTTTTAGAGTTGTGCATGTCTCATTACAGTCCAACCTTAGGACATTTTTATCACCCAGAAATATTCCGTTGAATCAGTACTCTGTCTGTCTTTACTCTGCCATCAGCCAACACTGATATGCTTTCTGTCTTTATACATAACTGTTTTCTGGAACAAGATGTTGCATATAAATGTGTGGTCCTTTAGGTCTAACTTCTTTTATTTAACTAACTTGGTTTTTGTAGGTTCATTCATGTGGTGTTCCAGTTTCTCTTGTCCTCACCATCATTTGGTATTATCACCTGTCTTTCTAATAATCATTCTAGGGGGCGCCTGGGTGGCTTGGTCAGGTTAAGCGTCCGACTTCGGCTCAGGTCATGATCTCACGGTCCGTGAGTTCGAGCCCCGCGTCAGGCTCTGTGCTGACAGCTCAGAGCCTGGAGCCTGCGTCAGATTCTGTGTCTCCCTCTCTCTCTGCCCCTCCCCTGCTCACTCTCTTTCTCTTTAAAAAAATAAATAAGCATTAAAAAATAAATGAAAAGATTTCCTGGTTTCGAGTTTTGTAAAGCTACATCAATCAAGACAGGGTGGTAGTGGCATAAATGTTGACAAATACATTACTTGGACAGAAAACAGAGTGCAGAAATAGACCAGAATATATATGGAGAACTGTATGAGCAAAATGCAAAGGCAATTCAATGGAGAAAGGGTAGTATTTTCCACAAATGGTGTTGGAACATTTAGATATTCTTAGGCAAAAAACCCTTAGATCTTTACCTTTTACAATATAAAAGTTAGATAAAAATGGATACAGACCTAAGTGTTAAACCTAAAAATATAAAACTTATAGAAGAAAACAAAGGAGGAAGTGTGTGTGATCTTGGGTTGCACAAAGCTATCAAAATAAATTTTGTGGTTGTTCCAAGTTTTGGGGTTGTTTGTTAAATGGCAATAGATAAGCAGAACAGTAAATTTAATAGTCTCAAGGCTGCTTCAGGAAAGACCAACACCAGTAGATTAGGCACCATTATTTAGACCCACATGACTACTGTGGGTCTGCAATATAATTGTCTCCATCAAGTGCAGATCTAAATATAATTTAGATCTCATCATTAAGGTATCCAAAAGGTCTCATCATTAAGGTATCCAAAAGATTCTGGATTACTTATAAAATATTAACAACTTATTGAATGAAAACAGATGTACTCATTGATAGAACAAATGCACGGACTTTTTTTTCATATTATATCTGAAGCCCCATTGATGCCCCCTAGACCAAGCCACGTGAGTATGGGGAGATAGCTATGTAGTGGAATTAAGGGAGGTAGGTATCTTCCAGAAGGGAGGCCTGACAGAAGCCCCAGGGTGATGGTACTTGTTTCCATGCCCTAGAGAAGCAGGTCCCTGTGATGATTAATTTTATGTGTCAATTTGGCTGGGCCACAGAATTGAGATATTTGGTCAAATATTATTGTGGACGTTTCTCTGAGAGTGTTCTGGGTGAGATTTGCATTTAAATTGGTGGAGATTGCTCTCCTGGTTGGGCCTCATCCAATCAATTGAAGGCCTGGGTTTAAAGGAATTCTTCAGAAGACTGCCTTCAGAGTTCATCTGCAATATTGGCCCCTCTTGGTTTTCAAGCAGATAGTCCTCAGACTCAAACTGCAACTCTTTCCTTAGTCTCTAGTCTGCCAGCCTCCTTCATCAGATTTTGGACTTGCCAAGCCTCCAAAATCACATGAGCAGATTCCTTAAAATAAATCCTATTACCTCTATCTCTGTATGTATGTACTCTTGGTTATGTTTCTCTGGAGAACCCTGACTAATACTGTCTCCTAGGATGGTCTTTCTTTGAGGGAGGCATGATCTTAGGATGGTGCAAAAGTTTCCAGCCTAGGGGTTAGGTATTAACACATCACCATCCTTTGACTCTCTCTCTCCTTGGATTTTTGAAAATCCTCTCATCATCTATTATATCCGCATATATTTCTCTCCAGCATATGCTCAGGCCTTATGAAACTCCCTTGACTAAACAGAGGAGCATTGAGGAGAAAAATCTAAATACTGGTGTCTGAAGCACCTGCGTGGTTCAGTCATTTAAGCTTCTGACTTCAGCTCAGGTCATGATTTCACAGCTTGTGAGTTCGAGCCCTGCACCAGGCTGTGTGCTGATGGCTCAGAGCCTGGAGCCTGCTTCAGATTCTGTGTGTGTGTCTCTCTCTGCCCCTCCCCTGCTCACGCTCGCTCTCTTAAGAATAAATAAACATTAAAAATTTTTTTAAAAAATAGTGGTGTCTGGTGAAGAAGAGAATGTGTATTGGGAAGCAAGTAACACAGGGTAGATGCAAGTTGGGGGCCTAACTTCCATTGCAGATGCCATGTAATTTCATGCCCATGGAAATCTCCTCTTTGATGTCTTTACTTAGATTCTATTTTCTAATTGGCAAGTATAAATTTTTTTAAGCACAATATTATGTGGTCATTTTAAGGGGGAAAATAAAGTTTTGTGCTGGGGTCCTTGGGTTCTAGCATTTCAGCTCTGGAGAGGATTGGCACTAGAAAGGTTATCACACCTTAGCTACATGAGCCTGTGATCAATAATTACGTGAAAAGATTTTTCTGGAGGTGGAGATTTTGTTCATAGATATTCATATATAATGAATGTTCTAAGAACAGTTAGGGATAGAGAGATGAAAATAACACTATCCCTGCCCACCTTACCTTATGTTTTAGCTTTTAAACCATAGCAGGAGAATGTAGTTATGAACTAAATGGATAAGAGAAAAAAATCACACTCAACTGAAGGAGCCAGACTGTCACTCCCGAGTCATTCAACACCTAACCCTAACTTCTCCCTTTAACACCCCAAGGTAAGAGAAGGGCAAGAGATGTTCTCCAAGTTTTCTAGGTGATTAGATTGTATTTGACTCATGTATTTAGGGCTAAGAAGAAGCTGGGTACCAGGTGTGCATTTATAATTCTATATGGTCTAAATAGGAATCTACTAAATTGGTTTTGTGCATTTTTTCTTAGCTACAGAGAAAAAGTCTTGTTTCCCGTATTTTACTAAGGTTGTCACTGTATCCATATTGATACAGTTTTTGAAATTAATTGTAAATATTTGTCATTAGGAGAGGTAGAGATTCAGGTCTGGCCAACATTTGTGTTGCCACGACGGCCAGAAGATTCTTTGCAGTCTGTGGCTCTCCCCCACCCCCACCATTAGTCTCAGGTGAGGACACCCCAGCATTAGGGCTGCAGCTTCAGCCCACAGTCTAGCCACACCAGCTGCAAGGACATCTGGGAATGCTGGCTCCGACTTCATCTCAGGAAAGCACAACATGTAGTGGGGGGAACTCCCAGACATGAAAAGTGGACAAAAGAAGTACACAGTCCCAAAGCTGGACAAATGTCCCTACATGAACTGCAGAGAATTTGGGAGCCAGTGTAACCATCTCATTAAGAACCTGGGGCGCCTGGGTGGCGCAGTCGGTTAAGCGTCCGACTTCAGCCAGGTCACGATCTCGCGGTCCGTGAGTTCGAGCCCCGCGTCAGGCTCTGGGCTAATGGCTCAGAGCCTGGAGGCTGTTTCCAATTCTGTGTCTCCCTCTCTCTCTGCCCCTCCCCCATTCATGCTCTGTCTCTCTCTGTCCCAAAAATAAATAAACGTTAAAAAAAAAAAATTTAAAAAAAAAAAAAAAAAAAGAACCATAAAAGTGTGAGGGGCACCTGGGTGGCTCAGTTGGTTAAGCATCTGACACTTGATTTCAGCTCAGGTCATCATCTCACGGTCCATGAGATCGAGCCCCACATTGGGTTCTGTGTGGACAGCGTGGGGTCTGCTTGAGATTCTCTTTCTCTCTCTCTCTCAAAATAAAATAAGCTTTAAGAAAAACAAGATAATAGTGGTGTGGGAAAATTTGACATAGAATTTCACACCTAAACAAATCATAGTTCCAGTTTTCCATTATTTTCACAATTTTTTCTTTAAATACATCACTTGTATTTGTTTGCAAAGCAAACATTTTAGTAGCAATACTTATGGTATAGCCCAAATGTTTTCCTGAAGAAGAACAAATAAACCAAACATCAATTTTTTTTTAATTCAACAGATTGTCCTTTGTAGGAGAAACCAAGATTTTCTCAGACATCCAATGACTCCAAAGAAATGACACATAAACAAACAGAATAATTGTTTAATGCGAAACATTATGTTTGAAAAGCCAAAGACATAAACATGGGATGGGGCTAGCATTATGTCAGCAAACCAATAAAACCATTAATGGGAGAAAGTGTGTGCTAATAAGTCTAAGTAAAGTGTGCTAGTTTGGAAGGCTTCACAATGCCAAACTACAAAAGAAATATTTTAAAGGAAACGATAGAAGAACTAAAATATGGAATGTAACAGCCCAATGTAAATTAAGAGAGAACAGGAAATTGAAGGATAGTACTGTAAAATACAAGAGAACAAAGAATTAGCTTTTCATAAAAATTTGTCAAAGGTTACTATTCTTATTGCGTGGGTGAGAGAAATTGATGATAAGGATGTTCAGGAAATATTTAAAGATGCTCTATTACAGAATGTGATTGTTTTTCTTCTAAATTAGATGTGCATATCTCAATGACCTGGGGGATATATAATTTAAATAACCAAGCCTGAGCTGTACCCTAGACTATTTTAATGAGAATTTCAGATAAAAGAGACAAAGAGACACATGGATTGTCAAAAGAAAAGAAAAAAAAAAAAGCTCCTCAGATGATTCTGATGACTACCCCCTTACGTACAATGAGTCTAAAAACAGTCACTGTAATTTACGAAATAAAATATCAAGAGTCAAGGTCAGTCAGGCAAAAGGAAAGCATAAAAAAGTAGAACATACAAAATTGGTCTGGTAATATGTGAAATGTAATAGGAAGTAATAATAGAACATATATATTAATAGATCATTGATTTTTTTATATATCAGTTATATATACATATATAAAATATATTTGGGAATCCAATCTTCTGAGCTCATGTCTCCAAGGACTATGTATGATGCCTGAGCTCTCCTCAGGTGGTGAAATTTAGTGTTGAAGAGCAAGCTGGCAGGCCTTCACCGCATAAAATGTGCTCTGCTTCAGACCTACATGCACCTGATCAGAGGCCGAGGGGCCCTAGGCTGCTTCTCGGAGGAATGAAGCAGCTGGAAGGGCACACCTGGATGTCCCTCCTGGGTGCTCCCCAAATAAGTGGTGGTTTTCTCTCTTGATTTATTTCTACTTCATTTTTGTAGGTATCCATAATGTGTCTGCTCTTTTCAACAAGGCTGTGGGGTCCCTAAAGGCAGGGCTATCCCTATGGCTTCTAGATCATCAGAGCCTGGTACCCAGTGGGCATTCATGGATATTATTAGGATGAAAAGGGGGAGCAGGGGCCTGGTGGGGCCATGGCCAAGATGCACAGCTCCACCTGACTGGTCATGGCCCACCTCTCTCTTTCCTTTAGATTCATCCAGGTTCCCAGAGGCAGCAGGCCTGATGCCACCTCGCACACACTGTGGCAGGTGACTTTGCCCTGAGTCCTCCCATCCTAGCACTTCTCATGGTGTGCCCTGGTGGGCAGCTCGCTGGAGAAAGCAAGGGCTCTGGGTTAAGCAAGAGAGCTCGGGGTTATAGTACTGAAGAACAAAGCGGTGTTCAGACTCTCTTAGTCTTGCTCTTCTCTCTACAAACTGGATATGCTGCTTAACTAAGGACCGCAGAGGAGAATTGGACCCCTAGAGCTGCTGGACCTGCCCCGTCATGGTGCGTGTCCAGGTGTCTGACCCTGACTGTGTATGAGTGTGCACAGCTCTTGTGAGCACCTGCCTGCCCTCACCTACCTGAGGACTTAGGACCTGAGGCCAGTGCAGCTGCGTGACCTGCCTCCCACAGTGAATGACAGGGCTTATTAGGGAGGCCAGATCCACACCTCATTCCCCAGCAGGTGCAACTGAGAGGAGAGAAGGCCAAGGCCACTGAAAGATGAATTGTGCAGCTAGGAGCATTTGGCTGGCTTCTGCTGCATCCAGGCAATGGTTCTTACTGGCTCCTGGTCATCCTTTGTGCCATAGAGAAGGATTTGGTAAGCCACAATTCTGGGCAGGACCCGAGTCTCCAAGATCAACAGCATAGGCAACACATCCATAAAGGCAGGGACTCCTGGAAACCCGAAATCCTGTAGACTGGTGGCTCTCAATGCTGGTCCCAGAACCAGCAGCATCAGCTTCACCTGGGAACTTCTTAAAATGCAAATCCTCAGGCCCTACCCAAGCACTTCTGAATCAGAACTCCAATGGGACTGTCAATCTATGTTTGTTTTTTTTATTTTTTTTAACGTTTATTTATTTTTGAGAGAGACAGAGACAGAATGCGAGTGGGTTAGGGTCAGAGAGAGAGGGAGACACAGAATCCGAAGCAGGCTCTAGGCTCTGAGCTGTCAGCACAGAGCCTGGTGTGGGGCTCGAACCCACAAACCTTGAGATCATGACCTGAGCTGAAGTCAGATGCTCAACCGACTGAGCCACCCAGGCACCCCTGTCAATCTAAGTTTTAACGAGCCCCACAGGAGATTCTGGTGTGTGCTAGATTTGAAGAACATGGCCCTAGAGCATCCTCTTACTGTGGCCATCAGCTCTTCCAATTCCATCCACCTCCCCAAGTCCTCCACCCTGTTTTTGAAATTGCTCTCATGAAGCTTGTCTTGAGTTTACAAGTAGGGAGCCCCAAGGAGTAGTGCTTGTCCTGTACTGACTTCTATCACCCTGAGCACTTCTCCTTACCAGGGATAGAAGTCCTTTTCTTGCAAATGGAAGACCCACAAAGTAGAGATGGTTTTGTCCTTCGTGCACAGCATCTTTATGCTGCCATAGAGACTGAGCTGGTGGCCACACAACCTGATGCACTTTGTCTGGGTGTCCCTGCCTGACCATAGCGTGTTCATAGTAAACTTTGAACACAGTCATCCCACTGACAAGAACTGGCCCAGAAATCATCCAGTGAAGCCATGCTCAACCTTAGCTGTTTCCGTGAAGTTGAACAGCCTGACCTCAATAAGCTGACATGAATAAGGACCTCACTTACTGTTGTCCATTCTCCCAGGGCTTCCCCTGTGAGCTAGGGATGCCCTGCCTCATGCCTGGCCCACTGCCCAGAAGGCCTGCCCAGGGATGGATACCTGCTCCTCTTCCTGTAGGAGAACTCCTGAGAATTTTAGAAGTAGACTTTAGGGGCACCTGGGTGGCGCAGTCGGTTGGGCGTCCGACTTCAGCCAGGTCATGATCCCGCGGTCCGTGAGTTCGAGCCCCGCGTCAGGCTCTGGGCTGATGGCTCGGAGCCTGGAGCCTGTTTCCGATTCTGTGTCTCCCTCTCTCTCTGCCCCTCCCCCGTTCATGCTCTGTCTCTCTCTGTCCCAAAAATAAATAAACGTTGAAAAAAAAAATTAAAAAAAAAATAAAAAATAAATGGTTTAAAAAAAAAAAAAGAAGTAGACTTTGGAAAACCTTAATCTGGGCTATGGTAGGCTTTCATGGGTCCAGAAATGTGTGAAATTTTAACAACTGTATATGAGGGTGAACAAGTGAATTTTTCTGGACATGCATAAAATTCTCCAAGGGATCTATTGCCCCCAGTAGGCTAAGAACCACTTTCTGTAAGAGCCCCTCAGCAATCTCTGGAAGGTTCCTAAATATAAATGGGGAATCTTAATCCATAATTAAGTATTAAAGGGAAAGAAAAATGGACAAAGAACCTAAAATGGCAATTTATTGACTAAAAAAATACATGACTTGTAAACATGAATAGAATATACATTCCAAAAGTACACAAAGCCCAAGTGTATGGCTCAATAATTACAAAGTCAACAACCCAGAAACTAGCACCAGATGAAGAAACAGAACACTACTAGGCACTCCAGAGCTGTCTGCAAGACCCCTCCCACTCATATATTCCCCTCCTCTACAAAAGGAACAATTATCCTGACTTCCATTGCCATATGTCAATTCTGCCTAGTTTCAGACTATATAAATAGGAACATATATGTTCTCCTTTGTGTCTGGCTTCTTTTGCTAAATATCATCTATATTGTTGCTCATGGTAGTTTATTTTCCTTGTTACATATTATTCCATTGTATCAATATACTATAATTTATTCATGCTTTTGCTGATGGACTTTTGGCTTTTTCCCAGTTTGGACAATGCTGTGAACACTCTTGTACATGTCTTTTTAAAAAAAAATTAAATTTATTTATTTATCTTAGAGAGACAGCAGAGAAGGGGCAGAGAGAGAGGGGGAGAGAGAACCCCAAGCAGGCTCCACACAGTCAGTGCAGAGCCCTACTTGGGGCTCAGTCTCATGAACCAAGAGATCCTGACCTGAGGCAAAATCAAAAGTCAGACGTTTAACAGACTGAGCCACTCAAGTGCCCTGCGGTTGCATTTTGAAGGTAGAGTTAATAGGAATTTCCTGATAGGTTGGATATGGAGGCTAGAAAAAGAGAGGAGACAAGGATGTGTCTGAAGTGTTGGGCCTAATCAACTTCATGGCTAGAACAGTCATCAACTGAGATAAAAAACTGGACGGCCAGTTTGAGAGAGATCATGGGTTTTCCTTGGGCATGTTACATTTGAAATGTCTATTATACATCCAAATAGATATGTGAGGGAGGCAGCTGGGGTTCAAGAAAGAGATCTGAGTCATTGATATAAATATGGGAGTTGTTGGCAAATGATGGTGTATTTTAAAGGTCTAATTAGGAAAGAGAAACTACACTGTAATTTGAACAGGGAAAGTTTACATTAAAACTTACTAGCTACAACAGGGGATTGGAGCAATGGGGTATGGGCTAGTAAGAAGAGAACTCTAAAGAATATTAAGAATAGCAGATTTGAGGAGTAGCTACTACCCTAGGACAGAGATAGAGGGCCCAGGAACAATCCCACTCCTCACCCCCAACCTCCATCTGTGGAGAGCTAGACCTCATTGAAGGGGTATGGCCATGGCCCACTGGTATCAGGGTGGTCCCTATGATGCTGCACCACTGGAACTTGGAAATCCCTCTCCGGGTGCTACGGAAAAGGTAAGTGTCTCAGGGGAGTCACTCCATGACAAAAATGCCAAGAGGTGGAGGAACGTGGAGAAAGAGTGGGGCACTGCTGGCCACCACATACTGGAGGAGCTGGCCCTGGAGAAATGACCCATCTACAGAATCCTGACCAAGGAGCAGAGCAGGACCGGAAAGCTTGCTCCTACAAGGTCTCTCCACTGCCCTCTACTGACAAAACTTAACATATATGCCAGCGTCAAAGGAAAAATGTTTGCGAAGTAGGCAATGAAGAATGAATTTGTAGCCGAGATACATGAACTGATACAGGTGACATATAAAATCACACCACAGAATGAGATCACCTAGGAAATAAGTATAGACGCAAAAGAAGACCAAAGGCTGAGCCCTGTGGGTTGTCTTTAACTTAAGCATGTCAGGTAGGAGTGGAAGAATCTTCAGCAAAGGCTACTGAGAAGGAGCAGCCAAGATTGTTGGTGGTGTGCTGGGCGCAGAGAATCTAATAGAGAATAGGAGAGAAACTGGAGAACATCTTGACAATTCTTTTGTGAAATTTTGCTACAAAGGGGCACGGAGAAAAGGTGTGGTGTCTGTTACAGAAAATGGAACCGAGAGGAGTTTGTTTTGGAAGAGGAGAGAAATAGCTGCATATTTTATAATGATGGGAATGGTCCAGTAAAAACTGATGATGTTTGTCACTTCCCTGAGTCTGTTGGTGCTGGCAAAACCCGGGAATCACAGCACTAAAGAAGTCCGAGAGGGGCTCCTGGGTGGCTCAATCGGTTGGGCGTGGACTTCGGCTCAGGTTGTGATCTCACGGCTTATGAGGTCTAGTCTAGCATCGGCTCTGTGCTGACAGCTCAGAGCCTGGAGCCTGCTAGGATTGGGTGTTCCTCTCTCGCTCTGCCCCTCCCCCGCTTGTACTCTGTCTCTCTCAAGAATAAATAAAACATTAAAAAAAAAAAAAGTCCGAGAAATGGTCAGCCCTTGTTATCTTAAAAAAATTTTTTTTTTAATGTTTTTATTTATTTTTGCGACACAGAGAGACAGAGCATGAGGAGGGGAGGGGCAGAGAGAGACGAGACACCAGAATCTGAAGCAGGATCCAGGATCTAAGCTGTCAGCACAGAGCCCAACGCAGGGCTTGAATTTACGGACTGTGAGATCATAACCTGAGCTGAAGTCGGACGCTTAACCGACTGAGCCACCCAGGCGCCTCCAGCTCTTGTCATCTTTAAGGAAGGGCAGGCAAATATGTCAGAGAGACTCCCAACCGTGGGATATTCCATCAGGCCACGGAGGGACGCGATGCCATTGGCATTTAGAGGGGACGGGTGCCGTGACTCCGGTTGACCAGGACTAAATATATTACTTCGTCTTTCATCCTGCACCAACTGTCAGCACAGCCTCCGGGGATCCCGGGCGAGCGGGATGCATGGGACTCTAAATCCCAGTATTTGCAGTGCGGCGGCTGTCCCCGCCAGACAGGAAGCGCGACGGCGCAGGCGTGGCTTCAGGTTGGATCGCAGCGCGCAGTCGTCTCCTGCCCTCCTCAGCCAATCAGGAGCCTTCCTTCAGGCTTTTCCCAGACTCGCCCTTGCGTCGGTCTCTTTCTTTTGCCTCTCTGTTTCCTGCCGGCGTGTTTAGTCCGCGCGTAGGGCGCATTTCCGTTTCCGGCGCTGTCCATGCGGACTTGAGAAGAAGCAGTTGTGAACCCGGTAACGGCCGCGGGTTAGGGGAAGCGGCGGTGGTGGGGTCCCGGGACCTGAGGTTCTAAGAGCTTTGCTAGTCGCACTTGGCGAGGTCCTTCAGGACAGTCTTTGCCCCCGAAGAGCGCCTCAGGCGCTCAGGTGGAGAGTCACACGTCGTACCTGCCGGAGACTTGCTGCGAGGTCGTTGGGAATGGCTGAATGAATTCGTGCGGAGAGTCGGCACAGGGTGGGGAGGTGACAGGGAGAAGTGAGAAGTTTTTCTTGGCGGGGTAATCCTATCAGGTGGCTCAGACCTGAGCTACATCTGTTGATTCCCAGTTGTGCTTTTCCCATCCTGCTCCGCCTCCCCCCACCACGTCCTGAAAGTGCGAAAAGTGTCAGTACAAGTTCGGGACCAAAACAAAGTAGAGAAGAAAAATAATGCCCCGAAATCACATAGCTGTTTAGTTTCAAAGCGTTCCCTGAACTTGGCTCCCCTCACTCCTGGGTAGTGTTTCTTGACGTTATGCTGGTATATACGTGGACTTTCTGTTTGCGCTGGTGCGTGCCTGTGGGGGAAATCTCTGATCGCCTAAGTGCAGCCTTCTGACTTCGCCCTTACTGCGTGGCATGGAAGATAGTGGTTTGGATTTCCTTTGCTAGTCAGGTAACAGCTGTAGTCCCCTCCTGGCAAAATGCCTCGTACATCATAGGCAGACACAAGTATTTATTGAGCTGAAATTAATTCAGTGCCCTAACTGAGTGAAGAGACTTCGTTTTGTTTTAATTAACCAAGCGCTCAGATTGTATACAGCCTGGTTTCCTTAAACTCACTAAATCTGGTGGTTCTCAATTAATGGGCTATGAATTCCCGGGATGCTCAGAAATCTTTGTAAGGGTTTCTGCAAATCCGTGTGGTCTCCAGGCATCCTCCACAACCAGCCATCACTTACACATGTAGATGTTACTGTTTTTGTTTAAATGTATATACGTGATTATTATAATTTAAAATTTTTACAGTATCAGCAGGTACTAGAAAGTAACACTGCTATCATGTTGGAGGTTCATTAAAATGCTTTAAGTTTTAAAAAGAAAATGTCTTCAAAATACTTTAAGTTTGGAAACCACTTCATTAGTCCAATTGATATTAGGTGCTGAGCTGTCCAGTATGGTAACTACTAGTCACATATGGCTATTTAAATTTAGAATGGAATTAACTAAAATTATATACAATTTCAATGTTTCAGTTTCACTGGATACATTTTAAATTCTCAAAGCCACATGTAGTTAGTGGCCACTGTGAAAGTATAGATATAATGGAGTATTTGCATCATTGAAGAAATGGGCAGTGCTGATATAGACACTTAAGATGAATAAAAAGTAATTTAAGCAGAAGTAACTAACAGATCTAATTCTAGCATAACAGAGAATTGAAATTAGGGATTTCTATCCTTGTGTGAACACATATTTCTTCCTAAAGAAATAAATGAAATTTACTCTTTTTCCTTGGGTGTTGTCTGGATT
Source organism: Prionailurus bengalensis (assembly GCF_016509475.1). NCBI lineage: Eukaryota > Metazoa > Chordata > Mammalia > Carnivora > Felidae > Prionailurus > Prionailurus bengalensis. The sequence continues at coordinate 49,723,197 of NC_057351.1, read as the reverse complement.
GTAAAATGCTTCCCCCATCCCTGCCTCATCAATGTAGGTTAGAGTTACTTGTGAATTGGTAAAAAGCCACTATGGAGACTAAGGACCAGAAGAAACACAGAAAGAAAAACAGTGGGCCCAAAGCTGAGAAGAAGAAGAAACGGCATCTGCAGGATCTCCAAATTGGAGATGAGGAAGATGCCCGGAAGAGAAACCCCAAAGCCTTTGCAGTACAGTCTGCTGTGCGGATGGCTCGATCCTTTCACAGGTATGTTTAGCTGGGGCCTAGCTGTTTTTCCATTTATCCTTTTTATTCTTATTTATTTTTAAGGTTTTATTCATATTGAGAGAGACAGAGACAGCACAAGTGAGGGAGGGGCAGAGAGAGAAAGAGGAGAGAGAGGGGGAGGGAGAGAGAGAGAGAGAGAGAGAGAGAGAGAGAGAGAGAGAATTCCAAGCTGGCCCCACACTGCCAGGGCAGAGCCTGATGTGGGGCTCGAACCCACAAAGCTGTGAGATCATGACCTGAGCCGAAACCAAGAGTTGGACACTTAACCGACTGAGCCACCAAGGCGCCTCCCCAGATGATGCTTGGATTCCTGAGTCTGTAACAACTTTGAAGGACATGAAGATACATGTGATATTCCTTTTACTAAAATGGGAACATGTAGTCTTCCCTGTGGAAGCCACTTTGCCTCCAGTATCAACCTGTTGATTGGCTTTTTTTTTGCCAAGAGAAAAGCTTCTGAGTTTTTCTTTATAGAATTTGTTTGTTCTGTAGTAATAGGTGTGCTTGTGTTTTTTTCTGAATTTGTTTCATATAACTCATAGTAATAAGTAGCTTTATTTAATGAGTCCTTATTATATGGGAGGCAGTGTACTTTAAACATTGCTGAATTAAATTCTCCTTATAGGAGAGCCAAATTTAACTTGAAAGCCTCTGCTGCTATTCATTGTGATCTTCTGCCTGCATGTTTACCTTTTTTTTTTTTAAACTATTACAGTCACCTAATAAAACAATTAGATTTAAGTTGTGTGTAGTTTTCAGTACTTTGTATTGTCAAAGTCAGTTTGTTATGTATTTACTGAAGGGGTCATTTGGATTGGGCCTAGAAGTTAACCAATTAGTTGTATCCATGTTGTCTGTTCTGCTGTCTTTTTAAAAATCTTTATTTATAAGGATGATGTCCTTCATATTTTGGAAGTGGATTTACTTTTTTTTTTCTTCTTGTTACAAATAGGACTCAGGATTTGAAGACCAAAAAGCATCACATTCCAGTGGTTGATCGAACTCCATTAGAGCCCCCACCAATAGTGGTAGTGGTGATGGGGCCTCCAAAAGTTGGAAAGAGCACTTTGATCCAGTGCCTAATTCGGAACTTCACTAGGCAGAAACTGACAGAGATCAGAGGCCCTGTTACGATCGTGTCAGGTAGGAGCGTGCTACCCCAGGCTGATATGGCATATGTTGTCTGAGGGACAGGCTTGGCTTTGTTGAACATTTCTAAATGTTAAAGTAATAATGTCACTTCATATTACCTCTCTTGTGCTGAGTTGGCTGTAGCTTCAGAAAAGGATAGATTCCCAAAAATAATAATGATGTAGATGTATACCCTATTCTCACTGCTACATGGATTTGCTATCTATGAAAGGTTTGGCAGGCCTGGGCACCCTGGGTTGGTCCTGGTGACCACCTTCTTTTAACAGGGAGTGAGTATCTCTAGTATGTCAGGCATACCTTCTCGCCCTTATGAAGACACATTGTTATGGAAGTGAGGGAGTTTTCCTCTCTTTTTCTGTGAGAATCTGCCTGCTCTGGGAGATGGTGACATTTCTGGTTGAGGGAAAGTGAAACAAATTCCCAAAATGTCAATGGAAGAATCTAAGATTTCTTTGTTGTTGGTGGTGTTGGTGTTTTAAAGATTTTATTTTTAAGTAATCTCTTTACCCAACATGGGGCTCAAACTCACAACCCTGAGATCAAGAGTCGCACACTCCACCTACTGAGCCAGCTAGGTGCTTCTGAAATTCTTACTGTAGCAGTAATGTAGTTGGATTGAGACTTTTCTTTATCTTAAAGGCATTTCTATCATTTTAACTGATTTTGTTTTCTTTCTTTCTGTTTTTTTTTTTTGTTTGTTTTGTTTTGTTTTTTTAAGTAAACTCTACCCCCATTGTGGGGCTTGAACTCATGACTCTGAGATCAAGAGTTGCATGCTCTGGCTAAATCAGCTAGGTGCCCCATTTTTTTTTTTTTTTTTAATTTTTTTTCTTTTTGAGAGAGAAAGAGGGCACAAGTGAGTGAGGTACAGAGAGAGAGAGAGAGAGGCAGGGGGAGAGAACCCCACAAGGGATAGTGAGAGAGAGGAGCAGGGCTCACCCAGAGCGGGGCTCATGTTCACTAGAAGTGGGGTTCGAGCTCACCTGAAGCAAGGCTCAAACTCACCTGAAGCTGGGCTTGTGCTCATCCGATGTGGGGCTCGTGCTCACCTACAGCAGGGCTTCAACTCACAAACTGTGAGGTCATGACCTGAGCTGAAATCAGATGCTTCATAATTGAGCCACCCAGACGCCCTAATTTTTTTTTTAAGTAATCTCTAACTCCAACTTGGGGCTCAAACTCCTGACTCCGAGATCAAGAGTAGCAGACTGATTTCTTTTAATTTAGAAATAATGATTGTTCCATGAAGATTCTGTTACATTAGGTTTGAGGATGTTTTTAGCTATAGTGAGAACATGGGAAACTTTGATAAAGAACGAAATGTTGGCCTGCTGCTGAACAGCAGGATCATGGTCAGCATGAAGCTTTCTTGTCTGTCCATTCCAGTCAGAATTTTCCCTATTTGAGCACTTTATTCTTATACATAGACTTTTGGTATTATTTATAATTAAAGAATATAGATAGCAAGAAAACGAAGGTGGCATTTATTAGTTTTCTCTCATAAAATTGAACTTCTCGCATACTTTCTGTAAGTGTGTATGGTGCTTTACTGGATACAATTTAAAATAGTCATTAGCGTTAATAGCTACATTTTTCCAAGATTTTTTTAGAAGGAAACTTTTTGTCTTTTATAGGTAAAAAGCGCAGACTTACCATCATTGAATGTGGGTGTGACATTAATATGATGATTGATCTGGCTAAAGTGGCAGATTTGGTAAGTCAGTAGGGACAGTCTGAATTTCTGAGGAGGACTTAACAACAGTGTGGTAGATTATTTTATATCTTATGTTGAAGGAAAGAAAGGCTTATGATTATTAAAGGAATGATGAGTCTAATCAGGGATACCATAGATGTGTTTGAATTGATGATGATGATATTGTTATAATAAAAATGGAATATGCACATTGAAATGTATTCTCAAATCTAAAAGCAAATTACAGAGAAAACATTTAATGATCATTGCTAATTAAGATATACAGATAGACATACTGGCATACAAATATATAATAGTAAATACTATTTCTTGGACTCTTATGAGGCACTGTGCTAACACCTTTCTGGAAATTTAGCTCATCTAATCCCCCAGTATGCCCTGGAGGTAAGTAGGTATTTTCTCTAGTTTACATAAGATGAAATGGAGGTCCTAGAAGTTAAGTAGTTTGTCTGAGGATGGGGACTCTGCTCTTGATGGTGCCAGGACCTTTGTTCTTTTTTCTTTTTAGTTTTTTTTTTTTTTAATTTATTTATTTATTTTGAGAGAGGGAGAGAGAGCGCGCACGCACAAGTGAGTTGGGAGTGGGGCAGAGAGAGAGGGAGAGAGAGAATCCTAAGCAGGCTCTGCACTGTCAGCACAGAGCCCGACACAGGGCTCGAAACCACAAACCATGAGATCATGACCTGAGCTGAAATCAAGAGTCAGATGCTTAATTGACTGAGCCACCCAGGTGCCCCCAGAACCTCCATTCTTAATGATTATGACAAAATAAGTACATGAGTTGCCTTGGAGAAGTTGTCAGAATTTATAATAAAAAATCTAGATAGTATGCAGCATATGGAAATTGTGTAGCTTTGATTACATTTAGTGGTAATGTTCATTAACTTTTTTTTTAAGATAACTTATTTATTTTGAGAGAGAGAGAGAGCAAGCATGAGCAGGGGAAGGGCAGAGAGAGACAGAGAGAGAGAGAGAGAGAGAGAGAGAGAGAGACAGAGAATCCCAAGCAGGCTCTGAGCTGTCAGTGCAGAGCCCGATGCAGGGCTTGAACCCACGAACCGTGAAATCATGACTTGAGCTGAAATCCAGAGTTGGACGCTTAACCAAGTGTTCCTAGTTACATTTTAAATTAACAAAAATAAATCCAATTTAAAAAAATGTAAGGCTGTATTGATTAGGAAGATTGGAGTAACAGAGGCCTCTTTTTGTTTGTTTTTGGTTCAACAATTTCTGGAAAGCTACTTGGTGACCAAGAGCTATAGATTTTATCCTGTGGCCTAGGAAGTCTTCTAAAATAGAAAATAAAAAGTAATTTAATGTGAATGTTATAGCTGTGCCATTATAATATCAGAAAACTAAATCCATTCAAATTTTGAATGCTACTATTAATATAATGCTACTATTAATAAAAGTAAGTGTTATTGTCGGTAAAAAATAGTATAAACATATTAAATCTTGTGTTTTTGAAATGATTAAAGTAGATTCGCATATAAGTCATTGTTTTTTGTTTGTTTTTTTTCCATTGGTTTGTTTTTCGTGTAAAATATACCAAATCCCTAAGTACAAAAAGCATACACATATTAAGAAAGATATTTTTCATATACATCTTTTTTTAAGATCTAGGAACCCATGTATTTGGTAAATATTCAAACTATACTACAGGGTACAATGCGTGTTTTTCCTGCTCTGACCCCTGGTCTCTCAGTTTCCCTCAAAGCAGCATTCTTCTAGATATGTATAGAAATATACATGGAACCCTTTTAAAGCACACACTGTTTATTATATACACTGTTCTGTACTTTGCTTTTTTTCATTTAATGTGTCTTAAAGGTATGTAAGTACTATAGCTCAACTTCATTCTTTTTAAGTATTTCGTTGTATGTACCATAATTTATTTAACTTGTCTTATGTTGATCGCTCTGCTCTGGGTTGTCTGTCATAAAGCCTCCTAAGTCCCGGCAAAGGCACATACAGTACATGGATTTATGTGTATGTGCACGTGTGTGCATTGAAGGAATAATACAGGCTTCATTTATCTTTAGTTGACAAGATTGTCCGCTAAAGGACTGTTTGCTACCTATTCTTGTGATTCGACAACGAACCACTTGCCCCTTGGCACACTATGGTGTCAGATGGGGTGTGGTGATACTCTACTGCAAGCTCACTCACCTTCAGCCTGGTCCAGTGGCGAGGAAGAACTGCACCAGCTTGGCCTGCGGTCTGCAGTGGCGTCTGCATTTTCTCGTAGTGCTTGGTGCCCCACCTTCCTGTATTTTGTGCTTTAGGATTATGACTGTTCCTTAATTTAACCAAAGATAAGTTTTTCTGGTTTTGTGTGTAAGGTTTTTTGAATTAGCTACAAAAAGATGAGAACAGAGATGTCTTTAATATGTTGTTAAAACTGGAAGTTTCTTACTTCTAGAAGAATCAACTCTGAAGTTATTTTGCATGTTTGAAGAGTCAAATTTTTATTATTATTTTTTTAATGTATATTTGTTTTTAAGAGAGAGAGAGCCAGCAGGGGAGGGGCAGAGACTAAGGGAGACAGAGGATCCCAAGCAGGCTCCACACTGCCAGTACAGAGCCCAACATGGGGCTCGAACTCACAAACTGTAAGATCATGACCTGAGCCAAAATCAAGAGTCAGGTACTTAACTGACTGAGCCACCCAGGTGCCCCAGAAGCGTCAAAATTTTAAAGATTGTCTTACATGCTTCTATTTTCTTAGCATTCATAACTTTACTATTTTCGGATTAATTCTAAACTGGAATCTTTTTTTAGTGTCTGAGCAATTGCATGTTACAAATTAACATAGAAGAGTTTTCCTACTGTATATCTCCCAGCAACTTTTTTTTTTCCTCTGTTAGGAGACTGAAACAAAAATGTTTAATTTTCTTATATTTTTGCTATTTTTCATTGATTACCACTTTGTCCCATTTTCTGGATGTCAGAGATCTGTTATTTGGTTTTCCTGTTAGAGACCTGTTATTTGGCTTAAAAATACCTTACACAAAACTTTATTTCTTGAAGTGAGGACTTTTCCAGGTGAGGGGCAAGTTAGACGTAGCTTTTTCTGAGTTATTTCTAATCTATCCAAATTCTTGAAGTGGAAATTTATATTGTGGTGGTTATTGCCTCATGGTTGCCTTTTGGGGAATGTCAGAGGGTAGTATTTTCTCTGTCATGTTGATCCCTAAGTAATGCTTTGATTTAGTCTAGAATAGGAGTTGGCAAACTTTTTCTGTAAAGGGCCAGATGGTAAATATCTTAAGCTTTGCGGGTCATACTTTCTCTTACAACTACTTACTTTGTAGTTGGAGTGCAGACACAGGGGTAGACAATACATAAATACATTAATGTGGCTGTGTTCCAATAAAACTTTAGTTATAAAATAGGTCATGGCTCAGATTTCGTCCACGGACCATAGTTTGCTTATGGTCTATTTTGGGTAGTTTCCTTGAGTAATTGTGTTTTCTGTTTTTAGGTTCTGATGCTTATAGATGCCAGCTTTGGTTTTGAAATGGAAACATTTGAGTTTCTAAACATCTGTCAAGTACATGGCTTTCCTAAAATTATGGGCGTTCTCACTCACTTAGATTCCTTTAAGTATAATAAACAACTGAAGAAGACAAAGAAGCGATTAAAACACCGGTTCTGGACAGAAGTTTACCCGGTAGGAAGAGGATTAGTTTTTGAATACTAACACTATAATCTTAAAAAAAAAAAATAGGAGGAGTGGGAGAGCTTAACAAACATCCCTTCAGGATTCACCTTTGGAATTTCCTTTATATATCTTTTCTTATATATCAATTTTTTCTCAAAATAGTCTGTATTTCAGATCTTTTGGTGTATCTCTTTTACTCTGTAGCCCCCCAGCACCAGGCAGTATCTGGCTCTAAGTATTTTACATTTGTGATTGTTTAAAAGAGTTTGTCAGAAGTTTCTCCTAATTATAGGACCAGCAACTACAGTGCATACATATCGCCACTCCACCCTCCCCTGCATACTGCTGTGGCTCAGCGTCATAGAATTTTTCATGTGTCTAGGAGCCTCACTGCCCTCTCCATGCAATACTCCAGACACCACTGCTTGGCTGGAGAGCAGTCTTGAAGCTAAATGTATTTGCAGTTCTGACTGTACTAAGCCTTAACAAGATGAGTCCTGAAAGAGATGGAGAAGTTCAGGAAACATTGAGAAGTGGCATGCCAGAAGTCTCCCTTAGGATTGTGTCTTATTTACACATCTTTATTTTGATGTAGTATTGACAAGAATTTAATTGAAATTTAATTTTTGGCTTTTTTAATGTTTAGGGTGCTAAGCTGTTCTACCTTTCTGGGATGGTACATGGAGAATATCAAAACCAAGAAATTCACAATCTGGGCCGTTTTATTACAGTTATGAAGTTTAGGCCTCTTACGTGGCAGACCTCTCATCCCTATATCTTGGCAGACAGGTAAAAACTGCATGTGAAGTTTTTCTTCCTGGCCCATATATTTCAAAGCTACAAAGGTTAGAAAAAGAGCGGTAATAGAGCTTACTTTGTGCTTATTTTTTAATAGTAAGGGGGCATTGTAGTTGGTGGAAGAGCTCTACTTCTTTGTATCATTACCTAAAAGGTGCTGTGGCTTCAGGAGTAAAGTATGAAACATTTAGAAAAATGTGAGGATTTTGGAGCATTTAAGGCTATAAGATGTGGTCCTATCCTGCTTTTTGAACCTTAATTTTCAGTGATAACTGTCTTTGAATCATTGTGCTCCAGTCACCCAGATGTGTCCTGTGCTTTCTTTCCTTTATACCTTTTTTCAAATTGTCTTCTCAGCCTGGAATCCCTTTTCTCTACTTGCCAGAATTCAAGGCATACCAAAAAACTCAGGTTAAAGCTTAATCTTCTTCCATGAAGGGGTTTTCTGGATATGTTCTAATCTCTTCTTGACCCCTGTTGCACATTATTTCCCATTTCTGGTGTCTTATTCACAGAACATATATCACATAAAGCCTAAGAGCAATACAATCATTTGTTTGCTTCTTTTCCTCTGGTAGATGGTGAACTGTGCTTCATTTTTTCTGTATTTTCTATAATTTTCTAAACAATATGTTTAGTGAACTAGTGAATTTGATCCATCTTTGACATGTGAAGGGAGGTACAAGAACTTTGACATTTATTTCTGCTATATGATTGGGTTTTATTTTTCTAGGATGGAAGATTTGACAAACCCAGAAGATATTCGAAAAAATATCAAGTGTGACCGAAAAGTATCTCTTTATGGTTATTTAAGAGGAGCACACTTGAAAAGTAAAAGCCAAATTCACATGCCAGGTATCGTTTTGTTATAAAATATACCTTATTTGTAGAACCATTAGGATGGCTTGCTTCATTTCTCAGGAAAGCTGAAAAATGGCCAAGCAAGATAGAGCTACATTGCTAGAAGTTTTAAGACTAACCTGACTCTGCCTCAGCTCACTCACAAAGGTGATGAGTTGACCAAATCCCTCTGCTCTGATGGTGTCAGCTAGCTAGAGAGGCACAGGACCAGTGTCAGATGATACCCTTGTGGTTGAAGCCTTCCAACTGTGGGCCATTTTTGCCAACAGTTGATACGCCTATAGCTGAAGCCGTCTTTCTGTGTCTGTCTTCCAGGTGTAGGAGATTTTGCTGTGAGTGACGTCAGTTTCCTCCCAGACCCCTGTGCGCTTCCTGAACAACAAAAGAAGCGCTGTTTAAATGAGAAAGAGAAGTTGGTTTATGCGCCGCTGTCTGGAGTTGGTGGTGTGCTGTATGACAAAGATGCGGTCTATGTTGATCTTGGCGGCAGCCATGGCTTCCAGGAATCGGTGAGAGGAAAGTCACAGGAAGTGATGTAGTCAGCTTTTACATACTGAAGCTTTTTTATCTCTATTGGTAATTACGGTAAAAACCACACTGCGTATTGTAAATATACAGATGATGTAGTTTTACCAAGGAGAAACTAAAAGTCATGTCCTCCATTCTGTTGCCAGTACACACAGGGGATCCTAGGTCTTCTAGTGTGAACATTGCATGCGGTTTGTACTTGTACTTCCTGTCTCTCTCTATACAAGCATACCTCATTTTATTGTGCTTTGCTTTATTGCATTTTGCCAAAAATTTGCCTTTTTTACAAATTGAAGGTTTGTGGCAACCCTGTTTCGAACAAGTCTGTTGGTGCCATTTTTTCCAACAGCATTTGCTCACTTTGTGTCTCTGTGTCACATTATGGCAATTCTAACGATTGTTTTCAGTATGTTTGTTACAGTGATCTGTGATAAGTGATTATCGCTTACTGAAAGCTCAAATAATGATTAGCGTTTTTTAGCAATAAAGTATTTTTAATTAAAGTATGCACATTGCTTTTTTAGACATAATACTATTGCACACTTAATAGACTACAGTATAGTTAGTATAAACATTAACTCTTATATGCACTGGAAAACCAAAAAATTCATTTGACTCATTTTATTGTGGTAGTTTAGAACTGTACCCACAGTATCTCTGGAGGATGCCTGCACAATATCAGTATGTTTTTTAGCTCTCTTTGGTCTTTCTCTTTTTTTATTTTTCTCTCTAAACATATATTTATTTATCTAGATTATATTATGTATATTTAGATTATTACATGTCAATACCATGTATTTGTGTACATATATGGTCTTTGTGTGTAGGGGTGTCTGTGAGACAGAGAGAAGTAATATTATATGGGCTTCAACTTTAAATGCTTTTGCAACTTTAGGGGGGCACCAAAGAATATGTGATTCCATTGTTCCCTGTTAGTATTTGTAGAGCTGCTTTGGTCTTTTTTTAGAGCTGTGTGATATTTTGCTGTATGGATAAACCTTGTTTATTGAACCAACCCTTGGCAGTCTGTGGCGGGGGGCGGGGGGCCACCCCTAGATTCCCTTGGTTTGAACATTGCCTCACTTAGTACCCTCGATTATGCAGTTTTGCTTATTGGGAGGGATCTTTTTATGCAGTAAATTCCTTGAGATGAAAATTTTGGATCAAAAGACAGAATTTTTTTTAATGGACTCCAGATTTTCATTTCTTTATTCTGCAGAGGGGTTTTATTGGGCCAGAATAAATATTTTCTGTAGCATTGGCACTTACGGTTTGTGTAGCTAAGTATTTAGGTTATCAGGTTGTATATGCCATGAACTGGGAAAGGTTTAATGAAGACAGAGGTCAATTTTAGACTTGGTTATAAGAATTTTATTTATTTTCTATCTTTTTATTTATTTTTGAGGCAGTAAGAAATGATTTTAGGAACTATGTTTAGGATAATTTTGAGAAACTGATTGAAACCAGTGTGTCTCTCTTCAGAATCCTTGTGTATTCCTCACTTTCCCTTTCTTGGTGGCCTTGACAGGACGAGGTGAGGCCCACCCATGAACTGGTACAGAGCCTCATTTCCACCCATTCCACTATTGATGCCAAGATGGCTTCAAGTAGAGTGACACTTTTTTCTGATTCTAAACCACTGGGATCTGAGGATATAGATAATCAAGGGTAAGTTTACCATTTTCCTGTTTTTCATAAAAAATATGTTACCTATAATTATAAGATTATATCACCCATAATTCTGCCATCAATATACATTTTGGTGGGATGCATTCCAAGCTGGTTTTGTTTTGTTTGCTCTGCTTTATATGTACATATGTTTCTGAGGGCTTTTCAGTTATGTGACATTACGTGGAGGTATTCTTGAAATATTATACAAGATTCAGTTTTTAGCAGACCCAGAATACTCCTCAGATGTCACAAAATGTTTTCTGTAGGTTGCTTTTGGTTTCTTAGGAGACCTGAGGCCACTTGGCTTTCTCTTAGTGGCCAAATGCTAGTACAGGCAGAGTAAGGAAGCTCGTTCAGGTGGCTGTTGAGAAGCTACATATCTTGTCTCTAAAAGTTTTCTTTAAATTGTTTTATATTATCTTCTGGGTCAGTATCCACTAATATCTAGCTTATGTGAATTATTTTCAGTCTGGGTTGGGAATTTGTATATCTTACACATAGTGAATGTTCTGGTTTTATTGTAGTGATTTATGTATGACTCCCAATAAAAAATCAGTCTGAAAATGATTGAAATTATCTAGGTTAGAATTTATTATAAATGTGTGCAAACAAAGGAAAATTTTTTGGAAACATTCATCTGCTCTAACTAGCAGATGGTATAGCATGGTAGGTAAGTACAATATTCTTCGTATGTTATTCTTTTTACATTCGTTAGCTGTCATTCTTTAACAGGAAGCTCTTACACCTTTTTATTTAATAACACTGTTGACTAATTGACTTTTTAAAAAATTCCATTTGTCATCATCCCATTGCTATCATTCTTTTTTCATGCCTATATGGTCCCTTCAGTCTGTCTCCTGTCCTTTTGGCACTTCCCTGTTAGCCTTTGAGCACTGCTTTTGACACAATAGGATGTGTTCCAGGCTTACTTTGTACTTTCCTTGCCTTGGATCTGGAGTCAGTCATTTAAGGACCATCTATTTTGAGCTTGAAAATGGTCAGTCTTGGGATGCCTGAATGGCTCAGTTGGGTAAGTGTCTGACTTCGGCTCAGGTCATGATCTCATGGTTCTGTGAGTTTGAACCCCGCATTGGGCTCTGTGCTGGTGGCTCAGAGCCTAGAGCCTGCTTCAGGTTCTGTGTGTCCTTCTCTCTCTTCCCTTCTACTACTCATGCTCTTTTCTCTCTCAAAAATAACACTTTTTTTTACTTAAAAAAAAAAGATCAGTCTTCTAAAAGATTGATTAAACAGTCACTTCCCTTTGGAGCACTTTTTCCCTAATGCCAGAATTTTTGTTTTTGAAGTTTACCTTTTGATTCTCTGTAAGTTCGTTTGAAGGGAGGTGTTAGGGAACTGTGCATGAGTTTGCATATCATATATTCTAGTTTTTATCAAATCGTTCCTTTCTATGCTGTGTATTTATAACCATTCCATGATATTATTTTCTATTTCTGTGCATAATTATTGACTTGCCATTCCTAGAGTAGCCAGTTATTGTACAAATTGAGTTATTTTGTGTTTACTTGGTAATATAGACACTGGATGCCAAAAGAAGAAAGGCAGATAGATTTGGAAACCGGTCGAGTGCGTCGGAAAGCCATTTTTGGAGATGAGGAAGATGAGTCTGGAGATAGTGATGAAGAAGATGATGAAGAGATGTCTGAAGGCGACAGGTTGGAAAATGGCTCTAGTGCTGATGAATCGGAAGAGGAAGCAGAAGCTGAAATGACTAATAAAATGTATATGGTGGGTAAAGGTGTCAAACGGCAGAGACTTGAGGAGATGGAAGAAGACAATGAGGTGGATTTGCCAGCATTTGCTGATAGTGATGATGACCTTGAGAGGAGTTCAGAGGAAGAAGGAGACGCAGAGGAAGCTGATGAAAGCAGTGAAGAAGAGGATTCCACTTCAGGAGAGAGGGATAGTTTAGAATCTAGGGTTGTTGGAGACCGTGGTAAACCAGGACTTTTACAAACTAATGGTTTGAGTGACAGTTTGAATCTGGAGAATCCTTTGACAATCAGAAAAGCAACCCTCACCACTTCAGATTCAGGTCATTGCACAGCTGAAGAGGCATTTGCATCTGGGGATGAAACTGAAGAAAGCTCTTCTCTCAGTACAGAGGACGAGGACTCAGAAAATGAAGAGGCTATTAAGAAAAAGTTTCCAGAGGCTTCTAAAGTGGCCAGTGGTCAGAGACTGGGGTCAGAGAACTTAATTGATGAGACCAGTGATGTAGAAGACTTACTCAAAGAGGAAGAAGATTACAAGGAAGAAAATAACTATTCCACAGAAACTTCAGGTGTGCTTAAATTTAATGTAGCTGTTGGTATAAACTTGGCACTGAAAATGTTCTACCAATAGAACGTCTACAGGGGCACCTGGGTGGCTCAGTCCGTTGGGTATCTGACTTTGGCTCAGATCATGATCTAGTTGTGTGTGGGTTTGAGCCCCGTATCAGGCTCTGTGCTGACAGCTCAGAGCCTGGAGCCTGCTTCAGATTCTGTGCCTCCCTCTCACTTTGCCCTTCCCCTGTCATGATCTAGCTCTCTCTCTCAAAAATAAATAAACATTAAAAAAATTAAAAAAAGAATGTCTACACTTGGGAGTCTGCTCTTTTGGAGATTTTGTTAACTGTTCAAATATTGCACCTCATAGGATTTCAGGATGAATACAGAGAGGACAAATAAACAGACTTAATTGATGTTGGTGTTGGTCCTTTCAGGCGCTCTCAAGTGGAAGGAAGACCTTTCCAGAAAGGCAGCTGAGGCCTTTTTGAGGCAGCAACAGGCGACTCCAAACCTTCGAAAGCTTATTTATGGGACAGGTAAGAGCTCTAGTTCAGATCCAGAAACGTTTTAGTTTCTTAGACAATTTTCTGGAAAGGAGATGAAGTTGACTGAAGGATTTGGGTGGTCCTTTTGATATCCGTATGATATCCCTGACTGTCATAGTTTGTATGTGGCAGATGTTTTTAATCATCAGCTCACAGGTTTGTCATAAAACTGTTGATGAGAGTACTCTCTATTATGTCATTTTATACCCTCTATACAAGGTCCTTCATGGGATTTTTTTTGGGTAGAATTGAGTGCCAGACAAGAACAAAGTGGTGCATTTTGTATTGTGGTCACCAGTTACTGTGTGGTTAGAACAATGCCAAAGGAGTGTATAGGAGCAGAGCATTGAATCAAAGGGTTGGTGTGTACTGATTTCCCTTCAGGTTTTGCCTAAGTACTGTTGGTGATTAGAGACTCAGCAGTCTTCAAGAGAATGGCTTTATGCTGGTTAAAAGCTTGCCTTTAAGTGTCCTTTCCTTTCCCAGCCCCCAATATTATATCTCCTTACTGGATTCTTTGTTGCTTTCTTGCAGGAGGGCCTAAGTCCTCCAGACATTGTGAGCAATAGTTCCCTGGCCTTTTCTCTGCCTATAGCTGATGCACTCAGGGGCACCGCCATACCTACCACAAACAGGGACCCTCAGTCCTTTAGGGTGAAGATTTCTTCTCACTTTTTCGTCATGGTGTCTCTTCAGTGACAGAGGACAATGAAGAAGAAGATGGTGATACCAGGGAGGAACTCGGAGGATTGTTCCGTGTCAGCCAGCCTTCAAGAGAATGTAAGCACAAGCTTGATTCTTTGGACTGCTCCAGATTTCATGTGGAGGCGCCCCATGATTGGGATTTAGAGGAGGTAAGGCTGAAATAATATGTTTGACTTAAGAGACATCTAAGGAATTGTTCTAAAAGAAGATTATGTGATTTCAGTATTGCCTATTTGTTATTGGCTCCTCATTTTTGTAAGTTAATAGGACATTCCCCCAGATATTGGACTACTTATTTTATGCATCCTAAGCAATAATGTGTTTTGGGTTTAGGTAGACTATGTGCATGTGTTATGGAGAAAAGGAAAATGTGGATGGTAGTGTTAATCTTTATTTTGAAGCATTGCACATAAGTTTTCATATATTTGAAATATTTTGTGTTTTATAACTAGGGTATACCTCATGACCCTGAGTTAACATTTATAATTTCTACTATTTGTAAGCAAACAAATCCATGACACTGGTAAATTTTCTTTCCCTGTTCACTATTCTTTAGTCACACTGGGATTCATTAAGTTCTCAAACTTAACAGGCTTAATCCCATCTTAGAAAACCCTCAGTTTTCTCTTCTGGAATGTTCTGATGTTCTTAAGGCTGGCTTCTTTTGATCATTCAGTTTAGCTTAAATATCACTTCTCAAGAGAGGCCCAATCACTATCATATTCCTAATATAATTCACTGAGTAGCACTTAGGCACTTTAAGAGATTTTATGTAAATTTTTTTTTGAAGTAAAACTTCATACAGATTATAGAAAACCACATAAAAACAACCATCTAAGTTAATGGATTAGATGAGGTTACACCTGTAACCCATGTGTCTGTCCCAGTCATAGTCCTCCCTGCAGAAGGAACCATGACTCTTATGATAATCATTTCCTTCTTTTCTTCATAATTTCATCCTTCAAGTTTGCATTAATAAACACCATAAGTTAGTTTTATCAGATTTTTTTTGGTTTATTTGTCACTATGCCTTTTCAGTCTCTCAATCTGCAAATCCCCTGCACACATCTCTTTTTTTTTTTCCTCTTATATTTTATTCATTTAAGAAACTGAGTGTTTGATGTGTAGAGTTTCTTATATTTTGGTTTCTGTGGATTGCATTACATCCTTAAGTGCAGTTTATGAGGCTCTTCTCCTCTGTATTTCCTATAAAATGGTACAGAACAATACCAATAGAACTGTCTGTGATGATGGAAATGATCTGTACATCATTGAGCTGTCCAGTGTGGCTGCTTGTGACTGTTAAGACCTTTAAATGTAGCCAATGAGACAGAAGAACTAAGTTTTTAATTGTATTTTAGTTTTATTTAATCTTAATTAATTAGAATGTACATAACCATGTGGTTACAGCTACCCTATGGACAGCACATCTAGAATTTGATTAGATTTAGGTTTGATTTTTGTTGTTTTGTCAAGACTGCTCCATAGATTGTGGTGTTTGTTTTTAGGAGGCACATAAAATCATCTTACGATTTTAAAATCTGTTGAGCCGGGCGCCTGGGTGGCTCAGTCGGTTAAGCGTCCGACTTCGGCTCAGGTCATGATCTCGCGGCCCGGGAATTCGAGCCCCGCGTCCGGCTCTGTGCTGACCGCTCAGAGCCTGGAGCCTGTTTCAGATTCTGTGTCTCCCTCTCTCTCTGACCCTCCCCCGTTCATGCTCTGTCTCTGTCTCAAAAATAAATAAAAGTTAAAAAAAAATTAAAAAAAAATAAAATAAAATCTGTTGAGCCTCAATGCCTAGCTAGATCCATTAATTTATTAAGGATGTAAAATGGTGATATTCTGTTCAAATTGCTCTTAATTTATTAGCTGGAATACCCCGCTAAAGGGAAACTTCCCCTCATCTATTTGCTTACCCATTTCTCTACAAGCAGGATGAATATTTGATTCTTTTTGTTAGTTTTCAGAATGATTCTCCAAAAGTGACTTTTTTTTTTAGTATCATTTTCAGCTCATAGAATTTAATATCATTGAGTGTTTCCTTCCACTGAATTTGTTATCCTTTTTGATACTCTTTCATATTTATCCCATATCTGGCCAATGGGTTCCTGGATTCTTTTGACATGATCCTAGTAGTCTTTGATTGCTTTGTTTCTGCCTGATCTGATGAGGTGTTGCAGCATCGTCTCGTACACTTCTGATGCCAGACTTGGAAGCAGCCATAAGAAGTCCTGACTCCTTTTAGAGGAAAATGGCATCTCAGCATCACAGTCTAGGCATAGGAATACACACTGCTATGGATTGGTCATTGTTTCTAGGCCTTTCAGTGACCAGAGCTAGGAGAATCCAATTCAGATGCAGACCTGCAGAGTTCTTATTTAACCTCTTTTATCTTACATGCGTATCTTTGTTTTTCCACTAGAGAATTAATTCCATTTGACTTTGAAGATGATGAAATTAGAAAATTACTAATTTGCTTTACCCTACCTATGTACAAAACAGTGTCAGAATAACATTACATGTATTATTATTAATATGATTACTGAAAACAAAGTTGTTTTCCTCATGTTTCCCCATTTCTCTTTTCAAAAGTGGCTATGTAGGTTTACATTCTCACCAGCAGTGTGTGTGGCTTCTGATTTCTCACATCCTCACCGACACTTGTTATTATCTGCATATATATTTTTTAATTATTATTATAGTCATTCTATTGGTGTGAAGTAGTATCTCATTGCAGCTTTGATTTGCCTTTCCCTGATAGCTTATGGTGCTGGACATCTTTTTTTTTTTTTTTTTTTTTAATGTTTATTTATTTATTTAGAGAGAGAGGTAGAGCATGAGCAAGGGAGAGAGAGGGAGAGAGAATCCCAAGCAGGCTCTGCACTGTTAGCGCACAGCCTGACACGGGACTCAAACCCACAAACCATGAAATCATGACCTGAGCCAAAACCGGTCATTGAATGCTTAACCAACTGAGCTACCTGAGCATCCCAGGCATCTTTTCATGTGCTTACTAGCCATTTAAAGAAATGTCTATTCTTACTGTTTGGCCATTTAAAAAATTGCATTGTCTTTTTGTCATTGAGTTGTAAGAGTTGTTTATATATTCAACTTGTCAGGTATGTGATTTACAAATATTTTCTCCCATTCTGTAGGTTGTCTTTTCTGTGCCCTTTGAAGTGCAGAGTTTTAAATTTTGATGAGGTTTAACTTGTTTATGTTTCTGTTGTTTCTATGTTTGGTATCCTATCTAAAAAAAAGTTGCCAGATGCAAGATCACGAAGGTTTACTCCTATGTTTTCATCTAAGAGTTTTATAGTTTGGTTCTTATATTTAAGTCATTGATCCATTTCAAGTTAATGTCAGTATTTGGTGTGAGAAAAGTTCAACTTCATTCTCTTGCATGTGGATATCCAATTGTCCTAGCACCATTTGTTGAAAAAACTATTCTTTCCCGATTGCCTTGTCTTGGCACCCTGAGTGTAAATCACTTCACCATGGATACATGGGCTTATTTATGGACTCTTAATTATATTTCACTGACTTCTATTTTTCTTTATGCCAGTACCTTACTGTTTGATTACTAATGCTTTGTGTAAGTTTTGAAATTGGAAAGCATGAGTTCTCCAGCTTTATTTTTCTTTTTTAAGATTGTTTTGTCTTTTCTGGATCCTTTGTATTTTCTGTATTTTTGAATCAGCTTTTCCATTTCTCCAAAGAAGCCAAGTGGGATTCTAATAGGGATTGCATTGAATCTGTAGATCACTTTGGATAGTATTGATATCTTAACAATATTCAGTCGTCTGTTACATTAACATGGGCTGCCTTTCCGTTTATTTGGCTCTTTCATTTCATTTCATTTTTAAAAATTTTTCTAATGTTTATTTATTTTTGAGAGAGAGAGATTGTGAACGGGGAGGGGCAGAGAGTGAGAGAGAGAGGGAGACACAGAATCTGAAGCAAGCTCCAGGCTCCAAGCTGTCAGCACAGAGCCCGACATGTGGTTCAAACTGATGAACTGTGAGATCTTGACCTGAGCCGAAGTCGGACACTTAACTGACTGAACCACCCAGGCACCCCTGCTCTTTCATTTCTTTTAAGAACATTTTTTAGTTGTCAGGGTATAAGCTCTGACCTTCTTTTGTTGAATTTATTCCTAGTATTGTTTTCAATACCATTGCAAAAGGAGCTATTCTCTCAATTTCATTTTTGGATTGCTCATTGCTGGTGTATAGAAACAAAATTTATTGTTGTTATATTGATCTTGTATTTTGCAACCTTGCTGAACTCATTTATTCTGATAGTTTTTCAGTGGATTCCTTAGGATTTGCTATATATGGGATCATATCATTTGTGAGTAGAGGTAGTTTTCCTTTCTAAACTAGATGCATTTATTTCAGTCTCTTGCCGAATTGTCCGGTCTAGAATGTCTAGTACAGTGTTGAATAGAAGTGGTCAGAGGAGACATCCTTGTCTTACTTCTCATCTTAGGGGGAAAGCCCTCAGTTTTCACCATTTAGTGTGATGCTAGCTGTGGGGTTTTTTTATGGATGCTCTTGATCAGGTGGAGGAAGTTCCCTTCTACTCTTAGTTTGTTTAGTGTTTTTATCACTAAAGGTCTCTTTTATTATTTTTCGGTCTTTGGTTTCCCTAAGTCAGTTGTTAATCTTCATTAAGTAAGGATTTTCTTCTAACAGTTTTTCATCCTTCAGTGCCCTGCAAAGCTTCTGAGCACAGAGCAGATTTTCTTTAAATATTTGGTGAGTGATTATAGGCATGAAGGAATGAGTAAATGAACGAATTTGATTCTGGAAGGCAGCTATGCTCACCACTATACCACCAACGCTAACGAATTTGATTCTGTATCCATTGTAATCATGCTAGCCTCAAGGCTACTCTTTGAGAGTGAGGTTGTGTATGAAAAACATGATTCATGACCAGAATGTGATTGAGGTGAAAGCCAGGACCTGTCTGAAGATTTCTATAAGTGTGCTTTTTGAAGCCTTGGTAGTAAATGACATGTGCTACCTTAGGTTCCCCAGGAAACAGACTGTGAAACAGAGTTATGTACAAGGCTTTACTATATTTAAGAGGGGTACCCAGAATCTACTACATGTATATACTAGATGATCCAGCAGGTCTGAGACTGGGATCCTCATCAGTACTTTTTGCCCTGTTGTGCTCATATAAGACATTTTGCCATTGTCAGAATATTATCATTGGCCAAAGAGTTGAATTTTCAAATAACCATAATAAGTCTGGATTAACAAATAGTAAGACCAACTTCCTAAATGCTATCTAACTGCATTGCCTTAGGAACACTAATGAACTTTGGAAATCAGTTGCATTGGTAAATATCTGTTTACTTACGAGGTCAGTGGGCTAATAGCACTTCTCCAACCATTGTTTAATGTTAAGACACTTAACGTTTTTATCTCTGTGGTTATACTATCTACATCAAAGATAAGGTTATCTCATTCACCCAACTTGAAATGAGAATTTCCCAAAAAATGTGTCTCGAAAAGTATTTAAAGGCAAGTTTTCGCCTGCTACTGTTTCTTAATAGCACTTGTTTTGTTGAGTAATTGGAGCATGTCAGCTAAGTGTTGACTTTTTTGTGTAAGGTCATGAACAGTATCAGAGATTGCTTTGTGACTGGGAAGTGGGAAGATGATAAAGATGCAGCCAAGATCTTAGCAGAAGATGGTAAGTAAAGGACAGTGTTCTTCAGAGAAGACTGTTATCTATACTTTGTTTTATTCCATATCTTTAACGGTTGGAGATAATAGGCAAACGTGAAATGCTTTGGGGAATGCTGACAGGAGTTTATGGGTAGTATTCTGGTTCCTCTTTTTATCGTGATCTTACTTTCTTCCCTTGGTTAACTGACTTACTAGATATGGACCTTGAAGAAAAGTAGGAAGCTTTCCATAACTTTTATCATGTGTTTGTTAAAAATGGATTTTTGTGTGTGTGAAAAATGCACTCAAATAACATTTTCTGTTAATGATGAAGGTAGTATACATTGTAGAACATTTAGAATACAAAGTTCATGTCATACCATAATCTCCGCCTATGTTAAAAAAACCTTTATTAATTTTTTGAGATTTTTTTCCTTCTAGTTTTTTATAAATTTAAAAATTTTCTAGTTATAATTCTACTTTATATACACTGTGTTGTTAAATTTTTTCAAAGGTTTCATGTTTGCGATTTTATTCTATCATATCCTAATTCAGTTCACAGTTTGTCATTTAAGCAATTTACTTTGCCTGTATTATAATTAACTCTACACTGGGCCACCTTGAAATAACTCTTGGATCACATTTTTTATTTTCATAAGTTAGATTCATAAAAGTTAGAATTATTGAGTGATTTCTATGGACCACAACTGCCAAAAGCTTTTTCAGAAAGTTGTTCTTACTTATGTGCCCATAAGCAGTGTATCTTAGTACTTAACATTTTACTGCTTCCGTTCAATATTGAATACCACCCATAAAAAAATGTTATTTTTGGAAGTTTGATAAAGGAAAATTGTTTCTTAAATTTATAACTGGCATTCTTTTGATTACCAGTAAATGAGAATATTTCTTTCAGATGTGTTGGGTATGGCATTTCGGTGAATTCTTTGTGTTCTTTGCTCACTTTTCTAATGGGATATATAGATATATAGATATAGATATATTTTTTCTGATTTGCAGATTATTCTTTAAAGGATATTTATCCTTCTTCATTTTTGTGTGTTTGAGTGCTTTTAACCACTCACCTGCTTTCTGTCACTATACAGTAATTTGTACCCTCTAGAATTTTATATAAATGGAATCATACAGGATGTACCCTTTTCTGGCTAAGTTCTACTCAGCATAATTATTTTGAGATATGTTCATGCTCTTGCATCTTCATCCCTTTTTATTGCTGAATACTTAATTTCTTTTCATTAGTGAGTAATATTCCATTGTATCATGCACTGCAGTTTATCTGTTCACCTGTTGGTGGACATTTAGGCTATTTCTGGGCTTTGGCTATTGCAAATAAAGCTACTGTGAACATTCTTACACAAGTTTTTGCATGAACAACTGCTTTGATTTCTCTTGAGTACATATCTCACAGTGGGTTAAATGGATATGGCAGATGTATGTTTAATTTTTTAAGAAATAGCCAAATTGTTTTTCCAAGTGATTGTATCATTTTGTATTGCCATTAGCACTTTATGAGACTTCCAGTTATTCTACATCCTTGCCAATACTTGATACAGTCTTTTTAGTTTTAGGTATAGAATGATACCTCATGGTTTTATTGTGTATTTTCCTAATGACTAATGATATTGAGCATTTTTGTGTGCTTATTTTCCAGCTGTTTCTTCTTTGGTGAATATCAAACCTCTTGTCCAGTATTTTAATCTATTTAATTTCTTTAACTCATTTATCACTTGTGATTTTAATTATTTTTGCCCAGTGTGTAGTTTGTATTTTCATATTTAAAAAAAATTTTTTTTTAATTTTTTTTAATGTTAATTTTTTTGAGAGAGAGAGAGAGAGAGAGACAGAGTGTGAGCAGAGGAGGGGCAGAGAGAGAGGGAGACACAGAATCCAAAGCAAAGCTTCAGGCTCTGAGCTGTCAGCACAGAGCCCAGTGTGGGGCCCAGACTCATGAACCGCAAGATCCTGACCTGAGCTGAAGTCAGACACTTAACCAACTGAGCCACCCAGGCGCCCCTAAAATACAAATTTTTTTTAATGTTTATTTTTGAGAGAAGGAGAGAGAGAGGGAGGCACAGAATCCAAAGCAGGCTCCAGGTTCTGAGCTGTCAGCACAGAGCCTGATGTGGGGCTTGAACTCACGAAGCATGAGATCATGACCTGAGCTGAAGTTGGGTGCTTAACCAACTGAGCCACCCAGCCACCCCTGTCTTTTCATATTTTCAACGGTGTCTTTTGCAGAACAAAAGTTTTT
Source organism: Prionailurus bengalensis (assembly GCF_016509475.1). Taxonomy (NCBI): domain Eukaryota; kingdom Metazoa; phylum Chordata; class Mammalia; order Carnivora; family Felidae; genus Prionailurus; species Prionailurus bengalensis. The sequence continues at coordinate 49,701,050 of NC_057351.1, read as the reverse complement.
GATTTTGATGAAGGACATATTATTTTTTAACGGACTGTGCTTTTGATAATGTATTTAAGAAATCTTTGCCCCACTCAAGGTTGTATATTTTCTTCTATGACTCTTACAGTTTTAGGTTTACATTTAGTTCTGTGATCCATTTTGAGTTAATTTTTTATGTGGTATTAGGTATGGATCAAGGTTTCCTTTTATTTTTGCTTATGGATATCCACTTTTTCTAGCACTATTTGTTGAAGACTGTCCTTTACCCACAATGAACTGCCTTTCATTGGTTGACCATATATGGGCAAGATTTCTGGGCTCTGTTCCATTCATATATTTGTTTATTTTTATAGCAATACTGCACTGTTATTTGTAGCTTAACTTATTTTTATTTATTTATTTTTAAAGTTAATTATGTTGAGAGAGAGAATGAGAACACGAGCAGGGGAGGGGCAGAGAGAGGGAGAGAGAGAGAATCCAAGCAGGCTCTGCACTGGCAGTGTAGAGCCTGACACAGGGCTCAAACCCACGAACCATGAGATCATAACCTGAGCTTGAAACCAAGAGTTGGATGCTTCCCCGACTAAGCCACCCAGGTGTCCCTGCACTATTACAGCTTTATAATTAATCTTGAAATTAGGTAATTTAAGTTCTTCAAATTTTATTCTTTTTCCAAAGTTGTTTTGGCGATTTTGAGTCCCTTGCACTTCCATTTAAGTTTTAAGATGAGCTTACCCATTGCTACCAGAAAAAAACCCTGCAGTTTTGATTGGGATTTTGTGGAATTTGTGAAACAATTTTGGGGAAATTGACATTTTAACAATATTGAATTTTCTGATCTATGAACATAAGTAAATCTCTCCATTTATTTTGTTTTTTAATTTTTTTTAATGTTTGTTTTTGAGAGAGGCACAGAGTGTGAGTGGGGGAGGGGGAGAGAGAGAAGGAGACACAGAATCCAAAGCAGGTTCCAGTTTCTGAGCTGTCAGCACAGAGCCCGACACGGGGCTCGACCTCATGAACCATGAGATCGTGACCTGAGCCGAAGTCAGCCGCTTAACCAGTTGAGCCACCCAGGTGCCTCTGTTTTTTAATTTCTTTTAGCAGTGATTTTAGGATGCTGTTCTCACTTATTTCTTAACAAATGTATTCCTAAATATTTTGCATTGTTATTAATATTTAAATGATATTTTAATTTTAGTTGGCACTTATTTGTTATTACACGAAATGGCTGATTTTTGTATATTAATCTCCTATCCTGCAACCATGCCAAATCACTCATTTATAATGCAAAGCTTTTTTAATATATATTTCATACAGATAGATTTCTTGTATCTTGTATTGGGTACTGTATAGTATAAGACCACAACCTGTGTATTAACGTTGATAACATCTGCTGATCTATATAGATTTCCCCAGTTTTACTTATGCTCATATGTGTTGTTTGTGTGTGTGTTTAGTTCTCTGTATTTAGTTCGTGTAGGTTTATGTGTCTACATACAGTTACCAGACAGAACATTTCCATCACCATAAGGATACCTTGTATTACTCTTATAAATACATTTAGCTCCTTTCTGTCACCCATCCCCAAGTTCTGACCCATCAGCTACTTACCTGTTTTTCATTTCTACAGTTTTATAATTTTTAAGAATGTTAAATAGAATCATAGAATATGTAACTTTTTATGATTGATTTTTTTTTTCCTTTTCATCATAGTTCCTAGAGAGGTCCATCCAAGTTGTTCCATGTGACTGTAGTTCATTCCTTTTTATTGCAGAGTAATATTCCCTGATAAGGATGTAGCAGTTTGTTTAACCATTCACCCACTGAAGTACATCTGGGTTGTTTCTAGTTTTTGACTTTTGAGAATTGAACTGCTATGAACGTTTGTGTACAGATTTTTATATAAATATAAACTTCCTATTTTTCTGGGATGAATGCCTAAGAATATAGTTGCTGGGCTGTATGGTAATTGCATACTTAGCTTTATAGGAAACTGCCAGAGTAGTTGGGCTGTTTTGTATTTCCACCAGCAATATATGAATGACCCAGTTTCTTCACGTCCTTGCCAGTATTCAGTGTCATATTATTTATTTTAGCTAATCTGATAGTGATATTTCACTGTGGTTTCATTTTATATTTCCCTGATGGCTAATGATGTTGAGCATTTTGCCATTTTTGCTGCATTTTATAATTTGCAATGTATTCTTTTACAAAATATTTGTGGATGTCTTTTGCCCTTTTTCTTACTGGATTTTTTTTTTTTTTTTTTTTTTTACTGTTGAATATTGAGAGTTCTTTATGTATTTTATTCCATTATTGGATATGTGGTTTGCAGATGTTTTCTCCTAGTGTGTAGCTTATCTTTTCATTTTCTTAATATAGTTCCTTTCACAGAGCAAAACTTTTTAATTTTGATGAGGTCTAGTTTATCATTTTTTCACTTTTAGGAATAATGTCAAGTCCAGGAATTATTTTCTATTCCTAAATCCTGAAGCTTTTCTCCTATTTTTTTTTTAAGCTTGTTTATTCATTTTGAGAGAGACAGAGAGAGAGCGTGAACAGGAAAGGGACAGAGAGAAAGGGAGGAGAGGGAGAGTCCCAAGCAGACTGCGTGTGGTCAGTGCACAGAGCCAACGCAGGGCTCAAACTCACAAAACCATAAGACCGTGGCCTGAGCTGAAATCAAGAGTCAGAAGCTTAACTGACTGAGCTACCCAGGTGCCTATGTTTTCCAAAAGTTTTAAACTGTTCTTTTCCATTTATGATAGTGATCTATCTTGATTTCTTTATAAAGTGTGAGGTTTAGGTTAAAGGTTATGTTTTTGCCTGAGGTGTATATTCCTCCAGCATTTTTTCTTTCATTTATTTGCTTTTGCACCTTTGTAAAAAAATTAGTTGAGCATCTTTGGGTTGGTTTATTTGTGGGTTCCATTGATTCATGTGCAGTCCTTCCACCCATACCACGCGTATCTTGGTTACTGTGATTATGTAGTAAACATTAATAGTGGGTAGAATGATTCCTCTCACTTTATTCTTCTTTTTCAAGATTGGTTTATCCTTGGGCCTGTGACTTTGTGTATAAATTTTATAATCTTGTCTGTGTCTACAGAAAACCTGCTGGGATTTTGATAGGAATTGCATTAAACCTATAGATTAACTGGGGAGAATCTTTACTATTTTGAGTATTGTAATCCAGGAGCATGGTATGTCTCTCCATTTATTTGTCTTTAATTTCCTTCATAAGTATTTTGTAATTTTCAGCATCCTGATAATGCATATATTTTGATAAGTTTATACTTTATTATTTAATTTTGATTGATTTTTGTGTGCTTATCTTATTTTGCTGAACTCACTTATTAGTTGTGAGAGGATTTTTGTTGTTGTAGATTGCTTGGGATTTTCTGCATAGACAATTGTGTTATCTACAAATAGGGACAGTATCATTTGTTTCTTTTCAACCTGTGTGCCGTTTATTTTTGTTTATTAATAATCATTTTGTTTGTTTATTTATTTATCATAGTAAGTGTACTCTTTAATCCCTCTCCCCCTAGTTACCTCACCTCTGGTAACTATCTGTTTGTTCTCTATCACTAAGAGTCTGTTTCTTGGTTTGTCTCTCTTTTTTCCTTTACTTGTTTGTTTTGTTTCTTAAATTCCACATATGAGTGAAATCATATTTATCTTCCTCTGACTTACTTCATTTAGTATTGTACTCTCTAGATCCATCTATGTTGTTGCAGATGGCAAGATTTCATTCTTTTGATGGCTGAATAATATTCCATTGTGTGTGTGTGTGTATGTATGTGTGTATATGTGTATATATATATATATGTATATATATACACATATATATATATACACATATATTTTCTTTATCCATTTATCTGTCAGTGGACACTTGGGCTGCTTTTATAATTTGGCTATTGTAGATAACGCTGCAATAAACATGGGGTGCGTGTACCTTTTGAATTAGTGTTTCTATATTTTTTTTGGTAAATACCAGCAGTGCAATTATAATTATATGTATATTAAATATATTTATATTTATTTTTAATTTTTTTATATGTAATGACTAGGATTAGTGCTAAGAGGAAATTCTGCCTTTTTCCCAATGGTTTTCACTGTTATGTATGATGTTAGTTTGTTTTTTCTCTAGATGCTCTTTATGTGTTCCATTTCTCTCTATTCCTCATATACGGGGAGGTGCTTTTTCTTTTTTTTTTTAATTATGAATGGGTAGTAAATTTTTTCAAATGCCTTTCAGTGTCAATTGATATGATCATACGAATTTTATTTATATATGAATTTTTTTCATGTATGAATTTTGATACAGTAAATTACATTGATTAATTTTTGAATTTTTTAAGATTATTTGCTTATTTTGAGAGGGAGAGAGAGAATCCCAAGCAGGCTGTACACTACCAGCACGGAGCCTGACTCAGGGCTCAAACTCACAAACCGGGATCATGACCAGAGCTAAAACCAAAAGTTGGACACTTAACTGACTGAGCCACCCAGGTGCCCCAGGTTTTGAATTTTGAACCAGCTTTGCATACTGGAATAAATCCCACTTGGTCATGATATATAATTCTTTTTTTTTTTTTTTAAGGTTTATTTATTTATATTTATTTTTGAGAGAGAGAGAAAAAGGCACAAGCAGGGGAAGGGCAGAGAAAGAGGGAGATGCAGAACTCGAATCAGGCTCCAGGCTCTGAGTCCACATCAAGCCCGACATGGGGCTCAAACCCACAAACCATGAGATCATGACGTGAACTGAAGTCAGACCCCTAACTAAGCCACCCAGGCACCCCAATATATAATTCTTTGTATATGTTTTTGAACTTTATTTGATAGTATTTTTTTTTTTTAACGTTTATTTATTTTTGGGACAGAGAGAGACAGAGCATGAACGGGGGAGGGGCAGAGAGAGAGGGAGACCCAGAATGGGAAGCAGGCTCCAGGCTCTGAGCCATCATCCCAGAGCCTGATGCGGGGCTCGAACTCACGGACTGCGAGATCGTGACCTGAGCCGAAGTCAGACGCTTAACCGACTGAGCCACCCAGGCGCCCCTATTTGATAGTATTTTGTGAAGGGATTTTGCATCTAAGTTTATGAAATACTGGTCTATAGTGTTGTTGGTTTTTTGTTTTTGGGGTGTTTTTTTTTTTTTTTTTTTTTGGTACCATCTTCATTTAGTTTGGGTATTGGAATAATACTGGCTTCATAAAATGAGTTGCAAAGTATTCCCAATTTTCTATTTCCTGGGAGAGATTGTATAGAATTAGAATGTAATTTTAAGTATTTGGTGTAATCTGTAGTGAAAAGGTCAGGGCCTGGAGATTTCTTTCTTGGCAGTTATAATGACAAATTTTATTTCATTAATAGTTATAGGATACTTTAAATAATTTAGTTTATTCCATCTTGTCCAAATTTTGCTATCTGGTTTTCAAGGAATTTCGAAGGCTTTGGGGAAGTGGAAGTTTCATTAAGTGCCTTCTCCAAGAAGCTAGCTTGGGTATTATGAGTGGGTAGTAATCCTAGTGTTCATCCAATAACCTTTCAATAGCTGCAGAATCTGTTGTGATAATCCCATTTTGTTCTGTTTTTTTTGTTTGTTTGTTTGTTTGTTTTAAGTGTGTTTATTTATTTTGAGAGAGCAAGTGAGCACGGGCAGGGGAGGGGCAGTGAGAGAGGGAGACAGAGAATCCCAAGTAGGCTCTGCATTGCCAGTGTGGAGCCCGACATGGGGCTTGAACTCACAAACTGTGAGATCATGACCTGAGCCGAAATTGCCAGTTGGATGTTTAGCTGACTGACTGAGCCACCCACATGCCCCCATTTCATTCTTGATACTGGTGATTTGTGTCCTCCTTTTTCTTTGTCAGTAAGGTTTATTAATTTTGTTGATCTTTTTTTTCAAATAATCAGCTTTTGGTTTCATATCTGTGTTCTGGTTTTTAATTTTGTTGGTTTCTGCTCATATCTTTATTATTTCTGTTCTTTGCTTGTGTTAGGTTATTTTGTACTTTTCAGTCTGCTTAGATTATTGGTGTAAGACCTTTTCTCATTTCTGCTGTGAGCATTTAGTGCTGTAAATTACTCTCTCAGCATTGCTTAATTGTTTTGCCCAAATTTTCTTATGTTGTATTTTCGTTTTCATGAATTTCCTTTGAGACTTCTCTTTGACTCGTGCATTATTTAGTGTGTTATTTAACTACAAAATGTTTAGAAATTTTCTTGTCTTTCTGTTACTGATTTTCAATTTAATTACATTATATTATAAGAACATCCCCTTACGATTTCAAATCTTTTACATTTGTTTAGATTCACTTTATTACCCAGACCGTGCCCTGTGTTGGTAGATGTTCTGTGGGGACTTTAAAAATTGTTGGGTATAGTGTTCTATATATGACAGATTCTGTTAGGTTGGTTGTATTGTTTAAGTTTTCTATATCTTTGGTGATTTTTTAAAAGTTTGTTTTTGAGAGAGAGAGGGAGAGAGAGTGAGTGTGGGAAGACCAGAGAGAGAGGAAGACAGAGGATCTGAAGTGGGCTCTGCACTGACAGCAGAGAGCCCAATGTGGGGCTCGAAGTCTCAAATCACAAGATCATGACCTGAGCCAAAGTCAGACACTTAATTGACTGAGCCACCCAGGTGCTCCATCTTTGGTGATTTTCTGACTAGTTTTATCAGTTGCTGAGAGGAGGATGTTGAAGTTTCCAAGTATAATTCTGGACTTAGCTATCTCTTGCAGCTCTATCAATTTTTGCTTTTTATATTTGAGGTTCTGTTTGATGCACACACATCATTATTATGTCTTTCTGGTAGATTGATCCTTTTATTGCTATGTATTATGGTCACCTCCTATTTACCCCATTGGTGAGGGAGAGATTCCCACTCTAGGGTTATGGAGAAGGCCAAACACACAGCACCTGACAGTGGACAGATGTGATTGACAACAGTTTATCAGTCACATATGCTCACAGCCTGAGGGAAGAGAACACTGCATGCCACACAGGGATTGAACAACCAGGGGGCTTTGGGAGGCAGGCTTTGCACCTAAATAGCATAGGATGACGATTGGTTCCCTTGAGGTGATGTAATTAATGTGTTTGAATAAATTCGTGGGCTGGCAGAGAGGTGAAGTGAAATGTATTAGGTTGAGGAGTAGGTAGGGTGCAGGTGGTCCAACTGAAAAAGAACTAACAGGGTGGGGAGCCTTTCTTGTAGGGCAGGAACATGGCTGGCAGGCCTGCTCACAGCTAAGTCTTTGAGACCCTGTGAGGCTCAAAGATGTCAAGGCAGCACATGAAATTTTAGGTCTTACAGTTCAGTTAAGTCCTTCTTTGGCCCTGATCCTCTTCTTTGCTCCGAAGTTTATTTTATGACATATTAATATAACCATTCTTGCTTTTTTTAAAAGATGAGTTGCATGGTATATCTTTCTCCATTATTTTCAGCTTACTTGGGTCGTTAAATCTGAAAGGAATTTCTTGTAAATAGCATATATAATAGTTTTATGTGTTTCTGTCCTCTCTGTATTTGTATTTTGATTGGTACATTATGCCATTTACATTTAAGGTACTTACTGGTATGTAATTGCTTAAGTCTGATATTTCATTTTTTTTCTTGAGAGAGAGCATGCGAGTCGGGGAGAGGGGCAGAGGGAGAGAGAGAATTTCAAGCAGGCTCCACAGTGAGTGTGGAGCCTCTGTATAGGGCTGGATCCCACAACCCTGGGATCACGGCCTGAGCCAAAATCAAAAGTCGGACGTTCAACTGACTATACCACCCAGGTGCCCTGATTTTGTTGTTTGTTTACTCTGGCTTTAGTTTTTCTATTTTTTTCTGTTTTTCTTCTGTTTTCATTTTCTTCCCTCTATCTTGATATGTTTTCAGTGTTTTTGAGAGTATCTTTTTGTATAGTTTTTGTAGTGGTTGCTCATTGTAATATAGTAGCCTACTAGTGCCAACATTTTACCATTTTGGGTAATATATGGAAACCTTTTTTCCATTTAGGTCCCTTTATCTTTCCTACATTTAAATATTATTGGCTTGAATATTAATGTTATAATTTTTTTTCAATCATTGAATATGATTTTAAAAACTCATAAGAAGGCTAGTTTGTTGTATGTATCTTTATTTCTGTTGTTTGTTTTTTCTTTTTTTCCTGATGGTCCCAGATTTCTCCTTTTATAATTTCCTTACTGTTTAAGAACTTTCTTCAGCCATTTTTCAAGGGAGGTCTGCTGGTGATAAATTCCTGTAGTTCTCCATCTGAGAATGTCTTTTCCCCTTCTATTTCAGAAGGGTAGTTTCACTGGATGTAGAATTCATAGCAAAGCGTTCTTTTCTTCAGCACATAAAAAATATTGTACCACTTCCTCTGGCCTTCATGATTTCAGAGGAGAAAAGCACTGTCACTTTGATGGTGTGCCTCTATAGGTAATCTGTCATTTCTTTCTAGCTGCTCTCGAGATTTTATCTTTGCTTTCCGTTTTCAGAAGTTTGGTATAGATGTCATTGGATTTACTCTGTTTGAAATTTTCTCAGCTTCTTGAATCTGTAAGTTTATGTCTCTTACCAAATTTGAGAAGCTTCAATCATTATTTCTTTCAACCCCAGTATCCTTGTGAGATCTCATAAGTGGTGGATCTTTTGTTTCTGTCCGACAGGTCCGTGAGGCTCTATTCATTTGTTTTTTGGTTATTTCCCTCTATGTTGTTCAGACTAGGTGAATTCTGTTGATCTAGCCTCAGGTTCTCTGGTTCTGTCCTCGGTCATCTCCACTCTTACTATTGATCCCATCTAGCAAGCTTTTAAATTTCTTTCATTGCATTTTTCAGTTCTATAATTTGTTTGGTTCTTCAGTTTCTTTGCTGAGATTTTCAGTTTTGGGGTTGTTGCCATAAGATTTGTAGTTGCTTGATGAAGCATTTTTGTAATGGCTTCTGTAAGATTTTAGATAGTTTCAACATCTGATTCATTTTAGTGTTGGTGTCAGTCAGTTAGTTGTCTTTTCACATTATACTTATAATTTTCCCAGTTTTGGGTATGACAAAGTGATTTTCTATTGTGTCCTGCACATTTAGGTTATTACGTTAGGAGACACTTGGTCCTGTGTAATTTTTTTATTTTGGCAGGCAGTCATCCGTTTGGGTTTAGTGCGCAGGTCCTGGTGTACTTTGTGGACTGTGGTTCTAATGACAATTTGATTTTAGAGCCTTTGTGGTGCTATTTTGATCTGCTTAGTTTATCTTATGCCATTGGTCTCTCTGCAGGTGCTGTTTGAGAGGACAGAGGAGCTTCCTCAGTCTGGGCCCCCTGGTTTGGCTAGGTAGGGGAAGGTTGTCTTGGCTTGTGGGGCAAGTTTGCTTGCTGTAGGAGGATCTTTGCTGGTCCTGCCTGGGCACACGTTGTTTTTAGATGAGGGAGGAGAGTCTCAGGCCTGGCAGAATGTCCCTTTGCCAATAGCCCTTGGCCACCTAGTGTATCTTGGTGTGGAGGAAAGGAGATTCAAGCTCTTCAGGGAAGGTGAACACTTCTCATCACTTATTGTTAGTGGGGCTCTCAAAGCACTTCTTTGCCAGTGCTGCCTCGTTTGTCCAGTGTTGCTGAGATCCAAATTTGTCTGGGGTAGGAAATGAGTCTATCTGGTCTACCTTCGGTTGCTAGCTTGGAGGTTGGGAAACAGTGGCTCTGAGTTGCCTTTCTGTGGGTGTAGTGAGCTACTGGTCATTATGTCATTCCTCTGGTCCTGGGGACCCTCGCCAGCTCTCTGTTTCTTTCTACCTTTCAGAGTACTTTGGTTTTCCTTAGGCTCTTGTGTTATTTCTGGAGTTGGTTATACTTAGTTGGGAGGAACAGAAGAAAATGTCTATACTATCTTTTCCAGACCAGAAATCCTTGGTGGTATTTTGTTTTGTTTGCATTTTAATTCCAGTATGGTTAACATACAGTGTTATATTAGTTTCGGGTGTACAATGTAGTGATTCAACAATTCTGTATATTATTCAGTGCTCACCATGGTAAGTATGCACTTAATCTCCTTCACCCTTTTCACTTACCTCCCACTCACCTCCCCTCTGGTAACCATCTATTTGTTCTCTCTAGTTAAGAGTCTGGCTTTTGGTTTGTCTCTTTTTCCCCCTTTATTCATTTGTTTTGTTTCCTAAATTTCACATATGAGTGAAATCATATGGTATTTGCCTTTCTCTGACTTGTTTCACTTAGCATTGTGCTCTCTAGATTCATTCATGTTGTTACATATGGCAATATTTCATTCTTTTTTATGGCTGAATAATATTCTGTTGTATATTTATACCACATCTTCTTTATAAACATCTATTGATAGGCACTTGGGCTGCTTCCATAACTTGGCTGTTGTAAATAATGCTACAATAAACAAAGGGATGCATATTCCTTTTGAATTAGTATTTTCATATTCTTTGGGTAAATACCCAGTAGTATGGTTACTGGATCATATGGTAGTTCTATTTTAAATTTTTTGAGGAACCTCCATGTTGTCTTTCTAGCTTGCATTCCCACCAACAGTGCAAGAGGTTCCTTTTTTTATACATCCCCACCAACACTTGTTTCTTGTGTTGTTGATTTTAGCCATTCTGACAGGTGTAGGGTGATATTGTGGTTTTTGATTTGCATTTCCCTGATGATAAGTGATATTGAGCATCATTTCATGTGTCTTTTGGCCATCTGTTTGTCTTTGTAGAAATGTCTATTCATATCTTCTGCCCACGTTTAATTGGATTATTTGTTTTCTTGGGTGTTGAGTTGTATAAGTTCTTTATATATTTTGGATACTAACCCTTTATTGGATATGTCATTTGCAAATATCTTCTCCCATTCCATAAGTGGTCTTTTTCTTGGTTGTGGTTTTTATTATAACTGGTGAAGGGAGAATTGACAGCTTCCTGATATTGAGTCATCTTTTTCAAATATATGGTAATCTATATTTGTTTAGTAGATAACATTAATAACACCTACTTAATTAGGTCATGTTGAAGAATGTAGTTAAGACATGTAAAACAGTTAGAGTAGTGCCTGGTATATACAGCACTTGAAAGTGTTAGCTAATGTTATTCCATGTGTTCCTTGGTAGCATATTAACGCTTTTTTAAATTTTTAAAATAAAGTTCCAGCACATTTCTCTTTAGGCTCATTACTAAGTATTTTATCCTTTTTTTGTTTTTATTACAAATGGAATCTTCTCATCTATTGTATTTTCCTTGGCTCTTTGGTTCTTTGCCTCTTTTTTATATGAAAATGTTTTATCTAAATACTGCTTCCTGAAGGAGTTTCAGTATCTTTTTCTTTTAAGGATAGGACCCAGAGCTAAACTTAGAGTTCCGAAAACAAAAGGATGAATGAATTAATGAGCTTTTCATGTGGTTTGGCACTGTTTTAGCTACCAGTCTTACTCTAAAGGCTGTATTTTATGTAATCTGAGACTTTTCCTAGATATGTCACTCATTGTGCTGTGTTGATCTTACTTTCAGACTCTTTTTCCCATGTGGGATTTATTAATCAAGCCATGTTTTTTTCATGTCACTTTTGGGTTACTGTTGGTCTTGGGGACTCACCTGCAGGGTAATCCACGCGTCTCTGTGTACATCTCTGCTACAGAGTGTTTATCACGTGTGTTAGAAAGATCGCTCTTGGTTAAGTGAGCTATTGAAGTAAAGTAAGGAAATGCGGGTGTCCATTTGCTTCATCTAAACAGGTGATGAAAGTGGTGCCTGGGTGGCTCAGTCGGTTAAGTGTCCGACTTCAGCTCAGTTCATGATCTCACAGTTCGTGAGTTTGAGCCCCATGTCAGGCTCTGTGCTGACAGCTTGGAGCCTGGAGCCTGCTTCAGATTCTGTGTCTCAGTCTCTCTCTGGCCCTTCCCTACTCAAGCTCTGTCTCTCTGTCTCTCTCTCAAAAATAAACATTAAAAAAAAATTTAAACAGGTAATGAAATACTGATAATTTAACAAGAAGAAGAAGGCTATGTATGTATAGGATTCTCCTGGGGTGTGTAGCAATAAGAAGGGTAAAATTGAGGTTTGGGCTTCAGAGTGCACAGTGCATGTGGTAATGCTAGAGTGTCACTTGCTGGCCCTATTCACAGAGGATTTATTTGGATATTCTTTTCCCAGAAGAGCTCTATGGTGACTTTGAAGACCTGGAAACAGGGGATGTACACAAGGGAAAACCAGGCCCAGATACTCAGGTATGACTTTGCCGTGGCTGGCTGTGAATTATGGTCCTTGATCTGTGGTCATTATGTTCTGAGAGAGGCCCATATTAAGAAATGCACATCTTGGGGCGCCTGGGTGGCTCAGTCGGTTAAGTGTCTGACTTCAGCTCAGGTCACGATCTCACGGTCCGTGAGTTCGAGCCCCGCATCAGGCTCTGGGCTGATGGCTCAGAGCCTGGAGCCTGCTTCCGATTCTGTGTCTCCCTCTCTCTCTGCCCCTCCCCCGTTCATGCTCTGTCTCTCTCTGTCTCAAAAATAAATAAACGTTTAAAAAAATATATCATTAAAAAGAAATGCACATCTTACTTACTATCTGTGTAGATTACAGAGTGGATGGATTCCTTCCTAAAAATATGGAGGTTGTGAATAGATCAAAGTTGTTAGTTATTCTTGATCTTTTGGGTGACACCTACTACCTCTTGTTATCATTATAATTCTTCAGTCATAGAAGTTTATCTCCCAAGTCACTGTCTCTCTCTCTACCATTCCTTTTGCCATCATTCTCTTCTTCTTAAATTTAAGTACCATTTAAAATAATTAAATCCCTATTCTCCCCAATATTTCTTTAGAACAATTTCTGGGGAGCATCTGGGTGGGAATACTTGTTATTTTTATTTATATTTGGCATTCCAGCCAGATGAAGGAGTGACAGTTTATTGTGCTGCAGATGCCTAAATGCCTCTTGTAGCAGTACATGTTTTTTAGAGCCAAGGTCTGTGTTTTGTTTTGTTTTGTTTTGTTTTGTTTTGTTTTGTTTTGTTTTTTTGTTTTGTTTTCATGATGACCACAACCAAGATTTTTGCAGCTCGGATAGAACTTTAAAAATCTGGGGCGCCTGAAGGGCTCAGTTGGTTAAGCATCTGACTCTTGATTTCAGCCAAGGTCATGATCTCATGGTTCGTGCTGGCTATGTGCTGACTGTGGAGCCTGCTTGGGACCCGCTCTCTCCCTCTGTCTCTGCCTCTCCTGCTTGTTCTCTCTCTCTCTCTCTCTCTCTCTCTCTCTCTCTCTCTCTCCCTCTCAAAAGAAATAAAATAAACATAAAAAAAAAGAACTTTAAAAATCTGCTTTAATGTTTAAAGAAAAGATCTCCACAAACTTTTACAACTGTTTCTCTTATGGAAATTTAAGATTGAAGATGTAGAAGAAGTTAAGGAAGAAATTGACCCCAATGCAGAGGAAAGTGCCAAGAAAAAGCATTTGGATAAAAAGAGAAAATTGAAGGAGATGTTTGATGCAGAATATGATGAAGGAGAAAGCACATATTTTGATGATCTTAAAGGAGAAATGCATAAACAAGCACAGGTAAGAAAACTTGGTTCTTATCAGCTTCATTTCAAGGCTATAGTACAGTATTGTGAATATGTAATTTTGTTTAGGTCTCTACTCCCTGACCTGCTTCTGTGCCTCCTGTTTGGACTCTTGGGTCAAGCTGCAGATGAGTGTTTATTCATGTGATCATCTGATAGTTTCTTCAGTCACAAATGGACCAGAAAGATACCAGTGTCTATTTTGTACCAAGCATTGAGGTAGCAAAAATGGCTAAGATAGGCTGCAACTGTTGAGGATCTCATAGTGTAGTGATTTATTTATTTAAATACAAGCATTGCTGTAGCATTCTGATTACTGCTCCCTGGAACCATAATTAAATAATTTGAATGGGCAGGTGATTCTTGTACATACCAGTCTTATGCATGTACCAATGCTCTCCAGGGAAGCTAAATACTCACCTTGGGCAGAGTTCACAGGATATTTCAAGTGTCAGGTCAGATGTGGAGACAAAGGGAGCATATGGAATGCTGAGAAGGAGATAATCTGGCCCTCCTACCTGCTATGCTAAACAGACTGAGCTGATGAACTCACTCTGAAGGACACACAAAGATGTGTGTGCAGGTGATGGCAAATGTTTGAATTGCGCTTTGACAAGGGTGGGGGGGTACCAAGAGTGCCTTTAAGCTAGAATATACCCTAATACATCTTATACAGGTTAAATAATGTGATTTGTAAAAATGTGGTCAGCAGGCTTTCCCCAACCTAGGCCTTCATCTATTCAGGTACCTCCTGGTTAGCCATTAATGTGTAGGTTCCAAGTCTGTATTGACCTTTGATAGAAGTAACTAAGTCATGTAAAGCTAGTTCTGAAGTCTTTGCTTCAATTCATTTATTACTTAAAATCACCTAGAATCTTGTAGGCCATTGTAAAGGACTTTGAATTTTTTATGCTGAGTGAAATGGGGATCAATGGGGGTTTTGAACAGAGGAGAGATATGTGTGACCTGCTTACCTTTGAAAGCATTGCTGTGGCAAGAGTTCAGTAAGATTAAGGTGACTCACACTGTGGGGTGGGGCGGTGTGTGGCATGGAGGAAAAAGAGTCAAATTCTGGGTATACTTTTGAAAGGTGGATTAAAGGTAGATTGAGTGTGGGGTGTGTGAGAGGAAACAAGGATGACTTACTGGGAGTCGAGTTGTCAGTAAGATAGGAAAGCCTCTAGTTGGTGCAGGTTTGTCCAGGAAGGTGAAGTTTAGAGCTGTTTGGTTTGAGATCTGTCGCAGACAAGTGGAGCATCAAGTAGTCAGTGAGGAGCTCTGGAAAGAGGTTGGGGCCAGGGACTCAGATGTACAGCCCTTAGCATCTAGATGCTACTTAAAGCCATAAAATGGATGGGATGACCTGAGGAGTGAGCATGGAGACAGGAGAGAGGACGGGCACTGACAGTGGCTGCTCCATTGTAAGAGGCCAGCTGGAGAGGAGGAAGCAGCAGTGGGATTGAGCAGCGCTCAGGAGATAGAAGACATCTAAGAGAACATGAGGTATGCTGGAAACTGCTGTGGAAAGAGGGATACATTATCTTAAATCCTGCTGATGTGTTAACTGTGATGAAGACAGGATTGACAACTGGGTTGGGAATGTGGAGGCCTTACATGATTTTGGTAAGCATTGTTATGGAGTGTGGGTTAAAGACCAGTTTGGGGAGGATTCAAAAGAATGGGAGCAGAGGCTGGAGGCCATGACTATAGAAAAATTTGGGGCCATTTTACTTCAGAGAGAAGCAGAGAAATGGGGCAATAGTTGGAGAAAGAGTCAAAAGAAGGTGTTAAGACGGGAGAAATAACAGGCAAGACCTGTTGGAATAAAAATGAATGATAGCTAGTATTGCAAGTGAAGTTTGGCATTGAATAGAGGCACAGATAAATAAGCTATAACGGCTGCCCAGTAGAACTTTCTGTGATAATGGAAATGTATATCTGTGCTGTCTTGCATTGTAGCCACGAGCCACGTGTTGATACTGATCACTTGCAATGTGACTATTGTGACCGGGAGACTGAATTTAAAGTTTTTAATTTTAATTAATTTCAGTAATATAATAAGTTATAGATATAATAATAACAAGCTATAATGAAAGGCTGAATGGGGGTGTAAACCCTGGTAGAGGAGTTGACTGTGGAAGTTCTTTTAGACTACTTAGATCCTGAGTGAATTAAGAAACAGCAGCTGAGAGTGAGAATGAGGGAGGAGATACTGGATATTCAAAGAAAGGAAAAGTGTGAAACAATTGTTTGCAGAGTAAGAAAAGAAAGAAGTTAAGAGTGTTCGCTGACCAGCATGAAGGGCTGCTTTCAGAGTTGTTTGCATTTGCTGTGCTTGGAGTAGCAAAGAAGAAAACAAACCGTAAAGATAAGAGTGGATGTTATTTTTAATAAGGATAAAGTGTAAATGATTCTGTCCATGTTCCTCTATTGAGAAATTGCTTGTCTTAAAAATGTTAACCTTACATTTATTAAGATAACAGCTATGTGTTTTTTTTTATTGTCCTCCCCCCCCCCCCCCCCCCCCATATATAGCTTAATCGAGCAGAATTTGAAGATCAAGATGATGAAGCCAGAGTTCAATATGAGGGTTTTCGACCTGGGATGTATGTTCGAATTGAGATAGAAAATGTCCCCTGTGAATTTGTGCTTAACTTTGACCCCCATTACCCAATGATTTTGGGTGGTTTGGGCAATAGCGAAGGCAATGTCGGATATGTACAGGTAGGTACCCTTTGCTGCATGCTTGACAATTGGGGTTCTTTGGATGTACTTCCACCAATAATCTTATTGAAATTGAAATCTCTTCTCCCCTCAGATGCGTCTGAAGAAACATCGTTGGTATAAGAAAATCCTCAAGTCCCGAGATCCAATCATTTTCTCTGTGGGGTGGAGGAGGTTTCAGACCATTCCACTCTATTACATCGAAGACCACAATGGGAGACAGAGGCTTCTAAAGTACACTCCACAGCACATGCATTGTGGAGCAACTTTTTGGGGTAATACGCTACTAGAATAACCTGCTTGTAGATTGATTTAAACCGTTTACTCGTTATCGTTATAGTTTTGCTTTTCTCCATTAAATCTCAATTCATAAGATTTTTCTTTCTCTTTTTTTTGGATTGGAGTACATATTTAAAATAGAATCCAAAATTTGTGATTCACTGTATTTTTTTTTTTTTTTTCTATTTTCTTTAAGGTCCTATTACTCCACAGGGAACTGGGTTCTTGGCAGTACAGTCTGTTAGTGGCATAATGGTAAATATCTTGAATGTTTTATTTTCCAGATTATGTTTGAGCAATATATCTTAAATATGGAATATGTACATGAAACTTTAAGTTGCAAGTGACATGTTTTTAGTATTTATAGTAAGCTTCTCTTTGCTTTTAGTTTTCCTGTGTCTTTTTAAGTAAGGTGTGGGAATGGAGAAGGGAGAGGTAACATTTTATATTTGTATGCATTTTTTGGACTTATTTTTCTAAAAATATTTAAGTGGTGCTCACCATGTACTAAGCATTGTACTCGGCTCTAGGGATATACCGGATGCCAGGTAGACATAAGACTACCCCTTGGTACTGCTTGTTTAGCAGAGTATGTTCACACAGTCTTCGTTTGATCAATCAGAGTAGGTTTTATCGGCCCAGTTTGACATAAAAATTGAACAATGAGCAGATGGAATCTGCCCTGGTGGTCTAAAATTTAATTTCTTAAACATTGTAACCAGATTTTCATATTGCTTTCCATTCTGAATCAGTCATTGTTGTGAAATTACGTGATTATGAAATCACCCTCTGGAGAATATTCAAGACATCATCATTAGTTTGGCTTATTACATGTATTATAGTTTCACATTGTTTTTGCTAAAATAATTGCTTTGCATGTTCACATATTCTTTCTTGTTCTTAGTTGATTGTAAGTGAAATGCACTATGGTAATTTATTGCATCATAGAATTGTAGTTTTTCTCCTTGATGTTGCTCCTGTATTCAAATTTTGGGGGTTCTTCCCAGCCTGATTTCCGGATAGCTGCCACAGGAGTTGTCCTTGATCTGGATAAATCCATAAAAATTGTGAAGAAATTAAAGCTAACTGGTTTTCCATATAAAATTTTCAAGAATACATCATTCATTAAGGTCCGTATATCTGTATATTGACGTTTATGAATGTATATTTTGTGAAAGAAGGAATGAAATACCTCTAAAAATACAGTCTGATGCATTCAAAAGAGTATTGAAATCTTTTATAAACTTGGTCTTTGATATTGGTTTACTTCTTTATATTGGTTTCTGTTACTTAAGTATGCTCAGAAAAGTTTAAGATCAAGTTAACAGAGATATTTACTAATTGAGGCTATTCCTTATTCCATGTGAGACTGTGACAGAGCTAATAGTGAAAATATATAATCTCATTCACTGGGTTTTGTTTCCTGTCCTTTTGTTTTGTGTTAAGAAAAGGGGAAAATCATAGGTTTGTTAAATAGCTCGGTAGAAAAATAGACCAAGTATTTTGTAAAATACTTGTTGGCCAGGGATACAGAGAAATGGATGCTCTGTTCTGCAGTGTAACGTGGGAGGGTGGTTTGAGTGGCATTTATTGAAAATTTTATTAGTAGGGTGTTTCCATTAAAAATACAGTGTTAAGATCATAAAATATTCTTTATATAAAGTAATAATATCACCAGCATTTATCCAACACTCATTATTTCCTGAGCACGTGCACCTAAGTCATAGGATATGAGCTGCAGTCCAGCCCTGTGAGATGACAGCAGAGGCTATCTAGGGCTGTTCAGTCTAGTACATATCTTTTTGATCTTTTCTTCTACAGAGATATCAGTGATGAGCATGCTAATGAACCTACAGTAGAATCTTAATATTATTTTGGGGAAAATGAAATAGAGTTGTATTCCTTTTGACGTAGTAGTTCACTCGTAATGGGGAGAATACATTTTGATTATTTTATCACCATTAAATGAGTTGTTTTTTTAACCAAGGATTTACTTATAAACTAGGAAGTAACATATCTGATTTTGTGTTATGTGGGTTTTTTTTTTTTTTTTTCTTATACCTGTAGGGAATGTTTAATTCTGCTTTGGAAGTGGCCAAATTTGAAGGTGCTGTGATTCGAACTGTCAGTGGCATAAGGGGACAGATCAAGAAAGCACTTCGGGCTCCAGAAGGAGCTTTCCGGGCCAGCTTTGAGGATAAGTTGTTGATGAGTGGTAAATATAATCGTGGTGTAATCATAACAGCATGTTACCGTTCACTGTTGATTTCTAGCCAGTGTGGATTCAAGGCTGTAGTTTAGGTTTTAGAAAATTGGAATCAGCTCCAGCTCTCCCCAGTTGGAGCATCTTAGGCGGTGTACTGAGTCATGCTGTGTGTGGAGCCATGTGATTCAGACCCAGTAAGAGTTTTGTGATATTTAAAATTTTACTTGGTGAAGTCTCTCTTCAAATACCATGCAACTAACTAGAGAAGTTTGGGGTGAATGTTCATTTGTTTGACAGGATCGTTACGAATTTTCTTTTGAAAATGTTCAAGTAAATTACCTCTCTTTCCAGATATTGTCTTCATGAGGACTTGGTATCCCGTCTCCATTCCAGCCTTCTATAACCCAGTGACTTCTTTGTTGAAACCAGTTGGTGAGAAAGACACCTGGTCAGGAATGCGGACCACCGGTCAACTCCGGCTTGCCCATGGTGTCCGACTAAAGCCCAACAAGGATTCTTTGTATAAGGTATGGTCACACATGTGCTCTGTAGATGGGGGTCATCCAGATGCTTTGTACATAATGTTTTTGAATGTTTTGAATTTTCAAGTAGGAAATCTAATGTTAAATTTGAATGAACATGTTGTATATTCATAGAGTATTTTGGCAAGAATGCAGGAAAGTGGTAATAGTTTTCGTGGGTTGGAAAGGAGACAGACTTTTCACTGTATACTCTTTTGAACTGTTTTTTTCCTGCCATATACATGTATTACTTTTAAAAACACTAATGTGCTAATTGTTATTGAAGCAATATGGGTGGGTTTTTTTTGAAAGTTTTAATAAACTTTGTAGTGAAGTGTTAACATGCATACAGAAAACTACACAGATCATAAGCATACGGCTCATGAATTTTAACACACCCAAAATTGCTGTCACCTGGATCAAGCAATAGAATTACCAGCACAACAAAAGCCTCCCTTATGACTGCTAGTCAATACCCCATCTCTACCTCAGAGATAGCCACTATCTTGACTCCTGACAGGTAAATTATTTCTGCCTGTTTTTTGAGTTTTATAAAATACCGCATAAACTATTTTGCCTGTTTTCTTTCATTCGGTTTTATAAGACTCATTCGTGTTCTTTGTATAGCAGGCATTCATTTGTTACTGTCAAGTAGAATTGTATTATGTGACAATGTCAGTTTTATCCATTGATGGACATTATTTCCAGTTTTGGGCCATTATAAATGCTACCCTGAATACTTACGTGTGACTTGTTTGATATACATATGCACACATTTCTTTTACATAGACCCCCCAGGTTAGGATTGCTAGGTATAGGGTATGCATGTGTTCAGCTTCACTGGATGATGCTTGTAGTATTCTGGAGCCATACCAGGTTAGATTCCCACCACCAATAGTTGCCAGTAGTTGGCGTCATCACTATTTTTTTTTTATTTTAAGTTCTCAGTGCCTGTCAAAATCCCATTTCATTTGGATTTTGGTCTTGGAGAACTTTTATTATTTTCTTCACACGTTAATGCATTTGAAAAGATTTATTTTAATGCTGGGTATTTAATTGTTTTGTAATAAGAGGGTAGTTCAGGATATCAGTCTGCCATTCTGCCAGAAACAGAAGTTTCCCAGTCATTACTTTTTTAATGAAATAGTTAATAATACAGTTTTGAATTATGTTATGTGAATTTCTGTTAAAATGCATTACAGGATGTGGTACCTGTTGTCTAGCTTATGATGCTTAGTCTTTTTTTCAGAATGTGACTTCTCCAAGTTCCTTCATTCTAAGCATTTTAGGTTCCTAAATAGAGGAATATTGAGTATTATCATGGATGATGTCTTTCATAGTAAATTTAAAGACGTGGCAGAAATATTCTCTATATAGTTGATGTTGGCCTTGGTAAAGACCTAGGGCACGACTTTCAACTTACTAGTATTTTTGAGGCAGCTAAGAATTTTGATCATCTCAATTTAAGCAGAGAAATTAGACTCCTGTAAAAATTGAATGCAGAGGGTGTTTGGCCTTTGTGTCATTTTAATCTCCTTTTTCTCAGCTGGCTTTCCATTAGAAACAGAATAAAGTTAAACTTTTTAATGGCAGTCAGGGATGGGGACACTTCAGCTGCTGCTGATTGGAGGAAGAACTATGACCTTAAATTCACAGAGGTTGACTGTGAAGATGAACAGCTAGATTATTCTTCTTCAGATACAAGAAACTACCTCAGTGTCCCCAAAATAAGGCGTGGGTTTTCCATTAAAAGAAACTTTGGATCTGTTCATCTGCTCTGTTGAGATTCCCATAGTTCATACCATAGACATGGACACAGTTGTTTTTTTGGAAGAACTATAAATATATTCTATGTATTTCTCTGTTTTGCAACAGAGAAGTATACATTCATTGAGGCAATCCATATTTGATAGACAATTGAATCCTCATTTCTGATGATCAGCAGACTCTGGTGTTACTGATCATATGGAAAAATCAATTCACTGAGAAGATTTTAGGCAAGTTTTAAATGCATATAGAGCATCATTCAGATACATCACTGTCTTTATTTTTCTTTTCAGCCAATCATGAGGCAAAAGAAACATTTTAATTCACTGCACATTCCAAAAGCCTTGCAGAAGGCCCTGCCATTTAAGAACAAGCCCAAGACCCAAGCAAAGGCAGGCAAGATACCGAAGGACAGGCGGAGACCAGCCGTCATACGGGAACCTCATGAAAGGAAGGTACTGTCGATAATGGCTTCCTGCATCTTGCATTTAGATGTGAAAATAGCACTTTCAAGTAGCACATGTGGTGCTTCTGCATTCTCATTTTTCATTGGGAAAGGGTAAGGGCCAGACTTATTCAAGGCACTAGCACCAAAATTTAGAGGAGAGGCCAGAATTCATTTCCCTTTTGTTTAGTCATGCTGTGTCTTACACATTTTAATGGGGGAGTAATGGAAGCATCCAGCTGGCAAATCACTGTATCGTAGTTGTCCATAGTATCCAGAGTGATTAACAGAGGTGGTTTTGTGGTGAAAGCCGTTATTTAAGTATTTTGCTCTAGATATGCTCCTATTTCTGCTTCCATGCAAATTATGATGTCCTAGTTCAGAGTAAATTTTTCCTAGGTTAATGTTCATTTGGATCATGGATTGCTTCTAGTTTTGATACATCAGCTGAGGTGTTTAGGCCCCTGGAAACTTAGAAGGAAAGCATGCTGTAAGAGTATTCTGATGCTCATGGGTTTTGTCCTTGTCAGATCCTTGCACTGCTGGATGCTCTAAGTACGGTGCACAGTCAGAAGATGAAGAAGGCCAAGGAACAACGGCATTTGCACAATAAAGAACACTTCAAGGTGAAGCAGAAGGAGGAAGAAGAGAAACTGAAGCGACAGAAGGACCTCAGGAAGAAGCTCTTCCGAATTCAGGGTCAAAAAGAAAGGAGAAATCAGAAGTCCAGCCTGAAGGGGTCTGGGGAGCCATCAAAATGAGCTTTAAACAGATAGTCTTTGCATCTGCAGAGGTGGATGGTTTCAAATACTACAGTACCTGTAAATGACAGCTGGGCACTGGAGCCCAAGGAAGACCCCTTTGTTGGATATGTTGCCCAGACTGTGCCTTTGAGAAGAGAAATGGAGACTCAGCTGATAGGACGCCCATTCATTCTCAGAGCCTAGGTTGTGTCAAGATTTAAAGCAATATTATTTATGGTTTTGTAGATTCCTTCACATTCCTCTTACCTTAGTTTTCATTTTTTGTGCTACAAAAATATTACTAAAATACTTAATTTTGGCTTAATAGTTTTCATCAGGGATGAATGCTTGATGATTGTGGATAAATTGCTGATTCTGCCATCCTCATGATGCGTCCTCCAAAGGGGAAAAAATATTAACTTGAAAACTCAGCTTTCAAATGTTAGAAAGGAGTGTATGGTTCAGTGCACAGCTGTTTCCCAGAGGCCATGTGATGGGTAATAGCGCAACAGGCTGACCTGACTGCACATAGAAGAATCCAGCTGCTTCTATTAATTTATGTTACCATATATGGGGCTAGTTTTGATCTGTTAAAACAAATTAATAAAAAAATATTTTAAAATTTTCTCAGCTTTCATTTCTTACATGGTAAAAATTGATAGATACAACCCACTTGCAGAAAAACTCTTTGAAGTCCTTCAGTCATTTTTAAGAGTGTAATAAGGATCTGGAGATCCAAGCCCTAAACTACTCCCTTCTGAGGTGACCACCTGTGCTGCTCACTATGGTGTATCCAGAACCGAATGCTATTGGTGCCAGGCATCTTACAGGAGTACAGTAAGTGCAGGGATGAATTAATTAAATTCCTGCTCTATCACTAAATGTGCTTCGATTTTTCTATAACTGCCAATACACTGTGGCCTGGCAGCAAAGCATATAGGGGGACAGAAGGGGGGCTGCCGCCGAGCTTTCTGCCTCCTCCCTTTGCCTTGTGGAGCACACTTTACCTGCCCAAGACCCAAGGTGGCTTGCCAGTCTCAGGTGGGAGCACTTGAATGTGATAATGTGCCTTACAAACTAATTTCTGGCAAAGGTAACCGTGTAATGATATCCTGGTAGGGAACTTGTTACCTAGGTGGAGCTATTTTACCATCATCTTAAATTTCTTTTCCTTTCGGTGGGCTTCTGACGGAAGAGAGAACTGAAGACTGGCCTGGTGCACAAGGCTGGCTCAAATCAAGGATGCCCATCCCAGCCCACGAGACCTTCTGCCCTCCACTGAGGGTAGGCAGTGAGAACCCCAGCCTGGAGGGCCATCCATGCCTGCTCTGGATGATGCCCTCTGCATCTGATAGAAATATGATGCTACCACGTTGACTAATGCAAGGGAAAAGGAAACAGGTGAAACGAACTTTAGTATTCTTATTTTTAAGCCATTATATCTAACATGTTATCATTATAACATACAGCCTGTGTTTTTATATAATGAGATATTTGACATTTCTATTTTTTGTGGAGTCTGAAATTTCGTATGCACTTTACTTTTACAGTGCCTCTCAATTCAGATGCTAAATTTTGTGGAAATACTTGGTCTGTATTTAGGTTTCATTAAGTTTATAGTTTAAAGAACAAGGTTCCTACCCCCTCGTTGTTTTAAATATGACCGAACTTGGTACTGGTTTTTAAGTTGAAATTAATTAAAATTAAACAAAACAAAATGTCCAGTTCTCAGCAGCAGTCATGCATTTCAGTTGCTTGATGGACTGCATGGCCAGTGGCTACGTTGAGGACAGTGTGGCTCTACAGTGTAGAAGGTCAGGAAAGGCTTCCTTAAAGGAAGCAGGTTAACTTGGCAAAAGGTAGGACTGGGAAGGGGAAGAGTGTGTCAGCCAATAGAAATGTACGTCCAAAGGCCTTGGGCGCAACGCAGCTCGATACCTGCAAGCCTCTGTGTTTGAAGCCAGGATGGACACAGGGTTGCAGGAAGCTGCAGGGGAAGATAGAGAAGGAAATGGAGAGACAGGCAACGAAGCTACATTAAGATGCTATCTTTATTCCAAGATACTGGAAAGCCCTTGGAGGATACTTAGTTGGGACAATATGGTCAGATGTGTATTTTTGAAAAATTCCCATTACTGGTGGGTAGAGACTAATTTGGAGGGAATCCAGGGATAAGTCTTGGAAGTAGGCTGAGGCAGGAAGGTGGTACAGAGATGGAGAAGTGGTAGATGCTGGAGCTTTAGGATGTAACACGGGAGGTATGTTGGATCTGAGAGTTGTGGGGAGCAAGGGGTTTTCAGGAGACCCCCCTGATTCCTAGGTGTCTGGCTTACACTGAGGATTTTGCTGTCTGGGCTGCTGGGTAGTGAGGAACTTGGTTTTAGGAAATGGTACCTGTGGGACAGCCATATAGATAACGTCTGAAGAGGTAGTTAGGAATACTGTCTGAAGCTCAGGTTGACATCCTATCTGGGCTTAAAATGCATTGCTAAGAGACAGCAACACCTTCCTGGAAGTGGATGGAGTTACCTAGGGAGGAGTCAAAATTGAACACGGGTGGGTCTTAGTCCAGCATTCTTCCCATTAGGTCAATATTATCACACACCTCAAAATCACCAAGTCCAACCTGCATATGCAGAGCAGCCCAAGAAACCCAAGGGATCCTGCTGCAGTTCACGTGACTAGAGCTGAGCAGGTCCAGCTAAGCACAGCTGTGCATAGAAGCCAGACATGTAAGTGACATCAACAAATAGGACAGCCTGTCTTTTCTGTGGGCAGACTTGACCATCCCAGGGGCTGAGGTGGAGGAAGGGTCTGGGTAGTGGACTCCAGTGTCGACACCACTCACTGTGATGTGACTCTGCACAAGTTCATGAGTATCTCTGAGTTTCAGGTTTCTTGTCTGCAAGATAGAGATAATAAACCAATCGTGCAGTCTGTGAGGATTTAATGAGATTACATTCAAAGTGATTGCTACAGAACAGATTTTCAAAGTTAGATTTCCTGTCTGGTCCCGTTTTAAAGAGGTGTGTAGGTCTCTGTATTTTAGCATGTATATAGATTCATGTCACCAGTACCACAACTAAGATCCAATCAGTCCTCTCTCCCAAGCACTAACATACAATGTAGCCCTCCCAACTGTCCTCCACCCCACCCTGCTACCTACTGACATATTTTTCCACACCATAGCTCTGTTTTGAGAATGTCGTGTAAGTAGAAGCATGAATTATGTAATCTCTTGTAATTGGTTACTTTGCTGAACATCGTGCCTTTGAAATTCATCCCAATTCTTCTGTGTATTGTTGATGCTGTCCTTTTGATTATTGAATAGTATCCAACTGTACAGATGGGCCACAGCTGGTCATCCATTCACCAGTGGAAGGACAGTGTGGTTTTTCCCATTTTGTTTTACAATTATGAATATAGCTGCTATAAACATTTGTGTGGAGGTTTTTGTGTGAACATAAGATTTCATTACTGCAGCGTAAATACCTTGGAGTACGTCATATGGTCTAATGTAGCTGTCAGACTCTTCCAGAGTGGCTGTTCCATTTTTGCATTCACACCAGCAATTAAAGAGAGTTTTAGCACTCTGCCTGTTCATCATCACTTGGTATTGCCAGTGCTTTTTACATTAGCCATGCTACTGGGTACTGTGGAGAAAGAGGACCTCTTACTTGCCTTTCATATACAGTGACCTCTTTAGTGAACTTTAGGTTCAAGCCTTTGCCTGCTTTTTATTTGGATGTGTTTTTTTCTTTAAAAATTTTTTTTTTTCAACATTTATTTATTTTTGGGACAGAGAGAGACAGAGCATGAACGGGGGAGGGGCAGAGAGAGAGGGAGACACAGAATCGGAAGCAGGCTCCAGGCTCCAAGCCATCAGCCCAGAGCCTGACGCGGGGCTCAAACTCACGAACCGCGAGATCGTGACCTGGCTGAAGCCGGACGCTTAACCGACTGCGCCACCCAGGCGCCCCTGGATGTGTTTTTTTCTTAATGTTTTAATTTATTTTTAGAGCATGTGAGCCAGGGAAGGGCAGAAAGAAGGGGACAGAGGATCCAAAGCAGGCTCTGCACTGGCAGCAGTGAGCCTGATGCGGGGCTTGAACTCATGAACCGTGAGATCATGACCTGAGCCAAAGTCGGATGCTCAACCGACTGAGCCACGCAGGCACCCCTGGATTTTTTTTTTAATCTATTTATTTTTTATAATTTACATCCAAGTTAGCACATGGTGCAACAATGATTTCAGGAGTAGATTCCTTAATGCCTCTTAGCCATTTAGCCCATCCCCCCTCCCACAACCCCTCCAGCAACCCGTTGTTTGTTCCCTATATTTATGAGACTCTTCTGTTTTGTCCCCCTCCCTGTTTTTATATTATTTTTCTTCTCTTCCCTTATGTTCATCTGTTTTGTATCTTAAAGTCCTCATATGAGTGAAATCATGTGATAATTGTCTTTCTTCAATTGACAAATTTCACTTACTATAATACCCTCCAGTTCCATCCATGTAGTTGCAAATGGCAAGATTTCATTCTTTTTGATTGCCAAGTAATATTCCATTGTATATATATACCACATCTTCGTTATCCATTCATCCATCAGTGGACATTTGGGCTCTTTCCATACTTTGGCTATTGTCGATAGTGCTGCTATAAACATGGGGGTGCATGTGTCCCTTCAAAACAGCACACCTGTATCCCTTGGATAAATACCTAGCAGTACAATTGCTGGGTCATAGGGTAGTTCTATTTTAATTTTTTGAGGAACTTCCGTACTGTTTTCGAGAGTGGCTGCACCAGTTTGCATTCCCACCAGCAGTGCAAAAGAGATCCTCTTTCTCTGCATCCTCACCAACACCTGTTGTTGCCTCAGTTGTTAATGTTAGCCATTCTGATTGGTGTGAGGTAGTAGCTCATTGTGGTTTTGATTCGTATTTTGAGTGATGTTGAGCATTTTTTCATGTGTCGGTTGGCCATCTGGATGTCTTCTTTGGAGAAGTGTCGATTCATGGCTTTTGCCCATTTCTTCACTGGATTATTTGTTTTTTGGGTATCAAGTTTGATAAGCTCTCTACAGATTTTGGATACTAACCCTTTATCAGATATGTCGTTTGCAAATATCTTTTCCCATTCCATCAGTTGCCTTTTAGTTTTGCTGATTGTTTCCTTCACTGTGCAGAAGCTTTTTATTTTGATGAGGTCCCAATAGTTCATTTTTACTTTCGTTTCCCTTATCTCCAGAGACATGTTGAGTAAGAAGTTGCTGCAGGCAAGATCAAAGAGGTTTTTGCCCGCTTTCTCCTCGAGGATTTTGATGGCTTCCTGTCTTACATTGAGGTCTTTCATCCATTTTGAGTTTATTTTTGTGTATGGTGTAAGAAAGTGGTCCAGGTTCATTTTTCTGCATGTTGCTGTCCAGTTTTCCCCAGCATCATTTGCTGAAGAGACTGTCTTTATTCCATTGGATATTCTTTCCTGCTTTATCAAAGATTAGTTGGCCATACGTTTGTGGGTCCATTTCTGGGTTTTCTATTCTCTTCCATTGATCTGAGTGTCTGTTTTTGTGCCACTACCATACTGTCTTGATGATTACAGCTTTGTAATATGTCTTGAAGTCCGGGATTGTGATGCCTCCAGCTTTAGTTTTCTTTTTCCAGATTGCTTTGGCTATTTGGGGTCTTCTCTGGTTCCATACAAATTTTAGGATTGTTTGGTCTAGCTATGTGATGAGTGCTGGTGTTATTTTGTTAGGGATTGTGTTGAATATGTAGATTGCTTTGGGTAGTTTTGACATTTAACGGTATTTGTTCTTCCTATCCAGGAGCATGGAGTATTTTTCCTTTTTTTGTGTGTGTCTTCTTCAATTTCTTTCATAAGCTTTCTGTAGTTTTCAGTGTATAGATTTTTACCTCTTTGGTTAGACTTATTCCTAGGTTTTTTATGGTTTTTGGTGGAATTGTAAATGGGATTGATTCCTTTATTTCTCTTTCTGTTGCTTCATTATTGGTGTGTAGGAATGCAACTGATTTCTGTGCATTGATTTTATATCCTGAAACTTTGTTGAATTCATGGATCAGTTCTAGCATTTTTTTGGTGGAATATTTTGTGTTTTCCATATAGAGAATCACGTCATCTGCAAAGAGTGGAAGTTTGACCTCTCCTGGCCGATTTGTATGCCTTTTATTTCTTTGTGTTGCCTAATTGCTGAGGCTAAGACTTACAATACTATGTTGAATAACAGTGGTGAGAGTGAACATCCCTGTCTTGTTCCTGACCTTAGGGGGAAGGCTCTCAGTTTTTCCCCATTGAGGATGATATTAGCATTGGGTCTTACATATATGGCTTTTATGATCTTGAGGTATGATCCTTCTATCCTTACTTTATTGAGGGTTTTTATCAAGAAAGGATACTGTATTTTGTCAAATGCTTTCTCTGCATCTATTGAGAGGATCATGTGGTTCTTGTCCTTTCTTTTATTGATGTGATGAATCACGTTGATTGCTTTGCGGATATTGAACCAGCCCTGTATCTGAGATATAAATCCCACTTGGTCGTGGTGAATAATTTTTTTAATGTATTGTTGGATCCGGTTGGCTAGTATCTTGAGGATTTTTGCATCCGTGTTCATCAAGGAAATTGGTCTATAGTTCTCCTTTTTAGTGGGGTCTTTGGTTTTGGGATCGAAAGTGTTTGGGAGTTTTCCTTCTGTTTCTATTTTTTGGAACAGCTTCAAGAGAATAGGTGTTAACTCTTCTTTAAATGTTTGGTAGAATTCTCCTGGAAAGTTATCTGGCCCTGGACCCTTGTTTTTTGGGAGATTTTTGATTATGAATTCAATTTCTTTACTGCTTATGGGTCTGTTCAAATTTTCTCTGTCTTCCTGTTTCAGTTTTGGTAGTTCATGTTTCTAGGAATTTGTCCATTTCTTCCAGATTGTCCATTTTATGGGCATATAATTGCTTGTAATATTCTCTTATTATTGTTTGTATTTCTGCTGTGTTGATTGTGATCTCTCCTCTTTCATTCTTGATTTTATTTATTTCGATCCTTTCCTTTTTCTTTTTGATTAAATTGGCTAGGGGCTTATCAATTTTGTTAATTCTTTCAATGAACCAGCTTCTGGTTTCGTAGATCTGTTCGGTTTTGGTTTTGGTATTGATAGCATTGATTTCTGCTCTAATCTTTATTATTTCCTGTCTTCTGCTGGTTTTGGGTTTTATTTGCTGTTCTTTTTCCAGCTCTTAAAGGTATAAGATTAGGTTGTGTATCTGATACCTTTATTCCTTCTTCAGGAATACCTGGATTGGTATATACTTCCCTCTTATGACCACCTTTGCTGTCTCTCAGAGGTATTGGACTGTGGTGTTATCATTTTCATTGGCTTCTATGTACTTTTTAATTTCCTCTTTAACTTCTTGGTTGACCCATTCATTCTTTAGTAGGATGGTTTTTAGTCTCCAAGTATTTGTTATCTTTCCACATTTTTTCTTGTGATCAATTTTGAGTTTCATAGCGTTGTGATATGAAAATGTGTGTGGTGTGATCTCGATCTTTTTGTATTTGTTGAAGGCTGATTTGTGTCCCAGTATGTGATCTGTTTTGGAGAACATTCCATGTGCACTGGAGAAGAATGTGTATTCTGCTGCTTTAGGATGAAATGTTCTGAATATATCTGTTAAGTCCATCCAGTCCAGTGTGTCATTCAAAGCTATTGTTTCCTTGTTGGTTTTCTGTTTAGATGATCTGTCCATTGCTGCAAGTGGGGTGTTGAAGTTCCCTACTATTATGGTATTATCAGTGAGTTTCTTTATGTTGTAATTAATTGATTTATATATTTGGGTGCTATCACATTTGGAGCATAAATGTTCACAGCTGTTAGGTCTTCTTGGTGGATAGACCCCATAATTATGATATAATGCCCTTCTTCATCTCTTGTTACAGTCTTTATTTTAAAGTCTAGTTTTTCTGATGTAAGTATGGCTACTCTGGCTTTCTTTGGGTGACCATTAGCATGATAGATTGTTCTCCATCCCCTTACTTTCAATCTGAAGGTGTCTTTAGGTCTAAAGTGGGTCTCTTGTAAACAGCATATAGATGGATCTTGTTTTCTTATCCATTCTATTATCCTGTGTCTTTTGATTAGAGCATTTAGTCCATTGATGTTTAAAGTGAATACTGAAATATATGAATTTATTGCCATTGTGTTGCCTATAGAGTTGTGGTTTCTGGTGGTATTCTCTGGTTCTTTCTAGTCTTTGTTGTTTTTGGTCTTTTTTGTACTTTCCATCTTTTCTTCCCTTAGAGAGTCCCCCTTAAAATTTCTTGCAGCGCTGGTTTAGTGGTCAGGAACTCCTTTAATTTTTGTTTGTCTGGGAAACGTTTTATCTCTCCTTCTATTTTGAATGACAGACTTCCTAGATAAAGAATTAATTCTTGGCTCATATTTTTCCAATTCAGCACATTGAATATATCCTGCCACTCCTTTCTGGCCTGCCAAGTTTCTGTGGATAGGTCTGCTACAAACCTGATCTGTTTTCCCTTGTAGGTTAAGGACTTTTTTTACCCTTGCTGCTTTCATGATTCTTTCCTTGCCTGAGTATTTTGTGAATTTGATCTATGATATGCCTTGATCAGTTTTTGTTGAATCTAATGGGAGTCCTCTGTGCTTCCTGAATTTGATGTCTGTGTCTTTCCCCAGGTTAGGAAGTTTTCTGCTATGATTTGCTCATATAACCCTTCTACTCCTTTTTCTCTCTCTTCATCTTCTGAGACCCCTATGATTCTGTTGTTGTTCCTTTTTAATGAGTCACTGATTTCTCTAATTCTTAAATCGTGCTCTTTTGCCTTAGTCTCCCCCTTTTTTTTCCAATTCATTGTTCTCCATAAGTTTGTCCTCTACATTGCTGACTTGCTGCTCTGCTTCATCCATCCTTGCTCCTGTGGCACCATTCGTGATAGCAGCTCAGTTATAGCATTTTTAATTTCATCCTGACTAGCTTTTATCTCCACAGAAAGGGATTCTAATCTGTTTTCAACCCCAGCTAGTATTCTTATTATCATGACTCTAAATTCTGATTCAGACATCTTGCCTGTATCTGTAATGATTAAGTCCCTGGCTGTCATTTCTTCCTGTTCTTTCTTTTGGGGTGAATTCCTGTTTCATCATTTTGAAGGAAGAAAAGGAATTAATAAGATAAAAAATTAAAATTAAAAAATTGAAAACAACACAAAAAAATCAAATAAAGGATGCTAGATCCTAGGTGTATTTTGGTCTGGTTGCTGAAAGGAGATTGATAGATTAGAGAATAAAGGGCAAGATAAGAAAAGGAAAAAAAAAGAAGAATGTTTGAAAATTTGAAAAAAATGAATATAATGAAATAGGATAAAATGAAATGATGGAAGTAAAATCGAATTTGAAAAATTTACAACAAAGTAAAAATGTAGAAAAAAATTAAAAATATTTTCAATAAAAATGGAAAATAAAGATAAATTTTTTCTCTTTCTGTATTCAAGAATAAGAAAAGTGAAAAAAGAAGTTGAATAGATGGACCAGCAAACAGACTTAAGCATGATTGAAATTACATTGGTTTCCCCTACAGGTCAAACTATGAAGCACTTTATAGTTCATAAACCAAGCAGGCGAAGAGACTTGTGGTGTTCCTGAAGAGCAAGGTTGGCCCAGTTGGACGGGGCTTAGTGTAACGGCTCCATTCTCCACTAGATGGCGCTGTTTAGCTTACTGGGGTGTATTGTTGTGGCACATGTAGGTATGTATGCTGATGTGTAGGAGGGGTGAAAATGGCATCACCCAGCTACCAGTCTCTAGTTTTGGAACTCTGTTCTCCCCAACCAGCAATCACGTACCCTGCCCTTTTCTCTGGCTTCCATCCACTCCCGGCTTTTACACCATCCGTGACCAAGCCATCAGGTTGCCAGGCAGCACCCCCTTCCTGAGTTTTATCTCAGATGTGGCTGTATTTCCCAACCCCTCACTTCTGAGGGACTGCCGCTTTGACCCGTTCTGACCCTCTGGGGGAGGGTCTCACTGAGCAATGGCTGGGTGCTGGTCTTCCCCCAAGAATGTTCGTGAGACTGTGCTGCTGCCAGTGCCCAGAGACTGCGCCTGGGTGCCAGCCCACCCCAGAAAAAGTTCACGCGATTGTGTAACAACAGCGTTTCGGGGATTATGGTAAATCACAACACACATCTGGCACCAGGCCTCTCCCTTAACGTCCTTGTCCTAGCACCAGTGAATGTGGTTGTTCTCCAGGGTATGCTGGGACCCTTGCTGTGGCAGCACAGCCTTTACCCAATGTCCTCCCCACAGGGGAACTACCTCTCCCTGTGTGGCCTGAGGACCCCTCGGACCTCACTGTCTGCTCCTGGGAATTCTCCCTTCCCACCAGAGCTCTGCCAGGTATCAAGCTGGAGAGTTTCAGACTCTGCACTCCCCCTGTTTATAGAATCTTAATGGAATTTAAACCCTCTCCTTTCTCCTGTCTCCCTTTTTTGTTCAGTCCCTGCGGCTGTTTCCACTTTTCTACTTTCTTTCTAGCTGCTTTTGGTGGCGGGGGGGGGGGGGGGGGGGGCTTTTCCTGTACTCTCCCGTCTCTGTCCTCTCTCCACAAGCAAAACAGCTCCTTGCCTTCTGTGGCTTTCTCCTCCAGTTCACCTTTCCTTGCTACATACCTGCTGAGTTTTGTGGTTCCGGTTGTGCAGATTGTTGTGTTAATCCTCAAATCAGTTTTCTAGGTGTGCAGGGAGGTTTAGTGTTGATCTGGCTGTATTTCAGGAATGAGAGATGCAAAAAAACTTTCATGCTGTTCTGCTATCTTGGCCCCTCTCCTGGATTGTTTGTTTTCTTAATGTTGATTTAGAGAGTTCTTTATACATTTTTGAATAAGTCCTTTGTCAGCTATGTGATTTGCAAACATCTTCTCTTGATCTACAGCTGTCTTTTCATTTTCTTAGCAGTGTCTTACAAAGTTTTTAACATTTACTAATTTTTTTTCTTTTATGGATTGTATATTTGTTATCATGACTAAGAACTCTTTTCCTAACCCTAGCTCATGAAGATTTTCTCCTGGTCTAAAAGTTTTATAGCTTTATGATTTTCATTTTGAGTAAACTTTTGGATAAGGTGTAAGATTTGGATTGGGGTGGCTTTTTTGTTTTCATTTTTTAACTTAGAGACAACCAGTTTTTCTGGTACTACTTGTTGAATGACTATCCACTCTTCATTGAAATACCTTTGCATCCTTGTCAAAATCCAGGGTATATTGAGGGTATATTCCTGGGTTCTCTATTCTGTTCCACTGATCGAGATATGTCTAACCCTTTGCCACACAACTGATTATTTTAGCTTTATATTAAGTCTCAAAATGGTGTAGTGGGATTCCTCTATGTTCCTCTTTTTCAAAATTTTTGTAGCTATTCTAGGACCCTTCCCTTTTGGTGTAAATTTTAATAAGCTTGCCTCTATTTATAAAAAAAAAAAAAAAAATCCTGCCATGACTTCAATTGCATTGAAATCTACGGATCAGTTTGGAGAGAATTGACAATTTTGCTCTGTTGAGTCCTCCAGTCTGTGATCGTGGCATCTCTCTCCATTTACTTAGAGATTCTTTGATTTCTTCTATCACCATTATATAGTTTTCAGTCTACATATCCCACCCATGTTTTATCGGTTTCATGTCTAGTTTTATAATAATTTGGAGCCATTGCAGGTAATATTAATTATTTAAATATTAGTTTTCATTTGGTCACTGCTAGTTTTTAGAAAAATGATTGATTTTTGTGTGTGGAACTTATATCCTTCAGCTTTACTAGCCCCATTTATTATTCTAGGTCTTTGGTAGTTATTTTTGGTTGATTCCTTAGGGTTTTATACTAGGGACAGTTGTTATTCCTTTCCAACTGTATGCTTTTTTTTCTTGATATATTGTACTGACTAGGACTTCTCATATAGTGTGGAATTGGGAGTGGTAACTGTGGACATCCTTGCCTTGTTCCCAGTTTTTTTTGTAGATCCCCTTTCTCAGTTTGAGGAAATTCCTTTCTGTGTCTAGTTAGCTGGGAATTTTTATCATGAATAGGTGTTGAATTTTGCCAAGTGATTTTTCTGTACCAACTTATATAATCATGTGGTTTTCATCTTTAGATTGTCATATGGTGGATTACATGGATTTACTTTTCAAATAGTGAACCAACATTGCATTCTTGGGATAAATTTCACTTGGTTATGGCATATTTTTCTTTTACTATGTTGTTATATTTGATGCACTGATGTTTTGTTGAGTATTTTTGCACCTGTGTTTGTAAGGGATATGGATTTGTAGAGTTTTTGTGTCTTTATCTGATGATGGTATCTATGAGAGTAATGCTGGCCTTATAAAATGAGTTGGGAAATGTTCTCTTCGTTTTTATTTTCTGGAAGTGATTAAGTGGAATTGGTTTTATTTCTTTAAATGTTTGATAGACTTTGGCAGTGAAACCACCTAGGCCCAGAGATTTTTTAAAAATGTTTTTTAACAATGAATTTGGTATCTTTAATAGTTATAGGGCTATTCAGATTATTTCATCTTGAGTGAATTTTGGTAGATTATGAAATGGAATTAATGTATTTAATCTAAGTTGCCCAATTTGTGGTCATAAAGTTATTTGTAGGATTCCCTTACCATCATTTTATTATCTTTGAGTTCTATAGTGATACCACCTCCTTTATTCTTGATATTGGTAATTTGAGTTTTCTCTACTTTTGTTGTTTGTCAGTCTTTCTAGGAGTTTATTAATTTTATTGATTTTTTTAAAGAATGAGCTTTTGGTTTTATTGATTTTCTCCATTCTTTTGCTATTTTCAATTTCACTGGCTTTTGCTCTTTATTATTTCTTTTCTTGTGTTTGCCTTGATTTTATTCTGCTCTTCTTCTGTAATGTCTTAAGGTTGAAGTTCAGATTAATGATCTGAGACCTTTCTTTGCTTCTAATATAAGCATTTTAATGCTGAACATGTCCCTGTAAGCACTGTTTAGCTACAAGTCCCAACCAGCCTTCTGTAAGTTCTGACAGTTGTCAGTTCCATGTGCAAAGCTGTGGTGGTGTTATTTGGGTCAGTTTCCCATGTGCATTATGTAGTAGCCTGTACATTGTACAACGTAGCCTGGACATTGATCTCTTAGGTCCATTCTCAAAGTCAGTGATATGCTGTTTAGGGTCAGGTCTATGCATCCACAACTCAGGAGGGAGCACAGGAGCTCATAAACAGCTTCCTGCACTCACTGTCCTGAACTTCTTCCACTCCATGATTTCCCTAGTACTTTCCTATTTCCCAGGGCTCTCCTTTTTAGCTCTCCACTTCCCTAATGGCTAATGATGTTGACCATCCTTTCATGTCCATATTTGCTATCTATATATCCTCTTTGGTCAAATATCTGTTCATTTCTTTTGAACAGTTTCAATTTCATTTGTTTCATGTTGAGCTCTGAGGGTTCCTTATATTCTAGGCACAGGTTCTTAGGTACATGGTTTACAAATATTTTATCTTAGTCTGTAATTTGTCTTTTTATCATCTTAACAGGATCTTTTGCAGAGCAACAAAAAATTAATTCTGATGTAGTCCAATTTATCAAATTTTCCTTTTATGGATTATGCTTTTGGTGTCAAGTCTAAGAACGTTTACCTAGTCCCTTCCCTTCCTTTGCCTTTCCTTCCTTCCCTCCCCTTCCTCCCTTCCCCCACCTTCTTCCAGTGCCTTCATCTTAAATTCCCCAGCCTCCAGAACTGTGAGAAACTTCTGTTGTTCAAGCCACCTAGTTTATGGTGTTTTTGTCATGGCATCCCAAATGGGCTAAGACAATGGGAAGTAAAAAGAAAACCCAGGAACTTATCCCTCAAGTCATTCCTCAAGTTTTGTGCTTCCAGCCAGTCTGCCTTCCTCTTCCATAGTCCTTTTATGATTGTCTGTTAGATTATTTCTAGCACAGTTAGTGATATTTACAGGGAAGGAGCAGAGACA
Source organism: Prionailurus bengalensis (assembly GCF_016509475.1). Lineage (NCBI taxonomy): Eukaryota > Metazoa > Chordata > Mammalia > Carnivora > Felidae > Prionailurus > Prionailurus bengalensis. The sequence continues at coordinate 49,664,790 of NC_057351.1, read as the reverse complement.
GGCAAATCTACACCCTCTTGTCATGGTACATCCAATCAAGTTTTTAGGCATTTGGGATATGCTGCCACAAAATCTGCCCCTCGAAGGACGCAACGCTTCATATCCTATCAGCAATGCCTTCATGCGTCCATTTTCTTTAGCCATGAAAACATCTGATGCTAAGATTTTTGTTTATAAATTTGCTTCTGGCTCCTAATAAGGTGATTAAGATGGGTTGCTAGCTGTATCCTGTGAACCCAAACCTTGGAGATGTCACAAACAGGATACTTAATTGATAGAGCCCAGATCCTAAGCTAAAAACCCATGAGAAGTCTCAGGGGAGGCAGAGCATGAGAAGAGTAAACCCAGAGAGGAAAAGACCACAAACTGAACACCAGAGGGAGCAGATAAATAGGCAAGACAGGAAGAGCATTTACATGAGCATAATGAATATCCCCAGGAGGATATTGGAAACAGGAGGCTTGATGAGGCAGTTATGAAGAAGTACCAGCTGGGGATATTGGGTATGAACAATTTAAGTGCTGAAATGATGAACTTGATGGGAAGGTTAAAGAGCAGAAGAAAAAAAATGAATGAATCAAGTTGGGGCTCTTCTGGAAAAGATGAGGAAGGGGCCAAGGAGGTAGAGAGTTACAGAGAGAGGTGAGAAGAAGTGTTCACTTTCATCTGATATGAGTGCCAGAAGGAGAGGAAGAGATCAATAGATAAAGAGGAATTACCTAAAAAATAACAGAATTTTCCCAATTCCTGCCAGTGGTAAATGTGTTCAATACTTTTAATTTTTGCCAGTCTGGTAAGCACAAGAAATATTTCATTATTGTTTAAATTTGCATTTTTATTAGATAACCAGAAGGCTGCAGCATGTTTTCTAGTGTTTATTGGTCATTCTCATAATCTTCTGTGATTTGTGCATATCATTTGCTCATTTTTTTTTGTTGGGTTATTTTGCCATATTAATTTTGTAAAAGCTCCTTATATATTTTGGATATAAATCCTATGATTGCTTATAAATCTTACAAATATTTTTTCCCTAATATGACACTTGTCTTTCGACAAGTCCCTGATGCTTTTCTTTATATAAAGGTTTCAAATGTCCATATAATCATATCTAATATTTTCCTCTATTGGTTTGAGGTTTTGTGTCCTGTTTGGGTGAGCCATTCCTACCTCTTTAATTTAAAAAATGACCTTGGGGTCACCTGGGTGGCTCGGTTAAGCATCCAACTTTAGCTCAGGTCATGACCTCGCGGTTGGTTCAGGCCCCATCAGGCTCTCTGCTCTCAGCACAGAGCCTGCTTTGGGTCTTCTTCCCCCACCCCCTCCCTGCCCCTCTCCCACTCATGGGTGCTGCTCTCTCTCTCTCTCTCTCTCTCTCTCTCAAAACTAAATAAATAAACATTTAAAAATATATTAAAAACATGACCTTCTATTTTAAATATTCTCCTATTGTGAAAGGTCTTTCTGTGTTTCCTAACTTTTAATTTTTATTCTTTTTTTTTTTTTTTTCAACGTTTTTTATTTATTTTTGGGACAGAGAGAGACAGAGCATGAACGGGGGAGGGGCAGAGACAGAGGGAGACACAGAATCGGAAACAGGCTCCAGGCTCCGAGGCATCAGCCCAGAGGCCAACGCGGGGCTCGAACTCACCGACCGGGAGATCGTGACCTGGCTGAAGTCGGACACTTAACCGACTGCGCCACCCAGGCGCCCCTAATTTTTATTCTTTAGCGTAAAAATAATTAGTAATTGTTTAAACTATTACTTTCCTTTTCAAGTTAATATTACAAGTTATTAATTATTGGTTTCATTTACTTTTATGGATTGGTTTACATTTAATTTCATTAATTTTTTTGAAGTAATATATAAATATATGTAGTTTGTAAACATTCCCACAATATAGGAATAACGTAAACAGAACCAATCTCCTCTGTAATTCCCTCCCAAATCTCTCATCTCATTATCCTCCCCACAGCTGACCTTGCTGTTCTCATGTATATCTTCTAGATCTCCTTTAGACACATTTATATACTATTTTCCTTCATGTGGTCTCCAGTTTTTTAAAAAACAGACACATAGAATTGTTTTGCTTGGAAACTTTCTATTTTCAGCCATTATAAGCCTCTTGGGGGATGTTTGTATATCATTGCATTGTGTACCTGTGTTTGCGCATATGTGTGCATACATGTGTACGTGTGTGCTCAGGTGTGCAGGCTTGTGTGTGTGTGTGTGTGTGTGTGTGTGTGTGTGTGTGTGTTCCTGTAGAAAGTTTGTTAATCTCATAGAAAGAACTGGGGAGCTTCCTATTTTTTCCTGTGCTTTGGTAATCTCCATAACGACAATCCCGTCTCTGGAGGCTGAAGGAGCCCCTATAATACCTTCATTACCTGCTTAGTTTGTTCTATGTTTCTTGTTATTTTCAGGTTTTCTGCCTCCTGTTAAGCCAATTTTGGTGATTTATGCATTCCAAGAAAATCTTTCACTACTTCCAGATAAAATCAACCAGAATGAGGCTGTGTCTACTATCTTCTTGTGGTTTAAAATATCTCCTTAATATATGGAGTCATGTCACTTTTTAACCTAATGTTTTCAGATTTCTATCTTTTCCTTTTTTCTTTTGCTTGACTTACCAGAGGATTGCTTATTTTAATGACGTTTTCAAGGAACCAGTTTTGGATTTTATTTATCAAGTCTAGTTTTATTATTTTTTTTAAATGTTTATTTATTTTTGAGAGAGAGAGAGACAGAGCCCGAGTGGAGGAGGGGCAGAGAGAGATACACACACACAGAATAGGAAGCAGGCTCCAGGCTCTGAGCTGTCAGCACAGAGCCCAATATGGGGCTCAAACTCATGAACCGGGAGATCACGAGCTGAAGTCTGATGCCCAACCAACTCAGCCACCCAGGCGCCCCTATGTGGTTGTGTTTAAGGTAAATTACTTTATTTCTTGTTTCTTCCTTTTTTAGAAATCTTGTGTTATTTGCTTAGCTATATCTTTCTTTTAGTATTAGGGTGATGCATATATACTTAAGGCTCTTCATTTTTCCCTGAATACTTCTTTGGAAATATCCCACAGGTTTTGATAAGTCATGCTCTTATAGTAGTCTGTTTCTAAAGTGGTTTTCATCTTAGTTTTCATTTTCTTTTTAATCCATCGGCCTTTTGCCTTCAGCTTTCTCCTCTGTCCCTTTCATCCTGTTTATTACAAATTCATTCGATGGTATAAATTTCTCAATAAATTCCAATTTCATTGAATGCCATAATTTGTATATGAACATTTTATTGTCATTGAGTTCCACATGTTTTATAATTTCCATTGTGGAAATTAATTTTGTTTCCAAAATGTATTTTTGAGATTGTCTTCATATTGTTTCTAATTTTATTGAGCCTGGTGAGAGACTGTGGTTTGTGGAATGAGCTGAGGTTTCTTTGCTCATTCAGCGCAGTGTCAATGTTTCCAAATACTCTACAGGAGCTTGATGAGAACACATATTCTCTGTTGGATAGAAGTTCATTTATTTCTGAAATACAAGTTAGAGATAGTCTCTTGTTTTCTAACAGCCTTATTTGTTTTAGATGCCCCAGATCTTTGGAGCTAGTGAATCTTTTAACTTTTTTTGTGTTTTGTTTTGTTTTGTTAAATAGGCTCCATGCCTAATGGGGGGCTTGAACTCACAACCCTGGGATCAAGAGTCACATGCTCTGCTGGCTGAGCCAGCCAGGCGCCCTGGAGTTAATGAATCTTTTAACGTATCCATGGTGTTTCTGTTTGCTTAGGCTGAAGGGAGTGGAGAGACGCTAGAGATCTGTTTGTCCAGACCTGGAACACTTTCATTTGCTCTCGTTGTGCCTTGCCAGGTAAGCGCTCCCCTGTTTTGGAGAGCATAGTGAGGGCAGTTAGCCATTAGTTGCATAGCGAGGTATATTTGCCCTGGGTTGGAGGGGGTCCTGTCTCTGTTTGTTGTTACAGCAGAGATACCACCCCCTCCTCTGCTTCATGATAGATTTTGCTGGTCAGCTGCCTTCCACCTGGCCTGGGCTACTGGCCAGTCCACTATGTGAAGATGGGCAGAGCAGGAGTAAAGAGGACAGCCTTCCACAAGCTGCCAAGACCCGCCCCCACCTTTGGGGCTGCTGCTGTTCTGACTGGAGGGTGCTCTGGGAGGTAGGCCCCACACCTGTTCCCTGGCAGTCTTCCCTCCTTCCGTGGTGGCTCTCCGGGCCACCTGTCTCTCTTGCACCAGATCTTGTCTGGCTCTCTCACCTCTCACTCTCTGCCCTTCCACACTGACACCCATCTTCCCTGTGGTTTACGGGCGCCGATTCTGCTTGGTGCTAAGAGCGTGGAGTCTTTGAAAGCGAGGATATTTGCACACCCATGTTCGCTAGCCAAAGGGTGGACACCGCCTAAGTGTCCAACAGTGGATCAATGGATGAATATAATGTGGTGTATCTAGATAATAGAATATTATCCAGCCTTTAAAAAAGGAAGGAAACTCTGACATACTACAACATGGATGAACCCTGAGGATATTGTGTTTAGTAAACTAAGCCAGACACAAGAGGACAAATAGTACATGAGTCCATTCACAGGAGATACCTAGAATAGGCAAATTCATAGAGACAAAAAGTAGAATGGTGTTTGCCAGGGCCTGTGGGGAGGGAGAACGGGGATCTGTAGTTTAATGGGCTTGGAGTTTCAGTTTGGGAAGATGAAGAAGTCCTGGAGATGGATGGTTGGGATGAATGCAGAACAGTGTGGATTTACTTAATAATACTACTGAATTGTACATTTGAAAATGCCTAGGGGCTCCTCGGTGGCTCAGTCGGTTAAGCATCTGACTTTTGTTCAGGTCATGATCTCATGGGTTTTGGGTTCGAGCCCCGCGTTGGGCTCCGTGCTGACAGCTCAGAGCCTGGAGCCTGTTTCGGATTCTGTGTGTCTCTCTCTCTCTGTCCCTCCCCCACTCTCACTCTGTCTCTCTCTGTCTCTTTCAAAAATAAATAAACATTAAAAATTTTTTTAAAAAGAAAATGCCCCAGATGGAAAGTTTCATGTATATTTGACCACAATTTTTTTTAAAAGGGTATTGGAGCCAGTCTGCCTGTTTTAAATCCTGCCTTCGCCATTAAGTTGTATGGCCTTAAGCAGGTTACTAAATCTCCTCGTGCCTCATCTGTACAATGGGAGTACTAGATATATTAAAGCACGGATCTGGGGGTTAGCACTGGCAGAGCTGTGGGAGTGCGCCTGGCCCAGGGTTAGGTGATGGCTGCTCCTGCCTTTCCTGGATGCATGTGTGGGGATTGGGGGAAAGGGAGATGGGTCTACCATCCTGTTAATTCCCAGCCTTCTTCCAGGAGGACTTTGCCATGCTTCTCCTCCCACCCAAGCCTCAGAACCCTTCTCCCTGCCCATTGTGCCCTACTTGTTTCGTGATCTCCAATAACATCTTGTTTTTCACACTCAGCCCTGGAGTCCCCTCTAACAGCCCTTGACTGCTGGGTCCAGGTTCCCATGGGCTCTGAGAAGGTGTCCATCCTATCCTCATAAAACTTTATTGGATCTGTTTGTTGAGACACCTGCTTTTCCCAGTGGATGCTGAGGTCCTGGAGGAGGTCCTTACTGGTCCCAGGGTACTGTTTTCTGGACCAGAAACTGACCACCAACGGCATGTTCCTTGCTGCCCTAACACCTGGTCATGGTGGACGGTCAGCAAATGTATTTTGGGGTCTTAGTTTCCCCATCTATACAGTCAACAAATGAGGTCACCATAGCTCTGTTACCGTGTGCTTTTATGATGGTAATAGGTGTCAAGTCAGGTGTAAGTCTAGGGGACCCTCCCAGGTGGGAGGGAGAGTGCAAGAGAGTGTGTGGTTTGTGTTCAGACAGGAGACAGCCTCAGCTCCTAGCAGTGCGGAAGACTCGTTTCTCTCATGATCCTAGGGGATAAAGGTGGAGGACCATCCCACCTGTCTGAGCGACCGTGGGGGTCTGGTGTCCTGGGGTAAGTGCACTGCTATGCTTGGGCTCACCGGGAGTTACATGCAGAGGCCAGGAGGGGGCGCCAACGACAAACAAATGCAGAGGGACAGCAGGTGGGCTCCAGGCTCCTCCTCCGCCTGACAGGGCAGGAGTGGTTAGCCCTGGTCTGTGTTCCAGGCCAATGGCTGACAATGACAATAATAATTATTACTCACTACAGTAATTGCTTATTTAGCATTTATACTCTCAGCCTGACCGCATAATGTGGATTCTTTCACTTTATTTCCCTAACATGGAATCCTGTATTTTGTAAATCTGTTATTTAAAAACACCCAGAGTAGAGCTAAAAGCAGTAGAGACCCGAGTCCCACAACTTGGTAGTTGGTTGTGTGACTTTGGGCACATCTTTGGGCCTGAGGTTCTTCTACATAAAATAGATTTTTTTTAGCATAACTGTGTGTGTTCACGCATGCGTGTGGGAATGTGTGCATGAATGCGTGCATGTGTTTGCATGTATGTGCCTGTGTGAGTGTGTGCACTTGCACATGTGTATTAAAGCCCCCGAGGATGGAGTTGAGGAGTGAAGGAGAGAGTCCCAGCAGGCAGCTGATACCAGGACTTTGGTGTCCAAGAGAGAAGCTGAGAGCCAGATGCATCCTGGGGGTCGTGTTTTAAGAGAGAGGCCCAGGGAGCTCCTTTACAGTACAGAGAAGGGAGTAGTGTGGGAAGGCCTAGGGCAGTCCTCTGCCTCAGGAGAGTGGAGGGAGCATCAGGGAGAAGAAGGAGAGGGCGCTTGCACGAGTGGGACTCAGAGGCATCAGAAACGCACAGGCATCTTGGCACCTCGGTGGAGGCTGTTCCCTGGGAAGGAGGCTGTCACAGAGTTGTGCTCAGGGGATGGAACAGGGCTCCACACGGGGGCCCACAGCGGGGATGGACCAGCAGGCGTATGACAGTGGTGGTGCTGCTTCCAGGCCCCACTGAAACGGGAGAGAGATGAGCTATCCAACGAGTGTGCTTGGGACAACTAGTTAGTGCGTTGAAAAAACATAAAGTCACTCCTCACACTACAAAATAAATTCTAGCACTTTATATGTAAAAGAGAAAGAGAGGAAAACATAAAAGTCTTATGATCAAGTGTTTAACTTGAGAGAGATCCCAGGAAGCAGAGGTGAGGGAGTGGAGACAGGGAGGGTTGGATAGGTTGCTGACCGCAGGGCCTCTGGATGGGGGCCACACGGAACACACTGATGGGTGAGGTGGGGGGCTACTTTCGCCCCTGCCCCCCAGAAATTCCTGTGAGGTATGGGCGCCTTGCACATCTAGGCTCCCTGAGTCAGAGAGAGGAACACTGGTGACACAGAACATTTGAAATCACAAGGGCCCCGAGACTGTCCTGGGCACAAGCAGCACAAACAGGTTTGGGAAAGAGAGAAGCATCCCAACCCCTAAGCCCAAAGTCGAAGGACCGACATGAACTTGCTTAGACCCTTCCATGCTTTTTTCAGGCCTGCTCGTGTTTCCATAGCTGCAATCGTGGATAGGTGTGCTTCTAAGTAATCTTGGCTTACCTGCTTAATTTGAATGTTCGGATCTTTCTTCAGTGGTGGCACTTAGTCCTGATACTGCCATTGCTGGAGTCCCCCGGGACCGGCCATTCCGTTGTCGTCAGCATTCTGCACTCACTACAGGCAGCCACTCTTGCTCTATGCTGTACTGCCGTTGCCATCCCAACCCTCTTCACCATCCTCGCCATTGCCCCCAGCATAGGTGGGGAGCTATCCACGTGCTGAGCCCAGTTTCAGGAGCTTTATAGGCGCTTCCTCTCAGCCCTCTTACTAGAGGTGGAAGCACGACTCTCACCCCAGCTCACAGAGGCTGAGTAGCAAGACCAACGGCTCACCATTTCCATCCTCCCCTCTCCCGTCTCCTCCGCCCCCTCCCCAGCCCTCTTCCTGTCCAATCCTAACAGGCACACCACCAGAAGCCTGCTTGGGTCCACCTGGGGCTCGGGGGGCTCCGTCGGCCCCTCGGCCCCTGGGCTTCCCTGAGGTACAGGAGCTGACCGGCTCTCCTGGCTCTGGGGAGGCAGACTGCCACCATGTCTTGTCTTCAGGGTTTCCACGGGGCCTGGCACATGGCCTGATTGCCAGTAAAGAGCCATGAATGCCCGTCCACTGGCTTTAGGCTCAGGGTGAAGTTCTAGAGAGATCTCGTTCTGTGAGCTTCACAGGGCACTCAGCCCCAGCACATGTGCACACCCACGCACGCACACACACATGCACGCACACGTACACCACAACCTCTTGTCTCTGCTCCTTGAACTACAATCCCCCTGCCTGTTTGCCCATCCTTCAAGGCCACACTCAAAACCTATCCCAGCATCTCTGGTACTCTTTCCTTTCCTCCTCTTGGAAGAAGCAATGTTCTCCTCAGTCACCAAGTATTCCTTGGGCACTCAGTGTATGTATGGGCTTCTTAGAGACTTGGCTCTGGGCCTGGATCTGCCCCCTGGGCTGAGGGTCCCCAGACAGATCTCGTGGCTTCAGTGTATGCCAAGTGTTCATTGGGCACTCAGTGTATGCTCCTCAGTCACCAAGTATTCATTGGGCACTCAGCCCTTCTGTGCTGTGCCAGTCGCGGCTACTGAGTGCATTCTGTATGCCAAGCCCAGACCTCTGTGAGTCTGGGGTGAGGTCAACCTCATCAAACAGATGAGGAGACGGGCACAGAGAGGCCCTCTGGCAGAGCCGGCTTCACATTCAGGCTCCATAGCTGAGCCCTGTCTGAGAACTCAGGTGGGCATTCTGGGAGGTGTGAGGCTCGGAGGTGTGGGAGCAGACCGCAGGAAGCTGTGGGCATCAGCAGAGGAGTCCTGGAGTCCTGGGGCAGAAGCTGGCAAGAGGGAAGAGAAGAGGCATGAAGGGGGCTGGGGGCAGGACGAGGCTGGCCTAGGTGACAGAGGCTGTGCTGGACAGGACAGGGAAGCTAGGAGTCCTGCTGGGTGTGGAGGCCCACAGTGAGCTGCCCCCGTGTGCATCAGCAAGTCAACCGGGCTGCTCTGTGCCATGGTCTCTAGGTGTGTTCCTTCCTCCCTGCATTTGAACTTTTGCTCAACAAACCTATGTTGAGAAACTCTCATATACACTTACTTTCCGTGGTCCAGGACATAGGAATATATTTAGCTGCCCTGGAAGTTATTATAAACATATTCTTAGAAAAGAAACCAGGGGGCATCGTTGTAGGATGTTGGCCTTGAGTGTATCCCTTAGTCTTCTGTGGTTGGGTTAGTAGGAGTCGTGCCCTGAGAGTGCTGAAACTGCAAAGGGAGGGAACAGGCTTTGAGATCACCACCCATGCCCCAGCACCCACTCCGGTGGGAGTGATCTTGTCTTTTTCTAAACCTAGCAATGGCCACTACCATCTTCTGGGTGCTTTTTCTAGGCAGTCTCTGGGTTTAGTGCCTTACATATATTCTTGAACCTTAGAACAACCCTATGATTATTTCCTGGGCAAGGAAACTGAGCCCCAGGGAGGTCAAATAGACTCCCCAGGGTCTCTTAGCCAGTAGGTGAGCCAGCCCAAGGAGCTCTGACACTTATAACCACAGTCCCAAATCGTATCATCTCTGTGCCCGAGTTTTCTGTGTTCCTCACAGCAATTTTGACAAGCAGATACGATTGTCATATCTGCTCCCACCGAGGTGCAGACAGGCTGGAGGTGGGAAGGGGGAGTTGGAATGACAGCTGGCTTTCTCCTTCCTCTGATCCAGAGCTCATTTCCCTGAGCAAGGTGCCCATGCTCTGCTATGAGAGGGCACCTCTCCCCACCCGCAGCATGCAGCTTTTCTAGGCACCCCTGCTTACCTGTAAAACTAGGAGGGCGATGGCGTGGGGCCAGTGGGTGGGGAACCGGGCCTTCAAGTGCCAGGTGCCTGCACATGTGAGGGCTGGGAAAGGCTGCCTCCCAGGGCTGGGTGACCGGCACTGCTCAGTGGCCCTGTGCCACCCGCAAGCCCCAGTGAGGTGGCCCATCCAACCTCCTTCCCTGGGTCCTGAGCATGGGACTTCCCTCATCTGCTGTGTCTGGCCCTTGTTGCCCCGATTCTGCCACGTGTGAGCAACAGCCCTTCTGGAAGCCACGTTCTCCAGGGAGATTTGATTATGTCCTGGTGGTGCCACCTCGGTAATGCAATCAGGAAGTTTCCTCAAGACTTCAGCTGCTTTGCTGGCAGGCAGGCCTGGCTCCTGGGACATCCACACTGCTCTTCTGCTCACAGCTTCTCTCCAGGCTAGAAGGGACTCAGAAACCCTCCACTGACCACACCAGTGCCCACAGTGGAGGGGAGGGGTGTGTGGCAGGCTCACTGGAATGTCTTGCTGTCACATTCCTCCCTTCTTTGAGTGAGGTCCTTGGCTCTGATTTTATTCAGAATCATTGAGAACCTTCATCTGTTTAGAAAAAGTATTCATCAATGAGGAATCAGCACTTTGGAGAACGTTCCAGAAAACAGCCATTTTCTATTAAGGTTAGGCTCTTAATTGAAAATTTTTCGGGCAGAGGAAATTTGGGGAGAGGCCAGAAATTCTCTCCATTATGGTAATAAGCTGTAATCAGAACCAAGGAGTTGTATTAATTCTCGTGGGTTCTCTCCCCAGGATTGCCTAGAGTGTGTTATCAACAGACCCTGGGAGTTGGGGTGAGGGAACTAATGAGGTCAAATATTCCAGGAAATAGATACAGGCAGGGTAAGGGGTGCATCTTGTTCCTTGGTTGTCCTGCACCCCCTCCAGCCCACTCCAGGCTGCACCCAGGACTGATCTCAGAGGCAACTCAGTGTCAGTTTGAAAACATGGGGACAGGGCCTTCCAGGCAGAGTTTTGGCTGGGTGAGTGGGGGTGTTGGGGACGGTGCATGGTGGCCAGTGGTCAGGGTCTGGAACTGACTTGAGGGCCTGAGTTTCCCAAGTGAGGCAGGGACTATAGTTGAAGGTGAGGATGCTGCAGGAGACTGGTCCCTGTGGGGAGGGCAGGTTTCTCAGGTGGTGGTCAGAAGAACCACTCCCTCCTCTAAGTGCATCCGAGTGGCTAGGTGTGGCTCTTGAGGACACAGGAGGCCTCACCTGTTCCACGCGCCCCCTCCATGTGGGGTCAAGTGTAGTTCCTTCTGAGTTAACCTGGCCTCTTCACTCCTATACCCTCTGGCCAGCACCCTGTGGTTTTTGTGAGTGGAGCTGTCAGCAAGGAGAAGCCCAGCGATGTCAGTTGTCCCTGAGGGGCTTCTTAGAGACTGGGCTCTGGGCCTGGATCTGCCCCCTGGGCTGCGGGTCCCCAGACAGACCTCATGGCTTCAGCAGAATTCTCCATAAACCGACTATGCATAGTACCAGGGCCTTGGATGTGGGGGAGATAATGGCAAGGAGGGTAATGATGACACAGCCACATGGTCATTAATTTCCTCCCCATTCAAGGCCCACCTGCGACTTTCCTCCCTTTCCTATTTAATACTCCTGAGAGCTCCCCACCTGCAATTTGCAGTGGAATGCTTGCTCTTTCTGTGGGTCAGAGTAATCCAGGAAATTAGAAAAAAAATACCGTTAACATGTGTTGAGAGCTACTGTGTGCCAGGAGCTTCACATGCCCTCAAATCCCTAAAATAATCTTGCCAGTTATGCTCCATTGCCCCCTGGCGACACAGGAGGAAATGGGGTTCCAGGAGGCTCGGTGACTGGCACAGGTGCCTTGTCCCAGATGACACAGCCTACTAGAAGTGAGGCTGGGGTTGGAAACAGGTCTTCCTGGGCCCCTGCCCTCCCTCTGCAGGGCTGAGCCAGGTCCTGTCAGCCCCTCTCCCTCCTGCTTGCATACCTGAGTCCTCTGGGCATCTTCAGGCCACATGGCAGCAAGGACTTCTGTGCCTCAGAAGGGACCAGGATCCCTGAGAGGCACACGTCCACCCACCTTCTGGCCCAGGAGCCTGAGTGCCGTTTGCTGCTCTTGTCATTTCATTCCTCCCTTATATTCATGCTTCTCATGGAACAAAAAATAAAGCTGTGTCAGGAAACCAGGGGTGGTAGCCAAGATTGCCATCCATTTCTGACAGCATTCACTTTTAGATTCATTCAGAAAGTGACCTGTCTTGATTACCTTACAGAGTTCCCACAGAAATGTGTCAGCCAACCCGAACTTGACATAGCATTTTGATGAGGCTGGGGTGAGATCAAGTCATACAAAGAATGTTTCTGTATTAGCTGGGAAACCATTGGAAACCTTGAAATGTCTTCAGGACCTTTAAAAGAGCAAACACACAGTAATTTGGAATAGGGCTAGGAATAGGGCTGGAACAGGGCTGGAATAGGGCTAGGAAAACACTGGTCTTTCCCTGCAAATGATTATGGCTTTTTGTCCTGGAAAATGAGAGTTTATATTAGATCCTATTTTCCTTTTCACCTTGGCTTACAGGAAGCTCAGTTTTATGCTTAACTCCAGCCCTACTTTCCTTGGTCTGGTTCTTTGGCACAGGCCCTGGTCCCTTTCCCCTCTTCACCCCGGGACCCTGTTGTTTAACTTTTGTACATATTTCCCATTATTGCTGATTGTGTGACATCCTCTCTAGAGAGAGGTGGAGCATAAAGAGTGAGAAAGCAGTGTCCTGGAAAGGCACTCTGCTGAGGGTGAGTTTCACATGTGGGCTGGCAAGGGGGACATGGGACTGAGGCCTCAGGTGGCAGCTAGGAAGCAAGTGTCAAGGAACATGCACCTACGGTGACATCTCAGCATGTCATATTACATGGATGCTTGAGATAAACAGAAGTGTTGTAAGTGAGCATCAATGCACCTCACAAGTGCAGGAGGGAGAACCCATCTACAGCCCCGTGCCCCTTATTCAGTCTTCGCTGCTTTCATATTTCTGGGATGTCTCGGCGTGCACCTGAGGCAATGTTGAATGTGTCTGTGTTGTGCTTTGCTCGCTGACCTTGCACCGGAAAGAGAAGACTCAAGCTCTTCATGCGCTCATGTCTCACCCTACCGCTTGTTGGGACTCACTTGGATTATCTCTATTGCTTCTCACTGATGAAGATAGTGCCATAGTGAGCCTGTGAATGCATGCAGCTTTTTCCTTCTCTTAAATCATTTCCCTGGGGTCATCTCCCAAATGTGAAGTCACCGCACCAGAATGTGAGCATTTGAATGCAGGTAGTGTGGGGCACTGGCCTGAAGGACCCGGCCAGTTCCCAGGCCACCGGCCCCACATCGCCTGCTCCCATACCCCTAACTTGTCACTGTTGGGTTTGCCATGAAGACATTAATTTGCTACAGGACTGCAGCTATCACTCCATCTGACATTCTTTGGTTTCTCTGTGGTTGAACAGTTTGCTCTATTTTTTGCTCTACTTTTTGTTGTCTCTTTTGTTTGTTTTTGCTTTTTGTGTTTCCTCCTCATGAACTATCTGTTCTACTCATGGCACCTTTATCAGTCAAGGACTTGGTGAGGGAATTGACACTTGAGGGAATTTTTAAATGCAATAGTAGCTCTAAGATTGTTGTGTTTAATATAAATATCTTTCTAGCCTGTTTTCCTTCTTTTAGTTTTTTTTTTTTTTTTTTCTCAGAAGTTCAGATTGTTTCCTAGTCAAGTCATGGTCCTGATTTTGCTGGTGGAAGAGAACCGACTGGTTGTATTTCCTCACCCTGAGTTTGGACACCATCCCAAGAGGCTGCCAGGCCTGGCTGGGAGTGGGCTTTGTGGGCATAGCTTGTGCATTTGAGGCCCGTACCTGGACACTGCGTTGTGTTTTATTCTCACTTGGGCTCCAGAGGCCTGGGAGCTGGGACAAGTCCAACACCTGGACAAGGGTTACTGGCAGGACGCCAGCCTTGGATCTGATAGACCAAGATAGGCGAGCGCCCAACTTAGGCCTTGGAGGTGTCCACAACCTCTCTTTCCCTGGGCTGTGGGGGTCTCCAAGACCCACCCATACCTGAGAAGGGAGGTCCCCAAGGATGTGTTCCTCAGTGACCACATGCTACCCTCTACGCTGGTAAGTGCTTTGTGAGCCCCTAGAGACCTGGTTCTAGGCTGCCCTGGGGTGTGATGGGAGCACTCACTCCGCCCCCTGCAGAGGGTTTTGTGCAGTCAGAGGTAGGGAAGGGGCTGTACCACAGGTGTTCAGCAAGACCCCTCCCAGCTCTTCCCATTCGGCAGACCCTCACATCCAGCATCTCCTCAGCTTCCTGCCCACTGTGCTGTCCCCTTGGGGTGCCTTGGTCACTTGTCAGTCCCGCTGATAATTCACTCCAGAAGCTTTCCCTTGCTTCCTGCTGCAATCAGTTTCCAGACCTCTGCACAGCACTTCCTGGAGGGGCATCCCGAGGACTTCCCAGTAGAGGTGTCCCCACAGGCACAGGCTGGCTATTGCCTGGCCTCCAGAAAGGCACAGTAGGTGGTTGTCAGACTGAATGAGTTTGTTGGCTGGTCAGACCCCAGGCTCTGGCAGACAAGTGAGGATTCCCTCTGGGAACCCCGGGCCTCCTTCAGATGTGAATATGGAGTGTCAGGGTGCTTTAGTGGGGTGGGGTGGGGTGGGAGGGAAGCTGGGAGGTGCTCCCTTCCTGCCTCGTGGCAGAGCCTGGGCAAATCTCGGGAAGGCAGCCAGCCGTCCCCTTGTCTCCGGCCTCCTTTGTGTGTGAGTCACCATCTGGAAGTCGCCTTCATTTGTTTTAATTTAGCAGGACTCAGCTCAGCTTGGGAGCACTGCCACCGGCCTGTCCTTCCTTCCACTGTGTCTTCAGGCTCTGCGAGGAAAGGGGGTGGGGTGCAGAGTGCTTTGCAATAAAGCACTTTCTCCTCATCATCTTTAAAAAATTTTTTCTTAGCAAAAGCAACGGGAGAAATTTACTGGCCTGTCAGAAAAGCCATTGCTCATCAGACTGGAGAAAGGAAAAGCAGAGGTCATCAATTCATGGGCAGTGTCTCAGGAAGGGATTAAATCATTTAGCAACATGTCCTTAAGAAATCATTGAAGCCTCATACTGCCATTTGCTTTCCCTGGACCTTCCCATCAAATACATTTTCCAAATGCAAAGCAAGTCGGATGCTGATGGTCATGTTCCCAGTGGTTCGGAAGGCTGTGCCCGCACCTTTTCTGGTAGAAGACCTGGCCGGCCTGTGTGCGCGGGGCTGTTGGATGACACGCACATGTGTGCCTACGTGTGGCAACAAATAGGTATTTGTGTGATATAGTTATGTAAACACACAGCCATTGTCTAGCTGTGGTGGTTTTCAGCTTTCTTATGTTTGTGTCCTGTTGTGAATTGCCATAAGTTCATTCAGATAAATGGAGGTGGAAAGTGTATTTAAGCCCCCAGCCGCAGGCTGCAAGAAGACTCACTGGAGTTCCCTGGTGTGTGTCACCTCCCCCATGCACAGGGCTCTGCGGTGCCTGGCACAGTCTCATCAGGTGACCGGGCTGGTGTGTCCCTTGAGAGTCAGTGGACCGGCGATTGGGAGCCTTGGCTTTGAAGCTGGCTGGACCTGGGTTCACACTGCAGTTTCCCACTAGCGAGTTGCGTGGCTTCTTCTCTCAAAGCTGTCCTATCTCAGGGCCACCTGAGCCTAGGACGTGCGGTGCATTTGAATTGATAGACGAAGGGTCCTTCTGGTTGTCGATGTGCCTGAGATTCCAGCAGCCTGTCTCACCAAGACACTAGACCAGGCGTGATGCATGAGTGTGGTTAACCAAGATATCATGATGGTTAATTTTATATGTCGACTTGAGTGGGCCACGGGGAACCCAGATTAAACATTATTTCTGGGTGTGTCTGTGAGGGTGCTTCCAGGAGAGATTAGCATTTGAATTGGTAGACTGAGTAAAGCAGATTGCCTTTCCTAGTGTGAGAGGGCCTTATACAGTCAAAGGCCTGACTAGAGCAAAACGTGGAGGGACATGTCTTCTCCTGCCCTTAGACTGGGGCTTACTCCATTGGCTCCCTGATTCTCAGGACTTTGGACTCCAAATAGAACCAGACCACTGACTCTCCTGATGACAGATTGTGGGACTCAGTCTCCGTAATTGCATGAACCAGTTCCTCATAGTAAACCTCTTTTTCATTATTACACCGACTAATATAGATATGAAGGTGGTCAATATAGCCCAGCCAGTCATGGAAACAATCAAAACAAATAGATGAAATATCCCTGTTGGAATTAAATAGAAAAGCTTTCTAAGTACTAATCATTCGCTTTTCATCTAACAAATACTCAATGAACAGGTGCCCTGTTGGGCCCTGGTCCAGGGTTGGAGGGGTGGACCAGCCACCTCTCTGTCCTCATAGGACTTGGTACCTGTGGGATATGCCTGTCAGTTGGTGGGTGAGTAGAGACACGCAGAGGGTGGGCCCTATGTGGACAATGGCAGGGCCATGGCAGTGGGAGCTGTGGACGGACACTCCCCTGGACAGGGCACCGAGGCCAGAGCACAGTGGGCATGGCTCACCTCTCAGAGAGGGGGTCCCAGTGGGAAGGTGGGGGTAGCTAAGCAGTTCCATGGAACCATAGGGGATTAGAGAGCTGCCAGCTCCCAGCAACACACACCTCTCACTGGTCCAGGCAGCCAGAGCTCAGCTTCAGAGTCTTACATCTTTCCATCTTACAGAAGACACTGAGGGCAGAAACCACCCTGGGAAGGGCAGGTGTGCACCGAGGCCCTAACAGGGCCTGGGACTCTGGCCTGGGGACTCTGAGGGCCTGGAGCAACCTGCTCAGCCTGCCATCCCTGCAGTGTCTTCCATGTTCCTCTCCACGTGATAATATCACACTCCACCCCCACCAACCTCAGAGGGCCCAGCCTGTGCTAGGTTCTGCTCCTTTACCTGGCTCCCCCAC
The DNA here is from genome assembly GCF_016509475.1 of Prionailurus bengalensis. NCBI lineage: Eukaryota > Metazoa > Chordata > Mammalia > Carnivora > Felidae > Prionailurus > Prionailurus bengalensis. The sequence goes on along the minus strand of NC_057351.1, from coordinate 49,647,921 downwards.
AGTATTACTTGTGGTCTGCCTTGCCCCAGTGGGTGTTGGGAGTGTGAGCCACACTGAGGGCCAGGTGAGGGATCTTTGGCCTTGGCCAATGGGAAACAGAGACCCCTAGGGCAGCTGTAGTGCTTGGAGATGAGCCCAATGGCCACCTTGATTGGCATCACCTAGGGACTGGCCCACCCTTGGCCCATGATCAACCCCGGGAGGTTCATGGGACAGCTCTTGTTCCTCCTACAAAGCCCCCATGCCTCTTTCACTAGTTAAGTGGTGACCACTGGAGGTGGTCCTTGGGCTGCTGGAAATAGCTGTGAGTGGGCCTGTGGCAGGAACTGAAGGTCAGTGTCCTCTGGGATGGCTGGCGGCATTCTCACGTCAGAGAACAGTGGTGTCTGGAGTTGTGGGACCATGCTTCCTCTCTGCAGGGGACAAGGGGCCCTCTGTACTGACCACAGGCTCCACTCAGGACTGTCCTTGGCTGCGACCAGGGCAAGAGGGAGAGGATGAGGCCCTTTAGATGCAAACCCTATGTCTAGTCCCCCTGTTCTACTTCCCACCAGACTACTTCCTGGAGCTCTGAGTCACTGCGCCCACTGACAAGGCAGGCGGCCCTGTCCTCTGTGTGTCCACCCATGCTCAGGGACTCAGGGCAGACCCTAAGACATTGGGGCTCCTGCCTCAGTCTTCACACCTCCCCAGGCCCTCAGGGGCAGCAGTCGTACTCTATAGCCCAGTCTAAGAGCCTCCTCCAGAGGCATCACCATTGTCCCTTTTCCCACATCACCCTCTTCCTCTCTGTGTGTGTGAGTTGTGTGAACCCAGCACTGATCTTTACCCTGTTCTCTATGGTTCCTCTTCCCTCAAGAGAGACTGAGGGCTGAGGTCAGAGACACACCAGATCCATCTAAGTGCTGCTGCTGCTGTTGCTGCTGCTGCTGCTGCTGCTGCTGCTGCTGCTTCTTCTTCTTCTTCTTCTTCTTCTTCTTCTTCTTCTTCTTCTTCTTCTTCCTTCTTTTTTCTTCCTTCTGATTCCTCCTGCTTCCTTCTTCTTCCTTTTTCTTCCATTAGAGGGGGAGGAGCAGAGGGAGAGGAAGAGAGAGAGAACTTAAGCAAGCTCCACACTCAGCACACAGCCCAACATGGAGCTCGATCCCATGACCAGATCATAACCTGAGCTGAAATCAAGTGTTGGATGTTCAACTGACTAAACCACTCAGGTGCCCCATCTAAGTGCCTCTTAAACAAGCTGTAAGTGAATACCTCCCTGTGCCCACAGGCCAGCTAGATGGGGATGCAGTTAACAATTGTGGTCCCTTCCCCAGGAGCCCAAACTTATGGAGATGAGTGCTGAGTTCTCAGGGATGCAGGAGCACACAGGAGCCTTGCCTCCATGGTGGGGTGGGCACCAAGCTTCCCTGAGTGGGTCCTGGAGCAGGGAGAGCAGGCCTGGAAGGAAAGGGGGCAACAGCTAGCATGAGACCAGGGGACAGGGACATAGTGACCAGCTCATCTTTCTGGCCAGGACTTCTCCACCTTCATCACCAAAGCTTCCTACGGGCCACTAAAGTGTTCCATCCTGGCCCAACTGGGACTGCTGGTCTTCCAAGGAGGAAGTTGTGGGTGTAAGAGGAGAGTTGTGGGTGTAAGTTGTGGGTGTAAGAGGTGTAAGAAGTTGTGGGTGTGAGTCACCCTTGTCTCAAAGGGTGACAAACACACCCAGGAGCCTAGACTTGGCCCTTGTAGGTGGTGTGGAGCCACTGAGAGATTTGATCCAGGGGCCCACAGGGTCAGATTGCACTTCTGAAAGCTCTCGTGGCTGCACTCAAAGATAATGGGCAAGGGAAGTCAGGGGTAAGTCAGGAGGGTTCTGGTGATAGAAGATAGGGTTTTAAGCTGGGCTGCACTGGGGGAGGGGAGGCATGGAGGAGGCAAGACCAGGGACTCAGGACCCAATGGGTGTTGGGTGAGTCAAGGGCCCTGCCTAGAGTCATGGCCTGGGCTTAGGTGTCCAGGGCTGGGTAGATGGGATCCATTCTCCCAGGGGAGCTGAGCAGCTCTGTGTTGGATCCACAGATCAGGAGAGCCATGGCGGGACAACAAATGATAGGGTGTCCTTCAGCTTTGCCAATTCGCTGCTTCATGAGGAGATCAGTATGAACCAGTGGAGACAGTGGATGTAGATATTGGTTTCCCCAGTGGATTCCTTGGGACACAAGGGTGATATGTGGGACATGGCACTGATCTCAGTTAAGTTTGGAAATGCTGAATTTATCTTGCTAGATAAGCCTCCTCTCTGGCTGACCACCCTGAGCTGGACCTCGGCACCGCTCTGGGCTCACAAGAGTCAGGGAGTTAGTGGTAGTCAAGGGATGGGCAGAAAGAGCTGGCATGGGCTCTGCTAAGATGTTGGCCACAATAGGATGAGGAGGCCAAGGTTAGAGAAAAATGGGGGGTTGAGGGAGGGCCAGAGAGGGAGTAGCAGGCCAAAGGGGCACTGAGACCCATATTCCCATGAGGCCCAGCGCCGTCCAAGAGGTAGGGATACAGGCCAGATGATGGGAGCCAGCACAGTGCCCAGCCCCACACCTGCTCCTGGGCCTCACTGGGCTCTCCCTTCTCCTGATCCATCCACCCTCTTCTGTCTCCAATTTCTTCCCTGGCTTATTCTGTGCATTTTCCCCTAACATCTGGTGTGGAACAGAGAGCTCATTAATTTTCATTCTATCTTTTCCTTAACGTAGCACCTAAGGTTATAAATCTCCCTCCAGTGCCATTTTACCTGTATCCCATGAGAGTCAATATCTGTTGCTTCTATTATTGCTTGGCTTATGTCTTTTGTATTTTCCATTATCATTTTTCCTTTGGCCCATGAATTATTTTGGTTTCCAGATGTATCTGGATCTGGGTCCTGTCCTGTGACTGACTTCTAATATTATTGTGTCTTGATGAGAAAGCATGTTCTGTATATTATCTTTGGTATTTGTTGAAGCTTTCTTTGTGGCCAACTACACAGTCAATATTATTATAAACATTCCATCTGTGCTAAGAAAATGTGAATGTGTAACACATTGGTTGCAGAGTTCTGTATCTGCCCAGTATGTCAAACTTAAAAATTGTGCATTTCAGAGGCGCCTGGGTGGCTCAGTCATTTAAGTACCCAACTCTTGATTTCCATTCAGGTTACGATCTCACCATTCATGGGTTTGAACCCCTTGTCTGGCTCTGTGCTGACCCCTGGGAGCCTGCTTGGGATTTTCTCTCTCTCTCTCCCTCTCTCTCTCTGTCCCTACTCTTCTCTCAAAATTAATAAATAAACTTTAGAATTTTTTTAAAAATCTAGCCAGAGAATCTGTTTTTTAGTGATATATTCCAAATTACTTTTACTGTCTTATTTTCTATTTACCATATTTTTTTAGCATTTTTTTTCCTTTGTCCCTAGTGGATTTTCTTATTCTCTTTCCCTTCCCTGCTGGTCTAGAGGTTTTAAGACCTATTTCTATTGTGATTGCACTTCATTTTTTTTGTGATTAGTGGCTTTCAGGCATACAAACTCAAGCACTCCTCAGTTCGTGGAGTGCTCCCCACCCCCTCCTCTGTCTTTCCTGGCCCCCTCCTCACCATCACCAGCGCACACCAGGCCCCCTTCAGTACTGGATGGTGTTGGCATTCATTCCCCTTTCACTCTTGTCTCTAACCCAGCTCCTCGGGTGCCCCAGCCCCTCTCACAGACATGTTTATTTACAACTACTGGGAGATTAAAAAAAATACAAAGTATCATATCAAGTGTATGAACTTTTGTGGTACACATTCTTGGTATTTGGCTGTGGGTCTCATCCTGATTCTTCCCTTTCTCATGGGCACCCGTGTGTCCCCATCGCACCTCCTGTCTGCTCTACTGTCCTGGCCGCGTGTCCCTCGCCCCTGACCTGATGTTGGACTGGACTGAACCTCTCATGCAACCTTGAGTGGTCTGAGGGCACTCTTGCCTCTCTGTAACCACTTTTTACCCCTGAATTCTAACTCTTCTGGGGTTGGTCTGTTTGACACTTGACAAATGCTTCCATGTAAAGTCTTACGTCTTTCATTCTTGGATCTTCTCTGTCAGCATTCCTTCAAATATTTTCTCCCCATTCACTCCTCTTTCTCTTTCCAGGACCTCTGCCTGGTATGGGATGGGGACACTTCTTTTTCTATTTTCCACACCTCTTAACTTTCCCCCTCTGTTTTACCCCCTTATCCCTCCTGATGCTTTCTGGAAGAGTCCCTCAGTGAAATCTTTCAATCCATTTGAACAAGTATATTTTTCTCATCCAACATCTCCAGTTGGTTCACCTTCATAACTACCTTTGAGCTTGTGTTCCCAATATGCTCCCTTAATGACTCTGAGCACTTCAGTTGCTTAAGTTCCTGCTCTGTCCGTCCCATTGGTCTCTCTCCTTTGGCATAGGTAGCTCCCTTTGGGGTCTGTCATAGGGTTCTGGTCTCTCATGCAGGCATGTATGTTTTAGGTCAGGCAGTGGGAGGCGGGGGTTGAAGAAAGTGGAACAAGATAGACTGCAGTTCTACCTACCAGCTGGGTGGGACCTCTGGACCTTTGCACAGGATCTTCTTTCTATCTGAGAGATGCCCCACTTCTCCTGACTTGGCTAATTCCTATCTAGGATTCACATCTCAGTTTGCAGTTTGGAAGCCTTCTCTCACACCTGCTCCCACCTCTGGTAGGACAGGTACCCCTTCTCTGCTGCCATGTGTCCTGGTCTTCCTCCAGTTGTCACACTGGTCATGCTATACTGTGATTATACACACACACACACACACACACACACACACACACACACACACCCCTTTTGCTATAACAACATGTGAAGTAAACATGTGGAAGAATCCGTGCAATGCCAATGTACTGTTTACATAATAATGGTACGGTGAATACCTCTGTACTTGCATCCAGTTTAAGAATAGAATATTTCTGGTAGCTTGGAATAGGCCCTCCCCTCCCAGAGGAAACCACTGTCTCTAGTTTGGTGATAAACATCTTTGCTCTTTTATTAGCATATATAATAAACTTTATATTATTGCAATTTAATTATATGTATTCTTTTGTGATGCTCACTCTCCATGAGTTTTTTTGGAATTTATCTCTGTTAATGCACTTAGCTATCTAGAATTCCTTCATTTTCACTGTTGTGAAATCATATCCCATCATGTCTACATACTACAGTTTATTTATTTAATGTATTGCTGAAGAGCATACAGATTGTTATCCCTTTTTTTCCCTATTGTTAACAGTGCTCCCGTGAACCCTATGGGACACATGGGCAAGAATTTCTCCAGTGGCTGTGTGTATATATGTATTTGAAGGAAATATACATATATCTGTACAGTATATTTAGAGGAGAGAAAGTGCTGGGCCTCAGAGTATGCACAGTTCACCTCTTCTAGGTAATGCCACACTGTGACTCAGTGCTGGGTACCAGCTCAGGCTCCACCAGCAGTGGGTGAGAGTTCCTATTGCTCAACATTACCAACACTGTATTGCCAAACTCACAAACTTCTCTCCATCTGGAGGGTGTGAAATGGTATCTTAATGTGGTTTTAATCTGCATCTCTCTTACCAGTAACACGGTTAAGCATCTTTTCATATTTATTGTTCATTCAGGTTTTCTCTTTTATGGCTTTGTAATGGCCTTCTTAAGTCTTTTGCGCATTTTCCTGTTGGGCGATTTTTCTTTTCTTACTGACTTTTGTGATGAAGATACTTATACCGGCTCATGGGAACCAAGGGTGCCCATCTCTTCCCATCTCTGCGCTTCGCTTCGTGATCTCATGTTGGTGGCTTGAAATTGGTCACACGGGAGTATTTACATCATGAAGGTCAGCAAATGCTACAAATCAGGACTTTCTTGGGTCTGTAGAAGCTGTTAAACACTTTTCAGCACACCACTGCTTATAGGAATTCTTGTTGTATCTAGGCTTTAGCCATTTGTTAATTATATCTGCTACAAATATCTTACCCCACATTGTGGCTTTTAAAAACATTTCCTTTGAGTAAATTTTGATTAACAGAAATTCTTAATTTTAATGTGGTTTCATCTTTAAATTTTTTCCTATATATGTACTATGTTTTGTGTCTTGTTTAAGAAATCTTTCCTATCTTGGAGCACCTGGGTGGCTCAGTCAATTAAGCATCTGACTTTGGATCTCATGGACTATGATCTCATGGTTTATGGGTTTGAGCCCCACATCGGATTCTGTGCTGACAGCTCAGAGCCTGGAGCCTGCTTCAGATTCTGTGTCTCTCTCTCACTCTGCTCCTCCCCAACTCGTGCTCTGTCTCTGTCTCTGTCTCTCTCTCTCAAAAATAAACATTAAAAAAAAAAAGAAATCTTTCCTATCCTGAGGATATTAAGAGATCCTCTCATATTTTCTTCTGAAAGTTTTGGAATTTTGTCTTTTACATGTGAGTCTTCAATATACCTGAATTTGTGTGGGTTGTGGGATAGTGAGTCCAATTTTTTTTTTGAAAGCTGAGATTGCATATTTCTTCACAGACATAGGAGAAGGCCGTGTAATGATAACTGTGCCGAATTGGGTGAGATAAGGCAAATAATCCAATAACTAGATTAGAATCGACCATAGTGAGAAGGTAACCATACATTTTATGATTTTATGTGTGTCATTTGGATGAATTGTCCCAAGACACATACCTACATGATGCCCAATTGTGGTAGATTAACCACAGAAACATGCCCTATTGTTCATGCATACCTATAGCCATTTGCTTCAGAAGAGCCCTCCCAATTGATGCTGGGCTTGGTGCCATGACTTGCTTTGGCCAACAGGGCAGTAGCAGAGGCTTAGAAAAGCACATGTACATTTTTGTTCTTTTCTGGTATTTCTGCCACCACCTTGAGAACAAATCTGGCTTCGCCTGCGTGAAGGACATAATTGACATGTGGTGGAGAGCCAATCATTCCAGCGGAAGCCATCCTAGACCAAACAGTTCCCAGCCAACCCATCGGCTGATCAGCCACAGTCATCCAAGTCCAGCCCAGAGTGCAGAACTGCCCTACCAACCTGTGGACTCATGAGAAATAATCAGTGGTTACTCTTTTAAGCCACTAAGATTGGGGGTAGCTTGTTGCACAGCAGTATATAACTGATATGTTAGTTATTGGAGAGTAGTCCAGATCCTTAAGGTTTTCAATGGCATAGCCTTATTTATTTAGGCTGTAATATTTTTTGAATACCTTCTATGCATGATTCCTTAGGGATGCTCCTATAAAGTTTTGGTCAAATTTTGCCCTGTGTTATAGTTATGTTTTTGTCATCTCCTCCAGGGTTAATATTTCATCTCCTCCAAGGTGCCAAAGTACTCTGTAATTTAAGCATGCTAAGAGCTTAGCAGCACTTTGGAAGAACCAAAATGTAATAGTAATGGTTAATGAAAATATCTTCTAAAATTTGGAAGCCATTTTAAGCTATTAATGTACTACTGAGCAAAGCTTTGGCATTCTTTCTTTGGCTCTGAAATATTTTGTTTTTATCATCTGTTCTTTTATTCCACATTTATTCTTTGACACAAAAATTATTAATAAGGGAGTCTCATTCAGTCTGGCTATCTAATAGTAGTTGAAGAAAGATGGTGCCAGTTTCTGCATTCCATATGGGTCCTCTTGTCCTGTTTTCTATTCTGGTAAAATCATTTACCTGCTCTCTTCCTTTTTCTCTGTACTGCCCACCTACTTGGCGTAGTTCCTCTCTAGAAAGGGCCATGTAGAAGATCCTGGTGGGACTAGAACCCAGTGTTTAAAAATCTTTCCAAAATGAAGGAGGACTCACTCTCTGGATGTGAACTTACCTAAATTCTTTTAAATAGTATAGAATGGAAGTTTTAGATTACTAAGAGACAGAAATGATTAAAAGATTCTTGTTTCCCCTCTAATTAATAATAAGTATAATAATTACCATTTATATCTGCTGACTGTATGCCAGGCACTCTTGTAAGCATTGTGGATATACTGACTCATGTTAATTTTCAAAACAATCCTGGGCCAGCTTAAACAGCTAACAAACTTCACTAAGATCACAAAGCTTGTGAGTGTAATAGGGATTCAGTAACCCAGTTCCAGAGTCTGCAGTCTTAACCAAGACAGTAGTAAGCTATGTTTAGATATCACCTTCACTGTTTAGCCCTGTGTTAAGTGTGAGAGCTAGCTTCAAACATCCAAGCAGCCTGCAATCCCTGATCTGGCTTGACTCACTCGTTTTAGGATTAACACAGATAAATTTATTCGCCACTCACATTCCATCTCTGTATACCCCTCACCTAGAGTCACCAGCTAACATTTTGTCCTACTCCTTTCCTTTTTTTTTTTAATTTTTAAAATTTATTTAGAGAGAGAGTGCACATGAGTGAGGGAGGGGCAGAGAGAGAGAGAGAGAGAGAGAGAGAAAGAGAATCCCAAGCAGGTTCTGCACTGTCAGTGCAGGCCTATGTGGGACTCCAACTCACGAACCATGAATCATGACCTGAGCTGAAACCAAGAGTTGAATGCTTAATCAACTGAGCCACCCAGGCACCCCTGTCCTATTTACTTCCTCCCCCCCCTCTCTTTTTGCTGTACCATTTGAGAATAAGTTGCAGATATCACAATCATTTCTATTTCAACGTCTCTCCTAAAACAAGAATATTCTTAAATATTCTTAAAACAAGAATATTCTTTTATTGTTTCATAAAACCATAACATAATTATCTAATTTAACATGGATTTTTTTTATTTTTGAAGAGTACAGGACAGTTGTTTTGTAGACTGTGTTTTATTTGAGTTTAATGTTCCTTTGTGATTAGATACAGGTTATGCATTTCCTGCAGGAATATTCCAGGAATGATGTTATATCTTTCTTAAGGCATTCATCATGATGCTGGTTTATCCTGTTACTAGTGATATATTAATATCACTTAAGTTGGGGCGCCTGGGTGGCGCAGTCGGTTAAGCGTCCGACTTCAGCCAGGTCACGATCTCGCGGTCCGGGAGTTCGAGCCCCGCGTCGGGCTCTGGGCTGATGGCTCAGAGCTTGGAGCCTGTTTCCGATTCTGTGTCTCCCTCTCTCTCTGCCCCTCCCCCGTTCATGCTCTGTCTCTCTCTGTCCCCAAAAAAAATAAATAAAATAAAATAAACGTTGAAAAAAAAATCACTTAAGTCAATATCAAGGTAGTGTCTGCCAGATTTTTCTATTTTAGTAAAGGAATTTTTCCCCTTTAAAATTAATAAGTAATCTGCATAAATAATCTATTCATCATTAACTTACATCTATTTGTTTTAACATCCATTGGTATTTCTTGCCTGAATCAATAATTACAATGACGGTTACAAAATGGTGGTTTTTAACTCTGCATCATTCCCTGTAAAGAGCTATGTTCATTCATTCATTCATTTTATTACTTACACTAACACTATGATACCATGTATTCTATTTTTATTTGCTGTTTTATAATTCATTGCTGTCATTATTTGTTTTCATGCTGAGATCATCTCAGATTTGGCCAGACCTCAGATTTGGGGACCTCTTCAATCTGGATATTGTGTCCTTTGTCATGCCCTTATCAGTTTTCCAGCACTTCCTTCTAACATAGCACAATGTTTCTTTTTTTTTTTTAATTTTTTTTTAATGTTTATTTATTTTTGAGACAGAGACAGAGTGTGAGTGGGGGAGGGGCAGAGAGAGAGGGAGACACAGAATCTGAAACAGGCTCCAGGCTCTGAGCTGTCAGCACAGAGCCCAACGTGGGGCTCGAACCTAAGAACCGCGAGATCATGACCTGAGCCCAAGTCAGACGCTTAACCGACTGAGCCACCCAGGCCCCCCCATAGCACAATGTTTCTAGCACAGCACAACATTCTATACTCATAAGGTACTTTTTATATTCCAGTCTTGGATTTAGCCATTTTGTCAAGAAATCTTGATTCAATTGAGTGGGGGAATGGCATTTAGAAACCAAGATCCAGGCTCTAGTTATACTCATTGGTCTTGGAGTATCATGCTTCAAGATCCTTTATGCAAACAGGGGTAGGAAATACATGGGTTTGTTTGTTTGTTTCTTTCTTTAAAATAGGAGTCTATCTGAATACCTTTATTCAAATCCAATGTCACAGGATTCTTCTTGCCTCATCCCATATTTTTATTTCATTCTCTCCCAAAAAGTAATATACTTACTCATTTGCTCAATCCTATAATACATATGTAAGCAGTTTCAGAGTTTCTTCTCTAAAGAAACTTTACAATTTATTTGCAAATAATCTCCTATTTAAAATTTCTTCTACTTTAGTGATTTTTCTTACCTTGTTATTTCTTTATTTATGTCATCCTTCCTCCTGTTTTTTAAAAATATTTTAGCAACATAATTAGAATTTCAATTTATTAATTAGTCCTACTATTTTTCTGTTTTCAGTCTCAATAATTTTTGCTTTTTATTTTATTATCTTAATCTTTATGTTTATGTTTGGTGACTTCGTTGTTCATTTTTAGCTTGATGAGTTACAGTTTATTCACTGCTTTTAATTCTTTCAGGTTATGAATTTTTCTTCCACAATGCTTTAAGGAAAAGCTTTCTATTATCTTTATTTTTTAGGCATTCTATTTTATTTGATTTTATTTTTCCTTTCATCTAAGAGTAGCTTAATGGAAAGTTTTTAAATTGTCAGAGTGAAAGGCTTTTTAAAAATATACTATTAATTTCTAACTTTTATAGCAAATTGATAAGAAATATTGGTTTTCACCTCGTAGTGATGCTTTCCTTATGAACAAGCATGTGATCAATTGTTGTGAATGTTTGATATGCACTTCAGACGGTCTGTTCTCCATTACCAAAGTGTAATAGTCATATATCCATATTTGCCTTATCAATTATGTTGCTTAGATATTCTTTGTTCCTAGTCATTTTTTGTCCACTTGATCTCTTTTGTATGTTAAAGTCTCCTACTGTTGGTATTTTTCTATTTCTCCTTAAAAAATTATCATTTTGTGGGGCGCCTGGGTGGCGCAGTCGGTTAAGCGTCCGACTTCAGCCAGGTCACGATCTCGCGGTCCGTGAGTTCGAGCCCCGCGTCGGGCTCTGGGCTGATGGCTCAGAGCCTGGAGCCTGTTTCTGATTCTGTGTCTCCCTCTCTCTCTCTGCCCCTCCCCCGTTCATGCTCTGTCTCTCTCTGTCCCAAAAATAAATAAACGTTGAAAAAAGATTAAAAAAAAAAATTATCATTTTGGGGCGCCTGGGTGGCGCAGTTGGTTAAGCGTCCGACTTCAGCCAGGTCACGATCTCGCGGTCCGTGAGTTCGAGCCCCGCGTCGGGCTCTGGGCTGATGGCTCGGAGCCTGGAGCCTGTTTCCGATTCTGTGTCTCCCTCTCTCTCTGCCCCTCCCCTGTTCATGCTCTGTCTCTCTCTGTCCCAAAAATAAATAAAAGTTGAAAAAATTATCATTTTGATGAACATCAATTAATCAACCTTTGCCTATGGTTTGTGACTTGAGATTTTGTTTAAGAAGTCCTTTCCCAAACAAATCAAAACTACAATGAGATACCACCTCACATCTGTCAGAATGGCTAACATTAACAACTCAGGCAACAACAGATGTTGGTGAGGATGCAGAGAAAGAGGATCTCTTTTGCACAGCTGGTGGGAATGCAAACTGGTGCAGCCACTCTGGAAAACAGTATGGAGGTTCCTCAAAAAATTAAAAATAGAACTACCCTACGACCCAGCATTTGCACTACTAGGTGTTTATCCAAGGGATACAGGTGTGCTGTTTCAAAGGGACACGTGCACCCCCATGTTTATAGCAGCACTATTGACAATAGCCAAAGCATGGAAAGAGCCCAAATGTCCATCAACTGAAGAATGGATTAAGAAGATGTGGTATAGGGGCACCTGGTGGCTCAGTTGGTTGTGTCCAACTTTGGCGCAGGTCATGATCTTGCAGTTCATGGGTTCAAGCCCTGCATCAGGCTCTGTGATGACAGCTTAGAGCCTGGAACCTGTTTCAGATTTTGTGTCTCCCTCTCTCTCTGCTCCTCCCCCACTAGCACTCTGTCTCTCAAAAATGAATAAACATTAAAAAAAAATTTAAAAAGATGAGGTATATATATACATTTACATATATATGCATATATATACATATATATACAAATATATATACATATATACATATATATACACACACACACAATGGAGTATTACTTGGCAATCAAAAAGAATGAAATCTTTTCATTTGCAACAACATGGATGGAACTAGAGGTATTATGCTAAGCAAAATTAGTCAGAGAAAGACAAATATCATATGACTTCACTCATATGTGGAATTTAAAATACAAAACAGATGAACATAAGGGAAGGGAAGCAAAAATAATATACACACAAAGAGGGGGACAAAACATAAGAGACTCAAATATAGAGAACAAACTGAAGTTTACTGGAGGGGTTGCGGGTGGGGGAATGGGCTAAATGGGCAAGAGGCATTAAGGAGGACCCTTGTGATGAGCACTGGGTGTTACATGTAGGGGATGAATCACTGGATTCTACTGCTGAACTCATTATTGCACTATATGCTAACTAACTTGGATGTAAATTAAAAAAAAAAAAAAGAAGTTCTTTCCCATTGGGACGCCTGGGTGGCTCAGTCAGTTAAATGTCCAATTTCAGCTCAGGTCATGGTCTCATGGTTCGTGAGTTTGAGCCCTGCATCAGGCTCTGTACTGACAAGTGTGGAGCCTGGAGCCAGCTTCGGATTCTGTGTCTCCCTCTCTCTCTGCCTCTCCTCCACTTGTACTCTGTCTCTCTCTCTCTCAAAAATAAACATTAAATTTTTTTTTAAAAAAGAAGTCCTTTCCCATCATTAGGTCATAAACATAACCCTTTATGTTTTATTTTGTTGACTTCAGAGTTTAACATTTTACAATTTGTCTATTATCCATCTGGATTTCATCTTTGTAGATTGTGTTAAGCAGTAATTCAATTTTATCATTTCAATTTGATCATTTCCATAACAGTTTTCCCAACACCCTCTGCTAAACTGAAATTGTTTATTTAAATTTCTATATATATATAGGCTTACCTCTGAGATTTCTATTCTGTTCCCTTGGCCTATTTGTCTGCTCCTGCATCAGTATTACAGTATATATCTTTGTAGTGTTGCTTACTATCTACTTAGTAAAACAAGTTACATTTTATTGCTCTTTTAAAAACTTATCTGGGGGCGCCTGGGTGGCTCAGTCAGTTAAGAGTCTGACTTCGGCCCAGGTCATGATCTCACAGTTCATGAGTTCGAGCCCCACGTCGGGCTCTGTGCTGACAGCTCAGAGCCCAGAGCCTGCTTCAGATTCTGTGTCTCCCTCTCCCTCTCTGCCCCTTCCCAGCTCATGCTCGCACTCTGTCTCTGTCAAAAATAAATAAACTTAAAAAAATTAAAAATAAAATTAAATAAAAACTTATCTTATTCCTATCCCTTTACTCTTTCATATAAATTTTACATTGTTTATCCAAGTTCTAAAAAAAAAAAATGTAACTACATTTATTGGGACTGTATTGAATTTGTACCTTGGCAGAGAAGTGACATTTTGAAAATTAATATTGTCTCAGCCAAGAGCTTGAAGTATCCTTCCATTTTTCAGATCATCTTGTCTTTTGATAGAGTTGTTAAGAAATTCTCCTCTGTCTCTCTTTCTCTCTCTCTATATGACAGAATATATATATATATATCTTAATTTCTAGTCATATACTTCTTACTTCTCTTTATTTCCTTATATTCTAAAACAGGAACTTCATCCTTTTCTTATCACTGATATTAAAGAGATGGGGCACCTGGGTGGCTCAGTCAGCTGAGTGACCAACTCTTGATTTTGGCTCAGGTCATGATCTCAGGGTCATGGGACTGAGCCCCGCATCTGGTTCTGCACTGAGCTTGGAGCCTGCTTAAGATTCTTTCTCTCTCTCTCTCCCCCTCTACCCCTCTCCCCCACTCACATTCTCTCTCTCTCTCTAAAATATAAATAAATAAATAAATAAATAAATAAATAAATAAATAAATGATATTAAAGAGAATGCATGAAGTTTGATGTTTGCTGCAGGATTTTAATATGTAATCTTTATCAAGTTAATGAAATTCCATTATACTTGTAGGTTAAACAGTGTTTTTTTTTAAATTTATAAGTGTTGAACTTTATCAAATGCTTTTCTGCATCAATCTAAAAAATCCCATCATATTTCTCTTTCAATTTATTAAATATTAAGTTATGTTGGAAGATTTTACAATGTTAAGCCATCCTTGCATTCTTGCAAAGGACTTTATAGGTTATGTTGCTTATTTTTTTATAATATATTACTAGATTTGACTATTTAATTTAGGTTCATAATAAAATGTCTTTTTTCAAAAATGTCTTTATAATTAACTTTTTTAGGGTTGTTCTTAACTAGTTTTGGCATCAAAATCATGTTTACCTCACAGAATTAACCAGGGAACTTTATTTCTTTGAATATGTTTTAGAACAACTTGTATAACTTGAACATGTGTATATGATTTGAAAATTTTATAGTTTTTACCTTTGAAACCATTTTGGCCCAGATTTATTTGTTTTTTGAGGTGGGGATGGGGGTAGAAGGGAGAATTTTAACTACCAATTCAATTTTGTTAATGTTTTCTGGTTTATTATTCATATTCTCATGAAACTTTGGTTTTCTATATTTTTATGGAATTTTATTAATTTCACTTACAGTTTCAGATTTTTTCCACATACAATCAAGTACTCCTTTATTGTTTTAAAAATATCAGGGTGTCTGGTTCGCGTAGTTGGTTGAAGTCCGACTCTTGATCTCGGCTCAGGTCATGATCTCAGGGTCACAGGATCGAACCCCACGTCAGGCTCTGCACAGAGCATGGAGCCTGTTTGGGATCCTCTCTCTCTCCCTCTCCCCCTCTCCTCAGTTTGCATGCTCTCTCTCTCTCTCTCTTTCTCAAATAAAAATATATATTCACAGTTCACAAGTGAAAGTAAGAGTTAAGTGGAAGAAGTAAGAAGTTATTACCTCTTTTTGTTCTCTATTTTCTCTCATGTTTTGCTTTTATACTTATCTTTTTTTCTTGATGAGTATTATTTTTTATAATAATTCCATTTTTGCTTTTGTTAATTGTCATTGTTTTATTTGATCGATCTCTGTCCTAAGAGTTACAGTTTTATTCTGTCCTGTTCAGTTTTGTTTTTTGGTTTTTTTATGTTGCTGGTTTTTTTTTTTTTGGCTTTACTTTGTTGCTCTTTTTCCAGTTTCTTAAATTGAGCACTTAGCTTATATGTTCTTAATCTTATGTTTTAAAAAATGCATTTTAAATCATAGTTTTCCCTCTGAAAAATGCTGTTTTTAACAAATTGTGTTTTCATTATCATTTAAGTTTAAGTATTTCCCTAATTTCCTTTTTAAACCAGGGTCTCTTTGGTAATATATTATTTACTTCCCAAATATGTGGCATTAAGGAAAATTCTCTTTTATGTTGCTTACAGTTGCACTGTATCATGTTTAGGAAACACGTTCTGTGTGAAATTCATCCTTCGGACTTTATGGAGGCTTTATGTCTTTGTGCCTGGTCAGTTTTTGTACATGTCCCACGTGTGCTCCACGTCAATGTGTATCATCTGTTTCTTGGGTTTAGGTAGAGTTCTCCATATATCTTTTTTTTTTTTTTTTTTTTTTTTTTTAAATTTTTTTTTTCAACGTTTATTTATTTTTTTTGGGACAGAGAGAGACAGAGCATGAACGGGGGAGGGGCAGAGAGAGAGGGAGACACAGAATCGGAAACAGGCTCCAGGCTCTGAGCCATCAGCCCAGAGCCTGACGCGGGGCTCGAACTCATGGACCGCGAGATCGTGACCTGGCTGAAGTCGGACGCTTAACCGACTGCGCCACCCAGGCGCCCCTCCATATATCTTTTTAGTACGGTGTTCAGATCTTGGTATCTGCTTATTTTATTTTGTCTGCTCGATTTATCAGTGTCTGAAATGGTATGTTAAAATATCCTAGCATAATTATTGATTCGTGCATTTATCTGTAATTTTGTCCATTGTTGCTTTATATATTTTGATGCTATAATGGTGGGGACACATCTTCATGATTGTAATATGTACATTTAATTTTTTCCTTTAAGTAGTTTATAACATCTGTATTTTTTTCCTAGTATTTTATCCTGAATTCTGTCTTGTGAGATACTATATTTCATTGTTTCTAAGTCAGGTATCTTTCCACACTTTAACATCTCTAAATTGAGTTGCTTCTTACACTTGCTGTCAGAGAGGCAGCAGATGTGACCTAGTTGTCATTGTCAGTGCTTATATGAACACAATGATAGCTGTTCTTTTCGTCATTACTTCAAATGAATTACGTGCTTTGTCGGCACTATATGTGTTTAGTTTAATTGCTGTTTAAAATGTTTTCAAAAGCTTATGTTATGATTTGGCACTGAAATGAAAAGTGTTAATATGAAAGTTTAATAATATAATACAGAAAGACATGGAAATAGAGCAAAGAGCATACATTTGCTATTAAGAAAACAATGATTTGCTGTTGGAGAAATGACTGCAATTCTAGATTTTCATGCAAAGCAATAATCAATGCTTTATGAAACCAAGAACTGAAGTTACCCCCACATAGATGGAGGTATATCACTTTTGTTTCTAAGATTCATGCCGAACGAATGCCTGTCACACCAAGTGCTCCAACCAGAGGGAAGACAGTTTTTCCACATCCCCCTGGAATGGATGAAAGAAAATTAAAAACAGCAGGAAGCTGTTATGCCTATTGGTATGTCATGAGAACTATAGTCAAGGTGTCCAATGGAACCGTATAATATAATTATATGTGATTATTATATATAATCATGTAACATTGTCTTTTGTGGCTAGCTTCTTTTGCCTATCGTAATGTTTTCAAGGTCAGTCATGTTACACCGTGTATCCATACTTCATTTTTTATTGCCAAATGATATTCCATTGAACAGCCATACCACATTTTGTGTATCCATTTACTAGTTGATAGACATTTAGGTCATTTCCCCTTTTTGGCTACTATGAATAATGCTACTATGAACCTTCATGTACAAGTTTTTGTGTAGACATATGTTTTTAATTCTCTCAGGTATTTAGAGGTTCTGGAACCATTTCTAATGTGTATATGTGTGTGTTTGGGAGGGGTGGTTTCCCATATCACCAAGCAATTTTTGGACTCCAGATAAGTATCTTAAAATTCAATTCAATTCTCACGCTATCTACCCAGAGATAGCATCACATTCTATAAGTTAAGCACTCAGTCCTGCCTGCAACACTGCCCCCTCCTCCACCCCACTTCAGCTGCCAATCACCAGTCCAGGTTGTCACCTGGGCTTTGGACCGATTGGCTATAGATTGAAGGTTCCAGTGACCCCTCCTTGTGTTCAATTAATTTTCTGGAGTGGCTCACAGAGCTCAGAGAAACATTTTATTTACTGAATCACCAGTTTCTTAAAAAAGGCTATAACTTGGGAAATATATTTAAAATATATTTAAATTAAATTCACCAGGTAAATCTTTATGATTCTTTAAATTTTCTGTCTCTGGTTATTTCTCCCTTATTATTTATTCTTATGGTATTTTTTAAAATTTTCTTTAAGTGACTAAACACATTTACTTTAAAAAGAATTATGCAATAAAACTAACTTTTTTATCCTTTTGGCATATAAGTCTATGAACTGTAACAGATAGATAGATTGATCAATCTGTGTAAACACTACCATAATCAGGATACAGAATATTCTATGATCTTAAAGAACAAAACTCTCATGCTATTTGTACTCTCCCCCTATTCCCAGCCCCTGTCAATCACTGATCTGTTCTCTATCACTACGATTTTATCTTTTAGAAAATTACATGTTAAAATAAGCATACAGTATATAACCTTTTGAGACCATCTACTTTTACTAATCACAATGCCATTGAGATTCATCCAATTTGTTCCAAGTATCAATATTTTTTTCCATGTTATCGCTCAGTAATATTCTATTTTATGGATGTACCACATTCACCCATTGGGGAACATTTGTGATATTTTTGGTACCTGCTAGGGTACCTGTATACAGGTGTTGGGGTGAACTTAAGTTTTCTTTTTTCTAGGATAAATTCCCAAAAGTAGGGTTGCTGAGTCATATAGTAAGTATACATGTAGCTTTTTTTAAAAATTGAAATACAGTTGACATACAATGTTACATTCATCTCAGGTGTACATCCTAGCGATTTGTCAAGTCTGTAAGTTATGCTATGCTCACCACAAGTGTAGCTACCATCTGTCACCATACAACACTATTACAATACCATGGACTATATTCCCTATGCTGCGCCCTTTAATACAGTGACTTATCCATTCCATAACCGGAAGCCTGTGACTTATCCATTCCATAACCAGAAGCCTGTGACTACCACACCCCTTCACTCCTCTTTGCCCATCCTTCCCTGTTGGGCAATGATCAGTTTGTCCTTTATTTATGGGTCTGTTTCTGCTTTTTGTTTGTTTATCCGCTTGTTTTTGTTTCTTAGATTCCACATATAAGTGAAATCATGTGGTATTTGTCTTTGTCTGACTTATTTATTTAGTATAACACTCTAGGTATAACTTTTTAAGAAAATGCTAAACCATGTTCTAGGTTGCTATACCATTTTGCATTCACATCTGAACTACAACCAAACACTTCTAAGCACTGTTTTCCAAGGTGATACCATGAGACATGTCTAAACACTGCATGAGAAGATGAGCATAGAGTCTCCTCTGTGAAGCCCTGTGTTTAGAAGTGTGTGGTTCTTATAGTTCATTCTCCTGTGAGACATGTTTTAAAAATATCCTTAAGAGAACTAAGTATATGAGTGCATGATTTTATTTATTTACATTTGCCCGGTACATTTGTCCATCTTTTGGTGCTTCTCTTGTATTCTGTGTTGATTTGGGTTTCATTTTGTGATTTATTCTGAAAACCTTTTCTAAAAACAGATGGGAGGACTCATTTGCAATTATCTGTAGGCCAGATATATTAAGTTAGAGCTCCATCTCAAATCCTTTTTCTCTTTCAAATTCTTTTTAGCTCTTTAAGTGTGTGTCATTTTGGTTGCCTGTCTCGTTTCTAACTTCCATGTCCCTTTATAGTATGTTTTATTCATGTCTATACTTTCTTTTATTCACTTTAGTATTCTCCTATCTTGTATTTCTGCTTTGTGATCTTCCTTCATGTATGTTGTTGCTTTATAAAGTTTTGTTTTGTTTTTTTTAATTCATAGAAAGATGTTTTGTTATTGACAATTTTATGGCAACATTTTTTAGATGAGTATTCTTTCCTGTTAAGTTTTGCTGATCTTACTCACTTTTCCCCATTTTTGTCTTTGTATTGACGGCATGCCAGCAGTTTTTTACCTCATGTCCTGAGTTGGATTTTCATTGACAATTTCTGGGAACTGCCAGTCTCACTCTTCGGATGTTTTTATACTGTTTCCTCCTTTGTTCTTGTACATTGCCTCCTGCTCATGCTCCCTCCCTTCTACACCTTGTGTGGGTCTGGTTATAAGTCTATCACTCCTAGTATGTCCCTTACCCATAGGAAAGGAGATTTTGTTATTGTCTCCTGAGATCTGCTGGAAATGACTCTTCTCCAGTTTCAGCTTCTCCCGCATCGTCCCATGTGGTTCCTGAGTAAAAGTCAGTTTATTTTAATTGTCCTTACACTGTTCTGCTGCCGAACTTTGGGGGCAAATAAGCGGGGGCCTGCTGGGAACAGGACTCCTGAAATGACAAATATGTCTGGAAGGCTTGGTCCAAAGCCATTTTTGCTGGCTATAAGCGGGGTCTCCGGAACAAAAGGGAGCACACAGCTCTTAAAATTGAAGGTGTTTATGCTCGAGATGAAACTGAATTCTATCTAGGCAAGAGATGTGCTTATGTGTACAAAGCAAAGAACAACACAGTGACTCCTGGTGGCAAACCGAATAAAACTAGAGTAATCTGGGGAAAAGTAACTCGTGCTCATGGAAACAGTGGCATGGTTCGTGCCAAATTCCGAAGCAACCTTCCTGCTAAAGCCATTGGTCACAGAATCCGTGTGATGCTGTACCCCTCAAGGATTTAAACTAACTGAAAAGTAAATAAATAAAGGTGTAGATTTGTTCTCTTGTAAAAAAAAAAAAAATTAATTGTCCTTACACAGATTTTGAGTCTATAGATTACCGTGCCCTCCTTTTGCTGAAGGTGGAGTCTACACCTTTTTTTCCATTATCCTGCAAATTTTGTAGTCTGTCTGGGAGGGGGCAGGAGAAATTACTATCGCACACCACTCTCATGTTTGTTCCCCAACTCTCAATACCCCACTCTGTAATGATTTGGTTAAGGCACTTGTGGTCTGTGAGACCACAACCATCATTTCTAAACTAGGTTCACAGTCACCCACAATAGCTTGTCTCCAGTCACCCATCTTTTTTTTTAGATTTTTAAAAAAATGTTTATTTATTTTTGAGAGAGACGAAGTACAAGCAGGGGAGGGGCAGAGAGAGAGGGAGACACAGAATCTGAAGTAGGCTCCAGGCTCTGAGCTGTCAGCCCAGAACCTGACACGGGGCTCAAAGCCATGAACCACGAGATCATGACCTGAACTGAAGTTGGACGGTTAACCGACTGAGCCACCCAGGCGCCCCATCCAACCACCCATCTTATATGTCCAGGCATCATTTTGTGTAGTCTCAACTATGTTGTCATTCCTAACAACAGATAGAAGAGTTGGCTCTGCATATTCAGATTATATTCATATTCATACATATTTTTTTTGTTGTGTTAATTCATCCATCATTAACATTTCCTTTCCTTTACCTTGACATTATACAGGCCTGCCTGGTATAGAAACATTCCACAGAGGGTTTCCAAGTAGCTAATGCAAGGGTGTGGCTGCCCTTTCTAGGATCATCTATTTCCTGGAGAGTGGCCCTTCTTCTCAGTCATTTTTACAAGCTCATCCACTTCAACAGAGCACATTCTTTAGCACTCTCCATACCTTCAGATCTTACCAGAGCCGTTTGCTTAAGTGCCATCATCAGCATATGACATGTTGTTCTAAATTTGTCAAGCACCTTCACAAGGTTGTCTCCCCTGAAGGTTTATTGTCTTAGAATATCACCACTGTTATGGACTGCATAACATTCGTGTCCCCCAAAATTCATATAGTGAAACCCTAACCCCAATAAGATGGTATTAGGATGTGGGGGTCTTTAGGAGGTAATCAGGTGATGAGGCTGGAGCCTGCATTATAAGAAGAGGAAATGAGTTAGCCCTCTTTTTCCCTGTCATGTGAGGATACAAATGAGAAGTCAGCTGTCTATAAACCAGGAAGAAGTCCCTCACCAGAATCTGACCATGATAGCATCCTGATCTTGGACATCCAGCCTCCAAAACCATAAGAAGTAAATGTCTGTAGTTTAAGCCACCCAGTCTGTGGTAATTTGTTATAGCAGCCCAAACTGACTGATAGATGCCAGTGGGTGATCGCCCCTGCTTGGAGCCAGTGGACCCTGGTGAGGTTTTCAGGGTCCCACCCCCTTCTACACTGTCCATGTCCCCCCCTTGGCGGTCAGGCTCTCAATCTGCTCCTATCCCCTGATGAGGACCAGGATGTTGCTAGCTGGAGGCCCAGAGCAAGTTTGACTGTGGTGGGGGAATAGGTGCAAGGGCTCTGACACCCACAGAGCCAGGCTCTGGGGCTGCCTGATCACCACCCCCTCCCCAGCCAACCACCTCTGAGTGGGCCAAGTGCTCTGGCTCTCGAATTTCTAATAGAAACCTCAAGAGCAAATACGCGTAATTCCTGACAAGTTCCTGTTCTCCTCCCTCATGACAATTTATGTACAATTTATCTTCTGGGCAGGAACACCCAGCCCCTGGCACAGCTTCCTTAAGATTCCTAATTTGTCATCCATTCCAAGAGAAAGGAAAAATAATTCATTACAGAGTGAGTACTGAGAGTGAGGTGAGATGAGGAATCTCAACCCTGGAAAGGGTGATTTGGCTGAGGGGCCCCATATTGCCCTGGATGTGTGGCTCCTGGCTGCCGGCTCTGTTCTCTACACCCTGTTCTCTACCTGACACTAGCCCTGTTTTATGGCCCTCTGGACTTCCCATGTCCTGACCCCCCTACTGCCTGTAGTCAGAGGGCTCTTACAATGCATCCCATGGGGGGTTTTGCTCCATTTTTATATGGCTTGGCCTGTCTGCAGCTTTTAACTCTGTTTTTTTATTACAAATGTAATACATGCTGGTTACAGGAAAATGCAACTAATACATAAGTATGTTAAGTGAAGTACACAATTTTCTTTTTTCATTGCCTTCCTCCAACCCTGATTTCCATTTTCAGGGGTGACCACTATTGACACCCTGGTGGATATTCATCCAGATTATTTTCTGTGCACCTGCAAAAATACACACACACCTATATATCTGTGTTAGATACTGTTGGTGCTGCCTAGATTTTCTTCCTCTGGCCAGTGTACCATCCAGGCTGCTATTGGTTCAGAGTTGCACCCTCTTTTGGAGAGCCACCCTCAGCAGAAATGATCTGCCTCATCGAGCAATGTCTGGAAATTCTTGCCCATCCCATGGGGTAACTCCCGACCAATGACTGAATAATACAGGTACAAAAGCCTGACCTCCTTGCTACGAGGTGGGCAGCTCTGTGGTGCCATTCATGTGCCAGAGCTCCTGGTGGGATCAAGTGAGGCTGGACCCACGATCTTGCCTGGCTTCTTCCCTGGCCCTTCCCTGTTTCCCTCATCCCTTACGGGTTCCACCTGAGAGCACTCAACAACCCCCTTGCACATGAATGTACATGTACAATGAATAGTACATAGGTATAGATGCATATATACACATAGGTATTTTCAGAAAGGAGCCTGTGCTTATCCGAACCATTTGGTGATTTACTTTTTTCACTTTGCAGTGTACCATAGATACCTCTGAATATAAGTCTATTTTATTTTTTATGGCAGCAGAGATCTCACTGGAATGGATTTCCCATAATTTAAGTAATCAATAGTCCTGCTAATGAAATTGAGTTTGTTCTTCATTCAATGAGTGGTACAAAGTGCTACTGCATGCCAGGTGCTGCCTTAAGCACTGGGGTTGCCTCCAATTTTTCTCTCTTACAAAAAATATTAATTTTTTATGCATATTCAAGCATATGCATAAAAGTGGCTTTGAAGGACAAGTTCTTGGAGGTGGATTTGTGGATCAAGGGGAAACTGCATTTACAGGGTTAATGGTGAGCTCTGATGATACCTCTTCGCTAGGTATCTATTTTCCTCTTTCTAACCTCCTCTGCAACCCATCCACCTGCTCACTGAATGCCTAGAAACCCTCAGGCAGCCAGGACTTTCTGTTCAGCCCTCCTTGCTTTCGGGCTCTTCTTTCCCTGGGCTGCATCCACCCGCCCTTCCTGCAACACCAGGCATTTGGATACCAAGGGCTCCTAGACCAGCTTTCTCCCAGGTCCCATTTTACATAGGAGGTAATTGGGACTCAGAGAGGGTAAGTGGCTATACTGGTCAGAATTCTCCAGAAAAACAGAACCAGTGAGAGATATATAGATATATATAAGAAGAGATTTATTATAGGAATTGATTTATGCAGCTTTGGAGGCAGAGGAGTCCCACGATCTGTCACCTACAAGCTGGGGAACCAGGAAGGCTGGTGGTATAATTCAGTCTGAACCTGAGCTCCTGAGAAGGAGGGGGCTGGTAGTGCAAGTTCCAATGTGAGTCTGAAAGCCTGAGAACCAGGAGCACTGATATCCAAGGGCAGGAGAAGATGGATGTCTCAGTTCAAGCAGAGAGTGAATTCACCCTTCCTCCACCTTTTGGTGGATTGGATGATGGGAAGGGCAATCTGCTTTATTCAGTTCACCAATGCAAATGCTAGTCTCTTCTGGAAACACCCTCACAGGAATACCCAAAGTAATGTTTTACCAGCTATCTGGCATCCCTTAGCCCAGTCAAGTGGACACAAAAAATTAACCATCATAGTGACCCACTTTTCTGGACGCCCTTGTCTAGGTTTCTACCAAGCATCTCCACTGGGATCTCCCAGAGGCACTTCAAATTCACCAGGTCCCAAATCATTTTGGGACATGTCCCATCGTCTTAGAAGTAAGTTTCTCAAGATCAAAGAGAATTTGGAGAAAACTGGGGAGAACAGACCATTTTTACTGGGTCTTAGTTCTTCTCTGAATGGTGACTACATTAAGTTGTGCCCCTCCAGTGCCTGCTGCAGTACCTCATTGCACAGGAGGTAGTAGATAAATGTGAAATAAATGAGGGACTGAGAATCCATGCTCTTTCACTAGGAAAATGTATGGCTTTCCTGATGTAGCAAAAATTGAGACAGAAACCTGAGGCTGTCCTTTGATTTTCTTTCTCTGAATAATCGTTTTAAGTGCGAGTGACTGGTACACTGCTGGGGTCTGTGTTTGTTGGTAAACCTTTTCGGAGGGCAGTTTCGTAATCTCTGTGGAAAGTCCCAAAATTATGCATGCCTTTAATTTTACCTATCGAAATTCTAAAGAAAGAGTTTAGGATGTATGATAAGGTTTAGTCACAAGACTTATCTTTGTGAGGGCTATTTAATATGGAAGACAAGTTGAAAAGAACCCATGTGTCCCACAATAGGAGAGTGGCTAAATTCTGGAACTTGCATACATTGGAATTCTGTGTAGCCATCACAATTTATTACTGAAGTATATTTTTTATATCGAAAGAGAGTTATTAAGTTATTAAACTGAGTCCCGTTGCAAAATAGTATGTACCCTATGGGAAAGTTTTAAAACAAAAATGTATATACGGGCATATTTGAAAATATCTGGCAGGGCCTTGCTATTCAAAGTGTAGTCCCTGGACCAGCAGCCTCCATACCAGCGAGGTCCTGGTGCCCTGTAGCACAGCATCCACTCAAATGCAATGTCTGTGTGTGGGACCATGAGGCATTTCTGTCTGTCCTGTTTGCTTATTTATTGGTGACAAATGTATATCATTGGCATAATGAAGAAAGAAGAGGGATGGATGTTCTCTCAAAGCACACTGGTGGGCTTCACTGTCATCAAAACTTTCTGGGCTCTTTCCCATCTGAACGGGTGGCAGGCCGGCCAGGTCACTGCAGTCTGGGTTCCTGTTGAGCACCCTCATTTTAAGCCTCAGCCCTTCTTGGGTGCATTTCACTCTCCCAGGCTGGCTCTTGGCTTAAGAAGTGGCATTTTCAGAGCCACTGCTTTTTTCTAAGGGGCTCTGCTGCTTCCAGGGCAGGGCATGAGGTGGAAGGCACTCAGCACCCACAGTTCGGGCACAGCCAAGGCCTTCTGGCCAGCCTTCCTATCCCACTGCATGGTCTTCCCATTAAGATTCAGGCTAGCGTGGTGGATTAGGTCATCTCTTTTCCAGTAAGCGAGTTGGCTACTTATGCATTCTCCTGTGGCACCACCGCCAGACACATTTCTCAATCCTCTTCCGCTGGTCGGACAAGGCCAGGAACAGGCCGAGTCCACCTTCCTTATGTCAATCTGTCAGGCTGTGGCAGGTGGCTCCTTTGGAAGGCCACCGCCCTTGTCCCTGGCTGTCCAGGAGACCGTCTGCCTCCAACTCCAGTGACGTCAGGCAAATGCTCCACCTGCAGAGGAGAACAGCTGCTTCTCTGGAGTGTGACTCTTCCGGTTGGAATCCCAAGACACATAATGAGAGCATGACAATAGTTGGCACCTCTCGGCATGCATTTACATGGGGCGGCGATGTTCTCCAAAGCCTCTGAAACAAGGAAGAATTTCATCCCCCTGGCATAGGGGTAGACCGAGCCCTCCTGTTTCTTCTACTTGAGCAAGGAGGGACCTGGGTTCCTGTCCAGCTGGAGTTCTAACAGCTGGTGACCAGAGAGTGGAGTTGCCAGCACAGATATTTGATTACAGCCTACAGTTTCCTATAATCAGAGTGACCATTGTTTTTCAGACCCTAAGAAAATGCTGAGACCTGTTACCTGGTCTCACTTACTTTATTTCTTCCTTACTGAGCACTGATCTCCCTCCAGGTTTTGGACCAACTTATGTGGGTGGGTTTTGGGGAGGCAGAGAGACTCAAGATACCTAAGATGGGTTTGTACTTCAATGCGCCTATCACATGGACAGGAGGGTCACCTTGGCTGGATGGTACCTGAGATCAGCCCTTCTCACATCTTTGCCCACAAATCTCCTAAGGATCCTGAGGGAAATGCAGATCCTGACCCAGGAGCTGGGCTGGGCTGGGCCAAGCTCATGGTACAAATGATGTGGCTGCTCCAAAGACACGTGCTGGGGACCAAGGCCTGAGAGGACATTTGGGCTCATAAGCTCATTTTCAGAAAAGTCTACCCAGAAAAGGGGAAGCTCCATGCACACAGTTGTGATTGGAGGAGGCTGGGTGGGGTTAAAGCTTCTCCCTGCCCTCTCTTCCTCCATCTTTGTCATCCTGTTACCTCTCATGTCCAGCACCCTGCAGTTGGCAAATGCTCCTATGTGGCTCATGCCAGCCTAAGGGATTGTAGGGGATTTGCCCCCCTTGGCACTAGCACGTCTGGTCCTTACTGCTAACTCTAGGGACCTGGTCCTGCACCAGGGTCCTCAGGGCAGGACCATCATCCCGCTGACTTCACCAGAGTGGAGTACGCGTGGAGCCAGCATCATCAGAAAGACATGGGGAGGGGTGTACTATATTGTTCTAGCACTTTCCTGTACGTTCCCCCCAAAATGTCTAACAAAACCAGAGGACATCAGGATTCCTTGGTGACTCCTCCTCTCTCCTCTCTGGGCTCTTTTATTATCTTTTGTTTCCTTCTCATCCTCATTTCTCACCACCCCTGAGGACTCTGTGCTGGCCTTCAGGGTCCCAGGTCTCTGCTGACCCTCGTACAGACTCATTAGTTCCTTAGATGATGGCTCAACTCAGGGCTGAACTTTGTACTTGATTAAGTACATGGATCTAATGAGCCCCCATATGTAACACAGCAACATTCATTACCCTGATAAATATGACCCCTTACAGTGTGCACATGACAACGCCATAATCCCAGAGCTCCTGTGAAAGGAACTCCCAGACGTGTGTTCTTCGTGGCCTCTTGGGGCTCTTCCCAGAGGCAAGACAGAAGAGGGGGGAGCAGTGATTTCAACATTTATTGATTGATTGATAGAAATATCATTAGACCAGCCTTGTGTGGGGTCAGGATGAGGTGGGGTTGGAAGGGATAAAGAGTCATATCAGACTTGGAACTCTTCCTGAAGGATTACTCTTTGGGGGAGAGGGAGAGTGCCTGGCTGAAGGCAAGAAGGGGTAATAAAGAAGCAGTGCCCATCTGGAGTGAGTCATCCTGACTGTGAGATCAAGAAGGGCTTCAGGGAGAAGACAGCTTCTGAGATTTCAGTGATGAGTTAGAATTGGGTGGATGGAAGAAGAGATGGGAGAGAGCACCGGAGAAGGGCTGAAACAAAGGTTTGGAGACCTCCCACTCACACTGTGTTTAGAGAGTGCATGGACATCAGGCGGTGGGCCTGTGTGCCCGGTGTGGTGGAAGATGAACCCAGGATGAGAGTTCAGGGCCAGGCAAGGCAAGGGACCTGTGTCTTGAAGGCAAGGCAGGAACCATGGAGGTCATAGGGCAAAAAGCACTGGTGCAAGGAGGCACTCGAGTGTTGAAGGAAGAAATGATCAGATGTGTACTTTAGTTAGCTTTTTTCAAAATGCATTGGATGAAAAAGGACCCCATGATCAAACAGATATAGGAAACACCACATGACTCCAAACTAAATGTGTTTATTTGCTGTGGGAGGCTCTCACTGTCTTCTCACCAACACAGTGAATCTATGTTAGACATTGAGAAGAAAAGTTGGCAGTCAGCAGAGGGGTAGGGGGGAGCGCAGCCTTTTCCATTTACATGGGACTTTGTGGGTCACTGATCCATAGAATACACTCCTGGGAACTGCCACTCCCAGGGAGTACCCCTTCCAGGCTGTTGGAGGGTGGCCTGAGAGGGCCTGGACCAAAGGTGGGAAGACTGAGAAGGGAGTGAGTGGTCATCGGAGGAGGAGACCAGAGCCTGCTCAGGACAGTGGTGCTGGGGATGCTGGGGAGGTGAATGGTCACTGGGCACGGCAGAATCCTCCCTGGGGTGACTCCTAGTCACTGTGTGCTTCCTGCCCCTTGGTGGGATGGGGCACCTTGGAATAAGATCACAGGACCAAGGAGACCTGGAGGCTGTGAGCTGGGGTGGGAGTCCTGGAGCACCAGCCCTGAAAACCCTGGCGGGGACCCCATATCCATCCCTGCTGTTTCCTTTCTTTCTGGTCATGGGCTCTCCTCTCCCAGAAGGCAGAAGGCTGTGCTCAAAGAAGAAAGGCCCCACACCCGCTTCATACTAATCTTGACCGCGTCTCTCCAAAAGGATAAAAGGCCTCCTGTCTAGGCCCTGCTTTCGTCTCTGATGCCCTGTCCTCCTCTCTGACCCCAGGCTTACTGGGTCCCAAGCTGCTCATCTTCCCCTGTCACTGCTTCTCAGAGGCAGGCAGGATTTCAGTCGTTCTAACCCCCTCCGGTCTGCCAATCTCCACCACCACACGCTGAAGAACAGGGTTAGCGAGGTGGGGGGTGGGGGGTGGGGTGGAGGCGGGGCCCGCGAGGAGCTGGGGGAGGGGATAGAGGAGGGGCAGGGGAGTGTCCCCAGGGCGTCTGCGAGGAAAGCCAGCGCTCCAGTCCTTCTGGGTCGTCTGGTAACCGCTCAGCCTAGCCTCCTGGTTGAACGCTCCGCCCTGGTCCCTGCGCTGGCCCGGCCGACGTTCCTGCCCACAACGTGTCCCGCACAGTTGCCATCCGTGTCCCCTTGCAGCCTTAGTCACAGTCCGTGTTAACCGCTGCCCCGTGGACCGGTCTCCACCCAGCCGAGCAGCCCCACGCTCGTTCGGCCCGCGTGTCTCGTGTGCACACGGGGGTTTGCGCTCACAACCACGCACCGGGGCCCGGCCGCCCCTGCGTCCGTCCCTGCGGGCCCTGTGCGGTGGCCTGGCCTCTCTCTGCAAGGGGCACGGAGGTGACCAATCAGGCTCCTGAGGCAAAAGGGAGACCAAAGTGTTGTCTCTGGGGTGGGGGGGGGGGCGGTGGTTGGAAACTCGGGGAGACCGTGGCTGCGAGGGGAGCTGGGGAAGTGGGCCCGAGGGTGCGCGCTGCCGTCGGGGGTGGGGTGGGGAGCGCGGGTGTGGAGGCAGGCCACCAGCCCCATCCCTCGCCTGGGCCCCCCCGGGTTCCAGGGGACACGGAAGGACACGCTGCATCCTCAGAGCAACAGGATGGCCAGCGGCCCCCTCCCCGTGCCTGCCCCTACTCTGCGCTTTATTCTGAGGCAGACGGAGCTGACAGAGCAAGTGAGCCGGGTGTGGACTTTTGCTTTGGAGCCTCTTCCCCCACCCCCATGCACAGGGTGGTGTAGAGGGGAGAGGCTGGAGGCAGGAGAGGCGGGAATAGCCTGAGGGTAGAAAGGAGGCACCTGGGCGACAGAAGGCAGGTGTGGGCTGACCTTCAGCCCAAATATGACAGGGGGTGGGGTGGGGTCTTCCCTCTGTAAGAAACGAAAGTGCCCCCAAGCCTTTCTGCTGAAAGGGAACACCTGTGGAGAGTTGATGCCCTTGACCTGCAGCATCCTTGTGGACCCACATGCTAGGGCCCAGGCACACCGCCCCCCAACACACACACACTCAGAGACGGCCCAGCTGTGCACAGACCCTTCCTGAGCACAGAGCTGGGGTCACAACCTCAGACAGCTGCACAAGGTTTTGTCCTCCCGCCCAGGCCCCTCAGTAATCAGCAGGAGTGTTCCTGGCACAGCCCCTACTGTTGACGCCATCGCTAACCCCCATCCCCAATGAGTTATTTGAACTTGTGACGCCCTCCACCTGCAGGGCCAGCCCAGTGATGTCACCAGCTGATGTCACCACTGTAGAGGAACAGAGGCACACTACAGTTTCCCCACCTTCCTGCACCTGGCCAAATGCCCAGGTATGTGCTCCACCCCACCCCCCACTGCTGCTGGAGGGCGGTGGCTGTTTGGCAGCCCTGAGGTGGCTGACGTTGCCCAGGTCGGGGCTGCAGGTGGAAGGTCTGAGCCAGATGTCAGAAAGGGCACACACTTGCTGCTGGGGGCCACTGGGAGGCCAGGGATGGAGCCCGCCCCCTCCTCTTCCTCCTCCTCCTCCCACCCTGTGGATGGCTCCAAGGAGCCGGGCA
Source organism: Prionailurus bengalensis (assembly GCF_016509475.1). Classification (NCBI taxonomy): domain Eukaryota; kingdom Metazoa; phylum Chordata; class Mammalia; order Carnivora; family Felidae; genus Prionailurus; species Prionailurus bengalensis. The sequence goes on along the minus strand of NC_057351.1, from coordinate 49,617,561 downwards.
GGCCGCATGTCATCCACACACATCTGTCCCAATGCAGTCTCTCTGGCCTCTGGCTCCTGCTTAACTCAGACATCGGGAGGCACCAGCAGGAAGCAGAGAGTGACCGGGGAGCATTTCTTCTCCCTATTTTTCCACCTCCAGTTTCCCATGGTTGGTGGGACTGTCTACTAAACCCCTGGCTTCTGTCAAGCCCCATCTCCGGGTGACAGCTACCCCGCCTTTGTCCCTTCACACCTCAAGAGGTCACTGGTCATTCCTCTTTTGGTCTCCTTAGCCCCTTCCCCACCTTTATAAATAGACAATCAGACGCTCCCCCATTGGACTGTGCTGTCCTGACTGGTGCCACTGGCTGGATGCTGCTTGTTCGTACGTGGCCCTCACTGGATTCATTCCATTTCCCGAAGTGTTGACTGAGTGCCTACTGGGTACACTAGGCCTGTGTAGGTTCCAGGAAGACTTGGCTTACCATTGGCTGAACCAAAATTAGGGGAGAGATATGGTAGGGAATTGGGAGCCTGCGGTCCCAGTACCCTCAGCGGGCTCCCCAACATCTCAATGCGTGTCCCAGAAGGGGAAAAATGGTAACTGTTGGCAATCTTGTGTCATGGCCTCTAAATGAGCTGTATCAACTGAGAACATACGTAAGTCACAGTCCACATTATATTTCATAACAGTCCAGTGCTATCATTTTTCATTAGAAGTTTTTTTTTTTATTCTTTAACATTTATTTATATTTGAGAGACAGAGAAAGACAGAGGACAAGTCGGGGAGGGGCAGGGAGAGAGGGAGACACAGAACCCGAAGCAGGCTCCAGGCTCTGAGCTGTCATCACAGAGCCCAATGTGGGGCTTCAACTCACAGACTGCAAAATCATGACCTGAGCCAAAGTCAGATGCTTAACTGACTGAGCCACCCAGGCACCCCTCATTTTTTATTTTTTTATCAAGACAGTCAAATAAAACCATCCCTGAAGAGGTTAGATTGTCCTCCCGCCATTTTTGTCATGCTCTCCTTCTGCACACAGGACAGGAGATGCATGCCCCATGTGCAACACATACACACACATACTCAGGCACACAAAACGTTCTATATTTCTGCGGGTACAAACGTATGTACAAAAACACACCAAAAGATCTAGAAGCATCCACATCAAATCTATACCTGTGCCCCCTCTGAGGTTGTGGATGGTGGCAAAAGGGGCATTTAACTTTATCTAGAAGGTCTGAAGTTTTAACAAAAAACTGCATTAATGTATTCCTTGAGTAATTACAATGCAGTAACTTGAAAGAAAATCTAATGAGGACAAGATGCTCTTCAGAGATAAGATCCTATAACATTGAAAATATAGAGAATGCTCAGGAATTGTTGTAAAGCCAAATAAATCATTAGATAAGTAACTAGGTAGGTAGAGAGAGAGAGTTGATAGATAGATGATACATAGATAGATGATTGATAGATAGATAGATAGATAATCTTGATCCCCTCTTATCCAATCAGGTCTGCTCAGTCACTGTTCATTGAGCTTATGGTCTAAAGAGAGGAAGATGGACATCAGCCTTCTATTGATGGTGTGTCCCGGGAGGGGGCCCTCTGCAAGCCCAGTTAGGATAATGCAGGGGAGGCTTCCAGGAGTTACTCTAAGCAGAAACCAAAAGGCGAGCAAAGTGTAGGTAGTGGCAGGGATGGGAAGGGGAGAGGCGGCCTCGGTAGAGGGAGAAGCACAAGAAATCCCTGTGGATGGAGAGACCCAGTGCTTTCCCCACCTTCCCGTCCTGGAGGAAGGGGCCCAGTCCCTGACCGCCGTGAGCCACCATGGTTGAAAGGGTGCAGGCTGCATCTGGGCCCTGGGCCTCACGTCACCACCTGCTAGCTCACTCCACCTCTCTGTGTCTGAAAGAAGGATCTAGACCAGATGATTTACGGGAACCTCTTGTTCCTCTCTGGAAGGGGCTTGAGGCTTCTCAGGTTATTTACCAGGCCCAGAATGTGTCCCTCTTGGGGCCATCCTGTCCCATCTGCACAGGCCTGTGTCTCCTTCTCAACGCCCTGTGGTGGTTCAGCCCAGTTTCAGCCCCCTCAGCCGGCTCGTGAAAGACATCAGGAGCTCAAGGAGCATCTGTCAGGTGGATGGAAATGTCCAGTCTTGGATGATGGACTTGGCTCTTGATTGAGGCCTCCACTGAAGGAAAGCTGGGCCTCTCGGGGGATCTTCCTTCTTCCTTCTCCAGGGATCCTGTAATCACAGCTGGTGAGAAACCTATTTTTCCTAATTAGCGCTTTAATACCTCATGCAAGCCATTAACAGGCTGGTGCAGTGGATACACATCTTTAGATGTAATTAGTAATGTCGTTAGCCTAATCCATAATCAATACACAGGTAATTACTTCCTTGGGTTTTTATTTAGTCCTTGGGGTCTTGGTGCCATGAGGAATATCCATCTGCAGACGTGCTAATGGGTGTGTGTGTTGGCCACCGACAGCCCAGCTTACCCAAAGACCCCTCAGGGGCACGGCTCGGCTGAAAGGATGCTGATGGCCAGATAGTAAGTAAGCTCTGGTCCTTGTGCCCAGTGAGGACTCTTTGGAGGCTGTAGCTGCAGTGCCTCCTGGGTCCCTAAAGGACTCGGGCCCTTGCTCTGGGACTACACAGTCTACTTCAGAAACAAGGTCAAAGGATGGTTCCGGGGCCTGGGAGATCTCAGACCATGGGCAGTGCCCCCTGCATTGCCACCCTTCCAGAAGCATCTGCGGAGAAGCAAGATGCCGAGACATCTCTAGTCTTCCCCATTCCTCCTCCATGTGCTTCCACAGCTCTCCCTGTCAAAGTCCAGCACACCCATGGCCTGCCTCCTCAGCTTGCTAGGAACCAGGGCTGAGCCCAGAGAGTTTTCCTCCCTCTCTGAGGCTGGTGGCAGCAATGGTGGCTCAAGGTCAGACCAGAGCGACAGGGGAGGAGCCTGTCGAAGGCAATCCTTATGAATGGGCTCTCATCTGACTGTAATTGGAACTAATAGTGAGGCTCCGCTTCCAGGAACTTCCCCAGCAGACGAATCCAGGCCGCAGAGGTCTGGGCTGGAATGCTCCGAACGCCGGCCATAAATCTCTCCCCAAAATGACGATGCACAAGCTAATTGCTCTGGAGGCACACAATATGTCACTCTGCATCCTCCCAGCCTCTCTCCACTTGCTGGGAACAGGGCCAGGGAGAGGTGGACGGGAGTTGGCAAAGTCACCATGAAGGAAAACATTTTAATTCATTTAATTATGAGCCTCTCAGAAAACGGAGCTCTGTTTCTTCTTGAGCTGGTCAAAGGAAATGAGAAGTGACACTTTCCCACCCCCACTCTCCCTTGGCTGAGGAAGCTCTGAGTTGGAAGTGTTGGGTGTGGACAGCACCAGGCTGCGTACATCCAGGAGCAGAGCCCTGGGGGGGGCCGGTAGTCCTGCTGGAGCAGGTCTGTGTCCCCCGCCGCTGACCAGCGCTGCCCCCCCCCCACACACAGAGTCAGCATCATTCCTTCTCTTTCCCTCCATCATGCACACGGCTCCATGTTGGATGTACCCTTTGGTAGTGTGCTAACCTTCTGTACACTTTCTTCCTTTTCTAAGGGTGTGTATCCTCCCCCAGGATGAGTCTCCCCAACCAGCCTGCTCCATTTTAACGAGCAATTGTTGGCCCAGGAGGCTCCTTCAGGACGCTGCTGACCATGGCTCTGCCCAGACCATGGACTCTGGGCATACTTAGCCAGGTCAGGGGGTGAGGCATGTACCAGAAGGGCTGTGGGAACTTTATACCTCACTTTACAGGGCAGTCAGTGTAGGCCAGCAAGGGCAAGACCTGTGGCCCGCCTGTGCAGGAGCCAGTAGAGGAGCCAGGTCTTGGTCCCACCCTGCACTTCCAGGGCTGGGACCACCTGTTCCAGGCAGGGAGTTGGGGGTTAGGGGCAGGACTAATGTGTGTGTGAAGGACCACAGCTGGTTTTCCCTAGGAGGGGTGAGAGAGAGCCCTGCCCTCTGGTCAAGGCTGCAACAAGGAGGGAAAATGGACTCTTAGCGGCTTCCTTAGTTCCTCTGCCTCAGTGGGTCTCCTGCTGACAGGCCTGGCCTCTGCCCATGTGCTGCTGCTCCCCCAGCACAGAGACCCTGGCAGGTCTGGCCTGCACCACGCGGGCCTGCAGACAGCACCCAACAGTGTCCGAGAGGCTGGAGCCAGCCAGCCCTGAGCACACATACATCTATTTGTTGCTTACTGAGCCTGAGCTGAAACAAGATAAGCCTGTCCCATGGGCCCCAAAGAGGAGACTGAAAATAAACATATAAACAAATACACATCAGAAAAATTTAGAGTGAGATGCGTGCTACGAAGAAAATGAAACAGCACCCATGAAGCAGCAGGGCAAAAGCTAGCTTGCTCTTGGTTTTCGGTATGAATACAGATCTTGAAAGCAGGGCCCTGTGAAAAACAAAAATGTTAAAAAGAGAAGAAAAAAAGAGAAAAAATGAAATAGTATAATGGGACCGAGAGTGACAGGGGCTGGCAAGGTGGGGGCATCATAAAAAATGTAGGCCTCTCTGTTGAGGCAGTGACAAGGAGAAGCCAACTGTGCAAACAGCTGTCTAGGGTGAGGGAAGAGCAGAGCAAAGGCCCTGTGGCAGAAATGGGTATGGAGTGTTCAGGCAAGAAGAAGAAGGGAGCACACAGAGTCAAGTGAACCAGGAAAACAGGAAGACCAGAGAAGTAGGTGGCTGGCCCCAAGAGCATATGGCCTAGGTTCCATTCTAAGTGCAGGACACTAGGGTTCAGAGCAAGAGTTGACCTGGTTGATCCTTTTAGAAGAGTCAGTCTTAGGGGCCCTGGATACGAGCCTGAGGAGGTAAGATTTTATCCTGGAGGAGACATGAGGCCAAAATGGCATTTGAGCAGGGAACTAGCAGATTGTTCCTGCTCATCTTTGGCCCCTTGCGCTGCCCAAGCACAGACCCTCTACCGGCAGCTGTGGGAACCAGCCCCTCCTCGGGGAGCTTACCGAGCTGTGCAGGTGCTGGGTGTTGCTGTCAACACAGCTCCACTCCTCCCAGCTGGGAGGTCTGGGACAGGGTTTCCCATCTCCAATTCTCCGTTTCCTTCTCTGCAAAACAGAGAGAGAAAATTTTAGATGATAATCAGTGACTCCAACCAAACACCACAAAAGATTGTGGTCCCACTGCCCCCTTTGTCATCAAAGGCTGAATAGCATAGACTTCCACTGTCACCAGGCTGTAATGAGGTGCCCCAGCTCCCTGTAAGGATAATGTGAGAGGACCAAGTAGAGAGCCAGGACACTCATTTCCACTGGGCAGGAATGAGCCCCCTCCATCCCATGGTGTCAATAGGGGTCACACAGGAAGATTCAGATTCAAACTCTCATAGGTCAAAGACAAAATGTCAAAAGAAGTAAAACTGAATGAAATAAAAATGTAATGTATTAAGATTAGTAAGAAACAGCTAAAGTATGACCAAGAGGAAAATGTATAACACTGAATGTACACATTAGAAAAGAGGAACCAGGGGTGCCTGGCTGGCTCGGTTGGTAGAGTCTATAACTCTTGACCTCAGGGTCATGAGTTCAAGCCCCACATTGGGCATGGTGCCTACGTAAAAAAATAGAATAAAATAAAATTGGAGTTTAAAAAGAAAGAAAAGAGGAATCATGTTAAATCAGTAATCTACACTTCTTCCTCAAGAACTTAGAAAAAGAAGAACAAAATAAATCCAAAGCAAGTAGAAAGAAGGGAATAATGAAAATAAGAGCAGAAATCACTGACATTGAAAACAGAAAGACTATAGAGAAAATCAGTGAAACAAAAAGTTGATTCTTCGAAAAGGTCAATAAAAATCACCAATATCATGAATAAAACAGGGTATCACTACAGACCCCGAGAACACCAAAGGATATTAGGGAACACTGTGGGAAACTCTACACACAGAAATCTGACAACTTATATAAAATGGTTAATTTCTTCAAAAACCACAAACTACTACAACTCACTGAATATGAAATAGATCATTTGACTAGCCCTATAACTGTTAAGGAAATTGAAGTGATAATTTAAAACCTCCCAAAAGGGAAATTTACAGGCCCAGATGGTATCACTGGAGAGTGGTATCAATGTTTAAAGAAGAATTACCTCCAATTTTATACAATATCTTCCAGGAAATACAACAGGAGCAAACTCCTTTCAATATAATTGCTAGTATTACCCTGATACAAAACCAGACTAAGATAGTACAAAAAAGAGGGAACACTGTAGGCCAAGATTCCTCATGAGTACAGATGCAAAAATCAGGAACAAAATATTGGCAAACACAATTTAGTAATATATAAAAACAATTATACACGATGACCAAGTAGAGTTTACTCCAGAAATACAAAAGCTGTTTCACTATGTGAAAGTCATTTTAATCCACCCTATTAACAGGCTGAAAAAAGAAAAATCACATGATTCTGTCAATTGAGGCAGAAAAAGCATTTGACAAAGTTTAATACCCTTGGGAGAAAGAGGATATGAGGAATGACTGCTTAATGGGTATAGAGTTCCCTTTCAGTGTGAAAAAAATGTTCTGGAAATAGATAGTAGTGATGATTATGCAAGGTAGTGAATGTCCCATATGTCACTGTAGAATGCTTAAAATGATAAATTTTAAGCTATGTATGTTTTATGACATTAAATTTTTTAAAAAATTCAATACCCATTCATGACAAAGTTTTTAGAAAAATAACAGAGGAGAACTTCCTCAGCTTGCTAAGAGTATCTACAAAAAACAGACAGTTATCATAATATCTAATAGTGAAAAACTGGATGCTTTCCTCCTAAGATCAAGAAAAAAGCAAGGATACCCACTCTTGCCACTTCTACTCAACATTGTGCTGAAAGTTCTAGACAGTGCAATAAGGCAAGAAAAAGAAATAAAAGGCATTCAGCCTAGAAAGGAAGAAATAAAATTGTCTCTGTTCGCAGATGACATGATTGTAAGAAATAATAAAAATTATAGAAATTATAAGAAATAATAAAAAAAAACCCTCTTAGAACTAATAAGTGAACTTTAGCAAGGTCATAGGATACAAGATAAACATACAAAATCCAATGTATTTCTATATACCAGCACGAACACGGAGACACTGAAATTAAATTAAAACTAGACCTACCACATGATCCAATAAACCCACTTTTGTGTTTATATCCAAAAGAAACGAAGTCAATATCTTCACAGTGATATCTACACTTCCATGTTCATTGCAGCATTACTCACAATAGCTCTGTATGGAAACAACCTAAGTATTGTAAATAGAGAAAATGTGGTATACATATATACAGTTATTTAGCCATAAAACAGAAGAAAAGCCTGTCATTTGTGACAACATGGATGAGCCTGGAGGACATTATGCTAAGTGAAATAAGCCAGACAGAGAATGACAAATACTGTATGATCTCACTCATATATGGATTTTTTTTTAAGTCAAATCCAGCGAAGCAGATAGTAGAACACTAGGTGCCAGAGGTTGGGGCTGGGGTTGGTGGAAGAAGTGCAGAGATGTTGGTTAAAGGCCACAAACTTTCAGTTATATCAGGACTAAGTGCTGGGGATCTAACGTAAAGCATAGTGCCTATAGTTAATGATACTGTGCTATATACTCTAAATTTGCTTACTGAGAGTACATTTTAAGCTTTCCCACCAAACACACGCAAAAAGGCAATTAGGTGAGGTGATAGATGTGCTGATTAATTGTGGAATCATTTCACAGTGATCTTCATGTCGTATGCTTTAAGTATATACACTTTTATTTGTTAATTAGATCTCAATAAAGCTGGAAAAGTTACCTTGCTATTTAAAATCACTCAAATAAATGAACTGCTGAGGTGTAAGTCAAACAAAAACACATACAGGACCCGTGTGCTGAACACTACCAAACACTGATGAAAGAAATAACAGAAGATCTACGTGATGGAGGTACATACTGTACTCATGGATTGGAAGACTGAGCATGGTGAAGACTCTTCTGGAATTGATGTTCAGGTTTAACACAATTCCTATCAAAATCCCGGCAAATTTTTTTTTGTAGATATAGACAAAATCATTCTAAAATCAATATGGAAATGCAAAAGAACTAGAATAGTTAACACACTTTTGAAAAGGAGACTAGAGTGAGAAGAATCAGTGTACGTGAGTTTAAGACATTATGCAACTACGGTCATCAAGACTTGTGTAGTATTGGCAGAGGGTCAGTTACAGAGATGACTGGGGCAGAATATAGAAGCCAGAAATAAACCCACACAAATAGGCCCAACTGACTTTTGAAAAAGGTGCAAAAGTAACTCAGTGGGAGAAAGATCACTTTTTCAACAAATCACTTTTTTCTACTGGATCAATGTCAATTGATTGTGCTGGAGAAATCATATGCAACCCCCTCCCCGCCAAAACAAAAAACAAAAAACCCCACAACCAAAACTTAACCTCACACCTAATAAAAAATTAATGTAAAAAGGATAATTGACTTAAATGTAAAACTTAACACTATAAAGCTTTGGGGAAAAAAGATAAAAATTTCAGGATCTAGGACTAGGCAAAATATTCTCAGATTTAACACCAAAAGCATAATTGATTTTAAAAAACGGTTAAAGTGGACTTCATCAAAATGAACAAGTTTAGCTCTGCAAAATGTCTTATTCAGAGGAGGAAAAGACAAGCTATGGTCTGGAGAAATATATTTGCAAGCCACATACCTGCCAAAAGAATAGCCTAAAACATACGAAGAATTTTCAAAATGCAACAGTGAAAGAAATAACCCAATTAGAAAACGGGCAAAGGGCATGAAGAGACATTTCACCAAAGAGACGACAGATAACTACATGAAAAAGATGTTCAACATCATTGACCATCAGGGAAATGTAAGTTAAAACCACTAAACACCAATCAGAAAGGCTAAAATAAGAAAGTAGTGACAACACAAATGCTGGCAAGGGTCCAGAGAAACTGGATCACTCATACATTGCAGGTGAGAATGTCAAATGATAAAGCCATTCTAGGAAATGTTTTGGCAGGTTTTTTTTCTTTTTTTCTTTTTTTTTTTTTTATTTATTTTTGAGACAGAGAGAGACAGAGCATGAACGGGGGAGGGGCAGAGAGAGAGGGAGACACAGAATCGGAAGCAGGCTCCAGGCTCTGAGCCATCAGCCCAGAACCCGACGCGGGGCTCGAACTCACTGACCGCGAGATCGTGACCTGAGCTGAAGTCGGACGCTTAACCGACTGAGCCACCCAGGCGCCCCGGCAGTTTTTTTTAAAAAACTAAACATGCAACTACCATATGATCCAGTGACTACATTTCTGGGCATTTATATCGGAGAAATGAAAGTTGATGTTTACACAAAAATCTGTTCAAGAAAGTACATAGCAATCTTGTTTGGGGTTTTTTGGTAGTAGCTGAAAACTGGGGACACCCCAATATCCTTCAATAAGTGAATGGTTAAACAAACAATGCCACTACCGTGGAATATTACTCAGCAATGAAAAGTAACAAACTGTTGATATAACCATCAACCTGGATGAATCTCTGAAGAATTATGCTGCGTGAAAAAAGCCCAAGCTAGAGGTTACATATGTTATGATTTCATTGTATAACATTCTTGAAATGACAAAATGGTAGAAATGGAAAAGAGTTTCATGTTTTCCAGGGGTTAAGGATGGGGTAAGATGAGGGGTCAGGAAACTCCTCTCCTTGGGGAGCTAGGAGGGAAGTGTGTGTCAACAAGTTTCAACATGAGGGATCCTAGTGGTGATGGAAATGTTCTGTCTCTACTGGATCAATGTCAATTGATTGTGACATTGTAGTATAGTTTTTGCAAGATGTTGTCATTGGAGGACACGAGGTAAAAATACACAAAATCTACCGTAGTATTTATTAGCACTGCATGTGAATCTGTATTTCAAAATAAAAAGTGTAATTTAATTTTCAAAAGTACTAAAACAGTTGCCTAGATTTAACAAAATTAAACAAACCTGTGGATTTAAAGACATAAAACATCAAATCAAGGCTATCTTTCATTAGTTATTTTAAAAATTTAATCCAAGTGATATGTAAGCATTGTCTAAAACATTTAAACATATTACAAAGTTTATAAAGAAACATGGCGGCCCCATGCCCTAATCCCCCCTGCTCCCAGAAGCATCCTGGTTAAGCCTTTTGGGTCTGCCTTCTGCAATTTACCTTTATGATTCCAAGTAAAGTGCCTACACTACTGTTTCTTGACCTTTGCATTTTAGATGTTGCCTAAGTGATGGACTTCCTTCCAAGGAGACTGAGAGTTTCATCTCTACTTCCTTTTAATGGAGTTAGCTCATGATACCCACTTAAATTCATGCTTTCTTTTTAACACATGGCTAAGTAAATGTCTTTCACAGCTGAACCCGATCTTTTTCAAGTTCATTCATCCAGTCATATGGTGAGTGTTTATTGGCACCTACTGTGTTCCAGACACTGCTCTAGGCGCTGGGGACACAGCGCTGAACAAAATAAATGGAACCCCTTACATTCTTGAGGGTCAGGGAGCTGAATAAGAAACAAATGCATTCATATTTTTCTGGTGTTAAATGCCACTGAAGAGCAGCAGATGGGGTGCAAAATGCTCTTCAGCAATAACCTAACCGCCAGATATTATATAACAGACAAGTTACCAAGAATTCACTACATCGGTTATAAAAAGAACGTGTCAATACAACAGATACTTATTGTGCGTTTACTATTATTCTAAGTGCTGTATTAGAATCTGAATTTAGTCCTTGTCCCAAGGAAGCCCACAGTATAAAAGTAATTCTCTGTGTCGGATATTTCTTTGAGCGCTAAGAATTTTCAAGCATGTTGTGACTTCCACGTGTGAGTCAAGAGGCAGTGCTGACCTACCAGCACCACCTTTTGGGAATAATTTGGCCTTTGTGATGCTTCTTTTTATTCATTTTCACTGCCATTTTTCCAAAATCATGCAATGTCTCTTGTTAGGGTTTTTAGTGGAGCTGGGATTAAAATGTTTCTTTGATATTGTAGCAGACATAAATATATTCTTTTCCAACTCACATTGTAGTTTCCCTTAAATACCAAGAATCATGAATAAAATAAACTTGGAGTTTATTTAAAACAGGTGTGACAAGGTTTAGGCAGAAGGGAGAGAAAACAATTCTAACATAAAGGCACATAGGAAGCATCTCGAATTAAAAAAAAAAAGGCAATGAGCGGCAGCTGGGTGGCTCAGTCAGTTAAGCGTCTGACTCTTGATTTCAGCTCAGGCCATGATTTCATGGTTTGTGGATTGACCCCTGTGTGTGGAGCCTGCTTGGGATTCTCTTCTCTTCTCTCTGCCCATCCCCCACTCTCTCAAAATAAAGTGAGTGAGTGCTCTCTCTCAAAATAAATAAGTAAACAATAAAAAAATTCTTACTGTGCCTCATTTATAAATTAAACTTTATCGTAGGCGTCTATGCTTCGGGAAGAACTTAGTGTGTACATAAAGTTCAGTACTATTGGCCATTTCAGGCATCTGCTAGGGGTCTCGGGTAAGGGGGGGTGGAGACTACTATACAAACTCGACCTTGATTGGTACATCAGGGATATTTCTTTTAGCCAGTTGGCCTATTTATGTATTTCATGTAACTGTGTCTCCACTTCCCCCGGAAGAGTTTATCCAGTGAGCTTGTTCCAGAGAAACTGAGGCAGTGGAAATCAGAACTACAGGATCAGCAGCATCGTAGCAAATCCAACAGTTGGTTGCGGATCCGATTACCTTCCTTTACAGTGACCTGAGACATGTGAACCATGACATTCTTTCCAGGCCAGGGCAAGGCAAAAGGTGGACAAAAGAATCATAAAAAAGTTTCATGGCGGAAGAATTAGGAAAAGGATGGTCAGAGAAGAAAGGAGGAAGGGAAAGAAATGTTCTTGACCTGACGTCTTGGGAGGAGGCAGCCTACTTGGATTTCTGCTACGCCTTTTCCTGGTCAGTTTGATTTTGAGGTCTTTAGTGTTTGTACATTTTGTTTAATGTCATGTGCCTGTATGTTAAAGATGTGACAGTGCCTATGTATTGGAATATAGCATAGTTTGATCTCAAAGTTAAGCTGCTTTCTACCATTAAAAAGAGGAACAGACCTAATGCTCAAGTGCTGGACTTTTAAAAAGTAGTTACCTTGATCAAGTGTTGAAGACCCAAAGTTCACCTGGTAGCAGCCCTTCTCAAAGGGTCCAGGAAACAGGACTATTAAGGGTTGCCAACCCTCAGATCCATGCAGTGTGTGTGTGTGTGTGTGTGTGTGTGTGTGTAACAGATGGTGAAAATATCCTATAGGCGCTAAAAAGGGAACAGTGTTTTGCACCTTGTCAGCCTTTAACCAAACATAAGGACACAGAATTTAAAACTGGAAGTAGAATTTAATATCTGTGTAGTTATTTCCTTTAAGAAATATTAAAGGCTGAGATACAGAAACAAATCGGTGCCAGGAATGAAGTAATGGTTCGGATAAAGGGCTGCTGACTCTAGACTTAATCATCCCAGCGACTTTTGAACCCTGCACGAGTCTCTCTGCAGAGCCTTACTGGCCACTAACAGGACGGGCTACGGGAGGGCTTCTCTCCCCGCAGAGCTGTGTGAGGAGGGTGCACTTAGAGGCCTGGCAGGTGCGGGCGAGCCCCGTGGGTTTCTAGAAGAGCTCATTGGGGCAGGAGAAACACCTGTGCAAAGGCCCCGCGTGAGAGTAAGCTTGGTGTGTCCTCAGGCCAACGTGCTGGAGCTGTGGGAGCGAGAGGGACACTGGAGCTGACAGCAGACAGCCAGTGGGCAGCCAGCTTGCACCCCCTCGTGTCCCCGGGGTCCCTTCTTCCTGGGAAGCTGGCCACGCTTCCCGCTTATCGACGCCCCATCCCGCCCCTTGTCGGCAGCTAAGGTCCAGCGTCTTCTACTCTGTGGAGTCAGGTACCCCGCATTTTCTTGGCTTCCGTCTTCCAAAACTCTGTGCCCCCTCTCCCCTGCTCCCAGTTGCTCTCCCCTGCTGCATACTTCCCAGGGGGACACGCTCCAGCCTGAGGAGCCGTGGGGGCGGCAAAGACCCGGGAGCCCACGTGGAGGGCTGAGGCAGAGGCACAGACTTCTCGGGGGAGATGGGCTCGAGCTGAATTTGAACGAGTAGGGAGGAGGTGAGGATGCTGCCTCCTTTAACAGCTGGGCTGTGTCGTCCTTGTCACGCTCCGGTTTCCCGGCCCAGGCTATTTTGGGTCAAGCTGTAGGGACCCGCTGCGGCAGCGTCGTGGGTGGTGAGCGGCAGGCTCGCCCACCTCTTCCAGCTGGCCGGGAACCAGGCCAGGCTGGTCCCTGCTCGCGCTGGGCGAGGGGTCACCACCCTCTGGAGGAGAGCAGGGAGAAGCCCTTGGAGCCGGGGTAGCAGCCGTGGCAGGGAATCAGTTCCCGGTTAACACAGGCTTCTGAGGTGCTCGGTCCGGGGAGGGGACAGGTATCCAAGCAGACGCCTGCCGGGCCCAATGCACTGTGCACAGACTCACGCGGGCCACACCTGTGGCCCTGGGGTGGGCTGGGGCCTGGGGAAAGGCTTCACTACAAGCAACAGCTGACCAGGCCCTAAAGGCTAAAGAGTTTGTCAGGCTGGGTGGTTTTGCGTAAAGGGCAAAAGGCAAGGAATGAGGCTCTGGGACCACTGGGGAGGTGGGAGCCTTACCGGCCAGTGCTGCGGGCATGCGGCGGAGCCAGGAACCAGGGCGCCTCCCATGATGGGCACACGTGCTTTTCTTATTTGCATGCAACCTTAAGGCGACCTGGGAGGTGGCCTTCTGCCCCACCGAATGTGTCTCCAGCCAGTTCCACCCTCTCCGTCTCAGCAGTCACTACCCCTGATGACCGAATGAAGCACTCTTCACATGGATCTTCTGAAAAGTCAAAATGCAGCCCCTGACGCTTGGATGCAGGGAGCAAAAGAGAAAGACAGAAATGATACTAATACCGACTCCAGTCTCCCGCCCCTGCCCCATGGCAGAAACTCCAGAGTCCCAGGGCAAAGGCCAGATGGCATTAACAGCCCAGGGACAGGAGCCGGCACCTTCGTCCTGCCCCTGCCCGGCCTGGGCTGCTCTCAGAGACCCGTGGGGGGTGACAGCTGCACTGGTTGGAAGACTGACCCTTGCCGTGGTCACTGGGACAGAACCTGCTGCTGTCCCTCAGAGCAGGGATGTGTCTGCCAGCGGCTGGGCTCCTCCTGGAATTCAGCAGAGGACGGGCTCTGTCACCGAGCAACTGCACTTGAACAAGTGGGCTGGGCCTGTTGATCGTGGTGAGGCATGTTTCTATTCGTGGGTCATTTTGTTCCAAAGCGTGTCTCCTCAAAACTCAGAATCGCCACATGGTCCTGTTTACTTAAGAAAACAAAACAGGGGGAAAGAATATCTGTAGGGAGAAGGTCCCTTCCTCAGGCTGAAACCTGCTTTGCCATTTTACCATCCCCAGCTTTGCCCTGCACCTGCCATGCCGGCTGAGCCAGTGCATGTGGGTGAACACACGGGTTCCCTCCCCTAATGCCCAGACGGCCCTGCCAGGGAGCCTCCCTTGTCCTTCTGTCACAGGGAAGGGAAGAGGAGGCACAGGGGAGATTCAAGGTCTCTAAACCCAGTGGAAAGAAAAGAAAGTGTTGAGAAGGGCCCCCGCTGCTACAGCCCTGGGTCTGGTTCACCTTCTACGGCAGCCCACTTCTGCTGGTGTTATGAAGGTCTGGTGGGCGTCTGAATATAAGGATTTCTCTGCTCCGAGTGAAGCATCCCAAAGCTCTCTCTCCTCACTGCCTCTCCCCGGAGGGCCCCATGGGGGTCAGTACTGGAGGGCAGCCCGGTTGATTTTATTTTATTTTATTTTATTTTATTTTATTTTATTTTATTTTATTTTGTTTTGTTTTGTTTTATTATTATTTTTAGTGAAGATTTTTTCCTTTTATATTTTTTTTTATTTTTTTCAATATATGAAATTTATTGTCAAATTGGTTTCCATACAACACCCAGTGCTCATCCCAAAAGGTGCCCTCCTCAATACCCATCACCCACCCTCCCCTCCCTCCCACTCCCCATCAACCCTCAGTTTGTTCTCAGTTTTTAAGAGTCTCTTATGCTTTGGCTCTCTCCCACTCTAACCTCTTTTTTTTTTTTCCTTCCCCTCCCCCATGGGTTTCTGTTAAGTTTCTCAGGATCCACATAAGACTGAAAACATATGGTATCTGCCTTTCTCTGTATGGCTTATTTCACTTAGCATCACACTCTCCAGTTCCATCCACATTGCTACAAAGGGCCATATTTCGTTCTTTCTCATTGCCATGTAGTACTCCATTGTGTATATAAACCACAATTTCTTTATCCATTCATCAGTTGATGGACATTTAGGCTCTTTCCATAATTTGGCTATTGTTAAGAGTGCTGCTATAAACATTGGGGTACAAGTGCCCCTATGCATCAGCACTCCTGTATCCCTTGGGCAAATTCCTAGCAGTGCTATTTCTGGGTCATAGAGTAGATCTATTTTTAATTTTTTGAGGAACCTCCACACTGTTTTCCAGAGTGGCTGCACCAATTTGCATTCCCACCAACAGTGCAAGAGGGTTCCCGTTTCTCCACATCCTCTCCAGCATCTATAGTCCCCTGATTTGTTCATTTTGGCCACTCTGACTGGAGTGAGGTGGTATCTGAGTGTGGTTTTGATTTGTATTTCCCTGATGAGGAGCAACGTTGAGCATCTTTTCATGTGCCTGTTGGCCATCCGGATGTCTTCTTTAGAGAAGTGTCTATTCATGTTTTCTGCCCATTTCTTCACTGGGTTATTTGTTTTTCGGGTGTGGAGTTTGGTGAGCTCTTTATAGATTTTGGATACTAGCCCTTTGTCCGATATGTCATTTGCAAATATCTTTTCCCATTCCGTTGGTTGCCTTTTAGTTTTGTTGGTTGTTTCCTTTGCTGTGCAGAAGCTTTTTTATCTTCATAAGGTCCCAGTAGTTCATTTTTGCTTTTAATTCCCTTGCCTTTGCAGCCCGGTTGATTTTAGATGTGCAAAAGGATCCTGGGGAGAATCCTGGGGTGAAGAGCCTGCTCCCTGCATTCTAGGGTGCAGACGTGAACTTCCTCCCAGCCACACGTTCACTCAGCAGGGCCGAATGGCAATGGCTGG
Organism: Prionailurus bengalensis; assembly: GCF_016509475.1. Taxonomy (NCBI): domain Eukaryota; kingdom Metazoa; phylum Chordata; class Mammalia; order Carnivora; family Felidae; genus Prionailurus; species Prionailurus bengalensis. The sequence goes on along the minus strand of NC_057351.1, from coordinate 49,601,325 downwards.
GAGCTGCCCTGAGCCCTAGGGCCTTGGCGTGAATTAGGAAGAGGAGGCAGCCCTAACCTGAGTTGGGGTGCACAGGGCCCAGTGGGAGCACAGCCCTGTTCTCCCAGCAGGTGCCCCCACTCGGGGTATGGCCCAGACAGCTGTGTGCAGCACCCCTGCACCGGGGGATCCACGGGCTCACCGAGCAAGCTGGCTCCTACGTCTGTGACTTCTGCAGAGCCCAGACTTGGCTGAGTGTCCCACGTCCCAGAAGAAGGGCAGTCTGTCCACCCTGACTATATAGCTTCCTCTTGTGGGAGCTGCAGCTCTGGGCCATGGTGAGGGTGCTTGCTTTCCCTGCAGGAGTCAGGGCCCGGCAGGTCTGAAAGAGGGTGATGTAAGGGCTTCAGACTCAGTGTGGTCTCTGCCCTTGGTGGCTGTGGCCTTCCTGCATGTGTCCCAGTCCGTGGAGTAGCGTTGTGTGCCCTTCACGGGCTCGCCCACGCGCTCTCAGCCCTGCTGATTAATTGCATAATTAGCCAGAAGCTACATGTTGCCACTCAGGGGGAATTTGGTCTAAAAATATTTTCTTATGAGAAACACAACAGAACCTAAAAATATCCCCGCTGCAGTTGCCCAGGGATGCCTCCTACTTGGGCCACCCCAAGCTGTGACTCAGTTTCTTGGAGAGTCTGGGCTCCAGAGGCTGTAGCTGGCCAGGCCCTACTTCCTTCAGGGGTGGGTGAGCTGGGATCGTCCAACCTGTCCCGGCATTGCCAGGTCTCGCAGATGCCTGCTTCCCACCTCGGCCTAGAGGCTGTCCAAGCGGCTCCTGTTTGCAGACAGAACTTGCAGAAGCCAAACTTCAAGGAGACCCAGGCCCCATGATATGGGATCCGGGAAAGGGCTTCCTCGCCCTGTCCAAGCCATCAGGGAAGGCCCACAAAGGGCTAAAGCTGGACTGGTGTAACTTTGCAGGCCAGGTGGAGGGGACAGTTGCAGTAAAGTTCACAGGTAGAAGTCCCTGCTGACCTGTGCAGGGACCTGGGAAGGAGGGAGGAGTGGGCATAGGGGGAGCACTTCTGCAGCTGAAGCCCCTGCTTGCCTGGCTCTATGCCCACATGGGACTTGGCCAACTGGCTGCATGTCTGGTGGCCAGTGGGACAGGCAGGAGTAGGGACACTTTGAACACGTGTGTTTTCCGGGCTTCGGTGAATAAACGCCCACAACCCCACTCTGGCATATGCATCTCCCAGGGAGGGTGTATCAAGGGAGGTTGGGATTCACTCTCTTGCCCTTCTCTTCTTCACTTATGGTCTCCTTAAATTTGGGCCACCACTTTCCGCTGTGGGGCCATGTGCAGGGCTCCACTCACCAGTCCTGTCCAGGGCCCGTGTGCCCTCCAGCTAATCCCAGGTGGATGGCTAACCCTCTGTGCCACCAATCCTTCCTCTGGCTGAGTGGAGCATCTGAATACACATCTGGGCCCTCCTCTCCAGTACCATGCCCTTTCTGACCACACAGAGAGGTAGGGGCCAGCCAAAGTGGGCACTGCCCTCTCCCTGGTGAGCTTACGAGTGCTCTGGGGACCCCTGGAAGCAGAGCAGGTAGGGGGTCTCTGTAGCCCACCCAATGCTGAGTCTCAAGCCCAAGTTGGGGACAGAGATGGGTATGGAGTGTAGCCCGCCAAGGAACACGTAGCTCAGAGCTCACACCCAGCTGAGCTTGACTATGGGCACTGGTCTTGGTCAATATGTGAACTTTGACACATTATTGACAGTCATTGAGCCTCATCTTCTCCATCTGTGAAAAGAGTGATATTGCCCACTGCTTAGGGTGTGTGAAGATAAAACTGACAGTTGGTAAGATGTGTAAAATGCCTGGTGATTGATAGGTCTTGATACATGGTGCTATATAGTCATTACCTGAGTAAATCGTCTCTCCAGAGATGCCCATGGAGGTTCAGCTGCAAACGTTTACAAAGATGTAAGTATAAGAGCTCAAACTGTTAAAATCTCAGCAAACATGGGTGTGATTTTTCACATTCTCGAATCCAGCAATGGTTTATTAGATATGACATAAGGCAAGAACCAGAGGGAGAGGTCACACATGGAAGTTTTGGATGGGGGATGGTTGAGTTCATTATCTTGATTGTGGTGATGGTTTCATGGGTGCATACATCTGTCAAAACATCAAACTGTACACTTTAAATATACACAGTTTATTGGATGTCAATTTTATCTCAAGAAAGCCTTTCTTTTTAAAAGGTATCTGAGCATCCAGATGTTTGTATCAAGTTGGACAGGTGACTCTATTTGGAGGAGAGTTCTTCAATGAGCCAGTTTACTCTTACAGTCTCATATTCTTGACTCCAGCCCCGTTAGAGGAACTTACTGAGAAAGAGACTCACTGCTGATAGCAGTGACCATAGATGCAAGGAAAGGGAACAGAAAACCTTTAAAAGCTGTCTTGACACATAAATCAATGGAGCAGAATAGAAAACCCAGAAATAAACCCACAACACTACGGTCACTTAATTTTTGACAAAGCAGGAAAGACTATCCAATGGGAAAAGGACCATCTCTTCAACAAATGGTGCTGGGAAAACTGGACAGTAATATGCAAAAGAATGAAACTGGGCCCCTTTCTTACACCGTACACAAAAATAAATTCAGAATGGATTAAAGACTAAATGTAACACCTGGGACCTTGGCCATAACAGCTTTTTCTAGATATGTCTCCCAAGGCAAGAGAAACAAAAGCGAAAATAAATATTGGGACTACATCAAAGTCCCAATTTTGCTGGGACTACGTGCAGCAAAGGAAACAATCAAACTAGAAGGCAACTATGGAAAGGGAGAAAATATTTGCAAATGACATATCCGATAAAAGGTTAGTATCCAAGGTCTATAAAGAACTGAAACAACATCCAGGGGCACCTGGGTGGCTCAGTCGGTTATGCATCTGACTTCAGCTCAGGTCATGATCTCACAGTTCGTGGGTTTGAGCCCCATGATGGGCTCTGTGCTGACAGCTCAGAGCCTGGAGCCTGCTTCGGATTCTGTGTCTCCATCTCTCTTTGCCCCTTTCCTGCTCATTCTCTCTCTCTCTCTCTCTCTCTCTCTCTCTCTCTCTCTCTCTCTCTCTCTCTCTTTCTCAAAAACAAACAAACAAACAAACAAACAAAACCCTCAACATCCAAAAGACCAAATAATCCGGGGAAGAGATGGGCAGAAGACATGAACAGACATTTCTCCAAAGAAGACATCCAGATGACCAATAGACACATGAAAAGATGCTCATCATCACTTACCATCAGGAAAATACAAATCAAAACTATGATGAGACATCACCTCACACTTGTCAGAATTCAACAACACAAGAAACAACAGGTGTTAGTGAGGATGTGGGGAAAAAGGTACACTCAGGCACTGTTGGTGGGAATGCATACTGGGGCAGCCACTGTGGAAAACAGTATGGAAGTTTCTCAAAAAGTTAAAAATAGAACTACCCTACAATCCAGCAGTCGCACTACTGGGTATTTATCCAAAGAATAAAAAAAAAAAAAAAACTAATTCCAAGGAATATATGCCCCTCTATGTTTATAGCAGCATTATTTACAATAGCCAAGATATGGAAGCAGCCCAAGTATCCCTCAGTTGATGAATGGATAAAGAAGATGTGAGATATATGTATGTATATATATATGTGGTGTGTGTGTATATAATATATATATATATATATATGGTGTGTGTGTGTATGATGGAATATCATACAGCCATGAAAAGAATGAAATCTTGCCATTTGCAATGACATGGATGGAGCTAGAGAACATAATGTTAAGTGAAATTAGAGAAAGACAAATACTGTATGATTTCCCTCTTATGTTGGAATCTAAGAAAGAAAACAAAGAGAGAGAGAGAGACAAATCAAGAAACAGACACTTGACTATGATGAACAAACTGATGGATGCCAGAGGGGCAGTGAGGGGTGGGGCATGGATGAAGTAGGTGATGGGATTAAGAAATGCACTTTTGTCATGATGAGCACCTGTAATCTGTGATGTATAGAACTGTTGAACCCCTATATTGTACATGTGAAACTAATATAATACTGTAAAGTAACTTAAATTTAAATAAAAATCAAAAAAAAGAAAAATAAATAAAAGCTGTCTTGAGAAGAAAGTCATGGGGTGCCATATGGTACAGGGGGACCAGTTTGATAGGCCTGGCAGTTATCCTTATTATTCTATGCGATGAGACCAGCACTGTGGCTTCCAGTACCTAAAACAGATGTGCATTCTAGGAAGGAGACTCTTTAAGAAATCGAAATAAATGTCTTAAAAAATCTATTAAATAGAGAACTATATCTGCAACATCAAGAATGATCATTTTTAAAATCACTGAATGTATTATAAATGTACATTATCTTCTTTTAGTTGGTAGTTTATAGTTTTACTCTCCTAATGATACCTTTGAATGAACAAAGGTTCTCAATCTTCCTGTGATCGAATTTCTCAATATTTGCCTCTCTGGTTTATGATTTTTATTTCCTGTTTAAGAAATCCTTCCCAGCTTGAATTCATGAAGACAATTGTACATATTCTCTTCTAACAGTCTTCTATTTCTTTCATATGTAGGATAACTTTTTGTAATGGTGTGAAATAGGGATATAATTTTACTTTTTTCCATATGTATTTGCAATTTTCTAAGGACCATTGGGCCATTCTAAGGACCATTTCTAGCCCATTTTGCACTGATCAGCCATACTAGCTCAAGCATATGCAGGTGTCCCTATTATATGGTTTATTTCTGGGCTCTCAATTCTATTCCTTGATTCGTGTTTGTGTTTAGTTATTTTTGACCACAAACATTTAATTTTCTTAGTGTGTTTGTTTGGACTTCTATAACAAAAATACCATAGACCGGGTGGCTTATTTATTTCTCAAAATTTATTTCTCAAAATTCTGCAGGTGGGAAATCCAAGATGAAGCACTGGAACATTCAGTGTCTGGTGAGTGCCTACTTCCTAGTTCATAGATGGCAATCTTTTCACTGTAACCTCACATGATGGAAGGAGAAAGGGAGCTTGCTGGGGTCTCTTTTATAAGGGCACTAATCCCATTTATGAGGTCTCCACCCGTATGACCTAATTACCTCCCAAAGCCCCACTTCCAAATACTATCACTTTAGGGATTCAGTTTTAATGTATGAATTTGGGGGGAGGGGGATGCAAACATTCAGTCTATGGCACTTGGAATATATGATTTGTGGGTTCTTCAGGGAGAATTTGCTTTGTACCTGTGGACACCACCACTATGCATACTGAAAATTGAGTTACCGGCTCAAAGTTTCAGACCCCTAAGATCTTGTGAATTAAGACTGAAAACCTACAAGAAAGCCACTGGCTTATGTTTATAGATTCTCAGCAGGGTTTGTTGGTTGGTTGGTTGGTTGGTTGGTTGGTTGGTTGGTTTTTGGTTTTGGTTTTGGTTTTTTTTTTGCCTGTCTCCTCTCAGCACTGATGATCAAGGTACCTGATATTGTTATTCCCTTGAGAGAAGGAAGGTTTATTTCTAGTTTACCCTTCCTCTGAGAATGTAGCTGATTAGGGTCCAACATTGTGGGGATATTCTATAGGAAGCTGAGCCAGTCATGGGTTTTGACTTCTGTCCACTATTCACCAAGAAGTCGTGAAACTCAAAGTTCAAGTTTACTTTGTTTGGCAAATTCCCTCAGGCCAAATGCTGGCTTGCCTGTCTGACTTTTTGTATTGTCTGAATGTTATGACTTGAGAAGTTCTTGCTTTTTGGCTAATTCTTTAACGTATTCTAGATTATTTTTATATTTCGTCCACATTTTTAGTGGATGAGCAGATCTAGGTACTTAGCCAATAATATTATCAAAAAAGTGTGCAGAATGATCCGATTTTTAAGTTTCTAAATTATAATTTGAAAATTATGCAGTGCGTTTTGTCTTCTAAGATTCTGAAATAAGTGTAAGATCTGTTTTATCCACAAAGGGGCCTGACATCCCTTCCTTTCTTCCTACTCCCACCCACCCTATCCAACTCCACCCATAACATGTGCTTGTAGCTTGTGCAGGGCCAGGGAGTCCTGGAGCCCTCTGTGTCCTAGATCGCACTTCTGACCTTCTTTGGGTCATGGGCCCCTTTAAGAATCCATGAAAGCCAGGCAAGGACATAGAGACCACAACATAGCAGACAGTTTTTGTTGGCTACAACTTCAGGAGGCTTGTGGATCCTGTCAGTGGAATCCCCTGATTCTGGGATAAAGACTGCCTCCACCCCCCTGTCCTACATCCGTGGGATGGCTATTGGCAGGGCAAGGGGGCAGCAGGGGCTCAGCTGTGGGTGAACCAGCTGTGTCTTTGTCACATGCCAAGGCCATGATTAAGGGCTGCTAATGCAGAGTCAGAGGTGGCCCGGCCCTGGCCCCCAGCTCCTCCGGGGCTCCTCTCAGAGGAGGAGCCAGAGCCTCAACAGAGATTCTGGCCAAGGAGTGAGGTCTCCGGCGGACATCTGGACCTATGAGCCATGCAGAGCATTGTCCTTGGCAGCAGCAAGATGGTCGGGTCAGAGCCTGGGCCCTTCCCAGCTCACATAAGCTTTGGTTGGGAGGGAGCTTCTCAGGCCAGGACCTTTCTTGTCCATGTCGCAGCCGTGCCTGGCACCAAGCACCTTGCTAGAGGCCTCTGTCCAGCTGTCAGAGCGGGAAACTCCTTCCTGTCCCAGGCAGCCTTTTTGGACTTGATGAGATCAGATGGTGGGAGGGAGGCTTTCATTTCTGGGGCTCCAGGACAGACAACTGGGAGCAAAAGAAAACACTTTGGGTAGACTGAGTGCCCACAGGGCCCAGAGGAGCAGATGGGCTCAGGTGAAGGGAAAGGCCTTGCAGAGCCAGTCCAGGAACGGCCAGGACAGCCTCCACCCCACCCAGTCCGTGCCGTGCCTCACTCACTGGGAAAACAGCCACCCCTGACCACCTGCCCACCGGCCCCTCCTGCAGAAGATACTCCAAAAAGCAATTGTTAGAATTTTCTCAGGGCTAATAGCGGTTGCTGGCTGTCTCCAAAGCACACTCAGCTGTCCTTGGGGCTCAGCCAGCCCCCCACACAGGAGGGACGAGGCCCCCGGAGGCAAAGGCTCAAGCCACACAGTGCAGGCCTTCTGTCCCAGGGCCTCCTAAGCTTCTTTTTAGAAGATCTTTCTGTTGATGCAGTATTAGCTTTGCGATGTTTATAAAGATCATCCTGATGGTATATTAAAACCCACATATTGTTTTTCCAACGTAGCCTCACTCAGAGGTGGTCCGGGCTCCGAGGGTGATGCTGCCTGGTGTCTCGGAGCCGACCCTGTCTCAGCCTCCTGACCATCATTCCCCTCTCCGAGGAAGATGAAACAGTCTCAGAGGGCCCTACACAAGTCCTGCCCTGTTCTAGCTGCCACACGTGTGACCTTGGGCAAGGCACTGGCCCTCTCTGGGCCTCTGTTTACTCCTCTGTAATGAGAGGAAACAATTCCTGCCTCTCTCAGCGTGTGTGATGGTTTAGCAGAGTGCCTAATGTTTATGCCATATCATCGTTGTTTCTAGGATGTCCCCAGACAGTTAGGTCTGAGGCCTCCCACAGACTGCCGCCTCCCCGACTCCCAGCAGGCCCATCCCATGTCCACACTCTTGGGCTCCCGGTCTCCACAGGCTTCTCCGCTGGGGGTTCCTGCTTCAGGGACCAGTGCTCCCATCCTGGGGCACGAAGAACTGGGAAGAGAGTTCTCCAGGGCCCCCATCTGCCACACACTAACGGAGCCCCTGCCCAGGCCTTACTGTGGCCACACATCCTACCTCAGCCAATGGGAGCTGGGGGAGAGCAGGCCAGTTCTCTGTGCCTCGAGCCCAGTATGTTGACCTCATTTACTGATCAACACTGGATCAGCCTGGGCGCCTGGAAGCAGAGCCTGCTCTGTGCTAGTGTGGGGAGCCCAGCTGCTCCCCGCCAGCTCCAGTGAGTATCCTCTGGACCCCAGCCGTGCCTTCCGTAGCCCTGGCCTTCTGTGCTCCCGTCCGGTGTGGTGCTTGTTCACAGGCATGGACCCCGCTTGGGCTCTGTGTCGCCCTGATAGCGCCAGTCTAATGCACACAATCCCTCCTCCGGCTGGGCCCCTTCCCCTCCCTTGTCTCTGCCAAGACCCCTTCGCCCTCCCCTCCCTCCTCCTCAAGCTGGGCTTCCCATGCCTCAGGGCTTCTGCGTCTTTCCCCCTGGGGCAGGCTGGGCCTGAGGCAGGGGTGGGGAGAAGTGGGGTGAGGGGCTGCAGCTACAGCTGTTATGTCAGGATGGGGACCAGGAGTCCCCGTGAGGGAGGTCTGCCAGGCAGGAGGCAGTTCCTACCGTGCTCTGGGCAGATGCGTCATCCTCAAGCCGAGGTTTCCCGGGGACAGCAGCCGCGGCCAGGTGGCCAGCTGTGCTGGCTCGCAGGCTCGGAGACCGAGGGAGCGCTGACGTAATGGGGCTCTGGCCTCCGCCCAGAGGCCCCCCATGGTGAGGTGCCTGCTGTGGCACGTGCTGTCACATGGTGAGGGGAGGTGGAGGGGAGGGGGGATGCTCACCCCAGAATCACAGGGAGGAAAGAGCTCTTCTCTCTCTGGGCACCCTTCCTGGCCATCCCTGGCCTGAGGTCCCAGGACCTGCCTTGGTCTTCTCTGCACGATACAGCAGTGATCCCCACAGAGAACTTTTCTGAGTGCTCACGGTTGCCAGGGCTCATCCCACGCGCCATCAATGCCCGGACTCTACTCCTCCCATTGCACCCAGTCAGAGGGGCCAGTGGAATGAAGGCTGGTTCACAGCCCTCCTCTTCCCCACTGGGGCTCCCCCTTCAGGGTAAAAGTCAGACTTCCGTGTGGCCTGGGAGGCCTGGCATGGCTACCTGCTGCCACCCACCCCCACACCAAGGTGTGGCTCCCCAGGGATACCAGGCCCAGAGGACATCACCACCTGCAGAGGCCCATGAGCATCAGGGGCTGGGAGGCCCAGCACCCGCTGTGCCCACCTCCCAGGAGCCCCTTTTAGCAAGCGGCTGGGGCAGCCCAGGGAAAGGAGCGAAGGACAAGGGAGAGGCACAGGGGCATCTGTGCGGATGGGGCTGTGGACCCCGAGGAGGCCTCTCCACCCACACCAGCCTTTGGCACATGGCAGACACCAGCCTGTCTGTCCACCCAATCTCCAGCACACAAAGGAGCAAGACCCGTTGAGGGTCGGCGAGGAGAGCTGACCAAAGCTGGGGAAACTGTTGGGAGCCATAGGGCCTAGAGGGCTCAGCTGGCCCAGTCGGGAGCAGGGCCTCACAAGCTGGGGCGGTCGTTCAACCAGAAGGACAGAGGGCCTCAGGACACCTTTGGGTGGGATGGTCAGGTTTCAGTAACACGTTAGCCACAGTGGTGATTGAGGCTCTCAGAAAATGGGGATGATATATTCGTCATAACGGATTTCTGGGAAGACAAAATCTTCTGGTCTCAGAGCGTGGTTCCTGCACAGAGCAGATCTTCAGCAAACCTTCCTGTCCCAGCAGCTGATTTTTTTTTTTTTTTTTTGGTTAACTCACAAATAGTTTTATTTTATGTGAGTATAAAATAATTACATTTTAATTGGAGAAAATTTGGAAAGTACAAAAAACTGCAGTGAAAACAATGTATTTAAAAACCTTGGCTCAGGGCACCTGGGTGGTTCAGTTGGTTGAGCGTCCGACTCTTGGGTCATGGTCCCAGGGTTGTGGGATTGGGCCCCGCGTCTGGCTCTGCATTGACTGTGGGGACTGCTCGAGATTCTCTCTCTCCCTCTGCCCCTCCCCCCTGATTGTGCTCTTTCTCTGCCTCTAGAATTAAAAAGAAAAGATTAAAAGAACCAAAACAAAAACAACCTTGCCCCTTCCACCACTCCTGACTACCACGTTAGGTCCCTCCAGACTTCTCTGATATGAACTTCTTTTTTTATAAAGTGTTTATGTGTTTCGAACACATTCTCTTTCACTTATGGTAGTAACTCAAGCATATCTTTGTGTTACTAAAGATTTTTCAAAATATGATTTTAACATATGTGGATATACTATAATTCCCCATTAGTATACATTTAAATTTGTTTCTAATTTTTGCCATTATAAGTTGAACTACTTGTGAACAAATCCATACATAAATCTTTGGGTGAGTTTCTGATTATGTCCTCAAGATAAATTTCTAGAAGAGGAACTTTTGTGTCAAAGGATATGATCAGTTTTAATATTACCCTCTAGAATATTTATGCCCAAATCCACTCTCACCCAGAAGTATGCCCTACATTCTCCTACATGGAATGTTCAATTATTTTTTTTAAATACTACATTTGCCTTTCTTAGAGGTGGGATCTTATACTTTATTGTTTTAATTTGCATTCCTTGCGAGTAAAGCAAATATTGACTCTCAATGCGTAATTCACAAGTGTGAAGCAAAAGCTCATCTTTTTCTCTTTTAAAATCCACTTGATTTCATTTCAAGCTTGGAACTTCCGTGTGGGGCTGCTCTGGGGTCCTGAGGTCTCTCATGGAGACTTTCCAGACTCAGTGACTAGTTGGCACTGGTTATCACTGGGACACCCGAGGTCCTAGTATACGCACAGACCCTTCAGGTTTGCAGTCTTTTTTTTTTTTTAATTTAAATTTAAGTTAGTTAACATATAGTGTTGTCATGGCTTCAGGAGTAGAACCCAGGAATTCATTTCTTAAATAGGACACCCAGCGCTCATCCCAAAAAGTGCCCTCCTTAATGCCTGTCACCCATTTACCCCATCCCCCACTCCCCTTGCCTCCAGCAACCCTCAGTTTGTTTTCTGTATTAAAATTTTTTTAATGTTTATTTGTTTTTGACAGAGAGAGAGAGAGACAGGGCATGAGCAGGGGAAGGGCAGAGACAGAGGGAGACACAGAATCCGAAGCAGGCTCCAGGCTCTGAGCTGTCAGCACAGAGTCCAACGCGGGGCTCGAACCCATGAGCTGTGAGATCATGACCTGAGCCGAAGTCAGACGCTCAACCGACTGAGCCACCCAGGCACCCCTGTTCTCTATATTTAAGAATCTCTTATGGTTTGCTTCCGTCTCTGTTTTTTTATCTTATTTTTCCTTCCCTTCCCCTGTGTTCATCCGTTGTGTTTCCTAAATTCCACGTATGAGTGAAATCATATGGTATTTTTCTTTCTCTGCCTGACTTACTTCGCTTAGCAAGGAAGAAGTCAAACTTTCACTCTTCGCAGATGACCTGATACTCTACCTGGAAAACCCAAAAGACTCCACCAAAAAACTGCTAGCGCTGATACATGAATTCAGCAAAGTCGCAGGATATAAAATCAACGTTCAGAAATCCATTGCATTTCTATACACCAATAATGAAGCAGCAGAAAGAGAAATCAAGGAACTGATCCCATTTACAACTGCACCCAAAACCATTAGATACCTAGGGATAAACCTAACCAAAGAGGTGCAAGATCTGTACTCCGAAAACTGCAGGTTTGCAGACTCTGCTTCTCCTCTCCTTGGCTCTAAAGTCCTCCTCCGCAACCACAGGGCCCCCTCCTCCGAGCAGGAGCAGGGGTCTGGATTGCTCTGCTGGTGAGGCGACCGGACCCCAGCCGGCACCCCTCCCAGGTTCTGCGGAACCCTCGCCTCCTTTCTGCTTCTCCAATGCTCTCTGCGTCTGCTCCTCTCAGGACACCCAGTGTTATCCAGTCGGGGTTTTAAGCTCTTTGGGCACTGGCTGTCCTCTGGGCGCTATGCAATTCCCGGGAAGCCATACACCAAGTAGCAACTCCAAAATCACCCTGCGACTCTGGCCAGGATCTCCTGGTTCTCCACGTTTCCCGGGGCCGCCTTGCCTGTCTCCTCTACAACATGACTGCTTCTGTTCCCCACTCACGTTCATCATCTCCTTATTGAATTAAAAGAGCTCTTTATACAGTAAGGACAGCAAGGACAGCAATCCTCTGGTTATCATACATGTGACAACATTTCCCCTGAGGGCGGCATCATTTGCCTTTGAACTTGGCTCAGGAGCCTTGTGTGTTCATTTTGTTTTGCTTTCCAATTCTGATGTGAGTTGAATCCCTCATGTTTTAAATGGTTTTCACTGCGCTTTTATGGTTGGAAAGGCCTTCCCCACCCTCACCATTTAGCTGTCTATGGTTTCTGTGTTAATCTTATAATTTAAATTGGTCCGCAGTGCCTTGTGGGGTATTAGGGGGTCATCCTCCTCTGACACCAGGAGCCACATAGCTGATTCCTTCCCCCTGCATAAAGTCTTCTGAAATAGTTTCCTTCTTCCTCCCGGGCCTGGCAAGCATTCCCGCTGCACAACAGAATTTGTCCTAAACAAAGGGATCTTGTCACCTAGAGCATAACAGAAACGTTAGGTGACGGCTCCATAGCAACCAGGGCTCAGGCCCTCGTCTCCTGGCTCTCCGCGGCCAGGGTCCCCTAGGACAGGGAGCCTGTCTCCGCTCCTGTTCTGCTTCTCACTAGCGTCCTCACCAGGGCCGCGTGTGAAGCGGGGCGGGGTGAGGGGGGATGAGCAAGGAGCCGATGCAGGACAGAGGCCGAGGGCAGAAGCTGAGGGTCTTTGAATGGTTGTGGAGGCCCGCGCTTGTGATGGGGAGCGGATGCCATCCTTCTTAAGATGTCATCTGAGGGCCCTAAAGTAAATTAGGAGGCACTTTTAGTCACGGTAATTAAAGGGGAGACAATTACCCAGACAAGGAGCCCTTAACCCCGCGGAGTCAAAGACACGCGGCTGTGCCCGAGGGTCCCGCCAGTGCGGTCATCTCCCCCACCGCTGGCCTGCCCTCCAGCCCTTGGTAACTGCTGCCCAGAGTGCTCCCCATGGGGGCCCAGCCTCTCAGCTGAAGCGGGGGAGGGGTTGGGGCTGGGCCCCCAAACCCTCCGTGTGGAGCAGCTATTTGCTGACCCCAAAGCACCAGCTTGGGGCTCAGATGCAAAGAGGGGGCGGCTATCTTGTGTCTGGCATCTGAACAGAACGAAGAGATCCATCAAGTGCAATTAGGTGAACAGCTCCTTCCTGCTCTGTTCAGCTGACTAATTCAATAGGAGCCAAACCAGAGGCCTGGGCCCGGAGAGGCCCTCCCAAATCGAATGAAGGCCATGCTTCTGCGGCCCCAGCACGCCAGCATTAACATGTCAGCTTCCGCTCAGCCCCAGACTCGCCCCGGAGTCAGGCCCGGGGCCACCCCCACCGCCAGGGGTACTAGGGCCAAGCCGCCACCAGCCGGGCCTCCACCCCACAGGCACCCTTCTGCCAGGCATGGGGCTCAGGGCTGCGTGTCTGGGAGGGGAGGGGCTTGTAATGCCACAGACAGGGCACCGGCTGTGCCACAGCCCCCCCACACGCCTGTCCACAGCTGAGGTCCTCGTTAGAATGGCCCGGTCTGAGCAGTGTTGCCCCAGGTCAGGTGGAGGGGCAGGAGGAACTCGATCATGGGCGATTTCAACCGCACCCCTGCCCAGCAAAAGCCCCCCACAGATGATTTCTGTGCACCCCTGGGTGTAGGTTCCAGCCAGTTCCGGGGAGGAAAGGCATGGGACAGAGGACCAGTGGCTTTCCTCCTGGGGCTCAAGCCCAGAGCTGTGTCCCAGAACCCCCGTGTCCCTCAAACCCCAGCCTGGATGTAGTGGGCTCACATGTTAGACCCAGTGAGGCCTGGCATCTCAGGACTTGTGGGGATTTCAGAGAACACCAGTCCAGTCCCACCTATGCCACCGCGGGGTGCCGTTAAGAGCAAGGCCCCACCACGGGGCACCAAAAGCACTGAGTCCAGCTCGGGGGTAGGAGACCTGGAGACAAGAGACATTTATGACTTTTAAGGATACGGCACTGCAATGCATTTTAACCTCTTAATGTGGGTTTTAGAAACCATTTGAATCAGAATGTTTTCTCTATATCTCATTCAATCCCACTGAATTTCAGGGGCACCTTCTGGAGAGAAAGGTGCAGCATGCCCCTCACCAGCGGGCAGGCTGGTGCAAGGAAGAGCCATTCTTCCCTCACACAGCCCAGTCGAGGTCCAGCGTGCCCCCGACACCTGTCCCAGCATGCCCCCAACCCCGCGGGAACTAGGGCTCTCTGCTCCGAGCGCACCTATTCCGTCTCTGGACCAGCATGACTGGCCAGAAGCTCCTGAAATGATTTACTATTCATAGACTTTTAGGATAAATAGGTCCGTACCTTCAGCACCCTCTGTTGAAGTAATTGGGGTTTTTATTGTTTTGTTTTGTTTTGCTTTGTTTGTGTGTTTTCATTATTGTTGCTATATTGGTTTGGTTTTTAATAAAAGTAAGACCTGCACATGATGAATTTCAAATAAAACTGAATTGGTGAAAGAGGTGAAATTAAGAGTAAAAGCCAACCCTCCCCACAGTCCCTCCCAGAGTCACTGCTGTTAACCACTTACTGTATTTACTTTCAGAGAAAAGGTTTATGCATCAGATTATAGGCGTTTTTTGAGAGAGAGAGAGAGAGCGAGCCCGAGTGGGGGAGGGGCAGAGGGAGAGAAAGAATCTTAAGCAGGCTCTATGCCCAGCATGGAACCCAGCATTGGCTCCACACAGGGCTCGATCTCACAACCATTAGATCGTGACCTGAACCAAAATCAAGAGTCAGACACTTACCAGACTGGCCCCCCTCCAGGTGCCCCAGATTATATGCTCTCCTGAACCCGGTTACAAATGGAACTTCCTTTTGAAGGTTCCATAGTGGATTGACCACCCCCCCCCCCCTTTCTGGATTCACGTCCTATGACTCGCCAGCTTCCCAGTGATGGACATTGAGGCTGTTCCCAGCCGTTGGCCCCTGCCGACAGCACAACAGGATATTTTACTCATACAAAATTTACCTGGCAAATTCTGCAAGTGTGTTCTTAGGATAAATTCATGGTAGTACAACCCAAAATAATCCGCCTGCTCCCAAGAGTACATGCAAATAAATTTGTAAAGAAAACTTGCCAAATTGCATTTGATATGGGCTGTACCAATATGCCTATGTTTCAACGGTGCAGACTATCAATGCTCTCAAATGAAAAGAGCATCTCATCTATTTTGCATTTATCTGAGTGAAGTTGAGTGCTTTTTAATATTTTGGCCCCTTTTTCTATTAGATTGTCTTTTTTCTTTTTGGCGTATGAGAGCTCCTGGTAAGCTTAGGAAATTGGACCCCTCGGTTGTCATATGTGTTGCAAATATTTTTTCCTTGTCCGTTGACTTTACCAAACCAATGTTGTAAAATTTTTCTCTGAAAAAATGTATCAATAATTTTATTTTATTTTATTTTTTTAACGTTTATTTATTTTTGAGACAGAGAGAGACAGAGCATGAACGGGGGAGGGTCAGAGAGAGGGAGACACAGAATCCGAAACAGCCTCCAGGTTCCGAGCTGTCAGCACAGAGCCCGATGCAGGGCTCGAACTCACGGACTGCGAGATCGTGACCTGAGCCCAAGTCGGCCGCTCAACCGACTGAGCCACCCAGGCGCCCCTGTATCAATAATTTTAAAATCAATTTTTAATGTTTTGTTTTTGAAAGAGAGAGAATGAGTAGGGGAGGGACAGAGAGAGAAGGAGACAGAGGATCCGAAGTGGGTTCTGTGCTGTCAGCAGAAAGCCCAATGTGGGGTTTGAAGTCACAAACTGTGAGATCATGACCTGAGCAGAAGTCGCATCCTTAACTGACTGCACCACCCAGGTGCCCCAAAATCAATTTTGTTCGGTGATGCTTAGAGAGGCCTTAATTACTTTTTTAAAAAAAATCTATCTTTACTTCCAGTAATGTTATGGTTTTAGGTTTTATGCTTAAATTTATGTTGGGAATTGAGTTAGAGTAAAATAACTTTATTCTATCTAAAATATAGCTTAATTTCTTCCAAATGGCGAATATGTGGTCACATCATTATTTATTGAGGGGTCCCTCGTTGGCCTTGTTGCCTAATGTGACCCTATCTCCTACTGAATTTCCATACATTTTGGCATAAGTTTGGACTCTGCCCTGTAAACCCGTAATGCAGTATCCATCTCTCCTAGTGACTGTAATTGCAGAGTGGATGTTACCCTTCTTGCACAATCCTTTTCCTGTCTTTCCACGGCAGTTCGGTTTTCTTCATGCAGGTCCTATGTATTTGTGGTTACGGCCCTTTCTGGATGGCTTTTGCTTTTATGAGCTACTTTGCGTATGGGATGTTTTATTCCATTATATCTTCGTTTAGTTGCCGTTTAGGTGTTGGAAAGCCCCCGCTATGTGTGTATTATTTTTGTTAGGAGCAACTCTACAGAATTCTCGTACTTTCAGCTGTTTGGTTTTGGCTTGTTCAGCAGTCAGTCCTCGATCAGCATTAAGGATCACTGTAGCCCCCTCCCTTTTCCTGTGTCCCTCTTGATTGGCTACGTCCGGAACAGTATCACACGCCAGTGGGTGTCCTGGCCTCACTCTTCGGCATTGGTTGCCATAGAGCTCTGATTCTGTTGCTTTGTGGGTTGGTGCATGTCTGCGTGGATTCCCCATCTATTCCCTGTCTTATGAAGAGTGATGGCGGTTGAATTGTGTCAAATGCCTTTGTAGTATTTACTAAAGCTTATGTTTTCTCAGGGGCTAACGTTGGGCGTCGATATATTCCTCGACAATCATTCTTTTTGTGTAGGCATTCAACTTTGCATAGCAATTTGGTGAAGCGGGTCCTCTTAAATTTCTTTTGCCTTTGCAGTTGTTTTCTTGTTCATTTCTACTTTCCTTTCTCATCCCACTGCCAACCATGTTTCCTCCTTGTCTTCTGTGTTGGGAAGCCACGGTCTCTGGCCCGGCTGGCCTCTGACCCCAGGAGGACGGCTGCCCGGTGTGTGCTCTGCTCCTGCCTGGGCTGGTCAGACCCCACCCCTGCACGGTCCAGGCCAGTGAGCTGTTTTCTGGTTGGTCCCTGGGAGCAGGGCTGTGAGAACCGAGCCAGGGCTGGAGATAATGCTGCCAGGGGCTGCTGAGGAACATCCCACTGTCCGTTTGGGGTCTGTCTGGTTTCATTTTATTTTATTAACTCTCTATTATGGATGATCCCAAACACACATAAAAGTAGACAGCATTGTATTGTGACCCCCGCCCCACCATCATCCTGCCCCCAGCCATCAACCCACGGCCCTTCCTGCTCAACCCCACATCCCGGCTACTCCCCCTTTTATTATTTTGAAGCAAAACCAGATATCGCATCATTTCAGCCATAAACCCTTCACCGTGTATCTTGAAAAAATAGACACGTGTAAAACGTCACCACAATACTGGTATCACATCTGCAAAATTAACCATAACTCCTTATTTTCATTAACTAGCCGATCAGCGTTCAACTTGCACTTGTCCCTTTTTACAGTGTATTTGAACTGGATCCAAGTAAGGCCCACTTGTCCAATCTATCATTGTTGCCCCTGCTCCATATTTTTTTCTTTCATAATAGTCACTGAAGAAATGTCTGCCTGTGGGGTCCCTCCATCTGCATTTGGCTGATTGCGGCCCTACAGTGGTATACGACGTGTGCCTCTGTCCTGTGTATTTCCTGCAAATTGACAGTTTGATCTAGAGGCCACAGGAATTTTGAGCCTGTGATAGTGTGTGCTTCTAATATAGGGGCTGACAAGCTTTCCCTTGAGGGGTGGACAGTAAGTGTGTTCAGCTTTGCAGGCCGTATGGGTCTTTGCTGCAGTTACTCAAGCAAAAACAACAGACAACATGCAAACAAATAGACATGGCCATGTCCCAGTGAAACTTAAGTTATAAAAACTGCCAGTCCGTGGAAGAAGCCCACGGGCTGTAATTTGCCCGTCCTTGAGCATCAGTCACAACAGCAGAAAAGTCTCCTTGACTCTGCCTGATGCAGCCCTATGCCTACTGGAATGGCATCCAGTAGGAGGGCACGGGGGCCAGCCTGTCTTCCCCTGCACAGAGTGGGCATGGGGTCCCCACGGTGCTTCTGATTTCTCACCTCTGACATCTACCTGCCAGAAGGACCCCAGGAAAAGAAAAATCTTCTCTCTCTGGACACATTCCAAGAGCAAAGCTAAAGCCTGGGCAAAGGGCTGTCTTGAGCAAGTTGACAGTGGTGACAGGGACAAGACACTGATTCCCTGTCCTTGTCCCCTGTGCTCTGAGGTGGACTGGGGGTGGGCTGGTTGGGGACTCTCTTGGCCCCACCTCCAGCTCCAACATAGTCACTATGCAGGTCTAGCCTTCCCACGGCCATCACAGGTGTGGCCGGGGCAGCCCTTCTGGGTGTCCCAGTACGCAATGAGCCCACCTCTCCCTCCTCTGCAACCTGGATCCTTATTGTCATCGTGGACCATGGGAAGGTTGGGCTGCTCGGGGAAGGCCACAGAGAGTCCCAGAGAAGTCACTTTGGGTGAGTTGTCCCCGACAGGCCCCAGGGTGTTCCAGGGTGGGTCTGCCTGGGTGCTGAGGTTGCTGGGAACAATCAGGGTCCAGGGGGACCTGCAGTAGGTAGGAACCTGGCAGTGGTCTTTCCCTGAGGTGGAAGCCTATTCCAGAGGTGATGCAAAAAAGGCCAGTTCACACACTGGTCCACTCCCTGCACCCCTGTGCCCTCTAGGACCCCAAGATGAGCGAGGCAGAGCTGGTTCCTTGGGAGCTCTGACTCTTTTTGCTGGCAGACAAGGCTGTGGCCTAGATCCAAGTGAGCAGCTCAGAGACCAGCGGGGCCCCCAAGGGTCTCACTCAGTTGGTGCCAGAAAATGGCACCCAGGCAACCTATCTCGGGCAGCTCAGTGCACAGGTAGAGGCATTGAACTTTGTAGAGCCCCGTGCTCCCTCACAAGAACACGCCAGGCCAAGTAGAAGGAACACTGGGCTTAGGGTCCCACATGAACCCCCGGGGTGATGCCGCACACTTAGACCTGACTCTGCAAGCGCCAGTTTCTTCACCCGCGAACTAGAAAGGGTCTGTCTTGGCTCCAAAGTCATCATGAGTGTGAGTAAGGTGGGCATGTGTGTGGCTGACATTTCCTCGGGTGCTCACCTGCTCGCCTTTCCAGGATGCCCCAGGGAATGACAGGCACTCGTCAGCCAAGCCTCATGCCACCCAGCCTTCAGCACGGGAGGAACGTGCTTCCCCAGAGAGAAAGAACCCACCCCAAGGTGAGGGCTGGCACCAGGGTGGGCCTCTTCCCTTCTGCCGGGGGCCTGGACTGACACGGCATCAGTCTTTCTTTGACTCCGCTGTCGCTGCTTGGGCCTAACTCCAGCCACAGGGAGTGTGTGAGGAGAGAACAGAGCCGGCCATGTCGCAATTTCACAGTGTATCTGCAGGCCCAAGGTCGGGGCTGGACCCCTAGTGTGCCCAAAGTGAGGAGGTAGCCCTGTGCGGCTTGGGCCTGGCAGGTCCTCCAGGGGCAGCTGAGTGGGCAGCCGCAGGGCCTGGGCCACAAGCTGCCACATCAGGGCCTGTTTGACTGAAATCTAGATGGTGAGGCTAAAGCCTCCAGTGCTCCAGAAGCTCAGCCCACACCCTCTTTCTGGCAGTACCTGCAGGTCTGTGTGGGCCTTTGGCCTTTGCCTTTTAGGTGAGAACTTGCCATGGTCCAGCGATAGCCCTGGGGTGCTCGCTTACCTGGGGTG
Organism: Prionailurus bengalensis; assembly: GCF_016509475.1. NCBI lineage: Eukaryota > Metazoa > Chordata > Mammalia > Carnivora > Felidae > Prionailurus > Prionailurus bengalensis. Next base: position 49,581,645 of record NC_057351.1, on the reverse strand, counting down.
TGCTGGGCCAGGTGCTGTGCAGGGATCACCTCAGCCAACCCTCCCCCAAACCTAAAAGAGTCATTGTTCTGGTTATCCTCACTTATAAACGGGAGACAGAGGCTCAGGGAGGTCTCCCGGGGTGAGCATAAGCTGGGGAACCCCAGGGCCAGGTCTCTGACCTACACCCGAGTACCTGCCCCTGCTCAGAATCCTGACCACTTCAAACATGGTTCTTCTGTTGAGCAGACTCAATCCAACCTGAATCAGAATGATTTTGAATGAGAGGAACCTCTTATGAGTTAACTCACCACTTCACAATAAACACTTAAAGTGGACCCCTTCGGCCCGCTCTCCCCCCAACCCCGAGGAAGGAGGGCCCAGGGGCACCTTTCTGACTCACCAGGAGAATCAGGAAGCCTGTGCTTCCTTTATCAGAAAGCTGCCACATTTCCCAGTAGGAAGGACTGGACATCATCAAATTCAGTTCTGTTGAGTTCTTTTCAGAACATATTTAATTTGTGCCCAATGAAAAATATCCTTGAATAGGGTGCTGTGCCACGTGGAACTTCTCTTGGACACTACCAGGTGTTTTATGGGGTCAGGGCAGCAGCCCCAGAGAGCCCACCTCTCTCACCTCTGGAGCACCCACCGCCTCACTAAGGGAGGAGCCAGCACACCTGGGCACGTCCAGAGCCCAGAGGAGCAGGGCTTTGCTGGCTCCAGGACTCACCTAGGAAGCTTCAGGCTGGCTGTTGGTCTCATGAGCAGCATCTGGAAGAATATGACCAGGGTGGGAAATGGGTGATGCCGAGGACAGTGGGATCGCATTAGCCTGGGGAAAGGACAGAAGCCATTGAGAGGGAACGGCCCCATAACCGCTGTTGGCCATCCCTCCCAGCATCCCCAGTCTCTCCCGTGGGCCTGGAAGCTGCCATTAGTGGTCTAGGGTCATCAGATCCTGGTCTGGTAGACAGCAGACACCAGCGACCCCCTTAGCGGGCACAGCTGGACACATAGCCCCTGCCAGTCTGGTGGAGAATAAAGGGGTCATCGAGTGAGAAAAAACAAGACCCCCTAATGAAGTCGTGCCAGCTCCACCCAGCAGTTGGGAAAGCCTTGTTGGTGAAATGATGTCTACAAGGGTGAAGGGTGGGGTGGGGGCGATGGGGCAGGGCACTTTACCCCTGAATATTTCAGCCTGTATCACACAAAAGTGAGGACATTTCCTTATATAACCATAATTCCATTGTGCTACCTAAGAAAACTAAGAATCATTCCAAAATATCACAGAATCTCCACTCCATGTTCAGATTTCCCAAATCAACCCAAGAATCTATTCTATGGCCTTTTAAACAGTCCAAATTGGGGTGTCTGGGTGGCTCAGTCAGTTGAGTGTCTGACTTTGACTCAGGTCATGATCTCACATCATGGGTTTGAGCCCTGTGTGGGGTTCTGTGCTGACAGTTCAGAGCCTAGAGCCTGCTTGGGATTCTGTATCTCCCTCTCTCTGCTCCTCCCCTGTTCATGCTGTGTCTCTGTCTCTGTCTCTGTCTGTCTCTGTCTCTCTCTCTCTACCTCTCAAAAATAAATAAAACATTAAAAAAAATTTTTTTAAGTTCAAATCAATCTGGGACCATGCTGTCATTTGGTTATGCCTCTATGGTCTTTTTTTAAAAAATGTTTTTAATGTTTATTTATTTTTTAGAGAGAGAGAGAGAGACAGATATGAGTGGGGGAGAGACAGAAAGAGAGGGAGACACAGAATCTGAAGTAGGCTCCAGGCTCTGAGCTGTCAGCACAGAGCCTGATGCAGGGCTCAAACTCACAAAGTGCGAGATCATCACCTGAGCTGAAGTCAAAAGCTTAACCGACTGAGCCACCCAGGTGCCCCTCCATGGTCTTTTGAGTTGAGAACAGCCCTTTCCATGAAGAATCCAGCCTGATCATTTGATGGAAGACCTGTGTCCAGGATCTACCTCATCATGTCATCAGACTTGTTCCTCTGCCCCCTATATTTCCTGTAACTAGGAGTTAGCCCTGGTTAGGGCTACTTCCTAGCCCGTTTAGAGGGGACTGTCTCATGGGCAGGCGCTTCCTTGGTGGTGACCAGAAGGCTCTCAGTGAGGTTGTCCACCATCAGTTTGACTTCATGGTGAGATGCCAACTTCCAGGTCTCCCCAGTGTGAGGGTTCAGTTGCCTTGAAGGGAAGTTTTTTGTCTTCCTCTCTTGGACTGACAGAGCTGTGGCCCACCAGGAACTTCCAACTTGGGATCTTGGCATTCCTGACAGGGCCAAGAATCAGGGCCTCCACTGATGACCACCCAAGGACACCCTGCCAAGGGACAGGTGGAGGCTGAAATCCAGCCATATGCTGCTCTCCAAGTTGGCAACTGGCCCAAGGCTGGCTTGGTCCAAGTAGACCCAGATCAGGATGGAACGTCCTGTCCACTGTGGACCATGCCATTGTCTCTGACACCCCTGCTTTTCCCTTGGGGTTAGGAGAGTCATGTCCCAAATCCCCTGCTCCCCCAATTCACAGTGGAGGGAGGTAGCCTCACAGTGGCTCTGTCTTCACATTCCATCATCTCTGACTTCCAAAACCCATGGCCTTCCCATTGGCCTCCCTCAGGACTTTCCAGAAACCCTATCCAGGTTTCTGGAAAGGCCAGGAGGCTGGGGCTAAGCACCCCTCCCTGACCGAGCAAAAGAGAGGAACAGGTAAACACAGAGGACTCGGTCCCCTCATCCTTGCTGGACTCTGAGTGCCTGGGGGTGAGGCAGGCAGCCTGGGTCGAAGAGGTAGGTCCCAGGCACAGCAGCTGGGCAGCCTACAGTGGCAGCTGGACCTCCCCCAGGACTCAGGGGCCTGTGTGAGAAGAGGAGGGCCAGCTTCTCCAGGTAGGGGTGCCAGCCTCACCCTTCAAGCTGCCCTGGGCTGACCCTGAGCCATTTGAAAGGGCCCCTGAGATTTCCTGACTAGCGCATGCCCTGGAGCTGAGTGCAGCCCAGACTAATCAAGCAGACCATCAGTCACTCACAGGAGCCTTGAGAGCCCCTGCCTCCTTCAGTCTTCCCACACAGACAGCCCCCACCTCTGCAGAGCCCCAGGCACCCCACATTTCCTTTCTGAGGCCCTGCGCCTATGAGAGCCTCCAACACCTGCACCCACACCAGCTCAGAGCCACTTTGGGGAAGACGGGTATGGGGCTTGGAGGGAGAGGGATTGTTCTGAGGGCAGAGGGCAAAGGGAGGCATAGGTGAGGAGGGACCCTGCCCTCTGGTAGTGGTCGCAGGCTTCTCCCAGGCCCACCCTGGGCCCAGAGACACCTGCATGATCTACTTCCTCACGCCGGGAACCCCAGGAGGGGACTGGGACTGTCAGAGCCAGCAAGTGACAGACTGGCCAGACCTAGATCCTTCTGAAGTCCAGAGAAGAGACAACCAAGTCAGGATCGGGGCAGACTCACCCAGGGCAGTGGTGAGGTCTGGGACTCCACCTCATTTTATAGATTTACACATGCAGACACTGAGGCAGGGGGCCTAGCTGAGGCCCTGGAGCAGGATTTGAAGCCAGGACATCCCTATCCCAGCCTGCAGTGCCGGTTTGCAGGGCTCATCCATCCCCGGGGACACCCACAGTGCCACCAGCAGCCACGTCAGTGCCCAGGGTCCAGCAAGAGCACGGTGGGGGCACTGACCAGGCCGAGGCCGGCAACTGCCTGAGAGGGAGCTCAGGGCTGTGGGATGCATGTTTCCTGGGCAGAGGTTTTCTGGTCGTTTCAAAGCAGTCCAAAGATCTGGGCATCCAGGACAGGGGACACAACACCTTCCGTGAGCATAATGAGGCCATTTTTACCAGGCTGCGAATATGGATGGGGTCGCAGATTCGACCTATTGATTAACATTCACTTCGGGACACATCATGAACAGATGAGAAATTCCCGACGGCTCGATGCTCGGGGTCCCCATTCCCCTATATATCAAGGGGAAGGAGATGGATTCCCCCACCGCCCCCCTGCCTGCAGCCTCCACATCGACAGCCCCCGCGGAGGGTGACTGATGGGGGCCCTGACTATTGCTGTTGCTGCTTCCTGAGCCAGCCCGTAGAGCACAGGGAGGATTGCAGGCTGGATGAGGGGTTAATGCAGTGAGTGCCCCTTATCTCCAACTCCGCCGGGAGAGGATGCTTTTCTGTAACGCAGCCGCCAGCTCTCCCTTCTGCTGGCGGATGAGACTGATACAGGGCTGGTCCCTGAGAAGCAAAGAGTGGGGACGGGGGGGGGGGGGGGGGCTCTGAAGGGAAGCAACCGGTGACTGCATGTCCCTACCAAGGGGCAGAGGCTGAGCCAGGGGGCAGGGGCTGCCTTTCCATCTGGTGGGAGGGCCAGGCAGAATGGGGCCAGCATGTGAGGGTGGAAACTGGGAGTCTGAGTGCCCTCCCTAGTCAAACCCCCACTCGACCTTACCGCACTGGACTCCTGGGCAGGTTATCTATCCTCTCTGAGCTCTGGCTCCCTGACCCATGAAGCGAGGGGGATGATGATGGTGTCTTCCAGGGATGGCTGAGGAGGAAATTCACTCACCGGGGAAAGTATTTGGTGGGGAGCTGGCAGCAGGGTGGCATTTCACGGAAGCTCTTGTTATTAGGGAGCTTGAGGAAAGGCCAGGGGAATTTGGCTTTCCTCCTGAGAAGACCCCAAGAAGGCAAGTGCCGGAGCCTGGGGGCAGCCCCTCTCTGATTCAGATCCTCTGGCAGGAACTTCCTCTTCCTGTGACCCCTGGAGTCAGAGCCCTTGAACAGACTCCGGGCAGGGCTGGAGGCCACAGCTGGACATCACCCTGTACCCCGAGACCTTTATCTTGTGGCGCAACACACTCCCCAGTGGGACGGGGGGCTCTTCTTCACATTTTGGGGGGACAGGAATGCAAAGCCTAGTTCCACTCCCCTTTTCCCAAGCCTGGAATAGCACGTGTTACACGAATGTTTGCTTTTTGGCACTTAAAAAAAAATTTTTTTTAACGTTGAGTTATTTTTGAGACGGAGAGAGACATAATAGGAGCGGGGGAGAAACAGAGAGAGGGGGCTGGACACAGAATCCGAAGCTGGCTCCAGGCTCTGAGCTGTCATCCCAGAGTCCGACCTGGGGCTCAAACTCACAGACTGCGAGATCACGACCTGAGCCTAAGTTGGACGCTCAACTGACTGAGTCACCCAGGTGCCCCAAGCACTTCCTTACTTACTCTTCCTGTTTAATTTAAAAATTTTAAAATTTTGTTGCTGTCAATTAATGTGTTCAAGGCTATACATTTTCCTCCAAATCCTGCTTTAGCTACATTCCACAAGTTTTGATATATAGCACTTTCTTGCCCTATAGTGCCGAAAGATTGAAATTTCATCTTGACTTCAGTCATTTAGGAGTACATTTATAAATTTCCAAGCATGCTTTTAGAGAGTACTTCTTAATTGTTCATTTCCAATTTATTGCATTGTGGTCAGAGTGCAGGCTATATGATATCATTCTTTGAACTTTCCTGAGACTTCCTTTCCTTTTACTTACCATTTTTTGTCTCCTTGAGCTATACATTTCTGATTTTAAAAGTGTCCTAAGGCTTCCAAGGGGCTGGAGAACGTGTCAGTTTTATGCAAATTCTACTGAATGTGCAAGATTGTGTTATTAAGTGCACACAGTTTGTGGTCGGTGAATCTTATTGGTAGACCTAACTGGAGTGTCCTTTATGCTCATTAATGTTTTCTGCCTCACATCGGTAGGTCTGCTATTACTATTCTTGTGTCAGCTTTTTTTCACATATTGGTCTAGGATTTTCTGGATCTACCTTTTATTCCTTTCCTTTCCTCTATGGTCTGGTTTTAGGTGCATCTGTGATATCTGTTTCATTCATAAGGAACCAAGATCCGCTTTGTTATAGAGACCTTAACTGGTCCTATAGGACCTTAGGAACAATCCTTAGGAACAAAGAGCCTAGAAATATCAGTGTGGTGTTTGTGCTACACTTGCACACCCACACCTCACACACACACATTCTCACACTCACACATGTACTTTATTTTATTTTATTTTATTTTATTTTATTTTATTTTATTTGGGGGAAGGGGGGAGATGAATGGAGCCGGGGAGGGGCAGAGGGAGAGAGAGAAAATCTTGAGCAGGCTCCACACTCAGTGAGAAGCCCAAGCCAGGGCTCGATCCCACAACCCTGGGATCATGACCTCAACTGAAATTAAGAGTCGGATGCTTAACTGACTGAGCTACCCAGGTGCCTCTATACTCATATACATGTGCGCATGTGCACACGATACACTCACATACACACCTACATGTATACTGATACCCACATACACACACCCTCACACACACTTGAAGCAGGTGTGATGAACAGGAAATTTCAGTTTAAAAAAGCTAAAGGTTCCTACTTGGGTATTATACACCCTGGAGAAGATGAAGGAGATGACTGTCATTAGCATGGCTCATTACACACAGAAGGAGGCTTGGTGAGAGGGCTTGGTTCTAGTCTCTTTGTGTGACCCTTGCTGACTGGGTGAGGCCCTTTTCTGGCGCCTTTGTTTTCCCTTCCCTAGATTTAGAGGCTCATCTGAGGGCATTTCCTGCTGAGCAGTTTCTAGCCACCCTGAAGGGGCCTGCTGGGAGGGGAAGTGCTCCCTGGGGGCTTTTGTTAAGAGGACATAAATGGGGAGGAGGGGTGGGAGGGGCCTTTGGAACAAGTGGCCAGTGGGATCTGCGGTCCCCTTATCAGTCCACCGCATGCCATGGACACAGGGACACACGCTTCTGCCTCCAGGTGTCAGACCAGGCAATTTAATTAAACAGAAATTGAGCAGCCAGCAACGTTGACATCATCGGTCCTGGAAACTGAATTGTAACCATAACTCTAGCATCTCTTTACCTCCTTCAGGAGTTCTAAAATTTTTCTTACAGGTATATCCTTCCAGTGCTCTGGGCTTTATTTTGTTACCTTGGCAGAGGCTGGCCCTCGCAGGTTAGATGCACCTGCTTGTTTGCTGCCCCACTCTGGCCTTACTGTGTTCCCACCAGTAATTAAGCCATTTAAGAGATGTGGGAGCTTCAATAGCAGTAATTCAATCTCCCTTGTTTACTGATCTCTGCCATTAGTAGAGTTGAAAGCAAAATGTTTTAATTAAAAAGATTGGCAATAAGTTGGTGTAAAGCCATAATTTGCGCAGGGCCCCTTCTAGAAAATGACTTTGCCCTGTCTTGGTTGCTATGACAACTAATGGACCTGATTGTTCTAGTGAGAAGCAGCGGGTCTGGCCGGACGGGAGTGAAAGAGGGGCTTCTGCAGGGGACAGAACCAAGAGGTGAAAAGGCCAGACCTCTTGGTAGGCACAGGGGGGTCTTTCAACTCAGAAATTCCGTCTTGCATTTTTGCTGCCATCCTCTTTGGCTTGGAGAGTCTGTGCCCCCGTTGTGGGACCCACCAGAGTCTATAGGTGCCGTGGCTAATGCCGGTGCTGGCCGGTGCTGGCCAGTGCTGGCCAGTGCTGTCTGCGCTTGGCTGTCCAGCTTGGAGCAGAGGATGAGAACAGCAGCAGCTTACCTTGGAGCAAAGCCGGGGGAGCCTCCCTGACTCTGAGTTGTGCAGATATGTCGAGGGGCAAAGGCAGCTTTGGGTAAACTCACTCTGAGCTGCACCCTCCCACACCCCTTCCCCAACCCAGAGGTGGCAACAGCCAGGTAAGGGGTGCTGGCACTGGTACCTGGCCTCAATATGCTGAATAGTGGCCGGGACACCCAGAGAGCTAGGGTGCTGGCCTGGAAAGAGCAGACTGGCCTGAGGGCAGATTTCACTCAGTGTCTAACCATGAGGGCAGGTCCTCCTGGAAGAGGTAAGCCCCTTGTGGAGCAAAGGAGAGGCATCATGGAAAGGAACCAGGAGGTTCTGATTCTTAATTCCTCATCTGCAAGCTGGGAATAAAAGTGTCTTTCTCTCAGTCCCTTTAAGGATCTACAGGGACCCCATGTCTAGCCCGATGTGTTCTATTCTACAGCTTTGCGGGTGGGTATGTTGGTGGGGAGGGGTCAGGGGCCATCTGCCACTCAGACTCTAACTCTGCACTGAGGATCACTGGGCAAAGTGGGGGGACTCTGAAAGGGCAGAACATAAACTTCAGAACATCTGGGCTTGAACACCAGGAGAGGGGCCCGTGTTCTGTCCAACCAGGAGAAGGTGAGGTTTTGGGGGGAATGAACTAGAGAATGTAAAACAGGGTACAGTCATGGGCCCTCACACAACAGTACTTGTAGACTTTGCCCTGGTTCTGGGGCTTCCAACCCGAGGACTGGTCCTCTGTGCCCTGAGTCACAGCTCAGACTTCGAAATGGGGGATGATACCACATTTTCACACTGTGCCACACCTCTCCCCACCCTGCCAGGGCAGGGAGCTCTACTCTGGCAGCTCCAGGCCAGGTGACACTCTCCAAGGAGCAGCCCTGACAAGGGCGATTGAGGTAGTGACCCCACGCACACAGAGGATGACTGGTGGGCAGAGGGTGGGCTGTTTCTGGATGGCAAGCTCAGGTGTGGGGCCCCACACATGAAAACAAGTAGCTCTCAGTCCGGAAGCCAACGAGAGGAGACCATCCCAGCATCCTCCACTGTGAGGAGAACAACCTCATTCCCAGACCAGTCCCTAGATCAGATGCCAGGAACTGCTCTGTCCCCACTCTGTGTTGCCCACCACAGATATTCAAGAACATTCACCTCCACTGCCTTCCAAGAGCTATCTCAGAGGGGGCGGGGGAGGGGGTGGGCTGGTAGAAGGCAGAGCTTTCTGGAGCTGGGGAAATGGGGGGGCCAGGAGGCCAGGGTCCTCAAGCCCTGGCGCCTGAGGGCTTGTCTGACCAAGCTGAGAGCGCTCCTTATCAGCAGCCAGGAGGGCAATCGATCATGTGGCGTGGTACTGGTGTGGAAGGACAATAAAACTGATATTAACTGCGATCCAAATCTGGCATGCTTGGGACTCTCAGCCCCACAGACTAGAGTGCACTGAATGATGGATCCAGATGCAAGGGAAGGCAAGCCCGCTTCTGAACAGGAATGAGATAAGAAAATGCCCTGGTTTATTTAATTTAATGGATCGAGCATTCAGAGCGTCTATTATTTGCTAAGTGCTATGGGGGGGGGGGGGGTACAGAGACATATGAGATACAGTCCAGGATTTTCTGTCTGACAGGCAGGTGCAGGGCCCTGCCCTGGTGGAGATTTAGAGGGGGCATGGTGACAAATATCCTGGGGATCGCTGGGGACCAGACTCAAGACAGGGAATGGAAAGGCAGCATGTGAGATGGGGAGAGCTGTGTGTAGCTTCGTAGAGGAAGCACCAGTCCTAGCCCAGCCCAGACGGAGTTGATGACCTGGAGCTTGGGGCAGACAGGCCTTCTGCCAGGAGACGGCTCCTTCAGCACCAAACTGCGCCCTCCTCTCCCTCACTCGCAGAGGTAGAGCACCCCGAATCCGTCCCTCTCCTGTGGTGTCATTCAGCTCCTCCGTGTCCTTTGCCACACTTCGGACTGAGGCGGGGAAGCACATCTCTAAGCTTCCTCCACTCAGCTCGGAGGGGCGGGCGATTCAGCCCCAAGCCCCGTGCCCCTACTCTCTCTGGCCCCGCCTCCCTGGGCCCCGCCTCCCTGGGCCCCGCCTCTCCCTGGCACAGCCTCTTTCTGGACCCGCCTCTCTTCCTGGCCCCGCCTCTCCCCCTGGGACCCTCCTCTTCCTGGCCCCGCCTCTTCTGGACCCCGCCTCTCCTGAACTCGTGTCTCCCTCGCCAGCTACTTCCACACTGTGTCCCCTTGACGCCTACAGCATCTGGTACCCAGGGGGCCAGAAGTGAACCAGGATCCACCCCAGGTCTCCCTGCCTGAACTGAAAACCCCGGTGAGTCCCCTCACCATCGTTCCCTCACCCCCCACATCCAAGCTAAGGACGCCCATCTCCAGACTACCAGAACACACTTTCACCTGGACCTCTCCCTCACCTGGCCCCTCTCTCGCCTAGACTCCGCCCCTTAATCACCTCAGCTGCCAATCACACTGGCCCAACCAGCCCGAGCTGCCCCTTTCCACGGCATCGGAATCTTTTTAAGCGCGCTGTTGGGTCCTGTAGTTCTGGCCTTATTTCCCAGCGGCTGCTACTGCAGCCAGGCCAAGCCCACCCTCCTCACCCCTCTACATGGCCGTCTCCTGGCCCCTTGTCACCCTCCAATTTCATCTCCTCTCCTGCCTCAGCACCCACCGATGCTCCGGCCACTTCTGCCCTTGTCAACCTCACCACAGGTGTCCACTTGCTGGGTCTTTGCTCAGCTGTGCCTTCTGTTTGGTACCCTTTATCCCAATATCCCCGTGGGTTGCTTCCTTCCCTCCACGCCAGCACCCCTCAGGGGCTTTCCCTCCTGCCCAACCAGAGCCCCCGCCCTGAGCCCTCTCTCCACTTACAGGGTTGACCCAAGGATTAAATGAGGGATGCATCTAAGTCTTTAGGACCACGTTGGGTGTGACTTTTATTGATGTCGTTGACATTGAGCTGCTGAATCTGTTTGGGATGATGCGGTCGAGGAGGTTAGGGAGGGCAGGGAGGGCGGATGGCACAGAGCCGCCTGGCCGCCATAGACTTGGCTCTACTCAGAGCAGGCTGTGTCTTTTGTCTTTTTTTTAAGTAGGCTTCACACCTAGTGCAGAGCCCGATGCGAAACTTGAACTCACGACCCTGAGAAAAAGACCTGAGCTGAGATCAAGAGTTTGATGTTTGGCGCCTGGGTGGCTCAGTCGGTTAAGCGTCATGGTCTCAGGTCAGCTCAGGTCAGCTCAGGTCATGGTCTCACGGTTCGTGGGCTTGAGCCCCGCACTGGGGTCTGTGCTGACAGCTCGGAGCCTGGAGCCTGTTTCAGATTCTGTGTCTCCTTCTCTCCCTCTGTCCCTCCCCTGTTCGTACTCTGTCTCTCTCTCTCTCTCTCTCTAAAAATAAACATACATTAGAAAAAAAAAACACTTAAAAAAAAATAAAGAGATGGAAGCTTAACCAACTGAGCCACCCAGGTACCCTACAGAAAGTGGACTGTCTTAAACAGAGTCCTTCTTTCTGGTGTTTCTCATGCCTGCCTGCCATTTCCTCCCTTACTCAGCAGTGTCCTTGCCCTTGCCTGCCCCACCTCTGTTGGCCAGGGCTCCAGTTTCCTTGGTTTGGGGCTGGGGGAGTGACTGGGGTGGCACAGTCCAGTGGTCCCCACTTACCTATGTGCCACATGGACCCCAGTGCCAGACTCATTCCGAAGAGCCAGGTCCCTGATTTGATTTGGCTCTGGCCTCCTGGCACCTCTCGCCCATATCCCGGGGCCTGAGGATAATTGTAGAAAGTAATTCTATTTGAGGAACAATCGCTCCAGCAATATGACGGTGCACTCAAAGCTAATGGATCCAGCGCCCTTGCATACTAAGGACGAGTTTCAGCTGAACACAGGGTGTTCCTCAAGAAAGGTCTCATTACCCATCAAAGCTCTGCTCTCACCGAGCTCTCAGCAGGCAGGCAAAGAACGTGAGCATTGAGGGGAGGTGAAGGCTCAGAGATGACATGTGCACTCGGCTCCTTCTGGGGGACCAGGAGGGACTGGGGCAATGGGTCAGCTTGCAGGAAGCACGGGCCCTGGACAGATGCTCTGCATACCTAACTTCAGCCTCCCCTTGGAGGATTGTCGTTGCTAGCCTAATTTACAGGTGAGTAAATTGAGGATGGGAAAAATAAAGGAATATGTCTGAGTCTTCACAGCTGGTAAGTAGGGAAGCTGGGATCTCTCCAGAGCATTGCTCACATCTTCCCCGACCCCTGCTTTCCTTTTGTTGACTCAGTTTCCCACTTCTGCCTAGCTTGTGGCACTGCCTCCTCACCGTTCTCCCTGACTTTGGTCTCCCCTCCAGTCTATCCCACACCTACCAGTTTGACTCATGAAATACAAAAATGATGCTGTCACACCCCCCCCATTAAAATTCTTCACTGCATTTCAAGAGATGCTGGGGCTCTTTGATGCAATCTTTGCTGGCATCCCTGTGCCTAGCCCCCGCCTATACCCCAGGCCCACCCCCACCAGCCCTCTTCTGGCATGCTGTCATGAGCCCAGCCACTGTGCGTCCTGTGTGGTGTCCTTTCAGACCCAGACACTGCTTGCCTCCCAGCCTTGCTCTCTGCTGCTCTGTCAGGCTGGAAAGCCTTCCCCATGTCCTGCCCAGGTAATATCCCCTCATCCTTTGGGAAGGATTCTGCTGGGCATGTCTTTCCCTGGGCCTGTGAATGGCACTTGTCACTCTCCCAGAAGCTCTTGCTTTGATGGTGCTTCTCATCTGCACTGGGAGCTTCTCCAGGCCAGGAGAGAGTGGGGTACAGTACTCAGAGGGCAGCTCCCAGCAGCCCGTGAGCTCATGCCCAGCACTGTGCCGACTCAGCCTGTTCAGGCTTCTCTGTCACTCACTCAACACATATGGATTGAGGGTCCACCTTGTGCCAGGCCTGGCTCTGGGCACCGGCCACAGCTGTGACAAAACAAACATGAACCCCACCCAAAGGGCTGCAGCATTCACTGAGGACAGACATCATTGAGGTACCAGGTGTGGGGTGAGGGGGTGGGGTATCAGAGCCAAGTCCCTGGCTGAGGGAGGCCTGGTGGATTAGAGATGAGTGGCAGGTCAGTGGCAGGAGCTTGAGGGAGAGCGGAGTGAGGTCACAGAAGTTGCCATGGGGAAGGATGGGTAGCCACTGCAAGGTCCTGACTTATGCCCACCACTGTGGCTTCTGGGAAAAAGATAGACTGTTGGGCAGACAGGCATAGAAGAACAGGTATAGGCTGGTGCAGGGACTGAGTAAGAGACAATAAGGGCTTGGACAGCGTGGGCTGGGAGTTCAGATTCCAGGTTTATGTGAAAGGTGCAGGCCATGGGATCTGCTAGAAGGTGGGATGTGGGGGATGAGAGAAGGAGGCACCCAAGGAGAGAGCGGGACTTATAGCCTAAGAAACCAGAAGGATGGAGGTGGCATCAGCTGGGATCAGGGGAAGGAGGGATGCTTGCTGGGGAGGGAGATCAGGACAGGTGACTTTTGAATACCCACTGGACATCCAAGGGAAATGTCTATGATTGGACATGAGCCTACCATGGTGGTCCTATCCCTGACCCCCTCACAGGATCAAGGCAGTGACAGCAAGTGGCACATGACCCCCCCCCCCCGGAGTCTGTCCTAGAGGTCTTGGCAAACTGTGATGGGTCCTAGGCACCGTATACACACGCCATTCACACAGGGGTGACTAGTGCACGTATTGTCCCCGAGGGCTGGCCCCTGCTTCAGGGGACGTTCCCTGGGAGCCAGCACACTGGCCTATATAGAGCAAGGGTCATGCCTGTGCCTTTGATGGTAATAGGGGGAGGGCAGCCTGGAGGCTCAGGAGAGCTGCTGCATGCCTTCCCTGGAATCAGTCCCCCGAGGGGTGAACTCCCTGCCTGTCACTGCTATTGAAGGATGACTTTTCTTCTCTCCACAAGCCGGCAAATTAATTCATGCCATCTATTTTCCCGACTCGGATCAAAGGTTGTCAAATTCCTTTACCCACTTAATGATCTGTAATATACCTTTCCATTTCCTGACCAGGCTATTAGATGAAATAGAATTCATAATAGCCTCCCAACAGCATCTGTGCACCTGTGTACATATGCAGGGTCAGACAGGAGACCCTAGGAGCCTCCTCATTGAGGATACCACTTTTATTAAGAGATTCTGCAAACCTTATGGTACTCTCGGTGCCAGATTCTGTGGGTCATGTGAAGCTGAAAATATGGCCTATGTGCCACTACTTCCCCTGACATGGCCATGGCAGACATTATTAATCAATTGTAAGCACTCTTCACCATTGAATTCAGACAAGGCTTCCCTATACAGCCATCAACAGATGATATCAGTCCCAGCCTGGACTAGGAAAGTGCTTAACCACCCAGACAAGAGAAGCTTTTACCACACTGCCTCAGTTCTTCCTTCCCTTCCCTTCCCTTCCCTTCCCTTCCCTTCCCTTCCCTTCCTTCCTACATTCCTTTCTTCCTTTTCCTTCCTTTCCTTTTTCTTTCCTTTCTTTTCTTTCTTTCCTTCCTTCCTTCCTCCTTTCCTTTCCTTTCCTTTCCTTTCCTTTCCTTTCCTTTCCTTTCCTTTCCTTTCCTTTCCTTATCTCTTCCTTCCCTTCCCGTCCCATCCCTTCCCTTCCTTCCTACCTACATGCCTTTCTTCCTTTTCCTTCCTTTCCTTTTTCTTTTCTTTCTTTTCTTTCTTTCCTTCCTTCCTCCTTTCCTTTCCTTTCCTTTCCTTATTTCTTCCTTCCCTTCCCTTCCCTTCCCGTCCCTCCCCTTCCTTCCTACCTACATGCCTTTCTTCCTTTTCCTTCCTTTCCTTTTTCTTTTCTTTCTTTTCTTTCTTTCCTTCCTTCCTCCTTTCCTTTCCTTTCCTTTCCTTTCCTTTCCTTTCCTTTCCTTTCCTTTCCTTTCCTTTCCTTTCCTTTCCTTATTTCTTCCTTCCCTTCCCTTCCCTTCCCGTCCCTCCCCTTCCTTCCTACCTACATGCCTTTCTTCCTTTTCCTTCCTTTTCTTTTTCTTTCTTTTCTTTCTTTCCTTCTTCCTTCCTTCCTCCTTTCCTTTCCTTTCCTTTCCTTATTTCTTCCTTCCCTTCCCTTCTCTTCCTTTCCCTTCCCTTCTCTCTCTCTCTCTTTCTCTCTCTCTCCCCCTCCCTCTCTTCCTTCTTTCCTTCCTTCCTTCCTTCCTTCCTTCCTACCTTCCTTCCTTCCTTCCTTAAAAAAAAAAAGTGCATTGTGGCTCCTAAGCATGGATAAAATTAGGTGACCAGGATCCTCCAGCTGAACCTCCAAGCTGTTCAAGTACACCCAGCTTAGAAGCCTATTCCAGGGCCTGGAAAGAGTAACCGCAAGCCTCCTTACCTCCAACTTCACAGGGCTGTTGTGTAGACCACCCAAGCACGCAGGCATGCAAACACCTTGCCAGACAATGCTGGGATTGGCAGTCAGCAGTGATCAGGCGATCCTTAGAAGACACACACTGAGCTATCAGCCTCACCCTGCTGGCTTTGTGACATTGAAGAGTGAACATCAAGTCCAACCATCAAAGCCCATGGCCACCTCACCTGGCCTTCTTTCCCTGCAAGGTGGGCTTGCTTTCTGGCCTGAATGTGACACCTGCTTGGGACACAGATTCCTGGTGTCTCCCTGGTTGTTTACCTTGAGAACAGTGTCTGTGCTGGCCTCTTGTCAACCTTGGCCTCTTTGGGCCTGTCCATTCCCTCCCTCCTCTCCTGGAAGGCCTCTTCCCTGCTCTGACTCACCAGGAAGGGCCTCCTCCTCCAGCTCTTCTGAGCTCAGCCCATACCAAGAGCAGAGGAGGCCAGGACAGGGTCCCTGAGAGTGGGATGAAGATAGATGCCTCTAGAAAAAGCCAAGAACTCACTGTCAGCTTAGCTCCAGGAGAAGTCTTCAAGAAGGAGAGAGGAAGATAGAAGGAGGATCAGCCTTGAGGGTCATCCTGAACTGGTTGCCTTGGAGGCCATATGACTTGCCATATGTCCCTTTGTCACCCAGCCTCTCCCAGACCCTCATGATTTTCATCAATCACAGCGTGGTCTTCCTGGACCTTCAACCATGCTCTGGAGCAGTGAGGCCCGCTTCCCTCACCCCTGCCTCGACCTGAGCCTTTTAAGCAAATCAGCAATGTAATTATTGATCTGTAAGAGAAAAGGAATTAATACGGCCGCCCACATCCTTTGTACATAAGAGTATTTAACAATGAACTCTGCTTAAACTTCATAAAAGCCTCTTCAGCAAATCAGCACACAAGTATTGATCTGGAAGCCCGCCTGTGAATCCCAGCTGTCTGCCTCTCCCACTGAAGGACCATTAGTTTGTCTTGCCGGACTCTCATTTTTACGTTTATGGCCTGGCACTTTCTCCTGGGACGGTTTCCTCTGTTTCTCAGCAAGGGCTTGGCTCCCCGATTTTGCTGACCCTCCCTTTTCCTGGAGTCCAAGGTATCGACTCCAGAGCACACCAGGCGGGTACTCTCAGGCTCACATTCTGCAGGCTCATGTTGGGCCCAGAACCCCAAGGACCAGCCTGCCTGGGGGACCCCTTTGTAACACAAATGGAGTTCTTAATGTTCACCCACGTGTTCACCTCCCAACGAGGCCAGGCATTCCCATCTCCACTTTGCAGAGGAGAAAACCAAGACCCAAGGTGTACTGACCCTCCTAGAGTCACACAGACAGTAAGGGCCAGGCACCAAATTCAAACCAATGGCCTGAGCAACTTCCTTCCTGGACGTGTAAGCCAGGGACTGGCATTGCCCACAGTAGAGCAAATTGGGACAACTGTCCAGGATACCATGGGCTCTAAGGCCAGATGCATCCCTGAAGGGGACTCTTTCAGGCACCAGATGAGGCCAAGGAGTGCAGCAAGGCTCAGCCATAGCACCCACTAGACTTACCTCCCACAGGATGACTTTGATCCTTGACACCTTCCTGTCCACTCTTGACCCAGGCTATCAGCCCACCCATGTGCCTGTGAAATGGGGGCCCTGTCCTGTATAACAGGAGTGGCAGGGGCTAGTGGTGGGAGGGTCATTCCTACCTTGCAAAGCAGTGCTCTTGGCTCGTGCCGGCTGCATGGGGCCCTCGGCTGCCCAGTCCCTGGACAGCCATCTAACTTGTTGGGAAGCCATCTAACTTCCCAACTATGGCTTTGGAGCCTGGGTGTAGAATCAGGGTCTGTGGGTCTGGTCTGGCTCAGGCCTAATCTCAGGGGCCCCAGAACCCCTTCTCCTCTGGCTACAATAACTGCCTCTGTGAAATGGGCTTTGGCCTTGGTCTCTAGGAGCCTGCTAGCTCCAGCACCCTGCACAGCAGCAGAGCAGGGGTGGGAGAGCCCCCAAACCACAGACCCCAAGTCCCTTAGAAATGCTGGGCACATATATATAGGTGCCCAACCCTGACATGCCAGGAACTGGCTGTGGCCGTGCCCACCTCAGCCCATCCTCTGTGAGCTACCAGCCTGCTCCTTGTCTCTCTCAGTTTGGCCTGGGCCTCAGTGCTTCTCTCCCGTCTGGTCCCTCACACTCTTCTCTCTGTCTTTCTTCAGTCTTTGCCTTGTCTTCTTCCTATTTCCCTGTTTCTGTTTTCTTCTCTGCCAGTCCCTGTTTTCCTTTCTCTCAGTCTCTGCTTCCTTTCTGACATTCGGTTTGTCTGTCTAACCCGTCCCCACAACAACGCATGTGCAGAATTCCCTGGACCTGGATTGGTGATGGTCATGGCCAAGTCTTGGGAAGGCCCTGGGCTCTGGGATGCCACGTACCTGGAACGGGGGTGGGCCAGCCTGTGTGGGCGCCTGTGCTTCAGGGGCTCAGAGAAGGCATCTCCCGAGAGCCCGTCGAGGCTGGGCCTCACTCCTCCTGGGGGGTTGTGGGGCTAGCTGGGGGCCCATAGCATGCTTCACTGTACCTGGCGGGGTCCTCACTGGACACAGCTTCCCTCATGTATGCTAGAATGGCGCCTCTCCTGCCCTGCAGGCCTCACTGGTCCCATTGCCTTTCACGGTACTTTGTAGGCCTACATAGGGGGTTGGGGATGGCTCTGCTCAAGAAGATTCTGGGGAAACCAGAGGACCCAGTGGGTGCCGTGTTTCACAACATCCCTCCCCACCCCTTTCCACTCCTGGCTCTTACTGGCAGGGAGAGGCTCGGAGGGTTGACCAGGATCCTGCCTCTGGATGGGCCATCCAGGAGCTGAGGGGCACTGCCTCCTCGCCGCCAGCCCAGGCCTGGCTGGGTAAGGTGCTGTCCTCAAGCTCAGACAGCTTTGTAGAGTGCAGGTCCCCAAAGGCATATGCCTTGGTGAGAGAACATTTAAGGACCGTTGGTGCACTGGGAAGGAGGGGCTCCACTGGACCATGGGCTGGGCACTCAGGCTTTAGTAACCTGCACCCATAAGGGCAAACCAGGCTGAGCCAAGAAGGGGCAGGCTGAATGCCAGGCTCTGTTCAGGGTCTGCAGCTATGGAGAGGGGGTGTTACGCCTTGGAGTGCCCTGCCAGCTCAGGGTCTGTGTCCTCAAGCTTCATCAGGATCTTCCTTAATTGCAGGCTGCATCAGGAGGGTGTTCAGGCCTCAGCACAAAGGGGTAGAGTGGGGTCAGGTCCTCAGATTTTTTAAGAAGTTGAGGTGGGGCAGCTGAAGGGTCCTGCTGGTGGGGGCAGTCCTGAGGTTAATGCTCCCAAATCGGTGACCCCCAGAGATGCGGCGCAGGAAGCATTTTAAGGAGCCTCAGTACAGCTTGTTCACTTTTGGCTCCTAAAGGTTGTAACTGTTGCAAGGGCAGGGACAGTTCCCAGAGGGATTCTAGAAAATGAAAGACCCCACTCTCTCGGAGCTGACCACACCCATACTGGGTCAGGACATACTGGGGCCTACCGAGCTCCCTCTGGGGCACCCCCCTCAAGAGGGCCCTGGAGCTATGCCATTCCTCTGCAGAGATCCCCACCCGGGTAGGAGCCTTCCCCTCCCCGCCAACCACAGCCCAGCTCTCCTGCCCCCTTGCCTGCCCCCCCCCCCACACACAAGGTATAGGAGACTTAGAGACCCAGTCAACACCAGCTGTGGGCTGTCAGAAGGGTAACCCGCCCTCCCCCCCCCCCCCCCCCCCCCCCCCCCGCTTCCTGCTGCCCTGAGATCAAAGGGTGTCTCCTGGGTGGCAGTTCCTGTCATCAGCCTTAATGGAAGCTCTCCCTATTAGTAGAGGGGCTGGAAGGAGAGGCAGCCAGGCGGGAGGTGGGAACATCAGATCTGGGCTCCAGAGTTGGGGGGAGAGTACAGGAAGGTTCCTTTCCACCCCAGGTCTAGCACAGGATTTGGTAGGGCTTGTGCTGTGGTCCTGTACATGGGCCTGCCCCTCCCTGGGCCCCTCCAGGATGCTTTAGAGCCCTCCTATGTGGAGGTGACATGGGGTGACAGAGTAGGGGGTTGACACCTGGGCCCCAAATATGTCCTGCTTCTCCTTTGCATAACCCTCAATTGGGTGGCCATGCCCCACAGTGTCCCTCATGAGTGTTCGAGAATGGGTATAACTGAGAGCCCAGGCCTGGGCCTGCATCCTCTCTGACCTGTGGCCTGTGGCCCTTAACCACTCTCCCTTATGTGATGGGTACAACTCCAGGCCTGTGAAGCTAGAGAGCCACTGTACCTGCCCAAGTCCCTCGCAGCCCTGTAAGATACACAAGCACATGGGATGACGAGTCTCCCAGGGTGTGGAGCCCAGACCAGGTAGCAGAGAGATGGCTGGCTCGTGACTCAGGGGTCCCCAGCCTGGCCTGGCCCAGCTGGCTATGTGGCTTGAGCAGGCCACCCTCCCTGGGAGTCAGTCTCCTTGCCAGGACATGAGGGTCTTGGCATGACCCCATCCTCTGGACACTGTGGTGGCCCGGTGGGGCCCGGAGCCCTTTGTCCTTGGTTCCCTCCCCCTGGGCCAGAAGGTTCATGTCTGTCAGCTCCTAGCACTTTGCTGCCCCAAGCCAGATCCCCTTCATAATTCAGTTTAATGCAATATGGCAACACTTTTATTGACACTGCTCCTATCAGGAGACGGGTGAGAGTGATGCCTACCTATACCTTCCTCACGTTGCTGGGCTGGCATTCCATTTTCACAGACCCCTGGGGCACCCCCAATGATAGGATGTTGACAGAAGCCTGGGTAGTTATCCCAGTGGGCCTCCTTTCATTTCCTGAGAATGGGGTTGGGGGAAGGCAGCCGCCAGTCTCTGGGTTCCCAGAGTCCAGAAAGCTCGAGCCCTGCACTGGCCTGGCTAGCAGCTCCGGTGCAGGGGCAGGTGTGGGAGCTGTGCCCTGGCACCAAGGGCCAGGCTGGGCCGAGAGGCGGGGCGCCAGAAGGCCTGTGCATGGTGGTGAGGCTGCTACTCTTCAGAACTTTGCTGTGGGGTAGAGACCATGGGCTCCAGTCAGCCCCTTGTGCAGGACCCCACATCTCTGCCACACAGGGCAGGTACTGGAGCCTCAGACCTCCTTCCTGCATCCCCCTCACACCATTGCCTCTTCTGGGACACAAGGTGAACCCCAATGTGATTTGGGGGTCCAATATCACTTCCTCTGAAATACCAGCTCAGAAATACCGGCTGGAGAGCTTAACTCCCAAACTGAACACCCCTGGGAGGACCAAAGATTTTTAACAACCCTATGTCACCTCTGGGCAGGGTTAGGCCCAGAGGGGCTCTCCATGGGTGGGTAGATGCATGCACGTCCATGAGAAAAAGGAACCCCGTTCAATGGCCCCATAGCCCCCCTTGTTAGCCAGCCCAGACCTGGCTTGTAGGGAAACATCTGCTAGTGGAGGGTTGGGTGTCCCCATGGGGTCCATACTGCAGCACCGCAGACCTCTCTGTGGCCTACATGGGATGTGTACCTAGAGATGTCCATGCCCATCCAGCCTGGGGGTGGCTCCAGAGAGATGTACAGACAGCAGGCCTGAGGGGCTTGAGCTGGCCAGGGACCCCCCCAGAACTGCCCATATCTTCCCACCAGGAAGTAACCACCCCGCCTTGTCTCTCTTGAAACAGGTCTAGGAACAAGGCAGTCGTAACTGTGGGAAATGTTGATCGGAAGCATGATAGAGCCTGCATTGCTCTGCAGGCCACCTGGAGAGTTCTGGACAGAATAAACCCTACAGGCCAATGTACCTGTGACAGCTACCCTCCCACACCAGGTAAGATCAGCCCGGTGTGCCACTCACTCATGAGGACAGTCTGTCACACGTGCCATCTGAGCTCTCTCAAGGTGGAGGTGAGGTTCAATGGCTAAAAGAATGACTGATGGAGGCAGCCACGTGGAGGCTGGAGGGGTGGTAGAGAGGGGTGGGTGCAGTCCTGGGCAAGAGCAGGTCAGGGGAGGCAGGTCAGAAGAGGTCATGGCGGGCTGTGACCACCACTCCCGGAGAATGGAGCTCGGAGCCAGTCCCACATTCATCTGGCTCTGTACTGCCAGCTGGGAGTGGCTGTGCTCTGCTTCACCGATAGTGTGGCTCAGGTGGCCTCAGACAAGGCCACGCCCGTGAGCTGTGGCCTGGGATGGAGGGAAGATGTTCCTCCCCGCACAAAGCGTTCAGGGAAGCAGCTCGGCCTCGGCCCAGCTGGGCCCATCTGAGGTGCAATCGACCTGCCCAGCTGAGCTAATGGGACCCTCTGGGCATCGGGTTCAGGGGCGGGGTTGCCTGTAAGCAAGAATCGCGGGTGCTTCATCAGCAGGCTGCCTCATGCAATATGTAACAGCACATTAACCTGCACTCCAGGATGGAGCCAGCACGGCAGAATCTGCTGGTACTTGGAGGAAGAGGCACAAGAATGGGCCTGGATGGTTCCATAGCATGCGAGGCTGGGGACGGGAGGTCTGGACCCAGTGGCAGAACCCGCACGCCCTGTCCTTTCGGCACCCCCTTTGCTTCCGTCTGTGGAGCTTCCGCTCACACCAGCGTTACTCCCACCTTCCCCGTGGAGCGCGTTGGTATTCACTTGCAGATCCCCCTCCAACTGTGGCTCCAGGAAGCCACACCAAGCTACCTGAGTGGACAACAAGGTCGAAGCTATTCTGACACTTCGAGCTCTGACGCCCCGTAATTCTAGGGGGTCCCTGATAGTCACTGCACCTACTCTGCTACCTGCACATTCACGATGTCTGTACTAACACCTTCTCAGCTCCTGGGGAAACCAGACCCAGGAAAGTCTATATTTAAGACACAGAGCAGGCAATATGATCCTATTTTATATGCCAGGAGACTGAGGCCCAGAGAGAGCCTGACGTTGTGCCAATCTGCCCAGATACCCATGGTGGGAATCCAGACTTGGAGGCGGCTTCATGACCTGCTTTCAGATTTCCTATATAGGTTCCCAGCCTCCCTTTCCTCAGGCCTGTAGGCGGTACCTCCACTGCTCATGCCCTTAGTGATGGAGATGTCTCTGCCAACAGCTGTTGCTCTTCAGGCCTGGGCACCCCCTGCCTTCTGCCTCATGGGCCATCTTATGCCAGAGTCTGAGACATGGAAAGACACATCACTCTGGAGGCCACCAGACTAGGAGTCAGGGGAAAGAATAAGTGTTCCGGCTCTGCTGTTTGCCAACTAGGGGAAGTTAGGGAGCCATTTTGCCCCTTGGAGCCTCAGTTACATTGTCTGTAAATGGCTCTGATAGTGTGGTGTTGCACCTGCTGTGTGAATTCACTGAAGTGTATGTTTTAGATGTCCAGGGTCCTGGCAATGGGTAGAGTCAACACCTAGAGAACTCACATCCCCTCCTCTTCAAAGCTACTTTGTGAACCAGGAGGAGGACTCAAGTATTCAAAGGAAGACTCTTCGCCATCAGCTCAGGAGGCAGCAGGAGGTAGATCCAAGTTCAGATCCCAATTCTGCCCCCGGGTGCTGCATTGCAGTCATCAGTTGGGTTTCCTGCTGTAGACCTGTGCTTCCTGATCTGTATAAAGGGCACAGTAGGCTCCATTTCAGCAATGCTATGTCTTGGAGATCCTGGAAATCCTCTACACACACACACACACACACACACACACACACACACACACACAGACATGCCTTAGAAAAACTGGGAAAAATATAACAAGCAACATTTAAATACATGGCTGAGCTTTTGAGAAAGTGAGGGACATTTCCAGGGACATATATGAAGAGAGAGAGCCCCATTCCCTTACCTGATATTGCACTGATCAAGAGGGAGGCAGGGGGGTGGCTTGGGGAAGGACTGAGGCTTGAATATACTCACAAAAAGACTGCACTGTGTAGATGTTAGCATCCAGCTACATGAACCTTTCTTGAAGGGCTGTCATGAAATAAAACAACAACCATCCAGTTAAAACATCACAAAGCTATAAAACTATATCACCCAATAGCTGCATACTTTATTATCATCAAAGAAACAAATGTTCCTCAGTTTGGCAAATTTTATAAATTGGTCATCTGACAAGTTCTGTCTTCATCAAATTGATTTTTTGAGAAATTGACTTTTGGCAAATTGGTTTTCAGTAAATTGGCACTTTGGTGAACATGTAAGCCTGCTTCTAGTTTTAAAGGTCCTCAGAAGAGAGGGGTCAAGGGCTTGGGCCCATGAGAGGCAGAGAGTAGGAATTGAGACCTAGAGAGTAGGCAAATTCCAGGAAGTGATGACTCCAATGCTAAATTCCACCAAATATTTAGAGAGGAATTAACATTAGTTCTTCTCAGACTCTTCAAAAACACAGAAGAGGAGATCTGCATGCTAACTCTTTCTGTGAGGCTAACATTACCCTAATACCAAAGCCAGATAAAGACATCATGAGAAAAGAAATTACAGGCCAATATTCTCTATGAATATAGATATAAAACTCCTCAATAAGGGGCACCTGGGTGGCTCAGTCGGTTAAGCATCTGACTTCGGCTCAGGTTCCTCACTCATGCTCTGTCTCTCTGTTTCTCAAAAATAAATAAACATTAAAAAAATCCTCAATAAAACATCAGTCAACCAATGTGAGCAGCATATTAAAAGGATTATATCCCATGACAAGTGAGATTTATGCCAGGAATGCAAAGATAGCTCAATATAATAAATCAATCAACATAATAAAGCATATTAGTAGAATGAAGGGGGAAATACCCAACATGGTCATCTCAATTAACACAGAAAAGGCATTTGACAAAATTCATTAGTCTTTATCAATAGAAACACTCAGAAAACTAGGAATAGAAAGGAGCTTCTTCAACATGATAAAGGGCATTTATGAAAAACCCACAAGTAATATAGCCAATGGTGAAAGACTGGAAGCTTTCCTCCTAAAATTAGGAATCAGACAAGGATGCCCACTTTTACCACTGCCATTCAGCACTGTACTGGAGGTTCTAGCCAGAGTTATTAGGCAAGAAAAAGAAACAAGGACATCCAAATTGGAAGGGAAGAAGTAAAACTATCTCTATTTACAGATGGCATGATCTTATGTGTAGAAAATCCTAAGGGATCCACAAGAAAAGTACTAAAACTGACACATGAGTTCAGCAAGGTTGCAGGATACAAGATCAATAAACAGAAATCAGTTATATTTGTATATTCTTGCAATGAACAATTGGAAAATGAGATTAAGAAAACATTCAATTTCTAATAGCATCAAAAAGGATAAATTATTTAAGAATAAATTTAACAAAGGATATATAAGACTTGTTCCCTGAAAACTCTAAAACATTGTTGAAAAAATTAAAGACCTTAATAAGTGAAAAAAATACTTCATGTTCTTGGGCAGGAAGACTTAATATTGTTAAGATGTCAATACTACCCAAACACTACCCAGATGCAACACAACCCTATTAAAATTCCAAAAGGCTTGTTTGCAGAAATGGAAGAGCAGATACCCAAACTGAGATGGAATTTCAAGAGGCCCTGAATAGCCAAAGCAATGTTGAAAAAGAAAAAAATGTCGAAGACTCACACTTATAGCAAAACTCATTGCAAAGCTATAACAATCAAAACAGTATGGAGCTAGTATCAGGATAGACATACAAACAAATGGAATAAAATTAAGAGTACAGTCTATGGTCAACTGATTTTTAGCAGAGGTGCTAAGCCCATTCAATGGGGAAAGAATAGTCTCTTCGACAAATGTGCTGGGACAACTGGATATATATGTGCAAAAGAATGAAACTGGACCCTTACCTCACACTATATGCAAAAAATTAACTCAAAATGAATCAACAACCTAAATATAAGAGCTTAAACCATGAGACTAGAGGAAAGTATATAGGGAAATCTTCATTACCTTAGGTATGGCAATGGATTCTTAGTTATGGCATCAAAAACCTGAGCACCACCACCAATAACAAAAACAGATAACTCTGACTTTATCAAATTTAAATGTTTTGTGCATCAAAGGACATTAGCAGGAAAGTGAAAAGACAGCCTACAGAATGGGAGAAAATATTTGCAAATCATATATCTGATAAGAGTTTAATATCCAGAATATACAAAGAACGTCTAAAACTCAACAACAAAAAGACAAAACAACCAATGTAAAAATGAGCAAAGGACTTGAACAGATAGTTCTCTGAAGAAGATATACAGATGCCAATAAGCACATGAAAAGATGCCCAGCACCAGTAATCATTAGGGAAATGAAAGAAAAACTTCAATTAGTTACCACCTCACACCTACTAGGATAGCTATAATTAAAAGCAAATAAACAAAAAATGGAAAGTAACTGTTGGCAAGGGTATGGAGAAATTGGAATCCGCTTACATTGCCTGTGGGAATGTAAAATGGTACAACGTCTAGGGAAGAATTACCATATGACCCAGAAATTCCATTCCTAGATATATACTCAAAAGAATAGAAAACGGACTCAAATACTTATATGTCAATGTTCATAGCAGCATTATTTGCAAGAATCAAAAGTGGAAACAACCCACATGTTTATGAACAGATGAATGGATAAATAAAATGTGGTGAGTACACACAATGGAATAGTATTCAGCCTTACAAAGGAATGAAGTTCTGGTACATGCTATTACATGGATTAACCTTGAAAATATTATGCTAAGTGAAATAAGCCAGACATACAAGGGCCAATATGGTATGTTTCCATTATATGAGATATCTAAAATAGGCAAATTTATGGAGAGAAAGAAGATTAGAGTTTATTGAGAGTTGGAGGTGGGGCATGGAGAGTTATTGCTTAGTTGCCATAGAGTTTCTGGTTGGGATGATGTGAAAAAGTTTTGGAAATAAATAGTGGTGAGGTTTGCACAACATTGTGAATGTATTTAATGCCATGAAACTGTACACTTAAAAATGGCTAAAATTTTTAAGCCATTAAACTTAAATATATTCTATATATTCTATTACAATAAAATATCCTATTACAATAAAAAATGTTAAGGGAACAATGGTGAGCAAACAAGTTGGTAAATCTGTGGGGAGATCCAATAAAGCATTGACAGTTCAAAGAAAAACAATAATGATTAATTTGTGGCCGTGCAAACACGACAAGGCTGATATATTAAGAACAAAATCCAGCGCATATTTAAGGAGTGGGGCAGAGAGGTTGACTGTGTCCAGAACTAGTCTGCATGTTCTAGTACACGGGTTAAAACTTTCAGGGCAATTTATTAAAGTACAAGAAAATATGACTTCTACATTCGTTTCCTGTGGCGGCTATTACAAGTTACCACAGATGTGGTGAATTACAACAACGGGAATGTTATTGGTCCAGAGGCCAGAAGACAGAAACCAAGGTGTCAAGAAGGCAGGGCCATGCTCCCTCCGAAAGCTTTAGGGGAGAATCCTTCCCTGCTTCTCTCAGCTTCTGGTAGCTGCGAGAGCTTGTGTCTCAGCACTGAAATGTCTGCCTCTGTCTTCACAAAGCTTTTTCTTCCGCAAGTCTTTGTCAAAATCCCCTCTGCCTCTCTGACATAAGGGTACATGTGATTGCATTTAAGACCCACCTGGATAACCCAGGATAAGCTCCTCCTCTCGAGACTGTTAATTTAATCCCATCTTTGGGGGAACCAGTTGTCAGCCTGCCACAACTTCCAAATATCAGGAAGAGGAAAAGGAAATACAGAAAACTCAGTCTCTCAAGTAGAAACATCTTGAGAGCAGAGGGAAAATAGAGGTCTAGAAAAATTCAGGACAAAAATTAAGTGATGGAAATAAATTCTCATAGATCAATGAAAGCAACAACCACAAGTGTACTGAACAGCGACTGTCAGATTGGACCCAGAAGCAAAATTCAGCCACATGTTGCTTACGAACTTCACACTGGAGCACAGGAGGCGAGAAGACGGGGGAACCCTGCCACATAAATACTAATTGTGGCCGTGTTCATCTGCAGACAGCATGGACTTGAAGACACCAAGTGTCACTGGAGACAAAGAGGGCCATTTCTAGAGAGTGAACCAAAGGGAGAAAGTGTAGCCTGCTCGAATGCATTGAACCCTCACTCCTGTGAGGCCAAATACGTCAGAGCATGTGACCCAGGTTTATGAAGAAAAAGGCATTTTCCTGAAGGTTGTGGGGTTGTGTTCAAGATCATCCCAATCCAGCTTGGCTCCTGGAGAACAGCTGGACCCTGTCTTGGGTGGAGCCGCCTCAACAGCCTAGGGGCAACCCAGTGATTAAGCGTGCCTTAACTCTCCAAGCCAGGAATTGCCCAGATCACCTTCGGGGAGACTGTGGGTGGAGGGGGAAATGAACCCAAGTAATTGAATGTATGGTTTGAATGAAGGCTGTCATCGCTGAGGATGACACTAGGTAAGAAACAGAGTTGATTTACAGCCAGTGGTGACAGAGCTACCGTGAGGCTTACACATGGCAGAAATGGAGAAAGAAGGGCTGACTCCTGGGGTCCCCTGTGGGGCAGTGACCAGAGCAGAGCCTGGCTGGTCTTGGTGTTGGGGGCCCAGTGGGATTCTGCTCCTTTCCCTCAAGGGCCTCATCTGAGGGACGGGGGTGGGTGTGCTGAACCCTGAAGCCTGGAGAGTGTGAATTCTGTGTGAGGTGGGGCCTCACTGTGAGCGGCCCAAGGCCAGGACTTTCCCTGCCAGGGATGCTCCTTCCTGATCCCAGAAGCCTCTATCTCTTCATCCTTGGCCTACAGAGACCCTGTCTCCAGAATGAGCAGAAATCGGGATCTACCCTTGAGGACCTCATAGGCTATCCTGTGGGCTGGAAGGCTTATCAAGGGCTTTTAAGACTATAACCTCTCTCCAAGCTTACTAGCACCTTCCCTGCACCACCCCCTTCCTTCACACACACACACACACACACACACACACACACACACACAAACATCATGATTTTGGACTGAGTTCCACAAATCTCAGCATGTATTTCAATATTATAAGAGCCTGTATTGATTTTTGGAAGAAGCCACTTTTAAACTGCATGTGAAGACCATTCTGTCTGGAATCTTATGCCAAGTCTAGGGGTCTCCATGTGAGGGCCATCTCACTAGGGCATGGGGAATTTTGCCCCGTTTAAGGTCATCCAGCATCCTTCTGCCTTTCCTGGACACGCCTTCCCCAAGGCCAGCCCCTTGTGGGTTCCTGGAGAGATGTGGTCCTCTCCTGGGAGGAGAAGGTCTTCCTCATCACCCTTAAAGCCCCCCACTCTGCCTCAACACCATACTGCATGCACATCCAAGATTGCTCCAGGGACCCTGGGCTGGCAGGCCACTCAGCTTCAGAAAGAGCTGCCAGTCAGCAGGAGCAGGGGAAGCGGCACAACCCCCCAGCAGGAGGCAGGTGGCAGGATGGTCTGGGACTGGGAGCCAGATAGCCTGGGTTCAGATCCCAGCAATGCTTCTGACTGGCAGCAGGCCCTCTCTGAGCCCCAGTGCCCTAGTCTGTACACTACATGGGTCACTGGCTATGGGCAGTACACCCATGTACAGAAGATGAAGGAGGCTCAGAGTGTGAAGGGCATGCCCAGGGGACACACTGCTAAGTGGTGTCATCCGCATCCAGGCCACACAGCCTAAGCTTGTCCCAGACCAGGTGTGTGAATGGAAGCTGGGACACACTTGGGACTCCTGGCCCTGGAGTCTCAGAGCCTGTGATAGTTAATTTTATGTGTCACCTTGACTAGGTGCCCAGATAATTGGTCAAACAATATTCTGAGTGGTTCTATGGGGGGGGGGGGGTTGGATGACATTAACATTTGAATCTGTAGACTGAGGAAAGCAGATTTTCTTCCCTAATGTGGGTGAGCCTCATCCAATCAGTTGAAGGCCTGCATACAACAAAAGCCTGACACTACGAGGAGCAGAGGGGAAATCCTCCTGCCCGACTGTAGGAGCTGGGACATTGGTCTTTTCTGTCCTTCAGACTCAAACTGAAATACTGAGTTGGCCTTCAGACTAGAACTTATACCATCAGCTTTCCTGAATCTCCAGCTTACCAACTGTGGATCTTGGGACTTCTCAGCCTCCATAATCATGTGAGCCAATTTCTTATGTCAGAAAGAGAGAGAGGCAGAGAGAGAGAGAGAGAGAGAGAGAGAGAGAATATCCTATTGATTCTGTTTCTCTGGAGAACCCTAATATAAAACCCAAAGATGAAGTGTGGCCCTGGGGTCACTGTGCCCAGAAAGGATCCACTCCTCCTATGCTTCCAGGCAGGGCTCCTCCTGGAGAGCAGGACCACACTGATGCCTCAGCCAGAGCTTCTACAGTCTGTAAGGTCAGCAGCCATGGGCTTAGGAAACCCACCCCGAGGTCTGTGCTGCTATGAGGAGAGGCAACATGGGCTGTGAAATTCAGGGGGTTGAGGTATATGCCTGACTCAGAAACTCAACCAGCTATGGCCTGGGGCACGCTACCTACCCCCTGTAAGCCCCAGTTCCCTCCCTGTGAAATAATGATTTAAAAGCACTTGCCTTGGGGTGGCGCCTGGGTGGCTCAGTCAGTTGAGCACTTGGCCCTTGATTTCAGCTCAGGTCATGATCTCACAGTTCATGAGTTCGAGTCCCATGACGGGCTCTGGACTGATACATAATAGATACATAAACTTAGAATAAAAAAAGATTCTCTCCCTCTCTGCCCCTCTTTCCTGCCTGCATACTCTCTCTCTAAAATAAAATAAAATAAAATAAAATAAAATAAAATAAAATAAAATAAAAAATAAAGTAAAAATAAAAGCAATAAAATCCTTGCAGGATTTTAAATGCCCAGCCCAGTGCTTGGCACATAGCTGACACTGGATAAATATTAATTGGTGGCAGAAAAACTAACGACAACTGACCACCACAAAAAGGTTGTGCCCTGTAGCTGAAGAGCCCAGCTCCCAGAGCTGCATGCTCAGAGGCCCCTGGCCTAGAAGACCTGCCAGTGTCCACTAAATGCCTCTCATAGACACTCCAGAGGGCTCGCCCAGCAACAGTGCTCAGTGCTCAACCCTCCTTAGACTGACCTCCAGGCCGCCTGGCCCAATGTGGACATTCTCCATGGCCAGCCCAGCTTATAGCTCCAGGCTGGAGTGGAGATGTGGTGTTGAGGGTGGCAGCAGGGCCGAGGGTCCAGAGCCAGCCTGTCCCTCCTGGGCCACTGAGCTGTCATCTTGCTGATGTTCTGTATTCAGAGCATCACGTCCCTTTGGGTCAGACAGCCGTGGTGTACAGGGTGCAGACAAACAAGAGGGCCTCTGGCTAGGCTGCAGAGCCATGGCCCTTTGTGGCCCCCCCGCCATGTCTTGTGCACAGCCAGACCATTACCTCCTTTCAGAAAGAGCCTTTCGAAGAGGGAGGGCTTTAGAAGGAGGAGTTTCCCAGCAGAGATTTCACATCAGCCCCTTGTGTAGGATTTGGATCATTGATTTTATTGATAAACAGAGAACACCGCTTTACAAAAAACAAGGGAGGGCTATTATAAATACATGAAGATGGAATGGAGCCTGTTTTCTGAAGGCAGCAGGGCTGTCAGACTTGTGCTGAGATGCCCCTTGCTTCCTCCTGCCTGGGCCTGGGCTCTATTCGAGGAGAGGCAGTGACACAGGGCCACAGTGGATCTAATGACTTCCTCTGGTGGCCTCACCTTCCTCCCTGTGAGGGTCTCCAGGTCTGCTTCTGGGGTTCTGCCCTTGGGAAGCTTCTTCTCTGCGTAGGCAGCACCTGACATGGGCTAAGGCATATTTTTAGTGCTAGAATGCAGGGAGGGGGAATGCCCTTAGGGAGTGCGTTCTGCAGGGTCCTGGTAGGAGAGGACATACTGCAGAGGGGGCCTTTGGCCATGGGCCAGATTGGTCCCAGAAGGGCCAGGTGGGGGTGGACACGCAGGGAAGGGACTGCCCAGCAAGAGCCGGGCCTTGCCAGAGACACATGGCCATGCACCCCAAAGACAGGAAAGCACTGGGGCAGGATACCCATTCTCCACTTTGGGATCGTGCCCACCTCCCAGGGCCCCATGAGGGCTAGAAGACATAATGGTGTTATCCAGCCCAGGATGTGAGAGGACCCCCTGGCTTTCTATATTTTCCATACTATGAGATGGTGTCACTGCTGGGAGGAGAAAGCTTTTCAAACTGACACTCAGCCTGGCCCCAGTAGGGAGGTGACACTCCACCTCAGGCTCTGTGTGAGGATGGGTGGGGGTGAGGGGTGGGAGTAAGGGGTGGGGTGGCAAGTTTCAGGCATGGGTGTCATCCTGAGTAAAATTAACAAAATAAGCAATGAAATAGGGAACGTTATTACTAACCTTACAGAAATACAAGGGTTCAAAAGGAATAATATGAATAATTATATGTCAACAAATTATATGCCTAGATGACATAAACACATTCCTGTAGAGACAAAGACTACTGAAATGGAGTCAAGAATAAATAGAATGTCTGAGTAGACCTCTAACAAATAAGTTGATTATTATCCCAATTATTACCCACAAAGAAAAGCCAAGGCCCAGAGAACTTCACTGGTGAATTATACCAAAATTTTTTTTTCCACATGAAAAGATGCTCAATGTCATTCATCATCATGGAAATACAAATCAAAACCACACTGAAATACCACCTCACACCAGTCAGAATGGCTAAAATGAACAACTCAGGAAACTAAAGATGCTGGTGAGGATATGAGAAACGGGAACCCTCTTGCACTGTCGGTGGGAATGCAAACTGGTGCAGCCGCTCTGGTATACGAAATATTTTAAAATGAATTACCACCAATCGTTCACATACTCTTACAAAAAATAGAATAGGAGGGAAAACTTCCCATCTCCTTCCATGAGACCATTCCATGATTGCAAGACTTGATGAAGATACCACAATAAAAGAACACTATAATAGACCAATATCCCTTATAAATATAGACACAAATATACTAACAAATCAAATCCAGCAACATATAAAAAAAAAGGATTATATACATGAACAAGTGAGATTTATCCAGGAATGTAAGGTTGGTGTAACACTGAAAAGTGAAGCAATCTGAAACACCGTATTAAATAGAATAAAGGGGGAAAATCCACATGATTATCTCAATAGATATAGAACAAGCATTTGATAAAACACAACACATTTTCATGTGACCAACAACCAGTAGACTAGGAATAGGAGAGAACTTCTTCAAGTTTCTGAAGGGCATTCATGAAAAGCCCACATCATACTTAATGGTAAAAGACTTGTGTTTTCCCACTAAGGAACAAAACAAGGATGTTTGCTTTCACTACTTCTATTTGATATTGTACTGGAAGTTTGAGCCAGGACAGTTAGATGAGGGGGAAAAAAAGCCATATAGATTGGAAAGGCAGAAGTAAAACGATTTCTATTTATAGGTAATATAATCTCTAAAAAAAACCTTAAGGAATCCATAAGAAAGCTATTAAAACTGATACATGAGTTCAGCAAGTTTTCAGGATAGAAAATCAGTAGACAAAAATCCTTTGTATTTCTATATACTTGCAATGAACAATTTGAAAATGAAGTTAAGAAAAATTCCATTTACAATAGCATTGGAAAGAATAAAATAGGAAAAATCTTAATAAAATATGTGTAAGACTTGTTCACTGAAAACTACAAAACATTGCTTCAAGGCATTAAAAAGGATCTAAATAAATGGAAAGGCATCCCATGTTCATGGATTGGTAGACTCAATATTGCTAAGATGGCAATATTCCTCAAATTAATCTACAGATTTGATGCAATTCCTAACAAAATCCCAAATTTTGTTTTTGTTTTGCTTTTGCTTTTTTGCAGAATTAGTCTTAAAATTTATATAGCAATTCAAGGAACCCAGAATAGAAAAAAAAACAAAACACAAAACTTTAGGAAAAAAAGAATAAAATTGGAAGACTCACAACTTCCTGATTCCAAAACTTACTACAAAACCCCAATAATCAAGAGAGTGTGGTACTAGCTAATGACAGACATATAAACCAATTGAATGAAATTGAGAGGCCAGAAGTAAGCACATATGTTTATAGTCAATTGATTTTCTACAAGGGTGCCAGGACCATTCAATGAAGAAAGAGTAATCTTTTCAACAAATATTAAAAACATGTATAACCGTGTATCTACATACAAAAGAATGAACCTAGATCTCTACCTCACACCACGTACAAATTTAACTCAAATGGATTATAGACCTAAATGTAAGGCTAAAACTATAAAACTCTTGGGAAAAAGCCCACAGGAGTAAATGTTCATTACCTTGAATTGGGCAATGTTTTTTTAGATATGACATCTAAAGCCAAGTGACAAAAAAAAAATAGATGAATAGAATTTCCTCAAAATTATAATATTTGGGGCTTCAAAAGACACTATCAAGAAAGTGAAAAGAGAAGGATGGAATAAATGTTGTAAATCATATATCAG
Organism: Prionailurus bengalensis; assembly: GCF_016509475.1. Classification (NCBI taxonomy): domain Eukaryota; kingdom Metazoa; phylum Chordata; class Mammalia; order Carnivora; family Felidae; genus Prionailurus; species Prionailurus bengalensis. Next base: position 49,548,204 of record NC_057351.1, on the reverse strand, counting down.
ATAAGGGACAGGAATCTGGACTATATAAAGAAATCTGACAATAATAAAAAGACAAACCTAATTATTAAATAGGCAAAGGATCTGAATAGACATTTCTCCAAAGAATCCATACAAATGAATAATAAACACATGAAAGGATGCTTGACATCATTAATCATCAGGGAAATAAGTCAAAACCATGCTAAGATACATCTTCATACCTGCCATGATGGCTAGAATCAAAAAGTCAAATAACAACAAATGTTAACAAAAATGTGGAAAGATCACAACCCTCATACAATGGTTCAGCTGCTTTGGGAAGTATTCTGGCAGTACCTCAAAAGGTTAGTACACCTACTGTAGGACCCAGCAATTCTACTCCTTAGTATCTACCCAAAAGAACTGAAATACATTCCACACAAAAAGGTACAGAGATGTTCACTGGCTGTATTATTCATAGTAACCCCAAAGTGGAAACTACCCCAGTGTCCTTCAACTGATAAATGGATAAACAAATCTGGTGTATCCATACAATGGAATATTATTTGGCCATAAAAAAGAATGAAGTACTCAAGTGCCTGGGTGGTTCAGTCGGTGAAGCATCCAACTTCAGCTTAGATCATGATCTCATGGCTTGTGAGTTCAGGCCCCGCATCAGGCTCTGTGCTGACGGCTTGGAGCCTGGAGCTTGCTTCAGATTCTGTGTCTCCCTCTCTCTCTGCCCCTCCTCCACTCTCTCTCTCTCTCTCTCTCTCTCTCTCTCTAAAAACTAAATAAACATTAACAAATTTTTTAAAAGAATAAAGTACTGACACATGCTACAATGTATATGGCTCTTGAAAACATGCTAAGTAAAAAAAAAAAAAAAAAAAAGCCAGTCACAAAAGACTACATACTGTATGTTTCCTTTAACATGAATGTCCAGATAGACAATCTATAGAAACAGAAAGTAGATTAGTGCTTGGCAGGGGCTGGGGACTGGGGAAGGAATGGGGTGTGCTGATAATTTGGTTTGGTACTTAATTTGGGGGTGATCAAAATGTTCTGAAATTAGATAGTGTTGGTGGTTGTACAACTCTGTGAATATACTAAAAACCACTTAAGTCCATACACCCTTCAGAGGGTGAATTCTATGGTATGTGAATTATAGCTCAATAAAGACATTATTTTAAATTGCCATGTGTTTCAACAACTTTTAAAAATTTCTCTGTGCTTTAAAAAAAATTTTGTTCTTGGAATCGGTCTAGAGCCCAGTGGAAGTTGCTAGCCTCTGACTCATTGTTTCTCTCTTTCCCCTTGCTTGTTTAGGCCAGGTCACTGGTGACTTTCCCAAAAAACCTCTTCAAAAGATCTGGGAGTCTGGAGATCCCCAAGCTGGGCCTCCCGTTCTGCAGCCTTGGCAAGCCTCGCCATGTCCTTGAGTAATGCCTGTCCCTGAGAACCATCACCCCCAAGGTCCACTGAGCCAACCTGAACAGCAGGGGGCAAAGGAGTTAAGGGCCTGGCCCTGCCCTGGCTCTGCCTCTTAACCCCAAGTGCCTACTTGTCCTGTGAGCTATGCGCCCATACTGCCTACCTCCCAGCTCCAACACATGCAGTCCCTGGGCTTGTCACACCACAGACGTTCTGGACTCCCAGGACTCATTTTTTTAAGGCATCTGAGTATCCATACTTCTCAGGAATCATTCTCAAAAATCCCCATTTCTCCCTAATGAATGCTCCTGGCATCTACTGGTGGTCCTGAAATGGGCCAAGTCACTGAAAGAACCATTTGTCAACTCTGTCCTGACAACATCACTGGGGCTGCAGGTAAGTGGATGCCAGACTCCGGGGTCTGGGGTCTGGCCCAGCTCTGCTGAGGACTCTGGAGGGGACCTTCTCTGTGTATATCAGAAGGTGTCTGAGTTTCAGTTCCCACAAAGGCAGATGCCGAGACAAGGATTTGCTTCAAGGCGTCTTATCTGGCAGGTGTTTGGGGGAGGCACAGTGAGTGAGGCAACAGAGGAGGACGGCTTGGGATCCCAGAGAGCACTCGGGAACCGCAGAAAGTCTGGCTCCAGAGCCCGAGTGCATGACATGGCTGTGCCCCTGTCTCTTGGCCAGTTAAACTCAAGTGAAGATCCGAGATATAACGGTGAAAAGCTCTGACGCAGAGTCAGTGCTCTGGAAACAGCAGTTGCTATGATAATAGTTATGAGAACCCCTGTGAGGATTAAATAACACACTGAGATAACCCAGTCCTGCATCGTCTCACAGGAAGGCTGATTTCTCTTCATTCGCACGTCCCTAACCAATCTGCCCAGCCCCACCTTGCTGATCTCCCAGAGGAGGTCGTGTGTGTGTGTGTGTGTGTGTGTGTGTGTGATTGGTGCCTCCCCCCCACACTCCAGCCTGCCCGGGACCGCTGCAGAGCACCTGAAGCAAGTGCACAAGGGAGGCAGCCGTGTTCCACTTGGCCCCAGAGCTAATGGAACCGCTTCCATCACCACCGGCCTAGGCTTTAATCATCCACGCTTTCAAGTGGAAGGCAGAGCTCCCCAGACACCAGATAGGCCATCATCTTCCAACTGGGGGTGCAGAACAGGGCTGATGAGGAGAGACGCTGGACCTTCTTTGCAGGCAGACCCCACGAGGGGCCAAGATCACCTCTAGGCTGGGGGTGGGGCATGATGGTGAACAACAACCAGAGGCAATGAAATCAATCACTCCCCCTAACCGCAGTTCCCACAGACCCAGGTCGGGAGGGAGTGTCCCCCACCTCCAGATGGCTCTGGGACATAAGGCTGGCAAGGCAGAAAGCCAGCCCTGAACTGGGACTGCCTACTCCATGGTTCTCCAAATACGTCTTGGCCTCAGAGCCTTGTTCAAGTGAAACGTCACATGGAGACCCAGTGCATAAAACTGTCTGCTTGACATCAGCCTAGGGGCTGCTCCCTTTCTGCCCTGCGCCCCCACTCCCAGGCTGCCCCTAAGAGAACACTGAATAGCACACTTGAGTGGCCCCCCGTCACCCTGCCCTACTTCCCTACAGTGACCATGATCTATCTGGTGGACGGCCACCGTCTCCCCAGACCACACCGGCCCTTCTCACGGCCTCCTCTCCCACCATTCCCTTCTCCCCCACATCCTCCCACCTGCCCTTTCCACCTGCCGTGGCCCTCCCAGCCCAGTGCAGAATGAGGCAAGGGAAACATGCCGTTAAAGGTTGTGAAGCTTCTTCCTTTCTCTGTCTTCCTTTTTTTCTCTGTGTTTTCATTTGATGTTTAATGTCCTTCTCGGTAAAGAAAAACTAAAATGTTTAATTGTTGGTATGAACTTCACCATTCATCTTTCTATTGTCCTATGCCAGTTTTAAAGGCAAGCATAAGAGTATTTAATTCATACGCAGAATCAGTAAAACTTCTGTAACTTGCAGGTGCATTTTAATGGCGTGAACATGTCATACAACAAACTGTTTCACTTTCACTCCTTTGCCACCACGGCACATTCTACCAACACTCTCCACCTCAGCGTACCGGTGAGACAGGAAGGGAAGTCACTCGCTTTTCCTCTCCTGTGTCACCAGGGCCCAACGATGCTGCTTCTAACAAAAAGCAGGGCCTCTGCGGCTGAGCAACCCCCCCCCAACCCACACACACACCTCATCCGCTGTCCACAGGACGAGCTCTTTGTCCTCCCTGAATCCCAGCCCCACACAGTCCACCAGCACCCTGTGCTCCTGAGATTTCTGAAGACATATGCAAACAGGGCTCTGCCCATATCCACGTATCTCCCCGATCACCCATGCTCCCTCAGCCCAGGATAGCACTTAGAGGACACAAGTTCAAAGATAAAATTATTAAGACTTTCGGGTTTGCTACAGCTGAGCATTGAACCCAGCACAGGCTCTTGAGCGCAGGACCCTGTACCGCTGTGAGCGCGCCTGCTGCCCGCTTGCTTTCTCCCTTGGCTGACTGATTCTGATTCCACATCGCTGGGACCTTATGGGGTAGGGGCCCTCCCAGTGACCCAGGGCCTCCTCTCTCAGGGGCTCCTCCTGCCACCCAGGCTGCTGTTTATAGGTGTGGCTCTCCCACTAGACCACAAGCTCCCAGGGGCAAGGCTGTGCTGGTCCGGTTGGCCACTGGCCCCAGTCCAGAGTCTGACACAGTCACTATTTGTTAAACGAACATATAACGAACAAATAACTATTTGTTAAACGAACATATCAACCACTCGCTGAGTATTAGTTGGGCACCTAAGATGGGCCAGGCGCCTCCGGGGTCAGGGAAACTCTCTCCCAGCCCTCCCCTGCTGCCCTGGGGCTCCTGTGGTGGGGAGGGGCAGCCTGTCCCCAGAAGGAGGCCTCCCTGACTTGGAGCTGACATGCTTGTCCCACATTATCGATTTTCAATTGACCTCCACTTTCCACTTTACAGTTCAGAGCCTCTGCGGCCTGAAACCTCTCGGAACAAACCTTCACACCCTGGGAAGACCAGCTGGGCACCCGGGTCGGGTCAGGTCAGGTCAGGTCGCAGGGTACCCTCGCCTCCCCTGGGGAGTCCTCAGGCCTTCAGCCATCAACACCCAGACCATGACGTCTTTCCTTTTTTTACGCTTTTATTTTGAAAATCTCAAATCTACAGAGAAGTTGCGAGAGTACAATGAATTCGCGTGTGCCCTTCAACTCAACGATCGTTAACAAGGTGAGGACACCCTCTTGCAGGAATACCACACAATTATCGAGGCCAGGAAATTGCACAGTGATGCAACTCTGCTTTCTAATATTCAGTCCATATTCAGACTTTACCCGTTGTCCTGACATAGAGATCCTGCATTTCATTTGTTTATCAGGTCTCTTCATTAAGGACCTTTTCAGAGAGAGGAGGGAATCACAGCCCTGCCATCCCACCAGGCCCCTTTGTTCTCATCCCCATCCTTCCCATGCATGTGCAAATATGTACACACACGTGTGCGCACATGCACAGGCACACACACTGACACACACACACACACACACCCACACACACACTGGTCCTGGGTGGGGTCTTGAGGTCTGCACACAGGCCCTGTGTCTGCCACCTTCTCACACATGTTACCCTTTCAGGCAGCTAATTCCCCTCTCATGTCGGCATTACAGTCCTTATGGTAGATGTGCTGTGCTTTGTTTATAGATTTTTCCAGAGAAGGAGGGCTATCCCTGCCTTCCTTGACATCATAAGGGCTACTGAGTCTGAGTCAAGGGATCTTCTGAGGGGCCTCCCTCAGGGTCAGGGCCCAGTCATCCCTGCCATGGGTATTCTCCTCCAGGCCAGCCTTGTTCAGGGCCAGCTAGCCTGTGGTACAGGAGTCGACCCTGCCTCCAGAGACATCGGCAGAACTGAAGGAGTGAGTCTGGGGCATGTAGCCGTAACCCTGACTTAGCAGGAGGCGTGGGGAGCTGCTGGCACAGAGCAGTAGGTTCCACCCCTGGGTGAGGCATTTGAACCCAATGATTCTGTGAGTCTCAGCTCCACAAGACCTTGGGCAGGTTCCCCGGCCTCTGGAAGCCTCAACTGTCCCCCTCTAGAAAATGGAAAGAATAATATCTATTATAGGAAGATTAACCCATGCTCAAAAAAACCTTTCCTATCATTCTGGAAATGTATTAGGTGCTCAGTAAAACTTGGAAACCACCATTACCATCACCCCTTCCTTCCCTTCTGAGAGCACAGAACCCGGACTGGGTATGCTGTCTACAGGGCACTCAGGCATTTTGTCCGTCTGCATTGCTTTCTCCTTTGTGCCAGACGAGGCCAGGAGTCAACTCCTGTACCAGCAGAAGGGTTTCTTGTGAGGTTCCCAGGCCCTGCGAGCACTACACCTTCCTCTGCAGATCCCCCTACTGTCCATGAGCACCCACACGTGAAAGGACCAGAAGAGGGCCGGAGCCCCAGACCCATGTGCTCAGTAGCCCCAGGGCACAGAGCCCAGCCCGGCAAACAGCAGCATGAAGCCCAGGTCCCCTACTCTTGGCAACCAGAAGAGGCTTCCTGTGGACGCCCCTTCCTTGGCAGTGGAAAGGACAGGGAAGGTGCCTGTTAGGGGCATGGTCCAACCCAGTGACACTGCCCAGTGCAAGTCTCAAGCCCTACGGGCTGCACGCAGCCCCTGCGGCGATAGTAAGGTGCACCAGTCCACTCACAGTGATGTGCTCAAGGTGACCTGTTGGGTCAACTGGCGAAGCCAGGCCTCTGTGCCTCCAGAGATCTCAGACGTGCACACTTGGCCCCGACACCAAGCCCAGACCCCATCACTCTGACCTCTGGGGCGGCCCTTCTGTGCCGCCTTCTCTGTGTGACAAGCCTGTGCCCCACCCAGGGTCAGGCACATCACTGACACTGGGGGACTCTGGGGCCATCTTGCTTCGCTCTTCCCAGGCCTTTCTTGGTCACAACGCAGACAGTTACCAGGTTACTTTCAAGCCTACACAAGACTAGAACTGTGGCTCCTCGCTCAGATTTTGCAAACAGTCGGCATTTACTGACAGAGGACCTGCCGATGTTCAGCTGCCCTGTTTTTCCTGCCTGCCTACTTTTTTCTTTGTAGTGCAACCCTGTTTTCCCAAAGATGATGAAGACTATTGCTAACATATTTGTATCGATCAGATTTACTTCTCACGACTTCGTTTTGAGAGAGCAGGCGTGTGGATGAGATGCCGTCTGAGATCAGAGAGCCTGCTTCTTGCGAGGGCAACCAGGCAAGCAGACATCCTGGGGAACGTGGACTTTGAGCGGACCCTCTGGCTCAGGGACAGGCATCCTGGGAAGGGTGACCTGTCCAAGCACCGGTGTGAAGGTGGGAAAGAGCACAGGTGATCCGAGAAATGGTTGCGGGGGCCCAGCGGGAGCCAATGCTGGACAGATGGATGGAGCCAGTCCCAGCCGGGCCTCAGCCACTACAGGGCCTCCCCGCCCAGCCCCGTGCTGGGGTCACAAGGCGTGAACATGATACTGTGGCAAAAGCTCTCTGCGCACCGTCGCTCGGTGGTGATTGTGTTACTGTCCTTTCAGGCCCTCCCCGGCAGACGCAGTGGTTCGGAGCCTCCCTCCCTGGGGTCCACTGTGAGCGGACACCATGACCAGCTTCTTGGGGTGGGGGTGGGGGATGCAGGCCCCAGAACGACAACCCCATCTCAATTACCACTGCACTCTGACATGCAAACACGGACAGGCTCCAGCAGGAAAAATCAGACCCGACCACAGAGAGCGCGGCATGGTGCTGGGTCCCTGGAACTGATTTCTCTTCATACACAGTATGCACGTTAGAGGCCGAGAGTGAAGCTGCTGCCTGCCATTGTTACAGCACACACACACCTCTACCCCTGGCCCCTGAGACCTGAGCAGGCCAACTGGGGGCCAAGGTCAAGTGGAGCCTCTGGGTACCCATGCCATGGGCTGTGAAGAGAGACCGGAGCTGGCGGGCAAGGGGACCAGCAGGCGACGTCCTAGAACACGCACAGGGCTCGAATTTCTCATCCAGGGGCGCCCCTCACAGCCCTGGCCTGGACCCTGCCCCTCCTGACCCTAGGGCAACTCTTTCCCTCCCCCAACCCCCTCCCCCAAAGCAGCAGAGAGGAAGAAGGGAGGCTCTCAACCCTGGGAGGAGGGGCCCACTGGGGACGCAACTGACAGCTCTCACTCGTTCTTAAAACCACTGAGATATGAGGTCATCTTGTCTGTGTGACAGAGACAAAACCAAAAAAAGGTTGAAATAATAGCACCCCCAGATTTTTCCCCTCTTCCTGCCTGTACCGGGCCCTTTCTTTGCTCCTGGGTCTTGACTGGGCTGAAAGGAACACGGATTTCCCCTGTGAGGTCTCCTGGTGTTTGCTCCCACAGAGGGTGGTTGGTTGTGAGGGGTAAAGCAGATGATTACAGAAAGCAGCCGGTGCCTGCCGGCGAAGTCTAAGCATAGCTCTGGTGTAAACCTACCTCCTCATCCAGCCAAAACGGGAAGGGTGCGTGGAGGGTTGCACGCAGCTCCGAGCTGGCCTGGGTTCTAGAGTCAGACGCGGGTGGGCGCAGACAGGGGTGACCTCTGGGTGGGGCTGGAGCCACCAGATCCCTGAGCGGCTTCCTGGTTGAGGGCGGAGCTGGAGACCCCAGGGGCCGCCCAGAGGCCAGAGCTGGACCCGAAGTGAGGGCCGGCATGGCCTGAGCACGCAGGGACCAGGACTGTGACCCAAGGTGCCCGTGGGAGCCGCCCTCCAAGGGCGGTGGGGAGGCGTTGTGGGCTCAGGGCCAGTCATGGGCTGAGCAGGTTGGTGACTGTGAACCTCTGAGATTGGGTCCTGCCAGAGGCTTGCCCTGTTCTGGGAGTGGCGTCAGCTGCTACCTTCTGCAGCACGACTTTTTTAAAAAAAAATTTATTTATTTTTGACACACAGAGAGAAAGAGAGGGAGAGAGAACAGGGGAGGGGAGGGGCAGAGAGAGGGGGGGACAGAGGACTCGAACTCACAAACGGTGAGATCGTGACCTGAGCCAAAGTCGGATGCTCAACTGACTTGAGCCTCCCAGGCACCCCTCCGCAGGTCTTTTTGAGGCCTATGGGGTTTTTTCCCCCAGTTAATTCCTTTGGTTTTCTTATTTGGGTGTTTTTTTTTTTCCTGCTTAAAGTTTACCATAGAAAAGTACAGAAAATAACAGACACCAGTGTCAGAATTTATAAATGTTGAGACCTGCTCGTGTTTTGTTCCGAAGTTTTCAATTCATAGAACAGAAAAACATTGCAGATGACCCTCCCTTCTGACTCAGGGTACTCTCCGTCCCCACCTGGCAAATGCTGGCATGGATTTGGGGGCCTCTCTGCAGTCCGCATGTTCGTATTTGTGAGGCATCTAGACTCACACATGCACGCACGTGCAGGAACATGCAGAAACATGTACACGTGCACGCATGTGGAAACCGCTATCTATTTTTGAGCTTATCCACATTGATGCATACAGATCCGATTCGTTCATTTGAACTTCTCCATGAGGATTGTAGCTCACAAATATCTCACACTTTGTTTACCCTCTTCCCCCATGATTTAAGTTATGTCCAATTGTGTGCCATCACAAGCGATACCATAATGAGCATTCTTTTTCAGCCTCCCAGTGGTACCCAAGGGTATGTGCCCAGGGTGGCATTTCAGCATCTTTCCGAAATGCATTGTTTCAAATTCACACATTTTTGCTCTCCACTCCTCCAAGTGGTTGGATTCATTTACACCCCTGCCCGTGGGCGTGAAATTTCCCACTGCTCATCATTTTATCTACCCTTGGGATTATCAGACACAATTTTTGCCTAAGCTGATGGATATACAGTGATATTTCATTTTTATTAATTTGTATTTTCTCGATAATGAGTTGAGTCTCTGATTCCATATTTTCATTGGCCATTCACGGTCCCTCTTCAGTGGATTGTTCATTTTTTGATTTTGCCCACATTTCCTATAGGTTGTTTGTATTTTTCCTTATTGGTCTTTGCGTGGCTGATCCTGCATGTGGTGTATGTATGGCAAACAGCTTCTCCCTGTTGGTTGCTTTTCTTCTCAAACTGTTTTTTGAACACCACAGCGACTGCATAGCTCCCGACTGTACATCAACACGAGTTTTTCAAAGTCCATGGCACCCCCTAGGTCAGAGTCTTGCTGGGCCCTGAAGCCCCCTCACGCCCATCCAATCACTGTCCACCATCTGATCCATTAATGAGTGGATTCGGCTAATACCTTTCCTAGCACTGTAAACCCTTACTCACCAGAGGGACGTCCTCCCGGTCATGGGGTAATTATCCCCTTCATGCACCATGGCTTCTATTTCCTAATGATTTCGTTGAGGTTTTCGTATCTGTCTTCAGAAAGGAGAGTGCTCGGTGGTCTGGTGTTCTTCATTTCTTGCTGCCCATCAAGTTAAAGCATTCATGATGGACTGGCTCTGTAATAACTGGTTTCCAAATATGAGTTGATTATTAATCTTGGAAGCTGTGTTAGGGATAACAGAAAGCAGCAAAGGAACGAGGTTCAAGTGAGGGCTTCTCAGTGGTCCCCGAGGCTACAGCTAGGCATCAGGAGAGCCACGATGGGCCTCACTGGTCACCTGGGCTCTCTTCCGGCAGGGCGTAGACTCCCCTCCACTCATAACGCCCTTAACACCTCTGCCCAGTGCTGCCCGAGGGGATCTCCAGGACCATTGGCTTTAGGGGGTATCGATTAGTCAGGGTTTTCTAGAGCAACAAAACCAAAAGGATCTAAAAAGGATATATATTATATACAAAGCAAAATGTTTATTATAAGGAATGGCTCATGCAAATTTAGAGGCTGAGAAATCCCACCACCCGCCCTCTGCCGGCTGGAGACCCCGGGGCTGCTGGTATGATCCCGTCTCCTCCAAAGGCCTGAGAGCCAGGAGCCCCAAGAGCAAGACAAGACGTGAGATCTCAGCTCAAGCAGTAAGGCAGGCAGGCAGAGGGGCTAATTCCTGCTTCTTCCATGTTTTGTTCCATTCGGGCCCTGAAAAATTGCCCCCCACACACATACTCACGCTGGGGAGGGCAATCTCCTAAAGCCCACCAGTTCAGACACTAACCTCATCCGGGAACACCCTCACAGACACACTCGGAGATGGTGTTTCATCTAGACACCTCCTAGCCTAGTTAGTTTGACACATAAAATCAACCATCACTCCCACCAAAAAGTCTCGGGGGTCCCAGGCGTTTGGGACACGCTGGGTTCTATCGAGCTACACAGGCTTTTACTCTCGTGTGTGGGGCTTCTCAGAACTTCTCTTATGAGTCTCCAAGAGCGGGACAGGCAATGACACTCCTAGACCTCTTGAGGCACAGGCCTCTGCTTTCCATGGGGCACGCTGGAGGATGGTCTAGACTGGCCCGGACACCTTCTCCACACTCATCCCTCTCCAGTATCTGTGTTCTGCCTGTGCTGGCTCAGTCTCTCTGTGCAGGAGCTCTGGAGCTCTGAGCTGGGGTGGGAGCACCAATACCTGCCCAGCATACAGCCGTGTTGGGTGAGGTGGGTGTCAGAGACTCGTGCCCTGTCTGCAGTCCAGGCCTGTCCTGAAGGAACCCCACGAAGCAGAGGGCATATCCAGGTAACACTCAGGTTGGTAGCTATGTTGTCTCAGGCTCTGGGGGATGTGGCCAGGTCATAGGAAACACGGGGTTCAGGTTACAGCATTTTCCAGCTCCCATCCCCTGAGACAACATGTGTACCTAGAAAGCTAGAGCAATCCATGCCATGCCTCCGGTAAAGGCAGCTGGGAAAGACACCAAGGGATGTAGGAAAAAGCACCACCCAATTCAGAACAGAAGAGAGCTCTTAGGCAGCCCCATGCCAGCACTTAATTTCATAGAAGGGAAAACCAAGGAAACGAGTGCAAGTTGTCCACAGTTGCACAGAGAGGGCTTGGGGGACCGCCTGCCAGGTGAGGATTGTGGAGCCCCAGGCTGGGTTTCTGGTCAGCTGCACATAGGGAATAAACTGTGCCAACATCTTATTACACGGAAGGTGTTCAGCTCAGCCCAGAGCCAGCAGAGTTAGAACAAGGACATGGAGGGCAAAATAATAACATGAACTGGCTTGTTTTTTATCATTTTTATCACTTTGATCCTTTCCCATAACACTGCAGCTTGGACCTCGGGTGGCCCCAGGAGCAGGCAGACGTCCCGGGGCAGACGATGCTCCAGGGAGATATATGAGGCCTGGGGGGTGCAGGGGGCTGCCCTGACCCAAGGGCGCCCACTCCAGGTGCTAGAGAGCCTTTCCTTCCAGCCGCCCTTGTTTTTAATCCTTCCTGCATGCCAGGCCGGCTGCTGAGGGTACAGTGGGAACACCTGGAGAGCCCGTGGGTCCTGAGCTCCCTTGGGTGGCGGCAAGGGGTGTGGGGCCTACCCAGAGGGTACCAAGGGGTTGGCGTGTGATAGTAGCTACCCCCACGGGCATCCCTAGAGACCCCCCACCCCCACCCCAGGCTGGATGCAGGGCTCAGTGCACCCTCTCCCTGCAGGTGGGCAGCTTTCCGAGCTTCCTGCTCCTCTTCAGCCCGCAGAAAACCCACAGGATTCCTGAGGGCTGGTGCGCTCCATCTTCCCAGGCTGGAAAATCTCAGGAGACTCCAGGAAAAAAGCAGATCCCTTGGATCTGCCCAGAGCCAACAGTCGAGGCCAGAACAGAGCTCAGATTTCAGCCATGATAGTACCTATTTCTCTAACTCCTGGCACCAGGTTGGGCTCCTCAGGCCCACGTCATATCACGGGACGCTCACAGCTGCTTCCTGAGGTAGTTGGGGAAGACAAGTTCACCTCCTAGTTCACCAGCTTGCCTGAGGTCCCTCCACTGAATGGCTGGATTCCAAGGGCCCCCCTTTGAGCCCCCCCTCCCCCAACCACCACCCAAATCCACTCCGCTCCGGCTACTGGCTGCTCAGCAGCAACACTTTCTAGCACTTTCTCTGGGCAGACACGGCCCTCAGCACTTGACAAGCATTTCAATCCTCACAGTGAGCCTGAGAACGAGGTAGAGTTGTTCTCCCCGTTTGCCGGGTGAGTATACTAAGACCCTAGAGAGGTTGAGCCATCATCGTTAGAGTTGGGCACCAGAAGTGGGACCTTTGAGCTTCCACAGTGCTTAGGCTGTCCATGATGCTGTCTCTTTAAAACAGAGTAAACTGTGCCGCTTCTCTGCACCAGACCCCTCAGTCCCCGAGGAACAGCTGCATACACGCACGCGCGCACGTGCACACGCGCACACACACACAGGCACACGCGCACCTGCAGGGGAGCCCCGCCCCGAGCCCGCCCACAGCCGTGGGCTCCCCAGGCCTCGGGAGCTAATTACATCACAGGAAATCTCAGTGTGAGCCTCACATCATCGGAGATGTCCCCAGCGGATGGTTCGAGACAGAACACATGTGGCAGAGCCCTTGGCCAGGCCCAGCTGCAGCAGATGTCCGCTGCAGCTGGAGGGCGGCCAGGCCCCAGGCCACGTGCAGCTCGTCCAGGGCAGGCCGGCGGCCCGGGGTCTGCAGAGCAGTCGGAACACAGGCCTTCAAGCTTCTCCACTCCCCGGGCTCCGGCCTGCTGCACAAGGCTTCACACTTTGAGGCAGAGTTTCCTGCCTGCTCCACGGGGTCACCGTGACCCTTAGCGAACTGAGCCCCGGCGTGCGCCCAGCACGGAGGCACAGGGAACAGTGTTCAGGACAACAGGAAACATGATCTCCACCGTCGAGGAGCTGACAGCCTGCTGAGGGGGAGGACAGAGTCGACTAAGCCAGGACCACTCAGCGCATGTGCCAGACAGGTGAGTCTCCGCCTTTCTTGGGGGAGAGGCAGCAGCGACCAAGTCAATGAAGAAGATGCTACCCGACTGTGACAAGCAGGCTAGGTGAAGAGGACAGGGAGGGCAAACAGGACGGGAGTGCTCAGGGAGTGCCCCCTCTGGAGAAGGGTTGAGCTGAGCAGAAAAGTCAAGTGGGAAGAAAGGGGACCTGGCAGCCAGACAAGTGCAGGGGCCCCAGGTGGCAAAGGGCTAGAAGGATGAGCCAGTAGTGTGGTCCCAAGGAAGGAAGCAGCCGAAGAAGGAGCAGGGGATCTGCAGGCCATGAAGCGCCCTGGGGGCCATCACAAGGAAAACAGGATTCTACTAGCAACAGGAAGCCACTGGGGGGGGGGGGGGGAGGCAGTGAGCAAAAGCGTAGCAGGATCTGACTGTCATTTTGGAAAGCTAGCTCGGGCTGATGTGTGCGTGAATAGGGGAGGGGTACTACGGGGCCCTCAGGGGAACAGGGAGGCCGGTGAGAGGCTTCTCCTCCAGTCCAGCATTGGGATGGTGGTGACCAAGATGAGGGTGGCGGTGAGGGTGGAGAGAAGGGAGGGCTGGCCTCCAGGTGGCAGGAGCCAACATGAGCTGCTGGGCTGGCCTGGGAGGGGAGCGCTGAGACAGAAGTGGGCAGTGCCATCCAGGCAAGAGTGGGGAGGAAGCGGCTTAGGGCATGGAGTCAAGAGTGGAGAAAGAAAGGAGAGGAGGTTCAGGGATAGGATCAGAATCAGAGGACCTCAGAAAGTTCATTGGAAAAGGATTCTCTGGTTTTCAATCTCCCGCAGTGAGACGAGAGGCCAGAATTGGCCCCCAGCCTCCCATCCACTCTAACCCATCTCCTTAGAACCCCAAAGCACCTCCTAAGTTACCATGGGGTCCACGGAGCACACTTTGAGAATGCTGGAGGCGGCCAGCGGTATTGGTTTGGGATTCACCTAACTGTAACCTGTATCCAGAGAGGGAAAGGGAGTGGCCCAGAACACACAGTGAGTTCGAGGTGGGGCAAAGGCAATCCTAGGACAACAGAGACCAGCCCAGGGCTCCTCATTTATCCTCCAGAGTTGACTCCCACTGCTGAGGCCTCCCTCACCTTATACCTCACCTCAAGTCTCTCCTTCCCTCTCGGTAGTCCCTGGCTTTGTCACCAGCTCCAGCGGCTTCTCCTCCCTGCTCCTGGGTGTATTAGGTCAGAGATATGGAAGTCTGCGAGCAGTGGGGGCGGGGGGGGGGGCAGCCCTAGAAGCATGTATCAGTAGGTACGGGAGAGGCCTATGCCTTAGGAGACTCCAAACAAGTGGCCTCTTGTTCCTGGATGAGGCCCCCTGACCTGTTCACCTCCCCGCACTGAAAGCCCTCTCAGCATCTCAGCCAGGAGCCCCTGAGGGCAACTTCCCCAAGTTCAAGGCAGGCAGGGTTAATGCCAGGCTTTGCCACCCCCACAGAACTCCAGGAGGTGCTGAGCTAGCGGGCTCCTTGCAGCTGGCTGTCACGCCCGGGAGGCTCACACCGAACTGGGATCCCAGCAGGAATCCCTACGTGAGCATTTTTTTTTTAATTTTTTTTTTTCAACGTTTATTTATTTTTGGGACAGAGAGAGACAGAGCATGAACGGGGGAGGGGCAGAGAGAGAGGGAGACACAGAATCAGAAACAGGTTCCAGGCTCTGAGCCATCAGCCCAGAGCCTGACGTGGGGCTCGAACTCCCGGACCGCGAGATCGTGACCTGGCTGAAGTCGGACGCTCAACCGACTGCGCCACCCAGGCGCCCCTACGTGAGCATTTTTGAGCCCAGTGCGGGTCTGGCCTGGAGATCGTACCACCCGAGGAATTCTCAAAAGTTGAAGAGAGGGCTCTGCCTTCTTCCCCCTGGTCCTGCACCTGCCCCTGCTATGACATCACTAACGTCTACTCCTGGTCTCCTGAGCAGCCCACATCTACTTGTCTGACCAGCCTCAGCCACCGAGGGGTTGAGGGCCCCAGTTCCTGCCACCTACTGTCATCTGCTCGTGTGCATGGAGGGGAGAGGCCCAGCAGCCCCTCACTCTGGGCTTCACTGGAGCTGGGGCAGAGGCAGAAGTGGGGCACCTCCTGCTGGCCCCCCACTTCTTCCCCTGGGCCCAGGCATGGAGGTGCCTCTCAGGATGGAGACCACACTGTGGGAGCTGGCAGCGCGGGAACAGCCAGATCTCAGGTGCCTGACCCTCCCTTCTCCCTCCGGCCCACCCTACAGCTAGGGGTGCGTTGGCTTGCTGATCGGGAGATCTGTGAGGGCACTGGCACTGTCCCAGGAGACACCTCAGCCCCATCTCTGGCCACCCCGAGCTGTAAGTGCACCCTGAAGGGGAAGTTGGGGCCCAGAAACGAAAGCTCTATCCAATCAGGGCTTATCTCCTAGACTCTAGGATCC
Source organism: Prionailurus bengalensis (assembly GCF_016509475.1). Classification (NCBI taxonomy): domain Eukaryota; kingdom Metazoa; phylum Chordata; class Mammalia; order Carnivora; family Felidae; genus Prionailurus; species Prionailurus bengalensis. The sequence goes on along the minus strand of NC_057351.1, from coordinate 49,532,483 downwards.
TTGCCAGGACCTGCCGGGTTGTGTTGGAAGCTTCCACCATGGTATGTGCCTTCCCACTCTAGCCTTTGGCCATCCTACCACAGCCGCGTCCCAGACCTTACCCAGGGGCCTGAGAGACACAGGCAAGAGACTTTTAACTCCCTGTGCTGAGAGAGACTCATATTGCCCCCTCCTCCTCTCACTGGCCTCTTTCCCCATCCCAGAGATTTCAAAGGTTCTACTGCTTCTGTATGAAAAGAGAGCCCAAGAAGGGACAGACGGGGTGGGCACTGGGTCTGTGAGATCCTCATTCTCCTGCCTCAGCTAAGAAATGCTCCACCCACCAATCCCTCTCCCTCCTCCTGCGTCCCCTTCCTTCTCTACCTTTCCTGGGAGGATGCTGCAAGTGTCAGGCCTGGCCCCCAGGCAGGCTCTCAGCAGCTGGGAGCTCCCATTCTGGATGACAAAAACTTGGAGTGCCCACCGAGGGGATTCCCGGCAGGAGGGATCAGCCCCGCCTCTGGCAGGTGGAATCTGGGCTGGGGGCCCACAGCATCCATGCCCCACCCCACCTGCCCAGCCAGGTCTGGCGGTGGCCCACTGGGCAGCTCCATCCTGGGAAGAAGGTGGCTGTGTTCTCCTGATCCACAAAGGCGCGTAGCCCTTTGGAGGTGATTGAGGATGGCGATGACTAATTGTGTCAGCAGTTGGTCTCAACTGGAGCCTTGTCCCGATTAAAATGGAAATGCTTCCTGTGATTTGCGGGCAGGAGCTGGAGTGGAGGGAGTGGGGACGTTTACGCAGATTTGCAGGGATCCTGCCTGAAATGGATCCGCGGAGTAAAAGCGATTTGTCTCGGCGAGTCAGGGCCTGCAGGGTGATTTAATTAAGGCCAGATCAGCCATAGTCTTTGGCTCTCCCGTTCCCGGCATCGCTGGGTGGCGGTGCTGAGCGGGCCCTCCTTCCCTCTCCTCCAGGACCAGGGAGGTCAGAACACACTCCTGGACTGTGAGGTTGCTCCCTCAGCTTGCCAGGCCCATGTTTAGGACCTTGTGCCTGGACCGCATCCCAGGCGCGGTGGGGAAGAGCAGGATGCCTACAGTGTGGCCCTGGGGAGGGTCAAACATGTACAGTCACCTCTCTAGGGCTTCCCACATGGGCACTCATCACGCCTCACAGCACAGCCAGGTCAGCAGCTGCACAGAGGGTTTGTGAAGTCACACGGCCAGTAAATGACCGAGTTGGGACCCACACCCCAGTCAGTGTGACCTGCGACACCGTGATCCAGGGCTGAGGACGCAAGACTCAGAGTGTAGTCACCTTCCAGGAATGCCTGGGTGAGGACTGAGCGAGAAGAATATTCTTTGGGCCTCAGGTGGGCCTGGCTGTGGATGCTTCGTCTTTGAGATAGGTCCTAACTGATAATGATGATTGTTAGTAATGGCATCCGCCAGTTGCCGTCCCACTCCTGGCAGAATGACACACAAAGACACGAAGGAGAGGAAAGGACACACCAAAGCCTGGGAGAGACGAAGGCAGGGCACAGTCGATGGAGCCGGTCAGGAGACCCGTGTGGGTCAGCAGGCATCTGCTCCGTGAACTGTAGTCCCGCCCGTGACAAAGGTAGTGGTCTCGCGTGACCCTCCATCCATCCCGCCTCTCAGAGCGCAGCGCAGGACCAAGCAGAGCCTGGAGCATCCCCACGCCTGCCAGGGGGGCTGCTGCCACCCCTCCTTCTCAGCGAAGGAGAGGGGAGAGGCCGGCACCCCTGGGCCTTGCCCGCCTTTGGTGTGCAGACCCAGCCACTCTGGGGCGCCGGGGGGCCAGAGGCAGAGGGCATAAGCTCTGTGCAAACATCCTGCCTTCTCCCCAGGATATTGTCTTTAATAAAAGACCATGGAAATGTCAGCTAGTCTAAACAAATAGCCAAGTTTTATGGAGGATGAGCAGCCTGCCTACAAGCGCCTCCAGGGCCTGCTTTTCAAGGTGGCCTTGGAAAATTGTGTGCCAGCAAGGAAATGTGGAATCTTGCCTGTCGGGGTGAGCATTTAGGATCGTGACAACTGAGCCCAGAAAGGCAGGGCTTGCAAGGTCCCTGGGGAGGAAGGGGCAGGTAGACCCTGGGCCTGGTGTGGGGTGACTGGCCTTTAGGGGCTAGGTTCCCATCAGACGGGGGCTCCCTCTTCAGGACCCTCAAGCAGGGCCGACCGAGGCCCTGGGGGCAATGGGGTTGGGGGTAGCTCTGACCACAGACACCTCTTGGGCCTGGCGTCCATCCCTCCCTCCTGTCCCCTCCTGTGCAGGGGTCTACTTCCTGGACCCTCATCTTCCATCTTATTCATTATGCACATGTCTGTGTTAGGGAAGGCACACCGAAGGCGGGGGAGAAGGACACCCAGAATAAAGAGGGAACTTACAACCAGCTCCTGACAAACTGGGGACTGGGCCCGGCTGGGAGCTGCAGAAGCAGCTGCTGGCTCAGCCCCCGACAACAATCAGGATGCTGAGTCCACTCAGGGTTTGCGGTGTCCCCGGGGTCCTGCTGCAAACAGCAGGCTGTGAGCGCCCACACTCCATGAAGAGCAGCTCCAGTCGTGCGCAGAGCAGGCGTGCAGGCTGATGTCACAGACGAGAAAGGCTTCCAGGGTGCTGGGCCCTGTGTGGGTTCACATGGCCCCCACAGATTGTGGCCACTTGCAGGGAGAGGCACCGAGTCAGCTCTGGCTCAGGAGAGTGAGGCCCTGAGAGTGAGCCTCAGAGGGCTAGCGGGTCACTTTTAGGGCAGCAGTGAAGGTGATCCGCATGGCCTTGGGGCCTCATTGCTGGCACCCCACCCCGCCCCGTCACTGATGAGGACGGTCAAGCCCACCCCAGGCAAGGCCACCGAGGCTGTGTGGGTGGATGAAGAGCCAGCACCGAAGCCAGTGGCGAGCTCCCCAGCCAAGGCAGGGCCTCTGGGGTGGCCATACAGGGAAAGGGGCACAGGCTTTACAGTCCTGTGGGCAAGGCTTGAATCTCAGCTCTGCCCCTGAGGGGCCAGCAGGGAGACCTTGGGCAGTAAGTCAGGGAGCCACCCAGCTTCCCCATTTCCTCATCTGTGAAGGTGGGAAATGACTTCCACCTCAGGTGCTGTGAGGAGGAGAGTGGGATGATGAGCTGGGTGCCAGGCACAGAGCAGAGCGCTCCGGAGGAACATCCCCCTCCTCGGGATCCCTCTGAAGCTGATGCCAAGGCAGGCCCTTCTCACTGTGGAGGACTCCAGCCTCGGGCCTCTGGGAGAGGGGTCCAATGTGGCAGATGATCTTTTCCCCAGAAGCCCACAAAAATAACTCTGGTCCCTCATGTTCTCCTGGAACCTGCCACTCCTCCCCCAGGAGGGGGTCTGTTTCCTCTCCTGTTGAACTCTGGGTGAGGTGGGGATTTGGCGGGGAGCGGGCCTTTGTGGCTGGCTGGCTGAATAGAATTTTGCAGAAATGACACCAAGTGAAATCAGAGACTAGGTCAGACAAGGCAATTTGTTTTCTACCCAGTTCTCTCTCTCTCTCTCTCTCTCTCTCTCTCTCTCTCTGGAGTTTCACCCTTGGTGGCCGCCATGTTTGGGAAAGCCCATGACTCCCAAGGGGCCGCACGGAGGCGGTCAGCCTGATAGCCCCAGTGCAGGTCCCAGCAGCAGCCTCCATGGCCAGACCTGGGAGCCACAAGTCTTCAGATGACTCTAGCTGTGCCAGCTGACTTCAGTAGGACAGAGACAAACTGTCCCCACCAAGCTCTGGCCAATGTGCCGTTTTGTGAACTGAATCAACATTGTCATCGAAGCCGCTAATCTGCGGGGTGATTGGGTATGTACCAAGAAATAACTCAGCATTCTGGGGCTGGGCCTTTTCTCCTGAACTCACGGAATTGGGGCCTGAGCATGGGAGGATGAGTGCCAGTGTCCCCCACTCTGCCTCTCGTCAGATGAATCTGGAAGACCCTGGTCCATGAGGCCTGTCTCAGGAGACAAGGCCCCAGCAAGCATTCTGTCCCTCCTAGCGCGAGGCCCCAGCACAAGGCTCTACTTGCAGTCTGGGTGACTTGTGCAAGAGAACCTTGTGCAAGGCAGGACTGTCATTTTTCACATGAGAAAACTGAGGCTCCAGGATCGGCGGAATCCCTTGTCTAACGCGTCCCCATTTGACCTTGAAGAGGCACACCGGGGAATGATTTAAGAGCCTCTGCTCTAGATCACCCCCATGCCAGCCATGGCCCCACATTGCTGGGGCAAAGCAGCAGCTCTCAGCCACAGGCGCCCCCATCAATCAATATTTTTAATTACTTACATGATTGACTAATAAAATTCTCCACTGACTAATTGATTTTTTGATTAAGCGAGAGCCTCTGTTTTTATTAAAAGGCTACTTAGATGAGTTTTTTTCCCCCTCACTAAAATGGGAGGTTGTATGTCTTTTGGTCATTTTGGAAGAAGAAAAATGGGAGGGGGCAAGACCAAGGGAGACCTGGAGGCCAAGAGTACAGGCCCAAACCGAGAGGCCCTGTGATAAATTAATCGACAACCGTGCTCACCATCTGCCTGGCCAGACACCCAGAGTCTCCAGCAGTGGGCTAAGTGCTGACCAGAGGGACCCTCAGACTCGGGCAAGCAGCTCTGGAAACACACTTTACCCGAGACAGGCTCAGCCAGAACTGTTTCCAGTGTTTTTTAAAGTGAGCTGGAGAGGCGCCTGGGTGGCGCAGTCGGTTAAGCGTCCGACTTCAGCCAGGTCACGATCTCGCGGTCCGTGAGTTCGAGCCCCGCGTCAGGCTCTGGGCTGATGGCTCAGAGCCTGGAGCCTGTTTCCGATTATGTGTCTCCCTCTCTCTCTGCCCCTCCCCCGTTCATGCTCTGTTTCTCTCTGTCCCAAAAATAAATAAAAGTTGAAAAAAAATTTTAAAGTGAGCTGGAAACTTCCCTTTGTATTTTAATAGAAGTATTGGTTTTTATTTTTATTTCTTTAAAAAAATTTTTTAATGTTTATTTATTTTTGAGAAAGAGAGAGAGCATCAGAGCATGGGCAGGGGAGGGGCAGAGAGAGAGGGAGACACAGAATGCGAAGTAGGCTCCAGGCTCTGAGCTGTCAACACAGAGCCGGGTGCAGAGCTTGAACCCACGAGCCATGAGATCACGACCTGAGCTGAAATCAGATGCTTCACCGACTGAGCCGCCCAGGTGCCCCAAAAGTATCGGTTTTTAAATGATAGAAGTAACTCATTCTTCCTGCACAATTTGGAAAAGACAGACAAATCTAACAAAACAACAAAGCAATAAGAGAAGTCTCTCAGCCTTGGGCTGTGGCCTGAGAGGGCAGCTGATGGGGGCACTATAGTGTGCTTTCCCAGGGGTCCAAGGCCCCGGAGAACTGTCACCATAGAAACCACTAATGTCCCTGGGCTCAGAGAAATCTGCTCAGGGCTACCACACTGGTGGGCCTCTGTTTTATTTTTTGCTTTACCACACCTTTAAAACTGTGATGTGTTTTTTTTTTTTTAATGTTTATTTATTCTTGAGAGAGAGAGAGAGAGAGAGAGAGAGCAGGGGAGGGGCAGAGAGAGAGGGAGACAGAGCATCCGAAGCAGGCTTCGCACTGTCAGCAGTGAGCCTGATGTGGGGCTCAAACTCACAGACTGTGAGATCATGACCTGAGCCACAGTCAGACGCTCAACCAACCGAGCCACCCAGGCACCCCAAAACTGTGTTTTTAAATGACTCCAGAGGAGCCTGTCCTGCTGAGGAGCCATTGTCTTATGAACACTTGTCACTGACTAGGGAAGACAAAGACAGGTCATGGTTAGAGTGAGGAAAGGTGGTTGTTTGGTGAAGAAGGGACAGGGAGTAGAGGGCAGGCCTGGGCTTTAGGGAAGGGCGCCCGCCATGGCCATGAGATGGCCCGGTCCTCAGGTTCCTCCCCTGGGGCTCAGTGCTTCTGCAGGGGTTCTCCAGGGCCTGGCCGGTCCCAGGTCTCAGTGGGTAGGCACTTCTAATGGGAAGGGAGCTACATTAGTTCAGCTCTGGGCCCCAGGCTCACCTCTGCCCGTCACATCCATAGTTACTGCCATGCTGCTCGCCCTGATCCCACTCTGACCTCATCTTTTATTAACTGCTACATTTCCAGCAACCAGAACAGTAGGCAGCACATGGGGGCTCAGTGACAATGTGACAAGTGAATGCTGAATAAACCCACCTTACCCTTGAACACTCCTTCTGAGCCAACCCTGGAGCTGTGAGATGATGACCTAGGCACCTGCCCCCTGAGGAAGGTCATGGCAGATGTGCAGAATGATGGGTGATGGCGCCCCCTCTGCCTCATGCCAGCCCTGTGCACAGAGACCACTGTAATGTCCTCATGGGCAGAGGTGGGGCCTACCACCCAGAGGTCTTGTCCACCTAACCAGTGACCAGGTCGCCTGCCCTCAGCTGGATGTGATGCCCCTAGACCCAGGCAGGGCCCAGAGACTTTCCCAAGCCAACCACCATGTCTGTGGGACCCAGAATGTCTCTGGAATACATAAAATAAAATTCACTGGGTTTTTTTTCTCATACGAAAATAACATCTGCTCAAAGAAAAAAACCAGAAAGAGGTCACTTGTCCTCCTCCCCTAAGTGCTAATGACATGGGAAGGAAAAGTGGGGACATTTCAGGGATGCAAAGGCAGAGAAGAGTGCCAGCCACTCCTCTCTGGATCTTAGAATGTCCAGGGGACACATTCACATCCAGGTGCACTGTGACCTCCGCATGGCTGGCTCCCCTCAGCGCAGTGAGTCACTCCCTCCTGGAAGTGCTTCCCTCCCTGGCCAGGGCCAGAGAAGCTGGAGCAGGTGGCCACAGTGGGATCCTAGCCCATGCAGGAGGCCCTCGAGTCTCACCTCACCTGCCACCCACCCCGAGTGCCTGGTCCCCTGGCTGGCTCCACACTCTCATCCCGATGGGTGGACTTTGGAATGTCCCAGGATGCTCAGTTCTTGGTCCTCTTCTCTGTCACACTCCTTCCTCAGTGATGTCATCCGAGCTGTGGTCTCAGTGCATCTGTGTGCTGATGCCACCCACGAAGATCACTCTGACTCTCTCAAAGACACCTCAAGGGTAACTTGAGCCAGCTCCTGACTCATCCCAAACACTCACGCCAGTCCCCCCAGGTCTCCTCCCCATTGTAGCAGGGGGCAGTCACATCCTTCCAGGTGCTCAATTCAAAGCCCCGGAAGCTAAGCGACTATGACTCTGCCATTGTCCCCCAGCCTCCCTCAGCAAACCCTCCGAACCCACCCAGGGGCCTCAGCCATGCCAGTCTGCCTAAACCACTGTAATTGCTCCTAACTGGTCCTGCACCCGCTTGGTGCCTGGCCAATGACTGTTAACACAGTGATCCTGAGAAAGCAGAGGCTGCTCTTTATCTCCTGGCTCACTAGCCTCCGTGCTTCTCACCCTCTATCCTCTAAAGGAAACCCATCATGTTCGCCATGGCCTTCAATGCCCACAGAAGCTGGTCCTTACCTCCTTGCCAGACAGGTCTCCCAAACCCTCTTCCTTCTCCCTGTGCTCCAGGCACAGTGACTTCCTGGGGCTCCTGGAGCCCATCAAGCATGTTGCTTCAGACCCCCTAGTAGGGCCCGAGACAAGGACTTGGGGCAAGTTGTTGATTTGGAAGGGGGCACCAAGAGGCAGAACTGAGAGAGAAGGAAAAAGCCAGTTGAGGGGTATGTCATCAGTGGTGGCTGGGGGCTGCTGGGACCCCCTGAGAAGCTTCCAGAATCATCCACCTGGAGGATATGCAGCTGGGGCATTGTCCATGCTCCTGCCCCACTGCATAAAGGCTGCTACAGCTTTACTTGCCCACATTATGAGTCTTCCTTAGGAAGACCCCAAGGCAGAAAAGGGAGAGACCCAGGGCATGGCTTGAGGGGGACCCCATACTGGGGGGTGGGTCTGAGCACACAGAAGTGTCTCCCATAGCTGTGAATGAAGACAGGCAAGCCAAGGGCTGTACTGGGGACACCTGAAATCTTTGCCATCTGAGTGCTGTCTTAGGGTCTGGCCCAGAATGTCCCTACTCCCTGGTGTCATGCTGCTCACTCCTATCAGATCCCTGCTTGAAGTCACCCTAGAGCCGTCCCTGAGCCCCGACTGATGGGGAAGCCCTGTTGCCGCCACTCCCCATCCTCCTGATTCTGCACTAATTGGGATATGAGAGCAGCTCTCATCACCTCCTCACATAGTTTATATTTATCAGTTTAATAACCAGCCTCCCTCACCAGAACACACACTCCCCAGAGCAAGAACCGCTCTACTCTGTTTTGTTTACCATCCCCAATGCCTAGAGCGGATCTCCACACAAGAGACACTCCATACATCCCTTTTGATGGACAAGTGAATGAGTTTCAGCAAAATGAAAAATGGATCCAGAGGAAAGATGTAGAATAAGGGAAACAGCAGTGGTCACATTTGAATGATTTGTAGGCATTTGTCATGGAGAAAAATTCAAACATACAAAGTAAACACAAGAGTACAATGAACTCCTGTGTGCCGTCACCCAGTTTCAACAGCCATCAGATACCCTTTAGCATTCTTGTATCATCTATAACTCCATCAACTCCACACTCCCCTCAATAACTATCTTATAGGTAAAATTTGCATACATTTTGGAAATAAACAAAGAGAACGCAAATGAGAAAAGCAACAGTTACTTATTCTGAACTTGCTATAGCAAAGGAGTCAACCATGGTCACCTGCATATTGGCAAAGACTCAAAGGCAGTGGAAAAAAAGAGAAGGCTTCAGGTACACCCTGCTTGGAGGCTTGTGGGCCTTGGGAAAGCTGCAGGCAGGCTAACAATCAGCTGAGCATCCTTTGTGATTGGTTAGGGGGAGCACATTTAGCTTCCTCTTGTTGGTCCTAAGTTGTAAGTGGGAACCAAAATTAGGGAAGGTGTCAGTTATTAAAGCCTTGCTATTTTGGGCCAGTTGTCATCAAGGTTATTGTTTAGCTTCTTGGATTGTCACTAGAGATAGCAATCTGGCTTCCTGCAAGACTGACTTCTAGCAGATTGGCTTTCTGGGCTGGTTATTGCAGATACGGGGTTGGTGTCCTGGGCAGGTTGTGGGTCAGAGTTCTATTTTTAAAATATCTTTTTAATGTTTATTTATTTTTGAGAGAGAGAGAGAGAGTGCACGCACACACATGCATGAGTTGGGGAGGGGAAAGAGCAAGAGGGAGGGAGACAGAGAATCTGAAGCAGGCTCTGCACTATCAGTGCAAAGCTCAGCATGGGGCTTGAACCCACGAGCTGTGAGATCATGACCTGAGCCAAAATCAAGTCAGATGCTCAACTGACTGAGCTACCAAGTGCCCCCAGAGTTCTACTTTTATATACAGTCTGACCACTGTCTATTTGTACATTCAGTTCCTCAATTGAAATATACAAATATTAGTGGTATCATTTTGATAAATGGGTATACCTATGTCACACATACTCTTGACAGGATATAAAACAAGGTTTAAGTTGTTTTTAATTGCTAAAAACTGTGAAACTTAGATGTTCAATTAATTCTGTGTAAATGAAAGGAGGTGAATGAAGGGGTAAATGAATGAATGAAATTTAAATCCTAGATCCTTGCAATATGGGAGGTTGCAAAAGAGAGAAGAGGAGAGTAGATGCACACTGTGATCCTTATTTCTTTTTTTTTTATTAGTTTGTTTTTGTTTTTGTGTGGGTGTTTGTTTAGTTTTATTTTATTTTTTTTTTTTTCTGAAATTTATTGACAAATTGGTTTCCATACAACACCCAGTGCTCATCCCATAAGGTGCCCTCCTCAATACCCATCACCCACCCTCTCCTCCCTCCCACCCCCCATCAACCCTCAGTTTGTTCTCAGTTTTTAACAGTCTCTTATGCTTTGGCTCTCTCCCATTCTAACCTCTTTTTTTTTTTTTTCCTTCCCCTCCCCCATGGGTTCCTGTTAAGTTTCTCAGGATCCACATAAGAGTGAGACCATATGGTATCTGTCTTTCTCTGTATGGCTTATTTCACTTAGCATCACACTCTCCAGTTCCATCCACGTTGCTACAAAAGGCCATATTTCATTTTTTCTCATTGCCATGTAATATTCCATTGTGTATATAAACCACAATTTCTTTATCCATTCATCAGTTGATGGACATTTAGGCTCTTTCCATAATTTGGCTATTGTTGAGAGTGCTGCTATGAACATTGGTGTACAAGTGGCCCTATGCATCAGTGCTCCTGTATCCCTTGGATAAATTCCTAGCAGTGCTATTGCTGGGTCATAGGGTAGGTCTATTTTTAATTTTCTGAGGAACCTCCACACTGCTTTCCAGAGCGGCTGCACCAATTTGCATTCCCACCAACAGTGCAAGAGGGTTCCCGTTTCTCCACATCCTCGCCAGCATCTATAGTCTCCTGATTTGTTCATTTTGGCCACTCTGACTGGCGTGAGGTGATACCTGAGTGTGGTTTTGATTTGTATTTCCCTGATAAGGAGTGACGCTGAACATCTTTTCATGTGCCTGTTGGCCATCCAGATGTCTTCTTTAGAGAAGTGTCTATTCATGTTTTCTGCCCATTTCTTCACTGGGTTATTTGTTTTTCGGGTGTGGAGTTTGGTGAGCTCTTTATAGATTTTGGATACTAGCCCTTTGTCCGATATGACATTTGCGAATATCTTTTCCCATTCCGTTGGTTGCCTTTTAGTTTTGTTGGTTGTTTCCTTTGCTGTGCAGAAGCTTTTTATCTTCATAAGGTCCCAGTAATTCACTTTTGCTTTTAATTCCCTTGCCTTTGGGGATGTGTCGAGTAAGAGATTGCTACGGCTGAGGTCAGAGAGGTCTTTTCCTGCTTTCTCCTCTAAGGTTTTGATGGTTTCCTGTCTCACATTTAGGTCCTTTATCCATTTTGAGTTTATTTTTGTGAATGGTGTGAGAAAGTGGTCTAGTTTCAACCTTCTGCATGTTGCTGTCCAGTTCTCCCAGCACCATTTGTTAAAGAGGCTGTCTTTTTTCCATTGGATGTTCTTTCCTGCTTTGTCAAAGATGAGTTGGCCATACGTTTGTGGGTCTAGTTCTGGGGTTTCTATTCTATTCCATTGGTCTATGTGTCTGTTTTTGCGCCAATACCATGCTGTCTTGATGATGACAGCTTTGTAGTAGAGGCTAAAGTCTGGGATTGTGATGCCTCCTGCTTTGGTCTTCTTCTTCAAAATTCCTTTGGCTATTCGGGGCCTTTTGTGGTTCCATATGAATTTTAGGATTGCTTGTTCTAGTTTCGAGAAGAATGCTGGTGCAATTTTGATTGGGATTGCATTGAATGTGTAGATAGCTTTGGGTAGTATTGACATCTTGACAATATTTATTTTTCCAATCCATGAGCAGGGAATGTCTTTCCATTTCTTGAAATCTTCTTCAATTTCCTTCAGAAGCTTTCTATAGTTTTCAGCATACAGATCCTTTACATCTTTGGTTAGATTTATTCCTAGGTATTTTATGCTTCTTGGTGCAATTGTGAATGGGATCAGTTTCTTTATTTGTCTTTCTGTTGCTTCATTGTTAGTGTATAAGAATGCAACTGATTTCTGTACATTGATTTTGTATCCTGCAACTTTGCTGAATTCCTGTATCAGTTCTAGCAGACTTTTGGTGGAGTCTATCGGATTTTCCATGTATAATATCATGTCATCTGCAAAAAGCGAAAGCTTGACTTCCTCTTTGCCAATTTTGATGCCTTTGATTTCCTTTTGTTGTCTGATTGCTGATGCTAGCACTTCCAGCACTATGTTAAACAGCAGCGGTGAGAGTGGGCATCCTTGTCGTGTTCCTGATCTCAGGGAAAAAGCTTTCAGTTTTTCCCCGTTGAGGATGATGTTAGCTGTGGGCTTTTCATAAATGGCTTTTATGATCTTTAAGTATGTTCCTTCTATCCCGACTTTCTCAAGGGTTTTTATTAAGAAAGGGTGCTGGATTTTGTCGAAGGCCTTTTCTGCATCGATTGACAGGATCATATGGTTCTTCTCTCTTTTTTTGTTAATGTGATGTATCACGTTGATTGATTTGCGAATGTTGAACCAGCCCTGCATCCCAGGAATGAATCCCACTTGATCATGGTGAATAATTCTTTTTATATGCCGTTGAATTCGATTTGCTAGTATCTTATTGAGAATTTTTGCATCCATATTCATCAGGGATATTGGCCTGTAGTTCTCTTTTTTTACTGGGTCTCTGTCTGGTTTAGGAATCAAAGTAATACTGGCTTCATAGAATGAGTCTGGAAGTTTTCCTTCCCTTTCTATTTCTTGGAATAGCTTGAGAAGGATAGGTATTATCTCTGCTTTAAACGTCTGGTAGAACTCCCCTGGGAAGCCATCTGGTCCTGGACTCTTATTTGTTGGGAGATTTTTGATAACCGATTCAATTTCTTCGCTGGTTATGGGTCTGTTCAAGCTTTCTATTTCCTCCTGATTGAGTTTTGGAAGCGTGTGGGTGTTCAGGAATTCGTCCATTTCTTCCAGGTTGTCCAATTTGTTGGCATATAAGTTTTCATAGTATTCCCTGATAATTGTTTGTATCTCTGAGGGATTGGTTGTAATAATTCCATTTTCATTCATGATTTTATCTATTTGGGTCATCTCCCTTTTCTTTTTGAGAAGCCTGGCTAGAGGTTTGTCAATTTTGTTTATTTTTTCAAAAAACCAACTCTTGGTTTCGTTGATCTGCTCTACAGTTTTTTTAGTTTCTATATTGTTTATTTCTGCTCTGATCTTTATTATTTCTCTTCTTCTGCTGGGTTTAGGCTGCCTTTGCTGTTCTGCTTCTAGTTCCTTTAGGTGTGCTGTTAGATTTTGTATTTGGGATTTTTCTTGTTTCTTGAGATAGGCCTGGATTGCAATGTATTTTCCTCTCAGGACTGCCTTTGCTGCGTCCCAAAGCGTTTGGATTGTTGTATTTTCATTTTCGTTTGTTTCCATATATTTTTTAATTTCTTCTCTAATTGCCTGGTTGACCCACTCATTCGTTAGTAGGGTGTTCTTTAACCTCCATGCTTTTGGAGGTTTTCCAGACTTTTTCCTGTGGTTGATTTCAAGCTTCATGGCATTGTGGTCTGAAAGTAAGCATGGTATAATTTCAATTCTTGTAAACTTATGAAGGGCTGTTTTGTGACCCAGTATATGATCTATCTTGGAGAATGTTCCATGTGCACTCGAGAAGAAAGTATATTCTGTTGCTTTGGGATGCAGAGTTCTAAATATATCTGTCAAGTCCATCTCATCCAATGTCTCATTCAGGGCCCTTGTTTCTTTATTGACCGTGTGTCTAGATGATCTATCCATTTCTGTAAGTGGTGTATTAAAGTCCCCTGCAATTACCACATTCTTATCAATAAGGTTGCTTATATTTATGAGTAATTGTTTTATATATTTGGGGGCTCCGGTATTCGGTGCATAGACATTTATAATTGTTAGCTCTTCCTGATGGATAGACCCTGTAACTATTATATAATGTCCTTCTTCATCTCTTGTTACAGCCTTTAATTTAAAGTCTAGTTTGTCTGATATAAGTATGGCTACTCCAGCTTTCTTTTGGCTTCCAGTTGCATGATAAATAGTTCTCCATCCCCTCACTCTCAATCTAAAGGTGTCCTCAGGTCTAAAATGAGTCTCTTGTAGACAGCAAATAGATGGGTCTTGTTTTTTTATCCATTCTGATACCCTATGTCTTTTGGTTGGCGCATTTAATCCATTTACATTCAGTGTTATTATAGAAAGATACGGGTTTAGAGTCATTGTGATGTCTGTATGTTTTATGCTTATAGTGATGTCTCTGGGACTTTGTCTCACAGGGTCCCCCTTAGGATCTCTTGTAGGGCTGGTTTAGTGGTGACAAATTCCTTCAGTTTTTGTTTGTTTGGGAAGACCTTTATCTCTCCTTCTATTCTAAATGACAGACTTGATGGATAAAGGATTCTCGGCTGCATATTTTTTCTGTCTAGCACCCTGAAAATCTCTTGCCAATTCTTTCTGGCCTGCCAAGTTTCAAAAGAGAGATCAGTCACGAGTCTTATAGGTCTCCCTTTATATGTCAGGGCACGTTTACCCCTTGCTGCTTTCAGAATTTTCTCTTTATCCTTGTATTTTGCCAGTTTCACTATGATATGTCGTGCAGAAGATCGATTCAAGTTACGTCTGAAGGGAGTTCTCTGTGCCTCTTGGATTTCAATGCCTTTTTCCTTCCCCAGTTCAGGGAAGTTCTCAGCTATGATTTCTTCAAGTACCCCTTCAGCACCTTTCCCTCTCTCTTCCTCCTCTGGGATACCAATTATGCGTATATTATTTCTTTTTAGTGTATCACTTAATTCTCTAATTTTCCCCTCATACTCCTGGATTTTTTTATCTCTCTTTTTCTCAGCTTCCTCTTTTTCCATAACTTTATCTTCTAGTTCACCTATTCTCTCCTCTGCCTCTTCAAGCCGAGCTGTGGTGGTTTCCATTTTGTTATGCATTTCGTTTAAAGCGTTTTTCAGCTCCTCGTGACTGTTCCTTAGTCCCTTGATCTCTGTAGCAAGAGATTCTCTGCTGTCCTGTATACTGTTTTCAAGCCCAGCGATTAATTTTATGACTATTATTCTAAATTCACTTTCTGTTATATTATTTAAATCCTTTTTGATCAGCTCATTAGCTGTTGTTATTTCCTGGAGATTCTTCTGAGGGGAATTCTTCCGCTTGGTCATTTTGGATAGTCCCTGGCGTGGTGAGGACCTGCAGGGCACTTCCCCTGTGCTGTGGTGTATACCTGGAGTTGGTGGGCGGGGCCGCAGTCAGACCTGATGTCTGCCCCCAGCCCACCGCTGGGGCCACAGTCAGACTGGTGTGTGCCTTCTCTTCCCCTCTCCTAGGGGCGGGATTCACTGTGGGGTGGTGTGGCTCGTCTGGGCTACTTGCACCCTGCCAGGCTTGTGATGCTGGGGATCTGGCGTATTAGCTGGGGTGGGTAGGCAAGGTGCTCAGGGGCAGGAGGGGCAGGCTTAGATCGCTTCTCCTTAGGTGATCCACTTCAGGAGGGGCCCTGTGGCCGCGGGAGGGAGTCAGATCCGCTGCCGGAGGTTTGGCTCCGCAGAAGCGCAGAGTTGGGTGTTTGCGCGGAGCGAGCAAGTTCCCTGGCAGGAACCGGTTCCCTTTGGGATTTCGGCTGAGGGATGGGCGGGGGAAGTGGCGCTGGCGAGCGCCTTTGTTCCCCACCAAACTGAGCTCTGTTGTCAGGGGGCTCAGCAGCTCTCCCTCCCTTTGTCCTCCAGCCTTCCCGCTTTCCGAGCAGAGCTGTTAATTTCTGACCTCCCAGACGCTAAGTCGCGCTTGCTGTCGGAACACAGTCCGCCCGGCCCCTCCGCTTTTGCAAGCCCGACTCGGGGGCTCTGCTTGGCCGGCGAGCCGCCCCTCCGCCCCGGCTCCCTCCCGCCAGTCCGTGGAGCACGCACCGCCTCGCCGCCCTTCCTACCCTCTTCCGTGGGCCTCTCGTCTGCGTTTGGCTCCGGCGACTCTGTTCTGCTAATCCTCTGGCGGTTTTCTGGGTTATTTAGGCAGGTGTAGATGGAATCTAAGTGATCAGCAGGACGTGCGGTGAGCCCAGCGTCCTCCTAAGCCGCCATCTTGCCGCAACTCCTCTGTTTGTTTAGTTTTAAATGAGAGAGAGAGAGAGAGAGAGAGAGAGAGAGAGAGAGCACAAGCAGAGGAGGGGCAGAGGGAGAGGGAGAGACAGAATCTTAAGCCGGCTCCATGATCTGTGCAGAGCCCGATGCAGGACTCAATCTCACAACTGGGAGATCATGACCTGAGCCAAAATCAAGAGTTGGACACTTAACTGACTGAACCACCCAGACACCCCTATAATCGTTATTTCTTGATAGAGGAAATACAGTGGTGATTAAACTTAGACTTGATGGAAAAATGTAAATTTAAACATTTGTATAAAAATTTAAGAGTAACTACAAGAAAAATAAAAACAGAATGGGTAGCTTTCAGTAAACACTAAAACAAAGATAACTTACTTCTATCGTTTCTTTGAATAGTTTTTGAGGTTTTACTATGTCCTGGGCACTGTTCTAGGTGTTGAAGGTACAACAACGAACAAACAGATAAAATTTCCCGCCCTCCTGGAGCTTACATCCTTATGAGAAAAATGAAAATAATCAAAATAGATAAGTCGGTCTATAGCATATTAGCCAATGATAAATGCTATGGGAATAAAACAGAAAAGGGGATGAGCAAGTGCCACAGGTGGCTTGCAGTTTCAAACAGAGTGGTCAGGAGATGGGGCAAAAACATATTCCAAATATATACTGTTTACAAGACACACACGTACACAATACATTACACAAAAGATTTAAAATACAACAATAGAAAAAAGTGTACCAGACAAATGCTACGAAAAAGGTAGATATGCCCATGTGAATTTTAGACCGAATAAAAATCAAGATGAAAAGCATTAAAAGGGACTCAGAGTGGTAATTCATATTTGTGAAAATTACAGTCTATCAGAAAAGTGTAATAGTCATAAATGTGTATGTACATAATAACTTAGCTTCACAGTCAGCTTCCTTGACTGAAAGATGTAGGGAAATTGAAATTCACAATCATAGTGGGAAATTTTAGGACATATTTTTCAGAAGTCAGCACATAAGAGACACCAAAGAGAAACGAATACAAAAATTTTGAATTACTATAAACTTAACCATGAATATGAAAAAATTTTACCAAAAAACAAAAATTCACTTTTGCTTCAACCACAAGTATCACATATTAATTCTCAAAACATTTCCATTGAATTCCAAAATCAATATTCCTAAGAGTACTATTTGTAGCAATGAAATAAAAGTTGAAATTTAATAATGAGGGAATTAAGCTCCAAAGTCTATCAACTTCAAAATGTTTTTAAAAACTTTCTAGGTAACTCTTGAACTATGTTCTGATAGATACAGTTACAAAACAATGTCATTTATATTTAAACTGCCTCTAAACAATGCCTCATATGTTTTATGAGTATATATGCATGTACTAAATGAGCAGACAAAAATCTGACAATGTGCCATTATTCCTCCCACTAAGCACAAGTCAAAACTCTGGATATTAAATATGAAACAAATATAAGAAGACTCAAAAAAAATGAGTGAGGAAGGCAGGCTAGCTAGGGACCTCAGGACCCAAGGAAGGACAATGGTGGTTTCCCTGGATTTTCTTTTTGCCTCATATAACCCAGACTTGAAGCTGAAGAGTCAGCAACCCAGAAAGCCCAAAGAGCATAGACCAAAAAAGCTCCAACAAAACTGGCTTAGTCTACACCAAGGACAGGAAAGGCATAGCCTACTAAGACAGAAAACTTTAGACAAGGGGCGCCTGGGTGGCTTAGTCAGTTGGGCATCCGACATCAGCTTGGGTCATAATCTCGAGGTCCTTGGGTTCAAGCCCCATGTCAGGCTCTGTGCTGGCAGCTTGGAGCCTGGAGCCTGCTTCAGATTCTGTGTCTCCCTCTCTGTCTGCCCCTTCCCCACTCATACTCTGTCCCTCACTCTCAAAAATAAACAAACATTGGGGAAATTTTTTTTTGAAAAGAAAGAGAAAACTTTAGACAATCACTATTCTACTCCAACCAATCATCACAGAAAAAAAAAAAAAACCAAAAAACTGACCCCAACTACACGCATACCAGCAAAGGCCTAGACCTCCACCAGTCTCAGAGAAGGCCAAGTGTGCTTCTGGGAACTTCCATTCCAACTAGCTGTGTCAGTGAGGACCACATAGAAGCCAGAATCCCCACCCCCACCCAGCACTAATGAGGATCGCCCATCCTCACTTCAGGTGTCAACAGAGGCTGAGTGAGGAACCTGAGCTTCTAATTCTACCTGGTTAGTGGAGGAGCTTCCCCACTTTCCTTGCTAGAGCAGTGACAGGAAGACCCAGCTAAAACAGAGTGTTTAAATAAGATCCAGAGACTCACAGCATAATATGACAATGTCCCAGTTTCTACAGGGAATTACTAGTCACACCAAGAACCAAGGACACCAAATGAAAACAGACATTCAACAGATGCTGACAGCTAGATGACAGTGATGTTAGAATGATCTGGCAAGGATTTTAAAGTAGCCATCATAAAAATGACTCAACAAGCAATTATGAATATGCCTGAAACAACTGGAAGAACAGAAAGTCTCAACAAAGAAATAGAAGATATAATGAAGAACCAAAATAAAATTTTAGAACAGAAAAATACAATAAGTGAAATAAGTAGATAGGCTTAACAAAGTGAAGAGGACAGAAGAAAGAATCAGTGAACTGGAAGGTAAAACAGAAGTTACCCAACCTGAACAACAGAGAGAAAATAGAACAGAGCTTCAGGGACCAGAAAGACAGTAACAAAAGATCTAACCTTCATGTCATTCAAATCCCAAAAGGAAAGGAGAAAGAGGGTAGGCTGAAAAAGTACTAAAAAAAAAAAAAAAAAAAATAGGGGCTAAAAACTTACCAAATTTGGCAAAAGAGATTTCAGATTCTGCAGATTTCAGAAGGTGATTAATCCCAAACAGAATAAAAACAGAAATCCATGTCATGACACATGATAATTAAACTTGTGAGATACAGAGACACAGAAAAAAATCTTGAAAACAGAGAAATGATCCCTTCAAATGACAGTGCATTTTTCATCAGAACCATAGAAGTGTGCATGAAGTGAGCATAGTATTTTTCAGATGCTAAAAGAAAAGAGCTGCCAACCCAGAATCCCCCTGTGAAAATGTCATTTTCACTTTTGTCCTCAATCTTGGATGAAGGAAAACTAAGTGAATTCATCACCAGGAGAACTACCCTGAAAGAATGACTAAGGGAATTTTTCTAAACAGAAAATAAGCAATTAAAAGAAGGAAACTTGGAACATCAGGAAAGAAGAAAGAATGTGGCAAGCAAAAATATGGGTAAACACAACAGATTTTCTTTCTCATCTTGAGTTTTTTTTTAATGTTTATTTCTAAGAGATGGGGGCGTGGGGGCAGAGAGAGAGAGGGAGACACAGAGTCCTAAGTAGGCTCCAGGCTTTGAGCTCCGAGCTGTTAGCATGTAGCCCAATGCGGGGCTTGAACTCACAAACTGAGAGATCATGACCTGAACCATGAGAACATGATCTTAGCCAAAGTCAGACACTTAACCAAATGAGCTACCCAGGCGCCATTCTCATCTTGAGTTTTCTAAATGATGTTTAATAGTTGAAGCAAAAAAAAAAAAAATTGGCATGCAGACCTAGTTCTAAATGTATGAGGAGGAAATATTAAAGGCAATTATGTTATATATGAGAGAGGGTAAAGGATGTAAACAAAGGCATATTTCTATTCCTCATTCAAACTGGCAGAACAGTGGTGCCAGGAGAGTATGATAACTTATGTATGTGTAATGTAATACCTAGAGCAACCACCAAAAAAGCTATGCAAAGACAAATACTCAAAAACACTAGACATACATCAAAAGGGAATTCTAAAAAATGTTCAAGTAACCTAAGGAAGTCCGGAAAAACAAAACAAAAAATTTAAAGCGGAACACAAAAAATAAAATGGAAGACTTAAGCCCTAACATGTCAATAATTACATTAAATGTAAATAGTAAGGATATACTAACTAAATGACAGAGACTGGCAGAGTGGATTTTAAAATATGACCCAACTCTATGTAGTTTGCAAGAAATTCCCTCAAATATAATGATATAAACAGTATGAAAATAAAAGAATAGAAAAAGGCATACCATGAAAGAATTAATCAAAAGGAAGCAGTAATGGTTATATTAACATCAACTAAAGTATTCTTCAGAGCCAAGAAAATTAGCAAAGGCAGAGAGAGACATTATGGAATAATACAGTCAATCCACCAGGAAGACATAGCAACACTAAATGTATACACACAAAACAACAGAGCTAACAAAATATGTGAGGCAAAATCTAAAAAACTGGAAGGAAAGGGGTGCCTGGGTGGCTAAGTCGGTTGAGCATCCGACTTCGGCCCAGGTCATGATCTCACAGTCTGTAAGTTCAGGCCCCACATCGGGCTCTGTGCTGACAGCTCAGAGCCTGGAGCCTGCTTCAGATTCTGTGTCTCCCCCTCTCTCTGCCCCTCCCCTGCTCATGCCCTGTCTCTCTCTCTCTCTGTCAAAAATAAATAAACATTAAAAAAATTTTTTTAACTGGAAGGAAAAATAGACAAATCCATATTTATAGTCAGAGACTTCAACAATCCTCTTTCAACAAGTCAGAGAACTACAAGATAGAATTAGCAAGGATATAAAACCCAACACCATCAACCAACAAGATCATATCAGCATTTATAGAACATTTCAACCAACAACAGCAGGATTCACATTTTTTTTCAAGTTCCTATGGAAAATATACCAAATTCATCATATCCTAGACCATAAAACAAATCTCAACAAATTATAAGAATTGAAATCATACAGTACTTTATATGACCACAATGGAATGAAATTAGAAATCAATAACAAAAAGACAACAGAAAAATCTTGAAAAATTAGAAAACCAAACAACTCCGTTCTAACTCATCCATAGGCTAAGGAGGAAGTCTCAAGGGAAATAAAAAAAATACACTGAAGTGAGTGAAAGTGAAAATATAACCTATCAAAATTTGTGGGACACAAATCACTACAGCAGTGATGAGAGTGATGAGAGAGAAATATACAGCACCAAATGCATATAATAGTATCAGTTTACTAGGGCTGCCATAACATATGCCACAGACTGAGTGGCTTAAACAACAGAAATTTATTTTCTCAAAGTTCTGGAGGCTTGAAGTCCAAGATCAAGATGGCAGCAGGTTTGATTTCTTCTGGGGGCTCTCTCTTTTGACTTGCAGATGGCTGCCTCCTCTCTCTCTCTCTCTCTCTCTCTCTCACTCACTCTGTGTGTGTGTGTGTGTGTATCTGTGTCCTAACCTTCTCTTCTTACATGACTGCCAGTCATATTGAATTAGTGTGCCATCCATACGACCTCATTATACCTTAATTGCTTGTTCAAAGGCCCTATTTCCAAATACACTCACATTCTGAGGTACTCAGGTTTAGGACTTCAACATATGAATTGTTGGGGTTGGGGACGTAATTAGCCCATAGCACTTTTCAAAACCCTAGAAGAAAAGTGAAATAACTGTAAAGCAAGTAGAATGAAGGAAACAATAAAGATTAGAACAAAAGTCAATGAAATTGAAAACAAAAATAATAGAGAAAATCAATGAAACAGATTTGGTCCTCTGAAAAGGTCAATAATATTGAGAAACTTCTAGCAAGACTGACAATGAAAGAGAGAAGTCACAAATTACCAGTTAGGAATGAAACAGGCAATTATCAAAAAGCTAATAATTGCAAACAACTCTACACACATAAATTTGAACACTTAGACAAAATGGACCAACTCCTTAAAAAACACAACTACAATAACTCATCCAGATAAAATGGATAATTCGAATAGGTCTATACTATTAAGGAAATTAAATTTGTAACTTTAAAAACTCCCCCAAAGAAATTTCCAGGCCCTTATGGTTTCATTGGGGAATTCTACCAAATGTTTAGAGTTAACACCAATTCTAAACAATCTCTTCCAGAAAATACAAGAGGAGGGAATTTCATTTTATGAAGCTAGTATTACCCTGATGCCAAAACTAGATGAAGAATACAAAAACTATTGATCTCAATATCCTTCATCAGTATAGATGTAAAAATCCTTAACAAAGTAATAGCAAAGAGAATTCAGGGGGAAAAAAACATTTTTAATTTATTTTTTTTTAAGTTTACTTATATTTTGAGAGAGAGAGCATGCATAAGCAGGGGAGGGACAGACAGAGGGAGAGGGAATCCCAAACAGACTCCACACGCCAACATGGGGCTCAAACTCACAAACTGTGAGATCATGACCTGAGCTGAAATCAATTTTAGGGGTGCTTGGGTAGCTCAGTCAAACATCCAACTTCAGCTCAGGTCATGATCTTGTGGTTTGTGAGTTTAAGCCCTGTGTGGGGCTTTCTGCTGTCAGCACAGAGCTGACTTCAGATCCTCTGTTTCCCTCTCTCTCTGCCCCTCTGCCCTGCCCCCATCATAAATAAATAAATAAATAAATAAATCATTAAAAAAAAGAATTATAAGGGTGCCTGGATGGCTCAGCCAGTAGAACATGTGACTCTTGATCTTGGAGTTGTGAGTTCCAGCCCCACGTTGGGTGTAGAGTTTACTTATTAAGATAGATAGATAGAGATATGTTTTAATTAAAAACTTAAAAAATAATGAAAGAATTTTATACTATAACCAAGTGAGTTTTATCCCAGGATTGTAAGGCTGGACATTTGAAAATCAATCAATGTAATCTACCATATTAACAGGTTAAAGAAGAGAAATCACATGAACATCTCAATTGGTGAAGAAAATACACTTGATAAAATTCAACACTCATTCCTGAAAAGAAAGTTTCAGAAAAAATAGTAACTGAGGAACTTTCTCCACTTGATACAGAGCAGGTACCAAAAAAAAAAAAAAAAAAAAAAAAAAAAAGAATCTATAGCTAACATTATACTTAATGGTAAAAGACTGCTTTCCCCCAAAATTAGAATAAAACAAGTTTCTTCATTCTCACCGTTCTCATTCAACATAGTGCTGGAAATTATAGCCAGTGCAACAAGAGGGTCGGAGAGAGGGGAAGGAAATAAAAGACATGCAGATTGAAAGGGAAAAAATAAAACTATTGTCCCTGTTTGCACATAACATGACTGTCTAGGTAGAAAAGCCTAAGAAATCAACATAAAAAAATCTCTTAAAACTAGTAAGTGAGTCCAGCAAGTTTGCAGGATACAAGATAAACATACAAAAAAACACACACACACACAAAGTGCTATATCTATACACTAGCAACAAATACATGGACACTGAAATTAAAAATAGACCACTTACAGTAACTCAAAAAAAGAGATATTTATATGTAGATCTAGCAAAACTTGTTAGCCTGAAAACTATACAATACTACTGAAAAAGATCAAAGAAGATCTAAAGAAATGGAGAGATATGGGATAGGAGACAACATACTAAAGATGTTGATTTCGTCCAAATCAGTATATATGCCTAACACAATGCTTATAAAACTCTCAGCATAATTTTTGTAGATATGTATGAGATTATTTTAAAATTTGTATAGAAAGACAAAAGAACTAGAGTAGTTTAAACAATCTTGAAAACGAAGAAGAAAGTAGAAGAAATCAGGGTACCCAATGTTAAGATTTTTATGTTGCTGCAATAATTAAGACTGTGTGGTCCTAGCAAAGGGAGAGACACATGGATTTATGGAACAGAACAGAGAACACAGAAATAGACCCACAAAAATACGCCCAACTGATTTTTGACAAAGGTACAAAAGCAATTCAATGAAGGAAAGATCACCTTTTCAACAAATGGTACGGGAATAATTGGACATCCTTAGTCATAGATCTGAACCTTGACCTAAGTTTCATATCTTATACAAAAGAGAATTCAATATGGATCACAGAGATAAATGTGAACCTTAAAACCAAAAAAAAAAAGAGAGAGAGAGAGAGAGAGAGAGAGACAGAGAGAGAGAGAGAGAAACTTTGAGATCTAGGTCTAGGCAAAGAGTTCATAGACCTGACATCAGAAGCATGACCCTAAAAGGTAAAATTAGTAACTTGAGTTTCATCAAAATTTAAAACTTTTGCTTTGCAAAAGACCCTGCTTTTAGGATAAAAGGTAAGCTATAGAGTGGGAGAAACTATTTTGTAAACCACATATCCAACCGAGAACTGATATCTAGAGTATATCATTTTATGCCATTTTGTAGGACATTTTCCTACTTAAAGAACTCCCAAAACTCAACAAGTAAAAAAAAAAAAATTCAATTAGAAAATGGGCAAAAGACATGAACAGACATTTCACTGAAGATGATATATAGGTGGCAAATAAGAATTTGAAAAGATTCAACATCATAAGCTGTTAGGGAAGTACAAATTGAAACCACAATGACACCTCATCATCAGAATGACTAAAATAAAAAAAGTGACAACACCAAATCCTGATGAAGATGTGGAGAAACCAAATTAGTCATACATTGTTGGTGGAGATGTCAAATGGTAGGGCTGCTCTTAAAGACAGTTTGACATTCTTAAAATAAACAAAAACAAAAAACTAAACAGGCACCTACCACACAAGCCAGCAACTGCATTCCTGGATATTTATCCAACAAAAATTAAGACTTATGTTAACACAAAAACCAGTACATAAAAATCTGTAACAGCTTTATTTGTAGCAGTCAAAATCTGGAAAGAGCCCAAATGTCCTCCAATGGGTAAACGGTTTAAGCAAACTTCAGTACAGCTATACCATGGAATACTACACAGTAATAAAAAGGAACAAGCTATTGATACAGGCAACAACCTGAATGAATCTCCAGAGAAATATGCTGAGTGATAAAAAAACCAACCCCAAAGGTTACATACTATATGATTTTATTTCCATAACATTCTAAAGTGACAAAATTGTAGAAATGGGGAACAGATTAGTGGTTGGCAGGGGTTAAGGAAGGATGGTGAGAGAAAGTGGGTGTGGTTATGAAGGACAACATGAGGGATCCCTGTGGGGATGGAAATGTACCGTATCTTGACCATATCAATGTCAACATCCTGGTTATGACGTTGTACTGGAGTTTTGCAAATTTGTACCAATGGGGAGAACTGGGTAAAGAGGATATGAGATCTTTGGGGCTCCTGGGTGCCTCAGTCATTAAGCATCTGACTTCGGCTCAGGTCATGACCTCACGGTTCATGAATTCAAGTCCCATGACAAGTCCCAGGGATGAGCTTGATCCCTGCTTCAGGTGAGCTGGAGTCCCACATCCGGTGAGCTCGTACCCCACTTCAGGTGAACAGAAGCCCCACTTTGGGTGAGCCCGAACCCTGCTTCAGGTGAGCCCCACTTCTCTCTCTCTCTCCCTCCCTCTCTGTTCCTCTCTCTCTGCCCCTCCTGGGATTTTCTGTCTCTGCCCCTCGCTCACTTGTGCCTGCTATCTCTCTCTCTCTCAAAAAAAGAGTATATGAGATCTTTCTGTATTATTTCTGACAACCGCATGTGAATCTATAATGATCTCCAAATAAAAATTTTAATTTAAAAAAAAATGATGATGAAATTAGAGGCAGACTTGAGCTCTAGCTATACTGTTTAATTACTAAAGAGTATACATGTTTCATACTCTTACAGGGGGAGGGAAAGGTGATAGATTTGATTCATAAAAGTGTAAAACATCTGCACAGCTAAAGACACCATAAAAATCAAGACAGATGACAAAATAGGAGAATTATTCACCATGTACAAAAGAGAAAAGAACTTTAATACAAGTTCAGAAAATATTCCATTTAGTGAAACAAAAACAATTTAATAGAGAAATGATTCACAACATAACTAGAAATGACTAACCTGTGAAAATATGCTCAACATTGCCTGTGATGAAGTGAACACAGATTAAAATACCTGCGAGGTACGATTTTGTACCTAACACTTTGGCAAACATAATTTTTCCCTTAAACCTTTTATTTGAAAACGGTTCCAAACTCAGTGCAAAGAACTCCCTTTCACCACTGGCCCATATATTTTTTTTAATGTTTTTAATGTTTATTTATTTTTGAAAGAGAGAGAGAGAGAGAGAGCATGAGCAGGGGAGGGGCAAAGAGAGAGAGGGAGACACAGAATCCGAAGCAGGCTCCGGGCTCTGATCTGTCAGCACAGAGCCCGACGCGGGACTCGAACCCACAAGCTGTGAGATCATGACCTGAGCCAAAGTTGGACACTCAGCTGACTGAGCCACCCAGGCGCCCCATCCACTGACCCATATTCACTGGACTGTTTGTATTTTGCTGCATTTGTTTTCTCTACCTCTCCCTTTCTCTCTGTGTGTGTCTCATATGCATACATACATGTATACATATGTACATATATATGTGGTTTATTTTCTGAATGATTTGACAGTAAGTCGCATACCTCCATGCCACCTTACTCCTAAATATTTAAATCTATGTCTTCTACAAACAAGGACATTTTCCTACTTGACCACGATACATTTATCAAGTGCAGGAAAACTAGCATGAATACAGAAGTTATCTGTTAGTCATACTCTCATATATTATCTGAAGTCATACTTTAATTCTGTCAGCTGTCCTGATATTGTCCTTAATAACAGTTTTTTCTAGGCCAGGATCACTAATTGCCATGGCCCAGTAGACCCCTGTAATCTGGAGAAGGCTCTGCTTTACTTTGCTTGCAAAACATTGACATTTATGAAGGGCACTGTCCCTTTATGTTGTACAATGTGCTTCAGTTTGGGTTTTGTGATATTTCCCCAGTGTTAGATCCAGATCATCAATTTTTGGCAAGAATGCCTCAGAAGTGCTGCTGTGCCCTCTCAGTGGGTCACCAACACGGCCATGGGAGTGTGGTTCATCGCTGGTGATATGGACTCTGATATTCACTGGGTTTCTCGATTATAAAGTGGCTCTTTTCCCTTCTGTGATAAAGAAGTATTTTTGTGGGAAGATACACACAAAATAGTCTGTGGTTCCTGTTCAAACTTTCACCCACAAATTTTGCGTCTGTTGACGCAAATTCTTGTCTGATCGATTATTATCGTAACTGTTGCCAAATGAAGCTTTTTCTAAATTCTGTCTACATGTATTAGCTGAAATTCTACTAAAAGTACAAGCTTTTCCTTTTTATTTAATATCATTACAGACTGACTCATGGAGTTTTAGTTTCAATCGCTATAATTCATTGCTATAATTTAGTCTGATGCTCAAAATGTCCCAATTGGGTCAGCGGGAGCTCCCTCGAGTTAGCTTGTGCCCCCTTGACGTGTCCCTGTCATTCTTTGAGTGCTGCCTTACTTCCTGTCACATCAAACTGTTCTAAGCTCTTTTTTCGTTGTTGTTCCTCACCCCAGCCCTGGAATCAGTCATTTCTCCAAGGAGTCATGATTCCTGGTTCCTTTTAGGGGAGACAGCATTTAGAAACCAAGCTTTGGGCTACTGGGGTGTTTGCAACATTTGTGAAGATTAAGTGAGTCCAAGTTTAGTGAAGGCATAGGGAAAGAGCACTCTCGTTCTCAGTCAGGGAGAGAGTGATTGGTGCAGGAGTTTAGGAATGACATTTGGCCACACCTGTCAAATGCAGGCTTGGACACAGCCAGGCCACGTGTGGGAGTCTCTACAACCCAAATTGGCGTACAAATACATAGAAGCAACACATTGGAAGTAACCAGTGTCCGTCGACACAAGGTTAGCTAAAGAAATCGTAGTACTTTCTTCCTAAGGAAAAGTCAGCATATGTTGGAAACAATGAGCCAGATTTAAGTCCATGGGTTATTATTGGATAAGAAGTAACTTACAGACTCCCGTGTAGAGCCTGAATTTTTTCTGTTTAAAATAAGATGTGTGCATCATACATACGAGTGTGTTTGTGTAGGGAAGGCTCTGAAAGGACACGCTCTAATCTCCTAGGTAATGCTATCCCTCTGAGTTATGGGGAGAGGGGGGTGGAGGTTGAAAAATGGGAGCAGAAAATTATACTTTTTATTTCGTAAACTTCTGAACTATTTGAAGATTTTATAGCAGCCTCGTATTTCTTTCATAACTTAAAAAAAAAAAAAAGCGTTAAGAGATAATAGGTAAAGAAGAGACAAGCCAGCTCCCAGCCCAGGAGACTCACCAGTATTTCTGAATAGAAAAGTAGCTTTAAAAATAAAGAAAAAGACGTTCATCAGAAGTGGGGTCAGTCAGCTTTGGAAACAGAGGAAGAAAAAAAGAAGGAAAACCTTGGCAGTGTTTGCTCATACGTGCCCTGGAGCAGAGGAGGGGCCTTGGCCCAAGGTCTTGGCTCTCTGTGGAGTGGCCCCACAGGCTCTCCCAGACTCTTGAAGATTCCGGGTGTCTAGTCCCCAGTTCTGATCCTGGCTCCCCGCCCTCCTTTGGAAAGTAACTGGCTTTCCCGGAGTAGTGCATGGAGGGAGAGAATGGGGTGGCCAGGAGGCTTGGGACAAGAGGCCTGAGACCTGGGTTGTGCTGCGCTTCCTGGCTTCCTCATCTTATAGATAGATGACACCACCACATGTGATTATGAGCACCCAGAGCCACCCTTTCCGAAATCACATCCTGGGTCACAGCTTACCAACTTGGACAAGTTCTCTCAATCACTCGATATCTTCGTTTTGATACCTATAAGAGACCCCCCACGGGGCTGCAGGAAGATAAAATGAGTAAATATGCCAAGTGCTCAGGAGAGTAGCTGGCATGTAGTGAACACTCAAAAAAATGAAAAACTAAAACAACATTTGTAATTATTAGCAATCCTAGCTGTTACAGCGGGCACACCCTTGTCTCAGAATGTAATGGAAATGCAGCTAGAGTTTCAGTGTTACTCGTGATGCTGGCTGATAGTTTGCCGTAGTGGTGTGCATTCGCTAGGAATCCTTTCTATTACAAGAATTCCAAACACAGCAGCTTAAACAAACAAGGCTTTGTTTTGCCTCAGTTTACAAGAAGCCTGTAAGTAGAAAGATGCTGGCTGGTGTTCAGCACCTCAGCCGTGTCAGGGCCTTGTCTCGGCAAGTGCTTAGCCTCTCTTTCATGCATTCTGCCTCAGTGTTGCAACATGGCTGCCCCAACTCCTGGCATCGCATCCACCTTCAAGGTAGGGAGAAGAGAAATGGAGCGAAAACCGGAAGCACCAGCCACATTTGGCTCTTCTATTAAGAAAGCAAGCCTTCTCAGAATCCCCCAGCTGACTGCCAGTTATGTCTCATTTACCAGAACTGTGTCATTTGACCACACTTAGTTCAAGACGGGCCGGGAATATAGTTCGCTTTTCAGCCTCAATAGTGCAGATCATAATGGAAAGGAGGTCGGGGATGACCTCCGCAGAGCCTGCCACAATTTCTTTGTCCTATTAAAGAAAATTCCGTGTGACCATCTTTTAGTGGATCAGGAGCAGGTGGTGGCATTCAGCAAATGCTTCCTCAGCAGTGAGACCTTTGTAGTGTTTCAGTCCCTCTCCTGCTCTCGGGGTCCGCCTAAAGAGAGGCCCACCTGTTGTGAAACAGGAGGGGAACCTCTAGCTACATGGGCCAGCTGGGAGCTCACATTCTCTTGGGAACTCAGCAAAGCTGGGAGTAGTGCAGACCAGGATCCAGGGCGTCCAGAGCCTCCAGATCCAACTTCCCAACTCAGCCAACCCCCTGCCAGAAACTGCCATCGCTGCGGCGGAGGGAGCCAGAAGCAGTCAGGCTGCTGGCCCCAGCCCTTGGCAGCGAGGGCGCCTCTGCTCATTTCCTTCTGGACTGGAACCTGTTTTGCATCTTCCGGGCTCCCAGGAGCACGGGGCAGGCCGGCCTGGAATTAGGCGGCTCCCATGTGTGACAGCCACAGCCTCCCTCCACATCCGCTGGGCAGGCCAGGCTGATGGTATCTAGTTCCTGAGACCCTACAGTGAACCCAGACCCCAGATACTCTCTCCTGATAACAGCCTCGCCTTTTTCATCTCTTCTAACGAATACCAACCACTGGCTGAAACCCAAACTCCTGGCCGAATACCAACTCCTGGCTGAAAACTTGCTGCTTCCCAGAAACGAGCCTGGTCGGAGACGGATGGTGGAGGAGGAGAAGCCGGCTGCGTGCCCGGGGCTTCCTGCCTGCCCCCCGGGGAGCTGAGCGCCTTCTCTGGGGCCCTGTTCCTCATCAGTAAAGTGAAGGGAGCGGACCAGAAGCTTCCTGGGATTGCTGTCCTCTGTGCACACTCGGTGGTTCCCCTGGCTCACCCATCACCACGTGCCGGCTCTGAGGACAGCCATGGGCCACCTTTGGCAGGAAAGCCACAGCCACGGTCCCAGGTCTTGAGGAAAGGCAGTTTGTTATTTGTGAGTTTGTGGGAAGTGCACCACGAACACATCTGCACCAATGGAGGAGATGATCTCTCTCCTAGAGGCCAGAAGAAAGGGAAAATTCGATTTTCCCTGACACCCAGCCCTCCGTTTCTGCTCCTACTGCCTGTGTTCTTGGCCATTGAGAGGGAGCAAATCCTCCAGGGCACAGATGAGGAGGAAGGGGAACAGAAGCTGTTTCAAACAAGGGACTGTTCCGCAATTCAGTAGCAAGTTTAAGCTTTCTTTCAGAAGGACTTTAGCCCCCTGACACGGCAATACGTTGGCTGCTCAGGGCACCTCATGTCCTGTTTGCACCACCTTGATCCCGCTCCTAGTGGATGACTAATCCCTTTCCTCCACAACGTCACTGCCCCACGCAGGCCTTCCTCGCACACCCCTCACACAGCCTGTGAGAATGTGCTCTCACTGACTCCATTCTCCAGATGAAGAAACTGAGGCTTGGGAAGGTAGTCCCTTGCCGGAGACCATGGCCGGACCCTGGGCCTGAGCCTGATCTCGCAGCCAGGATGTTCAGCTCCCCGCTGCTCCCTCAGCAGTGACCAGCCGCTGTGTCCCCAGAGTCCCTGTCCTGCCCCCAGCACTTCCGAGGGTCAGTCAAGGGTGTCTAGGGCTGGCCGCCACTCCGCTCTGTAAAGCTTATCAATCTATTTCTTTTCAGCTTCTCAAACGCCACGTGAAACAAGGCTGTAGATGCAACATGAGATTAAAGGCTGAACCTCGTCCAGGTCAGGAAATTCCAAGGGCAGTCTCCCAGCTCGGCTCCAGCTCCCTCAGTCACCCCCAGGGTGACTTGTCTGCCAGCTTGCGCGGTGGGATGTCAGGGGACCCATGCGTGCCGCAGGGGCACCCGCACCCTCCGGAACTTCCTGAGGATCTGATGCTCTGATTTCCCAACCGGCTCTTAAGGACATTTCCAGCTCCCTCTCTCGGGACAACTTCCAGCCAGCCTCCCTCATTGCTGTGTCCTGATGTTTCCTTCTCTAGCCAAACCATTCCCATTGGGTTTATACACTGCTATTTCCCCATCTTTAAGACAACCCTCTGTTGTACTCACTTTGTTCCTTCACCTGCTGCCCTATTTCTTTGCTCCTCTTGGCAGTCAAACTGGTTCACATTGTGTTCCTATATGTGGTTTGCCCCTTGAACACTCTCTGGAGCCCCCGGCAAAAATTCGTGACACCCTCACTGCCAGTGACCCTCGGGTTGCTAAACCCAAGTCGGCGCTTGGCCTCACCTTACAGACGTCAGGGTGACTGAGCTCCCCAGCCCCTGGTCCTCCACACTGTCCTCACCTGCATTCCAGGCTCCCTACCCTGGCCCTGCCACCCCCTGGCCTCCCCTCCACTCCCTCCTGCCTCCCGTCTCATGGCTCAGAAAGTCTCCACATGCCGCCCTGCCCAACCACCTCAAGTTCAGACGGGCACCCAGAGCTTGAACCCCAACCTCCCGGCCTCACCGGGCCTGCTTGCCTCCCCCTTCCTTCTGATGCAAAAACAGCTCTCTTTCCTTACACACACCTCTCATCTGGTCGCCTGTGAAGGAAACCCAGGACCTGACACCTCTGGTCATCTCCCTGCTGCCTCCCACCTGCCCAAACACTCTTATTACCCCCTGAATCCTGTTGAAATGTGCAACTCTTCAAAGACCACACGGCTCCCTTTTGCAGAGCTCAGAGCAGGAGCCCAAATGCTAGCATGACGCCCCCAGCTGCTCTCTCCCTTCCCTCTGCCTCTTGCCCCTCTTGTTCTGTTCCTACAAACCTTGTCTCCTGAGCTCCCACAAAATATGTGTCCCCGTTTCTAGCTCTGCCCCTGGGGCACCATGGCTCTCCCTTCTTCAAGTCTTATCTCAAATACCTCCTTCCCCGGCACCCCATTTTAAACTGCACCCCTGGGGCGCCTAGGTGGCTCAGTTGGTTGAGCGTCCGACTTCGGCTCAGGTCGTGATCTCACGGTCCGTGGGTTCGAGCCCCGCGTCGGGCTCTGTGCTGACAGCTTAGAGCCTGGAGCCTGTTTCGGATTCTGTGTCTCCCTCTCTCTGACCCTCCCCCATTCATGCTCTGTCTCTCTGTCTCAAAAATAAATAAACGTTAAAAAAAATTAAAAAAAAAAATAATAAATAAATAAACTGCACCCCTTACCCTGGTACTCTCTATTCCTCCCTGTGTTAGTCAGCTTTTGATGAGTAACAAGTGAGCCCAAAACCTAGTGGCTTAAGAAAACAACATTTGTACGTTGTTATCTCACAGTTTCTATGGGTCAGGGATCGGGTGTGGCTTGGGTGTCCCTCTGGCTCAGGGTCTCTTGTAGGTTTCAGTCAAGGTGTTCGCTGGGCTATGGTCACCTCAGGGCTGGATCTGCTTCAGGCTGCCTCATGAGGCTGTGGGCAGGAATTGGCTCCTTGTGGGCTGCCCTCAGTCCCTTACACACTGGCCCACCATAGCACTGCTCCAACATCAAAGTGAGCGAGGGAGAGTGGGAGTGCATGTAAGAGACTCCCAGGCATTCGCAACCTAATCTTGGAAGCAACTTCCATCATTCTGCCTGTTCTGTTCATAAGAAGCAACTTAGGGTGCCCGGGTGGCTCAGTTGGTTAAGCATCCGACTCTTGATTTTGGCTCAGGTCATGATCCCAGGGTTGCAGGATCGAGTCCCAATGTCAGGCTCCATGCTAAGCATGGAACCTGCTGGAGATTCTGTCTCTTCCTCTGTCCACTCCCCCCACCCCACCCCCGTTCGCTTGGGCTCTCTCTCTCTCTCAAAAGAAGCAAGTCCTAGGTCCAGCCCACACTCAAAGGGAGGGCAGAGGGGAATCACACAAGTATGTGAACACCTGGGGGTGTGAATACCTGAAGCCACTTCTGACACTGGCTACCACACTGTTTTTCTTCTCATCTAACAGACTCTACAGTTGGCTCATGTGTTTTCTTCATGGTCTGTCTCCCCAAGTAGAATGCAAGCTCCCTGTGGGCAGGGCCTTTTTGTGTCGTTGCAGGCTGTATCCCTACCACCTCCAACAGCACCGTCACAGCACAGAGCAGGTGCCGAGTAAATGCTCGTTGGGTAGGTGCTGGTGAACTTCAGGAAGCACTTTACGATGCAGCGTGAGTAACGGCCATCCACCCCCGAGGGTACTTTCCCTGGGTTACAGAGTGATCTGGTGACAGGCACTGAAGATTGTTCTGTAAAAGTAGGAAAGGCTGGGGCCATCCTGATTACCACAGCCACGGCGGCCAAGAGATCACAGTCCCACCCCCTCTCTGAGCCTGGGCCTTGCTCCTGGGAAGTGAGACTCAGTCCCAGAGCTTGAACTCATAGTCTCAAGGGCTCTGTAATGGAGTTGTGCTAATTTCATTCTTCGAAACTATGTGTTTTAAAATATTTTTAAAAATCATCATTTGTTAAAAACATACTTAGGAGACAGTTTGGCATTCTCTGCCAAAGCTTTAAATGCACCCAGCGAGTCCAGAGCCTGGAATATTGATTTTTCACTATATTCACACATGAAGGCAAAGCCATGTACAAAGGTGTCCAATGCAATTTTGTTGACAGTAGCAGAAGAATGAGAACGCTCAATGTCCTCAGGCAGGGCAGCGGTTAAATAAACTGTGGACCAGCCACACAGTGGAATTGCACATGGCTGTAAGGAAGACCAAGGTAAACCAGATGTCCTGCTGTGGGCGCATCACCATCTCGTTCATTCATTCCACCAGTCAATATTTGTTGAGCACCTACTATGTTCCAAGTATTGTTCTAGGCACTAGGGACACAGAAGGCGGAGGTCCCTGGCCTCAGAGGTTTACATTATAGTATAAAATCATATACAGGTGCAAAGATACATGCAAACAAATACAATAATGAAATATAACAGGGTTCTAAGGAAAGCAAAGCAGGCCAGGGATAGTGTGGGAGCATATGACTAGGAGAGGCCTGTTGAGGAGCAACATCTGAGCAGACACCTGGGGAAGTGAGGGAAAGGCCAAAGCATGCAGGACCAGTGCCCCCAAGATAGAGGGAACAGCCAGTGCAAAGTCCCCAAGTACAAACACACTTGCTCTACTCTGGGAAGAGCATATCAGGCCAGAGGGGCCCAAGTAGAGGGAGGAGGAGGAGGGTGAGGCCAGGGAAGGTGGGTAAGCTGGGCTGGGGGTGGGGGGGACAACCATCCATCAGAGCAGGCTCCACTCACCCCCAGGCTGCAGCCTCGCGTAGGGCAAACTGACATATCAACCCCAGTAGGTGGGGGGCCTCCTCCATGTGATAGGGCCTTGCTATTTTCCAGCATCACCCTGGGGCTGTGGGGAGGACAGATTAGGAAGGGGTGAGGACAAGGGCAGGAGCCCCAGAGGAAGCCGCCATAATGGCCTACAGGGGACATCAGCTTGGACCAAGGTGGCCACGACCAAGGTGAGTGAGTGAGATTCCGAATATGTTCTGAAGAAAGAACCAGCAGAATATGCTGCTGGATCAGATTTGGGGAAGGAAAGAAAGAGAGGAGCCATGGGTGACTCTTTGTTTTTTCTCCTGAGAAACCGGATAAATATGGGAAGGCTGAGGGAGAAGCAAGATGTGGGGGTGAGGAAGGATGCAAGTCAAGTTTCTTTTGGATGCATTCCACTTGAGATGCCTGCTTGATGTCCGTGTGGGAGAGGCCACGGAGGGCAGGCAGCTCGGAAAGCAGACTTCACGGGGAGGAAAGGCTGAGGGGATGGCTGGGCAGCCAGGCCTGGGTGAGGATGCCGAGGAGTGGGTGTGGGTAAGCAGAGGGCCCAGTATGGGGGTCCTTGGGGACACTTTTCATGTTTAGAAATGGAGGTGAGGAAGGCACACGGATGAGGAAGAGGAGAGCCAGAGGTGGCGGGATGGGGGCAGGTGTCCAGGAAGCCAAGTGAGGGAGGCCTGGGGGAGGGTGGTGGGCACGTCCAGCACTCCCAGGGACTGAGTGGGTGCAGAGGGTCACTGCAGGCCCAGCTGGGTGGAGGCCTTCGGCCTTCAGGCTCCAATAGGGACAGAATCGGGGGAGTGGCGGGGGCCACGAGGAGTGCGGGGGCCAGGAGAGGATGCAGTTAAAGAACGTACCATTGTCAAGGCAAATTTCTGTCAAGGGAGCAGAGAAATAAGAGAGAGGCATGGGGTCTTGGAGCTTGGATTTCCATAGGAGGAGCATCGCAGGCTGTTTGCATTCTGAAGGGAATGTTCCAGTAGGCTCAAGACGGGGTGTTGGTGGGAGGGGGGGCGCAGCCGAAGGACTGGAAAGGTGGACAGGGCGGGTTCAGGAGCCGTGGCTAAGTGTGTGGTGCTTCTCCTCCAGGGTTCAGGTTTTGCCAGGTGAGTAGGAGAACACAGCATTGTTGGGGTCAGGGTGGGGATGTACATGGAGCGTCCTGGTCACGCTCACTTCCCAGGGCCCTTACCCGGGCCCTGCTCTGTGGGTTTGCCGCACCACCACCCTGGGCAAGGGGCACCACTTTGAACCACTTTGAACATGAGGCTTGCAGCTGAGTTACAGGAGCTGGGTGCTCACGAGATGCAGCTGAGGAAGGCTTCCGTAAATGGGCAGGTTCTCCACCAGGGGACCCAGGGATTAGTGACGGGCTGACCTGCAAGAGAACATGGGGGCCGGATCAGGGGTAGGAGAGGCTCCAACTGGTCCAGGACCCCCACCTTTTGAAAAGCTCCCCACGTGGCAGGGTTCAGAAAATGCTGACCGGGTAAGTGAAGAGCGGAATCCTTCTCCTTTTCTAGACCCTGGAGATTGCTGACGCCCCTTCCAAGTCTCAAACCCAGTGGTTTCAATCAAGAACACGGACATTCAGAGGGAACTTGAGCCAGAGGAAGGAAAGCGGCAGCCCTGCCCACTCCACCCCTTCTCAGCGACCCTGGGGTTCCCCTTCCTCCTCCAGTCCTGGCCAGCCTAAGTTGTGGCCACAGGTCAGTCCTCGTTCTGAGAATGACCAGGAGGCCAGAGAGGCCAGCAGCTGCTGACCTAGGACCCCGAGTGTGCCCAGCACTGTGCTAGGCCTTGGGGGAAGACTGAGAGAGGAGACACCCAGCACTCGTGGGCCCGGACCCTTCAACACACATTGCTCCAAGGTAGGTGTTAACCTGTGTGACAGGTAAGGAAGGAGGCCTCAAGTGGACGTGTGAACGTTGTCTCCCAACAGGCAGCAGAGGAGCAGGATGTGGGTACAAACTGCTGTCCCAGCACCTTCATTGGGTCCTCCCTCGTGGTGGGCCCCACAGGAGCCCAGCTCAGGGCACAGGTCGCTTGCACTGTCCCTTGCATGAGTGTCACAGGTAGAGAAGGGCAAGCTTGATGAGTGTGCAGACCCCACCCAAATCACATATCCTGGCTGGGAGGAGCTGACCACCGAGGGTCTTCCGCCCCTAACCCCCTGGGCAGGTGATCTCTGGTGGCCCCTACTGGGGAGGAGGCAGCCAGAGCACAGGTCCTGTGTCCCTCTCCACTTGCCCTTGAGCAGAGTGTCTGATCCGGCAACACCACCTCAGGCAGGCCGTGCTGTTACTAATGGAATCACAGCTTGCCAGGCCGAGTGACAAGATTTATAAAATGCCCCAGGCATGACGAATCCTCCCTTTGAGTGGGTCACTTGCTGAAGGAGATTCCGCTGATGACTCATTTCAGACTGGAGAGTCCTGACATCACAGACGGTCATTGCTAAGAGGACTTGAGAGAGGTGCAAGGCTGCTCTCTTCATGCTGATGGACCCATGGGGCCAGAGGGAACACAGTGCCCCATGGGGTATTGACTCAGCCTCACTTCAGTGGCAGTGGGGAGGCATTTTTGGGCTGTGTCCCCAACTCCAAGGGGTGAATCATATTTGGGATGTGCCGCCTTGACCCAGAGTCCCCAGTGTGACCTCTGACCCATGGTGTGGCAGGCTGCATTTTCCAAAAATGACCACAGCAATATTTCTCAGCTACGTGTTCTTCCAGAATCTCACCACCCCCATTAAGAGGATTCCATCTCCACTCTCCTTGAAACTGGGTGGGCCTTTGTGACCTTTGTGATGAAAAGAACATGGCAGAGGGGTGCAGGGTGATTTCTAAGGCTCGATCACCCTATGACTTTGACTGCCATATTGTAAGGCCCCAGATCCCTGCTACGGTGCCAGGTGTCTTTGTTCTGGCCAACAGCTCCAGCAAATGTTGAGGTTCTGGGCTGACACACCGGCAAAAGCTTCCACCCCGCGAGGGAGCCCTCGGATGATTCCAGCCCTGCCTGCAAGCCACCCCAAGCTAAGCTGAGTAACGCAGAGACAAACTACCCCAGCCAGCCAAGTGCTGCTCAAATTGCAGACTCGTGGGCAAAAGAAATGATGCTGTTGCTTTAAGACACTCCACTGGGGATGGTTTGCTATTCAGCAATAGATAACGGGAACAGTACCCTGGGTGATCTCTAGGACTTCCAGGGATTTCTCTGTCCCAGGGATGCAGCACTGACTCTGTAGATGACTGAGAGAAGACTCTGGGTGAGCATAGGGCTCCTTGTCCTGGGGGAACTTCCAACTGGAATGGATCTGTGGGAAGAGTGGAGAGCGACATTCAACTGGATCCACCATGCGTTGGGTGGGGGGAGGGCAGGGCAGGCTCCATGCCTGGAAACTCTGGCTGGGGTTTTCTATTCAATGGGAAATGTTTTCATGCTAGCCAGATGCTAGGCATTAGGCTTCTGAATTAGATATTTGGTCATTTTCCCAAAGGTTGTGAAGTCTCTGAATCCCTTCTGTGAACCTGCAGCAAGCTGAGTTCTGGCCTGAAGAGAAATTGCTTATTTTAGGCCTCCACTGAAAAGCAGCGGTAATGGGGCTGCTGTAAGAACAAAAACTGTCACTAAGCTGAGTGGGTCAGTGGGGCTTTAAACAACACATTGACATTCTCCGGAATAAGCTTCATCAAGTGAAGGTCTGTGATTTTATTTAAAATACATGTTGTATGATGACGCCTACACCAGTAATTCCCATGAAGTTCTTGCTGTTAAAATAACACTGACCTGCTATTTTGTGAAAGGACAAGCAAGGGCTCAGTAGCCTGTTCCCTCCGTCTCTTTGGCTGGATGGTGGTGCCCTAGATGGGTTGCCATGGGGTTCCTGATCAATGTCACCGCCATCGGGGACATTGGGGAACAGAAAATGTCACCAAGATGGTGGGAGATGTGGGCTGTGGCTCCCTGTCTGCTCTGCACCTCAACAGCCCACACACCCAGCAATTCTGTGACGCCCATCCCAGCAACTGTGGACCCAACCTCCCGTTTGGGCCTCCCCCCCTAGAATGCACCAGGCAGCCTTCCCCACCAGCGTCTCCTAAACCACTGAGTGTAGATAAATACATTCCAATTTGTGAATCCATAAAAACAAACTAAAAAAATTAAAACCACAAAAAATATCTGAAACACCAACCTCCTCACTAAAATAAAAACGAATAAAAGTAATAGTGCTCTGGGGCATCTGGGTGGCTCAGAGTTGGTTAAGCCTCCAACTTCAGCTCAGGTCTTGATCTCGCGGTTCATGGGTTCAAGCCCCGCATCGGGCTCTGTGCTGACAGCTCGGAGCCTGGAGCCTACTTCAGATTCTGTGTCTCCCTCTCTTTCTGCCCCTCCCCTGCTCGCACTCTGTCTCTCTCTCAAAAAATAAATACACATTGGGGCGACTGAGTGGCTCAGTCGGTTAATGGTCTGACTTCGGCTCAGGTCACGATCTCACAGTTTGTGAGTTCGAGTCCCGCGTCGGGCTCTGTGCTGACAGCTCAGAGCCTGGAGCCTGCTTCGGATTCTGTCTCCCTCTCTCTTTGCCCCTCCCCCACTCGCGCTCTCTCTCTCTCTCAAAATAAATAAGCATTAAAGAAAATTTTTAAAAATAAATACACATTAAAAAAAAAAAAAGTAATAGTGCTCTAAGTTCATTATCATGAACTTTATCATCTGTATCAGTTTCCTGGGACTGCCACAACAAAGTGGCCCAGACCACAACATAAATGTGTTCTCTCACAGTTCTGGAGGCTAGAGCTTCTGAAATCAGGGTTGATTCCTTCCGAGGGCCGGGAAGGAAGAATCCATTTGAGGCTTCTCTCCTCAGCTTGCGCCTCATCACGTCATCCCTCCCTGAGTGTCTCAGCGTCCAAATTTCCCTCTTTTTATAAGGATACTAGTCGTATATGTTTAGGGTCTACCCTAATGACCTCGTTTTAACTTGATTACCTCTGTAAGGACCCTATCTCCAAATAAAGTCACATTCTGAGGCACTGGGGGTTAGGAATCCAACATATGGATTTGGAGAAATACTTTTGAACCCATGACATAATGCAAAGAATAATTTGTGGATTTATGTTTATCTCCTTAGTGTGATTCAATACGATACTATGGTAGCCCAGACCAGCCTTGTGGGCAGCCCCGCAGCCACGTCCAATAGGCAGAGGGCAGAGGGCACTACCCTGGAGGCTGGGAGGCCTGCTTTGTTCTATAGCCTTGGCCAGTCTCTCCAAAGGCCTCAGTTTCTCCATCTTTATGATGAGGCTTAGACTGGGTGGTCCCCAGGGGCCTTTCTATGCCTGAGATTATTCAGGGTCACTTGTCCCTAACATTAGACTATAGCATGGGGGCTTTCCCTGGGTTGGCCCAGTGTGAGCATGGGCGGCAGTGTGGGGGGACACACAGGCTCTCTCCTGGGCTGCTCAGTGTGGGGCACACAAAGGAGGCATCAATAGGTCTCCCTGGGAAGGGCCAGGTTCTCATGTCATCAAAAACAGGAAAGCAGGCCTTTCCCCGCGATGTTCCTTACTACTAGCCTTGCAGGAATTTTCCTTAAGGAATGTGTGGTCGGAGCTCAGCAGAAACAGAGGGCACACCTGAAGGGCAATGACTACGGTTCAGTGTAAGAGCAGAGGGCTGAGCAGAACATGGTGAGAGGCTGGCATGGTGGGGAGCTGGAATCCCTGATCCCTGACACAAGCTAGGAGTCCAGATCTGGTAGAGCGTAGAGGGAGAGGGACCCCCAAGGGGAGGTGGGGCTTGGCAGAGACGGGCTTGGGGAGAAACCCTCCATCCTCCTTGAATTGGTCTCCTCCAGGGCCTTGTATCAGGAGACAAGTGGTAATGTGTTCCTCTATCCCTCAGGAGCAGGTGTGCGAAGGGTGGAGAGCAGGGAGCCAGCCTATGGGGGGGTGGGGGTGCAGGGGGGGGCAGACACCACTGTGTGAGGCTGGAGCCTGGCTGGCCCTGATGCCACTCGCCCACCTGGCTGCCCAGGTGGGCATATGCACAGTGGGGTAGAATTGAGCTAGTATGGCCCTCACCACGAAGGAGTGAGTATACCTCACCACTCAGCTGGCATGGCAGGCAGGCCAGACTGGCAGCTACAGTGAGCCCTAGCTTAAAGCTTCCCTGCAGAGAAGCACCCCAGGGACTGGCCAAAGGGCTTGGACTTCCATCTCCTGGAGGGAAAGAGTGGACCTCAGATTAGGGGTAGTGAGAATGAATGGTTGTTTAGGCAAGCGTCAGCTGAACCAAGAGTTTGGAGCAGTAATTCTCACAGAGCAAAGATGGGTGTGTGTGATTGGTTACCATTAGGAGGTTCACCAGAGCCCCAGCCCCCTGGGGCAGGGGGGAGGATCCCACTGCTCTGGGCTCAGGCAGCACCTGGCCCTGTCTACCCTGCGCTCTTCTCCTCTGGCGCCTCCTGTAGCCAGGAGGGTTGGGGGTGGGGTGAGTCCTAGTGAGGCGGTGTCATAACCCAGGCCTCCAGAAGCCTGTCAGCCACTGGCCTGGCACTCACCAGAGAGGGAGAGGAAGGGGAAGACAGGAAGGTGAGTGGGCTTAGATGTGTCCCCTGCTCCCAGCAGCCTCCAGGGCAGCCATGTGCTCCCCTGGGCTCCTTTCCCCAGCCTGGAGGCAGGAACAGCTGAGTGGCCCCATTTCTCATCCCTATTGATTATGCCACAGAGCCCTACAGCACAGAACGTAAATCATCATCCCCAGGGTATTTAACCCAGGGAGGGTTAGTTGGAGGTGGCATCCCTTATAAGTCCTGCATCTGATGTTTTTATATTAATTCCTATAGTGGCCAGATTAATTTTTATTCCACTGACCGTTATCTCTTCTTCATTGACTAGGAGACATTTCTAAGCAGTGCATATCTCGGTGAGTATCAGTCATTTAGTGGGGTGCTTCCTCTCGCTGCAAGGTTTTCATTAAAGAATGAAAACTCCTTTGTTCCAAAGCCTTAGTCTTTGGAAATAACAATGCACAGGCCAGCCAGAGTCCTTGCTGCTGCTGCCGCCGATGCGTGCTGTCCTGGAGGGGCCTACGTGCCTCCAACTAAGAGCACAGGATGCCCTGTCCCCCTCTCATCCCTTGGCTTCCCCAGGCCCCCATTGGCCATACACAGGTCCTGAGTCAGCCTTTATCAAATGACCATGGCTTGGCAAAGCCAGTTCTCCTAGAACTAAGGTCATCAGGATGATGGCAATAGCCATCTTGCTCTACAGACGGGAGAAATGCATTTGCTGTAGATTCCCTGAAGCCTAATACTGTGCAAGAGTCAAGCCACGGATCATGCATTGAATCCAGTCCAACCATGGAAATAAACACCCTATTTGCCTGCACTGTGAAGGTGCTGGACGCTCCCCATCCCAAGCAGACTCCAAGGGGTCTGAACCTCACATAGGATCCTAGCTGAAGAAACGAGTGTTAGGAAGAAACAGAGCTGGCTGCAAATGCAGGTGGGTCCTTGCAGAGGAACACAGCTCATGTGTTCTTGGTGGGCCCCCAGCAAAGCCAGGACCTTGGGCGTAAGTCAGGGGTGGATAGAGGCTAGAAACCAGGAGGTGACACAGGGGAGGTGGAGAGGCCCGCCAAGGACATAGTGCACTGTTCAGAGTGTGTGTGTGTGTGTGTGTGTGTGTGTGTGTGTATGTGTGTGCCTTCCACCCTGACTGTCATCCACCTCTCTGCCATCCCACTTGCCCTGGAACAATGGATCCCACATTGTGGGCCTGGAACCAGCAGCACTGGCAGCTCCTGGGAAGTGGTTATGAGTACAGTCTCTCACCCCCACCCATGTCCAGAGTCGGAACCCAGGGGGGCAGGCCACATTGTGTTTGATCAGCCCCCCACCAGAGTTTGGGAACCAGGAACAATGTGGCATGAGAGCTCCAGAGAAAGAACACCTGGGCTTGCACCTGAGTGACCTCACCTGTAAAGTGGGACACCATTACCACTTGAGCAGGTGCTGTGACCCTGAGTGAGTTGGAGGTTCCAGGTCAGGGCTGCCTACAGGTAGTTTCTCAGTAGCGACCTGTGAGCCATTCTTATTCAGGCCCCTCTGGGGCTTGCTTCTTTCTCTAGGAGGGATGATTCAGCCTCACCACCCCCTCTGCCCCAAAGATTTACCTCCCAGAGCATCTTATTCAGAGGTCAGACATGCGTAATCAAACCCTAAACCTCTAGGATTTGGAGAATGCTGATAAGTTACAGATGTAAATAGGTAACGAGCCAACACCCCAATCCAAGCCTGGGTGTCAGCCTGGGAAATAAAACAGAGGTCATTGCCTTCTGCCCCACACAGGCAAGGTCACAAGAGCCCTCAAAGATTATACATAGTTTATGGGCTGCTTTCAGTCTGTGGGCAGCTGCTTCCAAGACATAACTGAGAAAAAACAAAAGGGTTGTAAATGGTGCTAAGAAATCAGCTGCATCCAAGTGCCTGGATCCTGCAAGGAAATAAATTATGAGGCAGGAGTAAAGCTTTAGAAGATCGTGGGTACTTTGTCTAATCTGTTCTCATCTACCCATTAGATGGACTCCTGATCGGGGTCTTGGAAGGTCCCAGGGGCTGAGGAGGTGAGTTCAGGGCCCTGGTAGGGGAAGGTGACCCTTGGGGTGGGGGGACGGACCCAGACCCCAGCCTCTCAACATCCACCTCCCTGTCCATTCACTGCCTGAGCCAGCCAGGACAGAGCTACCAGGACTTTGACCACATACAATCCCATTTACACACAAACGCCCATCTTGGAAGATGGGGAGATCCTCACAAGTGGGGTCTGAGGCAGGGAGGGTCTGAGACAGGTCCCTGAGGGCCAGGCTAGGAGATGGAAGATGGAGGGGCAGGGTGGGAGGGCAGCATATCCTCAGAAATGGAAAAACCGAGGCCAGGCTTCTCCATTATAGCAGCCGGAATTGTTGAAAATGTGCTGAAAAAGTCACCTCGGCAATCAATGTTGAGTCTTGGTGTATCGATTGAATAGAACACTTCTGCTGCCCCCAGGAAGACAGCACAGACACAGCTGTCCCTTCTCTCTTGGTCCCTACCACCCCCAGTGCTCATCAGACAGCTGTGCTAGGAGGCAGCTTACCTGTGCCCTCAGAGCCTGCACTGCCTTGAAGCCTCTCAGTTCCATCCGCGTGTTTACTGGGAGCCAGGTCATGGATCGCAGTGGGCCCCTCCTGGTCCTGCCTCAGCTCTGTGTGCCCCAGCTCACCCACGATGGTGGGAAGACAAGCCTGAGGTCAGGCCAGCTTGGCCAGGGACACCCTTCCTCCACCCCACATCCCCAGCCTAAGCCACAGCACAGGTGATCGGGGGCATAGTTCTTTGGTGCTGGACCCATTCAAGGATGGGTTGCAAGTCCAGGAGGGCATTCACCCCCTCATAATGTAGCCCTCGTCCTGGGGGGCAAGGCGGGGGCTGAGAGCAGGGCAGCATATGCACAGGGGTAGTGGCACCAGCCCCACATGTGAGCACTTGGTGTCCAGGCCAGAGCTGGGCAGAGGGCAGCTGCAGGACCCGGGGGTCCGGGCAGTCCTGGGGCAGAGACTGGGATGGGCAGGTGGGGGCCTGTCTCTTAGCTGGAAGGGAGAAGCTTCCAGACATGACTGCATTTGACCTTCTTCTTATGTCTCCTCTCTCTGGCATGGGGCCCGAGGTGAGCTCAGCTCCTTCATACTCCTGGGCTTCAGTGTGGGGAACTTCGTAAGATTTCCAATCCATAGAAAATTGCCAATCTCTGGAAGCCTCAGGGGGACCCACGTACTCCACACAGAGCCCTTCTCCTTCCTGAGGACCAGCCATCCAGACTCCTCCGGAGGAGGGGGAGGGGGGCTGGGGGCAGGGAGGGGAGCTGCTCTGAATGAAAAGGACACTTCTTAGCCACTAAATCATTTTCCCAAGAGACCCCTCCCATCCCTCACCCCTGCCTGGAGCACTGAGGTCTTAAGAACCTTCTTGAACATTCCTCAGTTGAGCAATCCCAGCCCAGGGCAAATCCCTAGAGAACCTGAAAAGGAGAATGCACCCCTGGCTGAGAATCCTTGTATCCTTATGTTTAAGGGGCCAGAGGGAAAAGAAGGATTCTGAGCTTTTTAAGAGAGAGTCTCTCAACAAAACACTTCCTGATGCTTCTCTGACACTAAAAACCTATTAAAGTCATAAACTTCTCCTACGGAGCACTTCTCAAAAATGTATTTATCTAAAGGGCATCTGTGTTTGGTCTCAAACTCAAGCGCTCCAAATGTCAGGCCCCAAATGATTTATTTGGGGCGCCTTTTTCTCTCCCTGCAAGTTATTCTACAGCTCAAGCCCATGGTCATGTAACTCCTTCCGGTGATTTTTACAGATGGCTTTTAGTCACACCAAGGGAGGCAGCCCAGAGGAAGAAGGGGCACAGGGGCATGGGGGTGCACGTGGGGAGGGGGCAGCAGGACGGATGCTGTCTCAGCCCAGGACCCCATGCTCCCCCACCTACCTTCCTGAGCACACCGCCTTGCCTTGCCCAGGCTGTCCCCACCACCGGGAGGACTGTTTCCTATAGCTGGACATTTAACCCATGCTCTGAATCCTCACTGGGTCCCCAGTCAAGGGCTCAGAGATAAATCCAGCACAGTTAGACCAGAAGGTATACCGGGT
Source organism: Prionailurus bengalensis (assembly GCF_016509475.1). NCBI lineage: Eukaryota > Metazoa > Chordata > Mammalia > Carnivora > Felidae > Prionailurus > Prionailurus bengalensis. Next base: position 49,487,540 of record NC_057351.1, on the reverse strand, counting down.
CCCCTTTGGAGTATCTATGTGGGTTGGGAAGAAGGTGCCTTAGAGCCAAGACTTCTGAGTGACAAGTAAGGAGTTGAACAACAGAGGGGGCCAGGAGGAGGTGGGAAGAATGTTCCAGGCAGGAGGAACAGCCAGTGGAGGCCAGTGGCCAGGCAACACGTGGGGAGTCTGAGACCATAGTGAGGGTGGGGGGAGCTCACTAGCAGAAGGACAAGGATCGTGGAGAAGGGCCAGGTGCTGAGCTCCCAGCATCAGCGAGTAGGCCCTTGGGTCTCAGGCTGCTGCACAGAGTCCCCTGACAGCCCTTCATCACTGCATCTTAATATGCACGAGCTCATCAGCCCCTCTGCGAAGAGGCCCCTGAGAGCTGCTGCACTCTGCCTGAGGAGGCCCAGAGTTTCAGGAGGGGTGGTCAGGCCCGGGGCTGGACCTGGAGGGAAACAGCCGTGCCCCAGGGTGAGGGGTACCTACGGTGTGCCCCAGCAATGGTGCCCTTCTCCTTGGGGCTGTGGCCTCTCCAAACCACAGGAAGAAGGCTTCTGGATCAGAGAGCCCATTGGTACCACACTGGGCACCCACATGGTCTCTGGCTAAGCAACTCAGAAGGCTCTGGTTGCTCTGCCTTCTGGGGAGCTTTGTGCCAGGAAGTCTAGGAAGGGGCTGGGGAGCTGTTTCTTAAAGCTTCACTGCCCAGTAAGTCTACTGGCCACATGTGACTATTTAATTTTACATTATTATAAATACAGTAAAATTTAAAATTCAGTTCCTCAGTCCCACTAGCCAAATTTCAAGTGCCTGATAGCCATGCTTGGCCATCACATTGGACAGCACAGAGGAGAATGTTTTCATCATCACAGAATGTTCCACTGGACAGCACTATTCTAGGAGATGAAGGCCAGCCTGGAAAACTTCTGAGCATGCAGAGAGGGGACCCCATCTGGCCTGCATGAGGGGTTTGCAGCAAGGGTGCGAGCTCTGGGCAGGCCTAGGCTCAGGAAGCAACCCGGAATAGAGGCAGTCATCTGCCCAAGACTGGCCTGGGGGTTCTGAAATAGCCTAGAAAGTTCCGCAGGAGAACTCCAAGCTCGGGGGCAAGTAGGTGCTGTGCTCCTGGGCCCGTCTGCAAACACAGCGGCTGTGAGAGCCACCCAGTCTATACCTCCAAGCTCTGCCAGCCCCCCTTTCCCCAGCCCATCTATCTCACAGCTACTACCTGCACCCAGGCTTGAGATGCACCTAGAAGTTGCACACCATGCCTGGAGTGTCAACCCACGCCATCCTGGGCAAGGATCCTTCAGAAGCTATTACAGGGCATTAAGTCAATGGACTTCCTATTTGTCAGCATTCCAACAGCACGGCGGACGTTTTTGGCTCCAAAACACTGCCCAGGCCAGAGTATTTGCCCTGCAGAGACCAGAGCTGCAGAGACCAGAGCTGCAGATTCCAGAAGGCAAGGGTGAGGCTGCTTGAGGAGACGCTCTCCTAAGAAGACCAACTGTGGCATCTCACTTCTGCTGGGGCAGAACTCCAAGGCCCCTTCCCACCTCCAGCACCATCTCCAGGGAGAGAGCAGCGCTCTCCCCAGCAGCTTGCCCCAAGTCAGCTCCCTGGGGCAGCCAGCCCTGACAGATGTCCTCCCCTGTGTACTTTCCTGTCTGGGGTCACTTTAAGATGTACTGCCTATGTGCTTCCTGTGTTGGTAACGGTCTGCAAGAAGCACCATGAAGGGAAGGCCTTTGTTTTATTCGCTGTCGGGTCTCTAATGCTGAAAATAGCACGTAGAATATGGTGAAGTGCCCAGTAAATGTTTGTTACATAAATGAACTCTTCAAGAAGGAGGGTAAACGGGAAATGCGCAGATTGGGTAAAGTACGGATTCATGCATGAGGTTTTGAGCGAAAACAGATCTCAACTTGATCAATTGATCATTTTAGGTTCTGTGACTGGGGAGGGAAAATAAGAACAGTGGGGGACATTAGGGGCTCAGATGGCACTTCTCCCTGTGGGCCCTCGTTGGGCTGCTGGGTTGCTTCTTCCTCTGCTTCCGCATCTTTCCCACAGAGCAGCCTTTCCAGCTGGTCCCCCCCTGGCTCCACCCCCCCCCCCCCAGGCAGGTGATTCTGTGCTTCCTGTAGCACACCGCTACCTTGTCATCAGTTTGGTGTTCCGTTGTTTGCTTTTTTTGTGTTTTGTTTTCCATTTGGGCCATAGACCAAATCGAGAAGCATCATCCATCTTGCCTGAAGGTTTTGCCATTTTAGTCTTGAAACCAAAGGAGAAGTCGTCAGTAAGTTTTGCTCTGGTAAAGATAAGCTTAATTTTTCATTCGCCTCCAGCTAATAACCGATGGGGAGGTCCTCCTGCGCTTTCAGAAGCAAAAGGGAAAAGAAAAGGCTTCCTGGTGACAGGATAATTTGTCAGAAAGTTATGAGTGAGTACAAGCAGGCCTGTATAGGAAGTGTGTATTGAATAATATGACACACTGGCTTCTAATTGCTGCTGCCTTTCTGATCAATAATACATGTTTTCAAAAAGCCTTCTGTTTGCATTTACACAATGGGCTGTAACTACTGCAAAGGATCCATTAAGACCTATTTTAAAAAGTGCATTCGTAAAAACTTGTCTAAATCTGCATTACAAGGCAGATTATGAAACTGCCTTGGGAGATGTTTTTTCTAAAAGGCATTCAGGCCACATTTGCTGGACTTGCCAATCTGAGCCCCTTAGTATCTCCACAACGCGCCTGTCAGCCAGGATGGGCCTTCTCCTTGGCGTCCACGTGATGCAAGAGGTGGGCACGGTCAGGCCAGAGGCCCCACCAGGCTCCGGCCTCCTCAGGCCAGCGGTGCCCTGGAGCTGGGGACTCAGCTGAGGTGGGGCACAGGCATTAATCAACCCAGCATTCCCGAATGTGTAATTACATGGCCAGATAAGTGCTGCAGCGTCCAGAGACTCTGCGGTTCCAGGGCTCGCTCTGTCTTTCCACGGAGAAGGCAGCTTGTCACGTGGGGTGGGCGAGAGACGGGGGCCAGGCTCACGTGGCCAGGTTCGCTTTCGCCAGCCCCAGGCGGTGCGAATTGTTCCTTATGCAGGTGGGGAGCCAGAGCACAGAGAAGCAGACAGCTCAGGGTTAGGAACCACCTGCTTTCTGTGCTACCTTAGCGACGTCCGCTGACCTCTTTGGCCTCTTAGCTTCAGCTTCTCCAGCGGATGGGAACCAATGATAACAGTGACAGCTCACATTGACTGCATGGGGACTCACTGGTTCTCGGGCACCTGGGGGGAAGGAACTCTGCTTTCCCTCCCACCTAGGCCCAGAAACACTGGGAACACGCCCAGGTCATACAGACAAGGACATGACTCAGACACGACCTGCAACCTTCGCAGCACGCCAGGACCCCTGGCCTACCACCCGGATGGCTCCCTGCCCTTCAGAGGAGCCCTTGGAAGAACAGTAAGAAAAATGTCCATTTCCTGCTGAGCCAGGAACTGTGCTGATCCTGTCCAAACCTCGTTTGGGTTTAACTTCACATCCCTGCATTACTATTATTATTTATTATTATTATTATTTTCATGTAACAGGTGGAGAACCTGGGCCCCACTGATGCAGCGAACCTGGTTCTTGTGCTGGTGCAAAGGAGTGGAGGACGGGGCACCTGGGTGGCTGGGTCAGTTGAGCATCTGACTCTTTGATTTTGGCTCAGCTTGTGATCTCACAGTTCTCGAGCTGGAGCCCGGCATCGGACTCTGCGCTGACAGGGCCTGCTTGGGATTCTCTCTCTCCTTCCTCTCTCTCTGTCCCTCCCTCCCTCCTTCTATCAAAATAAATAAGATTGGGGCGCCTGGGTGGCACAGTCGGTTAAGCGTCCGACTTCAGCCAGGTCACGATCTCGCGGTCCGTGAGTTCGAGCCCCGCGTCGGGCTCTGGGCTGATGGCTCAGAGCCTGGAGCCTGTTTCCGATTCTGTGTCTCCCTCTCTCTCTGCCCCACCCCCGTTCATGCTCTGTCTCTCTCTGTCCCAAAAATAAATAAATGTTAAATAAATAAATAAATAAATAAGATAAAATAAAAAAAAGAAAGGAATGAGAAGAGATTCCTTTGAGAGAAGCGGGGGAGGGAAGGAGGCGAAGAAGGGGAAGGGAGAACAGAGGAGGGAAGGGAGTTGAGGGAGGAAATTCAGAGGAGAAAAACAAGTCTGTTGGGGGGGCCCACAACAGGAAGGGGGAGTGGGGGCAAAGAGCTGAGGTCAGGCCCTCTGGGTGGAGGTGAGTTACACGGGGGCTCTGACAGACACGCAGGACCCAGTTGCTCGTGCTCTGGAGCCCTGGGCTGGGGCCTCAGGCACCTGCTCCTTGTCAGGCCCACCGGCCAGATTGAGGCCCTGTCTGCAAATACCAGCTGCGGGTGGCAAGGCAGGCAGGCGGGGCCTGCTCAGAGTAAGGTGAAGAGCGTCCCTGCGCCATACCCTGCGAGCCCAGTCCTGGTGTGTTGTGAGTGTGCCGTGGGGACAGCATATTTACATATTTAATTACGTGGGTGGGGAGCCCCACTATGGGGCCCTCAGAGCCAGCTGGTGGGCCTTGGCTCTTTTGGCAGCTGTGCCTCGAGGAGGGAAAACCGTGCAATGGCAATAGACCTTCCTCCCTCTCGACACCCCACTGGGGTTGCAGAGTGTACTGGTAGGGACTATTGATACCCGCGTTTACAAGGGGGAAAGTGAGGCACTGAGCAGTTAGCTAACAGCACCCACAGTCAGTCTCAAAGTCTATGCTTCCGGCCACTGAGTCAAGCTGTCTGCAGGAGGGACTGAGACCCTCTGCCGTGCTCACTCTGACCACATCTGGCAGGAGCCTCTGTCGGTAGTTCTAGGAACGGCTGCCTGGTCTTTCAGTGCCCCCTGGACTGGGCTGTGTCCCCTTTCCTGCAAGGCCCCCCAGGGCCAGGGTTTTCTGTCCCTGCACTCAGTGTCCCCCCCTAACAGCTGGCCTTCTCAGCTCCCCTGGACCTCCCTGAGTCCCCATAGCCACCTGGGTCATGGTCACAATGCATCCTGCCCAGCCTCGTACTCCCAGCAGCAGCTTCTCCCCACTTGGGCAAGCCTGTGCTGGGTGGGATCCGTTTCTGTGTTGGGCTTGACCTCCACCCTCCCTTCCTTATGCTGTGTTTGGGGGCCAGACCCAAGGGACTCCAGGTAGGCCTCACCTGCTCGGAAGCAAAGACTGCCATTGGGAGCACATGTGAGCTGCCTGCCCACTGAGCACCTTACCCTGTGCTGGCGACAGGGTCTTGCAGACACTATTCGCTTCTCAGCCCCCATTTTATACATGACAAAACTGAGGCTCAGAGTGGTCAAGGACTTGCACAAGTGGCAAAATAAAAACTCAGGTCTGACTCACTTCAAAACAGAATCCCCTATCAGAATCTCTTGGGGAACTTTTTTTTAAGGTGGATTTTTTTGTGGAGGTGGGGCCCAGGGATCTATCTATTGATTAAACTTACCCTGGTGATACTCCAAGGGGGTCTGTGGGCAGCAGTGGGGAGCGCTAACAGACAACACAGTAACGCACCCCCTCCCCAGATCCCAGAAAGCCTCTCAGTGCCTGTGGGACCCCACACCCCACAACATTGTGGTCTTTTGGGGCAAGGATGCCATGGCCAACTCCTAAACCTGGGCAAGACAATGGCCATGATTTCTTGAGCACCTGCCACTCAGGTCTACCCTCAGGTGTACTCCCTCTTTTTATCCTCACTCTTCCTTCTGAGAGGGGGATGTTTACGGTTGGGGAAACTGAGGCTCAGAGAGAGATGACTAGGGGAAGCCAAGACAGGGAGCAGGAACCTCCTGCAGGCTCTCCCAGGCAAATGTCCCAGGAGCCCCTGGGACAGGAAGTTAGGAGAAGGACTTCCTGGGAAATCACAGCCTGGCCTCTTTGGATTGTACCCCAGTGTGACCTCTGACCTCCCCTTGTGGGTCCTCAGGGAGACCACATCTATTTCCTCTCTGCTGATTGAGGAAGCTCCTTCCTGCTGCTCTTATATTAGGGATCCTGAGCCAATGCCCAGGCCCAGACAGGGCTGAGTCACTCCCTCCCTGCAGTTCTCAGGCTAGCAAGACCAAGCCTTCACCTCTGCCCTCTACTGGATGCCACTCTGGTCAGGTCCCTGGGCATGCAGCGGGAGACGGTAGGAATGTCCATCTATGTGAACACAGGCATACGCACATATGTATAAATGCGTGCATATGCACCTCTGTACAGGAGTTTACATATGAAGCCTCCCAGGCCTTTTTCTAAGAAGAGGGCAATGCCCCACCATAGTGTCAGGTGAGGCACTGTGAGGTGGCCCAGGCAGGACCACAGCCTCAGCCCTGAGACAGTCACACAGAGCACAACCAAACATCCAGCCTGTCCAGTGTCAGCCATGGCCTAGCCAGAGTGGTCTCTGGGAGGTGTGGGGGTGAGACTGGTTGAAAGAATGCGCCAGGCCACCCCTCTCCTTCTGCATTCTCCTGCCATGGGAGATTTGTAATGAAGAAGTCCCCCTCAGCCCCTTCCTTCCTGCTCAAGTCCCTTCCCTGGGAGGATGCCTGAGTATACAGCCTTGGCAGTCATTAGCACCAGAAGTAGGGCCTGTCCGCACCCAAGAAAACCCTCCCATGGCAAACTCCAGCCCCGTAAATCCAAGGGCCCCGGGGCTCTGGGTGGGGGGTGTGGCAAACAACACAAGGTCTGGTGGCCACAGGGTGGCTCTCCTGAGCTGGCAGCACTGTGCCCTGGCCTCCCGCCAGCAGGCTTGCTCTGGACATCTCAGCTGGCAGAGCCCCCAGCCAGCTTCTGTCTTGGCACTTCCTCCTGCCTGCGAGGGTGACTTCACTTTGACTTCATATCTGCAGAGTGATGTGCGGATCTCTTATTCAGCCCTGAAGGGGGCGGGGCTTTGTGCGCAGCAGGCAGAAGAGACACTGAAGTAGGGGCGCCCCAGGCCCAGGAACCCTCCCACCCCAAGGCTCCATGGGTTTCTATTCCTCTTCACCTAAGTGGAGACCATTCCTCAAAAGACAGCGAGGAGTGGTAGAACAGTGGACCTTTCCCACAGAGACCTAGAATCCAACCGCAACCTCACTCCAGGACCCCCATGTTAGGGGCCCAGAGTCTCCCCCTTTATGGGATTGGATGTGTTCATGGGTCTCATTTATTTGGGCAAAAATTAAATTACTTTGGGCTCCAGCTCCTTCCTGCTACTTGCTCTCCTACCCCGTCAGTCCACATTCTAAGAGTTCTTCTGTTTGGGAAAGGACACCTGCCCTCCAAACACTCCATTAAGCTGCCAGTGCCAGGCCTCTCTGAAAGGTGTGCCCAGACCCAGTTTCCTGCTCCCATTGGTTGAACCAGTCCTAAAGAGACGGGGATCACAAACTAGCCCCAGGAAACGTTACCCTATCCTATCCCTCAGCGCGACCTCGGACTTTGTAAGCCATACGCCAGGCTCGCTCCAGGAGTGCGCAGAAAGCGCTCAGGCTCCCCTTCCCTTGCCCAGGCTCTTCCCCTCCTCCCGCCGGGCCCCAGGAGAGGCCGCGCTCCCACCGCGCCTCCCCCCTCTGAGAAATGGCGGAGGATGCGCTCCGCGCCGAGAGCCTGGAGGCGGGGCGCCCGCCTCGTCTCCTTGTCGGATCGGGCGCACCCCTACCCAGTCCGCCCTGACTCCTCATCTCCGCCGGGTTTCCCTGCCCTCAGCCGGCGGGCGGCCGGAAAGAGCGGAGCGCGGGGACCGCAAGCAGGCGCACCGGCTGAAAAGAGTGGCTGTGCGTGCAGAGGTGCGCTCACTGGGGCTGCGGGTGGCAGGCCCGCACCCCGCGTCCAGCACCTCGCTCCTACTCGTACCGGGCCCGGCCAGCATCCCGCGTCTCGCACAGGTTTCCTCTCCGCGCCCGGCGGGATCCCCACCAGGCGCCCGCTGCCGGTACCCCGAGCCCCGCCCTTACCCCCGCACCCCGCCCGCACCCTGGCCCCGCCCGGCCCGCCCCTGGCCCGCCCCCCTCACCGCCCCGCCCCGCCCCTGCCCACTCCTCCGGCGCAGTCCGCGCCCGCCCCGCCTCAGTCCCGCGACCCGAGCCCGGCGCGCAGCATCGTGGAGCAGCCGGAGTCCGCGCCCCGACGCTCTGCGCCCGCAGTGTCCGCCGTGTCCGCCGCGTCCGCCGCGTCCCGGGCGGGCATGGGGCGGCCAGGCTGACCGCCGCACCCCGCCGCCGAGACCCCCAGCCCCAGCCAGCAGCCCTCTTGCTGCGGCCCCGGCGTGCGCGGGCCATGGCGAAGGCGACGGCGACGGCCGGCGCCGCGAGGCTGCGGTTGCTGCTGCTGCTGCCGCTGCTCGGCGAAGGTGAGTCCTGCCGGGGACCGGTGCCCGCAGCGGCCGGGGCGAAGTTGGCGCCCGGCGCCGAGCGGCGGAGTGGACGCGCTCGGAAACGCCTTTCTCTTTGCGGCGGGCAGCGCGCTGCGCAGTTGCCGGCCGCCTGGGCTGGGCCGGGAGCGAGGTGGAGCGGCCGACCCGGCGCCTCGAGGCCCAGACTGGGCGGGTCTCCGGCCAGAACGGGACGTGAGCCGGGCCGGGCGGCCGGAGTCGGTGTGCAGGGCCCGAGCCGCAGCGGCGCGTCCCAGCCTGGTTGCGCCCCGCGCCGCGGCCGCGTCTTGGAGCGACCCGGACGGATCTTGTCGAGGTTTTCGGCGCAGGTGGGGGAGGCCCGGTGAGGTAGCCCCAGAAAGCCCGCGACTTGGCGCGGGGAGTTCTGTCTTTGCAGATTGTTGCGTCCTGGTTTCCTGCCCTCGCTCCACGTCGGTGCATTCCTCCTCCAGCTCCTGGCCCGCCAAGGGTTGCGGAGGGGATCTGCTCTTTTGTAAAAGGTTGCTTTTCCCTCGTGCGTTTTTGCCGCCCTAGTCTTTAAAAATTCGAAAAGCCCATGGTTTCTGGGAGGCTGCCCTCGAGGGCCCGCTCTGACTGGCCCAGCGCAGCCGGCTGAGGCCCCGCCATGGCCAGAGTTCCAACAGGCAGCATTAGAGCCGCACGCCAGGCAGGGCCACCTAAGGGAACAGCCTTTGGGACGGAGAGACCGCTCCTGGCCAACCTTTACCAAGCGCTTTTGATCATCCTAGAGTGGGGCAGGGCTATGTGCCGCCAGCCAGCGTAGGGGCTGAAAGGATTAGATGTGGCCTTGCCAAGGCTGGGCACCGCCCCCGATGCCAGACTGACAGAATGAATCCTAAGGCCATAGAATCTTTGATCCCCTTGGCCATACATTTTAGTGTCCCTGGAAGAGTCCTGATTTGATCTCCTCCTTCAATGCTTTTGTATGCACCAAGTTTCTCTCTGACAGGGAAGCCTGCCCGCCCCCACTGCTTACAAAGGACTTTCCCTCCTTGTGGCCTTTGGGAACAGAAGAGGTGGTGGTCCCTTGCCTCTAGCCCCTGGTCTTGCTGACTCTGGGTTCACAGGCCTGCCCCAAGGCTTCATTTGTGTGACTGGATCCTGGGTTCCACTGGTAAATACTGAAGCCAGAATGGGTTCCCAGCCTGCCATGGGGAGGGCAGGGGAGAACCTCTTTCCTTGCCCTGAGGAGGAATGTAGGGGAGGGAGCCTGTTTCCGGTATTGGGACTCTGGGGTCACTGGGTTGCAGGAGGAGGACCCCTAGGAAGCTGCAGTCGGGGCAGAAGTAAACACAGACAGAATGTTCTGAAGATCTCTTGTAACTCTGAGTTGCAACTTTGTATGTGCTCTTCCACAGCCATTAGCTTAAGTGGGGTGCCTGGAAAGGCTTCAAGGGCTAGACTGTGGGGCCCAGGTTGCAAGAGTCAACCTGTGGCACTTGGCATGAATGTAGTTGGCTTTTTTACACCTCTGGCCCACGCAATTTGGTGGCCAGACTCTCCAATCCAGGGCAAGTGAGCCTCCCGCCCCGCCCACCTTTCCCTTGGGATGACCAAGGTGCCATGATTGGCTGGTGCTGAGGGTGGAGAAGTGGGCCTGCAGCACCCACAGGAGACATCTGGGACCTTTGGAGAGGCACATGGGCACCCTTCACTTGAAGCAGCACTCCTGGAGCTCGTGAGCCTGGCTCTCGTTGAGCTGCACCGGATGAGCCCTGATGCTGCTCCAGGACCCACCCAGGCTGAGAGCAGCTCAGCCTCTGGGCGCCCTCTTGTGGATGCAGCATTCCGGTGACCAGGCCTGTGGCTCAGGGGATGTGCTGGTCTCTAGAGGATGAGACCTTCCCCCTGTGGCCAGACAATTCCCCAAGGCAGGAAGCTCTCTTCTGTGCTGGGAGACTGACAGGATGGGAGCAGGGAGGTGACCCAGATGAAGAGGCAGTGGCCTAAACCAGAGCACAGCGGAAGGAGCCCCACTGCTTCAGGGCTGGCCAAGAAGCGGGGGACGGGGATGTCCGGAGCAAGGCCATGGGACATAATAAACAGACCCCTGAAACTTGTTCCCCTTCCACATGTGCACAGTGTCATTGTGTGTGACCGCATATACCTTAAGAGAAAGGTGCTGACACAGACTCCTCTCTCACATCCTGGTGTCCATGCATGGGTGCACACCCACAGGGTGTCTCTCTCTCTCTCTCTCTCTCTGTCATACACACACACACACACACACACACACACTCATAATGCTCATCACTAGACACGCTCCTGCCCTTTCTCAAGGATATGTGATCATGACACCTATGGACACACACACACTCCCACAATGAGTGAGGCCTAACCCCACTTGTACTCCACCCTCGCCCAGGGAACCCAGCCCCTGTCACTCACACGTACTGGGACCCCACATATATACATAGGAACCCCTGCCCTTCATCCCCTCATACACTCAGGGACACAGCCCATTGGCCCCGGGGATCCTGGAACCAGAGTTGGGAACTTCCATCTAAGACTTGTTCTTGGGAGAGTCTCTGGCCCTTTGCTGCTCAACACAGGTGCAGCCACGCTTGTGGCATGGATGAGCAGTTAAGTCCCAGCCCAAGGCTCTCCCAGCCTGACTCCCCGTGTAGCACCATTTCCCCGACTCTTGGAGTTCCTCAGCAGGCCTCACATCTCTCGCCTTTCTGGCCTGTCTCCTTGGGTGCCATTTTGCTGAGCACCTGTGGCGTCAAGGACGGACCTGCCCTCTCCACCTGCAGACCCCTGGGACTTTCAGCCCCTGACACCAAAGAAGGAAGAACTTGCCATGACTTGGCATGCTCCCCTCCAGGATGCCAGGCCCAGCCCTCTGTAGTGTGGCCTGGGCAGGCCACTTATGCCTGGACCAGCAGATGTCAGAGCAGCCATGCTGGGAAGGCTGCCTCACCTACTTCTTACTTTCTTTTGGACCCTCCCTCTTTTGGGCCGGGGACTAGTAAAAGACATGTCCTCCTTCACCAGCTGACCTGGACCCCTGCCTTCTGTCTCTTCCACCCTAGCCTGCGTCCCCACTATGCCTCTCTGACCTCTGGGAGCTGCTTGCATCCCACAATGCCTGCCCTGGGCCCTACCAGGGCCCAGCCTACCCAAGAACACAGGGGATGGGCTAGCTGATGGGCTCCTAAGGGTGGGGCCTGCAAACAGCAAATGAGGAAGTTTATTGAGCCCATCGCTAAATTGCCTTTATTCTGCAGAATTGCTTTAGGGATGGCTAAGTAAATCGCCGTTGCCTTGATGGTGTGAAGAAAATGGGATGCATTCACCTAATGGGGAGCTAATGGCCTTTTAGCCGGGGGAAGAGAAAACTAATTAAAAATTATGGTATCTGTTAAAATGGAGCCCAGGGTGCCAGGGGGAATGGAAGGCCCGGAAGCTGCCACTTCCCCCGTGGCCTTACCCCTCTCTGTGACCTGAGGGAGGACTCCTCTGTCCTTGCTCTTAACTGGGTAAGGCTGAGGAGGAGCCACTCCAGGGAACTCACAGCCTGCTGGTCCTCTGCGGAGCACTGCCTGTCTGCCAGCTTCCTGTAACCTCCCGAAACCCTGAGGGACATGGCCTTGGTATCCCATTTCGCAGGTGAGGAAGCCGTGCCCCACATCACCTGTGGACTCCAGCCTATGGAGGAGATTTAGTGACTCCTCACCCCTAGTCCTACGCCTTTTGGCAAATGCCTTCTCTGAGCCAGTGGTGGTGGGGACCAGGGATGGGGCTGAGGAGCGCTCCTGGGAAGGGAAAGGAGCCCCGAGCCTGCTCGCCCACCGGTGACTCACCTGCTCGGGGCTCCAGGCCAGCCCAGGCATGGGAGGGAAGTGTGGCACTGTGCTCGAAACAGAAGATCATCTGGGTCGTGGCAGATTTCTTTGGCTGGACCATTGCTTTAGCTGATGTCTGGGAGTCTCATGGGTCTAGAGACAGCCACCAAGCATGGCCCTGTCATAGCCGGCCCCAGGAGAGGGGTGTGTGTGCTCTTGTGTGGCAGAAAGGGGTCTCTGTGAGGGTGCAGCCTCTGCACCCACCCTCTGCCTGGGGACGCAGTACCTGACCGAAGCTACTGTGCCGAGGTGGGGGGGGGGGTGGTGCGGGGCTTCAGGAGGTGTGGGTACAAGTGTGTCTCCGTATCCAGGACGGGGCCCTCCTCCCCAGGGCTCCAGGGCACACTGGGAGGAGAAAGTGCCCAACCAGTACCCAGGAAAAGCACAGAGTTGGAGAGGCACTCCCCCACTCCCATAGTAGTGCTTCCTTCTGTCCTGTGGAAGTGGCTGCATTTCTGCTGCGGAACCATTTCCCCCTTCCTGTGGGTGTGGGGGGGGGGGTATGTTTCCTGTGTGAAGGCCGTGCTCTGGCTCCTGACCTTGGCAGCACTCAGCTCAGGTCCCCCATGTCTTCTTCCTCCTCCTCATGTCCTCCTCCTCCTGTGGCCCTCCTCTTCCCTGTGTCTTCTTCCTCCCTGTATCTTCCTCCTCCCCATGTCTTCTCTCCATGCCCTCCTCCTCCTCCCCATGTTCCTCCCTGTGTCCTCCTCCTCCTCATGTCCTTCTCTCCACATCCTCCTCCTCCCCACATCCTCCTCCCCATGTCCTGCTCCCCATGTCCTCCTCTTCCCCATATCCTTTTCTCCATGCCTTCCTCCTCCCCCCATGTCTTCCTTCTCCTTCCTGTAGACTCCTCCTCCTTCCTGTGTTTTCCTCCTCCTCCCTGTGTCCTCCTCCTCCCCACATGCTCCTCCCTGTGTCCTCCTCCTCCCTGTGTCCTTTTCTCCATGCTCTCCTCCTCCTCCCCATGTCCTCCTCCTTCTCACATCCTCCTCCTCCTTCTGATGTCCTCCTCCTCCCTCTCACATCCTCCTCCTCCTTCTCACGTCCTCCTTCTTCCCACATGCTCCTCCCCATGCCCTCTTCCTCCCTGTGCCCTCCTTCTTCTTGTGTCCTCCTCCCATCCATATCCTTCTCTCCATGCCCTCTTCCTCCCTGTGTCTTCCTCCTCCTCCCCGTGTCCTCCTCCTCCCCACATGCTCCTCCCTGTGTCCTCCTCCTCCCTGTCCTTTTCTCCATGCCTTCCTCCTCCTAGTGTCTTCCTCCTCCTTCCTATATACTCCTTCCTGTGTCCTCCTCCTCTCCACATCCTCCTCCTCCCCACATCCTCCTCCCCATGGCCTCCTCCTCCCCATGGCCTCCTCCTCCCCATGGCCTCCTCCTATCCATGTCCTTTTCTCCATGCCCTCCTCCTCCTCCCCGTGTCCTTCTCCTCCCCACATGCTCCTCCCTGTGTCCTCCTCCTCCCTGTCCTTTTCTCCATGCCTTCCTCCTCCCAGTGTCTTCCTCCTCCTTCCTATATACTCCTTCCTGTGTCCTCCTCCTCTCCACATCCTCCTCTTCCCCACGTCCTCCTCCCCATGGCCTCCTCCTCCCCATGGCCTCCTCCTCCCCATGTCCTCCTCCTCCTCCCCATGTCCTCCTCCTCCTTCTCACATCCTCCTTCTTCCTGTGTCCTCCTCCTCCTTCCTGAGTCCTCATGCTCTTCCCCATAACCTCCTCCTCCTCCTGCTGTCCTCTTTTTCCCCAGTGTCCTTCTCTCCATGTCCTCCTCCTCCCCATATCTTCCTCTTCTTCCCAGTGCCCTTCTCTCCATGTCTTTCTCCTCCTCCCCATGTCCTCCTTCTCCTGCCTGTGTTTTCCTCTTCCCCATTCCCTCTCCTTCCTCCTGGTGTCATCCTCTGCCTCATTTCTGCAGTTTCCCCGAGTGAGTGGTTTAATAGTAATAGTAATAGTGATCTACAGACACTCCCTGAGGGACCGCCTGCTGCCTAGAGAGCAGGGCTGGGGATGCCCCTGGGGAGACAACAGAAGGGCTCTTTGACCTCAGAGCTGTCACTGTGCAGGGAGGGACAGGCAGGAAAGGAAGCACTAAGCTGTCACTTACCCCAAAAGCATGTGTGTGATTTCAGAGGTGCTCAGCAGGAGCACCCTGCCCCCTGAAGGGCAGGAGAGGGGGGGAGGGCACTGGGCTGCCAGGAGGCAAGTGACCCTCCCAGCTGTGGGCTGCAGTGTGGTTATGACAGCAGGGGATCACGCATCCCTGCTGGGCTCCCTCCTCTTCCCTGCTCCCTCTCCTCAGCTTTCCGTAGGTCTCTGAGGCCTTTCTTCCATGCTGTGTGGGTCGGGGTGCTTCAGCCCCTAGAAGGCTGTGGGGTCAGTATGGCTCAGAGAGGGCACACCCAGGGTGGCCCTCTGGTGGCCTGGGGAGGGCGCTCCTGAGAGGCTTGAAGGGGTGGAAATGCCCGGGCCTCCCAGAGCCCACCTGACTTTCCCTTCCCAGCCCCAGAGTGGCAGTCCAGGCCTGGTGTTTGAGGGTTTAAGGGAGACTGTGACTTCTGAGGCAGGGCTCCACCTCACCTCAGAAGACCTTAGAAGACCCCTCTTTGGACCAACACTCCAAGACACTTGGGAGCCCTGTAGACTGGGCCCTCCTGCCCTCCCTCCCCACCCGATCCTCCTACCATCCACCTTTCCTGAGCTCTGGGACCAGATGAGGGCCTGGGCTCCCATCAAGCTCAGACTTCACAGCTGTGTTTTTGTAGGGGCCCCTGGGACCTCCCTTTGTCCCTGAGGCTGGAGGCTATGAAGCCAGTGCACCCCTGCACTGTCCCCTCTGAGACTCTGGGCCAGGAGGGGGTGGGACAAGAGGAGGCAGCAGTGTGCCATTGTTTCCTCAGCTGGAGCTGATGCCCCTAGAAAATGCGGTTGTGGGGGTAGGTGACACTAACAGGACCTTGAGGGAGACAGTTTAGGCACCACCTGGGCCCCCAAGGAGAGCAGGTGGCCAGCCGCGAGCAAACACCTCTGTTTGCCTTTGCCTTATGAGTGGCTCCACAAAGTACAGCAGCCCAGGCACCGCTGCGGAGAGGTCACCTGTGCACTTGAACAGGTGTGTGCCCACCTGGTGGGCTGGCTAGTGCAAGTTGTCCATGACAATATCAAAGCCGGGGGCGGGGGGGAGGGCAAGGCTAGAGTTCTGTGTTGGGCAGGGCTCAGTTCTGGGCCCAACTCAGGGAAGGTGCCTGTGCCCCCGTAGGCCTGGGTCCTAGGGCCCCAGCCCTCTTCCCAAGTTCAGGCGCTGGCCGCTGTACCTCACGGCCATCTTGGGCCTTTGCTCCTATGCGACATGGGGTGCTGATGTCTGTGATCTGCAGGGCCCAGGGCTCCAGAAGTGCTCAGAGAGCAGTATGGCCTGGGGGGCCGGGGCAGGGGAGGGGGAGGGAACGCAAGGGTGTCGAAGCTCTGAGCCCTGCCCCAAGCACCAGCCAGATTGGAGAAAGGGTTCTGCTGCTTAAATAAGTTAGAAGGCCCCTGGCAAGCTAGTAGCCACCAAAGCTGGTTCCAGTGTCCCATAGGTGGCTGTGTGATCACCATAAAATTGCAGTGATTCTCAGCCTTCCAGAAGGGGGAAAAGAAAAAATGCGATTAATGACCCCAAATCATTAATGGCCTACAAAATGCTGGGGGAAATGTGCACTCTGTGTGCCAGGACCTGGGGGTGGGGTGTGTGAGGGTGTTGACCTGGACGTGTGCAGAGTGATGGGGCCATCCAAGAGTCTAGAGAGTTTATTCCTTCAATTTCTCTTGCTGGTGAAACCAGCAAAGACACAGAAACAGTGAAATGGTTCAAGACAGAAGCTGGGGCTGCTCCTGGGTGGGTGCGGGTTTCTCCTTGCCTGCTCCCCCGTCCTGCCCTCCCAACACTGGCTGTGGGGCATCTTCGGCATCTTTCCTTTCCGGGGAGAGGAAAGGGTGGAGTCGGGGAGTAGGGCACCATTCCAGCAGCCACTTAGTGGGGTAGCCACCCTCCATCTCCTCACTTCTGGAGGCAGGGTTAACATGCACTTAGCCTTGTGGAGATGGGTGTTGCCACCAGAGGGATGACCCACGTCAGGTAGGCAGCCTGCAGGGTGGTCTCTGCAGGAGATTCACCCAGCGGGACCACAGACATGACTCCACAGAGCCTTGACGGCTCTTGAGTGAGAACCCACTCGAAGATTCTCTGCTTCCCAGCCTCCCATCGACTCCTATCTTTGAGGGCAGGTGAGACTGCACTTGGTGACAGAAAGCCCCACAACCTCAGTGATTCAACACAGTTTGTTTCCTACTAATGGTCCCTCCTGCTAGCCCCTCCATGCCCAGCTGTGTGCTCAAGGAGGGGCACAGAGCCAGGCCTGGAGGGACCCGCAGCACTCTGCCCATGTTCCACAGGCTAGAACCCCATCACATGGCCCCTCTCTCCACAAGGGAGGCCCAGAGTACAAAGGAGGGCATGGCGGGTGGGAGGGCACACACCGGGGCACCTGCCTACACTCTTGGGGACCCCTGCTCCCGACACGGCACCCCTGCGCACGGACTCTTCCATGGCAGTTCTCCTGGTCAGCACAGCCAGGGCCTGTGTCCTGCCCAGCATCTGCCGGAGGGAAGGGTAGCAAATAATTACAATTTGCTTCTTTTTGGAGAGGTAAAATTCACATAACATGAAATCAACCATTTTAAGTGAACAATGCAGTGGCATTCAGTATGTTCACAATGTTGCATAGGTATCACATCTATGTAGCTCCTCAACGGTCTCATCGAGGCAGAAGGAGACCCCAAATGCATTTAGGCACTGCCGTGTATCCCTGCAGCCCCCAGCCCATGGTAACCACTGCTCCGCATTCTGTCCCTATGGGTTTGTCCACTTCGGATATTTCACATAAATGGAACTTTGTATCCGGCATCTTTCTCTGAGCATGATGTTTTCAAAGTGCACCCACATTGTAGCATGTATCAGTGCTTCATTTCTTTGTAAGGGTAATATTTCCTTGGATTGTAAATATCATGTTTATTTATCTGCTCATTTCCACCTTTTAGCTATTGTGAATAATGCTGCTGTGAATATTCACATACAAATACCTGTTTGAGTCCCTGGTTTCACTTCTCTTAGGTGTGTCCCTGGGAGTTAGAATTGCTGGGCCATATGGTTATTCTGTTTTATTTATTGAGGAATTGCCAAATTGTTTTCCATGGCAGCTACACCATTTTGCGTGCCCACCAGAAGCGTGGGAGAGTTCCAATTTCACCACATCTTCAACACCACTTGTTATTTTTTGGATTGTTTTGTTTTGTTTTGTGTTAATTATAGCCAGCATACTGGGTACGATGTGGTATCTCATTGTAGTTTTGATTTGCATTTTTCTAATGATTAGCAATGTTGAACATCCTTTTACGTGCTCATTAGCCATTTGTATCTTCTTTGAAGAAATCTCTAATCAGGTCCTTTGCCCATGTTTTAATTGGGTGGGGTGTCTTTTTGTTGTTGGGTTTACCTTGCTTCATCAAATCTCCACCAAGTTTTGCTAAGAAGCTGTTTTGTGTCATTGCATTTCATTGTGTCAGTGGCATTTCTGTTGGTATCTGAGCCCCAGATCCCTTTTGAGGAGGATGTGGATCCATCTGATGTTCAAGGTGGGAGGCTGAGTCACCATAACCCCACTGGGACCCTGAGGACATTCTCAGAAATCCTGGACCTTGAGGCCACTTTAGGCTCGAATGCCCCAGAGGCAGTGGAGTCACAACTTGTGTGTGTGAAGCCCACGCCCAGAAATCACCTTGTGAAGGACCAGGGAAAGGAGTGGTGCCAGGAATCAGCAGCCCACCCAGCCCACCTGACAAGCCAGGACTCAGCAGCAGGGGAACCCAGGGCTGCCCTGTCTTGCTAAACCTCAATCCTGACTCTAAAAATAACCAGGCAGATCCGTTGTAAGTTGATTACCGTAATTGTAGCTCTGTGATGTCATGCTGCCAGTCCCTTGAAGCCATTTTCCTGGGACAGCAGCGTGTACCGAGGCATTGCTCAGCCTTGCAGGAGGGCTGGGCAGTGGCATGGGCATCACAAGGCCTTGACTGAAGAGTGGCTGGAAGGCTGTGTGGGCCCCAGGCAGATCTGATTCCAGACTGGGGAACCAGGAATGCAGAGAGAGAACAGAGGAGAACCGGCTTCAGTCAGCAGGTGCTCTGTGCCTGGTCTGTCCCAGCCGTGCTTCCAAAGAGGAGTTCCTGTCCCAGTTCACAGCTGGGAACAGACCCAGAGAGGCAATATGCCAAGCCGGTCACACAACGAGGCAGTCAAGGAGCGTGGGCTTGGGCCCGGCTCTGCCCTTGTCTTTCTGCTTCCTTTTGCTGCACTAAAATCTCTCCTTTGGATCTAGGCCCATGTCTTTTTGCCTTACCATTGGTGGCCTAGGGAGATACCTGTGATCCTAATCCTATTCCATCCCATATCCCACTCCCCTCCCAGAGGCCACCTAGGTCAAAGCCCGTCCCAATTTCTAATGTGCCCACCATCCTGCCTCCTGGTCCCGGGTCAAGAAGTTCATTCAGTGAATGCTTCTGCACCGACATCACATAGACTCATAGGAGAATCAGAATTTAAAGGAGCCTTAGCATCGGATGCAACCTTATCATTTTATAGATGGGGAAACTGAGGCCCAGAGGGAGCCATGAGTTGTCACACATGAGAGGCATCAACTGAGGACTTGCCTGCCATGACCCCTTCTCCATACAGCTTCTCCAGCCCTGCAGTTAGGCTCCTTTTTACTCTTGAAGTTGAGGCCTTTGAGGTCTGGTGCTCCAGTGGGCTTGATAACAACAGCCAAATGCAGGTGCATGTGCCCCAGCCCTAGGCTTGTCTGGCCCCAGGTCCATGGTGTGCTGGAACCTGCCTCTCTCAGAGGCTTACCCTCCCAGCAGAGCAGACCCTTAGGCCTGCTTTGAAACCCTACATGCCCAGAGAGAACCCAGCTTTTCCATCGTGGTGGCCTTGCCCCAGGGTCCTACCTGCTGCTCACTCTGACTGCACCTGCCCTTGCTTACAGCAGGAGTAGGGAGAGGAGGGGGCAGCCCAAAGCCACAGGGAGGGACTGAGGGGGGGGCTACCAGTGGGAGCACTGTGACATCCCAAGCCTGCCCCACATAGGAGGGAGTGCATGCTGGGGGCAGGAGGGCAAACCTGTTCGCCCAGCCCTTGAGGAAAGGGGCTTCCTTTGAGAGGGCCCTTGGTGTTCCTCTCAGACCTAACAAAGAAGCACGTCCAGACAACAGGATGGCCTTCCGGCCCCCCACTCGGCTGCAGCAGTCCCAGTAGGCCCTGTTCTGACCGACAGGCTGCTGCTGGCTCAGGGAGGTGCCTTTGTCCCAGCCACCCTGTGTAAGTGCTACCTTCCTAGGAACTGCCCCGACCCCTCCCCTCAGGAGGTACAAGTCATGGATCACTGGCCACTTGCAGAAGCCGGACTTTGCTGGTTCCACCTTTTCAAGTATTTGGTGATAATAGGACCCAATGGGGATGGAGGGCAGGACCCCGTAAGAGTCACTTCTGGTCCAGCAGAGATAGACATGTCAGGCCCCTGGCATCGGTGGGCCCCTGCCACGTCCTGCCTGTGTATTCAGCAACCATCGCTGTGTCTGTCCCTGTCAGGCAGATAACTGCCTGAGCAGACTCCCACCCAGTCACACTTTCCTGGGCCTTCATCCCATTTCATTGAAATGTTAACAAATTTATACCAGGAAACCTCTAGGGGCACCTGCTTTTTAGAAGAGGTAAGGGAGGCATGGATCGTTATTTATGATGGCATCATCGGTCTGGTCTGTAAGCGGGTGGGTGGGTGGTGCAGGGTCCCAGGTCTCAGCGCCCTGGCTTCTCTGCGCGTGTGTGCATGGCCGTCACTGAGCAAAAGAGCTTGGTGGCCATGCATACCACCCTACGCAGGACCCTAGCTTCAGTCCTGGCTCACTGTCTGCGTGGCCTTGGGCAAGGTACTTAGCCTCTCTCTGCCTCAGTTTCCTCCTCTGCAAAGACAGGGATCATAATCATCCTGCTTCTGGCAGTTGTGTTAATTCAGTGGGACAATGCATGTGAAATACTTCAGAACAGAGACTCTCACAAGGAGTGCACCATAGAAGTCTTGCTGGTTAATGTTGCACAAGAAGAGTGCTGCATGGGGCTGGGGGCGGGGGGGTGGACAAAAATGGACAGGACCATCTCTGTTCAGGGATCTCAAGATAGGTGGCATAACAGGTTTGTTTAAGTCTGAGTCACAGTGCCCTGCTGGGTACATGAGGGACAGCTCCCCAGGCGGAGGCACCAGGGTCAAAGCCGGTAATGTCCTGGCCAGTCACCCCCAGGCCAGAGCTAGCACCCCCGAAGTCAGTTGGGACCTTGCAGCATGAGAGTCCTGGAGCCAAGTGGGCCTGGTGACCCCCACACAGTCATCAGCAGGCCACTTGGGTGGCCAATCTTGTTCCAGCCAGGCCTTGCCCTGGGTAAGAAATTAATTGTAACCTAATTGGCAGTTTCCTTTGCATAGAAGCCGGAAGGAGCTGCCAGTGAGGCTGGTGATTAACTCAGCAGCAGCTGGGAAATCACATTTGGGCAGGAGCATCCATCATCTCAGTGAGGCCACTGCAGCTGGCCTGGATGGGTGTGGAAGTGTGGGTGGTGGCTGCGGGTGCATGTAGGGTGCAGCCTGGGGCCCGGGCCCCTCGGAGCAGAAGGCTGGGCCCTGTGTGCAGAGAGTAAGCCTGGACCGCTGGCTCCCCATGCTGCCTGGGCTGTAGACCTCAGTCATTGACCTCACTTTCCCAAACCTCAACCTCAACCATGCAGAGACCCCTTCCCCACTCTTGGCAGAGGGCTACATGGATGACGTGGGCCGTGTCAGGAGACCTGGGCCCCGATGGCACTTCCGTGAGTGTGAGAGGTGAACCCCAGCTTCTGTTTCCCATCATTGAATGGGGGTGGGTGGGTGGCCGAGTGAAGTCCCTAGACTACAGCAAGAGCTTAGGCGAGGGGTGCGAGGAAGAGCTTTTCACAAAGGTAGAGGGGTGTGCCTGTGTGTGCAGAGTGGTATCTCTGAGGCAAGGGCTGGCCCCCAGCTCTCTCTTCCTCCATCCAGCTGCTCTCCCAGGATGCTGGCCACCTTTCCCAGCCAGGGCCCAAGAGGACAGGTATGTGGGGAGAACACCGCACCCCACGTTGGGTCTCCTGCCCTTCTCTACCGTGAACCACACGGTGAGGGCTTAGGCTGCAGGGATGATGTGGACCTCGAGAGCTGAGCTGGTGTGAAGTCCCTGGCCAGACAGGCAGGCAGGAGCCCTGGGCGTTGTGCTAGACAGAACCTTTGGGAACATCGAGAGCCCCAGAGCGCATTATTGAAAGCTCAGGCATCCACTGTGTGTGCCAGGATCCCCATTCGTTCCTCCCTGTGTGCCGGGCCTACCCAGCTTGCCCTTGCTGTGTGCCCAGGCACCCCCAGGAAGGCCACTCAGCCTTGTGGCCATAGTGGCATAGGCTGCCTCCCGAGGGCTGCTGGCAGCATTTTGGGAAGAAGGAATGGAAGACTGAAACTGAAGTTGCGCTGCCGTGATGTGACTAATGCCCTCATTGGGCACCAGGGAAGTAGCTAGCCCTCCTTCAGTTCCTTCTTAAAAATAATTAAGATGATAAATTATAGGGGTGCCTGGGTTTCTGTCAGTTAGGCATCCAACTTTGGCTCAGGTCACGATCTCGCAGTTCATGGGTTCAAGCCCCACGTTGGGCCCTGTGTTGACAGCTCAGAGCCCAGAGCCTGCTTCGGATTCTCTCTCTCTCTCTCTCTAAAATAAACATTGAAAAAACAATTTTTTTAAGATGGTAAATTTTATGTGTATTCTACCGTGATTAATTTTAAAAACTGGGATTCCCTTTGTGTGCCTCCCCAGATTTGTTCTTTATAAATTTGATTTGCAATTTGATCCGTACTTTTTTCCTAAAAGCTGAATGACATCACAATCCCTTGTAAAAGCAGGGCCTCCAGCTGAGACAAAGCACAGTGATTGCAGGGCGACCCTGCCTGTGCACGCACACTTGTGTGCATGTGTGTGTGTGAGTGAGTACACACATCCTGGCCAACACCTAAAGTTGCCAGTGCTCCTCAGTCCTACCAGTAAGTCATTTGCTGAGCTGGGATCAGAGGTTTTGTTCTCAGCCTGGTGGCTGTTGGCTCAGCACCCACCACCGGCCTCACCAAGATGGCCAGTGCACCAGAGGGCCCTCCACGTCCCTCGTGTGTCTTGTGCATATGACTCTCTCTGGCTCATCCTGCTGCTGACTGTCCCCCTGTGGCTCCCAGGGCCCATCAGACCAAGCCAGAGTATCCTAGCCCCACCTTCTCTCCCATCCCAAATTTGGACTATTTCCCAAAAACACCCAGCATCCCCTCCCCCATGAAACCATGTGTTTATTGGTTTGTTCCTTCCTTGTTGCATTCATTGGTTCACTCATTAGTCTGTTCTTTCAGCTCAGATGTGGTGAGTTGGCTGATGCGACTGGAAGGTGGGTGCCCAGGAGAGTGGGGAGGAGGTGAGTTGGGGCCTCACCCCTGGTGAGGAGCTGTGTTCTATTCTGCAAGCAGTGGACAGTTAATACGGGGCGTCAGGCAGAGGGTGACATGAGCCGACTCACCCTGGTTGCTCTGTACAAGTGGCCTGTGGGGTTGAGAGCGGGCGCAGGAAAGCCACTTGAGCATTATGGCAGTGTCATCCAGGTGAGGGAGCTGTGGGAGCATGCGACTTCGATTGGGGATGGCAGAGGGCGGTCTGTGGGCTGGTGGAAGGGGTGGAAGTCAGACAGGCTCCAGGTGAGCCTGAGGTGTGTGTTCTGAGCAGTGAGGTAGGAGGTGCCCTGGCTGGGGTGGAAAGATGGCAGCAGGCTGGCGGGCTGTAGGTGGGGGGGAGGTCTGGGTCCTCCTCTAAGTGGACTGAGATGTGAGAGGGGCTGGAGCAAGATGGCGGAGATTTGCACCTGGCACCGAGGAGGAGGTCAGTCAGGGCGTGTGAACATGGCAGTTGTCAGCACAAGACTCATGAACCTGGCCACAAATGCTGTGGGACTGACTGCCGTTTGCTAGCAGAGAACAGGGAGAGAGAATGAGGAGCTTCTGACACCCAGAGGGGCGGCGAGGGGGAGGAAACCAGCGCAGGAGGTTGGCCACCTGGCTTATTGTAGTGCAACTGGAGAGAACACCAGATAGGAGCCAGAGAGAAGAGGGAATACTAAGGAGTGACAAGTAGAACGAGGATAGAGTTCTCAGCAGCAGCAACAAAAGCAAAAGAAAAAAAAAAGTCCTCCGAAGGACTGAGAGAAAATAACTGTCCTACAGAATCCTCTACACAGCAGAAGTACCTTCCATGAATGAGGCAGAAGGTTTAAAAAAAAAAAAAAAGAAAAGTTTTTTTTAAGGCAAGAGAAACCCAAGACCCAGGTTCATGTTCGAAGTGAGTGGGATGAAGTGGAAGGTGGGGACCGGGAGGGGCAGGAACATTGCGAAGCGTCCAGTAAGGTTGGCCTTGGGCTCGGGGTGGTGGTGGTGGTGGTGGTGGTGGGGTTATATTTACTTGCAGTGTAAATGTTCTGTATGACGTATTTGTGTATATCAAATATACAATTAGAATAAAGAGAGAATGTGAATGTGATAGAGGAGGGGCCGTGGTGTGGACAGGCCACATCCTGAGAGGGTGAAAGTGCCAAGCATGGGTCTTGGGGGCTAGAGAGACCCCCTCCAGGGACAGCTGGCCTGCAGGGGAGGGGCTGCCCCTGGGGAGAAGTCAGTGAGGTCTGTTTCCCATTCCCAGCAAAGATGATGGCATTAGGAAATCGTCTGTTAAGGAGATTCTGCTGGGTTATAATAAAACTGTCATCTACACGATCTGGCGCTCATCAAGGGCAGGAGCCAGGGCTGTGTAGAGAGTGGATTCTGCAGGAAGGGCCTGCCCTGCACACAGTGCTAACCCTGCCCAGGTCTTCGATCAAACCGTTTCACTCTTTTTTTCTTTCTTAGGAGCCCTGAGTTCCAACTTTCATGTTGCAGTGCAGCACATTTTTAGTTGTTGGGGGCTCTCTGCACTTCTCTGGCAGGGTGAGCGTGTGCCACAGGGAGTGTGACTCACCAGTGCTCATAGCAGCCGGGAGGACAGGCCCCGAGATGGGGTGAGAGACCAAGGGCACCCGGCCAGGAAGTGCCTGCCCAGATACGGACTGGCATGGTCAGAGGGCGGCACAGCCACCACAGAGGGTGGCACCGAAATCTGAGGCACCTCGGGTGAGCTGTGTGTGGCCGTGATGGCCAGGGCTAGCCAGGACCATGGAGAGCTGGCGAAGGTGAGCCCACAGTCAGGACCAGGCTATACCACACTACCCTAAGTGAGCCACAGGACGTGTGCGTGAATATGTAACCGTGCGTGTGTGAGAGAATGAGTGTGTGCATGAGAGATGTGTGTATGAGTGCGGGCTCACCGAGGATTCAGCACTCACACAGCAGTTGAAACAGGAGAGGTGAACGTAACTTATTAATCTGTGTTGAGAGGACAACAGTGGGCATAGGAGAGCTCTGTGGGCTACCTCAGGCTGAGGGCACCCAGGGAAGGACCCTGCTCCCTGGCCGGGGGTCAGAGCCTGCTGGCGGAGCTGGACAGCAGCCCACTGCTCATGGGGAAGTTGGCTGAGTTGCTTGGGCCGGGACTGGCCTGCAGCTTCGAGCTGGCTGGAGACAATCCTCCAAGGCACAGGGGAGCCAAGGCTGTGGACGGGTGGGAGCCAGTCCCTTTCAGGGCCAGGCAGGGTGGGAGCCGATGGGGTCTCTTTGAACATGAGCAGTGACTTCAGCCTTGGGCAGGTGTTCCGTGAGCAGTGTGGGAGGGACCCACCTGTGCTGTGTGAGGAAAGGTTAGCTCCTCACCCCTCAGTGTGGTGCCATGGAACAGGGGCAGCCTGGGCAACCAGACCCACTGTGCAAGGAGGTGCCACCAGAGGGTGAGGCTGGCCAACTCTGTCCAGACAGAAATGTTAGACTAGGTGCAGGGGAGGATTCTGACACCCTGTGGCATTCACAGGTGAGAGGGATGGGTACGGAAGGCTTTGCAAGTTCTGTGTCGACCTGTCCAAAGTGCCAGGTTTGGTCCTCACTGGAGGCCACTCTGAGCCCATAGGCCAGACAGCCCTTCCTGGCAGAAAGTTGCCAGCAGCAAGCCTCTTGGTGGGCTCAGCGTCTGCCTTTATCATGACTCCTGCTGCCACTTCGTTAGCCCTTGTACCAAATCCCGAGTCTCAGAACCTCCAGCCGAGTGACCTTGGTAAGGCTTCCCACCTCCCAGCTTCGGTGTTCCGAACTGTGAAATGGGGTAGTAAAGAGATCTGCACACAGTGGCTGTGAATCTGAAGTTAGTAGCTTTGTATAATACATACCTGTGCAGAGGTGACGCCTGGCTGCAACCTGCACTGGCTGCTCCTCTCCCCAGCATGCCCTGCTCTGATTCACAGTTGGAGAAACTGAGGCTGCAGAGGCTGCACAGCCCTGTGGAAGTAGACACCAGTGGCCCGTCTCAGGCTCTCCTCATTCACCTGCCAGGATTGGCTACATCATTTGTGGGGCCCCGTGTAGAATGAAGGTGGGGACCCCTCGTTCTAGAATTGTGAAGAATTTCAAAACCGTGACATCAGAGCATTAAACCAAGTGTGGGGCCCTTTGGGACTGCCTAGGCTATACCCCCCTGAGGCTGGCCCTGCACCCACCTCCTCAGTTCCCTGCCTTGGACCATGTGTTTTTCCATCTAGAAGTGTCTGTGACACTGAGGAGCATTAAGGGAGCCATGCCCTGCGTCAGAGACCACCTGGGAGGTATTTTAAGTGCGTTTAAGTCTGTTTCTGCTTACAATCATCGCCCAACCCACAAATCCCTTCTGGCAGCAATAGATTGGGCCCCACACGGATCCCGCAGGGCTGGGCTCCCTGAGATGAGAGCAGGCAGGCCCCATTTTCTCCCGCACATGTGGACTGTGTGGCAGTGACCAGCCTGGAGGAGGGGTGGGAGAGGGCTCTGGGAGCTCGGGCTGTGCTGCCTCCCAGCCCCTGTACCACTGGAAGTATGTGCAGTCAGGGAGGCCCCCTCCCCCCGCCACCCACAGGGTTCTGGAGCTGCTCCCACGTACCTGCGAGGTGGGGTGCTCTGGGTAGAGTAGCTCCCCCAGCAAGACCTGACAAGACCTTCTGCAGCCTCAGGGGTTACCACCCCCAAGAGGCCCTCCCCACAGTGACGCCAAGAACAGCCAGGTTCTACTGGCTTCTACCCTGCTGACCAGGGCCAGGAGTGTGGGTGCTGAGAGAATGTCCAGCAGCTGCTGAATTGAGTCTCATGACGTAAGCTCAGTTGACATGCAGCGGCCCCTCACTGGTACTCTGGAGGCCAGAACGCACACCCCACCTCTCCAGGGAGGGGTCGGGCACCCTAAAGAAAGCTGGTGGCCTGGTGGGCTCTGGAAGACACAGGCTGCCCTGGTCTGTGTCTATGGCCGATCCTGTAGACCCAGCAGTGTTCCCTGGGGGGAGCCCTGGGCGCTCAGGCCCAAGGGCAGCATCTCAGAGCGTTAGCGGTTAGCGTGTGCCCTTCTGCCACGGCGTTGAGGAGGTCGGCAGCGCTCATCCAGGCTGAGCCCCCTCTTTACCTGGTGTTGGTGTCACAAGCCCAGACTGCCCCTGGCCACCACCCTGTGAGGCCCCTGGGAGTTACAGTCTCCTCTCCTTTCTGTGCCCGGAAGTGCCGAGCTGCCCAGAGACATGGTCTATTATCAGGGTCCACTTCCCCTCTTGAGCTGGTGTTCCTGACTTGCAGTGAGCCCTAGCACCACTGAGGGCTTTGTCGGGGAGCAAAGCCTGTCCCAGCAGGCAGGGCCCCCTGGGTGGGGGGGGGGGGGCCAGGCCTGGTCAGCTGGGGAGCAAGAACATGGCAGCTGTGGGGGCCCCCGGAAGCTGAGTGGGCTGGTGAAGGATGTGCCTCTCTGGAAAGACGGCTTTACGAATTCCAGTTTCTTTCTGTCTGTGCGTGTGCCCTTAAGCAAACAAATGACTTTCCTTCTTTCCGCCTCAGTGTCTGTGTTTGCAAAGCAGTGCTCCTGACAGTGCCTCTGTCTGGGGCTGTGGAGAGGATGGAAGGTCAGTGGGTATGCGTGGGGAATTGCCTCCCAGAACCATCCAGTGCTCTCCCCACACTCCACCTTTGAGAGGCAGCGGGAGGCTGCAGGGGGCCGGCCCCTTCAGAGAATGTCATGGGGGCAGGACACGGTCAGGGGGAAGGGGGAGTCGTTCTTTCTGTCCATGGGGCAGTGAGCATCACTTGCCTCGCCCCTACCTCAGCCCCTCCCCCAGGGCTCTTGCTGGATGCTCTGACTTGGAACCTTCATGGAATGTTGGAGGATAAGGAAGCTTGGCTGCTGCTCATGATTCAGGCCCTTGTCATGGAGCAGCCATGCTGTGCCCGGCTCTGATCCCCCTTCTGAGCCTGCCTTCCGGGACGTGGCCATGCTGGCGCTGGGGCAGGATGCTGCCATGGGTTGGGAGCCCCCATAATGCCAGATTCCTGTGGAGGGAGGCCAGATGGCCCCGCAGGGGAAAGCAGGCCAGGGGTTCCCCTGCCAGGTAGCACAGAGGGGGCTCCCGCACGCTCCTAGTGGGAGGTGGCCGCCAACCCCCATCGGGAACTCCTCCACCACTGTCCCCTCCCTGTGGGTGAGGAGACACCCACAGGGAGCTTTCCTGTCTTTGCGTCATGACTTGAGTGGTTGCTAGGGTCCTCTTTGGGCCCCCACACTGTGGGGAGAGTGAGTGCCCCTTCTGGGAAACGCAAGCCTCTGGAGTGAATCCCAGCTGTGTGGGGACCCTCGGAGGACCTGACAGCCATGGCCCATCACTCAGCTCAGCTCTGTGCTGGTACCATGAGTGACCCTTCAGCAGGAGCAGCAAGAGGCCAGTTTTGTGGCCCTTTGGGGCCAACACAGCCCTCTGAGCTGCCCTCCTGTCCCTGCTGGCATCAGCGGCTAAATCCCAAGGAGGTCAGCCCTGAGTGCCTCTGAGAACCTGTGTCCTCCTGGACCATGCTTTCTGCCAGCGAGACCGCAGGGTGGGGGGAGTGTGGTCTCAGCACTCCCTCCCCAGAATTCCCCAGTGTGGCTTCTTCATGGTACTCCACTAGCTGTCTCCCCCTTGAATGGCAGCCCATGTGACACTCCCAGTGGATCCTTCCCCTGGGAAACTTCAGCTCAGAGCAAAAGGTGGGCTCCTTGGAGGTCCTAGCCTGCTCCTCCTGCCTGAACTTCACCCACAGGGACTGAGTAATTCTAGGTCCCACTCCAGGGACACCTCTCCTGGAGAGGGGCTTTCCAAAGGTCTGAAAGGCCACATTATGGGTGTTGTCATCATCCTCCGACCCCCACCCCCACGTCCCCCCATCACGGTGTTTAGTGTGGGGTGTGCAGGGCCAGGCCTTCGGCTCTGATGAAACCATCTCTCTCACCCTCCTCCCCCCTTTCCTGTTACCCCCTTCTCTCTCTCCTTCTCTCCCTTCTCTCTCCCTCTCCCACCCCTTCCCTCTTGCTCCTTCCCAGCCCAGGCCTGTCTGACATGGCAGCACCCACACTGGAGCAGGCAGGGCCAAGGGTCTCCTCTGCTGGTGCAGACTGGCCTGGCTGCTCACCCCGACAGCTGCGAAAAAAGTGGGGTCTGGGTGGAAACAAGCTGATTGAAAGGAGAAGTTGGCGGGGCACCTGGGTGCCTCCGTCGGCTAAGCATCTGACTTCAGCTCAGGTCACGATCTCACGGTTAGAGCCCTGCATTGCATCGTATTGGGCTCTCTCCTGTCAGCACGGAGCCCGCTTCGGATCCTCTGTCTCTCCCCACCCAAAATAAATAAACATTTTAAAAGAGAGAGAGAAAGAAATTGGCTACAAGAGCATGAATAGTCCTAAAGTTTGCGTTGTGTGCTGGGTAGTTCCTATGCATTATATTTTCAGGACTTTTGTGGTTTTTAAGCATGATTTGCCTATTTATCCACCTCCTTGAAAATTCTTACTATTTTAAAAAAACTTTGTATTATGAAAGATGTTGAACACACACAAAGTCAGCAGAGGAGTGAGCTCCTACGTGGGCTTACCCAGTGAGGCCATGGTCAGCATCCTCTTCTCGTGGCAACCACAGCTCTACCCACAGTGCCTTGGTGATCAGGTTTGTAGGGAAACTTTACAGAAGTTGAAATGCACAGCCCTCAGCTGTACATTGGCAGCACATGTATGTGCCCATGTGACCCACACTGCTGTCAGGATGTGGAACCTTTACATCCCCCAGAATGTTCCTTCCTGCCCCTCCCAGGCTTGTGTCTCCTCCCACCCCAGGTAACCAGGCTACTTTCCATCACCTGAAATTAGCCTAGAATCCTGCCATGTATATTCTTTTGTGCCTGGCTTCTTCCTCTTGGCATGGTGTCTGTGAGAGCTTTCCAGGCTGTGATGTGTATCCATAGTTCATCCCTTCTTGTCGCTGCATAGGATTCCGTGATATGAAAACCACTTTTTGCTTATCCACTCACCTGCTGAAGGGCATCTGGGATGTTTCCAGTTCTTGGCTGCGTGAATAACCCTGCCACTTGTGAATAAGTCATTTGATGGACGTGTGTTTTCATTTCTCATGGATAAATTTAGTAGGATTTCTGGGTCCAAAGGTAGGAGTATGTTTAACTTTAGAAAAGGTTTGTTTCTCTTATAAAAAGTGCCCAGGTTCATTTTTGGTGACTACTGCCAGCCCTGCTTATCTGACATCATCTTGTTCACTTGAAAACTCTGGATCCAGGGGCACTGGGTCTGTCAGTCAGATAAGCATCCGACTTCGGCTCAGTTCATGATCTCACAGTTTGTGGGTTCGAGCCCCGCATCAGGCTCTGTGCTGACCGCTTGCTCGGAGCCTGGAGCCTGCTTCAGATTCTGTGTCTCCCTCTCTCTCTCTCTCTGCCCCTCCCCTGCTCACGCTCTGTCTCTGTCTCTGTCTCTGTCTCTCTCTCTCTCTGTCTGTCTCTCTCTCTCTCTCTCTCTCTCAAAAATGAATAAACGTTAAAAAAATTTTTTGAGGGGCGCCTGGGTGGCGCAGTCGGTTAAGCGTCCGACTTCAGCCAGGTCACGATCTCGCGGTCCGTGAGTTCGAGCCCCGCGTCGGGGTCTGGGCTGATGGCTCAGAGCCTGGAGCCTGTTTCCGATTCTGTGTCTCCCTCTCTCTCTGCCCCTCCCCCGTTCATGCTCTGTCTCTCTCTGTCCCAAGGATAAATAAACGTTGAAAAGAAAAAAAAAAAAAAAATTTTTTTTTAAAAAAATTTTTTTTGAAAGAAAGAAAACTCCGGATCCAGATGATTTGCTGAGAAGCCTGTGTGAACTCCCAGCTCTGTGCAATTCACGTACTTAACAAACTTGGGTAATTGAGAATGATTTTGCAGTTGTCGTACACTGCCTCTTCCTCCTCTCTTTTCTTTTTTTTTTTTTTTTTTTCAACGTTTATTTATTTTTGGGACAGAGAGAGACACAGCATGAACAGGGGAGGGGCAGAGAGAGAGGGAGACACAGAATCGGAAACAGGCTCCAGGCTCCGAGCTATCAGCCCAGAGCCTGACGCGGGGCTCGAACTCACGGACCGCGAGATCGTGACCTGGCTGAAGTCGGACGCTTAACCGACTGCGCCACCCAGGCGCCCCTTCTTTTTCTGTTTTAAGGCAGTCCGTTTTCAGCTTGTGTTTAGCTACACAGATAGTTGTGTGCTGATGTTATTAGGACTACAGGTGAGAAAGTCCTACTAGGAGCAGAATTTTCTTATTTATCTATTTATTTATTTATTTGTTTCTGTATGAAAGACTTTAATCCTATAAATTATGGAGGATGATCTCTCTTCTAATTTAAGAATGAGGAGACTTAACACTTGCATCTGATTTTGCTTGCAAACTATTCCTTACGCTAGGTTGGAATTTTAAATTAGGAAGTTTTTTGGTCCACAAAGAAGCTTTTATCAAGGCGTGGAATAAAGCTGCTGGGGAATGCTGGTCTGCCTGGGAGGCTTGCTCTGGACATCATCCTCACCCCTCCCGCCCTCACACACTTCCCTCCCTTCTCCAGCTCCGCTGGGACTCTATTTCGCCAGGGATGCTTACTGGGAGAAACTCTACGTGGACCAGCCAGCTGGCATGCCCCTGCTCTACGTCCATGCCCTGCGGGACATGCCGGAGGAGGTGCCCACCTTCCGCCTGGGCCAGCACCTCTACGGCATCGCCTACCGTGCAAGGCTGCATGAGAACGACTGGATTCGCATCGAGGAGGACACTGGCCTTCTCTACCTTAACCGGAGCCTGGATCACAGCACCTGGGACAAGCTCAGCATCCGCAGTAAGGGAGCTGCCTACCCCCAGCCTGTCTCCTTCTCCTCCCACAGCCCACCTCATGCCTCTCCTCCTCTCACAGCCACGCGGAGGCTCAAGAGGGTGGTTGCTATGCAATTCCTGTTGTGTCAGAGTAAAGAGTGAGGCGAGGCTGGCCTGCCTCTGTGTCCAGCCAGGCCAGGGCACGGATGAGTTTGGGGGCTGCTGATGATCCTTGGGCCTCCTAAGTCTGTTGGGATTTTGGAGAACCCCTGGGAAGGATTGGGTGCTCTCTCTATGCTGGACTCAGATGCCTTTTCCAGTTGGGCGACCAGGATTTGGGGTTATAAGAGGGGTTAAAAGGGTCTAGAAAAATCAGGAGGTTTTTGATTTAGCAAATGATCTGGAACTTCCCGGGGAAGGAGCAGTTCTGCAGAAAGCTTGTCTTCCCATCCGCAACAGGCTGCCCTTGGTCCCTGGTGGGGACTCCAGCCTGGTGCTGGGGAGGAAAGTGGTGTGGAAGGAGGGCCTGGCCAGCTCCTCAGAGTCAGGGACAGAGCAGAACAGAGGCCACATGCGACCCTGGTCCTGGGGGGGTGCAGCAGCTTTGCCTGGTGGTGCAAAATGGTGTTCACATACCCAGTAGCTCCCCACCTCCAAGCATCTCCTCCAAAGACATGGTCTCACTGCCTGCTCCCACCAGCCCTGAGCCCCCTCATACGGGCAAGAGGCAGGTGGCATGCCTATGCATGCAGAGTGGGCGGCACTGCCCAGCAGGACGGAGTGATTGCACCCCCCGTCTGCCAGGTAAAGCCAGGGTCACACGACGGAGCCCCCCACCGGGTACCCCCAGTTCTGGAGGAGGTGGCATCTGAGATGGATCTCGGTTCCGTGCACACTTAACCGCTGCCGTCTTCGTCCCAAGCCCCTGTGGGGATCTTGAACTAGGGCTCCAGGGGCAGAGGCCAGAGTGGAATTTGCCAAGGTGCCCCTTTTCATAGGAGGCCTGTTCTGTTCGTGATTGCACCTGTTAAGTCCAGTCAGGAGAGAAACCACACGGTAACTTGAACAGGGCAAGTTTGTATAGAGAATGGTTAACTACAGCCCGGGATTGAAGCAACAAAGGACAGGCTGGTAAGAAGCAAAGAGAACTCTAATGAATATGGGAGGAGGAGATGTGGGGGAGCAGCCACTACCCTAGGGCTGAGAGAGAGGGCCCAGGAAGCGTCCCTGTCACTGTGGCAGAGATCCAGACCTTGTTGGAGAAAGAGCCTCCATGATGGAATTTGCTGGAAATTCCCCCTCCAGGTGCTGGGGAAGTCTGTGGAGAGATGGCTCCACAATGAAAGCCCTTGGGGAGGGTGTGGAAAGGAGCGGCCTGCTGATCACCACATGCAGTAGGAACCAGCCTGGGGAGTTGGACCCAGGGCTCAGGGCACCCCTCTGCGGGGGGCAATGATGTGGGGAGAATTAGGGGGAACAATAGACCCCAGTGCTCAGGGCACCTGAGGAAGCAGTATTTGAGCTGAGACCTGAATGACAAGAGAGGCGGGCCTGCCAGGTAGCTCCAGGCAGAGGGAGCAGAACCATGGGACCCTGAAGCACAGACACGCCCCAGGTCCAGGGAAGTCGGTGGTGGGGTGCAGAGAGCCCAGTGGAACCCTGTGGACAACCGTGAGGACTGGGCTTTACACTAGCCCTGCAGCCAGCTCCTGTCCCTTCCCCATGCTGTTCCCTACCACCTGTAGATGTGGCTGATGCCCCACCAGACCTGACTTCTTTCTCTGCAGATGGCGGCTTCCCTGTGCTCACCATCTACCTCCAGGTCTTCCTGTCACCTACATCCCTGCGTGAGGGCGAGTGCCAATGGCCCGGCTGTGCCCGTGTGTACTTCTCCTTTGTCAACACCTCCTTCCCGGCTTGTGGTTCCCTCAAACCCCGGGAGCTCTGCTTTCCTGAGACAGGTGTCTCCTTCCGCATCAGAGAGAATAGGCCTCCTGGCACTTTCCACCAGTTCCGCCTGCTGCCTGTGCAGTTCCTCTGCCCCAACATCAGCGTGGCCTACAGGCTCCTAGAAGGTGAGTGCCGGCCTTGTAGGGCCATCCTCAATGCCTGCTATGTGCCGAGCACAGGACCACTAGCCCTTGATATGAGCCATCTGGTTTATTCTCCACCACCACACCACCCGCTCATTTAGTATTCCAGAAATATTTCTTGTCATGGATGATGGCCTGTCAGGGACTAGGTACTATTCTAGGGGCTAAGGATGTGACAGTGAACTAAAGTCAAAATCCTGCCTGCCCACAGCCTCCATTTCCCTGGGAGATGGAGACCATGCACATGCCAAGGAAATGGGGTGGCTTCTGGAAGGTGCTATGTGGGAAGTAAAGCTCCAAGGATATAGAGGGGTGGAGACGGCGGTCTTAAATCTCGTGGCTGGGGAAGGGGGAGCTGGAGCAGAGGTGGGAGGGCCCCAGGCAAGCTGGGCTGGCCCCTTTGAGATCCCTGCAGTGGAGCCCCTGTATAGCTGGAGTGGAGTGAGCAACGGGGCAGTGGAGGTGCATGAGAACAGAGAAATTCTTGAGGGTTTCCCCTTGAGGGACTGGGGAGTCACGGAAGGCTTGTCGGGAAGGGGGGCTTGGCCAGACCTGACTTACCTCTAAAGGATTATTCTGGCTGCTGTGCTAGGAATGATTTGGTACGGGGCAGCGTAGGGTGGAAGTGGGGAAACAGTTAGGAGGCTACCTGAGAAATCCCTGAGCAAGAGGATGGAGACCGGAAGAAGGGTGAAAGGCCACAGGGACATGAAAAGCAGGCAGCTTCTGGGCATGTTATGAAGGAAGACCCAGCAGGATTTCTTGAGGAGTTGGGTGTGGGTGTTGAGGGGAAGGGGGAGCTAGTGTGGCTCCAGGATTCTGCCTAAGCAGCCGCAAGGGCAGCAGACTTTGCCACAAGATGGCCCTGGGGAGGCCGGCCAAGGTGGGGATGGGGGGTGAGTCCCAGGGGAGGTGAGAGGGGGCACCTGAGCAGACCTCCGATGGGAGGCACCATTAAAATACTCAAAAGCAAAGAACTGGGACCCAGAAGGTAGACTGCTAGTAGTAAGAGGAACCTGGCTTCACAGCAGGTTTACCGTTCACACCGTAATGAGGTAATCATGTTACAGAAAATCTCAGGAAGATAAGAAAAGTAGCCACCCACTCCCCCAGCATCCTCACACTGCCCCGCAGCAGGGATGGGTGTCTTCGTGCAGGATTGTTAGCCAAACGTAAGGCTGAGCATGCTGCCCTTCCTCATAAAGGTTACATCATTAAATTTTGTTGAGCGTGTTTTTTGTAGTCATAAACATCAGAGAGAAACATTATATCATAAGCATTTCCCACATGTAATCCACATGTAATATGTGGCTTTGAGGAGAGGGAAGGGACTTTTGATTTCCCACCGAATGGAGCTGGCCTAACCCTTCCTGGTTGGCTGTGGGGGCAGTCAGTGTTGACCTTCAAGCCTTCAGCGTTTCCCCTTTGCCGAGTTATTCCTGGAGGATGAATTTCAGGACAGGCTTGGGCTGAAGAGTGTACCATGGTGACTGGCCCTCCCCTCAGCGGGTAGCGGGAAGGTACATAAGTCACTGACCACGTAGCGGCGCCTGGTCAGGAGCAGGCATGTTAGCCTTCATCATCCCGTCTCTTGGTGAGGAAACTGAGGCACAGAGAGGCCGAACGACCAGTCTGGGATCACACAGCCAGAGACACAGCTGTCCCCGCCCCCCAGAGAGGCAAGGTTGGGGGTTGGGCAAGTAGTGTGAGCAGCCTTCCCTAGGTTATCAGGGTGAGGACTTGATGCAGGCCTCCTGGTTCCTGCGCGTCCCCAGCAGCACGAGTGAAGGGGGCAGGCACAGGACAGCCGGTTAGTGCACGGTCATCACTGCAAACCGGTGCCTGAAGTTCCACACCCACCACCGCCAGCGCCGAGGAGGGGTAGTTCAGGGCGGGGCCAGCATGCTCCGCAACTCTGACCTACTGGCAGGGCCCCTGAAAAAGGCAGCTCGCCCTGCCCCCCTCCCCAGCCTCCTCCCTGCCCCGGAGTCATGTTGGGGTTCCTGGTCTGCTTGGTGCATAGGTGAGAACCTGCCCTTCCACTGCGCCCCGGACAGCCTGGAGGTGAGCACGCGCTGGCCCCTGGATCGCGAGCTGCGGGAGAAGTATGAGCTGGTGGCTGCTTGCACGGTGCGCGTCGGCGCGCGCAAGGAGGAGGTGGTGATGGTGCCCTTCCCCGTGACCGTGTATGATGAGGACGACTCTGCGCCCACCTTCCTCGGGGGCATCGACACCGCCAGCGCTGTGGTGGAGTTCAAGAGGAAGGAGGTGCCTGTCTGCCGCCCTTGGGCTTGTCTGTTTTGTGTCATCCATCTGTTGGGTGTCTGCCATTCTGTCCACCATTTATTCCTGGGTCTGTTCAGCTGTCCATGTGGCTGACCATCCGTCTAGCTATTCGTCTTTTATTGGTCCATCCAACTGTCTGTTGGGGCTTTCTTCCTGTCTTGGGGGTAGCTGAGGAGGAGGGGGGAGGTCAGCCTAGCTGTCCTGTGATGAATGTCCGGGCGCCCTGAATGCCTAGCATGTGTCTGACCAGGCTGTCAAAGCCAAGGGCGGGCGTTCGTGTCAGGGGTGTACCTGTGCCGCTGCCCGTGGGCACAGCGGTGCTGCCCTGAGGGGGAGAGGACAGCTGCCAGAAGGGCACTCCCTTCCACCGTGTCAGCTGTCACTAGAGGGCGGTAGAGGCTCGTGGAGGGTGGCCAGGGAGTGCATCAGACTGGCAAGTGCCGCTCCCAGCACAGCAGGCCCACCCACCTCCCTGCAGGCGGATCGTGACTGCCACCTGCTGGGCATTGGGCCGTCCTGCAGCCGGCTGGCCAAAGGCACAATGGGAAATGTGTTGTCCGTCACTTGCCTCTCTAGGCACCCCAAGTGGTAGATGGGCGGATGGGAGGAAAGCACGTCTCGCTGGTAAAGGTCGCATGAGCTTGGAAGGGCTGCCTTGGGGTGACAGCAAGGAGTCTGATTAGCAGTGGAAGCAGAGATGCCCTGTGACTGCTCAGAGCTCTCCTCATGATTCCCTCCAGCCTGGTATATAGAAGGTCCTTGGAGGAGGACATTTTGATGTACACCTGGGCTTGGATCTGGCTCTGCCATCTATCACTAAGTGACAGTGAGCTAACTCCTCCACCCTGTGGGGCCCGGCTTGCTGTGCTCCAGGGAGACCTGGGTGAAGCCTATCTGCAAAGCACCTGGGCATCTTCTCTCATCCATTCTTAGGGGAAATCTGTAGATGTCTGTCACACCTGTTGCACAAGTGAGGCACAGTGGCCCAGGGAGGGTGACTGAGCCAGATTGGCAAGGGACCCTCTGGGAACTTAAACCCAGGCCAGTGTGTCCTTAGAACTGGCTCTGAGTGTGCACATTTGCCCCGCCTTTGGTGCACGTGCCCTCCTGAAGTCTCAGGCTACAGGGTCTCTGAGGGGTCCCTCTCACCAGCTCTGACTGGCACCCCCTACTTTCTGCAGGGCACTGTGGTGGCCAAAATACGTGTCTTCGATGCAGACGTGGTGCCAGCATCCGGGGAGCTCCTGAAGCGATACACAAACACACTACTCTCTGGGGATGCCTGGGTCCTCCAGACATTCCGTATCGAGCACTCCCCCAACGAGACCTTGGCCCAGGCCAACGGCAGCTTTGTGCGGGCAACTGTGCATGACTACAGTAAGAGGGACCAGGCGTGGCCTGGCTGGGCCCCCTAGGGAATCCCACCCTTGTAGCATCCTACAAACACAGATACTTGTCCTTGCTCTCTGAGCCCTAGGATGAAGATCCTTCCACTCCACCCAGCCCTTCCTCGTCTTCCACTGGTCTCACCTTGGCCACCTTGGTGGGTTTTTACCGGCTTTGTTCTCTCACTGAACTGCCTCGTGGCAGGCCTTGGCGGGACCCTCCCACATTTCCCCATGCTTACCATGCCAGGGTTCACTGCCCACTACAAACAAATACATCGTTTCCTGAGGCCTTCCTCTGGCTCCTGGCATCTGCTTTGCTGCCTCCGAGGTGGCCAAGTACCCGGGGATTATTTCTCCCTAGTCCCCATAGCTCTCTACTCACAGAGGTTAGTACCCGGTAGCATCTCTGTGTGCTTGAGCCAGAGGATCCTGCAAAGATTGTCCTGTCTGGCTCCCACAGAGCTAAGCTCCAGGGGCCTGCTGTGCTCCCTTGCAGGATGGGGCATCTTCATCAGCTGCCTTGCCTCCGCCCCCCCCCCACCCTCCTGCCCATGTTTCTGGGATTATCCTTCCAAATACCCTAGTTGCACTTGAATCCTTGTTTTGGGATCTGCTTCTGGGGGAATCCAGAATCGCTGGTACCTTTACCCCTTTCTGCCTGGCCTGATCCTTTTTGTTTCTCATCTTCCTCACACACTCTGAGCCGTTGAAGGTCTCCTGCCCTGTACAAGGGGAAATGTCATCCTTGCCCGGGCTCATTCACTCTAAACACCCTGTGTACCAAAACCTCCTGACCCTCATCCTCCTGTCTCTGTGAAACTAGAACCACAGCCATGCCATTCAGCAGGTGCACGGAAGCGTGCAGGCTCCGAGCACTGGGAGCCTGTGGAGTCCAGGACTCCGCTGGAGGCTGCTGCTGTTGGGAGGAGTTTTCTGGGGGAATGGAGGCCAGTATAGTTTTCCCAGGGCCTCGGTGGTGGTACATCTTTACCCCATGTACACCGACACATACATGCTCCACACGTACACATTCCACGTACATACCCGATACCTACCACATATACATACATATACCCTATACACAACACACAGACACCCAATAACACGTACCACACACACATACAGGTTACCTCCCAGCTGAGAAGGATTTTCTCAGCTTCCAGCTCAGCACAACGGTTAACATTTAAACAGTGGTTCTGACTTAGCCACCTCTGTTATCCATGCACCATATGTGTGAAAATCTGTGTTTGCACCCATGTGTATATGTGCCGGGGACATGGCTGGGAGGAGGCACGCGGTGGCACGGGGCAGTGGGCCCAGGCAGTCATCACCGTGCCCCCACCCACAGGGCTGGTTCTCAACCGGAGCCTCCCCATCTCGGAGAACCGCTCCCTGCAGCTGACCGTGCTGGTCAATGACTCGGACTTCCAGGGCCCCGGGGAGGGCACCCTCTTCCTCCACTTCAACGTGTCCGTGCTGCCTGTCAGCTTGCACTTGCCCAGCACCTACACCTTCACTGTGAGCAGGCGGGCCCGCCGCTTTGCCCAGGTGAGCCCATAGCCCAGTGCCTACCTGGGGAGGGGCATGGAGGGACTGAGGACCCCCAGGGTGGGGCACTCTATTTTACAGATTGCAAGCAGGGCTGGTGTTGAGAGACACTCCCCCCCTGGCCTAACGTGTACACAGAGTGGCCCAGGGGGAGCCACGGGCACGGGGCCAGGGAGGCTGGAGCCATGACAGAGTTGACAGAGTCACAAGGGTGGGGCTAGTGGGCACCATGGGCCTCTTTGTGGCCGTCTTCCTTTGTATTTTTAAAACATATTTTGTCCAACTGTAAAAGCAATGCCAGCTAAATCTACGTAGGCTGACTTGGAAAGATGCTCCTGGTGGATTGTTAAGTGAAAAGTGATTTGTAAAAATACTGGCCTCCCGTGACTCCGTATGTTCAAAAACAAATTTTCATTGATGGAATTTGCGAGCGTGTGAATGCAGGCAGCAAGTAACAGTGGCGCCCTCTGCTGGGAAAGGTGGGGAGCACTTCCACTTTGCCTTCTGCATGTGCGTTTACTAGAGCTTATCTTTCATTTGTCATTGAAAAATAACAGTTAGAAGTGAAAAAAAAAACATAAAGTAGTAAGTATCCGTTAAAAAAGATGCAGGACAGGGAGGAGAGATCCCTTCTCTCCCTATCAACTAGTATTTAGCATTTTAGTACAGTTCTTTCTAGAATGTTTCTCTTAAGGATTTTTGTAGTTTTACTTGCCATTAGAGCATGCATATGACTTCACATACTGCTCTTTCCTAATGGAGCAGCTTCGGATACACCTCTTCAGAATGTCATGTTTAAGGCCATCTCCAGTTGTCCCCGTTTCTGTTGTTAGTTCCCATGCACCCTCCACTCCTGACAGCCACCCGGGTCCAGCACACAAAGGACCCCACCCTCGGACATATCCAAGCTCCCTGACCTGCCACCCAACCCCGGACCTTTCATGGAAGCAGAGGTCA
Organism: Prionailurus bengalensis; assembly: GCF_016509475.1. NCBI lineage: Eukaryota > Metazoa > Chordata > Mammalia > Carnivora > Felidae > Prionailurus > Prionailurus bengalensis. The sequence goes on along the minus strand of NC_057351.1, from coordinate 49,447,542 downwards.
AGGGTGGTGGGAGGTAACAAGGCAGAGGGGTCCGAGGGGTCTCTGAGGGGGTGCCAAATGGAAGCAAATACCGTAAGAGGTGTGTCACCTGTGCTCCAGCAGACTTGAGATCAGAGGGACTTGAGTCCCAATACGGCCTCACGCTCATTGTGATCTTTCACCCCCCTCCCCGGTCTTTGGGATTGTAAGTTGAGGATAGTGACCTTGGGCAATTTTGAGGACCGTACGGGAGAGTGGAAGTAAGCACATTTTATATGGGAATGTGCTGGGAGATCTAGGAGGTAGTAGTTTTATTGTGGTGTCGGGCCTGTGTGTGGAGGAACCTGGCTGTGCCCTGGGCCTGAGCAGGGCTGAGCGAACGCCTGCTAAGTGGCTGCAGGCCAGGCCCCACCCTGCCCTCTGCCCCCCGGCCTTGACTAGTCAGAGCTCCTGGTTTTAAGCCACTGAAACCAGTGTCTAATTTGAACTTCAGTGGCCAAGGGGTAAGGAGAGTTCTGGGCCCCAGCAATGGCACTGCCTGCCTAGCATCCCCTGGAGAAGCATCCCCTCTTTCCCAGCGGTTCCAGCCAGAGTGCCAGGAAGGCCCCTGGGTCTCATGTGGGACAGGCAGAATCATGTGGCCTGGGCACGGTGCTCTGACTGACCAGGCAGGTGACCTGGAGCAACCAGGCGACATGCACTGAGAATGGCAGTCGGTGGTCCCCATAACAAAACTGGCCTGGCCGGAAGTCGGGGAGGGGAGGAGGGGGGATCCAATCAGCCTTCATGCCTCAAGGAGCCGGTGAGTAAAGAATGAGCCGGGAGAGTGGGCACCTGCCTGGACGCAGGGCCCTGAGTTCTTCCACCTCTGGCCCCCAGGAGGTAGGCGGTGGTGTGATGGGCAGGGCAGGGGAGGGCCAGGCATCTGGATGGGTCTGCAGGTTCCAGGGGCATGGAGGACGGGGACTTGAGGGGGGTCTGTCATACCTGGAGCCCGTAGGGGACTTTTCCAGGACTCAGGCCGGCCAGGGGCCCCTCCAGCCACCATCACAAGCCAGTGCCGCACCCAGCTGAGGCATTTCCTGTGCCCCGTGCCTAGATTGGGAAAGTCTGTGTGGAAAACTGCCAGGAGTTCAGCGGCATCCACGTGCAGTACAGGCTGCAGCTCTCCAGCACCAACTGCAGTGTCCTGGGGGTGGTCACCTCAGCCGAGGACACCACAGGGAACCTCTTCGTGAACGACACAGAAGCCCTGCAGCGGCCCGATTGCTCTCAACTCCGGTACACGGTAGTGGCTGCCGAACGGCCAACCCGCAAGCAGACCCAGGCCCTGCTGGTTGTCACCGTGGAGGGGACATGTGAGTGCCGGGGCCGCGTGGAGGATGGAGATGGGCAGGGTATGGTAGAGCCATGGGCTTCCCTCATAGAAGTGGCCTGGGCCTGCCCCCTTCACCCAATGGCAGTGCCCCTGGGCGCGAGTCTCCTTCCCTGCAAAATGAGACTAAGAGTGCCCGCTGCATAGCCAAGCGGGAAGGGTGACAAGGAGAAAGTATAAAACAGCTTAGCCCAGAGTGACTGAGTAGTGAAAGGTCACTATTCCCCGTCACCACTGCCAGTGCATTCTATACACGCCCTTGCTATAGGACTGCCAGATAAAATACAGGACCCTGGTTAAATTTAAATTTCAGGTAAGCAACAAGCAATTCTTGTTGTAAGTATGTCCCACACAACATTTGCAGACTTCCAAGTGTGTCGATGCAGTGTTAGGGATGTACTTACACAAAGCAAGCATTCAGTGTTCTCTCTGAAATTCAGGTGTAACCGTGCATGTGTGTCTTTGGCTGAGTGTAGCCCTGTCACATCCTCCCTCCATGCTTAGCCCAGTAGCTGCCCCACCCCTTGCTGTGACCGTGGTACCACCCTACTTCCTCAGTGGGCCCCATCACTGCCCTGTGCCCTGATGCAGAGGCACCCCCCCCCCCCACAGCCTCACCCATGAGAGAAGCTTGGCCAGTGCTTCCCTCTGCCCCTGGATGCTGGGTGGACACCGGGCCCAGGCCAGCCCTCTGTGACCAGCTTTCTGCCACCCCCAGATGTGGCTGAGGAGCCAGGCTGCCCCCTGTCCTGTGCAGTCAGCAAGAGACGCCCTGAATGTGAGGAGTGCGGCGGCCTGGGCTCTCTGACGGGCAGGTGCGAGTGGAGACAGGGAGATGGCAAAGGTAGGCCCCACGCAGAGCCAGGGGCCTGCGGCCAGGCGGGGGAGAGGGGTAATGGTGGCTGAGTGGAAATGGGGTCCATGTAGGCCCTGCCGGCCACTGTGATGGCCCTCCCCTCTCCACATGTGTTCTCCAGAACTTTGTCCCCGTTTGTAGTTCCTGATGTCAGGAGAGGGTGAGCATGAACACAGCACGGGCGGCACAAGGACGTGCAGTCTTCTCATCGCCATGGGACCACAGGTCCTCTTGGGTTTTGGAAGGTCTGGGCCAAAGTTGGGATGTGGCCCCAGGCAGTAGGGCTTGGGTGTAGATGGCAGCAAATTCTGAACTGTGCCCACCACCCCATGGATCCCACTCACAGATTCTCTGCTTGGGCCTCAGTTTGCTCCTTTAGGGGGTACAGGGTTGGCCTGGGAGGCCCTGGGGTGCCGCCCTTCTGGCTCTGGCCATCTGACCTTGTGGTAGTGACCAGCCTGCCGTGTGTCGTAGGAATCACCAGGAACTTCTCCACCTGCTCCCCCAGCATCAAGACCTGCCCCGACGGCCACTGTGATGCCGTAGAGAGCAGAAATGTCAACATCTGCCCCCAGGACTGCCTCCGTAAGCAACTACTGGGCCTGCAAGTTCAAGGGCCCCGGGTGGGTGGGAGTAGCCAGCGGGAGGGAGAGGCTTGGACTCCCACCTGCACTTCAGCCAGACAAGCCTCATGCCTGGATTTTTTTGCCAAGACTTTTTCTAACATTTCATTTGAACAAAGGGCTTTGCACCACCTCCTGCAAAAAAAAAAACAAAAAACAAAAAACAAAAACAAAAACAAAAACAAAAACAAAAAAAACCTCTGGAGACTGGTGCCTGGACCAACACTCCCCAGTGTCTCCCTGGGCAGCTCACATGGGTACAGCTCCCAACCCCTGATTGTCCTGGCTTCCTGCTGCCTCTTGTCTGCTTCTGAAAAGTAACTATGTGTGGACTTCAGCGAGGGCCCTGGACAGCCTGTGGGGGCCTTCTTCTACCAGCTGGGGCCACTGGATTGGGGGCAGACTGAGCTGATTCCTGCCCAGGTGACCCAGACTTCAGAGCTCACTACCCTTCCCACCCCCACCTACCCCCATGTCTCCCACCCACCCCACCCCCTGGCCTAATATGCTGACATCATGTGCAGAGGGACTGCTCATGCTTCTTCCTGGGTGGTCCTGGTTGGTTTGGTCACACCAGGAGGCTTAGTGGGCTACATCTGTCACCAGGGGGCGGCAGCATCATTGGTGGCCATGAGCCAGGGGAGCGCTGGGGGATTAAAGCTGGCTTCGGTATCTGCAACTGTTTCCCAGAGGAGAAGAAGTGCTTCTGCGAACCTGAAGACACCCAGGGTGAGTGGGTGGGGGACACTGCGGGGGCCATATGCAGGGCAGGGCTCCCCACACCTCCCTGAGCCCCAGCGAGCCAGGGAGGAAATTGCAGGAAGGCAAGTGAAACCCCGGGAGACCCTCCTCCTTCCCTCTGGGCCTCGGTTCCCTCATCTGTGCAGAGGCATCTAGGTCAGGGCCTCTACAGAGTAAGTTTTCTGCCCTGAAGTTTTATGGTAAAAGGTTGGGCTGGAAAATTCTTCACCTAGTAACTCCACATCTATTCAGTTTGTCCTTGTGCAGGGCCTTCTCTGGGCCCATGGCACCATCTGACTGGAACCCCACTCTCCCAGCCATAGCCTCCAGGTGCTCCTTCTGGGCCAGCAGGTGCGGGTAGGTGGCATGGGTCTGAGCACACGGGAAGCTTTTCTGCCTGGGCCCAGGGATGTTTTTCTTGTATTTGAGTTGTTGCGGCATGGCACTAGGCCCTGAGCCGCTTTCCTTCCCTCTCCCAGTTTTACAAAGAAAATACAGAATACACTGGGAACACAGCAGAGGAACCCTGCCTGCCTGCCTGCCAGCCCCCCGGCTGCCAGCATCCCAGGGCTAGCACAGTGCATACACTGCCTCTGCTGGGTGGCCTCGGGCAGGCTGCTTAAACCCCCTGTGCCTCCTGGCCCTTCCGTAGGAGGGTGATAGCAGTCTCCGCAGGGAAAGCGACCTGCCAAGCGGTCGGTGCCGTGTGAGTGTCTGCGTTATGCTCACGACTTCGCGCTGCCACACTTGCCGGGCCGCCCGCCTTGTCACAGCAGTCCTCCCGCTGCTGCGGTCATGCCATGCTGGTGCCCATTGGTATCGGGGCACCCTCGCAGAGCGCTGCCCCTCACGGCCGCCCCTGCCTGCAGAGCCGCTGTGTGACGAGCTCTGCCGCACGGTGATCGCGGCCGCTGTGCTCTTCTCCTTCGTCGTCTCCATGCTGCTCTCCACCTTCTGCATCCACCGCTACCACAAGAACGCCCACAAGCCACCCATTGCCTCTGCTGAGATGACCTTCCGCCGGCCTGCCCAGGCCTTCCCGGTCAGCTACTCCTCGTCCGGCGCCCGCCGGCCCTCTATGGACTCCATGGAGAACCAGGTCTCTGTGGACGCCTTCAAGATCCCGGTGAGGCTCCGCGCAGGACCTCCGCCTGGGAGGCAGCCCTCCTGGAGGCACTGTGGGTGACAGACACCCCAGGCCTGGGGAAGCTAGGAGGTGCGGGGAGGGGCACACGGGGTTTCCTGGTGCCACGTCCTGTAGCCCACAAGTGGCTAATGCATCCTCACTCACCAGGAAGACATCACAAGCAAGGCCCCAGCCTCCACGGAGCTGCCTTCCAAGGAGGGCAGAGGACATGGAGGCAGTTTAGCAGAGTGGAGAGTGATGGGTGCTCATTTAGGTGGACTGAGATTTGGGAGGGTGGGCCATGCCATACCTGATAGGCAACTGTCCTCCAGATGCCCCGAGGGCTGCGGGCTCCTCCCTGAGGAGGAATGTGGATTTTATTCCCAGAGGGTGGGGCCCTGGGGGCTGGGGGTTCAGCAGAGGAGGCCCATATTCTGCCTTCATTTCTGCAGGCTCCTCTGTTGGGGAGTCGCCGGGGTGGGTGCAGAAGTAGGAGCCCTGTGGGGGCACCTGGATGGCTCAGTGGGTTGAGCATCTGACCGACTCCGGTCATGATCTCACAGATGGTGTGTTCAAGCCCCGCTTTGGGCTCTGTGCTGACAGCTCAGAGCCTGGAGCCTGCTTCAGATTCTGTGCCTCCCTCTCTCTCTGCAGCTCCCTGGCTTGTGCTCTTTCTCTCTCAAAAGTAAATAAACGCTAAAAAAAAAAAAAAAAGAGAGAAGTAGGAGCCCTGTGATGAGGCACTGTCCTCAGCTAGGCGAGTGATGGCAGCAGGCAGGGGCTGGGCCAGGGTGGCAGCAGTAGGGAGGGGAGTTCATCTGTGGAGTGGAAGAGGGGGTGCCATGGGCCTCTGGGCCAGCTGTGGAGGAGGCAGGCCCGAGAGGACCCTAACTGGCTGGCTGATGGAGAGTGCCACCCAGAGCCGGCAGCCTCCCGATCCCCTTTCTCCATGGGAGGTCCTGGGCCTGCAGTCACTATGTGCTCCTGAGAGCCCCCGTCCTGGCCAGGCCTCCCCTCAACCTGCCATGCTTCTTCTGTATGCCTGCTGGCAGGTGCCACGGAGCTGGAAGCCAGGTTCTAAGAGGACCTGAGAAGAACACTCAGCGCCGAGGGTGCATGTGAACAGAGGCTCCCCACCCACGGCCTGGCAGCAAGCATCACAGAGTGTGCACCTTGACAGGGGTCACCGAGTAGGGAGCTCAGGAGTCACGGGGCCTTTGGCAGTGCCCAAGCAGGGCTGGGAGGTGGCTGGGGTTTGCAGGGGGCGCTACTCAAGGGTACTCCCCCTTAGTGAGGGTCTGGGCCACGGACGCCATCCCCAGCTGTCGCAGATACTGCGGCCTCCGTCCTGGCTTTCCTAGTTGTAGTCGCTCAGCAGACGGGGTCTGTGACCCCTGTCCCAGGAAGCATCTCAGCCTCGACAGCAGGCCTGTGGGATGAGCCACTTGAATCCTTTGTAAACCCAGGCAGTTTATGGTGAGGTGCACAGGAAGGACAGTGCCTGTGGGTGCTTGTGCAAGTGGACACACACCAATCTCAACCCACGTCCGCTTGGGCCCACGGCACAGAGAAGCCAGAGCCCAGCCTGAGGACCCTGACCAGCTCTACGGACATATTACGCAACTGCTGGACCTTACTTGTCTCTTGTATAAAGTGGGAAGAAACGTTAATGTCTTTTAAGAGGATCAAGTCAGTGCTATCTACACATGCTTAGTGCAGTTTCCGTGTGCAGTGAAAACTTCTCCAGTGCAGTGTGGGTTGAGGACACCAGGGTAACAGTGATGACATTGTCAACCCTGCCCCTGACTGTGGGTTCCTGGGGAACTTGAGGCAACACCAGCACGCCCGGCAGCTGGCCACCAGGGACCCTGGATGTGGTGCCGAGGGGAGGCTGCCTCTGCCCATGAAGAGCACGCACACCTGTACATGGGTGTTGGAAACCATGGTCCTGCTCAGCAGGGCATTGGGGCCCAGTGGTGTCATCTGTGTGGGTCAGATGAGTCTGGCAGATCACATCATAGCAGCGCCCCCAGGCCACACCCATACCCAGCTGCAGGGAGAGCTGGGGCAACAGACACCCACAGTGGCCCAGGAGGGAAGGTTCCTGATAGGCTTTGGCATCCCCAGTCAGAGTTCAAGGATGCAGAGCCAGGCTGGAGTCTGGGAAGGTGTCCCAGAGTAATCTGAGTTGGGTTTCAAGTGGGAAGGCAGGGTGGGTAGAGGGGAGCGTGGGAGGCATGGGGAACAGGTAGAGGCAGGTCCAGGGAAATGGCCAGTCCCATGGGAGGAGCAGTGTCTTCCACAGAGGAGGACGGAGGTTCCCAAGTAGCATGGTGGTACCTTTTCTGGAGCACCACACAGGGAAGTTGCCCTGGACGCTTCCATCCATAGCTGTGGGTCCTTGGCCAGGAGGCAGCTTGGGCCACTGGTGCCAATTCAGTCCTCTTGGGGGTCCAGGGGTTCTCTAGAGAGGACAGATTGGGACCTGGTCTGTGGGATGTCAGTGGCTTATGGGCCTGGTGTCCAAAGCAGAGGCAGCACTGGGAGGCTTGGGCTTAACTCCCAGGGAAGAGGCCACACTCCCATGTGAGTACCCCCTGGGTGCTAGGCTAGCCCTGAACCCCTTGTTTGAGAGACAAGGACATGGGCCTGGGAGGGCCCAAGGCATGTTCAGTAGACCAGGGATAAGCAAGGGTCCAGGCATCCAGAGTCCAGGCCATTCTGTGTCGGCACCTATCTTCCCATAAGGTGTGGGATCCTGCCCTCAGTGCAGGTGGGTGCCCATTGTCCGCAGGTTCAGGTGACCGTTGTTTACACACTGGTGCTTGCCCACGGTGGGGGGAGGGGGGGCTCACTTATGGGCCTTGCCGTCCTCTTTTCCTCTATCCTCACCAGCTTTCTCCTTTCTCTTCTTCTTCCTTCAACCCCACATAGGAGGATCCAAAGTGGGAATTCCCTCGAAAGAACTTGGTTCTTGGGAAAACCCTGGGAGAAGGCGAATTTGGAAAAGTGGTTAAGGCGACAGCCTTCCGGCTGAAAGGCAAAGCAGGGTACACAACCGTGGCCGTGAAGATGCTGAAAGGTACCTGTCAATGCATTGTGCACAGGTGGCTCTGCAGGAACCCCGAGGGCTGGACGAAGCCCCCCTGACAACCAGGGTGCTGGCAGCCAGCCGGGAGCCTTCTCCAGAGCCCCCCATTGCTATTCTTGAGGGGCTGCATTCTGGAGACCCCCGTCACGGATGAAATGGGCCAGGGTGGGCCCTGGAGAAACAGGGCAAGAGGACTTTCCTCGCTTGGAAGGCTCTAGAGTGGTATTGCTTTTGCATCAATATTGGGTAAAGATCTGAGTTTTTAAAAAATTAAAAGCCCTTTTTGTCTTGAACTGACAGCTCTCCCTCCCCAGTCTGCCCCATTCATTCCTCTCAGCCCCTGGGGTCCTGGTGAAGAAGCCACCTGTAGGGACTGGCCCCTGCCCCCTGGGGCCCTACCTGGCCTGTCCCTGTGGCCCTCAGCGAGGGCCCTGTGACCAGTCATGCCACAAGTTTGCCTCTAAGTGGGTATATGCTCACCTACCCATACGCAAACACTGGTGTCCACCCAGAGACTGGGTGGACGGTCCAGTGGCCCAAGGGCCCAGTGGCCATGCAGTGGGTGCAAGCTGGCAGATGTACATGAGAATTCTAGTGCCGCAGGTGGGGCTACACTGTGACAACCATTACCTGAACCAGTGGGTGCTTCTGAATGCTTACCTAGGCCCTCAGACTGGGGTCTCCCCATGCCCCCCTGAGGCTCCAGGAACTAAGGGGCCACACTGAGACCAGCCCAGGCCGCCACATGTGGGTCCTGACACCCTATCTCCCAGCCGCCCTCTCACTTCCAGTGTTCAGCCAGAGGACGCAATGTGGCCCAGCTGCCCCAGGAGGCCTGTTGAGCCCCAGCTTCTGACTCCACATCCCTCCCCTCGAGATTAGCCTCCTGCGGGGAGCCCAAGCCCAGCTCAGCCCACCCTCAGGACGCACGTGCTCAGCATGGTGAGAGGCCACCTCTGTGAAGCCTCATCGTCTTCAGCTTTCTTCAGGGCCTCACCCTCCTGTTGCGTGCTTGGTCGGCAGGTGTTTTAGGACACGGGACACGCGTCTCACCTTCCCGGGATTTATGAGGACGGTCTCTGTGCACCACTGTCCTTGAAAGATGACAACTGCAGGGAAATGCAGCCACTTCCACACACAGCCTGGTCCCAGGAGGGTTTCCATGGAAAGAGCCTGCCGATAAGGAAGTTTGCTCCTTAGGGTTGTTATTCCCCAGAAGCAGATGAGGCAGCTGTTGACCCTCTTACAGGCTGAGAGAAGCCCTGAATAGCAGGGTCTTTGGGGGCCTTGTCTAAACCTAGGTAGGCTGTCTGGGAAGGAGATAACCAGGGTCTGTGCAGACCCGTGATGTGGGTCAGTGACCCAGGGTGGTCACAGAGGGGGCTTCCAGAAGGGATTGGTTTGCAGCCTGCTCTGTTTACGTGCATTTCAGAGAACGCTTCCCCAAGTGAGCTGCGGGACCTGCTGTCAGAGTTCAACCTCCTGAAGCAGGTCAACCACCCACATGTCATCAAGCTGTACGGGGCCTGCAGCCAGGACGGTAAGGCCGGCCAAGGGACAGGCAGCTGCCCAGTGCAGGCTGGGGGCTCTGGGCTGCTTCGTTCTTCCTCCTTCCCCTTCCTTGTCCTCTCTGGCTCTGGCCCCACCCGAAGCCTGCATCCTCCCGCGTCAGTGAGAGGGTCAGGAAGGGCTGCTGCAGCGGTGTTTGCATGAGGCTCCTGCCCCCAGGCCTGCTGCAGCTGCACAGAGGTCTGTGGTGACATCCTGGTCTGTCAGCACCCTGCTCCAGGCAGAGCTCCAGGGCAGGGAGCCCTAGAAACAGATGGTATGTCCTGGGCACCTACTGGGGACTAGGAGTGTCGTGACCTCCAGGTGACCCCAAGCCCAGCCCTGCACGGTGAAGGCAGCGTCACCATCTCTCACATAAGGACACAGGAGATTGGCCTGGTCTGTGCTGCTCGAGGGCCTCTCGCTGTGTGTGCTCGTACACGCAGATGTGTGTGTGCTGGGGGAACGAGAGGGCAGGGTGCCCCAGGGAGAGGGCAGCAAGGACACTGATGGACACCAGCAGGACTCGAGGCTGGGCTTGGGACAAGACTGCAGCCTACGAGCTGCTGAGAACAGGGAGCAGGTGCCACACGAGGCTCCAGATCCTCTGCGTCCGTCAGCCGTCCCCAGCCTGTGCTGCAGCGGGGCCGAGGATGTAGAAAGACGTGACGTCCTGGCAGCAGGGGGCTGGCTCCCGGGGCAGCACTAGTAAGGCAGCCGCCTGCCTTAGGCACCCCAGGAGAAGGCTGAGCTCGGCCGCCCAGGGAGCCTCTTTGGCACGGCCGGCACAAAGAGGAGAGCAAGCCGTGCGAGAGTGAGCCGGGACTGAAATACGCGCTGCATGGCGCCCAGGCCACTGGCCAGAGAGGGCTGTGTCCTTGTGCCCACTTACTGGTGGGGGCAGAGCCTGCCTAGGGGCCCTGCAGCCTCCTCCCGGCCCAGGCTCTGCAGGTAGCCAGCTCACAGCCCCCTCTCTGCCCCCAGGCCCGCTCTTCCTCATTGTGGAGTATGCCAAGTACGGTTCCCTGCGGGGCTTCCTCCGAGAGAGCCGCAAGGCGGGGCCCGGCTACGTGGGCAGCGGAGGCAGCCGCAGCTCCAGCTACCTGGACAACCCCGAGGAGCGGGCCCTGACCATGGGCGACCTCATCTCCTTCGCCTGGCAGATCTCTCGGGGGATGCGGTACCTGGCTGAGATGAAGGTGTGTGCCTTGCCAGCCCGGGCCCCCACCACTTGCGCTGGGGCCCGGGCTTCAGGCGTCCCTGCTGCTGTCTTCCTTGCAGCTTGTGCATCGGGACTTGGCAGCCAGAAATGTCCTGGTAGCTGAGGGGCGGAAGATGAAGATTTCGGATTTTGGCCTGTCCCGAGACGTTTATGAAGAGGATTCCTATGTGAAGAGGAGCAAGGTACCGGGTCCCCAGGGGTGTGGCCCAGGGCTCCCAGAGGGGTTGGAGGGCGGTGGGGGGGGGGGGGGGCAGGGCTCCCGCAGTGGGCCTGGGCAGAGCCCTTAGAGCACCTGGGGAGGAGAGAGCAGATCGTTTTAGAGTATGAACTTCTAGCTGTCATCTTCAAATCCCTCCCTAATCGTGGGTCCCCAGAGACCCAGCTCAGGACTCGTCCCTGTGTCTGTTCCTTCTCTTCCTGAGGGCCACACCCGCCCTTTCAGAGCACCCCTGGGAAGCTGGGCCTGCAGCTTCTTTTGCTTTTCATCACCTTTGAAGGTCAGTTAGCGCTGCAGAAATGACAGTTCTCTTCTCCGCAGTTGTTCCCCTCCCTTCTACAGGATGAAAGGTCCCTTGTTTCCTCTGTGTAACTTAGCTCTTCGCTCAAAGGAGACTGAAGTCAATAAGCCTCACTGTGGCAGTCATTCTGGGCAGAAAGGAATGAACTGCGTTACAGGTGGGGGTTCCCCTGGAACAGGGTCCTGGGAACCCCTGGCTGGGTGACTTTGGAAGGCTCACAGGGAGGCCCTGGAGAGGGAGTCCAGAGACGCAACGTAGGATTCTTAGACGCTTTCTCCAAACCACTGGGATAGGTGGTTGGGGGCCCTTCTGGGGAAATTTGTGTCCCTGTATTGTCCAGGGCCCTGTGGCAGTTCCAAGTGATGTATAAGTGTGGGTGTTGCCTTCCTGGGGTCAAGGTTACATGCATGGGGCACCACGATGCCCATCTGGGCAGCCTGGCAGGGGGACATAGTTCCACTGCCCTCTCAGCCCCTCTCCTGTTGCCTCCTGGTGACCAGACAGGATCACTCCTGGGGCCTTTCAAGAGCCATGCCTACCGGCTTTCAGAACAGACACTGCTCAAAAAAAAATAGCACAGAAAGTGACCACATACACTTCAGGTTTGTTTTAAGGGATTAGGAGAAGCCCCGTGTCGCCACAGACTGTGAGGATGATGTCTCATTTTTTTCTGGGGTTTCTGTGGTTCTGTTTTGTTGTTTAAGCTTATTTATTTTGAGAGAGAGAGAGAGATCATGGGCTGGGGAGGGGCAGAAAGAGAGAGAGAATCCCAAACAGGTTCCGTGCCGTCAGCATAGAGCCCGACACGGGGCTTGAACTCACAAACTATGAGATCGTGACCCGAGCTGACATCAAGAGTTGGTCACTTAATGGGCTTAATGGCACCCCAGGCGCCTCTGGGGTTTCTGTTGTGACAGCATATCTCAGAACTGCTGAAGGGGAAGTGGAGAGGGGCCGCTTCCCCTATGGAGGGGTGTGGACACAGCCTTTCTATAGATGCACTGATCCCCCCAAAATGGCCTGTGTCAGGGAGCAGAGAAGTACAGACATCCAAGCACAAGGCCTCCTAGAGAGCACAGGCAGCAGGCAGTGTTGTTACGAACACTCACACCTCAGAAAGTCACACTTCGTGAAGGTTGGAAATCGTGAAGAATGCTTTCAAGAAAAAGAAACCGCAGTAAATTTTGCATTAAAATCGATCAACCACATTTTTGGTTGATTCTTGTCCTAAGACTTACCTACTAACTTGTTTCTCAAGTTGCACTGGAAAGCATTTGTTAGGTCTGACCCCAACAACTCTGCAGTGGGCGCAGTTTCTCAGCCCTGTTAGCACAGGGCTGTGGGATAAAATGATAGGGAAAAAAGAAGCCCCAAGACATGGAAACAGATTTCTTCTCTCAGGGCTTCTCAGAAAAGCCTTTAGTGTGTTGGTTTGCCTCAGAAGTCCCCAAGATGGAAACACTGGAAGTTGGTTTCCTGAACTCATTCACCCTCAGAAATCAGGAGGTCTTGCTGGATGGTGTTGTTGGCCCACACATTGGGCATCACCACCCAGGGCACCCCAGAGCCCTCCGGACCTGGCCCTAGGGAAACCTGGCTTGGGTGTGGTCTTGATTCCTTGGGTTTCTTCTCAGCAGGGATGTGATGCATGACGAGCACGCCCTGTGTAGCTGTGGGCAGGCCAGCTGACTCCCTCCAGCATCTCAGCTGTGCCTGGGAGACCAGAGTTCCAGCCCCTCTGAGGCTCTGCCGCCAGTTCTGTGCCTGGGAGCACTCTGGGCATTGCTCCTCAGCATCCTTCCAGAGCTGGAAATGCACGGGACATGGCCCCACACTCCCCACCCCCAGTTCCCAGGGTGTCAGAGCCATGTTAATGTCTTTCCGTCGTTCCCTTTTTAGGGTCGGATTCCAGTCAAATGGATGGCAATTGAGTCTCTTTTCGATCATATCTATACCACCCAAAGTGATGTGTAAGTATGGGTGTTGCCTTCCTGGGGTCAAGGTGACAATTTATAGGGCGCCACGATGCCCATCTGGGCAGCTTGGCTGGGGGGTCAACACTGGCCCCAACACTGGCTCATACCAACCATCTGCAGTGACCACCCCCCTGCCAAGTTGAGGGGCCTTCCTGTATTCATTCAGCAAATGGCAGGGGCCCACGCGGTGGTTCTGAGAGTCACAGTGGAATGCGTGAGAACAGTGAAGGGGTAACTGGAAATTTCCCTCACCATCCTCCTTGCCAGCCCCTCCCTCTCCTCCCTGGGCATCTTAGTGCCACGCAGGCCCAGCTGAACCGTTCCCGTCTGTGGGCCTGAGCGTGGGCTGGGCTCAGACAAGTCCTACCATAGGTAGGGTGGCCTTGGGTGAGTTGCTGGGTTGGCGTGTCCCAATCTGCTTGAAGAAAGGAACCAACACTCGGCCTTACAGGTCAAATCATAAGACCTGATAGTTTTCAAAAACACAGCAGACTTGTTTCTGAGTGTTCTTCCATCAACGCACATGCATTTCTTGAATCATGTGGGCTGAGAAAAGGCAGTTCCTAAACAGATTTAAGCAGCTGTGTTCGGATTACGTAAAGCTGACTGTAGACAGTTGGAAAAGGCAAAGGCAAAGGGTAATGAAGACACTGCAAGTCAGTTGGGTCGCACGGCCCCTGAGTAGCTCCTGAAGGTCCTGGCCTACAAGACCGTCTAGTGTTTTCCATGGTGTGCAGGCATATGCCTCTTATCTCTGTAAGTGGGCTCATGTGATGATGCTATTTTACAATGTGATTTTGGTCCCACTTCACGGTAAGTTCTCCCTCACAGTTAAATAATTTTCTGTGCCAGTGCTGTTTTTCTTTGAAGATTTTACGTTTCCAAGCCCACAGAAAAGGTGAAGGAATTGTACAGGCAGCCCCGTGGCCTCAGTCCCCGCCTCACGTGTTGGTGTACCTGCCCGGCTGCTCCGTGCTGTCTCTGGTGCTTTGGCGCATCTCCACAGGGCCAGCCAAGTACCCCTTGTGGGTGTGGGGGCCGAGCTGTGGCGGCGGCCTGGTGGGCCTTGTGCACGGCAGGCGTGAGAGCAGGGCAGGCAGCCGGCTCATCCCTACCTCCATTCCACATCCATCCACGCAGTCAGGCCCAAGCTGAAATCCGTGAGCACTTGGCTGGCTCTTTGCACTGGGGGCGCTGATGAGGTCAGCAACAGCTGGGGGGATGGACGTCTGGTCTGCTGAGAAGGGGACGCCGCTGGCCCAGTGCAGCCGCCCACTGGTTGTCTCACTCCCCTTAGGTGGTCCTTTGGTGTCCTGCTGTGGGAGATTGTGACTCTGGGGGGCAACCCCTACCCTGGGATCCCTCCGGAGCGGCTTTTCAACCTCCTGAAGACAGGCTACCGGATGGAGAGGCCCGACAACTGCAGTGAGGAGATGTGAGCAGGCTTTGCTTTGGCCCAGCCCCCCTCAGACACAGACAATGCACTCATTCCCTCGCTGTTCCTGAGCAGCCCTGGGCACGAGCCCACGGTGAACCAGGGAGTAGGCAGTAAGAGGGCAGAGCACACCAAGGCAGAAGGCTGAGAACCAGCACTGGGCACCATGGCAGGTGCTGGGGACCCTGACTCTGCTGGGAGCTGAGTGGGTTTCCTGTGGGTGGAGGCTTACATGGATGAGGGGCGGTAAGGCCAAGGAGAGGTGGTGGAAAGGATAAAAGGGTGCTTCAGACCCAGAGAGCAGCTTGAGCCCCAGGTCTGTCCCTGTCGGACACCTGGGGAGGGGCAGATAATTCAGAATGACCCTAGGAGTGCACACTGGGGAGGGCCCACATGGAGGCACAGAGGCCGGCAGGTGGCAGGCAGGAAGAGCCTGCCCCACAGCCCAAGAGTGCTGGAGTCTCCACATGGTAGTTCCAGCAGATGATTCTTAGAGGCCGGGCTGAGAACACATGGGAAAGGCACCACCATGGGCAGAAACAGGCCGGTCCATTCATTCAACAAAACCTGTCGTGTGCCTGCCACGGGCCTGGCTCAGGGCTAGATGAGGGAGTGCAGGGGTGAGTAGGTGCCACGTCCCTGGGCGGCTCAGGGCACACCCACGTGGCAGCCCTGGAGGCCCTGCAGCCAAGCCCGGGCCCCAGGGAAATGAGGAAGTGAGGACGGCCCAAGGCAGAGGTGTGGTTGGCAGAAGCTTTTGTTTGTTTCCATAACCAGTTCATACTTGATAAGAGTTTAAGGACTAGCCCCCGTAGTGAGCATGGCATCCTGTCAGCTGTTTACCAACATCTTTGAAAAGGAAGGGAAAACAAATCTCTTTCAAGGGCAAGGAGACCCACAGGATGCTGGACCACAGCACCAGGCACCCTGACCCCCTAACGACCCTCGGATCTTGGCTCAGCTCAGCGAAGGATGTCCAATGATGCAGAAACAGCTTTGGGGTTTGAGAACAGAGCCCTGTGGGCCCAGGGCACCGTGCTGGGTATGGCGGCTATGATTGGGCAGTTCATGCTGGGTCATAACTGCTCATCTGTGCTTCCCGCCAGGTACGGTCTCATGCTGCAGTGTTGGAAGCAGGAACCAGACAAGAGGCCAGTGTTTGCTGACATCAGCAAAGACCTGGAAAAGATGATGGTTAAGAACAGAGTGAGTACCTGGAGCTAATTCCTGGCGTTGCCCACCTGCAGGCGGAACATGGCAGTGGGGGGACTCCAGCCTCACCCCTGTTCTGTGGAGTTCCCAGTGCAGGGCCAGAGCAAGGCCGTACAAAGGGAGATGGTCGTGCCATCCCCTGAAGGCAGCCAGCACCTGAACCCTTCTCCTTGAGCCAGGCCCCTTCTCAAATCATAAAGAAACCAAGATTCTTCCCTTTATGCTTAGAGCTGTCCACAGACAGGTGTAGGAAGCAAATATTCCAAAGTCAAACAACATCATTTTCAGTAAAGAAACAAGTCATCAGAGTAGAGCTGCGAGGGGCCCGGCAGGGGGTTGGAAGTGGCTAGAGAGTGGTGGGGACTGCGGCCAACAGGAGCACGCCAGCCCCTCTAAAGGACCTCTCGTTGTAGCCACACATAATCTATAGGAATATGAGTACCAGAGTGCCTAGTCTTCTGAATTTTAAAGAATATTTATGCACGATCTCGCTGTCCGTGAGTTCGAGCCCCGCATCAGGCTCTGGGCTGATGGCTCAGAGCCTGGAGCCTGTTTCCGATTCTGTGTCTCCCTCTCTCTCTGCCCCTCCCCCGTTCATGCTCTGTCTCTCTCTGTCCCAAAAATAAATAAAAAATGTTGAAAAAAAATTTAAAAAAAAAAGAGAATATTTATGTAAAGCTTTCCAGTTTTTTTTAATGCTTATTTATTTTTGAGAGAGAGAGACAGAGCTTGAGCAGGGGAGGGCCCAGAGAGAGGGGGAAACACAGAATCTGAAGCAGGCTCCAGGCAAGCCGTCAGCACACAGCCCGACACAGGGTCTGAACTCACAAACCATGAGATCAAGACCTGAGCCAAAGTTGGACGCTTAACCCACAGCCACCAGGCACCCCTGAAGCTTTCCAGTTTTTAATGTTAGTAACTCATTTAAATTTCCAACAGCTGGGGCGCCTGGGTGGCTCATTTGATTAAGCTTGAAACTCTTGATTGCGACTCGGGCCATGATCTCACAATCAGAATCAAGCCCCGGGTCAGACACTCTGCCCCTCCCCCGCTTGTGCTCTTTGCATTCTCCCTCTCTCTCTCTTTCAAAATAAATAAATAAATACTTCCAAAAGCTCAGTCTGGTCCAAATAAATCATATCTGGGAGACTAAGTTCAGCCCATATGCCTCTGGGTTACAACTCTGTAGGTAAACGAGACAGCCGACAAGTTTCAATTAATATTTATTGAGCAACTGCTATGTACCATTTTCTGTCTCAGATGCTGGGGATACAAGTAAACGATACAGACACAGATCTTACCTTCAGGGTTTCAGGGTTTCATCTTTACCTTGGCACATTTACTAAAAATTGGCATTTCTTCAAACACAAAAACAAATGTGCCAGGTGTAGGCCGCTTGTAATAAAACCTAACATCAGGGTACCATTTGGGCCAAGTCTCCAAATCCTGTGAACGCAGGATTACCTTAAATAAAAATAACAGGTGATGCCAAGAGAGCCAACCTTCCTAGAGAAGCATCCAGGAAAATGCTACAACTGTTCTTTACACATTTAACCAGGGCAGTGGAAGTGGCAGGCACTGAGAAATCATCATGCTTGGGAGCTAAAGCCCAGAACAGCCTCCTATGCAAAACCCACGTCAATGACTTCAGATTTCTGAGTCCTGATGCTCTGTTCTAGATGGGAGTCCTCAGAGGAAAGCTGAAAAATGTTAGCAGGTCAGAGATGCTTCTTGGCACTCGCACATGAGTAATGGGGCTGCAGTGAGCTCTCCCAGATCCTTGGGTTTGGTAAAATGGGCCGGTTCCCCAGTGCTGGATGTAGTAACCCACCCCCTTCCCGCATGTTGCAGAGGTAAGACTAGGCAATGAAGGAGCACATTTCTGTCCCAGGCAGGTGACTTTCTAGAGGGAGCAATGAGGGCTGTGGAGCAATGCCAGCAAAGCAGAGACTGGGAGGGCTCAGTGCTGGCTGTCTGGCAAGGGGCTCAGGTCGTGAGGAGAGGCTAGTAGGCCAGCATGAGGTGGGACTCAGCCAGTGAGTCTGCCTTTGGGAGGAAAGGAGCAGGGGCCATGTCCAGTAGTGACCCACGCTGGGATGACCAACTATCTCTGTCTTCCAGGACTACTTGGACCTGGCTGCCTCCACCCCATCCGACTCCCTGCTTTATGACGACGGCCTCTCGGAGGAGGAGACGCCCCTGGTGGACTGTAATAATGCTCCCCTCCCTCGAGCCCTCCCCTCCACGTGGATTGAAAACAAACTCTATGGTAGAATTTCACATGCATTTACTAGATTCTAGCAACATCGTTCCTCTCTGCACTATCCTTACTCTCTGTAATGCTTTTTAAGAGTGTTTCTGGTCTGAATGAAACCAAAGTTCTCTCTGAACCTTTTTATTTGTAAATGTCTGACTTTGCATCCGTTTACATTCAGGCATTTTTGAAACTGTGTGTGTTTTTTTTTTTTTAAAGGATGTGAAAATAAGTATACTTACCACACTGCCTAGCAACTTATGACAATAGAAAAGAAAGAGCTGGGCAGAATTCTCAGGGGATATTGAGAAAATGATAAACAAGTCATTTCTGGGTGGGTATGCATCGAGTCATAGTACTTCTAATTTAACTACTGGGATAAATTTACCCAATCTGGGGAGGCATTTCATTCAGACAGGAGGAGCCGGCACCACCCCGCCTGCACTGAGGGCACAGCCTGTGGTCACTCCCAGAACCCATCTGGGTGGGCAGGTGGCTCTTGGGAGGCCACTCCGTACTAGGCAGCTCAGCCCAGCCCACATGCCCACCATCAGGGAGGACACATGAAGACTGCTGTTTTCACATCCTTTGCGTTACACACCGTCATGACAGTTGTCACTTATGAAGTCAGTGCTACAAGCTGGAGCAAATGCTTTTGAAAGAACATAGTCTGTGGTGCTGTGGTCTTGCAATGGACAGTAAATACGGTTCTTGCCAAAACTCCTTCTTTTGTCTTTGATTAAATACTTGAAAATTTTTTCTGTTTCCTAACTTGATCATTGATTGCTTTTAAATCTTGGAGTGTCAAGCAGTTTTCAGCCGAGATTGTTCCTTTTGCATGCCTCCTGAGTCACTGATTCCTTGCTGGCTTTGGGTCTGGTGCCACACACCATTGTCTTGTCGACGCTGTGGGGCTCGCCCGTGCACACCCTTGATTTGGAAGATTCTCTCCTCCGTGGTGGGTTTGGATGGAAGATGAGTAGGCTTCTTTACATTAGAAAACTTTTTATAGAAGCTTCCCACTGCAGTGAGCCCTTTAATTCAGCAATGCTTTATGCTGCCTTAGAAAAAGACTTAAGCAGGTCAACAAATATTTATATCAGATTTGGGAGTTCGAAGCTTATAAAAGTCAAAATTGGGAGTTTCTGTTAAGTTACAGTTACCAAGAGAGCACGTGATATTTCCCCCCAAATATGACAGTGTTTTGGAAACCCGGAGCACGAAACCATTCATGTAATTGGCACAGAAAACCAGAAAGTTTGGTTTGAACCTCAAAGGGAGTTTTGCCAAGGCCTTACTGTCTGCACATGAAGTTTTGGTTCTTCAGTGCAGAGCAAATGATCTGTTTTCATTTTTAGGCATGTCAGACCCGAACTGGCCTGAAGAGAGTCCTGTACCACTCACGAGAGCTGATGGCACTAACACTGTGTGTCCAAGATATGCAAATGATAGTGTATATGCTAACTGGATGGTTTCACCCTCAGCGGCACAATTAATGGACGCATTTGATAGTTAACATTTCTTTGTGAAAGGTAATGGACTCACAAGGGGAAGAAACATGCCGAGAACAGAAAGTCTGCCGGCCCCTCCTTTGTGCACTTCACACTGGCTGGTGATTTTCCCTCCTGGCAGACGTAGCGTGCTGGACCAGAGTTCTGAGTCCAGCCTTTAGGTATTCCTTCCTCTCCAGCCCTTGGCAGTGCTCTGTGTTGGTCTGTGTTCATCAGTGACCACCACACCCTGTGCTCAGACGTGTGGGTCCCTCACTCACTACCTGAGCGGTTTGATTTTTCTTGTTGCCAGCAAACAAGGCAACACGATTTAAACATGAAGCACACACACCAAAAAAGGCAGCAGGAAAAAAAAAAAAAAACTGGCCCAAATGACACATCCTTGTTCAGAACAAGAAGCCCAGCAAGGCCCTATCGTGGTATCGAACCCTTGGCCAGGGCTGGAGGGGACAAGGGGACCTTGGGACAGGCCTCAGCTCAGCATTTGAGATCCTGGGAGCGGTTTGTTTTTGGTTTTTGTTTTTTAATCGTGTAACCTTTTCTTAGGAAGACATTTGATTTTTATCATGATTTAAATGGATTCTTCAATTTAGCACAATAGATTTGATGCCATATTTGCTATGTAGATAGGCGGTGTGAGAGGACAGGGCTCACTGGACACTTCACTGTTGTTCCCATCACTGAGTTATCACTACCTTCTGGCAAGAACAGAATGAAGAAGAGGGCATCTGAGTGGAGTGGCCTCCCGTCCCGGGATTGCTAACAGCCGAGACTCGGCTGCCATGAATCCCACCCTGCCAGCCCCCAGGGTGCCGCATCCGTCCAGTGCCAGAAAGCGGTGCCTCATCTCGCACATTAGGAGTGGGTGGGGTTAGTGCGCAGTTTAAAAGGGACAGTTCAGCTAGTTCTGTTAGAAGTAACGTTGACAGTGACCGAGGATTGCTACCCTTCTGATCACAGTTCTGATGCGGAAAAGACAATGTTTTGGCTCTCATAGAGCTTGTGTGAAAAGGTACGTGTATCCATTCATTCTGTGTTTGTAACTCAATGCTGCTATATAGCAAGACGTTTTGTTTATTAGATTCTGACCATGACTCATAAGCTTCTTGTCATTCTTCACTGCTTGTTTGTGGTCACAGACACTCAGTGCCCCTCCCATCTTGTGGAGGCGGCTTTCGGGAAGTCCCCGACAGCTCTTCTGTCTGTAACTTTGCAGGAGAGGGTCGGTTACCAACACACTGCCTGGTCTTCAGACTTAAAGCACTGTGAGAGATTGACAGTAGCCTCATCCAAATACTGTATCCTACAGGCATTTCACAAAAGCAATGAAATGGGGGCATTTTTGTGGCCAAGAAGGCTTGGATGAGTATGTATCAGAGCCTCGTGATGTGTGTGTATGTGTATGTGTGTGTACACACACCCAGAGAGAGCGCTGGAAAAACACTTACTGGAGATGGAACATGGCTTTAGTTTAGGCCGTTTTTTAGATGCACTGTGATGAATTCTGTTACAAGTATCTAGTTGTGGTAAACTTTCGGTTTTCAGATGTGCTTAATGATAGTCTTAGCAATGCAAAAGTAAGGAGAAACTCTCTCACCTAATTAAAAATACCTTCCCAATAAGTGCGAGTTGCCACAGTAGGTTTGTTCTTGGCAGGGTGAGAACTCCAGGTCAAACTGGCTGACCCAGTGATGGGGAATTAACTCTTGACCAATAATCTAATTGTCTATTCCTGAGTTTTAACAGCATTCATATTTACTGGTCCTATCAGACAATTTTCATATACATATACACAGGAGTTACTAAGTATTAAATATTACTGGCTGTAAGTAGCAATCTGTCAGTTATTAAAGTTTGTAAAATCTATTTATGAAAGGTTATTAAACCATACCATGTTAATTTGCTTTTGTAATCAAGGTGACTAAGAACATAATTTCAGTTATGTAAATAAAATTGTGTGTCATAAAATGTGTAAACTTCTTTTCTCTTTTTAACTTCCCAGTTGGAAACCTCAGGTTTCTGATTTTGAAGTTTCAATATAAGGATTGAAGTATTACAGGGAAATCTGTTGTATTTATTGACTTGTCTCACCCATTAATGTATGTGATGAGGCCCGTTTATGGCAACAGTTAAAACTCCTCTAACTCTGCCATTCAGGAAATTCCTTCCTTTATGTTTCCTTCCCTAAAATAGAGTAGCAGCCAGTCTAGTTCAGGTATTTGTGGCTTTCTGGCAGTTTTTCTGTGGCTTATTTCTTGAAACTGCAGTTGGGCAGTTGTAGGAGAGAGGATGTAAAATGCATAGCCATAAGTGAAGGTCCATTAGTCAGAGGGAAAAATTTGTCCTGAACCACCATGAAGCTTTAAACACTAAGTGCTTCTGTTTATGTCTTCCTGTTGGGTCGTGGAGGCATGCTCTGAGCTCCTCCTCCAAGGCCTGGCAAGGAGCAGGCGGGTCAGTTGATAATCACATGTTGTTACCAACATAAATCTGATTTCTGGTTGTATCGTGTGCTAGATGGCGAGGGCCTGTGTCATTTCCCTCGTGTGTGTGCACATGTGCGCATACACAGGCTGTCCCTGGCCCTCGGAGCTGTAGCTCCTGACCCTCGGCACCCATGTCTGCTCTTGGTGTCCTCCTTCAATCTGGCCACAGGGCTTGGAAATAAATATAATTTCTAGGGTCAGTTATTTGCTATAGCCTTTCTCTCTGAATGTTTAGAAACGTATGCCGAGAAAATCTCATACTAAAAACCCCTTTTTCAAGAGCATTGAACTTCCATCAGGAGTGTTTGTGTGTGTGTGTGTTTGGTTTATTTGTCTTTAAAAGTCCCATTTTTCCACTGTCTTCCACAAAGGATGCTTTCCCACCACAAGGCCAGCTTATTTGGGTGGAAATTTAGCTGAATATAATGTCTGAGAATGGGGTCCGGACAAATACTTCACATATAAAAGAAAATTCTAAGGTAAAACATAATTTCCCCCAGTAGAAATAAAGCATTTTTTCTCCAGTGAATGGTTTCCTCTCCTCCTTTGAGCATACTGACTTGTAGGATACTTAGCAGGTGGTATTTAGGGTGGTTCTAGGAGGTGCCTGAGAAGCCCTTACCTCTGTGGCCCCAGAAAGACATAGTGTGGGTCTGAAGGGCATGTGCAGCGGTAGGGGGTGCTGGGAATGCCTCATATCTTCACTGTGGAGGTAGGCACAGAACTTATCCCCTTCTGTCGCCCTCATGTGTACAGAAAACACCCCTTTCTGCTGAGGCCACCTGCTGTGTCCTCGTCTCTTCCCAGGCAGCAGCCTCAATGGCCTTGTTAGAACCGTGTTAGGGATTCACGTGAAGCATTCTTAGCAGACATTGTGAAAAATCCAGAACCTGTATGTAGAGAGTTTTTCAATTTGGGGCAGGTCTGAAGCTGAGGCTGGATGGGTGGCAGTGTGACAGCAGGAAGAATAAGCATCACATCCAGAGTTAAAGAGGAACACACTACCGATGCCCAAAAGACATCACAGTTAATCTTTGCAACTCAGGTTTTGATTGCTGTGTCAAGCGAGGAGATATTTTTTGCAGAGGTTTCTGGGATGTGCTAAATCACAGGACCTGGCCAAGCAACATCTCTCAGCGGGAGCCCGGGCCCAGAGTCGCGACAGGGAAGCCATCTGCAGGAACGTGTGGCTGCAGGAACATCAGTGTCACGGGGAACTGGGCCAGGCAGCGCCGAAGGAGTCACGACCCGAGACCACCACAGCCACTGTGACCCCAGGAGGTACCATAATCCTGCATCCTTTCAGAGGATACTGAGCAATTCAAGTTCAAAGTTAGCATGAGCAGGCAAGGTAAGGACAGTAAGTGCATTCTAAAAGTAAAAAAATATTTTTTTGAGAAAGAAATCATTTTGATATTTCATACACAGATAATACTTACCATGAAAACTGTCAATTGCTTGAATAAAAACGTGAGGCTTCATTTTAAGCATCCCTGTTTTTATTTATCTTGGTCAACTTTGTAAACAATACCAGAGTAAACCATATGCTTTTTGGCTGCTCTTGGGAGAAGGATGAATATGAGGCTGCCTCTTACTACCTGAGGCAAAGGACTTTGCCCAGAGGACACCTGTATCACAGCCCTGTCCTCAGAGGCTTCTCTCACCAAGAGCCTATGACTTGCTTCATAGTTTGTGCCTCTTGAGGGTTTTAAAGAGCTTGAGGGGCACCTGGGTGGCTCCAATCGGTTAAGCATCTGACTCTTGGTTTTGGCTCAGGTTATGATCACAGATTCGTGAGTTCAAGCCCGTGTCGGGCTCTGCGCTGTCAGCACAGAGCTAGCTTGGGATTCTCTCTCTCTCCTTGCTCTCTGCCCCGCCCCCCACCCCCACTGTCACTATCTCTCTCAAAATAAATAAATAAACTTAAATATATAAATAAATAAATAAATAAATAAATAAATAGCTTCAAAATGTTCCTGGAGACTCTGTGGCCACAGCGGGCCAGGAGCATGCCAAGGGTTTGAGGGGCTTTGTAAGCGTGTGGAAAGGAAAGATCATCAGATGTGATTTTTAGGAAAAGGAGTGACACACAGGTTGCCAGGATTCTGGTATGTCATAAGATAGTGATTGAAAATTGTATTTTTTAAGAGAAGTCTAATTATCTATAATCTTTAGTTTCATAGAAGTAAGTAAAGACCATCCAAATGAGAACAAGCAGAGGTTATTTATTCTGAACTTGCTATATAGTAAGGGAGTCGACCACCAGCACTAGCATTTGACAGAAACTCAAAGGCAGGCAGAGGAGGGAAAAGCTTTATAGTAGAAAAGGGGGTGATGGAGAGAGGCCTCAGGCATGTCGTGATTAGAGGTTGTTGGCATGGGAAAACTGGAGGTAGACTATCTGGAAGCCAGGAATCTCATGCGATTCGTTTTGGGGACATAACTGGCCTTCTCTGGTTGGTCCTGATTCAGAAATAGGAGCAAAAGATAGGGAAACGGGAAGTCATTGACCAAGCCCTGACCATTCCGGGCTGGTTGCTGTGTGGGTCAGAGTTTCTCAGTTTACATGTGGTCTGATCATTGTCTGCATGTTCAGTCTCTCCGTCTGCCTCTCTGGTCATTTTCTTGCTTGTGAGAGGTTGACCAATTTAGGGAAGCCTAGAAATCCAGATCTTCACCGCTTTGAGACTGATCGTCCAGACATCTCCATGGCCAACTGTACCATGAGGTCTTCTCGGCCTTTCTGTTGTACATGATGGGTTCCATCATGTTGTTCCATCTGACGAGGAAGTGTCTGTGCAGAAGCATTTCAGGCCCTGGATAGAATGCAGTGGACCAGTATCACGACCACTATGACAAAAACAAGAACAATCAATAACCCCTGTAAGATCCTTTGAATCCACAACCCTAGTCCAGGCCAAGAATAAATCCCACACAGGTCATGAGAGTCAACCTTACAGAGCAAGTAGCTTTTGCTCTTTAAGGCATTGTATAGCCTATCCCACCTTCCCTGTGTCACTGATCCCAGTACAGTACTAGGAATGGCACACACCATGACGAACCGACATGAAATTTAGAACAATGCCACTGTCTATTTACAGTTTCTCCTCCAGTGTTGATGTAAGGTAGCAATCCATTTGTGCCCTATGAGTGGTTTCAGGGAGAAATGTAGCTGTTTGGTATCATGATCTGCTACAGCATTTTCTTTAGCTTCAACATTCTCTTTTTTTGCCTCATTCTCAGACTTCATAATAGCCACCTCTGTGGTAAGTAGAGTGTATCTAAAAGTTGCTTGATTTGCTCTCCATTTTTGTGGAGGTTCTAGCAACCCAAAGTCGTGTAGCACTCCAAAAGCATATTTCCTATCTGTATATATGTTCACTCCCTAGTCATTGGCTAGTTGACAAGCTCTAGTAAACGCAATAAGTTCTGCCATTTAGACTGATTTTACCTCAGGTAGAGGACTATGTTCTAAAGGAGACCTCTGATTAATGATAGTATATGCTGTTTGATAACGTCTAGCGTTGAGAATGATCTATCAACAAACAGGATTAGCTCAGGGTTCTCAACATGAGACTGTAGTAAATCTGAGGGAGGGGCAGAGTGCTCCCAAATTATCTGAGGCAAAATCATCACAAGGCTCCCCTTCTTCTGAGAAGGAGAGTGCCAGGATTTGGGGAGTTGTAGTGGTGAGTAGTACCTGAGAGGGAGAGAGTAATAGAATTTCCTAAGAGGTTGATCGGCTGCCTGAAAAGTGCTGTGTTCTCAGTCAATAGTAATGGCTTTACTTCAGGAAGAATCATGAGGTCAAGCGAAGAGCCTGGAACTAGCTCAGCAGAAGCATCAGCAAATTTTGCAGCGGAACACTTGTCCTAACACTAGGGAGAGACATCTTTACAGCGTGTCAAGGGAAGGCTATAGTAAGTGATGGCTTTTGGATAGTTCCCATGAAACTCCAAGGGCTTGTCCAAATTGCTCATGCACAAATAGACAAAAGGGCTTTCTGTTGTTTGGGATGTCTAGGAAAGGAGGCCATTGGGGAACTACCTTCAGGTTCCAGAAAGCCTGTCCATGTTTGGGCTCCCAGAAGAGAGACTCTCTTACTAAGAACATATAGTTCCTTAAAAAGTGTCAAAATTACAGAAAAAATCAGCACCGATAGCCTGCAAAATCTAGTTAAACCTTTAAATCCTCCCAAATGCCATTTTGTCAGGGATCTACCATTGATTTGAGTAGTTTTTAGTCTATCACAAGAGAATGGTTTCCCCCTTCTACATGGATCATGCCCTAAACAACAGACTGCATTCTGGAAAAATGGTCATTTATCTTTTGAAATGTTTTTTTTTCTAAATATTATTTATTGTCAAGTTAGCTAACATACAGTGTACAGAGTGTGCTCTTGGTTTTGGGAGTAGATTCCCATGATTCATCACTTACATACAGCACCCAGTGCTCCTCCCAACAAGTGCCCTCCTCAGTGCCCATCACCCATTTCCCCCTGCCCTTTCATCCTCCCTTCAACCCTCAGTTTGTGCTCTGTATTTAAGAGTCTCTCATGCCATCTGCCTGAGGGGCTAGTCAATGATTGGCACCCTTCTAGGAAGAGAGAAATTTGGACATAAGGAAGGCACACAAGGAAGACCATAAAGGTGGCTGCTGGTCTGGTGAGAACCCCAACCTCAGGTCTGAGAAGCCAGCCAGAGAAACAGGATTCTAGAGCCTGTGTCAGTGTTCTACCCCACTACTCTCCATATGACAGACAACACTCTTAGGACACAAAACAGTAACACAAAAGACGGCAAAAAGGGATGAAAGGAACGGACTGATTCCATCAAAGATGCCAAACAAATGGAAATCAGTAACAAAAACCAGATTGCCACACTGAGAATAAATAGCCAAAGAACTCAGTGCAAAGCAAAGCAAAGCAAGCAGAGGTCAGACCCAATGCCAATTTACCATATCCTTGTAGACTTGATAAACCAAGAAACACAAGGCGCAAGGAGCTTCTGTGGGTACCGCACTTGATGGAAGGCAACAAGCAGTGAAGACCATACCTTGGTGGGGCCACTAGGAAAACTGGAAACAAAGATGGCCCAAATGAAAACAGGAAAAGGCTATCGAGAGTTTGCTGCAGCAAAGGAGTCAGCCTCCATCACTCTCATTTGGCAGGAGCTCAAAAGCAGGCTTAGTGGAGTGGGAAAGCTTTATAGTTAAAAAAAGAAGCCTCAGATTGGATATTTGGGGGAGGGACGCTATATTCTTCTGATATTAATATGCCACAACTGTACTTGAGTATTTTTCTCAATGGAACTACTTATTTTATGCGGCTCAGTAGATCACCCATTATCTGCCAAAGAATTTGAATTATGCATTATTTTCTCTCCAAATTTAAATTAGACACATTTAATATCTGATGTAGCAATTTAAAAAATAATAAAACACTAACAATTTAAATCCATTGATGGCAGAATCTCAATTATTTTAAAAACAACTGTTCTAATGCAGGATTCAAATAACAGTTTGCGAGAAGTGACAACTAGTTAACGCTAACCCCATTGCTTCCATTTCACGTCAGGTCCTGTGCTGGAAGAGCCTCTGCAGTTTCCTCTCGGAGTTTCTGTCTTCTCCATGGTAAACTGAGGACCATAACCTACTCCACAAGGACGTCAAGAGGATTTGAGGGATTAAAACGGAGGGAGCAGTGGGAAAACCACCCGATGCTGAGTGCACCCTCAGCCTGTGCCAGACGTGGCTACACAGCATGATCAGTAAGGAAAGTATAGGATAAAGGAAGAAAAACAAATGCTATAAAAAAAGAAAGGCCAGCACTTATAAGGCTAGTGGAAGTAGACAAAGAATGGAAGGTTTAACACGGAGGGGAGTGGTTTTACTGTGCATTGCAGCACATTAGGAAATGAGCCTGTTTTGCATCTGGTGAGTGAAAGTATAGACTTCCCTTGCTGTTACTTTGACACCCAGTAGAGGAAAGTTAGAGCTGTAGATTTTACTATTATTCATTCATTCATTCATTCATTCACATATTCGTGGGTATGCAGTGAGCACCTATAATGGGGTCAGGCCCCTTGCCTGGCTTAGGGGTGCTGTCCCTGCCCTAGGAGACAGATAGTCTTGGCCAATTTAAAGCGTCTAGGGACAACATAAGGAACAGCCTAGGCATTTGCCATTACTGGATATGAAGCTAGAGTACAAGGTCCAGATACTCCTTTTTCTGCAGAATGCCTAAGGGCCATCAGCAGGAATTTCAAGTACAGGCTGATTATAGCATCTTAACTAAGAACATGTAGTGAACTTGGATTGAGAACTTCAAAGCTGCCAGCCTGGAACATAATCCCCTGGCCATTCAGTGGCCTGACATTTATGTTTACTTGAAGTAACACCTTAAGCATTTAAAGAATTTCTGTCTTATCCTCTTAAATCCACCAATGCTGTGGATCCACTCTCTAATTCTCCCAAGACGGAATACTTTGCCTTTGCATTCACACTCCCAAGTTGGGTCCTCAGACTTACAGGACAAACGCTCGTGGCAGGTTTAAACACTAGATAACTAATTTACACTAAGTAGACTCCCACAAGGCTGATTGCCATACTAGAGCATAACTAGGCATCCAGACAGAAAACTTAATTTCATGACAGCAAAGTTAATCATTCGTGCCACCTGCCGGAAGGGCTAGTCAAGTGGCAGAGATTCTGGATAAGGGAGAGATCCTTGTGTGTTCTTATTTTAATCAATTCAATTCACATTTATTGAACATGACCCTTACTATGCGTAAAGTACTGGTGGATGAAAAAGACATGGTCCTTATCTTCAGAAGGTCACAGACCCGTGGAATCTATGACTAGATGAATTATTTACTCTTGGACCAGGTTAGGAGGAAGGAATGTTAATATTTATTTATTTTTGAGAGAGAGAGACAGGGCATGAGTTGGGGAGGAGCAGAGAGAGAGGGAGACACAGAATCCGAAGCAGGCTCCAGCTGCTTCTGAGCTGTCAGCACAGAGCCCAACGCGGGGCTTGAACTAACGAACTGGGAGATCTTGACCTGAGCCGAAGTCGGACACTTAACCGACTGAGCCACCCAGGTGCCCCAGGAGTGTTAAAACTATAAATGTTTACAGTTGCTCACAAGGGATACGAGGAAAAAAAATAACATGAGTAGTGACACCTTGAAATTAGGAAGAAGTTGCACATTCAGCAAGCCATGCTTAGAAACGGGCTATTCAGACTCTCTTACTGGTGGAATTTCCCACAAGACATATCTGAGGAGAACATCTGTGGTAAAGACGTCCCAATAACCATCATCAAAGGAAGACAGCTGTGATTAGGAGCAGATCCTCCCAGCAGTGCCGCTTCTACAGGGTGCATCTCGGACTCACCTCAGTCTTCTGCTCTAACTAATGTGCTTAATGGTGACAGTGAACTCCGACTGCCTACCATCTGCCAGGCACGGTGCCAAACACTTCAAATACAAAACTGCATTTAACCCTCACAACAACCTTAGGAAGTATGTGCTGTTGTTACTGTCCCTACAACACCGCTGAGGAAACAGGCTTAGAGAGGCTAAGTATGGTAACCTGCCAAGGTAGTCCTGTAAGGAAAGCAGAACCTGGTGAGAGGCAGCCCCCAGAGCTGCCTTTCCAGACACAGGCAGGTGCCGGTGCTCTCTGGCATCCCCTCCTCTGCTCAGGCCACTGCTCTCCAGGGCAGGACAAAGTGCCTTGGGGATGTCCCTAAGATAAGCAGTTGAGTGGAGGGGGTGTTAGGGAGGGCTTTCTTTTTTTCCACTCACTAAATCATACAATGTCAGATCTCAAGCCGTCTTCCAGAATGTCTACCTCAAACCCTTCGTTTCACATATAAGGAAACCCAGGTTCAAAGAAATGGAATGGCTAAAGGCCCAGCGGCAGCTCAGGACTTCCTCCCTGGGGCCTCACGCACAGCCCAGTACATGCTAGGATGCTCGGACACTTCTGGCGACCTGTCAGTCCTTAGCTCAGTGCCCACAAAGGCACTCATCGCCCCCTTTGGGCTCCCAGGACAGGGGTCCCCGACGGGACAGCGCTGCCATCCTCCGCTGAGTTCCTCCCTCTGGCGAAGTCAGCGATCCGCCAGAGTTGATACTCCTGTCCCTGCAGACGCTTGCTCCAGGAAAAACGGTTTTCTGCCTGAGCCACTCTCCTGGTCTCCACAAATCGTTTTTGGAGCTACACACACACATACTTGAAACAGATAATCGATTAATCAGTACCGTATGCCAGTTACTGAGCTTCCGGTGCCTGACACTGGGGGCGGGCGGGGGGGTGGGCGGGGCCAAGGCGGGGCTGTCGGGGTTGGGCGTGGTCGGTGTTGGGCGTGGGCGGGGCGGGGCTGGGCGGGAGCAAGCCGCAGCTCCATTTCCTCACGCGCGCCGGAAGTGGCGGTTGTCGGCGCAGAGGCGTGCGGTGTGCTGTGAGGTGGCTGCACCCCTGTGCGCCGGGCGCCGCCGGAGTATGCCCGCGGCCGGGGGGACGGCGGCTGGGCGGCGGTCGCCTTGCGAGGACTGAGGAGCGCGGTGAGTACCCGGCCCCACCCGGCCTTGCCTGCCCGCGCGGCTCTCGCGACTAGGGCCCGAGTGGTGCCGGGGCGCGGGCCGAGGGCTGTGGATCCCTCCTGTGCGGGTCGGGTCGCTTCTCCAACGAGCCCTCCGCGGGGGGCCCTTTCCGGGTGGGGTCGCCTCCTGGAGAAGCCCTCCGGAGACCGCTGCGGTGTCAGGAAAAGCCACAGTTTTTCGGAGCGGTTTGAGTTTTCTGTTGAGAACGATGCTGTCAGAGACCGTTGGTTTGGGTGTGTTTTATTTTTGTCACTTTTTTTTTTTTTAAAAAGCTCTAACTCACCCCCGCCTCTGGCTCTCTCAGTGCATAACTTTGCAGTCCGCTGTTACCCCTTTATTGCATTAAAGTAGTATTCTCCAGCTGCAGCCCCTCGCAGTTTCTGCCAGACACCAGGCGCCTTTAAAAGATGCACATTTGTGTCGGAATTAGTGGGGCCGCGGGGACTACAGGACAGGGAGCTTCTGGCATTTTCAGGCTGCATCTGGAAAATTGCACTATTGCTGAACAGCTTGCTGAGGAATCATTTGTAAAGGCAGTAGTGATGCTTTTATGATGACAGGAGGAAACATCGGTTATAAATCTTAAGCTTTTATCCTTCAGCCTGCTCTGGAGATTTATATGCAGTGTGTGGACGTTTAGCCTCATTGAAGGTTCTCAGGAGCTGGGCCTTCATTCCTGGTGGAATTCATGTTGTCTTTAAAGGTCGCATCAAAACGGTACTTCCAAACTTGGTGGGAAACCAAGTACTGTATGACTGAGAATGTTGACCTTCATTTTGTATTGTTATTCTGATACCATTTGTTTAAAACTGTCTTGTGACTAAAAGAATGTAAGAAGGATGTCGGGTGTCCAATATCTATGGCTTAGGACATTTGGACATCAGTACACACCGTTTTGGTTCCCAACGGTTCGGAAATTACATTTCTTTCTTAACTTTTTTATTGAGGTATAAAATACATACGGAGTCATCGAGTTCATAAATCTTTATTGTACAGCTCAGTGGATTTTTATAGATTTATTAACTTGTATAACCACAGGCTAGATCAAATTATACTTATAGAACGTTTCCATCATCCCAGGAGTTTCCCTCTGCTTTGTCCAAGTTTTACTGCTGCCCCCCCCTCCCCCCAGTCAATATTCTGATTTCTGTCATCAGCTCTTAGGTTTGTCTATTTTGGGCTCGATGTTAATGGATTCACGCAGAATGCTGAGCACGTTGCTTGTGAGATTCACCCATGATGTTCCATGTATCAGTCGTTCATTCTTTTTTTTATTGCTGTTTAATATTCCATTGTATGGCTATATGACTATTCTTTAGTTGATGGATATTTGTGTTTCCAATTTTTGTTATTATGTATTTTGGGGAATGCTATGGAACATTCTTGTAAGTGTTCTTGGTGAACACACACCTGTGTGCATTTCTGTCAGCTGTGGAGTAACTGTCATAAGGTAGGCAGAAAATTGTTTTAACCAACCTGGACTCTTTCTTTTCTTTTTCAATAGAATTTGTTATTTTAATTTATATAACGTTCAAGATTGGTAAAAAGCAAAACTATTATGAGTTCAAGACTTAAGTGATTCATTACCCTGTTGTTATTTATTTTTTGAATTGTACACCTCTGACAATCTTCTCCCAGACTGTCATTACTTATTTAATTATCTGTTAGAGAAGTCTGCTAGATAGAGCTGGTGTCCCTGAAGCTTATTGCATAACGCTTAGGTAAGAACAGTGTTACTCAAATTGATGGTTGTTAGGGGAAACGAAACACCAAAAGGATATGACTAAAAATGGATTGAAGAATCATGGGATTGCAAGTCAGTAAACTTTTAACATTGTTGTCATACTATACAAGTACTAGGTGTAAATGTAAAATTGAATTCTAGGGTTATTTACAAGTACGAATTTACTGTAGGAGTGCAGTGATTTCCATGTATACTGAGATGCTGATACATTTATATCAGAAACAAACATTTAAATCAGAGACATTCATATCAGGGGACAGACAACAGAAATCTGTGGCATGTGAGAGGTGCCCCAGACTGAACAAATAACAAGAACGAGACCTGAAGCAATGGAATTGATAGAAGAAATAGAAGAATACTTTAAAATTAATATTAGTATGCTCAGATTTGGGAGGGTACCATGCTTATTGAACAGGCTGCCCTGGAAACAAGCAATCAGTTCTTGAATAGTAAAACATAGAAAGAAGGAAAAATAGCTATGACATGGAAAATAGATCCAAAAGAGTCAATGCACATCTAACAGCAATTCCAGGAAGGAATAGAAATTAGAAGGGGAGAAATAACCACAGAGATTGTGAGGGCAGAAGTATCCAGGCAGTATCTTGGTCATCCAGAGCCAAACAGAAAAATGTTATCAGGAGACAAAGTACCAGCAAATGTAAATCAGCCCTTCCTTCTTACACCTTCCATTTCATCTGTGTTGTGGGGATGATCAGTAAGTATAACCTTTTCAGAGAGCTTGTAGAAAGATGTGGCACAGGTTGAGGGTTTCTGGCTGTGCTAACAACTCCTATTCCCCCATTCTCCTCCCCTCGCAATTGACAATAGATGCCAGATTTCCCATTCTTACCTTACAGTAGAATGGAAATAAAATACTATGTCAAGGAAAGAAAGGAAGGAAACAAAGAAATTTGTCTTAGTAGAAGTATCTGAGTTTATGAATGGATTAGACATACTGAGTGTCTTAAACGAGTGTTGATAGGCACGCCTAGATATATTCCAATGAAATTTATGAGCTTCATGGATAAATAAATATGCAGTCTCATAAGCTTCCAAAGAGAAATATATGGTTATCTATAAAGGAGTGAAAATCAGATGTGTGATCAGACTTCTAATTTGGGACGTGGTTATCTAACATAATATCTAATGTCTAATAGAACATAATATCTAACATAAATAGTGTTCATGAGACATATTTTAGACTCAAACTTCTCACCAACCAACCTGTCATTCAAAGTGAGAGCATAATTGGAGCACCTGGGTGACTCAGTTGAGTGTCCAACTTTTGATTTTGGCTCAGGTCATGATCTCAGTTTCTCGAGTTCAGGCCCCATGTTGGGTTCTGTGCTAACAACACAGAGCCTGCTTGAGATTCTCCCCACCCTCTCTCTCTGCCCCTCCCCCCACCCACTTGCATTTTCTCTGTCTCTCAAAGAAATTAAAAAAAAAAAAAAAGGTGGGAGCAAAATAAAGTCATTTTCACCCATACCCACTAGGAATACCCCAAGATGTACTCTATCAAGTGAAAAATTAATCCAAGAAAAATAGATATGGAATTCAAGAAACAGTGACCAAAGAAAATAGTATAACTTATTTCTTAACTCCAAGACATTGATAACGATAAGCTAAGAACTATAATGGAATGCCAAGGAAGGATTAATGGACCAGAGTAGTTATAGTTTAAAGTCTGTAAACTGGAGCAAATATTTAACATAATTTTAAAAGTTCATTGGGAAGGTGAGATATAGATAAAGCCATGCTGAAAGGCTTATCCTGAGCAAGGAAAGGCTATAGAAACTGACCAATTACATGCTGAAATGAATACTTTAAGGAATTTTAACCTAGCAGTCCTGTTTTCAGAGATTTATCCTGTGGGTGAAATAATACGTGGGAGGTCATGTATATATAAGGCTGTTTATGCTGGGATGTTTAATAGTGGCAGTAGGTTTGGAAGGATACACAAAAACTGAAGAAGGGACCTGGGCCTCTGAGATAGAAGGCAGAGGTTTCACTGTATGACCTTATATCATGTTTAACTTTTTTCTCACATGTATTTATTTTGTAGAATTTTAGAAATAGAAAAAAATTCTAGGAGTGTATACAAATGTAAAGGTTTGGAGCACAAGTTGCCAAATGTGACTGGGAACCTATTTTAGCATTACCTGTGACATAAGAGTGACTTTTATATTTTTAAGTGCTTGGGGGGGAAAAAACCTAAAAGAAGAGTATTTTGTGACATGAAAATTATAGGAAGTTCACATTTCAGTATCCGTTGGAATACAACTATGCTCATTCATTTGCACATTTTCTGTGGCTGCTTTTGTGCTGCAAGGCAGAGGTACTACATGGCCCTTTACCTGAAATGTTTGTTAATCCCTGGTTTAGAGCCAGAAATAGACCTCCATATGTATAAGGAATTGTGCTTATGATAAAAGTGAAATTTCAAATGAGTGACAAGAGCATGGATTGTTTAATAAATGATAAGAAATGGTTATTTGAGAAAATAAGTTTTATATTAGGATTATTTCCAGTACAGAAGCTAAAATCGAGAAGTCATGCAGGAAAAGACTGATAGATTTGACTCCATTAACAACAGCAACAAAAGAAAACTTCGCACAAGGGAAATAACACCCAACACTTACTGAGCACTTAATGCTTGCTTGTCATGTTTTACTTGACTGTTACAATAACCCTGCAAGTAGGTTCTATAATTATTCCCACTTAACAGATGAGAAAACTGAAGCTTGTAGAGATTGAAGAATTTATCTATAATAAAGAATTAGAAAGGGATAGAGCAGATGTATGAATTTAGGCCACCTGGCTCCCAAACCTATTGTGCAGACAAGATATTACTTTATAGGTATTATCTATGTCAACACATCTAGATCTACCTCATTCCTTTTAAATGCTCTGTTGTATAAATGTCTGCAGTTTAGTTATCCTCTCTTATTCATAGACTTTAAGTTACTTTTATTTTGCTGTTATATGTAGCAGTAGTAAACATCTTATGCATGTGACTATATGCTAGTATTTCTGTAGTATGAAGTCTTAAAAATCTTAAAAGTGGAATTGTGAATTGCTGGATTAAAAGGCGTAAGTCAAATTTGTCCTTCCAAATATAAGGTGTGTGTGTGTGTGTGTCTATTTTTAATTTATCTTTAATCAAAGGAATTGAAACATCTTGGAAGGAACCTTGGCCATCCAAACACTTTTATAGATGAAGGCCATATAGGTTAAGTATTATGTCCAAGATTACACAGCTATTAAGTAGCTATTACACTTGACTTTTTGAGTTGTTTTTACTGTGCCACAGGCTGCTTTTGGCACATTCTTCTATTTTACCTGTAATGATAGCATTAGTATTGCTGCCATTTGTTTTGCTGAAATCTGGGTACCTTGAGTATAGTTTTCCCCAGAAACACTTGTCAGAATGATTATTCTGGTATTATTTGTTCTTAGCACCCAATACAGTGTCTGTCTTAGTCAGTTTGGGTAGCTATAACAAAGTACCATAGACTGGCTTAATTTATTTTTCTTAATCTGAGATCAGGGTACCAGTTATAGTTGAGTTCTGGTGAGGGCCCTCTTCTGGGTTATGGACTGCCAACTTGTTTCTTCAGATGGCAGAAAGAGGGCTACATTAATTGCTCTTTGGGATCTCTTTTATAAGAGCACTAATCCCATTAAAGAGGGCTGTACCCTCATGACCTCTAGTTAACCTCCCAAAGGCCTTTTACCCCCTTATAAGTAACACATTGGGGGTTAGGATTTCAACATAAGATTGTCTGAGAGAAACATTCAGTCCTTTGCAGTGCCTAACACACAATAGGTACTCAAATATTTTTTTTAACGTGTTTATTAATTTTTGAGTGACAGAGACAGACATTCATTTTTAACAGACATTTTTGAGTTAGACAGAACACTAACAGCAGAAGGGCAGAGAGAGAGAGAGAGACACACAGAATCCAAAGCAGGCTCCGAGCTGTCAGCACAGAGCCTGACACGGGGCTTGAACCCACAAACCATGAGCTCATGACCTGAGCTGAAGTCGGACACTTAACTGATTGAGTCACCCAGGCACCCTGGTACTCAAATATTTGTTGAATGAGCACTACCTTCTGGTGATCAGTACTTTTATTTCTAAATACAAACCACTTATTCATTGACATGTTAAAGAATCCGTGTATCACCATAACTCATAAATTGCTCAAGAAATAAAAGATTCTAATTCCTTCCCTTACAAATATTTATACTTCATAATGTTTTGTTTTTTTCTTTTTTTTTTTTTAATTTTTTTTTTCAACGTTTATTTATTTTTGGGACAGAGAGAGACAGAGCATGAACGGGGGAGGGGCAGAGAGAGAGGGAGACACAGAATCAGAAACAGGCTCCAGGCTCTGAGCCATCAGCCCAGAGCCTGACGCGGGGCTCGAACTCACGGACCACGAGATGGTGACCTGGCTGAAGTCGGACGCTTAACCGACTGCGCCACCCAGGCGCCCCTAGTTTGTTTTTTTCTGACAGTGCTTATGTTTTCCAAATAATGTTTTGGCTTTTTGTTATGTAAAAAATGAACTAAAAATTATAAATTTAGTTTTTGAAGACTTTAGTAAGACATTATACAGAAATTCAGGAAGATTATACAGAATAGAACTTTTTAAAAAATTTTTATTTAAAGCCAAATTAACATACAGTGTAATAATGGTTTCAGGAGTAGAATTTAGTGATTCATCCCCTACATATAACACCCAGTGCTCATCCCAACAAATGCCCTCCTTAATGCCCATCACCCATTTAGCCCAATCCCCCATCCAACAAACACGCTTCTAGCAGCCCTCAATTTGTTCTCTGTATTAAAGAGTCTCTTATGGTTCGCCTCCCTCTCTGTTTTTATCTTCAGAATTGAGAATTTTTAATTATTTTTATGTTAATTTATTTTTTTGAGAGAGAGCAAGCTGGGGGAGGGCAGAGAGAGAAATCCCAAGCAGGCTCCATTCTGTCAGCACAGAACCCAACATGGGGCTCAAACCCACGAACTGTGAGTTTGTGACCTGAGCCAAAACCAAGACTTGGAAACTTAACCAACTGATCCATCCAGGCACCCCCAGAATAGAACTTTTAAAGTAAATAGATTCAAATGAATTGTTTGTATTTTGCAAAAGGCAATAGGTTATTCTATTCTAAATAGGCAATAGGTTATTCTATTGCAACATTACAGTGTAAGTATCATGGAAATTATGTATGAAATATGTATTAGTACTACAAAATTATAGAATCAAAAGACTGAGTAGAAATTGCTTAAAGGCCATAGTGTTATGTAGGGATCAGTGCCACAGAATGAACTATGTTTAGCAATCTTTTGTCTCAGAATCATAAGGCGAATAGAAAGATGTAATGAGACCTTGAAGGTAACTTTTGGAGGTACTTTTTTTGGAGAGCAGGTTTTGCTTATTTTTGTTTTTGTTTTTTTGTTGTTGTTGTGTTTTTTTAAGATTTTTAATTTTTTAAGTAATCTCTACACCCAACGTGGGGCTCAAACTTACAACCCTGAAACCAAGAGTTGCATGCTCCACTGACTGAGCCAGCCAGGCGCCCCTCTTATTTTTGTTAAGTCCAAGCTGGTAGTCAGCAAACCTTCATGCTTGTCTTCTTAATGAACAAAATGGAGTTTTCTTAAAAATGCCTCTTTGATGCTACTACTCAAACTAAATCTGATTTTTTTTAAAATAGCTTCACTGAGGTATAATTGACATATGATAAACTATGCATATTTAAAGTATACAATTTGATAATTTGAACATATGTATATACCTGTGAAATCATCACAAGTCAAAATGATAGAACATATGTCACTCCCAAAAGTTTCCTTGTGCTCTTTTATAATTGCTTACTATTACCACTTCCCCAACCCACCCCTGGTCCCAGTAATCACTGATTCATCTGCTCTCTGTCACTACAAATTACCTTACATTTTCTAGAATTGTATATAAATAGAATATACACTCTCATTGTTGAGCTTCTGTCACTGAGAATAATTACTGAGATTCACCGGTGATGATACATGTATCAGTATGGCTCTACCACAGTTTGTTTACCCATTCACTTGTTGATAAACATTTGAGTTGTTTCTAGTTTTTGGTTGTTACATATAAAACTGCCGTGAGCATTTGTGTATAAATCTTTGTATGAACATATATGCTTTCATTTCTCTCAGATAAATATCTAAGAATGAAAAGACGCAATCATGATAGGCTTATGTTTAACTTGTTAGGAAACTGTGTAAAACCGTCTTACATTCCTACCAGCAGTATATGAAAGTTCTGGTTCCTCCACATTGTCACCAGCACAACAGTCTTTTTAATTTTAGCCATTCTAAAATTAGCCATTCTATGTAATGGTATCTCATCGTGGTTTGAGTTTGCATTTCCCTAGTGACTAAGGGTGTTGAACATTTTTTTCATGTTCTTATATAAAGTGTTTGCTCAAATATTTTGCCAAGTTTTAATTGAGTTGTGTTTGTTTTGTTATTACTGCATTTTGATAGTGGTTAAGTATGTATTCTGAACGCAAGTCCTTTGTCAGAAATATGCTTTGCACCTATTTTCTTCAGATCAGTGACTTGTCTTTTCATTCTCTTAACAGCATCTTCCAAAGAGCACAAATTAACATATTTTGACAAAGTCCAGTTTTTCAGTTATGCTATTACTGTTTTATCAAAGAAATCTTTGCATAATAACTTAAGGTGACAAAGATTTCCTCCTGTGCTTCTACTTTTATAGTTTTGGGTTTTTCATTCATCTGTAATTCATTTTGAATTATATCCTAGTGGATGTGAAGTAGTTATCTCATTGTAGTTTTGATATGTGTTTCCCTATTGGCTAATAATGTTGAGCCATCTTCTCATGTGTTTATAGGCCATTCTTAATCTTTTTAGAGAAATGTCTAGTTAGATCTTTTGCCCATTGTGTTATTTATCCTTTTGATATTGAGTGATAAGAGTTCTTTACATATTCTAGACACAGACCCCTATCAGGTATATGATTTACAAATATTTTCTGCCATTCTGTAATTGTCTTTTCACTTTCTCAGTGGTATCCTTTGCAGTACAAAAGTTTTTAATTTTAATGAGGTCCAATTTATTTGTTTTGTCTTTGCTCTTTTGGTGTCATATCTAACAAATCATTGCCTAAAAGCCACAGAGATTTATACTTAGGTTTTCTAAGAGCTTTATGTTTTTAACTCTTACATTTAGATATCTGACCCACTTGGAGTTAATTTTTGAATATAGTGTGAGGTAGGAGCCCAGTTTCATTCTTTTACATGTGAATATCCAGTTGTCCTAGCACCATTTATTGAAAAGACTTCTTTCTGCATTGAATTACCTTTCCACCTTGTTGAAATCAATTAATGTGGTTTATTTCTGGACCCTAAATTCTATTGATTTATATGTCTATGCCTGTGCTAGTACCACACTATCTAGAAGTAAGTTTTGAAATGGGGAAGTGTGAGTCCTCCAGTTTCGCTCTTCTTTCTCTAGACTGTTTTGGCTATCCTGGGTTCCTTGAATTTCTATGTGAATTCTAGGATTAGCTTGTCAATTTCTGTAAAGTCAGCTGGATTCTGAAGAGGATCATGTTGAATCTGTAAATCAATTTGGAGAATATTGCTGTCTTAATAACATTAGGTCTTCCCATCCATGAGCATAGGTGCCTTTCCATTTATTTAAATCTTCTTTAATTTCTTTCAACAATGTTTTGTAGTTTTCAGAACACAAGTCTTATACTTGTTAAAATTATTCCTGAATATTTTATTCTTTTTGGTATATATCAGATTGTTTTCTTAATTTCATTTTCAAATTTTCAGTGCTGGTATATAGAAATACAATTGATTTTTATGTATTGATCTTGTATCCTGCAAACTGACTAAACTTATTTATTAGTTATAATAGATTTTTAGTGAATTCCTTAAGATTTTCTATATACATGATCATATCATGTGCAATCTTTTCCAATCTAGATGTCATTTTATTTCATTTTCTTGCATAACTGCCCTGGCTAGAACCTGTTCCAGTACTGTGTTAAAAAGAAGTGATGAGAGCAAACATCCTTGTCTTATTCCTGATCGTAGAGGGAAGCATGTAGTCTTTCATTAAATGTGAAGTTAGCTGTGTGTTAGCTTTTTTGTATCTGCCCTTTATCAGGTCGAGGAAGTTTCCTTATATTCTTAGTTTGTTAAGTAGTTTTATCAGAGGTGCAGGATTTTATCAAATGCTTTTTCTTTGTCTATTGACATGATTGTGCGGGGTTTGTCCTTTATTGATATGGTATATTAAATTAATTGACTTTTAGATGGTAAACCAATCTTGCATTTCTGTGATAAATCTCCCTTGGTCATGTTATATAATACTTTTTAATGTGTTGATGGATTCAGAGTACTAAAGTTTGGTTGAGGATTTTTGTGTCTCTATCATTAAGGAATATTGGCATCTAGTTTTGATGTCTTTATATGATTTTGGTATCAAAGTAATACTGGTCTTATAGAATGCTTTGGAAAGTGTGTTTTATTTTTTGGAACAGTTTGTGAAGAATTGGTATTAATTCTTACAAATGGTTGGTAGAATCCGCTATTGAAGACATCTGTGCCTGGACTTTTCTTTGTGGGTAGTCTTTGATTATTAATTTGGTCTCATAGGTCTGTTAATATTTACTATTTCTTCCTAAGTCAGATTCAGTGGTTTGTGTCTTTATATTTTAAAGGGATTTAAATAATTTGAAACTTATATCCATGTTGTTAACATTTCTACTTTCTTCATGCTTTGTATAGATTCATATTTCCATCTGGTATTATTTTACTTCTGCCTAAAGGACTTGTAGTGCAGGTCTGATGGGGATGAATTCTTTTAGCTTTTTAATGTCTAAAGAATTACTGGCCTTTGTTCTTGACAGATACTTTTTGTGTGTATAGAATTGTAGGTTGACATATTTTTCCTTTCAGTTCTTTAAAGATAATGCTCCACTCCCTTTGTTTCTTGTATGTGGTGTGTGTTTTTTTTCTGGCCACTTTCAGGATTTTCTATTTATCATAGAATTTGAGCAATTTGATTATCGTGTGCCTGGCTTTAGTTTTCTTTATGGCTTTTGTGTTTGGTAATCGTTGAGCTTCTTGGATCTGTGTTAATAGTTTTCATCAAATTTGGAAAACTTTCAGTTTTATTTCTTTAAATATTTCTCCTCACCCCCCTCTCACTTCTTTAGAGACTCTAATTACATATATACTAGACTGCTTGAAGCTGTCACACAGCTTTCTGGGTGCTCTGTTAATGCTTTTCATTCTCTTTTCCTTCTGTATTTTGCATAATTTCTATTACAGTGTCTATAATTTGTTAATATTTTGCACTGAAATATCTACCACTAATTCCATTCAATGTATTTTTCATCTCAGACATTGAAGTTTTTATCTCCTAAAGTTCAGTTTGGATGTTTTTATGTCCTTTGTGTCTCTGTTTAGTTTTTTGAACATGAGTATCTTTTTAAATACAGTTGCAACCATTTTAATATCCTTTTCTCTTTTTTATAATGCTTATTTATTTATTTTGAGAGAGAGAGCAAGCTTGTGCATGAGCAGGGGAGGGGCAGATTGCAAGCAGGCTTCATATCAGCACAGAGCCTGATGCAGGGGCTCAATCCCATGACTGGGAGATTATGACCAGAGCTGAAACCTACTAGAGTTTTAGTAATAATAATGACTCTATTATTGTCAATTTCAGTAATAATAATAACTCTATTATTGTCAATAGAGTTAGACACTCAACCAACTGAGCCACCCAGGTGCTCCCTAACGTTCTTTTCTATAAATTCTGGCATCCGTCATTTTTTTTTAAATTATTTATTTATTTAATTTACATCCAAATTAGTTACCATATAGTGCAATAATGATTTCAGGAGTAGAATCCAGTGATTCATCCCCTACATATAACACCCAGTGCTCATCCCAGCAAGTGTCCTCCCTAATGCCCCTTGCCCATTTAGCCCATCCCGCCACTCCAAATCCCTCCAGCAACCCTCAGTTAGTTCTCTACATGTAAGAGTCTCTCGTGTTTGGGCTGCCTGGGTGGCCCAGTCGGTTCAGCTTCCGACTTCAGCTCAGGTCATGATCTCGTAGTTCATGAGTTCAAACCCCATATCAGGCTCTGTGGTGCCAGCTCAGAGCTTGGAGCCTGCTTCGAATTCTGTGTCTCCCTCTCTCTCTGCCCCTCCTCACATTCTGTCTCTCTGTCTCACAAAAATAAAAACATTAAAAATAAAAAAAATAAACATTAAAAAAAAAAAGTGTCTCTTATGTTTTGTCCCCCACCCCCGTTTTTATATTATTTTTGCTTCTCTTCCCTTATGTTCATCTGTTTTGTATCTTAAATTCCACATATGAGTTAAGTCATATGATATTTGTTTTTCTCTAATTTTGCTTGGCATAATACACTCTAGTTCCATCCACTTTGTTGCAAATGGCAAGATTTCATTCTTTTTGATTGCTGAGTAATACTTCATTGTATATATGTACCACATCTTCTTTATCTAATCATCTATCGATGGACATTTGGGCTCTTTCCATACTTTGATTATTGTCAGTAGCGCTGGCTATAGACATTGGGGTAGCATCTGTCCGTTCTAAAACATTTTCAATCATTGATTATTCTCATTATGGGTTATATTTTTTTTTTCTGTGTATGCCTGATCATTTTTGTTTGGATGTCAGACATTGTGAATTTTATTTTGCTAGGTGCTAGATATTTTTATATTCCTATAAATATTTTTGA
This sequence comes from Prionailurus bengalensis, assembly GCF_016509475.1. Taxonomy (NCBI): domain Eukaryota; kingdom Metazoa; phylum Chordata; class Mammalia; order Carnivora; family Felidae; genus Prionailurus; species Prionailurus bengalensis. The sequence goes on along the minus strand of NC_057351.1, from coordinate 49,404,423 downwards.
GGTTTGTTGTACAGTTACTTGAAAACAATTTGATCCTTTCAGGTCTTGCTTTTAAGATTTGTTAGGCAAGACCAGAGCCATGTTTAGTCTAGAGTTAGTTTTTTCCCATGACTGAGGCAAGACCTTTTTGAGTACTCTACCCAATGTCCCATGTATTTTGAGGTTTTCCAGTCTGTCTGGTGGGAACATGCACATTATTCCTGGCCCAGTATGAATGCTGAGATCTGTGTCCTCTAATTTTTTTTTTTTTTTTTTTTTAGCTTCAGTTAGTTTCTTTTATATGCCTGCACTGGTCAGTGCCCTGCTGAATACCCAAAGGGTGTCCTCCTCAGATCTCTGGAGTTCTCTCTCTGTGCAACTCTCTCTTCTGGTACTATATCCTTTCACGCTAGCAGCCTTGGTCTTCTCAGCCTGTTGGCTCCCTCTCATCAACTCAACAAGTCAACTGGTCCCTGCTTAGAGGGGACTCCCTGTGTTATGACCTGGAAACTAAGGCAGTAAGCTGGGCAATCGTTTATTTTTTGTTTCTCCAAGGATCACTGCCCTTTGTTACCCAGTGTTCAGTATCTTGAAAAACATTGTTTTATATTGGGAGGGGCGGGTTCTGGATTTTATTGGTTGATTTTTTATTGTCCCAAGTACAAGAGTAAATCTGTCCTTGTTGTTTCATCTAGGAAGTCTCTTTAATGTGTTTTTAAAGAATAAGAATTGATGGCTCCTAAGGTTTCTTTTTAACCCTGAGATTTTTTATTTTGTATTACATACTTTGAACAGCTCATTTTCCTATCTCCATAGTGTCCATTCTCTCCTCACAACATTTAACTGTTTGCTGTTTGTTCATAGAAGGTTGCTTGGGATTAACTCTGGGTTATGAATGAACCTTGTTTATGATATAAACACATAGAATGAGGGCAGTCAAGCTGTAACAGCCGAAAAATGGATGTTTTCTCCAACATACTTAACATATTTAAAGTTTTTATAATCTAGTTGAGAGTTTGGCTAAAGAGTTTCCTTCACAGACTAGGCAAGTAAGACTTTAATTTGGTATCTTTTATTTTTAACCACAGAGCTATGCAAATAACATTTATATTCTAAAGTAATTACAGCAACTTTTCTTTCATTTCAACTGTAAGAGATTTAACTGTAAATAGGCATGTAAGATATCTCAAAACCTGTATTTTGTTTGAAGGGGGGAAAGACCTTGGTTTTTTAATGCTACCATGTAATAGTTTTATAGAACCTTTATTTAAACCTTTCATTTCTGCATTTATTGTTCTTAGCCAAAATAAAGATAATATCAACATTATTTTATTTTTTTGTTTTATTATTATTATTATTTTTAATTTACATCCACATTTTTTAGCATATAGTGCAATAATGATTTCAGGAGTAGAATCCAGTGATTCATCCCTACATATAACACCCAGTGCTCGTCCCAACAAGTGTCCTCCCTAATGCCCCTTGCCCATTTAGCTCATCCCCTCACCCAGAATCCCTCCAGCAACCCTCAGTTTGTTCTCTGTATTTAAGAGTCTCAGGTTTTGTCCCCCTCCCTGTTTTTATATTATTTTTGCTTCCCTTCCCTTATGTTCATCTGTTTTGTATCTTAAATTCCACATATGCATGAAGTCCTATGATATTTGTCTTTCTGTGACTGACTAATATCATTTAGCATACATAATACACTCTAGTTCCATCCACATTGTTGCAAATGGCAACATTTCATTCTTTTTGATTGCCGACTGATACTCCATTGTGTGTGTGTGTACATACATACATACATACATACATATACACACCACATCTGTATCCATTCATCAGTCAGTGCACATTTACTTTCTCCATACTTTGGCTATAATTAATCAACATTATTTTAAAAGTTGGCATAGGAAATGTATAAAAATACTTTTTTAATCAGTATTGTCCAGGGTTTTTGGACCACAACCCTCTTATAAATATATTTTGTGTGTAGATCTCATACATATACATAATTGTAATAAAAAACTTACTGCTATATGTGGTATACACTGATAGTTCCTGTTCAATTTCAGTGAAAAGTAAACCTTTAGAAGTGACCCTTGTAATGGATCACATCTCACAGTTTCAAATACAATGCTATATAAAGAAGAAAGCTATGAGGTACCATATTAATAAAAGATAGACATACTTCGACTACATGCTTTTAGTTCTATTAATCAAATTTCATTTCAAAACAGTTTGAGTATACTATATTTAGTTAAATCATATCTGGTGTTTTTGCAGCATCTTTGCCACAAGCATTTTTCCTGCATAGCTAATTGGCCATAAAGCAACTTCACCATAAAAGATAAAATCATGAAAAATAAAAAAGGGGCATTTATTAAAAAGGACAGAGTGAAAAATGAAAAATGAATAACAAAATTTTAAAAACTATTGTAAAATACAAAATATTTGAATATATTTAAAATGTGTGTAGATTTATGGCAGTGTTGTGCAAATAACTGATTTTATTTTGTGAATTGTACCTAAACACTTGTCTTCAAAGTCTTTTTTTCATAGTATTACACTTTTTTTTTTTTGCTTGTTGATCCATGTCCGTGTTCAGCATTGCACTTTATTTTTTCATGAAAAATTTTTCCTTCATTAAAGAGAGGCATCAGTTTCCAAATACTAGGATACATATTTGTAACTTAGCTTTGTATTGTATTGTAAAATCCTTCTACACTGTTGTTTGTTTTTGTCATATTGTCAGATGTCCATTGATAGACATTCCAAAGTTCTGTGGGAAGGGTGGTTTCAAAATTCCACCACTGGATAGAATATTATGGGGGCTAAGATTTATATAATATAAAAATGGGAGTACTACGGTCAATGGAGAAATGAAACCAAGCTGTCGTCTAGTTGATAAAACCAAGAAACTGTCAGCCAGTTATTTTTTTTAATCTTTGACAGCAAAATTGCCTTATGACCTTATTAGTTATTCAGCAAAAATGCTTGTGGGAAAGATGCTTATAGCAAAACTACCTAGAATGTGTTAAATATGTATAACTTTATTAATAACTTATGTAAGATTGTGGCTCTACATTTTCAGTTTTAGTCTTTTCCCTAATAAGCAGGCTAGTAATAACTTATAAGTAGTTAAAAGAGATACCTCTGAATTTTATCTTTTAAGTAATGATATTCAAGCTAAGAACTATGGTTTTGAGACGTGGTAAAGTCCTAGAACTAATATTAGCTTTGCATCCTTATTTTTTAATTAGATACCTTTCTTAAAATAATTTTTTTAATGTTTATTTATTTATTATAGAGAGAGGGAGAGCACAAGCGGGGGAGGCGGAGAGAGGGAGACACAGAATCTGAAGCAGGCTCCAGGCTCCAAGCTGTCTGCGCAGAGCCTGACGCAGGGCTTGAACTCATAAACTATAAGGTCATGACTTGAGCTGAAGTCAGACTTTCAACTGACTGAGCCACCCAGGCACCCCTAGATACTTTTATTTATACGAAGTTTTTTTCCTGTTTTTTTCTACATCACTTAAAATAAGATTTATAATCAATAAAAGAGATGCCATCATAGTAAAACTTCCTAGTAGTAAATTAAAATTTTCATGATACTTGGTTATCATTTGGTTAACGTAAGTAATAAATGGCTAAGGGTGATTACCATTATTTGTGGTCTACTGGCCATAAGAAGTTTGAATCTATCCTACATTTTTATACAGATATGTTCCACACACATACACACATATACAACAACAACAACAAAACCACAACACACATTGCAACATTTTTCACAGAAGGCATCCAGGCTTTCCCTACTCACTAAGAAAGTGACTAGGGCTGATGTTCCCTGGTGATCTTCCATAGGGTCTGCTGCACTGGTAGAAACCATCTTTATAAAAAGTCTGCTGGAGTATCACATATCCTTCTTGACAAATACTTTGTTAAAATGAAAGTTCTCTCTGCAGCAGGGACCTCCCCTGCCTCCAGTCTCCTAAATTTAACCTTCTCTATTTATAGAATGAAGAATCTTTAGTTTAAATAGAAATACAGACTCACACAACTGGTTGTGGTATGAACAGAGCATGTGATTTTGTAAATTTATAAATTGTTTCTGAATTTTTTTCCTCATAGGTAAACATTAAAATGGTCATTCTGTTTTGTTTTGTGCTTTGAGTTTTTGTTGTTGTTGTTGTTGTTTTTAAAATAGACTCTAAACCTTTCCAGACTTGTAGGAAATCTGTTGCTGTGTAATACAGTGGAAAGAATTATGTGATCTAATGTCCAAATACTCTATGGGAGGACTTTGGATGTAAAAATATTTCTTAATGTGTTTTCCAGATGTCTGTGACCTTTTGGAATTGTCCCTCCCCTCCACCCCTCACTTAATTTTAAGGGTTTAATACTGGTTGAGTTCATCCATTGAAATTTAATAAAACAGAATGCTTGAACTGAATAAACTGGAAGAAAATATATCTCTCTAGTAAGCCATTACCAACATAACGGAAACAATTTATGGAAACTCAGTTCCCAAATGGTGATATGCTCTAGGTGGGAAATGGGGTATTAATCTAAATATTATGTTAATAAAGTTATAAATTATATAATTTTCAAGTAATTAGAAACGTTAGTGTCTATGTAACAATAACTATGCTAAACATAATTTTAATGTTTCTTTGATTTATTCAGGTTATGGATGTGTAGACATTCTGGTTAAAAGTATTACATATGGCATTTTAGTGTTATATAAGGTATTTTTCTTAATCCTTTCTCCCAGCATTTACTGAATATTCTACATTGTTATTAGCACTTCTTATGGTGTTCTACATATGGTAGTCACATAGCTAAGTTTACTGAAACTACCAACAATTTGATATGTTTAAGGAAACAAAATTCTGATTGATTCTGATCTGTTTCTTTCAGAAAAATCACCACACATATAATGGAATTTTATCTGATTCTGTAGATCAGATTTCTTTATTCTGGATGTCATGGTAACAATACAGGAAGTATGCACTATTTTTCATTTCTGCAAGCAGCCTTCACTGCTGACGGAAGAAAGTTTTTAAGCTATAGCAGAGTTCGTTTTGGTACCTTTAATGGAAATCCTGATTTTGTTTTTAATTTGTGATAACCTTTTTCTAAAGGAATGAACAACCAAAGAACTTATCTCATTAGGCAAGTCCACATGAATAAGAATGCCTAGAAGAGGATTGATTCTTCAGACCCGGACCCACTGGCTGCTGTTGGGTCTTGCTTTACTCTGCAGTTTGGTATTATTTTTATACCTTCTGGAATGCGCCCCCCAGACTGATGGAAATGCACCTCTTCCTGGTGTTATTGGGGAAAACTATGGTAAAGAGTATTACCAGGCCCTCCTACAGGAGCAAGAAGAACATTATCAAACCAGGGCTACCAGTCTGAAACGCCAAATTGCCCAACTAAAACAAGAATTACAAGAAATGAGTGAGAAGATGAGATCATTGCAAGAGAGAAAGAATGTAGGGGCTAATGGCATAGGCTATCAAGGCAACAAAGAACAAACACCTAGTGATCTTTTAGAGTTTCTTCATTCCCAAATTGACAAAGCTGAAGTTAGCATAGGAGCCAAATTACCTAGTGAGTATGGAGTCATTCCTTTTGAAAGTTTTACCTTAATGAAAGTATTCCAGTTGGAAATGGGTCTCACTCGCCATCCTGAGGAAAAGCCAGTTAGAAAAGACAAGCAAGATGAATTGGTAGAAGTTATTGAAGCTGGCTTAGAGGTTATTAATAATCCTGATGAAGATGATGAACAGGAAGAGGAGGACAGTCCCCTTGGAGAGAAAATGATATTTAATGAAAATGACTTCATAGAAGGTAATGTGAAAAATGTGCTCATACATAGTTGTTCGTATGACAAAATGCTATTATTCTATGTTGGAAATACAAGTCATTATCTACAGTAGTGGAACATTTAATTTTTTACCTACTTCATTCCACCAAGAATTTGAAGTGGCTTTTTTTTTAAGTTTATTTATTTATTTTTGAGAGACAGGGAGCAAATGGAGGGAGGGGCAGAGAGAGAGGGAGAGAGAATCCCAAGGAGGGATTCTGTCAGTACAGAGCCTGACATGGGACTCAGTCTCACAAACCCTGAGATCATGACCTAAGCCAAAACCAAGAGTTGAATGCTTAACCAACTGAGCCACCCAGGTGCCCTGAAGTGGCTTTTTAAAAAAAGTTATATTGTGATCATAATAAAAGAATAAGGACCAGGGAAATAGAATATTTCTAAGATTATGTAGAAGAGTACTAGTCAAGTTAAAGGGCTCTTAGGGCTATGTATGTACATGTATGTATTTGCATTCCTCTCTTATCTGGTCTTGATATTCCTTTTTATATTTTTTTAAATGTATGCACTAAAGTTAATGATTTGAAAACTATTTGGTAAAGAAAAGAAAAAAACCCTAATTTAGTAGATTGGTAGTTATTCTGTATTTTAGGAGGAAGAGAAGCACATGTCAGAACATCAAGGAGGCATACATAATTTTGAAAAGCATATTTGGCTTTTGGAAAAGTAAAGAAATAACCTGTTTTGCTAATATAGACTGCAGAGAGGGGATGGCATTTATACATGCCAAAATGGGGTATGACTCAAAAGTTGAGGAACACTTCTATAAATTTAAGACATTTGCTGATGGATAGAAACAGGAATAATTACATATTCCTACCCATTTCCAACTTTATATCTCCTGCTAGATGTTTAATTACAAACTTAAAAACCATTTTGGATATAAATCTTTCTTAAAAGTTCTCTTGGGGCGCCTGGGTGGCTCAGTCGGTTGAGCATCCGACTTCAGCTCAGGTCATGATCTCACAGTCTGTGAGTTCGAGCCCCACATCGGGCTCTCTGCTGACATCTCGGAGCCTGGAGCCTGCTTTGGATTCTGTGTCTCCCTCTCTCTCTCTGCCCCTCCCCTGCTCATGCTCTGTCTCTCTCTGTCTCAAAAATAAAAACATTAAAAAATTTTTAAAAAAAAGTTCTTTGCTTGATTCTGTGAACAGTATATCGTATGTAGTTTCTTTGACCCTGAATCATCATGGATAGTACTTGCTATACTACAATATGGTAGCACCTTGAGACCTTTGGAGGGCTTGTGCTTTTCTGTGGCATTGCAGCTATCTTTTCATTGTAGTCACTTCTTTTTTTCTGCTGTCACTTACTGCAATTTTGGATGGGTTGTTTCTCTCAAAACTCTTCTAATTTTTCTGCAAGCTCAGTTTTTGTCTTTTCACCATATTTGTAGTTTATGGCAGAATTGAAAGCTGCTGAGGAAATAATTCACTAAAATGCAAAATGTCTTCACATTTGCCTAAAAGAAAGGAAGCTATGCCAGTTTTATATTCTACAACCTCTGCTTATCTTATAACTCTTTGGAATCTTTCACTGACAGAGTTTTCTCTGTATGGAACATATTTTTTCCCCCACTTTTCCTCCACTCTGTTACTCCTCTTGCCAATAAAGGAAGGAAGGAAGGAAGGAAGGAAGGAAGGAAGGAAGGAAGGAAGGAAGGAAGGAAGGAAGGAAAAGAAAGAAAGAAAAGAAAAGAAAAGAAAAGAAAAGAAAAGAAAGAAAGAAAGAAAGAAAGAAAGATTGAGTAACTCCTATTCCTCTTCCAGACTTTAACTTACTTAGATGTCACTTCACTTAGAAGTCATCTCCAACCTACAAGTCTAAGATATCAGTGCTTCCTGTGTCCTCCTGTTACCTCTACCCATGTCTCCTCTCATAGCACTTATCACAGTATTTGGCATTGCCCATTTCCTAATTTGTAGTTCCTCTTAGACTGTAAGCCTCAGGAGGGAGTGGAATCGGTCTGTCTTGTTCATTGTTTTATTCCCAGATATTGGCTGACTCACACATCTATAGGTCTTACCTCTCTCTTGAATGTCACACTTAAAAATCAGATTGCCCGATAGACTTCCAGACTTTTCTCCTGGAGGCATCTCACAACACCATGTTTAAATCTGTACTAATTTTTCTTTGACTTCACTCTCTTCAGAGAGAGAGAGAGAGAAAGAGATTGTGTGTGTGTGTGTGTGTGTGTGTGTGTGTGTGTGTGTGTGTAGAGTAAGGTATATATCACTGTATTGTTTTTACTTATTTTTGTCTTCCTCACTAGACTAACCCTTTATCAAAACCAGGACCACATAGCCCTCTTTGTACTACCAATGAATGACACGAAGGTATTCCATTTATTTTCATTGAACCGAACTGAGCAATAGAAGTTTTGACTCTCAGGTCTAGAATTTAATACTGCTAGAAATAATTTATTTTTATCATAAGATTACTATGTTGATAGGCTCTACTATTTAAAAAAAGTTATATGTAAAAAGGGGCAGTTGTGACTTGAAGCATATTTATGGATTGAATAATAACAGAGCAGTGAACATTTTTTTTAACCTCTCCTTTTAAAGAAAGAATTGTTTACAACTGTACAATGGGGTAAATATTTTCACAAAATGATTAAAAACCCTGCAGTCTACTGTTGTACTCTTGATCTTTGAGTAAAATCAGTATTCACATTGAATTTGTAAACTTTGACATAGAGACATCTTTATCCCTAACTCTTTCCTTTAGGTTATTATCGCACCGAGAGAGATAAGGGCACACAGTATGAACTCTTTTTTAAGAAAGCAGACCTTATGGAATATAGACATGTGACCCTCTTCCGCCCTTTTGGACCTCTCATGAAAGTGAAGAGCGAGATGATTGACATTACTAGATCAATTATTAATATCATTGTGCCACTTGCTGAAAGAACTGAAGCCTTTGCGCAGTTTATGCAGAACTTCAGGTAACTCTCAGGGTGTCATGATTTGACTAAGCACTTGTAAAAAATCACATTTCATGCAGATTTACTTAAGTCATCTTCATTGAGTATGATTACTTAGAATTATAGAGTAATTTTGTAGGCTTTGGGAATTTTAATTTTTGCTATTCTCTTTTTTTTTAAGCATGTATAATATAGTGTGTTATTGACAGTTTGAACTTTGAAATAAATTGAGAGTGACAACTATTAGAAACTACATTTGATGACCTTTATAATTGTGTGTGAATTCACTTTAGGGCAAGTTGAATCTTTAAAAATAACTTTAATAAGGTATAAATTACATAAATAAAACCCACATATTTTAAGTAGAAGTTTAATGAGTTTTGACAAATCTATACACTCATAATTGCCTTCACAATCACGATATAGGACAATGCTATTTCCCCAGAAGATTCCCTTGAGAACAATTTGAATTTTAAAATTGAAATGAATTTCGGAAATACGAACATTCAACTAAAAATGGGAGACAGTTATTCCATCTTGAGAAGCAGAGAGTTTAATAATTTTTAAAAACTTTTTTGTCATTAAATTTGGATATTTTAAAATGCTAAAGTGTTAAAAAAATTAGTAAGTATGTTATTAGGGTAGCTAGCTGGGGAAAGTTTGCTTTTTTGTTTTAATTTAACCTTTGCCATGTTTTTAATATTCTAATATGCTAGTTTTAATGCTTTATAATCCCATCTTTATTCTCATATTGAAATCATTGGACTTAAAAATTAGTTAATGCTGTTCTGTAGCAAAATATATAGAAATCATGCTTCCAATGAGTTTTACCTGTTTGGAATAGCTCACTTGAGATCTGATTTCCTAAAGCATTTTTTACTGCCCTTCTTGGAATTGCTTTCAGATGCTACATTATTCTTTACAGTAAGTAACATCAGTCATGGCAAATATTTATTCCTTAATGATAGGTATAATTTCTGGAATTAGCCAGTCTGAAGACAAAATAACTCTTGACCAACAACTTGAATATTTATTTGTTTATGAACTGATTAGACTTCTTTCCTTGAATAGCTTGTATTTGCTTCTGAAGGCAATACCAAAGCAAATGTTTCAAAAAGATTTTGAAATATGGCAACTTCTGTGGGCCTCAAAGGGTTATATTCATGTGCATATGTTGTTATGCATTTGCTGTGACTTCTTTAATAATTCAACGATATTGCCGCTTTTATATTTACTTAAAGTTTCTGCAGTTTCATTCTAAATGAGTAATGCCTCATTCATTTTGTTAAAGCTTCATGTGATGGCTTTCTGAATGAGTAGTGCCTTATATATTTTCTTGAATGAACTTTATTTTTCAATTCTGTTAGGGATGTGTGTATTCATCAGGACAAGAGAATTCATCTCACAGTGGTGTATTTTGGTAAAGAAGGACTATCTAAAGTCAAGTCTATCCTAGAATCTGTCACAAGGTTGGTGAGCCATGTCCACATTGAAGTCCTTGATATGTAACATTAGAAGAATGAGAATTTCAGATATTTAATTAGTTAATTTTAAATAGCTGCTATTTAAAAGTTGGCTGGGCACATGAGTGGCGGTGATAATAAGTTCCTCATTTCACCCCTCAATTCACTCACGCAACTCTAAATAATATGTCTTCCCTGCCCTCTTGACAGATAGCCTAGCATGATCTGGGCCCTCTCACTCTGTGGCCCACCTACCTTCTATTTATTTGCCTCCATTTATTACTTCTTCCTTCCCTTGTGTTGGACTCTTCTCCTTTTTCTAAATCTAATCCCTTCACTTTAGTATTATCTCCTGAGCTTTCTCTCACTTGTCACCTTTTCTTTCCTTCCATTTCCCCAAGTTCATTCTTCTTGTCCTGCAAATGATGCTTAGGTCTCCCCTGTCATTAAGACACCACCACATGACTCTATAATGCTCATCAACTACTAGTAGGTTTCTGTCCTTTCTGGCTAAACCTCATAGAACAATAATTCTCTAATTAGGCAACTCATACAGTACCTGGCACATAGTAGGTACTCAGAGGTTTGAATGAATGAATTTGTAATTCCTTAATACTCCATTATTAATTCTACAGCCCTTCTGCCTTTTCATCTCTAAGTTATGAGCCCAAAGTTAGGACCTAGCTGCCAAATTCAAACTTTTCTGTGTTATCCTCTTTGATCGCTTTTTTATATTTGATGCCTAACCACCCAGTAGTTCCTTCTTGACACTTTCCTCTGATGTTTGTAAAATGTAAATATTTTGTAAATATAAATGTATTACAGTGTAAGGTATTAGGTTGATTGTCTTGTCCACTGCCAACTCTGTATCCTTTTACTTGCTTCTTTACCTTTCTGCTAGTTGTGGCCATTCCCTAAGAGTCCAGATTTGGCCGGCCATTCCTCTCGAACCATTCAACTAACATTCATTGAATCCCACCAACTATGTTCCAGGTACACCGCTCGGGAGTCTGACTGGGGTGGTTGGAGTAGGACGGGCACAGAGGAAGGACTTGGAGTCCCTACCCCAAAGGGACTCTCACAGCACATGAATAAAAAACAAACATTGTCTCCTACTTCACACTAGCTATTCTTCTCCCGATGGCCCTCTTTCAGTTTAGACTAAGACCATTCTCATGATCCCCTGGGCTTAATGTCTGAGAGCTAGCATCTTTCACTCATTCTTTACCTCTAATAAGTTCTTGCTTACTACACAGGACCTCTTCTCTGTTCTTTCTTGCTGCTGCCACCACCTAACCCAGGTTTCCCCTCCCTTCATTTCTTCCCTGCTTACCATTTTCAGGTCACCTACTAAGTGCCAAGCACTTCTATTGGTATTACGGAAGTTGTCCCTGCTTTAATCAAGACTCCTCTGTGGCACATGATGGAAACCTATCTTAAACTTAGGGAATACTTAAGGAAACTGGGAATGTTATGAAAGAATTTTGGGTAGCTCCCAAACTAAGGGGATTATTACCAAATTTGGGGGAAAAAAACAAAACAGCTTTGATATCTTAGGGACTGGAACCAGAGACTTGAATACCATGAAAATTCTCTTGTTATCTTCTTGTCTGTTTTTCTCTGCATGTTGATTTCATTCTCCTATTGCAGATTGGCTTCTTCCACATGTGAGGTATATGGCTGTTGGCGGCTTTGGGCTCACATCTTCTCAGCTTTGCCATCAGAGAGGAAAGAGCTTTCTCCCAGATCCAGTTGAGAAAAGCCCAGGGAAGGAGTTTTGCCCACTCATGAGGGGTGGGGGTATTGTGATTGGCCCAGCTTGAGTCTGGTCCCCGCCCCTAGGAAGTTACTGTGGTTGGGGTGTTCTATGATTAGTTCCTCTGCTGGGTGCTGGGAGTGTGAGGTGGTAATCAGCAGTTTTCCCAAAAGAAAGGAGAGATTTGTATCCCATGAGGAGGACATTGTGGGCATTCAGAGCATGTGGAGTCCACTCCATACACTATTTGAGCCTTTGCTTCCATCTCTCCATTCTCCATACTGTTACAAGAATTATCTTCCTAAAATGTCCCTTTTTTGAGCCAGCTGTACCCTAGCACAGCACTTCTCCCAACTTTAACATCAGAGCGACCTGGAATGATCTGTCTCAAGAGAGACACAGATGCTCATTGTCACCTCTAGTATCTGATTCAGAGGTCTGGGGTGTAGCCCAGACCCACCCAGGAAGGGTTTCTAATACTTTCCCAGGGAGGCTAATGCTGTGGGTGTGGGGACTTCATTGTGAGAACCACGGCCCTGGCAGAAAAACTCCTTGCCTCAAGGACACAGACCAGGTCCTTTAACTTCTCACAGAAGGCACTCACTCCTCAGTCTGACCCTTTTCTGGTCTTCTCTCATTGTTCCCATTTTAGGATCCCTTTGTTCCAATCTGATTTGTCTGATCCCTGTTCTCTAAAATGCTTTCTACTCTCATCTCTTTACCTTTGAGGATAATTAATTGGAATAACCTCTAAACTCACTACTGAATTCAGGATTTTAATCAAGGCATAAATTAATTCTGCTTCTAACATCATCTCTAACTACTCTCAGACAAAAGCAATCTTTTTTCTCAGAACTGCTGTTCATTCATTCATTCAGCAAATATTTATTGAACCCTACTCTTTGAGGAGGTGCACTGTATCCATAGTAACAAACAAAACAAAGCCCCTGCTCTCATGGAGTTTATATTCCAGTGTGGGAAGACACACGAATAAACATGTCTGGTGGTACTGAGTAAAGCAAAGCCAGGCAGGGCGGTAAATATTGAAGAAAGAGAGGGAAGTCAGAGCAACTTCACATATGGTGTGAGGGGGACTCCTCTGATAAGGAGATGTGTGAGCAAAGATCTGAAAAACTCTAGAGCAAGAGTACTCTTTGCATGTACCATTTACATGGAATGCATTATTTATTACCAAATATTAATGGCCATTTTTCCATGTGTATGTTTCTTATCTGCCCAATAAGTTTTTAACATCCTGAAGGTCAGTGGCCCCTCAACAGTTGTTAAGCTCACACCACCAGCACATTGCCTCAAATATGGGCATTTAGTGAGTATCTGTCTCTGATGATGATCATACATGTGAAGCTGGAGATTTCCTTTCCCTGTATGAATGTAGAACCAAAGTAAAAAAATATCTAGAGCGTAAAACATATTGCGTAAGTTGTGTTGAAAGAAGAGAGTTGTTAAGCTTTAAATGGGACTTATCCTTTGTTGTATATGTTTTCCTCCTAGTGAGTCTAATTTTCACAATTATACTTTGATCCCATTGAATGAAGAATTTAATCGTGGACAAGGACTAAATGTGGGTGCCCAAGCTTGGGACAAGGGAGAGGTCTTGATGTTTTTCTGTGATGTTGATATATATTTCTCAGCCGAATTCCTTAACAGCTGCCGGTTAAATGCTGAGCCAGGTGCGTAAAATGTTGGTAGATGAACTGAGTGTAGAAATTTAGCACAGTGTCAGCATGTCCCACATTTGGAATCAAGTTAATTATGTTTTCTTAAAGGTATATTAGGCATACTTTAACTAGAATATTAAGTAGAAAAGTGAAAATTTGCCCTTCTGAAGTTCATACCCTTCTTCTCTTGCGGCCAAATTCTGTTGCCAACAATTGAATCCAGATAAGCAAAGGCCTTAAAATTGACAAGGAGGAAGCAGCACTTCTCAGAAACAGAGCCAAGCAGACAATGTGGAGATGTGTGAGAGCCAGTAGCACTGTGCCTCAGGCAGGTGGTGCCAACACAAAGACACACGTGCAGGTCCAGATACAGATGGTACTTGGTGTCCTTGCTATGTGTATGGGGATGATTTAGATGATTTACTATTCTTTGCCTGTGTTGTAGATATTTTTTGAAAATGTATGGGCAGATGACATTTTTATAAATCAAATCTTTTTTTTTTTTTTGAGAGAGAGAGAGAAAGCACGCGAACAGGGGAGAGAGGCGGAGAAGAGAGAGAGAGAGAATGAATCTTAAGCAGGCTTCACATGGAGCCCAACACAGGGCTCAATCCATGACCCTGGGATCATGACCTGAGCCAAAATCAAGAGTTGGACACTCAAACAACTGAGCTACCCAGGCACCCCCAGATGTTTTTTTTTAATGTTTGTTTATTTTTGAAAGAGTGCAAGCGGGTGAGGGGCAGAGAGAGAGGGAGACACGGAATTTGAAGCAGGCTCTAGGCTCTGAGCTGTCACCACAGAGCCTGATGTGGGGCTTGAACTCATGAACTATGAGAAGGACTCTTAACCCACTGAGCCACCCAGGCATCCCTGGGCACCCCCAAATCTTATTTTAAATGTGAAAAGGAAGTTTTCTGTACTAAAAAATCTCATAGTAAATTTTTTTGTAGAACTATTCATATCATGAAAATTATTACTTTCTTATTATTTTCATGAGGGATGATTGTCAGGAACTCTTTGAGAACCTAGTGAATAAATGAGGGTTAGGTTTACTTTTGTGACACCAGTCAACATGAAGTTCACAATGTGGAAGTAGAAGGAAACATGTTTGCTCAACGCGAAAGATATATTTTTATGTCTAGAAATAGATTGGCCTCTGAGAATTGACCTCCCCATTCCTAAGTGAGTTTTAACAAAAGTGAGATGAGCATCTAGTTGGGATCTTGCAATAAAAAGCCTACCACATTGCCACAGGTACTTGATAGTTACTGAGCACTTCATATTATCACAACTGACTGAGACCAGTCTTTATTGGGGGGAAGATGAGCTAGTCTTTAGCTTCCCTTTAGTGCTATAAATTTGAATACTAATGACAAAGGCTTCTGCAGCAGCTATTAGATCAGGTAATTTTAACTCTTCCCAGCTTTTACAAATCTTATTCAAATCCATGTACAGTTCTATATTTTAATTCTGTACATATCTGTTCATTGTATAATATTCTTTGGATTTACTGTTTCTATGATTTGTTTTGAAGGATGGCTTTAACAAAAGTTTCTAAGTTCTTGGTGATTGTCAAAGGTTAACCTACATCTATCCCTACTAATTAGATGAAATGATGAGTAATAAATAGCTTACCTAATGAATAGCTGAGAGAACACCTTTGTGTATCTTCCTAAAATCGAAGAGAATAAATGTGTAGAACACCCTTTAGTCTATTTTTTAGTCTATTTTGGCTTATAATTTCATAGCCTGGCCTACTGATGTGTCATCATTATTTCGTCAAATCTAGCATGATGTTTGGTAGCCTGAAAATTGATAAAATACAATATTGATAAAGTCATATGACTGAAGAAAGACTTTAATAAAATGTTGATAATGCAGTACTGATGAGTCTTTTCATTTTATGACTTCTTTGTGTGATGTAATCATATAATTTAATTTATAGGTAAGAAGGTGTTTTACCCTGTGGTGTTCAGTCTTTACAACCCTGCCATTGTTTATGCCAGTCAGGATGTACCACCGCCTGTGGAGCAGCAGCTGGTAAGATTCACTGTCAGGAAAGGCCACAAAGATCTTGCTAGATTCCTTTATATTTGTTTCACAAGTAGAAAAGAAAGTTTCCATAAAAAACTGTAGTTATTATAAACATATTTTCATTGTCTCTTTTACACCCCCCACGATAAGATGGTTTCACGTTTATTGTTTTAGAATTAAGTACCATTCTAGAGGGGGAAAGAAAAATTTAGGACACAGAGAAAACAATGTTCTAGAATATGAAAATTTTAGTCATTTCTGCCAACAGATTTTCAGTAATAATAAATTTTAGGGACGCCTGGATGGTTCAGCCTGCTTCAGTTTCTGTGTCTCCCTGTCTCTCTGCCCCTCCCCAACTCATGCTCGCTCGCTCTCTCTCTCTCTCTCTCTCTCTCTCTTCCCCTCTTTCTCTCTCTCTCAAAAATATTAAAAATTTTTTAATAAAAGAAAAATAAATAAAAATAAATTTTAATTTTAAAAACCTTATTAACTAAGGGTGCCTGGGTGGCTCAGTTGGTTAAGCATCCAACTTCAGCTCAGGTCATGATATCATGGTTTGTGGGTTTGAGTTCCGCATTGGGCTCTGTGCTGACAGCTCAGAGCCTGGAGCCTGCTTTGGATTCTGTGTCTCCCTCTCTCTCTCTGCTCCTCCCCTGCTGGTACTCTGTCTCTCAGAAATAAGTAAACAGTAAAAAAACAATTTTTTTAAATTAAAAGAAACCTTATTAACTAGAAATTAAAACTAAATAAGAAGGAATAATATTCTGTGGGCAACTACATAGAAAGTCATGGTGTGGAAATGCCACATATTAGAACTTCTAGTTCTTGATAGAGTTAATATACTTTTTTTTTTTTTAATAAACTTCTATGTTGGAATAATTTAGATTTACAGAAAAGCTTGAAAGGTAATATAGAGCCTTCCTATACTTCACCCGGTTTCCCTAAGGTTAATATCTATATAAGTGATGATCAAAATTAGAACTTAACATTGGTTAAGTACTGCTAACTACACTATAGATTAGGATTCCATTACTTCTTCTACTAACATCCTTTTTCTGTTCTAGGTTCCAGACCAGGATACTATATTGCACTTAGCCTAATCTTTTATTGTTAATATTAAATAAAAATGGAAACAAACTAAGAAGTCAATTAAGATGTTAAAAAATGAAAAATAACTCTGAAGAAAGAAAGATAAAGGCAGAAATTAATGAACCAAAAATAATAGTTTCACTAATCTATAGGACCTTAATCTTTATGTGCAAAAAAATTTTTTTTCTGTTTTTTTTTTAAGTTTTATTTATTTTTGAGAGAGACAGACAGAATGTGAGCAGGGGAGGAACAGAGAGAGGGAGACACAGAATCCGAAGCAGGCTCCAGACTCCAGGCTGTCAGCACAGAGCCCAGTGCGGGGTTTGAACCCACGAACCGTGAGATCATGACTTGAGCCAAAGTCGGACGCTTAACCGACTGAGCCACCCAAGCGCCCCATGCTAAAAAAAATATTTTAATCAACGTGGACAGATTTGGGGTAAACAGAAAAACACATCATTGGAAATTAGAATAAGAAAACATTGAGAGAAATCGTTTTTATATGGTAAGTTAAAAAAAAATCTAGATAAAAGATTTGAGCATTTATAAACTATTAACATGAGCAAAGTTTTTGTTAGTGCTTTATGAATAAAAAAGATGGAAGCTCTGAAAAGACTAAGAACCACTTAAAAAATTAGAACAGTTATCAAAAAATTATCCTGCAGGTGCATAGGTATAATGTTTTACTGGTGAGTTTTTCCAAAAAAGAACAGTTAGTACCATATGATCTACTTAATAAATTTTATGAAGCCAACATTCTCTTCAGAGGAACACCTGGCAAGGCGTTTATATACACATACCCTGTACCTTATCTGTAGGCCAGTGTTACTGAGGAATATAGAAACAGATGGGATCAAAATGACAAACGAAGCACCCACATTTGCCTTATCTGACACCCTAAATTCTTTGTAAAAGTGAATTACTGAAAACAAAAAGGTATATTAGCACTGCAAAATGAGAGAAGTGCCACTCACTGGTAGATCCATATTTTGAGAAATTTCTGTAAGATGGCAGTAGTTGGCATAGGATCAGTAGTGGAGAGAAGAATCTGGAACGTGTTCAGGAGAACACAAGATGGGGCTGCTTTGCATCCTCTGAGCTCATAGAAGGCAGAGAGTAGTGAAGTATGTATTCTCTGGCCATGTGCTCAGCAACAGGCATCCTAGGCATTGAACTGTAGCCTGCAGCAGGGTATGTAGTTCTGGAGCAAGAGAGGCAGAGCACGGTTTGGGGGATATTGAGTTGCAGGGTGGATAGGGAGCCCCAGGCTCTGAAGATGAGCTACTCTTGGCACATTTGCCCCTCTTCCACTATTACTGGAGATAAGCCCCTCTACTCACAGCTAACAGCCAAAGGTTTTTGAACAGTGATTTTTTTTTTTCAATTTTTTTTTTTGTTTTGTTTTCTCAACGTTTATTTATTTTTGGGGCAGAGAGAGACAAAGCATGAACGGGGGAGGGGCAGAGAGAGAGGGAGACACAGAATCGGAAACAGGCTCCAGGCTCTGAGCCATCAGCCCAGAGCCTGACGCGGGGCTCGAACTCATGGTCCGTGAGATCGTGACCTGGCTGAAGTCGGCCGCTTAACCGACTGCGCCACCCAGGCGCCCCGAACAGTGATTTTTGAAACAAAAATCAGTAGCGGTTAACCAGGAGTAGCCAAACCAACAGAAAAACAGAAAAGATAACACATGAGAATATGAATACAGAATGAAAACAACTTTAAGATAAATATGTGTTTAGGAAGAGAAAACTTTAAATTCATAAAACCAGATTTGGTGCTAAAAAGGTCAGAATTGGGAAATTACAAAAATCTGAAACTCAGTAAATGGGCTGACTGGTGGAATGGTCACAGTTGAAACAAATTTGTAAACTAGAAGACAAGCCATCTGGGCACACAAAGACCAAGAGAGATGATGTGAGAGAAAAACTGAGACATGAGGGATCAGTCAAGAAGCTCCCAAAATTGTTGATTGAATAGGAGTTCCAGAAGGGAGAAAAAAGAGAAAACAGAGGAGGAAATAGAAGAAAACTTCAAAGAACCAAGGAAAGACAAGTCTTCTGGCATTTGAGAACAATGAAGGGACAATCCTGATAGCTTTTAGAGACACCAAAAATAGCAAACCCCAGCTTGTCTACAAAGGAGTAAAAATCAGATTGGCATTCACCTTCATTTTGATAATATTGGTGCTAGAAGACAATCAAACAATACCTTGAACATTCTGAGAGAAACAACTTTAATTCTGGAATTCATATTTGATCTGTTTGAGAGCAAAATAGACATTGTTGAACATTCAGGGACTCGGTTTACTTCTTACAGACCTCTTCAGCAGAATGAGAAATGAGCCTGTATGAAAGAAAATCTGAGAATGTAACAGTGGTCAACAACAACAAAACCCCAGCAAAACTTTTGTTTAAACAGTTGTTGATGAAACACATAATAAAAAAGAAATGAATAACAATTGGGGATTTAAAAGTCAAACGGTACATGCTTACAAGTATTACCTAGCTCTGTCCCCTGAGAAGACCTAGAAGCAGTGATACCCCAAGAGTAACAAGCATACCAAGCTTCCAGATCTTAGTGCTGGGACAGGAAATTAAGGAGCCTGAAGGTCCAGAAAGTAAGGAAGTACTCAAACAACAAAAGGGTGAGGTAAGGGTCTGTCAAAGGGACACAGGAGCCTGGAAGAACTCTCAATGGCAAAGCTGGAACAATTTGAGCACAAGATAAATAACATAGTCCTGGATTGCAACCCCAAGCATAAAATAAATATCCTTGAGCCCATACTGGTATAAATAAATAGTGGAGGTGCGCCTAGGTGGTTCAGTTGGTTAAGCGTCCAACTTCGGCTCAGGTCATGATCTCGCGGTTTGTGGGTTCGAGCCCTGCATCGGGCTCTGTGCTGGCAGCTCAGAGCCTGGAGCCTGCTTCAGATGCTGTCTCCTTCTCTCTCTGCCCCTCCCCTGTTCTCTCGCTCTCTCATCATAAAAAAAAAAAAAAAAAAAAAATTTAGAAAATTAATAAATGAGCAAGTAGATAAATAATAATCAATGGGTAGACAAGCTTTTTAGATAAAATAAGAGTAGATGAGGGGAAAGAGACCAGTCTTCTTACAGAATTCCAAACAACTTATGTAGGTATTTTCTTTTCCAGTAGGTGGAGCTAGGTGACTCACTTCTAAAGAATCAAGTATGGAAAGAGAATAACTTTTCAGGGGAGAAACCTGGTAGACACCACCTTAAGCCCTAAGTGATGAAGGCTAACATTACCAGGGTTGTTATGCACCCCTGATATGATGTAGCAAGAAGGGCATTTCACTTCTGTGGCCTTCCCTCCAAAACCCTAATCATGAAAAACATCAGACAAAACCAGTATTCTACAAAATATTTGACCAGTACTCCTCAAAGTTGTCAAGATCAGGGGTGCCTGGCTGGCTCAGAGGAGTAGCAGATGATTCTTGATCTCGGGGTCATGAGTTCAAGGTTCACGTTGGGTGTAGAGGTTACTAAAAAAAATAAACTTA
The DNA here is from genome assembly GCF_016509475.1 of Prionailurus bengalensis. Taxonomy (NCBI): domain Eukaryota; kingdom Metazoa; phylum Chordata; class Mammalia; order Carnivora; family Felidae; genus Prionailurus; species Prionailurus bengalensis. Next base: position 49,384,081 of record NC_057351.1, on the reverse strand, counting down.
AAAGTGTCAAGGTCGTTAAAAACAAAACTAGGGGGGCGCCTGGGTGGCTCAGTCGGTTAAGCGTCCGACTTTCGCTCAGGTCACGATCTCGCGGTCCGTGAGTTCGAGCCCCGCGTCAGGCTCTGGGCTGATGGCACAGAGCCTGGAGCCTGCTTCTGATTCTGTGTCTCCCTCTCTCTCTGCCCCTCCCCCGTTCATGCTCTGTCTCTCTCTGTCTCAAAAATAAATAAATGTTAAAAAAAAAAAAAAAAACAAAACAAAACTAGGAAACTGACAGGTTCTCAGGAGACCAAGGAGACATAACAGATAAATGCAGTTTGGTGCCTTAGACTGGATCCTGGAACAGAAAAAGGACATTAAAGGAAAAACTGGTGGAATCCAAACAAAAGTCTCAAATTTAGTTAATAGTAATGTACCAGTGTTGATTTCTTAGTTTTTATAAATGTACCACAACAATGTAAGATAATAACTTCTAGGGGAAGTTAGAATTAGATGAGAAGTATATGAGAACTCTCTCTGCTGCTTTGCAACTTTTCTATAAACGTAAAATTACTCCAAAACAAAAAAAAATTATTTATAAAAAAATTACTTGATAAAAAAAGTGCCAAATGGAGTCAACATATGAGGGTAAAGAGAAATATAAAAGCATACTAATATTCTTGTCTGGTTTGGGAAGATGTGGGAAAAGAATAGTTTGAATGTAGGTTCATTCTAGATGTTATGCAGAAAGATAAGTTTAAGTGCTTCCACTTCAAGCTCTAGCTTCGCTCCTTTGTAACCTTTGCAAGTTACCCTTTCTAAACTTCAGTCTCCCCACTTAAAGTAAGACAAAAGCTTGCTCTCCTTAATGTGTAATATTATCTCCTTAATATTCAAAGTAAGTAGGAAATACACCAATAGAAAAAATGATTAAAAGACAGTTGGTAATAATTCACAATAAACATATTTAAATAGTAAAATTACGAAGAATAAATTAAAACAGCAGTGCGAAACTTTTTTGCTGCTGTAAAATCACTGTTTAAAACAGCCATGCAAGCGAGGCCGGCAGGATGGAAGTCTCCCATCCCTGCAGGTGGTGTAGGAATGCAGGCAAGCTCCCTGGGCCAGGAGTTTTCAAACAGGTTCATCTCTCTGATCCAGTAATCTCCACTCCCAGGATTCTCTCCTGAGGAAGCAGAGCTCTGGAGTAGCAATTCACATAATAATATTGACAACATTGAAAGCAAGTAAAACTCTAATGATCAAATAATAAATTGAATTATAGTACCTACAGTGGTGAATATGTACCTAAAGGAAAATGTTCATGAAATGTAGATGTATACAGCAGTGTAAATGTAGCGGAAAATACAAAGTTTAAGAAGTGGGGAATGGGGGCGCCTGGCTGGCTCAGTCAGAGGAGCATGTGACTCTTGGTCTCAGGATCATGAGTTGAAGACCCACGTTGGGTGTAGAGATTACATCAAAATAAAATTTTTAAAAAACGGGAAATGGTGTATCTTTTTTAGATGATACTTTAATGTTAATGATGGCTATTTTTTTATGTACCCTTTTCTCTGTGTAAGGTACTGTTCTGTTTTTCATACATGTTAACTCATTTAATCCTTCTTACAACCTCTGAAGTAGGTGCTATTTTTACCCCGGTTTTACAGACAAGGACACAGCTGTATGGTGATTGAGTGCCTGCCCACGGGCCTGGCAGGGTTGGGGCCAGAAGGCTGGGCCATGTGTCTCCACTCTTACCGAGTGCACAAACTGCCTCTGTTATATTAATTCATCCAGTAGCGTTCATGCTATACCAGCCATTATTCACCGCTGGAACCCCCAGCACCTGGAACCATATAGACATGGTTACCATTCACAGGAATATTTATTCTGGTAGGAGGAGATGGAAGATAAAGTCAATTAATAAATACCATACAGATCATTAAAATAGGCTGAGTTGTGAAGAGTGATTAGGTGGTTTCTGTGGTGTGCTTGGTCAGAAAGACCTTTCTGAGATTGGGCTGTAGGAGAGGCCATCCAAGTAACAGGAAGGAACCTGCTACCCTTACTGGGGAAAAGCAGTTGCAGGCAGAAGGAGACACTAGTGGGTTTCCTAAGGCGGCTGGAGCACAGTGGGCAGTAGGGCACAAAGCTGAGCCAGTCACGTAGAGCTTGTTAACACTAAGGAGTTTAGGCTAAGTGTGATAGAAAGCCTTGGGAGGGTTTTGATTCTATGGAGAATGGATTGTGTGTGGCTCCTGCTGCAAAGAGCCAGTTGGGCTTTTGCAGCGGACCAGGGAGGTGACTGTGGCTTGAGTAAGGATGGTGATTGTGGAGAACGATTTGGGTGTGATTTGGCTGACAGAACTTGCTGGTGGACAAGATGTGAGGAGTAGGAAAAAGACAAGAATGGCAAGAGGAGAGAGAAAGAGGTCAACCTGAACATGTTGGTCGATTAGATCCTCAAGGGAAGGTGTCAGGTTGCCACATGGATTCTTGAACCTGGCAGCCTGTGAGGCACTGAGGGCTAGAGATACAGGTTATAATGTGGATAGCTATGTCCCCCACATGCTTAGGAGAGGGACAGATAAAAATAAAATATGAATAACCAGGGATTATTGACAGTGGAAATGTGGTGGTTTAAAAATCAAACAAAACCAATGACTTCTTTCCCCGAATCTGATAACTGGAGATTTTTAAAAGTTAAGTTATAAAGGAAGTCATAATATTTGTAAAATCAGAATTGTCATGGAGTAGAAATGTCAAAGTGAGTGTTTTGTTTTAATACTTTTGTTTTGACTAAGGAGATAAGAATATTAGAGCCTGGTTTTGCCACAGAAATTATGCCTCTATAAATTTATTTATTCATTTAACCAATGTTTATTGAGAGCCTACCATGTGCCACATGTTGTTCTAGGTGCTACAGATATGGCAGTGATCAAAATCAACAAAAATTCCTGCTGTCTAGGAGCTTTACATTCTAGAAGGGGAAGAAGCCCCTCTCCTGCAAAAAAAAAAAAAAAGAAAGAAAGAAAGAAGGAAAATGCATACCTCACGTATTAGCTCCAACTTAAGCTGAGTCCTCAGTTGCTGCCTTGTTCTGTTCAGCCGGTTCTCCTATTCCACACAGCAGCTTTTTCAGACTCTCCTCACTCCCCTCGAGATTTGCCTCCTCTATAGATATAAGCAGTAATTCCCATGTGGCTTACAGATCACTCGCATTCATTATATCCAGAACCCAGCTCTGCATTGTTCTGCTCTGGGCTAGCCCTTTCCCTAGTGCCCCCACTCTTGGGGGATGGTACTACCATTGTTCAGGACAGCAGCCTGCTGTCACTCTTGGTTGATCCTTCCCTCTCACCCTTACTCCTGCCCATTTAGTCACTTGCTAACTTGTCAGTTTTTGTACTCAATCTTTTTTACCTCCATGCAATTTTTTCTTTCTGAACATACCATGATAGTCTAAAACTAGGCTTCCCATTCCTAGATTATAACTGGTGCCTCTTTAACCAGCCTCCCTTCTTGTCCCCTTTTATATCTCTTCTCTACACTGTAACCAGAGTGATCTTTCAAAAATGTCATCTGACCCCGTTACTCCTTCTGCCCTGACTCTTCAGGGAAATTTCCATTGCCATTAGGAAAAAGCCAAAACATGTGACCAGGTACCCCATTCTTTCTGATGAGGCCTGTGGATCCCTTAAACCAGGGGTCAGCAGTCTACAACCTGCTGCCCAAAACAGCCTGCTGCCTAATTTTCTCTGGCCCAGGGGTGAAGAGTGGTTGGAAAATATTTTTGAAATAATACTTCATGGCAGATGAAAATGATATGAAATACAAATTTCAGTGGCCATAAATAAAGTTTATTGGAACACAGCATGCTCATTTGGTTACTTATTGTCAATGACAGCTTTCACACTACAGTGGCAAAGTTGAATGGTTGTGACAGACCTCTGTGTTCTGCAGAGCCCAAAATATTTACTGCCCATTGTGTTGCAGACGTTTGCTGAGCCCTGGCCTAGATTTGTGGTCACTTCTACTTCTGTCTCTCATGTGGTCCCACCATGCTTCACCCACAGTGCTCTTTCCCATCTCTGGATCTTTGCACAACCTGTTCTTTTGTCTGCAACTTTCACTTGGCTAACTCCTGCTTCTCTCTCAGATCCCAGCTCCAACTTCATTTCTTCTAGAAAGCTGTTTCAGAACCCTGCACGCTGGATGAGATCTTTCTTTTCTGTCATCCTCCTCATGTCCGTATCCTTACATCTCTCCTTACCCAACTCAGACTCCATAGTCAGTCATTATCCATAGCCTTCTTGTTATACTCACCTCCTTCATCCCTCCTCCCAATGTTTTCTCTTAAAACCCCAGCCTGGTTAAGGGCAACTTTCACCCAGGCCCCTGAGCAGTGAATGTGGAGGGCAAGAAACACAGCCCCACTATAGGGCCATTGCTTTAAATATATGACCATAGGCCTCAGGGTTCCATGGCTGCCCTAACATTCTGCTCCTGACCATAGTCTACCTGCTGTCTGTCCTCCAAGCCAGCCACACTGTCCTTCTCGTGCCTCCCAGCACTCCTCACCACTCCTCCCTCTCCAAATATCTTGCTTCATTTTTCACTTAGAGGAGTGGTCAGACATTCTTCTTTACTCTGTCATGAGATCTCTCAGCCTCTCCCCATTCCCAGTGGACAAATTCCCCGTGACCCCTCCTAAGTCTAGCCTGTCCTTTTCTGTTGAACTAGAGCTTATCCCTCATGCCTAAACAAGGACTCCCGTCCCCACCATCCTTCACTGTCTCCTATCCTAACATTTGCCTCTTATGGATCATTACCATATACATACAAAAATCATGTAATACCAATTATCTTTTTAAAATGTTAATAGCCCGTTCTTGTCTGCAGGGCCTTATTCTTCTGCTCTTGCCCTTGTTTTCTCTACTCTTGCCTTAGTCATTCACTTACTGCCTCCGAGCCATTGTACATGTTACCCTCTTTACCTGGAATGATCTCCTTTAGATATTTGCACAGCTCACTTCAGTATTTCATTACAGTCCCTGCTCAAACATTATCTCCTCAGAGAAGCCCCTTATGGCAAAATAGGCTTTCTGTCTCTCATGTTCTCCCATTGTCCTACTGCATTTTTCTTCCTAGCATGTGTTACCACCTGAGATACAGATTTATTTGCTGTCTTTCCATCAAAACAGAGACTCTGTGATGGCAGAGTCTATTCATACTGCTCTATTCATACTGCTGTGTCCCAGCTCCTAGTACTGTGTCTAATGGATTCAAATACTTGTTGAATGCATGAATAAAAGAAGGTTTATCGAGGTTCAACGTTTACTTGATTCTGGGGGCTCTATATCATCAAAGCCCTGCTTTTCTTTTTCTTTCTCTGCTTGGACTTTAGTGGTGACAGCTTCATTTTAAAACTGGTCTCCCATGTGATAGAGAAGGAGTGCAGCAGTTCCAAGCTTCATGTCCACCCCTACTTGAGGCGTTGTCAGACTTACTCTGTAAAGAGCCATGTAGAAAATATCTTGGGCTTTCCGGACCATACAGTTAAATTCCTATTGCAACTACTCAGCTATGCCACTGTACCATGAAAATATGCATAGACAGTTTGTAAGCAAATGAGTGTGGCTATATTCCGATGAAATTATTTTCAGAAACAGGCAGCAGGCCAGATTTAGCCTGGAGGCTGTAGTTTGCTGACTCCTGCCCTATACCATTCAAAAAGAGCAAGCGTCTTTTCTAGTAGCTCTCTCGGAGGAACGAAGGGGCTTTGTCTTCCAGAGTTCCCAACAACCCTCTTCTTTTACCATGTTGTCCTGAATTTTGTCTGATTCCTGTTAGTGAACCAGTTCCTCCAGTTAGTGGGGTGACAGTGTGCCACTGGTAAAGAGTAGTCATGGCCCAGTCTGAAGCCGCAGGTGGAAGGAGCTTCCCTGAAGCTCATGGGCTACATGAGGCCAGAGAATTACCAGAGCAAAAGTGTGTACAGTCAGGAAAGGGGCAAGGAATAAATGCTGAGTAGGCACCAAATAAGATCTGTGTAGAAGTAATTATATTGTATTACAGTATGTGTTTGTGCAACTGTTACCCTCCCAGAATAGAATGTAAGCTCCTTTGAGCTCAGACACCATACTGTTTACCAGTAACCAGCTTGCACCTTGTAAGGGCTTGAATTCGGGTAAATTAAATATGGCAAGAATCCTTTGCTCATGTAGAGTACTGTTTTTTTTGTTGGTTTTGTAAGGATTTAATAATATAAATGCATGTGATCCATTTTCAGTCACATAAGCGATAGGAAAAATTATTATTTGGAAAATATCTTAATTTTTTTCATTGTTGATTGACACCTAGGTCTGGAGGGATTAAATTGATTTTTTTTTTTTTTTTTAACCAAAGGTTCACAAAAAGGATTCTGGCTTTTGGCGAGATTTTGGCTTTGGAATGACTTGTCAGTATCGATCAGATTTCCTGACCATTGGTAAGTGTATCTTACATTTAAGAATAGGACTATACATGTTTACTGTAGGGCCTTATGGCATTTTCTAAAGGTCTGAGAATCGAGTGTTTTCCTATTAAATTATGAATGTCTGAGATTGGCTAAAAAGAGGAGTCTGGAGATGTGAAAGGCAAAGTTTATAATAATGTCTCTGAGTGGCAAAAATGAGATCATAAAGATGAAGGTGTAACAGAATATTTACTTGTTTCTTGAAAATCAAACACTGGTTTTTAAAAACATCGGTTTGTCTTGTTACCAATATTTGCAGTTGTTTTGAATGCTCTTACAAAAGATCTCTACATAACTTTGGTGCTGTGCTCATGGATTATTACATCTGGAAGTAATATTAGAGTATCTAGTCCAGGGGCTTTGGCATTTTTTTATTTAGAGATGAAACCCCTCTTTAATTATCTGTTAACTCTTATGAAAATCCTAGTATTCAAAAAACAAATGAAAAGACAACTGGTCTTTCTAGCTCTGATTGAAGTTAGAGTGGGGGACTTAGAGTCACTGGCTTAATCATGCATTCCTTGAAGCCAGAGATGACCCTGAAGAATCTGGTCTAAGCCCCCTGCCCCCACTCTGGCTTCAGCCTTACCCAGCAAAAAATAGATTGTCAGAGTACAGTTTAAGAAAGCAGGCTGAAGGGGCACTTGGGTGGCTCAGTCAGTGAATTGTCTGACTCTTGATATCAGCTCAGGTCATGATCTTACTTCGTGAGTTTGAGCCCTACATCAGGCTCCGTGCTGACAATGCAGAGCCTGCTTGGGTTTCTGTCTCTCCCCCTCCTGTGCACGCTCGCTTTCCCTCCCTCTCTCCTTCTCTCTCTCTCTCTCTCTCTCTCTCTCTCTCTTATATATGTATATATATATATATATATATATATATATATATATATTTTTTTTTTTTTTTTATAATAGAATATATTTTATGTACTTTTTAGGTCTGTCTGACATTCATTTTTATAATCATGCATTTGTTTTGGAAATTCCTCCACCTTGTCTCTTTATTATTGTAACATTTGAATCATGGAAAATCAGCAAATAGCAATGAAAAGACTATTAAATGAAACTAATGCCCTTTTCCCTTACTTCTGGCTTAATAAAACAGGGAGTATACATCATTGCCTTCTAACCTGTGTTACTTCTCACTGCTCCTTTCTCATTATTTTCTCTTCATATTCCTGTTTGATCTGTGTTGGTGCAGTTAACGGTATCCCACATTTCTCTGGGATTGTTCATTTTTCATCATTCTTTTTTTCTCTGTTCTTTGGATTACATAATCGCAGTTGATCTGTCTTCAAGTTTGTTGATTCTTTGTTAGATCAGATCTTCTGTTGAGCTGCTCTAATGAGTTTTTTATTTAAATTGTACTTTTTTAACTCCAGAATTTCCATTTGGCACTCTCGGTCTCTCTCTCTATATATACATATCTATATATGTGTTATATATATGTATGATTTCCCCATCAAATTAATATTCCCCATTTGATGAGACATTGTTATCTTACCTTCTCTTTAAGTATGATTTCTTTAATTCTTTGAACATACTTATAATGGTTGTTTTGGAATTTTTGTAAAAACCAACATCTAGGCCCTCTCACAGTTTCTGTTGCCTACTTTTTTTCTGGTATACAGGTCACACTTTTCTGTTTATTAACATGCCTCCTAATTTCTTTCTTGCAAACTGAACATCTTAGTTAATCTATTGTGGCAAGTCTGGATATTGAATTCCCCCCTGCCTCCAGGGCTTGTTTTTTGTTCTGTTTTCTGCTTGTTTATTTATTGACTTGGCTTTACTATGTTAATGAATTTTAACTCCCCACCCTCCCTCCACCCCCCAGCAATATGAAGCCTCTCCTGTCACTCCTTAGGGCATGTGCACAGTCACCCTGGGATGACATGAATTTAGTAGAGCTCTCTTTTACTTTTTCTGTGCCTCTGTTGGTAACTCCCATCTGTTAGATTCCACTAATTGCTCACTGGTTTGCACTCTTGTTTTTGACAGGGCTCTGGGGCATAAATTGCTCCACAGTCTGACCCAGTTAAATTGAACCCTTTTGCAAGGTAGTTTTTGAGGCAAATCTTTTTTGTTCAGACCTCAAAAGGGCTCTTCTTAGCTGTCTCTTTCCCTGTTTCTCTCCAGTAAACTAACTGGCCTACGTTTTAGCTTATTGCTCTAATGGAGCTATCAGCTTCCTCTGAATTGCTTACCACCAAAATCTCCATTATTTTCAAGAGCCCTGTTAGGCTTGAACTTCTGCACACTGTTTCAAATAAAGTCAGTTTCTTTGGGGTCGAGCTTTGAAGCAGTTTGTTCTCATGTACTGCCTGCTCCCCTGGGGAAAAAATGTCTGAGCCTCTCCTCCCGGGGTGGGGGGGGGGGGGTTGGGGTTGAAGACAGTGGCACCCTTCTCTCAGAGTGGCATCCCTACCTTATGGGGTAGGGGAAGAGCAGTCCCACTCCCTTCTGGAATGGAGCGTCTACCTTATAACTATAAGCTAGATGAGAAAGGGAGTCCCAATCCTCTCAGCACTTGTTTGGAATTTGGCCTCTTTCATTGTGGAGCTTCTATTCCTTTCTCCCTTTCCTCGCCTTCTGATATTCCCATTATACATACGTTATACCTTTTGTGGTTGTCCCACAGTTCTTAGAAATTCTGTTCTGATCTGTTTTTTCCCCCAGTCTTCTTTGGGTTTGCCTTTTCAGTTTTGGAAGTTTCTATTGGTGTGTCCTCAAGCTCAGAGATTCTGTCCTCAGCCAGTACAAAGGCATTCTTCCTTTGTTACATTGTTTATCTTTAGCATTTCTTTTCTATTCTTTCTTAGAAGCTCTCAGTCTGCTTACATTACCCATCTGTTCTTGCTTTTCCCAATAGAGTCCTTAGCATATCAATTAGTTGTTTTAAATTCCCAGGCTGATAATTTCAATACCCCTGCCATATCTGAGTCTGGTTCTGATACTTGCTCTATGTCTTCAATTGTTTTTTGTCTTTTAGTATGCCTCATTTTCTCTTCATAGCTGAACGTAATGTATTGGGCAAGGCCTTTAGTAATCGGTGGTGAAGTGTAGGAAAAGAGGAAGCATTCTATATACCTGTGATTAGGCCTCAGTCCTTAAAGTGAGATTATATGTCTTCACAAGTGTTTCTCAGACACTGCCCCAACCTAAGGTGGAACAGGATGGATAGAGTGGGCTAGAGTTGGGTATGTCCTTCCCCCAGGTAGATTCGACTCAGGTAAAATAGTTTCTCCTAATGGCAGGTTTTGTTAAGAAGAATAAAGTGTTCTCTCTGGCTTGTTTCAAAATGATCACTTTCCACTGCCCTGCTGAAAGCACTAGGGGATTTTGCTCCAGTCGTCACAGTTTTGCTAGAGCTCCTAAAGGAGTATAGGGACCTTCCTATGACTGGGCCGCCTGAAATTTTCAACTCTCTGTCTTTTACAGTTCAGATTTCCACCCCACTCTGCCCACCGCCACCTTACCCCAGTACTGGTTCCCCTGGAGATTTCTATTGGTAGGTTTCTGCTCTGATACTTGTGATTCTGTTTTACCTGCCTGTCTCTCCAATTTGGAGGTAGCCATTTGCTCTGTGACCTTATTTCTCTGAGGGATCTGAGAAGAGTTGTACATTTTTCAGTTTGTTTTTTTTTTTTTTTTTTACTTTTTGGTAGGATGAAATGACTTCTAAGCTCTGTTTGTGCTGGACCAGAAACTGGAAGTCTCCCATTTATGTTAAGTATCTACACCATCTCTAATATTTGAACAACTGATATCTACAAGGAAGAAAAACCAAGACATATTATACATAGTGTTTATTAGTAAGGCTGTGACTATTTAAAGTAATACTTTTCAGAGAGCTCAGGATTATTGTCATCCTTCAAGGGTGAAATAAAGTGGCATATAATTATTTGACAGAAGACATAATTTGGAAACCTAGCTCCTAAAGAATTAGTTTGTTTTCAGTTTTTAAGAATCTTTTCTAGTTTTTCAGAAAACTCCAAATGGTTTATGTTCTCCATGCTTCTTTAGAAAGTTCATTGTTCAGCTTAAGCCAGTTTGAAAATAGTCTCAACTTTTTCTCCTGTTTCATGTGTTTACCCATTCCAGTTATCCATTTGCCCCATCACTGCATCAGAATTGTTCTAGTAGGTAAGATTATAAATAACATGTATGTTTCCAGGTCTACCTGGGTCTTTTTAAGTTCTTAACTGAGCAGCACACACATGACCATTTCTCCTTCACGACACTTTCTTCGTTTGACTACTCTGATAGCTTGATCTCCAGAATTTTCTCCATCCTCTGGTGCCATTTGTCAGACTCTTGCTGACTTATCTTTCTCTGCATGTTTAACCTACAGATGTTGGCATTACTTACTTAGGATTTAGACCCGAGCCCTATTTTCTTTCTAAACTCCTTCAGTAATTTCATCCATTCCTATGGCTTTAAATCATCTGTGTGCCCATTCTCAAATGTATATGTTCAGCTTAGACATTTCTTCTCTTTTCTCCTCTGGAAAATTTTCTGTGACCCAGAAAAACTTACGTCTCAAAGGATAATTATGTTAATTATAATAAGGGTGGTGAGATTATGGGTGATTTATATTTCCTTCTCCTTTGATTTTCTCCAGATTTTCTGTATAACTTTGACATTTACAAAGCATTCTCAAATATTTAATCTCATTTTGATACTCTCGACAACAGACCCTGCGCTCCTAGATGTCTGCTCCTAACTGACTTCCAAACCAGGATGTCAGTCTTCTCCGTGAGGTGTCTTTAGGCTATACCATGCCATGTCATTTGAAGCAGAACATCTTGATCCTTATCAGGTCTGACTGTGCTCTAGCTGTCAGTTACGTACAGTGTCCATTTTAATCCTGCAGGTGGATTCGACATGGAAGTAAAAGGTTGGGGTGGAGAAGATGTTCATCTTTATCGAAAATACTTACATGGTGACCTGATTGTGATTCGGACTCCGGTTCCTGGTCTTTTCCACCTCTGGCATGAGAAACGCTGTGCTGATGAATTGACCCCCGAGCAGTACCGTATGTGCATCCAGTCCAAAGCCATGAACGAGGCCTCTCACTCGCACCTGGGAATGCTGGTCTTCAGGGAGGAAATAGAGACCCATCTTCACAAACAGGCATACAGGACAAATAGTGAAGCTGTTGGTTAATGTCATCATTGGCACACTAGTCTGAACCACAAACCAGCACTATTTTTTTAGCCTTAATTCCAATTCCAGATGCAGTGCCTCTTTCAGAGAAGACATGCTTATTTTTTGTGTTCTTTCTGGCATTACTTTACTTTAAGCAGTTTAACTTGATATGGGAAGAAAAAGCAAGTGTTTCAGTGCAAAGCCTGTTTTGTGAGAATACCATACTTTGGAATCACTGACAAATTGAAATCTGGTGTTTGCCCCAAAAGTAGTTTTGAGGTCGTTTCTACCCTGCACCCATGTTCTGATGTGCCCGGGTTGCATCTGGGTTGAGGGATGGAATGTGTTGTGATCAGGGTGGGTCAGGAGCATCCAGTCCTGCACAGAGGACAGAGTGTTATGGAGGGATTGTGTGGACAAGGGTTCTTCACCTGCTGACCACTGAGTCAACCTGCTTTTATGTTAAGACCTTTAGTCAGTTGCTTGAAGAAACCTTTTCACTGAAGCAGAGGATGACTAAATGACACATCTGAAATTCAGAATCAATCAAAAGAAATCATAAATAAAAACGCTTAATGTTGCTTAGCTCCCTGAATGTCTGGTATTAAACAAATGAGTAATAGTGAAAATACTTAGGTTAGAATCTATGACTCATGATTAAAACTATAATGTGTTATCGTGTTCTGGATTAGTAGTCAGAGTTGCTATGGATTGTTTTAAGTAAACAAACATGGAAATGTCTTTACTAGAACATTTACTTATGTTGGAGAGCAGGTGATATCTGGGAACATCCGTTTACATGAGCCAGGTGCTACCGGGGCCTTCTTATAGTGGTTCAGAATAGATGAATATAGCATGCTTTTGTGTGTTTTTTGCTTTGCATTGTCTCATTTAGCTTGAATCCGTATATATTTATTATCCTTTTTTTCCCTAATATGTTAATATATGCTACATCTGTATTTGTAATGTTATGCTACTTTGAGTTAAAAGAGAGTTTCTTGAAGAAAAACAATTTAATGAGGTATACCATAGATTACACTGATTTGCAAAAAGAGGTGGAGGGGAAAGTAATCTGAATGGAAATCTGAATTACAGAATATTTTAGAGAAATGTATTGTTTGCAGATAGAATATTGTTTTACTTGAGGTATAAATTATGTTAATGAGACAAGATGCATAAGAAGTTATATTCAGATAGGATTGTACTATGTTATTTATCACACATGGACCTTTTACCATACGGTCAATTGCTAGATCCAGAAATTGGAGATAAGGTGAAAGGCATGCATAGATTTTGATTTGGCTTTTAAAAGGGACCAATATTGTATCCTTCCTATTTTGTATATAAACCCCTGAAAATTCACAGAAGAAAAAGTCATTACTTTTTACTCAGTAAATCATATCATCTGAAATATAAATTCCAAATTTCTTGGTGCTACATGAATTCATTTTACAGTAACTCTTATGAATTATTCTTACAAGTTTTAAGTTGGGTAGCATTTAGGCTTTTTTTTTAAGATGTGTAAAATGTTCTCTACAGAATTATTAGGCCATTGTCTCCTTTATATACAGTTATTTATTATGAAGACCAGTGAATTTTGGTATTTAAACTGAGAGAACCTAATTATTTGTGAAGGTAAGTTGCATCTTGTTTTTTGACAGAATCAAGTGATTTTACCTTTTCTCCTTTTTTAAAAAAACTAGCCTTTAATTTAAAAATGGAAGCTAAGCAATGGAAACACACTGTGGCTTTGACATTAAATGGTACCAATAAAGTATTTTATTATCAAAATTTAAAAGAAAATGTGATAATTTTTTTCTGTTGCAAAATACCATAAATACAGAAAAGAATATAACATGTAATTGTGTAATTTAAAGAGTAATAAAGCAAACAGCTACCCAGAGTGAGATAAAGAACATTGTCAGTGAAAGGCCTCTGTGTGCCCCTTCTTAATCACACACCCTCACCCCCCATAATAGTAGCCATTCTGATTTCTGTGATAATTTTTCACTTGTTTTTCTTAGTTTTCCCGACTATATATGTGTCAGTGTACAAGAATTTCTTTAGTTATAATGTTGGGTCATCAGTTGTGTGTACATTCTGTTTCCTTTCCAAAGTGGACTATCTTCAGCTGTGAGACAGTTCATTTTGCATCCTTGGCAATAATTTTGTTAGGTTTATTAATTCTTGCTAATCTAGTAGGCCTTAGGCATGAATTATAATTACAGTTTGCATTTCAGTCTTTTTGCCCATTTCTATCAGTTCATAGGAATTCATCACATAACCAGTTCTTATTGGTTAACTATCTCCTCCCAGGATGTGGCTTGTTTTTTCCCATTCTTGATGGTACTTTTTCATTAATAAAAATTAACTTTAATGTGACTATTTTTTCCCTTTATGGATTCTACTTTTTATTATTGATTTATAACCTTATATTAAGGAAAGAGGGCGTAAAGCTATTGTTCTATATTGTCTTCTGAATACCTCATATATAGCTTTGCTTTTCCTAGTTAGGTCTTTAACCTAACTGGAAGAGCTTTTTATATGTGCCGTGAGGTAAGGATTGTATTACACTTTTTCCAGCATCACCTTACAATATAGTCCATATTTTACCCACTGATCTGCAGAACCACTCCCATCCATCAGATCTCCATACATGGAGAGTTCTGGTTCTGGGCTCTCTCTGTTCAATTAGGCTTTCTGTCCATCACCATACCCTTACATCATGGCCTAAATTACTATAACTTTATAAGAAATCAGTATTTCTAAGAGCTAGTCCACTTGCCCACTCTTAACAATTGTCGTAGCTATTTGTGGCCCTGGTATTTTCATATAAATTTTAGAATAAGCTAGTTAAGTTTCACAAAACTTTCATGAATTTGATTGGTATTTCATTGAATCTCTAAGATCACCTTGGGGACATTTCACATCTTTATGATACGGAGTCTTCCAGTCCTTGAACACGACATATCTATTTAGGTCTTTATTGTCTTTCAATTAAATTTTATACTTTTTCACACAGTGGGTTTACATGTATTATTTTATAGATTTTTCCTAGATACTTTGCATTTTTTATGCCATTGTAACTATCTTTTTTCTTTTTTTATTGTCTATTGCTGGTGCTTAGAAACCCAATTGATTCTTGTGTTCAGCAACCTTGCCAAAAACACTTAATTCTAGTGATGTATTTCTGGCTTCATATTTTTCTGTTATGCAATCATATCTCTATGAGTAGTAAAAGTTTTGTTTCTTTTCAGTTTTTATGTATTTTCCGTGTCTTACTGTGCTTGTTGGGATTTGTTGTGCAGTGTTGACTGGAGGTGATAATAGTGGACTTCCTGCCCATGTTTCTGATTTCAAGGGGAACACTCTCAAGTGTTTCATCAGTAAGTATGGTATTTGCTGAAGGTGTTTTTATAAATGCCCTTTATCAAGTTAACAAAGTTACTTTATACTACTGCATCTGTTGAGATGATCATATGTGTTTTTTTCCATCTTTGAGATGTTAAATTAAGTTAATCAGTTTTCTGAAGTACCCTTGCATTCCTAGGGTAAACTCCAATCTTTCATGATATATTATTCTTATTATGCATTGCTGGATTTAGTTTATCGTGTGTGCGTGCACACACACACACTTCATTTGCATATCTGTGTATGTATCGTGTGTGTATGGGTGTTTATGTGTATATATATTTGAGGTGTTTTTCATCTGTGTTCATGAGTTAATTATTAAGGTTATGCTAACCTATAAAGTCAGTGATAGGTCTTCCTCTTTCTGTTTCTAAAAAAGTTTTGTAAGACTGGAATTATTTCCTCTTTGAATATTTCACAGAACTACCTGAAAGCCACATGACCATGAAGTTTTCTTTTTGGGAAGATTTCTGATCACTGGCTCAATTTATTTAATGATTATGGATCTATTCAGATTTTCTCTTTCTTTTAAAGTCAGTTTTGATTGTGTTATTTTAGATAAGGTGCAGTCTTCTAGGAGTTTATAGTGATAAATTTGAAAATTTAGATGAAATATACAAAGTTGTTTACAATATCCTCTTGTATCTGTAATATGTACAGGATCTGTAGTGATAACCCTTCTTTCATTCCAGATATTATTTGTGCCTTTTGTTTTTCCTTGAGTAACCTTGCCAGAGGCTGACCAATTTTTTTCAGTCCTTTCAAATAACTCACTCTTGCCAGCCACGTGTGAGGAATCCAGTTGTGTCACATTGTCCCAACATAGTATTTTCAATGTTTTCAATTTAGACCCTTTAATCTCTATTGAGTATGTACAGTTCTCTCATTTTGGTTTTATTAGTTTATTACTAGGGAGATGATATCTTTTCATGTGCTTATTGGCCACTTGAAGATCTTCTTTTCTGAAATGCCTAGTAAAATTTTTTTACCTGTTTTTAAATTGCCTTTTTTTTTTTTTTTAATTGATTGGTAGGAATTACTTCTGTATTCTGGATCAAGTCTTTTGTCAGGTTATGTATTGCAAATACCTTCCCTGAGGCAGGGGACTGTTTTCATTCTCTTAATGCTATCTGTTAGTAAACAAAACCTGTTAATTTTAATGTCCATTTTATCATTTTTCTTTCTTTTATAGCCAGTGATTTTGGTATCCAATTTAAGAAACCTTTGCCTGCTCCAAAGTAAAGAAGAAATTTTCCTGTTTTCTTTTAGGTGCTTTATTAAGATTGCTTATAACTTCCCTTCTCATCTTTGTTGCACCATTCATACTTAGATCTATGATGCATCTAGAAATAATTTATGTATATAGTGTGGGAGTCAAGAGTCAATCTTTAGAATTTCAGTGAAGGTCTGCTGATAGCAAACTCCGTTTTGGTTCATAAATATCTTTATCTCATTTAAAAAGTATTTTTTGAAGAGTATAGAATTCTAGGTTGGGAATTTTTTTTTAGCACATTGATGTTATTCTGCTGTCTTCTGGCTTCAGTTATTTCCCTCATAAGTAAGTTATCAGCTTAAGGTTGATATTCCTTTGAAAGTAATCAACTTTTTTTTCCTGGCTGCCTTCAGGATCTCCTCTTTGTTCTGTATCACTAGGATATGTGTGTTTGTAGAGTTTTGGGGGTTTTTTGTTTTTGTTTTTTTTTCTGATCCTGCTTGAGATTCTTTGGGCCCCTTGGATTATTATTGTCTTTTATCAGTTCTGAAAGATATTCAGCTATTATATTTCATTGTCTTTACCTCATTCTTTCAAAAGCTCCAATAACATGTTAGACCTATTGTTGTGTTCTCTGTGCCCTTTATGTCTCGTTTCATGTTTTCCAATTTTACACTCTCGTAATTTCTTCAGAATTATGACCAAATTTGGAGAAGAGCCTCTATTCGTTCTTTAAGAAATGAAAATGAATTTTTTAAATCCCACGTTTTCTTATATACTTGACAACACTGTTTCCTCAACATTGTTGCTTAAGATCCATACGTAAGAGTTTGGGGTATGTTAAGATAGATATTTAGGGGAGAGGGGCTGGTAGCCCTTCACCTTCCTCACATTGTCATGACTTCCTTTCTGGGAATAAAAACAGAAATCGTGTTGGTATGATCTAAGGTCACTAGCCTGTATGTGGGTAATAGGTTTTTCATTTAGAAAGTAGTTCAGAATCCCCAATTTGTGGGATTTTTCCTCATATCTGTATATACTGATTAAATTTAACACAAGTGACTTTTCAGTAATGTTAGAATATATTAACCAGAACATCAGTTGTCCCTTTGAGAAGGTCACTTATAATTCTTGTGTCACTTTTCCCAGGAGATTCTGCTCTGTGGGAGAAGTGGGGTTCAGTTTCATCAGGGGTGCCACTGCAAGTACCCAGCTAACACTGACTGCTTCTAATGAACCAGGCACTGCACTTTCTGCCGTGTAACATTACAACAACCCCATGAGACAGAGAGTATTGTAATTTCATCTCAATCTTAAGAAAATGGAAGCTTTAAAAGACAAACAACTTTTCCAAGTATACCCTGCTGAGAACTGGAAACTAGGATTTGAATCCTAATAGTTTAACTTTTGATTCCTTGCTCTTATGCTTATCCTGTCTTGCCTCCCTGGGGAACAGGACATTATTTTTATATATAGGTGTAATGGGTATATATTTCACAAATAATCTTAGTTTTGTCACAGAAGTCTCTATGGCCTTAGGAGAGATCCTTAGCTTATTTCCTGTCACATGATGCTGTAACATAGATTTGTTCTTCAAATGTGTGTGTGAAGTGAAAGGCAGCATTCAGTCATCATATGGTGGTGGTAGGAGCTGCACACCTTGCTGATCGCTGGCCACACAGCTACACAAGTGGCTCCTACTCAGAAAGCCAAGACTGGTGGGCAAGACGGATGCCAATGGTATAAGGTGAGAAAACAGATGGGGCCCAGAGGAGCACAGAGCACCACTCACCAGAGAAGCTGTAAGGGGACTCTGGAAGAATGTGTGCGAGCACAGGACCATAGTACATTAAAGGACGTGCACTAGTGACATGGAGGTTTGATGTGTGCAAAGCAGAGTGCACCTGGGACAAGTGGGCTGTGACGATCAGCAGAGGAGCTTCCCAAACACTCTGGATTCCCCAACCCCGTTTTCCCCTTTACGAGCCTGCAGAGGGACTCTGAGATCCGTTTGAGCAAGTGCCCAGTGCTGCTAATGCTGCTGTCAAAGAGCCACACCTTGAGAAGCATGCCCTAGAGGGACTACCCTGTGGGTGCAGGAGCACCGCAGCTAGCCAAGAGAGCTCGCCATGCACTTCCAGCTCAAGCTCCACGGCCAAGGCACACACTGAAGGATGTGCTGCCCCTTCTTCAGCTGAGGTAGGTAGAAACTTTCAAAAATGACTTTACCTGGAAATTAAGAATTCCATTGAATCCTAAAGACTGAAAAAGTGTCATTTTCCCAAAACTCACTTGTGCATCCTCATAGGTGTCCTCATTGCTCTACAAACACCTAAGCACCTATTGTGTGCTGTCCATAGGCCACTGGAAGGACAGCAGGTAACAAAGCCCCACAGGCCTAGCGTTCTGTCCAGTACAGTGGCCACTAGCTATTTACACCTCAAATTAGAAATTCCACTCCTCAGTTGTATTGGCCACATCTCAGTGCACAGATGTAACTAGCAGCAATGCAGATAGCATGCCCATCACAGAAAGGTTTCTGTTGGGCAGATGACAGACACTGTACATGTTGAAAAATGAACCCGAGTTAGCTCTGAGGGAACAGGGTAAGGTTCAGTGAACTGTAGAGCAGATCTCGTCCAGCCTGGGCATTGACGACAGAGTGGCAGTGGGATAGGCTGGAGAGGGACAGGTGGGAGTTTGGCTTCCATTCCGGTGTCTCAATGCTTTTCTTTCAATTCCACAAACTCTCATGTGCCTTTCAACAAATCCCTTTTCTTTAGTAGTCTTGAAGGTGACTCATCACAACAGAAAGAGCCCCCATCTAGAACTGCATTCTGCAAACTGTTCTACAGAAAGATGTCAGCAGGCGCCCCCAACTTCCCTTGCCCCAGCAGAGCCCCACAGAGCCCACTGACAGTTCTGACTAGTCCTGTAGTAAAGGAGCATTTACAGTCTTATATGGGTTAAGTTTCCCAAACTTCTAGGACCATGTGATACAATCAACTAGTGATACAGTTTTGGATCTTGAGGAAAGCAGGACCAGAACACAACTCTTCTACAACTTGGTCTTGTTTTGCATTATTTATTTGAAGCCCTTTGTCAGAATGTGTTGTGTAGGTGGGAGACCCTTGCTCCTTCTTTGAAGGGCCGTATAGGACCTAGACATCCTCACACCTCTTTGTCAGCAGCCAAGCCATCAGGCCTCACCAGCTACACGCAGAGAGCAGGCATGCAAGGGGAGCAACATGTTCTTTTATTGATGCAAGTACGTCCAGTCACACCAACAACTGACATCCTGTGTTACGGTACAGCTTTGTACTCAGAGTTCATCTCAAAATACCAAAACATCGTAAGGTGTGTATCAAATTGGGAAAATAAAGTAGCAAACATAGACACTGTATCAGGTAGGTACTAGGACTGATGACCCCGTGGAGTGCACACTGACATGAAAGCTCCTTAACTCGCAAGACAAAGTGTTCTAACGTTGTATTCCAAATATATATTCTCAAGTTTTTAGCCTTTCTGTATCTCAAATACATAAACAAAGCAATATGTACTACCAAGATACAATATGTACTATCTAGAACATCTGAAAAGTGCAAAAACACTGTGACAATACAGTGTAAATAATCTTGTTCCACCCAGGGCTGAGGGCGACGTCCATATCGGATTGGGGAGCCACCCCTTCCTGAGGCCTCACCTCCACATCTCCAGGCTCTCCTAGGAGCTTTGGGACTTAGCAACTAACTGACCCATCCTCACTTGGGCATCTCGGCTGCAGGCTCCTGGGAAGCCAGGCATACGGAGAGAAACAAGGGTGAGTAGTTCTGAATCTGCTTGTGCAGAATGAAAGCCCTGCTGTGAGGGAGAGAGAGTCAGAGCAGATGGCCCACCTCTGGCTTTTGAGGGATCAGGACTTGCCCTCCCACAGCCAGAAAGACAGAAAATGGAGTGTACTCAAGTTTGGGTATGGAAAATACCTCCAAATGCTGGGTAGTTTTCTGTGAGTGGGCTCCAGCAGTCTGGTCTGGCTAATATTCTGTTTCAGATTCCCTTAGGGGAGCCCCCCACCCAGAGGGAAGGAGGAGGCAGTCTGCTAGAATACCGCTTTGTAAGTTGCTTCTTTTCATTTTGTACTGGAGTTTCAGGAACTGCTTTAAATGTCCCTATCCTCAAGTCTACTTTGTACTCTCTTCATTACAGCTCAGTGTACCTTTCCGTTATAGCCTGGGAAACAATTCCACCACACCGTCCCCCCTTACATTTATTTTAGATTTTCTCTTTTCCTAAAATGTAGTTGAAGAACAATTTGCCAGACATATTCCAATGGAAATATGCTGCCAGGTATCCCCCTGCCCCTCCCCGACCCCCTAAATCCCTGATAAAGGAAAATGAAAATGTAAACTTTGGAAAGCCTGTACTCAGGGTTTGCTTCTAGAAGTATGCAAATGAGGCCCCCTGGCCAGCCAAGCCCTTCTTGCTAGAACCTCTCTGGCCTAGGTTTTGAGGGCAGGTACTTTGTGGCCCAGGGCAGAGCTTTCCTGGCATTTCCCTGGCACTGGCTGGCTGAGGGCTAAAAGAATAGAGTGGGAGACCGGCCCTCCAGTACTCTCTAAGGCACTAACCCCGACATCAGAGACACTGGCTGGAAGGGCGTCCAAGCAGGCAGGGCTCACATTGGTTTTGGTTGGGTTTTTTTTTTTTTAATATTTTTTCGCAAGATGTTAATAATCAAAAGTAGAAAATAAAAATCTACATTTCATTAGAATAAGATGTTATCATGGATGCCATCTCCCATGATACTCTTTCCCCACCCTCCCCGAAGCAGGGCCCTGCCCTGTTATTTAAAATAAACAAACAAAAAAACTTTTGTAAGTGCCAAAGGTTGATGCATGAAATAATTTTTTTTTTTTTCATAAAAGTTATATACAAAATGGACCCCAACCAGTGAGGCCTCCTCATCTCAACCCTTATCAATCAAGATTAAAACTCAGTGCATGTGTGTGCTTCGTCCAGCGTCTGCAGGCTGCATCCGTGCCTTCAGGCTCTGTTAAGGAGAGTCGTCCTAAAGGTAAGCAGGGCACAGAGAAATGGTCAGGTGGTTGGCAGGCAGAAGGCAGGCCACGCTATTTGGGGACGGCCTGGATTCAAAGATCCGGCCAAGAGGGGAAGGGTCAGCGACACTCAGACCCAAGTCCTCAGCCTCCCACCGACTGGCAGCCTGTGTAGAGACACCCCTGGCCGCCTTTCAGAAGGGCAGATCCATCACGCTCCCCAGTCCTCTCCCTTCCAGCAGACTTGGGCACGGGACTGGTCTCGGGGGCTCACAGGCCCGTCCTGGGGGTTCTCCTACCTGAGAGTCTTCCAGCTATCCTTCTCCATGTGGTTTTCAGGACCTTCGCTTTCAAAGGAGGCGATGAAGAGAGCTGAGAGAAGAAGCCCCTCAGAACCCACGTCCACATGCAGTCAGTCTGCCTACCACACCAGTTGTCCCTTCCTTTCTAGGGGTACAACTGGGCCTGGGAAGGGACAGTGACTTCTGGTCTGGGCCTGTCCACAGGTCTCTGCTCCCTGGGGTTCTAGAGCTCACAGCTTGGGGACTGAGAAGCTTCCTGGTTCTGCAACACTATCAGGGCTTCCAGAGCCCCATCTCTCCTTGTTCTCATCCTGTCACCTACCCACAGCCCGCCCTCACGTACTCAGCCCTGTGGGCTCAGCTTCCCCTGTGATCAGGCCTGCCTCCCAGGGCAACCCCCCCATGAGAGGAGAGGCCCTGGACATGGGGAGTCAGGGTGACATGTACAGTGTAGGGAGGTGGGTGTGCTGCCCTGGGGAGCCGGGCCTCACCTTCCTCGCTGTAGATGGGTGCCGTGAGCAGGTAGTTCTGAATCTTCTTGTCCTTCTCGAAGGGACACTCTACCTGAGTCCATGTCATGAACTCATGGATCTGTCTGGAGATTTCCCAAAATTTCTGAAGGCACAGAAGACCAACTGGATGTTCATTTGTCACCTTAAGCTTGAAATCCTTGGTTCGGGCAGGGGATGTAGGTTCCGGTTTCATTCTGTGCCCCAGCAAGATGGGACGGTGACCCTGCTCAGCTGACTTTGTGGCCACGGCAGCACTTTATGCAGCATCAGAGCCAGTAAGTGTCCCCAAGACCACTCGGTCCTGCACGTTGCCTAGGCCCGAGGCTGCAGCAGGGTCTGTGCCTCCCCTGTGCAAGACCCCAAGAGGGCCCCATCGGGGACTCCAGGCTGAGGCAGGTATGCCAGCCATACCCAGCACAGCACCACCAACCTGAACGTGTCATGATCTCATTCTCTGGGGAGCTGTAGGGGAAACGGGGCTGTCCAGTACTTACCTCACACAGGTAAGGGGTAGGAAAGCGTTATGGATTCTTACACAGGCCCCCATAACCTTTGTCCTACCTTCCCACCGTTGGCCAGCTACCCTTGGTTTCCATCTGGAATTCTGCTGCCTCCTCCCTGCTCAAGTACCTTCTTGCCTAAAGCCTTCCTCACTCCCAAACCCCCAGAAGTAGCCCCTTCTCTGTCTCCCTGGTGGGGTCAGTGTTGGGGCCACCCTTATACTTCACAAACAGCACACATAACCCACCCTGGAGCTTTCAGTCCTAAAGGGCTTTCTGCAAAGGGCCACTGCTTTTCAGCTCTAGTAGCACAGATTCTACCTGTCCTAGGATAAGGCTGAGAGGTCTGTTCTGCCCTGTGTTGGGACAGTCTGGCCCCCCTCCCCTCAGGCCACAAGGGTGCTGAGCTCACCTTAAAGTTAACATGCCCGTTGGGCAAGTGATTGGTATGGATCTTGTGCAGGAAGTAAATGTCCTTAACGAAAAGGTTGAATACAGGGATGACAATCTTCTCTCTGCTGCTGTTGGCCATCTGGGACCTTTGAGTGGCCCCCTGCAGGGCAGTGCGGTAGTTGCAGAAGTTGCTGGATGGGTCCATGTGGTGCTGTGGGCAGACAGGAGGACCTGGTTGGCTGTGTTCTCCCTGTACCCCTGACTTGTTCAGAATGCCCCTTCGCAGAGCAGGAAACAGCGATGGGGAAGGCATTTCCCTGCCGGGCAGCCCTGGACTGTCCCCAGAAGAGGCCTCCTTTCTGGGAGTGAGCACCTGGCTGAGTACCGGGTTTGGATCCAAACATGAGGAAAGTTACAGAGAAGTCTCACAGCTCACACACACCTCGTCCCTGCCCTGCTGAGCCTGGGTCTCACTTCTTTCCTTTCAAAACCTTCCTTTGCCCTTCTACTGGACCAACACCTCCCAAAACTGACAAGCTCTGTAGGACACATTTGCAGAAAGTGGATTCTGTGATCAAATACTTCAGGGAAGGCTGCAGGTGAACCTACCCACTCTTGGGCCACCCGGATGATCCAGGACCGCAGGAACTCAAGCCAGGAAAAGGCCAGCCTCCGCTTCGTCAGCATCACCCAACACCCCAGCAACACCCTGGGACCCACTTTTGTCAAACTCTTTCCTAACCACTCTCTAGAACTTGCCTTAGGCAATGCCAGTTCTGCCTAAAGTTCCAAGGGCCGAGGAGAGCTTCAGCTACCCACCTCCTAGAGCAGCCAGGCCAGCTCAGCATGCCCTACACCAGATGGCACTGTGGGCAGCGGGTTCTGAGCAAGGGGGCAGAGTGGATGAGGCCCACCCCTCCTCAGGCCAATGTAGGACATGGCTGAGGTGCTTACCTCCAAGACGTCAAACTTGGCCGTCTTGACTTTGGACCACGTTTTCTTCAGCCTCGCCACAGGACTGAGGTTCATGCCAGCTGCAGGGAACAGCAGGTGGAGTCAGAGTGGGGTTAGGTAAGCCATGCAGAAGCTGGATAGGAAGCCCCTGGGGCCTGGCCACTCACAGATGATGGCCATCATGGAGTTGAAATTCCCGATGTTGAAGCACTCCCGGGCCACATCAATAAAGAACTCTAGCATGCGGGTCCGGTGCTTCTTCTTCACCACCTAGAGAGCAGCCAAACAGCTTCAGGGTGAGCCCCCTACAGGAGTAACCCCCCAACCAGTCCCTGAAGGGCAGCCTAGACAGGAGCTACACTGGGCCCTCAGAGCTGTCAGACCCAGGGCTGGGGCGACGCTCATCGGCTGCAGAGGCAGGAAACGCAGCTGTAGCATTTTCGATGCTGGGCAGAGGGGCAGGAGGGCAGTCTGAGAGTACTAAGGGAGTCCCAGATAAACTCACAGAACATGCCAGGTACACTCCATGGATGGGTGTCTCATAATTACTGTGAGATTGGCTGGAGGGTAGGGGGGAACAGGGATGTTGGTGCCCCAGCAATGGAGACCTCTGTCTCCACTTTCAAAGTTTTATCATCTCAGGGGTGTAGAAGTCAGAGCCTCAGGAAGCACTGTGGGTCCAGAGAAGGGACAGTGTCACCCCACCCATATGGGCCATGCAGCACTTACCCGGCACACCTCGGTGGCCACTAGCATGCTAAGGCAGTTGAACCAGTTGT
This sequence comes from Prionailurus bengalensis, assembly GCF_016509475.1. NCBI lineage: Eukaryota > Metazoa > Chordata > Mammalia > Carnivora > Felidae > Prionailurus > Prionailurus bengalensis. Next base: position 49,359,314 of record NC_057351.1, on the reverse strand, counting down.
CATAGGCCTCCAGGCTATAGGTCTTGGTCAGGTCCCCTCGGCACTGGGAGAAACACAACAGGTCACAGGGAACCTGAGGACCCTGCCAGCAGGTGCTGCCCCAGCCCTAACCCCAGAAATGAGCAGGAACCATGGCCAAAAGAGACTGAAAGTGATGGTGGGGTGTGGGCAGCTGACAGGTCCAGGTCTCCCAGGATGCCCCATCCCCAGGCTCCTGGGAACAGTGGCCCCCTTCCAGCATGCAGCACCCTGAATAGCTGTCTGCTGACCCCTTGGGGCAGGCACCAGGCCACACCCCTAACATTTGGTTGTAAGGCCCCCACCCTGCATAGGTATAGGTGCTAGGCCCACCCTAAGGCCACCACAGAGCACACAGCAGCCCCTCACCCGGTGCTTGTCCCGAGAGTCCATGTGGCTGACGATCTGCATCAGGTCCTCAGGGTGAATGCTGCTGACCCTCTCCTAGGATGGGCGAGGAGGTAGCACAGGAGGGGCGATGAACCTGCCATTCTCCGGCAGGCCCCACACTCGGGGTATAGGCCATGTTTAGAGTAGCTGTGAAGACCTATCTGCAGGGGTGCACTACAGGCCCTCCTTGATCAGGGCACCCAGCCAGTGGGCAGGCCCTGAAATGCACCCCAGGGGTCTGCAAGACCCTCCCCTCCCAGGGCTTCATGGGATGAGGTGGAAGTCTTGGGGGCAGTGGCTCCTAGGTGCAGGGTACCTTCTCAGCCCAGGGCATAGGCAAGATGAGGTGACAGGGCAGGGGAACAGGCCCTCCCCCTCTAAGCCTTTCACCTCCTGGGCCAGTCCCCATCACCCCAGCCCCTCCCCTATACATGGGGTTGCTGTGATCCCAGGGACCCAGGAGCTGACAAGTGAGCTTCACCTGACACCCCAGTCTGACCAGCAGGGGAGGCCCTGCAGCACTATGTTGAGAAAGATGCTGGGGGTCCAGCATTGGTGAGTACACCCCCGCCCCCATGCCAGGCAGGGCACAATGAAGCACTGACCAGCTCGATATGAGTCAGCTGCTGGGCCAGCACCAGGGGGTCGCAGCACACACCCAGGATGTCCTTCTGAGTGGCTGGCGGCTTAGTCTTGAGGACAGACCCTTTGTCCATCGCCGGTGAGCGAAGCTTGTCCCGCAGCTCCTGAAGCTGGCTCCGGGCAGCCAGCGACAGCAGCAGGCTCTGTGTCATTTGGGCAATGGCCTTCTTCACTGTGCCATTCTCCTGTGGAGGTCCGGAGACAACAAAGGTGCAGGTGTGGGCTGGCAAGACCACCACCTCTCCAGAGAAACCCATTTCCTCTCCAGGGATGTGCCCGACTTTGAATGCACTTCCCTACTAAAACCTGCCATGAGTGTTTGGGCTTTTGAAGGTAGAATGGAACACAGTGTGGGCTTCTCTGAGTACCATTGAGGAGGGTGGCTCAGCTGGCTGTCCTGTGGGGATGGGAACGGAGGGCCAGGGCAGGGCCAGGGCAGGGCCAGGGGAAGTCTTCTGGGCCTGAAAACCATGGTTTTCCTAATGCTGTCCAGCTGAAATACTTTTGGCCTCCCCACAGCAGGGAGGAGAGCATCTGGAAGGGCTTCCTCCAGGACCAGGAACCTTCACTCTCTGGGTGGGAGCAGCCCCCCGAACTCTCCCTGGGCTTTCTGAGCCCTCCAGCCAGATAGAAACTGCTGAGCACACAGAGCACTTTCATTGTGGAGACCCAGCCAGCCAGGTTTCCTGTCTCCACAGAAGGCCAGGAGGGAGCTGGGAGCCAGAGGTGTAGACAGGCTCTTAAAACCTCTTACTAGGTCCCCACTCCACTCACCCCAAGCCCAGGAAAGGTGGGGCCTGGGCTCATTCCAGCCCGTCACTCGGGACACAGGGTTTCCCACATGCAGAAGATGCCAAGGGCAAGTCTGGCCCATTGCTGGACAGCTGAGCAGTCTTGTGGGGAGGGACACAAATGGAGCCATCCAGCAGTTGTCTTGGGAGGGTGATCGCATAGAGGACCACATACAGAGCTGTCCCTGAAGACCTATCCTCCTGTGAGAGTAGACCCCCCTTCCCCAGACACATACCCAAGGGGTTCTGCCAGGGTCTAAGGAAGACCTCACCTCATCACACTGCGTGACCCGGTGGGTAATGGCCTTCAGTTCAGCCATGGCCTTCTCATCCTGGAAGTCGTAGGGGAAGGCTTCTGTCCACTCCTTTAACAGCTGCACAATCTTGGCTGAGAAGGACTTCAGCTTGGCCTGGGGTGGCAGGGTGTAAAGTCACCCTCCAGAGTGGGCACAAGATGACCAGTGGTACAAGCCTCCCCATCTCCCCCAGGTCTGCAACACCCCCACCCCCGTTATCCCTCGTGGGACCTGCTCCCCAGCCCCATGCTGGGGCGAGGGTTCTGGAGAAGGACATCCCCACTCTGTCTACCTGTGGCTTTGTTGTACCTGCTTGGTTTCATATTCCCCCTTACGTCAGCATTCTTTTTCACTTAAATTTATTTTCAAAAAACTTGTCCTCTCATAACCATGACATAGAAAACTAGTTTCCTTTGCTGTAATTAGAAGTTGGCCGTTTAAAATGACAACAACAATGAAAACCAAGGAAAATTATTAAAAATCAGAGACTCTCAGGGCACCTGGGTGACTCAGTCGGTTGGGCATCCAATTCTTGATTTCTGCTCGAGTCATGATCTCATAGTGTGTGGGTTCAAGCCCCGCATCGGGCTCTGTACTGGCAGCGCGGAGCCTGCTTGGGGCTTTGTCTCCCTCTCTCTCTATCCCTCCCCCACTTGCTCTGTATCTCTCTCAAAAACAAAAATAAAAAAAAAATTTTTTTTTTTTTAAATGAGAGATTCTTGCCTGTCCCCTCTCAGTTAGCAACAGGTTGGCAAGTGCCGGGAAGGGGTGCAGACACTCAGAGGCATCCCTCTCCGGACCTCCTATCCTTAAAGACGGGCTGGGCACCCCTGCCGTCACCCTGGGTCCACACACTGGTAAGGCCTGAGAAGGATGTGCCAAATGCTTGGCCGCAGTATCCCAGCGGGTCTTCAGGGCCCAGCCCCACACTGTCCCACACACACACATGTGCCCACACCCCTCCTGTGCCCACCACAGCTCCCCAGCACTGACCAGCTCCCTGCCTGCCTATACCTGCCCAACCTGGACTGTTCTAGCTGCCCTGTGGGCCTCTCACCACCCTCCACCCCCACTTCTTTTCGCCCACATCTGCCCCCACCCCTGCTGAGCTGCCTCCAACCTGCCTGATTCTGGCCATGTCCCCAGCTGGTCCCCTAGTGATGGCTTCCCATGCCTTGGGGAGCCTCTCCCAGCTGGGCCCTCACTCCCTGCAGCCACTCCTCCTGGCCAGAGTCCAGTGCAGACGGCATCCAGGAGGCCTTGCTGATACTTCCCCAGAGGACCACACCCCACACTCAGCAGGAGCTAGAGCCTTGAAGCCCCTCAGAGGCCCTGTGGTGCATGTCACCATGAACAGGCTGGCGGGTTCATGCCAGGCTCCTCTTAAGCTTCCGTCTCCATGCTGACCTTCAGCCTATAATTTCATCTCCCCAGCCACCCCGCTTGGACTTATTTCCACCTGTCTCTTCAGGAGCCTTTCCTAACCCTCAGGCTGTGCTCAGTGCCTGTCTTCCTGCATCCAGGGACTCCAGGAGCGCATCCCCGCACCCCTCCAACAAGGAGACTCAGTTCACAGGCCTGGGCTGCACACCTGCAGGGGCAGGTGGCCTAGCCCGGTGGAGGGAAGGTAGAGGGGAAAGTCACCAGCAAACAGGGATGGGACATGCTCTGCCACAGCCCAGACTAGGCTCTGCCAGCTCTCTGATGGCACACCGACCACCTGGTCTTCTGCACCAGACCCTGGGCTTCTAAAAGTCTCATCTGAAGCACATGCCCCCAGGGACAGCCTGTGGTTTCTTGACTATCCCGGCTGCCCAAAGCGTGGCTCAAGAAGACACAGCAGGGGCAGAGAGCCCCATTTGAGTCACTGCAAACCACTCTGAGCAGGAGTCAGCCTGCGAGTGCTGCCACCTGACCCCCACCCCGGAGGGGTCAGTGACCCAGGTCCCACTGCTGGCTTTTCTACCAGCGGGGGGTCCCGGCACTGACCAGGATTGCTGGCAGAGCTGTCTGCCGTGGCTCTCTCCTGGAAAGGGGTGTGAGTGCCCACCAAGAGCAGTTACTTTCAGCATCCCATGAAGAGTAGTCGGCTCTGTGTGCACCCCATGCCGAATGGGGCGCCATGCCCCAGGCGCATGCACCCATGCTCCTCTGCCAAGGAGGCCAGAGACCAGCCAATCTGCCCCATCAGGGAGGGCCCCCTGCTGGGCTCAGCCAGACCTGACCTGCCAGAGGCACGGAGACAGGCAGCACCCATCTGCTCCTTTACCTTCTCAGACCCGGTCTCCAGCTGCTGCCTCTGCTCCAGGCAGATCTGCCCCACGCGGGCCAGCAGGTCATGAGGGGGGATGAAGACCCGGGAGCTCAAGAGAAATGTAAAGATGTATGTCCTCTGAAGAAGAGAGAGGGAGAGGGGATGAAAAGGAGGTCGGGCCTGTGCCGCCCCCTCCAGCTATGGTCACAGCCTGTCTAGCCACCTGCCGGGCCCAACAGCACCATCCAGCAGCCATGCCTTCTCCTGCATGGTTTACTCCACCTTGAACGTCCTTCCTTTTCTCTCACTGCCACCCAAATTCCTGCCTCCCTTGCAAGGCACAGATCAAACCCCACTTCCCTGCAGCTCCTGGAGGCTTCCCCTGACAAGCTCAGCTCCCAGCAGTCTTGCTCTGCTGGGATTCTCCCCCACCCTCCGTCCTACCCCACGGTGGGAGCTAACACCCAAACCTGGATGTTGGTGGGACTCTCCCAGCCTGTGTGAGCCCATTGCCCAGCCCACAGTGCCTCCAGGGTCAGTCTCCAAGCCTTCTTATCCAGATCCTTACTGGTCTTGCCAATGGCGGGCAGAGTGGGGCATTTTTGGACCCAGCACCCAGCGTCAGGGACTGTCACAAGCCCCTGTGCTAACAACCAGCTCTGGGCCTTATGTCCACCTGCTGTACCGTGGCCCCTCTGGCCCACATCCATGTGCCCTTGTCCCTGGGCTGTGTGGTACAGTTTCTGAAGGGCCCTCATGATCTGGACTAAAAGGTGTCAGGGAACAGGGCCCAGGGCCAAGGGTTCTCTGAGGCCTTTTGTCTGACATGGGTCAGCACCTGGGAGACCTTCACACTGGCTCCTGCCTGCAGACAGGTTGGACCTAGGAGTGGGGCAAGATGCTTGAAGCTCTCCTGGGGACTCTACCCCTGCATGGGTGCTGCAGGCTGGGGGGCCTGGGACCCTTTGCCCTCACCCTGGGCCCAGGGGCAGGTCTTCCTTGTTCCAGCCCAAAGCAAGTGGGCCGTGTTTGCTGGGAAGCGCAGGCCTTGCAGATCAGGCCTCAAGGCCTCGGGCCCTCACTGTCCCCCTGCAGCCTTCAGACGCCACTTGAGGAAATCCTCCTGGGAACAGCAGGGGTTCCTCCAACCCCCAACAGACTTCCCATGCCCTGTCCCCAGGCTGTGTAGCATGGGTGCTCAGGGATCCCAGCTGTGTGGTGGCCCCCTTCTAAACAGATGGCTCAGAAGTGTGATGCATGTCACCCAGGCATCACACCTTGGAGTTCCTAGCCAAGGCAAGAAGAGAACCCAGGGAGGAGCTGTGCATTTCCAAGGAGCACAGAGACTCGCTGGTGTGTGTGTGTGCATCCCCAGCTGCCCACATACACAGGAGAGGGGGACAGTGGGGGGAGGGAGGGAACCCAGGAGCTTGGCAGAGAAGCTGATGCCCAGCTGGACTCTGCCGGCCCTACCTCTGCACTTGCACCCCTTTACTCTCTCCTGGAAAGCAGGGGGTGATCCCAGGGCATAGTGTCTGGGGGAGAACACTGGGTAACAGCTGAGGAGGCCCCTCGGGACACACCTAAAAGAGAAGTAGCTCCTCCCACAAGGCCACAGAACAGTTCTGGGGTTGGAGGTGCCAGCCCCTGGGAGGCTGATGCTCGGCCCTAGGCTTCTTCAGGAGACCTGACCCTCAGCTGCAGTGTCTGCACCACCAATTCCAGCCCCAGCCCAGCTTTGGGAGGGTTTTCAAGTAGCATGGAGTAGACAGCCCCAGGAGGAAGGTAGGAGGCCTGACGTGTTGGGGGGGGTTGTGCCAGGAACACCCAGAAACTGAGTTGGCTCCAGCACCATTGGATAAAAGCTGGAGAGCGGGTGGGGACAATTCCTCCCCGACCCTCCCATGCAAGTCTGTGTCAGACGCCAAGGCCGGCAAGCACAGCTCTGTCCTCAGGAGGGAGGGGGCACCTGGAAGGGGACTGTTGCAGCCTGGCCCTCCAAAGGGAGCAGGCAGGCCCGAGACCACTGCTGCTAAGAGATGTGCCCTGTCAGAGGCAAAAGGGAAGCCACACATGACAAGGGAACTCTTTCTGCCTGTTCTAAGAACGTACCAGTGGCATCTTGAAATGAAGAGGGGGATCCGAATTGTAGCGGAAGGCCAGTCCTGCCCACGCAGGCATGTGCCATGGGGTCTGCATGCTGGCTGGGCATGGCGGGGCTGTCACTCTTTATTCTGGACCATGGCATTTCATGCACAAAACAAACTTCCCAGCTGGGTGGACCCTCACCAGGACCCCAAGGCTCCAGTCTTACTCCTTAGACTCTTCCCTAAGGACCCTGTTCAGAACTCTGACCCCTGTTCCACCGCTTGTGTATCTGCTTCCTTGTGCCACCAAGGCTATCTCCCAGCTGCCTGGGGTCAGCAGGGACGTCGCTGCAGATTCCTCTCCACTGCAGGGGCAGGAGGGCAGAGCAGGAGGTAGGGCTGAGACTCCCTGATGGCCTGCCTCTCCCCTGTTGCTCTGTCCAGCTCTGTCTGGGCCTTCCTTCCCATCCCCGAAGCAGCTGCCCCTGGAACCTAGGTGACCCCAAACAGTCCCACCCATCTCCAGGCCCCAGGCACTTACATCCGGGTAATAGTCCACTGTGGGGACCAGGTGCTCCATCAAAGCTTCTAGGGACCCAGAGATGAGGCGTCCCTCTTGGAAGACGAGGTCCCCGGAGCTGCTGGCCCCACTTCCTCGCTCCCCCATGCCGGGCAGCACCTGTCCACTACAGCTGGGCCCAAGTATGCTGGAGAAGACGACGGACGTCTGGGGCATAGTTTCCTGGGAGAGAAGAAAGAGGCGTCACAGGCCTGGTCACCCGCAGCCTGAGTGCAGGTGCACAGTGAGAGCCCCAGCAGGGCTAGGAGGGGCACCCCACCCAAGGGTGGACATTGAATGGCAGCTCAGATGGGCAGGCAGATTCCTCAGCAGCCCTACATTCACTGGGTGTCTGAGAAATATTTCTTGAACACCTGCTCCACGCATACCAGGCCTCATTCCTAGAACCTAGACACACAGAACCCTGCCTCCTGGGGTCACATCCCAGTGGAAGAAGAGAAACTATGGAGAAAAACAATGCCCATAGGAGAAGGATCTGGAGCATTTTGGGATGGTCACGGCAGCCTCAGGTAAGATGGTGTTAGTCGTGCAGCTGCCCAGAATAAGAAAGGAACATTCTAGGTAAAAGAGACAGCAGGTGCAAAGGTCCTGAGGCCAGTGTGTGTGGAGGGAAGGAGCAGGGAGAGTGGTCTGAGTAACAAGCCAGACCCTGCACAGTGTGGGCCAGGGGGCCATGTGCTATTCCTCTGAGACAGGAAGCATGGAAGCTCTGAGCACAAGAATGATTTGACTCAGGGTGAATGTCACTATTTCTGCTATGCGGAGACCCAGCAAGGAAAGGATCGGAAAACCAACTGGTGGGTTTTGCCATAACCCAGGGAGGGATTGCTCAGGTCAGGGGGTAGCAGAGGAGGGGAGCAGGGTCAACTCCAAATGCTGCGAAAAATGGTCTCAGGCCTGAGTGATTGATCAGCACGGGAAAGGACGTGAGAGTGGGGTTTGGAGAAAGATCTGGAACTTCATTTTGACATGCTACGTGTGAAGTGCCCATTAGATGCACATGTCAGACAGCAGTCTTGAGGGTGCTCAGTGGTCCCACAGTGGCCTGGCCTGGTATGGCCAGGAGGCTGAGGGTGCCCACCTCACCCTACAGCAGAGCCTCTTAGTGGAAGTCCTCACGAGGCCTACAAGAGTCTGCAGCCCTCCTGGGCCTCAGTTTCCCCTTGCCCAGGGGGCGGCACCTGGGAGGTGCTGCGTGGGGATCAGAGTGAGGAGCGTTTGCCAGCCTGAGGCCTCCGAAGCGGGTGCCCACGAGTCTACTCTCCCTCCTGCCGGCCAGAGTAGCCTGCCCTGCTAGCTTGACCAGCCTCATCCTCTCCCCACTTAGAGGGCAGGCTAGGCTAGAGTAGAGCAGGGCCTTCCTGCGCCCTCTCCCACGTCGGGAGAGCACTGCTGAGCAGGCACCACCACCCCAGCACCTCCATCCCCAGGCCACCACGCTGCCCTGCCTCCCAGGGGCGGAGGCTACCTCCTCGTGCTTAGGGGCCTGGGAAGTGCACACACTCTCCTTGGGCTCCCGCAGCCCTGAGCACTCACCTTGCTCCTGCTGCTGTGCTGCTCCCAGCCCTAGCCTGCTTTCTGACTCAACCTGGGGCAAGCTTCTGAGCCACTGTGGCCTCAGTTTCCCCACTGTGCAGAGCAAACAGTAGCCGTGATTATTTTACTGCCATGAGAGGGGCAGTGAGGTGTCTACACAAGCAGATCTGACTTCCAGGCCACAGCACATCAGCCGTGCTTCGCGTGAGAGAAAAGGGGCACTCGGCCCAAACGACCTGGCTTCCCTGCCACACACACACCGGAAGGTTGCCTTGGAATTCTCACAAAAATCCTTCGTAAGGAGAGTAAGAACTCAAGGAAAGCCCCCGAGGTTGAGATGTCCGTAGTCCCCAGGCTCAGCTGCCTCACTTGAGGATGGGGTTTCAGACTCACAGAACACTCTCCTCAACACGTTAGAATGCAGATTCTCAGGCCCTGCCAAGTCAGAAACTCAGGGATGGCCCTTGATCTGTACCTTGACAAGCTGTCTGAGGGGTTTCTGAGGCTGCTCGAGTCAGTCAGAGAGCTACTGACTTGGGTAAACCCTTCATTTTTCAGATAATGAAATAGTGGGAAGAACTCAACTGAGGAAATCCTAAGAGTCCCAAGTGCAGCCAAGGTGTCACCACCTCCAGGAAGCCTCCCTGGGTTAATCCCTAGACTGCTGACTGCAGGACTGATCATTTGCTTTCGTGCTCTCCTGCCTAGCCAGAACCCAGCCCATTAACCATTTGTGGGATAGAATGACAATGGTGGGCTCCCCAGCAATCCTTATCAAAATAACACCAGCATTCTTCACAGAGCTAGAACAAACAATCCTAAAATTTGTATGGAACCAGAAAAGACCCCGAATAGCCAAAGCAATCTTGAAAAAGAAAACCAAAGCTGGAGGCATCACAATTCCGGACTTCAAGCTGTATTGCAAAGCTGTCATCATCAAGACAGTATGGTACTGGCACAAAAACAGACACTCAGATCAAAGGAACAGAATAGAAAGCCCAGAAATGGACCCACAAACATATGGCCAACTAACCTTTGACAAAGCAGGAAAGAATCTCCAATGGCACAAAGACAGTCTCTTTAGCGAACGGTGCTGGGAAAACTGGACAGCGACATACAGAAGAATGAACCTGGACCACTTTCTTACACCATACATGAAAATAAATTCAAAATGGGTGAAAGACCTAAATGTAAGACAGGAAACCATCAAAATCCTAGAGGAGAAAGCAGGCAAAAACCTCTTTGACCTTGACCGCAGCAACTTCTTACTCGACACGTTTCCGGAGGCAAGGGAAACAAAAGCAAAAAATGAACTATTGGGACCTCATCAAAATTAAAAGCTTCTGCACAGCAAAGGAAACAATCAGCAAAACTAAAAGGCAACGAATGGAATGGAAGAAGATATTTGCAAACAATATATCAGATAAAGGGTTAGTGTCCAAAATCTATAAAGAACTTACCAAACTTACCCAAAAAACAAATAATCCAGTGAAGAAATCAGCAAAAGACATGAATAGACATTTCTCCAAAGAAGACATCCAGATGGCCAAACAACACATGAAAAAATGCTCAACATCACTCATCATCAGGGAAATACAAATCAATACCACAATGAGATACCACCTCACACCAGTCAGAAGGGCTAACATTAACAACTCAGGCAACAGCAGATCTTGGTGAGGATGCGGAGAAAGAGGATCTCTTTTGCACTGCTGGTGGGAATGCAAACTGGGGCAGCCACTCTGGAAAACAGTATGGAGGTTCCTCAAAAAACTAAAAATAGAACTACCCTACGACCCAGCAATTGCACTACTAGGCATTTATCCACGGGATACAGGTGTGCTGTTTCAAAGGGGCACATGCACCCCAGTGTTTACAGCAGCACTATCAGCAATAGCCGAAGTATGGAAAGAGCCCAAATGTCCATCGATGGACAAAGGACAATGGATAAAGAAGATGTGGTATATATATATATACAATGGAGTATTACTCGGCAATCAAAAAGAATGAAATCTTGTCATCTGCAACTATGTGGATGGAACTAGAGGGTATTAGAGCAAAATTAGAGAAAGACAAATATATGACTTCACTCACATGAGGACTCTAAGATACCAAACAGACAAACATAAGGAAAGGGAATATAATAATATAATATAAAAACAGGGAGGGGGACACAACATAAGAGACTCTTAAATATGGAGAACAAACAGAGGGTTCCTGGAGGGGTTATGGGAGGCGGGATGGGCTCAATGGGTAAGGGGCATTAAGGAAGCTACACCTGAAATCATTGTTGCACTATAGGCTAACTAACTTGGATGTAAATTTAAAAATAAATAATTTAAAAAAATTTTAAGTATATTTTCAAAGCACAATTTTGCTACAAAACATGAAAAAAAAAAAAAAAGTGGGCTCCCCAGGCACCCTGACGCCCTCAGCTGCTCTTCTGTGCCATTGCTGGCTCCCAAGGGGACCTAAGTGCCAATCCTTCACCTGAGGCCCATGCACTACGGGGGGTCTTCCCCAAGATCACACAGTTCCGGGTTCAAAAGGTGACCCAACGATGGTAACCTTGGTGAGTTGGGCCCCAAGATTCTTGGTCACAGAGATGGCCTTTTCCTGAGCTGCCAGCCCCTCTCACCTCGGGGGCAGCAGGGGCTCCGGTCAGGAGGGGCTATGGGCAGGCATGCTCAAATACTCCACTAACTCTCACGGCCGGTGCCAGATCCCACACAAAGCAAGGCCACCCTGTGTCCAGCCTGCAGGGAGACCCACCCCAGTGCTAGGGAGGCTGCCTCGAGCCAGCCTGGGGACTCAGCACCACCCCCTGCTGCCCAAGACGGACCAGCAAGCCAAGGAGGCCAGGGTGCTGAGCTCTGTGCTGGACAGCAGTCCACAGCTGCACCCTGGGGAGCCTCAGCACTCACTGTCACTATGGACAGGTAAGGGACAGAAGTTCAGGGTGGTCACCTGCCCTGGGAGGGTGGGGCCCAGTCCATGGACTGTGCTTCCCCCCGACCCTGGCCAGCCCAGGAATTATCACACCGTTACTCCCCCAGGGCTCCCTGCCCTCATGGGGGCCTCAGTCCTCCAGTGACTGCATCCCACCCACGTCCCGCCCATCACAGCCCAGAAGGCCACAGGAAGGAGCAGCCAGGAGGGGCCCATCTCTTCGGCTTGGGGTGGTGGCCCTTCCTGCAGCATCTGGGCTGAGGACCCCATAACTGGACTCCCCAACTGCACAAGATCCCATATTGCTCACTTTTCAATGACATCAATATAAGTGTACATAAATGCACAGAAACATGTGGCCGTCCATGACCACACTAGTTACAGAGTTTACTGCAAGGGAGCTGGACAAGGAGGAGACTTCCACTTTCCTTCTACACATTTGTAAACTATTTGGTAACTTTTCTAAATGGCACATCTATTTTGTCAGTGTTAAAGTAACTTTGTTTTTCAGTACAAAGAGGCTGAGTTTTGAGATCAGCAGTTTTTATAAAGGCATGTTAAAGAGGCTGGGCCTGTGAATGGAAGCGGTCACTGCCGCGGGGCACCTTCCAGGCAGGGCCCACAGGGGCTGCGTGGGATGGCCCCAGCGCCTACGCTGCCCTGGGACCCACCCAGAGACGCTGCCTGGGGCTGGGTCTCCAAGACCAGGTGTCCTGCCCACGTGTCCTCCTCTGTCCCCTCCTCTGTGCCCTGAGCCCGTGGGCCTCTCAGAGCCCCTTCTCTGCCCCCACTCAGTCCCTAGCGGAGCCTCCCCCACCAGCCCTGGGCACTGAGGGGGTTCTGGGCTCTGTGCCGAGTGGGCAGGGATTTAGGGCACCCTCAAGTTTGAATCCCACTCTTCCACGGCCAGCTCCTGGCCCCTGGACAAGTGTCCCTAGCCTCAATTTCTCCAGCCATTAAACGGGATGAGAGCGACCCCTGCTGAGCCCCCTGCTCAGTTCTGCCGGCCACCCCCACCTGGCCCGGTGGTCCCTTCTGTTCTTGCCCATGGGCTCCTCCTCCCAATCCCAGCACCAGCAGGCATCGCGATCACTGGCCACACCCCTGTGTGTCCTCCGCACCCCTCCTCAGGAAAGGGCCCGAGTGGCGCCTCCAGGATACCTGGGCTCCTGTCTCGGTGGGGAACACACAGCAAGCGCAACCATAATAAGAAACGATACGCTCTGACTACCTCACACGAGCCATCAGGGACACGAATGCCAGCACCAAGTCAGCTCATTAATCCTCACAAGCCTCACAAAACCCGTTATTCTCCATCTGCGGCAGAAGAGGACAAGGCACAGAGAGACTAAGCAACTGGCGCAGGTCACACAGCTAGATTGCTGCAGGGCCAGGATGGCAACGAAGGCAGTCAAGGGGACCTGAATCTGAGCCCGGCTCGGCCACTGGCAGCTTGTCAGGATCCTCGACCTCCCAGAGCCTTAATCTCCCCACCTGTAGAATGGGCAGAGGGTGCACTACTTCAGAGATTTGCCGGGAGGATGAAATGGGCACTTGTGTAAAGCATCGCACGGCAGACATGGGATCGCCTCCCCATCCCGGAGGAGCCACCTCCCCAGATACGCCTACTCAGCACCCCACACAGGCCATGTGGGTCGTCTGGGACAAAGGAGCACTGGATTCTTGTAGACACGCAGGCCGCCAGAGGCCTCAGCGAGCCCGGGCCTACACGGATGCTCGAGAGCAGGTGCCAGCGCGTCAGCACCACCGGGGGGCTTGTGGGAGTGCGCTCATCCTGAGCCAGGACTCACCCTTTCTCGGGAGATTTAGATCCTCTTCTAAAGTATCGCCGCTGCTTCGAGTGGGGCCCAACCAGCAGGACCTTCACCTGGCGGCTCACTAAGATGTAGGACCTGGAATCCCAGCCCAGGCCTGCCGGCTCAAGGCTATGTTTCTTTTCTTTTTTTTTTTTTTTAATTTTTTTTTTTTAACGTTTATTTATTTTTGAGACAGAGCATGAACAGCGGAGGGGCAGAGAGAGAGGGAGACACAGAATCGGAAGCAGGCTCCAGGCGGGGCTCGAACTCACGGACCGCGAGATGGTGACCTGAGCTGAAGTCGGACGCTTAACCAACTGAGCCACCCAGGCGCCCCTCAAGGCTACGTTCCTGAGGACACACTTGTCCCTTTGAGAGCGTTAGCCTGCAGGTGAGCCAGCTTCCCCCAGGTCAGTGCTGCGGCTGGATACCAGAACCACGCGGGTCTTTAAAAAAAACACTTCGCCCAGCCCACCCTCCGCCCCAACGATACAGATTTAACTGGCCTGAGGTACGGTCCACGCACTGGCGGTTTTTTCAGAGTTTTCCAGGTGAATATGGGAGCAGGAGGCACAGGGAGCCCCTCTTCCACCTCTGCTGCCCGTGGCTATGTCCAGACGTGGCTGGAGGCTGTGGACACTGGGAGGAGAGCTCTGGAAGCTTCCTGAGGCCAGGCCCCGGGGGTGGGGAGGATGGAGCTGGGCCGGGCCAGCTTTCCACACCAGCTTCCTCCACACCAGCTCTAGGTCCTGAGACTGGAACCCGCACCTCTGCTCCCAGTCAGCTGGGGCCAACCCGGACTCACACCCATCCTCCTCCGACTCTCTGCAGCCCCTCCTCCGTTCAGGCAGGCAGGCGAGCACCTTCTAGTTATAGCCACGCTCAGCTCCCGGTGAGGCAGGTGAAAGCGGTTCACCATCTCCTGGAAGCTGGGCCTTGAGAGCTTCCCACCTACCTCACAGGGCCAGGTGGGCACAAGGGCAGGCCCACATGCACAGGTACCCAGGTGCTCCTGCTCTGGGGAGACCCGGCCCTGAGTTTAGAGACAGCAGCCATGTGCCAGCGCTTGCCCATCCCATGCCTGGTTTTACTTGGCTCTCTGGGGGCACCATCTATGGAGGAGGGGAGTCCTGCCTGCCTCTGAGCCCCAAGTCTCAAGTGTACCGGGGTGCCAGGGGAGAGGCCAGGCCACCGCCCCTCCCGGGTAGAGTGGCGCTTTGGGGGCTGGCGTGGGATGGGGGCAGCAGGGCGGAGAGGCAGAGTCCGAGGGCCCCTTCGCTACCTGCCAGCGGCAGTGTCCCGCAGGCTGGCCGTAGGTGAGGTGGGCCAGGAGGGCAAAGCGCTGGGACAAAGCAACTGGCCCAGCCCAGCTCCATCCTCCCCGCCCCTCCCCCGGGGCCTGGCCTCAGGAAGCTTCTTCCATCTTCCTGCCCTTCCCCACCACGCCCCCTACCACTTTGTTCCATCCAGCACATCTGTGGCTGCTCCCCAAACAGGAAGTGACTACAGAGGGCCCCCCCCCCCCCGCAGCTGCCGCTGCTTCAGGGCTCACACCTGCTGCCCCTCCACGGTCCAGTAAGGGACACGACCTTGGGGGACCCTCAGCTCCCTGCAACTCCATCCCTAGAATGCTCCTTGTCTGCACCCCCACCCATGACCACCTGCCCACACCCACCAGTGTCCTTTCATGTGGGCTCAGGTCTGGGACTACAGTGCGAGAGTCCAGAGTGGAGTCGGGAGGCACGCACTGTCTCAACGACAATGGGGAAGCCTCTGAGCTGCGCTGAGCCTCAGTTTCCTCCCCTGTCGATTCGGTGTGTAGTTTCTTGTTCCAGGTCCCTGGCAGGGCAGTGGTGAGGGCTATGGAGGCTCATAGGAAAGGAAGGAAGGAGGCTCAAAGGAGGAAATGGAAGCTATCATCCTGTGAGTGGCACCTGATGCCACTGTGGGCCACCACATCTGTGCTTTGCCTCGATGACACCGGAGTGGCCCGGCGCTGGCTGCCATGGCTTTGAACCCACTACCTCTGGCCTGGGGCCTCACGGCCATCAGCAGACCACACGCCTCCTGCCCTAGGCTGTGGGCTCACACTGAGGCCAAGCGCTGTGGATCCATCCAGGCCCTGTGAACAGCTCAGAAGCCAGGGTGTAGCCAGGTTACCCCCCAGGGGCAAACTTGGACCAATGGGACATGGGAGGCAGAGGTAAGCTCCCCTTCCTTACCCCAGATGGACTGTTTGAGATACAGAAGCCTCACAGAGGCTCCCCAAAGACATCAGTGAGACCGACTCCTCCAGGAAGGCATCCCCCATATCCATTCACCCCCTCCATCCCTCATGCTTCCCTGGGACCACACTCCCCAGTAAATGCTGGCACATCCGCTCTGGCTCAGGCTCTGATCTCTACGGAAGCGGGGCTTGGAGGAGAGCGTCTGTTTGTCTTGTTCCTGCGCCTCCTTCCCATGCCTACAACAGGCACGCGCCTGTGGCCGACTGTCAGATGAGGACACCGGCCCCTGAACTTCACAGCGAGGGTGTGGGAGTGCAGGAGGGGAGAACGCATGGAACACGGCTTCCAGCCCAGAGCAAGTGCTCACGCACCAGGCAGTCAGAGTCCAGAAAGTAAACGCTGTTGTCTGGGTTCTGCTCAGCCTGGCTGAGGACTGCTTGCACGTGGTCCTCGATCCTGGGTGCCTTCCCACAGCACCGTCTGGAGCTCTGCGTCAGTGCACCTCAGCCAAAGTACTCAGCTCCTGAGTACTCGCAGCTGCCCCGCGTGTCGCGTGCACACACGCACACGTTCTAAGGAACACACTGACAAAAGCATCGGCAGCGTGGATGCTGCCTGGACGGAGGGCCCAGGAGAAGAGAGAAGCACAGTGAGCGGGGCAGACGGTCTCAGAGACCTCGAGAGAATAAGTGGCAAGAACGCAGGCAGCCCCAGGGCCACGAGAGACCCAGCAGAGATGGGGAAAGGGTTTTGAGGGGCTTTCTGTAGAAGATTATGAATCAAATTCCCTTTTGAAGCCTCCTAAGAGATGTTAGCTAGAGATCTGAATGCCGCTCGCTGGCACAGTGCTTTTCGATATGGCCCTAGCAGCAAACTCGGGCCTTGAGGGCTCCACGCCCCTCCATCGGGCAGCAAAACAGAGGAGGGCATCTGTTTCCAGCCACACGAGTGCAAAAGCCAGACGCGCCCTGGGAGGGACGCACACATCATACCTTCTGTGACCTGGGACACAGATCTTCTTCTCCAGCTGGGCACAAGATGGCCTTCCCAGACCCTGCACCCCACTCGCATCTCCCCCCGACCTCTCCAGGCCCCTGGGAGCTGCAGCTCTGACGGAGGCCCAGGACCTGTTGTGAGCACCCAAATGTGCCCATCGCTCCTCACCTCCATACGCTGTCATGTCTGCCCAGGCCTGGGTAAGGGCTACACTCCTTCCTGAGTGCTTTTCCTGCTTTCTGTACGGAGACGCCCAGCAAGGCCCCAGGGGAACGGGGGGGGGGGGGGGGCACACCACCCAGTGGTCTTGTAAAGCACTCCCACCGCTGATGAGCTGATGTCACAAACAATTTACTTGAACATACTTGAGTAAGGAATATAAGTGACATTGACTCTAGAGAAACATCCAGTTGCTGCAGTAACCGTATGCAGAGGTGTCCGTGTTTGCAACTGTCCCGGCAGTGCTGTGCACCTTCTGGAGGTGTTCTCATGCCCAGGGTCTGCTCTCATCCGAACTGGCCTTCATCCCTGGCCTCTCAGCCCCGGAGGGAGCCTCCAGTTCACTGCCTCATCCCACAGGGGCTTTACCCTCCCAGCTCTGGGCAGGAAGGGACTCAGGGCGGCCAGGTGGGGGCAGGAGCCTCATCACAGGAGGGGCCATGGCCTGTCCCACCGCTGGGCGCCCTGGGGCTCTCAGGCCTCCTGGCCTCTGATATCCAGCTACCTGCTCCCAACACCAGCTCTGCCCCACAAGGCATCTTCTGGGAAAGAGGAGGCAGGGCTCAACCCCGACCCAGGGCTTTTGCAGGAAACAAGCACTTCCTTCAGCCCAAGAGGGGACTGGCAGAAGACCGCCAAAGATAACTGGCTACCCTCAGCCACAGCCAACTTCACCCCAGTCGATAGTGGGGACGGCAGCCCGTGGAGGGGACGGTATCCTGCATAACAGGACAGGAACAGTGTCAGGCCTCCACTCAACTCTGAAGGAGAACTGGGGCAGGTTCCCAGGGCAGTCAGAACTTTAGGACCTCTTCCAGATCCTGGAGTCTGCAACTCTCGAAATTTCTGAGAAACACAGAAGCAAAAACAAGCTTTCTTTTGACTAACCTTGTTGTACTTCAAGTGTTTGTCATCGGGACTTGGAGGCCGGCCACATGCCTGGCATCACGCGTCTCACTTGATGCAATGCCCCCTAACCCGGCGGGGCCGGGCAGGGGGTGGGGGTGGGGCAGCACAGAGACACCCATTTCTCAGATGAGGACACTGAGTTCACAGCACTTCTATAATGTTGCTCAGGTAGGCAGCGGCGAGTATGTCTGTCCCACAGCCCTGTTCCTTCTCAGGACTGTCACTTCTGCTCACCAGTGTCCCTGTCTGGGGCATGACCCCCTGAGCATCAGATGTAGGCTGAGGCCCTCACCCCGGACACATGGATAAATGCACATTCCCACGGCATTCTGCATATAATTCCAGGGATTGATGGGTTCCCAGAAGCTCATCTATGGTTAAGAATCGCAGCTTCCTGGCAAATGGGGACAAAAATGGCCTTCAGGGCCCATCCTGCACGAGTCCCCAGGGATCTGCCAGGAGGTGGAAGAGAGACCCCGATCGGCCCTTGCCTCTGCCAGGCTTTGCAAGGGGTGCTGCTTTTGGAGGCAGCACATGGGCTTCTATTTTTTAACCTACTCAACAAAAATGAAGCCTATTTTTAGCTCAGCAAGCTGCAGGGCATCACAATTAGCAACTGAAAATTACACATCTTGCCAGTCTCCCCTCTTTTGGCTGGAGGAGAAAGAGAGAGAGAGACAGAGAGACAGGGAGAGACTGGGTGGGGGAAGAGAAAGTGCTCCTGGAGGGAGCTGGGTCCAGCCTGTGATCCCACAATGGTGGGCCACTTAACCAAGAGGGTAGGATTTGGCAGAGATTTCAGAACGAGTGTATTCATGGAGCTATCTTGGGTTACATCCTGGCTCCAGAAAAATCCAGCCTTAGTGGGAGCAGGCAGGAGCCCCACTGGCACTCAGAGGCCGCATCTGGGGAGAAAACCATGCTGGCTACTTGGACCAGGGCCAGCAACAGCCAGGGCTGGGGAGGAGCACCATGGACCCCATCACCCTTCTAGGGCTGTCTGGTTCTCTGAAATCATTTGCACTGGGGTGGGGGAGGAGGTGAGGTATTCCACAGAGCCCTTCCTCCTTGCCCATCCACCCACCCACCCATCCATCCATCCATCTACCCACCCACCCAGCCAGCCAGCCATCCACCCACAATGTTAACGAGGACCTGCCTAGACATTGTAGACCCACCAATGAAGGAAACAAGGCTCTCTGTCCCCACTAAGCCCCCACGGAGCAGGCTGTGGCTGCCATGCATGATGATCCATATCTGTGGCTGTGATATTAGAGGTCAGCCGGGGATCAGTGCTCTGGAAGAGAAGAGGGTCAGGAGTGTGGGGACAGAGCAGATGGTAACCTAACCAGGCGGAGAGACAGGCCTCCCTGAGGAGGTGAAGTCTGAGCAGACTTAAAGGAGACTTCTGGAAAGGGAAGAGCACTGTGAGCAGAGGGAAGGGCTGGTGCCAAGGCCTCTGGAGCCTTCCATCCCACTTGCCCCCTGGAGAGTCTTCCCTGGAGCATGTCCTCCTTGCTCATTTCCAACCAAATACTTCCTGATCATCTATCTTTCAGCCATGCGGGGCTGCCGTGGGTGGGGTGCCCTCCCTGCCTTCTCCACTGCCTATGTGGGTCTCCAGGGAGACTCTTCTGGCCTTTGTCCAGAATGAGGCACCCCTTCCAGGAGGCCCTCCTGGGATCCGAAAGTGACCCCCCCTTGGGGCACAGACCAGGGAGAGGAATTGGCTGAGGGGACCTTCACTTTACACAGCAGGGAATTCTAAGCAGGAGGTTGCAAGGCAAATCTGTGAATGAATCACTTGTTTCAGTGCATGCCCCCCACCCCGCCCCCAACCACTTCTACAGGATTCCCGGTGCATATGCAAAACCTTCCGGTAAACCTTGAGTGGGTCCTTGGCAGCCACGAAGATTTTGGCCTATTCTTTGGACCCTCACAAGTCACACCGCAGTGGTGTGGGGGCCAGCAGTGGGAGGGGGCTACCCCTGCCGGGAGAAGGCCGTCAGGATGCTGAAGGTGGCCTCGATTCTCCAGAACACTGTGACTCTAAGTTATTAACTTACGAATCTGCCTGCTGGGGGTGGGGGAAGAGTAGGAAGCTGAGTTCGGTGAGTGAACCAAGGGGCCCAATTCACCTACTGGCTCTGCCGCCCACCGGGGAGGGGCGAAGGGAGTGGGGAGAGGTCCAGGAGCCCTCCTGGTGAGGACAGAGGCTCAGGGACTCACATGCGTTGTGTCTGCATATTCTGTGCCTTGAGGCAACGGCCAGCATCTTGGGGCCTCCTCCCTTCCCCAGCAAAACTAAGGCCTCACCCCCCACTCAAGCAGGACAGGTCAGGTGGCAGAGGCAGCGCCTCCTTCATTTCCCCCATCTTAATCTTAATCTTCCCTATCCTGCCATCCTGCTGTCTCCCAACTAGTATCACAGACCAGAAAATGGCAGCAAAAGCGGGAGGGCCAGCAGTGGGCAGGTCACTTCACCGTGGCCTCTGGAGTCCTATCTTCATTGCTGGGTGCTGGGGGAGGGGGAGAGACCTGCAGGGTCTTCCCTCCCCCCACCTCCTGGATCCCACTAACTGGCCGGAAAACCTTAGTGGGAGAGCCCAGACTAGCTGGGGGAGCTGCGTGCCAGACCCTTGGGCTGGCGGAGGTGGGGGGTGGTTGGGGGCTGGAAGCCCAGAGGGCGTAGTGCCCACAGCCAGGGAGTGAGGAGCGGTGGGGGGTCTGAAAGGAGACAGGGGGAAGAGGGGGTTGCCCGCCCCAGGCGCAGCCACCTCCCTTCTCCAGGCCTCCCTCCTCTCCCCACTTCTCCGATAACACCTGTTATTCATGACAAGCTCAGTGTCCCCGCCTCCTCACCTCCCCTTCCCACTCCAGTGCCTTGGAGCTGGAGCTGCACCCCTGCACTGGGCATTCAAACCGTCTCAGGCAGTCTCCATCCCCACTAGGGGCCACGTGGCACTGGCAGCTGCCCAGGGACCGACCAGTGGCCACAGGTCCCTCGGGGCATCATCTGCAAAGGGCACAGGTCACACCTGCTTGAGAGAGTCTGTGTTTGCAGCCCAGAGTCACTTCCAGAGATTCTGGTGGGTGCAAGAGCTTCCAGGAGCCAGGACCGTGCAAGCCATACGTCGCCCCAGCCCCCCAATAACCCCAGGCCTGCCCTCTGGCTTAGGGGGTTGGATCCTGGGCCACTGGGGAGCAGACCTGCTACCCATTCGCCTCTGGCTCCCCCAGCCCTGGGAATGAAGGACCACCCACCACAGCAGAAGGGTGTGAGCAGCCCCCAGCCGGAATTCAGGTACTCCTAAGGCAGGAACCTCCTTCCTGGGGGCTGTCCTCCCCTCCTCAAACCCCAGCCCTCAGATCTCCCTAACTCGGAGTTGATATGTGTCTCCCTTAAGCACCAGAGAGCTCTGGTCCTGTCCGCTGGGGCCACATGCTGCAGATACTTGGGGTCTGGCTGCAAGCATGAGCTGGGGGTCCAGGACACTGGCAGCTGGAGCCCCACCCTCCTCTGTAAAACACCCGCACCTCCAGCACCTGTTTCAACAGGTGGTAGCAAGCGCGCCATGAGGCCACCATGCTCGGGACATGCTCAGTACTCGCCGGTTTGGGTGAACTTGTCAGTTACCCGCTTCCTTCCTGACACAGATTGTGGGGCCTGGTGCTGACCTCTCCCTGATCTCACCTCTCCCTCTCACCTCCCCATGCCCAGGTCAGCCAGTAGGCCCCCTCCAGCACACAGGAAGAAAGTGGAGAGAAGCTACCCCCTGCTTCCAGGCAGGCAGACCCATTGACTTGGCTGCGATGCCCTGCCCTGGCCTGAGGGGGCTCTGAGCTGGCTCTGGCCTCGGGGCGGCTGCTTGGCCCCTGCCCAGGGTGGGAAGTGGCAGGGGTGACACGCCCCTGCGGACAGGTCCTCATCCCTCCTCCCTCTGCACCCCCATGGACTTTCTATCACGGAAGTCCTTGGGAGGACATGGCCTGCCCCCTCCCCGCAGGTCGGGCCAGGGAGCACCCTGCAGCTCCCACCTCTGGATCTTCCCAGCCGGGTGGGCATCTGGAGCTCCTGGAGGACAACGAGTGACATTCCTTACATAAACCAGGCTTCAAGAAATCACCTTCACAGATGCCCTGAGGAAGGGCTATATTTACCTCGGCGGACCCTCTGGGCCTGGCGGGGCGGTCCTGGGGCCCTGGGGCCCGGTGGAGGCCTGCAGGCCGGACCCCTGCCAGGAGGCGGCTGCCATGGGAACCAGAGCGAGGCAGCACCTCGCGGGGCGCCTCCTCGACAAAGGCCCGGCCTAGGGAGCGATGCTGATAATTAAAGCTTTGTTACGGACGCATGATTCATTTTTCTCCCTCCGGATTCCTTCCTAGCACCAAATACTATTCGAATTGACTGAAAGAATCTTGCCGTCTCCTCTTCACACTCCAAAGTACAAATTCCGCCGAGCCCGGCTGTTTTCCTCATGTTTTTCCTCCTTCTTTTCTCCCTTTCTGTCCAGTCAGCTTCTTCTGGTGGCTGCTCAAGGGACAGAATGTCATTGTCCACCAATAACCGTCCCATTATTGAGGCCGGAGAGGCCCAAGGACAGAGCAGGTAGGATTTCAGAGAATCCCTGCCCTTTCCCGCAGGGCGGCGGCTGGCATGCTGGCCTCCCACTCAGGCCACTTCCCGCCCCTTCCCCTCTGGCCTCCCTCCCTCTTGGGCCGACTCCACCGGATTCCACAGGGGTCACCCCAGCACTTCTGCACATGGGCGGGCGACTTGGCCTCCTGGAGGCTGAGCGGGGCACAGGCTGGGACAGGAGAGAGCGCAAACAGAGATAAACTTGGGAGCCAGTCCTGTCATTTCTGGGAGCCCACTCAATGTGCCCCGAAGGAGGAGGGCTGGGGGACCGGGTCACAGACCCCCACCTCGCCTGAAATCACCCTCTAGGGCCCCCTTTCTATGTGGAGGGTCCACTTGCGGGGCTGCTACTCAGAGGCTGAATAGTCACTAGAGAGAGCTCCGGCCATCAGGCAGAAAGAGCCCAGACTCCAGGAGGGAATGGGACAGTGAGGGGACCGCATCAGAGTTGGGGGTCTTTGAGAGGCAGGGAGTCTGGGCCCCTCAGAATGGATGGGTGCGGTGGGGTACAGGCCACGGCTCAGACCGACCTTTCAGGAGCGAGTGCCAGCCTCCACCTCCGAGGCTGCCTGGGGCTGCTGGGGTATGGAAAAAAAAAGAACACACAGTTCCTTTATTTTTAAATGACATCTAATTAGGCTGAGCAATGATTTTCCTTTGTGTTTAAAAACAAATAAAAATCAATTTTCTTTGCTTGAATTGTCATCCTCCGGGCAAACGCCCAGAGTGACGCCCCTGGGACCCCGCTGCGCTCCAGGAGCAGGAGGGTTCTGTGCCCTAGCCTCTCTGGTGGGCCAGGGAACCACGGCCTTGGCCAGGGGCCACAGCGTCTCAGAAAGACCAAGGCACATGTCTTGACCCTCCAACAAAAAGCTCCCACTTCCTGTGTCCACTCCCTGGACACAGCAGCTTTCCCGCCACACACCCTGTGTCCCCTAGGCTGGGGGCTCATGACCAAGTAGCCAGAACCTGGCCAGCCCCCAGGAGTAGGAGTGGCACTGCGGCCTCTAGGCAGCGTCCCCAGGGCAGCACGCTTGCCCACACAAGGCACTTGCTGCTAGCCAGGCAGCCACTGTCCCATTCTCCAGATGAAGGAACAAAGGCTGAAAAGGGTGTAAGTCATCAGCCCAGACCTTACAGATCCAAAGTGGAGGGCTGAGATTTGAAGCCTGGTGGGTGTAACCACCACGATCCGGCATAAACCCTAGAGCCACCCGCATGGGCTCAGGAGAAGGGAGAGCAGGTGCAAGACAAAGGCAGGTGGGAGCCAGCCGATGGACACCGCCCGGCCCACATGGAGCCACCTGCTTGGAGTGTGCGCAAAGGGGCCCGATGAACTCAGCACCGCGGCGGTGTCGGCAGGGGGAGGGTGCCAGGCCAGGGCCCGAGGGCCAGCCACAAATGTGCCCCCAGAGTCCCCAGACAGAAATGTACAGGTGACAGAATGTTGTGGACACAACGCAACAGCCGAATATTAATAAACAAAGGATGAACCAAAAGCCTACCCGCTTGATTAAAAAACTTCCCCAAAACATGTTTTTGCTAAAGAAGGAATGAAAACTCCAGTTACAGGGGCTCCTAGGTGACTCAGTCAGTTAAGCACCCAACTCTTGATTTCGGCTCAGATCATGATCTCACGGTTGTGAGACTGAGCCCCACGTCTTGGGATTCTCTCTCCCTCTCTCTCTCTCTCTCTCTGCCCCCCCCCTCTTTCAAAAATAAATAAGAAAAAGCTTTAAAAAAAAAAACCCTCCAATTACAGATACATTAGAGAAATAACCCTTATAAAAAAAAAAACTCCTCATGAAATTTGATATGTCCAAAGCTATACTCAGAGAAAAATTCATACACTTCAATATATTTTAAGTAAACAAGAAACAGTGAAAATGAACTAAGATTCGAAAAGAGCTTCTCAACAAGCAGACCTGCAGCAAAGTAAACTGGAAGAAGGAATTACTAAAAGCGTATTTAACGAAAGAGAGTGGAATTTGCTGGTTGAATTTAATAGCTGATTTTCCTTAGAAACCACAAAAATAAAAAGGTAAACCTCTGGCAGTTCTAATCCACAAAAGGGTAGAAGAAAGGGAGGGAGGAAGGAAAGCAGGAGGTGGGGGCAGGGGGAGAGAGGAAATCTAAAATGCAGCTCCTAAGAATGAAAACGGGAATCTGGCCACAGACAGGGACAAGAAACCTGAAAAGAATCGACTCTATAAATCTGTGCTAAAAGATCCGAAAGCATTTTGAACTGGGATATTATTTAGAAAATATAAATAACCAAAATAGACTAAAAACGCTTAAAACCCCCAAAGACCAATAACCATGGTGCAAATTAAGGTAAGCTGACAGCCAACCAGACCTTAGGGAAAAATTAAACCAACTCCGAGCTGAGACAGTTTCTAAAATGAATTATTTCAAGCCTTGGAGAATAAGATAATTTTATACGATATTTAAAGTATTTCAACTACACAACTCATATTGAAAGACTTTCCTATTCATTTTACGAAGCTGACACAACCATGATTTATAAATGTGACAAATATGTCCTGTAATAGAAAGTACATATAAATTCTTACTTATGAATATAGATGAAAAATACCCTAAGCAACTTATCAGTCGAATGAACCTAGAAGCATTTTAAAGCACAATTGACTCTGACCCAGTGGGATTTATTCCAGAAACATGAGGATGATTTAGCTCAGAAAAGCTAGTAAGTCAACACATTAATAGGTCCAAGGAGGAAAGGAATTTGATGATCTTGCTAGATACAGGAAAGCTTTCAATGAAACTTAATATCCATTCTTGGTGAACACTCTTGGCAATTAATGCAGAGGAGCATACTGTTCATGATGAAGAGTATCTATTGAAATTTAGGGCCAATTTCAGACTTAGTAAAAACATTAGAGGCCTTCTCATTAAAATGAAGATCAAGCCAAGGACAACTGCGATTATTTAACGTTGCTTTGGACCTTTCAGAAAACACAATAAGATAAGAAAATAAATAAAAGATACATTAGAGAGGAAGAGGCAGAATGCTCCTTATGTGCAGGTAATATGATTAATCTCTTAGGTTTTCTAGGAAGCCACACTGAAAATCTGTTCAAACTAATAAGAGGGTTCAACTACCAATTACTTAACATACATTTTTAAAAAATAGTTTACCTATCGACCTCTCCCGGGTACAAGTGTCCCTAACCCCAAAGATATCCCCACTCAGTCTATGTGGAGCAGGTGCTGTGACATTTGTTCCAGCGGCAGCAGTAGGGAGAGGTGTGTGTGAGCACGCCCAGGTGCCCGGGGACCCGCCAGCTCGGCAGGTGTCCCAGCCTTTGGCCAGGGACACGATGTCCACCCAAGTCAGCCGTCTGGCCCACAGCCTGCTTTCCTGGCCACACACCCATGACACTGCACCATTGTGCCCTCTGGGCTGGGCGCTGCCCGTTTCCACCCTCCTCTGGGACCCTGCCAGCCCTCTTCTAAGGATGTTGCTCACAGCCCTGCTGCTCACAGGAAGGCCAGGCTCTGGGATGAATGTCACCTCCTCCTGCCTCCTGGTGCTGCTGCAGCCTTAGACCTTGGAGCCTCGGCTTCCACTTGTGTCACTGGTACAGCGACCTCCTGAGGGTTAAGGGAGACCCATGAGCTGGCCCCCAGGTCCTCTGACTCATACCTGCCAGCCCCACCTCAGGCAGGGGCGGCTAGTACGGCAGCCACACTGACATTTGGGAAATGCCGTGGGCTTGGCCCCAGCCAGGCAGGCGGGTGTGAGCAGGATGGCGAGGGCAGGGTTATTCCACCGGAGGCAGAGGTGCAGGGCAGTGGGTTTGTCAGAGAAACCCTGCCTATGACAAGGAGGCCACAGGGCCAGAAGCTGCAGGACTCCAGAGGGGGGAGGGCAAAGAACCCCGGTAAAGGCCCCTGGCTGCCCTCCTTCTCCTGAGACCCCAAGACCCCGGTGCCTTCGGCCATACGCTCCCACCCGACTGCTCACCCCACGGCCCCTCAACCTGTCTGCCTCTGGGATCCCCCACAGGGACCAACCAGCCCTGAACCTGGCACAGCGGAGGCATCCTGGTCTGGGAGCCAGTTCTGCCCCTGACCTCCGGGCTGAACTCAGGTAAGCCCGGACCCCGTGGGCCTCAGTTTCCGCATGTGTAAAACAAGGAGACAGAACTAAGCAGTCTCCACGGGCCATTTCCAGCCCTCATATTTGTTCCTTCCTTCCCTCACTTAGTCAGTCAACAAACATCCATGAAGTCCTACTGACCTGTGCTGCACCCTTGGAAATGGAAGAACCCACGGACCTCAGCATCTGCCAGGGCAGACAGATGTAACACCACAGAGCAGTACGAGCAACTCAGGACCAGGGTCCGTGCCAGATACCAAGGAAGCACAAGGGTGGGGGGACTAACTCTGTAGAAAGAAGTTAAGGAGGGCTTCCTGGAGGCGGTGATTTTGAGATGGGCTTCCAAGGATGACCAGAGGTTTTCCAGCAGCTTAGGAGAAGAGCAAGGAGATACAACTGCTCTCCTGACCGACACAGCCCTCCTCTGCTCACTCACCAGTGGCTGCCCCGGAGGGTGAGGTCCAAGAAGCCCCGAGGTACGGAGGGTGCAGACAGCTTCCACAGATACAGCTCCAACACAGGCTGTGTCATTCCTGAGCAAAACCCTACCCATTCCCCCCAGCAGCCCTCCGTGCCGCCCAGCCCTTGAAGACAGCACCACTGTGGTCCTGTGCTTGGTGGGTACAGGACCTGCCAGCAGTGCTGAACCCAGTGCTCTTGCACCCTGGCCAGCCCCCTGGCCCACAGCAGCCAGGTCAACACAAGACTCTGCAGCTCCCTCAGTCTGTCCTGCTGCCCCTGGTGAAGTTCACACAAAGGGTCCCCGGCCCAGCAGGCAGGTCCAGCAAGACGGTGGTGTGGTGCCTGGGGCAGCAGGGGCCCAGGACCAGGCTGTCCTGAGCCAGCAGGCACAGGGGTAGCAGTGTGGCCAGGGGGCAGCAAGGGACCCACAGGGTAGGGCAAGCTGGGGCTCCAAATTAGCACTCTGCGCCAGACCTCTGCCCACGCGCTCTCTCTCTCGCCTGCCCACCCCATTGCTAGGTGACCTCTCCCCAGGGGATGTCAAACTGTTGCTGCCTCTTGCCCACCCCCCACCATTCCACCTGCATCCCTTCCCACCTTTCGCTGAGACCAATGCCCTCCTTCCTGGAGTCAGCCTGCCTCTCCCCGTCTCCAGCACCACATCCCAGCCACGAGCAAGGCCTCTTGCTCTAATTCAGAGAGTGTCCGCATTGGCCCTTCTCTCCCCCACCCCTGCCTCCCTGGTCTGAGCTCCTGGGCCACTGTGCTGGCCCCACTGTCCTCTCCCTCTCACCTGCTCTGCTCCTGACATCCAGCCTCCGGTCGGCCTCTGGACACGCAGGCCTCTTCAAAGCCCCGCCTGGTGTTGTCCTGGTGTGCCCCTCCACTCCCATTGCCATCTACCTCCTTCCCTGCCCTCTCTCAGGTCCTCATGCACACGTCACACATGCAGAGACCTCCCCTAACTGTCCTACCCAAGGTACAAACAGCACCCCCTCAGTGGTGGTCACTACACTGGGCCCTACTTGCCAGGCCAAGCAGGCTTGTCACTATTGGTCCTAGTGAGACTGAGTGAGGCCACATGACTCGTCCGGCTCAAGAGCAGCAAGGAGAAGTGACAGGTGGCGCTCTGTGCTGGGGCATTAAAATACTAGTGCTGGAGACCGTCTCCCCCTCTGCCACGGAACCTATCAGCCTGAGGCCTTGAGTGAAGAAGGCTTGGAGCAGAGTCCAATTTGCATGGTGTTATTAAAAGCCACTGGATTCCGTGGGTTTGGTTTTGTTTTTTTTTTTGTTTCTGCAGATAACCTAAACTATTCTGACTGATGTTCCCGCCCTAGATCCTATTCCTCTTTCTTGCTTCACTTTTTCTCTTTATCACTTAACCACCATGCAACATTCCATATTGTATTTAAGTTTTTCCTAAGTTTATTTTTTTTTTTAAGAAATCTCTACACCTGAACACGGGGCTTGAACCCATGACCCCGAGATCAAGAGTTGCACACTCTTCTAACCGAGCCAGCCAGGTGCCACTCACATTGCATTTATTGACGGGGCTTTCTCCCCATCCTCAAGCGCTAGAAGGTGAGCTCTATGAGGACAGTGACTGTCGTGTGTTTGGTCCCCTGCTGAATTCACAGTACCCGCACACAACAAGTGTTTAATCAATTCACCAAATAGGTGAATTAACGAAGCAACAAATGAGTCCTGTATCTTTGGCACAGCCAGGGCCGGCCAGCTCAGCTGAGGCCCTCTTCCGTGCCCTCACCCACACTGGGCCTGAGCTCCCAGGTCTGTGCGGTCAGCTACACGCTCAGGGGGCTTGGGACAGCGACAGCACCCTGTACCTGAATCACACCGCCAGTCCATCTCAAAGGGTGGCTTCTAACAAAGAGCCACAGAAATGCATCACATTGCCTCATGCTCAGGATTAAGTCTCAGTTCCCTACCTGAGCCATCCAGAAAGGAAGCTGCCCCTCACCTTGGAGCCCATGCTCCTTGAAGCCCCTCCCCCCCGCCCCAGCACAGTCTCCTTAAATACGCAGGCATTCATGTGCCCACACAGGCACAACCCTGCCCCCATACACACCTCTCCCTCCTCCTCTGCCGCTCTCACTCCCCATATATAAACATGCCTGCATTTTCGCATACTCTCACTCTCGCCCACACATGGCACACACACAGACACACCTCCCACGTACCCACTTCATCACAGACCTCCTCCTCTCCCCCACCTCCTCCAGGGCAAACAGGTGGTTCTGTGCCCGTCAAGCCTGGGAAAGGGTTCAGGGTCGTCCTGGCTCTAACAAGCCTGCCTGCCAGTCCCAGGGCAGCCATCCCGCTCCTTGCCTTGCTGCGGGGGGTGCTGTCTCCTGCCTCTCTGGCCCTGTTCACACCACAGGGGCCCCCACTAGGTTTGCAAGAACCCCCCCCCAGCCATAGATGATCATTGGCATCAGCAAGCCATACCCGAAAGAGGGCAGCGGCAGCCTGAGCCACCCATGGGTTCTGAGCCCTGGGCGCCGCCCACCTGGCAGCAGGTGCCCCACTGCGGACACGCAGAGGGAGTGGTTCCCAAGGGCAGCCTCCTTCTGAGCCGAGCCAGGCCACAGATGTTCCGGATGGTCTCACTAGTTGCCGAAGGTCAGCGCCTCTTCCCGAGCTCTCGGCGGCGCAAGAACCCCCTGCCCCCGGTCTTGCTGCAACCAAGGGGTTGCCTTGCGTGCTCACCCACATCGCCGCCTCGCGACCCGCTGCCCCGCACCTGCCACGTGCCGCATCCCTACCTGGGGCTCCAGAAACATCCTGGCTGCCTACACCCCGCGCCGTGCCCTGGCGCTGCAAGCGCCCCGCGTGTGGCCGCTCCTCTCCTAGAGCGCCCGGGAAGCTCCCGCCCCCCGACCCCGCCCGCGGGCTTCTCCATACCCGCTGCCCTCCGGCTCGCAGCCTCCTGAGGGGCGGGGCGGGGCGGGGCGGGGCGGGGCGGGGCCGGGGGCGGGGAAAGCGGAGGGGCTGGGTGGGGCCGAGGACCTCTTGGCCGGGCCAAAAACGGGGCGGAACCTGGGCCGCGGGCGGGGCCGGGAGGGCGGGGGCGTCGGGAGTGGGGCGTGGCGCGGCGCGGCGGGGCGGGGAAGGGGAGAGGGCCTGAGCGGCGGGTCGCCGCTGGGAGGGTGGTGGGGAAGGGACAGGGGTAGGGGCACCGCGAGGGGCGCGGCGGGGGCAGCTCGCGCGGGCCTGGCGCTGGGTTTCGGGCGCGGAGCGAGGCATCAGTCGGGCGGCCGCACCAGCGCGTCGGTGCTGGGTGGCGCGGGTGTGCCACCGCGCGAAGCGGTGCTCTGTGGGTCCAGACTCCGTGCGGGACGCGAGCGGTGTTGGTGAGATCCCGCTCCCGGAAGGCCCCACTGGAACCCCATCTCCTCCCTTGGAGCCTCTCCGCGACCTTTGCGACCTCACCTCATCGTAGATATTCACTACAGAGCTACGGCAGGTGCTCGTCCAGCACTTGGCTTGAGTGCTTCCCCTGACGGGGCGCTCACTCTGGCCCCAAGCGGCACACGTAACTCAGTTCTTCCATTTCCTTGCGTGAACACAGGGGACACGGCAGCTGCTTTTGTGGGAGGACTAATCTGAAACACGGTTTAGGGTTGGGCCTGGCACATGGCAGAGTCAGGCGTCATTCCACCCCCAGAAGCCACAGCGTTCGGAAGAAATCCTGTCAGGTGACAGGTCACCCCCTCCACCGTGTGCCTGCCGTGGACCCCAACCCAGGCTCTCAGAATGTCTATGGAAAAGATGGACTGAGCAGAGAGCACCCTTCCTGGGAGATCTGGAACTGGAGAGCCCAGAGGCTGAGTTGGGAGACCAAGCTGGGGTGGGACTCTGAGGGAGTCACCACTAGAGAGGAACAGGGACATTCTCAGCTTGCACGTTATAGAGAGGAGGAGGGGATGCTCAGAGAGAGGCTGACACAAGCCCAACAGGGCTCATGAGCACGGATGGGCAGAGGTGACCCTGTCTGTGTCCAGACCAGTCCCTGGATGCCTACCCTCTGCCCAGTGAGACAGCCATCTCTCCTCCCACTCCCCCTTCTTCTTTGCCCGCTCTCTTAGCGGTCCCAAGATTGGCCACCGGGCTGAGTGTCGGTGGACAGTTATTTCTGTCTTGTTTAATTAGGGGCTGTGCAGGGTCCACTCGGTGAGTGCAAGAGTTTGGAAACAGGTGTCTTTCTCTTGGAGCTCTGCCCACCGCCCCCTCATTTTCTCTGCTAGGACTGGAGCCCAGCACTCACAGCTGTAGCACCTGCACCGTTAACTACAGCCTGGTGCGGCTCCTGTGGGCGGGCAATGGGGGCGGGGAGGAGCACCAGGCAGCGAAGGCCAGGGCCACAGACCACTGGCGCACCAGCCCTCCAAGCTTTCGCACTGTCCTTTCCCCCTGATGCTTCTGCATCCCATTTCAGGCCAGCTGGAGGATACGGAGTTCATGGTGGCCTCTGCAGGGGACTTGTAGCACAAGCACCAGCCTGGGCTTTTAGGTCCTGGGCCTGTCTGGCCACCTCACCCCTTCAGATGGCTTCAGAGCACCAAGAGGGTGAGGCCTAGGTTCTCGCCCTGGGGAAGCCTGCCAGGCACCCTGTGGCCCTCAGCTCTAGCCCACAACCCTGCCTGACATCTGGGCCCTAAGCTGGCCACAGTATTGTCTCAGGAGGTCCATGTGGGCAATTAACACCCCTGCTGCCACCTGCACCCAGAGCAGGCCTTCTCCTCTGCTGCTCTAGATGGTACAGCCCAGAGGAGGTGGCTGAGCTGATACCCAGCCCCACGGCACCTTCTTATAGTCACAGAGCCATTTCCCCTAGGTGCTCACTCACACACTTCGCCTGCATCCCCAAGGACCTCAATAAAGTAGATGCTTCCCCAGGAGGAAGGAGGGCCCCTCTGCCCATTGTCTCCACAATGGGAATGTCCTTGCAGACACAGAGGGCACTTTCTCCTTTGCTCACAGGTGTGACATCAGCATTCTGTGTGTGCCTGGGCTGCATTTATATCCTTCCTGGTGCCCAAAGAGGCAGGGAGGTGGGCATGCCAGGGCTGATGCCTGCTGGAGTGTTCCCTTGCTTGAAGCTGTGGGCGGGGCTGGATGCAGGGAGCAAGATCTTGTAGGGAGGGCTTGTGGGGACTGACAGAAGGATCTTGTTACCTTGCCAGATTTGGCTTTAAACGTGGAGAATGAGCCAGGTGCCGTGTGGCCAGTAGACCTTCGCCGGAGGCTTCTGCAAAGGCAAAGCACACAGAAGAGAGGCCCCAGATGATGTGGATGTGGGCCGGACATGAGGCCAAGAACAGCACGTCAATCCTGGGACCACGAGAGGATGCTCCGAGATGGCAGAGCAAAGAGCAGGGCAGCCTGAGTCTGGGATGATGCTGACCCTGGACGTGCTCACAAGTGCTGACAACTGGGACAGATGGGACAGCCGGACAGGAGCCCACTGCAACAGGTTCCTAATCAGTGTCCCTGCTTCCACCCACGCTTGCTCAGCACAGTGGCCCAAGGCGAAGGGCCTTGTTAAATCCTGAGTCAGGTCCAGTCCTCTCCTGCCCAGAACCCCCACGAAATGCCAGCCAGAGTCCCGGTGACCTGGTGACCTGCCCCCATCTGAGACCTGCCACCTTCCACTCACCACTCGCTCACTCTGTACCAGTCCCCACACGCCTGCCCGCCCTCCCTCTGCCTGCAGTGCTCTTCCTGTAGGTCCTTACAGACACGTCACCTCCTCGGTGACATATTTACAGTGTTTAACCTCCACCCCCGCACCTCCTCCCCCACTGAACTTTTCTCCTCACTTTACTGTAGTCCACACATCCTTTCCACTTCCTTATTTGTTAGTCTCCTCTAGGGAGAGAATCCGGGCTCCGTGAGTTCAGAGCCTTTGTCTGTTTAACTCACTGCTGTGCCCCAGTGACTGTGACGTTTGTGCATGGGGGCACCTGGCCCTGATCCGTTGAATAAATGTGTGTCTGTGTACATCTGTGTATGTATGTGCAGATGTAGATGTAGACATCCGGCACGGGCCTTATACCCAGAATATATAAAGAACTCATACAAATCAAAAAAAAGTCAAGAGACCCAATTTTTAAAAAACGGGCGAGGGACTCGAAGAAGCATTGCACGAGAAAGGATCTCCAAAATGGTGATGAACGTTAAGAAAAAGGAAATGACACTCAACTGCACTCGTCATCGGGGAAGGAACATAAAAACCACACTGTGACACTACCGTATACCCACCAGAATGGCTCAAGTGAAAGGACAGAAGAGGCCAAGTGCCGGTGAGACGGTGACCCAGTGGAAACTCCCAGTCACTGGCAGCAGGAGCAAGACCAGGCAGAGCCACATGGGGAGACGGTCCGATAGTGCCTGGGAAAGCCTGGCGCACGCAGGCCCAGGACTTCCTCCCTGCGTGTGGCCCCACTAGAAATGCTTACACACTCACACCAAAGGCACATCCAGGAGCGTTTAGAGCAGCGCCGTTCACGATGGCTCCCAACTGCGAAGCAGCCGGCTGCCCTCCAAGTGAGCTGTGGCGTACTCATCCGGCGGAGCCCCCCCCCCGCCCCCCCGCCCCCGGCAAAGAGCTTGACAAAGTCAACCACCCACACGGACCAGTCCCACCACATCACGTGCAGCTAAAAAAGCGAGGCGCGAAAGAACATCTAATCAGGATCCCATGCATATCAAGCTCCGAGGGGGCTGCTGGGGCTGGTGCCAGTCACCCATGTCTTCATCCCACGAAAACTCACCAGAGCCGCACACTTATGACTCATGCGCTTTTCTGTATGTACATTCCACTTCCAAATTATTTATGTTGCAAAAGTTGAGAAAGAGAAAAATAATAAATGCAGGTCAGGCAGAAGCCACCTGAGCTCAGGGACCTTCTGAGTCTCCTGTGGGTCACGCCTGAAAGAAGCTGACTTGAGAGAAGGTGCATTTCAGGGACACTGGGGCCTTGGCCTCCCTCTCCTCATCTGCCCAAGACCAAAGGCCCCTCTGTTGAAAACACTTGCTGCCTTCTTTTCAAAGGGATGTTGGTTTGGGAAGATGAAAGGTGGACTAAATTGGGTGGGCTGATCTTGCAGAACAGAGGAAGCAGGATCCCAAGTGCCTCCACGGGATTGTTGATAAGGACACAAAGGCCTTGCAGAGGCTAAGACCTCAAAGGCTTGGGCTCCAGCATTGGGGGAGGCCCAGCTGCCAGTAGGCGCGGGTGCAAGTCTGTATGACACCTGTGGGATCATGCAGGAGCAAGCACTGAGAGTGAGGGAACAGATGAAGGTCGGGTTCTGCTTCCTGCACTGACTCCCCTCCCCCTGCCCCTTCATCCTCCAGGGCAGCTGCACAGGCAGAGCTCCAGCTCCAATCCTCAGCGTGAGGGGCAAGGCATATGTGACTCTCTCAGTTACAAAGCAGGGTTCGTGACACTCAGCTACCAGGGTGGTTGGTAAAACACAAAGCAAAACAAACCGAGCACTTCCAGAAACTTCTAGAAACTTCTAGTTCCAAGGGCTCACACTGTGCAGAGGCTCTATGCCTCCCCTGGGAGATGGCCTGGGCTGTCTACACTCAGAAGCCCTTGCTAAGAGCATTTAACAGGAACCTGCATGACACAGTGTGGCCTGTGGGCCCGTCAGCTCTCTTAGAGTGGCCACTGGTCTCCCTGTGGAGTTCAGATGCAAACACACCCATCAGCTCCATGGCAGTTGTGCCCAACACCCCGGGAGGGGAAGGGAGTGCCAATTCTCCTCAGCTGCTGACCCTATCCCCAAGGAACCTGGACAAGTTGGACACTATTTGATGTCCCCTGGGGAAGCCACTCAGGCCTCTGCATTTCCCTAAAACCATCCCATTAACACTCCCTTTTGAAGAATAATATTCTAAGCAAACAAATCACTAATGGATTTAGGCACCACTGAAGCAAAAGGTGTGGGGGTAGGGTTGGGGAGGACAGCTAACCCTTCTGATGTCCCCTCAAACAGAGGTAACCCTGAATAAATGACACCCCACCCCTACCCCAGGCAGGAACCTCCCAGGCCCCTCCCTACAGCCTGCCCTTGTCCTTGGACTGTGGCCCTCCCCTTGGTCCTGACCTGATAGCAGATTGAGGGAGAGCTGCCCACCTGCCCTGAGGCTGTGTAACTAACAGTGCAATACGTGTGTAACCCAGCATGTAACTAACTGTAACCCAGGGCTCCCATCCCCTCCCCTCTGCCCAGCCCTTCCTGCCCGCTGCATGCCTGCCCTTGCCCCTGCCCCCTCCCCACGCACAGGGATCCATGATGGCAGGAGTTCAGAGGGGTGAGGCGAGCTACGTGGGGACCTGATGCCAGGGATGGGCATCACCCTTGGGGGTGGTGCTGGGGTCCCCAGGGGCTTCCTGACCTCTGTACACCTCTCTACCTCAACACCCACTTTGGGGAAACAGGATGTTTGTTACCTGGAAAGGCCCAGAGAACCCTTGCCACTGAAAGGCCCCTAAGGGCTAGAGGCCCTGGTGCACCTCCCTCCACTCGGCCTGGCTCCCACTCACCCTCCGATCCACTCTGCCAGTGTCCTGGGTCTGCATCTGGAGGGCGCAATTCCCCAGGGGGCCTGGGGGCTGGGAAGGGCCTGGGGGCCCCTAGGGCAGAGGCTGGGGGGACCCAGAGATCCTGGTTCTCTGGAGGGGACCCTGCTCCTGCAAAGAGAGAGCACTCGCCCTTTGGAGAGAGGGCTGGGGTGGCTAAGAACAGTCTGTGCTCCTAGCCTGGCCTCCGCTTCCGGAGAAGGAGAAAACACAGGTAGGAGGGTCCTCTCTCCATCCCGGTGAGGTGCCTCGGTGGGACCCAGGCCATCTGCGGAAGGAGGGAGGGAAAGAGGCAGGCCTGGCTGTGAGCACCTGTGGGTCCTGTCCTCCCAGGGAAGGGGTGGGAGTCAGTTCCTAGCAGTGCCCCCAGCCTGGGCATGCTCCCCGGGTCCCGCTGTCCCTTCGCCCTGAGTCTCCCCGAGTCCTGGCTGGCAGCGATGGGCGGAGCACGGACCACAGCCCGCCACACAGATCGGATCACCAGGCAGAGGTGGAGTGACCCACCAAAGGACTAGAGGCCTGCTAGAGGCCACACGCTGGCCCTTTCCCTCACCCCACAAAAGACCTCTGAGGGGTCATACTCAAGATTCCTGCTCATGAAGAAATAAATTAATTTCTTACCAGCCAGGCTTCCCTTTGGGTGACACTCGCTGGCCGGGCCAGCTTACGGAATGAGGTGGTTTCCTGTCTCTGCGTGACACCAGCGGCTACCATTTATCTCCTGAGAACACAGGAGCGAGAACACGTCCCTGAGGAAAGGCGGGGATAGAAGCACCCCCGAAAGGAAGCCCAGACGTGCCCCCTTGACCAGTGCCAGCGGTGGCGGGAGCTGCAGAGGAAGCCGTCTGCTCTCCGCCGTCGGGTTCCCTCCAGGCCAGAGCGGCAAGGCCCCACCTGCCAGCTGCACCCCAAGAGCGATCATTCCTCCGGCCTGGATGTTCGGCCCCGCCGAGAGGCCACCCTGACGTTGAGGGGCCTGGTTCCATAATGGGCGGTGGTTGTCGTCAGAGAACATTTCCTTTGCTGAGGGGATACAGCCTCTAGGTTTGGCAGCCATGCTGCTAGAAAGCTGACTCTGGAGCCGTCACAGGGAGGTCGGGTCTGAGGTGAGACTTCTGGATCCTGCAGCGTCCTGGGGCTGGCGGGGACAGAGACCCTGAGGATGGGCCCTCCAGAGCTGCGGGACTTCGGGCTGGGCAGTCCTCTGGCCTTGGGGGAGAGAGCAGGCCACTCCGTCCGGGACAGTGGTTTGTCTCTGGGCGGTGGGGAAGTCGGAAGTACACGGGACTCATGGCGAGCTGCCCATGGACTGTGATGTCATTAGCAGACAGTCCTTGACCAGGTCACAGCTTCTGTGAGCCTCAGTCCGTCCCCCCCTGCCAACTCTGACTGAACATGACGTTCGTTCTTTCTCACCAGATGGAGCTAAGAGCCAAATCTGATTTGGGTGGACCC
Organism: Prionailurus bengalensis; assembly: GCF_016509475.1. Lineage (NCBI taxonomy): Eukaryota > Metazoa > Chordata > Mammalia > Carnivora > Felidae > Prionailurus > Prionailurus bengalensis. Next base: position 49,322,306 of record NC_057351.1, on the reverse strand, counting down.
CGGTTCTCATGCAGCCCTTCGGCCGAGAAGGCATTCCGAGTCCCCCCGGGGAGGGCGGGGAGGGCAGTGAGGGCAGGACGGGCGGGCGGCACAATTGGCCCAGTGGGAGGGGGGCATCTGGTGAACACCAAATCAGGACAAGGTGCGGGGAAGGCGCAAGGGCAGAGGGAGGGGCCACTTGGTCTAGCATTTCCCCTTACTCCATCCTCCAGGGAGGCAGCAGAGGCCCAGAGATGCGCCCTGTTCCAATGCAGGAGCTGGGAATCCATCCGCATCAGAAGGCCCGGGGGAGCGTGAGTGCGGGACAGCCCAGACCACTGTCCTCTGCATCTGTCACGGGGCGTCACTCCCACCCTCTTCATCTGACCTTGCCGTCACACCTGCCCCAGCCCTGTCAGTCACCATGATGACGGCACGGAGCAGGGGCCCCTCAGGGGAGCTGCTATCTGGGTTTGCACCAACCCATGAAGCAACGCAGTTTGGACACAGCCTCTGCACGACTCACAGGTGAGAAGATGGGGCCCAGGGCAAAGCTGGGACCTGCTCCAGGCTGCAAAGCGGGGTACTGCCAATAGGGGGCCAGCCTGTCTCCCGAGACTCTTGTGCCCCCCCCCCCCCCCCCCCCCCCGCCCTAGAAGTGCTCCCTGCCGGGCTGCAGGAGAGTAGGGTTCCAGGGTCAACACCAGGCGACACTGGGCTCTCTACCCAGGGCTTCTCAGTGTCTTGTAGATCCAAAAAGGGCTGGAAATTCTAGTCTTTGCCATGCCTTTGTGAGAATTAGAAAAAAGCACCGCTTGCTCCAGGAGGGCAGGGTCATAAGCAGAAAGCGAGTTGGCTCTCAGCCCGCTCGCCCCTGGGCCTGTCACCCTTGTGTGGCAGCCGTGTTCTGGATTAGCCGCGGATAGAGCATTTCTCAAAGGTATTTGGCCGCAGAACTGCTTCCTCCCAAATGTTCCAGGAGACCCTGTGGCAGCCGAGGGAGGCCCTTCTAATGCCCACCCCCCCCCCCCATGCTGGCGGGCCACTCTGGGATGCCTGCCCACCCAGCCCTGGTCCCAGTGAGGGTCTGCAGCACTGGCCCTGACCCCGTGTCTGCCGCCACCAAGTCCAGCCTCCTGGGTCAGCGCTGCCCGGGAGGAGGGCCCTGGCAGGCAGGAAACTGTTAATGTGCATCCCTCTTCAATCTTCTGAGACTCAGAATCTGTACCTGCACAAATGCGTTCCTTTGGGAAATGCCTTAAAGCGCCACAGAGGATTCCTAATGTCTTTTCACACAAGGCTTCCAAGAATCCGTCTGTTTGCTTCCACCTCCTGGAGGCCAAGAGGATGAGATATCTCCCGCAGCTCTTCCCCCTCCGCTAGCTCTGCAGGCCTGAGGTCCACCCCAGCCCTCCCCATCCCAGGACCCAACGGCAGGCCACCATGGAGCTGTCGCAGACGCAGGGACAGGAGAAAAGGCAGGAATGCAGGGCTGGGAGGTCCCTCCAGACAGATGCTCTTAGACCCGAACAAATCCTCGCAGAACTTGCAGAAGAGGCACCCGCCAGGCCCAGTCCCCAGAGATCCCGCCTCCAGGGGTCAGTGCTGCTCCTAGAGATAGCATCAGAACCTGGATTGGAGACCAGGGCCATGGGACTGAGGAGCAATGCACAGAGGGGACAGCCAGAAGTCATTCACGGAGAGGAGGGCAGGGATACAGGGCAGCAGAACCCAGGGAGATTCAGGGGGCTGGGGGTGAGGGTGGGGAGGTCCAGGGGGAGGGTGCTGGGCTACCGAGGCAGGCAGGGGCTGGGGAAGGTGACCTCCCCAGATGAAATAGGTCATGACATAAACCACGCACTCCTAAGGAGCCTAATGAAAGTATCTGTGGGCGTGGCGAGGGCAGGGGGTGTCAAGGGAAAGACAGAGTGAGACCTTTCCCCCCCGCAAAGCTCTCAACACCCACCCCATCATCTACACGGAGGACTGCCTTGAAAACAGGCCAGCACCCCGTGAGACGAGGACAAGGCATGAATGTCCTTGTGCACCCTGCAGGGAGCCTCCACCTCCCGTCCCCAAAGAGGGGGACGGGCTCAGGCTCCCGCACATGAAGAAGCAGGAAAACCCATCAACAAGGAGCAAATTGCTTCATGGCAACAAAAGGCCCCGAGTAATCAATTTTCACCGGTGAAATCTGCAAAATTAATGTTAAAGGTAACACAGAGTGTTAGCCCAAGTGACGGGGAAGGCCAGGGTAGGAAAAGGACAGAAGTGGATGACGGAGATGGGCTTCCACAAGGCACCTCACGTGAGAAAAGCCACCTCTCGACAGCGGGCTGGGTTTAAAGCACAACACATCCACGTGTGTGTTTGTGCGCACTCGTGCACGTGACTTTGTGGGGACGTGTATGTGCATGTATTCGCACGCGTATGCTTTGTGCACGAGTGTGCACATGGGTTGTGTGAGCACACGTGTGCACATGTGTGTGCGTGTGCTTATAAAACAGACTGGCACACACACCCTGAGAGGTTAATCAGGGTGTGTGCCCACACTGGCCACTGCTCCTCTTCTCTTCATATATCCTCCTTAAGTGCTTCCCAAATTTCCTCCAGAGAATATGAACGGCTCTGTCATCAGCTGAACACAACACGTGTTCTTTTTCTAAAACCGAGACTCGAAGCTCAAGCTCGCTCCCTGACAGGCTCCTGGAGAAGGGAGACTTCCTTCAGCCAGCCGGGTTATAACCAAGGGTTGGAGGGTGCCCAGGGCGGACAGGGGTGGGGAGCATCCTGGCTGGGTATCAGGAAAGGCTGCATCGGGCAGCACCATCTAGACTCATGGGTCTCCGGAGGGGCAGTCTGTCCTCTCTGTCATAAAGAACCTGGAAGAGTTTGGCACGCCGCCTCGCCCCTGGGCGTGTGTGCTCAGCAGTGATCATCACTGCATCCACACATCCCGCTAGCTTCTCCTTCCAGCTGGCCAACCAGAAGGTTCTACTTGTGGCAGGCAGGGACACGCTGTGGGAGCTGACCGGGGGCAGGCAAGTGGGCCTCTGAGCCAGCCTGACAAGAGCCCTCCTCTCCACACACGCGGGTTTTCACTGTCCTGGGGACGTGTCCGCTTGATTCTTACCTCTGCTGACAGCACAGAGCCCGACTCGGGGCTCGATCTCCCGGTTTGTGAGATCATGACCCGAGCCAAAACCAAGAATCAGATGCTTAACCAACTGAGCCACCCAGGTGCCCCTTCACTTACTCATTTTTAGAAAGTTAATGAACATTTCCTTGTGCCGAGTTCTCAGAGACGAGGTCACCGCTCTCAGGGTTTATTCTCGGGGCCATGGGGGCAGGGCATGGTAAACATGTAAACAAATGAACAAGATAGAGCTGGTGACAAGAAAGGCAATAACACAGAGCCTGTGGGTCATAGGAGGCCTCCGTGGGAGGAGAGCCTGGGGCAGAGATCCTGATGCTGGACTGGAGCCGTTCTGTAAAGATACCAGGGGGCATGCCGGGCAGCAGGTGCAAAGGCCCCAAAGCTAGAAAGGGCTCGGTGCATCCAACACGTGGAAAAACCAGTGTGGGAGCCTATAAGAGAGACACCTGGACACTTATGGCTGTCCTGGCAATTCCCCGGAAGCCCAGCAGAGTGGCTGAGTCTGGGGCCAGGGTGGGGTGGGGGGCCGTGCTAGCTGGGAGGCTCTCGAGTCTTCTGTTATGGAAAGCCTGGCAGGGTTCTGACACTCCCACCTGAGGCCCCGAGTGGCCCCAGGACAGCCGAGGTGTCAGCTTTAATCCATTTGGGGCTGACCTGGCAGCGGCTATTTTTCAGCTGGATGGAAGCTTCACTGTTTAGACCCAGCCTAGTCATCTGTGTGCGGCATAAGGGCTGCCTGTCATTTGGTGTCATTACGGTGTCATTGGTGTCTGTCCTCCAGGGCTGAGGCCAGACCTAGCCCCTGCCCTCCTCCAGGGGTCGTGAGGATCCCCTGCAGTGGAGGGCTGACTTTTCTGATCAAGCCTTTACTTCTTAAAAGGGGGAAAGGAGGGGCGCCTGGGTGGCTCCGTCAGTTAAGCATCTGACTCTAGATTTCAGCTCGGGTCATGGTCTCATTTGTGAGATCGAGCCCCATATCGGGCTCTGTGCTGACAGCGCAGAGCCTGCTTGGAATTCTCTCTCCCTCTCTCTCTCTCTCTCTCTCTCTCTCTCTCTGCCTTCCCCCCCCCCCCCACAATAAATAAGTAAACATTTGAAATGGAGGGACTGCATGAGCCAGGTGCCCCAGGGTGGGTGGCAGGGACAGTGAGGGATGAGCCAGGAAGACTGTTCTAGGTGAAAAAGGGAGGGGGCCCGGACTGTGAGTGTGTGCAGAACCAGAAGAAATAGGAGTGGCCCATGTAGGCTGCTCCTTCTAGAAGTGCAAAGAAGAAGTTGGAGGACAGCTCAAGAAGGGTGTGGGGTCAGGGAGACTGTGGGAGGAGACTGCCGGTAGGAGGTGGGGACAGAGAGACTGTAGTGGGGGAGGATGGAGGAGGCAGAGCAAGGGGGCAAGGCCACAGGGCATGACAGTTCAGGGTCAGCTCCAAGCACTGGTCCACACAATGGCCGGAGGCTCCATCCAAGGGGAAGGGCGAAGTGGAGAAGCAGACCAGGAGTCCCCAGGGACTGGGAGCCAGGAGGGACTCCAGGAGCATGAGGCGTCTGGGAAGGAGGGTGGGGGCTGGCCAAGCACAAGGGGAAACTGAGGGCCCCATGAGACAGAAGGAGTCCTCTCCTCATTTGCTGACAGCTCTGAGTCCCCCAGGCCAGGCTGGACCTGAGCATCCCCCCCACCCCCACCACACACACACACACACACACACACGCACACACACACGAGGGGATCTCAAATGTGAGCTCTCTGGCAGCCTCCTCTGGGACTGTGGGCAGTAGCCAGGCGACCTTGTGGAGAGGAGAGGGCCCAGCCCTCTGATCTGGCCCTACCGCACCTTCTCTGGGCATCCCTAAGACGTGGCAAGTCCCCCTGTTCCTGGAACAACCACAGGAGGAGCCTGACCTAGATGTGTTTGTGAGGAGAACAGCACTTTACAGTTGTACAGCTCTTTTCGGGCCTCCGGGGCCGTCCCCACGGAGCATGGAGGGTGTGGGCTCTGGCTCTCACAGTGACCGGGGCCTCTCCGGAACCGATACCCAGGATGACCCCCACCTGGCTGGCCCGAGGGGGCCCAGAGGGCAGGCAACCTCAGCCTCCACCTGGCCCAGCCCCGATCCCAGGCAGGGAAACTGAGGACAGAGAGGGCACAGGAGATGAAGGCAGCACCACGTCTTCCCCTCGGAGGGCCCAGGCCGGCCATCTTCACGGTGGGGTCAGCGTGGACACCAGAACAGGGCACCGTGGACACCTAGCAGGCAGGGAAGAGGGACTGGGCCTGCGGCCCACGAGTGCTGCTACCCTGGAACCAGAGGCCGGGGATGCAGAGAGGGCCCTACTGGGGGCCCTAACGACGGAGGGCCAGGCGGCGGACGTGGCACCAGCATTAGCATAGCCAAACCTTCCCACCTGGAAACCACAAGCGTGTGAAGTGGGCGTGCTGTCCCCTGGGAGACTTCAGCATGGAGAGGGTAGCGGGCCAGCGCCCAAGCATCTCAGCCACCCCTGCCAGGCTCATCGGACCTGCCTGGAGTGCCAGCTCCACCTTTCTGCTTCCCAGCCTTCAGACGTCATCCTGCAGAATCAGAGGGGGCCAGCTGCAGGGCCTTGAGAGGTTACCAGTCCAGTTGGGGAAACGGAGGCTCACACAGGGGCAGGGCTCGCCCAAGGCCCCACAACAAGCCTGGGGCCTTAGACCAGCTTTGGGGGGTGCAGTCCACTGCTTGAATACAGATCCCTGGGCCACGCAGCCACCTGTCCCAGGGTTCTACGGTTGCTGGGCTGGCCCCTTGTCCCTTCATCTTGTGCCAGGAGGAACTATTTATGGATTCCAATGTCTGTTTGTTCTTCTTGCAAAAGCATTTTTGAAATATTGAGATAGCCAAAGTCCACAAAAGCCATGCTTGCATTTCCAAAGTCATAGTGCAAAGCAATTGGACTCCGTCCAAGAAGAAAATGCCAGCAGCCCAGGGGCCAATCCCTGTGGGTGCGAGGAAGGGTCCAGGAGACAGGCAGACCCTGGCTTGGGGTCCAGAGGAGAGAGGCAGGGACCCTCGGTAATCTTGGGACATCTTTCTGGGAGTGAGGGATGACACAGATATGGGAAGACAGTGGTTCCCTTGATTCCAAGAGAAAGAAGGAATATGTAGTCCCAAGCTCCCTTCCTGCCATCCATAACTGTGGATTTTGAGATGTGAGGAAGAAGCAAGGATTCTCAACCCTGATTCACACCCCATCCTAATGGTCTCTGCCTCCTTTCCCCACCCCTTTCTTTTAAAGTTTATTTATTTGTCTTAAGAGAGACAGAGACAGAGAGGGGAAGGGCAGAGAGAGAAGGAGAAAGAGAATCCCAAGTAGACTCTTTGCTGTCAGTGCAGAGCCGGACTCGGGCCTTGATCTCACGAACCATGAGATCATGACCTGAGCTGAAATCAAGAACCAGATGCTTAACCAACTGAGCCACCTAGACACCCCACCTCCATTTTAATAAGATGTAACTGCTCACAGCTGAGCCTCAGCCTGGTCCCAAGCCCAGACGCCCCAGGGCCAGGGTGCCTGGCCCCACCCAGCCCCACAGGAGTCCTTGGGGACCTCGCCTGTGTGCTTAACCCCCAGCCACTAAGACATTTCCCTGTACACACATGACCCAGGTCTGCCACAGTCACTCTCTTGGAGGAGAATGCAGGCTTCTAGAATCCCTTGGCAAAGGCACATGGAGACCCACCCCTCGTGCACTGTGGGCAGCGATCTGGACCCAATGCAGCTCCTGAGCTGGGTGGGGAGGGGGGGGCCGTGGGGGGAGCAGAGGCTGAACAGGCAGAGGTGTGCTGGAGCCTGATGCAGGTACATTTGAGCGCCACGTTCAGAAAAGGTTTTAACCACAGTAGAACATATGGTTTCCTATGCTTGAGCTTCTCTGTTTACTTCACTCACTTCAAATATTTTGGATAGTTACATTGCATTTTTTGACAGTTTACTTATACTTTATTATAGGTTTGAGGAAGAGTTTGGGTCCCTCCTCTGATTTCCTTGCCCGTTGTCCTGTCTGCACACCTGCAAATAGTCCTTCAAAGGTTCTGCAACCCTGAAGAGGCTTGGGGCCACCGTGAAGGTCCTGGGGGTTCTCCCCTAGCCCTCTCCGTTTGGGTGGTGAGAGGCTGTCTGTGATGGAAAGGGAGGTCCTGACAGCCACTTGGGCATCTGAGCAGGGGAGGAGCACTGGGGGACCCTGAAGGAGCGTCCAGAGGGAGGCTGGTTGGACTGACAGGTGTGTGAGCAGGTCGTGAGCCTCTGGAAGTTGTTGCCTCCTCCCCGGAGAGGGCTGCGGCTGTCTGCCGATGAGTGTCTGGGCACAGCCAGAGTCTATCTTGCGCGGGAGAGAATAATGCCCCAGGCTGGTAGAAAGGGACTCGGTGCCAACTGGACATGAGGTGACCTCTGTGTGCACAAGCCTACTCCCGTGCAGACACATACGTTCCTGGTAGGGCTCTCTCTCTGTCTCAGAATCACTGGCTCTCGGAAGGATGCTGTTGTACCCTCTCCTCTTGCCCCAGACAGCTGTGATCCCCTGACCAGCGCCCCCAGTTCCTAGCCCTCCCTATCTGTGTGGTGGCCCAGGGCCAGGACTGAACAGGACTGGGACTCCTCCTTCAGAGGAGACCCAGTGAAGTCAGAGAGCTGAGACCAGCGCGCATGCCCTTTCCCCTCTGGGGACCGCACCCGTCCTGAGGACCCCGCGGGAGGGAGAGTGGTGGGCGTGGCCTGCAGAGAAGTGTTCTTCATTCTTCCAGCCAGCACCAACAGTACAGAAGGTTATACAAGAAAAAGTAAGTCCTCTCTCACCCCAGGCTCCAGGCTGTCCCCAGAGACATCCGCTGTTAACAGTGTCTTTGTGTCACCTTCCAGAATCACTGTGTTCATGAAATCATTTACATGGTTCTTGGCATGGCATACAGGATTCTTTACATGGCATACAGGGTTCTTTTTCTGGACCACAGAGCTCCCACTTCATGGAATGTTTTCAACCTGCTCTTTTCTCTGGGCAACTCCTCAGGTTCTGTATTAGTTGCAGGACGTTCTGTCGGGTGGCTGGGCTGTCACACGCATGATAGATCCCCTAGCAAAAGGCATTCAAGTGGGGTGTGGTCACCACAAAATTCCCACACGTAGCATCCTTGGCCAAGGGTCTTCATTAAAAAATGTGACCATATCTGAAGGATAAACTCCTAAGATGGGATGTGTCAGATCAAAGATTATGTGCCTTTTAAATTAAAGAGACATCACACAAGTGCTCTCCAAGGATGGCCAAGTGTCAGTGAAACTGTAGAGTAAGCACCTTTGAGAATTCTCTCCTCATAAAACCTCTCTCCCCAGGAAAACTAGCCAAAATGATCAGAATCAACATTTTTAGAACTCTGTAAATTAATCAGGGGCTTGGAGAAAACCAGGAAGCATTTATTCACAAAAAAACGGCTGAATCTCACTAAGAATTGTAAGCTTTGTGGCGTTTAATTTGCCTTAGTCACATCCTCCACTCATTAGCTCCTTATGCCTTGAAAAACAAGACCCCATACTTGTCATGAAAATCAGCAGCCTGGAAGCCTCTGGGGAGTGCAGAACAGCGCCTCATTCCCAGAAAACCGTCATTATTTGACCCCACTGGTGGTTCCCTGGAAGATCCCATTTGCGAGGATGTCTGCATTTGACCTGACTCAGACCTCACTCTGTACAAAAAGCCTATTCCCCTGGGATGACTGTCAGAAACAATTACAGGCATTTAACTTCACAGCTGCCTGAGGCAGTGAAGAGTAGTTGGAGCAAACAGTAGACCAACCCAAAAGCTTAAAAGACAAAGCTCAGTAATGAGAGGTCCATAGGGGCTTTAAGGAGTTGCAATGTATTCCTGGGAATCCAGAAGGCCATGTGCACGTCCAGCCATGCGCGCATGCTTAGGTAAGCCCTGGGGAGGCCCTCTGCTCTCACTCCGGCTGACTTTGAGGCTCTGTGCAAGCAGGAAGTGAAGGCTACAGCAGAGCCGTCAGCTGCCTGGCTGTGAGTTGAAGGTGTTCCCCAACGTGCACACAGAGGCCTTGGGTAGAGACTGGGAGACTTATTAGTTCCAGGCACATAAAGAAACCTCTGTCCAATCATTAAATGATAACCAAGCTAACCAAAAAGAAACTATAGTGGCCACTCTCCAGAATTAACTCAGAAAAGTCACTGAAGAAACAACAGTGACTTCAACGAACAGCAATAGCAGTAAACCCTGAAGACCAGTGAGAATCTGATTTCCACAGGCGCCACATTAAATTATTTAGAATATCCAGTTTGCAACAAAAAAGTACAAGACGTACAAGAAAATATGGCCCACGGGCAAAAAAGCATCCACTAACAACTGTCCCTGGGGAATTCCAGACATTGGACTTTTTTTTTTTTTTTTAAGTTTACTTATTTTGAGAGAGAGAGCGAGAACAAGCAGGGGAGAGTCAGAAAGAAGGAGAGACAGAATCCCAAGCAGGCTCCACACCATCATCACAGAGCCTGATGCAGGGCTTGAACTCACAAAACTGTGAGATCATGACCTGAGACAAGATCAAGAGTCAGAAGCTTAATCAACTACGCTACCCAGGCGCACCTGACTTCTTTTTTTTTTTTTTTTTTTTTTTTTTAAGTAATCCCTACCTCTAAAATGGCACTCGCACTCATAATCCCAAGACGGAGAGTCACACGTTTTTTCAACTGAGCTAGCCAGGCACCCCCAGGCATTTGATTTATTAAACAAACACTTTAAATAGGCCATTTAAAATGTATTCAAAGAAATTAAGTAAGGCAACTTACAGAATGAGTAAAAATATTTGCAAAGCACACATCTGATAAGGGGTTAATGTCCAAAATATGTAAGAAACTCATACTACTGAATAGCTAAATAAACACATACTTACATACGTACATATATAAGACACAAACAATCCAATCTAAGATGGGCAAAGGACCTGAATAGACACATTCCCAAAGAAGATATTCAAACAGCCAACAGGTGTATGAAAAGGTACTCAATATCACTAATCACTGGGAAAATGCAAATCAAATTCACAATGAGATCACCTCACACCTGTTAGAATGGCTACCATCAAAAAGATGAGAGGTAACAAATGTTGGCGAGGATGTAGAGAAAAGGGAACCCTTACACGCTTTTGGTGGAAGTGTAAATTCGTGTAGCCAATATGAAAGCCAGTATGGAGGTTCCTCAAGAAATTCAAACTAGAACTACCATATGACCCAGAAATTCCACTTCTGAGTATATATTCAAAGGAAACAAAAACATTACGCCAAAGTGATACCTGCACCCGTGTATCCGGCAGCATTATTTACAACAGCCAAGATGTGGGAACAACTTAAATGGCCGTCACTGAATGAATAAAGAAAATGTGAATAGAATAATATTCAGCCATAAAAAAAGAAAGAAATTCTGATATTTGCAACAACATGGATGGAACTTGAGAGCATTATGCTAAGTGAAATAAGTCATACAGAGAAAGAAAAATAGTATACAATCTCACTTTTATGTGGAATTTAAAACAACCAAACTCATAGAAACAGAGATCAGGTTTGGGGTTTCCAAAGGCAGGAGGTGGGGGGGTTGGGGTATCAGGTGAAAGTGGTCAAAAGTTACAAATTCCCAGTAAATAAACAAATTCTGGGGTGCTTGGCTCAGTTGGTTGAGCCACCGACTTCAGCCCAGGTCATGACCTCACAGTTCATGGGTTTGAGCCCTGTGTTGGCCTCCATGCTGGCAGTGTGGAGCTTGCTTAGGGTTCTCTTGCTCCCTCTCTCTCTAATTCTCCCCTGCTCATGCTCTCTCTCTCTCTCTCAAAATAAACTCAAAACAAAATAAGTTCTGAGGACATAATGTACCACATGATGAATATAATTAACAATACTGGGGCACTTGGATGGCTCAGCTGGTTGAGCGTTCAGCTTCAGCTCAGGTCATGATCTCATGGTTCATGAGTTTGAGCCCCATGTCGGGCTCTGTGCTGACAGCTCAGAGCCTGGAGCCTGCTTTGGATTCTGTGTCTCTGTCTCTCTTTACCCCTCCCCTACTCTTGCTCTGTTTCTCTCTCTCTCTCTCAAAAAGTAAATAAACATTTTTAAAAGTTTAATTAACAATACTGTATAGCATATTCAAAAGTTGCTAAGAGAGTATCTTAAAAGTTCTTACCACAAGGAAAAGATTTTGCAATTATGTGAAGTGATAGATGTTAACTAAACTTATTGTGGCGATTACTTTGAAATATATACATATATCAAATCATTATGTTGTACATCTTAAAATTATACAATTTATATGTAAATTATATCTCAATAAAACTAGGGAAAAAAGAATTAAAAAAAGAAATTAAAGAAACCATGTCTAAATAATTAAGGAAAAGTATGGAAACAGTTTCACCAAATGGAGAATATCAATAAAAGATTTCAAATTATATATATGTATATATATAATTATATATAATATATAATTATATATATAATTATTTATTTATATATATACATATATATAATATAAATTTTTATATTGAAAACTATAACAACTAAAATAAAAAATTTAACTAGAAGGGGTCAACAGATTTGAACAGATAAAAAAAGAAAAAGAAAGAATCAGTGAACCTGAAGATAGGCCAATAGATGTCATCTAGTCTGAGGAACAGAAACTAAAACATTAAGAAAAATAAAAAGAGCCTCAGATACCATCATGCATACCAACATATGTATAATGGGAGTCCCAGAAAGTGAGATGGCAGGTGGGAGGGGGGGTGGAGCAGTAAGAATATTGGAAGTATCAGTGGCTGAAACTTCCCAGATTTGATTAAAAACATTAATCTACACATCCAAAAAGCTCAACAAACTCCAAGTAGGTTTCCCATCAGAAACCATGGAGGGCAGAAAGCAGTGGGATAACATATATAAAGTACTGAAAGAAAAAAGATGTCAACCAACAAATCTTTATGCAGTACAATTATCTTTCAAAAATGAAGGAGAAATTGTCCAGATAAATAAAAACAGAGAACTCATCACTTGGATAACTAACCTACAGTAACTACTAGAATCTCAAATCTATATGCAAAAACAAAGAGCACTAGTAATAGTAACTATATAGGTAAATATAGAAGACAGTATAAGTGTACTTGATGATTATAACTCTGAATTAAAAGAAAACTGCAGCAGTCAATAATTATAAATACGGGGCGCCTGGGTGGCGCAGTCGGTTGAGCGTCCGACTTCAGCCAGGTCACGATCTCGCGGTCTGTGAGTTCGAGCCCCGCGTCAGGCTCTGGGCTGATGGCTCGGAGCCTGGAGCCTGTTTCCGATTCTGTGTCTCCCTCTCTCTCTGCCCCTCCCCCGCTCATGCTCTGTCTCTGTCCCAAAAATAAATTAAAAAAATAAAAAAAAAAAACGTTGAAAAAAAATAATAATTATAAATACTAGTTGATGAGTACACAAATCTAAATATGTAAATTTTATGACAATAAGAGCACAAAGGAGAAGAAAGGTAACAGAGCTGCAGAAAAGCAAAGTTTTTATATGCTACTGACATTAAGTTAGTATTAATCTGAAGTACATTGTTATAAATTAAGATGATAATGGTAATCTTCCAAACAACAACTAAGGTAAAAACTCAAAAATAGATAATAAAAGAAATGACATGAGAATTAAAATGGTACTACAAAATATCTATTCAACACAAAAGAAGGCAACAAGGGAGGAACGGAAGAACAAAAATGACAAATTTGAAAATGAAAAACAAATAGCAAACCCTATCTTACCAGTAATTACATTAAATGTAAATGAATTAAACATTCCAGTTAAAAGTCAGAGATTGGCAAAATGGGTTTAAAAACATAATTCAACAATGTGCTTCCTACAAGAGGCACACTTTACATTCAAAGACAAATAGGTTGAAAGTGAAAAGAATGGCAAAGATATTCTGTGTAAACAATAACCAAAAGAAAGCTAGAAAGGCTATATCAGACAACATAGAATTTATGAGACAGAATAGACTTTAAGAAAAATCGTTACTAGATATGTGAAAAAAAGATGTTTGTATGATTCTTTCATGCTTGGCAAGTTGAGAATAGTATTTCAATAAGTGTGTTTCTATAATACATGTTAGAAAAGTATTTAAATACATATGCAAAATATGTTTCTAAGAATGCCACTATCTCAGAAAATTCAGAAGGGTGTAATTTAATTAGGTGTCTGTGTTGCCAGTTGGTATTGTATACAGAAAAACTGATTAAACAGACAAGTAAAAAAAAAAAAAAAAGGACATTTCTAAGTATGTTCCAGGCTTGTCAAGATGAGAACAGTTTTATTTCTGTGAAGAGATGTGCTTACAGGTCTGTAGTGCATGTAGAGATGTGTTAAAAGTCACTAATATAAAAGAGGTTTCTAGAGTGCCACTTGCTCAGAAAGTTGAGAACACTTTTATTTTATTTTGGTATATAGATGTTATGCTAATCTCTAACCAACCACAGCATTGTTTTAAGACTCATGGTAAAAAAAAAAAAAGCATCCATATTAAGAAGCTATTTCTAAGATTGCTATTTACTCACTATGTTGAACTGTGTTGTATCAGTTTTTGGATGTGATAGTAATTCTGTAATAAATGTACAGCTGTGTATGAAGACATATAAAATAGATATTTCTAAGACTGCTAAAAAATTGTTACTAGCAATGAAAAAGGAGATTATATAATGATAAAAGGGTCAATCCATAAGAGGATATAATAATTATAAATATATGCACCTAACAACAGAGCCCCAAAATTTAAGAAGGAAAAACTGATAGAACTGAGGGGGAAAATAGACACTTAAGCAAAACTAGTATTCAACTTCAATACCCTGCTTTCAGTAATGAATAAAACAACTAAACAGTAGATCAGTAAGGAAACAGAAAACTTGAACAATACTATAAATCAACCAGACAAAAGAATATATATTCTCCTCAAATATGCACGGAATAGTCTCCAAAACAGACCATATGTTAGGCCATAAAACAAGTCTTAATAAATTTAAAAGAGCTGAAATCATACAAAGTATGTTCTGTAACCACAATGGAATAGCAGAGGTCAATAACATTTAAAAAACTGGGAAATTCACAAATATGTAGAAATTACACAACATGCTCCTAAATAACCACAGGGAAAAGAAGAAATCACAAGGAAGATTTTTAAATGCTTTAAGATAAATGTAAACAATTCCATCCACAATAGCATCAAAAAGCATGAAATACTTAGGAGTAAATTTAACAAAAGCAGTGCAAGACTTGTACACTGAAAACTATAGCACATATTTGGAAGAGATTGATTTAGTCTTAAATAAATAGAAGGACATCCCATGTTCATGAATTGGAAGATAATATTAAGACGACAACACTCCCCAAAGTGATCTTCAGAGTCAATGTGATCACTTTCACAATTCTAGCTGCTGGGGTTTTGTTGTTGTTGTTGTGTTTTGTTTTTGTTTTTGCAGAAATTAGGGGCGCCTGGGTGGCGCAGTCGGTTAAGCGTCCGACTTCAGCCAGGTCACGATCTCGCGGTCTGTGAGTTCGAGCCCCGCGTCGGGCTCTGGGCTGATGGCTCAGAGCCTGGAGCCTGTTTCCGACTCTGTGTCTCCCTCTCTCTCTGCCCCTCCCCCGTTCATGCTCTGTCTCTCTCTGTCCCAAAAATAAATAAACGTTGAAAAAAAATTTAAAAAAAAAAAAAAAGAAATTGATAACTTGTTCCTAAAATTCGCATGGAAATGCAAGGGATCTAGAACAGCTAAAGCAATCTTTAAAAAGAAGAAAAAAGTTGGAAGACTCACACTTCCCCCATTAAAAACTTAATGCAAAGCTAAAGTAATCAAGTCAGTGTGATTCTGGCACGAAGATAGGCATATAGACCAAGGGAACAGGTTGAGAATCCAAAAACAAACCCATATATCTATGTTCAATTGATTGTCAACAAGGGTGGCAGGGCAATTCATTGGGAAAAGAATAGTCTTTTCGGGGCGCCTGGGTGGCGCAGTCGGTTGAGCGTCCGACTTCAGCCAGGTCACGATCTCACCATCCGTGAGTTCGAGCCCCGCGTCAGGCTCTGGGCTGATGGCTCGGAGCCTGGAGCCTGTTTCCGATTCTGTGTCTCCCTCTCTCTGTGCCCCTACCCCGTTCATGCTCTGTCTCTCTCTGTCCCAAAAATAAATAAAAACGTTAAAAAAAAAAAATTAAAAAAAAAAAAAAAAGAATAGTCTTTTCAACAAATGGTGCTGAGACAACGGAATAGCCACATGCAAAAGAATGAAGTTGAGTCCACAGAGTCGGTGGAGCATGTGACTCTTGATGCTGGGAGGGTGGCTTGCCCTGGGGAGGTAGCAGTGCACAGAACGAGAAAGGGAAGACTATGGACTATATTAAGGATGGGATTTGCTCATTGGTCAGATATGGTTTTTGAGAGAAAGAGAAATCAAAGATGCCATCACAACTTTAGACCTGAGAAGTGGTAATAAAACGTACAGATTTATAAGAGCGCCTTTTACAAGAAGAAATTCTCCTGACTTCTAGTTCAAGATGGTGAAGCAGGGGTGCCTGGGTGGCTCAGTCGGTGAAGCATCGGACTCTTGATTTTGGCTCAGGTCATGATCCCAGGGTTGTGGGATTGTGGGATTGAGCCCCACATTGGGTTCTGCACTGAGTTGTGGATCCTGTTTGGGGTTCTCTCTCTCTCTCTCTCTCTCTCTCTCTCTCTCTCTCTCTCTCCTCCCTCCCCCATGCGCCCATGTTATAAATAAATAAATAAATAAATAAATAAATAAATAAATAAATATTTTTAAAAAGATGGTGGACAGAGAATGTGCACTTGCCTTTCACCCTTCCCAACTTCCATGAGCTAAAAGAACACAGAGGAAAAGGTGTGGAAGAGGGTGGGTCACTGATGGACCAGAGTGACTCACGCTTTTGGAAAACGGAAGGCAGGTGGGGGGTGGGTGGTAAACAAAATCACACAAAAGCCTGAACAGGAAGCCCCACCTTTCGGAAGAAAAGTGGGCACACAGACCAAAGGCCATGTGGAGGTCTGCCCGAGGGAGGACTCACCTCGCCCTCTCACCACAGGACATGGACAGGTCATTACTGGGCCTGGAGGCAGGGACAGACCCCCGTGTGGAGAGCTGCCTTCTTCTTCTTTCTTTTTTTTTAAGATTTTATTGTTTTAGGGAATCTTTACATCCAACATGGGACTCAAACTTACAAGATCTAGAGTCACACGCTCCATCGACTGGGCCAGCCAAGCGCCCCAGGAGAGCTGTTTTCTAAGCCGGCCTTCAGTGTGGCGCCGGTGCCCTGTGTGAAGCCCTCAAAGCTCAGGCACTGTTGGGGGTTGGGGGGGTTTGCTGCTGACAGCCAGTCCCGAACACCCCAACTTGCCTTAGAGCAAAGTGCTGACTCATCCTGTCTCACTGCTCAGTGTCTGCCTAGGGATTCCACGCAGGAGGCGAGACTCTGTGGAATACAGTCTGACCCCAAGACAGCAGAGGAAGTGCTCGGCCAGCCCCCAGACCCCTGCCTTAAAACAGACAGACAGCCCCAAGTTCAGGAGGCACAAACAGGCATGAAGAGGAGGACGAACAGCATGAAAGCAAAAGGCCAAAGGGCCAAGGGAAGAACAGACCCCAGAGGGAACGCACACTTTAGGCAACAAAAGAAATCTTAAAGGAAACAATTGTAAAAGAGCTACAAAGACCTCCGCCCCCGCCCTATGTCCAGTGGGTCACCTGCTCGGTATTTCCCATGTCTGACCACGTCTGCCTGTCCATCCCCGCTGACAACCTAATCCAACTGGCCATCTCTCTCCTCAGACAACCTCCGCCCGGTGGTCCCTGTTTTCACTGCTACCCCCCCTTTCCGGCCCCTCCCCAGCTGCTAAGCCCTCTACAGATACCATCTCGTGTGTGGCTTTTGTCTGCCCCAACTTAAAACATTTCACTGGCTTCCCACTGCTTCACGGAGGACAAAACCTGGTGACATGGCTGGCAAGGTGCAGGCTCACCTTGACCCCATCCCCACTGCTGCTGGGTGGCTCTGCTCCCTCCCCCACCAAACTCTGCACAGGCTGTTCCCTCTGTTCAGAGTGCTCTTCCTGCCTGGCCTGCCCCCGCACCTTCTCCCTGCCAGGGCTCACAGATCAGGAGCCTCCGCAGCCATGCTATTCCTGGGATCATCCCATGACTGTCTCCTTTACCTGACTCTCAGCCATCTTCACCACCTCCTTTCAAACACAGCTAGTTCCCTAGGACCTATTTGGTATCATTTTGGGTTTCTTTCACCACTAAAGAAAGTTTGAAACCACCTGCCATACACCAGGTCACCTCCAATTTAGAAGAGGCACTCAGGGCAACAGGCTGAGCCTGCAGGGAGGCCCCTGGCCTGAGTCCTGCCTCTGCTGGGGTGGGGGGTGGGGGTGCTCTGTGGAGCGGGGGACAGCAAGCACCTCTTCTCGGCAGGAAGGAAGGACAGAGCACCTGAGAACAGGTTCCAGAGGTGGATGGAATTCTGCCTTCTCTGCTCTCAGGCTACAGGCCGTGGGCTCAGCCTTCCCTTGGACTGTTACAGATTTTTGCTGTGAATAAACCTTCTTTACAGTGAGACAGAAGTCACATTAACAATTCACTCTCCATGCCCAGGAATCTGGGCTCAACATTCCCAGGGAGCACTGAGGCCAAGGACCTTGGGCAGAGATCCCTGGTGGGGTGGGGTGGGGTGGGGAGGGGGGTAGGAGACCTCATCCTGAGAGTGCGGGGCCGTGTCTGGGTCAGGAGCTGCTACTGAGGCACTGGGCTCCAGGGTCTGAGAGTTCCTTAATCAGGACAATGCTCCTGCAGACGTTTCAACGTATGCGTTTAAATGCCACTTTTAAAGCAAGATTATTCACTGCCCTCTTCAGGTAGAGTCCCCAAGGGAGGCGGCACAACTCTCGCCGCAGAGCCAGGCAGCCTGGCGAGGTCCCCAGCTCTGCATCCCCCACTTAGGGAGCTGGCACAAGCCTTTCGCCTCTCTGAACCTCAGTCTCCTCTTCTAAAAACTGCAGTGTGTGATACACAGCCAGGAGGGCAGTCACAGCTCCCTGCCCGGTACCCTTTCCCGGCACTGCACGTCTACAGATGGGGTGACCCGAGTTTGGGGGGGCCACCACAGCACCAAGCCGCTTTGACAATTCCTGGCTGGGTGATGCAGAGATTGGCCCCCAGTTCAGTGCACTCTGTCACCAACCACGAAGAGACAACTTTGTCCAGTGGACCAAGGATCGTCCCATTTCTGCCTGTTGTCTGACATAATTCACTCCCCAAAAGTGTCTCCCATCACCGCCCCCTCCCCAACAAGACTGCTAAAAATGGATCTCTGGGCTCCACCCCCAGACTGACTAAACCAGTCTCTGGGGATGTGGCCTGGGAATTTACGCTTCCTGCCAGCGTGAGGGGGATTGTAATGTGCAGTCAGGTTTGAGAACCACTGGGTGTGAGGTGTACGTGCCACAGGGGAGGGTGGGCCAGATACCCCAGGAGGGGTCCCTTCACTGTCTGCCCCTCACCCAGCCCCTAGGGCCGGCCAAAAACATTAAAGGCACCCGAGGGGCATCATGCCTTAGCTACTTTCCCACCTGCCACCTGGCCAAGCACAGCTTCCCACAGGGCAGGGGAAAGAGGGCGAGGCTAAGGCAGGGCGGTTCTTATGGGCCTGAGACACCTGGGTCCTTGGGCAAGAACCTGCTGGCAGGATCTGTGCTGGGTCAGGCAGTGGCTCCTGCAGCCTGTTGGCCATCTGGAGGGACCAGGGTGAGGAGGGGCCTCTGCCCCGATTCGCAAAATAGGAATCGTTGGAGCCTGGGCATTGCACAGGGCAGTGCAAACTGTATTGCGAACAGCATAATGGGAGCACCTCTATGGCGGCAAGACACAGAAGGCCGTGGTCACCCCTCTGACCCACAGGGGAAGGGCTGGGGAGGCGTCAGAAAGCCAAACATCCAACGGGAAGGGCTGTGGATAGAAGCTGCTCTGGGGATTGGAGCCTGGCTTCACCCGCTCTGTGACCCCGTTTCTGAGACTCTGTCTCCCTTCCTGCCCCAGTCCCAGCACACAGCACAGATCAGCCAGCCGCAGCCACCTCAAGTGCTGGTGAGAAGCCAGCCGCCCAGCGAGCTCGAGCTCGGTGGCAGGTTCCCTCCCCAGCGTGGGGCGCAGCCGCTGCCGCCTGCCTGCACCTCCCCGGCCACCCCCTCGCCACTCTGTGATTTGAGCTTTACTAGGAGCTCCCCCGGAGGCACAGATGCCGGAGCAGGAACACACCCACACGTGTATTGAAAAGAAAAGAAAAAGCCACATGGATTGATTTGCTGTTCCTCATTTGCAACAGAGCAGGAGCGTGTGATGGGCACGGGCAGCTGTGAAAATTGAGATGTCGACCCAGAGCCCACAGCTGAGCCATCTCACCTCCAAACGTGGCCAGGAAAACAGCACAAGCCTGCTCGTTGTGGGGCCCCTGAGCAGACTGTGCAAGGTGCTGGCTGTGGTGGCTGGAGACCCCCGGTCCCACCAGGACTGTTGGGAATCTGGGCTGGTGCCTCGGCACCCCCGACGTGAGTCGGTCCTGAGTCCCTGAGTCGGTCCTGCTCCTCCAGGGCGGGACCGTGAGGGTGGACAGGGCCCTCCTGGACAAGGACAGAAGCTGTGCTCTGGCCTAGCTCTGTCGCTGGCTGGGTGGCCTGGACCAGCCCCCGGCCCTCATGAGTACCAGTTTCCTTTGTTAGCGCCGGGTTCATAGGGAGATAAGTGAAGGTGCCGTGCCCTGAGACGCCTATGGGAACAGGCAGGCGGGGAGTCCCTGCCCGGGGTTGGAGGGGGGGTGACAGCACCCCTGAGGACACACAGGAGGAGCACTGAGATCCCGCCCGACCCTGGCCATGGGGTGTGGTACCAGAGTTCTAAATGAGGACACCGGGGGCACCTGTCCCCACCAATGCTGGGAGATCCAGGATGGAGACTTGCCCAGGTCAGACCCCCAAGAACAGACAGGGCATCCCTCCCCGGTGTGTGCATGGTGATGCCCAACCCCAACACCTTCCCTAGCGGGGAACACCTCCAGATCGAAACCCAAGATGAGCAGAGCTGACTCTCCCCGAGCCATGCCTGGTGAAGGCAGAGAAATTCCGCCCTGGGAGTGGAGGGCTTTGACACCGGGGTGGGGGGTGGGGGCAGGCAGCACACACAGACAAGCAATTGTGGGAGCGAAGGAGACAGGAGTTCCCTGGATTCAGACCCTTCAGAGCACACACTAAGGGCCCACAGTGCTCTTTCTTTCTAGAAGGTCTGTTCTCCCCTCTCCTGCCCTAAGCTTGGGGGCTTTGGTAGCACTAGAGGAGGCCTGTTCTGGGCTGGGCTGCAAAGACAGCCTGAATGGAGTAGGTGACTGAGCGAGCTCGTCCGTGGCCGCGTGCCCACAGGCGTGTCTTCCTGCCTGCCATCTGGCCCACGGCAGAGGTGGCCAGGCTGGGGCTCTCTGGCTGCCCTGACAGAAGCCCCGGGGACCCCTTCCACCCCCATCGCAGGCCCTGC
Source organism: Prionailurus bengalensis (assembly GCF_016509475.1). Lineage (NCBI taxonomy): Eukaryota > Metazoa > Chordata > Mammalia > Carnivora > Felidae > Prionailurus > Prionailurus bengalensis. Next base: position 49,301,533 of record NC_057351.1, on the reverse strand, counting down.
GTGGCTGCTTCCCCTGCATTCTGACCACGCATCTTCAAAACCCTGGTGGAGCTTCCACTGCGTGGAAGCAAATGCCTGGCCCCCGACTCCCCTCACAGAGCACAGGCCCCCTTCCCACAAGACCTCACAAGATCACCAGGAGCCTGATCATGGGAAAGACCACCGCCTCTCCTCTAGACTCCACCCCTAGACACGGAGGCTGGGCTGCAGGAGAGTCCCAACCAGGTCTGCCCTGGGCTGTGATTGCTTAAGGCCCCTCTTAGAGAGGCTTCTCTGATGCCCACCGAAGACCCCCAAGATTGGGTATGGTCGCCAAAGATGCCCATACCCTGAACCCCATAACTGTGAATGCGAAAAAAGGGACTTTTTGCAAAAGGACTACATTGCCAAAGGGACTTCGCAGATGGGATTAAACACCTGGGTGGCTCAGTCGGTTGAGCGTCCGACTTCAGCTCAGGTCACGATCTCGCGGTCCGTGGGTTCGAGCCCCGCGTCGGGCTCTGGGCTGATGGCTCAGAGCCTGGAGCCTGTTTCCGATTCTGTGTCTCCCTCTCTCTCTGCCCCTCCCCCATTCATGCTCTGTCTCTCTCTGTCTCAAAAAAAAAAAAAAAAAAAAAAAACGGTAAAAAAAAAAAAATTACGGCTCTTGAGAGGGGGAGAGCATCCCGGATCGCGCAAGTGGGCCCAGTCTAATCACACAAGTACAGAAAACTGGGGAGGCTTCCCAGCGGTGGTCAGAGAAAGAGGTGTAACAATGATGCAGGGTCAGAGAGATGGATCCAACACCCCACTGCCGGCTCTGAGACGCGGGGAGCCGTGCGCAAGGCCTAGGGGCTGAGGGACCCCCAGCCTCCAGCCAGCAGGGAATGGGGAGCTCAGCTCTACAGCACATGGAAGGAACACCTGGGTGGGCAGGACACGATCCCCCTCCAGAGCCTCCAGGGAGGAAGAGCAGTGGGGCCACCTTGACCTTAGCCCACGGAGCCTGTGCTGGCCTCTGACCCACAGCGCGGTAAGATGATGAGCGTGAGTTATCGAAGCCACTAAGTTTGCGGCGATTTGTTAGGGCAACCACCCTGCACGGGTCCCAGGGCCACCAGCTCTGCTTCAGAGCCCCAGAATGTGGGTCAGACAGCACTAGGAGCAGGGCCTGGGTCTGGCACCTGCTTCCCTACCCTGCAGGGCTGCTGTGAGGACCGAGTAAGACATGCGTGCCGGGCCCGGGCATGTGTCCGCACACTCTGGGAGGTGGCGAGCAGAAATGTCTCCCATGATCCCAGCCACGAGGGATCCGAGGAGGAAGTGGGCTGGACAAAAGTACCCAATGAGGGGTGCCCAGGAGCCGGAGGGGATGCAGAGAGGTCAGGGGGTCTGGAGGAATGCCCTCAGAGCCCCTTAAGCACCTCTCTGTGACAATGGTACCAAGATAGCTGTGAGGGGCCAGACGTCTCCTGCACACCGGGGGCCACCAGCTCCTGCCCCTTGGCCCTGCCACAGCGCCCACTGTGGTCCGCAGACCTACCTGCCTGGTCCCTCCTCCCCTCTCCTCTCCATCTCCTGGCTCACGGTGGCACTGCCAGCCATGGTCCCAGCTCCCTCCCTCTCTCATTCATCTACTCCAGTCCCATTGGCTTGGATGGCCTGGAACTGACACCTTCACACCCAGGTCACACACACACGGGGTCGCCTGGGCCCCGCGGTGCAGGAATAAGGGAGCGGTACGCCACAGGCCCGATGGGCACCCTGCTCAACAGTGGCTCTGGTGGCACTCCTCCAGAAGGCTGTGTCTACTGAGCAGACTGTCTGTGGCCGCAGCAAGTCTGGAACCACCGCTGTAGCTCAAGGTCACTGCAGGGTGAGCCTCAGGCAGGGGTCCTCCCTGGAGTCCCCAAAATCACGGCTAAAAGGAGTGACCAAAGGAGGCAGCGTCTTCATGGCATGCGAGCGATGACATGAGTGACACTTGGCACGTCCCCGTGGGGTCT